>NC_140589.1:1427898298-1430462463 GCF_964204655.1 Triturus cristatus
TCGTTGTTTCTCACTTGGGCCGGGAAATCTGAGGTATGATGGCTCTGCTGGGGAGTGCGATGTCAGGGCTGGCAGCTGATTGGCTGAGTTTTGGACCAAATAATGATGAGGTTTGGTTACCAAATATGATTCCCTATGGGATTGTTCTATGCAGTTTTTTCTAGTACTGCTATGGTCATTCTGTTACCGTGAGACTCCCACCATGACGACGGGGAAGATACAAGCATGTGAATCTATGAAAGATAATACTGGAGAACCATAGTGTACAGGTAAGTAAGTAGTTTTTTTAATAGAAAGTAAAATCACAAGAGGCAGTATACAAGGATGGAACACTCCGGAAAATTCGCAGTTATGAAGTCTTTTGCATTTACCACTTTGCAGTGTCTTGCATCCTCAATGGCAGCACCATGAAGGTGAAATGCCTGTCCACATCCAAAAGGGTCAGCAGTGCTTATTATTCATGCCTGGGGGGGGGGGGGGGGGGTGGTGAGAATCTACGTTTTCTCTAAGAAAGCAAATGTTTCTGTGGCCACAACCATGATCTCTAAAAGATCAATTGTGCTGAGATATCTCCATTCTTATATCTGCTGTGTGTACAATGAGAGTTGTTGAGAAAACACAATTATGCACTATCTTTATGCTCTGACCATATCCAGTACTCTGCAAATTTCACACAAGTGTACAGTTTTCCACATCTGGGACTTTGAGTGCTCTCTGCTGTCTATAGTTGGCACTCTAAGTGAGGGGTAGCCTCTGCAACCTTGTATGGCTGACTTCTTCCCGAAAACCTTAGATGAGAAGAAAAATGTCCACAAATAACTCCATCCAGCTGATTTCTATATAACCCACTTCACAGCATAATAAACATTGTACGGGTTCCGTGGATTCAGTACCTCTTGAGAACCTGGGAGACTCTGTGCTTTAGAGTTCTTTGGAAAGTGTACACACTAGCAATATTTTTTGGGCTTTGATTTGTACCCAATGTTCAATGTGATGTACATGTCGAGTCTCACTAGCCACCTTCCTGCAAAGGGACTCTTATACAGGTTAAAAATTTAAATGGCTACTATCAAACGGCAATTAGGTTTTCTCTGTGATGCAATGATACCAAGCACAGTAAAAGTAGAATCCGTGTTACCAATATAAATGATATATGCCTGGCCCCAGTTTTGTAAGTTAGGCCAATTCTGCACTGAGTCCTGCACACTCTCGTGCTATTCTGAATCCTTTGTTTGGCCTGGCAAGTAACATAAAAAGAGGTCTAACCACTAAAGTTTCAACACTTACATCTCCGCACAGAGAGTTAAAAGAAAGATCTGCATACCTCTTAGCACACAGCAGCGCAGATTCCATGATGTTGAATAGAAATAGACGCAAGACCTCATAGACAGAACTTGGAAATGCTACATTTAGTTGTGTTAACAGTACAAGCCTATGTCTGGGATTATGGAGGCACCAAATGATAGTTTTCAGAAATCTGTCAAACTTTCATGGACAGAATTGTTTTTGATTTACAGCTGTTGAGGCAAATAAACACCTACTGAAAATCTTGAAGAATTGTGTTAAAGTGGCTTACTTCAATGGAAACTTAATTGGCACGTGTGAATGTGATATGTGTTTAATTGTTTGATAACCTATTCACTGTTCTTCAAAGCTATACAATGACATACAGTTGCACAGGCGATGAATTTAGACTTTACAATCAAATCTTTTCTCTAAATCTAGTTCATTATTGTTAACGGACAATATGACCAGACGAGTCATCTTTGATTATAAAACACTATACGCAGTCCTCTGTGACAACAACAGAGGTTAGATAAGTAATAATTGGGAATCCTAATGTAATTCTTACAGTTCTGCAGCTGTTTTAGTTGAACATTTATAAACCTCATCAAATTACAGTGCTCAGTCATCCTATGCACCATCATAGTTTTGGGCAACCCTGTTTTCTTTACAATTTCGCCAATTTTAGTTTCGCACCTATATTTTCGAATATTCATTTTCCTTTTACTATCCCGATATCTGTAACGTAAATCTACTCACTTTCGCGGTTACCTCATTTAAGAATGTCTTTACCAAATTCAAAAGACTTTTCTGTGAAAAAACTATTAGTATATATGGTTGCCATTTTGAGGAGAGGTCCTTGAAAAAACGGAGCAGGTAAGCCAATAAGTGGACCGCAGAGCTTGAAGTGGATTTTGAATAATTCTTTCTCTTCCAGTTAAAACTATCTTAGAAATCTTAAACATTCTTAAAAATACCAACCTCTGCTTGACCATTTAATTTTATCCCTGCCCGAATACACAAGTAGCATTTTTAAGAGACAAAGTGTATATTTCGTGCTCTGATATGTATGTTTATTAACTAGCCATTGATTGTGACTTATTAGACTGCAATTCAAATTTGGGCAAAACATCGCTCTTTTTCAAGTCCTAAGCTAACCAGTAGAAGCAAACCTACTGTTAGTAGTTTAGTGGGGTCTAGCTTTCTTTTTGTTTTCTTTCTTGTTAAAGACAGAATTTCACTTGCAGAAAGATTAGCCTTATCAGAGTGCTTCTATTTCAGTTGCATGTTACATGGATTGGTGAAACTATGTTGGGGTATCTTATTCCTGGAGCAACATGGAGATTTCCTCAATTTACTATAAAAATGGTGCCCATTATTTGACCAGTTTACTGGATAAATGATTTGACAAGGTGTAATGATCAGTATTTGTTATAAAATGGACTACTGTTCTTATGTGTCGGTTGGCCAACGCCTGAACTCCTTCCCAAGTGCATTTGCCAGTGGCAAGAGTTTAAAAGCATCTTCTGGTGCTTTGTTTGCACCAGAAGCATTCTTATTTTTTATTTTGTGCTCCGGAAGAGCTTCCAGAGCATCAAAGGTTTTTTCTTTTCTTCTTCTAATGGAAAATGGCAATCTGTGCGAATGGATCAAACCGTGGTCAATGGCCATTGACCTTAGTTTGATCCGTTCCAGATGCGGGCGTTCGGCCCAGCCACACACGTTGGCACACATTTTTATCGGGACTAGTGAGGGAACGCTGGGTGGTAGGAATTGTGTTGATTCCAGTTGTTTTCATCACAGAAATGTGAGGAAAGTTTGTGGTTTGTTTGGTCAAAGTTTGAGGTTTGCAAGGGTTGCTGGGTAGGATTCCCCTGGGTGTCTAGTTTTCAATCATTCACGGATTTGCTGTGCTTCCCTAGGGCTCAGCCGAGCTAGGGTCCAAAATAAATAGCTACCCACTTGGCAATTAAAAGGGACAGTTTTCAGTGGCAAAAATGTGATGTGTCCGTGTTGGGTTTTGGGTCCTTGCTTGTCGCTGACACTATGCCTACCCACCCAAGTGAGGTATTGTTTTTTTATCTGAGGAGACTTGTGGGGGGGGTTGAGGAATGCTGGGTGGTGGAAAATATGTCGCTCCCAGCAGAGTCCAGAAATTTTTCTCTCGGAAATGCAAGGAAAATGTGTGCTTTTAGTCAAGGTTTGGAGTTTTGAAAAGCTTCTGGGTAAGAAAACTTGGTGAGAGCCACACAAAATACCCCACCCTGGATTTTCCTGGGTGCCTAGTTTTTAAAAACGGTGCACATATACTAGGTTTCCTTAGGTTCCGTTAGAGGAAAGGTTCAAAATATACTGTTTCCCACCAGTGAGGTGCCATTTTCATTGGGAGACATGTGGGAGCATAGAATAGTAGAACACCTGTTCTTACCAATTGCATTTCTCTGCATTTTTACTATTCAAATATAAGTTTGTGTGTAGGAAAGAAGCCATTTTGAAAAATGCCCTCTCAACCACATGCTAGTATGTGCACCCACAAATTCAGAGGTACAAATAACCACTTCACCTAAACTCTATATCTGGTGTACATTTCAGAAATGCATAGGTTTCCTTTAAGTATTTTACACTCTGTTTTAACTATATAAATTGTTCTATACTCGGCACACAATGAAAAAGCATTGTAAGTAGCAGCTCAGTTGTTGGCTCTGGGTATGCCAGGTTCTTGTACAACCTACAAATCTATGTATCTCCGTGACCAAATCGGTCTGGCGGACCTAATTGGATATTGCTTTCGTTTATCAGCCAGCATGAGAAATAAGTTACAAAGTTCAGAAGTTGGCCTTTTTTCCTAATCATTTTCACTATTTTTTATTTCAACAGTTAGTTTCTTTGGAGAAGCCTTGAGGGATCTACACAGATGATCCCTTGCTGAATTATATGGGTTTCACACCATTTTACACTACAAACTGAAAGTTTGTTAAAAGTGCATAAATTAGGGAAAATGGGATACCTCTATGGTTAAAAACTGAATACATTTTTGTTCAGCTCACCATGTTCCTGAAAGGTGGGAAGATGGTGACTTTAGCACAGCAAACCTTTCGTTGAATGCATGGTTAGGGAAAATAAACGGATACTTTTTTGCGGAGCACTCCAACCCATAGAAATAGAAACGAACAGTTGAAATTAAGAAAAATTTCAAATGAGTTGGAAAACCTGTAACTTCTTTTAAATAGGACAGATGTTTAAAAACAATATACCGTTACACCCGCTGGACCCTTCTGGTTGTAGGAATATATAGGACTTTTAGGTTCACCAAGAACCCTAGAAACCCAGAGCCAATAACAGTGCAGCGTCTTGCGATGGTTTTTCATTGTGTACCGTCTTGCGATGGTTTTTCATTGTGTACCAGGTATATAGCAATTAATTTGGTAAAATATAAAGAGTGAAAACTAGGTACCAAAGACACCTATTTATTTCTGAAATGGGAACAAAATATAGAGTTTGAAAGCAGTAGCTATTTGCACATCTCTGAAATTGTGGGTACCCACACTAGCTTGTGAATTATAGGACATTTTTCAAAGTGACTTCTTTTTTACACATTGTCTTGCATTTGGAAGGCAGAAATGCATCGAAAGTCAATATAGGTAATAACAGGTTCTTGTGGCATGGAGGTGCTGGCATTTTTTCTTTGGGGGGGGGGGGTAAAGAAGCGTCATCGCAGGTGCCTAGTGGGCTCTCTGCCTCCTGGGGCGGTGGGGGGGGGGCAGAAAGATTGGCACTTTTTTGGGGGGTTGGGGCATTGGCATGCCCATTCTGGGCAGGCCCCACCCCTAGCTATTAAAAAGAAGAGAAAAAAAGAGAATGGTCCCAGACCCACCAGCCTCCTAGGGGGCAGAAAGGCTGGATTTCGCTGGCGGGGCTGGGGGGGTGACATTGTCATGCTCTTCTTAGGTAGCCCCCACCCCTATAGCAAAACAAAATAAATCTCTGGAACTAGTGGGCTTTGTGACCCGGGGGGGGGGGGGGCAGATTGGGGGCTACTGCAGAAAGACTGAGTTGCCCCTCAAAAAATTGGAGGGCGCAATGACCCTTGCCCAACAGGCCGCTCCCCCTCCCTGGTGTCTAGGGGGTGGATCCCTACTTGAGGATCACCCTCCTGGGGCGATCCCCAAGCAGGGTTCCACTAGGGAGGGGTAACATTTGAAAGGGGATATTCTCCCCTTTCCATTGATACCTCTCTTGACTTTTTACGTGCTCAGGGGCTGAGATAGCCCCCTGAACACGTAGAAAGTGAATCTTACAGGAGAATATTGGCTCATTTCAGTTTTGGTTTCTATGAAATGACGTCAGCGTGACGTGTGCTGATCGTCATTTCACAGAAACCAAATAGACACCCCCGGGAGCTGGGGAAGCTCTTCCCCAGCTCCCGAGGCTATTCTGGGGAAAATAATCCCTCTGGTGCCTGCACCAGAGGAATTTCCGGTGCCCTGTGTAAGGGCAGCTGGGAGCTGTCCTGAGCACACAAGCACCGTGGCTCAGGACGGCTCCCAGCCATCCTAAGCCCCCATAGGATCTAACTCTTGTAACAGACAGCTAAAGCTGTCTGTAGCCAGGCGTTTAAAAGGGTCTATACATTCAAGACTGAGGTATTATGTAATGAAGAGCCAGATTGCCCACACCTGGTTGGAAATGGTTGGCTCTAGCTGGACGTTAAAATGATTGCATGTTAAGTGTTTCCTGTACCTTGGTTTCTATGCATATCCTTTAAAGTGTAATCCTTGCCTACTCGTCTTCGCTAACCATGCGAATCAAAGCCCAGAAATTAGTTTGTAGGTATTTCACTGAAATATACACTGGTGCCAAGTTAGTAGTATCCAGAGATATGGATGATGCTAGTTGCAAGTGTTACTCAGTAGCTCGTAGTCCCTTACGTCTGGGTGAATGCTTATGTAAAATGTCGATCAACCTCTCGGGACTGCACGTCTCCAAGCATGCTTCTTAATATTTGTCGATTAATTGCCTTTTTTCCTAAGAGAAAAATTGGTGCGTTATTAATTGAGTCGTATCATTGTCTTAATTTTGGATAATTGGAAGCACAGATGATTTTGTTGCTTATTCTCTGATTAGCACTCAAAAATTAATTTTTAATTTTAAATTAACTTTATGTTCTAGCCATTCAATAACACAACCTTTTCATTCTTGAATATTCTTTTTCAGAAAATGGAATAATAAAATCTGATAAAGTTTTTGAAGTAATGCTGTGCACAGATCGTAGACACTATGCAAAATGCAATCCGTATATGGACTCCCCACAATCAATAGGTAAGCCTATATGTACTTAAATACACAGTTTCTTTAGAGGAAATGTTATAGCATCTGGTTTATTGTCCATCTTCAAAATGGCTTTGTCCTTTCCAATAATTTCCTTTAGCCTACCCAGAGTATTTAGAGTTAATGGGCAGTTTCCACTACTTCTTTTTTTCTCTCACCTGTACACAATCCTCTTTGCTGCAGTCTCTAGTCATATGTTCCTTTTTAGCTTCTTTCGAACTATAAACTGCGTTTTGTGTTTTTAAAAAAAGGGCACTTTCTTCCCTCTTCTTAGAAGACCTGTATGACTTATTTCTAAAACATTTGGACAGTTGCATTTGCCAGCACTTACAATAAGGTCATCTGTTGGAGAAGCATCCTGAGCACTGTAAGGAGGCTAGTGCTTTCATGTGAATTCTTCCCGTACCAGAAAGAAATATGGTGGATGGTTGTCAATATAGCGAGGAGGGTGTGTTATGATAATGTGTGACGCTAGGCATACAGACCTGCATTGTATTCATTTACAGAAAGTACACTCCATATACCTTATATACACAAATATTTTGAGGATGCCTACTCTTCTGTTGTGACTGGCCTGAATTAATATAAATGTCAGTTTTATTTTGTGACTTTTAGTCTATTCTATGTTTGGATTAAATGTGCTTTTCTGTGGTCATTCATGACTGTTATTTGGTTCTTGTTCTAGACGTATTATGTGGATATATGTTTGTACCCGCATGCATAATGACCACACCTAGTGTAGTGTAGTTCCTACCAATCTGTAGGATCTGTGCATTGTTTGGACAACATAAACTAAGGGCTTGGTGTCTAGACTGATTCCGGACACCCCACCATGGTATGTTGGCCTATAAACCAGCTAGATCACAGTGCCACCGTAAGCCATCCTATCCTACCAGGGAGCAAATGTTTCCTGGCAACCACTAAACATGACAACCCTGACCCTTCAGGGATTGTAGAAACCGTAGAGAACCTTTCGCTCAGTCACTCATGCTCACTTATTCTCAGAGAAATATACAGAAAATAAACAGTGGGACATTTTCAATAATATTTATTGTACCAATGTTCTTGCATAAAATACGTGTGCTGCAATGATTAGTAGACCGAAGCAGATAAGCATGATTACAAGCACTAAAAGCGTAACTAGTAGGTAGATTTCTACCATGGGGATGAAAAAATGTATATACGCAGGCATATAAAACAAGGTAGTAATCGGACGTACTCCTACGATGCGGACCCTACTCTAAGTGTACCTAGAGTGCGTGTAGGTGTAAAGCCAAGAATCCCCCCAAGGGATAGAGTGAAGGACCCCTTCTTGGTCACGAACAGGACACCCCTCATGAGATGTCAGACAGCTGTGTGGTCAAATAGCTCCCATTCAGGAGCAGCTCGAACACAGGATGAATCACAGCAGCTGGAGAACCCTTCAGATAACAAGACAAGTTAGCCATTGAAGGATTGCATGCCCCGTGGAGAGAAATGTCCTTGTAAATCTAGGAGCCGCTTACAGCGTTTTAATAGTCGGAGCCACTTAGGAAAAACTTCTGTATCCTCATTCCTGTATCTAAACCTGAACGGTAATTCCCAATACTTGGGCGCAATCCTTCCCCTAGAGCTTCATATCTGCCTACTTGTTGGTTTTGGAGCCAATGTTGGAATTGAAAGGTCGTGACCGGTAAGGTAATGTGACCATGGATTATCCAGTCAGTGGATGGTGTCTCATCCACGGTGAAAGGTAATTGGTTTAATTTTTCAATGTGCAACATGGTATATTTAATATCTCTACATGCCATTGTTATCTGTCTTTCTGTTAGATCGTATGCTAAAAACAGGGTTGTACGGTTAATGTAGCGCCATGGCACATGGCCAGAACGTAACACTTGTACCATCCATCTCAGTATTACTATGGACCATAATTGTGACTGTCCATGTTGTAAAATAGACCTGTCCTGCTGTATTATGTCAATTGCGGAAGACACATTGTTGCGCAGTGAATAAATTCTGGATGATGATGTGGTCATACCGTTGTCAACCAAAGACCTTTCTAAATTAACCCTATCAATCTAGCACTATCTCTCAGCCTCTTCTGTTGAGAAATCTTCCACAGCTCATTATATATTCCATACAAAAAACTCTTTTGACTTGGGTTCTGAGGACTTAATAAAAATCCCTGCAATCCATGTCATCAGAAAGACTGGATAAGTGTTGCTTCACCTGGGAAAGTGTTGAGGAATTTAGCCAATCAGGGCACAACTTTCCAACACTATATGACGTCACCACCCTCAAGTGTTCTGTCTGTACATATTGCTGATCAGGCCTATTGATCTTAAACCCTTTGGTGTTACCCAGGAATCTATATTGACACCCCTTTTGTGTCCACAGGCCAATCTAACCGTCTCTTTCAATTGGAGTCTGATGAATTGAAAGAACCATTACATATCATGGCATCTAGTGTATCCTCACTAAAGTGTTTAAAGTGATGCCAATTCTTGAATTGTGGGAATACTTGGTGTGTTCAAATCCTTTATTCTTTCTATACCAAGGCATGAAGTTTCTTGCACTGTCATGTTCAGGATAATCATTTGATATGGTATGAGGCATGCTCTAAATATGGCCTCCGTTCCCTGAACCTGCCATTCTTTTGTCCCCCAGATAGACTTTGTGTCTATTGTGCCTTTCCAAAAGTCGAAACCCTGAATAGACAGTTAGGAAATAAAGGAAGGAGAGTATATCCGCTTTGTGTTTGTTAACATATTTTTTCATGCAAGTGTAGGCGCAAGCCTGTAGTAATAAGAGGCTGGGTTTAATGTCTCAAAACCTGAAAAATAAGCAAACTTCTGTGCAAAAGTCTTTGAACTACCTTTTGGAAGTGTTGGGCAGTGTTCTCGTGTGTAATTATAAACCGCGCGCGTGATGCTAGCTTTGTTTAAATTATAAAAATGGTGACCATAATGCTGGTCACAGAACAGGTCTCCAAAATTACTTGTACCATCATGCAATTCATCATGCAGCTGATTGCTCTAAATCTGAAAGCAAATTATGCACAGTTTCAATGTCCCAATCATCAAAGAAAGTACTAGAGATGATGTAATTTAATAAAAATCTTAAACAAGTAAGGAATCTGCAAAGGTTCAGTAGGACCATACATATCATATGATAACCTGTCCCATACAATTCCTACAGGAGCTGGAACTGCTCTAATGTTCACCAGGGACAAATCCCGTAGTTCACGGTGCAATGATGCATGTGGTTTAAGAACCAAGGCCATGAGTTGTACTGCAGAGCGTTCTGTAAAGTACTAGGAAAAGTAATCCAATGTTTTTTTTTTGTAAACTTTTTATTGATTTTCAACCACAACCAGGTATCAGCACATGCCATATGATTTTAACACAAGTTAATTCCCTTCCACCGCCCACAATTTCAATTAACATCCACATATGAAATTGGCAAGGAGCATTACAAATCGCTGAGAGTATTTCAAACCCAATTGATCATAGAACATAGCCCTATATATAGAGATATAGCTTCTGGTACAGGAGAGGCCGGAGACCGGAGACCGGGGGGCCACCCCAATACTAAATCTGAGGTGGAGAAGCCTCTGTTGCTGCCATCAGCTGGGCCATCCGTGCACGCCTCTCCCTCTGCAGCACCACCGTTGGGAAGACAAAGATATCACCTCTGTATTTATTCCATTTACCCCATTTATGATCCCATTTCTTGGGTCATCCGCGGCCCTTGAAGACTGACTTTTCCGCAATCATTGCGGTATCCAGATCTCTTGCCCATGCACCCTGGATCGGGACTGCCTCCACCCCCCAGTTTTGTGCAATGTTTCGCTTTGCGATGGTGAATCCAATTGAAGCCCAAACCTGTTCAGCCTGAGAGAGATCTGTCGCCCCCCAAATATTAAGCAGGCAGAGGCGAGGAGATCGTGTCAGGGACTTGCCGCATGCTCTCTTGAGTTGAAGGGCAATCCTCGCCCAATAATCTTGATGTGTGGGCATTCCCACAATATGTGAATGAAGGTGCCTACTTGATTGCAATGCCCGAGACAGAGCAGGTCGGGGCGTCTACCTATCCGGATCAGGAGGTTAGCGTTAAAATGGACCCGATGAAGGATCTTGAGCTGTAGGAGTCTCATGCACATTGGGATGGCCACTTCCCGAGGAGCCAGTCCTCATCCTCTATCAAACCCAGGTTCTTCTCCCAGCTCGTCCTCAACTTTTGCATCGGATCTGCACGGTTGTTGACCAGTTTCCTGTAGGTGAGTGAAATGGCCTTGTGATCCATGGGATCCAATAACAACCGGTCCTCCAAAGGGGAGGAGTCGGGGAGTAGGCTGTCGCGCGGCAGAGCAGATGATATAGCATGACTAATCTGCAAGTACCTGAAAGTCTAGGTTTGGGCCAGCTGGTATTTCGTCTGAAGATCTGCCAGTTTCCCCTTTACCCACATATCCTCAACCATAGATATCCCTATAGTGTCCCATTTGTCGAACCCTGGGCATTTACTAAGTTTTCCCAAAATGTCTGGTTCCCATAATGGTGTCGCCTTTGTCAAACGCCTATGCCAGCCCAGTTTTTTAGTAACGGCATGCCAAGTCTCGACTGTGCGAGCAGTGGGGCCGGTTAAATTGAGTTTACGGGGAGTAGTATACAGCGCTCTGTTGTAGCCGCCCCTTCCCATGCGCCAATGATCCGTTCTAAAATTGGGGTCATCGTGGGGGCCGAATACCCACCTATTGATAGCAATCAGTTGGGATGCCTGGTACTAAAGTCTCAGGTCTTGTAACCTAATGCCCCCGTCATACCAGCCCATGGTGAGTTTATTCATGGCTATCCGCGGCATACAGTCCTCCCACAATAAACCCCGTAGTGCACCCTCGATCTGAGAAAAGTAGTAATCTGGGACGGGGTTGGGGGTGTTCTGTAATGCGTACAGAAAACGCGGAAGTGCAAGCATCTTGAACAGGGATGTGCGCCCCAAGAGAGTGAGAGGGAGACGTTGAAGGGGTCCGAGCAGGTTTCGTTCAAAGAAGAGATCTGTGTCCGGGGTGACAAAAATGCCTAGATAACGAAAACCGCTGGGAGCCACCGGTATCTCATAGCCCCGGGGACTAGCTGGGGGAGCACCCCATAGCGCATACATCTGGAACTTGGACCAGTTTATAAGATATCCTGAATGGGCCCCAAAGATATGAGGTATCCATCGCAGTGATCGCGCTGGGGAAGCCAAATACAAGAGTATGTCATCCCCTTAAAGCGAGATGCAGTCCTCGTGGCTCGGCGACCATTTAAGCCCCCGTATCTCCGGATATCCCGGGACCCATACAGCCAGGGGTTCCAAAACTAGGGCAAAGTGTAGCAGAGACAAGGGACAACCCTGTCTCGTGCCTCGGTGGAATGTGAAAGTGGCGGAGCGATGGTTGACGACCTGCACCATGGGTTGCGTATAAAGTAATCCGATCCAGCAACTCAATTTTGGTCCAAATCCCATGCAAACCAAAAAGGCGAAGAGAAAGTCCCAGTCTATGGTATCCAATGCCATAGAGGCGTCAAGCGAGAGTAGGATTGCGTCCTCGATGGTGTGAATCCTGCCAAGGACCCCGTGCACCCGTCACAAGTTCCGGGCCGTGTTACTCCCTGGCATAAAACCGCACAGGTCCGTAATGTAGGGGGGGAGTCGATTGGCCAGGATCTTGGTCTCAGCCGTCAAGAGAGAAATGGGACGGTATGATTTACAGTCGTCAACCGGTTTATTCGGTTTGTGGATTACCACAATAGCCGCCGTACGTATCTCCGCTGGTAATTGACCTATCTCAAAGCATTCAGTATATAGGTTCAAGAGATGTGGAGTCAGCAATGTCGTCTTGGGTTTAAAAAGCTGGATGGGAAGCCTGTTGGGGCCCATCGCCGTGCCGGACCAGATATCATATATAGCCTTTTGGATCTCCGTCCCCGTGACATCCGCCTCAAGGGCCTCCCTGTCTTCAGGAGAAATAGTCTGCAGCTCAAGATTGGCCAGGAGATTAGCCGACATCGTAGCCTGAGACGTTTGTGAGCTTGCATAAACGCCTCATAGTGGAGCGTGAAAGCGTCCGCTATGAGGTGAGGATCGGTGAGGAGCATGCCCTCTGAGTTGGTTATCGTGTGTGCCCATCGAACTGCCTGTTCCCTGCACTCCAGCCATGCCAGAAGCTTGCCTGTTCGTTCACCCTGCTCATAAATCCTATGACGGGAAGACAGAGCACGCACCGTTTGGTCCTCCAAGAGAAGTTGTCTATAATCCTGTCTCTTGATTGTAAGGCTATGCTGAGTTGTGGGGTTAGGATCACGCGCCACCGCCTCCCCCAGGTCCGATATGTCCGGCTCTAGCTCCGATACCCTCTTTGATCATTCAGCTCTATGGCCCATCATAAGGAACAGTGTCCTGCCTTTAATAACTGCCCCAATGGCACCCCACAGTGTCACTGCCGTGTCAACAGAGCCCACGTTTTCAGCAAAATAATATTCCGTTGTTTTGCGGAGAGCCTCCTTAATATGTGGTATTTTGAACGCCCATCGCTGTATTGTGATGGAGCCCAGGCTCCCCATTCGTGGAACGCTCAAAGATGCCCAAACAGGGGAGTGATCGGAGATCCCGTGGGCCAGGCAGCCCGATCCAGTGAACAGATGGACATCTTGGGCATGTGTGAATATGTAATCAATCCTAGACTGGCTACCGTGAGCCCCTTAATCAAATGTGAAGCGTGTGTGCAGAGGGTTAAACCATCTCCATATGTCTACAACCCCCAAAACGTTAGAGAACCCAAACGAAGAAGAGCCACTCGGCGGGCCCCCTCTCGGCGAGAGACGGTCCAGGGAACCATTCATAGTGAGGTTGAAATCACCTCCCCAAACTAACACCCCCAACGGAAGTTCCAATAGCAGGGCCCCCACGTCACGTAGCATCCGACTCAGTAATCCAGGGGAGGCATATACAGCAACTACATTAATGACCCGACCCTCCCAGGTGCCCGAGGCTGCGGCATATCTACCCAGATGTGTCTCCTGCAGCAACACCAAGTAAAGCTCATTTCGTTTGATACATTGTAACACAATGCCTCTCTTCATTTTGTTCCCCAAGCCATGAACATTCCACGTGGATAAATGGAGTGTTAAATCTGGAACCATCACGTCAAGTCAGTGGGAATCCGAGAAAGCCAAGTGAGTCTTTGAGGCCCGAGGCTGCCTGGATGGATAATACTTGCATTAATGACAGCGGAACTGAGTGTACAGGTGGAGAGTTCAACATTTGAGTGCACTGATACCAAAAACCAAAAAATATATGAACATGAAAAACAAATCCCACCCCCCCCCCATCCCCGAACTGACCTCCCCAACCAACCTGCCTCCCTGCATGACGGACCTAAAACCACCCGCCTCCCCTGACTTGCAGAGTGCCTGTCACCCACCCTCGTCAGCTTCAGGAACGCGTCCAACCCTGATGAATACAGGCCTCAGCTTGGCCCGCAAAGCACAAGGGTTCGCTCTCCTGTAACGGAATCTATAAGGAAGTTGGCACGGAAACTGCAAAGTACAAAGACAACGTTTATTAACCCTTAAGGGTGGTCCTACAATCCACACAACACTCTTCAGTATTGTAAGGAGTAGCACAAAGAACTTGCGTACACAGTCCCCTTTTATACACAACAGAGGGGCTCATAATGGGTGGATACAACATGAGGTCGAAGAACATTACCGTTTATGGTCATTCTCGATACTGAATCAATACATGGGCGGAGCTAACACACTCTTTGAGCCCGCGAAAACACATGGTCAAGCAAAGCTAATTATAACAGATGTGGTCAAGTCTGGGCATGCGCCAGATGGACAAGAGAGCTATTTATAAACTGTTACTAGGCAGATTACAGGAGCAACTAACACAGAGGTCGGACTCTCCTCGTGACGAACACGTGGCAGCATGTCAATACAAAATGGAGTCCGGACTTCTGTCAACATAACGAGGGAAACACGATCTAAAGGGGAAGCATTAATGTTTTCAGTAAATGCTTAATCACATTCTGCTTTAATTTACAACAACCCCACTCCCTAGAGCTTAGAATAAAAAACCAGATAGCTAGCCCCGGCCCAGATTCCCCAGTGGCGGAGCAACAGCATTAGGGTTCGACATGCAAAAGATTAGTGACGGAAGCGGTCTGAGCGTCAGAGCGCAGCATTCCCAAAGAAACAAAACCAAAGCAGTATGCACATTAAGCGTCCTCCGAAAGCGCGGGGCCCAAAGCCATAGCATGTCAGACAGCCCTCGTAGGCCGTAAGGGACATGGAGAGCCCCACAGAGGCCACTGGAGAGGGCAGTTGTACATGATCATCCCGTAGGGATTTGGGAACTCGCCTCGGATGGAGGTGGGGATTGACGGTACTGAAGCCACTCGTTAAGTTCTCCAGTTAACGATGTCGACTTTTGTGGTTTCTTGCCAACAGTGCACCAGCCATCGAGCCAATCCGAGGCGTATTCCGGCCTGGTGAAAATACAGGGTTTACCATCAGATTCGATTTTGAGTTTTGTCGGGAACAGCATGGCATATTTGATCTTGTGGTCTCGGAGAGCATGTTTCACATCTAGGAAACTCCGGCGTTGTTTCTGGACTCTCAAAGTGAAGTCCGGGAAGAATGATACTTTACTATTCTAGACAGTCAAAGGGGGCCGTTCTTGCAGTCTGTAGAATCACGTCGCGGTAGTTGAACACGCGGGCCAGAAGCGGACGGGGTTGGGCCCCCAAGTTTAGCTCAACCCCTTGGCACACAATGGGTTTGCTCGATCGAAAAGCATTTGGACAGGCCTCTCGGTTGGAGGTGCTTCAGGATGAGATCCTCAACATAGAGATCAGCGGATGGCCCCTCGCCCGCTCCGGAACGCCAAGAATTCAGACATTAATGCGCCGCATTCTTCCTTCATACTCGTTGAGTTGAAGCACCATCGCCTCGTGAGAGGTACGCAGCTCAGTCACCTGCTTCTTGAAGATGGCCGTGTCAGCTACCAGATCCGTTGTGGTAGTCTCAATGGTATGTACACGATCGGCCATTTTTCGCATATCTTCCCTAATGAGGGCCACTTCGTTGCCACAGTGTCAATACGGTTTTCAAGAGATGTTCGCACTGTAGTAATTGCCGCTAGAAGGTCTTTGTTAGTGGGCTCAGAGTCATCGCGTTGGTCTACGACATTGCCCGACTTCTCCTCCTGAGACCTTTGCCAAGCAAACTTCTCCAGCTTGGCTTGCGTCGCATTTCGGCTGCTGCGGCATGTCGCCATGTCAGCCATGTGGAAGGAAGCGAGGAAAGGCTAGGAGGCAACCACTACTGACCACCGGCTGCCGTGGAACGTCCCATGCGGCCTCTCCAGCCCCACGGCAAGTCTGCAAGACTAGACACCCCTTAGTTGTCACCGGGTGCATAGCTCACCCCCCACGTGGCACTGATTATTGGGGGGGAACCCCGTAGCGAGGAGTCAACCTGTCTGCCAACACTGTGACTGCCGGGCCAAGGGATGGTCACAGGGGGTCTGGTCACAGGGCAGTGGTGTAGCGCCGGGCGATGGTCCCCCTGCGCAATGTGGCTGCAGCCTGCGGTATTACTGCAATGTGTCCCATAGTCCAGGCGCACGCTCGCACACCGAGGATATATCGATGGGCCCACCAGGAGGACCGCGCTGTGTCAGATAGTGGTTGGAAGGGCGGGCAAGCAAGCTCTCAGACCGCAGCAGTATTGGGGCGGGCCCCAGCGCAGAGATGATCGCACTCACCAGATCACCCCCCCCCCCCTCCCCCCACCCAAGATGTTGAGGATCATCCAAGGACAGTGCGTCACAGCGGCGGTTGGGCTTCGGGGGGAGTCCCGGCTCAGGACGGGACTTCGCAGTCCTCTGTAGGCGAGGCAGCACCAAGGGAGCAACAGGAGCGCCAGTCGGGTCATGGTTCCCCCTTCGCTCGAACGCCGCAAGTCTGGTCCTCTGCTCCGATGCTGGGCACTGGTGCGACCCGCACCGATCAGGGCGCGGGCCGCGCAGCTCGATTTTTCTGTACTCCGCTGCACAGGTCGCCACCACGGCCTCTCGTGTCATTCCGCCCCCGCAGAGCCTTACTTCTGGTCGGCCTGCCCGCTGCTGGTGAAGCCGACGTCTGGAGCGTCCCCCTCCTGGAGCGTGCGATCAGCCTCAAATTTCATCCTCATCCGGGGAAGCAGCACCGGCAGCCGTGGAATCACTCAGGGCAAGGATCGGGCTGAGGCAGATGAAATTAAACAGATTTTTCGGGAGTGGCGCATCAGAGCTCGGCTACCGTGCGGCCATTCCCGTCGGCAGTTGGCCACGCCCCCAAGTAATCCAATTTTAATACAGACATGTGTCCAGGTAACCATGAAGCAAGTCTTTTGCAGCCAAAGATAAAAAGCATAAACTCATAGCTTGAAAAGGAGAGGCTGTGTTGGCAGTTTAGGTTCACTTGGATCTGATGAAAAATCATCATAATGCACGAAGTAGCAAGATGCTGCCCGGTCCATTCTTGGCATCTCAGCACATTTTGTAGAAATGGGAGATGACTCGATCTGTGGCATGTTTACATATGTGTTGTCATTTTTTAAAATTGAAATTTCTGTACTTGTTGATTGTACAGTTGTCAGGCCTCAAAATCCCAAAAATGTTACTAGACCTGCAGGTCTAGTCACTTAAACAGTCTACTCGACCTAACTATAATGCTCTTGACCCATTAACTGGTTTCAAATGATGGTATCCTGGGCTAGTATTTTAATTCACTGAGACTCCATTTTCTTCTTTATCACATATGAGAACACCTTCAAATACGTGAGTTCAGCACAAATGCTGTACAGAAAACTCTTGTTTGATTTAAAAGACTAAACATTAGCTCCATATAGAATGCAAATCTAGCCACATATAAGATACACTTGACTGCAGACTTGCCTCTTAGTTCACATAATGTATTGTCATCAGGGCTTGGCCAGGAATGTTTCTCACATCATGTTTAAAAACTATCATTCAATTTATAATAAATACATAACTTAAGCATAAAGTAGCAGTCCACTGTTATTTGAAATCAGCAGATTTTACATTGAAATGGCCACAGAATTTGTCATTGATGTGGTTTTAAAACTATTTATAGTGTACAATGTTTGGAAATAAAGTTTCTGCAAATATTTATCATTTACACATCCCCACGTGTTCTGATTTGTTTTCCTTCAATTTAAATATTTGTTTGCATCACACTTCTGAATTACTAGCTTTGTGTTCCTAAACTACGAAGGTAACCTCTCCGCCCGTTGCCTGGAGGACATTTGTTACAATTTATTTAATATTAACTGCTGGTCTGCAATTTTCTGAAATATTTAGTCCAATTTTCTGTTCCCCAATGTCCTCCTCTTGTGTTGTCATTGTCACTGCAGTAGTGTTTTATTTTAGTGATTTTTTTTATGGAGCTATGGTATGCACAATGTGGGAACTTCTAATCCATCATGCTTGATACATCATGTATGTCCACTTAGCTGAGGCCGATTGTTTCCCTTCCCACTACAAACGTCTCCGGTTTAAATGTGAGTAGGTGTCTCCGAGAAGGCATGACTAAACTACTCAGATTGATCGTTAAATAAGAGCCTAACCAACGCTTGTTGCCATGTCGCGTAGTTGCTACCAGTCCATAGGATCTGCACAGTTTGGACAACATAAACTAGTGTCTCGGTGTCTAGACTGATTCTTGTCACCCCCACAGGATATGCAGGCCTATAAACCAGCTAGCTCGCAAAGCCACCGTAAGCCCCCTACCCTCCCAGGGAGCTAATAGTTTCTGGCAACTAGTGGATATGGCAACCCTGACCCCTTAGGGATCGTGGAAACAGTACAGAACTTTTCGTTCAGTCACTTGACAGAAGGCGATAAATGGGATTACAAGCACCAAAAGTGTTAATAGTAGGTAGAGTTCTACAATGATGCTAAAACAATGTACAAATGCAGGAAAAAGTGTGTTGAAGGCTGCAATTGTTTGTTGCTCAATATGCCAGCAGCTGTATTTACAGGTCAGGCTTCTTTTTATTTCTGTTCTCTTAAGTCTTTTCCAGTCCTCCTGTTCCCAACTAAGTTTGTTTGTGGTCCTCCCAGCAAATCTCAATCTGTTGGCCATCTTGAACAATACCCTCACACACCACTCGTGCGTGGTTTAGGCTAATGTGGTGTTCGGGCAAGCGTATTTACCGGAACTCGTGCCTCTGGCCACATAGTTCTGGATGTTTCCTGTCGCCGGCAACTCTGGGATATGGGTCTGTCATGTCATCACTGGGACCTGAGGTCTCCCATACCCTGCCCCACGTTGTTAGTAGATCCCATTTACGGAAGTAAGGCATGACCACCTTTTTAGCAGGATTGCTAGGGCTCAGGGGATACCTGCGCTGCACAAGCTCTACGATGGAGTCATGCTCCTCAGTGCTCAGCCATGCCCCTGTGTCTGTTTTATTGCAGTTATGTCAGAGAGTGAATGTATAGCTGAGTAGTGGATGGATGCACGAGTGTAAAGAGGACTGTCAGAATGCGTGTATGATGACCTATTGTGTGCCTTAACACATCACTGTCAAAAGCCAGACCTATTGACATTATTGATGGTAATGAGGATAGAAAAAGAAATGGGGCTAAAATTTTATATTCACTCAGAATGTGGAAACACCAGACGTAGCCTCCATCACAGTCAATGATTGCAAGATGAAAATATTTTTCTCATATTAACTGAAGACTTCATTAAAACTGCCAATACTAGAAAAAAGCCATTTCTCCAACATTGGATCTCTTATATAACCACATGCTTGAATCATTACCTGTAGTCAGGCAGGGAATCCCCAGTACATTAAAATAACTGTATAAATCATACTTCTGATGGATACATCTGCCTGTGGATTCCTCCCCTTTTGAATTACCCCATGCGCAGCATTCCACTGATACTTTTCTCCAAAGCGCTCCCATGTAGACGAGGACGTCACAATGGAACAGCTCCGCACGCGAATCCGCGTGACATCATTGGAGCCATAAGAAGACCTCGTCGGCGTGCTGACGTCGGTTCCCTTTATTCCGTTCCGTCCACTCGCAACGGTTTTTTACAGGGCTCTCCATTTTTGAGAGTTTCTTTGTTGCAAGTACTTCGTGTAATTGTAGCAATGATCATGGCTACCCAGAAGACCAGTTTTAAACCATTCAGGGAATGTGGGGGGTCATATGTCTATTACTGACCCCTATGAAGATTATTTTATGGTGCCTTTCGTCGGACCAGGACGTTCAGGGGTGTCCTTCATGCAGACGCATGAGCTCAGAAGCCTTAAAGGAGAGTGAGCCCAAGCTGTTTATGGCCAAGGCGAAAAAGCAGAAAAGGGGCCGAAGGAGGTTGAGATCCATGTCCAAGTCGCCGACACTGCATACCTTGAAGTAGTCGTGGAAAGGTAAAAAGAAGCGGCGCAATGGACCTAGTCGTCAGTCATCGAAGGAGGAAACACCTAAGTCGGGATCTCTGATTTTCAGACGTTCCGCAAGGACAAAGTCTCTTTCTCCTCGGGTGACTCCGGCCCAGTCTCCAGCTCAGAGTCTCACCGGCGCCCAAAGAAACATCGCTTTAACCGCCGGCCACTCCACCCCCGGCGCCAGGGTCTCCGGTGCCGCAACCGAAGCCAATTAGACTGCCTCCTCGAGTGGTTTCAGAACCAGCTGTATCAGATCCAGTATATCTAGCCTTTCCGGCTCCAGGTACAGATCCGTCACAATTCCCTAATGGAATGGTTGGCATGTTTGCCAGACCGGCTAACACTGCTGGTGCTCCGGTTGTCCCCATGGGTCTGCTTGCCTACTCCCTTGGAGGCCTGCCACCCCTCTTCTCTCAGGCACCTTTTATGCCAGTGGCTACAGGGTGTTAGCCTCTCCTGACGCCGAGGTTCTGGAGGGATGAGTGCCATTGGACGGATCTTCTACGGTGCCGTCTGGCTCCGGTCCAGCGCCGACTCAAACAGTGTCTTCTACTATTCTAGTGGAGCTTCCATCGACGCCGGTCCCGAAGTTACTGGCGCCCCTGATGCCGGTCCCAAGGATGAGATCCAGCAGGTAAGCGCAAAGGCTGATTGAAAAGGAGGAGTGTGAGAAGCTGGCTTGGTATATGGTGTACACTTTGTAAGTGGGCACCTTGCACCAATCCAGACAACCTTTATGGGGATTTTAGTGGTCTCAGACGACCTTAGAAAGCTCTCTAAGTGGTAGCTGCAGATAGCAGCCTTCAGGCTTAGTCCAGAACGAGTGTAAAACTGCATGTTTACCAGAACATAATCTTATAGGTATAGATTAAGTGAAAAAGAACCACAGAGTGTATTTATAATAATGTATATTTATTATAAGACACTCACTAACACATACAGATATCTCCTAGCCGGAGATATACACATTGCACACAATACTTTTCAATAGAAACGGGCAAGTAGCAAGAAATACACAGTGGTCACCAGAGGGAGACCAAACCATCTACTAAAATAGTGGTATGCGGACCACAACTTGAGTCAGGCCTATACCCAGAAGACTTAGAAATGCCAGGAACCCAAGAAACCACCCGAGGTAAGTAACCAGGAGAACCATAGAGGCTGTGTGCTGATTGGGAACACGGCCACGGGTTCAGTGCAAGTCAATAGGTAAGTCGCAGTTGCATTTTTAAAGAAGGACCCTTCCCAGTTGGCCCTGAAGAAACCCTGTGGAAGACAGAAGGTTGGTAAGCCACCCCACCCGTGGATATCCTAGGAACCAGGATACCTACACCAGGGAAGCCGGGTGCATAGGTGTGAAGTGGCGTCAGAAACCTCAGTCGAACCCAATGGAGGACTTCAGGAAGATGTCACTGCTGGGGAAGGTGAAATTGGCCGGTGGTACCCAAAGGTGGATTCAAGTTGTGAAGTACCTGCCAACAGAAGGGACAGAATCTATGCCACTCAGGAGTGACCAGGAGGCACAGAAGACGAATGCTCACCGATGACGAGTGCTGCAGGAGAGATGACGGTGACCTTGGAGCTGCATCTGTGAGGACCAGGAGACACTATGGAAGACCAGGAGTCGTTCATGAGCTGTCCCATGTCGGATGTCGAGAGTTATGGGGTCGGTGTCCGGTAGCACCAACAAGCCTTGGCAACTGCAAATAGACTGGAAAGCGAAGAAGGTGCAGTGTCGGGACCAGCAAGGTCCAGGTGATTCACCACAAGCAGGGTAGTCAGGGCAGGCCCCGAGCAATCTGGGGAGCCCAAAGATTGCGAAGATGACCCTCAAGAGGACCCACAGGCGGTAAGCACATTTTGTCGACCCTCACCCCCCTTTTTTTTTTTGGGTGTGTAGCTATACCATGTCCAGAAAGACTTCAGGGCTCCGACTGTTCAGCGCCAGTAACTGCACCATCCCGGTGCCTCTGGTGTCTGGAACTCGACCACGACTCAGTCGTGCTCTGACTGCCGGGCACTGACTCCGAAGGCTTTGAGGGAGCAGTCCCTAAAGCTGCTTGCAGCCTGGCAAGCGACAACGCTCCAGGAGTTCCAAGTCCACTTTGTCCCATTCTACATCATCAAGTTTTATTTTATTTAGCGTAGTTACTTAAAACCATTGCTAAAAAATGTATTATAAAAGTTTGCACTATAAATTACAATTTTAAGAAGGTTAAAGGAAAGATTTGATAAAAAAATCAGTTTGATCAGTTCAAATCAATTGTCAGATGATCTGTCATGTTAGAAATACAAGATTTTGTAATTAGTGCAACAGCTTAGCGGCATTTAACCTTTTTACATTTAGGCAGTAAAATTGCATTGTCCGATTTAGTGCTGAGGCATGCCTACTGCTGATGTGGCATTTTCTTCTCTACTAGCCTCAGACTTTACCAAGCGACAGTTCAGCAGTGTGTCCTTGGGTGCAAAACACACCAGCACCGCTTGTCTCCATGTGCGGATGCCTCTGTAATTAAAAAGTGGTTTTAAAAGCTGTTTTCGTTGTCATTTCTTTACAGATGCAAAACAGATGCAGCATATCTTCCTATGCTTTACCACACAAACGGCAGATGAAGTAGACTTGGTTTTTCAGCCAATGGGGAAAGTGCTTTGTGCATGGTAGCAGGCCGAGTCGGTATTTTAATAGGTCTGGCAAATTCCAGGGCTAAGTATTTTTGGGCAGCAGAGGTGGAATAGGTGCGCAAGGTCATCCAGCCATGTGACCTCTTGGATAATGCTGCTTTGTCCTCGACCCAGCCTTGGCACTTTACAGTTTTCTTTACTGTTTTTTTATTTTTTTATTAAGAGACCGTGACTAGTAGGTGTTTCCCAGAGCTCGGTGAGCCCCAGGGTGGTCAGACTTGCTTGTAGATATTTTGCAGCAAGCGATGACGTATTATATTGTAGTTCTGACCACAGGCACCAGTTGAGGTTTCCTGGGTTTGATTTCCGTACTTTGTCCCAGAAGATGGATATTGCACCTTGTCTTGTGAAGGTCTGTTACTGAATGTGATCTGTGCTGGGGAGACTTTTTGGTAGGCCAAAGATTATTCTATACCCTTTTGCAACTATATCATGTAGGAGTTTGGAATCCCTGCCCCTCTATGCCTCACTCCCATAAGCTATTGTGGGTAGGAGTTTTGCCTGTTTTACTTCGGCTCGTGGGGCAAGTGAGGGGTCACTTAGCTTGAAATTAAGATTTTCTTAGCGAAACTGCCAGGGCTGTTCCCCTCCTCCTGATTGAGTCCTTTTGGGCTGTAAAATGCCCACCTTTGTCTATGACCATCCCTAAATATTTATATTCTGTTGCTCAATCGATATGGGTATGACCCCAAAACCAGATGGGTGTTTTCTTCGAGTGCTTGTTGATTGTCATGGTTTTGGTTTTCTCCAAGATGATGTTTAAATTGTTTGCCTCAGTGTATTCGAAAGTGGTATTTAGAAGCTGCTGTAAGCCCACCTTCGTTTAACTAATTAGAACTAAGTCATCCACGTAAAGTAGACATGATAACGCTTGGTTTCCTAATCTTGTAGAATGAGAGTTGCTGGTATTTAGAAGCAGGATGAGGTCTGCTAGTAACAGGTTAAAAAGGGTTGGGGCCAATACACATCCTTGTTTGAGACCTTTTGTTGTTGGTATCCGTCTCGAAAGAGTTGACCCATCCCCCAATTTTACTTGAATCCAGGTCTCGGTGTGCAGATTGATTAGTAGATTGAGCAAAGCTTGGGATATACCCCAGTTGGCCTGTTTTGTCTAAAGTTTGCTGCGATTAACATGATCGAAGATGGCCCTGTAATCAATAAAGCATAAGTGAAGTGGCATTTTTGTACTCAGGGGACACTGGTCTCCAGCAGAGTTGGGGCTCCACATCAATGTGTTGGAACTTTGACTGATTCGATTGACCTTGAAGGTATTTCTTGCCTCTGACAAGGGGAAGTTAGTACAGGTGCTCATCAACAACACCACTGCCATGTGGTACTGGAACAAGCACGGCGGGGTGGGGTTGTGGGCCATTTGTCAAGAGACCCTGCATCTCTGGACATGGCTGGAACAGCAGGGGATAACCCTGGTGGTTTAACACCTGGCAGGTTCTCTGAACGCCAGGGCAGACCAACTCAGCCGACGGTGCCTAGTGTATCACGAATGGCGTCTCCAATCGGAGGTGGCGCAAGGTCTCATTCAGCAGTGGAGAGAGCCATGGTTAGATCTGTTTGTCTCTGAAGAGAACACGCAGTTTCAACAATACTGCTAGCTGGAGTTTCCAAGGCAGCTATCGCTCGTCGATGCCTTTCGTCGCAAGTGAATCACAGGCCTGCTGTACGCCTTTCTGCCCATACCACTCCTGCCCCAGGATACTGAAGAAAATCAGGAACGACCAGGACCAATTCATTCTTGTGGCTCGGACTGGGTGAGGAAAGTCTGGTATCCAGAGCTTCTGAAAATGAGCATCGTTCCTCTGATCAGGCTGTTCCTTCGAGAAAATCTTCTGCCACATTGGAGGGTCTTCAACCTGTCAACTCTTCGCCTCCGTGTGTGGAGATTTAGCAGCGGCAGTGTATGGATTTTGAGCTTCCTCGAAGTTTGAAATGTTATTTTGGCGGCCAGGTTGCCCTCCACTAGGATGGTATACGCCTACCATTGGCAGAAATTTGTATTCTACTGTACAGAAAGATCTATTGACCCTCTTTCTGCTTCTCTCTCCAGTGCTTTTTATTCTTACCCTTGCCCAGCAGGGCTCTGCGTTGGGTACTCTCAAGGGTTATCTTTCTGCTCTATCCGCTTTTTTTGCGGCTGCCAGAACAACCCGCTCTCTTTAGGTCCCCAATTGTAATTAGGATTTTGAAAGAGCCGGCTCAGTTGTCTCCGCCCACGCCCTTTGTTATGCCGCAGTGGGACCTTAATTAGGTCCTCATTTTTCTTGTGTGCTCCCTTCTGATGGATACATCTGCCAGTGGATTCCTCACCTTGTGAATATCCCCTACGCCAAAATTCCACGGAACTTTTCTTCCCCAGCTTCCACGTCGACGTGGGCGACGTCATAATACACCGGCTCCGCTCGCGACTCCGATCGACGTCACCGGAGCCATAAGAAGCCCACGTCGGCGTGATGACGTCAGTTCCCTTTTTTCCGCGCCTTCGACGCGCAACGGTTTTTTTCTCCAGTGCTACTTTGTAGTTTGGTCGTGTATCTCTGTTTATTCGACTATGTCTTCGACAAGGAAGTCGGGCTTTAAGCCCTGTAGGGAGTGTGGAGGCTTGATGTTGATAACGGATCCTCACCAGAATTGTTTATGGTGCCACTCCTCGGAACATGATATGGAGGAGTGCGGATGCTGTACAGACTTCGAATCAGTCTCCGACGAGGTCTTCGGCTCAGTCTAAGACGTCGACTCCGGTTCGTGTGGAGTCGGATGCTTCTATGCATGAGGAGCAGGAAGAGTCGGTTCCAGTACCTGAAGATTCTGAGGCTCCAGTGGAGGATATTGCGGAGCCGGTGCCGGAGGCCCCACAAGAGGTTCCTTTGCCTCAGTTCCCGGCCCCAGGTACGGATTCGGCAAATTTCTTGAATGCTATGTATGGCATTTTTATTAGGGCGGCCTACCCATCCGGAGCACCAGCTGGTCCCGTGGGTCCGATGGCCTTTACGATGGGGGTGCCTCAGCAGTATGCTCAGGCCCCCTTTATGCCCTTTATGCCGATGGCGCCTTCTTGGCAGTTTCCGGCGCCGTCTGGGGATCCGATTCGACCTCGGAAGGTTCGGCAGGCTTCGGAGCCTCCTTCGACGCAGAGACTGGCTCCATCAACGCCGAAGCCGACTCCATCGACGTCGAGGCTGACTCCATCTGCGCCGTGTCTGGCGCCGTCGACGCCGGTTCCTCTGGTTCCTCCGACGCCGCGTACGACGTTGCCGACGTCGGTACCTCGAATCCGGTCGAGGAGGGAAGCCCAGAGGGTGTTGGAGGAAAGAAGATTTCGAGAGGTGGAAGAAGGTGAGGTTGATTCTTCTTCGGACGAATTCGAGGGCATTCAGGAAGCCAGTGGGCTGGATACGACCCCAGAGTGGGAGCATACATCTGCCACGTCTTCTCCACCTCATGAGTTGGCTCCCTATCACGTAGTGATTAAGAAAGCAGCGGAGCTTCTGGATTTACAGCTGCCTTCTGTAGAGTACAAATCCAATCTGCTCACAGAAGTGTTACATTCTCCGTCTTCGACATCGGAGCCCTTGTTGCCTTTCAATGAGGCCATATTGGAGCCGGTATTAGAGGTATGGAAGAAGCCTCTTTCTTCTCCTGCAGTGTGTAGACAGGTGGCAAGAAGGTTTACCAGGGGATCCTGACTTTTTATCCACTCATCCGTCCCCGGACAGTTTGGTTGTGCAGGCTTCATGCTCCAAGCATGCTTCCAGTGCCTTTCCTCAGTCTCCAGCTGACAGGGAGTCTAAAAAGGCTGATCAGGCAGCCAAGAAGACCTTTTCGACGGGAAGCATGGCGTTAAAGTCGACTAATGCTACATGCCTGCTGGGACGTTACGTGCACGCTCTAATGGATTCCATTAAGTCCTTGGCTCCTAAGTTGCCTGAAGGGGATAAGTCATCCTTCATGGAGGTTGTAGCGGACACTCAGGCGGCTGCCAGGCAAGTTATCCAGTCAGGGTTGGATACTGCGGACTCCGTGGCAAGGATCATGGGGTCTTCTGTTGCTGTAAGAAGGCAGGCTTGGCTCCGTAACTCTGGTTTCTCAGCGGATGTTCAAGCTACGCTGGTCGATCTTCCATTTGATGGTCAGAAGCTGTTTGGGGAGAAAGCGGACTCTGCCCTTCAGCGTTTTAAGGACAGCCGATTGACTGCAAAATCCTTGGGCCTGCAAGTACCGGCAAAGGGTTCGACCTTTCGAAAATTTAGGGGCTTTGGGCGATCGTCTTTTCGCTCTTACTGGCAGCCCCAGCAGCAGCAGCAGCAGAATCCCCTCTATGTCCTATAGAGGGAGGCAAAGGGGTCGGAGAGGTTCTGGACGCAACCCCTCTTCTTCCTCCTCCTCTGCTCCCAATGAGGCCTCAGGGAAGCAGCCCTAGATCCCCCATCCCGGATCATGTAAGACCTGTGGGGGGTCGGGTGTCCTACTTTCTGCGGGGTTGGAAATTGGTTACAACAGACCTTTGGGTTTTGAACCTCGTGGAGACTGGGTACGCCCTTCCCTTTCGGGAGTTTACTCCCCCTTACCCTCCTTGCCAAGGTTATTGCTCGGAAGACCATCTGCTTCTCCTGCAGAAAGAAGTTCTAGCCCTGCTTCAAAAGGGTGCGATAGAGGTGGTTCCAGAGCAGGAAAGGGGTCAGGGATGCTACTCCCGTTATTTCCTGATTCCCAAAAAGGACGGCAGATTGCGTCCTATACTGGACCTCAGAATCTTGAACTTTTACCTGAGACAGGAGAAATTCAAGATGCTGACCCTTGCGCAGGTTCTTCAAGTGTTGCAGCAAGGAGACTGGATGGTGTCGCTCGACTTGCAGGAGGCGTACTTCCATGTCCCAATCCTGAAGTCGCACAGGAAGTATCTCCGTTTTACGGTTGGGTCGCAACATTACCAGTTTGCGGTCCTCCCGTTTGGTCTTACTACCGCACCTCGAGTCTTCACAAAGGTGATGGCAGTGGTGGCTGCTCATCTCAGGAGGTCGGGGATTCCGGTTTTTCCCTACCTGGACGACTGGCTTCTGAAGGCAGAGTCCCCAGAGATGGTGCGGCGTCATCTGCAGGTGACAACTCCGCTGTTGTTCGACTTGGGTTTTTCAATCAATGTGCCCAAATCTCACCTGGTGCCCTCTCAACGTAACCTGTTTATCGGGGCAGTACTGGACACTACTGTGTGTCGAGCATTCCCTCCTCCTCAAAGGATTCTCGACATTCAGGAGATGGTCCCTTTATTCCACAGTGGAGCGGTTGTTCCAGTTCTGAAGGTCCTTCGTCTGCTTGGTCTGTTCGCTTCCTGCATTCTGTTGGTCAACCATGCACGCTGGCACATGAGGGCGCTCCAGTGGTGTCTCCGCAAGCAGTGGTATCAGCACAACGGGGATCTCGGAGTCAGTCAAGATCTCCAGAGAAGCTGCAGCGGATCTGTCTTGGTGGAGTGTAGAGGGCAATCTGTCGCAGGTAAAGCCCTTCCATCTATCTCCATCGGTGGCCACAGTGATAACGGACGCATCCACCTTAGGGTGGGGTGCGCATCTGGGGGACCTGGAGATCAAGGGTCTGTGGTCTCCAGAGGAAAGGTTGCTTCACATCAACCTTCTGGAATTGCGGGCGATTCGTTTGGCGCTCAAGGCCTTCCTCCCTTCCCTTCGCGGTCAGTCGATTCAAGTCCTGACAGACAACACGACCGCGATGTGGTATTTCAACAAGCAGGGAGGTGTGGGGTCTCTTTGTCTATGCAGAGAGGCCTTACGTCTATGGTCCTGGGTTCAGGACCATCAGATTTGTCTGATGGCAAATCATCTGGCCGTAGTGCTGAACGTGCGTGCGGACAGTCTCAGTCGGCAGTTCTCCGCCGACCACGAGTGGAGGCTCCATCCGGAGGTAGTTCGTCACGTCTTTCGGACTTGGGGAACTCCTCGGGTGGATCTGTTCGCCACTTTCGAGAACACGCACTGCCCGTCATTCTGCAGTCTCCAGTATCCGATGCAGGGGGCGTTGGGGGGGACTTGTTTCAGTTGAGTTGGGGCTCACGACTCCTTTACGCGTTTCCTCCCATACCCTTGATTCCTCGGGTTCTGAGGAAGATTCGCCAAGACCGGGCCCAAGTCATATTGGTCGCCCCGGATTGGCCAAGAAGGGTGTGGTATACAGATCTTCTCCACCTCTCCTCGTGCCCTCCGCTCCGTCTCCCTCTGAGGGCAGACCTCCTCTCGCAGTCGGAGGGGCAGGTTCTACACCCCCACCTCCAGAGCTTACACCTTCATGCCTGGAGATTGAACGGGGCAACCTGAGTTCCTTCTCTCTCCCACCTGATGTGGTGGATGTTATTTTATCGGCCAGGCGACACTCCACCAAGTCCGTTTACTCCTACAGGTGGTCTAAGTTTGTAAAATGGTGTGGAGAGAGGTCCGTTGACCCTTTAAAAGCCCATCTTTCTGATGTTCTCCAGTTTGCTCTTTACTTGGCTCAGCAGGGCTGTGCTGTGGCCACGGTTAAGGGCTATCTTTCGGCCTTATCGGCATTTCTGTGCCTCCCTGATCAACCTTCGCTATTTAAATCTCCGGTTGTTCTGAGGTTCATCAAGGGCCTTACAAACATGTTTCCTCCTACTCCATTTGTAATGCCTCAGTGGGACCTTAATCTTGTTTTAACCTTTCTAATGGGGTCCCCTTTTGAGCCTCTTCATACTTGTCCTTTGAGGCTGTTATCATTTAAGGTGGTTTTTCTTGTGGCCATAACCTCGGCAAGGAGGGTAAGTGAGCTTCAAGCTCTTAGTTCCAAACCTCCGTTCCTTACTCTGCATGCTGAAAGGATGGTTCTCAGGACCAGGGCTGCTTTCCTGCCAAAGGTAGTCACTCCGTTTCATTTGGGGCAGTCCATTACTCTCCCTGTTTTCTACCCTCCTCCTCACCCTTCTAAAGAGGAGGAAAGACTCCATCGTTTGGACCCGAAGAGGGCTGTTAGTTTTTATCTGGATAGGACCAAGGACTTTCGCCTTGATGACCAGCTCTTTATTGGCTACATTGGTCGTTCTAAGGGTAAGGCGGTGCACAAGCGCACGCTGTCAAGATGGATAATTCTGACCATCAAGATCTGCTACGCCCTGGCTGGTAAGACTCCTCCTGATGGCATTAGAGCGCATTCAACTAGAGCTAAAGCCTCTACATCTGCTTTGGCCGGGGGTGTTCCTGTGGCAGATATTTGTAAAGCCGTGACTTGGGCCTCCCTCCATACTTTCGCAAAGCATTATTGCTTGGACTCTGAGATGAGGAGGGAGGGTCACTTCGCGCGCTCTGTGTTACAGGACTTTCTGGGATAGGAAGGTGGACACCCTCCTCCGGGAGTGGGGACTGCTGTGGGAATCTATTCACAAGGTGAGGAATCCACTGGCAGATGTATCCATCAGAAGAACAAGTTACTTACCTTCGGTAACGCTTTTTCTGGTGGATACAGTATCTGCCTGTGGATTCCTCACTGACCCACCCGCCTCCCCGTTGTCCACCTTTGTATACCATGAAATAGGTCTTGTTGATATGCTTTTATGCTTTGTTGTGTAATTGTAGGAAATGCTTGTTTATTTAGCATTCATTTTCTTTGTATGCTATGCATATGTGTTGGTGTATTGTATACTGTGTATACTTTGAGTCTGTCGTTAGTCCACCTGTTCGCCTCGAAGGCACGGGGAAAAAATGGGTGGAACTGACGTCATCACGCCGACGTGGGCTTCTTATGGCTCCGGTGACGTCGATCGGAGTCGCGAGCGGAGCCGGTGTATTATGATGTCGTCGACGTGGAATGCTGGGGAAGAAAAGTTCAGTGGAATGCTGGCGCAGGGGATATTCACAAGGTGAGGAATCCACAGGCAGATACTGTATCCACCAGAAAAAGCGTTACCGAAGGTAAGTAACTTGTTCTTCGAGCCTTTACACAACTGTCCCCTCCAGCTGCTTACTATCAAGACAGCCTTTCTGGTGGTGATAACATCTGCCCGAAGGGTGAGTGAGTTGCAGGCTCTATCTTGTACGCCTCCCTAATTGATGTCTTTACCAGACAAAGTGGTGCTTCACACCTGTGCTTCATTTTTGCCAAAGGTTGTGACCCTATTTAATCTGGGTCAGTCTCACGCTGGCTACCTTCTTTGCTCCGCTGCATCCCTCTAAGGAAGAGGAAGCAGGGTTTCCACCGTCTGGTCTCAAAAAGATTTTCGTCATTCTACCTTGACCTCACAAGAGTTCCAGGTGGACAATCAACTCTTTGTGGGGTACGTGGGAGCTAAGAAGGGTTGGGCAGTGTAGAAAAGGACCATCTCTCGATGGGATGTTCTCTACATTAAGATCTGCTATGCCCTGGTTAAGAAGCAGCCCCCTGAGGGATTACTGGCCCATTCCACCAGGGGAAAGGCTGCGACAAAGGCCTTGGCTCGGGGTGTCCCAGTCCTATACATCTTTCAGGCAGCAACGTGGACATCTTTGCACACGTTTGCCAAGCATTACTGCCTGGACAGTCAGGTCCGCAGGGATGGGCATATTGCTCGTTCCGTCCTGCAGGAGTTCCTAGTGTGAGTTTTTGGTCCACAACCCACCGCCGGGAGAGTATAGCTTGGGTATCTAATTCAAAGTTAAGGCGTCTGCAGCTTAGTCTCCATCAGATGAACAAGTTACTTACCTTTGGTAACGCGTTATCTGGTAGAGATTCTATCTAGCTGCAGATTTCTTACAGGCCCACCCATGCCTCCCCGCTTTGCGGACTGATTTTGTTTTTGCAGGGGTTACTCCCCTTTTCAGGGCTCTAGTTTTGCACACAACTACGTCCGTTACTTCGTGGGTCTGCGCGTCTGCCATGGAAAAAACAAAAGTACTAACATCCACGAGCCTGGATGGCGCCTATATAGGTGACCGCAACGTCATAACAGACGTGAACGATGTCGATGTCACGCGGAGCTGAGTGGAGCCACATGATGGCGCGTGTAAGGGGTATTGCTCAAACAAAAGTTCCAAGGTCCAGCCTGACACCTGGGAAATTCACAGGTAAGGAATCTGTGGCTAGATGGAATCTCTACCAGAGAATGCGTTACTGAAGGTAAGTAACTGTCCTAGAGGACAAACCTGAGGCGAACAATTCTGTCAGATTATTCCCATGCACTAGAACAGTTGAAACTGGATCACAATCCAGTCAAACATACTAACAAGCCCATTTCGCCCATGCCAGTCGATATGCTTTCCTTGTCCCAGATGCCCACAACTCCGATATGAGCCGGAAAGCGTCTGCTGAAAGCCCTGAGGTTTGCCCAGGTCTCCTGAAATCCTCCAGGCTATAAGTACCAGCAGTCCCTGTTCTATGAGAGGGTGTGACTCTCATCCTGGGGCTAGGATTACTTATGTGAATGGCAGGATTAGGATAGGGAAGTCCACAGTCATCTGTAGCATGATTGGAAACCAGGCCTGTGACCTCTAAAGGCGGGTTGCCACCACTGTGGTCTCCTCGTACCTGCGTACATGCAGGAGCAGTCATGTCACCTGGATGAAATTCTAATGGGTCAGTCTAGGAAGTTGGTGTCCAATCCTACATATCTGACCACTCGTCTACTGGAGCACCTGGACTTTGTAGTAAACCAAAAAAGTCATGCCTGGTTCCAAGCCAGGGCCTAGTATTGTTCCACGCCAAATATAAATTGAGGACTATTGGCCGAGAAGGCAAGAATGAGAAAGATCACGATTGCCTATGGAAGGAGATCCGAGTATTTTCCTGGAGGATACTAAGGATGGGGGACAGTGGAAGTGGACAAACTGTGCTCAGGAGATCAAAAAGAGCTAGAGTGCCATGTCGGAGCTACTCATCCTCTGAATGGACATACTTGGCTACAAATGAAGGGGGGAGAGAACTTTGGGACTTGAAGGATAGGGAAGACTCTCAAAGTCTTTGTAAATAATTGCACCACATGATCTATGAACTTAGTTTGTCATCTGCATAAGTAAAAGCACACTAATGAAATCGGCATGCTGCAAACTTTAACAGTCTGATTCTAGAGAAGCCAGGTAACCTGATAAACACAATAAGCACAGGTTCTTATTAGCAGGAGTATTAATAGCTGAGATTGTAGTATTAATTCTTCTTCTTGTAGGTTTATCTTCACCCACACTATCCACAAAAGCTGAGCTTAAGCCTAGTGTTGCTTTAATTAGGTCTAGTTTAACCTGCTCATTTGGTTTTACTTTATCTCCAACTCCAGGCAAGGATGCTGTTGGAATGTTATCTGAACTGAGAGTGTAAGATGGCTATCTGGAAGCTTTTCCCCTTTATCTATTGCCCTTATGGATTCCAAAATGTCTGTGTCAATCTTTGAGATTTGGTTACCAGTGCTACATTAAAAGTATGAACCGCTGCCTTTGCTGTTAAGGCGGTTGCACAGTTCCCTTTTTGTGTGAAGTGACTCACTTTTATGGGCCATGGTATATTGAACATGGACCAGTGGAAGCATCTCTTGTAAAACAGCCACCTTTCCCCAGAGCGGTCTATTTTTATGGATTTCCCTTTGAGTTTTTGATTCAGTTTATGTGCCAATATCCTAAATTGACATTAAAACCTTGCACCCAGAAGGATGAATCGGACACAATTGGTGTTTAAACTGCTGGATCAACCTGTAGGGAAAACAACAAAGCATGAATTTTTGAGTTGTGCTGTGCAATAACCTAACGTTTTAATGTGAGTATGCAGGGACTGGAATTTGCAGTCTTTGAAAATACCTTGCACTCCTGTGCAAGGCCAGAGAATTTCTGTTTAGTACAAGTAGTAGGCTGTGCAGAGCCTTCGGTATATAAAAAAACTTCTCTGATCTCAGTGGGTAAGATATTAGGAGACTGTTGTATTTTTTTATGTAAATTGAAGAAATCCTTGCGTGCGTAAAATTGTACATCAACTGCACTCAAGGAAATTGCCTCTTTGCCCAATGCAGGTGTACAGCACGAGCATTGGGTATATTTGCTTCGGTAACTGCTCCTGTTGTAAGAATAGGAGATGCTAAGGCGTGAGACCCGTGCGCTCCATGCCACTGTAATCAAGCTATCCTGGCTGAAGAGGGGTGAAACCCCGAAACCAGTCCTAGGATGCTTGTTTCCAGTCCAGGGAGGACCTGGCCTGGCAGTTCGGGCTGGACTGTTCCCATTGGGCACAGGGTCGAGACTGATTTGCATATGGCTTTGTCCAAACTGGAATGGCAGGGTGAGCAAAAAAACAATGGATTTAGGCCCAGATCTCTGTACTGGGGTGAATGTATGACCTTGTTCTGCATTCTGTCCATCAATAGTTCTTTTTGCGTAAGAATAGGAGAAACTATAATTATGCACTTACTCTCTGCCAAAAGACACTCTTTTATTGTGGCCTCCTGAATCACAACAATAATTTTTTCTGTGGTTGCCAACCATGCCTCAGCTGTGACGTAAAAATGTGATTTGTGAGAAACTGCCCCTCATTGTAAAATATGCAAGTGAAACCTGGGGTTCTAGGGGCAATCCCAATGACTAGGATTATCTTGTTATCCATACTCTAAATACTTTGTCTAACATGTCTGCTTGGAGTCCATCGAAAATAACTGTTGTTCAGTCCATTGTTTTTCAGGAAATGTGGAAGAAATCAAAGTGTACAAGGGGTTAACACGCTCGGCATTGTGCGGCAAGTCCTCGCAAAGTTACTAATTCTTATCCGGGCTTGTAATTTTAATGTATTTGGACATTTTAAGGTAGCACACTTTTGCAAGTCCAAAGGAAGACCCTTGCCCTCATTGGATAATTAATACCCAAGAAAAATCACATTCAATTAAGCAATTTCAGATATTTTTTATGCTAATTTTGTAACTGTGTGTAGGAGAGTAGGATCTGCACTTGTGTTGCCCCCACTTTTTTTCTGATGTTAACACTGGTTTCTGGCTGGCTCCCTGCCAATCAGGGCCCCAGTCTCTGTTCTCTCTAAACGACTTTGAGTGCATACTAGATGCACTAGTGATTGGATACGGTGGTACCTTATGAGCCCCTAGTATATGGTACCCTAGGTACCAAGGGCATAGGTACTTCACAGGCCTACCAGGGGCTGAAGCATGTATTATGCCACCCCTGGGAAGGAGACTAAATCTGACACCACAGGCCTGCTACTGCAGCCTGGGTGAGGTAGTGTTAGCACTCCTCACTGAGGTATAGGTTCCTATATCTCACCTTACACACACACACACACACACACACACACACATATAAACCTATCAGTCACCCCTAAGGCAGGCCCTATCAATCCTGATGGCAGGGTGCTTGGTTTACAATGTGAGGGGGTGCCTCTGCATGAGCAGGACCCCTCTGCAGCTGGCAGAGTCTATTCTCTGTGGCTGTTTGTGGATGCGGTTAAACCATATACTCTTAAGTGCATTATAACCTACCGGTAAATGCTAACTTAGGAATGACTGCATCAAAACATGTCGTGTTTGGTGTCAAACAACTTGGAATCATACCCCCACACCAGTAACTGGTGTGGGAGTATGATCCCACCCTTCTAGAGGGGACAACACGGTAGAAATCTGAAAGAGCCCTGGCATCACAAAATGGATGCCACCAGCACAGACACTGGGCTGCCCTCCTGCTGCTGACTGAAACTTGCAGTGGACGAGGCCCAACAATAGGCATTCTGTCACAGGGAGGTGTCACCACCTTCCAGACAGGATTTAGTGTATTGGGGCTGGGTGGCTGCACACCTAGAGTGCTTTGAAGTCCTGCACTGGGGGAGCAGGAGGCTCCTCTGTGCATATGCCAGCTCAAACCGGTTCAGGGGCTACCTGTCCCTGCTCTGGTGCGAAACTGGACAAAGGGAAGTGGGTGTAACCACCACCTACCCTGACCCTCCCAGAGTAGGTGTCCTAGAGCTAGTCCCTCCCTTTCCTTTAGTATAAGATAGGGAACCCTTGCCATTGCAAATCAGATATCCCTGGACGACGCTTTACAAGAAGAATCCTGGCCCTTCGACGTTCCACTACCTTTGGAAGACAGAAGAATCTCCCTTGGAGTCAAGGAGGGACTCCCCTGCTTGGGAGGCACCAAAAACTCTACTTAACGGTCGCAAACTTTCCCGCTCCCGCCAGAGTCCGAAGTCCCTGCAGCCCCGGAAGTGGATTTCCTGACTTCTCGACGGCCATTGTGAGTCCCCAGCAGAGCAGAGGCGAGTGGACCCCACGAGTGACGAGGAACAGCAATACCCGGATACCGTGCACTATTGTAGAGTGCAACCCCTTCACAACGTTCTACGAACTTGTGCATTGGACCATTTGTGGCCCAATCCTCCAGCAGGTTGTGCACCGAAAACCGGAGGCCTACCCCGTCCCGAGTGACCGTGGGCTCCTGTAAATCATTTTCTCATGGGGCGTCTTCGCGATTAGGCCTGGGCGGTAAATTCCGTTCCGCTCGCGGAATTTGCGGAATTTCGGTAATTTCGCCTTCCGAGGAGAACGCGAAATTGCCCAAAATTCTGCTTTCCGCGACTTCGCGACATTTTTTCTTGTTCGCGTTCTCAAAATGCGTGTTCGCAAGATATTTCTCCCCGAGCACGCAAACAGCAACTGTGAACAGAAAAAAAGCATCGCGAACAAGCAATTCCGCGTGTTCGCGGAATTTCTGCATGTTCGCGGAGATTTTTTACCGTTTCGTGGAGATTTACGTAACGCGATTACGCAAATTCCGCCCACCCCTATTCGCGATCCCTTGCCCGTTGGCTTGTGGGTCCCCTGAAGACTTTCTAATCGAACCAAATTGCTCCAGGTCTGCCCTCACTTACCCTCGCTGGGTGAGTCCGTCAGACCTTGCTGGTCTGCACCGCTGGCTTTCTTCACTTTCCAAGAGACTTCTGTTGCCAAGGCTTGTTGGCTCCAATCCAGTTGCCGACACCTCACTAACCTGCAGACGTCGTGGGACACTCCGAATCCAGCTGCTGGTCATCGTCGATGCCTCCTGGTCCTCGTGGGCGAAGAGTCAAAACACCCTTGATCACCCGACTTCCGCGGGCATCCATCTTCCTGGCCCGGGTCACTGGCAAGTGACTGTGAACACTGTCCCTTCTGCTTTCAGGTCATCTTCATCCTGAATCCAGCCTTGGATTCCACCGGACACTTCTTCAGTCTTCGCAAGCAGCAAATCTTCTTTGGCTTCCATAGAAAACAGCGACGCAACCCAACACCAAAAGACACCTATGCACCCGTCTTCCCTGGGTGAGGTAACTCGTGCACTCCGGTGCCCTGGTGTGTGTTGGCCCTCGAATTACTTACCTTGTAATTGGCTTGCTTGTAGACTTCCTCGAAGTACCCTAAAACCTTAAAAAATCCAACCGCGACTTGCTCCATTGAAATCAATAGGGAACCCGCACCTGTGTTCTCACACTGCACGCGTCTCCCATGGGTCTTTTACTTACCTGCCTTGGGTGGATTAGTGAAGCCCCAGCGATTCTACAGGCCCTAGGCCGTGTCCCTCTGCAAGTCGACTTTCCTAAACCTCTTTTTTTTTTTTTTTTTTTTTTTAGTATATGGGATGGTACGCCCCTAGGGCCCCAGCCATATTTGTGCTTAACTTATTGCGAAACGTTGATATTTGAATGTGTTCCCGGCTTCTAACCTCATAAAGAGATTAGTAGAGTGTGTCTAGAAATAAATACATATATATTTGATATATATACCTGTGTGGTGTCCTTTCATTTGGTAATTCAAGAGATTATAAGGTAAAACAAGCTGCTTAACATTCCTCAGAGACTTAGCCTGAAGGCTGCTCTCCACAGTTAACACTAGGATAGCTTTCTTTAAAAGGTTGTCTTAAACCTATCTACCATAAGAGTCGAATTGGACTGGTGCAAGGTGGCCACTGTAACTAGTGACCAGCATATGCCAGACTATACTGTCCACTCTCTCTTTAGGTGTGTTCATATCATCGTCTGTGATATAAATGTTGTCAGTGGACGATCTGGTTGTAAGATCTCCTAAATGCGTGCTAGAAATTAGCCAGGGATATTATTGTAGCCCAAGGGCAATAATTGAAAACAATTGATATCCATTAAAAAGCAGTTGGTTTGTTCATGGTTGAACTACAAGGTGGTATAAGGATATTCTAGTTGATCTAAGATGGCTTTTATGTCGTGCTTATCTTCTGTCTTCAGAAGATAATGAGCCTGTATTTTTTGCATACTCCATCAAGGAATGACATGCGTTACAAGGCCTTATCTGGTTTCAAAGCCCTCTCTATTGAATGTATTTCTGTGATGTCTTCAGGCACTGAGGAGGAAAATGCACCTCGTATTACCCCCTCATATCGAGGTGCATCCCTAACAGCTCTGGAGGTCAGTCGAGTTCCTGAAGAATGATGCCATACCATCAGATAAATGTGGTCATAATACCTCTTTAATTGTGCACAGCAGGTCTCCTGCCACCTGTGTTTTTTTGCTTCAAGTTTTGTCTGGAGGATTTAAATGTCTAGCTTCTCAACTTGCATGTATTAATCAGTTAGACTATTGTCACTTCTGCTGTGCTGTCTAGAAGCATTGTCGCTTAAGTTCTGTTCCGCAGTATGGTTACTTTCTTCTTTTTGAACAGCATCTTTTATCTGGAACCGTTCTTTGCTTTGTCATGATTCACTTTTATGTGCTATTTTCTGTGATACTCAGCCGGTCCATTTGTTTCTGTCCCAATACTGTCAAAATCTTGAAAAGAATAGGAAGGAGGGCTATCGGAATACCGATACTGAAACCGATCCTGTTTTTTAATCTTTTCAGTCCATCAAATTGTAACTATCCCTGCTGGATTCCTTAGTTAATAACGATCCAATCTGTTTTTGTCTCTCACCCTTTTACTTTTTTTTCCTCTTAGTTTAAAGAATATTTTTTTCTTTACCTGAACCCTCCACCTTGCCTTTAGTTATGAAGTGTGTGGGTCGACTGCTTGTGATCTCAGATGTATACGTTTCCAAAATTATTCTTCAAGAGGGATTGCTGAGAGTCTCTGGCATGTGGCCAAATTTGCTGCTTCTCTGTGAATGTTGCTCGGAATGATTGTGAAAACTATTCCCCATTCATTTCATCCCTAGACCAGAGCTGGTGTAGCTCCGTGTTTTAGTACTTTTCCTAATACATATGGAAGAACTGCTAATGAAGGGGTGCCATATGTGTCTGTATAAAGACATGCAAATGTACTTCCTCATGTGCTGCATTCCTCTACAAGTGACATTTTATCAAGGGACATTGTTCTCAATAAAAAATTGAAACACAAATTCTATGCTTGTCCTGGGGTGTTGCGCTAGGGTACACCAATTCCAACTGGCTTGTCTTGTGAGCAATCTAGAAGGCAATTTCAACGTATTTCACAGGCACCTTCACCATGATCACGTTTCTAGTCAGTGGACCGGTTGCTTGTATGGCAACTTGCCTGGTGCAGGTCTTACAAGAATGGTAAGCAGCCTTTATAGCGCATCATTTACCACGTATCCTTTACCTAGCAGTGCCTTTACCAGGCGTAAGCCTTTACTACGCATAAACATTACTATGACAATGTAAGTATATTTGGGTAAGTGAAACTACACACTCAGACACACACCCACCCTCCCCTGGTCCCACCAAACTCCAGGCAGGTGCTGATGTGAGGGTAGGACTCACCTAATATACACTCTCCAAAGAAATATTGGAGCACTCACTGGGTAAATTAATAGTTTATTTTAATTAAAGCAGTCCCGTTTCTGCTATAATGCCTTCCCCAATGCTTATAAATTAAAAATGCTGATGGTATACAAAATTTGAGATCTTTAAAAGGCTACAACATCATTCCCATTGGAGGGATTTGCATCGTGGCCAGCGACTATGGACTGCTGTCGTCCTTTAGTGAATGTTAATTTCTTCAGCGGCCATATTAGCGTTCTGTCTCGTGATTGTATTCCTGATGGCAGCCCAGTCTTTCCCCTCATTTAGTTCATTCATGGTTAAATGCCTCAATAGTCCATCACTCCTCAACAGGCATTAGAACATACAGGGACTGTTCTATTCATGCATTAAGTGGCTTCATAGATACAGTCCTGCCACTGCACATTGTGTGCGACATAACCCTTGCTTCCCCCACAATAGGAAAATAATGGCCGCAGTTGTTAGTTCAATAAGTAAGCAACTTTGAGTTTTAATAAATCACAGCCTTAGGTGATGGTAATCAATCCAATGCGACAGTTCATGCACTCTTGTGTAAACACAAACAGCCTAGTCCCACCTGTTGGTGCCGAACTCCAGGCGAGTGCTTCTGCTATGTGAGGGTAGGACTCGTGGAATATGCACTCTCCAAGAAATTGCGGAGCACTCCCGAGGAGTATGTGGCACACAAATGTGGAGTGGCAGGACAGTATCTATGAAGCCACTTATTCGTGGCAAACCTTTTTGTAAACAAAAAGCGTGGGTTCCAGCGTTTGTTTTGAATAGATCCCCCAGGTGGGCCAGGTCCTGGGAGCATTGTTAAAAAAAGGAAAGACACACGGACCTCCCCCTCCCCTTAATCTCTTGTAGCCCCAGGGACCACCACCTCCCCGGGGCTTTATTTGTACAAATGGAGAGGGGGCACAGGGCCCCCCTCCTGAAGCTTTATTGCAAGCCCCAGGGACACGAACCTCCCTGGGGCTAAACAAACCTTGATGGAAGAGCTGTGTGGATAGCCCTGGGGGGGCCACCACCTCCCCGGAGGTAAATAACACAAATATTTTAGAAATGGGAGAGGGCCACGTGGCCCCCTCACGGGCCACATAGGGCCCCGGAGACAAGGACCTCCCCAGGGCGGCCCATGAACAAGAGAGCAGGGGCCCCTCTCCTCGAGCCATACATGGTCCTGGGGACTGCCATCCCCTCAGGGTCGGCTACTACTATGTCCCAGGGTGCTCAACCTTGGGACATAGCTGTTTGCTTTTGCTTGGCGAAAGATTTGACAGCTCCCGCCAAGCAAAAGCAAACATTTCGGTTTCAGCGGGCGAAAGGAGTGAAAGTGCTCCTGCCCGCTGGAAGCGGAGGTTTAATCTTTCCCTGCTGGCATACATGTGGGCAGGCAAAGAGGGAGAACAATTGCTCCTGTATGGACAGAGCTGCCATTCCAGAATCTCCATCCGTGCAGAAGCAGTGCTGGCTCCCGCAAGAGGCAGGGAGCCGGTTGGGACCACGGAGGCCCTGAGGCTCCCTCTGCGGTCACCATACTGCACACTGGGTGCCCAGGGAACCAAGGAGACATGGCTGGGGGCGGGGGTCCCCGAGGTCGAAATCGGCCAGGGGAGGAGGCGGGGCCATGAGGCCCTCCCAAACTTCTTTTATCACCAGGCCTCGGAGGATGGGGTACCCGGAGCCAAAATCAGCCTGGGGAGGAGAGCTACGCGTCACTCTCCCCCCATTAAAAATATATACATTTTGAAGCTGGGTGATTGGGTCCACGGGGCTGATATTGGCCTGGGGATTAGGGCCCGCATATCCCTCCTCCTTAAAAACAAACATTTTAAGGCCGGGTCCCTGGGAATGGGGTCACCAGGACTGAATTTGGCCTGGGGAGAGGGGGCTATGTGGCCCTTGTCCCCCATTTAAAATATAAATGGTAAGGCTGGGCCCTGGTGAATGCGGTCCCTGGGGCAAAAATTGCCATGGGGAGGGTGGCGACTCAAACACACGGGGGCCACTCGCACACACTCACTGGGGCCACTCGTGCACATTCACTGGGGCCACTCGCGCACCCATTCAGAACACACTCCCTCCTCCGCACACCCACTGAGACACTCCCTCCCTTGCACACTTATTGAGACACTCCTCTCTCACCCACTGAGACATTCCCTCCCTCCCTCACCCACTGAGACATTCCCTCCCTCCCTCACCCACTGAGACATTCCCTCCCTCACCCACTGAGACATTCCCTCCCTCCCTCACCCACTGAGACATTCCCTCCCTCCCTCACCCACTGAGACATTCCCTCCCTCCCTCACCCACTGAGACATTCCCTCCCTCCCTCACCCACTGAGACATTCCCTCCCTCCCTCACCCACTGAGACATTCCCTCCCTCCCTCACCCACTGAGACATTCCCTCCCTCCCTCACCCACTGAGACATTCCCTCCCTCCCTCACCCACTGAGACATTCCCTCCCTCACCCACTGAGACATTCCCTCCCTCACCCACAGACATTCCCTCCCTCCCTCACCCACTGAGACATTCCCTCCCTCCCTCACCCACTGAGACATTCCCTCCCTCCCTCACCCACTGAGACATTCCCTCCCTCCCTCACCCACTGAGACATTCCCTCCCTCCCTCACCCACTGAGACATTCCCTCCCTCGCTCACCCACTGAGACATTCCCTCCCTCGCTCACCCACTGAGACACTCCCTCCCTCGCTCACCCACTGAGACCCTCCCTCGCACACCCACTGAGACACTCCCTCCCTTACTCGCACACCCACTGAGACACTCCCTCCCTCACTTGCACACCCATTGAGACACTCCCGCCCTCACTTGCACACCCATTGAGACCCTCCCTTGCACACCCACTGAGGCACCTACCCACTCCCTTGCACACACACTGGGCCCCCACTCACTCCTCGCACACACACTGGGCCCCCACTCACTCCTCGCACACCCAATGAGGCACCTACTTGCTCCCTCGCACCCCCACTGACACTTACACACCCAATGAGGCACCTACTAGCTCCCTCGCACCCCCACTGAGACACTCGCTCCCTCGCACCCCCACTGAGACACTCGCTCCCTCGCACCCCCACTGAGACACTCGCTCCCTCGCACCCCCACTGAGACACTCGCTCCCTCGCACCCCCACTGAGACACTCGCTCCCTCGCACCCCCACTGAGACACTCGCTCCCTCGCACCCCCACTGAGACACTCGCTCCCTCGCACCCCCACTGAGACACTCGCTCCCTCGCACCCCCACTGAGACACTCGCTCCCTCGCACCCCCACTGAGACACTCGCTCCCTCGCACCCCCACTGAGAGACTTGCTCCCTCGCACACCCATTGACTCACTCCCTCGCAGACCCACTGAGACACTTACCTCAAAGGTTACAGGTTACAGTTAGGAAATAAAAATTTAGAAAACCCTAGAAATTCACTCAAAAAAACAAAGGTAACAGGGATTTTATAGTTTCGCTCAGATTTCTCTCTAACAAAACCAACAAAATTCAGCCGTTACAATTAGCTGAGATAACTATAACTTATGCCCCACACTGCTTATGACCTCATATTACGTCACTCATGACCTGCTCAGTGACATCAGTGATGACCTAATCCGCAGAAGCACTCACACATAAACTCACATGGCTACAACCTCTCATGCTCCCACACAGTCACTCACATACCCATACAAGTACTCACCTAACCACTCCCTCATCTATAGAGCCACTTACACACCCACTCACTCACCCACTCACTCACACAGCCAATTACACTGCCATTCACTTACCCATACAGCCACACACTCACTCATACACCCACTTACCCATACAGCCCTTCAACACAGCCCCTCATCCATGCGCGCACACACACTCATACATTTATTCACATAAGCATTAACTCTAAAATAAAGCTACCCCTACCAACTCACTTAACCAAATACTCACTCAAACAGGCACTCACTTGCCCATACACCCACTGACCCAGCCAGCCACTCGCTCATACAGCCATTCAGGCCCTTTACTCAACCATCCAGTCACTTACACACCTATACATCCAGTAACGCAGCCACTACCCCACACAGCTACACACGCACACACACACACACACACACACACACACACACACACACACACACACACACACACACACACACACACACACACACACACACACACACACACACACACACACACACACACACACACACACACACACACACACACACACACACACACTTAAACACCCATACAGCCACTCACACAACCATACAGTCACTCACACAAGCACTCACACACGGATAAACACAGTCACACTGCCGCTCGCATTATATATGTAAAATAAGTAGTATCACTCTTTAGTAGTACACCCAGTATACTATTTTTACTTTTGTTGTACCTTGGTATATATGTTTAACACTCGAGCTTTTAGAAAACAATGATGTCATCGGTGATCATGTGATGTCACTGAGCATGCCATGACTGATCTAATATGTGAGGTCATAAGCAGTGCATTGCGGGAGCGTTATAGTTTGCTCAGCTAACTATAACTGCTGAATTTCCCTAGTTTGTTACGAGTGAAATCTGAGTCCAACTATAGCGTCCATGTAACTGTTTTTTTAGTGATATATATATATATACACACCAAGAAATCTGGGTAGTTCCCAAGCTTAAGGGTGGGGGGGGCAGCTCCTGTAAAGAGCACCCTGCGACACTCTGCTCACCTCAAATGTCTGGTTTTCTAGCACTGTTTTTAGGCATAGGATTAGCACAGTGCCATCCACGCCAAACTGTAAAATGACAAAAGCTTTGTACCATTCCAGGCTCAGTGTTACAGCTCTGGATTGCAAAAATACCATCCAAGCCAACCTGGAATGAATAAAAGCAACCCCCAACATGTGTTTCACTATCTTTGTAGCCCTTCAGAGAGGTTTAGCTTTGTCCAGACATAAGAGTGATATACTTAGATGCACACAGTTTTATATATATAATCATATGTTGAATTGTTGCATCGAATTCTGATTGTGCATCAGTTAAGGACATCATTTATGGTTATCATATGTATTAATATACATTTATTTGCTGTTTGCACTACCATTGCGTATTTTGCACATTTGCATCTTGTTGCACCTTGATGGCACTTTTCTGCACTTTAGGTATCAGAATTTGCACTTACAATCGCGTATTTGCACAACTTATTATTGCACCTTAAACCTTTGCAAAATAACATGCATTTACAAGGTCGTGATATTATTGTCAACATAGAAGAGTATTTAGAAGCAGATATTACCGATCAGTACAACCATACAACATCTCAGACCCATGCTGGTACAATTGCCAATGTATATGTATTTGTTGCATGTATTTCATCATCAAAAAACAGAATTATTTTGAAACCAATGTATTTTTTCCATGTCTATGGACACAAGCATCACGAGATTACAGAGTGCTCTTGAATTATAAAAGCCTAATGTTTCAGCAGTTACTTCATGTGATCAAGGCCATCTGGTGGCCGAAACGCGTAATGGCGTGCTGTGTGGGTGCTGATTAACATTAAATACCTGTGAAGCACGAGTTGGTGTCCTTGTGCTTCTTCCTCGCCGGTTGGAGGTGGGAGACAGCTGTTTGGATTTTCATATATATATATATATATATATTATCTACTGGCGGTCGCCAGTATTATCTACTGGCGGTCGCCAGTAGATAGTTATAGTTAGGACCCTGTTTCCATAGGAAATCCGCAACATTCTATTTGGAATAACTTTGGCGCCGGTCGACGAATCCTCGCGAAATTTTCAAAATAGGTGGGGCGCTACGCTCCGCTCCTACCCTGAAAGTCTCGGGGGGATTCGTCAAGCGGGGGCTGAGAAAAAAGGGGGGTCCCAAAACGCGTTTTTCCTATGCATTTTTCCATAGGTTCTTTAGACACAGCTACAGCCCGAACGGCTGAAGAGAGTTACTTGAAATTTGGCAGAGAGGTAGTCTACAGGTCAAGGAAGTGCCTTTTGTAGGTTTGGTGTAAATCTGTTCAGTAGATTCTGAGAAAATAGCCTTTAAATCAATATATATATCTGAGCCAGCTTACGGTGCGCTTACCGTACGCGTACGGTGACGTGCGCGATTCTGATTGGCTGTTAGATCTTAGTAAACATTCAAATCGGTCGAAACCAGGAAGTGGCGGCCGCCATTTTCTCTCTCGCACTCTGAGAGGGGGTTAAAAAACAAAGAGCAAAAACTGATTTATTTTTAACAGCTTACCTGGGATGTTATTTAGTCCCGTGAATTTTAATGTTTTGCGGCGGGCGTGCTGTTGAGGAGCCATAACCCCTGAGAGCTCAGCAGCGCCTGGTTTCTCACCCCTACCCCCTCCCTCCAGCCCCAGTCCCACTCTCGCCTGAGTTGCGAGGCCGAGAGCGCTGGGCGTCGAGTTTGGCGGCCATCTTGGGTTGGGATAGGTGAGCCAGGACATCGTCAGCGCTATAAAAGGCGCCAGGTGTGAGGAACTGGTAATTCCTGACATTGTACGCTCCTTTCCCTCCTGAGGCGGAAGCCGGGAGGTCTCCTATCTATTCTTGTCAAAAACTGATTTATTTTTAACAGCTTACCTGGGATGTTATTTAGTCCCGTGAATTTTAATGTTTTGCGGCGGGCGTGCTGTTGAGGAGCCATAACCCCTGAGAGCTCAGCAGCGCCTGGTTTCTCACCCCTACCCCCTCCCTCCAGCCCCAGTCCCACTCTCGCCTGAGTTGCGAGGCCGAGAGCGCTGGGCGTCGAGTTTGGCGGCCATCTTGGGTTGGGATAGGTGAGCCAGGACATCGTCAGCGCTATAAAAGGCGCCAGGTGTGAGGAACTGGTAATTCCTGACATTGTACGCTCCTTTCCCTCCTGAGGCGGAAGCCGGGAGGTCTCCTATCTATTCTTGTCAAAAACTGATTTATTTTTAACAGCTTACCTGGGATGTTATTTAGTCCCGTGAATTTTAATGTTTTGCGGCGGGCGTGCTGTTGAGGAGCCATAACCCCTGAGAGCTCAGCAGCGCCTGGTTTCTCACCCCTACCCCCTCCCTCCAGCCCCAGTCCCACTCTCGCCTGAGTTGCGAGGCCGAGAGCGCTGGGCGTCGAGTTTGGCGGCCATCTTGGGTTGGGATAGGTGAGCCAGGACATCGTCAGCGCTATAAAAACGGGCTAGGATGTCTCCGCGCAGCGGACGCGATCAGCGGACGCGCCGGAGCTGCGCCGGAGTCGTGCCAGAGTCCTGCCCGTCTGCGCCCGTCCGCGCACGACCGGGCTTAGGGCATAGGGACTCTGGCACACGCACCTGCTATACATCAGCGGACCTTCTAGGACTGAACTCCGACAGATATACCCTATCTCCGAGTACAGGTGCCATACTCAAAGAACTTAACATCCTGTATAGCTCTAGGTGCAAGAATTATAGCCTCTTAGCCCCTGTGAAGTTAGCGACCCTTAACACCAGGTCGCTGCAGAAACATCATTTAGAGATCTTTACCCTGCTACAGGATGAGACCATTGATATCCTGACACTCACTGAAACATGGTTGAGTGATGCCTCTTCCCCGGATATCATTGCTGCCCTTCCCAGCGGGTATGACATGGTGTGGCACAATCGACCAGAGGGTACCCGGGGTGGGGGGGTAGCAACGATCTTTAAAAAGCCATTTAGGGTAACAAAGATCCTAGCCGAGACAACCAACACTGTTGATCTACTGGGTATAAAAATCACTATGAACAACTCCTGCCTCATCATCCTAACAGTATACTGCCCCCCCCAAAGCACACCTGGGTTCAACGATCTCTTTCATCCAATCATTTCAGATCTTTGCACACGTTATAAAAACATTCTGGTAACTGGTGATTTTAATGTCCATTGGGATAAAAGTCTTCAAGACCTATCAGCCCAGAAGCTACAGACCATCATGACTACTCTTGGACTGAAACAACTAGTGGAAGTTCCAACCCACATTAAAGGCCATACCTTAGATCTTGTTTGGTCTTCATCCCCAAAAGCATGTATCACCAGCGTCTCACCTTGTCTCTGGTCAGACCATTACCTTATCTTATATGATTTACCGCAAGAGATCTGCCAGGTTAAACTACCCATTAAAACTAAAAAAGTGCGCCAATGGAAAAGGGTGAATGTCGAGACTCTATCCAAGACCATGCCCAAGTACATTCAGAACTCTACACTTCCTGCTGATAGCACCGATCTAGATTCCAAGTACTACCTGATAACAACTACCCTTAGGTCAACCATTGATGAACTAGCCCCTGAAAAGGTACAAAAAATAAAAGGGGTAGAGAAAGGAGCCCCTTGGTTCTCTGAAGGTTTACGCGAAAACAAGAGAAAGCTTCGCTACCTCGAAAGATGCTGGAGGAAATCTAAAAGGGCCACTGACAGGGAGCTATACCGGAAGTCTTTCCAAGCTTACAAAAAGCTTATTGTTATAACAAAGAAGGAGTATTATGAGACGCGTATTAAGAATGCCACCAACATACAGAGAGAGACCTTTCAAATACTGAAGGAGTTAAGCAAGAAAGAGGAAAAGACTGATACCCAGATTGATTGTGACACCTTTCAAGGGTACTTCTTGGGTAAGGTAGCGACCATCCTGTCTGAGATTAAGAAGAACAACCCAGTCCCTCTTGTCGTACAACCTCCCCCCCCAGACTCACCCTCTCCTAACTTTACTGACTTTCCCCACATTGACCTTAGTATTCTGAGGAAACTAGTAGCGTCCACTAAATCTGGCTCCCCTGCGGACCCCTGCCCGCCTGACACCCTTCGGATGGCAATACCGCTTCTAGAGGATCAGATCTTAGACCTTTTAAACACCTCATTAGCCACTGGACTTCTGCCATCCACCTTTAAAGAGGCATGTGTCAGACCCTTGATAAAAAAACCGGGAGCCGACCCATCTAGCCTGAAGAATTATAGGCCAATATCCCAGCTACCATTCCTGTCAAAAGTACTAGAACAACATGTACTTAAGTCCTTGTCAGCCTTCCTGGAATGTCACCACCTTCTCCACGACCGGCAAGCAGGTTTCCGCGCACATCATAGCACGGAGCTAGTAATGCTGTCGGTACTGGATGAGCTAAGGTGCATGGCTGACGGTAAAAAGCCATGCGCGCTGATATTATTAGATCTTTCAGCAGCGTTTGATACTGTCAGCCATGCACTGCTCCTGGGTAGGCTGGCCGGGTTCGGGATAGGGGGACAGGCGCTAAAATGGTTCACAGCCTTTCTAACAGGAAGGACGCAGAGGATCCAATTGGCAGACCAGGTCTCAGAGGTGGGCAGGTTAGTTTGTGGGGTTCCGCAGGGGTCAGCGCTTTCGCCATTGCTATTCAACCTCTACTTGCAACCACTGGTAGAGTCGCTGGCTAAGATGAAGTGCAAAGTATTTAACTATGCCGACGATACGCAGCTACTGCTGAGCATCGACAACACTTCATCGGCACAATCAGAGGCCAAAGACATCCTACGCTTCACAGTGAATTGGATGTCGTCTAATCTGTTGAAAATCAATCCGGATAAAACAGAAGTCCTGGTTGTCTCAACTGCTGTGTCCCCTTGGAGTGATCTATACTGGCCCCAAGAGCTAGGCCCTGCCCCTAAATCCTGCCCCAATGTCAAGAGTCTTGGGATGAAAATCGATCAAGATCTCTCAATGGCTAATCAAGTCTCTGCTGTAGTTGGCTGCTGCACTAACTTAATCAGGCAACTACGCAAACTTGCCCCCCTGCTCTCGAGAAATATGCTGCAAACCATCGTGTCAGCCACAATAGTGTCTAGAATTGACTATGGAAATGTGCTGTACCTCGGCCTTCCGAAGTATTCCATCAGCCGTCTCCAGGTCATTCTAAACGACGCAGCACGCCTGGTCTTTGGAGTTCCAAGGAGGACCCATGCCTCCCCCTTGCTCCATCGATTACATTGGCTACCCATGCAGCAGAGAGTGGAGTTCAAAAGCATGTGCATCTGCCATAAAGCATTACATGGACAGGCGCCAACCTATATAAAGGAAAGGCTCGAGCTCCACGAACCCAAACGCGTCTTGCGATCGTCGGGCTCTTTCGTATTGTCTCAACCACGCTTTAAGCTGACGACCAAAGGAGGCAGATCGTTCTCAGTACAGGCCCCCATCAACTGGAATAAGCTGCCAGAGGCTCTTCGTAGAGAGCCCAATCTCCTCCGCTTCCGGAAGGCCTTGAAGACTCTACTCTTCAAGAACGCGTTCCCACTTCATTAACAAATTGCTAGACCCGTTACCTTCTATCTCCTCCATCTTTGTTCTGTACTTGGTCAGTAGCGCTTTGAGACCTGTCGGTGAGTTGGCGCGATACAAAACCCAGATACAAATACAAATACAAATACATGTAAAGGGGCTGTTTAGACAGCTCCTAAGCACCTAGCCATGTTGAGGGAGTCCCCAAAGTTCCCCTAAAGCCAAAAACGGAATTTTTATTTTTTCGATAATTTCGCCGATTACGCTTACCATACGCGTACGTTAAAAATTATTAAAAAAAAAATATATATCCACACTCTCCCCACCCCATGTGCAAATGGTGCCCGAAGTGCACCATTTGTGCATGGCTTATAGAGATAAGTGAAAAATTAAAATATTACCTTTCACAACGAAGCGCATCATATGTCCTCCATGTGGACATATGAAGCGCATCGTGCGTACATGGCCCATCTAGCGTAACATGCGCGTGCCCACCGTGCGTGCACGGCACTAACTGCGTAAAGTGGGCGCGCGGTGCTCAAAGCGCACCGCGTGCTCACTGTGCGCGCACGGTGCGCGAAGCGCTTCGTGCGCGCACGGAACGAACTGCGTTAAGTGGGCGCGCACGCCACGAATGGCGTAAAGTAACTTAGCATTTAAAAAACCGTACAAATTCACTGAAAAAACCATAGGTTTCACACTTGTTATAGTTAGGAATTAGCATTTAAAAAACCTTGCAAATTCACTGAAAAAACCATAGGTTTCACACATGTTATAGTTAGCGGAAATTTTACTGATAAAAAACCAATGAAATTCCCCCGTTATAGTTAGTGCAGGCAACTATAACTCACGCGACCGCAATCCTCTGCTGATGCTAATACTGTATTTAGACACTTATTTGCCCATGTCTTCTTCCATAAATTTTTAGCTATACATATATTACAAATATTTTTTTTTCATAAAGACACATATGTCATCAGCAGAGGATTGCGGTCGCGTGAGTTATAGTTGCCTGCACTAACTATAACGGGGGAATTTCATTGGTTTTTTATCAGTAAAATTTCCGCTAACTATAACGTGTGAAACCTATGGTTTCTTCAGTGAATTTGCAAGGTTTTTTAAATGCTAATTCCTAACTATAACGTGTGAAACCTATGTTTTTTTTCAGTGAATATATATATGTATATGTATATATGTATATGTATATATATATATATATATATGTTTCACTTCCTGATATATACTTGGTTTTCATTGTAAAGTTGTGTGGACAAGGCATATGCTTGGTAAAGGATGTGTGGTAAAGGTACGCGTTGTAAGGTCATACATCTTACAGGAACTGCTGTTTAGATGTTTTTTTTAGTACATAATGTCCAAGTCTTCTGTATAGAGACACTGTTTGATTTACTAATCTTATAATCTCTTAGCCTGTAGTTGTTGTGGATTAGAAAAAGGTGTGTACACCGCCAGTAAGGGCCATGTCGCTCCATCTTTACTGTGAGAACCATGTCTGACATTCTGATGGGTGTGTGGTAGTTGACAACCAAGGCAATTTTGTTCTTCCTGATAAGTTAAAGGAGCTTCTAAGTACAGATAATGCCCTATATTGTGCAGGTATGGGTGTCAGTTTACATGAATGAAAGTGACCCGTTGCGGCATCTCTACGATCAAAGTTGTCCCATGTTTATAAGATCTCAAACACTATATAGCATATGCATAGTCCACAAATGTTACTAGACCCCTCCCCCCCCCCCCCCCCCATTGTTGGGAACAGGTCTGTTCTGAGATGTTGTGCAACTGCTGCACTGTAATTTACTCCTAGCCAAACAGTAGCCAGCTACAAATAGTAGAAACCGTAGATAGGAGAAGAATTTTTTTTAAAGCCAAGATTCAGTAAACAGGGGTTTCCTATTTAATCTGAAGAAGGTAACCAATATTACAATGAACATCTCAGTGTATTTGTAGTTTGAGTGTCATCAAAAACAACTCAGTCGTGGAAATTCTATGGCCCCTCATTGGGCACCAAATTATACAAAATCTATGGGTCCCCAGAGCCGCAGAGTTTGTATTTCTAACCCTCTGATGTTGCATGGACCGGGTTCAATTCAACAGGGCATTAGAAAGCCAGTTGGTCCTCCACCCTGACACTAGTCCACTGAGCAGTCCTGCACACGCAGTGTTTTTAGGTCTCCTAGATGAGTTCAGCGACACAGCGTCAATCCAAACAATCTTTTGTTTATGAATAACACTCACCGATGTAGCACTAGGAAACTGGGACATGTAGTTTATTAGAACTCATACTAGAAATGTTGATCAGTGATATGCATTGCAGTGATTGTCATTTTGAATAGACACACAATTGTCTAAACAACTAGGATCTTGTTCATTGGAACATGACTGGCAGTGCTGAAATGTTTGAGACCGCTCCTTTTAGGTACAACACTGGTAATTTATATATAGATAATTAGCATTATGGGTATGCGCATTTTCATAATTTGTGTGTACATTAATAATGAAAGCTAAAATAATATTGCAAAATGTACCTGAAAAAAGTATTGTTGCATTCTAGGACTTACAGTAGGTACTAATGTCTATTGCAAATCTTCTTTCTGGTTACAGGTTTTCAAGCAACAATCAGCGCTCCCCATATGGTAAGGAGAAGTTGCTTACTTATGTATGGATAAAAATAATTTATGGAATACTTGATTAAGTTCTAAGAATTTATTGCCCCTAGTCTCTCAGTGGTTAACGTTTGAGAAGGGCTTTAAAAACATAATTTTCCTGGCCTGTTATATTTTGCCTTAGTGGAGGTAGTTAACATCTGTTATGGTTTGACAATGGGTCTGCAGTGTTTTACTTGGCTCCCTCCTCTTATCCACCAGATATTTAAACAGGTCGGCTGTTTGTTTGCTTTACCTTTCATGCACTGAACCTCCAATCCAGACAAATCACAGTTCACTGCCAGCATTCTAAACGTTCTGAAGCAATCTCAGGTTCCCATACGCTGTACTTATTAAGCATTTGCATCTATTGCCTGGTAGGAATGGAAATAAACCCTGCCCATCACTTGTGCTGAGAAGTTACTTAAGCTCAATTTGAACAAAGGAAAAAAACTACTCCCATTTGTATCGATACAACAGCCCAGCACCAGTAATTTAACAGTTTTTTTTTTAATCTACTTTTCGGTGGTTTTTAGGGTTTATGATACCCTAAGTGAAGGAATGGGAGGGACTGGCACAGCGTGACAGAAAGAATGGCTTGTGCTGAAAGAGCACCAGAAGTAGGCAGCTGAACTCTCCAGAATGCTTACTCCTTTTATGCCCAGTCACTGCACCACCACAGGTGTCATGAGTCCATATCGCAGGCTGAATGTCTTTGCAAACATACTTTGCGAAATATAAAGCATTTTACATTTTAATAGTATTCGAGTACCAATAACCTAGAGCAAAAGAAAAAAGCAGTAACCCTGTATGATGTTACAAACCCCCTCAGGAGCCCTGTGAATAGTCGCGTCCATATATATAAGAATCACCCATAACAACAAGCTTCTGTGCAATGCATGTTGTCCAGTGCTGGCTGAAAGGGAAAGAAAGTGGGCAGTGGAACGATTAAGAGCAAAGATACAAGTTCAGTTTGATAAACCTTAACCCCAATTAATCCCCGTACACCTCTCCCCAACGCCCAGAAGATGCCCTACCAAAACCTGAAGAAGACTCTCTGCCCCTAGATCCTTTATCCTTTTCCTCCTCTAAACCCTGCAAATAGTTCTTGACTGCAACACTGTGTGAAAAGAAACTTCTTGCTGCTATGGGAGACTCTCAGTTGTGCAAGAAACCGAGCCAATGTCTCCTCCCTAGTGTCTAGTCGATGCCCTTCCAAGATTTCCTCCCAATGTCCGTAAGTTCCATTTTCCTGAACAGAGAATCAGGGGGACATATCGGGGGGGGGGGGGGGGGAGTGGAGAATAACACAACAGTGGTTGTAGAGTGCAATCTTTCTGAATTTCACAGCATTTCACTTGGGCTTGAGTTTCTCACCCCCAGCTTAAGAAGGCACACCTTTGTTGCATGAATGTTCTTGGGTGGCTAAGCTCCGAGTGAAGGATTTTTCTCTTCCAGTAGTGCTTTCAAAACAAGCCAGGGGCCTTGCGAACAGATGCGCACCAGTTTGGGAGCCACTAAAGCGTTGCCATTCTAAGTTCTCTCATATATTCCTGAATCTCTGTTTTTGGTCTGCTTTTCCTTGAAACAAGTCACGGAAGCAGGGTAGTTTAACTTGGGGGCATGGCCTGGCGCTCGGCAAGATGGTGGCATTGTAGTGTGACTATGTCGGCTGCCGAACTAATCCTTCATATATCCTGTTCCCAGCGCACCATCCACCGGAGTAACCTGCACCACCGGGGTTGCTGTAGCCAGGGTGTGTGAGCGGTGTGCTGTTTGAGACCGGGCCGGTTCCTGGGACTGGTGGAGAGCCTGCGGCGGACTCGGCTGGTGGCCAAAATGGCGGATGCAGGGCAATCATAAAGCGTACTCAGTAGCGGGTCTGACCCGGTTGATGGTAATACTGGAGAGGCTCTCATACGGGCTGAGAATCGTGACATCTGCTGCTACGCCCCGGGCTTGAAGGCTGCCCGGCTGTAGGTACGTTCTTGCCACTGTTGTGTGTGTGTGGGGACTCCCGGAGGCGGACGAGGGCTGTGCCTGTGCTGGAGGCAGGGCGCTCTGCTACGCAAGGGGCTGGCTTTGGCCTAGCAGGTAGGCCTGTGCGAGTTGACGGCTAACACCCTCCCCCCGCCATCCCCCCCCCCCCCTCTCCCCGCGTTGTACTCCTTAGCCGCTTGGGACCCTTTTAAGTTCCGCTCCTCCGCTCTGCCTTGCACGCCGCTCAGAGCTCTAACTGAGCAGCCCGAAGTGTTCTGGAGATCGGTGCTTCTCTGTTGGCGGCGCCGCACGGGGATGGGCCCTGCTGGCGGATTGGGGCGGCTGCGGCAAGCGGGAGCGGGTTTAACAGCGCAAAATCACTGCTTACTTGACTGGCCGGGGCAGTGGTACAAATCATCTCCGCGTTTTGCAGACCCCGCTTTGACACTCATAATTGACCTCTGGGCCTTTTGCTTCTGGGACATAGTGGATACGGTCACAAGGCCCTGATTTGGTGTGCTTCTGTGGTGGGCAACGGTGCCCCACTGTATTGAACTGCCACAGTTAGGAGTGTGACGCGCTGTACTCCTTGGTGTAGTGAGCCAGGGGCAGAGAGAGTATAGCTACGCCTACACAGTGCTGGACTGTGTGCCATAGTGCCGGCTGTGGACCTTGTGGTGCGATACTTCTGCAGGGCCTGTGCTGTGCTGGGTACTGGTCCCTCTGCTCCACTCAGCCTGCGGTTCCTCCATTGCTGTACATCACGTGCGGGGGGGATCCCCCTCTAGCGCAAAAGTTCTGCTCTTACTACACTAACGCTAAGACTATCTGTCGCCACAATGGGCAAGCCAGACAAAAGCCAGCCCCGGCTGACTTTCGAGTCACGTAGGGGCAGCAAATCCTCACAGACTGCGGCCTCAGACTCGAAGCTGGACTCTGCTGCCCCGGTCCTTACGGCGCTGGAGAAATCATTGTCTGCAATACAGGCCAGTCTTCAGGCTATAGATGGCAAAATAGAGGCGCTCAATGGTAGGATTGACCACTTTTCTACCAAATTGGACAAGCACGCAGCAAGAATTGGTGAAGCGGATCAGAGAATCTAAGACGCAGAGGACGGCCTACAGCAAGTTACTACTATAACCACAGACATGGCGAGGTTGTTGGCGGTAATAAAGGCAAAGAACGAGGACATTAAGGCGCGCTCTAGGCGCAATAACGTGCAAATTTTGGGCCTGCTGGAGTCAACAAATGTTGGGCGACTGGAGGACTATGTCGAGACCCGCGGCCGAACAGCTTTCTGCCATGTTTGCTATAGAGCGAGCTCACAGGTCGTTGGCGGCGCGCCCACCTCCCGGGGCTCCCCCTGGACCGATCATTGCCCGACTATTAAATTACAGAGATAGGGACACTATTCTACGTGTCACTCGCCAGAAGGGGACGATCAACTACCAGGGCAACGTTCTATCATTTTATCCAAACTTCACTACCACGGTGCAAGCGGCAAGAAAGGAATTTCAAGGGGTCAAAAATTTTAATAAAGGAACATGTTCAGTATGCCATGCTTTACCCAGCACGTCTGCATATAGGAACTGGGGACAAGGCTAAGATTTTCATGACTCCTAAACAGGCTATGGAATATGCCAAATCTCTGTGCCGAAAGCGGAACTCAGCAGCTAATACGTCAGTTGTTGAGGACTGAGCACCATGTGCGCTTCATGGTATTGTCTGTATACCATATTGTTACTATCAACAGGTCACTGTTTGTGGAGGGGACATTATGTTGTGGTACGCGTTTGATTTATTGAAATTAAGCGGGTATAGGTGGGCTGAAGCCTATGGGACTATGCATGTGTGGTTTGGTTATTAACGGTTGAATCTATGTGTTGGATTCATATCCTTCTATTATACCAACTGTATACAAGAGAAATGCTCTTTTTTTTGCTTGCTGGACTGGCTACCTTATTATAGTTGGGGAATACCGGCCCCTATTGTTATAATTTCAAGCCACCTAGCATCGCTCCTCCTGCCTTCTGTCCTGAACCCACTGTTGTGCCTGGTTGGATGGCAGGGGGATAGGACGTTTCACAGTACATCGGCGGCCCCCTCCCAATCACACTGGGGAGTGGACTTTGCTGCTACGCCCCTCGATGGGTATACCCCACATCATGGTTCACAGTATTTTGTTTTGTTGGGTCAGTTCATATTTTGGGTATTTGTCTTTGGCAAATTTGGGTTGCTAAAGTGGGTGGGTGGGATTGGGTTCCTGTTTTTTACGGTTGTTGGTACTGAGATCAGAATGCATGTCGCACATGGTACCCCGTCACTGGTGACGCAGATATAATAAGGGACGGTAAGCAGTGTATGTTGACTACACTTTCAATTAAAAATGGGTGAGTTGTGTAAATGTTTAACATGGAATATACGTGGTCTTAATACCCCCAAAGAAAGTGTTAACATGTCTGTATAGGCACGCGGTGCAGATCGCTCTGTTGCAGGAATCACACCTGAGTAAGCAAACAAAGGCTAGAATGGCGTCATCCTATTCTAATTACTCCAGGGAGGTCCTTATCCTTATTAAAAGGGGCGTTCCGTTCCAGCCTCTCCACACTTGTACTGACACAGAGGTTTGATGGGCTACGGTACAGGGTAAGTTGGGAATGTCTATTGTAACAATTGTTAATATGTATGCGCCCGTAGTGCTTAAGGTTTTGAGATCGTGGCCCGAGTCGGCTGTCCTCTGGGGAGGCGACTTAAATACCCATCTTAATCCACAGTTGGATAAATCCAATCCGGCAGGAGTGCGCACTGTTAAAATGTCCCAATGTGTCCGAGAAGCCATTGCGGAAATGGGGCAGGTGGACGTTTGGCGTAAGCGCAACCCAGATTGTTTAGTAGGAACACACATCACCCCTGCATGTAATAGCTGTTCAAGACTTGACTACTGGCTGCTGAACGAAGAAGCTAATGGCTGGGTCACACAGGTATACATATTACCGCGCACATTGTCGGATCATAACCCGGTGGGTCTGGATATCTGCATCCGCTTGAATCCCCGACGACCCTTCACCTGGTGATTTCGAGCTGAGGCACTACTGGATCCCTTGTATGACGAGGCGATTGGAGGCAAATTGACCCATTTCCTAAAAAATTGGCATCTCATCACCACAGATCGATGGGTACTTCAATTAATAAGATTCGGCCATTCCCTGGAGTTTACCACCATCCCACCTGCAACCCCTCCCCGCAGGTTCCCACACAAACATCTGCGACTGCTACTCCGAGAAATATCTGCGATGTTGAAGAAAGGAGCGATCGAGCGGGTTCCATCGTCTCAGAGGGAGAAAGGATTCTATTCCCGCTTCTTTCTTATACGCAAGAAGGAGAAGAAGTGGAGGCCCATTCTAGACCTCAGGCCACTCAACTCTTTCCTCAAGAGTCAGTCGTTCAGGATGGTGACGATCCAAGAAATACTAGGCATTCTAGAAAAAGGAGATTTCATGACATCGCTGGATCTTCAGGATGCCTACTATCACATCCCGATACTCAGGTGGCACAGAAAGTTTCTACGTTTCGAGGTGGCAGGACAGCACTACCAATTCAAGGTCCTGCCGTTTGGCCTCAAATCCGCTCCGCGGATTTTTACCAAGTGCCTTTCACCTGTGGCAGCTTTCCTGCGTCAAATGGGTCACCAAGTCTTCCCCTACCTCGACGACTGGCTGGTAAAGGCACCTTCAGCTGCAGGCGCAACCAAATCCTCCAACGCCTGCACCAATCTTTTTCAACATCTAGGATTGACTCTCAATCACCAGAAACCCTATATGTCCCCAACAAGAAGCATCACCTTCCTCGGGGCGACCTTGAACACGGAATGCGCAAGGGCATTCCCTTCAGAAGAAAGGAAAAACAAGATAATATCTCTGGCCACGGCTGTGGCATCAAGGAAGTCCCTAAGAGTTCGAACCTACAAATCACTCCTAGGAATGATGTCTTCTTGTATACTCCTCATCCCTCACTGCAGACTTCGGATGCGTCCATTGCAAGAAGCCCTCGCGAGCCAATGGACTCAGAGTACAGGTTCGTTCGAAGACATTGTGAGGATAACACCGCAAATATCCAAGAGCCTGGAATGGTGGAAAGATCACAGGAATTTGTCTATAGGACTGCCATTCCTGCTTCCAGCAGCACCGCTGGTGATCACCACCAATGCATCTCTGGCAGGCTGGGGGGCCGTCTTGCAGGACCTCCGAGTAAGCGGCAAATGGACAGATCAGGAGCAGCATCTCCATATCAATCTTCTGGAATTGAGAGCTGTGTATCTGGCGCTACAAGCCTTTTTACCACGCATCCAGAACTCCCAGGTGCTCGTCAGAAAGGACAACACCACGACGATGCACTATCTCAACAAACAGGGAGGAACGCGTTCGCTCACTCTATCACGCGAATCGCAAAAGATCTGGAACTGGCTTGTTCTCCATGGGATCACTCTCAGGGCGGTCTATGTCCCGGGCAAGGACAACACCATCGCAGACGCCCTAAGCAGACAGAAATCCCTCTCCCACGAATGGGAGCTCGACGAGAATACGCTAGCTCAGATATTCTCGGAATGGGGGGTCCCTGGAATCGACATGTTTGCCACCAAGGAGAACGCCAAATGCCCAAACTACGCAAGCTGGCATCCCCAACCAAGGTCACTCGGAAATGCCTTTTCCATAGGCTGGTTCAGCGTATTTGCGTACGCTTTTCCGCCATTTCCTATGATTTCCAGGGTCCTCAGGAAGATGAAGGCAGAGCCATGTACCCTGATCCTAATTGCTCCGTTCTGGCCGAGGCAGCACTGGTTCTCGGATCTTCATCGCCTCTCCATCAGGACACCGATTCGTCTGAAACAGCACCCGAACCTGCTGACAATGTCCAACGGGCAGGTGCAATTCCCGAACCTGCAATCGCTCAGGTTATCGGCCTGGCTCCTGAGCACAGAGAGTTCTGTCATTTAAACATCCCGCAGGAATGCAGGGACGTGCTGGCAAAGGCGAGAGCGGACAGTACCAACAAAACCTACACTCTCAAATGGAAACGATTCTGCGTATGGTGTTTAGAGAAAGGCCTGCGCCCACTCCATATCACACCTGAACAGATATTGCCATATCTACTACACTTGGCACAGTCGGGATTGACGCATGCATCTATAAAGGTGCATCTGGCAGCCATTTCACGTTTCACCAGGACTTACAAAGGCCCGTCTCTCTGGTCCAGTAGGCTTATCAAACAGTTCCTAAAGGGACTATATAGGTCCTTCCCAAGACCTAGACTGGTCCCACCGACGTGGCACCTCAATTTGGTCCTTAACCAACTCATGAGGCACCCTTTTGAGCCCATTCATCGAGCTTCCATCAAGTACATTTCATGGAAAACGGCTCTGCTGCTCGCTCTAACATCTGCCAGGAGAGTCAGCGAGCTTCAAGCTCTCTCCATTCAGGAACCCTTCATGCAGTTCAAACAGGACAGGGTAGTGCTGAGGACAAATCCCAAATTCATACCGAAAGTGCCTTCAGACTTTCACCTCAATGAACCGGTGGTTCTCCATTCCTTCTTTGCAAACCCTACCACGGCAGCAGAAAGGACGCTCCACTCTCTGGACCTCAAAAGATGTCTAAAGTTTTACATAGACAAAACAGAGAGCTTCAGGAAGTCATCTCAGCTATTTGTGGCCTACAGTAGGCCAAGGATGGGTATGCCTCTAACGAAACAGAGCATCTCACGGTGGATCGCCTCAGCGATAGCATCCTGCCATGACTGGGCCGGTCGGCCTTTGAGAGACGGGGTGAAAGCGCATTCCACCAGAGCGATGTCCACATCAGCAGCACTGTTCGCTGGAGTGCCGATTTTGGACATATGTAGAGCGGCGACGTGGAAGTCACCGCACACCTTCTCCAGACACTACTGCCTGGATGCTGAGCTTACGAAGGATGCGGCAGTGGGCCAGGCGGTGCTTCGCCATCTATTCCAGTGAGGTGAGCCTTCCAACATCCTGCCATCCTGGTATGCACATCTCTTGCTGATATATTGTATTGATGTATGCCAATGTTTTAAACTCGCATAGTAATATGTGTTTTATCTAAAATGGCTATATGGCATGATTACATCAGAAATGTGCATAATGTATTGCTGACTACTCTGATTCAGGCATGTGAATCTATGAAAGACACCCCTAATACTGGATAAGAAACGCGTTACTTACCTGTAACAGCAGTTATCCAGTATTGGTGTCTTTCATAGATTCACATGCAAGCCTCCCGCCTCCCCTGGAAGGACTTGCGTCTCTCTCTAACTATATTACGCCTACCTAGCTTGGTGCGTACGAAAATCTGAGGGACTGAGGCTCCTGTCAGGAAGGTTCTAGAGGGAGGTGATAGCTGATTGGCTGGCTCTAAGAGTTTGGTCCTTTTTACATAAGGACAAGGATAGGCTACTAAGGGGAGGCCCTTAGGCCTATTTTTCTCTATGTATGTCTATAGGACATTACTTTTCTATGTACCGGAGGCTCCCGTCTCGACGACTGGGAATGATTCAGGCATGTGAATCTATGAAAGACACCAATACTGGATAACTGCTGTTACAGGTAAGTAACGCGTTTCTTCCCGATCCCCAGCTCCATCTATCTCCAATTGTTCGGGAATACATCAGATATGGCCTCTTCTCTGGACTCCTAATTATCTGGGAGAAATCGGTCATTATCCCTCTGAACTTGACCACATCGCCACCTCAGCTGGAATATCCTCTGGTGTGGACCGCGGACCCTGTAAAGTACCTTGGGGTCTGGGTACACCGCGACCCCGACACAGTGATCAGAGAAAACTACAGTCCAGCTTATAGTGCCGTAGTGCAGCAAGTGAATCAGTGGTCCCATCTCCCGCTGTCCCTTGCAGACCGTATTGCTGTAATTAAAATGGTCATCCTCCCACAGTTTTTAGATTTGTTCTGCAATATCCCGATCAAACTCAATAAGCAGTTTTTTAAGACCGTGCAGACGCAACTTTTGAGACTGGTATGGGGAGATAAACAGCCCAGAATTGGCTAGCATACCCTGTCACTCGCTTATGATAAAGGGGGGTTCGCAGCGCCTGATTTTTACGTGTATTATCTGAGTGCGCAGGCGCAATATGCTTATTATTGGTTTTGGACACATGATTACATTCCGCATTTTGCAGTGGAGGACGGTGATGCACACCACGTGCCACTGGAGGGCATCCTTGCGCACACTCGCCGGCATACTCCTAGGTCAGAAATTAATACCATAGACGCCACTATTGCAGCATGGCAGGTGATTGGCAAACGAGCACACAAACTCCCTCTATATGCTCCTGCTATGCCCCTTGCTGGGCATGCAGCCTTGTCTGTCACCTGGGAGCAGGGGCCTGTAACGGTTTTAAAGGAGGCTGGCATCGCACACATGAGACCTTTCCCTTGAGGGTAGTTACATAACTGGGGAGGACCTAGAATACATTCAGAATCCTACATTCCTGTTTCAATACTCTTGCTATCGCTTAAAGCGTGCGATGAAGTATTATTTCCCCGACTAACCTGCTGAACCCGCTGTGCTCCAAACACTTCAGCTGTTGGTGGTAGCTCCATCTAGGAAAAAACGTATCACCAAACTATACAAGGGGGTGCAGGATGAAACGGTGCGAGGGGCAGATCGCAGCCTTGAGCGCTGGAATACATTTGTGGCCCCTCCGATTACTCTGCAAGAATGTTAACAGGCGATCTCGCACCAAACGGCAGCCTGCATATAATTCATTTTAAATGTATTCATCAGGTGTATCATACCCCTGTTAAGTTGCATAAAATGGGCCTTAGAGACTGCCCAGTGTAAACTTTGTGGTCAAGATAATGCTGATTTTATCCATCTCGCTTGGCAATGTGGCCCTGTATTTCACTATTGGGAGTCTATTGTGGAGCGCATCCACACCATGACTGGTATTGTCTTGCAATGTACACCGAAGGAGTGCCTACTTGGCTGTGTCCCCCAGGCGAAGGCTGTCATGGGTAGATTTGTGAGAGTGGCACTCCTTCTGGCTAAAAGGCGGATTATGTTCACATGGGAGAGCAGGTTTGCCCCAAAGGTTGCCGAGTGGATGAAAGACTTGATTTATTGTCGTGAACAATTGGAAACATATGCTGAGGAATTGCCAGTGGCATCTAGACCCACTGATAATTGGGCCCCCTTGAGGGAATATTTGTTGTCCCAGACTTCAGCGGTAACTGTGTAATGTTGATTGATGATGTGTAATTTTGGGTCAGCATATTACTCAATGTGTTTGTATTGCTCCACCAAAGCGGGACCGTATCACCGCACCTCTTATAACATCTGATCAACAACTGTACCTTTTTGTTTTTTATTATTGTTACTTATGGATGTAGAGACGACTGTATAAGATGCCATTATGTTGTATGGTACTGAAAATTCAATAAATAAATGTAATAACTTCAAAAAAAAAAAAAAGCAGGGGGTGGTTTAACTCAATGTTTATCAGACTTCACCTGTTTCTTAAATTCTTGGGTGGAAACTTTGTTTGGAATGTTAGAAGTAATATTTCTTTTCTACCAAAACAGCGTTTCAGTTTGCAGAATGTAGTCAGTCAGTATTCCTTTGTTGCATAATTAATTAAAATCATAACCATGTATGTACAAAAGCTTAAGTATAATCCGGTTTTATCAGGAAAATGAGAACTGTAAAAGTTGCTATCACGGACATAAACATGCTCGGGGATATGGCACACACTAGGCCAAATTTATATAGATGGCATAAAAATAGCAGGTTAATAGGCAGTGCCTGGGCTAAAACCAGATCATTGTTTTGCAAAAGTGGCATGGCTGTGCAAACAGTACATGTGATGCTTATTGTCTTGGACACAAGCTTAGATTAAATCAATTTTAAGTAAGCGCTGTGAAAGTTTGGGAGTCCTAGATAATACCTAAAGGTAGATGTCCGCTCAATCCTGTGCAAAATAGTTTAAATGTACAAAACAGTGCTTACAGTGCATATGATCTGGAAGCCATAAAGCAGTTTGTTGTCTAATCATATACTGATAGAGTGGCTAGTTAAAGCATTTTAATGATCTATCCAAACTATATCGAAAACCTATCATACAAAACCTTAACCCCTTCGCTGCTAGGCCTCCTCCCCCCCCCCCCCCCCCATGCTAAGCCTTTTTTTGGCTATTTGGGGTAGTTCGCACTTAAGCCCCTGTAACATTTTGACCACATAAGGTATCCATGCCAAATTTGCGGCCTTTTTTCCAACATCATTGGGATTCTAAAGGTACCCAGGGTTTGTGGATTCCCCTGGAGGGGACCCAGAAATTAGCCAAAATACAGCGAAAGTGAGGCATCATTTTACTTGTGACACTAAGGAGAACGCTGTGGGGCAGGACATTTGTGCCAGTACGGTGATTTCACGCACAAATATGTGGAAAATGTGTGTGTTTTTCAGCTAAATTTGAGGTTTGCATGGCATTCTGGATAGGAAAACGTTGGGGGATCCACGTAAGCCATACCTCATTCAACTCCCCCAGGTGTCTAGTTTTCCGACATTTTTGGGATTGGTACTTTCCCAAGATCGCCGCCGAGCCCAGGGCCAAAACCCCAGGTAACCTCCCCCCCCCCCCCCCCCCCCCCCCCCCCCCCCCCCCCCCACCCCGTCCCCTCCCCCCCCCCCACCCCGTCCCCACCCCCCCCCCCCCCCCCCCACCCCCCCCCCCCCCCCCACAGAGAAGGTTGTTTTCTTAGAGGTGATTTTGAAGTCTAAATAATACGATTTGGGTCATATGCTCTTGCAGCCACTATGCCTACCCACGCGAGTGAGGTACCATTTTTATTGGAAGACCTGGGCGAACGCTGGGTGGGAGGAAATGTGTGGATCCACTCAGATTCATATTGGGATACTTGGAGAAATGCTGAGGGGTTGGAAATTTGTTGTTACTATCTGCAGCGTGAACATTTTGGCACAATAATGCAAGGAAAATGTGACGGACACATTGAGGTTTGCAGGACATTGTGGGTAAGATAACTTGTTGGGATTCACAAGAGAGACATCACCATGTACTCCTATGGGTGTTTACTTTACGACAATATCTACAGTTGGTAGGTTATTCTTAGATGGAATGTACACCTTGGCAGAGAGACTAAAAAGACAAAGATTACTGCACAGCCATCTTTTCCTCAAGCGCACACACATACTGGTTGGCTTTGGCACGAGGGCGAGCGATGGTTCAGTATATAAAATTTTATTAACAAGAGATTTCACAAAAATGAAATGCACTGTCCATAATTGAAAGGACAAAAAACTGAACCACTAACTCGCAGCTTGTGAGCTGTAAAGCCACGACAAGGCACCAACCGCTTTACAGGTACCCCCTGCTTGAGAGACAGAAAAGACCAATATTTCTGCACAACCACCTATTCATCAAGCACACAGACCTACTGGTTGGATTTGGCACGAGGGTGAGTGATGGTTCAGTATATACAGTTGTATTAACCAGAGATTTCACAAAAATGAAATGCACGGTTTATAATTGAAAGGACAAGAAACTGAACCATTGACTCTCAGCTCATGAGCTGTAAAGCCACGACAAGGCACCAACCGCTTTACAGGCCATTCATACACCTTTCATACATGCGACACATACAAAACCATTCTCACCGCCAGCCGTGGGCCCAGCACATTACTACACTCACACCAGCAGACAGCGCCATTCAAGGGCCCATCACTTTCACACGCCCACATTCCTGACACAGCAACTACACCAGCTCACGGATTGTGTGGAGTGGCGTTTAGCTAGCAGTGTGTGTAGTGACCAGCAGCAAGTCATTACTCACACACCGCCAGCCAAGCGCCAGTCCACGCACACCGCAATCCAAGCGCCAGTCCACGCACACCGCAATCCAAGCGCCAGTCCACGCACACCGCAATCCAAGCGCCAATCCACGCACACCGCCAGCCAAGCTCCAGTCCACTCACCACCAGCCATGCGCCAATCCATGCACACCGCCAGCCATGCGCCAATCCATGCACACCGCCAGCCATGCGCCAATCCATGCACACCGCCAGCCATGCGCCAATCCACGCACACCGCCTGCCATGCGCCAATCCACGCACACCGCCTGCCATGGGCCAATCCACGCACACCGCCTGCCATGGGCCAATCCACGCACACCACCAGCCATGCGCCAATCCACGCACACCGCCAGCCATGCGCCAATCCACGCACACCGCCAGCCATGCGCCAGTCCACGCACACCGCCAGCCATGCGCCAGTCCACGCACACCGCCAGCCATGCGCCAGTCCACGCACACCGCCAGCCATGCGCCAGTCCACGCACACCGCCAGCCATGCGCCAATCCACGCACACCGCCAGCCATGCGCCAATCCACGCACACCGCCAGCCATGCTGCAGTCCACTCACTGCCAGCCAAGTGCCCATCCACGCACACCGCCAGCCATGCGCCAGTCCACGCACACCGCCAGCCATGCGCCAATCCACGCACACCGCCAGCCATGCGCCAATCCACGCACACCGCCAGCCATGCTGCAGTCCACTCACTGCCAGCCAAGTGCCCATCCACGCACACCGCCAGCCAAGTGCCCATCCACGCACACCGCCAGCCAAGTGCCCATCCACGCACACCGCCAGCCAAGCGCCCCTCTACTCACACCGCCAGCCAAGCGCCCCTCTACTCACACCGCCAGCCAAGCGCCCCTCTACTCACACCGCCAGCCAAGCGCCCCTCTACTCACACCGCCAGCCAAGCGCCCCTCTACTCACACCGCCAGCCGAGCGCCCCTCTACTCACACCGCCAGCCGAGCGCCCCTCTACTCACACCGCCAGCCGAGCGCCCCTCTACTCACACCGCCAGCCGAGCGCCCCTCCACGCACACCGCCAGCCGAGCGCCCCTCCACGCACACCGCCAGCCGAGCGCCCCTCCACGCACACCGCCAGCCGAGCGCCCCTCCACGCACACCGCCAGCCGAGCGCCCCTCCACGCACACCGCCAGCCGAGCGCCCGTCCACGCACACCGCCAGCCGAGCGCCCGTCCACGCACACCGCCAGCCGAGCGCCCGTCCACGCACACCGCCAGCCAAGCGCCCATCCACGCACACCGCCAGCCAAGCGCCAGTCCGCCAGCCAAGCGCCAGTCCACTCACACCGCCAGCCAAGCGCCATTCCACTCACACCGCCAGCCAAGCGCCAGTCCACTCACACCGCCAGCCAAGCGCCAGTCCACTCACACCGCCAGCCAAGCGCCAGTCCACTCACACCGCCAGCCAAGCGCCAGTCCACGCACACCGCCAGCCATGCGCCAGTCCACGCACACCGCCAGCCATGCGCCAGTCCACGCACACCGCCAGCCATGCGCCAGTCCACGCACACCGCCAGCCATGCGCCAGTCCACGCACACCGCCAGCCATGCGCCAGTCCACGCACACCGCCAGCCATGCGCCAGTCCACGCACACCGCCAGCCATGCGCCCGTCCACGCACACCGCCAGCCATGCGCCCGTCCACGCACACCGCCAGCCAAGTGCCCGTCCACGCACACCGCCTGCCAAGCGCCAGTCCACTCACCGCCCCTCTACTCACAGCGCCAGCCAAGCGCCCCTCTACTCACAGCGCCAGCCAAGCGCCCCTCTACTCACACCGCCAGCCGAGCGCCCCTCTACTCACACCGCCAGCCGAGCGCCCCTCCACTCACACCGCCAGCCGAGCGCCCCTCCACTCACACCGCCAGCCGAGCGCCCCTCCACTCACACCGCCAGCCGAGCGCCCCTCCACTCACACCGCCAGCCGAGCGCCCGTCTACTCACACCGCCAGCCAAGCGCCCGTCCACGCACACCGCCAGCCAAGCGCCCGTCTACGCACACCGCCAGCCAAGCGCCCATCTACGCACACCGCCAGCCAAGCGCCCATCCACGCACACCGCCAGCCAAGCGCCAGTCCGCCAGCCAAGCGCCAGTCCACTCACACCGCCAGCCATGCGCCAGTCCACGCACACCGCCAGCCATGCGCCAGTCCACGCACACCGCCAGCCAAGTGCCCGTCCACGCACACCGCCAGCCAAGCGCCAGTCCACTCACACCACCAGCCATGCGCCAATCCACGGACACCGCCAGCCATGCGCTAATCCACGCACACCGCCAGCCATGCGCCACTCCACGCACACCGCCAGCCATGCTGCAGTCCACTCACTGCCAGCCAAGCGCCAGCCAAGCGCCCCTCTACGCACACCGCCAGCCGAGCGCCCCTCTACGCACACCGCCAGCCGAGCGCCCCTCTACTCACACCGCCAGCCGAGCGCCCCTTACTCACACCGCCAGCCGAGCGCCCTCTACTCACACCGCCAGCCGAGCGCCCTCTACTCACACCGCCAGCCGAGCGCCCCTCTACTCACACCGCCAGCCGAGCGCCCGTCTACTCACACCGCCAGCCGAGCGCCCGTCTACTCACACCGCCAGCCGAGCGCCCGTCTACTCACACCGCCAGCCGAGCGCCCGTCTACTCACACCGCCAGCCGAGCGCCCGTCTACTCACACCGCCAGCCAAGCGCCCGTCTACTCACACCGCCAGCCAAGCGCCCGTCTACTCACACCGCCAGCCAAGCGCCCGTCTACTCACACCGCCAGCCAAGCGCCCGTCTACTCACACCGCCAGCCAAGCGCCCGTCCACGCACACCGCCAGCCAAGCGCCCGTCCACGCACACCGCCAGCCAAGCGCCCGTCCACGCACACCGCCAGCCAAGCGCCCGTCCACGCACACCGCCAGCCAAGCGCCCGTCCACGCACACCGCCAGCCAAGCGCCCGTCCACGCACACCGCCAGTCAACTCACACCGCCAGCCAAGCGCCATTCCACTCACACCGCCAGCCAAGCGCCATTCCACTCACACCGCCAGCCAAGCGCCATTCCACTCACACCGCCAGCCAAGCGCCATTCCACTCACACCGCCAGCCAAGCGCCAGTCCACTCACACCGCCAGCCATGCGCCAGTCCACGCACACCGCCAGCCATGCGCCAGTCCACGCACACCGCCAGCCATGCGCCAGTCCACGCACACCGCCAGCCAAGTGCCCATCCACGCACACCGCCAGCCAAGGGCCAGTCCGCCAGCCAAGCGCCAGTCCACTCACACCGCCAGCCAAGCGCCAGTCCACTCACACCGCCAGCCAAGCGCCAGTCCACTCACACCGCCAGCCAAGCGCCAGTCCACTCACACCGCCAGCCAAGCGCCAGTCCACTCACACCGCCAGCCAAGCGCCAGTCCACTCACACCGCCAGCCAAGCGCCAGTCCACTCACACCGCCAGCCAAGCGCCAGTCCACTCACCGCCAGCCAAGCGCCAGTCCACTCACCGCCAGCCAAGCGCCAGTCCACTCACCGCCAGCCATGCGCCAGTCCACGCACACCGCCAGCCATGCGCCAGTCCACGCACACCGCCAGCCATGCGCCAGTCCACGCACACCGCCAGCCATGCGCCAGTCCACGCACACCGCCAGCCATGCGCCACTCCACGCACACCGCCAGCCATGCTGCAGTCCACTCACTGCCAGCCAAGCGCCAGCCAAGTGCCCATCCACGCACACCGCCAGCCATGCGCCCCTCCACGCACACTGCCAGCCGAGCGCCCCTCCACGCACACTGCCAGCCGAGCGCCCCTCCACGCACACTGCCAGCCGAGCGCCCCTCCACGCACACTGCCAGCCGAGCGCCCCTCCACGCACACTGCCAGCCGAGCGCCCCTCCACGCACACTGCCAGCCGAGCGCCCCTCCACGCACACTGCCAGCCGAGCGCCCCTCCACGCACACTGCCAGCCGAGCGCCCCTCCACGCACACTGCCAGCCGAGCGCCCCTCCACGCACACTGCCAGCCGAGCGCCCCTCCACGCACACTGCCAGCCGAGCGCCCCTCCACGCACACTGCCAGCCGAGCGCCCCTCCACGCACACTGCCAGCCGAGCGCCCCTCCACGCACACTGCCAGCCGAGCGCCCCTCCACGCACACTGCCAGCCGAGCGCCCCTCCACGCACACTGCCAGCCGAGCGCCCCTCCACGCACACTGCCAGCCAAGCGTCAGTCCGCCAGCCAAGCGCCAGTCCACTCACACCGCCAGCCAAGCGCCAGTCCGCCAGCCAAGCACCAGTCCACTCACACCGCCAGCCAAGCAAGCGCCGGTCCACTCACACCGCCAGCCAAGCGCCGGTCCACTCACACCGCCAGCCAAGCGCCGGTCCACTCACACCGCCAGCCAAGCGCCGGTCCACTCACACCGCCAGCCAAGCGCCGGTCCACTCACACCGCCAGCCAAGCGCCGGTCCACTCACACCGCCAGCCAAGCTCCGGTCCACTCACACCGCCAGTCCACTCACCGCCAGCCAAGCGCCAGTCCACTCACCGCCAGCCAAGCGCCAGTCCACTCACCGCCAGCCAAGCGCCAGTCCACTCACCGCCAGCCAAGCGCCAGTCCACTCACCGCCAGCCAAGCTCCAGTCCACTCACCGCCAGTCCACGCACACCATCATAAATTTTTTTAAAACAAGAAAACACAAACCAATTGCAATTAAATACAAAACTAGAACTACAAAAACAGCAGTAACTAAAGACCTCATTCTATTGCCAAACGTTAAACTGAACAACTATATGAAACCATACAGACCAGGCAGTACACTATTAGACTCACGGTTGCTCCCAAAATCCCTTTTGAGTGTGATACAATCTGAAACATGTGGGCACACACAGCCCCAGGATTAGAAGGACAATCGGCACAGTGCATACGACTCTCCTTCCGCACACCTCTTCCAAAGCAGATTCTACATCTCTTACAGGGATTGTTATGTCGAGCCTAATCAGCGCGCAAGCGCTGCTTAGGAGGTCCTCTTGGAATCGCTCAGGACTTTTTGGGAAACTTGTGCATGTACTGCACTGTTTCCAATGAGCGCTGGTGCATGTGTGGAGTTTACCTTGCGGGAGCGAGCAGCTGCGCCTTGTGTTCGGTTTCCTATTTCAAAGGCTTTGTGTTCACGTTGTGGCCATGCATCCGGCACTGTTTTCTGTACAGTAGTGGGTCTTTTGGGATTCCAGAGGCTAGAAGTGGCGCCGTGCGGACATAAAGCAGTCAGCAGACTTCCTCCTGACCAATAGATGGCAGCAGTACATTGCCTGTCACTATTTGGTTTTTGAAACCATTCTTTAACATTGCCCTGCGTTCCCGATGATCATTCTGCAAACATTTTATGCAAAGCCCCCTTATGTAATAAAATGTGACTGAGTCCATTCTCTGTCCCAATGCCATAGCGTTCAATACTGTTAGCGTACACGTTACAATTTAGGATTCGCCTGGCCTCCTCCCTGCTGACAGAAAGCGTCTACCGGTACCCACTAATTCACTCCAAACCCCAGCACCAGGCACAGCTGTGAAAGGAGGAAACTTGCAAAAAACAAAATCTGAATGTCACCTTGAAGTGGAATTAAGCGGCGGAGTGTTGATGCTCAGCCGCATTCCAGTCACCAGCTGCATTACTTCCAGCCCCAGGCCTACCACGGAAAGTCTGTCAAATTCACCTCACTTTGACTCTTCCCGGAAGTAGCGCCATCAGTAAGTGTTCTTTCAGAGAACCGTGGCACGGCCGTAGCACCCCAATGCCTGAATAAGAGTGTCGTGGGACTATAACAAGCAAGACCTCGCTGATATGGCAAGTGTTTTTATCATGATATCCTGCTGGTTCAGTCATGTTAATGATGTGACGTCCTCCCAACATTCCCAGAGAGATGACTGGTCTCTGCGTGCTCATTCCCGACTGATACAAGGCAGAGTTATTTCGCAGGCAGTACACTTAAAAATGTGTATTCCTTAATAAAGACGAAGCTTATTATGCAGTGAAGCACATTAACACCTTTATACAACAAGCTTCAGGGTATATTGTTTTCTGCCGCTGCCATATTCTTTTTTTTATGTGTGCATGTGGCTTAACGGCTAGAGCGGACGATTTTGAAGCTGGGGAACCAGGTTTGAGTCTGGTGGGAGGCCCAAACATCCTGTGATTCTGTCCAAATTACTTTATCTCCCCATGCCGAAAAAAAATACGTGTATGTGTCAGGCTGTAATGCAACTAGTGCTCGTGTAAAGCACTTTAATACCTACTGGTCGAGCTCTTGCTATATAAAAATGCCCCCAAAAAAAAAACGACTGCAAAAAAAATAGCTCAATTGCCATATTTCAAAATTGGGGAATGATCGACATTAGCACAAATCCTCCACCAAATCGACCTGCTACTATGGATCCGTGTTCTTGTGCCTAAGAGGCAGCACGCCTCTTAGAAAAGGGCACTAACGCAGAATGAAGATAGGAAATTTTAGAACCTGCAGAAATTCACTGGGGAGAATTTTACAGTTTTTGAGGTAGTATAAGCATTTTTGTCATGCACTCACTATCCACCAAGTATTGTGTTATTTTCCACATTTACAATTTTCTTTACGAGACCTAGTATTTTAATAAGCACTTCATTATCTTTCTTTTACATCTTATTGCTAAACGATATCCTAGTTCTCACCAGAGGAGCACACTGAAATGTGAAAAAAGGTACAGCCCACCTTAGAGTGCCAAACCCTATGCAGTCAGGCTATGCTGCAATTCAAATATGATGTGCAACATTGCTCATTTATTTGTGTTGCATATGCTTCTTACAGTTTCAGGCGCTAAAGCATATTTTAAAATTCTCTCTGTAGGGGTGTCTGATGTTGGCTAACGAGAGTCCCAGGGATTCCAAATTTCTAGGATTTCCACTATGTGAATCATTCTGTTTTAGGATTCACTGTAAATGTATCTCATGTGAATGGCCTGAAACTCCAGCGTGGCTCCATCTTCGGCGGACCAACGGTGGACAGTCCCGGTGAGGACGTGCACCTTCTCTTTATCATGTTTTTATAACTTCCAAGAGTTAGGCTTTTCGATCATGAAAACCTTGGAAAAGTGACTGCAGATTTTTTTTAGAACCCATCCTAGACAGTCTAAATTGAAACTGTTGAAGCGGAAGCTTCTTAATGTTTGTGAAGCATGTCCTACATTTGATTATACCTCCCCTGACTGCACACTCTGAGATTATGACCGCTCGCTGCACTCAGCACAGAGAGGGGCATTCGGGAACACTGAAATAACATTCTTGGCATTATCCATTATGCTTAATCTATCTGAAATCAGGATTAGGAAAAATACATGAGACATCACAATAATCTAAATGCTTCAATCAGGAGAGCTGGCAGTCTCCCTCACTATAAATGAAATGAAAAAAGTATTTAATAAAGCGCATTACGGCCAAGCGGCTTCCTGGCGCTGGGGACCTGGTTAGAGCTCACAGAAGGAATCTGAGGAGCCTATGAAGAGAAAGCCTGAATGAAAAGAAAAGTTTTGAGGGCTTTTCGAAAATGGGTATAGATGGGGATGGAACGGATATGAAGTGGAAGGCTGTTCCAGAACTGGGGGGCCAAAACGGAGAGGCGAGTACCACCAGTTCTAAGTTTGCGGAAACGGGGGATGTGCAGAAGAGAAAGAGAAGAAGAACGAAGGGTTCGACTAGTGACGTGGGATGAAATAAGGGAGTTGATGTAGGGAGGGGCAGAGCGGGAGTGAGCTCGAAAAGCGAAGCAGGCTAGTTTGAAAAGATATCTGAAACGGATAGGGAGCCAGTGAAGAGATTTGAGAACGGGAGTAATGTGAGAGAATTTAGGAAGGGAGAAAATAAGGCGGGCAGCTTGATTTTGGATGGCCTGTAAGCGTCGAGACTCGTAGGCAGGAATGCCCACGTACAAGCCATTCCCATAGTCGAGGCGAGAGATGACTAAAGCCAGGACTATGGTTTTGAGTGCATCAGTGGTGAAAAAACGTGAGATTTTCCGGATGAGACGAAGGGAAAGAAAGCAGGAAGACACAACAGAGCTAATCTGACTATGCATTGTTAAGTCAGAACTAACTTTGATGCCAAGGGTGCGAACAGAAGGAGAAGGCGTAGGGGGGGGACCAAAAGAGAGGGGCCAGTGTGCTGGGGACCAGGGGTTAGATGGACCACCCGTGAGAACAAGTTCCGTCTTATCGGGGTTGAGCTTAAGATGGTTGGCGCTCATCCACTCCGAAATGAAGATTAAGGTGGAACTGAACTTAGAAAGAGAGTCAGGAGAAGAGGAGAGATCAAAGACGAGCTGGAGGTCATCTGCGTAGTTATACACAGAGACCCCCCGCTCAAGAAGAGAGGTGACGAGGGGACAGATGTAAAGATTAAAGAGAAGGGGGGAAAGAGAGGAACCCTGGGGAACACCACAAGTGACCGGGTGGGGAGGGGCAGAGAAACCGGAGAGATGAACCGCCTGGTACCTATCCCGAAGGAAGGATGCCGGCCAGGAGAAGGCCGCCCCCCGAATGCCCGCTGCGCTGACACGGGCGAGAAGAATGGAATGGTCAACCGTGTCGAACGCAGCGGACAGATCGAGAAGGACCAGGGCTTGGGGGAGGTTGGAATCGGCCTTCCCCTTGAGTTCATCCAGAACCGCGAGAACCACTGCCTCCGTTGAGTGACCTGAGCGAAAGCCCGCCTGATGGGAAGCGAGGAGGCCATTATCCTCGATATACGAGGAGAGGCAAGAGGTGACATGGGTCTCGAGGATCTTAGCTAAATAGGGGAGAAGGGAGATAGGTCGGAAATGAGCAGGGAGGGAGGGATCCAGACCAGGTTTTTTTAGGATGGGGAGAACAACGGCGGATTTAAATGATCAAGGAACAGAGCCAGAAGCCAAAGAAGAATTGAGTAGAGTGAGCGGGGGAACAGGAGAGGCGGTAAAAAGAGTTTTAAGGATGCGCGCCGGAGCACAGTCTGCAGGGGAACCAGATTTAACCTTGATCAAGTAGTTGTAGAATAGATCAAGAGAGATAGGGGGGAAAGTGGCGAGGGAAGAAAGCGGGGAGGTAACATCGCACATAGAGATAGGTTGAGGTACAGTCGGAATGTTAGCTTTAATCTTCACAATCTTGTCTATAAAAAAGTCATTGAGTGACAAACAGAGGGACTGAGAGGGAACCAAACCGGGGGAAGAACGATCGGAGGTGGCAAGATTGTGAACCAGGGAAAAGATTTCATGGGATTTGTTTGCAGAGAGAGCTACTCTCTCAGTAAAATAGGAGGTTTTGGCCACAAGAATAGCTTGTTTGTACTCAGTGAGGAGTGTTTTATATTTAACGCGCAGAGAGGGAGAGTACTGCCGTCTCCAGAGACGTTCCGACCGCCTGAGGTCGAGTTTTAAAGCTTTAAGCTCTGGAGAAAACCATTTGTGCGCATCGTAAGGGCGGACCGCCTTGATCTTTTTTAGCGGGGCCACTCGATCGCACGAAGAGGAAAGCCATGTGCTGATGGCATTGGCCTGGGACTCAAGGGGGAGGTTAGTAAGATCAGGAGCGGAGGAAACCAGTGAAAGAGAGTCAAGGTCGGTCTGATTCCAATTACGGGCAAGGAGATTTTTGGGAAGAGAGGGCTTATCGACCACACCCAAGTGAATAGAAAAGGAAATAATATGGTGATCCGACCAAACACAAGGGGAGATAGAGGGGGGTGAAGCAAGGGGACGAGAAGACCAGATTTGGTCAAGGGTATGACCTTGTACGTGGGTAGAGGCTGTGACATGGGAAGTGAGATTCAAACAGTGAAGAGTGGCAGAAAAGTCTTTGGAAGGGAGATCTTCCTTTGGATCTCCTGACCAGAAATTGAAATCTCCGAGAAATAGTACGGAGGAGTTGTTGACCACCAAGGTGGCTAGAAGATCCTGAATAGAGGCTACGAAAGAAGGCATCGATTGGGGGGGGACGGTAAACAAGGACAACAGTGAGAGGAGAGGGAAGATTAAGAGAACGGGCCACAAGGCAGTCCACGTTAGATATGAGGGAGTGAGAGAGGAGTTGAAATTTAAATGTCGACCGGACGATCATCGCCACCCCTCCACCGGCCCTGCCATCCGAGCGATCAGCTCGGAGGGCATAATAGGTGTCGGGGAGGATGGCTAAAAGATCAGGAAGAGAGTCGGCAGTGAACCAGGTTTCAGTCAGAAATAAAAAGTCAGGAGAATCAGTAGTCAGAAGATTAAAGAGTGCTGTCTGGTGTTTGACTGCAGACCGGGTATTCAATAAGTAGGCAGAGGCCACAGTGGGAGCAGGGGGGGGACGAGAAACCGGGGATAATGTAGTGGGACAAAAGGAAGAGTTGAAAGAGGTAGGTATCTAATGAGGCAAAGGGGAGGAGAGGATACCAAGTGAGTGTAAATGATGTAAGGAAAAAAGGGGGGGAGAAGGAAAGACAGATAGAGCTATAAGTTGAGCGGAAGAATAGACCAAATGAGGGGCAGGGTGTATGGCCCCTGGTCCCGGCCTGTCGCGGACGGGCGCAGACGGGCTTTACTTAGGCGCAACTTCGGCGCGCCTTCGTCGCGCCCGCTGTGCCCGCCCGCTGCGCCGCCGGAAGACAGGAGCCGTTATATGGGGACGACACATGAGGGAGGAGGGTCAAAGGGGCGTGGCAGGGGGGGAGGAGCCAAAGAACTGCAACGCCGAGGCCAGACCCGCCCAAGATGGAGGAGCCGCCCGTCCCTCTCCGAGAGTCAGGCGAGGAGGGGGCGGTCAGCGGAGGCGGTCTGGTCGCGTGCAGGAGAGAGGGCAGCCAGGGATGATCAGGGCGCCGGGTCCGAGGCGCTTTGAGGCAGTGCAGGTAGGCGGCAAGTAAAAGTCAGGAGATTTTAATAAAAATAGCGTTGCTCCCGGAGAAGCCTCCTATAAAGGTTAACAAGCATTGGCATAGCCAATAGGTCTCACTTTTGGGACCTTATAAGTATTTAGTTATGCAGCACAATATCCTTGGTGCAAGATCATAAACCGTTGTTTGGCGAAACACTTATAAGGTCCTAAAGGCGAGACCAATTGGCTATGCCAATGCTTGTATTTTTTGGGCGTGGGAGGAATTGTATCAGGAAAGTGGCGATCTTTCAATCTAGCCGCATCCTCCACCACTCCAACTCTAGGAACACTTGCCTGTTCCACAACAATAAGGCTGCCTATCACAGACTCCTGAAACTGAACAAAAGTCAACTTTGCCGCAGGAGAACACTCCTTGTACACAACAAAAGCATTGAAAGTTGCTAAATTGAAGAGATGGATGGCCAACTTCTTACACTGCTATTCGTAAGGCTTGCAGTTAGTATAAGGTTCCAACCTCTGATCTACTCTATCAACACCACCCATGTGCTTATTGTAGTCTAAAATGCACACAGGTTTGCGCGCCCTTCAGCAATCTGACCCCAAATAGCCACAGGTGAAGTACTCTCATCATGAATGGTAGTCAGCATGTACACATCCCTCCTGTCCACAAATTTCACAGCTAGTAGTTCATCACTATGCAAGGAACTGCACTGTTTTGAAGTTTTGTGCAAACAAGCTCTTTTGGATAACCTTTACGGTTAGAGCGGATTGTGCCACAAGCAAAAGTGTCCACTTTGAACAAGTCCATAAACAATTGCACAGCAGTAAAAGTTATCAAGGTACAAATGGTGGCCTCTGTTAAACAGTCCTCTAACAAGATCCCACACAATTTTCGCTGAAACTCCAAAATTGGACGGACAACCAGCGGGGTCAATAGTGGAATCCCTACCAGTGTACACGCGGAAGTTAGACGTATCCTGTCCTACTCTCAGACAACATATGCAGCTTAATTCCATAACGTGCCCTCTTGCCAGGAATGTACTGCCTAAAAACCAAACGGCCCTTGAACAGGACCAAAGACTCTTCAATAGCTATTGCTTTCCCTGGAGTATAGATCTCTGAAAATCAATCTACAAAGTGATCAAGAGCAGGCCAAATCTTAAGTCAGTCACAGTCAGGGTGATCTTGTGGCAACGCCAAAGCATTATCAACAAAATGCAGCATCCGAAGCAAAAGTAAATACCAATCACGACTCCTAATTGCGGAAAATATGGCTGTTGCCATCAAGGGACTGGTAGACCGATATGAAGCCATGGACAGCTTCCTTATCAAGCAACTTCATCTCTTCCAGATTTATGAGAGTTCACCAGGTAGCTCTAGAGTGGGGCCTAAGTGCGGCACTGTTGTCCCTCAAAATCAGTTCAGCATACACATTAGTCTGCTCAACAATCTCAGCCAAAAATACATCATCCATAAACAACTGAAACTGTATAGGCAAAATATTTTCACAATCCACTCTACACCCTGCAGCCACACTAAAGGCAGGCAACACCGGCTGCACTATGTTTGGATCAACCCAGAGTTCAGCACTTCCAATGGGAAGCCTTGCAGCGCCAGGCTGCAATCCAGATGCCTCTTGCACCATCTGCACATCAGTGACCTCCTCTAAAACAGGCACTTCATCCGCACTGAGAGTGACTTCATCATCCGATGATTCCATGTGGAGAGAACTCACTGCCTGAATCTTCCCCTCCCTCCTCTCCCTCATACTCACTGTCAGTCTCCTAATCATGGTCAGAGGAAGATTCAAAAGGCATTCCAACCACATGCTGAGCAGTAGTTCTGCGGCTAGCCGTAATGCTTACTAACAAAGGTAATGTGTCAAACAAGTCAACAACAACAAACACTTTGTAAGATAAGCAATAAACAAAATGTGTCTTATCACAAAGACCTATAATTCCAAAACTATACCACTCACTTGACAGAAGCGGCTAGACTCACCACCACCTACTCTGCACAGACATAGTAAGGATCAGCAATGTCCCACTAAAAAAGAAAAATACACATAAGACAATGCAAAACACATCACAAGGAATTTCATGCTCATAACACTAACAAATATGCTGCCATTATGAAACCACTTAAAAAAAAAAAAAATCATTCATGCATGATAATAATACTCATTTGGAGTAAACACAACAAAAATGTTTATCTTACCAAATAAATGCAATTACGCAAAACTGCAGTACAACCACTGCCGAAAACCGCAAACCAGAATCAAAAGCTTTACACTAGAATAAAAAGGAGAAAAAAACGTTACAATCACATATGCAAATAATGCACCAGTCCACACGCAATTTACCAACCAAGCTAAGGGGTAAGTGGGCCTAACAGTATAAATAAAATATTTACCCCCGTAAAGGGAGCAACCCTTGCCCAAGAGGTCACTCCCCAACACCAAAATTTAAAACACCCTTGTGTCTAGTGGCTTCTGCCCCCCTTGGGGGCATATGGGCATAAAAACATACTGCTGATCTGCCACCCAAAGAGGGCAGAAGTTGCCCCAATAATTATCCCATAAAGGGGAGCGACCCTTGCCCGAGGGGCAGCACCCCAACATAACACTAAACAATCCCTGGTGGTCTAGTGGCCATTTAAAAAACAAAAAAATCGGCCTCCAACAGCCAAATGAATGCTCCCCAAAGGCGAGCAACCCTTGCAAGGGCCAATCCCCACAAATAAATCCCTGGTGGTCTAGTGTGCCCGATTTTGGAAAAAAAGGGCAAGATCTGCCCCTATCTCCCCTCCCCCCAGGGGGCAGACAGCCAAAAACATTGCCCCAAAAGGGGAGTGACCCTTGCCCAAGGGGCCACTCCCCACAAATGAAGTCCTGGTGGTCTAGTGGGCCACTAAATAAAAATTGCCGAGATCTGCCCCCCCCCCCCCCCCCCCCCCGGGGGGGGGCGTAACTGCATGATTACATGAGGTCTACAGATCAGGATATTGCTTCGACTCACTCTTTGATAGTGGGATAATGCATCTGTTATAACTATCTTTATGTAACCAGTGCGACGCATTTTAGAATCCCCTTCTGTAGAAATAAGCGTTTTTATGTTCTAGCTCCTTTTACTGATGACTTGGTGCAGAAAATACATTGTGAAAACAAACGCTGTTAGAGGAAAGAAACCTTATTTATGAACATTCCAAATAAAGAGTTTTCAGTCTGAAAATTAAGACTCACACGAATTGTGAAATTCGTTGAGGTGCACCCCGCTTCAAGGAAAAGCAGACCAAAAACAGAGATTCAGGAACATATCAGAGAACTTTGAATGGCAATGTTTCAGTGGTTCCCAAACTGGTGCACATCTGTTCGCGGCGCCCCAGGCTTGTTTTGACAGAGAACCGGGGTACTGAGGCACACAGATAAGGAGCCGCTAGGATAAACTATGCTTCTCACTCTTTTTCAGCAGATGGGTTAGTCCATAACTGTTCTTGCACAAAATAGATGGTTGGCCAGTTATTTGTAGACCGCTCTCTACTCCAGTTTAATACATTGTCATCAACCTATTGAATTCCAGATTTGAGATGTATTAAGTAGTTTGCAGATGAGGGATTATTTCAAAGGCCAAGTGTTCAATCAGAATCCCATTACTTTCTTAGAGTATCTGCTGTCTATTGGACATAATGGCATTTTTGTTAAGGTTTATGCTCTTTGTTTGTATAAGCAATCTAAAAATATTCAGAAATTTCTGGATGGATGGTCCCGGAAGCTCCTTCAAACTAATTTTACCCAAGCAGGTACAGCACAAGTTTAAGTTATAAGCTTCTGAATGTTTTTAGGCTAAAAATTTACTCTCACAAATGTATTCAGGATATTTATCACACGCCGGATAGGCTGCATAAGTGGGGGTATCCAGCTGATTCAAAATGTCCTAGATGTTATACCAACTATGCTAACACAGTCCAGATTACAAAGCAGACTGTACAGAACTGATGGCAACAGATGGAATAGGAGCTTGGCCCGCTGTTAAAATTAGAAATTGCCATGTTACCCGAATTAATTTTGCTAGGGTATTCTGAAATCTTTCTGGTAAGATTTAGGGGTATTGTCTTTGATGCTGTTCTCCTAGATTTCAGATTGCAATATTATAGCTAGACCGTAACCCTTCGCATGTGAATGAATGTTGGTATAAATTTATTGATATTTCTGGTATGGAAATGGCTATTAATAATCATGGTAACGTACAACAATTTGAAAGAATTAATGTTTGATTTTTACCTTGATTTCAAGATGCTGTGATTTATTAGTGGTATTTTTCTAATCAATTATACCTCTTGATTGATTATCCGTCTTCTGTGTAGAATATAATGTTTCGTTTTAGTCTTGATGACTTTGGAAAATCAAAACAGAGAGAAAAAAAAGATTAGAAAACTGCCAAGATTCAGTTCCAGACTTAACAGTCTAGTTATGAACCTAGAACCCCACACCACCTGCCTAAGTAAAGTTTGGACTGGTTGATTTCGCTTCAGGGCGGTCACGTGCCAAAGAGGTGTACCTGATCTCAGTTTTGGGCTCAATAGTAAGATTAAGACCTAGGGCACCAGTGGTAAACACTCCTATTTCCAGAATAGGAGCCCTGTAACCCTGATTGCCCTGAGACCCCTGAATGAGTCCCCACAATATATCACAACCAGAGGCGCTTTTGTCCCTTAATATCTCAAGATCTGCTGAAATTGTTTGAGGTGCTAACTTTTTTATACTGATTTCCTGCTGTATAAATATCTAATTTATAAGCAAGAACATTGAAATGCTTTATATATGTTCTTCCATAACGTTACTAACTCTGAAAGTGGTCACTTCCCAGTGGATATGGCACATATGGTGAAGGGCAACCGTAGATAATGCTGAAGTGCAAACAGAACAGGTATTACAGTGCTGGTGAGCACAGCTATAGCAGGCTCATGGCTTTGCTTTTGGGCCATTTCTGGAAATGGCCTTTTATCGCATAGTGTACCAGTGTAAAGATATAAAATTCCAGTAGACTTATCCGGGGTGTGGAATTTAATAAATATCTTCTTGTCCATGGGACAGGTTACTTTATAAATGTGCTTGTCCTGAAAAAAAATAATGCACTTGTCCCATTGGTGCCACATAGAGCAGAGGCCAATTATGGCAGCAATCTCGTTATATAGAAGCTCTGATATTAGCTTTTCTGATTTTGCCAGGGCTCATACTATAGTAGGGTTTGAATTCTAGCAATTTCCCTATTTTGGCTCCTTTCTGGACACCTACATATTGGGGCTGTAGGTAGCGCAAAGCAATGGTTTGAGGATTCAAATGCCCTATTGAGTCTGCGCAAACCTACTAAATTGCATGTATTAGGGTTTTTTTTTTACCAGCCCTTCTCTAATCTTTTCCCAGAATGAGACTCTGGAAATTTACTACAGACAATGGCAGAAGGAAAACTTCTACCAGGGTTGGTTAAAAAAAATAAGTGTTTGTAGGTAAAGTGTACTTGTATACGCTCAACAGATTATCACATGATCAAACCTACACCTGCATATTTGCTCATGCTTAAAAGCAATTCACAAATATTTTCTAGTAGTACGATTTCCTGGCCTAATTCTGTAAATTCTTGTGAATTCATGAAATCCATAAACCTGCACTAATGCAAGAACATCATATACCATGGTTGCAATATTGTGACATTCTTAAGAATTGGGTCTCTAATTTGGTCTTGAGTTAACCTAGAACTTTTGTTTCTAATAAAATGATCTCTCTATCCATCAACTGGCTTCTGCTCTTTCATAAGGAACATATTGACGGACAAAGTGGGTTTGTGCAGCGCTAGGGACTAATGTGAAAATGTGTGCTTTTTTGAGACAAAAAATATTATTGCTTTTTGCCAATGTTTGTTATAATGGCAAAGACCTGGTTGCTCCCATAAAGTTTTACAAAAGCCATATCAAAACAAGACCTGCATTGACAAAACCAAAGGGCTGACCACTAATATAAGATCTATTGGCTTTGCCAATGCTTGCTTATTTTCATGTTTCCCATTATTTTGTCAAAACGGGGTGCACTAATTTTCCTTTATGAATATTTTTATGAAATAGTAGCATGCATCAACACATTTTACTAAATGATGCTTCAGAGACGTTTTACCTACAATTTCACATTAGTTTAGCAAAACGTTTTATTTTTCTTGTTGCATTTGTCTTGTGAACATTTTATTTTGAAAGCAAAGGATCATCCGTATTGCTTTTTAGCTTCTGCAGATATTTGCATCTAATTAGAGCGCATTCTGGGTGCATTGTATGTAGTCTCAATATTCAACTTTGCAAACTAGTGTGCTAATTTTTACATAGGAACCACTGTCAGTAGTGCAGACTGAGCTTACAACATTTCCTTAGAGCGCTCATCCTAATAAGAAATACTTTGTATTAATGAAGCATAAATTCAAGTTCGAACAGCAGTAACATATGGACACAAATAATTGCCTTACCTGCAGACAATGCCCTTCCCTGATCCATAATGTGGTATTGTAAATTGGCAGCCAGTGTTTTTTCTGAAGGGGGTTGAGCCTACTTGTCTCAAGAACAAAGCATTTAAACTTATTTTCCTTGACCCCAAACAATATATCCTAATAGTCTGACTATAGGAATTCCACGCCCCTGCCTATTAAGAGGCCCTTCTGGCGTTAAGACATTTTTTACCCAGGTGGGATGTACAAGGGTGCCATTCCAACGTGAAGAAAGTAGCATACAAGTTCCACTGATCACTGGCTTATATATGTTGCTAACAGCTGATTGAAAAGGTTGCTTTAATGTATGATTACGCTAAAAAGAGTGGATCAGTGCTACACACGTAGTGGCCATTACATATGCATCATGGTAGTAAGATACATTTACTAGTAGTATTACAGGTAAATAACTTTCCGTTATGCAATTGTATTGCACTGTTGCTGATGGGGTATCTAATAAAAATGTTAGTCCTTTGGTTATGTGTGTAGCTCAAGTTAGAGGAACTGACTTGACAAAACAAATTTAGCCGAACTTGCAACTAATTTGTCTTACGTAATGGAATTAATTTATTAACAAATTAAAGAAGCCTAAGCTTTTCGCAAGCACCCGGTTTCTTATAGAAAGCAATCATTTGTTTAATGGTGCCTTAGAGCACATACATTTTATTGAGCGCTCGTAATACATTATTTAATGATTTTGATGTGTTACGTCTGTAAAATATGTACCTTAGATTGCAGAGTGACAAACATTTTCTTTGTTTTCAGCACGCCTATGCATTAGAGCTTCTTCATGACCAACTGTACGAAGGAGCAAAAGCGCTGGATGTAGGATCTGGAAGTGGAATCCTTTCTGCATGCTTTGCACGAATGGTGAGAGATGGGTAATGAATTTTATATTAAAATTAAGAGTACTTTTTATGTGGAATAAAATGTGGTTTTAGATTTGCACCTTATAAAAGGTTGTTGCATTGAAACGAGTAGTAACTTTCACAGTTTCATTGAAGATAGTACAATAGTTGTGACTGGCAAAGAGGCGTGTGTAAATTGATGACAGTTCTCCAGAATTGGATCTTTACTAGATTCACATGCTTGAATTAGTCCTTGATCTCAGGCTGGGAACCATGAATGTGAACATAGGGGTGTATATTTATGCTCAAACAACATTTCAGTTCAGATTATCTGCTAATAAATTCAACCAAAATCTTGATTATAACTATGAGCCTATAAGGTTTATAAACCCTTTTTGGAATTTATCATTTGCAATATTTGATTGTAGTAATTTCTCCAAGAATGTCCATACGTTTATGCTTACTAAATACGTTCACCATATATTATAGACACTCATGACCGTTAATGTTTTGCTATGTGACAAGCATGATAAAACTGAAGCATAATTATTTGGTCATTCAGAGCAGAATGTGCTACAGTCCTTGGCAGTTTCGGTCTATGATTCCTTGTCCAGAGATCCTTATGCTAATCTGTCTTTACTGCTGGAATCTATATAGTACATCCTGTTTTCCTCATCTACAGTTAAAAAACAGCTTGCTGTCTTACCATCCCCTGTTGGTGTTCTTCATTCAGTATTAAAATGAATTCTGTATATCTTAAAGACCATGTTCTGTTAAATACCTCCGATACCTGCATACTGTTCTGCCGCAATTGATGTCAGCCTAATAGAAAGATTTGAATACTTTTGCATCCATCTAGTTGGATCATTGATGCTTCTGTAGATGTTGTATCCACAGGATTTCTCTTCTAGTAGGGAAGCAGAGCTGGAAATCGAAGCAGCTCTATGGCGATTTGAATGGCTCAGGAATTCTACTTTCAGGTCAGGAATGACATGTGTTTTGATCAGCAGAACCTCTTTATCACGCATTACAAGCAATAAGCACTGATTCAGAAAGGGTAACGTCTCTGGACACACTCCATGATTGCTGTGCATACTTTTCCTACAGAGCAAAGCAAGCCATTGGGTATTGGAGTGGAGAACATTAGATGGATAATGTTTAGGATTCATTGTCACGTGTCAGACTGGAAAGATATATCAACAGACAGATGATTGCTAGATATATCCAGGCTTGCTCTCGAATTCACACAAAACCAAAAGCACAAACACCCAAAAGGATATTGTAAAGTTTCTTCTGAAAAGAGCAGTAGGTTATGTGCCAGAAACACTGGAGGCGGGGATGTCACTTTAATTCCAGGAACTTCCTGTTGGGGGAATGGGAACTTACCATGGGCATTCAAATGCTCACAAAAACCTGGGGGAAAAAATACTTCTCGACAGCCACCCTTCAGGTGATCTTTTGCTTCATAAATAATGGATGATTTCCTGGCTTAGATTTATTTGGAAGATTCCTACTCCTATCTACCCATTCACCCTCAGTACAATATGTGCCTTGTTTCATGGTAGACAGTCAGCACTGCCAATTCAGGGTAATAATATGCTTCTTTCACTGCTGGTTCTGAGAGGTGCTCTGATGAGACCAGCGGAAATCAACCCTCTGATATTGACTTTGGTTCTAGCATTTTTAAGATTGTCATCAAAAAACAACTCCTTACTATGTAGATTCGGTTAATGGGCACAACAATTTCTACATCAGACCAGGAAGACTTTTCCCTGTGTTGCAGGGATTCTGCTCATGCACAGAACTATGCGCAGGAAACCAGGACCTCAGTGAATTGCGGCGTACCAAAAACTCACCTCAGAAACCCAATCCGACTAGCATCAGTGTCCCATTCGTTCTCCGTATCCTCTCGAAGCTACCAATGTATAGACAACCCAGAACAAGCGACTTGGAGTACTCTCAGGAATGGTGGGAATCTGAAATACCTGTTCGTTATTATTCTCATATCCGTCCACAAGAAGAATAATCAGAGACACGGTAAAGTTTAAAATGTTTATTTTATAAACTACGTGTCCTAAGATGCAGTACTTTGGCTAACATAATCAGACAAATGATTAAAATTAAAACCATCAGCATTGTTACAATACCATAGAAAATGAAGGGAGAAATCATATTACAAATGATAGTGGAATACAACCACCCTCCCTTCGCTAGTAAGCTAGTATTATTATACTAATAGAAGGTCTCTAGGTTTGAATGGGGAACCCCATACCGTAAAGATCAACTTAGGTGAATCACATCACAGAATCAGCTTTGCTCTGCGCCTGGAAAAGTTATTCTCCAGAATGTGTGTCTAATGCATGCAAACTGCAATATTAAAGGCTCTGGACTTTCAGATAGTTGCAGCTGTGTGCGTGTTATGGCTAGAGCGTGGGCCGATCAACCTGAACTCAAAAACATGCATTGTTTGGTGGCTCAGACGGTTTCTGCACACAATGTTCAGACCCAGGTCGCAGTGCACGTCTAGGGATGTGAACAACAGACAGTTCTCATGTGAAGAAAAGGCAAGCAAGCATTTTTCAAATAATATGTATCTGCAGTGTTGTGTGCAAAAGTGGCAAGATGGCGTGTCTAACATCTAAGGCGCTTATGCTAACATAGCAATGTATGTATCTAAAACGCTGTTTCCACTACACCCACCCTTGATCGGACTACGAACTATTAGGGATACAATTAAAAGAACGCAGAGTTCAAGTTCGACAGAGCGGAACCAAGTGCATGTATTGAAAATCCAAATAAAGGGAAGTGAAAGTTCGAAAAAAAAAAAGTTTAAAAAATGAAGGGAAAAAAAGGAAATGGAAAATCGTAACATCTTGCAAAGGCGCAGCCAGCCCAAATGTCGAATCAAAAAAAAAAATGTGTGGGTCGTACAAGGAAAGTTGGACGGCATCCAAGTTAATCCCTCAACGTGTAAGCACAGTAAGTAGCGACAGCTTCCAAGAGGAAGTCATTGGAATGTTCTGTAAAAGTTTCCGCCATCCAGTCTAACAAGGTAAACGAACATACATGTTCCTCGACAACTGGGGCCTCTAGCACAATCAGAGGACAACTGGCGAGTTCTTCAAGATAACTTCTTGCCAAGAAGTCATACGCTGCCGTACAGATGTCCCAATTCCCTAGGACTCCATGTGCCGCTCCACAGGCCATAATTCTGATTCCAGAACAGTCCAACTCATGAGTCACTAAGGGACTCATCAGTCGATCGTAATCCGGGGCAGGAGACACCGAGCTTGACCAGCACAAATCCAGAGCCCATTCGAATGGACAATCCTGGCAATGAAAAACAGGTTGCACGCACGTAAAGTAGGAAAACCGGAAGGACAATCAATAGGCTATGCTTAAGGTGGCCAGAGGTAATGTTCCATAATATTCAAGCATCCGGTTACGAAGATGGAGCAGCCGGGACAGGCTGTCGTGTGAAACAAATTGTGCAGCCATTGCGCAGTAGGCAGACCAACAGCACACCAGCCGTGAGGGCGAGAATCAACGGGAGGCCGCCAAAAACGCTGGAAAAAATAGAATGAAAAAATGCCGGTATCACACCAAAAATAGTTTGGAAGGAGGTCACGAGGCTGGAGCACACAATTTTGAAAAAATGCTCCAAGCTAGTTGTTGACGAGGTATTAAATATAGTTTGAATCAGGGTACCGAAATGAAGTGGGAGATCAGTATTTAAAAGTGCATGCACCTCGGTGCGGGTATTTGCTACGTGAAGGACAAATGTTTCACGGGAAGAAGTCAGAGCGACTTCTTTCTGAGACAATGGAGCCCTTATTCTGCTCATCTTGTTGAACTCTGCTTTCAAGGTGGGAATGGAAGGCCAGATGGATACATCCAGCCGCCCATGCGGGGGTGGGAAAAGGATATTTTTGTAGCAGTCTACTCTCTGTGATACAGTCACAATGTAGGGAATTCCCACTAGCATCCCGCAGCAAGCCTCGTTCTTTAAAAGCAAATAACTACCGTTAGCTAGCAACGTGAAAGAGGGTGTAATAGCTGGCACTGGAATACCTTTCAGGATGCATGCTAAATTTGGTGCCTGAACGTTGCACGCACCATGCAATTGGATGTGCCTACAGACTGCAGAGTAATCAGGTGTGGAAGTGCATTCCTCACCCTTCAAATAAACCTCTTTACCTTCTCTCATGCACCTATATGTAAATGGGAGTGACCAAACTTCTTGCAGGAAAGTCCTACCCAACTGTTCATACCTGCCTAGGGCATAATGTTTCATGCACAAACTGAACTTAAACAAAGGAAATGGTGATGTGATTAACCCGTGGATAAGCCACACAGCGAAGTTCAATTCGGCCACAGAGAAAGGCGAAGGTTCTAACTTTTCCATATGCAGTAATGAGTATGTTGCATCTTTCATGGACATGAATTGTTGTTTCGCAGTCAGATTAAAGGGAATGAATAAAGACGAAGTATTCATGTAGTCCCAGGGAACTTTCCCAGCCTTTAACGTTTGCAAAGTCCATGCAAACTGCATTATAGAACGTAATTGATTCTGACCATGATACAAAACAGACCTATCATTCTTCACAATATCAACAACAGATGAAACAATATTATCTAATGTGTAAATTCTGGAGGAAAGGGTGTTAATGCTATTATCGATGACAGCTAGTACTTTTTCCAAATTGGCTTCATCAATGGCTCTCAATCTGGAAGCTGCTTCAATTTGCGATAATTTCCAAACTTCATTATAAACAGCATACACCCACCTTTTGGACCTGCCACCTACAGGACCCTTAATAAAATCATTCAAATCTATTTTGTCATGTAATTTAGATAAATGAAGTTTAACAGACGCCAAGGTGGAATGTTGCAGCCAAGATTGGCATAACTTCCCCACAGAGTAGGTAGTAACAGAATGAAAAGATTCAAAGCGGGGGTCTACGTGAATCTGCGTATGCCCAGGTTCCAGACCCAGAAAACGATGTTGACAGGAATCTGAGCTCGTCTGCCATGTTAACCATCCTTCCCGAATTTAATTTGGAAATATTAAAGGATGTATTAGAAATGTATGACTGCAACGCATCAAGGGACAGATCTGTATGATTATCCCAATTTAGAAAAGCACCCGGGTCAGGAATAGAGGGGGAATTCGGCTTTTTAGAAGTAGCCAATCCAAAGCAGGTGGTCTGAAAAATAGTAGAATTCAAAAATAACATGTGGTTTGGGATAAGGCAAGCATGATGCAGAGCCTCAGTCCCTTGCGCCTGCCATTTCTTGGAACCCCAAACAGATTTAAGATCAATAGTAGCTTTCCACAGGTCGTACCCCTCAATAGCCAACTTATCCAAAAAGGATTTGGAATACAACAATTTAGTATGTGTTAGCCTAACCTTCGAGGAAGACTCTGCTGCCACTTTAAAATAAAAGGCGGCAGGTTTTGAAACACTGAAATCAGTAAAATATGCAAATTTGTTCACCAGTGTGTTGGAGCTGCCTTGCATTGGCGTCGAACAATGTTCGCATTGCGCACAATTTACAAACTTTTGAAATGTATTGGCCTTATGTAGGAAATGATTGCCATAATGTTGATAGCAAAACAGTTCCCCATAATTAGCAGTGTCTAAATACAAATCTTCAGCATCAAATGCGGCATAATATTTCAAATCAGAAAACAGTGCCTCTATGGCCTGAACATCCCAATCATCAGAGCGGATGTTTTGTTTCACTACATCCCCCATAGAAACACGAAGAACATTTGGAGCATTAATAACCTCAGTGGGTCCATGAATTGGAAATTTAACAGCATCCCACACTATCCCATCTAACACAGGCCAGGCAGTAATATTCACAAAAGTCTGGTCCGTCTTCATGATGTGTGATGAGGAGCGTGGGGCCAAAGTTCCATCAATTAGTCTAATTGTAGATCTTTCCTTCAGGTAGTGTCCATTTACAAGACGAAAAAATACCACCACGAAACCAATGGACATAAACAAAAAAAATGCATATGAGCACCAGCCAAATGTAAGTCCAAGGGGGAATTAAAAAATGTCTTTTAACCCAAACAGCAAAAATAGAAACTTTTGATGGAGCTCTGGAAGTCATAGTTGGTGTCAAAGGAGAAACGTGACTGGTTAACTGCGGTTGATTGTAAAACAGGCAATGATACATCTGCGGGATAAGCATACTCCGTATCTTCAAGTGGACCACCAGCCGGTGGTGGCAACAATGGATTAGTAACTGTATGCATCTCGATGGCAATATCAGGCATGCTGATAGAAGCCGGAGCCAAAACAGAATTTCTCAGCATCGCAGGGCAAGAGACCGCTGGAGTCATACTAAGAAGAATTGGACACTCGCTGTAGTTTGACATTGTCAATGGAGATGTACCTGTTATCCTTGCGACCAGGAAGTGGAGGTAAAATGACAGTTCGTGTACCCTGCACGCCAAGCACTGGAACCGGGGCACAATAAGAGGGGCCAACTCCTTCTTGTTCTCCACCTTCTCACGGACCAGGTCTCCAACTCTAGGTAGTCAGCCGACTACCGGAATCTGAAGCACAGCATCAGATGTGGAGGGCAAGTGTTCTTTTGCTAGACCATCTCTGGTCTCTTGTAGATTCTACAATACAGCACAGTGATCATCTATGTCAAAGGGTGCGGCTGACGCCGCCATGTCTAGACCATTAAGGTCCGGGACAAACATTTTTATGCCAAAGAGCATAATGGATGGGGTCCGCCCACCCAGAGACCTTCTAGGGAGATTATTAAGTGCACGTTGAACGTTATACAGATGGGCTAACCAGTTCCGGCCAGTGCCTAAAACCCTGGCTGTCAGGGATTGCTTTAAGTCACGGTTTATTCTCTCCACTACACTATTACCCTCAGGCCGGTATGGAGACGAAAATTTGACTTGGACCCCCAAAGATTTCATGGCTTCTTTGTATGCCTTAGAGGCGAACGCAGGGCCCTGATCAGAATGAAAGGTACCACACGCAAAAATTCACACAGACACGCAAATCCCTTATGACAGTACGAGCATCGGCACTCCTTTGTGGCCATACCCAAAGAAAATGTGTGCACAAATCCACTGCAACTAAGATATACTTATAAGCAGTATCAGAGGAGAAAGGACCGCAGTGATCTAAATTAACACACCCAAGTGGTTTATTAGAAACATGCAACTGAGTTTGTGGCGGACGCGCAGCAGTCGAAGGTTTAATCTGCTGGCAAATGTCACAATCAAGAACATAAGTGCGAGCCTGTTTATACAACCCGCGCCACCAGTAACGCTGTTGTAAGAGAGTAACAGTAGCTGAAACGCCGGCATGGGCAGAGGCCATACCCTCGTGAGCCGCTGTTATCAAGGAAGATCTGCAGTCCGCTTTGGGAATCAATCTGTCACCAACGTCGTTAATTCTCACATACGGACGTTATCAGGACTTAAGTGATAATGGTACCGAGAAGGGAAACCTCTCGGGTATTTACTTCCCTTCTCTGTAGCAGCAATAGCTGCCAAGATGTCATCATCGATCTTACTTTTGGATCTTGTAACTGCTGCTACTAGATATGTCGCCACTGCTGTTTTCGCTGCCTCGTCAGCTAAGCTGTTGCCGACAGTGTGGACACCAACTCGCTGGTGACCAAGAGTGTGAATTACATTCACGAGAGGCAGATGCGGTTTAAGTTCTGCCACTCGAACCCAAAGCATTTTATGCTTGATTGTGCTACCTTTGGAATCACGATCTTCATTTTGAGACCAAAAGAATAGATTGTCGTTAAGACTGAACACAGTAAAACGAGTCACTCACTATGAGAGTAGTAACCAGAGGATCAGCAAACTCCAGTGCAAGTACTAAAGCACGGAGCTCTGCCAACTGTGCGGTACAATGACCCAATGACAGCGTATGCACGACATCAGACTTGAATTCTCCATTCACGAAAGTACCTGCTACAATTGCGCAGGCCGCTGAATAGGCATGCTTCGATTCCGTCGCCGGTTGCGCCGAACTGTCAGTGTAAATGACACAATGGTAATCTTCAAGCGGGCGCAAAGACAGAGGAGCCGGATGAACGAATTCATACTGCAAGTACTCCTGAGTCTGCAATGAGGCATCAAAGATATAGGTGACATCTGGCGATGTCAAAGAAGTGGCCTATTGTATCCAACGTGGATGCAAAGCTTTAGAATTGGGTAAACTGGCTTTCGTCACTGCCTCTAGAGCAGGATATGGGTGTAACCACCAACATGCGTTTTCCTTGCGACAGCGCTCGTTCTTTAAGAATCGCCATCTGCACCGCAGTCTCAACTTTTTCGACCGTGGAAAAGCGCAGTTCAGCCGAAGTGTACAGGTGTGATTTGTAGGCAATGGGGACTGTATTGCCCTCATTGAATGTTAAGTACGTGAAACCCACTGCGCCCGGCACAAATCTTATTACCAGATTAGTGTGGTTATCACGTGTCAGTAAGTATTTCGAAGCAAGAAGATCAGCCTGCAAGGATTGCACAACAGCTGAATGCTCTGGCAGCCAGCTCGATTTGGAAAAAGTAGGTTGTACCAAGACATATAGCGGCTTGATACGCTGGGCATAATCGGAAAAGCCCAGTAAAGACTAACTTTTTCAGTGTTGTAGGAGCACACAAGCATGCGCACTTCTCCAGAAAGTGAGGAGCTAACCCTAGACCCTCATTGTTGAGCTCGTAGCCCAAAAACAACACTGTATACTCTGCAATGTGAGACTTCGCAAAGTTGAATTTGTAACCGAAGTCTGCAAACATAACAATGATGCGATCAACGTGACACAGATGCGGCCACAACTCGTCGTCTGTGAGATAGATATCATCAACATACGAGTACGCATCAGGGTCAATGCTCTCTAGCAGAGAGACAACACGTGTGGCAAAGACGCCAGGGCTGTTTTTATAGCCCATGGCTAATCTCTTAAACTGCTTTTGTTTGCCGCCGGAAGTAAACGCTGTCCACTGACTACTAATAGAGGACAGGTTATGGCTGTAAAAGCCATTGGATATGTCAAGTGTGGTCTTAACCTTTTACGCACAAGACTATCAACGAGGGCAGAACTGTGGGTATTCTGTACAGCACATGTCCGACAATGAGAGTTCAAATGTCGGTAATCCAAAACTAGGCGGTACGACCCATCAGGCTTCGTTACAGTGAATAAAGGATTATTCATTGGTGACACACATGTTTCAATAACACCCTGATACTCCAATTGCTCAAGGATTTCCGCGACGTGAGATCTAGCTTCGCGGCGCATTGGATATTGCGGCTGAGGCATGGACCGTAAAGGAATCTCATGGCTTGAAGACAATTTATCCCACCCAACCTGAGTACGGTACAATGCTGGAGCAAGCCCACTCTTCAGCAAACCTTTCAGCGTGCTCCTTTGGCACAGTGTGCGCAAAGGACGGGAGGATAACCAGTCCGCCTCTGCTAAGAGAATGTCATAGGAAGAGGTCAGATTATCCCCAAAAAATCCCTTGTATTGTACGTTGTATGTCACCTTCAATTAAGAGGACTATGTCATATAGTCTGTCAGGGGGAGCCACTCTAGTGTCAGCAGTTTCTACAGTAATGAACGTGTCAGTTGCTGTCTCCTCCAGATACGGACGCAGTTCTTGCCGCACTACTGTAACCTCCGCTGCGCTGTCGAGCAGCGTTGGTGCCCATGTCCGGTTCCGAAGCTGCGTTCTCACTATCTGTGGCATACCTTGCTGTTAGCACAGCAACTTTCTTCTTCTGAAACGGGGGGAGTTGACGTGCAAACTCTTCCTGCTTGCCTTTACCGTCAGGCTGACGGGGCTGCTCACGTCCTTGTTGGGCACCCCGACCTATGCCACGTTCTCCGCCACCGGACTGTGAGACCGATGTTTCCTGTGAAGAACAAGGAGAAGGTTGGTCAGTAACCTGAAATCTATCAGGTGACCTAATACTAGTGCGATCGCGCAAATCGTATGTGCGTTCACCAGTCGCCTGTACCGGAGATGCAGGCCGAGTCCCCTGTTTCTGTTGCTCTTCTTTGTTCGCCAATTTTGTTGAGGAAAATTTGTACGATCGTCTTTGACAGACAAACTCACCTTAGTTTGCTGTTGTAAGTCAGGAATGACAATAGTAGGCTTAATCCCTAAACTACTGCGGCCAATAGTTCTATAAGCTTCCGCAATAATTTTAGGCAATTCTCTGGGTTTATCGAGTTCGTCGACGCAGGCTAAGCCATTAGCCACTTGAAAGTGTACCTCATCTCCCTTGAGATTACCAAGGACGAGAGTGGCAACTACATCGAACACACCGACAAGCCGCATTCCCAACTCGACCGCCGCCTCCGGACCGTGTTGATCTTGAACACGTTTGATGACGGAGGGAAGCACGGCCATAGATGGGGTGCCGAAGCACTTCGAGTAGACCGCGCAAAAACCTTACCCCAGTTGTCACAATCTGACACCTCTGGGACTAAGTCTTTCTGCAATCTAATGGTGAGGATCCTGTGTTTCTCCACAGGAGTAGAGTGCGGAAATACTGCTTCCAGCTGGTCAAATTTCTCAGCAAGCCAATTCGTCCTTATTCTGGGGGCGCTTGCCCATTACCGAATTAACCATGACGGGACTAATAACCCCGGCCTGGCCAGCTGGCTGTCCCGCAACAGCAGGTGTCCCCACTTGCGCGTTGCATGAACATATTGCACTTAAGCCCAATACACAGTAATCAGGGCTGTATGGAGGACACGCAACTCATCCACCGCAACATTCAAATAACGAGGATGAGGTGTAAATCTGGCCAGCACCGGCCAAGTGGCCCCTGGAATTGACAAAGGACCCATTCTAACCGGTGTAACTGCATGGGGAAGGTTGCCATTAAACCAAATGCGATGCTGCCAAGCTGAAATAGGAATTTGATGCGTCCTATATGGCGTATAGTTCACTGGGAGCTGCGTGGGAGTATAGGAGTGAAACGTATCATCATCCGCATTCACCAAAGGCATAGTCACCCAAGAGTAAAACAACTCGTAGGGATACGACGCATCGGCACTCACCACAAAAATAACGGCCATCCCATCGTCCGGCACCCCAAACTGCGTCAAATCACGCCGCAGAGGCTGCAATATCAACCGCCATAAGGACACAGAGGAACAACAACGGATATTACAGTAGCACAAGGGTTCAGAAATATAAAAACCTTTTTAATTAACAAGCTTGAGTGAACCTATCGTACAAACCGGTAGGTTAAAACCGTCACTCCCTCTATCCGGAAACAAGAGTGAGGGTGTCGTGGACACTACTAAGGCGTTTCAAATCAGAAGACCAAACGTTAGGTGCGCCATGTTGCAGGGATTCTGCTCATGCACAACTATGCGCAGGAAACCAGGACCTCCGTGAATTGCGGTGTACCAAAAACTCCCCTCAGAACCCCAATCCGACTAGCATCAGTGTCCCATTCGTTCTCCGTATCCTCTCGAAGCTACCAATGTATAGACAACCCAGAACAAGCGACTTAGAGTACTCTCAGGAATGGTGGGAATCAGAAATACCTGTTCGTTATTCTCATATCAGTCCACAACAAGCGTAATCAGAGACACGGTAAAGTTTAAAATTTTTATTTTATAAACTTCGTGTCCTAAGATGCAGTACTTTGGCTAACATAAGCAGACAAATGATTAAAATCATCAGCATTGTTACAATACCATAGTAAATGAAGGGAGAAATCATATTCCACAAATGATACAACCACCCTCTCTTCGCTAGTAAGCTAGTATTATTAGACTAATAGAAGGTCTCTAGGTTTGAATGGGGAACCCCATACCGTAAAGATCAGCTTAGGTGAATCACATCACAGGATCAGCTTTGCTCTGCGCCTGGAAAAGTTATTCTCCAGAACGTGTGTCTAATGCATGCAAACTGCAATATTAAAGGCTCTCGACTTTCAGATATTTGCAGCTGTGTGCGTGTTATGGCTAGAGCGTGGGCCGATTAACCTGAACTCAAAAACATACATTGTTTGGTGGCTCAGACTGTTTCTGCACACAATGTCGCAGTGCACGTCTAGGGATGTGAACAACAGACAGTTCTCCTGTGAAGACAAGGCAAGCAAGCATTTTTCAAATAATATGTATCTGCAGTGTCGTGTGCAAAAGCAGCAAAAGTGTCAAGATGGCGTGTCTAACATCTAAGGCGCTTATGTTAACATAGCAATGTATGGATCTAAAATGCTGCCTCCACTACACCTGTCCTGCTGGGCTTGTGTGCTTCTGCATTCTCTTAATTCCAGTGTTGCTTGAGAATGAAGCCAATTTTGGAGAAACCGAATATTCTCCATCAGCAAATTAGCATAAACTGGGTCGGTTTAATCCAGGTCTGTCCAATGCTGAGGTTGCCGGGGCAGTCGATGTAAAACCAGGCAAACATTTTCTAGTGATAAAGGCTTCAAAGTCCAACTCCTCAAAGTTTTCTGGTAACAAGCCTCTCCATAACCGTTTAGGCAGCACATCTCCAAGATCTTTATACAAGCAGCCTGTGACACTTTTGGAAGCCTGTTTGCTCATCAGTTTGTTAGAATCAGTGTCTGTCAAACTTTATCTCAATGACATTCTTCTATGAGTTAAAATTCAAGTTCAATTAGTCTTGATTTCGATTTTTTTCAATCATAAGACACAGTAACATAAAAAGACAATTCATAAAAAAATTCATCCAATACGGCAAGTTAAAATTTTATAAAATGATGAATAAATATTTTAAAAATATTAAAGCATTAAAATCATCTAAACATTCTATACAGATCTTTAAATTGTTGATTACAAAAGTCTAGCTGTAGCCTGCAGATTTTTCCTTTGAATGTCCCACATCCAGCTTAAAAACTTCGCCATTGCTACCACGATGTCTTCACAGGTATCAGTTTTCAGTATGCGAAGTGCTGTTTTACATGATCTTGTTCCAAGATTAGAACAGATTGGTTTAAGCCATTTCTGTCTTGGTCGATTACATGCGGAGCACGCAAACATTATGTGTAAAATGGTCTCATCTATAAATGGGCACGAAGGACACTTGGTTCCAATAGCCTTACGCCAATTGGATGTAAACATCTTTATGGGGAGAGACCCAACTCTAAATTGGTGATATAGTTTCCTGTCGCATGGTCTAGTGATGGTATCCCAATAGGCTTCAAATCTTGTTCCGAGCTTATGCTCGAGGAAGCTACATGTCAGTGAAGAGTTGTTCGCCATTGACATGGAATTAAGGGTGACCATGTTAGAGTAAATTGTCTTATATTCTGATTGAGAGGGAAAAGGATTTCCAACTGGGTCCTCCCACAGGTGACTAAGCCCCATGGCGATCAGTGAGGACTTGATCTTTTGCAGCCATTTAATTTTACATGATGAATCTACTTCTCTTATATATTTTAGAGCATTTGCATATGGTAAAAGCTCCGGAGTAGTCCAGAGCCTTTTCCAATATGCTAGGGGTCTAAAGCGAGCGATCTCATTAAGTGTTTTGCATCCCAAATCTAAAAGTAGTGGTTTTAAGGGGGGCAATTGGGGTAAACCAGTTAAAGATCTCAGGAATTTATTTTGAGCTAGGACTAAAGAGGATGGGTCTTCAAAGCCCCATAGCTCTGCGCCATATATTATTGATGCCCTGACTTTCCCATTATAAATTGATAACGCTGGGCCTGCTGGTTTTGAGTAAGAGAGACTATGCTCTTTTAGTAGTGCACCTGCAAGTTGATTGTGCCTAATTGTCAATAGGTCTAGCTGGGGTTTCCAGTTTAACCTTTTACTCATGGTTACCCCCAAATAAGTAAAAGTGTCAGTTTGTTCTAAAGGCACCCTGTTCACAATCGCTCTCCCTTTCACTGTTTTTATACTTATGTAAAATCATAAACTTTGTTTTCTCAACATTAATCGCTAGATCGTGGTCTTTGCAGAATACTGTAAATCTGTCTAGAGCTCGTTGTAGCCCTGATTGTGTCTTAGACAGAATTAAAGTATCATCTGCAAACATCAATAAAGGTACCTTCGAACCAGCGAGTGAGGGTGCATCTGTATGATAGCTTGTATAATACAGAACTACCCTGTTGATGAACAAAGTAAAGAGAGTGGGGGCCAAGACACAAATCCTTGACGGACCCCCTTATTGACTGGGAAGCTTTCCGTTAGGTCACCCTGTTTGCCCCAGCGTACCTGAGCATAGTTTTCCGCATGCAGTTTGACCAAGATGAGTAATAATTCCGGTGGCAGCCCTAAATCCTTTAGTATGTGCCATAATTTATTCCGGGGGGACTAGGTCAAATGCAGATTTTAGGTCTACAAATGCTGCATATAAAGTCCCCCCGGCTAAGATTACAGTGCTCCAGTAGATCATCAAAAACCTAAAAACTGAGGAGGAGCCTAGCGCGCAACCAAGATGGCCGCGTAGGTGCGAGGCTCCCGAGGACCTCCGCGACCTCCTACGTTTATCCTGTCTTCATCCTGCATCGGTTGAGGGGACTGTCGGTGAGCCTGAGCCGAGGTGGTACCCGTTTCCCGTTTTCGAATCGGACCTCGGGTGCCGGAGTGAGCACCGATTGAAGTTTGCGGCCTGCTTCGCTCCTGACCCCGGACTCGCGTTTGGGGGCGACCCGGTGGCAAAGTGAACAACAACAACAACGGCGGGCTGGGCCTGGCGAGTCGCGTACCCCGCACTTTCACTTTCACTTTCGCGCCCCCTTGCCGTCTTTGCAAGTGGGATCGCGGCGCTCTTTGTGTTGGGGTGGCCTCGCTGGGTGACCCAGCCTGCCTGCCTGCTGTGGCCCGCTCCGCCGTCCTGGGGTGACCCCCCGGAGCCCGTGGCCTTGATTGCTTGCCTTTTACTGCGTGGCTGGTGAGAGTGTGAGACCCGCGACGATGGCCACGAAACAAGATGGCGATCGGTTGAAGGCCAAGTCGACCCGGCGTGGCGCCGCACATCAGACCAACATCATGGACCGCTACACCCTCCCGAAAGGATCTCCCGGTGGACCGCACAAGTCCTCTTGAGTGCCCCCCGGATGCCCCGGATTTGCCCACAGAGCTGACTCTGCAGGACGTCATGGGCGCCATTGCTGAGATGAAGGCCTCGGTGGGCCAGCGGTTTGACACCTTAGCCCATAAAATCGACGCGGTCCTGGTTGATGTCAACCTGGTGAGGGCTGATCTCTCCAAGACCTACGACCGGGTCGATTCTTTGGCCCACACCGCGTCGGGCCTCACGACTGAGGTGGCGGCCCTCCAAACGGAGGTGCACCGACTTCGTCAGGCAAGTGCGCTCATGGATCGGCGCCTGGAAGATTCCGAGAGTCGGGCCCGGAGGAATAACATCCGCATCATCGGAGTACCCGAGGGACGGGAGGAGGCGGCGGCGGATCTCTTTGTGGAAGACCTGATCACTACCCATCTCCAGCCTCGGGGCCTGAGTAAATTCTTTGCCGTGGAGAGGGCTCATAGAGTTCCCGGGGGAAAGCCGAAGGTCGGAGCCCCTCCGCGGCCTCTAATTGCCCGTATTTTTAACTTTCGGGACAGAGACGCGATTCTGCAAGCCTCCAGACTGCAAGGGCCGATTAAGCTGGAGAACATGGAGGTGAACTTTTATCCTGACTTCACCCAAGCGGTCCAGAAGCAGAGTCTGAGTTTCCTGAGCGTCAAGCGGCGGCTTCGGGACATGAACTTAAAATACGCCATGCTCTTCCCGGCCAGGCTGCGGATAGAGGTGGATGGTCGTTCGCACTTTTTTGATCGTCCTGAAGTGGCCGGGGACTGGCTGGACACTCTGTCTGGGGGTCATGATCGGGATGGCGGGGGGGGGGGGGGGCGGCGGGAGGAGACGGCCCACTGGACCGGGACTGAGGTGTTGGTACTGGGCCTCACTCTGGACGGATATGATGCCACTTTTGGCCAAGCTTAGGGTTTTTCGTTTTTCTGTATTCGTTTTTCCCTCCTTTGGAGGTGGTGCGGGGTCTAGAAGGGGTACTCTTTCCTCCTCTAGGGGGTCTAGCTAGTTTCATTATATAGGGGCGACAGGCACACTGCAAGTTGGGGGGGCTGTCTGGGCTCATGCAGGGGTGCAGGGAGGGGGGAGTTTTGTTGGGGCGGTTGGGTTGGGGTGTTGTTCGTTTACACCACAAGGCAAAAGTATCGGTGTGCTATTTCTAAAGTGCTCTCTGGGGGACGAGTGATAGCGTTCGTTTATGATGGGGGGTAGGGGACGGAGTCTTTTGTCCTGGAATGTTAATGGACTGGGGGACAGGATAAAACGAGGTGTGGTCCTGCAGTTCCTCAAACGAATTTCACCTGATATAGTTTTTCTGCAGGAGACACACCTCATTGGCAACTCCTTTTGTGCTATGAATCGACGGGGCTACCGCCTTGTGGCCCATTCGGGCTTCACGTCTGGTTCAAGGGGTGTGGGCATCATGGCCAAGAACTCGCTCCCGTTGGAAATTGAGGTGATCCATGATGACAGGGGACGTTACACGGTTCTGGTGGGTAGAATGGAGGGCAGAGTGGTAGTTTTTGTGTCTATGTCCCGCCAGGGTTGCAGACGACCACCTTTGCGGATCTGGGACGCCTCCTCCTTGGCCTTCCGGAGGGGATTCTAGTGGTTGGGGGGGGATTTTAACGCTGTGGTTTCCGGAACGGAGGATCGTCACCCCCCCCTAGGGATCTCCCCCGTGCCCAAGCGTGGTTGTCTGGCCTCTTGGATACCTTGGGGCTGGTGGATTGTTGGCGTTTGAAACATCCCACGCAGCTACAGTACACCTTTCATTCTGGGGCCCATGGTAGTCTCTCAAGGCTAGATTATGTCCTGGTGCCGGCGGCGCATGCGGGGAGGATAGAGGAGGTGCGCCATTTGGCGCGGGGTATTTCAGACCACTCCCCGCTCTTGTTGCACTTTGATATTCTCCCGAGGGGAGAGGGTAGGGTGGTCCCGATTAATCCCTGGTACCTGCGTGACCCCACCATTCGCGCAGAGTTGGTTAAATCCCTTAAGCGATACTTTGACGATAATGTGGGGTCTGTGTCATCGGCGGTCTCTCTGTGGGAGGCGTTCAAGACGGTACTCCGGGGGGAGGCCCTGTCCCTTATTTCCCATTCCCGGAGGCGCGAGCGGGAGGAGGTGACCCGTATTGAAACTGAGATAACAGAGTTGGAGGGTGATCTAGAATGTGGGGTGACGGATGACAAATTACATGTTCTCCGACTCAAGCAAGCGGCCTATAAGGCCCACGTCACGGAGGCGTCCAAGGGCCTCAGTAGAGAGCAACAGGGTAGACTGTATGATGTGGGTGATAAGGCTGGTAAATTGATTGCGTGGCTGGATAAAAAGGAGAGAGCGAGTCGAGTTGTCCCAACGATTGAGAAACAGGATGGTGTGTGTGTCACTGAACCGGAAGAAATTGTTGACTGCTTTGCAGAATATTTCCGTGGGGTGTATTCCCTGGTGTCCTCCCGCTCGGAAGAGGATTCCCATGCCCTGCTCAGAGATATCGCGCTGCCTTCCCTTTCGGAGGAGGACAGAGTGTCGTTGGACGCCGCCCCAACATCTGAGGAAATTGCCCTCGCCATACGTTCGGTCGTTTCCGGCAAGGTTATGGATCCTAATGGTCTTCCCATCGAGTTGTACAAGCTGCGACCGGATACGTTGGCGCCGCATCTCCGTGCTATGTTCCTCGCGGCCCACTCGGCGGGTTCCCTCCCGCTAGACCAGCGTCTGGCTACTATTGTGGTTATTCATAAGGAGGGGAGGCCGCGGGACCGGGTCACATCCTATCGGCCTATTTCGCTGTTGAATGCGGAGCCCAAAATTCTCGCCAAGGTGTTGGCTACTCGGCTGGTTGGCGTGGTGTGCGACTTGATTCACCAGGATCAGTCCGGCTTTATCCCTCATCGCAACACTGCGCTTAACCTGCGGCGCTTGCATGGGGTGCTCGCACGTGTCCCGTTCATACGGGAGCCGGCCATCTTGGCGTCCTTGGACGCCACTATGGCGTTTGACACACTTGAGTGGCCATATATTTGGGCGACACTCGCGAAGTTTGGTTTTGGCCCAGGATTCATCGGTTGGGTAAAATTGTTGTACTCTGGACCGCTGGCACAGGTGGTTGTGAACGGTAGAGTGTCGGCTCCGTTCGAGCTGGGCAGGGGCACGCGGCAGGGCTGCCCGTTATCACCGCTCCTTTTCGCGCTTGCCCTGGAGCCCCTAGCGGAGTGGCTGCGGTGGGAACCTTCTATTCGTGGTCTCCGTTGGACCCCTGAGTATGAGGACCGCGTATCTCTTTACGCTGATGATATTTTTCTGTACCTGGCTTCCCCACGTAAATCACTGATAGTGCTGGTTGATGTATTGCGCTCATTTGGCCTCAACTCCGGCCTTGTCATCAACTGGGCTAAATCGTGTGTGTATGTTCTCTCTGGGGAGGATCCTATCCTTCCGCGGGGTTGTCCTATCCAGATCGCCCCGCGGGGATTTAGGTACCTGGGTGTCTTCATTACCCTGGACGCGGAGGCCCGATATAGTCAGAATTTGCTTCCCCCCCTCCAGCGCCTGAAGGAGGACGTCGTGTGTTGGAGGCGCTTGCCGCTCTCGCCGCTCGGCCGGGCGGCATTGTTTAAGATGATGTCGCTGCCACGTTTCCTGTACGCTTTACAGAACACAATGGACGTCGTCCCGGCGCGCTACTTTCGCGAGGTGGAGAGTCTGTAGCGCCGACTGTTTTGGGAGGGTAGACCGCGTATCGCCCTGGCGAAGCTGACGCTCCCGTGGTACGACGGGGGGGGGTCGCCTTCCCGGATATCAAGCGATAATATTGGGCCTCCCAGCTGGCTGCGATCAATCACGGCCTGTACGGGCCCGCTCTAAACCCTGCCTTTGAAATGGATAAGATGTTACTGCCGGGTGGTGATTATAATCGGGCGCTTTACTCTAGCTCGCTCGACGCACGTCTGACGGGCCCCACGCGGGTCATGGTACGAGTGTGGCACGCGGCTAACGTGGCGATGGGGTGGAGGGACCGCTTGACCCGGGCGACGCCACTATACGCATCTGAGTGGCTGGGCTCCCTGTGGACCTCGAAGGGCTTTGAGAAGTGGGACATGATAGGCATCAGCAGGGTGGGCGATCTCTGGACGAGGGGGGGATTCAAGACGTTCGATGTGCTGCAGACAGAATTCCAGCTGCAGGACAGGGAGTATTTTCGATATCTGCAGATTCGTCATGCGTTGTGCTCCGTCTTTCCGGACGTCGCCTCTATTCCGGAGTACTCCCCTCTGGAAGATAGAGTGCTGGATGGGCATGTACCGGACGGCACGATTTCATTAATTTATGAAAAACTTATCAATGACCGTTCGGGACTGCTGACTAGCCTTCGTGAGGCATGGGTTGCCGATGGACTGGAGCTGGATGACGAGGACTGGGTATCTGCGGTGGCCTCCCCGAAAGAGGTGGCCATACCGGCCCGCCTTCGCTTCGTCCAGCTCAAGATACTCCATAGGGTCTATGTTACGGGGCCGAGGCTGATGCGTATGGGCTATGCTGTGGACGGGTTGTGTAAGCGTGGGTGTGGCTCTTTGGGGACCTTTCTCCATATTTTGTGGGAATGCCCGGATGTGGCGCGATTCTGGCGTGGTGTGCATGAGGTTTTGCGGGTAGTTACGCGTGTGCCGCTGCTGCCCGAGGCGAGGAGAGGTCTTCTGAATGTGTGGGAGCCCACCGACTACTCGGTGCCGCAGACGTGGTGGGTGACTGGGATATATGGTGGCCAAACGTGACATTGCTCAACTGTGGGGTTCCCAGAGGTCGCCGACTGTCTCGGCGTGGAAGGATAACATGGATTGGTGCATGTTTCGGGAAAAGGTGGTGTATGTTGCGAGAGGTAAGCCTGGGACATGGGTGAAAGTATGGGGCCCCTGGAACGCCTACCGTGGAGGAATCTGTACCCCGCCGTTATTGCCCGATCCGTCACCGGCCCCGTCTCCTTAGCCAGTTTGTCTTCCCGGTTCTGGGCAATGAGTCTACTTAGTCCCCGTCCTGACCTTTTCCCCCCCTCGATACTCCTATGGACTAGTGGGGTCCCCCTCCTCGGGGAGCACATGCTGCTGTTTTCGATTGTGGGTTGCCTTGCGGATTTGTTTTTTTGTTGTTATTTATATTAAAAAGAAACCGTTATGTGGGGTCCGGATGGTGTGGCTGCCAACGCTTCTTCCAACTCCTGTGACTTTCCCTCTGCCGCAGCATGCGTGCTATTGTCTGTATCACATGCTCCTTCTGCTTGCTAGCGGCCGGCCTGAAGGTTGTAGGCCCATCATTGTATATTTTTTGGATTCTGTAATAAACGGTTTCAAAAAAAAAAAAAAAAACCTAAAAACTTGGTCTATGGTACTTACATGTGGTTGAAAGCCTGCCTGTAGATTAGATAGGATATCGTGATCGTCTATCCACATGTTTATTTTACCCAGCACAAGCCTGACCATAATTTTTGGGATGGTGTCTATTAGGCTAATAGGCCTATAGTTGCTAGGAATGGCCCGGTCCCCTTTTTTATAAATTGGGACAATTTCAGCACCCCACCAAGATTCGGGAATAGGTGCCCCTCTGGCTGTAGCGTTAGATAATACGTAAATATATTTAAAGCCAGTTAGGTTTATCAAATTTAAATATGTCGGCAGGAATGCAATCCGAGCCAGGGGCACTTCCAGATGGAATTGCATCCGAAGCCGATTCGATTTCCCTCATCTCAAAGGATACTTTATTATTAGAAATTATCTCAGGGTACTTACTCAGAGCATCTGGAGTAGCAGCGAATTGGGCCCCATAATATGCAACCCATTGATCGGGGGCTACGTTGTTGACTGGCATACTATCACCGCTCCCCCATTTTACTGTGTGCCAAAAATTTAGCAAGTCTTTAATTTTACTTGCTTCCAGGAGATTGAGCCATCGTTGCTCATCAAAATCCTTTTTTTGCCTTATGTTGAATTTTTTTATATGCTAATTGGACAGCTCTAACCTCATATGCTGTTTTAGACCTAAAGCCTTGCGATAGGGATTTATATGCAGCTCTACTATCGGAATCATACCACTTTGTTGATTTCTGTTGATTCCCACTACTCTTTACAAACAACTCCTCGTGGGCCTTTGTTATATACATAGCAGTGCCACCCTGGGTTGCTGAGGTTGATATTGTGGTTAGCGTGTCCTCCACCGCTAACTTTAGCCTTTCAAGGACATTAACATTTCCTAATAGCGATCCCCATTTTATTCTTCGCATGTCATTTGTAATCAATCTATCTGCAGTCATTATTTCAGTAACTATCATTTGTGGTGTTAGTCCCTTTATCTCCAAAGTTAACAGTAAAGGGTTATGGTCGATCTCAGTTCTTTGTTGGATTTTCATATCCTTAAGACTGGGCCATAACTCTAAATTTAAAAGGAAAATAATCTATACGGCTACTTCTAATCCCGTTATTGTATGTGTGCTGTCCCTCATTATCGGACTGTGACCTCCCATTTACTGCAATTATGCCTTTCTCTAGGCATAAACTTTTTAGCTGGAGTGCTGCCTCTGTTCATTTTTTTATGAGGTAGCGAAAGCTAAGGGACGGTCCAATTAGAGTCCTCTTCACCGCTAAGATCACAATCTTCATATCCAAGGGGCTCAAATGTACAATTAAAATCCCCTCCAATTACTAGGTGGTTTTTCGCTCTGATTAAATCAATAAAGTCATCTAGTTGTGAAACCATAGGGGATGATTTTCCACCCACCATCCCTCTCGCATACACATTGGCCACTACAACATCATAGTCCTACTTAAAACGGATCTTTACAGCTAAGATGTCTGGGCAGTCTATATTTACCTCCTCAACCTGATATTCAGAGTGTTGTCTAACCCAGTTGATAAGTCCCCCTGAAGGTCTCCTCTTTTGTCTAGTAGTAGCCAGTTTACAAAAAGCAAGGTAACCTTGGCGAAAGATACAATCCCTTGACCAGGTTCCCTGGAAAATACAAATATCTTGATCCTCTATAAAGGAGGACCAATCTGGTGACATTATCTTAGAGGACAGACTGGCGATGTTCCACGAGAGAATACATGAGGAGGAACTCACCGATCTCTCAGTAGGTTGGTGAGTTTTCTAGGTCATGCTACCTTCCAGTTGTGTAACTTTAGTTATCTGTGATCTTATGTTCATATTGCAATTTAATGTCACTACACTGGGGCTATTCTCTTTAGGTTGAGAATTTCTTAGTTGTAGTCAATCACATTCTTCAAGATCCGTTAATGGGGAAAATCTATTGGCCAATCTTAAATCTGTGTGTATAGGCAGGCTTTTTGGGATTGACGGTAGCTGTCTACCTACACTTAAGGTGCTGTTCTTCCCTAAGGTATAACAGTAGGGGCTATAAAAGAAACCTAACGGAAGGATAATAATCTTCTCGGGTCAGGTTTCTAAATTATTTCCCAGATGGTCCAGAAGAAATCGGACTATTGCACCATTATTAAAATGTACATCTACACAATCACCCCCCAGTGCTTTTCTTGTTTGGCCAATCCAGGACAGTCTTCTAGCCATGATCATCTGGTTTTGTGTATCCCAATTTATAACCCCAATACCCTGTAGTCTTTGATTCAGCCAGTGCATAACATTTAGCATTAGCTGAGCTGTCGATTCAACCTGGTCCTCCCTTAGAGATGACACATTCCCTACGATCACCACCAACGGGGCTGCTGCAGGTGGAAGATCTAGTGTCCGTAGTCCTGAAGTACAGGGTCCAATGGCGTGACTTCCATGGCTCCAATTTTTGCCTTGGGCGCTGTTCCTCTTCGGAGGACAATCTTGGTCTATAGGGATTTTATTGATAGTGTTTGCTATGGATAGAAAGTTAACTCCTGCTTTATTTGTAACCTTATCAGTCGTTGAGCTTTCATTTAGTTGGACAAATTTGCCAGATATATCTAATGCATCCGGAATCTCCTTTCCTCTGACTACAGCTGAGCTTCCCTCTACAGAGGGGATCTCCTTTGGAGATTGTGTTATTTATCAGTGTTGCTTGCTTGGCAGGTGGCTTGCTTAGTTGCTTACTTGGTGGCTTATTAATTCTGTCTGTAGAAGCAGATTTACTTTTCTCAAGATTGTGCTCGGAGTTCTCATTAGTTAGAGGCGTTAGAGTTGGCTTGACTTTGACCAATAAACCCTCAAGCGCGCGAAAATTGCACTTGGCCTGAGAGTCAAAGCTGTTTAACCTTTCTTCAATTCGACTCAATCTTTCTGCAATGGAGTTTACGAATGTAAGGACAAGCTGTTCCAGTTTAGTCCACATATCCTCACATGCAGCTGGGGGCTGGTTATGCAATGGGTTAGGTTGCGTAATGATTGCTTCTAATGGGGCACCTTCTCCATTAATTAACTCTGTTTGCCCCTCTCCTCCATTTAAGTTCCTCTTAGATATTTTTGCATTTTTCGGCCTCTGCGGGCCCACTCCCCTCTTTATTTTAACTGCAGAATCCACAGTTTGACCTAAGCCTGGATATATTTTTTTGGTCCATAACGTTCATGACGGGTTGCAATCTGACACTTGCCATAGCAGACTTAGTCACATTTTCCCCGGATAACCAACTTCCCTAGGTTGAAACGGTTTTATCAGTGTCCAGAATAGAATCGGCCACCTTCTCCGTAATTAGCCCATAATCAGAGATGTTATTAGGGGCTATAGCACCCAGAGTGGATTCTTTGTGTGGTAGTGGATCTAGTGATGTCAGCGCTCTGTCCTTTCTATCTCATACTCAAGGACAGAGGTGGCTCTAGTAAGGAATTGGTCGAGAGTCCCCGCAATGCTTCCTCCTGTTTGCGCACTCTTACCCATGGCATCTCGCTTATTCAGGTTAGCGCTTTAAGTTAGTAGCGTATAGACAATTGCGCTCTAAGCGGGGATAAATGGGTTTAATAGTAGATGGAGCAACAGGACTAACCTTATGAATGCTGTGGTTGAAAACTTGGAGGTGTGGCCCAGCCCAGTCTCTTTTAGTCTCAGACTTGCTCGTACAGACCGCCCTTAATGGGCTTCGCCCTTGCGCGTCCCGTGCTGCGGGAACCCTGGCCTCCTTTTAAACGCCTCCTGGCGCTCAAGCGGTGATGCGCAATGTGCGCGCCTCACAGGGTGATGGGGGTTGTAGTCCCCTCACAGAGCGGCAATCTATAGGAGTTAAATAGACTAAAGCACTGTTCTGCACAGACAGCATGAAAGATTGCCCAGTATATAGTAGACCTGAAAGACCATGTTGATTCATCGGTGGAACGTGTGAAGAGTCTACAATGATAGTCATCTCCGTCCGTTGGAATATACTGGCCCTACAATGGAACTTAAAGTACGAGTAGGCCACAATCAAGGCTACCTTTCTGACATCTCCATGTTTTGTAGGAGACGGCCTATAACATCTGTGGTAGCTGACTGATCACAATCTATCATGTGGCAAGCCACACTACCTTCTCCACCCTCAGCTAATATTGTTGGAGATCTGAGGACTCCTGCCTCTAATGGAGGGCCAGCACCGCATCAACTTTTTGGAACTATGAGCCATTCATCTGGCCTTTAAGGCTTTCCTGCTGTCCATCAAGGACCGTCTGGTGCATGTTCTCATGGACAATACCACTCCCCACCTTGAGGTGGTAATGCTTTGGCATCTGTTGTCTAGTGAGCAATCTGTGGTCAGTTATTCTTTCTCATGGATAATTTCTAACCATACATTTTTCATTGCCTTCTCAATTCCCTGTTCTATGGAGTGGGACTCTTTAACATCTAAAAAGGTTACAAGTTAGTACTTAGCTGACCGTTACCAACAATTGTGTACGCCCCAAGTCTGATGGCATGGAAAGGGAAAAGACAAGAAACTGACGTTAGTGAAAGGGTTGCGCTTATATGCTTCTCCACTCCGTCACTTCCAGGGTAGTATGGAGCAAGCATGGAGCCGTATGACACTGCCTGTTGGCATGTGGAAGCACCGCTGCAAAATCCGCCATAAAGAGTGTTACAGAAGGCAAGTAACTTGATCTTCAGTGCCTTGTTCATGACACTTCATCTTGTGTAGAATAAAGAAGTATGTCCATATTAATTAATATTTCAGACATAGGTACGAACGATAGGTCATTGCTAAATCATTTACCCTTTTTGTAAATCGAATTGGACCATCCGTTTCTATGTAGAATTCAAATATACCATGCATGATTAATTTTTACATTTCAACAGATGTTCTGATTTGACTGAGCGTTTTATGAATTATGGCCATTATTATGATTGTTGTGACATTTTTGGTGTGGCGCTTTTGTTCTACAGGAGTAAATGTCACCAGGGACCTACAAATCATTTACCAAAAGGTTAGATGCTTAGTACGGCATATCAGAGGTGAATTTTCTTCTCCATACTTCATTCATTTATATTTAAAATTGCAGCCACTGTATGATGAAAGTAAAGGCTGTATTGTTTTCCTTTGCTATATGTTGCCACCAGTTTTCTCATGAACAAGACCTGTCCCAAGTTATTTTGAGGGTTGAAACTTCGATTGTATTGTGCTTGGTCACAACTAAAATATTTAATACTGGTCCCCTGAACATTGTTGGATGTGCACAATAACTGCACTTGACAATTTAATTTGTTGTTTGTGCACCTATCACTATGGCACTTTTCACTTCCACTGCGCTTTCAGCAGGAGCACCGATTATCAAGATTTATTTTTTATCTTTACCTTTTTGAATTTTGTCTTGCTCCAAATGTATGTCCATATGTTATGATTTATTTTATTTGATTTATTCAAATGACGGGCTGCTCTAGCACATAACTAGTCTTCCCTTAAATAACTGTTATGATAGCGATGACCCTGAAGGAACCCACCGGTTGCTGACGTTCTGTAATTACCCGGGTTCGTAGGTATACAGGGTTGCCCACCAGCTATTGTTTTTAGACCATCAAGTGAAGGCCGGTGCCGTTTCTGACCGACACCACCACTGATGTGTTAGTGCAACAAGTAGGGCAGAGTGGGATCTTGTACCAAGAAGCACAGCACCTCTGGCAGCTATCAAATGGCGATTGCATCCTGAGGTGGAGCAGGACATCTTTCGACAATGAGGAGAGCCCTGGTTGGATCTTTTGGCCACTTTGAATGCATAGTGTCAAAGTTTCTGCACATTGAGTTCTCAAATGCTCTGTATGGAAAATACATTCAAGATTTTTTTAAATCACCTATTGTGACTCCCCAAACTGTTTGTGATGCCACAGTGAGGTCTTTATTTGGTCTTGACCTTTATCATGTGTACCACTTTCAAGCCAGTCTGCAGTTGCCCATTGAGCCTACTGACTCTTAAAACCATCTTCCTCGTTGAAATGACTCAAGCACAAGAGTGAGGACCAGGCCCTCTCAATTCAGCCGCCATACACTACTTTTTTTTTTTCTTTTTACAAACTGGTGCTGAGGAGCAGGGCAGCCTTTTTGCCTGAAGTTCTGGCACCTTTTTACGTTCAGTAATCCATCACCCTCCTAGCATTATTTACCCGCTCCTCACCCCTCACAGGAGGAGAGACTCCATGGATTTCAACCCGAAATGAGCCATCTTAGAAGTATCTTATATTAATTATTAATTATGCCGGACAACCACTATAACAAGTACTAATTTCACAGGCTTAAAAAGCATCCAAACCACATAGTACCTAATATATTTTTTCTCCATTACACAACTATCAAACCTACATTTCTGCATGTCACCAACTGTCTAATCCATTCCATCAACTATTTGTCTGAGCCAATGTCTCTATCATGACATAAACTGTACACATCAAAATACCAACTGCTCAATACATAAGTCTATATATACATTTGATTCAATATCCTGTATCATACTAGCAATATGTCCTTGCATTGCACATCTGGCAGAATATCCTAGCTTAACCATTATCTCATATACCTTGATCTTACAATGTTGTGACAACCTCCCTTTTGGACAATTTTTACGTATTAAACGGAATTGTACCAAGAGGGAAGATTATTTTAAAGAGGCCAAAGTTCTGCAAGCGAAACTAGTAATGAGAAATTCCCCCTATAGATTGGTGAAACGCTCGTTGAAACGGGCCTGGTATTATGATCGACAGGCTCTGCTACAAACTAAAAGTTGTCAGGAAAATGAATATGAATCTGTTACGTGTGTAACTACGTTTGGGACAGATTCCAATTCAATAAAAAAGAGTGTCAAAGAACTGGCATCTAATACAGAAATTGAGCTACAACTTAAGCCACCCCGCTTTGCTTTTAAAAGGGCAAGAAATTTGAGGGATCACCTGGTCAAAGCATATAGAAAACCAATCCCCACAACAATACAGAATATATGGGGATTAATGCCCGTTGTAGGTCACTATCCATGTGGACACTGTGCAGCATGTACAACTACATCTTTGGTAAAATCATGTAGTTTAAATGGAAAGGAATAGGTATTGCGATATCATTCGAACTGTTTAACCAGGAATGTCATCTACTGTATACAATGCCTGTGCTCTTTGTACTATATAGGCAAAACGAGACGAGGTAAAGAAACGAATAATGCAACACCAGTCTCGCATCCGATGCAAAATTGTAACTGCACCGCTGGTGGAGCATTATTTGGAGAAGCAACACACTCCGTTAGACATGAAATGGTTTGTTTTGGAGGTTAAGAGCTCTAGAAGAAGACAGAATGTGGATGGTCTGATTATATTCAAAGAAAATGGGTGGATTTGGTCAGCCAAAACTGTGGAGAAAGGGCTGAATTCTTTTGTTGAGTGGCAAAAACTGGCGACTTTGTAAGATCAAGGTATATGAGATCATGATTAAACTAGGGTATTCTGCCAGATGTGCTATGCAAGGACATATTGCTAGTATGATACACGATATTGAATCAAATGTATATATGGACTTATGTATTGAGCAGTTATTTTAATGTGTGCAGTTCATTTCAGGATACAGACACATTGGCTCAGACAAATAGTTGATGGAATGGATTAGACAGTTGGTGAAATGCAGCAATGTAAGTTTGATAAGTTGTGTAACGGAGAAAAAAATATATTGGGTACTATGTGGTTTGGATGCTTTTTAAGCCTGTGAAATTAGTACTTGTTATAGTGGTTGTCCGGCATAATTAATATAAGATACTTCTAAGATGGCCGCAACTCTCGGTTCTATTGAGAAAAGACATGGGGTAGTATGCGTCTTTGATGCTTTCAAGCCCGTAGGATTAGGTCTTGCTATATTGCATTGAATACAAGATAATATACACTCAAGATGGCCAACACGGGCTACACGCCCGATCACGTCGCGTCAGAAAGGTTATAGGTCATGCTAGACGCCGCTTCCTCACTCGGTCTTGCTGTCGAGTGTGGGACGGATTGAGTTAAGTTCCAAAACAAGTAAGTTTAGTAACGACATTCTGGCCATGAACTTTTCTAAGTTGCATGAGTGTTTTCCGAGAAGAGCAGGGAACTTGAATTTAATTTCAATGTGCTGTCTTCATCTTTCAGAAAGATTGCGGATTAACACGCTGATCTTGACGTGAGTATTATGATACTGTGAATGGCTATATGAAGGGTGCCGGTATAAGTAGTGTTGGTGAAATTGACATAAGATATGTATTTTTTTTTTTTTTTTTGTATACAATTTTTACTAGAAACAAAGGCAGCAGCAGAGACAATAACCTTAACAATGTAGGTAAGCCAATACATACAGTTACAAATCGATCTCAGCGATCTTCAATCTCTCCGGAGTCCAGGTTATCAAGATCCATTCGCTCCACCTGAAAAACACTTGCGTGTCCCTGGGTCAGGAGACTACAAATCACTGTCTATGCATGATTGTCCACCATATGTGCCATCCAGTCCTTCGCTCATTCCTCACCTCCCAGTTGCCTCTCCCTCCTGAGTTCTATCGTCTGAGAAACACATATATCTCCTCTATTTATTCCATTTACCCCATTTATGGTCCCATTTGCGCGGGCACCCCCTCCCTTTAAATACTGTTTTTTTGGCGAGCATGGCGTTATCCGTGTCCTTTTCCCAATCCGTCATCAACGGTATGGTATCCACTCCCCACACATCCACTGGCTTGCCGGGTTTATGGATAACCACAATAGCGGCCTCTCTGTCTTCTGGGAGGAGGGCGCGTTCATAACTTTCTTTGTAAAGATTAAGTAGATGAGGAGCCAGTATGGAGGCCATTGGCTTGATTAGTTTAATCGTTAGTCCGTTCGGGCCCCCGCCGCTTTACCTATGCGGATATCTTGTATATCCTTATGGACTTCTTCAGTGGATAGATCGGCATCTAATGCCAGCCCGTCTTGCTCAGATAGTCCCCTCACTTCAATAGTGGCAAGAAGTTCCACCGCCCATGTGGCCTGGGAGGCTTCCGGAACACCATACACTGTTTTATAATGTTGAGCGAAAGTTTCCGCGATCTCACGTGGGTCTGTGATCAGAGTATCCCCAGTACCCTTGAGTGCCCGCACCCATCTTGCTGCCTGCTCTTTACGCTCTAGCCAGGCTAATAACTTTCCGGTGCGGTCCCCTTGTTCATAGAGGCGGTGTCGGGCGGCCAAAACTCTCCTATTAACATCCTCTAGTAGCAATTGTTTATAGTCTTGCCTTTTTATGTTTAGTAAGTGTTGGGCGCTTGGATCCAGGTCTCGAGAGTTAACAACTTCAAGACGTAGGATTTCTGTTTCCAACTCTAGCACTCGTTTCTGGCGCTCGGCACTATGACCCGACAGCGCCCTCCCCTTGTATCACCGCTCCGTATGCCCCCCACAATGTAACAGCTGACGTGACCAAACCAGTATTTTCTGCAAAGTAGTATTCCGTATCTTTCCTCAAAGTGTCTCTAATGTGAGGGACCTTGAGTGTCCAGGGTGGAATTCGTATTGGGCCCGGTTGTGGCGGGCGCTGCAAACCCATAACCGCCAATACAGGGAAATGGTCCGACACTCCTTTCGCCAGACAGCGTGAGTTCGAAAAGTCTTGTATATGCTGTGCGTGTGTAAACAGTCTAATCGCGATTGACTCCCGTGGACCCCCAACTGAAATGTGAAGTGTGTGTTCCTAATGTGCGCCCACCTCCAGACGTCAACCATACCCAAGTCGTTTAAGTGTGAACCGTGTACTGGGTCACGTCTAGGGGGGGGATCTCTCCACAAGCCCGTCCATCGTCAAATTAAAATCATCCCCCAACACCAGTGTGCCCATTGCTAGATTTAGTAGTAAAGTTCCAACGTCAGTCAGCATCGTCCGTTGTAAACCGGGAGGTGCATATACTGAAACCACATTAAGAACTCTACGTTCCCACAATCCTGTGCAGGCTACGTATCTTCCCAACTGATCTGTCCAGGTATTTCGAAGCACGTATGGACAGTTTTTCCGCAGGAGTATTCCAACCCCCCTAGATCCAGTGGTGAAGCCTTAGTGTGCCAACATACGGTATCCCTTCTTATCTAGGGCCTTACATGAATTACCATTCAAATGAGTTTCTTGTAGTAGCACTATATCAAGCCCTTGTCGGTGGACAAATTGCAACACAACGCCTCTCTTGATCTCGTCTCCCAACCCATTGATGTTCCAGGTGACTAGTCTAAGCCCTTGACCTATCGCCATTAGTCCCAGGTAGCAACGGGTCCACATGTACAGTGGGCCCTCAATACAGGAAATTGAGCAACCCCTGGACTTTCCCTGAGAACTCTAAAGTATTTGATCATCTCCGCCGTCGCCTGAACATAACAACGAACCATTCCGTACAAATATAGACAATCACTATTTCTCACCACCAAATAACACCCCGTGTTGCCCCCCCCCACCCATTGGAACTCCCAAGGAACCCTCGCCTTAGAAACAAACCCCCCTCCCTGCAAAATGGGACCAGAACTGCCGCCACCCCCAACATGCAGAATGCCAGTCGCCCCCCCATAAACAATTCCAGGGAACGCAAGTAACCCCACTCCCAGTACGGTCGTAATTTTACAGTTAGTGTCTCGCCCCCCGGCCTGACCCCCACCCCCACATCATTTACAGTCTAGCAGGGCCCGACGGCCCCCAGGCACTTGATGCGCTCTTTCAATTGTGAGCTCCGACCCAGCCGCAGGAGATTGTTCGAGAGACAGGGCCAGGCCTCATCGATAGGTGCTTCACGATCACTCCAACGTGGGTGCCATCCCGTCCAGGAGGCAGGTCAGGCGCGGCGGTAGGCTCAATCCAGGAATCCCCCGCAGCCCCCACTCCGCTTTTCGGTCGCCAAGCGCCCGGTCGTACCTTGTCAAGGCAGCCGGCACCACCAAAAAAGAGAGGGGGGGGGGGGATTCCTCCGCCGCCGTGGACTGCAGCCCCTGATCTCCCCTGAGGGGGCCTCCACTATTCCTCAAGGGCGCCAACCCAACGGTGCTTCCACTGGCGACCCGCCCAAATCACTGCAAAAACGGGGCTGCACAGGGGCCAGGCCCTGGAAGATTTAACCTGCCGAAGTTCACTTTCAGGCTCACAGCAGCAGGCTCTCAGCGAGGAGTCTCCGCCTGGGGTACCCCTCGACCGAGCCACAGCAGGTAACCGTCATGCAGTGGGGAGTTCACTCCTAATCAGTCTTCACCCATATATAGTTTCTGGTGTCCCAATAGTGAATGGCCGCCATTAGTAACTATCCCCTGCTATGGAGCACTTTGGCAGTGTAGTCCACGGTGGCTCCCCTGGTACACAGTCCTCAATAGTCAGTGCTGGCTGCCACTCACCGCCGCTTCTCATGCAGAGGAGGCCAAGCGTGCCCCCCAGCACAGGCCCTTCTCAAATTGCGCTGCCGGGCCAACACGATCTCCGCCAGACCCCCGCCTCTCCCAGTCAATGCGGACACTTCACCGCTGCTGCCGCGGGTGCTCCGGTGGCCTCTGCCCCTCGGGGCAAGCTCACTCACCTTCACCACGTCTGCCGGGCCAGGCCCCAGCCTCGGTCTCGCGTGGGGCACCGGCCGTGTGGCGTCGCACCGCTGCCGGCAGGGAGACTTCAGCCGTCCGGACCGCTGGAGTGCGATCTGCTCACCTCCACCAATGTCTTCCAAAATTTACGGGGAGATCGTCGGGCCCTCCAACAGCAATTATCTGGCTCTAGGGCAGAGATCAGGCCGGTAAGGGCGATGTTTTTCCAGATTTTGCGGGAGTGGCGCTCCGGAGTAAAACTACCGGGCGGCCATTCCCGTCGGCGGTAAGATATGTATTTTTGATCATAGATTAAATGAGAAGGTGGCAGAAGGTAAGAATAGAAGTAGCCTCTCACGAGTGGTGGTTAGTGTTGTTGTTTCGTGAACTATCTTCCGAGTAATTCACAGACTGACCTGGTTGGTTGTTTTTAGGTGCTTAGTGCTGTGGAAGAAATAGTTGAAAGACTTGGCGTTTTTGTGAGTACATTTTGTGGAGTTCTTTCTCTAGTGGTGTGAAACACGGTGGAGATTTCTCTGTATAGGTGTTTCACATAAGTTGTAGATAAGATCACTCCGTTATTGTGGAGTTCACGAGTTCTGGCATATGGTGACTTTATATATAGGTGACATTTGATTTTCAGTTTGAGTTGTAAGCAGACGATACATATTGGAACTCAAAGTTTTTATAAAATGTCTTCTGAATATACTATTTTATGCTAGATTCACAGTGCAACATACGTCCTGAGGATGGTCTCATGGATTTGATTAACCATATATGAGACCGAAACGTCGACGCTACGACATTTCTTTTATGTATATCATTATCAATAGATATTAATGAACTGACTAAAATATATGGCTGATTTGATTATACTGTCCATATTTCTGTACAAAAGATGTCACACTACTGTATATACTAGAGGAAATTAGACAGTAGTTATTTGGCTACCATGTATGATATGATTTAGGAATATTGTTCCATGTTTTTTTGAGAAAATTTATAGATTGTGATAATTGATTCTATTATAAAAAGAACTATTTATTGATGAACCTTTCTGAGTTCTGTGAAATTGTGTTCACTTCTGTGACAACTTTAAATATGAATCAAAGTTAAATGAGTCCTCAAGGATCAATTGTGTTTTGTTATTGATTATACCCAGTTCCTTGGGGAATATTGGGTCGCCCTATTGATGTACTAGGTTGCTGAACATATTCGGTTCATGATTGGCTGCTTGGCATTTAAGCGCTTTAAGCACTTAGCTAACTCATTTTAGTTAGCTTCCTAACTTAAGTGTTCTACCCCTAGTATATCGCACTTTGCAAGTAGTCAGTCATTCAGTCTGTGAACCCTGCTGCAGAGCCCCCTATATGATATTCTTAGCAGCACAAGATGTTCTCCATCAGTGGGATGTAGACCTTGAAACACTCCAGAAACAATTGTGCACCTCTCCCCTGCATAGCCACTAGGGGTGGGCGGAATTTGCAAAATTCACTTTCGCAAATTATTGCGAAAATGTTAAAAATCTCCGCAAACACGCGGAAATATCGCGAAGATGCAGAAGTTTTTTTCCCACCCGTTCGCGATATTTTCTGCGTGGTCGCGGCTCGCCAACTTACCCATGCGGTTGCTCGCGGGCGCGGCCATCTTGTTTTCACTTGTCTCGCTGTGCATGATCGCGAGAAGAAAGACGTGACCGCGCGACGAATGACGTTACTGCGGGTGCGAACTGTCGCGAGACAGCGCAAATGGCTACCAACAATCCAACATCTCGTGGAGAACGCGACCGGATCGGGAAAACTTGTCGGCGAACGCGGGGATTCAGGTAAGGCGATCGCGCGCACGAGAGAATTGTATTATTTCACAGCGTGAGCAAGCAAAAAAATTTCCGGTAAAATGCGGATTGCGGAAATTTTTACATTTTCGCGCTCTCCGCGGAACGCGAAAATGTCAAATTATCGCAATTTCCGCGAGCAGAATGGAATTTTAGCCCAGGCCGAATAGCCACACCCTTTCCTTTGCAAGTTAATGTTCAAGGCTGTGGTTCACAGTGAGGGGTGAATTTTACACAGGACCTCTAATTTCATGGCAAAATGTTAGTCCATGGGCAGAAGTACATATGCCTTCTTTACCTCAGTACCATTCTCATGACTAATCTTTGTTTCCCAGACCCTTCCGTAGGTTGTGTGCTGGCCAACAGCCCTTCTTTTATTTTCTTATATTCTGTCTAGTTAATGGTCACTTGAACACAGCATAAATAATGCACACAATACCTACAGTGTCACAATTGTGTGTCTGTGGGGGATGTAGATTGGGTGTGATGATAGTGGATTTCAAATGACTGAGGATTGGGAAAAGCAGTGAATTAGGGGATATACCTAAAATGCAGGGAATTTCAGAGTGATAAGACCCTCATTATGAATGCACTCTACCCCAATGCAGATATTTCAACTCAGTTAAGGCTAGAGAAAAGGGAAGGTTGGGTCAATGCAAGTTACATCAGAAATGTCTGCAGAACTGATTTTGCCTTTATTTCTTTTACCATCAAAACGGTGAGTAACATTTAACTGGGTGGTTATTTGAGTGTCCAGCTACACTGGCTAGTTAACAAAGCTTTGGACTGAGAATAAAGACTAAGTACTGTGCTCCTATTCATTGGATAATGCAAGCAATCCACACTTTTATATTGCAAAGTGGTCACTATAACTTCACAGATGTAGGTCGAAGCTAGACAAATTTTTGTTTATTTAGGAAGCCATTGTGTAGGAAATTGGGCATAAAGCCAAACCATGGAAATTTGACACAATTGAACTAATGAAGAACAGTTAACCTTTGCTTGGTAATTCATTATCTTAAATTGATGTAAAAATAAAATAATTTGAAAGCAGCATTCACCAAATTATTTCTCCAGTTATTGTCTGAGGATCCGAATCAGTGCTCTGACTGAATGTATAAAGTGCCTGTAGGACTGAAGGCAAGCAGAATTGTATAACTTCTGCTACCAAGCGATATATGAAATATTAAACCTGAAAATTAAAAGAATACATTATAGAGTTGTTCTGCTTTAATCCTCCAGGACAGGAGGGAGTATTTATAAAGTTTTTAATTTTAGCTGTGTCTGATTTGAATTATTTGACTTTAAAGAACTGAGAATAATTTGGCAGTGAGCAAAAGAAAAATGAAGATCATGCATTTGAATTCAAAGAATTCTAAAAACAAAAGTTACCCAGTGCAGTCTGACCACTACATTTACATGCATTGTTTTATAGCAAAGTGTGGGTTACTACTTGTTCAAAATAAACTGTTCATTAACTCTTATGTCTTTTGCAGGTTGGGCCAAGCGGACAAGTTATTGGAATAGATCATATCAAAGAGTTAGTAGATGACTCTATCAATAATGTAAATAAAGATGACCCTACCTTGTTGTCTTCAGAAAGAGTGAAATTGATAGGTGAGCTTATGGGTTATTTGAAATGTTTTTGCAATTGTTTTGTTATTTCTGATGGAGAAATGATACCAAAATGCCAAACATTCAGAATCGTGCCCAATGAAGCATATATTTCTGCTTTCCAACAGTGTTCTTCCTATGAAGGTACATTGAATAAGCTAGCTGAGTGTCATTGAATTTGAGCAATGATAAAATGTGTAGAAGCAAAATAAAAAATAATCTGTGTATCCACTTATATTTTAATGGCAGTTTAAATCTTGAGTTGAATGCTGAATGCACTGTACACGGTCAACATTGATAGATTACATTTGAATGCATTGGTATTTTGTAGCAGAATCCTAGCTGGGTAAAAAGGGAGTTATTGTACTTTAATAGGGGCCCGTGCAGGCAATAAAATGCATCAAGTCGATATTTGCATTTCACATATTAAAAATTGCTTTATATTCCAGTTATTTACAATTTATAACAGATGGAGATTATTTATCCAGGCATGTATTATTGTCAGTCATGAAAGAAATCTCGTCTGTATCTACGATCATTCTTTAGCTTTGAAATAACTCGGCTGCTGTTTGCAGCTTCGAAACTGTAATGCCTAATTAAAGAACACTTGGGTGCTGCAACCTGTGTCCCACTGGATTGCAGTACCATTGTGTAACGCACACTGGTTTAGCCGATTCCTAAGTAAAAGGGCATCTACCTTCCAGGAGCACTGAATCAATAAAATATACTTTCAGGATAACAACCGACTCTGTAGCAGATTTTGATTAACTATTTATTTTATATGGATATACTAAAAATCTTGGGACAAATCCAACCTTCTTTCAACTACTTCTAGACATCCCTACCCTTTTTCGGTTTCGGTTCCAGCGGTCACACAAGTACTGAATTTATAAAGTTTTGTGGTTTCTTGATTTTAGTTTGTTGTCACTGGCAGTTGCTCCAGTTCTTTTTGTGTGACGAATGAGGATCCTGTGTAGTATGAATCAAATCTCTTGCCGTGGAGGAGGAGAGTTACTTTTGTTTCATTGGAGATAGCTTTAGAGGATTACCGGCAAGTAACTTTTCCTCCTCTTTCAGGAAGTAATCCTATTTTCTGCTAGTAGGAGTAAGCCCATTGTTTGAAAATGTGTTTAAAGGAAGAAGAAAATATAATCTAGTCAAAGATTTCTTTGTGGGTGTGGCTTGATGCCGAGGAGCATGGCAGCTTCGCTTTAAAGTTCACACTGCATTCGCTGACTCTTAGACAATTTGGGTGAGCTAGCTGGTATGGCACATTACCAAAAGATGATATACAGCAGAGAGAGTCTTGCAAATCACAGCCGATAATGTTGGTAGACTCTGGCAGGCTTGGATTGAACCACTCCATGATCATTGAAACAGCACGGACAGGCCGCAACCCAAACATGTAGAATGAATATGCAGAATGTGAGTAGCAGTGCATACTTACACAGGGCCTCAGTGAAAGAACTCCCCTACCAGCCATGTCTCTCGTCAAACAGTGTCACTGGTAAACCCTCACACTGGTAATTACTTACTAGAGGACAGGACTGAGAACAGCTTCAATCTAATCACTGTAAGGCCTACCTGAGGTGTCCAGGAAGCCATTGGGAGTCGGAGACCCAAGGCAGGGTGAATTAGGTGTCGTTTCGGGCCTGGGAGCCGAAGACATGTTACCAGACGACCAATAAACCTAAAAAGAGGGACACTCCATACTGTACTGCCCCGATAGTTACTCGGGGTGACCAGCTGCAGCAAATCTTAAAGTCCCCAGGCAGCAAACAGTTGATTGTGGTAAAAACGTATTCCTGAATGAGAGGCAGGTAACATAGACTACTTACCTTTCTCATAGCTACTCATCAGAAAGAATTACTTAACAAATAATAACCCCAAGAAGGATAAGAAAGGTCAGTCCAACAGACTGGTGAAAAAGAACATCTTTCCAAATACTCTACTATTACAGACATACAGAGACAGACGCTCAACTCTGATCTTTTACATGTCAGACAAAATGTGTGAGACTACTTCTCTTTGAAGTGGTTGCCAGCAAACCAAAATCTAAACCATTGCAGGCAGACATGTCAGATTCTGCAGTATATGACTATGCTCTGGCCATGTTAATGAAAGAGCTGACTGACATCAAACTCTCTATAGGCACAGTCAATACCGCTAAAGCATCAACAACCATATAATTGCAGTCCTTAGAGGATAAGAGTACCTTTGTCACTGATGGGTGTAGGCACTCAAATAGGTAGTCATACAGGCACTCATCTTTGTACTCATGCATTTATTTATCAGTCCACTGACTCATCCTTCCATTCACCTTCTCACACAACAGCAATAAAACCTACACAAACACAACTGACTGATACTCCTGAGGCGGAAAGCCGGGAGCACGATTCTTATGTGTTTTTAAAATTTGAGTGTCACATTATTCTCTGTATTTTTAATCACTCACCCTCTGCTCCCTTCAAAGCTGTAGCTTGCAGACTTCACTCGCCCGGACTACGCCGCGCAGCGGATTTAGCGTTGCCACGGTTGCTAGTACCGGGACACTCTTGGCGCCATTTCCGGTGCTTGCCGTGACCACGCCCCTTTTCGAGGCCACACCCCCCCTCCCACAGATCCATAAATCATGTGCAGATTTCGGACGCGCAGCGGACGAGCGCAGCGGGAGCGCCTATGGCAAGCCCGTCTGCGGCCGACCGGGGCTAGGGGCACGTCACTCTGCTCAAATCATCACTTACACTTCTTCACAACTCCGCAGTCTTCATGGCCCGTGGCCTTTGCCCGCCTCCACTTGCTCTCGCATATCTTCACTTGATCTGTCCCCCGTTTTGTTATCTTCCCACCCTCTCGCTCCCCCCATTCCCTTTCATTTTCCCAGAGAAGACGCCAGCCTAGTATCACTTAGGACTCTTTCGGCCTATTATCTTATCACCCGGTCAGCAGTGGCCCACTCACACGAACTGTCGGTGCTGCTGGACCTTCACGCACCTGATCTCCTCTTCCTAACAGAGACTTGGTTTAGTGAGGATTCTCTCCCTTCCTTATTGGCCACTCTCCCTGCCCCATACTATGCTCTACGAGCAGATCGTTCCGATGGTAGGACTGGGGGTGGCGTAGCGGTCATTACCCGGGCTGACCTCCCCTTCCAACTTCTATCTTTGCCAGATATTGCCACAACAGAGTACCTTGACATTCGTACTACATCTACCACTCCCCCTCTTACTTGTGTTCTCACTTACCGTCCCCCACAGTCACCCTTACTTTTTCTTTCTGATTTTCAGTAGGTATTGGCCACACTTACGGTCAATAACTCTTCCATCTTATTACTGGGAGACTTTAACTTTTGGCCTTCAGACCCAGCGGAATGTCCGTCCTCAAGAGAGTTCTCAGATACACTTCAATCCCTCAATTTTGTATCACACGTTCATTTTCCTACTCACGTCAAAGGACATATCTTAGATCAGATTTGGTCCTTGAACTGTCCGGTAGACTCTGTCCATCTTACCTTGCACCTGGTCCGACCATCACCTGATTTCGTTTACCCTTCCCATCAACCCTACTGTTAGGCCCCCGCTCCCAAAGAATGTTTGGGTCCGCTCATGGAGCCGAGTGGATCCGGAGAATCTATCCGCATTATTAGCCTCCTCCTACCCTACCCTACAAGGCCTATCCACTCTTTCTCAGGCCGTTGCCATTGAACATTGGCTCGCTTCAAGCTGTGATTCCATTGCCCAGCTGAAGCGGGTGACTTCAAAGCGGGAGAAGGATGCCTACTTGTGGTTTAACGAGGATCTTAAGACCATCAAACTAGCGGTACGCCGAGCGTGCCTGGAGTCGGAATTATTCTCCCTTACTCAGATCTGAGTTCACCACTCTCCTGGCTCAATATAAGAAGGCCATTTTGGCTGCAAAAACGGCCTACTTTTCCTCAAAGATTCTTGCAGCTGAGAATCAACCAAGGGAAATTTTCTCGATTGTCCACAATTTGGCATTCTCCGATAGGACATCTCTCAAGCCCTCCCCTTCCCAGGACCTTTGTCACTCTTTAAATAATTTCTTTATCGAGAAGATTGCTATTATTAAAGCCAACATTCCCTCACCCCCCCCCCCATTTTTGTTGATCCCCAGTGTCCTCCATCTAATGGACAACTCGATGCCTTTCCCCCCCTGACTAAGGAATCCCTGACCTCGATAATTCCCCTTGTTAAATCCGGCTCCCCATTGGACACTTGTCCCGCGCACATCCTTCGCCACATTTATACAACTTGTCCAGATCCCCCTCTTCACTTCCTTAACAGTTCCCTTTCCCAGGGAGTTGTAGCCAATCCACTGAAAACAGCTGTTATTGTTCCCATCTTAAAGAAGCCTGGCGCAGACCCTTCGGTCCCCGCCAATTATCGCCCTATCTCCCTCCTACCATTTTTGGCTAAAGTGCTCGAACGCCATGTTACCAGGTCTTTGAGCACTTTTGTGGAGGAGTATGGGGTCTTGGCTCCCCGCCAGGCCGGCTTCCGCCCCGCACACTCTACGGAGTCCGTAGTACTCTCGGTCCTTGATAACCTCAGGGAGGGAATGGATACCAACCAGCCCCAGGCTTTGGTTCTCCTCGATCTCTCAGCCGCCTTTGACACGGTTGACCATACCATCTTACTTTCCCGTGTCGGGGCGGCGGGGATCGGGGGTACCGCTCTGATATGGTTATCCTCCTTCCTGAGGGACCGCACCCAGGCTGTTCGCCTGGGTGACTTTTCTGCGGACTTCCGGAAAGTTCAGTGCGGGGTCCCCCAAGGTTCCTCCCTTTCACCTCTTTTGTTTAACCTTTATATTGCCCCCCTTATTTTTTCATTGCAGCAAATGGAGGTCAGCGTATACAATTATGCGGATGACCTCCAACTTGTTTTCAATCTGTCTTCTTCCTCTGCTTCCATCTCAAACTTCCAGTCTATTATGATTTTTATCCAGGACTGGATGAACTACAACCACTTGAAACTTAACCCGGATAAGACCGAGCTGGTGTTGACGGGTGGTTGCTCCAGTCCCTGGTCTTCACTTTTTTGGCCCCCTTCCCTAGGTTCTCCCCCGGTCCCTTCTACCTCAGTTAAAACTTTAGGTATCAAACTTAATTCTCAGCTCACTCTTCACTCCCAGGTTAGTTCTGTGGTGTCCTCTTCTTTCCTGTCACTACGCACCATCCGCAAGGTATCCCGCTTTTTTTCCTTCGATGCCTTGAAATTGATCATCTTGGCGATGGTTATTTCCCGCCTGGATTATGGCAACGCCCTATATGCAGGTATACCTGCATATAGTTTAAGGCGTTTGCAGCTGATCCAGAACCAGGCGGCACGGTTGGTGTTCAATCTTCCAAAATCCTACCACGTAACCCCCCTTCTCAAATCCTTACACTGGCTCCCTGTCCGTGAACGCGTCCAGTTTAAGCTTGCTTCTATCATCTTTCAAGCACGACTGGGCGCGGCTCCGGCCTTTATAACATCTGAGATCATTCCCTATGTTCCAACTAGGGAACTACGCTCATCCACGCAATCCCTGTTGTCAGTCTCCCGTTTCCGGAGGAAGAAATGGGGAGGATCAAAGTTTGCGACCCTTGCCCCAATCCTGTGGAATTCCCTGCCTTTGGAGCTTAGATCTCTAACTCTTTACCCTCAATTCCGGAAAAAACTTAAAGCATATTTATTTGCTAATTCTTTTAATTAGATCACTTGTTGTTTTTGTCTCTTTCCTATTATGTTTTGTTACTCCTACTCTGGGGATCTGTCTGTTGCAGTGCCATGAAACCGCTGGTGAAAGTGCGCTATATAAATATTTTTAAACTCAAACAACATGCTTAAGATAAATTAAAAGAATAGGAGTAGAAAAAAGCAAACGTGCTACCTTCTAAACATGGCGGGCATATGTTTGCCATACTAAGCATAGCAGTGGGTGTCTGTCCTGTAAAGGTACTGTAAATAGTTTATCAAGGTTTTAAAGTTTAAGCTTAGTTACCACTTTTAGAACCAACGTGTTGGCCATCTTAGAATGGTAAAACAATTATACATTATGGACCGCATCATTTCCTAATAATCTGGTTTAGAGGAAACTACCACATGGATTGCAGCACAACGCAGATTGTGATGCAATCCACGGGAGCAGCAAGCAAACAGCCCATTAACACTACCCAGAGAACTGTAGTATCCTATTAAACATTAAAATTAAAAGAGGAAAAGCAAAGAAATGAAAGGGAAACTACAAAAGGAGAAAAGTCAAAACTTAATGACTGGCCAACCGGCCCTGATACGGAAGCATACTCATTTGCAGGTGAGTGTACACACGTGGACAGAAAAAGTCATAATTCACAGGGCAAAAGAGTCAATGACTGTTGTAGACTGAACCACTACCCCATGCAGTTCACTCAGTTCAGTTCAAAAACTTTATTCGAATAACTTGGTATCCATAAAAGCACAGCATCATAACAAATTGGATAACAAGTGGAGAGTAAAAATACATTGGTAATAAATGAATTACAATTATATAAAACACGACATTATAGCAAATTAGATAACCGATGAAAAGAAAAAAATTCATTGGTGATAAATAGATTACAATTATATAAAATACCAATTCATCCAGTGATTATACAGAAATGTTCATGCATAATTAAAAAGCTCAGGGATTGGACATTGTCTTACGTGCTCGAGTGGCGATTCTCAGAAATGTGCTTGTGTGAAAAACCAACTCTTCAACCAGAGTGAGTATGCACGAATAGGCAGTATCCAAACTAATGGGCCTCCTCTTTTTAAAAAAAATGTGTGTAAAAGCCACTTAATAAATTTCATATAATATTTGCAAAAAATGTAAAATTGATTGACCACTCACCCCATCAAATGGACATGGTACGTAATCAAGGTTGGGATGGTAACCAAGAGGGACGCATAGTACACATTTGACCATGCCTGCTCTTAGACGAAATAAAAGGCTCCTTTCCCAATGACTCATAGGTAAGGTGAGATAAATAGGTAGAGGATGGCGATACTGTTCTATGGACATATAACTACGAACAGATGGTTTCTTAGATTCCATGCCGATCCTTTCTGTATTATATAGCGAATAGAGGGCACCTCTAAGCTCTTTTTTTTATGCAGGGTTTCGGCTGTGCTAGGGTTTAAGAATATGCAGTCTTTGTTAACACTGCACAAGCTTTGGTACACTGCAGACAGTCACATTTAACACAATCAGTAATAATCTCTCTGGTTAAAGAGGCAGCCTGATTCTTCCAAATTGATAGCCAAAAAAGAGCTGGTCGGGCACGTATAAAGTCTATTATATAATTTAGATTTAGTTCCCTGTGGCAAATGTGTTGTGAAGTAGAGATTGGGATGCCCAACAGTTTCCTGCAAAACCTATTTTCTTCCTGCTGAATGCAGGAACTGTTTGCAATGCCCCAAATCTCAGCCTCGTAAGTGGCTACTGGGACACATTGCAATTTAAAAATGTTTTGAATAGCTAAAATAGCACCAGTGGTCTTTGGGCGAGGGAGGCTAAGGATTGAGTTGATGGCCTTTGAGAACTTGCTCCTGGAGTGGGTAAGATGCTCAGTCCTGGAGCCGTTCGCAGCAAAGACCAACCCAATGTGCAGATGCTTGTCAGTTTCTGGCTACCCACGACAATAGAGCTTAGCTGGCGTTTCCCAGGGCCACAGGACATTAAGAATGATTTTTTTAAGTTCAAGAAAAGGTTTATTGAAAAGATTATGATGATCATAAAAACAATACTTCATATATGCAGTTATGTGTTAATACATAAATACATGAAGGTGTAATAAAGAACAATAATGATATATAATATCCATTAAAATAGTAAAAGGATAATATAGAATATAGAAGATATGAATACAAGCAAAGGTTCACAGAAATCGTAGATAACAGTACATGTCAAAAATACACAAAATAAAAAATATATATTCTAGAAAATGATAAATTGAACATAATTATAAATAAACAATAGGAGGTCAAGGAGGCTTGGTCACTTCTTGTTGTGAGGGAGCAGGAAAAGGAGTTTTCTTCACGGTATCTTCTAGAAATTGTGTGAGTGGGCCCCAAAGGTGAGAATGTTTAGTAGCAAGAGAGATAGGATGAAGGAGTACTGTATCGAGGCGATGATTGTGACATACAACATACCACCAAGCTAAATAGGACAATTTGGAGGAATCTTTTCAGTTTTTTTATATTTGCTGAAAAGCTACAGCTATTACCAAATCAAGAATTGGTAACTGGGATTGACTTGTTTTCCAGTCCGGTGTTAAACTACCTATGAAAATGTTTGTAGGGGAGAGTGGAATTGTGTTGTGAAATATAGTGTTTATTCGGTGCCAGACATGTTTCCAGAATATAAAAACATGTGGACATGTGAAAAGCATATGATGGAGATCAGCATGAACCTGGGAACATGTCCAGCAAGGTTTGAGATTTGTGTTGTGTATTTTATGTAGGTATGTGGGGGTAAGAAACAATCTGTTGTAAATAAAGAAGTGCGTTTGTGTTGTGCTGGCCGCTCTGGATGATTTCCTAAGTTTCGTCCAAATTCTGTTTCAAAAAGAGATAGGCCAATTTGTTCCCAGATCGGATTCCCACGTGAGTTCCACTTTGGTTTTGTCTCGGATCTCAGGAGGTACCATTAAACGGGAATAAATGGTGGACGCTTTGGGGTTTATGTGCAAAAGGTTATGCCATGGGAAAAGGGGGTGGGAGGGTGAGGAAGGTGAAGATTTGAGTTTAGCATATGTATCAAGTATTGCTTTCTGCAAGGTCAAAAATTTTGGTTTAAAGTAAGAAGGCAAAAGCTAAAAAGTTTGTAATTGCGTAAATTGAATGGGTGCGCCCTGATCTAAAAATTGATGAACCCAGAGTAGACCTTTATTTCTCCAAGCCTTCCAAAATATAGGTTTCCTATTAAGGATTTGTTTATTGTGCCAAATTGTGGAATTGAGAAAAGTGTCTAAATTATGTACTACTAAGTGGGGTGCAGTGGATAGTAGTTTACAGGATTGCTTAATTATGGGAGTAGAGAGCTTTTGTGGTTTGCGGGTAAAGGAGAGATATTCCTGAAATGAGAAGGGAGCTAAAAATGAGGGCTCAAGATCCACCCAGAGAGGTTTATCTTCAGATTGATTAGTGATCCAATTTGATAGTTGTCGTAACTGAAAGGCTTTGTGATAATTGGAGAAATGGGGGAAATTGACACAACCTTCAGATTTTGGTCTTGTTAATTTCTGTAACGCCATTCTTGGTTTTTCAGCATTCCATAAAAAAGAAGTCAAAATAGAATTAATCTTTTGAAAGAATTTAGATGGAATGGAAAGTGGAATGTTAGAAAGGATATACAAAACTATCGGAGTCAACATCATTTTGATTGTGTCCAGACGACCCCACCAAAAAACTCACCTCAGTACCCAGAACCCCTATCCGACTAGCATCAGTGTCTCATTCGTTCTCCGTATCATATCGAAGCTACCAATGATTAGACAACCCAGAACAAGCGACTAAGAATGCTCTCCGGAATGGTGGGAATCAAGAACACCTTTTCATTATTATTCTCCTATCAGTCCACAACGTGAGTAATCAAGAGACACGGAAAAGTTTAAAATGTTTATTTTTAGCTATGTGCTCGAAGATGCAGTATTTTGGCTAACATAAGCAAACAAATGATTAAAAACAATACCATCAGCAGTGTTACAATTCCATAGAAAACAACGGGAGAAATCATATTATAATGATAGTGGAAACAGGTCCTATAATACCTTGTGTACCACCCTCCCCTGGCTAACGAGATAGTTTTATATAATAATAGAAGGTCTCTAGGTTTGAATGGGGAACCCCATACCTCCAAAACCAGCTTAGGTGAATCACATCACAGGATCAGCGCTGCTCTCTGTGTCTGGAAAGATTTTCTCCAAGAGTGCCAGAATCATGCATGCAAATGCAATATTAAAGGCACACGAGTTTCAGATATGTGCAGCTGTGTGCTTGTTGTGTCTAGAGCGTGGGACGATCAACCTGAATTCAACAGCCTATATTGTTATTTGACCTTGACGGTTTCTGCACAGTGTTCAGACTAAGGTCGCAGTGCACGTCTAGGAATGTGAAAAACAGACCGTTCTCATGTGAAGAAAAAGCAAGCAAGCAGTTTTACTTATAATAACAGCTACCTGTAGTGTCGTGTGCAAAACCAGCAAAGTGGCAAGATGGCGTTAACATCTAAAACGCTTATGCTAACATAGCAATGTGTGCATGCAAAATCCTGTCTCCACTACAGTTTTGCGGTAACAATGAAAACATTCGATATCCACAGTTGTGGACACTACAGCTCCTGCTGTTGTGTTTCGATTTAGATACCCGTATATAGGTTTCCCTGAATCATGTCCTTATATAGGCACAATTCGTATTGCCATTATTTAGGCATAGGAATCCCAGTCCTTATTTAGGCATAAGCCATGCTATCCAAATACAGGCATGGTCACCTGAATCCGTCCATCCCACGTCACAACGAGTTCTTAGAAACCAGACCCTTAAGCCGACTGGACTTTCCCCAGCTAGGATTATTAATTTCCCCAAGAACACATCTCTTATGCATTAACTACTATTCCTTAGGGGTTCATCCATGATGTCTTCCTCTGCCCGACTTTACGTCAATGCTAGCATTCCTAAGCACCTACCAGGTATAAATATGCCTTCCCTTACCATGGCTAACCATGGCACGACTCAGCACGACTTGACTGCACGGTTCGCCACGGCAAGTTCGGAAGAAACCATGTCCCGGCCTGACGCACTGACCAGACGCTGTCATCCCTGCTCGCAGAGAATCCAGCTTCCAGTGTTCTGACTCCCTTCGCGGGGTGTTACAGTTTGAGACCCGGAAAGAGATACTAACCTCTCTCATTCTAAAGGTATGGAGCTGACTAGAATCTAGAGGGACTCTTGGCATACTAAACTTAGTATATACCATACCATACCATACTATAAGAAAGCAGCACCTACTTCTTACCCCGTACTACACTTAGGTTAGGTACACTGGGGTTGATCTATTTAGAAGTTTAGACGAGTATTCACTTTTTAGCCTGTGTTATTTATATATGTATATATGAATATATGTCATAGCTAAAAGACAATGCTATTGCAGTATTATTCATTCTTACTGCTTACGCTGTGCGTAATATATCTTGCTTACTGTCTAATGATTGTAACAGCTCAACACGAGAAGCAAGACTGTTCAATAAATCCTTTTATTGAAACGTCCGTCTATCTATTTCTGTGTACCTCTGTAGAAACGAAGCATGCACGATTGACTGAGTGAAACTGTTATCTGTTGTTTCCACGATTCTGAGAAGCGTTCCGATTCTAAGGGAAACAAGGGTTAGTACTCCACAAAGGTTTTATGAAATAACATTCCAGATGGAGGGAGACATACCAAGAAAAGTGAAAGCACTCTTTTGGGAAAATCTTTCAAGGGGTTATGACATACTTCTAGCAGAAAAAGACTGGCCACCAAAATTTGTCAGGGAGTGCCCACATGGCGAAGACATCACAACGCCAGCATTCTCCAACCATGTTCCTATAAATTTAAAATATACTTATGCCAGGAAATGGGCAGTTGCCCAGGCCCCAGCATTATACAAAAATCATGTAGGATGGGATGAGGACTCACCTCACCATAAAATCCAATTAAAATGTCAACCTACTGCACAAAGGCAGTACCCAATTAAGCAAGAAGCTAAAAAACAGGTCAGGGAGATCTTGGATCAACTCGAATACTAAGGGGTGATTGAAACGTGCACCTCATCAATGAACAATCCTTTGTTTCCTGTTTCCAAACCAGACAAAACCTATCTAGATTTGGATTACAAACACCTGAACACTTGTTCTAAAACTTTTGCAGTACAAAATGCACACAGTACAGCACTAATGAATAACATTGTGCGTAAAAAATATAAAACCACATTGGATATTTCAAATGGTTTCTTTTGTCAAAACATAGCACCTGAAAGTAGGAACTTGACAGCTTTCTCAATAATGGTGATCCAGAGTCACTTCTGTCGACTCCCTCAAGGGTTCAAGAACAGCCCGGGGTTATTCTCAGCAAGAGTAACAGTTACTACAAATATATGATGACAAGGCATTGTCATATGTCGATGATATCTATCTGACAGAAGATGACCTGGATAGGCACTTGAACAGGGTGAACACCATTATACTGGGCTTCACCTCTGAGGGCTATAAATTCAACTTTTAAAAAATCAAGAATTGCCCATCTCAATGTCCTTTTCCTAGGAGATGATCTTTAAAGTGAAGGCAAAAGCCTGGCAGCATACTTTTTAGAAAATTGTGCGCTGCTCCAACCTCCAAAAATGCTGAAAAACTTGGTTGATTCTAGGTTTCCTGAATTTTTGAAGAACTTGCATTCTAAATTACGCAGAAAGGGTTAAACCTCTCTACGAACTAATCAAACCTGATTTCAGAATCAAAGATTGGACACAGGTACACACAGATATCCTGCATTCACTCCAAGCTGACATGTTAGTAACAAATCACTTACAAACACGAGTAAATACACGCAATTTAGTGATACGAATAATTTCGGGTCAATACGGATTCACCTACTTAAGTTTTAATGAAGGTGAGAAAATACCTATTGCATTCAAATCACATTTGTGGACACAAGCGGAAATGCAATTCACTTCGACAGAAAAAATTCTGACAGCAGTTCAAACCGCTGTGGCAAAAGAAAGAGCTCTAGCTCTGGGGAAACATTGTCGTGACTCCGGTACCAGCTTAGAGGCAGTTACAAAATCAAGCATTCCGAATGCCAAAGCCTTTCATCCAAGATGGATACAATGGGTTAATTCTCTTGCTGCAACAGATGTTGAATAGGTTTTTGATCCTTATTTAAAAACACAAGCATTCCTGCAATACGAACACGAATGTCCTCTGCCTATTGAGTTTCTCCCTCGTGACCAGTATGAATTTATCATTTATACTGACGGATCGGCACAACCCTGCTACGGAAAGTAAGCAAGCTTGCAGTGCAGCATGCGCAATCGTTAAAGGTTGTATGCGTAATGGTAAATTCCGACCAATGGTCACTAAAACACAATCTCTAGGAGATTGTACAGCTCAGCGAGCTGAACTTCAGGCATTCAAATTGGCACTTGAAAATACGGATCGCATATTCGTTTTAGATACCTGTATATAGGTTTCCCTGAATCATGTCCTTATATAGGCACAATTCGTATTGCCCTTATTTAGGCATAGGAATCTCAGTCCTTATTTAGGCATTAGCCATGCTATCCAAATACAGGCATGGTCACCTACATCCATCCATCCCACATCACGAGTTCTTAGAAACCAGACCCTTAAGCCAACGGGAATTTCCCCAGCTAGGATTATTGATTTCTCCAAGAACTTCTCTATTATGCATTAACTACTATTCCTTACGGGTTCATCCATGACGTCTTCCTCTGCCCGACTTTACGTCAATGCTAGCATTCCTAAGCACCTTCCAGGTATAAATATGCCTTCCCTTACCATGGCAAACCACGGTACGACTCAGCACGACTTGACTGCACAGTTCGCCATGGCAAGTTCGGAAGAGACCATATCTTGGCCTGACGCACTGACCAGATGCTGTCATCCCTGCTCGCAGAGAATCCAGCTTCCAGTGTTCTGACTCCCTTCGCGGGGTGTTAGAGTTTGAGACCTGGAAAGAGATACCAACCTCTCTCATTCTAAAGGTATGGAGCTGACTGGAACTTAGAGGGACTCTTGGCATACTAAACTTGGTATATACCATACTATAAGAAAGCAGCACCTACTTATTACCTCATATTACACTTAGGTTAGGTACACTGGAGTAGAACTATTTAGAAGCATCAGACGAGTATTCACTTTTTAGCCTGTTATTTATGTATGTATATATAAATGTCATAGGTAAAAGACAATGCTATTGCAGTATTACTTTTTCTTACTGCTTACGCTGTGCGTATTATATCTTGCTTACTGCCTAATGATTGTAACAGCTCATATCTCTTACACGAGAAACAAGACTGTTCAATATATCCTTTTATTGAAACGCCCATCTATCTATTTCTGTGTACCTCTGGAGAAACTAAGCATGCACGATTGACTGAGTCAAACTGTTATCTAATGTTTCCACGATTTGCATTCCGATTCTAAGGGAAACAAAGTTGTCATGTTTATGCGGTTGTCACAAACTAATCCCTTCTTGTTCATTCGAGAAGTTTCTAGTGACCTCTTGAGTTAGCTGACACACACAAGTAATTAAGTTTAATGTACTAGATAGGAGCATACTGACCTTAGTACTATGCAAAAACTATAGTGTATATTATTCCAATGCGCAGAGCCTATAAGGGAAATGGGAACTACACTACACTGCTGCAGGAAGTCCTGGCAGACACATTCTCCCTAAGGTGTGATTTACATCTCCACTACACATTTCATTGGATACCTTTGGTTCTGAGGAAGCTGCCCTCGGATTATGCACTCCTAATCTTAATTTCACTGGACTGGCCTTGAAGGGTGTGTGCTCGTATCTGTTCTACCGGTTCTTTCCTCATCTTACAATTCCGTTCAAGGCAAGGGGCATGGCCTACATTTAGACCTCCTGTGCCTTCACTTTCATGCCTTGAGATGGAATGAAGCAAACTTGAGTTCAGTTGACCTGCCTGCAGATATGGTGGACTTGATACCCCTCTATTAAATCTGTTTACTCTGGACGTTGGTATTATTTCATTTCTCAGTGCTCTGAGGAGGAAGTTGATCCCATCGAGAGAAGTCTCTTTGATTTGTTGCATTTTATGCTTTCCTTGGCCTGACCAGACTTTGCTATGGGCACTGTTAAAGTTTATCGGTCAGCTCCTTCAGCATTTCTTTCTTTGCTGGAACAGCTGTCACTCTCCAAGTCTTCTATTGCTGTGCAGATTTGGAAGGATTGACCCATTTTCTGATAGAGATATTTAGCCGCAGATTCCTTACCTTTGAACTACCCCCAGGCATCCAACTGGATCTGGAAAGTTTTTCATGAGCAGTACCCCTGCACCTCCGTAGGTGGTATTGTCTGGCTCCGTGTGACATCATCAGCGCCAGAAGTGATGTTTGCGGTTTCTATATAGGGGCCACACAGGTGTGCTGATGACCATTCTTTTCTTTTCACGTCATTCAGCGCAGATCCGGGAAAGATCCCCTTTAGTGACTTTTTGACTAAGCTTTTTTCAACGTTTCGCTCGAAGTCTTTTGAGGAATTACCTCCTGGTGTGGGAGGAATGTCATCAGAAATGGTGAGCTTCAAACCCTGGTGCGCCTGTCACCGACACATGTCTACTATGAACCCGCATCTTGCTTGCCTTTGGTGCCTCGAGCAGGCCAATGAACCGAAGGCCTGTTCGACTGACGCAGCATGTACTGAAGGCCTTGAGGGAGCTCTCCCTCAAGCTTCTTGTGGCATGGCGCGTTTCGCAGTGGAGATCGAGGTCCAGTAGAGAGGAAGGTCCCGGGAGCGGTCATGGAGTCTGAGGTGATCCTCGGACTCCAAGTCATCAAGCCACTGGTGTAAGTCTGGCTCCCACAAGAAGAAAAAGTTGAAGCGTGCTTTGAATTCACCCCAGTTGGAGTGTCGCCTGGCTCTGCGGTTGGACCGGCGCCTGGTCTGACTCTGCAATCATGGATCCAGATCTGCACCGGTAATGCCACCTCAACCTTCCGCGGCGCTGAGATTGACGCTCTCAGTGCCATCCCCATCCCCGACACGGAGCCGGAGGAGCATCGTCTGACACCGGCGACAACTGGAGCCAAGCCATCTAGGCTGTAGCCTGAGACCTATTCTTATGACCTAGGACTCTGAGAGGAATGGGAGGGGTCTCTGGACTCTGAGCTGAGGAATAGCAGCCTTATGAAGAACAAAAGGCTTGTGTGAGTATCTTGGTGAAGCCATGGACTGGACACTTCTCCAGATATGGTATGCTTTCTTCCCCTACTGTGGCTACAGAGGAGGAAGCTTCATTAGCATTGGTGATGTGGAGGGCAGCTCGGGTCCTGGACCTTAGTTTGACCTCGGTGGCAGTCAGGACTAATGTGTTGATGAAAGTGTTTCAGCTGGGAATGTTCCCATCAGAACTGCTTCTCTCTTACTGACATACTGCTTGGCTCTTGGTCCAAGCCCAACACAAGGGCGCCTGTGAACAGGACAATTGCCTGTTTCCGCCGCCCAGATCCAGGGGACCCAAACTTCCTCACCCAACACCCTACTTTGGAGAGCTTGATGGTCCAAGCCTCCACATCCCACGTTAATCCTGACTCTTTCCTAACCACCCTGTCGATTCGGGAATCCTAGAGTCTGAACACTTTAGGCAAGAAAATGTTTTCTTTCACCAGCCTGGCATTGCTGTTGGTGAACACCACATGCCTTTTGAGCCGCTATTTCCACGGTCTGTGGGATACAGTTGCACAGGTGCTACCCACGGTCCCAGCAGAGGCCGTGGCCATGCTCTCCCAGGCTGTTGCTGATGGGAGGGATGTAGCTAACTTTGCCATTTTATGAGGTCTAGACCCCACCGACTCACTAGAAAGGGCGACACCCTACTGGGGATGTCCAGACATCACTCATGGACATCCCCTTTGATGGCTCCCATCTCGTCGGATACAAGGATTCTGCGAGGACAGCAGGACTATGGCCAGGTCCTTGGGCTTTTCCATGGTCCCTCGTCACTCTCAATCTGCCTTTCGTGGCAACGGAAGGGGTGTACAGCTGCATCTTTACCCGCCCCGCCTAGCCTCAAGCCTACCAACCTCTGCGTGGCTGTGAATGGGGCTCCTACCGGCCATGCAAGGTGGGAGGCCAGTGGTCGGGTCAGTCCACCCCCCTCCCCCAGCAGCCTCCAAGTCTTTGTAGTCCGCCTATTTAATATCGTAGGCGCCCTGTGGGAGGCAGGATTTGCCATCACCAGCCCCGCTGGCAGTACATAACATCTGACAGTTGGGTGTTGCAGATTGTTTGAAGGGGCTACTCCTTTCTGTTGCTCATATATACATTTGCCATGAAAAACTAAAAGACCAGAGGCATTTGACAAAACAGGAACAGTTGGTTTAATTAAACACTTCGGCCGGGAGCACAGCTACAGAAGCGGGTCTGAGGACTGTCTCAAAGTTAAATCAATCTGAACAAAGGTGTATGCATTTCTTTGGGCATCGTAAAGTGCTCCAGTCGATCCTTTTTTGGTAAAAGAATGGGGGCCTGGTCTTTGGAGTCCTAAATAAGGCCCTTGATAACAAATGCAGGTGGGCCGCGACCTTTGCGTGGACACAATGGGGGCCTGTGGGTAACGTGTCCAGATGTCTGACATGAGGGAGGCTGATCACTGCATGTACTGTGTGTGCTGTGTCCTTATTGTCTGTGTATTTCTAACTTTGCGTGCCCTCTGACTTTATGGTGTTTTGGCCGTGCACGCACCCATCCGGCCATATGCGCTTTTTGGGGCAAGTGTCCCTGGACCATTGTGGTGTCGCTGCGCTTATGTGAGGGATTGACTGGAGTTTCCTGTTCATGCAATTGTCTGCCGGCTATGTGCCACCCCACCTGTGATCTGTCAGTAACCTCAGGCCTAGGCGCCTTCCTGACCACGTATTTCAAAGTCGGGTTGATGCAGAGTTCATGACTGGTGAATTCGATAATAGAGATGCAATTTCGTTCTTGCATATGAATCGATCATTATGATCATTGACATCACTTTTATCAATATTAGTATTCCCCTTAGAGTACTCCTCCCTCCATGCCACCTACTTATGGCAGTCTGACGGAGGCCCACCTATCTCTTATTTGACGGGAAGTGGTGGCTTTTGTGGTCAAAGGAGTCATAGAGAGTACCGGTGCTAGAAGTAGGTTGTGGTTGTTATTTCTGTTACTTTTTGGTCCCCAAAAAGGAGGGAGGCCTTCGTCCTATCCTAGACCTGAACTCTTTCCTTCCTCAAGAAGTTCAAAATGCTCATTTTAGCTCTGGTCCTATCTGCCCTGGACCCAGGAGACTGGATGGTAGCATTGGACTTGCAGAGTGCATATTTCCCTATTCCCATCCTGCCTGCCCACAGGAGTTACCTGCAGTTCACTACCACTTTGTTTGCTGTACTTATCCAGTATTAGGGTATCTTTCATAGATTCACATGCCTGAATCATTCCCCGTCGTCGGGATGGGAGTCCCCAGGACATAAATAAAGTAATGTCTCATAAGACCTATAGAGTAATAGGCCAAAGGCCTCACCTTCGTAACATATCCACGTCCTTTTGTAAAAAAGGACCAAACCTTGGAGAGTAGCCAATCAGCTATTACCACCCTATAGAACCTTCCTGGAAGGAGCTCTAGTCCCTCAGATTTTCTACCGCATGTCGTGCTAAGGAAGTCTCCACTGAGCTCTGCTCAGCATTCCTTGTTTCTGGATTACCAGTGTTTCTTGCTTCGACTTTCCTTTTATTGAGTGAAGTTCTTCAGCTCCTCATGGCAGACACTCCAAAGAAGGGCCTTTTCAGGTCTTTTGCTTCCTGTGGGAAAAAGAGTCTTCATGTGGACGACCAACACAAGGACTGTCTCTACTGCCTTTATCCAAACCACTCTTCAAAGGATTGTAAGGTATGTCGTACCTTTTCCTCCAAACCCCTTAAAGACCGTGAGGGGCGCCTCTTAATTTGGCTGCAGAGGCTTAAAGACAAAGATACAGCATTGTCTTCTGAGGAAAGTGAAGGCTCCCCATCTCTTAACAGTCCTCTCAGAAAAGACCAAGGGTGGCCTCCCCGGGCCCTTCGTCGCAGCCACCTCAAAAGAAGGCACATAAAGTCTTCAGAGGCCCCTCCTAAGACTCTGCCAGCGAAGGTTTCTCCTCAGGAAGTTCTTCATGCCTTCAAAAAGCCTTCATCCACCCCGTCGACGACGACCTCGTCAACGGTAGCTTCAACGACGACAATCTCCATCGATGGCAGTACGTGTCACCTCGTCGACGACGACAGTTTCCACTTCTGTCGCGTCTCATTCCCTATCAACATCGACGACAACTCCATCGTCGACGGCCGGTAGGTCTGTCTTGTCGACGCTGAAAATTAAAAAGACATCGTCGACATCCAAGCTGCTGTCGATGCTGCGATTTTCGACGACGACACAGTCGATGAAGACTGACCTGTCGACATCACCATTGACGAAGCCTTCCTCATCGACGAAACCGTCGGCGAAGCCTTTATCTTCGACGACGGCCCTGACTACAGCTTCTCAATATGCTATGATGCCCATCCACACTTCACCGTCTACGGGCCCGTCGACTGCTACAGATTCTGATATACAAAGTACATATGTGCACCTCAAAATTACCAAACTTGCACGAACACCGGCCCTGACCTCCCCTAGTAGGGTCCTGCTCTTGCCTCAAGCACATCTTTTAGAGGAGGAAGACTCCGACGATGGCAGTATGTTTCGCACAGCGACAAGTCCATCACAACTGCACGTTAAATACCAGGACAGCTCCGATTATGAAGTCCAAGGGCAGGAAGATCAGGAGATTTCTCCAGAGGAATACCATCCGCCTCCTCCTCCCATGGTTTGTCTGCCTGCTTCCCTGGTCCTTGACCTAAAGTTCCTCATTTCAGACTATAAGCAGCGGTTTCCGACACCTGCACCATCTCCGCTTCCGGTTGGGTCTCAAACACCACGGCCACGACCTCCTCCTTTGAACTTAGTCTGAGCCTGTCACGTCACCACCTCATCTTTCTACAGATGATGAAGAAGAAGAAGAAGACCATGAAGAAGGGGAACTTCAAGATTCCCAATCTAATCGGGACGAGTGGGATGACTACATACTTCCCTGTCCAGCTTCTCACGTTCCTACCACTGCTGACTCTCCTCCGGAGGACATTTGATGCTTTCACAATATCGTAGAGAGCGGCGCAGCGCTTTCAAATACCTATGCCCTCGCACCAACAGGATTGTTTCCTCTACGATTTTAAAGAGCCTTTCAAGAAGTCTGTTAGGTCTATCCCTATTATAGACTACATATGGGAACAGGGTGTCCAGATCATGCAGAACCCTTCATCGGTACCTCCAGTAATGCCTGGTCTGGATAAGAAATATAAAGCTCCAGATACTGCTCCGACTTGCCAGACAGGCCATCCGAAGCCAGACTCAGTCATTACGCAAGCTGCTCAGCGGAACTAAAAAAATCCTTCCGCTTTGCTGACTGCTCCGCGGGACAAGGAAGGTAGTGTTTAATGGTAGCGGCAGTCGTAGTCGATAACCTTTAAAGTATTGCCCGGCGGTAATCGCCTCTTATACCATTCGATGCTAAACCAATAAAGAGGCAGGCGCCGGAGACTGGAAGGCAGGAAACAAAGTTTTATTCCGTCGGAGTGGAACACATCAGATAGCGAAGTATCGTCACGAGGTGCTCTAACTGCATCTCTGAGGCCTGGCCTCTTATACACAGGTTTATGACTTTATTGCAGGTTTATCATACATGGCACATTCTTGAGATTGTTTTGATACATGAAAGAACATCCTCGGAATCCCCACTTCGAGCTCGTTCCCACACATATCTACAGTGGAAGTCCCCACCCCACCCACAGTAGGAGATGGCTATCGCACAGCTGGACATTCCGCCAATTCCCGGGGGTGTGTGTGACCGGTCAGGTCTCAGGGGGTGGGGGGCCTTGATCTACTGTAATCCCTTTGATGTGGGGTGTTTCCCTTACAGTAGGGGCAATAAACTGCATCCGCAGGGCTAGGTGATGGCCTGGGATCAGTTCGGACAATGGGGCGCAGAGGAAGGGGGTTATCAAAGAGATGCATGACCATGTATGGGATGTCGGTCAGGCGTGGGATGAGGTTCCATGGCAGGGTCGCGCAGAAGGAGAGGGTATATGGCCCGTGTATGAGAGAGCGGGGGTGGCCGGCGCGCGGGGGAATGCTCGCAGCGCCAGGGGGACCCGCTGGCGATCGGCAATGAGCAGGGAGAGACCAGGGTGCCTAAAAATGGCTGCCGTGTGCTTTCCTGTGTGTCGCGCTGGGGAGAGACAAGATGGCGCAGATAATGTTCAGTTGCAAACTAAATTTCCACAGTAGGCGGCTAGACAATATTGGCAAGCGCTTCTCGTCCATGTCTGCTTTGACAGTGCGTGCATCCAATTCCTGGGCACTGTTAGAACGTTCTAATCGACAGGTGTGGGCAGACATTGCTGCATACCTTGCGACCTTGCCGGAAGAGTCAAAGGAAGAGGCGAAGAAGATCTTACTGGAGGGTGAGAGATCTGCCTCCGAAATTATAGACTGTGCAATGGATATTGCCTCTACCGGATTTCGCCAACTCGTGGGCGCAGCTGTACTACGGCGCCAGGGTTGGTTGAAGGCGACTTCCTTCAGACCAGAACTACAAACCAAGGTCTTGGACATGCCATAAGATGGCCAGCTTCTTTTTGGGACACACATAGATGAAGCTTTGCAAGGTATTAAAAAGGATACTGATACGGCTAGGGCGTTGGGTATCCTGCAATTCCGGAACCCCTCTTTTCGAGGCTCAAGAGGGCGAGGCCAACCATCTACTAGAGGAGATTTCCAACAACGATCTTCCTTCTCTTCCACTCAGAAATATCGGCCACAGTACCAGCAACGTCAACAGCACACCACCTACACTAAATCTTCCTTTCGTGGCAAAGGAGGGCGACAGAAAGACGCTGCTCGGCGACAATGACTTCCTTCTACCACCGGTCTCCAACTCCTCTCTGCCCTCCAAAGTTGGAGGAAGAATTTCCCACTTTCTGACAAATTGGAAACAAATAACTACGGACCGTTGGGTCCTGCAATTGGTTCAATTCGGACATTCTCTAGAATTCATCCAAATTCCTCTCCAAACCCTGCCCGACCTATGCTTTACAAAAATTTGCATGCTCTGCTCCTGGAGGTGGCACTTTTGCTCCAGAAGGGAGCTATAGAGAGGGTTCCCCCACATCAAAAGGGAAAGGGATTTTACTCCCGCTTTTTCCTCATACGCAAAAAGGAGCAAAAATGGAGACCAATTTTGGACTTGAGAAATTAAAACAGTTGTTTCGTATGGTCACCATTCAGGAAGTGCTACAGCTTCTCAATGCGGACGACTACATGGTGTCTTTAGACCTTCAGGACGCCTATTTTCATATCCCGATCCACCGCAACCACAAAAAATTTGAGATTCACGGTGGCGGGCTGGCATTTCCGATTTTGTGTCCTGCCGTTTTTACCAAATGTCTTTCTACGGTGGCTGCATACCTACGACAACACCATCAAGTCTTTCTGAATCTGGACGACTGGCTCGTCAAAGCACCCTCTCTAGGAGGCGAAGTCCAGGTTTTCCAGCGCCTGTTTCAGGCTTTTTGATTGTTTTTGGCTGAATATCAATCAGGACAAGTCCGTCCTTCAACCTTCCCAGCGCATAAGTTTCCTGGGTGCTACCCTCGACACGATACAAAGGAAGGCGTTTCCGTCTCAGGAACGCAAAGACAAACTCCTTTCCTTGGCGCTTCGCAAACGTTCCAAGAAGACTCTTTCTGTGCGCCTCTTCAAATCCCTGCTAGGGATGATGTCCTCCTGCATCCTGCTAGTTCCACACTGTAGCCTTCATATGCAACCTCTTCAAGAAGCGCTTTCAGCTCAATGGGTCCAATGTGCGAGGTCCTTTGATGTCATCCGGATGACCCCTCTAATGAAAATGGCTCTAAGGTGGTGGATTTGCCCTCAAACTTTCTCAAGCTTGCCTTTCTTGCTTCCTGCTTCTCCACATATCACCACGGATGCATCTCTGGAAGGCTGGGGGGCTTTCCTCCTAGAACTACAGATAAGCGGCAAATGGTCCCTTTCCGAAAGGAAACTCCACATAAATCTTCTGGAGCTCCGAGCAGTATATCTCGCTCTTTTGGCATTCCTTCCGCGAATCAGGAACTCTCTAGTGCTTGTACGAACCGACAATACCACGACAATGCACTATTTGAACAAGCAGGGTGGGACTCGTTCTCTGACACTCTCACGAGTCGCAAAAAATCTGGAACTGGTTGCTCCTTCACAACATCTCTCTTCGAGGAGAGTATGTTCCAGGGACCCACAACGTGCTGGCCGACTCTTTGAGCAGACAGCAGGCAGCCTGTCACGAGTGGGAGTTGAATCAGCGGACTCTCAATTGCATATTCTCTCGATGGGGCACCCCTCTTCTGGACCTCTTTGCCACCCAGCAGAACACCAAATGCCAACACTTTGCAAGCTGGCATCCCCAGAAAGGGTCTCTAGGGAATGCATTTTCGATCGCATGGTGCAACGTCTTTGCATACGCTTTTCCACCAATTCCCCTGATTCCCAGGGTGCTCCGGAAATTGAAAGCGGAACCTTGCAAGCTCATCTTGATAGCTCCAGCTTGGCCACGCCAAAATTGGTTCACGGAGCTTCACCTTCTCTCTCTGGAACCGCCGATCAGTTTGAAACCGTTTCCCCCTCTGCTCACTATCATCCGGATCCGGCATCTCTCAAATTATCAGCCTGGCTCCTGAGTTCAGAGAGTTCCAGGGTCTAGACATCCCTCTGGTCTGTAGAGAAGTTCTAGCTCGCACCCGAGCAGATAGTACCACCAAAACATACTCCTTAAAATGGAAGAGGTTTTGTATCTGGTGTAGGTCAAACAAAATTCACCCTCTTTCATCCTCTCCGGAACAAATACTGCCTTACCTTCTTCATCTGGCAAAATGTGGTCTCGCTCCTACCTCCAATAAAGTCCACTTGGCAGCAATTTCATGTTTCAGGAGATCCTCCACAGGTTCTTCTCTGTGGTCTCATCGGCTCATTAAACAATTCCTTAAAGGCCTGTTTAGAACATTCCCTCCGGTAAAGACTTTACCTCCTGCTTGGCAACTCAACACGGTTCTGGATCAACTGATGAAACACCCTGTTGAGCCAATACACAGAGCGGATCTCCAGTATCTCTCCTGGAAAACAGCGCTCCTTCTAGCCCTTACCTCGGCAAGGCGAGTGGGGGAACTCCATGCTTTCTCAATCCAAGACCCGTTCCTCCAATTCAAACACGACCGGGTCATACTTCGTACAAATCTGAAGTTTATCCCTAAAGTTCCCTCAAGTTTTCCATCTCAATGAACCTATTGTGTTGCGCTCTTTCTTTCCAAATCCTCAAACGGTGGCAGAAAAAACCCTGCATTTCTTAGATCTTAAACGCTGCCTAAAATTCTACTTCAACAGAACGAAAACATTTCGCAAATCTAACCAACTCTTTGTGGCGTTCAGTCGGCCTAGGAAAGGTCTTCCACTCACTAAACAAAGTATCTCACGCTGGATCTCCGTAGCCATTGCTTTTTGTCACCAGCAAGCAGGGCAAACCCTGCTCTCCACAGTTCGAGCCCATTCCACGAGGGCAATGTCTACTTCCATGGCACTTTTTGCAGGAGTGCCCATTGTGGACATTTGCAGAGCGGCTACATGGAAGACGCCGCATACATTTACCAAGCATTACTGCCTAGATACTGAACTCATGAAAGACGCTGCAGTGGGTCAAGCGGTGCTCCGTCATCCCACCATCCTTTTCTCTATAAGCACATTTCTCTGTTGTATTTTATGCCTCTGCTATGTCCTGGCCTTTTGGTACTTTCTATTTTCACATTGGAATATTATCTGTGACTTTATGTATTGTACCTTTCGAAATGTGCTTCTCATTGCTTACTATTCTTATTCAGGCATGTGAATCTATGAAAGATACCCTAATACTGGATAAGGAACGCGTTACTTACCTGTAACTGCGGTTATCCAGTATTGGTATCAGTCAAAAGATTGCTTTATTCGGTTAAAAATTTTAAAACCATCAAAGCACAGGACAATGTTTCATAATGCAAATAGTTAGTTACAAAAAATCAAATAAGACCACTAACACAATACAGATTAAAAAACAATTTACAACATTTCATAAATAATAAATAATACAATACAATTGGCACGTAATACACAATAAAAGTATATCATCTGATTCTACAATTTTCACAAATCCATAAAACCATTGCAACTTCGTCAGTCCACTTTCACCAACTATCAAAAACAATACTAATAAAATATGGGGAGGTTATTAAGAAGACTGCGCCCTATTTCTACACCAAATGGCCCCTGTAATATAGCTGGCTACCCCGAAGCATACCAGTGGTGACCCAAGCATTTGCAGATAAACCAGTGCGGGCCTAACTTGCTCAAAATTACAGTTCTTAAAAATGGGAAAAATAAATTTCTTGCGCTGCAAAGAGTAAAATTTACAAAAAAAATACCAAATGCAACGTGTTTTGTTCTGAGGTGTTATCGCAAGGACAGGGCCCCAGGGTTCCCTCTTTGAAAAAACCCTTAGGGTAAGCCAATAGCCAGGGAAGCATGCAATGCTTGAACCTTATTAACAAAAACAGATGAAATGGTTTGTTTATATAGGTCCGGTATGGCTGGATCTCTCTACCTATGCTAAGTGTGAAAAACCTCCTGACTGCCGGCTTTCCCAGTTCACCTCCTTCCCTCAATAACATCGCTCTACTCAAGAACGGAGTCTTAAAAGCCTTTATCTCCGCTTTACTCAACGCACTTGGTTTGTCAAACAATTCGAGGCAGCCAAGTGACTCCAAATTAATTTTAATATATCGAAACCATGGAATAGACATGGCTTTGTCAAGAGACAAACAGTCTTGAATAATAAGTTGGTTTAGATTCGGGGGTTGATGTGCCCAAACTCTCAACCAACCTAACAATGGAGCCACAGAGATTTGATCAGTAAGATAACCTACCCCCAAGTCTTCATGTATATTAAAAATAGGAGCAGAAGGGGGGAGTGACAAAACTTTCTGAAAAAAGGCATTGTCTACTGTTTGGATTTCAGTCGTAGCCTTATAACCCCATACCTCGCTGCCATATAGGGCCATAGGAACACACTTAGCTCTTCATAAGAGCGGGTAGGGGTTTACACCCCAAACGTTTTGCAAAGCCCAACAGCGCTCCTGTCGCCCTAGCAAGAATATTCTTTTTCTGGGCGCGTTGCATGACCAAGATCTCCTGTCATCAAAAACAATCCCCAAATATGGGAAGGTCTGCACTTTTATGAGCTCCTGCCCATTACAGTAGGATTTAGCCTTTTTCGCCCTCCCACAACCAATTGACATGGAATGTGATTTTTTTTTAAAATGTATTGTTAAGTCTAAAGAGACCATAAAATCATTACATCCATTTAAGAGGGCTTGTAGGCCTCTCGCGGTTCTTGCCAGCAGAACCGTGTCGTCGGCATACAATAATGCGGGAATCAATTTTGAGCCTGCGGTAATCCAGTATTGGTATCTTTCATAGATTCACATGCAACCCACCCACCTCCCCTGGAAGGACTCTTGGATCTCAGTGATACTACTTAGCACTGTGCGTACGAAAATCTGAGGGACTAGAGCTCCTTCCAGGAAGGTTCTAGACTAGAGGGTGGTAATAGCTGATTGGCTACTCTCCAAGGTTTTGTCCTTTTTTTACAAAAGGACGTGGATGTTACTAAGGTGAGTCCTTTGGCCTATTACCCTATATGTCTTCTGAGACATTACTTTATTTATGTACCGGAGACTCCCATCCCGACGACTGGGAATAATTCAGGCATGTGAATCTATCAAAGATACCAATACTGGATAACCGCAGTTACAGGTAAGTAACGCGTTCCTTCCCTTTGGCCTCACCAGCGCCTCTCCGGTGTTCTCCCAGGTGATGGTTGCAGCTCATCTGCGGAGATCGGGGGGGCCAGTTTTCCTCCATCTCAACGAAAGGCTGTTAAAGGCAGGCTCGCCCCAGGCTGTCGTCTTCCACCTGCAGACAACGGCAGACCGCTTGCGTTTGCTGGGGTTCACTATCAACATGCCGAAGTCACATCTGACTCCCTCTAAGATGCTCCCTTTCATCGGAGCGGTTCTGGACACAGTGCGGTTTCAGGCCTATCCTTACAAATGGCGAGTCCAGGATATTCAGGCTATGATACAGATGTTTCAGCCTTTATCCTGGATTTTGGTGAGATTGACTGAGGTTGCTGGGACTCACGACCGCCTGCATCCTGCTAGTGACACATGCCCGCTGGCATTAATCCGTGAAATCTCTCGGACATGGTCCATATCTCGGAGGGAACTGTGAAACATCTGCAGTGGTGGCTAACGAACTGTGGTTTGGTCAGCGGCAGACCCCTCTCCCTTCCTCCAACCAGATCTGACAGTAGTTACAGATGTGTCACTCCTGGGATGGGCTGGCCATCTGGGAAAGGTGGAGATCGGCGGATTCTGGGTGCTGCGGAATCCGGGCTCTACATCAACATGTTGGAGCTCCAAGTGATTAAAAGTCTTTCTACCCTCCATCCAGGTAAGCCTGGTGCAGGTGTTCACGGGCAACACCGCCCACATGTGGTACTGCAACAGGGCACGGGGGGGTTGTGGACCCTTTGTCAAGAGTCCCTGCATCTCTGGACATAGCTGGAACAGCAGGGCATATCCCTGGAGGTTCAACATCAGAGCAGACAAACTGATCTGAAGATGCCTACCGGATCACAAATGGCGTCCTCATCTGGAAGTGGTGCACGGTCTCTTTCAGCAGTGGGGAGAACCTTGGTTTGATCTGTTAGTCAGGACGAGAACATGCAATATCAGCAGTTCCAAGGCGGCTCTAGCTCAGAAACACTTTTCGTCTCAAGTGGAGCTCATGCCTCCTTTCTGCCCAGATCACGCCTGCCTAGAGTTCTCAAGAAGATCAGGAACGACCAGGCCCAAGTCATTCCTGTGGCTTCGTACTGGTCATGGAGAGTCTGGTATCTCGAGCTGTTGAGCTTGCCCATCGGTCTTCCGATCCGGCTGTTCCTTCTGGTGGATCTTTCGTCACAGCAGCAGGTGACAGTTCTCCACCCTCACCTATCCATGCTCCTCCTTCTTGTGTAGAGAATGAACAACCACAGCTGATGGCTTCTGACCTCTCACCCAAAGTCTGTGATGTTATCTTAGCAGCCCCGTGTCCCTCCAAGACAGTTTACCCCTGCCGTTGTCAAAATTTGTGGCATGGTGCACAGAAACAGTTGATCCCCTTTGTCCCCTTTTTTCAGGTTCTCCGTTGATACTTTCCCTTGCCCAGCATGGCTCTTCTCTGGGCACTCTAAAGAACTTTCTCTCTGCCACGTCTGCTTTTCTGTGGCTGCCTGATCAGCCATCCCACTCCAAATCCCCTATTGTACATAGGTTTCCGAAAGGTTTACAACATTTATTTCCACCTTCTCCATTTGTTTTGCCTCAGTCTCATCCTCACTTACCTTGTGTGTGCTTTTTTGAGCCTCTGCACAATTGTCCCCTCGGGCTCCTTACCACTAAGACTGCCTTCCTGGTTGGGATAGCATCTGCCCATAGTGTCAGTGAGCTTCAGGCTTTCTCACCCAAGCATTCTTACCTCAACATTTATGCTGAGAAACTGTGGCTCCGCACAAGAGCCTCCTTTCTTGCAAAAGTGGTCACTCAATTTAATTTAGGCCAATACCTTACCTTATTACTTGTTTACGCTCCTCTACATCACTCCAAAGGAGATCAGCAACTCCACCATCTGGACCCAAAAAGGGCATGGTCATTCTACCTTGACCACACACACACGAGTTTTTGGTGCACAACCAACTCTTCATGTTGGAGCGAAGAAGGGACAGACCATACAGAAAAGGACCATCTCACGATGGATCGTACTTTGTAGCAAAATCTGATGCCCATTGGCTAAAAGCAACCCCCTGAAGGTTTACGTGCTCATTCAACCAGAGCTTAATCTGCACCAACTGTGTTGCCTTACGGAGTTCCAGTCCTGGACATCTGCCTAGCAGCAACTTGGGCATCTCTGCGCACTTTTGCCAAACACTGTCTGGACGATCAAATTGGTCCACATGCCCACCTTCGGGGAGGTATTGCTGTGGTATCTCTTCATAGGTAAGGAATCTGTGGCTAGAAGTCTCTATCAGATGAACAAGTTCATTACCTTTGATATTGCCTTATCTCATAGAGACTCTGTGAAGCTGCAGATTCTTTACTGACCCACCCATCCTCCGTGCTCTGCGAACGGATTTCTAGAGTCAGGGTTTTTCCCATTTCAGGGCCCTAGTTTTCCACACCAGTGGTAAATGCTCAATGTGCCTCTACACTTCCGGCATGGAAAATTGCAAAAAGTAACTTATGTCAGCGTGCCTGGGTGGTGTCTATATAGGAACCTCGAACGTCCCTTCCGGTGCAGATGATGCCAATGGGAGCGAACGATGCAACCTACCGGTTCGGAGGGGTACTGCTGAAGAAAGAATTTCTAGATACAGTATGATGCCTGGGTTTAATTCAAAGGTATGGAATCTGCGGCTAGATGGTCTTCACCAGATAAGGCATTACTGAAAGTAAGTAACTTGTTTGTTTCCCCCTTCTCTCTTTGCCATGCCTCAGTGGCACCTTAAGTTGATGCTCATCCTCTGTATGATTCCACCCCTTCGAACCCATGCACAGGCGTCTCAGCAGTGGTTTATTAAAGACTGTGTTCTAGGTTTTCAGTAATTCAGCTCAGTGTATTAGTGAACTTAGAACCAAATGGTCACACATTTTCAAGTTGGTAATTGCATCACTGTACTGACATTCTACATGCCTCCTGGGTTCACCAAAAAAGAGGGTAAACAACACTGCCTCGATAGGAGAGCTATTTCAATTTTCGGGATCCTTGTAGCAGATTCTAAATGTGAGGACTCTGCAGGAAGACTATCCGTAGGAAAGCTAGTTAACAAATATAACTAACGTGTTCATCGCTGGAGCACTGTAGTGGTGGAAGAATGACTTTATCTTTTCAGTTACCCAACTTATTCATTTAATTTTAAGATTATTTTTTCTATTCACAGTGGGAGACGGAAGAATGGGATATCCTGAAGAAGCTCCTTATGATGCTATTCACGTAGGCGCTGCAGCTCCTGTTGTCCCACAAGCAGTAAGCATTTAATTGTGGATATGTGAACTTACTACTAGAATGTTGTAGTGTTGTACAGTTACAACGCGTTTAGTGACAGCAAATTGTTTATTTATTTCAAAATATTGTCTCAAAATGCATTCTCTATAATAGAAAATTTAAGATTGATTAGATTAATTTACAAGATGCATAAATCCACAGTGACAAAGTGTTTTAATGAGATTTGTCTGTGGTGCAACAGACAATACTTGTTACATGTTTTACAATGTATTACAGTGGATCTATTGGTGATGAAGAAACACATTTATCACTTGACATGGCTTGAATCTTACTCTATCAAAGTATGGTACCCATTAATATGTTTCATTAACAAGGACACCAGATACCTAACAAATGCCAGAATGCTACATGCTCTGCAAATCGTACAGCAGTAACCCTTTGAGAAGTGGGTGCTCGGCAAGGTCTGCAACATGGACTAAGGAATAGGGTGCTGCTTGACAGTAGATTTGAACATCCATATCTTTGGAGTCAAGAGTATGTTATGGTGGGACATTTTCTCTGGTCAAAGTAATATTCAGACTTGGAGTTGGCTAAGAACGCATCACTCAGTATTGTATGTAACATACATTTTCCAATCCTTTTGAAAATTGAGTAACTGTGTAAAAACATGTTCTACCTTACTTGTTGTTTTCAGCATAGCCCCAAATCCCCAAAGTCAATTGGCCTTTTTAGTGGTGAAAGTGGAGCCCCATAGAATCCAGTGAACCCTATCCACATGCAAAAGCAGATTCATAACAGTTATTACTTGGCACATATGTATTATCTAGGTCCCGAAGAGAAGTACGGTCTGTTTTTTAAACTAGTTATGTTAGGAAAGAGCATTTTGTTACTATTTCATATGTACATAAGAGATTTAAAGCCCAATATGTCAAAATGTTAACTTAAATGTTATTGATGAATATATTGTCTCTTGTTCTAGCTTATCGATCAGTTAAAACCTGGAGGAAGATTAATATTACCTGTTGGTCCTGCTGGCGGAAACCAAATGTTGGAACAGTATGACAAATTAGAAGATGGTGGCGTCAAAATGAAACCTCTGATGGGGGTCATCTACGTGCCTTTAACAGACAAAGAGAAACAATGGTCCAGGTGGAAGTGATTTTCTGTTCCACTCTTTCTTCTAAATTCAGAAAAGGTGAAGGGGTGTAGATTTTAGCAGGTGGACTGCAAGGTTTGCTTTTGCTGCTTGCACTGCATCCTGCCACAGCATACTATTTACATGGTTGCTGTAAAAATTAGGCTTTAATGGCATAGAATCTTATGCTAACCTCGCACATCTTTATTAAAACACTTCTGATTATTCTATTTTCCTTTTGCATGTTTTTTACCTTATAATACATTTCTGCTTTCTTTAATTCACTTCTCTACGTTATAAGTTCACAATTGAAAGATGTTGTCCGTTCACCATACAAGTTACTTTTCATTCTATAAATTTTGCCACTGTATAAGTGGTGCGTACAACTGTCAGTAAAGGCTTTTCTTTTTATGCAATTAAGTTAATATTGACCATTTAGAAACTCAAAAAGCACACTACAGTTGTGTAATAGAGGTAGATTGCTGTTATCGTTAAAACAAATTGTTTGGCGTTTGTGGTGATTTACCCCAGGTATTTAGCAAGCTCGTTGGAAATAGCCAATGGACAATGTAGAAATATTTTTTAAATACATTTTTGAGAGGTTGAATTAGGCTAGTGAAATGTGTGTGCTGGTTAACTAAATTAATTTTTGGTAGTCTGATGATGATTTATGGGCCTTTTTTACAGGCAGAGCGTTTCCAATTAACACAACTACAGCATTGGATGTTTCATATATTCGCATGCTTAAGTAATTCCACGTAGTCGGGCTGTGGGACTTCCTGGTAATCTTAAATAGCAGTGAACTGTGTTAAAATGGCCATCAGCATCAACAGTGATTTAGTGGCATATCTACATCATATGAAGCAACCGAACTTCAACCAATAAGGTGGGAGTGCCCACTCTCCTGCTCCCCATAGAAGCCACAGTAGATCAGATTTCTATTATATGTTGTGTGTGAGGTATTCCCCAGGCCGATCTCTGTGACCTTATACTGACACTTTTTTTCTGGTCCACCAAAGGACTAAACCATCCCTACCTTAAGCTTTCAGAGTAATGCAAGTTGTTTTTAGGGGAAATTTATCTTTCTGGGCCAGGGAAACCTGTTGTTTATCCTCAGCTGTCGCCATGGCTGACAGTGAAGAAACCCTGTTTAAGTCCTGTTCATTTTGTTGCCCTAAAAAGATTTGTACTGAAGACTCTCTTAATAAATGTATGTAATGCCTTGATCCAGCGCTCTAGCCTTTGTGGTGTGACATTTGTAGGCTTTTCCATATAAAATAATAAGAGACAGAACGGAGGTTAGCCCTTCATTGGAGAAGAAAAAAAGACCTCCTTCTAAGGGGTTACTCCTTCTGAGAGTCAATATGCTAAGGGCTCCTCGAAACACTTCCACGAAGGTGGTGCAAAAAAGGAAACACATTTTTCTGAGGTCGATCTTCAAAATAAAGGGCTCCAGCCAGCGCTTCCCACAAAAGGTTTGGAGATTCCTAAAAAAAATGCTTCAAACAAGGTGATCACCAGTCTGTGCAAAAAATCTGTCAAAATAAAGCTTGCTGGACCCCTTAACTGATTTCCAGCCTCTACAAATGTCCTCTTCTTCGTTGATGTTAAAAAAAAATCTAATGTCAAAGACCAGGTTAGTCATCAACGGTACCATCTTCTATGTCGAGACCACCGTCAGCAGCCAGATCATTGTTGAAGCCGTTATCTGACTCCTCAACGACAACAGTCAACTGCAGTTTTTTTCCATGATAGTCACTTTTTCAGCCACTCAAGTGACCGCAAACCACCCAACACAAATAAGTTTCTGCAATTTTCAGTGGCTTATGTAGACCTCAGACATGTAGAGGATATTTAAATCACTTCAGACATCAATGCCATCAATGATACCCTCTGTAACACGCCAGTTGCGCCCAGGATTACACACCCAACATAAACAGACAAGTGTATGGTAGATCATCTACACGAAGGAGCGCATCCCAGTCTAGCTCTTAACACAATCAAAAATGCTCTTGACTTCTCGCAACAGAATTTACCTTTTTGCCCTAGCACGGGAGTCGATCAATCAATTGATGAGGCATGTTGTTCATTTGATTCATTGCTTGAACTGTATGTAAAGGCCACCTGTTTGCCCACCAGGAAAAGAACATCTTCATTTGAGGGACCTACAAAAACAGGATAGACTCCTTCTACTCAAAGAAGCAATCAAGCCAGTACTTAAGAACCAATGGAATCAAGGATTTTATTCCTGACTATTTCTAGTAAAAAACAGAAGGCTGGTCAATCGAGACCTATCATGGACCTCGAGGAACTCAACAATTCCCTTGGCAAAAGAAACCTTCAACACATCGCTCCACGAAGTCATCTTGATGGTCCAGGGAAAACAATAACCTGACGTCCTTGGATATTCACAATGTTTGTTCACATCCCAATACACTGTGAACACAGACAATACCTTCTCTTTGCAGTGACAGACCACCACTTACAAGTCTGTACCATTCAGCCTCAAGTCAGCATCTCAGATATTTGCAAAGTGCATAGCTCTAGTTGCTGCTTACCTTCGGCGACAGGGTCACCAGGTTTACCCGTACATGGACAACCCGCTTGTCTAAGGTAAAGGCAAATGCTTCGATGGCTGCCTGCCAAAAGCCAGGGCTTACACTGAACATTGACAAGTCCTGCACAGAACTTCTCATAGAACTACAGTTCTTGGGAGTGATATTAGACACACAAGTGGAAAAAGCTTTCCTCTCCATAGAAAGATAATGAAAACCTCAAAGCATGGTAAAGATCTTATCTGGCAAGCAGTGTCTTCCATATAACATAAGTCCCTGCTGTGCCTGATGTCTTCATACATAGGTCTTGTATCCTATTGGTGTCTCAGGTTGAGACCCATCCAGCAAGAACTGAGCGGTGAATGGAAACAGTTCACAGGCCCGTATGCCTTTTATATTATACTCCGGATAGAATCGCTAAATGGTCATCGGGTAATACTATAAGTAGTGAGCTGGCAAAATGCCCAAGATGTAATTTTATATGCGGCCGACCTCAAACATATGTTTTTAACATTTCCGGAACTATCAATATTCTGCCAGAAGGTTGGGGATGTTCTGCATCGAAAGCTAGGGATTGAAATACCTTGGTCGACCACTGAAATTATGATGGGATATAGTTCTACAAATTCTAACTGTAATAGTTTGTTTGCTATTCTATTAGTTGCAGCAAGATTAACTATAGCGTGGATATAGCCAAAACCACCAACTGTGATGGATTGATGGCTGCTAGTAAGGCAGATATATGACATGGAACTCGCATTGGCCGAGACGAGAGGGATCCGCTCTGACTAAATGTACTGTAATCTGGGGACATTTGTTTTGAATGACATTAGCAGAAAGAAATGATTTGGCCATTTTTCTTAGCTGATGTACTGATGACCGATTATGCATTTATTAGTTTAATTTTTTTCTCCATTTTATGGTGGTTATGTTAGATGGATGTCTGTTTATATCTAATTGAGTATTTTATTTGTCTTGTATATGATGCCTTCTCGTTGACAAATAAAAAGATATAAAAAAAAAAAAAGGGAAACCATTCACAGGCCCTGGGATTGCACAGTCAAGCAAGTTCCACTATGGAGGTGGATCTCAATGCAGGCTTCCACTCCATCGTACATCGGGCATAGTGGTACTCAAAAATGATGCTGTGATGGAAGACTGGGGATGAAACATGCAAAAACGTAGGACTCAATCCCTTTGTTCAGATATAGATTAGAAGCACCACATTACCATCCAGGAACGCAGAGATAAAAGAATGGGTCTCCAAGTGTTCCTTCCAGGTCTGACAGGTAAAGCGGTCCTCATAAAAACAGACAGTGTTGATATTCTTCATCACCAACAAGGAGGAATGAAGTCCGGCCTCTGTCAGAAGAGGCACAGTCACTGTGTGACGGGCCTGTCACCAGTCAAGTGGACTTTGCCATGGAGCATCCCCCTGGACAGCAAAACGATCAGGCTGATGCATTCAGTCAAACACTATTGTAATTGAAACTCCACCAAGACTAAGCGTGGTAAACCCATGCTGGATTTGTTTGCCAACCAAAAGAAATGCTAGTATAACGCCTGCAGGTTTTGGCAACCAAAGGCCAAGGGTAATTCCTTTTTGATCAGATAGTTGAGCATGCTTGCATACCTCTTTCCACCATTTTCCCTGAGGAAAGCAAAGACAGACCATTGTAACCTGATTATCATTGTCCCGGGCTGACCTCGCCAGTACTGCTTCACAGAGCTCTTGATTCTCTAAATGCCCTTCAATACCACTAAAGATGCATTCCAAACTACCCTTCAGGCCCAACCGAGACATTCTGCACCACAATTTCAATCGTTGAGCCTGACAGTTTGATACCTGACAACCTAAAGTATGATCACCATGATCTCTCGGCAGAATGTAGAAACATCCTGGTGCAAGTTCAAGTGCCGGCTACCACCAGAACTTGCAATGTCAAATGGAAATGCTTTTGTGTCTAGTGCAAGGCAAAAGCATTCCATCCAATGACAGTAATAACTCATCAGTTACTTCCTTATTCACTGAACTTGGCAAAGGATAGTATAACATACTCAATTTGAGTTCATCTTGCAACAGTTATGGAGTTCTGGAGGACAGAGAGAAACTCAGTCACGCTTTTCTCGCAGAGAATCATAATGTGCCTTTTCAGAGTCTTGACCTACAATACCCCGGGAAACAAAATACTGTTCTGAGACAACTTATGTTGCCTCCGTTGGAACCTACCTAGAAGGATATTTAAAGCTCCTCTCCTAGAAAACACAAAAAACATGATTTTACTATGAAAGAACCCTAACTTTTGTTTCACAAAGGACAAAGTTATCTTGAGGACCAATCCCAAATTTATTTCCAAGGTCCCTACTGACTTCCTTCTCTTGTGCTGCGATCCTTTTGTCCAAATTCCACAACTTCATCAGAGAAGTCTTTACACTCACTTTATGCGCACACATGCTTCAAGTTTTATGTTGGCAAGATGAGACATTCGCTCTGCGGACTCAATGTTTGAGTCCTTTGGCCATCTAATAATAGGCCGACCCCTGTGTGACCAGGTAATAGCATATTGGTTATCATCTTGCTTCAGGGAGGCCAATTGTCCAGTGCAGGGGCGAGTGAGGACAAACTCCACCAGGAGCATGGCTACACAAACCGCACTCTACACTGAAGTGCCTTTACGAGACAACTGCTGTGCTGCTATCTGGAAGTTGAGTGCCTTTTTTCCATCTTTTTTCAGAGATGTCCCCAAAGAAACCCACTGCGTTCAAAGTCTTGTGGCGCCTGTCATCAACCGGTTTCAGTGACGGACCCAGCTTGGTGTGTCTGTGGTGCCTGTAGAGGGACCACGACTCCAAGTCGTATGCAGGGTGCAATATTTTGAGCCCCAAGGTCATCTGCAAGTGGACCATGAAGCTCTTGGCCACTCACCAGGCAACTCCACGCCACACCAGGTCTTGTTAGCGTGGGAGGTTTCGGGTCAGTCCTAGTCACACTTCAGGACTTCTTCAGGTAAGTCCCATAAGAAGTCAAAGCGTTCTTCAATATCTGTGCCGCTCCCATTTTGCGTATGATGCCAGGGAACAAAGCTACAAATATCGACCTGTGCCGCTGGTGTCAGAAACTGGGTCTTTCTGCCCTTCCCTGAATTTTGTGGACCCAGAGTGACCTCCCCCCTTTTCCAAGATCTTAATGAGCCAATGAGCCTTATTTTGGGTCAGTCAGACACCTCTGGAGCAGTTTCTGACCCTACGAGGTCTTCTACGTGGCCTCAGCCGGCAGGGTCCGCCCTCAGCACCAATCGACCCCTCGGTGGATTGACTACATCCGCATGACCTCCTCCCTCTGTGGTGACCTCCTCCCTCTGTGGTGACCTCCTCCCTCTGTGGTGACCTCCTCCCTCTGTGGTGACCTCCTCCCTCTGTGGCGACCTCCTCCCTCTGTGGCGACCTCCCTCCCCCCTCCGTGGCGCCCTCCCCCTCTGTGGCGTTGTCCTTCCCCCTCCTCCTTGGTGACCTCCGACCCCCTTCTCCGTGGTGACCTCCTCCCCCGCCCCCTCCATGGCAACCTCCTACTGACTTCCTCTGTGGTGACCTCCTCCCCCCTCCTCCTTGGTGACCACCTCCTCCTTCTAGCAACCTCGTACCTCCCCCCCCCCCCCCCCTTTCCTCCTCCGTGGCGACCTCAGTGTTTTCCCTACCACACCACAGGATAGAGAATCTTAAGGGGCTGGATACCTTCGGTCAGGTGATTTTCTCTTCTGCCAGCCTGGCACTGTGGTCCACGAACCCTGCATGATTATTTGGCCATTATTCCAATACTGTGTGGGATACAGTTGTGCAAGTGATACTGATGGCCCCTGATGAGGCCCGGGCCATACTCTACCCCGCCATTGCTGACTGGTGAGGCGCAACAAAGTTCACAATCAGATGTGGGTATCATACAACCTACTTGCGGGGCCGAGCCATCTCTTCTTTGCTGGTGCATCGCCATCATGCCTGGTTGAGAAATACTGGCTTTTTGGGACATGTTCAAGCCTCGCTCATGGACATGCTCATCAATGGAACCCACCTTTTTGGAGACTAAGCAGATTCAGCTTTGGATAGATTCAAGCACAGTAGGGCCACTGCTATGTCTTTGGGGTTCTCTGAGGCCAAACAGCTGCATTCCACCCTACACCCTTTCTGTGGAAACGGTAGGGGCCATCAGCCATGTCCATTCCCCCCCCCCCCTAGCCGCCACAGCCAGCAATATGTCCTTTCAAGGCCACGGAAATGGCCCAAAGCCAGAGGTCAGCCAGAACTGCTCATCTCCACCCCCTAGCAGCTGCACAGTCTGTCTCTTTAATTTGCTGTTAATCCAGCAGGGGCATCCAGTTGGTTGCAGAATCCAACCCCATCTGCATAGAGGACCAAAATATTGAAAAGGTAAGTGCAAATAGATAAGTATAGATTTACTATTCTTAACTCTAAAGCTGCGTACCTTGAGGATATATACATCATCAAGGTACATATATGAGGAGTTATATGAAGTAAAACGTTACTTACCTTCACAATATTTGTGTACTCTATATTCTTGACACGATATTTTGGTCCACGATATTTCTGTTTCTGGTATTCTGTCTAAATAGTGAGTGATTACAGCAGAAAAATGGGTGCTCTAGATTATCCAACGGCCTCCCCTTCTAACAAACCATGTTGCAACTTCCTGCGTCCTCAGATCAGCTGGTAGAGGAGCGCTTTGCGCTCTTGTGACAGGAAGTGCTGGCTCTTCTGGCAAAAGGAACCATCAAGAGGTTGCCACTGGGAGAGGTAGGTCATGGTTGCTATTACAGCTACTTGCTGGTGCTAAAGAAGGATGAAGGCCTCCATCTTGAGATGCTCACCCTTGCACAGGTCTTATCTGCCCTCGACCCTGGAGACTGGATGGTAACATTGGACTTGTAGGGTTCCTATTTCAACATCCCTGACCTGCCTGCACACAGATGCTACCTGTGGTTCACAGTGGGCCAGAAGCATTATCAGATCACTGTGCACCCCGTTGGACTTACTAGTGCCCCTCGGGTGTTCAAAAAGGTGATGGCGATGGTTCCAGTCTTCCCGTACTTCGATGATTTACTTTAGAAGGCATCTTCCCCCCCCCCCCCCCGGGCACTCGTCTCCCACTGCAAGACCAATGCAGACCTCCTGTACTCACTTACTCACTGGGGTTCACTATCAACTTGCCGAAGTCACACATGATTCCCTCAAATGCTCCCATTAATCGGAGCTGTTCTTGATACAGTGCATTTTCGGGCTTATCCTCTGGAACATCGACTCCAAGATATTCCGGCTATAAATCTGATGTTTCAGCCTGTATCCTGAATTTTTGTGAGACTGACTTTGAGGTTACGAAGCCTCATCGCTTCCTGAATCCTATTGGTAAAACATGCCCATTGGCATATGCTGGTTCTGCAGTGGGACTTGAAGACAGAGTGGGCAAAACATCAGGGTAAGCTCTCCTACCTGGTCCATATATTGGAGGGAACTGCAAAAGACCTACAGTGGTGTCTCACAGACCACTTTTGGGTCAACAGCAGACCTCTCTCTCTTCCCCACCCAAAGCTCACAGTGGTGACATGCGTCACTTCTGGGTTAGTACAGGCACCAGGGAGAGGTGGAGATCAGTCTCAGCTCCACATCAGTCAGTTGGAACTGAAAGCGATCCAACTGGAAAGACTTTCTTTCTTACATCAAGGGAATGCTAGTTCAGGTGTTCACGGACACCACCACCATGTGGTATTGCAACAAGTAGGACGTGGTGGGGTCGTGGAGCCTATGTCAAGACGCTCTGCGTCTGTGGACATAAATAGAACGTCGGGCATTTGCCTGGTGGTACAACATCAGGCGGGCTCTCTGAACACCAGAGCAGACATAGCCATCAGTGCCTGGCAGATCATGAACGGCATCTTCATCCAGAGGTGGTACCTGGTCTCTTTCAAGAGTGGAGAGGAGAACCTTGGTTAGATCTAGCCACCACCGCTGAGAACGCACAATGTCTGCACTTCTGCGAGCTGGAGTTTACAAGGCGGCTTCCGCTCGTAGACTCATTTAGTCTCCAGTGGAGCTCATGACTCATGTATGCCTTTCTGCACTTCCCACTCCAGTCCAGAGTTCTCAAAGATCAAGAATGAATAGGTCCAAGTCATCTTAGTGGATCCAGGCTGAGCACGGAGGGTGTTAGACCGGACAGCTTAGGGTGGTCTTACCCCCAACATTTTGCTTTCTCCTCTTACTTTTTCAGTGCTCCTTCTTGCTGGTATTAGGACTCTGCATCCTTTACCACTGCTAACCTGTGCTAAAGTTCTTGTGCTGTCTCCCCAAAAACATGATAATATTGGTTCTTCCCGAATTGGCATATTTGATTTACTTAGTAAAGTGCACTACATGTGCCCAGGGCCCCGTAAATTAAGGGACACTAGTCTGCTTGCAGCAGTTATTGTGCCTCCCACATACGTAGCCCTCTAAACATCACTCAGGCCTGCCATTGCAGAGCCTATGTGTGCAATTTATGCTTCCATGTCGACCTTGCAACTTGCAAAATAAACCTTTTGCCAGGCCCAAACCTTCCCTTTTTTAGGTCGATGCTAGGGAATGCGCATGCGCAATCTTTGAAGCGTGCTGTATTCTGTAAAAGCACTTTGATCCCGCCTGCTGCTTACCACAGGTTGACTCCAATGTTGATGTTCTTTGCTGCCTCTTAATTGTTTTGTACAGCTGATATGTCAGTTCCATTCCTAGCTGAGGAGCACCTCGTAAGAACAGATTTATTTCACTTAATTAGTTCCCATTTGCAGGTACTACTTCTTCTACTCCTCTCCCAATCCCCCTGCCCGGTTTGCTAAGGGGTGTATTTTTTGCTTTCACCCTATACTAATTTATTTTCTGATCCATTTTTGGTGATTTTCAGGTGCCCTGAAGGGGGACTACTGTACCACTCTGAAACTGTGCGCAACCCAAAATCCTCCCCAGTTGTCAGCCCCGGGTTCCAAACTCTTTCACAAATACTGCTTCAACAGTGCTACTACTACTCTCATCCGAAGCCCACATTAGAAACCAGCGGGCATTCTGGTGCCAACTGCTGGCAGCCTCACGAGAGATGAGTTCCACGGTCATCCCTTGTGCTGTGCAATCTTTCTGAACCTCCGCAAACTGGGAAAAGAGAATGCCTGTCGGGAAACAGTCAGTATCTTTGGTGACCAGTTTACATTTCAAGGCAACCCTAACTCTAAATCTCAGGTGTGTTTTGTACAGTAAGGGGGGGGGCAAGGGTTTTAGGGGGGGGGGGAGGGGTCCCCAGGATGCAATCTGTGCACACTTGTGCAAACTAAAGAGCTTGTTTGCCATCGCTGGTACTGAGGATGAGCTGGGGCGCAAATAATTTTTGAGTGGTGACCCTTTGAACTACAGCAGCTCCCCCTGAAGAAGCTTCATGCCATGCTGGCGCCGACCTTTAAATGTTCATAACCTGACCTATGGTCCCAGCCCCCTATTGCGCCAACATACACAGAGCGCTGGAGGGGCAACCACGGCAAGCCATCTCTGCAATCTGACCTTCCACCCTTTGGTATCCCCGAAAGTTCAGGCTCTCCCAGTAACTCACACAGTCCTGTATTTTTTCATTTGCATTTGGGCACCTGCAGTTTTTGCTTTTATCTAGTCTAAGCCAAGACTAGAAGTTCCAAAATGCACAGAAACTGACAGGATTGCGAACTAGTCAATACTTTTCGAGAAACGGCCAACTCTTGGTTGTAGGTGTCTTTCTGTGGATTTTTATTTTTTTTCCTATTGCACTATTTATGCTTTCTTATCTTAAGTTTTTTCACGGTCTACCATGGAAAAAGTCCATCCTAGTTTGTCAAATTGTGTTCTCTGGGTGAATGTGTATAATTTAGGTTTACGAGAGTAAAGTCCTCCAGTGCATCTCTGTTGATCAACACTATAACCAAAAAATAACTCTTCTATTGGACATTCCTATTTTATCTATTTATTTACATTGTTTCTATAGTGCTGCAGTAGCAAAATTGTAGTTTGTGTGCTTTCATATGCAGATAGATTACAGTGCAACATATTGAATGTACATAAGAATATGAACACCATAAACAGACGAGCTGAGAGGATGTTCTAAGAGGACCCAGAAAACATTGAATACATTTGTATTTTTGCCAACTGAATCTCAGTGCTATATTAATGTCACGTGGGCAGCTTACTGAGGGTGCAGCCGCAGAAGGGCACACAAGGGCGCTGTATTGAAACAAATGGCTTTGTTGGTGGGTGAAGGGACCATCAAAATCGTAAAACATAATTTGGCCTGAGGTCTTACTCCGAAGCTGCTTTGAGTTTAGGTAAGGCCCATCAACCATTGTGAACTATATTGTAGGTTTGTGCCTAGGTATTAAAACCTCGATTCTTGTTTGCAAGTTTAATCATCCTAACCATTGCCTGATGAACGCAGCCATTGAAAAGTGGATACTGCCTTGAGAAACTTATTGAGTGGACATCTATTTGGACTTCTCAAGAGACCTGTGTTTGGTCTTATGGTGACCGGTTCAATTCCTGGCAGTTCCACTTAGCATTTTATCTTTCTGAAGTCCATAAAATGACTACCATTGAGTTGGGTAACAATATACCTATGTTATTCAGTGCCCAGATGCCCCAAGAAGTAAACTTGCACTTTACGAAAAAAGACTATTTTAGAGGGTCAAATTTTGCCAAGAATCTCCTGGTTAGAAGAACTCAAGGACTGGCTTAAATCTACCTGAGGGCACTCAGTGGCTGGGGCATCAAATATAGCAGTGTCTGGTCTACAGCTCCTCTATTGTTGCAGGTGGGAGCAGAGTTTGGAACCACACCAACTGTGGAGTCAATCCACCTAAATTTGAGCTTGACAGCAATGCATCAGTCAAGTGTTTCTTAGATCTAGATTACATTGTTTAAATCATAATTTCAGATTTACAGCCAACAAAGCCCAAGCCGATAGGGACCTTTACAAAATCCTGCTGAATGATGTCACTTCGGCTTTTATTCTCAAAACTAAAAAACATATGTCAAATCCACCGACACCTTCACCCAATTACTGACCTCTATCTTTTTAGGTCTGGCGTTAGTGAAGACCTTTTGATTTGACTATTGTATACATAGCCTTTACTTAATTAGAAGGGCTTTGGAATGGCCCTGTTTGTCTACTGGCCTGGTGTTGTCATTCACATTTTTCTCAGGCCCCATACAGCACGAAGCAAAGGGACAGCCCACTTCAGCCATTGTCTAACTTCACTGTGAGTGTTGGAATTCTGTCCTCTCACAAGAAGCACATCTACATGCAAAGGAGTTCCCTTCAATTCCAGGGCTGACTATGACAATATGTGCTTTTGACACATTCAGGTGTGCATAATGTCTGCTTGGTTACATATAAAGTAACAAAAATGCTTAGAGCACTTTTTTATTATAGCTTTTCAACATGCTGCACAGCAGCCACTCTGCTGTACAACATAGCTTAAAGACATTGGCAAGGCCAATAACTTTGGCTAAACAATTATATGGTCCCAAAGGCGAGACCTATTGTGTACGCCAATGCTTGTTATAAATATGTCACCCCTAAGGTAGGCCCTGGACAACCCAGAGGGCAGGATGCTATGTATCTAAAAGGCAGGCCATGTCATTTTAAGTTTTACATGTCCTGGTAGTAAACTCTTAAATTTAATTTTCACTACTGCAAGACCTATATCTCCCATAGGATAACATTGGGATTCCTTTATTACATTTTATAACTGTAATTTAAGTGGGAAGCTATAACTGATTTACGTTTGGTGTTTCTGGAATGACAATTTAAATTCCAAACTTTAGGTGAAGTCAAATTTTAATTTGCAATTCTGAAAAAGCAGCCTTTAGAAAGGTTGGCATCTTCTTACATTTGCCATTTGGTGCCTGCTGCCGGTCTCTGATCACATGTCTGGGGTGGATGACAGCTGGGTTTTGTGTATTTCCCATAGACCGCCACACACACTGGGAGCTTAGGTGTGACTTGATGGGCCACCCTTGCAGGATGGAAGGGAGAAGCTGGACCCAGCTTCACACCTGAATAGTCTGTGTCCTGTCACCACACAAAAGGCTGCATACCCCCCTGTAGAGAGTTTATAGAGCCAGGGCAGGAAGAGTAGTACCCCTGTGCACTTTTAAAGGCATGTCTTTGAAGTCCCCCCTCACCCAAACACTCATTACTTCAAAGGCACTACTGGGCATACGTAGACCTCAGCCACCACCACTTAATACACTTCTGGACGTGTGGATACTCTGCCAGGAAGGAGGACTGCCATTCTGCTGGACTGCTGCTTTGTTGGACTCTTGCTCTGCTGCCCTCTTGCCTGGGTGAGAAGGACTGGACCTGCATCACTTGACCCCAGAGTGACTCCAAAAGGCTAACTGGCTGGCCTCCCGATCTTAAGTCTCAGGGACAGAAGACTTCCAACCCCTGCACCTGGACTCTGCCATCTGTGAGTCTACCCTGCCAAGTGGTTGGTGCTACCCCAGTTCTGGACACTTGGGAAGTGGGCCTAAGATGCTAGCCAACGGCATCTTTTCTGCTGAGCGATGCATCGATGAGCAGAACGAGCGCATCTCCTTGGCAGAGTGGTGTGTCCCTTAGCAGAACAGACATTTTGCCGCTGTTGGGTGGAGTTGACTCCTTGCAATAGACTCATCGCCACAGCCTCCCACACCTGGAACCGACACATCACTTTTGGGACCGCCACTGTGCAACAATTTTCCCTGTGCAAGCTCCTTGCTACCCTCGTTGACAGCAGCCTCAACTACACTGCTGAAATTCCGCGTTGCTGCTTCACTGCCTTGCATCCTCGGCACTAGACTTCACATCACTGGCCTCATCAACAGGATCCTCTACATCGACGTGGTAGAACCTTGCACCGCAGCCTCGTCTCATCTCTGAACCAACACATCGCCTCAGCTGCGTGATGCATCTTCGACGCAGATCCACGCAATGCTTCACAACCAGGATTAAGGTTCTTTGTTCAGCAGGCCTAACTGGGTTCCTGTAGCTGGCTCGCGCTCCGTCGCGGTTCGCCTGAACTTGTGACTTTGTCCCATTACGGCACAAATACATATCTCCAATAGCGCTGTTTGCTCCCAGGCATTATTTTACTTTAAACTCAATACTCCATTTCCACCAATTGGATTTTTATCGTTTTGGTCTTGTTTTATTTATTAAATTAAGCTCTCTTATAACATGGTCTGGAATCTGTGTGTGGTATCCCAGACAACCAAAAACCTAATTTCTGACATTGGTGATTAGAGGTGAGGATAGGGACCTCTCTTTACGTAGTACCATACAGTGATTTGGTTTATACTACCATTCCATATCCAAGACCAATTCGAATTTTAAATTTCCCGATTGGCTTTTTCTGATTCTCCAAAAACCATGTCTCTGTTGGATCTGAAATTACCCCTGAAAGAATAGTTTGAGCTGGCCAGCATGGGTGTCTACACAGTGGCCCAATTCAAGGAGTTCTTCTAGGAGAGTGGGGGGGGGGGATGCTACCTGCCAAGAGCACCACCAGGAAGGTGGAACTGCAAAAGGCACTAAGGGCCTGGGCATAAGCACGCCTCACACAGATTGAAGCCACAGGAGGGGATGATGAGATGGAGAGACCTGAGGAGGACCCTTCTGGGGAACCACCTGCAGTGGAAAGGGTGCATTTTGACCCCTGAAGTGGAGCCCCATGACATTGCAGAGAGCAGTCTCTTCCCGCAACTTGTCCCCAGAGGAACTTGCAAAGAGGAGAGAGAAGAGGGAATTCACCTAATCGATTAGGAGAATGGTCTCCTATATAGTAAGCCTAAGGTTCCTGGTTCTGGTGCAGCCCATGTGCCGGTGGTCCCCCAGTGGTACAGGACCTTGCTACTGGGTTTGGTACATGATAGACCGCTGGAAGGACATTTAGGGCCAGACAAGGCCTTTGTCATGCTAGTCTCCCACTTCTATTGGCTCAGAATGAAGACCGCCTCATGCATTCTGTAAGTTCTGTCTCACCTGCCACACCATCTATTAACATGAGACTTACTCAAATCACGTTATTATTCTAGGTAAAATAAATACAGTAGCAATTAAGTACCATTTGTATTACTGTTCAATTGTGCAGTTCAACCACTATGCTCTTTATAGACCACAGTTAGCATTTCTTGTGGGGTTTAAGTGCTTTGTGAAAGAAGTGCACACAGTATTTGGCAAGACTGACTCGCCATATCAGGAAGCAGCTCTGGAGACGGCATCCAGACGACGTGCTTTGCAGATGTGAATTCCCACATAGTAGCCTTGCAGAATTGAAGACTAAAAGTTTATAAGTTTATAAAAGCAATTGTGTAGTTGAACTTGTCTGTCTAGAAGGCTTAGCAGCTAACTAAACCTGTGTTCCAATTCTAGCGCCTGACCCTAAAAGGAATGTGTGGTTTATGAAACCAAAAGTGGGAAATATGACAATTTCATATTTCGCTGTTCACCATTGCATTAGCCAGGACCTTTCAATTTTGTTAAAATTATTATATTATGTATTCTAGAGGCTTTCTGCCAGCCCCATTCATCCATTGGTCTGCAGGTGTCATTCACATTTTTCTTCTGCCCATTACAGCGTGCAGAATGGGGCAGTGAATCACCCATCTCAACCATTGACTCACTTCACTGTGAGTGAGGGCATTCTGCTCTTTCACAAGAGGTAGAACTTCACGCAAAGTAGCTCCTTTCAGTGGCACACATTGCAGGGAAAGTATGTGCTTTTTGTGAAAATATTTGAGCTTTTAGCCATTTTTTAAATGTATTTTCATGTGCCCAGCAGACACCCTGCCCCCCTCAACAATACAGTTTTCCAAGAACAGTGAAAAAAACATGCATTGACATTGCGAAGAGGCTGGCAGTACATACCATTCCTTCGGGCTTTGCCATTGCTTTTTTTGTTAAAGGATTGATTTATTTAAAACAAAACGTGTGGAAATAGAATAGCTTTACGTGATTTAACATCTGCACCAGGTACATAAGAATAATCATGCACAACCTGCCTGTTTGTTATTCTCATGGTATATAGGCCTGTGTGTGTCTTCACCATTTAACTGCAAAATGCTGCTGTTACAAACAGCTGCCTTTTTTAAAGCTGAAGATAAGCCTTTTCAGTGTCACAGGCTCTGCTCCTACTCGAAGCTGTGTCTAGCAAAGAGACTAATGTTCTCAAAAGCTAGACTGAAGCATTCAGCTGATTGTGGCTTTGAGTGTAAGATATTGTCCTAATGGCATTGCATGTTAGTTGCCATCTTCACAGAAGAGAAACATTAAAACATATTTTTCAAAAGATAATGGACAATATTTTCATTTTACGTATTAATATATATGATTTGTATCCTAGTTGTGTTGTGCTTTTTCTTAATGAGTGCTATGTGCCTTCATGGCCACCATACTACTGAGGTGGTGGGCATTCTGTTTGAGTTTTGGAAATTAGAATGTATAAGGACAGAAGGAAGGAGATGTCTGAAGGAACACTATATTTCTGTAGTAGGGGATCTCTGTTAGTCATAATCTATGAATAGTCCCACCCATGTGCGGGGACCCCGGAGCAATCCAAATATCTCTTAAGCTGTCCTGCATTTGCAAACCTGCAAAGACACTTAAGAGACAGACAAAATAATACAGCCTAATAACAATATGGCTGCACTGGCCAGCACTTCATCTGAAGTGAACACAAAAGCCAAAATAAAGTTTAAATGTCATTTTTATTCACATCTGACATGTTCCTTTATTGTATCACACTCCCTTCACCAAAATCCCTTTAAACAATAGAGAGGAAGGGGTGGACAGACAAGCCCTATAGGCTGTCATTATGTGTCTGCTAAAAGGATACCGTGCCTTTAAGGAACTCTCCAGAGACCCCCGGTATCCCAGGATGCACAGCCAAAGCAAGTTACTTTCAGTTCTTTTTTCCGGCTCCTGCTAGCAGGACCCTGGAGCTTGAGCTCTACCCTTTTGGGTGGTTATTTTGGATAAAAATTTGTTTTCTTTTGATAAAGAAGTTTGTTCATTCGACGTCTAGAGCCTTTCTCTGCTGCATCCTGCAATTTGGTGCAGTTTGACCCACTCTTAGCATGGCTTTATTTGATAAATGCCCTGAGTGTGGGAGGAAAATGGCCAAGACGGACCCACATGATGTCTGTATTCTCTGCTTATCATCTTCACATGTCCCTGCTACATGTGACATCTGCAAGACCTTCTCCAAGAGGACCCTGAGAGACAGAGAGAAGATTCGCCTTCAGGGACAGGAGAAGCAGAGAACAGGTGGGACTTCGGGGCATGGAGGATCTCATTCCCCTCCCTCTGCCCATGCTTCAGCCACTGGAGGGACCTCCGGGCAGAAAAAGGAGCAGAAACGACACCTACCGGCTGGTAGATCGCGTTCGACGTCGAAGGCGAGAGGTAAAGCACCGGTGTGTTCGCCGTCGATCCAGGGCTCTGGATCTCGGCGTTCTCGACGTTCGACGTCGAGAGAGGGGCCTGCGAGACCTAGGACTAGGTCGCCGTCGAGGATTCCACAGTCGACGTCGACACACCATCGACGTCGTACCGAGCCCCACAGACAGCGCAGCTCGCCGTCGAGGCGAACCCGCTAGTCTCCTTCGCCGTCAGCTCATGGATCGACATCGACGCCGAGACACCGGCGACTGCCGTCTAGGCGTAGGAGATTGCCGTCTAGGCGTAGGAGATTGCCGTCTAGGCGTAGGAGATTGCCGTCTAGGCGTAGGAGATTGCCGTCTAGGCGTAGGAGATTGCCGTCGAGGCGTAGGAGATTGCCGTCGAGGCGTAGGAGATTGCCGTCGAGGCGTAGGAGATTGCCGTCGAGGCGTGGGAGATTGCCGTCGAGGCGTAGGAGATTGCCGTCGAGGCGCCACCGTTTGCGGTCAAAGGCGAGGAGAAGCCGTACGAGGTCGACGCTCAGTTCGACGTCGAGGACATCGGGTAACACTTCTTCGGAGATTACGATATCCAATCGTGGATCTAGTAGAAGAGGGCGCTCCCCCTCGTTTACTTCGGCACGGGATAGCCCGCCAAGAAGAGAAGGGTGGACGGAAGTCCGGACAGTGCTAGTCCGGGTTCTCCTGCAAGGAGTGATGGAACTCCGCAGCCTCTCCCTCAGCCGCTGCCTCCTACGCCTCCTCCGCCTCCTTCTTCTCCTCCTTCTCCTCCTTCTCCTCCTTCTCCTCCTTCTCCTCCTTCTCCTCCTCCTTCTCCTCCTTCTCCTCCTTCTCCTCCTTCTCCTCCTTCTCCTCCTTCTCCTCCTCCTCCTAAGCGACCTATGCCGCCTCCGCCACCACCGGTGCCTCAGCTCCCGCCGTCTCCTCGGCTACCTGTGATTCCTAAGGCCCCACGCAGACTGAGATCACGCTCTCGATCTCGCCGGAGGTCACGGAGCAGACACAGATCGTCCACTCACACAAGGCATGGACGACTGAGATATAGGTCTCGTTCCAGAGGCACGAGGTATACGGACTCTTCTGGCAATGGACGGCTTTCCCCCTCGTTGTCGGAAACGCCTCCTACTAGAATCTCGCTGGTGGATGATATTGCCACTTTCCAGGATGTACTGATGAGGGGGACGGCGAAATTGGGAATCTCAGTGGCAGTGCCGGTTCCCACTACCTCTGTGATATTTGAGACATTGCACAAGGCTCACCTGTCACGCCCCCTCCTTCCTTTGGTTCCAGGTTTGGAGGAACCAGCCATGGAGGTCTTCTTGACACCAGCCGTGGTGAAGTCTGCTCCCTCACTGTTGCAGAAAAAGTACAGGACCCCTGATTCGGACCTGGCGTTCCTCAGGGTGGACCCTCCACCGGACTCTGTCATTGTGGTTGCGGCTCGGAAACAACACTCCACGACGCCCTCTTCCACAGCTCCTCCGGATAAGGAGAGTCGCAAGATGGACTCCTTGGGGAGGAGAATGTGCTCTACGTCGGCCACGACTATGAAGGCTGCTAGCGCCTCCGCTCTGCTGGGTCGCTATGACCGATCGCTTTGGGACTCCCTGCAACAGTTTGCTGCCTCCCTACCTAGGGATAAACGGGAGGACTTCCAGGAGGTGTTGAATGAGGGCATGATGGTCTCCAACCAGATCATCAGTGCAGCGGGGGATGTATCGTTGCTGGCGGCCCATGGGTACTGTCATGGAGTACACATGAGGAGACATTCCTGGCTGAGGCTTACCTCTCTAAAGCCTGAAGCGCAGCAAAAGATTGCTAACTTGTCTTTCTCTGGCACGACGTTGTTCGGGTCTCATGCAGATGACGAAATGGCCCGCATGAAGGCCGAAGCAGAAACCCTGAAGGCCGTGGGGTTGGAAAAACTAACTATTCTAAACAACGCGGCCAAGGGCGTCAGTCTGGTCAACAACAACACCAACCCCAGCAACAACAACAGTTCCCGAGGCAGTCCTTCCAGAAGCGCCAGAGGGGCAGAGGCCAGCATCAATCCTCGTCGGGGAACAAAGGCCCGGCCGGGTCGAAGCCCTGAAAGGTCACTTCCCCCTCATCCGTTACCCGCTCCGGTGGGGAGGGAAGTATTCAATACTACCTGGCAGAGTGGAGAACAATAACTCAGGACAAGTGGGTGCTGAATATTGTTTGAAATGGGTACAGTCTTCGTTTCACCAGCCTGCCTCCACAGATTCCACCAGTGCGCTCTCCCTACATGGTGCGAGAGCTCCAGTGGGAGGCGGGCATTCTGTTAAAGAAGAAGGCGATAGAAACTGTTCCTTTGAGGCAAAAAGGAAAAGGTCTTTACTCAAGGTTCTTTCTCGTCAGAAAAAAGGACAAGAACGAGTTCAGGCCTATTCTAGATCTGCGTCAAGCAAACAAGTGGATCCGCAGAGAAAAGTTCCGTATGTTGTCCCTGCATCAGATTTACCCTCAGTTGCATCGAGGAGACTGGCTATGCGCTATAGATCTGCAGGACGCTTACTTTCATGTGCCGATCGCACAAAAGCATCGCAAGTTCCTGAGGTTTCTGGTAGGCAACAACCATTACCAGTATACAGTACTCCCGTTTGGTCTGAAGTCTGCACCACGGACGTTCTCCAAGTGCATGGCAGTGGTGGCAGCACACTTGCAGAAGAACAAAGTGTTTGTGTATCCATACCTGGACGATTGGCTGATCAAAGCTTCCACGTACCAGGAAGCCCAGTGTCATTTCAACAGGACAGCTGCCTTGCTTCATCGCCTGGGACTGCACATCAACATGTCGAAGTCAGTGCCGATCCCTGTGCAGTGTCTCCAGTACTTGGGGGGCCTCAGTCAATACTTTGAACGCAAGCGTGTGTCCTTCGGAGGAGAGACGCTTATCTATCCGTTGGAAGGCCCTGCACCTCCTCTCAGCCCACTCTCCTACAGTGAGGACGGTGTCCTCTTTACTGGGGTCGATGGCTTCCTGCATCTTTCTCACCCCCAATGCACGTCTGCATATGAGGCCTCTGCAGGAATGTCTGGAGGATCAATGGGACCAGAGGCGGGGGCGTTGGGAGGGCACGATTCATCTGTCCCAACACGCTCTACAGTCTCTGAAATGGTGGTGCTCCTCGGAGAATGTCTGCAAGGGGACTCCCTTTCACAAGGATATTCCGGTCCAGACCATAGTGACTGATGCGTCTCTCCAGGTCGCGGGGAGCGCATTCGGGCCCTCTTCAGATTCAGGGGATATGGTCACAGACGGAGATGACTTACCACATCAACTTTTTGGAACTCGGAGCAGTACACTTGGCCCTGAAGGCGTTCCATCCCTCCTTCAAGACGAACTCCCTGCTAGTTCAGATGGACAATACTACTACCATGTATTACCTCAACAAGCAGGGGGGCTCCCGTTCACGCACGCTGTCTCGGGAGGCACAGGCGATCTGGAATTGGCTGGTGGCCAGGAACCTAAAGATCACGGCAACCCATCTGCCGGGAGTGCAGAATGCCCATGCCGATGCGCTCAGCAGGCTCGTTGAAGAAAATCACGAGTGGGTGCTAAACGACGACGTGCTAAGAGACGTCTTCACAGAGTGGGGCACTCCGGATATCGATCTGTTCGCTACGGCAGAAAACAGCAAATGCCGCGACTTCGCGTCCAGGTACTACCAACCAGGGACACTGGGGAATGCCCTATGGATCAGCTGGTCCAAAAGCTTTCTCTACGCCTTTCCACCCATTCCTCTGATTCCGGCGGTGCTGATCAAGCTGTCGTAATCCAGAGCCAGGATGATCCTGATTGCTCCGGAGTGGCCGAGGCAATGGTGGTTCACCGACCTTCTTCACCGGTCTGTTCTGCCTCACCGGCGACTGCCGTGTCGGCCGGACCTTCTCACGAAATTCGGAGGACAGATGGTTCACCCCAATCTCTCGTCCTCGAGTTTGGCAGCATGGCGCCTGAGCTAGTACAGTATGGACACTTGAACCTACCTCAGGACTGTATGGAGATCTTGAAAGAAGCAAAGAAGCTGTCTACGAGGACTTCTTACGCCTATAAGTGGAAGAGATTCTGCTTATGGTGCACGGCAAAGGACATTGACCCTACCTCCTGTAAAGAAGATGTTATTTTGCCTTATCTGCTGCAGTTAGCTCAATCTGGGCTTAATTTTCAGTCTATTAAAGTTAATCTCGCAGCTTTGACTGCGTATAGAAAGGGCCCTTTCCAAACCTCATTTTTTTCAAATCCCTGTGATTAAAGATTTTTTGGAGGGTTTGCGTAAGGTGTTTCCCCCTGTTAGACGACCTTCTCCACCATGGGAATTGAACGTGGTGTTGTCCAGATTAATGAGGGAGCCTTTTGAGCCTATTCATAAGGCTTCTCTGCAGCATTTGTCCTGGAAGGCTGCCTTCCTTGTGGCCATTACATCGGCCAGGAGAGTAAGTGAGATTCAGGCTCTGTGTTGTAAAGAGCCGTATACTGTATTCCATGCTTCTAAAGTGGTAATGCGTACTCATCCTAAGTTTTTGCCTAAAGTGATATCTGATTTCCATGTAAATCAAATGATAACTTTGCCTACATTTTTTTCAGCATCCCTCCTCTCCGTCGGAGAGGTCTCTGCATTCGCTAGATGTGCGTAGAGTGTTTAAATTCTATCTAGATAAAACAAAAGACATCCGCAGGTCGGATCAACTGTTTGTAAATTATGGTTCAGTAAGAACTGGTCTAGCTACCTCGAAACAGTCCATCTCCAGATGGATTGTGTCCTGTATTCAGCTCTGTTATCAGAAAGCTAATAAGACGTTGGGGGGTAAGCCTACAGCGCATTTGACTAGGGGCAAAGCAGCGACTACAGCTTTGCTTAGGAATGTTCCGATTGCTGACATTTGTAAGGCTGTCACCTGGAAGTCGGTCCATACGTTTACAAAGCATTACTGCCTGGACTCTGATGCTAGGGCAGATGCGCAGGTTGGACAGGCTTCGCTGAGGAATTTGTTTGCACAGTGATTTGTTGGTGTTCGGTTTTTACTCCACTGCTGTTTGTTGGTTGGGATGAGCTTGCCATTCTATTCATAGATTATGACTATACACAGAGATCCCCTACTACAGAAGGAGTAGTTTCTTACCTGTAACTCCAGTTCTGTAGTGGGGTATCTCTGTTATAGTCATAAGCGACCCTCCCTCCTCCCCGGTGGAGTAACCTGACAGTATCAGGCCTGTTATACACCTTCAAAAAGAACTGAAAGTAACTTGCTTTGGCTGTGCATCCTGGGATACCGGGGGTGTCTGGAGAGTTCCTTAAAGGCACGGTATCCTTTTAGCAGACACACAATGACAGCCTATAGGGCTTGTCTGTCCACCCCTTCCTCTCTATTGTTTAAAGGGATTTTGGTGAAGGGAGTGTGATACAATAAAGGAACATGTCAGATGTGAATAAAAATGACATTTAAACTTTATTTTGGCTTTTGTGTTCACTTCAGATGAAGTGCTGGCCAGTGCAGCCATATTGTTATTAGGCTGTATTATTTTGTCTGTCTCTTAAGTGTCTTTGCAGGTTTGCAAATGCAGGACAGCTTAAGAGATATTTTGATTGCTCCGGGGTCCCCGCACATGGGCGGGACTATTCATAGATTATGACTATAACAGAGATACCCCTACTACAGAACTGGAGTTACAGGTAAGAAACTACTCCATCCTGAGCTGTAATACACTTATACTTGTATTCCTGACGTGTGTTGTGTGAATATACTATGTACTAAATACATCTAATGTCCAAACTTAAAGCTAACAAAAAAGTGTAGAGTAACTTAGCCATAAAATGAAAAGTTAAGAAATACCCATGCTGAGGTGTTACCTTCAGCTAGTATCTCTGTCCTGCCATACTGTCGGCCTTGACTCTTTCCCCTGTTATTAATTCATAAAGGTTGTGTTTATAAAATAGGAGGTTGGGAGCACACTGCCTCTCATCCCAGAACTCCTCCCCAATGCATCATGGTAAATGCAAGTGCATGCTAACACTTACTACAGTAACAGTCTTTAGTTTTTCACCCTTGCTGGTGCAACCAGTGCTGTGTATCTCTAGACACGTATTTCAGGATAGTTGCCCTTTACAGTAGAGAGCTGCACATTCTTTTGGGGGTTCTGGAAATGCTGCCCATAGTTTTCTCCGATCTCTGTACCACTCATTGGGTGCCGTTGCGTTTGCCAGAGCTCAACAGCTCATTAGCTCAAGAGAGCCTTCTGAAACAAAAAGATGGTGGGAGCATACTGCCTCACATCCCAGCTTCGGTTCTGCCCAATACATCGTGCTATAAAGACCTGGAATAAAAGCAGTGTGCTCCCTTCCTCCTGTTTAAAAACCCTCCAGTGAGCTACTGAGTTGACAATCTTGTATTGATGCGTGTGTGCCCAGTGAGTGGTACAGAGACCTGAGAAGACTTCACTCTTTGTGTGCTGCATAAATACTGTACACATGGCTCTAAGTTAAGCATCACTGCTTTTGATGCCAAGATACCAGAGGGTTAAGCACAGGTTAATTTAGTGACTTTTTGTGGTTCATTGTGATGAGGATTGTGGTTGTTGATTGAGTAGGGTTTAACCTCCCTCAGCCAACAACCCAATTTCTCACCGTAGGTGTGTAAATGAATGTATGATTTCATGCAATATTGGCCATCTTACACTGTAAAGAAGGTGCATTGGTGTCTAATTCGATTTGCTATAGTTTGGTGGCTGTGTGACATTTCATGTTGGCTATCTAAATATATGTTGCTGTGTGTGGACATATGATTATAGGTTTTTGATTGGGTGAAAGTTAAGATGTTGTATACCCTTATCTGATAGAGACTTCTAGCTGCAGATTCCTTACCTATGAATTTCCCAGGCGTCCGGCTGGATCCAGAGACTTTTGCTCGAGCAATACCCCTTGCGCAGCCAACGGGTGGCTTCATACAGCTCCTCGTGACTTAGTCGTAAGCATCGGTTGTGATGTAGCAGTCACCTATATAGGTGCCACCAGGCACGCAGACGTCTAATTCTTTTCTTTCCGCACCAGTAAGCGCGTATCCTTGAAGAGCTACCCCTCTGTCGCTTTTTGACAGGCCTTTTTTCGACATTTGTTGACTCTGACAAAGAAATTCAACATGTGCAAGGATGTCTTCAAGGAAGAAAGGGTTTATACCGTGCAGTGCCTGTAGCTGCATTATGTCGGCTACCGACCCTCACCACATCTGTCTCTGGTGTCCCGAGCGGACTGTCGGGCCATGGCTCCGAAGGCCTTGTGGGAGCGGGCTGTGAAGCTCGTTGCGGCCCGACAGTTAAACCCATCCAGCGAGACTCTGCGGAGTTCCAAGTCCCGATCGAAGAGGAGGAGGTCATGGGACCGCTCCCGGAGCCCCAAGTCCTTTTCGTACCACTCGGTCATTGGGACACTTGGGAAGAGGCTCAAGAAGAAGTCTAAGCGTTCTTCGCCTCAACTGTAGTCGGTCGACGAATGAGGTCAGGAGCACCGACACTCTAGGCACGATTTTGCAGGTTCGACTTCGCGTCTGCCTTCCTTTCCAGGAGCTGAGTGATCTATGCTCAAATTAAAGATTTTTACATGGCCATGCACCAAATATTTGAGTGGGTCGAGCCCTCTGGTGAGCCCGCTGGGTCAGAAGGGGCCCCATTGGGTTTGATGCCGTCGGCTCAGGCCTTGGTGCCGGTGGGGCCTCAGGGACCCAGTCCCGGATCTAGGTTGGCACCAGTCGTGCCATCGCGACCTTCCCCGAAGTCGGTGCCGGCGGTGCCAGCCCCATCGTTATCCCTGAGGACACTGAGTCGGAAAGGCGTCACTCAATGCTGATTCCAGCGTCGATTGAACCCAGGTGTTCTATGTTGTCGTCTCAACTAGATTCCTCAACAGAGGGAAGGGGGGGAATGGGAGCTAGATTATAAGGTCCAGAGCCCATAGTCCTATGGATAGATCAAAGTCTCAACAATGGGGCTTCTGTTCCTGTGAAAAGAAGAGGTCTCTAAACAGGTTGTGTGTGATTAGACTGAGGTCTTGGGGGCAGTCAACAAGACTGTCTCCTGTTGCCCTCACTCACCCCCAAGGGGATGTCATGTTTCATCATAGGGTGGTGCTCCTCGTCGGGCTGGCACTGCAAGGCCCTTTGGGTCCCCCGAAGTGTCACTTTGGCAGAGATCTTTTTAGAGAGCATGCTGTATGACTAATGCAAGTGAGGTGATCAGTGCAGGGGAGCAATCATACGCGATGGTGGTTTAAAACTGATCGGGCGGTCTCAAGCTATCCTTTAATAAGGGGACACAGAGATAGAGGGTAGGTGCAGACAACCGGTCCGCACTCAAACTGTGAGTACCTTTGCCGACCCTGTGGCCGGTGGACACTTTTCTCAGCTCTTTGGAAGTCCCACATATCCTCATCATTTTTGCTCGATCCACAGCTAAGTAGGCTCGAGGGCGGCACCGCCGTGCCACCTGATGCGGCTAGTAGCACTCTAGTATCTTGGTAAGCGCAAGGTTACCTCTCATTTATGCATCAATGACATATTTTAACTCCTGAGTGGAAGCTACCATCACTGTAATCTCTCAGTAACGTGTGATATCCACTTGTTTTGTGTTGTCTAAGTAGTCTGCCACATGCATACACAGCACTATAGAGCGTGAGCATGTGCACAGCTACAAGGATGTTTGTCTGTTTTTGCACCCACCCATGATGCCTGCAACAATATTCCCTGTTTCCTACATTATATAAGCTCATACGTGGTTGCCAGTCTCCCACTCCTACCTTACAGACTGGCACCTGCGCTTTGAGACAAGGAAATTAAAACAAGACCGCTGTATTCTAATAGTCAGGGATTTCTATAAACAACCGTGATGGGTACTATGTGTTATACTTGTTGGTATTTTCATGTCCTTTAGGATAGTCCTGTCAGTATGCCCCCTTTTACATACATTGTCCCATCCACATGACACTAACGGTTCAGAATGGGTGGCCTTTTATCTAGAAGCTTGCTCCTGTCTCTTTGACACCAGGCTCTTAGTATTCTATCATAATCCCTGGACCTGACGTTCATAAACATGTCCTCAGGCACTGCATAAATATTCTGTATACGGGTCAACACTTTTTTTCATCCTTGGCCAACAGGCCCGCTGTGCATAATCACATTTGTTTTCAAAAAGTTTCAATTGTTTTAAAACTTTCTTGATTGTTTTCAAAACATATCGATTCTAGAAGAAACCCTAAAGTGACCACTCTAGTATATAAGACCCTTATTCCCTCCTGCAATTTAGACGAGAATTCCTTCCAAGCTGACACAGGGTCCTGCATGCTGAATCTTCGACACGCAGCGGTCTGACATCCCTTTCGGGGTATCCTCCTCGAAGCAGAGACTGGGTCCTTCATTCTCTACCATCAGGTGAGGGGGATGGTTCTTCCCTAGGGGATTCTTGGCTATATACATATATATCTATACACATATACATGCTACACCTGCATATCTAGGCTAGGTACATTTAGACAGATTACGAAGGGTGCGCATTATAGGTGTATGCAAATGCTACTGTTTTATCTGAACTGTATATGTTTATATTCTTAGCACTGTGGTAGAAATGTATCTACTGTGAACTATATTGGTACTTACAATTTCTTTTGTATGCTTCTGTCTCCTAATTGTCGCAGCAAATGTTTTACACAAGACTGACGCTGGATCAATAAATACTTATTGAAAGGGCCTAACCGCCATCCTGTGTATTTTCTGAGAATAACCAAGCCTGAGTTACTGAGCAAAAAGTACTGTACTGTTTTCCACGATCCCTGAGGAATCGGGGTTGTCTTGTTAAGTGGTTGCCAGAAACGACCTACACCACTGTAAGACACAGGGGGGTGGTAGCGACACTGTAGAGCTAGCTGGTCTAACAGCTGACATTTCCTGTGGGGGTGTCTGAAGCGGTTTGGAAACCAAGCCCTCAGTTTGTCATCCAAAACGCAGGTCCTGACGAAGCGACATGGATCCTTAAGACCATTTAAAAGGCGCAAAACATGTTGACCGACCATTGAGAAAGAGACCTGAGTTGAGGCCTCTTGCTCAAAACTATAGGGTACTCCCCTCCCCAGCCGTAGCACACTGACTACCAGGGTACCGTTCTATGTTGTCACCTGAACATTTTGATTATGTTTTAGGCTCAGGAGAGGAATGGGAGGGGTCTATGGACCCTTAAGAACACCAAGATATTCAGGTTATGAGCCTAGTGTTTCAGCCTCTATCGTGGATTTCGGTAAGACTGACTCTAAGGCTGTTGGGCCTCATGGCCTCCTGTTGGTAAAGCATACTAGATGGCATATGCCGGCTCTGCAGTGAGACCTGAAGTTCCAGTGGGCACAGCATCTGGGAAATCTCACTGCTGTGGTCAAGATCTCATAAGGAACTGCAAGAGATCTGCAGTGGTGGTTGAGAAACAGAATTGGGTCAACAGCAGACCCCTCTCCCTTCCCCAACCAGATCTCACAGTCGTGACAGATGCATCACTTCTGAGATGGGGCGGCCATCTGAGAGAGGTGGAGATCGGGGGCACTGGCCTCCAGCGGAGTCTGGGCTCCGCATCAGTTTGTTGGAGCTTCGAGCTATTCAATTGGCATTGAAGGCATTTCTTCCCTCTGTCAAGGGGAAGATGGTGCAGTTGTTCACGGACAGCACCACCATGTGGTACTGCAACAAGCAGGGCGTCGTGGACCATTGTCGAGAGGCTCTGCGTCTCTGGACATGGCTGGAACAGCTGGGCATAACCCTGGTGTTTCAACACCTGGCAGGTTCTCTTAACGCCAGGGCGGAGTAACTCAGCTGGTGATGCCTAGCAGATCACGAATGGCGTCTCCAGTTGGAGCTGGCACAATGTCTATTTCAGCAGTGGTGTAATCCTTGTTTAGATCTGTTCACCTCTGAAGAGAATGTGCAGTGTAAACAATACCGTGCGCTGGAGTTTCCAAGGTGGTTATCGCTCTGCAATGCTTTTTGTCGCGAGGGGATCACAGGCCTGCTCTATGCCTTTCCACCCATACCACTTCTACCCAGGGTTCTGAAGAAGATCAGGAACCACCAGGCCCTAGTCATTCTTGTCCAGACTGGACAGGGAGAGACTGGTATTCAGAGCTTCTGAAAATGTGTATCGATTCACCGATCAGGCTGCCCCTTCAGAAGAATCTTCTGTTGCAGCCGCAGGGGAGGGTCCTCTACCCGAATCTGTCAACTCTTCACCTCGATGCGTGGAGATTGAGTGGGGGCATTTGATGGCTTTTGGTTTTGCTCTCAAAGTTTGCAACGTTATGTTCGAGGCATATTAGCTGCAGAATTCATACTGTTGCATAGATCACCATCTGGTGTTGGGCTCGGATGCTTGCACCTTGTTGTTGTCTTGGAAGAAGTCTTTTGCAGTCACGAGATAGGTGACTCCTCCATTGGTCGATGGTGTGCATGGGCATTTAATCCTTCCTCAGATTGTGGTTTTTTTTTTTTCACCATCTGGTTCGGATGTAACTTCAGCGCTCCGGTTCGGTACCATGTTTTCCTAACCTTTTCGACGCGCAAACTCGACTGTGTTGTTTTCGTTCGCATGCCTTTCGACCCGCTAACTCTAAATATTCTATTCCGGTCGTCAACGCGGGCCGCTGGGCCAATCGACGCCATTCGGTCCTACGGCTAATGTAAAGGACTCCATTCAAAAAATGGCCCCAGTGTGGAGCTAAATTCCCACACAGCGACCAACACATGGTCTGCAACCTTTGTCTCTCGCCTGAAAACGAAGTAAAGGATTGCTAAGCCTGCGCCTCCTTCCGGTCCAAGAAAACCATTCGTGATTGCCGGGCTTGACGACATGTTATGGCGCAACAGGCTGCACCGGTGCCCGAAGACACCTTCGATGAAGGCCCCGACATTCCAGAGGCAGAGGATTCGGAGGATCTCGACATCGTATCTGAAGCAGTTGACTCCGATGACCAGATCACCCCAGGTCAACGAGTGAGTACAACTGCCCCAACCCCACCCGACAAAACAAAGGCTCCGTTCAAGACTTCGCCTGCAGGCCTTAGTCGCGACTGAAAGAAAACTTCAGAAGCCCCGCCTCTGGGCCCGGCTCCGAAGAGCAAAGAGAAGCCTTCCGATGGCTCGGGACTGAGCAAACCGCACGTCGGTGCCCCAAAAACACAGTCGATGCTGAGAACGGGACCACATCCTGTCCCGCTGTCCCCAAAAAGGCCACGGAACCAAACAATCAGGCACCGAAAGAACAAAAGGCCTCGGATCTGAAGAAACATCGACAACCTTTGGATCCGAAAAAGATTTCGGACTAGACGCCGAAGGACTCAACAACCCCATTCTAAGGCTCCAACTTCGAAAGCAAAACCACGTTCGGAACCGAAAACGACGGCGCCAAAGGGAGACTGTGAAGAGGAAGAACTGTTTCGACCGGGTCCTATCGATCCGAAACAGAAAACCATGCATGGGGACCCTAAAACAGAGGAAATTGGACACCCCACACATCCCTGAGGTGCCTGTGAAGAAAAAAGACTGCAACTTCACCATTAAGACCCTCCTCTCATGTTCTTCCTACTAAACCTCCCTCCCTCTCCTCCAAAAGTCTCCCATACCACCTCCTTACGCACCACCACAGGATGATGATGACCTAGGGGGTGTGGGTGGAAATAATGACCCTTACGATGATCCTGATGATGACCCCAACATACCACAGGACACATGGGACGACTACAATGACCCTGTAGATCCTCCAGACCTTCCTGATATAGATACATACCCAACAAGGCCATCTCCCCCAGATGAAAACATTGGGTTTAGTCAGCTAATTGATAGGGCTGCCCAATATCATGGCATCCAAATGCACCCAGACCCTACGGAGGAAGACTTCCTGGTAGACACTTTTGCACAGTCACAGAGGACAGTGCTAAAAGGTGTCATCAAACATGCTCCTGACGTCTTCAAAGACCCTGTCAGGACCACGATTCTCAATCCTCTGAGAAAAAGTATAAACCCGCCCCTAATTATCCCACCTACATCAAAGGCCAACTCCCCTTAGATTCCCTGGTGGTAACCAATGCTAGGAAGCGTGCCAACTCTCATACCTCAGGTGATGCTCCACCTCCAGACAGTCTAAATTACTAGACGATTCAGGCAAAAGAGTTGCCTCCCAGACAGCTAATCACTAGAGAATAGCTAATGCACAAGCATTACTTGCCAGGTACGATAGGGCTCACTATGACGAGCTTGAGAGCCTAATGCAACATTTACCTGATCAATACAAGGCCAAAGCCAATGATTTGATTCAAGAGGGCAAGTTGATAACAAATGTATCTATTAAATGTGCCCTCAATGCAGCAGACATTGCATCTAGATAAATCAACACTAGTGTGTTATTACGAAGGCACGCATGGTTGCGCATTTCTGTGTTCAAGCAAGAAGTGCAGACTACTATTCTGAATCAGCTCTTCAATCAGGAACAACTTTTTGGCTCAGATGTAGACACGGCCCTAGAAAAAATGAAAGGACACAGACTGCAAAATCAATGGGAGCATTAGTCTCCATCTACACGAGGCTCCTTTTGTCGCTCCTTTTATAGGGGCGCATCCAAAAACATCAGCACAGACACTGCTTCCTCCTTCTATAAAAGTCCCACGCAAACATTCCCCAACAAGGGATATTTCAGAGGTGGATACAGGGGAAATAATAACAAAGGAAGAGGCTGAGGTAACACTCGCACCTCCCCCACTGCCAAACAATGACTTCCCCACACTCCCTCCAGACTATTCCACTCCGGTCGGAGGAAGACTTTCTCAGGTCCTACCTGTCTGGAATTCCATCACTACAGACCGGTGGGTAAGACGAATTATCCAGTATAGTTACTGCCTGGAACTTACTGCAACTCCCCCCAACATACCACCCAAACAGCGTCCAATGTCCACGGAACATCTAACGCTTCTCAAACCAGAAGTTCTCTCCATGCTTCAGAAGCACGCAATAGAACCAGTTCCCCTAGAACTTCAAGGGACAGGGGTTTACTCCCTGTACTTTCTCATCCCCTAAAAGGACGGTACTCTGAGACCAATACTGGACCTCAGACCACTCAACTTCTACATACAGTCGGATCATTTTCACATGATCACTCTCCAACAGGTCCTTCCACTGCTCCAACAAGGCGACTTCTTGCCACATTAGATCTCAAGGACACCTGCTTCTATATTCCCATACACCCTGCTCACAGGAAATATCTAAGGTTCACAGTGGACAGCCAACACTATCAGTTCAGGGTTCTTCCATTCGGGGTAACCACAGCACCCAGAGTTTTCACTAACTGTCTCGCGGTAGTAGCCGCACACTTGCGGAGATAGCAGATCCATGTGTTTCCATACCTGGACGCCTGGCTGATTAAAGCCAAGTCCCACAGTCAGTGTGTTCATCACAATCTCCAAACAATCCAGCTGCTACACAACTTGGGATTCACAATAAACCACACCAAGTCACACCTACAGCCCTCCCACCTACATCACTATCTGGGGGCCAAAATAGACACTTTCAAAGCTCTAGCATTCCCCAATCCACTCAGGATAGCCAGTATGCAGACTCATCACAAAATCTCAGCCCCAACACTCTCTTCCAGCTCGAGTGTTTATGCAGCTCATAGGAATGATGGCCTCTTGTATTTTCATAGTACCTCACGCAAGACTTCAGATGTGCCCTTTAAAGGAATGCTTAGCACATCAGTGGAATCCGGCTCAAGGTCAACTTACAGATCGGGTGTTGGTGGACAGCCTCACACACCACTCTCTGCAGTGGTGGAACACACAAAACCTTTCCAGAGGGCGGCTGTTCCTAGAGTCCGTTCCATAGCTAGTGCTAACAGACGCATCACTCTCTGGATGGGGAGCCCATCTCCTAAACCACACCACTCCGGGTAGGGGGATCACTCAACAAAAAGTGCTCCACATCAATCACCTAGAATTACTGGCAATATTTCTAGCGTTAAAATAATTCCAATCACATCTCCTCAACAAAGCTGTCCTGGTCCGCACGGACAATATGACAGCAACGTACTACATACAGAAACCAAGAGGATCACATTCTTTGCAACTGTCTCACCTAGCGCAAAGCATATGGAGATGGGCCATTCCACAAAACATGCATCTTCTAGCAGAACCTCTTCCAGGAGTGCACAATCAGATTGTGGATCTGCTAAATCGTCAGACACAGCAGATAAACGAGTGGGAACTTCATCCTCAAGTTCTTCAACCATTTTTCCACAGGTGGGGTCACCCAGACATAGATCTGTTCGCCACACACGCAAACGCAAAATGCCCAACCTTCGCCGCCAGGTTTCCACACTTGTTGTTCAAGGGCAATGCGATATGGATGAACTGGTCAGGCAGATTAGTGTACGCTTTTTCGCCACTCCCACTCGTTCTTCAACCATTTTTCCACAGGTGGGGTCACCCAGACATAGATCTGTTCGCCACACACGCAAACGCAAAATGCCCAACCTTCGCCGCCAGGTTTCCACACTTGTTGTTCAAGGGCAATGCGATATGGATGAACTGGTCAGGCAGATTTGTGTACGCTTTTTCGCCACTCCCACTCATTCTGCTGGTAGTATGCAAGCTCAAGCAACAGTCTCTCAAAATGATCCAAGTTACTCCCACATAGGCACGGCAACCTGGGTTCACAACACTCCTCGAACTCTCAGTAGTTCCACACCAAAAGCTACCCCTCTCCCTAAAATTGCTGACGCAGAACCATGGAGAGATAAGACACCCAGAAACAGCACAACTGAATCTAGCAATCTGGCTCCTGAAGTCCTACAGTTCGGATACCTGAACCTCCCACCGGACTGTATGAACATTATCAAAGAAGCCAGACGCCCTACTACTAGACCTTGCTATGTAGCCAAATGGAAGCGATTCGTCAATTACTGCAATAACAAAATTGACCCGCTAGATGCTTCCATTCAGAACTTCATTTGCTATTTACTGCATTTACAAAGATGTAATCTTGCGTACTCATCCATAAGATTACATCTCTCGGCACTCGCCACTGGAAAACAGACATTTCTCATTGTTTAGAGTACCCTCAATAAAAGCCTTTATGGGAGGCCTTAAAAGGATGATTCCACCCAGACTGCCACCCTCTCTGGTGTAGAACCTAAACATTGTCCTTACCAGAATCATGGGTCCTCCATTTGAGCCTTTGCACAAATGTGAATTGCAGTTCCTTACATGGAAAGTACCTTTCCTCGTCGCAATCACCTCACTCAGGAGAGTTAGTGAGATCCAGGCTTTAACCATACAAGAACCATCCTTATAAATACATTGTAACAAAGTGGTTCTTAGAACAAATCCAAAATTCCTTCCCAAAGTAATCTCTGCTTTCCATCTTAATCAATCTGTGGAGTTACCAGTGTTTTTTCAAAACCCAGACTCCGTAGCAGAGAAAGCTCTTCACACACTTGATGTCAAGAGAGCTTTACTTTATTACATTGACAGAACTAAACCTTTTCGAAAGACAGACCAACTGTGTGTAGCCTTCTCTCCACCTCATAAAGGAAAACCCATCTCTAAAGCTGGAATTGTCAAATGCATTCAAATATGCTACCAGAAGGCAAAACGCACATTAACAATTCCCCCTAGAGCGCATTCAACACGCAAACTAGGGGCTTCCATGACATTCTTAGGGAACATTCCCCTAGAAGACGTTTGTAAAGCAGCGACATGGTCTACTACACACACCTTCACCAAACACTATTGTGTAGATGTGCAGGAGAAGCAATAGGCTTCTGTAGGCCAGGCAGTTCTTAAGACACACTTCCAAACCACTGCAACAAATACAGGTGACCACCGCTAAGGAAGACACTGCTGTACAGTCTATGCAACGGTATGAATTCTGCAGCTCATATGCCTCGAACGGAAAATGCTACTTACCAGTATGCATCTGTTCTTGGCATGTAGACCTGTAGAGATTCATACGCCTACCCGCCTCCCTGGAACATGCATCTGTTTCAGTGTTATCTTACTTGGATACATTCACATGGACATCTTTTCTGTTTCTTACAAACGCCATCATTTCCCATCATGGGGAAAAACAGTCTGAGGATGGAGTCGATGCCCATGCACACTATCGTCCAAGGACTACAAAATACTTTTTCCAAGACAACAACAAGGTGCAAGCATCCGAGCCCAACGCCAGATAGCGATCTATGCAACAGTATGAATCACTGCTCCTCTACATGCCAAGAACAGATGCATACCGGTAAGTAGCATTTTCCTTCAGCGTCCAGGTGGCCCTCCACTAAGACGGTATACGCCTGCCATTGGCAGAAATTTGTATTATACTGTACAGAAAGATCTAGCGACCCTCTTTCCGCTTCTAGCTCTACTATTCTTTTTATTCTTCCACTTGCCCATCAGGGCTCTGTGTTCAGTAATCTCAAGGGTTATCTTTCTACTATATCTGCTTATTTGCGGCGGCTAGCAGTGGTGTAACAAAGGCCCCCGCAATGGTGGGGGGAGGCTCCCTCAACACAGTACCCTGGCCCGAGAGCTACTGAGCAAGCCTGGAGGGGGGCCTTTTCCTGTACTTTGCAGAGGGCCCCCTCAGGTTTTGTTATGCCACTGGCTGCCAAACCAACCCTCTCTCTTTAGGTCTCAAATTGTAGATAGGTTTTTGAAAGGCCTGGCTATCTTGTTTCCACCCACGCCCTTTGTTATGCCGCAGTGGGACCTTAAATTGGTCCTCACTTTCTTTGTGTGCTCCCTTCACATTTTTACACAACTGTCCCCTCTGTCTGCTTACCATCAAGACCGCCTTTCTGGTGACCATAACATCCGTCCAGAGGGTTAATGAGTTGCAGGTTCTATCTTGTACGCCTCCTTACATGTCTTTCTCAGACAGTCGTGCTTCGCACCCTTGCTTAGTTTTTGCTGAAGGTTGTGACCCCATTTCATCTGGGTTAGTCTATCACGCTGCCCACCTTCTTTGCTCCCCCCTCATCCCTCTAAGGAGCGTCTCCACATGTCTGGGCCCAAAAAGAGCGGTGTTCTACCTTGACCGCACAAGAGTTCCAGGTTGACTACCAATTCTTTGTGTGCATGGGAGCGAAGAAGTCGGGCAGTGCAGAAAAGAACCTTCTCTTGCTGGGTCGTTTTCTGTATTAAGATCTGCTGTGCTCAGGCTAAGAAGCATCCCCCTGAGGGATTAAGGGCCCATTCCACCAGGGGAAAGGCTGTGACTACGGCCTTGGCTGGGGGTGTTCCAGTCCTGGACATCTCTCAGGCAGCAACATGGGCATCTTTGCACACGTTTTCCAGGCACTACTGCCTGGACAGTCTGGTCCGCAGGGTCGGGCATTTTGCGCTTTCAGTCCTGCAGGACTTCCTAGTGTGAGGATTTGGTCCGCAACACACCGCCAGGAGAGTATGGCTTGGGTATCTAATTTAAATGTAAGAAATCTGCGCTAGAAGTCTGTCCGATGAACAACTTACTTATCTTCAGTAAAGCATTAGCTGGTAGAGACTGTCTAGCTGCAGATTCCTTACGGGCCCACCCATGCCTCCCCGCTTTGTGGACGGATTTTTTTAGGGCTAGGGTTACTCCCCTTTTTAGGGCCCTAGTTTTGCACACAACTAGTCAGTTACTTTGTGACTCTACACTTAAGGCGTGGAAAAAAAAAGTCCGGACGTCAGCGCGCCTGGGTGGTGCCTGTATAGGTGACCATGACATCATAAACGATGCGGACAACGCCACGCGGAGCCAGTATGGAGCTTCCCGACGGCACGCGCAAGGGGTATTGCTTGAGCAAAACTTTCCTTGATCAGCCTGATGCCTGGGAAATGCAACGCTAAGGAATCTGCTGCTAGATAGTCTCTTCCAGATAATGGGTCACCAAAGGTAAGTAACTTGTTCAGTGGTGCTTTGCGATCTTATATGATGTTGGGGTAATGGCAGCCTTTTTATGGCTGTGTTATCAAAAGATGTTGGGTGAATGCAGGTAAGAAGCAGGGTGAGTTTATTGTGTGAAGGAATACATGATGATTGGTTTTATTTATATGATGCGCTTAATGATTTCTTGTATTGTGCCGTATGTTTGTGTGTACAGGAGTGTTGTGCTCTCAAACTCTGTATGTACTTGAGGTGGTAGTTAATGTTTTAGTAAGGAGGAGTTAGGACACAAGATAAGTCGCACCTTAACTTAAGAATTTCTTAACTTTGAAGTTGATATGGCAAAGCCACTGTAAAACAATAGTTTATTTTAATGATTTTTTTTTTTTTACGTTTAACCATGTTGTATTTCACCATTATTACATGAAAAAGGAGAACTTGACTGAGACTCATTAAATAGTTTTAGAAATTTATGAAAGGATCCATGATGGTGTGACTAAGGTTTTGGAGTGTCACTGTAGAACATTGTTAAATGATCTTTGTATGGGTGCAGGATGGTTGGTGTTCGATGGTCTGTGTGTCCTATGGTGGTGGTTGAATGTATGATTGTAGGCGTGTTCTGGTGGATGCACAGGAATATCATGGTGGCTTTGTAGGTATGTTTTTGGTGTATTTACGGATGGTGGGGTTGAGAGTATTAATGTGGCTGTATGGTTGTCTGATAATGCAGCGTGTTGGTGTGTACTGTTGGTTGTGCATGCATATTATGCTAAATGTGGGGTGGTTAGCGCCAAGAAACCAACCGGTGTACGTGCGCATTAGAAATATTTTAACATAACATATGTGGGGTGGTTGAAGATGGTGTGGGCATCTTCTAGTCCTTGTCTAATTATAAATGTGGCTGTGTGATAGATGGGGGTGTGTGTGTTTGAGCTCAAATTGGAGGTAGAGTGGACATTTAAAAAAAGCGGTCATGAAGTGATCTGTGATGATAGGTGGTTTGCCATTTGATGGTTATTTAACATTAAAGATGGGCTTTTTTGGCATGATTTTGGTTGTATGAACGTATGATAGTGGGTGTGTTGGTATCTGACGGTATAGTGTGTCGACTTATGATGTAGGTTCTGTGCACTTTTGAAGGTGTTGACATGGTGTTAGTTTTCTGATTTGTATGATGGCTGTGTTTGCAGTAATGGTGGTTGTGTTTGTGTAATGTGTCCAAATGACTGTTGATGATATGTATTGTGCTCTGATGTTGCTTGTGTGAACATAAAGTGTATACATTGTTGTGTGGTAGTGGATGTGTTGGCCAATTGAAGGTAGGTGTATTGAATGTAAGTAGTTTGTCTGCATGTATGATTGTAGGTGTGTTTGACAATGATGTTGATTATGTGGTTGTAAGATGTTGGGTGTGTTGAGATGATTATGGATAGGTTTGTAATATGTAGACTTATAATGTTGATGTTGTGGAAGTCAAACTATTGGTGTATGGTTGTGGGTGTTTTGCTATATGATGTTTTTGTGGATATGGGGTGGTAGTGTTTTGGCCCCTCTGCCTCCAATCAATGCTTCTAGTCTCGATTGTGGGTGTTTTAGTGTAGGATATTTTTATGGATGTTAGGTGGTCACGTTTTGGTTTCCTGCCTCCCATCAATTTCTCTAGCCTCCTGTAGTTCTTCCGTCTATTCCCGCTCCTCTGTAGGGCCTGTTTGTCACCGTTCTGTGGGTCAGTCAGTCCACCTTACAGTCCTGTGTATAAGCTTCCTCCCCTGCATCTGTTCGTTGTGCCGTTTCTCTCTGCTGCTCCTAAGTATTATACACTTAATCCTTGCAGCGCCCAATGCCCCATGTTCACCCTTGCATGCCCTTTGTTGGGCTGCTGTCCTCCTTGTAATTCCTTTGTGGGCCTGTCTCTTTTCACAGCCTTTTCTGTGTACCCATTCCCTGTCCACCCACACTTTGTGACAACCTGCCTTGCACTCTGTGTTCTCCACCCCATGCAGCCCCTCTCTCCCTCTCCTCTTTGCGCCAGCTGGCCCACTACTGCCTGTGTGCACGCTGCACTGTCATTTCTGGCCCATGTGCACCAAAGCCCCTCTTTCAGCTCCTACCTCCCCTGTATGTCATCCCAACACCCTGCAAGCTACTCTGTGTGGTCCACTGCATGCATCTAGTGCCCCACTCTGGTGTGGCTTAGTTAAATAACTCTCAAAACAATCTCTCTTAAACAATCTCTCTTGAACAATTCCTAAAGTGCTTGATGGATACATATACATTAAATATATATATATATTCACTGAAAAAACCATAGGTTTCAGAGACGTTATAGTTAGAAATTAGCATTTAAAAAACCTTAGAAATTCTCAGAAAAAAACATAGGTTTCAGGGGTGTTACAGTTAGCTGGCCATTTCACTCGTACAAAACAATAGAAATTCCTCCGTTATAGTTAGTTCTGCTAACTATAACTCGTGCGCCCGCAATGCACTGCTGATGATGTCACATATTGCATCATTCATGACATGGTCATTGACATCACTGATGACATCATCCACGTGACCATCTGATACACCTCATCATACACTAGTATAACCTTTAAGCACTCACTGTAAAATAGAGTACCATATTTGAAACCATTGACAAACCAATACCAGTTACTACATACCCACTCACTGATTCCTAAGTCTACACACACAACTACCCATTCAACAACAGAATCATTTATACATGCAGTCACTAATTAATATATTAACTATGAGTTACTATGTGTTTGAATAAATGAGCTGTTGTTGGATAATTGTGTAAGTGAGTAAATGTAAGTGTGATAAATTTTTTTCATGAGTGAGTAGGATGACTGCATAACCGACTAAGATGACTGCTGATGTGTCAGTGTCTATATATGTGTATAAGTGCATATGATAGTGTTCTATTAGTGAAAAATGTTATGTTCCAAAATTATATGTATGTGTCTAATATACATATTAGGGCAAGAGATTATCTAAGATATTCATTAAAGTAATATATTTTTACTTATAATAAACTTATATTATTTTTAAATATATTTTCGTGAAGTCGGGTGCGTGCATCGTGAGTGCAGAGAACCAGGTCAGCAGAGCTGCTGTAGAGCCAGAGAAACCAGGTCAGCAGAACTGCTTTAGAGCCATAGAACCGGGTCAGCAGAGCTGCTTTAGAGCCAGAGAACCAGGTCAGCAGAGCTGTTGTAGAGCCAGAGAACCAGGTCAGCAGAGCTGCTCTAGAGCCTAAGAACTAGGTCAGCAGAGCTGCTGTAGAGCCAGAGAACCAGGTCAGCAGCGCTGCTTTAGAGGGAGAGAACCAGGTCAGCAGAGCTGCTTTAGTGCCAGAGAACCAGGTCAGCAGAGCTGCTGTAGAGCCAGAGAAACCAGGTCAGTAGAGCTGCTTTAGAGGGAGAGAACGAGGTCAGCAGAGCTGCTTCAGAGCCAGAGAACCAGGTCAGCAGAGCTGCTTCAGAGCCAGAGAACCAGGTCAGCAGAGCTGCTTCAGAGCCAGAGAACCAGGTCAGCAGAGCTGCTTTAGAGCCCGAGAACCAGGTCAGCAGAGCTGCTTTAGAGCCTGAGAACCAGGTCAGCAGAGCTGCTTTAGAGCCAGAGAAACCAGGTCAGCAGAGCTGCTGTAGAGCCAGAGAAACCAGGTCAGCAGAGCTGCTTTAGAGGGAGAGAACCAGGTCAGCAGAGCTGCTGTAGAGCCAGAGAAACCAGGTCAGCAGAGCTGCTTTAGAGGGAGATAACCAGGTCAGCAGAGCTGCTGTAGAGCCAGAGAACCAGGTCAGCAGAGCTGCTGTAGAGCCAGAGAAACCAGGTCAGCAGAGCTGCTTTAGAGGGAGAGAACCAGGTCGGCAGAGCTGCTTTAGACCCAGAGAAACCAGGTCAGTAGAGCTGCTCTAGAGCCAGAGAACCATGTCAGCAGAACTGCTTTAGAGCCATAGAACCGGGTCAGCAGAGCTGCTTTAGAGCCAGAGAACCAGGTCAGCAGAGCTGTTGTAGAGCCAGAGAACCAGATCAGCAGAGCTGCTCTGTAGCCTAAGAACCAGGTCAGCAGAGCTGCTCTGGAGCCAGAGAACCATGTCTGCAGAACTGCTGTAGAGCCATAGAACCGGGTCAGCAGAGCTGCTTTAGAGCCAGAGAACCAGGTCAGCAGAGCTGTTGTAGAGCCAGAGAACCAGATCAGTAGAGCTGCTCTGTAGCCTAAGAACCAGGTCAGCAGAGCTGCTCTAGAGCCAGAGAACCATGTCAGCAGAACTGCTTTAGAGCCATAGAACCGGGTCAGCAGAGCTGCTTTAGAGCCAGAGCGCCAGGTCAGCAGAGCTGCTATAGAGCCAGAGAACCAGATCAGCAGACCTGCTGTAGAGCCAGAGAAACCAGGTCAGCAGAGCTGCTTTAGAGCCAAAGAATCCAGGTCAGCAGAGCTGCTTTAGAGCCATAGAACCAGGTCAGCAGAGCTGCTCCTGAGCCAGAGACCCAGGTCAGCAGAGCTGCTCTAGAGGCCGAGAACCAGATCAGCAGACCTGCTGTAGAGCCAGAGAAACCAGGTCAGCAGAGCTGCTTTAGAGGGAGAGAACCAGGTCAGCAGAGCTTCTCTAGCTGTGACTGACTGACACTGACTGACTGACACTGACTGACTACTCTCTACTGTTCACTCTCTACGCTCTCTACCCCTCGCTCTCTACCCCTCGCTCTCTACCCCTCGCTCTCTACCCCTCGCTCTCTACCCCTCGCTCTCTACCCCTCGCTCTCTACCCCTCGCTCTCTACCCCTCGCTCTCTACCCCTCGCTCTCTACCCCTCGCTCTCTACCCCTCGCTCTCTACCCCTCGCTCTCTACCCCTCGCTCTCTACCCCTCGCTCTCTACCCCTCGCTCTCTACCCCTCGCTCTCTACCCCTCGCTCTCTACCCCTCGCTCTCTACCCCTCGCTCTCTACCCCTCGCTCTCTACCCCTCGCTCTCTACCCCTCGCTCTCTACCACTCTCTATTACTCATCCTCTACCTCTCTACACGCACACATATGCACATATATATATATATATATGCATTTATATATATATGTGTGTGTGTGTGTGTATATATATAAATATATGCATTCAGATGTCACACATTTGCCATAAATTCAGAATGTTAGCACTCTAGTTGCTCATTAGATCACTGTAGTAAAGCTACTGCTCACCAGGGAAGTCTGCTGCTGGTATTGAAAGTGCATGTTTCAGTCTGCATGTCAGAATTTTTTTATGAAATAGAAGAGGATTTGAGAAGTCACTCAAAATGTGCCCTAATGTTTCTTTCTGCAGCACTAATCATACTTTCTATGGCAAAATGAACCCCCTCATTTTGTTCCTTTTTAAATTAAATGTTTTAAGAGTTACCACTTTATTCCAATCAAGATGGCTTGAGGTGTGCCATACGTTTGTCATAAGTAGGACTGTTAGCGCTCTAGTTGTTCTTTAGAACACTCTGGGAAGCTGCAGTAGAACACAAAGGAATCAACTGACAGTCTCTGCCCTTGTTGGATGTACATGTTTTACTGAGAATGTCAGACTTCATTCTCACATGACTGAGAAAGATAATGTGAATTTACAGAAAATATGCTCTCAGTTTAGCTTATAGATCATCTTCCAAACCTCTGTGGGAAAAGCAAGAGAAAATAGTTTTATCTCAATCATGATATCCCAGCAGAAGTCTTTTTCACATGGTAAAATCACCTTAGAACACACCACAATTCCTAAAATGAGTATGGTACCATCAACAAATGATTTATAATGTAACTAAAGTCTTAAAACCTTCTATTAACTGCAATGCTTTTTAATGAGGTGCTATCATGTATATTGGTCCCAAGATGGCTGCCAACACTAATTGGATGAAGTGCTGACAGCCAATCAGATCTCACGATGAGATGTGTGGTTAGGCTCCGCCCAGATATATCTATGATTTTACTTTTGATTATCTCAGCAACTACTGAACGGCTTTACACCATTTAACCAAAAGGCACGAGTGTGAACCAAGGACTACCTCTTTGCCAAATTTGGTGTAATTCCGTTCAGCAGTTCGGGCTGCAGCTGCGATTAAAGGTTCCTATGGAAAATTGCATGGGGAAAACACGTTTTGGGACCCCCCTTTTTTCTCGGCCCCCACTTAACGAATCACCCCGAGACTTTCAGGATAGGAGCGCACCGGAGCGCCCCACCAAATTTGAAAACTTTGTGAAGATTCATCATCCGGCGCCAAAGGTATTCCAAATAGAATGTTGCGGATTTCTGTTGGATAATAGGTCCTAACTATAACTACCAACAAAAAATATATATATATATATATATATATATATATATATATATATTTTTTTTTTTTTTTTTTGTTTTTTTACTGAATATGGGGATTTAAGAGTTGTTTCTACAACACCACATCTCCCCACACATCATACTCATTTAATTAATTTTTTGTCCCCTTACTTGTCAAAGGGGTAGTGTGTGCACCCACCTCCTCCCCAGCAGTGAGGGGGTAAGTGAACTTCCCCCTGCCTTGTCCGAGGAGAGGACTTAAAGGCAAGATTGTGTAACTGGTCATCCACTCTTGTGCCCTGTTCCTAGTTGAGAGCAAGTAATAGTTTTGAGCAACTGCTGACAGTCACTGTGGTCTGCAGAATTTAATGGCCCACGGATAAGCAAGTGCGGTCACCACTCACCTAACCCTGTCCCGATTTGGCTGAGGGCGCTGGCATGGGTGGCAGCTGACCCACTCCTTTGTGTCCAAACAGCGCTGAGCTGGAGGTGGTGACAGAGATAAAGGCAAGGTGGTTTTCCGGCATTCTCCCCTTATCCTGGGGCAAGGTGAAAGGGGTTGCTTGAGCATATCCCCTCTCACCAGTAAGTCTAGGTGAGGGAGGATGAAAGTATTTTCTTCTCTATGCGGTGGTTTGATCTTACCTTCCTCCCCCTTCACTCTTAGACAAGGAGAGAAGCGTTTGTCCACACCCTAAATTGCTGTGCTTCCCTTGCGCAAGGCTGACTGCATTGTCTCCTTCCTGGCCCTTTTGCAAAACTGGGAGGGAATTTATTACCTCCATTCACCCTTGGGTATAGTGGGAGAAGACTATGATTAGATGATAGCTGACAGGTAATAACGGGCTCACATATTATATGGAGGCAGAAGGTTGCAGTACCACCAGGAACAAACATATGTCCCCGCAGAATGAATAGACACAAACTGGTTTCACTTCATGTCAAATCATGTTGGGTGACCTTACATAAAGATCAAATTTCATATGCCCCAGTGAAGGATTGTATGCTCAAAGTGCTTTCTGATGGATATATCTGCCTGTGGATTCCTCAGCGTATGAATATCCCTGCGCCAGCATTCCGCGGAAACTTTTTTCCTAGCTCCCCACGCCGACTAGGTCATCACAATGCCATGGCTCCGCACACGGTCTGTGTGACGTCATGGAGCCATAAGAGGGCCACGTCGGCATGATGACGTCAGTTCCCTGTTTTCCACGCAGTTGACGCTAACGGTTTTTCTACGGATTCCAATACTTTCTCCTGGATACTTTGTATTTTTCTCGTTTCCTTCTGTGGTTTCGACATGTCTGCTCCAAGGAAGTCAGGCTTCAAGCCCTGTAAGGAGTGCGGGGGCATGTGTCAATCACTGACCCCCATGAGGACTGCCTGTGGTGTCTATTGTCTGATCATGACGTCGAGGGCTGTCCTTGCTGTAGGAAAATGAACCTGAAGCCCTTGAAGGAACAAGAAGCCAAGCTGTAAATGGCTAAAGTGAGAAAAGAAAAAAGGGATTGAAAACGTTCGAAGTCGAGGTCGTCGACTTCACATGATTCGAGGAGGATGCTCAAGAAGAAGAGGCATGGATCTCGATGCCGTTCGTTGAAGCCTATGGCTTCGAGGTCGCCTTCTCCGGCTCCTCGACGTCGTGTTAAGGACTGCGTCTCTCCTCCTCCTCCTTCAGTGTCTCCTCAGGTGACTCTGGCCCATTCTCCTTCGTATAAGGGGACTCCGGTGCAGTCTCCGACGCCGAGATTCTTTCCGGCTCCGGATGGTTCATCGAATCCGGCTGATGCTGAGGCACCTTTGACTCCTGTGGCTCCGCCTGTGGGCCCGGTGGTTCCAACTCCGGACGCTCTTCGATCGGATCTCAAACCGGCGCAGTATCCTTCATTCCCAGCGCCGGGTTCGGATCCCTCGCATTTTTTAAATGCGATGTATGGTGTGTTTAACAGGGCCTCTTTCCCTTCTGGTGCACCTTCGGGTCCCATGGGTCCTCTGGCATTTAATTGGGTGTGCCTCACCATTATCCTCAGGCCTCCTTCGTGCCATTCATGCCGATGGTGTCATCATGGAAAATTCCGGCTCCGAGGAGATAGACGCCGTATGGGCAGTCCCCGGCTCGAGGAGAGAAGCGCAGAGGTTGCTAGAGGAGGAACAGTACAAGGCTGAATATATGGAGGAAGGTGAAATATATGAGCCTGATGATATGTTCGAGGGTCTGTGTGAGGCAAGTGGACTTGACACCTCCCCGGAGTGGGACTTTACTTCTCAGAAAGCTTCTCCTTTGAAGGAAGTTGCACCTTACCATACTGTAATAAGGAAGGCTTCAGAGCTCTTGGATCTGCAGCTCCCTATGACTGAGTATAAGCCTAATTTGCTTACAGAGGTGCTTCATTCTCCGTCCTCTGTGGTTGAACCACTCTTGCCTTTCAATGATGCCCTGACTGAGCCGATCCTTGAGGTTTGGCGCAATCCTCTTTCTGCTCCTGCAGTTTCCAGATCTGTTTCCAGAAGGGACAGGCCTGCCCCAGGAGATCCTGTGTTCCTTTTTTCCCATCCTTCGCCTGAGAGTTTGGTGGTGCAGGCTTCATGTTCAAAGCAATCTACGGGTGCCTTTCCGCAAGCTCCTGCTGACAGGGATTCCAAGAAGCTTGACCAATCTGCAAAGAAGGACTTCTCGTCAGTGAGTATGGCTTTGAAATCCACCAATGCTACCTGTTTGTTGGGTAGATACATTCATGCCCTTATAGACTCTGCCAAGCAGCTTCTTCCAAAATTATCTGAGGAAGACCGGGGTCATTTGAGTGAGGTTCTGGCACTCTCAGGCTGCTGCTCGCCAAGTCATCCAGTCCAGTCTGGCCTGGACACAGCAGATTCGGTGGCCAGGGTGATGGGCTCATCCATTGCTACTAGACGACATGCATGGCTGAGGTATTCTGGGTTGTCACCTGATGTACAGGCTACCCTTCTAGATCTTCCCTTTGCAGAGGTTGCCTTCATGGAACGGGTAGTCAGCCTTCTTCCTCTTCCTCCTCCACCTCCCCTATCCCTCCTGGTAATGCAGGAAAGCAACCCTAGATCCGCCATCCTGGATCATGCAGGTACTGTGGGTGGTCGGTTTACCCATTTTCTACGGGATTGGAAATTGGTCACTTCGGACCTTTGAGTTTTAGATCTGGTAGAAAATGGGTACGCCCTTCCCTTCAGGGAATTCCCCCCTCCTTACCCTCCTTGCCAAGGGTTTTGCACGGAGGATCATTTGCTGCTTCTTCAGATGGAGGTTCTTTTCCTGTTATAAAAAGGTGCGATAGAGGTGGTTCCGGAGCAGGAAAGGGGTCATGGATGCTACTCCTGGTATTTCCTGATTCCCAAAAAGGATGGCAGGTTACGACCCATCCTGGATCTCAGAATTTTGAATCTGTTTCTCAAGCAGGAGAGGTTCAATATGCTCACTGTAGCGCAGGTTCTTCAGGCACTGCAACAAGAGGACTGGATGGTGTCCATCGACTTGCAGGATGCGTATTTTCACATCCCAATCCTGAAGTCGCACAGGAAGTATCTCCGGTTTACAATTGGTTCGCAGCATTACCATTTTGTGGTCCTTCTGTTTGGTCCTACTACTTCAGGTCAAGTCTCTTCACCAAGGTGATGGCTGCCCATCTCAGAAGGTCGGGGATCCCGGTTTTTCCCTACCTGGACGACTGGCTTCTGAAGGCAGAGTCGCCAGGGTGGTGAGTTGTCATCTGCAGGTAACAACTCAGCTGTTGTTCAGATTGAGTTTTTAGATAAATGTGCCCAAGTCTCACCTGGTTGCTTCTCAGTGCAACCTGTTCATAGGTGCAGTACTGGATACCACTGTGTGTCGAGCTTTTCCTCCTCCGCAAAGGATTCTCGACATTCAGGAAATTATCCCTTTGTTTCACAATGGAGCGGTTGTTCCAGTTCTGAAGATCCTACGCCTGCTCGGTCTGTTTCCCTCCTGCATTCTGTTGGTCAACCATGCACCCTTGCACATGAGGGCGCTCCAGTGGTGTCTCCGCAGGCAGTGGTATCAGCACAATCGAGATCTCAGGGAGTCTGTCAGGATCGTCAGAGAAGCTGCAGCGGATCTGTCTTGGTGGAGTGTGGAGGGCAATCTGTCTCAAGGAAAGCCTTTTCATCTTCCTCTATCGGTGGCCACAGTGATAACGGATGCCTCTACTATAGGGTGGGGTGCTCATCTGAGGGATCTGGAGATCAAGGGTCTTTGGTCTCCAGAGGAAAGGTTGTCTCATATCAATCTTCTGGAATTGCGGGCAATACGTTTGGCGCTCAAGGTCTTTCTCCCTTCCCTTCGCTGTCATTCGGTTCAAGTCCTTAAGGACAACACTACCACGATGTACCACAAGCAGCGAGGAGTAGGGTCGTACCGTCTCTGCAGGGAGGCGTTGCGGCTTTGGTCCTGGGCTCAGGACCATCGGATTTGCTTGATGGCGAATCATCTGGCCGGGGTGCTAAATGTTCATGGGGACAGTCTCAGTCTGCAGTTCTCTGCCGACCACGAGTGGAGGCTTGATCAGGAGGTAGTTAGACACATCTTCCGGACGTGGGGGGGCATCCTCGGGTGGACCTGTTTGCCACTCTCAAACGTACATGCATTGTTATTCTGCAGTCTCCAGTTTCCGATGCAGGGGGCGTTGGGGGACGCGTTTCAGTTGAGCTGGTGCTCACATCTCCTTTATGCGTTTCCTTCCATACCCTTGATTCCTCGGGTTCTTAGGAAGATTCGCCAAGATCAGGTCCAAGTCATATTGATCGCCCCCGATTGGCCAAGAAGGGTGTGGTACACAGATCTACTTCACCTCTCATCGCACCCTCCGCTCCGTCTCCCTCTCAGGGGCAGGTTCTTCACCCCCACCTCCAGAGCCTGCACCTTCATGCCTGGAGATTGAACGGGGCAACCTGAGTTCCTTCTGTCTCCCTCCTGACGTGGTGGATGTTATCTTATCGGCCAGGCGACACTCCACTAAGGTCATTTACTCCTACAGGTTGTCAAGATTTGTTAAATGGTGTGGAGAGAGGTCCCTTAAAGGCTCATCTTTCTGATGGTCTTTGTTTTTCACTACATTTGGCCCAGCAGGGTTGTGCTGTGGCTTCTGTTAAGTTATTTGTCGGCTTTATCGGCATTTCTTTGTTTGCCTGATCAGCCGTCTCTTTTCGAATCTCCGGTTGTTTTAAGGTTTATTAAGGGCCTTACTAATAAGTTTCCGCCTGCTCCCTTCATTATGCCCCAGTGGGATTTGAATCTAGCTTTAACTTTAATGGGTTCCCCATTCGAACCTATGCATAGTTGTCCCTTGAGACTGCTGTCATTTAAAAAAGTCTTCCTTGTGGCTATCACGTCAGCCAGGAGGGTGAGTGAGCTTCAGGCTTTGAGTTCTAAGACTCCGTTTCTGACTATTCATGCTGAAAGGATGTTTCTTAGGACCAGGGCTGCTTTTCTGCCTAAGGTGGTAACTCCCTTCCATCTAGGGCAGTCCATTACCCTCCCTACTTTCTATCCTCCCCCTCACCCTTCCAAGGAGGAGGAGAGGCTGCACTGCTTGTATCCTAAGAGGGTGGTTAGTTTTTATCTGGATAGATTGAAGGACCTGCGATTGAACGATAGCTCTTTGTGGGCTACGTTGGAAGCATGAAGGGCAAGGCGGTGCACAAGCGCACTCTATCCAGGTGGATCATCTTGTGCATCAAGATCTGCTACGCTCTGGCTGGTAAGGAGCCTCCTGAAGGCATTAGACCTCATTCCACCAGGGCTAAATCATCTACTTCTGCCTTTTCCAGAGGTATTCCTGTGCTGGACATCTGTAAGGCTGCAACTTAGGCCTCCCTCCACACTTTCGCAAAGCATTACTGCTTAGATTCCGAAGTGAGGGACGGACGGCCATTTTGCGCTCTGTTTTGCAGAACTTTTTGGTATAGAAGGGTAGTCACCCTCCTCTGGGAGTGGGACTGCTGTAGGATTCTATTCATAAGGTGAGGAATCCACAGGCAGATGTATCCATCAGAAGAACAAGTTACTTACCTTCGGTAACGCTTTTTCTGGTGGATACAGTATCTGCCTGTGGATTCCTCACTGAACCACCCGCCTCCCCGTTGTCCACCACTTTATACCTTAAAAGAGGTATTAGTTAATATGTTGTTTCATATTGTCATTCTGTATTGCCTCTGTTTGCCTTTGTGTAGGCTTATAGGAAATTCTTGCTTTCTTTTGCTTTCCTTTTTCACTTACACTGTGTGTATTTGTGTGAATACTGTGTACTATGTATGCATTGTCTATATGGTCGGTCTGCCCGTTTCGCCTCAGTGGCATGGAAAAAATGGGTGGAACTGACGTCATCCTGCCGACGTGGCCCTCTTATGGCTCCAGTTACATCACGCGGAGCTGCATGAGGAGCCATGGCATTGTGACGACCTCGTCGGCGTGGAGAGCTAGGAAATAAGTTTCCGCGAAGTTCTGGCGCAGGGGATATTCATAAGGTGAGGAATCCACAGGCAGATACTGTACCCACCAGAAAAAGCGTTACCGAAGGTAATTAACTTGTTCATCTTGCCAAGGAATTAGTCATATTCTCAAAAGTAATCTTCATTTCCCACTAAAAGGCCAGCGTATTCCCTAAATGCTGTCATGTGCCTAGGACGTGGCTTGTGTGAAAGTGCAGTGTCATCAACGCGGTACAAAAGGGGGTGGTGATGGACGGAGCATCAGAACCAATCAAACACTCACACCCAGTCAACAGATCTGGGTTTGATCCATCACCGTTCTTTAGCCCACTCTGCCACCCCAGTTCAGACATGGCCATATGCAAATCAGTCTGACCCTGTGCCTCATGGAAACAGTCCAGCCCGAACTGCCAAGCCATGCCTTCCCTGGACCGGAAACAAGCTTACTGGGACCGGTTTCTGGCAGTGTCATGCCAGTGATGTCATTGGCGATCTCTCAAATTGAATTATGATGTAATGTACAAGGCCTTAAGTTTTGGATCGAAACATTAATGCCAGTCACCTAAAGGGTGCTTTTCTAGTGGATTTGCGTTTAGTCAAGCAATATGTTGTGCATTGCCAGTGAAACAGACAAGGCATGTGCTGTGACTTCACTACTATGGTTCAGGGCATGGCTTTGGGTTGTGTCTTGCATCTAGGAATCCTTAACTAATTTCTTGTATGGCATGCCCTGTGAAAACTAGGCTCATGGCATAGCTTTGGGTAAGGTCTACTGACCTGCACTTTTGCATACAGGCACTGAGCACAGGGCCTGTTCTTTAGGCATGCTGTATGCATGCTAAGGCTGCAACATATACACAACAGGTAACTGTGTATTAAGTAGCAGTAATACTAGCAAGAGGTCCTGGTAACATAATTGACCGAAGGCAGAGTGGCTTGCAAATGGCACCAGAACTCAGGTGGGTTTTTGGCTACAGTTGTGGCCTTTATAGTCTTTTTATATAACCTGTTTAGTTTACTTCAGATTAAATGGAAATATACATTTATATTCAAACTGTAAACTTTTATTTGCAAATGGTAAGTGAAATTCTGCACTATAATGGGTATAATTTGTTACAAGAATAATGTTTATTGGTAGAAATTCATGGCTAGTCAAGTGTTTGCATTGTTTGTCTAACACTGGGGCATGAAATGGACAATGAATAAGCTGGTCTGTCTCTAAGTAGTGAATGCTTTTTCTTGCCACTCATATGATGGGGAATATGTTTGCGAATTGTGAAAAATAATATGAGGACGCAGCATAATTCCTAATGAATATGGGTTTTGAAGCCTCTGCTTTGTAGGACCATAAATATATTACAGATTTAATAAGCTCCAACACTTTAATGCCTCCAAATGTTTTCCTTCTTCCACTACACAATCTCACCTCTACCTTCAACAAATATTTGATCTTCAAGTCATGGAGTCAAGGTTTTAATACATAATTTCTTCTTTTTGACACTGGTATTCGCAGCACAACCAAGCACTTGTTTGTGACATGAATACCACCTTAATGCATTCTACATCGCATAAATTAACATGGAATGTAGAGAAGACTGCCTAATACTCCCACCCACCAATACAGATTGCAGCTCTTGCAGTCGGGGGGATTGGGGGGGGGGGGGGCAGGATCTCTTGAAAATCAAAATTATCAAGAATACACAAGGATGAAAATATTCCAAGGTCACTGAAATTACTACGATTGAGTTGAATAAATATGGAATATTTAAGCACTAAAAGCCAATCTATAAAAGTGCATTGTTTTAGGGACATTTATCAGGGTGATTCGATAATGTGGCGTTCAAAATGTTCAAAGGGTGCGTATTCACATTCTTTAAAATGGAAATTGGTTCAGACAATAACCTCTTCCCCAAGGTTGCTTTGGTTTTAATGGCTGTCACATGACCCCTCTAGTAATCATTCCGAGACCACCTACTCTCATTAAACAAATCATTTCACCAGTAGGGGATAACCTTCTTCACCTCTTTATTCATTATTTTTGTATTTGATAAAGACTTCTAGCTGCAGATTCCCTACCTTAGACTTATCTCCAGCCGTCAGACATGATCCGGAAGTTTTGGGGTGAGCAGGATCCCTGCATGTCGGTAGGTGCCCTCGTTCGGCTCTACATGGCATTGTCCTTGCCAGAAGGGACGGCTCAGTGCCTATATAGGCGCCACCCCAGCACGCTGAAGTCAGTTCTTATCTTTCCACACCTATCAGCGCAGATCCGGATAAGAGCTACCCCCACTCAGTTTTGAACTGACCCTTTTCGGCCTTTTGTCAAAGATTTTTTGAGACCTTGTCTTATGGTGTGGTAGGGATATCCACAAGGAAGGCTGGTTGTAATCCATGTGGTGGACCCACACCTCGTCTGCCTCTAGTGTCAAGACCTGCGTCAATTGTCGCACCATGCACCCCAAGGACTTGAGGGAGCTATCTCTGTAGGTCCTTGCCACTCAACTCGACATGTGACTCCACAGTGATATCAATCCCTGTCCATAGGAAGGTCCTGGGATCGGTCGCAGAGCCATCAATCATAGTCTGAGTAGTCTGGACGCTTTGGTAAGTCCCACAAAAAAGAACAAGAAGTCGAAGTGGTCTTCGATTTTTTCCCCCCCCCCTCCATCGAGTCATCAGACTAGATAAGGGAACGTCGCCATTCAAGACCTGGATCTGCGGTTTAGCCTGTGCCTTGGTGGTCTCAGCACCTCCTCGAGTTTACTGAAGCTGTTACGACCCCCACCCAACTCAGTGAGTTTTATGAGGAATACCACCAGCAGGTTTGCCCCTGTAGCCAGTCAGGCCCTTTGAATCCATAGATGAATTCAGGCAGATGCAGGTCGAGTCACCCTGACCTTCCCTGGTGCCAGTCCCACTGCCAACGTTCCCCACACAAACCGACTGCACCACCCCCATTCTTATCCATGACTATGACTTAGAGGCAGATGGACGACATCCGACGCAGACTGGAGACATTCCATCCAGAGCTGGAGTCCTATTCCTATCACATCGGACTCTGAGGACTACCAGCCCCTTGATCCCGATGATTAAAGCAACTTGTATCATGCACATCTTAGCACAGATCGAAGAAGGTGGAATAAATTACATTTATTCCTGCACAAAAAGCGTAGTTTTCAGCCTTTTTTTAAAAAAACACTGCCACATTACTCAATGGGTGATGCTTCAAGGGGAGCTGGTTCCATGCTGCTGAACCTAGGTAGATAAGTGACTTCCTCCTTCTCTGACACGATGAATCTGGTAGTCACTACAAATAATTTGTTAGCAGACCTCAGGTGTCGTGATGGAGCTTAGAAGCTGACCCTGGTTCTAAGATAGACCGTACCGATCTGGTAAAGAGCCCCATGCACTAGTACTAGAGCCTTAAACAAGTTTCTTTTCCTGATAGGGAGCCATTGGAGAGCACGCAGATGAGACATCCGCGTTGACTGGCAAGTTCAGAAGAAGGCGAGCTGTTGCATTTTGGACCACCTGAAGCCTGTCTAACAGATGTTCCAGTAGCCCATAATAGAGTGCATTACCGTAGTCCAACCTAAAGGTGAACAAGGCCTGAATAAACATATTTTTTGGGGGGGCTTTTTTTTTTTTTTGCTGTAAAGAGCAGGTAGTGTAAGAACTTTTTAAAGGAGTGCAGTATAGCGAAATGGGTACCTACCACTGACCGAATTTGAGGCTTAAAGGACAAGCTGTCATAATATTTTATTCTTGGATTCTTAACTATGCCTCCCTGTGGGACTGGAGGGGGGGAGCATCTTCTGGCCTGAAAGTCTGCCAAACTTCTGGAGAAATATTGCCCTCCCCACCCCCGCCTTGAAAATTGTCTGCTTTGCACTTGAGTTGGTTGAAAACTGCAGTCAGGCATGTTTTGATCCCTAATCCTGAAATCTCTTCTCCCTTGCTAAATGAGGACAACTGGTGTGAGGAATTTGGCAGATGCAGTGGACTGGACACATCCCCAGGTACTGATTTGGTCTCTCCCTGTGCTGTGGCTGCAGAGGAGGGAACCTCATTTGCAATTGTGGCGAGGAGGGCGGGTGAGGTCCTGGACCTTCAGCTTCTCTTCGTAGCTGCTGAGATGTACCTCTTGACAGAGGTGCTTCTGTTGGGAGTCACTGCCTTTGAACCGGTTTTCCCCTTTAATGAAGCCCTCACAGACTTCCTAATCGGGGCCTGGTCCAAGCCCTGCACGGGGCTCCTGTGAATGGAACACTTACCTGCCGCCATCGCCCCGCCATAGGGGAACCACAACTTCCTCTTCCAACATACCACTCCACAAAGCTTGGTGGTCTGAGCCTCCACTTCCAGGCGGAATCCTGGGTCATTTCCTACCACTCCAAGAGGCTGGATACCTTAAGCTAGAAGATGTTTTCTTCTGCCAGCCTGGCACTGGAGTCTGTGAACACTGCGTACCTTTTGGACCAACACTCCCACTCGCCTTGAGAGACTGTTGCGCAGGTGCTGCTTTGATCTTGGAGGAGGCCCGAGCCATACGCAGCTAAGTTTGCCATATGCTGTGGGCTGGATATGACCAACTCACAAGGCACAACAGTTTCTCCATTGGTAGCCCTTAGGTTCCAGGCCGCACTTATGGACATGCCCTTTGGCTCCCGTCTTTTCGACGACAAGGTGGACTAGGCGCTGGAGCACTTAAGACAGCAGAGCTACGGCCAGGTCCTTGGGCCTTTCCATGGCCCCTCACCATCCCCAGTCCAGGTTTCGCTCCTTTCATGGCCACGGAAGGAGCTCTCAGTTGCATCTATACCAGCCCAGCCTCCATTGTGTGCAAGCTTCCCAGCCCCTGTGTGGCTGAGTGTGAGGTACCCACAGACCCGAGGGTCAGGCAGCCAGTGGTCAGGCCAGTCAACCACGACCCCCATCAGCTGCATCCGCCAAGCCTCTTTAGTTTGCTCTCTGACCATCATGGGCACCCAGTGGGAGGCACAGCATGCCATCGCCTGCACCATCGAGGTCGATAAGACTGCTGGGTTCTCCAGATTGTCCAAATGGCCTACTCCCTCCGCTTTGTGACTACCCAACCACACATGCCACCCACTTGCGACAGGCTGATGATGGAGCATGTGTCCTTATTTTGCTAGTGAGTAAAATCTCTCTTGGCCAAGGAAGCGATAGAGAGGGTGCCCGCATCCGAAGTATGTCGTGGGTGTAATTCCTGCTACTTTCTGGTGCCCAAGAAAGACAGAAGACTTTGTCCTATCCTCAGCCTGCTCCCCCTCAATATCTTCCTGAAAAAGGAGAAATAAAGAATGCTCACGCTCGCTCAAGTCCTGTTTGTCCTGGACCCAGGAGACTGGATGGTAGTATTGGACTTGCATGAGGCTTACTTCCACATCTCCATTCTGCTTACCCACAGACGTTACCTGTGGTTCACGTTTCCCCACGAGCACCATCAATTAACCTCTCTTCCTATTGACCTCACCAGTGCCCCCTTTGGTGTTCACCAAGGTGATGACGGTTGCATCTCATCTTTGGAGATCAGGGGAGAAAGTCTTCCTCATCTCGAAGACTGACTGCTGCAGGAAGGCTAGTTTCAGGCAGTCATCTCCCACCTCCAGATGACAACAGATCTCCTATACTTGCTTGGTTCACTATCAAGTCACATCTGACCCCTTTTCAGACGCTCCCTTTCATGACTGGACACAGTGCAGTTTCGAGCTTATCCTCCTGAACGGCTAGGTAAGGACATTAAGGCTATTATACTGATGTTTCAGCCTCTATCCTGGAATTCGGTGAGACTGACTCTGAGGGTACTGGGCCTCATGGCCTCCTGCATCCTACTTGTGATACATTACCCGCTGCCTTATGCAGGCTCTGCACTGGAACCTGAAATTCCAGTGGGCGCAGCATCATGAGAATCTCCGACATGGTCCAGATTTCGGAAGACACTGCAAAATATATGTATTGGTGGTTGATGAACCGCGATTGGGCCTGTGGCAGACCCCTCTCCCTTCTTCCAACCAGATCTGACAGTAGTGACAGATGAATCACTCCTGGGCTCGGGCGGAAATCTGAGAGTTGGAGATCAGAGGCCTCCGGTCTCCAGTAGAGTCTCGACTCCACATCAACCTGTGGGAGCTCCGAGCAATCTGACCGGCATTGAAACCCGTTCTACCCTTCAAGGCAAGGCTAGTGCAGGTGTTCATGGACAATACCACCTCAATGTGGTACTGCAACAAACAGGCCCTGTGTCACTGGACATGGCTGTAATGTCACAGCATTTCCCTGGTGGTTCAAAACCTGCCAGGATCTCTTAACCCCAGAGCAGACCAACTCAGCCGAGGATGCCTAGCAGATCACGAATGGCTTCTCCATTTGGAGGTGGTGCGAGGTCTCTTTCAGCAGTGGGAGAACCTTGGTTCTATCTGTTCGCCACAGCCGAGAGCGCTCCATGTCAGCAGTTATGCGCACTGGAATTTTCCAATGCTGCGCTCACTGGGAGGCGCTTTCCATCTCGAGTAGTGCTCAGGCCTCCTGTATGCCTTTCTGCCCATATGACTCCTGTCCATAGTTCTCAAGAAGATCAGGAACAACCTGGCCCAAGTGATCCTTGTGGCTCCGGTCTGGGCTCAGAGTTTTGTATTCCGAGCTGTTGGCCATGGCCATCAGTCCTCCGATCAGGCTACACCTCTGGTAGGATCTTCTGTCGCAGGTGCGATTCTTCACCCAAACCCGTCAACACACCGCCTTCATGAGTGTAGACTGAGCGACAGTTGACCGCTCACGTACTGCCACTTAAAGTCTGTAATGTCGTCTCGGCAGTCAGATGTCCCTCTACCAAGACTGTATACACCTGCGGTTGGGGCATGTTTGTGGCATGGTGTGCAGAAAAACATTGACGCCCCCCCCCTTCTCAAGTCCTCCTGTTTATTCTTTCTCTTGCCCAGTTGGGCTCTGCTTTGGGCACCTTAGACTGCTATCTTTTTAGCATCCTGGCATTTCTACGGTTGCCAGATCAGCTTTCCCTTTTTAAGTCCCCAATGCATAGGTTTCTTAAAGGTCTCCAACACTTTCCCTTCATCATGCCTCAGTGGGACCTAAATTTAGTTCTGACTTTCCTGATGTGCGCCCCTTTCGAGCTGCTACACAACAGTCCCATCAGGCTCTTTACTATCAAAACAGCATTTCTAATGGCGATAACATCTGACGAGAGGTTCAGTGAACTCCAGACTTTGTGATGATAGACCATGTGCCCTTATTTTTCTAGGGAATAACGTCTCTTGGCCAAGGGAGCGATAGAGAGGGTGCACCCTATTGGTGTGTCTGGGACCAAGGCCCACACTACCAAAGGATGTTGTTGTGCACTGGAAGAGTGCCCCCAGAACTGGTTTGAACTGGGCTCAGAGCCCCTTTCACAAAGAGAACAAAGACATATCTGAAAAACACGTAGTAATAGATTCCTTACCTTAGAATTACCCCTAGGCGTCTGACTGGATCCGGAAAGTTTTCGTCAGTAGTACCCCTGCGAGTCCGAGGGTGGAGTTGTGCTGCTCCGCGTCCGTCGTGGTCGCCGAAAAGACGTCACGACAGCTACTTAGATGCCGCCCTCGCGCGCTGACGTCAGTTCTTCCTTTCTTTTTCCACGCCAGAAAGCACAGATCCGGAGAGAGCGGTACCCACACTCACTTTTTGACTGAGTTTTTCGAGACTTTTTGTCTCTATTTTTCAAGTTGATCGACTCCTGGTGCCGTAGGGATGCCCGGCTAGAAGTCTTGTGGGGACTGAAATCGCATGAGGTCGGTGACGGACCCGCACCGCGTGTGTCTCTACTGCCTGGGGTGCGACCACGATCCCAACTCGTTCCCCGACTGCCGGGCCATGGCGCCAAAGATGTTGCGGGAGCAGTCCCGAAAGTTGCTTGAAGTCCGGCAGTCTGCTCCGCGCTGTTCAAGGTCCCGTGGGAGGTCGAGGGACTGGTCGCGGTGCCACCACCATCGTTCCTTCGTCGGGATCGAAGTCTTCGCACTCTGGGTCAGGTAAGACGAAGCATCACAAGAAGACGAAGAGGCGTCCTCGTTTTCCAACTCCCCCTCGCCCGTCGTGCGACGCGGCTGAGGGTGCGGGTGGTGCCTCCCCACGGCTCCAGAGCCTACGCAGTCGCCGTCTGCCTACCCACCCTTCCCGGGGCCGTCTGGCCCCACCGGCATGCCTTCGTGCCCCGCAGGCCCGACTGGGGGTCCTTGCCCTTTACTGTCGGCAGCTTCGGCATCCCTGTCGGATGCCGCCTCAGCGCCGCAGGATCCCCAGGAATCCAGGCCTGGATCCCTGTTGATGCAGGTTGACCTCATGACACCTCCACCGACGACCCCACCGGCACCACCTCTGATGTCGCCCATAGGACCGGACGACGTCACCCCCGGTCTTTGCCCCGAAGTGGACACGTCGCCGGAACGGCGTTGGTCGACGTCATGGGGCCTTTCTTCCCCTATGTCCAGCCTCCTTATTTTGGCTGTTGAAGGAGGGCTGGCCCCAGGCAGTTGTCTCCCACCTCCAGACTACAGCCGACCTCCTGCATTTGCTGAAGTTCTCCATCAATGTGCCGAAGCCACACCTGAATCCCTCTCAGAAGCTCCTCTTCATCGGAGCGGTTCTGGATACGATGCACTTGTGGGTCTATCCTCCCGAACGGCGAGTCCAGGATATTAACCTCTTCGCTGCGGCGCAAATTCCGCCGCAGCGCTGCCGAAGTGCTGGACATTCCATTTCTGGGCGTGGTCATGACGTCTCCCGGCCGTCGTCCGCACACGCCCATCGTGGACTCATGACGGTCGGGAGACGTCATGAGCATGGAAGAGGTTAAGGCTCTGATTCCGATCTTTCGGCCTCTATTCTGGGTTTGTCAGGGTGACCCTGAGGCTGCTGGGCTGCCATGCCAGATGGCATATGCAGGCTCTGCAGTGGGACCTGAAGTTCCAGTGGGCGCAGCATCAGGGGAACCTGTCCGAGTCCATCCAGATCACGGAGGGCACTGCATAACAATTGCAGTGGTGGCCCACAAACCGGCATTGGGTCAATGGCAGATCCCTCTGCCTTCTCCAACCGGAGCACACAGTGGTGACAGATGCGTCCCTCTTGGGATGGGGGGGGGCCACATGGGAGAGGTAGAGATCGGAGGCATCTGGTTTCCGGCGGAGTCCCGGCTCCATATCAATCTTCTGGAGCTCCGGGCGATCCGACTTGCACTGAAGGCATTCCTTCCTTCTGTCAAGGTTAGAGTAGTGCAGGTGTTTACAGACAACACCACCGCCATGTGGTACTGCAACAAACGGGGTGGGTTCGGGTTGTAGACCCTACGTCTGGAGGCTCTGCGTCTCTGGACATGGTTCAACACCTGGCAGGTTTACTGAACGCCAGGACGGACGAACTCGGCCACAGGTGCATGATGGATCACGAATGGCGTCTTTACTCGGATGTGGCGCAAGGCCTCTTTCAACAGTGGGGAGAGCCTTGGTTAGATCTATTCGCCACCAAAGAGAACGCGCAATGTCAGCACTGCGGGTTGGAATTTCCAAAGCGGCACTCGCTAGGCGACGCTTTTCGTCGCGAGTGGAGTTGCGGTCTGTTGTACGCCTACCACTTCTGCCCAGGGTGCTGAAGAGGATCAGGCGCGACCGGGCCCAAGTCATTCTTGTTGCCCTGGACTGGGCTCGAAGAGTTTGGTATCACGATCTACTCAGTATGACCATCGATCCCCGATCCGAATGCCTCTTCGGGAGGATCTTCTAATGCAGCAGCAGGGGACGGTCCTCCACCCGAACCTGTCCAGTCTCCACCTCCTTGCGTGGAAATTGAGCGGCGGCAGTTGATTCCTTTCGACTTGCCTCCTGAAGTTTGTGATGTCATGCTGGCAGCCAGGTGTCCCTCCACTAAGTTGGTATATGCCTGCAGGTGAAACAAATTTGTGGCATGGTGCACAGCAAAGGCTGTGGATCCCTTTTCTGCCTCTCTTACTGAAGTCATTTTGTCCCTTCTTTCTTTGGCCCAGCAGGGCTCTGCTCTGGGCACTATTAAGGGCGACCTTTCTGCTATTTCAGCCTTCCCCAGGCTCCCTGATCAGCCCTCTCTTTTCAAGTCCCCTGTTGTAAATAGGTTCCTCAAAGGCATTACTCACCTTTTTCCTCCTATTCCTTTTGTGATGCCACAGTGAGACTTGAACCTGGTTCTCACATATTTGATGTGCGCTCTCTTTGAGCCTGTTCACAACTGTCATCTACATCTATTAACCTTGAAGACTGCTTTCCTGGTTGCCAACACCTCCGCTAGAAGAGTGAGTGAGCTCCAGGCTTTCTTGTAAACCTCCTTTTCTATCTGTCCATCGGACAAGGTTGTGCTCCGAACCCGTCCATCCTTTCTGCCAAAAGTTGTTACTGCTTTTCATATCAGGCAAACCATCACTTTGCCCGCCTTCTTTCCGCCTCCTCATCCTTCCAGAGAGGAAGAGAGGCTCCACCATCTGGACTCAAAACGTGCGCTCTAATTTTACTTGAACCACACACAACAGCTCTGGGTGGATGACCTGCTCTTTGTTGGCTACGTATGCGCCAAGAAAGGTCGGGCCATACACAAGCGGACTATCTCTTGATGGGTCGTCTTGTGTAGTAAAGCCTGTTCTTCTCTGGCAAAAAAGGAGCCTCCGTTAGGGCTGCGCGCCCATTCCACCAGGGCCACGGCTGCCACTACGGCATTGGGACGTGGTGTCCCCTTACAAAACATCTGTCAGGCAGCTACGTGGGCCTCGCTGCACACTTTTACCAAGCATTATTGCCTGAACAGCCAAGTCCGGAGAGACGGCTTCTTTGGCCGTTCAGTTCTCTGGGACTTCCTGGTGTGATCTTGGTTCGCAGACCCGCCACCGGAGTTGGTATTGCTGGGGTATCTATTCTAAGGTAAGGAATCTATCACTACGTGTTTCTTTCAGATGAACAAGTTACTTACCTTCGGTAACGATATATCTGTAAGAAACATTAGTAGTGATAGATTCCACCCCACCCTTCCTCCCCGTTCTGCAAACTGATTTCTATGGTTAAGGTCATCCCTTTGAGGGCCCTAGTTTCAAGGCACCAGTGGCCAGTATCTTGCATGGCTCTGCGTTCCTGGCGCCGAAAGTTGTGTACAGAACTGACCGCGCACGAGGGTGGCGTCTTAAGTAGCTGCCGCAACGTCATCTCGGCGACCACGACTCCCAACGATGGACGCGGAGCCGCACAACGCCACCTTCAGACGCTCAGGGGTACTGCTGACTAAAACTTTCTGGATCCAGTATGACACCTGGGGGTAGTTCTAAGATAAGGAATCTATCACTACTAATGTTTCTTACAGATATATCGTTACCGAAGGTAAGTAACTTGTTCTTTGGGGTATAAGTATTAGACCTAAAACCCCTGAACTTTAGATCATTCCTGGAATTCAAGAGAAACCTTTACCAAGGAGAAGAGCTGGAGAAACTGAGGATAAGTACTGCCCTTGCTGTGTGTCTGGGAAGAGCTGGAGAGACTGAGGATAAGTACTGCACTTGCTGTGTGTCTGGGGTTGGCCTGCAGTTGCTGTTTCTGCCAAGCAAAGGAGAAGGACTTTGCTGTGCTGTGTCCCCTGCTTGAAGGAGATCTCCAAGAGCCTGAGGTGAGCTGGCCTCCAGTTCAGAAGTCTCAGGGACACAGACTTCACCCCCAGCTCCCCTGAACTCTGCTGTCGTGAGTTCTGACCTGCCTTGAGGTGCCTGTGCCAGTTCTGGCCTCTGGAGGTTGTTGCTGCTTTTTGGGAGCTGGAAGAGAGAAGAAACTCAAAGAAATTCAGAAACCGACGCATCGCTCTTCTTGCAGCTGTTTTTCTGACGCATCTTCACGGCACGAGAAGAATTTCCACATATTGCTGCGCCGCTGTGAAAACCGTTGCAGCGCCTGTCATTGCTGCAAGAATCGACACATCGAGGGATTGCGGCTGAAGAGGACCGATGCAGCACTGCGCAACGCCGACGCATCGATTGCCGACACATCCCGAAGATCCATGCATCGTATCTGTGTGACACGCTTTCCCGACGCATCACCTGCGGACAGGAACCGGTACGAAGAATCCTATGCATCACTCCCCATACAGACCGGAATCGACGCAACCCTTCCTCTGCGTGCAGTGGGACTCTCGCATTGCCTCCTCAGGGTCTCAGGAGTGTCTCATCTCTTTATTTTCTGAGGCTGTGGCTATTTGGCTTGGTGAACTTTGACGCAACTACAGGTACTTTGGTGAAAAGTCATGCGTCCATAGATTTCGTTGGTACAAGTTCTTGAAACCTTTTTAAAAAGTCATATTTTTAACTGTGTGTTGGATGTTTGTTGTTTTGGTCTTGTTTAGTTTTGATAAAAAGAACTTTTTTTTTTTTTAAGTTATGTGGTGTCCTTTTGTGGTGTTTTCACTCTTACTGTGAGTGTTGGTGCAAATACTTTACACATTGCCTTTGGGATAAGCCTGTCTGCTCGTGCCAAGCTACCCAAAGAGATGAGCAGGGGTTATCTAGGGTTTGTATCCCCTTTAACCTGACTAGAAGCAAGGGTCCTTATTTGGACAAAGGTACCTACCTCTGCCACCTAGAGACCCCATTTCTAACAAACGCCTTATCTGCAAGGCACTGTATTTAGCAACAGATTTCTTACTGACCCCTCCATCTGCCCCGCTCTGTGAATGGATTTATAGCATTTTAGGGCTTTTTCCTCTTTCAGGGCCCTAGTTTTCACACACCAGTGGTTAGTACTCTTCGTGACTCTGCGCTTCTGGCGTGGAAAGTCACAAAAAGAAACTGATGTCAGCACGCTGTGGTGGCACTGATGTAGGCATCGCGCATTTTACTTTCAACTCCGACAACACTGACGACACGCAAAGCCGAACAACGTCAACAACTGGCACACAGGAGTACTGCTTCACAAAAATAATTCCGGATCCAGTCTAACACCTGGGGATAATTCTAAGCTAAGGAATCTGTTACTGGATACAGTCTGTACCAGATAAGGCATTACCGAAGGTAAGTAATCTGTTCTCTAGTGTCTGAAGAGTACATTCACCCAGTTGAAACTTTAGAGATCCAATTTGAAGGGTTAATCGGCATTCTAGAAATCCTCTGCTAGATGAAGAAAAAAGGCAATCGCTTTTGATTCTCATATTCGCCCCTAGACAACCATACATATTCATTTTTTAGACAAGTGAATGATGTCGCCTTCACTAGATACCTGGTAGAAACAAGCACTCAGACGACATTAAGTCTTAAGTGGTCTATGTTAAGGAACATAGAAGCCTTAATTTTCAGTGCATGGTCCAAGAAAATTGCAGAGGATTTGCTTTAACACTGGTATTGTGCCTTAGCTTGTGCTTGGTTTGCGCATTTGACTAAACAAAATAATGAATTTAATTTGCATAAATGCTGACATCTAAAGAAGGGAGAGAGACTCTATGTAGTTTTACTAGAAAATTCTGCATAGATCAAATACCGAGCAGTAAAAATCATTATGGCATCCCATTATCAAAAGTTTTCACCGTAAAACGGAAATATCAACGGCTTTTGTGCTGATATTTTCAAACCGCTACGAATAAGTTGATGCGAACAGTTGCTGGCATGTGCAGTACTATTGCTGGCTAAATAGTTTTATATTTTTGTTTGGGGTTTGTATTTGTTTATGTGCAATGGCTTTTGACCTTATTTGGTTTTACGGCAACCGTTCTAACTACCACTTTGATTTCTTTTGCAGGGGTGAATTATAAAATCTCCACCCGTTTGATCCAACCGTAGTATTACAGTGGGATACTCATCTCCAATTCGAAAAGCTTTTTGAAGCAGCAATGCAGCTTTTTTTGGACTTCGTTGTGCTGTTATGATCGGCATGGAAACGTATCGTGTTGTATCATTTTTTTTTCTAGAAGCTGAACGTGCTACTCTGGTAGAGAATGGTTCAAAATAATTCGGCAGTGTTTTGTTTACATGCCTTTTATTTGCCTAAGAGGAATCTGTCAGATTTTATTTTTATTTGTGGACACTTTAAATTTTAACTTAACTGCTCAGAATCTTCGTGGTTCTGTTTGCTCATGCACTCCTTGACACTACAGTACGTGCACATTGCCAGATTCTATATATATCCAGATGTCTGCTAAATGCTATAGATAAAACAGAGATGAGCTTCCTTTTTCTATCATTTGAAGTGGTGTCATCGAATAGCATGTAGTGAATACAACCTGCTGCTTTGCTACTTTTACACAACCCGATATTTGTACCTAATAAACTTGAATAAATTCGGGATGTTCGCTTATGTTATTTTAAGCTCCGTTGTTCAAAACGGGTATAATAGACACAGATTTTCATATTTCACTTTGCTCAATCAACTTCCGCATTTACCATTCATGTTCTGTGTAAGCTATGCCCATGCTAATGAACAGCGTATGCAATGATGCTTTGCCAAATAAAAATAAAAGCTAAAACAAAATGTGTCACTTCTTTTTGTCTTTGTGCATACAAGGTACAAAATAAACTTGCCATTCATGAAGATGGGCCCGATTAACATTTGTAAGCAACAAATGTTTTCCAGCTAAAAAAAGCAAAATAAAAAGACATTGGGGCATGGACCAAGACCTGCATTTTTCCAGAACGACGCCTCTTGTTTTTTAAATACTTGGGCCTGTGTTATTTATTGTCCCATGTATCCTATTCGAATGAGTCATCTGAACACCTAAGTAAATTACAAGTTTGTTAAAGGAATGCATCTATAAGCAAGAAAGTTGGTGTTACTTCTTTACATCAAAGGGCCACTGTTATTTTGTTGTGCTTCACACACTTGTGTATTCAGTGCAAGCGTGTACTTGCAAAGCACAGTACTTGCGTGGGAATGCCTGGTATTCTCCACTCGTACATGCTTCCTGTGGCTTTGACTACAGGTAAGCTTGCTAGGTATAGTGCTGTTCAGCTCGCGAAACATGCAAAGTGGCTAATAAGCGCGTTTGCACAGAACTAATTTCCAAAATTTGGTGGTGGTCCCCTAGCAAAATCTATGAACTAAGAAAGACAATGTGGAATATGTTGTGAAAAGATGATCATTCCCCACCATTTATCATGTCAAATATGTGAGCATTACAAAATTGATTAAATTACATAGCGCATACTCCATCAAAGTTTGTCTAAAAAGATTCCTTTATTCTCATCTTCTTTTGGAAAAAAAAAACGTTTCTTCCATGTAGCAAACACATTTCGTTCCTTAGCAGAGACTTCGAGGCTACAAAATAAAGACAAGATTTAAAATCATTTTACAAAATTTCTTACCCACAAAACACCATTTGCTTGCATGCGGTACACATAACTAGAGTTTGCAAATTGTACAGCCGAAGCCTGAACCACTTGTGAGAACTTAAATTGCTGTCCTAGAAAACCACAATCACTTTGTACAATGTTATTCTAAATTTCGACTTCTTAATACTCTAAATACTGTTCTTTTCTTGAGGCTACTACATATCCTATTCAAATCATAATTCTGTTGTTGTACAAGTAGCACTGTTAATTGTTGGGGGAGCCACTCAGACCCTTTATTCTCTCATAACGATTAACATGTTATCACACATGTACCATATTCCTCCACATTTGTCAATTTAACAATCTACCTTTCAAATTGACGTCCTTTTTTAGGTAGAAAAGGCCAGTTGATGAACTTTCATTTTCACATGCATGGATTTTAGTGTTCTTTCTCAAGTTTCTTGGATGCGCACCAAGTTCCTTTATCACATAACCTAGTATATACATATTTACTTTGACTTGTATTAATTGCTGTTAATATCTCTTGTGCATTAACCCCTTCTACGCTGAGGACGTAACTGTTAAGTCCTCAGCTGTGGCGCTGGTGTGCCTGGGACGTAACCATTATGTCCTCTGCACACAACCCAGAAATCCCTCTGCTGTAAACAGCAGAGGGTATTTCCCTCTTAGTTTTTCAGCCTTCAGAGCTGGGGAAGAGCTTCCCCAACCAGGGAGGCATTTTCTTTTTCTTCAGTGTAATGACAATCGAGCGCATGGCGTACTGACGTCATTACATTGAAAGTGAAACTGAAATGAGCCAATGGGCTCATTCCTGTTTCACTGCTTCGGTGCTCGTGGGGCTATCTCAGCTCCCCAAGCACCGAAACACACAGGAGAGGTATTGTTGTAAAGGGGAGACTCTCCACTTTGCAGTGGTACCCTTTCCTAGTGAATCCCTGCTTGGTGATCGCCGCAGGAGGTCGATCCCCCAAGCAGGGTTCCCCCACTAGACACCAGGGAGGGGGGAGCGGCCTCTTGGTGAAGGGCCTTTGCTCCCCCAGGAGGGAGGGGGGGCAGTAAGCCCACTAGGAACCAGGGATTACATTTTTATGTAAATTTAGGGGTGGGGGATGCTCAGAATGGGAATGCCCCCCCCCCCCCTCCCCACAAAAGTCAGTCAGTCTGCCCAGAGCTTGGCCGGAGTATGGGTGAGGGCTGCCCAGAATAGGCAAAGCCCACTAGGAAGCCAGGCTCTATTTTCTTTTTCTTTTTAGTAGTTCAACAATGCCAGTCTGGTGTGCAGATGGGGGCATTTTGTTTTTGCAAGAGATTGGGTGGGTGCTGCCCAGAATAAGCATGCCAATGCCCCCACCCCACATAAAAACAAATGGACAGTCTCTCTGCCCCCCCCTTGGAGCAAATGAGGGCAGTAGCCCCCGATCTGCCTCCCTGTAGGAAGCAGGGGACTATTTTCAATTTAGTAGTTCAGGGTTGTCCGGAATGGGGATGCCAGTGCCCCACACCCCCAGTCTGGGGGCAATAGTCCTCATTCTGCCTCACCGAGGGGGCAGAAAGACCATTAAGTACCAGGAGCTATTTATTCATTTTTTAGCCAGAGATGGGGTAGGTGCTGCCCAGAATGGGTATGCCAATGCTCCCACCCCACTCAAAAAGGGGCACAGTCTTTCCTCCCCCCTGTGGGGCATATGGGGTCAATAGCCCCAGGTCTGCGGCCCCAGGAGGGCAGAAAGCCAACTAGGCACCAGGGACTTTTTTTGTATGTTAGGGGTGGGGCTGCCCAGAATAGGCATGCCAGTGCCCCACCCCCCCCCTTTAAAAAAGTGTAGGATGCTGGTTCGTAGATGATGCACACTTATTTAAGTGAAGCCCCCTGCACTAATCAAGACAACCCTTATGGTAATTTCAGTGGTCTTAGACAACCATAGAAAGCTCTCTAAGTGGTAGCTGTGGAGAGCAGCCTTCAGGCTTAGTCCAGAAGGAGTGTTAAGCAGCTTGCTTTACCAGAACTAATCATATAGTGTATGTTAAGTGAAAAATAACCACACAGTGAACTTTTAAAAATAGGTATTTATTATATACACTTTCACATTGGTATAGCTCCTACCCGGAGATATGAACACAATACACACAACATTTCAAATGTAGAACAGGTAAGATGCACAAATACAGGGGTCTCCAGGGGGAGACTGAACCATATACGAAGAAAGTGAAATTCCAACCGCGACTGAAGTCGGAACTGGACCCAGAAGACTTGGGAGAGCCGACCCAAGGAACCAACCAAGCAAGGTATGTACCCAGGGTCCCCACGGAGGTCGTGTGCAGAGTGGAAACACAACCGCATGCTCAATACAAGTCAGTGGGGAAGTCACAGTTGCAATTTTCAAGAAGAACCCTTCCCAGAGGATCCCGAAGAAACCCTGTGGAAGATGGAAGGTTGGAGAGTTACCCCACCCGTGGATACCCCAGGAACCAAGATACCTACACCAGGGAAGCCGGGTGCATAGGTGTGAAGTGACATTGGAAACCGCCGTAGACCAGAATGGAGGACTTCAGTGAAGATGCCACTGGTGAAGAAGATGAAAGAGTCCGGTGTAATCTAAGGGTGAATTCCTGAAGAGGAGTACCTGCAAGCAGAGGGAGTGACCAGGAGGCACCGAAGACCAATGGCCACCGATATCGAAGATGCACGAGAGTTGACCGTGACCATGTTGCTGCTGCTGTGAGGACCAGGCAACACTGTCCTGTTCCACGTCCGAGGTCGGGAGCCAGGGGGTTGGTGTCCGGCAGGCTCACCAACAAGCCTTGGCAACAGCAACAGATGAGGTAAACAAAGAAGGTGCAGTGTTGGGACCAGCAAGGTTAAAGGGACTCACCATGTGCAAGACAGAGGTGTCGTGTAGTTCCTTTATTACCCATATAGGACCTGCACGTTCAAATAACATGAACTGTGGCTTTGGTGGCAGACTGACTGAGCACCCCCACCGAGAAATGTTATCCTGTTTGCATTAGCTAGCTCACAGTGCCACTAGTGTCTCCTCTTATCAGGGAGAGAATAGTTTCTGGCAAACTTAGAACATGACAACCCTGATCCCTCCGGATTGTGTAAACCATGTACTACTTCTCGCTCAGTCACTCGTGCTCACTTATTCGGTCTCAGAGAGTTACACAGAAAAAACATTTGGGCGTGTTACAATAAGTATTTATTGCACAGTTCTAGTGCAAAATATGTGCTGCAACAATCGTTAGACAGTAGCAGATATATATATCCCCTGTGGGTCTCCACACTAGTGAAGATTTCTTCACCTGTCTGTAATCATACCATTTTCATCAACTCTTTCCATCAGTTTTAAAGATGCCTATATCTATTGTTCCATTGATGTATAGCCTCCATACCTTTTTAGTATGCAGAATTATAATTTTTGTAACATTACTTTATATTATATTAAGATTGTTTTTAATATAGCACTATTTTTTGCACTTTGTATACTATGCACTATCTTGATTGGCGCTTTGATATAGACATGCTAGTGTTCATCTATGATGGTTATTTGTATCATATATGCTCATTGATTACGTACATGATCAGGATTTTACCCACTTGGGTCTCATTTGCGCACATATTGCGTATTTTGCACAGCTTATTTCGTTGTTGCATATGCAGGTGCTCAGGTTTTTTTTATAAAACATTTAAAGCTTGTTTTAAACTGCGACTGCCCGTTGGTTTTTACCTTAAATTTAGATCGCACCTTATATTTGTGCTTTCTTTGTTTTTAAGGATTGTTTTACCAACTGTCTATCCATGTTCGTTACTTTTATGTATTTTACTAAAAGTGAACTACGAATTGTCATGTATAGTATTTCCAATATATTTCTTCCATGTCTATCACGCCATTTATTCGTTAGCCAATCATGTACGTTACATACTTTGCACTTGCACTTTAAATTGCCCCTGCTTAGCCTCGGCGTCATGTGATCAAGGCCTTTCGTAGGCTGAAACGCGTCATGCAGGCATTGCTGTAAAATGAAAATAAATTAATTTTCTCACTTGCATCCTGGGTCAATTTTCGTCTGTTCCTGTTTTCCCTCAGATTTCTGGTGCACAGGAGCACTCTTAACGAAATTCTCCGATATATATATATATATATATATATATATATATATATATATATATATATATAAATGTAAATTCGCCTCTAATTGCTGCCTTGTTTAGGAAGACGAAAGAACGGACCCAAGACTTCGGTGCCAATCACTGAGATTTTTATTCAAATTTCTCTGTACCAGTCCGCCATGACGCGTTTCAGCCCCCACTCGGGCCTTGATCACATATATATATATAATCAGCAGTACAGCAAATATAAATGGATAGTACAGTTCTACCATTTTGCAATAAGCATAAATAAATACATAAATATAAAATGTAGGATAAAAGTGTGCGTATTCCTACAATGTCTATCTAGATGTACCTAAGTGTACCTAGCATGTGAGTAGGTGTAAAGCCAAGAATCCCTCTAGGATTTAGTCGAACCACATTACCTGAAGTGTGAGAATGCAGGAGCCTGGTCTGGTCTCAAGTTGGACACCCCATGAGTGATGTATAGACCACTGTCAGCTGGAGTGTCTGCATGCAGGATCCTCAGTGTCTCTGGTCGATGTGTCGGCCTGGAAGTCTTGGTTCCCTCTACCAACCCTAGCAAGACGTGCTGTATTTATACAAGAAGTATCTAGGGCTTCTTTGTCCTTTGTCTCATGTATTAGCCATTGTTGGTTTTGAGGATGACTTATGGGTTGAACCTTGTACGTAGATATGGTGGGGTAGGTGGTATAGCCCCTACCTGGTTTCCAAGAACTCATGAATATTCATTCATACTGATACTGTGCGAGTCTATTGATGAAGTTATAGGACTCTATTGTTTAGGAAAAAAAACCCTTCCGCATCCAGGACTAGAACTAGGTAAAGGTACAATCCTAAAGGATAGTTACTGTGTAGTATAAGGGAGATTAAGTAGGTGAGGGTGAATGATATTACCTGGGCCTATATTGGGGTACCTATATGAAACATAACAGGTCCTGAGCAAGCAGGGAGACCACTGGAGCCAAAGAAGACCCTAAAGAGGACCCACAGGCCGAAGGCACAGGAGTCACAAGAGAACCTCGAGCAGCTCACCAAGAATGCAGGACCAGGGTGCAGAGGATTTGGTGAGGACAAAGATCTTGGCAGCACAAGGTGCTGGAGGCTGGAGCTTTTTGGAGCCTGAAGATATCCGGAGAATAGTCGTCAAGCCTGAAGTCGACGCAGTGCATAGGGGTACTGCTCCAGCGGTTCCGACAAGGGATACTGGCTTCAAACTTGCTGAGAAGACAGTGCAGGCATCGAGGGAGTTGCAGATCCACCACCTGTTACTGAGCCTTTCAGAGTCTGGAAGCTCAGGAGCAGGAGACTGGTCAGCTTCCTTGCAGTGCCTGCAGATGCAGGGGAGTGACTCCTTCACTCCAAGGGAGATTCCTTCGGGTGTCTTTGATGCCCACAGGCCTGGAGAAGAACCTGGATAGAGCACAAGCACAGACGACGCAGAAGACTGGCAGGACGACGAGACCAGGAGCAGCAGGAGTCTTCCAGATGCAGTCTCTGTTCCCAAGGCGAAGTCCAAAATGCCCAGCCGGTTGACGATGAAGTGGTTTCAGATCTGAATCTTGTCCCACGACGAATCCGAAGAGCCACCCAAAGGAAAGAGTTTGGACGATTCAGGGGTCCCTCCCAAAGAAGGGGATGGACAGAGGGGAGGATACTACCATGTCCTTTGTCCAGGTTTGCACCAGAGTGGAAGCCAACGGCTCCCTGAACTGGTTTCAACTTGAGTATCCAAGGAGGGCACCAAATGTGCCCTTTAAAGCAGTCTGGTGGCACTGGCAAGTGCCCCCACCCCAGCCCAATACACTGTCCTGTCTGGAAGGTTGTCACACCTACCTGTGACAAGAAACCTATTGTTCTACCTTCCCCTGCTCGAGCCTGGCTCAGCAGCAGGAGGGCAGAATCATGTATGTGGTTGGCAGCAGCACTAGCTTGCTGTTGGACCCTGAAAAGCTGGTACTGGGAATACAGGGGCCCTCCCTAGGAGAGACTCCCCGATACATTGGATCCTACATCCAACACTGGAATCTGTGTTGGGATAGGATTCCAACATGTTTGATACCAACACCCTGCCTTTAAGATTGAAAGACCTACCATAGGGGTGATTTATAGGTTTTAAGTGCAGTGACCTCAGATATAAGGAAACTTATATCTGTGGTTAGTGGTGCTAGCACCAGCTCGCACAGGCTGCAATGGCAGGCCTGTAGTCATGGTTTGAGTAGTCTCTCATGGGTGGCATAGTACATGCTGCAGCCCATGGGAGACCCCTGGTGTATCTATGCCCTGGTTACCTTAGTGCCATATACTAGGGACTTAGAAGGGTACACCAGCAGCCAATTAGGAATGTACCAAAGTACTTACCGTAGTTCAGTGTTTCCCAAACTGTGGTCCGGGGACCCCCAGGGGTCCCTGACACTTTCCCAGGGGGTCCCCAGGCAGCAGTTTAAAAAGCACTGCACTTGTATATTTAGCAGTTTTCCAGCAACAATAGAAGTGTCAAGATAACACCAGGGATTAATGTACCAGCTGGGGAGAGATGAGAGTTTTGTCCTGTGGCAGCTTTGAGTTATCTAATGTAGCACAGAGGGTTAATATGCATACTGCAAAGAACGTGTACCATGCAATGTAAATAACAGTATTTTAAGTGCATAGGCGAGTGGGTTACTGCTTTTGTCACAAAGATTATTTTGTTACTGTGCAGTACATAAGTGACGACCGTAATCTAGCACAGTGACCTATAAACTGTCAAAGAGCTGCTTGAAAACTGCATGGTACAAGTTAGTAACTTATGTTTTTTCCCCGGTCTTTCATTATCCCGATGCTGCTAAAAAGGTTTATATGGGTGGAAATGCATTTTTATTGTTAAAGTCAATGCTAACCACTGTCTTATGTTCTGAATCGCGAGTTTTTTATGGTTCTCTAGACCAAGCACTCTTTAAAAATGCCTACCAGTATAAATGACATGTGAATCCTACACCTAGTAGTCCCCTTTGCCTTAAGTAACATTTTCTATACACTGATTTACACTTCTGATTAATTGTCTCTATATGTGTGTGATGTACAGTGATAAACGTGTTGTAGACTGCACCATTGTTTCCTAAATTTCTTTGGAGGTAGAGCCTCCCAAAGCCCCCTTTGTAGTGGTCAGGCACACTCAATGCACTTGGTGTGCACCGTATGGGGACTGGTCTGAAATCATTTGCCAGGGCTGCTTTGGGTTTCCAGTCTGGCCCTGGCAGGAGTAGGAGTCTCGTACTGCGAAATAAAACCAACCATTTAAAAGTTAGTCACAGAGATGCAGCACCAACCTTCCCATTAAAATGTTTGCTTTTTGCAAATTCTTTCAATATAAAATACTAAGGGGGATATTTACAAAAGAAGTGGTAGAGCGTGTCGTTGGCCTCTGTGGCTTAACGACAAGCGCCGCCACTTCAGAAACGTAGGGCTGCACCATATTTACAAGAATATAGTGCAGTCCTACATTTTGCCCTGTGCTGGTGCTATACTTAGCAGTGTAGCGCCAATGCAGGCACCCTTGCAACACAGTGCAAGGGTGTCTGCGTGCAGGGGAATATTGTTTATGTAAAGGAAGGTCCCCCCTTCCTGCACATAAACAATCCTGAAATGGGGTTTTGTCACTTGTATGTGTGCTGCCTAATGCAGCACACATGTAAGTTACAAAATGCTATTTTTTTTATGATTGTTTATGTGCAGGAAGGGTTACCTTCCTGAACATAAACAATGCAAGGCGTTTTGCTTTTCCATGTGTGCTGCACAAAGCAGTACACATGGAAAAAGCAAAAATGAGGAGAAATAAAGAATTTCTCCTCGTTTCGCCAAGTTAAGACCTGGTTTTCCCTGGTGTTAATTTTGGTGCTGCCTGCTATTTACGCTGACCCTGTGAATAGGGGGCAGCGTCAAAATCAATGGGTTTTGCGGTGGAACGCCCACTGCAAAACCCACTACCCACCCCTTTCAGGCTAAGTATTGTGCGAAAGGGGCCTTATTTACAAGGCAGCGTTAAGCCATGTTAAGTGGCTTACCGCTGCCTTGTAAATAAGGCGAAGCTCCTATCGACACGCGAATGTTGCAAAAAGTGATGTTTCCATGGTGGTAGGGGTTTGTAAATATGCCCCTAAAATCCTTAGTAATTAGAGTATTTGTTTTGTGTGCACACGTGTTTATTTTTTTCGAATTACTGTTTTAACGTTTGAAATTTAAATCCTACAAATTGCTTAGGGGTCCCCGACTTCCAGTGGTGACTCAGTGGGGTCCTCAGGAGTCAAAAGTTTGGGAACCAGTGCCGTAGTTCAATTTAGGTAGAGAGCACAGTGACTGGAGTCCCAGTCAGACTCGTCAGAAAACAGCAACACTAGGCAAAAAGTGGTGGTAACCATGCTAGAAGGATCCTACCTTCCTACAAATAGCCATAGTCCTTCAGCTCCACACTGGGGGGGCTGATGGGGACAAATGCCCTGGTGGGCAAGCCCACTGGTCACCTGAGAAATGTTTATGGACATATCAGGGAGTGGCTCCAAAGGCAAGGACCGTTTGATCAGCGCTAAACTCATCTGCCCCCAGCGGGGGCAGAAAACCACTAGACACTAGTGAAAGTTTGTGTGTTAGAACTGGAGTTTGGCTGACGGTCTGTGTGGACTTGTGCTTAGCTGGCGGTGTGCGTGGACTGCCTCTTGGCTGGCAGTGTGCGTAGACTGCCGCATGGCTGGGGCTGTGCGTGCATGCCGCTTGGCTAGCAGTGTGCTGATGGTGTCCGTGGATGACATGTGGCTGACGGTGTGTGTGGATGGTGCTTGACTAGCGGTGTGGCTTGCGTGGATCCTCCAGCATTTCATTACCCAGAATCCAGTTCAAACCTAAAATTTAGCTAAAAAGTCACCCTTTTCTCACATTTCTGTGTGGAAAAGTTGTGGGATCACCGCGCTGGGCCAAATTTCCCTCCACCCAGCGTTCCCCTCGGTGTGCAAAGAACCTAAAAACTTACAAAATGAAAAACGAAGGGGGAACCAAAGTGGGTCCAAACAGGCAGATTTTTTAAAAATAAGTTTTTATGCTGACTGTGCTTTGGGCACCCACACAAGTGAGGTATAATTTTTATTGGGAAATGAGGGGAACGCTGGGTGTTGGGAAATTTGCAGGGGCGGTGATCTCGCAACCTTCCCACTCAAATGTGAGGGAAATGTGACTTAGCTAAATTTGAGATTTGCAGGTAATTCTGTGCAAGAAAACATTGGGAGATCCGCGCAACCCACACATCCGTGGACTCCCCGGATGTCTGGTTTTCAGAAATGTCTGGGTATGGTAGCTTTCCCTAGATGGCTACCTAGCCCGGGACCAAAAACGCATCTGTTCAGTGGCAATGTAGGGAAACCTACCATAAACCAGACATGTCTGAAAACTAGACATCTGGAGGGGGAGGGGGGGAGTCCAGGGAGGTGTGGCTTGTGTGGATCCCCCAATGTTTTTTTTTTTAACCAGAATCCCCTGCAAACCTCAAATTAAGGTAAAAAAAAATCATGTGCTCACATTTCTGTGTGGGACAGTTGTGGGATCGCCGGACCCGTACAAATTTTCTACCGCCCAGTGTTTCCCCAGGTCCCCAACAAAAATACTACCTCAATTATATGGCTGTGCCAAGTGCCCGCGACAGGGAGTAGCCCAAAACTTATTGTGGAAGCTTCTAAATTATCGATTACAAAATGACCTGGTTTTGCAAGGGGGTCAGCAGCTTTTTTGGTCCCTTGCTCGGCAGCCGCCTAAGGAAGCCTACAAAACCCCGACATTTCAGAAGACTAGACACCCAGGGGAATTTAGGGAAGTATGGCTTGCTTGGATCCCCCAATATTTTCTTACCCAGAAGCCCATGCAAACTTCAAATTTAGCTAAAAACAAAAAATCACATTTTCCTCACATTTCTGCGTGTGGTCACTGCACCAACACAAATTTCCTGTCCCCCAGCGTTCCCCTTGGTCTCCTTAGTAAAATGATACCCCACTTGTGTAAGTGGGTCAAGTGCCTGCGACCGGGAAGGGTCAATAATCTTTAATGATTGAGGGGGGAGCAAAGCGGGTCCAAGAGGGCAGGGTTTTTTTTTTAATACGTTTTTGGAATGACACTGCTTTGGGCACCCACGCAAGGGAGGTATCCTTTCTTTCAGGAGACCAAGGGCAGCGCTGGATAGTAGGAAATTTGTGCAGGCGCGGTGATCCCACGCAAAAATGTGAGGATTATTATTTGGTCTAAATTTGGCATTTGCAGTTGATTCTGGGTAAGAAAACGTTGGGGGATCCATGCAAGCCATACCTCCCTGGACTCCCCTGGGTTTCTAGTTTTCAGAATTGTCTGGGTTTGGTAGGTTTCCGTAGATGGCTGCCAAACTCAGGACCAAAAACACAGGTGACCCCCTTGCAAAGCCAGGTCGTTTTCTGATGCCTAATTTTGATATCGCCACAATTTGATTTGAGCCATTTCCTGTCATGGCCACTAGGCCTCCCTTACAAGTTAGGTACGATTTTTATCAGAAAACTTGGAGGAATGCTAGGTGGGTCTAAGTTTGTGGCTTCCTGCAAATTCCAGAAGTTTCCGTCACAGAAATGTGAGGAACATGTTTTTTTTTTTTTTCTTTCTCAAAGTTTGAGGTTTGCAAGGGAATCTGGGCAACAGAACCTGGTGAGAGCCAAAACGAGTCATCACATCCTGAATTCCCCTGGGTGTCTAGTTTTAAAAAATGTACAGGTTTGCAAGGTTTCCCTATTCCCTATGTGCCAGTTGAGTTGGGGCCCAAGGTCCACAGCTAGGCACGTTGCAAAAAAAGGTTGTTTTCAGTGGAAAATGTGTCCACATTACGTTTTGGGCAGTTCCCTGTGGCGGTCTCTAGGTCTACCTACACAAGTGAGGTACCATTTTATCTGGAGACTTGGGGGGGGGGGGGTGTATGCTGGGTGTGTGGACATTTGTGGCTCCCTGCAGATTCCATAACTTTTCATCACAGAAATGTGAGGATTTTATTTTTTACCTAGTCTGAGGTTTGCAAGGGATTCTGGAGTACAGACCCTGGTGAGAGCCACACAAGTCACCCCATTCTGGATTTGCTTGGGTGTCTAGTTTTAATAAATTTACAGGTTTGCCAGGTTTCCCTAGGTATTTATAAACAACAAGGGAACCCAAGAGGAGTCAGCCAGGGACCTTGGGAATCAATTATTTTACACAACAATGATCCCACGAACAGATTAATATAGACCCAATCAGTTCTATATTAGGTAAACTTGTCCAGCCGGACAGAGGTTAAATATTTAATCATCAAAATTATAAGAAATGTACAGACACAAATGTTGAAAGTGGGACACAAGCCTGCATCCTACTACAAAAACAACAACAATTACATGGGGAACATTCAAGGGAGGTTCAGGCAAAGCACAGGGTTTGTTAGTGCAAAAGATACTTAATACAGTAAACAAATCGCAAAGAACACCTTTACAAGAACAATGCTGGCACTACAGACATTTGTATAAAGTGTTTTATGGTGTTGACGGCATTTCGATCCATGTTAGAATACTTGGATCATCATCAGGACATTAAGCATGCCTGTATGTTAATGCCTTAAGTGACCAGGAAGGTGGATTCCGGGTAAAGTCCGGGATGCGGGGAGCGAGAGGCTGTCCGTGAGGCAGTAAGCAGGATGAGATCCCCATCTCTCCACTGCGAGACCGACTTGATTAGGCCATCGTGCTGTCCAAACTGATTCCCGGACCCCGTCTTTAAGACCGGCCGTGCCCCTCTAATACAAAGATTACTGCGCCCTCGGAGTACACAACGGTGATTCTCACGCGGCTGTGCACATCCTGCTTGCTGCCTCACGGACAGCCTCTCGCTCCCTGCATCCCGGACTTTACCCGGAATTCACCTTCCTGGTCACTTCTTAAGGCATTAACATAGAGGCATGCTTATTTAATGTCCTGATGATGATCCAAGTATCCTAACATGGATCGAAACGCCGTCGACACCATAAAACACTTTATACAAATGTCTGTAATGCCAGCATTGTTCTTGTTAAGGTGTTCTTTGCAATTTGTTTACTGTATTAAGTATCTTTTGCACTAACAAACCCTGTGCTTTGCTTGAGTCTCCCTTGAATGTTCCCCTTATAATTGTTGTTGTTTTTCTAGTAGGATGCAGGCTTGTGTCCCACTTTCAGTATTTGTGTCTGTACATTTCTTATAATTTTGATGATTAAATATTTAACCTCTGTCCGGCTGGACAAGTTTACCTAATATAGAACTGATTGGGTCTATATTCATTTGTTCATGACTATCCCTCAATCCCTAGGTATCACTGTTGTGTAAAATAAAAGGTTTCCCTGGGTGCCAGCTGAGCTAGGGCCCAAAATTCACTGCTAGGAACTTTGCAATAAAAGCTTGTTTTCAGTTGAAAAATGCGATGCGTCTACCTTGTGTTTTGGCCTTTTTCCTATTGCGGGCACTAGGCCTACCTACACAAGTGAGGTACCATTGTTATCAGGAGACTTGGGGGTACACAGATTAGTAGAACAGGTGTTACTACCATTTGTGTCTCTATGCATGTCTGCCTTCCAAATGTAAGACGGTGTGTAAAAAAAGTTATTTTGAAAAATTCCCGCCAATTGACATGCTAATATGGGTACTCAAAAATTCAGAGATGCACAAATAACCCCTGCTTCTAAACTCCATATCTTGTTCCTATATCAGAAATACATAGGTTTCCATGATACCTATTTTTCACTCTTTATATTTTACCAAATTAATTGCTGTATACCTGGTACACAATGGAAAACCATTGTAAGTTGCAACTTAGTTATTGGCTCTTGGTACCTCTGTTTCTTGGTGAACCTACAAGCCCTATATGTCCTTGCAACCGTAAGGGTCCCACGGACGTAACTGTATATTACCATAGTTAGAAGACGTTACAGGTAAAAATGTAGACCCAAATAGCAGTGTTTTTTCAACTCAATTTCAATATTCTTTTATTTCAACTCTTTCTTTACAAAACCTTGAAGGATCTACACAGATTACCCCTTTCTGAATTCAGATTGTTGTCTACTTGTCAGAAATGTAAAGCTTTCTGGGAACCATTATTGGTTTCACACCCATTCCTACCACTAACTGGAAGGAGGTTGGAAGCACAACATTAATAAGAAAAATAGGCTAGGTCCCACTAAAATGCCAAAATTGTGTAGAAAATGTTGTTTTTCTGAAAAACATCTGCCTGTTCCTGAAAGCTAGGAAGCTGGTAATTTTACCACCACAAACCCTTTGTTGATACCATTTGCAGGGGAAAAGGCACACTCTTTCCTCTGCAGCTGTATTTTGGCAGATTTCTAGGTACCCTCCAGGGGGACCCACAAACCCTGAGTACCTTTACAATCCTTAGGATACTGGAAAAAAAGGACCCACATTTGGCGTGGATACCTTATGTGGACAAAAAGTTATGGGGGCCGAAGCGCAAACTACCCCATATAGCCAAATGTACTTTTATGTTATATTTGCATATGTCAACTGAAGACCTAGACTCAGAGCATAGTGGTATTGTGGTCCGCTTCAGCCGAGACGTTTTAGAATCTTTACAAGATGTCAGATCTCCTATTTGGCTTGGTCTAATATCGGTAATATTAAGGGACCTACAACAGAAGGAAGATTAAACCCACTGTTCCATGCCATGGGTAGACCATATCAGGCATCAATGCCATAAATCATTAGCAGGGCACATGTCCTAAAAAAGAAGTGGGGGGACTAACCTAGTTAGGCAGTATGCAAGTTACATTACGGCGCATGACATCACAGCGCATGACATTATATGTGGCATCACAGGAATTAACATCATAGGAAGTGGCATCACAAGCCACGACTTTAATATGTACGTGTGATGTAAAGTGCTCTGACACTCTGCTTTAGTATTATGTAACTACTGGGAGAGACCAGCACATCTGACATTCTTACAGTGCATGCATAGTAAACCGAGCCTGAACAAAGTGAAAAGCTGCCTCTTTTTAGTATGTGTGAAGTACTAGCGTTTGTTTCTCCTCTGCTGCATTTGCTTCTAGGTGTTAGGCTCCTGACTGCTCCCACACCGGGACGAGTTCAGCACATTATTTAGTGGGGCCCAAATTCTTGGCAGGGTGGACGGCGTTCACCCTGTGGAAAAAGTGGGTGGACACAGTCCACCCGCGTGTTCCCCCGACTCGTGCCCTGATCATTTGTACATATACCTTGTATTTGTGTCCTGATTCCACTGTTGCTTCGGGAGAACTGTTATCAGCATGTTGTGTCCAATCCCATGTAGGTGTCTGAACCTGATAAAATGTGAGAACGAACCAGCCAGTTGTACCAGGAAACCAGCCTCCTAGTGACTTTCATTTAGAACTGTCGTGCTATGCTAAAGCTATCATTGTCAATATGCTGTCATGTTCCAACATATGAGGTGTGCCGTAGAGCTCCATGAACCAAATCAGGACCTCATAGACACTGGAGATTGTCATCAATACGCTTTATCAAAAGGGTGCGCAAAGTAAGTTACTTACAAATAAGCCCGATAGAAGAGTCGCATATTTGAGGTAGCGTGTTAGTATGGTAAACTTTCGATATTGCTGATGACATATTTGTTAATGCGGCAATAAAAATTCTGCAGACAAACTTCCCAGGAGTGTCTCCCTATAATGGTATCTCACATAAATCTACCTTTCAGATATTGTATATTCCCGCTAACACGATTAGATGTGGCTACCCAATATCAAATATGTTTGAATATCGGGTGTTCCAGTTAAGCGTGGAGACAACCCGGCAATAGTACAGTCCCCATATGTGTGTGGTCCTTGTGTGCTATATCATTTAGGCATCGGGCGTGCAAGGTAGCACGAGTAAACCAAGCTCCCCAATATCGATCACCTTAGATCTTTTTATGGGGGTTCAAAGAGGGGGCAATTTGGATCGCAAGAGAGTAAGCACATCATTATCTACAGTTTAAAGGCGGTTTACATCCCATCATAAACAAGCATTTGCAATGCAATCGGTCTCGCCTTTGGGACCTTATATGTATTTAGCTATGCAGCACATTAGCCTGGGTGCTGAAACCCCTACTGTTCTTTAACATCGAGGGAAAGTAAGTAGCAAACTGCATGACACACCAGGTATGGAAACACATGAAGAGAAATATTGCCTTTCAGCGGAAAATGGTATAGTCCAAAGCTCTGTTTTTAATATAAAAGCAGGGCCTTCGGTGGTCATATATCTGAAAATACAGGATTTGAAAAAAATATCATCTATGGGTGCTCATGGAAGACCTTTTCTATGGACTGGAATCTAGAGAATGCTAAAGTGATTCTGGTATTTTACTGACCTCGGCTGGTCGTTTCCTATCAAGAAAGTTAAATAGAGGCAGTTGCCAGAAAAACTAAAAACCAAGTCCCTCAGCAGAAAGCAATTCTGGTATTTTACTGACCTATGCTGGTCGTTTTCTATCAACACAGTTAAATAGAGGCTGTTGAACAGAAAAAAAATCCCTGTGCGGAAGCAGACAAGTCCCAGGGCTGATCTCAAGAGCCCTCAAAGTACATACACATTTAAGTATATATACACTAAAGTATATACAAGAGGTCTCAAATGCTCAGCCTAAAAATATACAAGCGAGTCCCCTTCAATATGTAGGCAGAGGCTGTATGTTACCGCCTATTTAAAGGGCACCCACGCCAGGAGGAAACCCAGAGAATAGTGCAATTCCCATGTGTAGGTTTCATATACCTGCATACCATTTAGGTATCAGGCATTAACTAACCGGGAAAGGGGTACCTCTTCGATATCGTTTCATTTAAATTATTTAAAAAGGATGAATGAAAATATGCCGAAAGATCTGGATTAATGCGTGTTGGCGTTTTGGGGCAGTTACAGTTCCTACGCTTCTGTCAGGGAGGACAGTAAACGCAATGTTACCAACTTCCACCGGATGACAAGAGCAACGACGTTAGCCTGAAATATCTGTTTGACATTAAAACTGTAACTTTGACTACAGGTAAGCTTGCAAGCATATAGTGCTGATCAGCTTGTGAAGCATACACAGAAGCTACTAAGCGCATTTGGACAGAGCTCCTTATTTTCCCAACATCCGAGGATGGTGCGTTAACAGAATCTATGAACGAAAGAATCGAATAGGTAACCAAATGCTCTAGTCTTACTACTCTGGATTTTCATTCTGCTGGCATACTGCCTATGTGCAATGTCAAGTTTAAAGTAATTTGTAAGATTTAGACCCAGATAGCCACCGATTTAGACACTTTGACGGGGAATGTTGTATAAAACATGTTTTGTTACTTGTAACTAACCTTTTGCGGCAATGTGGTTATTGGAAATTTAGAGACTGGGACTGCATCAGTTGGCATTAAGACACAGCTGGAGGCATAGATACAAACACATGGATTCTATACCAGTGGTAAAATAAAATGTTTCCGAAGGGGACATAAAAAGGGATGCCTTAAGAACTCACAAGAGAGGCTGATATGATTTCAGGTTCGAATGAATATATGATGGCTCGAGGCTCTATGCAAATGCTTCAGCCTCGATAATAAATTCTGAATAAGTGGGGAGTATTAACATCACTCGTGGGACTAGGCAAGGGTGTCAGTTGTCCCCAATCTTATTTCTGCAATTATGGAGCCCCTTACAATAACTATATGAAAAGATGATAACATCTGCCCCTGTATCTAGTTTACACAATTTGAAATTGTAAGCCGATGATCGTGTTGTCTATGTGAAAGCAGACATCTAATTTTCAAATGTATTGGAAAAGATTCAAGAGTTTACATTGATTAGGGGGATGCAAAATGACTCCCGGGAAACCTATTTAATGCTCCATAGCTGATCTCTGTCAGGGCTTGGGTTGCAGGTACAATACCATTCTCCCAATTGGACATGTAGAAATATGTTATGTCAAACTATGGTGAGCTATTTAAATGTAACTATTAGGTTACATTAGTTTAGTTAAAGTGCATAATCTCCTCATCAAATGGAAAGCTCTACTTGTTTCACTTATTGGCAGAGTGGCCCTGATCAAAATTTCAATTTTACTGCCATTTTTTTTTTTTATTTGTCAATGTCCCTATTAAAGTTACAAAAAATATTTTTCCTGATCAATTTTGTTACGCAGTTTTATTTTGAACAACCAGCAACTTTGTTTGAGATTTTCCTACTTGCAACTAGATAAACGCAGTGGGTAGATCTACTTAACCTTCGACTATATTACCAGGCATCTCTTAGATTTTATTTCCCAGCTGAATGGCACGCTTTCCACTCCGATAGTTAAATTGCTTACTGTATGTAATTATTGGAGAGGCAGGTATTCAATTACCTGTTTTTATTAAGATATTTAATGTGCCTAAAAAATAGATCCAAATAAAGAGTTATCTTCTCACAAACAGGAAATCGTCAAGGAATTTAATATACCAGATTGCCATAGATTACTCCTACTGAAGGACTGTAGAGGCTTTGGTCTACACTTGCCCACTGCTGAGTTTATCAATGGGGGCGTTTGGCTTTCTATGCCGTCGCAAAATTTAAATATAACACTGCATGAAAAACTTGCAGCCAGCTTGGTATTGTAGATGGCAATATTGGCAGGAAGGCATGGTTTAGCTTTTTGAAAATTGAAAGCTTATTACAAATATATCGAGCATCTTCAGTAAAGAGCGCTTCTGTTATTTTCATAATGTTTACACTTAAGCTCAGCGGTATTGATTGGCAGATGGTATAAACAAATGCAGGCTAGCTAGCATGTCTGTTTGCTCACTAACTCCTTCGAAAATGGAAAGAATTATACTGGGGTTAGCGTTGCACCTAAGGAGTGGGAAGAACTAACTAAACATAGCGATAAGCTATTTAGGGTTGCCAATTTCCAGAGAATGGTGGTATTTTTTTCCTGACGACTTCTCTACTATACTCCTAAATTAGTGAGCAGGTTTTCTCCTGATATAATACTTGTGTTAGATGTCATCTAGAGGGGAAGGGGGATTGGCGGCATGTTAATGCCACATGTACAACTCTGTACCATTTCTGGTTTCAGCTAGCTGCGTACCTAGGTTTACATATAAATACCCATTTTTGCTTGAAACGTTTACTTTTTTGATTGGTATAATCAGACCTGATTGCTTCAGGGATGGTTGCCTTTTAGTAGCTGAACAAAAGTGCATTTATTGTTATGTTCCTAGCTCACTTTCAGATTCTGCAGGACAACTGAGCTACCATATTTTGTTCATGGGCAACTTAAAATGGATCGAGATAGATTCTTTGAACTCACTTGTGCAAAAAGAATTAATCCGATAGGCAGATATATTTGAATATGGTGTAATCTGGGATCAGTATGAAATATAATGTGCAGTGTGCTCTTTTACCTAGTTTACTATGGAAGCACTGTTTGGATTATGCGATTGTTATTTTTCTGTATGCATGTATTGAATATCTGCCCTTTTATTATTTTTCTAAATGGTGATTACGGTCTTCTCAAGAACAGTCAGTGAGGTCTGGTATGAAACATGATTTACACTGTGACCTTTCTATCCAGGTTTTTATAAAAGTACTGTATTTAGATTATGCAGTTGTCATTGTCTCTGTACATGTATGTATTTAATCCTTGCCCATTTGTTGATTTGTAAATGGCGACTACGTTCTTATCTTAACATTTTGTAAGAACCAATAATTAGGTGCTGTTGTATTATGTTCGTAGCATGTGCTGATGTAGATACACATGCTTTGTCTACTTCTGCCTTCTAGTATTGGGCTCAGATGTTTGCAACTTGATTTTCTTTGAAAAGTCCAGAAGTATAGTGACTCCTTTAGTTGGCAGTGCCCATGGGCATCGACTCCCTTGTTAGATTGTTTTTTTTTCCGCCATCTGGTTTGGACATGTACCAAGCGGGCCTCCCAGTTTCTCCAACTCTTATCGGATAAGTGATCCTGCTTCATCGTCATTCGAAGAACTTTGACAGTCCTGCTAACTTTGCCTTCCATCCTAGTGCTTCACCCGTTGTCTCTAGTGTCTTTCTCAACAAGAATTTCATGCCAGTGATAGAAAGGACGCCCTTTGAATACTTCTCTCAATGTCACTCCCAAGTTCCTCTGGGCTTACCACCATCAAGCCTGCAATCTTTGTCTCTCCCTAAGCATGACAATACCACATGCCAGGCCTGCCTCACCTTCCAGTTGAAGAGGATCCTTAGATACCAACGTGAGCAGAGATGGGCCCATTGAATAATTCAGAGGAGTGGTGCAGCGGCTAGAGCGGCTGACTCTGGACCACGGGGCTCACAGTTTGATCCCCGGCGGCAGCTCAGCACCCTGTGACTCTGGGCAATAGCTTACTTAATCTCCCTGATGGTCCCCAGCGCCTTGAGACCCCTAGGGGTGATTCGTTCATGCTTTACAAATACTGGATATATACATACATCGTCCGTGCCGAGACCGGGCCAGGGGCCAGAACCTCTGATCAATCCCCGCGACAGGCTCCCCACATCTACCCCAATTCCACATTGATGGCACTGCGCACGCCTAACACCGACTGCGCTCAATATAATCCACACCTATGGTCAGATACCACAAAATTTACATGTCCCCACTGTAACGTGAAGCTACAGATAATGAATGAAAAAATCAAAACGCTTGCCGTCACTGCATCTATGTCTTCCGACATCACCGCTGCACTAATCAATGCACGATCTCTTGTCAAGCACCGGCAAGAAATACACGATCTTATTATCAACAACAATCTTGATTGTCTCTTTCTCACGGAGACATGGACGGATGGAGCATCCGATCCTGACATGGCAGTTGTGACCCCCCCAGCCTATAACGCCTATCGCCTAGATAGAGTGGGGCAGCGCGGAGGAGGACTAGCCATCATCGCCCACGACCACATAACGGTCAGAATATCTCACATTCACTCCACCTCCTGCGAAGCCCTTCTTTTCGACCTTAAACTCACCCCATTGTTTCATTTTAAAGGCATCCTACTATATCGACCACCAGGCTCTCGCACCAACTTTCTAGCAAATCTGGGTGCAATACTAGAAGCTCCAGCGCTGGAAGACTCATTTACATTATTGGGCGACTTGAACTTCCATCTTGAGAATGCATCTGATAAAGATACCCAGTCCTTGATATCAGACATGCACACCATGAGTCTTCGGCAACTGGTAACCACCCCCACCCATATAGCCGGTCACACGTTAGACGGCATTTTTACTAATATGCAAGGCGTTAATATAATAGATACCTTACCAATGCCATGGACCGACCACTTCGCCATTTTTATAAAAATATCAGTCACATTAAATAGACTCAGACCCCACTCTGTACCGAAACCACAAACCATCAAAGTTTGGAAGGACATCGATCACGCTGAGCTAACGAGCCTACTTGAAAACATTCGTCCTGACTCAACATTTGATCCAAACTTGGCCACACGACAATTTCAGGAGTGGATAGGTACCGCCACCCACTCCTTAGCCCCAACTAAAAAACTCTCTAGAAACAGAGCAACGCCATCAGCCCCATGGTTTATAGAGGAGCTCCGTATTAAGAGGCAATTCTGTAGAAACAGGGAGAGACATTGGCGCAGATCCTACAGCGCTGAAAGCAAGACCAGCTATAAGGAAGCACTCGGACAATACAAGGCTCTTATTGTCGAGACAAAAAAATCTTATTTCACTGAACAAATCAATTCTGCTAAAAACTCAAGTAAAACACTTTTTGAGATAACTAAGGTCTTAGCGGGAAACGCACCGGACCTGAATCCTCTACAATCCCAAGCCTTTTGTGAGTCGCTGGCTGATTTCTTTTTCACAAAGGTAAATGATATATATCAAGCATTCTCCACAAAAACAACAGTAATGAGCCCCCCCATATCTAACAACGGGACCAACAATATCGAACTTTCTCAGTTCTTAGACCTTGGAGAAACACAAATCAAGGAAACAGCGGCCACAATTAAATCGGGCTCAGCATTAGATCCTTGTCCTCTAAAAGTCATTCGTCCGATCATAGACTATCTCTCCCCTGACATTGCAACACAATGTTCAGAACTGGGATATACCCAGACTCCCTTAAAAATACCTTGGTCAAACCCCTACTTAAGAAAGTTAATCTGGACAAGGATCAACTAAAAAAACTACCGCCCCATAGCCTGTCTCCCCTTTTTAGCAAAGGTAGTGGAAAAGGCTATGAACTCACAACTCTCAGAGTTCATAGAAAAACATCAACTACTGGACAACACCCAATTTGGTTTCCGCAAGTTCCACGGAACCGAAACTGCCTTAATAAAAGCTACAGAGGACATAAGAGTGATCCGGGACCAGGGAGGTACAGCAATACTCGTACTGCTCGATCTGTCGGCAGCCTTCGACACGGTCGACCACAAGATCCTGGTCGACCGTGCCGAAAAACTGGGCATCCGCCACATGGCTAGAAATCTGCTCCCCTCCTTCTTGGCCGGTAGATCACAGGTGGTCACATTGGGTCCCTTCCAATCGCACAAGCTGTCACTACCGTGTGGGGTTCCCCAAGGCTCATCCCTTAGTCCGACACTATTCAATATCTACATGTCGGACCTGGCCTCTGTCATCAAGGCCTATGGGATGAGCCTTACTTCGTACGCGGATGACACCCAGCTGGTATTGGCCATTAACGGGAATGGAGACAAGGTAGCTGAAAACTTCCAAGAGGGCATGCGGGCGATCGGTGAGTGGATGGCCTCTAACTGTCTAAAGTTAAATGCCGAAAAACCGGAGGTCGTCATATTTGGACATCTCTCCCCAGGATGGTAAAACACCTGGTGGCCTCCCACGCACGGAACACCACCTACACCAGCCATCACCGTCAGAAATCTGGGGGTGATTTTTGACGATAAATTAAATTTTATGGCCCACTCAAATAAAATAGCAGCAACAGCCCATCACAAACTTAGGCTGATCAAGAAAATCATGCCGTTTTTACCAACCTCAGCAGGTAAGACGCTGGTAAGCGCCCTCGTGCTGTCATCTCTTGACTATTGTAACGGCTTATTCATCAACGCCCAAGCAAGAGTGACAAACAAAATGCAGATCATCCAGAATGCTGCAGCCCGCCTCCTGTCTGGAATCCCTAAATTCTCACCAATCTCTGAAATTATAAGGGACTTGCATTGGCTCAAGATTCGAAACAGGATCAAGTTTAAAGCGCTGTGCATACTCTATAAAGCATTGCACAACTGTGGTCCACATTTCCTGAAATCCCATCTCAGACACCAGTCCTCCATAAGATCGCTCCGATCTAACAACCTTAAAATCCTTCAAATACCACAAACAAAAACAGTTAACTGGGGCGATAGACGCTTCCTTGTGGCAGCTCCCAGGTTATGGAACTCCCTGCCAGCATCCATCAAAGACAGCCCATCCCTGATGCATTTCCGTAGAAAGATAAAGACCTGGCTGTTTGATCAAGAATAGTTACCGGCTCAACCTCGGGAATACATTCAAAGTTTCTAGCGGCGAGACGCCTACGGGCAATTGTACGCGCTGTATAAACCTCAAAAATAAATAAAATAAATAAATGCATACAGAGGCGAGATGGAGGCAAGACCCTGCCATCTTTGTGGAATGCTTTGTCAAGGTGGAGGAAAAAGCTGGCCCTTCCAAGACCCAGCCAGTGTAGGGGAGCTCACCCTCAAAATACAAGAGAAAACAGTATCAAGATCCCAAGATATGATTTCGACCGTGAGTATGGTCGCTACTCAGTCATAGCCTATGGCCGTCCAGCGACCCCGTACACAGAGCATTACCCCAGTGGGGGAGGGGCGACAGGGGAGTCGGGCATCAAGCCCAGAGAATCTACAGCAGCTGCCGGTTCACCACTGCCTTCAGTTGATGGTCGGCACAAACAGAAGCTTTTGGAGCAGACATGACTCCCTTTGTTGGCTGCAAAGGCTCTCCATCAGCTTCAGCCTTTCTCAGAGCCGACGGACTCCTCAACTTTGGCATCAGAAGCAATGCTGAAATCAAAATCTGCACCCAGCCTCACCTCATTTCTGAGCTCCACGTCGATATAAAAGCAGTCTGTAGCGCCAAAGGTATCAACGTCTAAGTCCCCATTGATACAGAAAACTCACTCAGCGCCGAAAGCACAATCGACAGCTGGCTCCAGCCACTCAGAACAGCCTATTCTCCAATGACTGCAGGAAGAGTTGTATACTTCCCATAAACAGCTCTTCATTCATCAACAAACCGGCAGTATCTCCACCAAGCTGCTACCTAAACCACAGGAGACCATGCCAGGAAAGAGGAAGCTGTCTTTTGAGGAGCAACTTGCCCTTGGGCCTCCACCTCCTCCAAAACACAAATGACATAAGGACAGGGGCACCAGCCCCCATGCTGCTGCTTTTCCTCCTCTTCCATCTTCCCTCCTCCCCCACTGCCAACAACTTATGCACCATTTCCTTCAGTTTTACTGGAGGGGTCACAACACTTCACTTATAGGGCCAATAGCCCAGTGTATCCAGGCAACCCTATGATGCCCCCTATGATTGTGAACACATGGCCGACCCATGGGAAGAGATGTCGATCCCACTGGTGAAACAGACTCTGACCGCTACCCAGCAAAGCCTTCCCCACCTGATGACACTACCTTGTAAATTGAGGTTATAAAAAGGGCAGGGACTTTTCATAAAGTAGATATTCACATTGTCCAGGAAGACCAAGACTTCCTGGTCAAAAACCTTTCCAAAATACAACCCACCTTCCAGTTTCTCCCTATGCCAAAAGATATGCTCAAAGCAAACACAAGGAGATGATGGACGGAGTGCTGAAACTCGATTATCTGCGAGCAGGGATGACAGCGCCTCTTGTCAGTGCGTCAGGCCGGGACACGGGCTCCTCTAAAGTCGAGGTCTCCTCTAACTTGCTTGGGCAAGGGAAGGTATATTTATACCTGGTAGGCGCCTTGGAATGTTAGCATTGACGTAAAGTCGGGCAGAGGAAGACGTCAGGAATGAACCCTTAAGGAATAGCGGTTCATGCATAATAAATGAGTTCTTGGAGAAATCAATAATCCTGTGCTAGGGAAACGCCCAAGAGCTTAAGGGTCTGGTTTCTAAAAACTCGTTTTGACATTAGGGTGGACGGATGTAGGTGACCATGCCTGTATTTGGATAGCATGGCTAATGCCTAAATAAGGACTGGGATCTTATGCAAATTGTGCCGATATAAGGACATGTTTCAGGAAAACCCATATACAGACACCTAAAGTGGAATACAACATCCCACTCCACTTTCCAATGAACAATAAGACTAAATGCTAAACATTAAACTGAGTATCACATGTTGCTAAAAACATCTGTAAAAGCATACTAAAAGAAGTTTAAAAAAAACTTTTGCTAAACATGTAATGCATAGGAACTGTACATTTTGACGTAGAGAGGAGGAGCAAGATGGCGGGCTGACAACGCCATGGAGCTGCAGCATTTGGAGGTCCCTGCTATGAGCTACATTTGTTTGGGAACTGGGTCGAATCCGACCATTTAGTGCGGTGTCATGACCATTTAATCAGCCTTACAGACTCTTCTTGGCAAGTTAAAAATTGAGGCGTCACGACGGAAGCTTTTATGCACTAATTGAAACTGATGCATCAACTCTATAGAGCATTACAGCGGTTGCTGTGGGCGGCTCGTATTGTGGTGCCGACGGTGCTCAGGTGGTCGGAGCTCCGCCTGCCTGGAAGAGTGAGACTTGCGATCTTTGCTTCCTCGTTGTATCCAGCCCCCTACTCTTCGGGCGTAGATACGGACAAACATTTGGGTTTCTTCACCATGGCTCCTAAAACAATAGCACGGGGGGCCTGCGCTGGGCGGAATGCTCAAACTCAAGCGGCAGCATCTGTGGCTGTCTCCCAGGGGAATTTAGCCTCTGCTGCAAACAGGTCTGAAAACAACGGTGGAAACAGTCAGAAGCTTTACCCGCTCGAGAGACCAGCATCAATTTATGGTAAGCTGCTGATTCGTCCTCCCTTGTTTGTTGCCTTAAGTGATTCTCGGATCGAAAAGGAAAAATGCTCTCTCGTTGATAATAACGTACCAGCTAACGTAAACGCCGACTCAGGGGGCTCTCCTACATTGGGATTATGTTCTGTTGAGCCTGTTGAGCCTGATTCCTCTCAGACTATGGCTGCTCGGACTGAAACGAGCTCCTTAACTGTCGGCTTTCCTGGTGTGGGTAAAGGGACAATTGTGCTGTCTTCGAATAATCAGGGGGAGCCTCTACCAGACAGGGGGAACACTAATGAATATAAACATATTGAACATGACTCAGGCGCTGTAATTTTAGAGACCCCCAACAGCATTATAGCCGATGTCTCTCACAAAAAAAATACCGTGCCGACTGCTGCTCCTATCTCAGCTGAGTTAGACGGCTCTAGCCCAGGATTACAGGTCGATTCTATTGATGCAAATGAAACATTAAATAAAGAGGTCACAGCAACCACGGCAAACCTGGAAGATACAGCCACCAGCTTTAATAATGAAGAGGAGGAATCCTATAAGGAGCTAGAAACTCTGCCGATTGCGGATTTTGTCAAAAAAGCCACGTGTAAAAAAGGAAAATCTAAGGCTAAAAATAAGTTTAAGCAGGCTAACATTCCGGTAATGTCCAAAGTTTCTACAACTACCCCAGAACTACGCGGGAGGCCAACAGCTGATAATAGTCCACTCCGCAAATGGATTCAGGCTAATGGGAGGGTGAAAAAAATGGCTTTACAACTTTCTGGTACTAATTCACTAGTTGGCGACCAGACAAAAGAATTGTCTCCAACTCAATTTCAAACACAAGTGGACATATCAATACCCTCTTTGTCTTCTCTGCCGTCTCCCACTCACGGTCTTATTAACGTCTCATCAACAGTCCTTAAATCACCGTGCGAGCTTGACTCTGTGGCTGATGTCATGACATCTGTTGGGGATGAGAGCTCACCTTCGGGCTACGATCATACTCTTAAACAGTCTCTAGTCCCTACTGTGGTTCCCGCACCTGTTTTGCCAACTACTCCTCTTGTAATTGATATTGATAGCCCTGGAAAATCGCATCTTCCTCTTAATATTATCTTACAGACTATGACCGATCAACATAAGGAAACGCAGCAGCACTTCCTTCAACTAAGGGAAGATAATATCAAGTTACAGAACTCCATGCAGGATTTAAACAACAAAATTGGAGGAGTTGCGCAGGATTTGGAAACACTACAACAAAGGGTTTTGGTTGCCGAGGAAATGACTGCTAGTAATCAGACTGCAGTTAATCATCAGGAACAAATTGGGTGGTTGCAGGATAAACTGGAAGATATGGAAAATAGACAAAGACGTCTCAATCTTAGACTATTTGGTATACCTTAAGGATCTGAAGGGGCTGACCCAAGGGCATATGTTGTACTATTATTTCAGAAGGCTTTCCCCGATCTTTCAGACTGGGATTGGGACTCCCAGCTTCAGAGAGTCCATAGATTGCCACCCCATCCAGTAAATAGGGGGAGTAAATTTCCACGTCCTTTTTTGATTTATTTCGGTAATTTCCTGCTAAGACAGGCGGTATCATTTGAAGCTAGGCCTAACTCCCCGGTTGTAATCGACACTATATCTTTTTTTGTAAGATCTGATCTAAGTAAGCGCACTATGGATAGACGCTGGAGCTTATAGACCCATTTAAATCCTTGGGCGGTCAGGCTTTTTTACAGGAGCCTGCTTGCCTAAAGGTGATTAATGGGGGGCGTACATATCTATCCACGGATGAGAAGGAGGCCGAACAGGTGCTTTCAAAACTTACATCCTAGAAGGGGTGTTAAAGGAAAAGGTTTTAGTGTCAAAGATTTTTGTTTGTTATGATGCTGTTTATCCTATATGTATAGCAACAATAGTAGATAATTGCTGATAAAAAAAAAAAAGGGGTAGGGGCTGGTGAAATGGTGGGGGTGAGAAGAAAAGCGAAGAAAAGGGGGGGAAAGGGGGGAAAAAAAGAAAGGGAAAAAAATGGAAGAGAAATACATGGTCATGAATTTATTAAATATTAAATTGCATATAAATAAACTGGCATATGTAGCTTGGCAGCTTGATCTCCTTTGCTGCTGCTTGCAGGGCTGCCCATCCAGCGGCAGCAGGGTATAAGAGGGATTCCTGCTCTTAGGGACAGGGGGTGGGGTTATAGGTGGAACCCCTTTAGGAGGGTGGGTAGGTTGGGGGGAAAAATTACTAAAAATGATCAGGATGGGAGGGAAGTTATTTAGATACGATTTATTTTTATCTTCTGAAACAATACATGGAATAGTAAAAGAATGGACGGGTAGGCGAAACATGTTTAGCTGATGTATAGAATTAGATGTATGGCATGGAACGTTGCAGGTCTTAACAGTAGGAATAAAAGACGACTTGTTTCTGAAGAACTTAAAATGTATAAGCCTCAAATAGTTTTACTTTCAGAGACTCATATTACTTATAAGGACCGCAAGCTTCTTGGGCTACTAGGATATGACGTGATGGTGTGTTCTGAATGTAATACCCCAACTCGAGGTGTTGCCATTTTAAGACAGAAAAGGTTAAACTTAGAAATAATTAAAACAAAGGTTGATAAAGGTGGGCGATGGGCCATCGCTCAATTATGGTATGGCAACAGCTATACTTTCTGCGTATTCTATGGCCCAAACATTGATGACTCTTCTATTATAGATAGGTTAAACATAGAACTACTGGATAGTAGTGGTGAATTTATGATAATGGGGGATTTTAATCTCATTATGGATTATGATATAGATGCCACCAGATGCGCCGCTCTCGAGCTGCTGTTATCGAACTTGGACGTATCCATAATTTGAAAAATGCATGGCGTACACTATACCCTTCTGTTGCTGGCTTTACTTACTTTTCAGCACCTCACCAATTATGTTCAAGAATTGATATGCCCTGGGTTACGGACAATATTCTAGCGAATAGCAGTATGGAGATATGTCCAAGGGTGGCCTCAGATCATAATCCAATTATACTATCGTTTACTACCCTACAGAATTGGCAGAAACCCAGGCCATTCACATTTCCCAGACATTTGTTATCTAATAAGGACTACATAATACAATTAAAGGCACACTTAATTGAGTTTATCGCAATTAATCTAAACTCTGCTTCATCTAGTGTAGTCTGGGATACTTGTAAAGCTAGTATACGGGGGTTCACTCAGCAGTTCGTATTGAAACAAAACTGAATATACAAACTTGGTTGGGATACATTGGTTAATGCAGTTAGTATATTAGAAAAGCAATTATCACATGCATTGACCCAGGGTTCTTCAAATGTAGCGGATATATGTCAAAAACTTGCCAGCTCAAAACTTAAAATCAAAACTAGGCTTATGGAGAAAAATATGATCAGCCTACATAAATATCATCTCTCTCAATATGAGAGTGGCGACAGGATAGGCAAAATTTTGGCATACAAAGTTGCTGATGACAGATCTAGAACACTCATAAAAGAAATTAGGGGTCAAAACAACATGATATATACCCAACCAGAACAGATCCTCGAGCAATTTGTGACATTTTTTAGTGCACTATATACCCCGGAAGCATATCCGGCCATGAACAAGATTCAAGAATATCTAGATTCTAACTTAACTAAGGAGAAGGAGACTGGAGAAATTGAGCTGTTGTCTGAAAATATCACTGAGGCAGAGATTAGATTGGCTGTTGCCACGCTTCCTACAGGTAAAGCTGCTGGGGAGGATTCTATCCCATTAGAAATTTATAAATTATGTATGGAGGAACTATTACCATTATTTTCTACTGTGATAGGCAATATAGGAATTGCTGGGAAGGCACCTAAATCTTGGAATATTACTAGGATTGTCTTTTTTCTAAAAAAAGGCAAACCAGGAGACCAATGTGGGTCATACAGACCCATCTCGCTCATTAACACAGACGCTAACATTTTCGCCAAGGTATTGGCCACACGATTAGCTCCACTTATACCTCACCCGGTGACACCTCAACAACATGGCGTCGTTATGGGGAGAGATACCACCGCCCATATCAATATGGCCATCACTGCATTTGATGTAGCTAGGATTAGCTCCACCCCACTCGGTATGATACTCTTGGATGCTGAAAAGGCTTTCGACCGAGTGGGGTGGGACTATCTTTGGATAACATTGACTACTATGGGGTTTAATGGTCAATACCTTAAATGGCTACAGGCTCTCTATGATCATCCAACAGCTAAGCTTAGCTATGCTGGGATAACTTCAACCAACTTTACAATTGCTCGAGGTACACGGCAAGGGTGCCCTTTATCACCCCTGCTATTTGCGTTATCTTTGGAACCTTTCTTATGTGCTTTACAAGTCCATCCCAATATTATTCCATTTAAATATGGTTTGAATGTGCTAAAAATTACGGCTTACGCCGATGATATAGCGATTTACTCAACCAATGTAACAGAAGCTATATCGGGTATCATAGAGGAGGCCAATAAATTTGGGACTGTATCAGGTTACAAACTGAACACTCAAACACAGGTTATTTTGAATTATAAGTCACCGGCTCCGGTCCTAGGTGTGTGTGGAACAGCTACATATCTTGGTGTCGAAATCTCTTCTAATATTAATGAAATAATTTTCCTTAATTATGAGGCTCTTCTTAAAGAAACTGCCATTACTTTAAAAAAGTGGCATAAGGTACCACTTAGTATCTCTGGTCGGATTAATTTAATCAAAATGAGTATACTACCCAAATATTTGTATCTATTCAGGTCCATACCACTCTTGGTTAATAATACTTACTTTAAACGGTTAGACGGGATCCTCGGTAGTTTTATATGGGGTTATAAGAAGGCTCGAAGATCAATTACTTTGCTTAAATTGCTGCTTAACCAAGGAGGGCTTAACTTTACTGATTTTAGATTATATTTTTTTTCAGCTTTCCTTAGCCGTCTCCGTAGTTTGTTTATTCGGAACAGGCAACAATATTTTTGTTATCAATTTATGTTGGGTGAGGATTCTAATATGTTTCTAGCTAGAGTGAACGATCCAAACTACTTCAAGCGAGTGAAGTTTAAGACTATTAGAGACCGTGTTAAAATCTGGCAACTTATCTTAACTAAATGTAATACTACGCTTTTTCATCCTCAACTACCTTTATGGGCGAACCCTGGCTTGCCAGGAATATTTAATGATGGGACATTTAATGCTTGGAATATGGCTGGAATAGAAACACTTGGTGATTTATACGGTAATGACGGCTTTATGGCATTTGAGACATTAAAAACACTCTATAAATTACCTGAAACTTCACGTTTCAAATGCATCCAAATTTATGATTATCTCATACGCAAAATGAAGATGTCAAACATCTCAGACTCTTATATTTGGAAATGCTTCTATTCTATTAAGGCTAGATCACTTATTAGTGTGGGATACAGAAGTTTAATTTCTTATAAATTAGATGATTGTGGGAAAATAGCGGCGAAATGGAGAGCAAGATTAGGTATAAACATCACTGCTAATCAGATCTCTGCCGCTCTCTGCAGCTTCAATCGCTCTATTCACTCTTCTAGTTTGAGGATCCAACAATATAAAACCATTTGTCAACTATACTATACTCCAGAAAGATTCTCTAAGTGGTCCAGTAACAATGTGAATAGTAAACGGACTAGATGTCCCAAATGTGATCTTTTAGCCGCAAGTTTGGAACACATGCTGTTTACGTGCCCTGGACTTACTGAATTCTGGTCGAAAGTGAGCCAGGGTCTAGCCCAGATACTTCTTCAACCAATAACCCTTAATGCAACAAGTGTATTGCTTGGTGTACAGATGTTAAATAACCCACAAGCAGACCTTATCAATATTTTAATTGGATGTGCTAGATTGATAATAGCTAGAACTTGGATCTTAAGTAATCAGCCCCATGTTATGGAGTGGTGGATTCTAGTTAAAGAAACATATTATGGAATCTTCTCTCGCCAAGATTAGAGGTGCTAAATCTCTGCAGAAGATAGAAAGAATTTGGGGATCATCGTTTATGTGAAAAATGGGGGGAGAAAAAAAAAGGAGAGGAGGGAAGAAAGGGGAAGGGGAAAAAAAGGAAAACTTACTCTCCTTTCGTTTACTGTTTTTTCTTACTTTAAAATGTACCTGCAATTTTTGAATAAGTATTTTCGATGTTAAATTTTCAATCTTGTATTTCCGCCGTTCCCGATCCAATGTAATTCGATTCGTTATTTTATAATTTGCTATGTATCTTGAACTGATGAAATGACCTCTTGTCCTGATAATAATAAAAAGATTTAAAAAAAAAAAAAAAAGGAACTGTACATTTTAAAGCAGTTTTTCATTCTAAGCATATATCAGAAATAAATGCAATCCTGAATGACAAATAAATATATAAGCAGATTGAATTGCCATTTAATTTCAAATTTAGAAAAAAGTCAATTTTAGGAATAGTTCCACGTTTTGTTCCGTTTTGAAAATATGGAGGCCTAATTCATAGCTTTCCCAGTACACTGTGAGCAGATTCAAAGTCAGTGTATGGGTCTGGCGTAAACATGAAATCTTCCATTCCAGTAGACAAAAGATCATCTACCGATGTCGGTGACAGTTGGAATACCTCATTTAGAAGGTTAACCGCACAGAGATGTGAAGCATCGCCTTCAGCATTGGATGCAGCAGCAATGTTCGCGTCCGTTGTTACCTGTGTGCCTGTTGATCCATCTCGTACCTCAGCAGCAGCAGGAAGCGTTTGTAAGATCTCAATGAATGCCGTCATCAGGATTGGTAGCCTCTGGGGAAAACACAGAGCATGGGCCGTTATCGGGTCCAGCAGAGTATCGATATCCATTGGCATGACTGATGGGAGTGTTAGACAGATGTCTAGCACGCATTCTTCACCGCAAAGGAAGCAGCGTAGATCAGGGAAGATGCAATCTTGCCAGATTGGTCAAATTGACAGAAACCATGTTGTATTAAGTTCCCGTAGACGAGGAATGCCCAAAAGTTGCACTATGCGCTCACGGCACTTCCGTTCTAGGAGAGCTTTCTCCAAGTTGCTGGGAGTGACGCCGGTGGATAGGCTTGCCATAGCGTAGAAGTAGGAATAGAATCAGGATTCCTGCAACGATTGCTAGAATTAATGGCAGACCACCGAATGCACAAAGTTTGGAATGATTCAGAGGACTGCCTGAAAAGGTGTTAACAGTCCTGAACATTTGGTCTTAAATACATGTACAATCCCGCTCGTATCAGACCTGTTTAAGATACGTCCCATCATTTCTACAAAATGTATAGGGCAGTTTGTATGTATTAGAGCCTGTATCTCAGCCGAAGTCCCTGCAATTTGTAGATCATAGGTTTCTTTGACCGAGGTCAAAGGCACGATCTATTGCAAAAGCATGGCTTTCATTCTGCTTAAAGTATCAAAACGTATAAAAGAAACATTCAATGAAGGCCATAGAGGCGACTCCCTGACTGTGTCTATTTGGGGGAACAATACTTGCATACAAGTAACCCTGGAGCTAACCGTTTCCAGATATGGGATCCCTGGCAACATGCCACAGCAACTTTTATCATTCAACATGAGGTAACTCCCGTTAGAAATTTGGCTAAACGTTGGATTAATCACAGCAGCTGGTGTACCCTGCAGGTGGCTAGACAAATTTGCCACTAAACCATTACAAGCCCTGTGTAAAGAAATGTCCTGACATACGAGTGAGTCGCTAAGTGCAATTTCACAGTGTGTACCGCTTAGAAACACTTCACGACCCCCACTCCAACATCTGTATTCGTAAGGTAAATTCCAGGATGTCTTAATGTATTCTTTACCCAACCTTTCATATTTGCCTGCTTGCATTTGTTTGAGGCAATACTGAAAATGAAAAGTAGTGACAGGCAGCGTTATTTTGCCGTGGATAAGCCATTCTGTAGCTGTTTTTTCTGCTACCGTAAATGGTCAACGTATACGTTGCTCCCCTTTGTGCCAGTTCAATCTGTTTATCTGTGAGATTGTATTCAGAAAACAGCCGACGTGTTGATAAAATGCCAAGGCACATAGCCTGCACGCAAGGATTGCAGCGTCCAGCCTAATAACATAACAGAACGTAACTGAGACTGGCCGTGTTGTAACATGGCTAAATCTTCCAGTATGTCAATAGCAGAGGATACAATGTTGCCCAGTGAATATATTCTGGATGACAAAGTTTTTAACCCATTGTCGACCACAGTGAGAGATTTCTCTAAGTTAATACGATCAAGTTCACGTATTCTTTCTGCGGCCTCCACCTGTGAAACCTTCCATATTTCATTATAAGCAGCATATATGCCAGCATATATGAAAAGTTTTTGATGCAGTTTTCTTGGTCCCAGCAAGAAATCCCTAAGGTCTGTGCCTTCTTTAAGTAAAGATAAGTGTTGTTTCACATCCTCGAGTGTAGATTTTTGTAACCAGTCGAGGCACAATTTTCCTACACTGTATGTTGTTACTACCCCCGGGTGCTGGCTTTGAACATAACGTGGGTCTGGCCTATGGATAGTCAAACCCTGTGTTCTATTCAGGAATCTTTCTTGACAGATGTTTGTGTCTGTGGGCCAGAGCAACCATTTTTCCCAATCTGATCTGTTGTGTTGTAGTATTGTATCTACTGTGTCCGTCCCCTGTGTAATACTGTTACTTGCAGGTGTTGGTACAGAAGGTGTGTTCATGTCTTTGATCCTGGCTAATCCAAGGCAAGAGCTTTGTTGCACAGTGTCATTTAAAAACATTATTTGCTGTGATATGATACAGGCTCTAAACAAAGCTTCTATCCCCTGCACTTGCCATTCTTTAGAACCCCAGACAGATTGTGTGTTGATTGTCTTTCCAAAAGTCAAACCCTTGTCTAGACAGTTGGGCAATAAAGGCTGCAGAATAAATCTGTCTTGTATTAGTTAACATATATTTTTTGTCCTGTTTGTTTACATTTTTATAGAAAAAGGTTTCTGGATCAGATGTATTGTACCCTAAAAAATATGGAGACTTATTTGCAAACGTTTTTGAACTACCCCTTGGTGGTGTAGGACAATGTTCCCATTGGTTAAACATAAACACATTTCTAGGTGTGGCAGTTTTATGCAAGAAATGATGACCATAGTGGTTGTAACAATAAAGCTGTTTGTAGTCTGATCAACCCTCTAAGTTTTCATTGTTGGAGAATGCAGCAGACCTTTCTAGATCAGACATCATGTTATTAACAGTCTCAAAGTCCCAATCATCAGAATAGGTACTGGAGTTAATAAAGTCACTTAATGAAATTTTAAATAAATGTGGAATCTTCAAAAGTTCTGTCGGCCGAATATGTCGAAATCGCTTTTGTCCCAAACTATATCATCCTGTATAGGAACGGCTGTGATGTTCACTGCTGACAAGTCTCTTGTTTCACGATGGGATGATTTGTGTGGTTTTAAAAGTAAGTTCACATTTTTATTTTCAGTGTCCCAACGAATGTAGCTGCCATTTATTAGCACGCAAAGAGTCATTACTAAAGCTAACCAAAGCAGAAAGAAAAATATTCCAGAAATTATCCATAGTTCAATCCATGGTGAAACCAGATAAGTCTTTTTCAGAAAATGAAAAAGTCTTGTATTTGTTGTTGGAAAGTTTTTAAGGCTGGCGTCTTTTCAGGCTCACTTGGATCCTCAGAGAACGTATCAAAGTTAATGAAATAGCCAGAAGCAGTTCGGTCAATTGTTTGAATTGCATCAGAATTCGTTGAAATCACTGGAACCAGTTGATCACATGTTATGTTGGTGTAGACATGTGTATTTGGATGAACTGTAATTGAGTTTCAAGAGGGATGAGTTCCATAGCATTGTTGCTTAGGCCTTCATTTCTTACTGCTGAATTCTCGATGGTGAAGAATCTTTAAGTCTGAACCTCTTGGATAGTAGCGAGAGGAGGGCGTCTGCTACTTGGTCGGAGTCCACGAGGTCTACTATTTAGTATCGGCCACATAGTGTGGTTTGATGAGGTCGATTGACACAAATCTTTTCTCCTTTTTTCCAGCAAGGGGCGGCAGAAGTACTGTTCTTGTTCCATGGACGGCTAGTACAGGTACTGGTTGTCTGTAAGAAGGTCCAAATTCCTTCTGGTCTGCAATCTTCTCTCTGACTAGATCCCCAAATTTTGGGATCCAGACAGGCCTGGCTGGGACTGCCGGTTTTTCCCCAGTGGTGGTTGGCTTCAGGAACACGTTGCTTTGTTTCGATCTTAGTTCATTTAGATCCTGTAAAACAGCCAAACGATCTTTGATAACAAAGGGTTTATTTTCCACCACTGTGCCTTTACATTCGAGATCAGGAACCCACATTCTTGTCCCAAATAGGACCCCCCCTTGAGAACTTCTTGGCAAATAATTTAATGAGCGTTGGACCGCATAAAGATGCTTGACCCACCCGTCACCCGAACCTAATACTCTAGCTGTTATAGACTGCTTTATGTCCCGGTTTTTCCTTTCCACAACAGAATTTCCCTCAGGATGAAACAGAGAAGAGTACCGCAATGCTACGCCCAAACTGGCCATGGCTTCTTTGTAAGCCCGAGAGCTAAACGCATGGCCCTGGTCAGAGTGTAGTGTGCCAATTGGGTATGTGCCGATAAAGACTCGCAAATATTTTATAACAGTTCGAGCATCAGCCGAGCGCTGGGGCCACATCCATAGGAACCTTGAGCACAAATCTACTGCAGCCATTATATATTTATTGTTACCGTCCCTTTGCAAGGGACCGCAGTGGTCCAGGTAAACACAAGCTAATGGTTTGTCTGAAATCAACAGGGGTGTCTGCGCAGGACGTTTCACTGTGGAGACTTTCATTTGTTGGCATATTTCACATTCCAAAACATAGTCTTTGGTCTGTTTCCTCATGCCAGGCCACCAACATCTTTGTTTTAGTAAAGATACTGTTGCAGAAACACCTGCATGGGCAGAGGCTATCCCTTCATTTGCTGCTAGGTTCAGTCCTAATCTATGTTCCTTGTTTGGAATTACCATATCCCCCACTCCAGGGATTCGAGCAAAAGGAACGTTGTTCGCATCAATTACATGAGAATACTTGAGTGGAAATGTCTTTGGTAACGCTGCACCACTGCCTTTGCTTGAAGCATTGACAGCCAACAATATCTCACTGCCTATTCTCGTTTTTGAATAAGTGATCGCAGCTATGGGAGCCGTTTGTACAGCCCCCTTTGCGGCTTCATCAGCCAATGAATTCCCTGCAACGTGAACGCCATCACATAGATGACTCAGCGTGTGTATCACGTGAGCTTTTGGTAGTTTGTTTCTCAACTGAACTACTTGTTTGCAAAGCGTTTTATGCTTTATCGTGCCACCTTTTGCATTTTGGATCCGTTTTGAAGCCAATTCTGTAAATATTCATTATATGACTGAACACAGTAAAAGGAATCACACACTATAAGTGTGGGGAATTCGCGATCTGTACTTTCAAGTGCCAGTTTGAATGCTTATAGTTCAGCTCGCTGAGCTGTACGAACTCCTAGAGATTGAGTTTTAGTGACCAATGGTCGGAATTTATCATCGCACATGCGACCTTTAACGATTGCGCACGCTGCACTGTAAGCTTGCTTACTCCCTGTAGCGGGTTGTGCTGATCCATCAGTATTAATTATGAATTCGTACTGATCGAGAGGCAGAATTTCAGTGGGCAGAAGACATTCATTTTCATATTGCAGGAACGCTTGCATTTTTAAATCCAGATCAAAAACATATTCAACATCCGTTGCAGCAAGAGAATTAACCCATTGTATCCATCTAGGATGAAAAGCTTTCGCATTTGGGATGCTCGCTTTTGGAACCACCTTCAAGGCTGGTACTGGAGTCATGACAATAATACGTTTCCCCTGAGCTAGTGCTCTTTCTTTTGCTACAGCGGTTTGAACTGCTGTCAGTATTTTTTCTGTTGAAGTGAAGCGCATTTCTGCTTGTGTATACAAATGTGATTTGTATGCTATTGGTACTTTTTCACCTTCATGAAATGTTAAATAGGTGAATCTGCATTGACCCGAAATTATTCGGATCACTAAATTGCGTTTATTTACGCGTGTTTGTAAGTGATTTGTTGCTAACATGTTAGCTTGGAGTGAACGCAGGATGTCTGTGTTCCTGTGTCCAATGCTTTATTGAAAAATCAGGTTTGATTAATTCGTAGAGAGGTTTAAGCCTTTCTGCATAATTTAGAATGTAAGTTCTTCCAAAATTTAGGAAACCCAAGATGGATTGTATATTTTTCTGAGTTTTTGGCGGTTGGAGCAGCGCACACTTTTCTAAAAAGTTAGCTGCCAGGCTCTTGCCTTCACTTGAAAGCTCATATCCTAGGAAAAGGCCATTGAGATGGGCAATTCTGGATTTTTTTTTTTCTTTTTATTAAACCAATTCGACAGTCATACAGCAGATATTCATTGGCAGGCGTCATCGGTTACAATCGGGCACAAAGTACACAAATCAATACATGTTTCGAACAGAGTTTCGTAACGGTTAGGGGCTTACATGAGCCTCATCAGCAGTTAATCTGCTCGGTGGGGGACACACATCACCTCTGTAGTGGTTCCAAGCTCCCCATACTTTATTCCACTTGCCGGGGCAGCCCCTGGCTACAAACACCGCCTTTTCTCTCCCCATGCACCAGTCTAGGTCCTCCCTCAATTTCCCCAGACCGGGTGGCTGTGCCGCGCCCCACAATTGCGCGATGTTTCTCTTCGCTATCATGAACGCCAGCGTAGCCCACTGTGTAGTGCACACGTTGAGATCAGTAGGCTCCCAGACATTGAGCAGGCACCTGCGTGCCTCTGGGAGGATGTCAACCCCCAGCACGTCCCGCATAATTCGGTGTATGCCTCCCCAATACGCCTCTATCCGCTGTCAACCCCAAAGGATATGGAAGAAAGTCCCTGGTTCTCCGCACCCCCTCCTACACTCCCCGTTATCCGCCCGCCCCATGCGAACCAGCGCGGGACCCGTTACATATGTCATATGCAAAATATTGAGCTGTACCAGCCGAAGCCGGGCCTGAGTTGCTATCACCCTAGGGGAGGAGACTGCCTCCTGCCAGTCTTCGTCATCAAGTTCGAGGCCTTCACTATTCCACCTCTCGTTAAGGCGCACCAGTGGATCTTCCATGTTAATTAGTTTCTTATAAATAAGGGAAATGGTTTTCTCAGGGATATGTCCATCCAGCACCCTAGCCTCCAATGGTGAGGCCTCTGGCAGCGACTTGTCCCCCGGGATCCACGCTAATAACGCATGCCGGATCGGTAGGTACCGGAAGTGCTCGGTGTCCGCCATGCCATACTGCGCCTTAAGGGTAGCAAACGGCAGAACCGTGCCCTGTCCCCACATGTCTTTGATCTGCGCGATCCCTATAAGATCCCACTTGTCAAAGCCCTTGCTTTTCCAAAGGCTTCCTAATTTTTCGGAATTCCATAGAGGCGTTGCTAGCGTCAGTTTGCCATCCCACCCCAAGTGTTTTTTGACCGCATGCCATATTTGGACTGCGTGCGCAGTGGGGCCGGTCAACGAAAACCTACCCGCCTTAGCATACAACGCCCTGGTATAATCTCCCCCCGGGAGCAACCACCTATCCATGGCGTAACCGGGATCATCAGGGCTGCAGTGCATTCCGTGGTTAATCGCAGCCAACTGGGCTGCCCGATAGTATTTCCGAATGTCAGGAAGACTAATCCCCCCGTCATACCAGTTCAGGGTCAATTTGGTGAACGCAATCCGGGGCCTGCCATCCCAAAGAAGTTTCCTCTGGAAGCTCTCAACCTCTTTAAAGTAGGACCCCGGGACCGGAACCATCGTGTTATGGAGCACGTACAAGAAACGCGGAAGTGCCATCATTTTAAAGAGGACCGCCCTCCCTAGCATAGAGAGAGGAAGGGACCGCCAACGTGCAACATCAGTTTTGAGTAGCTGCAGGGGCGGGTCCAGATTGCGAAGCGCCACCTCGGATCCAGGAACACATAAATCCCAAGGTATCGGAAGCCGTCAGCGGCGATTGATATCGGGCAACCCGGCGGTATCACCGGCGGTTCGCCTGCCAGCACATAAATGACAGACTTGGACCAAGTAACTGTGTACCCGGAGTACCTACCAAATATAGTTAACACGTCTCCTAAGCAGATCAGTCACGCCCTAGGAGTGGCCATGTAGAGCAGAACATCGTCCGCGTACAAGGAGATCTTGTCCTCCCAGTCGTTGGTCCACCGCAGTCCCCGAATAGATTGGTCTTGCCGAATCCAAGCTGCCAGCGGTTCGAGTGCCAGTGCAAAAAGAAGCGGCGACAGGGAGCAACCCTGAAGTGTGCCTCTGCTCAGCTGGAAATCCTTGGACTTCCGGTTATTCGCTACTACCCGGGCCATCGGGTCAGAATATAAGAGACGGACCCAGCTCAGGACCACCAGGCCAAATCCGAATTTATTCAATACTGCAAATAAATAAGGCCACTCAACCATGTAAAAAGCCATGGTGGCATCTAACGAGACCAGGGCCGCCGCTTCCTGTATCGTGGACGCCCTACTCAGCACCACATGAAGGCGGCGCAGGTTAAGGGCCGTATTGCGATGGGGCATAAAGCCCGATTGATCCGGGTGCACAAGGGCAGAGATTACCTTCCTTAATCTCGTGGCCAGCAACTTTGCCAGAATTTTAGGCTCCGCATTCAGGAGCGATATAGGCCTGTAAGATCCGCGGTGTGTTGCAGGTTTACCCTCTTTATGTATGACGACTATATTAGTGACCCGTTGATCATAAGGAAGCGTTCCCTGTTTCCTGCTGTCCTCAAACATTGCACAGACGTGTGGGGTGAGTTTATTCGCCGCCAACTTGTATAATTCAACCGGGATACCGTTGGGACCCGTGACCTTCCCGGAGCGCACCTCTCGGATCGCTTGCGCAACCTCCTCATCTGTCAAAGGGGACACCGTAAAGGCCCTGTTTTCATCTGAGTGCATAGGGAGCGTTACGTTTCCCATCATTGCACTGTTGTCCTCCTCCGTGTACCTCCCGGAGGCACTATAAATCGTGCAGTAATAGTCAGCGAAAGCGTCGGCGATGGCCTGCGGCTCAGTGATAGGCTGCATATCTTCACCCTGTAACTCGGGCACAAGACGCGAGGCCCATTACCTCCTGTCCCGCCACGCTATTAGCTTCCCAGCCTTGTCCCCCAGTTCGTACACCCTGCTCTGGATCTTGCCGCACTGTGCCTGCGCCCTACTTTTAGCAATGTTATTCAACTCTTCCTGCCTCAACCTCAACCGGTGGAGGCCCTCTGGGGTCACTCCCCGAGCCATCTCCTCCTCCGACCTCAGCACCTCTTCCTCCGCTCTTACCAACTTGGCCTGCCCATCTCTCTTCTTTCCAGCTATGGCAGAGACCATCTCGCCCCTGATGACTGTTTTGTATGCCTCCCACAGGGTCTGCGTGGAGCCAACTGTGCCCTCGTTGTCTCGAAAGTAGGCGTCTGTGGCCTTAATTGCAGCTTTACGGATAATTGGATCAGTCAGATACCATGGGTTTATTGGGGCTATCTTGCCGGCTGCGAAGCTTCCCATTCTCAGTTGAAGCCACACGGGGGAGTGATCAGAGATACCTCGCCCCAAGTGACGGATCTCTTGAATGGTGTGGGCCTGTGACGCCGGAACTAAAATGTAATCAATGCGTGACAGGCTACGATGCACGCTCGATACGTGTGTATATTGTGTCCCGCTGGGATTGAGAGTGCGCCACCCATCTACCATCCCCATCGTTTCCAGAAAGCCAGACAGCCACTTCTGAGAGGGCTGCAATCCTCGCGGCGGGTGCCTCCCCAGCCACCACCGCATTGAAGTCTCCCCCATCACTAGGACACCCAACGGAAACGTCAGAAAAATGGTACCCAGATCTTTAAATGTATCCGCCTGTAAACCGGGCGGGACATACATGGAGATAAATGTCGCCGTCCTCCCTTCCCACTGGCCCGAAACCCCAACATACCTGCCACGGACATCGGTCCATGATGCCTTTATCGTGAAGAGGAAGGAGTTCTTGACCAGGATACCCACCCCTCGAGACCCAGATGTGAACCCCGAGTGCGCAACCATCCTGTACCCACCCCTATGCAGGGCAAAGCATTTATTCCCAATTAAATGTGTTTCCTGGAGGAGGACCACATCTGGGGCGTACCTCTTGACAAATTGGCTAACCATCCCTCGCTTCAGTTTATCCCCCAGCCCATTCACATTCCAGCTGAGGACTTTGATCCCCAAATCTCGCTCATTTCCCCAGTGTGTCCGATGTCCCTCTCGCTCCGCCCACCATTATGACATTGTCGAAAAATACAATACAACAACAAATTCAAATACAATACCAATCCCCCGCCCCCCCCAACTCCCCCCCCCCCACCCTGCACCCCTGCTGACTGGGACTGCCCATAACAAACTGGCAGAGTGCCTGTCGCCCTGAACCCTATCCCGAACACAACTAAATGTAGTACGGAGGAGGCAGCCCACTCACCACCCCCAGGACCCCTACGTCAAACTGAACTTTGCCCTCAGCGTCCTTCAGCAGTCCATTACAGCCCTGCCTGATTCCCACTGTTTGAGTCCTCCTGGGGTCTGCGACCCCCATACCTGACCACCAGAATAGTGTCCTCAGGGTTGTCCCCCAACTTCAGGCCTGCTCCGGTATCTCCTCTTCCTCGCCTCCACGCCGTCCTCCAGGCCCGCGAACACGCCGGCCCTCGAGCCGGTCTGCAGCCCCCTCGGGGGTATCGAAAAGCCACACCCTCCCTCGTTCTCCACCCGCAGTCGGGCCGGAAACATCATGGCATACTTGATCCCTTTGTCCCTGAGTTGTTTCTTAACTGCCAGGAAAGTTCTCCGCTGTTTCTGCACCAGCTGGGTGAAGTCCGGGAAAAAGGAGAGGGCGGCATTCTCGTAGCGCAGTGGGGGCGACGCCCGGGCCGACTGCAGGATAGCGTCTCTGTCTCTAAAATTAAGAACTCGTGCAATAAGTGGGCGGGGGGGCGCCCACCCGGGATCCTGTGTGCCCGTTCGATGGTGAAGAATTTCCTGAGGCCCCTGGGCTTGAGGTGGTTAAGAATCAGGTCCTCCACAAAGAGATCCGGTGCAGGCCCCTCCGATTTCTCGGGAACCTCCAAAATGCGGATGTTGTTCCGTCTAGACCTCCCTTCATAATCGTCCAACTTGCGCTCAGCCAATGCACAGAAACTCTTAAGATCGTGGACCTCCCGTTGGAGATCCGACACAGCCTCCACCAGGCCGGCCGTTTTAATGTCCAAGGTCTTAACCTTCTTGTTAACTTTGGTGAGATCCGCCCGGATTAAGTTAACTTCAATCGATACCGTGTCCAGTTTATGCTCCAGGGATTCCAACTTACATTCAAGGGAGGACTTGACCCCTCCTATGGCGGCCATTACGTCCTGCAGGGTCAGTTCCGGAGGGGGACCCACCGACTCCCTCCCGGCTTTTGGTAGCTGAGTCTGATCCGCTGACGGGTCTTTGGGCTGTGTGTAGCGGTCTAATTTGTTGGACTGGACCTGCTTGTTGCCTTTATTAATTCGTGGCTGGGACTTTTCAGCTTCCACTCTGCTCCCCTTTGTACCGGCCGGTTTCTGCTGCTCTCCACCAGCGCCGGGACGTATCTTCCTCCGGATCGCGACCACTACGCCACCAAGGTCGCCGCCGGCCTGCGCGTCTGTCCGACCCCGTCGTTACACTCCTCAGGTCCCCGATGTCCCCCCGACGACAACCAAGGATTTCCGCGGCCAGCCACCGCTTGCAGCCCTTCCGCACCACGCCCCAATGCAGTCCAGAACCGGGGGGAGGGGGGGGAAGAGCCAGAATGAGCTCCCCACCGACGTCCCCAACCCATGACCAACTCGTCGGGGGGGTATACTGCCGACGCTACAAGGGGTCTATGCCAAATGCACCCCCCGGCCCAGCGGCCCCCAGTCCAGCTTGCCTGCGGCAGTTCTCACCACAAGCCACCACGCACCGCTTGGATATCACCACTGGTCCGCCCGCCTGATCCCCACCGGCAAGGGGGAACGATCTCCTCCGTTCTGCACAGGGGACGGGTCACTCCAATCCCATGCACACTCAGGATTCTTCCGCGAGGCGCCTCCACCTCGGGCGCCTCGCTCGTCCCACAGCAGCTCCCAGGGTACACAGACCCGCGTCTCCACCGCAACCGGGGGGGGGGGGGCAACCTCAGCGCGGGACTCCCAGTTGCGCCCCTCAGCCGGGAGTGATTGGAGGCGAGATACACCCTCCGGCCGGCGCCGTCCGGCCAGCGCCCTCGACTGCCCTGCACCTTCACGCCGCTTCTTCCTCAATCAAGCTCCCGGATCGAAGTCGAGCGTAGGCCCGCACCCGCGGCGCCGTCAGCCCAGCCGAGCAGGGGGCCAGAGAGACCGCGTTTGCGGGCACAGGCACCGCTTTCCCTGCAGCTCCGAGACACGGACAGCTGGGGCAGGATAGTATGCAGGATGATAGGTACACGGGGTGGCTACTGTGGAGCCCAGTGCTCAAGCGGCCATCTTGGTCCGACGCTTGGCTCCTCAATTCTGGATTTTTTAAAGTTGAATTTATAGCCCTCAGAGGCAAAGCCCATTATAATGGTACTCACCCTGTTCAAGTGCCTATCTAGGTCATCGTCTGTCAGATAGATGTCATCGACATATGACACTGCCTCGTCAGCATAAATTTGTAGTAACTCTGTTACCCTTGCTGAGAATAACCCCGGGCTGTTCTTAAACCCTTGTGGGAGTCGACATAATTGACCTTGAATTCCCATCATTGAGAAAGCTGTTAAGTACCTGCTTTCAGGTGCTATGTTTTGACAAAAGAAACCATTTGAAATGTCTAATGTGGCTTTATATGTTTTACGCACGTTATTCATTAATGCTGTACTATGTGCATTTTGCACAGCAAATTTTTTAGAACAAGTGTTTGTGTCTGTAATCCAAAACTAGACGATATGTATTGTCTGGTTTGGATACAGGAAACAAAGGATTGTTCATTGAGGAGATGCATGTTTCAATCACCCCTTGGTATTCAAGTTGATCTAAGATCTCCTGAGCTTCTTACTTTATTGGGTACTGCCTTTGTGCAGTAGGTTGATTTCTGTAGTTGTATTTTGTGGTGAGGTGAGTCCTCATCCCATCCTACATGATTTTTGTATAATGCTGGGGCCTGGGCAACCGCCCATTTCCTGGCATAACTATATTTTAAGTGAATTGGAATATGGTTGGAGAAGGATGGCATAATGATGTCCTTGCCATGTGGGCACTCCCTGACAAATTTTGGTGGCCAGTCCTGTTCTGCTAGAAGTATATCATAACCCCTTGAAAGTTTCTGCCAAAAGAGTACTTTCACATTTCTTGGTATTTCTCCCTCCATCTGGAGTGTTATTTCATATAACTTTTGTGGCGTACTAACCCTGCTGTCTACAGTCTCTACTGTGATGTACTCATTCAAGTCCACTATCTCCAGAAGTTCCTTCTGGTTCTGGCGAGCTATTGTTACTTCTGCTGCACTGTCCAGCATTGTCTGAGCCCATTCTCCGTTCTTGAGCTGTGTTCTCAGAATCCTCGGCATGTCTAATCTTCAGACCTGCTACATTCTTTTATGAGAATTGAGATTTTGATTTATTTTTCTGAACGTGCTGTTCGTCTTTGGACTTCAGGCGTTCTTCTTTGTGACCTGACCGTCCTCTTCTTTCTGATGTCTGTGATATCTGAAAGGTACGAGAGGAACGTCTATCAGTATCCTGATACCTGTCAGGTTTTCTCAGATTGTCCCTATTCCTATGGTTATACCTCCTTTCAGAGGGATCCTTTTGAGGAGACCTACCTTGGGATTGAGAACGTTTCTCTTTTGAATTTTGTTTTAGTTTCCCACTTCTTTTTAGAAGATGTAGGATTTTGTTTAATAGAGTCCTTTTCAGGACCTTCAGACAGTTGTGGCTTCAAAGCTTTTCCACCCAAACTGTCTCTGCCTAATTCAGCATAAGATTTTTCTATTATTCTGGGTAGTTCTTGTTGATGTTCTGTTACATCAAATTCCCTGAAGCGTTGGCGGATTGCCACGGTTGGAAGCTAGCTGTGGTGACTCCGCTACTTAAGAAACCCAAATTAGACCCCCTCTGCCCAGCAAGTTTTAGGCCTATCTCCTTGCTGCCTTATCCGGTAAAAATTCGGGCGCGAGCAGTCAGTAAATCTCTCTCTTTTTCTAGAAGAAAATCCTCTTTTTGATGAGGCCCAATTTGGATTTCGTCCGGGGCATGGAACTGAAACCGCCCTAGTGACAGTATTAGATAACCTAAGAATGCGGGCTGACAATGGTAACTCAAGTGTACTGGTATTATTGGATATGTCGGCCGCATTTGATACGGTGAATCATAATATCTTATTGAAAAGATTAGAGAGTATTGGAGTAAAAGGTCTGGCACTGAACTGGCTACGTTCACATCTGATAGGTAGACAACGGGTAGTAACAATTCCACCTTTCTCATCCTCAAAACCCCCCGTATGCCACGGGGTATCACAGGGATCAGCTATAAGTCCAATTTTATTTAACATTTATTTGCGTCCTGTCATCTCCATTATCAAATCTTTTGATATTGATCTTGTAAACGATGCAGATGATACGCAATTGGTGTTCTCACTTGAAGGCAACCAGGCCTTTTCCCTGAATAAATTTCAGGAGTGTATGCAACAAACTACAAAATGGCTTAGAATTAACTTGTTACAATTTAATGCATTGGCTATCCACGTAGTAGGGATCGATGCAAAACTTCTCTAATTTGATAACTAAAGTCCAATTGAATAAAGAGAACCAACTAGTAACTTGTACCTGTGCACAACTGATTGACAAAATTTCATATGGTTCTATGGTACAGGCAGTAAAACTGATGTCGGGTAGAACAGCTCAAGGCAAAATAATTCCCGACGAAGATAAAATTAATTTATTCGTGGCAACAAATTATTCAAATTACCCAGACCAATCGGGATTGACTACCATAGAAAAGTCAGTAAATTCACAAGAAAAAGTGAATAGAGGAAACCAAATTACAAATGTAAACTACCCAATGAGTAAAAGTCAATTCCAAAGTGCAATTAGCGCAAATAGTAAAGTCGCCGATACGAATGAACAACTCGTAAATTATGCCATTATCCTGAAAATGTCTGAGTTATCTCAAGATAGGCTCAAAAGAACTGAACCTAGGGAACAATTAATAGTGGATGAGGTGAACACCATTCAATCTAAAGTAAATCAAGCATTAAGTGCTACTACAAACTCTGAGATCCTGTCCAAAAGGGCAAGAAAAAGGCTAAGGAAAACCCACAATAAATTATCAAAGGGAAAAAAAACCCTTAAGGAGGATGTCATTAAAGAACCCAATGAGCCCAAAGAGCCTGATACGAATGTTCTATTTCCGATTTTTAGATCCGTGGAAGCACCTGCGGTTAACCCAAAGGTTAACCGAAATAGACAAGTTATCCGCATCCCCACCCCTGACGTGTCCAATGACAGTATATGGTCTAAAATTTCTGCTCCATCAAAGTCAGGGGTTATTAGGCTAGAACAGTCACCTAAAGAATTGGCAGATCGATGTGGAGAATAAAATACCTTCACACAGAAAATTGTAAATAACGTCAGCCATCAGTCATAACGAGATTTATATTGAGCAATCAATTATCCCTGACCAAAAGACATCAGAAGTCCAGGTACTAGGAGAATCGGCATTCCCAGTTTCGTCTCCCACCGTTGGGAAGAGGGATCCAATTAGTCATATAAATAAGGAGAAAATAGAGGCTACAGATTACTTGCATGAACTGAAAAAAGTAGTCTTTTGCCCTCAGTATACTACAAGAGGCCCCTATGATATTCTGAACCATGGAAATATTTTGAAATTATTGAATGCAATTGCAGATTTGAAGGATGTAACATCAGATGATTTGGAATTAGTTGAGTTTAAGAAAGATTGTAATAACCTCTATAATGAAATAACTGTTACAACTTGGCAAAGCGATGAAATCATCAGCAAAATAATCACCAATAATAATCAATTTGAGAAATGGGGCATCAAAGTTTGGAGAATTTATGGGTTTCAATACCCGACTTTGTTGATTCCGAGTAGGTCATCTTGCAGCCCGGACTCAAAGATCAGTGGGCAAAATACAGGTCCGGGATCACACATTAGAGTTTTGAAAGGTGCCTCAGGTCCATCAACAAAGTTGAATTTGTTGTTTGGTATTAAGATCAGGAACTGTCAACCAGGACTTTGAGTATGTGAAGAGTCAAAGAAAGAAATTAATCCGGTTGAAGATTGGAGTTGGCTCCCATCTACATTGGCAAATGGAAATCTTGTGAAGCACGATTGATGCCCGAACTCTCTTGATAAACCATTAAAACTTTTTTAAATCTGTTCTTGGAACACAAATGGTCTTAAATCACTTCTCGAGGATCCAGATGTAATAAGCTTTCTTAGAGACTTCGATATATTAATGCTCCAGGAAACTTGGAATATGGTCTGTGAACCCCTTATTGGTTATTTTGAATATTCAAATGTGGCTCTCCGTAAGGCCTCTACTGGTCGCCCCAGTGGCGGCCTCTCTATTTATGTTTCTGTGAACTTGGATGTTAAACATTTTGAGATTGACTTTCAGGTAAAATGGCTACAGTGTATTAAATTAATTTCCAAGCAACCTATTATCTTTTAAAATATTTATACAGGTCCAAAACATAAGGTTAAATCTACCCAACTATCGAGCTCGTGGGAAATAGTAAAAGTGTTATACTATGACCATTTAGACTCATTGATAATCATTTCCGGTGATTTTAACACGCATCTTTTTACTTGTAAAAAGCCGAATATACACCCGAAAATTCTATCCCAGTGGATTAATTCCCAGTTTATAAAATTTAATCTTAAAATATTGCAAGACTAGGATAACACACCAAAAAAAAAATGTGTAATCCTTCTATTATTGATTACTCCATAATTTCTGAGAAACTGTTAAATTTGCTCCAAAGTTATCATGTATTACCAAGGCTAGAGAGTGATCATAATCCACAAATTATTTCCTTCGCTTTTTCTTTTGACCACTTACCGGAAACAAGAATAATTAAAACTGCTCCCACTCCATTTAATCTTAAAAGGTTAATATGGAATGAGAGAACCGAAAAGGATCTATTGGAAACCCTTTCTTGTTTAATTTTAAAAGCTCAAGACGCAATAGCTGAAGGAAAATCAATGGTTGCTCTCTGGCCTTGTTTGTGTTCCGCTCTTTTGGTTAACTTTCCTAACTCTAAAACATCAAAAGGTGCAACTTTGACTTCAAATAAACCAGGGTGATTTTGCAAGCTTCCAGACTGCAAGGGCCGCTTAAGCTGGAGAACATGGAGGTGAACTTTTATCCTGATTTCACGCAGGCGGTCCAGAAGCAGAGATTGAGTTTCATGGGCGTCAAGCGGCGGCTTCGAGACATTAACTTAAAATACGCCATGCTTTTCCCGGCCAGGCTGCGTGTGGAGGCTGATGGTCGCACTCACTTTTTTGACCGTCCTGAGACGGCCGGGGACTGGTTGGACACTTTGTCTGGGGGACATGATCGGGATGGGATGGGGGCGGCGGGAGGAGAGTGCCCACCGGACCGGGTATGAGGTATTGACACTGGGGCTCATTCCTGATGATGCCACTTTTCGACCAAGCTTAGGGTCTCTTGACTGTTGTGTCTTGTTTCCCCTCCATTGGAGGTGGTGCTGTGTCTCGAGGGGGTTCTCTTTCCTCCTCTAGGGGGTCTTTGTAGTTTAGTTTACACAGGGGCGACAGGCACACTGCAAGTTGGGGGGGCTGTTTGGGCTCATGCAGGGGTGCAGGGAGGGGGGAGTTTTGTTTGGGATGTTGGGTTGGGTATTGTTTATTTGCACCACAAGGCAGAAGTATTGTTGTGCTATCTCTAAAGTGCTCTCTTGGGGGAGATTGATCGGTTTTGGCTATGATGGGGGGTAGGGGACTGAGCCTTTTGTCCTGGAATGTTAATGGACTGGGGGACAGGATAAAACGGGGGGTGGTCCTGCAGTTCTTAAAACAAATTTCACCCGATATAGTATTTCTGCAGGAAACACACCTCATTGGAAACTCCTTTCGTGCCATGAACAGACGGGGCTATCGCCTTGTAGCCCACTCGGGCTTCACATCTGGTTCGAGGGGTGTGGGCATTATGGTTAAAACCTCTCTCCCGTTGGAGGTTGATGAGGTGCTCCATGATGATAGGGGACGATATACGGCTCTGGTGGGTAGACTGGAGGGTAAAGTGATTGTTTTGGTTTCTGTTTATGTCCCGCCAGGGTTGCAGACAACTACTTTTGCTGATTTGGGGTGCCTTCTTCTGGGCCTGCCGGAGGGGATTCTAGTGGTTGGGGGGGATTTTAACGCTGTAATTTCCAGAGCTGAGGATCGTCACCCTCCCAGGGATCTCCCCCGTGCCCAAGCTTGGTTATCTGGCCTCTTGGATACCCTGGGGCTGGTGGATTGTCGGCGGCTGAAACACCCTCCGCAGATACAATACACCTTTCATTCCGGGGCTCATGGCAGTCTTTCGAGGCTTGATTATGTTCTGATGCCAGCAGCACAGGCGGGGAGGGTTGGGGAGGTACGACATCTGGCTCGGGGTATTTCAGATCACTCCCCGCTCCTGTTGCACTTCGACATTGTCCCGAGGGGGGAGGGGAGGGTGGTCCCGATTAATCCCTGGTACCTGCGCGACCCCACAATTCGCGCAGATTTGGTTAAATCTCTTGAGCGATATTTTGAAGACAATGTGGGGTCTGTGTCGTCTGCGGTTTCTTTGTGGGAGGCGTTTAAGACGGTACTCCGGGGGGAGGCCCTATCCCTCATTTCCCATTCCCGGAGGCGCGAGCGGGAGGAGGTGACCCGTATCGAATCTGAGATAACTGAGTTGGAGGGTGATCTGGAGTGTGGGGTAACGGACGACAAACTGCATGCTCTCCGACTCAAACAGGCGGACTACAAGGCCCTAGTCACGGAGGCAGCCAGGGGCCTGAGTAGAGAGCAACAGGGGCGACTGTATGATGTGGGTGATAAGGCTGGTAAACTGATTGCGTGGCTGGATAAAAAGGAGAGGGCGAGTCGAGTTGTCCCGTCGATTGAGAGACTGGATGGTGTGTGTGTCACTGAGCCGGAGGAAATTGTTGATTGTTTCGCTGAGTATTTCCGTGGGGTGTATTCCCCGGTATCTTCCCGCTCGGAAGAGGATTCCCATGACCTGCTTAAAGACATTGCACTGCCTTCCCTTTCGGAGGAGGATAAATTGTTGTTGGACGCGGCCCCGACATCTGAGGAGATTGCCCTCGCCATACGTTCGGTCGCCTCTGGCAAGGCCATGGGTCCTAATGGCCTTCCCATCGAATTGTACAAATTACGGCCGGATACGCTGGCTCCGCATCTCCGTGCTATGTTCCTCGCGGCCCGGTCGGCGGGTTCCCTCCCGCTGGACCAGCGTCTTGCCACTATTGTGGTTATTCATAAGGAGGGGAGGCCGCGGGATCGGGTCACGTCTTACAGGCCCATTTCGCTGTTGAATGCGGAGCCGAAAATTCTCGCCAAGGTGCTGGCTAATCGGCTGGTTGGCATGGTGTGCGATCTGATCCACCAGGACCAGTCCGGCTTTATCCCTCATCGCAACACCGCGCTTAACCTGCGGCGTCTGCATGGGGTGCTCGCGAGGGTCCCGTTCATACGAGAGCCAGCCATTTTGGCGTCCTTGGACGCCACTATGGCGTTCGACACGCTTGAGTGGCCATATATTTGGGCGACGCTGGCTAAGTTTGGGTTTGGCCCGGGATTCATTGGCTGGGTGAAACTGTTGTATTCCGGACCGCTGGCGCAGGTGGCGGTGAATGGTAGAGTATCGGCGCCGTTTGAACTGGGCAGGGGCACGCGGCAGGGCTGCCCGCTGTCGCCGCTCCTCTTTGCGCTTGCCTTGGAGCCCCTGGCGGAGTGGCTGCGGTGGCACCCTTCGATTCGTGGTCTCCGATGGACCCCCGAGTATGAGGATCGCGTATCCCTTTACGCGGACGATATTCTTTTGTACCTTGCTTCCCCGCGTAAATCACTGATTGTGTTAGTGGATGTGTTGCGTTCATTTGGCCGCAACTCCGGCTTAGTCATCAACTGGGCTAAATCCTGTGTGTATGTCCTCTCGGGGGAGGCTCCTATCCTTCCGCGGGGTTGTCCTATCCAGGTTGCTCCGCAGGGATTTAAGTACCTGGGTATCTTTATTACCCTGGACGCCGCGGCCCGATATAAACAGAACTTACTCCCCCCCCCCCCCTCCCTCCAGCGCCTGAAGGAGGATGTGGCGCGTTGGAGGCGCTTGCCGCTCTCGCCGCTCGGCCGTGCGGCACTGTTTAAGATGATGTCGTTGCCACGTTTCTTATACGCTTTACAAAACACGATGGACGTCGTCCCGGCGCGCTACTTTCGGGAGGTGGAGGGTCTGCAGCGCTACCTGTTTTGGGATGGGAGGCCGCGTATCGCCCTCGCGAAGCTGACGCTCCCGTGGTATGACGGGGGGGTCGCCCTCCCAGACATCAAACGGTATTACTGGGCCTCCCAGCTGGCTGCGATAAACCACGGCCTTTATGGGCCCGCCCTTAACCCGGCTTTTGAAATGGACAAACTGTTACTGCCGGGTGGGGACTATAATCGTGCGCTTTACTCTAGATCGCTCGACGCACGTTTGACGGGCCCTACGCGGGTCGCGGTACGGGTGTGGCACGCGGCAAACTTGGCGATGGGGTGGAAGGATCGGTTGACCCGGGCGACGCCACTGTATGCATCTGAGCGACTGGGCTGCTTGTGGACCTCGAAAGGCTTTGAGAAGTGGGACATGATAGGCATCAGCAGGGTGGGCGATCTCTGGACGAGGGGGGGATTCAAAACGTTCAATGTGCTGCAGACGGAATTCCAGTTGCAGGACAGGGAGTACTTCCGATATGTACAGGTTCGTCACGCGCTGTGTTCCGTATTCCCGGATGTTGCCTCCATCCCGGAGTGCTCCCCTCTGGAAGATAGAGTGCTAGATGGGCATGTACCGGATGGCACTATCTCATTGATTTATAAAAAGCTCATCAACGATCGCTCTGGACTGCTGACTGGCCTTCGTGAGGCATGGGTCGCCGATGGATTGGAGCTGGATGACGAGGACTGGGTGTCTGCGGTGGCCTCCCCGAAAGAGGTGGCCATACCGGCCCGCCTTCGCTTCGTCCAGCTCAAAATACTCCACAGGGTCTATGTTACGGGGCCGGGTCTGATGCGTATGGGATATGCCGTGAATGGGCTGTGTAAGCGTGGGTGTGGTATGTTAGGGACCTTCATCCATACTTTGTGGGAATGCCCGGAGGTGGCGCGATTCTGGCGTGGTGTACATGCGGTGTTGCAAGCGGTCACGCATGTGACGCTGTTTCCCGAGGCTAGGAGATGTCTGCTAAATGTGTGGGAGCCGACTGATTACACGGTGCCGCAGACGTGGTGGGTGACTCTGGGATATATGGTGGCCAAGCGTGACATAGCACAATTGTGGGGCTCCCAGAGGTCACCAACAGTTTCGGTGTGGAAGGACAACATGGATTGGTGTATGTTTCGGGAGAAGGTAGTGTATGTGGCGAGAGGTAAGCCTGGGAAATGGGTGAAAGTGTGGGGCCCCTGGAACTCCTATCGTGGCGGGATTTGTGCCCCGCCGCTGACGCCTGACTTGGCAGTGGCCCAGTCTCCCTAGTCTGCTTGTCACCTTGGTTCTGGGTATTGTGTCCACTTTGTTTCTGTCCCGGCCTGTCCCCCCCCCCCCCCCCCCTATTCCTGTGGATCGGTAGGGTCCTCCTCAGGGGAGCTCATAATGCTGCTTTGGCTTTTGCTGCCTTGTGGATTTGTTTGTAGTTTCTTATAAAAAATTGAACCGTCATTTGGGGGGTCCGGACGGTGTGGCCGCCAACGCTTCCTTCGACTTCTGGGACCTTTATCACTTGCTGCTTGGGTTTAATAACTGTATTTTATGCTCTCACTGTTTGCTAGCGGCCGGCCTGAAGGTTGTAGGCCCATCTTTGTATATCTTTTGCATTCTGTAATAAAGGTTTAAAAAAAAAAAAAAAAAAACCAGGGTGGTTTTCAAACCGGTTACTCTATCTGAAAAGAAGTCTTAATAGAGCAACAAGAGCATTGTATAGAAAAGCGAAAGGAACATCTAATTTCCTTGTATCCCAACAAATTAAACAATTGAAAAAGGGATACAAGAACGAAATATGGAAGGCTAAACAAGCGCACTATGAAGAAATTTGGTCTAAATTACATTTTTCATGTGAAATTAAAGACTCGAGGTTATTCTGGGGTATCATTAATAATCTTGAACTCGGTAATCATAGAGGCAATAGTGCCAATAATGAAGAATCAAGCTGGGTACATTTTTTCCATAACCTTCACGCTGCTCCTCCGGGCCTACAGTTTGATTCTAATAAATTTGATTCTGCCCTTCATGGCTCGCAAGAAAAAATAAAAGATGGCGGGTCAGACTTAAATGTCCACGATCCACTGAGTCTATTCAACAAAGAGCCATGGTCGGTAGAGATAGTTAAAAAAGTAATAAATAATATTAGATCAAATGGAGCTCCCGGTCCGAACGGAATCCCTAATATAGTTTTTAAAACAAATCTAAAGTATTGGCCAGAGGTTTTAACATTTTTATTCAATGATGTGCTTAAAACGGGTTCCATTCCTGAATCATGGCAGGGAAGTATCATACAACCAATATACAAAAGCGGTCCCCAAGACAATCCCGCAAACTAGCGTTTAATTGCCTTAACGGATGTGGAGGATAAAATATTTGCTAGTTGTCTTTTGGAAGAACTGGAAGCATGGGTCCTGAGAGAGGATTTGATTCCAAATTTACAAACTGGTTTTAGAAGAGGAGAATCGACTAACACGAATTTGATTTTATTGACGTTATTGGGCGATAGGGCCAAATACAGGAAACAAAAGTTGTATATTTGTTTCATTTATTTAAAAGCCGCCTTTGATTCTGTACCGCAAAATCTATTATGGTCGAAGTTAACCAATTGGGGCATATCTAACACCTTACTAAATATGATTAAATTATTATACTCCAACACATGGGTACAGATCAAAGTTGGTGATGGAAGACCCACAACTCGTCGTCTTGAGACCAATATTGGATTGAAACAAGGTTGTGTCTTGGCACCTTGTCTTTTTAATCTTTTTATGTCTGATCTTCCAGTTCATTTTTAACATGTTAATGCCCATTCTCCTGCTGTTTTAGGCAAGGAGATTAAATATCTACAATATGCCGATGACACCATTTTATTAACCCAATCTTTCATAGGACTAAAAAGATTAATAGATTCTTTTAACCAATATGTTTCTCAAAATGGCCTACAAAAAAGACAAAAATAATGACCGTAGGAAAAACGAAATTAGGAATGAAAGAATGGAATATCAATGGTTTGGTCGTCGAATGAGTAAAATGGTATAAATATTTAGGAATCACATTTGACGATAGTATGACGTTTAGGCAGCATTTTAATAACCTTGAAGCTAAGGGAACATCACTATCATTTGCTTTTAGAAAATTGAGAGATAAGCTATCATGCCCAAATTACGATCACCTGTTGAAGGTCAGGAAAGCAAAGTTGATTCCATCCTTGGATTACGGTTCTATTATCTTCCGCGGCAAAGACGCGAAAACCCTTGACGACATTGAAATAAGAACATATAAATCCGTTTTTAGGATTCCCAGATATATTAGCCGTGCCAATATAAGACTAGAATTTGGCCTAAAAAGACAAACATTGGCCCGACAATCCACATTTTTAAAAACCTTATTGTCATTGTCTCGTGCTGAAGAGGGCTCCCTTGCAAACCAGTGTTGGCATGAGATGATGAGAAGTGAATACGCGAGTAGCTGGCAAACATATCTAAATGAGTGTCTACGTAATTTTGATTGTCCAAACCTAGAAGACGAAATCAGGAGTAAAGTTGTTTATAAAAAATCAATTAACCAATCAGCTATTTTATTGTCGACTATAATAGATAAAGATGAACTTAGGGAAAAAAAACACTTATGGTCAATTGCAAATTCTTTTGGTAAATTGGTTCCCCAACCATATTTGCTGTTCCATTTAAAACCCTCAATTAAGAATAAATTTATGTTACTACGGTTCGGGAGATATCCGACTAAAGATGGAATACCAAAATGGGAAAACAAGTGGCCTTCTAAATTGTGTAGGTTAAGTGGTCCTTGTGAGGAAACCTTAGTGCATATATTAACTTTATGCCCCAAATTGTGAGAAGAGAGGAAAACTATATTAAAGTCTATTTTTAATGAATTGGGGTAAGATCTTGTAGAAACGCCATCATCTTATGTCTAAATGGTGCCACCGCCCGCCTCATATCCCGATTTGTTAAGTTTATTTTTATAGATGAAAAGAAACTTTGTAATATTGACAATAGAAGTGAAGACATTTACGTCATGAAAATTATTTATAATGCTGCAATGTATTTTTAGGGCTATGCACGGTCTACTTTAAACCATAGTTGCTAAGGTTTGCTAGTGGAATGGTACTTTATTTCGATTGCTAGCCCAAGTGTACTGTTGCTGTTTGTTATATCGCTATTAAATGTTTTTAGGGGTAGTGCTGGCATCTTTTAAATTAAAACAGTTAAAGTCTGCTTAGCGGAAACGCACATCATCTCCGAGGTTTGAATAATTGTATTTTATTACGACTTCTTCTCTTTTGTTCCCGCTCACATTGTTATAAAGCACTCTCTAGAACGATGTACGGTATATTGTAAACTAAAGTAGCCAGCACAAAGCACTTTATTTTTGTTGCCAATGTCTATTAGCACAAATGCACTTTATTGCTAATGTCGTTCCAAATGCAATTTTACTATGGTTGGTTCTTTCTTATGCATCTCTCACTGTTTTAAAGTTTTTAAGAGTAATAAATGGTATATTGACAACTTTAGTTGCTAGCACAAGGCACTTTAGTTTCCGCTGCTAAAAGTTTACTAGCACAATTGTACTTTATTGCTAATGTTGCTCTAAATGTAATTTTATTACGGGTGTTTTTATTTTTGCAGCTCCCATTGTTTTAACCCCTTCGCTGCTGCGGACATTCCGCTGCAGCGCTGGGGGGGGCAGGGGGGCAGCGCGGCGGGCCTGTGCTCATGACGGAGCCGCTCCGTCATGAGCCACAGTTGAGCTGTGCTCATGACGGAACGGTTCCGTCATGACTCCGCCCATTTGCGTTGTCCCCTCGCACAGGCGGGGAAACAGCGCCGCGCAGGCGGAGCGGCCGCCAACAGGATTGTCATGACGGAACCGTTCCGTCATGAGCACACGCCAACCGTGGCTCATGACGGAACGGTTCCGTCATGAGCAGGGAAGGGGTTAAAGTTTTTCTTAGAGAAATATATTGTGTACTGTAAACTATAGCTGCTAGCACAAAGCACTTTATTTTTGCTTGCCGATCATTTGCAGCCAAACAAACTATGTTGAGGCTTAGTTGTAGATCTTGCTTGGATATAATCGTACACTGTAGCCGCAAAACAATTATGAAGGGACGATGAATCTTTTTATTTTCTGTTTGAATGTTATATTATTCATCTAATTTTATTTTGTATGTGTAGTCTGCTGATTGTAATGATTTTAAGTAATCAACAAATAAATAAATACTACTACTACGACGACAATTTAATGGGGAAAAACGGAGATTGTGTACTGCTCAACAACTAAGATTGCTCATCCCCTACTGTTAGAATTTCAGCTTACTCCAACAGATAAACCTCTAGCACCAGTTAAAATGGTGCGTAATTTGGGGGTTCTGCTGGATGATAACCTGCAGCTGGAGTCACAAGCCAGTAAAACAGTTAGCACTTGTTTCTCCCTGCTCAGAGCTGTACGAAATATTTTGCCACTCTAACCTGCTGCCACAAGATCACAAGAGGTGTGTAATTTTGAGCAGGCTGGATTACTGCAACTCACTGTACTTGGGTGCTTCAAAATCAACGATACAGAGGTTGCAAAGGATCCAGTCAATAGCAGCCAAATTAGCTCTGAACAGGCAGCGTAGTTCTTCAACTTCTATGTCCCTGAAGGACCTTCATTGGCTGCCAGTTCACCAGAGGATACAATTTAAATCCCTCTGTATTCTGTTCAGAGCAGTACACGGAATGGGCCCAGAACCCCTGCACAGGAAATTCACTTGGTATGCCCCCAGGAGAACTCTTCGTTCGGCAAGTGCAAACTTGGTAAACACCTTAAGGTTCAAGAAAACAAAGTCTGGTGGCAGAGCCTTTGGCGTGGCAGCTTCACGGCTATGGAATGAACTTCCCTCAGATATTAGGCAAATTCATTCTATGCTTCCATTTAGCAAGAGGCTGAAGACCTGGCTGTTTCCTAGGTAGAAGTTTTCTGTACTATGAATCCCCGGGCAATTAGTTTACAGGTACCTTTTTCAACTTGGTAGGTTAAAGCGCCAGGATACCCGAAGGGTGACAGAATGCGCTATACAAGACTCCTTTACATTACATTACATTACTGATGCTGCCTCCCCTTTAATATTGGATATATTAGATAATATTATTGTTGAGACCTGGTCAAAGTTTTTTTTTTTTTAGCAATTTCATACCTAAATTCAGAGCAGGCTCTGCCCCATATTCATTTTGAATTTGTTTCAGGACAGCTGGTATTAATGCAATTGACGGAACACCATGTGTTTTAGTATAGATGGCAGCAAAGACTGTGCCCCAAGTGGTGCAGTCTTCCAGTTGTGGTGTGATCCCCATTGGTAAACAGATTGTTAGGATTCTGTGTTTCTCATAAGGGCTAGTATTAGGAAATACTGCTTCGATTTGAGTAGTTTTTTGAGCTATCAAGCATGAAATTTGTTCACGTTTTGTGGGCATTTTACCCATGACTGCGTGTAAAGTCTGTAGAGTCATTTTTAGTGTATTCCCCTGTTGAGGGGTTTGATTTGGAATGAATATATGTGGTTGGACTGTGAAAGTCTGCATGACATATTGAACTAATTGTCTGTAAATGTTTAACTCTTGTAGTTGAGTAAGTAATTCCTCGTCTGACATCTCTTCAATGTCAGGAAGTGGTGTGTAGCCTGCTAGAATCGGCCATGTTGCTCCTGGTCTACCTAGTGGACCGAGCCTGGTGATGTTTTTGTGATGTTTTAGGGCGCCTTTAAACCCCTGTGCCCTCGCAGGCGGTCGCTCCCTCCACGCTGCTCTGCCGCTCGCCTGCCTGCCTGCTGACTTACCTGCTGCCTGGCCGCTCCCTGATTGCTGAAGACCTCCGCTCACCTCCTCTACGCCGCTGCCCTCCGCATCTTCCTCAGGTTCGCCTTCTGCCTGCAGCCTGCCGCCTCTGCCCCCGCTCCTCACCGGCCCCGCTGCCCCGGTCACCTCCGTGCTTCCCGCCGCGGCTGACCCGTAGCTCTGCCTCCCCTCCTCTCCCATTGGTCCTCCCGCCTCCCGCCTCCCGGGTGACCCTCCCTCCCGGCTCCTACTTATGACGCCCCCTCAGTGACCGCGCAGCGGACGCACGCAGCGGGAGCGCCGATTGAGCGCCGAAGGTGCGCCAAAGGTAAGCCCGTCTGCGCCTGGACCGCGCCCAGCGCCAGACCCCCTGGTCCCCGCGCCCGCCAGCCCCCCCGCAGGACCTACGACTTCGCCACGCTCATCGCACTCAACACCGCCCGGGCACCTGGATGCTACCGAGCGTCCCCGCGACGCACCCATGGACCCTTCGTCTGCCGATCCTGCAACTTCTCCTGCCTCCGAACAGGCACTACGCCCACCAAGACGGACAACAGCAACCACCTCAAGTGCATCCTGGTCAACACCCGCTCCATCCACAGACACGCCGTGGAACTCTGGAACCTCCTCGACACCGCATCTCCAGACGTCGCCTTCCTCACGGAAACATGGATGAACGCCTCCTCAGCCCCCGACATCGCCATAGCCATCCCGGACGGCTACAAGATCATCAGGAAGGATCGCATCAACCAGACCGGAGGGGGCATCGCCATCGTTCACAAAAGCACCATTCGCATCTCGACTGACTGCATCGACGCATTCAACGCCGCCGAATACCTGCACTTCCAGATCCACACCGACCCCAAGACTACCCTCAGAGGCACCCTCATCTACAGACCCCCGGGACCACGCGCACAGTTCAGTGAAGACATCACAGACTTCATCAGCCCTCACGCCCTCCCCTCCGCCGACTACATCCTCCTCGGGCACCTCAACTTCCACCTGGAGAACAACAACGATCGCAACACCACCGCCCTGCTGGACAACCTCGCCAACCTCGGACTCAAGCAACTGGTCTACTCCCCCACCCACTACGCCGGCCACACGCTCGACCCTCTCTTCTCATCCAGCAAGCACGTCACCTTCAGCCACTGCACCGGACTCCACTGGACTGACCACAGCTGCGTCCACTTCAGCTTCAAAAAGAACACGGTCTCTGCGTATGGGCTATGCTGGAGATGGGTTGTGTAAGCGTGGGTGTGGTGCTTTGGGGACCTTTCTGCATATTTTGTGGGAGTGCCCGGAGGTGGAGGGGTTCTGGCGTGGTGTACATGAGGTGCTGCGACTGGTTACGCATGTGGCGCTGTTGCCTGAAGCGAGGAGATGCCTGTTGAATGTGTGGGAACCGACTGATTACTCGGCGCCGCAGACGTGGTGGGTGACTCTGGGATATATGATAGCTAAGCGTGATATTGCTCAACTGTGGGGATCCCAGAGGCCCCCGACGGTCTCGGCCTGGACAGAACACATGGACTGGTGCATGTTTCGAGAAAAGGTGGTGTATGTGGCGAGGGGTAAGCCTGGGACATGGGTGAAAGTATGGGGCCCCTGGAACGCCTACCGCGGGGGTATCTGTGCACCACCGTTGCTGCCTGATACCTCGCCAGCCCCATCCCCTTAGCCGACTCATTCCCCCGCTGCCGGGCATTGGGTTCCCCCAGTCCTCGCTCTGTTCTCTTCCCCCTCTTTAGACTTCTGTGGATAGTTGGGATCCCCCCTCTAGGGGAGCACGTGCTGCTATTTCCGATTGTGGGTTGCCTTGTGGGTGTGGTTTTCTTGTTGTTCTTAATTTAAAATGAAACCGTATAATGGGGTTTGGATGATGTGGCTTTTGACGTTATTACCTCCTGAGAAATGCTCCTTCGTAACACCACGTGTTCCATAAATGTATGTCGTATGTTCCTATCATTGCTAGCGGCCGGCCGGAAGGTTGTAGGCCCATACTTGTATACTTTTAAGACTTGTAATAAACGGTTTAAAAAAAAAAAAAAAAAAGAACACGGTCCACCACCACCCGAAGCAGGTTCCCCACAGAAACTGGAGCAAGATCACCGTCGACCAGCTCACCACCTCCCTCAGCCAGAACCCACCATCAGGACAACGGACCCTAACACAGCAGCCCTCGACCTCACGCAATGGCTGACCTCCTGTGCCGATGACCTCGCCCCACTGAAGAACCCACTCACCAGGCCCAGAAGCAAGAAGGCCCCCTGGTTCACCAACTAACTCAAGGACTCCAAGAAGGCCTGCCGCACCCTCGAGAAGGCCTGGCTCCTCGACAAGACCACCGATAACATGACCGCCCTCAAACTCGCCACCCGCAGACATCACCAGCTCATCCGCACCACCAAGAAGAAATCTCTGAAGGAACGACTGGACAAGAACGCCCATGACAGCAAGGAGCTCTTCAACATCGTCAAGGAGTTCTCCAACCCCAGCACCGGCAACAATGACATCACTCCCTCGCAGGACCTCTGCGACTCCCTCGCCTCGTACTTCCACCGCAAGATCGCCGACATCCACAACAGCTTTGGCGTTCCACCCCCGCACCCATCGACCGAACCTACACACCCTGCCGCCATCCTCCAGACATGGACCGAAGTGACCCCCGAAGACACGACACGCATGATGAACACCATCCACTCCGGATCTCCAACCGACCCATGCCCCCACCATGTCTTCAACAAGGCCGCCTCTACCATCGCTCCCCACCTCCGAGACATCATCAACACCTCCTTCGACACAGCCACCTTCCCGGAGAGCTGGAAGCACGCCGAGCTCAGCGCACTACTGAAGAAACCAACAGCGGACCCGATGGACCTCAAGAACTTCCGCCCCATCTCGCTCCTTCCCTTCCCTGCCAAAGTCATCGAGAAGATCGTCAACAAGCAACTGGCCGCCTTCCTCGAGACGAACGGATCCCTCGACCCATCGCAGTCCGGATTCAGAGCCAACCACAGCACCGAGACCGCCCTCATCGCAGCCACCGAGGACATCCGAGCCCTGCTCGACAACGGTGAAACAGCGGCACTCATCCTCCTTGACCTCTCCGCAGCATTTGACACTGTCTGCCACCGCACCCTAGTCCAACGCCTCAACGACACCGGCATCCAGGGGAAGGCTCTGGAATGGATCATCTCATACCTTTCCGGCAGAACACAGAGAGTACACCTCCCCCCGTTCCGATCTGAGGCCACCAAAGTCATCTGCGGCGTCCCGCAAGGATCGTCGCTCAGCCCTACTCTCTTCAACATCTACATGAAACCCCTCGCTGCCAACACAACCTCAACATCATTTCCTACGCCGATGACACCCAGCTGATTCTCTCCCTCACCAGAGACCCCGACACCGCCAAAGCCAGCCTACACGAAGGGATGAAAGACGTCGCCGAGTGGATGAACATCAGCCGCCTGAAGTTGAACACGGACAAGACAGAAGTCCTCATCCTGGAACCATCGCCCTCCGCATGGGACGACTCCTGGTGGCCCCCGGCCCTAGGCACCGCCTCCAAGCCAACGTATCACGCACGCAACTTGGGCGTCATCCTGGACTCCTCCCTTTCGATGACTAGACAAGTCAACGCCGTCTCCTCATCCTGCTTCCACAACCTCTGCATGCTCCGCAAGATCTTCCGATGGATCCCGACCGAGACCAGGAAGACTGTCACCCAGGCCCTCGTCACCAGCAGACTAGACTACGGAAACACCCTCTACGCCGGTACAACAGCCAAGCTACAGAAAAGACTTCAGCGTATCCAGAACGCCTCCGCCCAACTCATCCTGGACGTCCCCCGTCGCAGCCACATCTCGAGCCACCTGAGAGACCTGCACTGGCTCCCTGTCAACAAGAGGATCACGTTCAGACTCCTCACCCATGCACACAAATCCCTCCACGACCTAGGCCCAAAGTACCTCAACGACCGCCTGACCTTCTACACGCCCACCCGCCTGCTACGATCCGCGAACCTCGCCCTCGCCGTCGTTCCTCGCATCCAGAGAGCCACCGCCGGAGGAAGATCCTTCTCCTACCTGGCGGCAAAGACATGGAACTCCCTGCCCGTCCGCCTGCGGCTAACCCAGGACCACCTCACCTTCAGGAAACAGCTCAAGACCTGGCTTTTCGAGCAGTAGCAGACCCCCTCCCCCTAGCGCCTTGAGACCCTTCCGGGTGAGTAGTGCGCGATATAAATTCCATGATTGATTGATAGAGATTATACTCCTGGTATGTGAGTGTAATTTCAATATCCTCGAAAGAAATATATTCCTCAGGTGGTACATCTTCTTTAAAGAAGTGAAACACTTGTGTTATGGATTTGATTCTGGGAATACAATCCATGAATAGAATACCTCTGTTTGAAAGGATTTGTGTTCCTCTATCATGAAAACTGCTCTACCACCCCTTGGTGTTAGGCCGTGTTTTATAAGTTTTAGAGGGATTGTTCTCATTAAGTTTGGAGGGATGTGTGTAACACCCTCATCGGTTTCATTTAAACCTGTGAAATTAAAAGCTGTTGCGACTGGGTCAGCCGAAGCTACACCGTTCTCGGTGTTAGTATCCACGTTAAGGGACATTGTTTGAAAAATGCGGAAGAAGTTTCAAGGAAACAAAAATAAGGTGCACAATATTTTGTAACACTGTATCCTTCAACGTTGAACAAACCAAACTGCTAATATATAGGATTTTTGTCCTATTCAGCTTTGGTGGATACTTAACCCTACCCACTTCATATGTCTTTTGGAGTATGTGAGTAGGGGTCTCTGAGAAAAGCATGACTGAGTTACTCAGTGTCTAGCGTTAAATTAGTGCCTTACCAAATGTTGGGCGCCATGTAGTGTAGTTACTATTTCCCTAATAGGCTCTGCGCATTGGAATAATACCCTAAAGGTTTGGCATAGGACTGAGGTCAGTATGCCCCTATCGAGTATATTAAACTTAATTACTTTGTGCCAGCTAGCTCAGAGGCGACTAGAAGCTCCTTGTAAACAAGAAGGGAGTAGTTTCTGGCAACCGCATAAACATGACAACTTTGTTTCCCTTTAGAGTCGGAACTCTCTCAGAATCGTAGAAACAACAGATAACAGTTTCACTCAGCTAATCGTGCATGCTTAGTTTCTCCAGAGTTACACAGAAAGAATAGACTGGCGTTTCAATAAAAGGATTTATTGAACAGTCTTGTTTCTCGTGTAAGAGATATGAGCTGTTACAATCGTTAGACAGTATGCAAGATATATTATGTACAGCGTAAGCAGTAGAAAGAAATAATACTGCGCTAGCATTATATTTTAGCTATGACACATATATTAATATACATGAATAACACAAGCTAAAAATGCGAGTACTCATAAGATGCTTCTCAAACTAGTTCTACCCCAGTGTACCAAACCTAAGTGTAGTACAAGGTAAGAAGTAGGTGATGTATTCTATAGGCGGTCTAATCGATAGATTGCTATAGTATGGTATGCCAAGAGTCCCTCTAGGTTCTAGTCGGCTCCATACCTTGAGAATGAGAGAGGTGGAAATCTCTTTCCGGGTCTCGAACTCTAATACCCCGTGAATGGAGTCAGAACACTGGAAGCTAGATTCTTTGCCAGCAGGGATGACAGCTTCTCTTGTCAGTGCGTCAGGCCGGGACACTGGCTCCTCTAAAGTCGAGGTCTCCTCTAACTTGCTTGGGCAAGGGAAGGTATATTTATACCTGGTAGGTGCCTTGAAATGTTAGCATTGACGTAAAGTCGGGCAGAGGAAGATATCGGGAATGAACCCTTAAGGAATAGCGGTTCATGCATAATAAATGAGTTCTTGGAGAAATCAATAATCCTGTGCTAGGGAAACTCCCAAGAGTTTAAGGGTCTGGTTTCTAAGAACTCGTTGTGATGTTAGGGTGGATGGATGTAGGTGACCATGCCTGTATTTGGATAGCATGGCTAATGCCTAAATAAGGACTGGGATCTTATGCCTATATAAGGGCAATGCAAATTGTGCCTATATAAGGACGTTTCAAGAAAACCTATATACGGATACCTAAAGCGGAATACAACAAAGCAATCAGCATTATCAGTTGAAAGTGTTGCCATTTGGGGTCACCACTGTCCCCAGTGTTCACAGAAGGCCTCACTGACGTAGCTTCCCATCTCAAAAGGAACGGGATTCATGTATTCCCTTGTGCAAGCGGGCAGCAGTATCTCGCTCACATCCAGACCATATCCCGCCTCCACAAACTGGGCTTTACCATGAATACCGTCAAGTCCCATCTTCAGCCCCTTCAGATTGAAACTTTTCTGGGAACCAAATTCAGTGCAATCATTGGCATGGCTTACCCCAGTCAGGCAAAAGTGCAAGCATTCCAGCAGCTGCTGCCTCTTTTCCAGATGAACAGAACAGTTATGTGCCTTCTTGCCATTATGGCCTTATGTATAGCTCTAGTTCCCCATGCTAGGCTTCACATGCATTCACTCAAACAATGCTTGTCCTCACAATGGTCACAAGCCGGGGGTCATTGGGAGCATCTAGTGTTGATACGGGCCAGCAGCCATCGCTCTCTGCCATGGTGAAACAGCAAATAAGTGTTGCGATGCTGGGCCTTCATATACCCGGTTTCACAGGTGACCATCAACAGGGACACCTCTGTCTCGTGTGAGGGGCGCATCTTCAGCAGCTGATCATTTAGGGCATGTGTTTTCCTCAATAAGGAGGCTGCCACATCAATTATCTCGAGCTCCTGGCCATGCAGCTAGCTCACAAAGCCTTTTTTCTCCAAGTTCAGTACAAATTGGTGTTGATAAAAACAGACAACATGACCACCATATATCATACCCGAAAGGAAAGCAGAACACACACTCCACAACCATCTGCTTTAAGTCAAAGCATTTGGCTTTAGAACCAACTCTAAATTCCTTCCTAAGGTGGAAACCCCATCCATGTCTTTTTTCCATCACCCAGTACTATGTCAGAGTGGGCCCTTCACACCCTTGATGTCAACCGTGCCCACATGTATTAAATTGATAGGACTATTCCCTTTCCCAAGACTCTGCAACTGTGTCACTTTCACCATGCCACACAAAGGACGCACTCTCTCAGAGGTGGGCATAGCTAGATGGATTGTCAAATGTATCCAAACCAGCTACATTAAGCTAAAATTAATTTGTCTGCCCTGCGTAGGTCTGTTTACACTGGCAAATAAGTCACTATGGCTTTCCTTGGAAACATACCCATAGTTGAAATTTGTAAGGCAGCATCTGATAACTTTGAATTTGCCCCAGGCGCCAGTCTGGATCTGGAGATTTTTCAGCAGCACCTCTGAGTGCCGAGGGGCGGCGTCATATTGCTCCGTAGTGATGTTGGCTATGGACCTGACGTCAGTGGAGTTATAGAAGTCCCCTCTGGTGCGCTGACGGCAGTTTTCTTTTCCATGCTGTAACTCTGATCCAGGAGAAGTGGTACTCCGGCCTCTTTTGGTTTTGTGGCCTACTCGACACCTTTCGTGTCTGGAACAGTGTGTCGATGCCTCCGGGCTTTAAATCATGCAGGACCTGTGCACGGCAGATGTCGGGGACGGATCCACATGTCATTTGTATGTGGTGCTTGGGAGAGAACCACATCTCCGAAGAGAGCAATGCCTGCTAGAAGCTGAGGCCCAAGTCGCTACGGGAACGTCGGATAAAGTTGCTGTCCCGTTCGGAGTCCAAGCGCCGACCTCCTTCCCATTCTGAGGCTCCTGCTCAGGGCAGGTCAAGGAGCCATTTCCCTCATCGTCGCTCGTCAAAATCAGGTAAATCCCATCAGAAGGGATTGAAGTCACGGAGGCCTTTGGCCTTGTGATGTAGCGACGTCTGTGCCAGTTCCTCCTGGTCCTTACCGGATGCAGTTGCACAGGATTCGACCCCGAGCTTTCCACCATACCCTGGTTAGGGGGCAGCTCTGGCCCAAATGAAATGACTATGTTTCCAAGCGTTACAAGTCTTTTTTGGGTCAACACCTCTCCCTGGTGCGCCTTCGGGCCCCAAAGAGGTTGAAGGGCCTCTGATTGGGAATTCGCTGGCGGGTTCGCTGGCGGGTTCGGGTGCCAATCGAGGACCCTGGCTCTGTAGCTAGAGTTGCTAAGATGTCGGGGAATAGCCCAGTGCGGCTCCCTGTTAGGACGTCAATGGCGTCCACAGAGGGGGATTTATCTCGGCCTTGATGCTGTGTGACCCCGAAGACACCTTTAAGGGTGGACATCGTTACGACGCCGCTCGGCGACGGAGACATCTTTAGTGGTGGACGTCGGTACGACTCCGTCTGGACGTCGGTCAGCCCTGTTTATGCTGTTTATTGCCACTGAGGCTTCTGCACCTTCTCTCCAAATTGAGGATGAGGCTAACTTCGTTGCTATTTCCCCAGTGTTGCAGGAAGAGTCTACAGATACAGGTGGAGTTGAGCATTTGGGTGCTCTTAGTCGGCCTCATGCAGGAGGTCCTTTGGCGGGGACGTTAGTCTACAACTGTCCCCTAGCTATGATTTATTTTCACCAACTAGGATAGCGACAGAGGCTAGTGCAGCTTTTGCTGGGGTCATTAAAAAGGCTGCTGATATTTTGAAGTTGCATCAAGGAGACACTGGGGTTGAGCCTTTATTTCCTTTTGGAGAGTCACTATACGACATTCTTCTAGGGACTTGGGCAAGGCCAACGTCAGGAGTGTCTGTTGAGCGTGCCATTGCACACCATCATCGACCTGCTCCAGATGATCCTGTTTGTCTTTGTCAACACCCTAAGTTTACAGGGCTTGATTTGCAGGCAGCCTCAGCTTCGCTGAATTTGGAAGCTCCTCCATTGCATCCACCGAGCAGGGAATCTTGGTGGTTGGAGACGTGTGGCCGAAATATGTTTGCGTCCACTAGTTCGGCCGTAAGATCGTTAAACACATCCTGTGTCTTTTGAAGGGTTTCTTTTGCCCTATGGGATTCTGTTGAACGACTAATTCCTTCTCTCCCTAAAGAAGTTAGAGCTGAACTTTTTCATCTAATACAGGATGGTCATGAAATGGCTACATTCTCTAACAGGTTGGCGATGGACACAACGGATTCTGTTGGTAGAGCTATGGCTAGATCAGTAGCTCTGAGGAGGCACACTTGGTGGCATGATTCCAGTTTTCCCAAGAATATTCAGGAGAGTCTAAGGTCTTACCTTTTGATAGAATCAATTTATTTGATAGCCATGCTGACTCTGCAGTCCAGCGCCTCATGGCTGGCAATTTGTGATTGAACCTCATCAGGTCTTGTTAATTTACCTTATGGTGTCCACGGGTGTGGTCCCTATGTTTATGGCCTTCATTGAATTCATAGTGTTGAAGCGTAAAGCACTGCATTGGCTTAAATTGAGAGTATTAGTATCCAGGTTTGGGTCTTTAATTCCCGGATGGTGTTTGCAGCTGGGTAGGTGCTTTAGTTTTATTTAAAATTTTCTCTGATCAGACGCTAGCCTTGAGTTCCTAAAGAGGTAGTCTCAAGAGATTATACCCCTTTTATGGATGTGTGGCTTACTCTATGGAGTATTGGTAGCATATTTCTCCACTTGGAACCTCTCTGTTCTACAGCCGTTTCCTACTCGGCTTGGCGTTCTGTTCTTCTAAGGACCATTGTAGTGAGCTAAGAGCTCTATTTTCTACTTGTGATAACCTTTCATAGGGTTCTTTTGCACTTTCCCACTTCTATGGTGTTTTCAAAACCAGTGGACTCCGGGCGATATGTTTTTGCTCTTAATGTCCTATGTGTGTATTTGAGTGCATCAGAACTTTGAAGAGGTCAAGCAAGTTGGAACGTTGCTCTAGTTCAGAGTGTACATTTGCATTCTTTGGATGCTTATGGCTTGTGAGTTCTTCCTTTGGAGTAAGGAACAGTGCCTACTATAGGTGTGATTATCATCCTTAAATATAGGTAATATCTATACATGCTCCATGTTGTGGTGCAGTATATTGGCAGCCGTAGGTTTACGATTGGTCCACCTTGTCCCAAAGTTATCACCAGTGTGGTGCATTCATCCATCCAGTTTTGCAAACTATTCTTTCTTTTTGGATGTTCTTGATATATGTAGTCCTGTCTGATCTACATTCCCTTTATTCTTGAGGGGATGTACTTATTTCTTTCAGCATTTCTCACTTTGGGAGGTTTCATGACTGCCTTTTCTCATTTTCAGTTATCCAACTGACAGACAGCAATTTTCTTATGCCAATCACCTACCGTGTTGTGGTGGTGGTAGAGCACCTTCCCCTTTTTGCTGGGGGCAATATAATTTTTTTTACCAAATCTCTAATTTCAGAGATGGTATACATGGTGCTATATGGAGTATACATGTAAATATGTACCTGCTGTTGGCAGGGCTGTATTTATATCTTGAACTGCACTTTTATGTGCGCCCTTCCCTCCCGCCTTTTTCTACATCTTTTATGTGTTTCACATATTTATTATTATAAAAAAACTCAAGGTTCTGTTCCGTCTCTCTCGAACTTTGATAATGAAAGTGGGCAGTTTTATATGTCCCTGCGTTTTCGCAGTATTCATTGGCCATCAGAATTCTGTGAATGGATGGGCCAATAGGAGTATGGGGGTGATATGTTTCTGTATATGTCGAGGCATGTGTGCTGTGATGCACATTATTGCAAACTCCTGCCATTTAGTGTGGGCACTGGACGTTTGCAAGTTGTTTTTCTTCACAGGAGTATATATATATATATATATATGTGTGTGTGTGTGTTCGTGTGTGTGTGTGTTCGTGTGTGTGTGTTCGTGTTCCAAAATCCTCCCAAAGATCACAGCACTCGCGGGGGCAGGTTCAAAACTTTATTGATAGAACCTTCGGCACAGACTGGTTTCGGCTAACTGCCTTTGTCGATGTTTGCCGCAAAACGCCTGCCGTCACCATTTTTAAATAACACATCCGTGTGGCAACATAGGCAAGGGACTAATACTTAATACAATTCATCATAGTCTGCCAAATTGAATTGAGTATTTGATGCACCTAGTGCATAGTAAGAGGTTTTGCTCTGCCTTTCACCTATTGAATTTATTGAGATTGTGTGGCAACAGATATGTTTCCCATGAGGCTTCATGGGATCAAGGGAAAAATAATTAATTGTTGTGGAACTGTACAGTGTTATCTTTGTGCCTTTAATCAGGGTTGGTCATAGGACTGTGGGAGTAAATAGCGTCGCGTCCAGCCTATTTAGGCTTAAGCGAATGGTGAATTCGTGCCCATCTAGGGCTTGATTGTCTTATGTATATTTTTATGTTTATATACATTTTACATATGTACCAAATGCATGATGCAGGAATATTGGGAGTTTTTCACATTCGATGATGGATAATTGTTTTGTTATCGTCAAACGATTATAAATTGTGATCAGCTTATAGAGCGCACTAATACCCGAAGGTGTCCTGGCGCTATAGCAGAATGTCTGGAGAGGAAATGAGCAGGACTCACGGCCAGAAGCAATGTCCGTGCCTAGACTGAAAACAGCCAGGTCTTCAGGCCCTTTCTAAAGGAAAGGAGATCAGAGGTGGACCTAAGCAAAAAAGGAAGTTCATTCCAGACATATGAGGCCTTACGCACAATACTCTTACCACCCCAATTGGCCTTTTTTGCCCTGGTGACAACAGCCAGTTTAGCATCCCTAGAGCGAAGAGCTCTCCCCGGGATGTACCACTTGAAGCGTTCTCTAAGGTCTTGTGGTTCAGCTCCATATAATGATTTATGAGCTATACATAGGGCCTTAAAATGGACCCGTTGTTTCATAGGGAGCCAATGCAGATCCCGTAGGCCCTTGCTGATAGACTATGATGAATTGTATTAAGTATTAGTCCCTTGACTATGTTACCACATGGATGTGTTATTTAAAAATGGCGACGGCAGCCGTTTCGCGGCAAACATCGACAAAGGCAGTTAGCCGAAACGCGTCCGTGCTGGAGGTTCTATCAATAAGGTTTTGAACCTGCCCCCGTGGGTGCTGTGATCTTCTGGAGGATTTTGGCCAGCAGGAGTGTGAAGCGTATTGGATATGCGGGAGCACCCCCGCATGAACGGCACCCGTCCATGAGTGCACCAGGCTGGTGCATGGTGGAGCGGTAATATATATATAGATAGTCAAACTGAGTTAAGCCTAGGAGCCATCTAGAATCCCATATTATTTAAATCTAACTAAGTCAAACATTCAAATCACAGTGATTCTAATTGAATGAAAGCCAAGTAATCGCTAATTTCCTATTATATATAGTTTTTGCACAAATTATTTCGCACACATATTTTATATAGATTTTTAAGGGGTTTTTTTACAAAAATTGAAGGAGGTTGTCACACTAGGTATTTGCACACAAATCGAAGGCTGAGCAACTGTTCTAAAAAGAAGCAAGTTATTTAAAATTAACATATAATGTATGAATCAATTGCACGGTTTCTAATTGACCACAAACAGTACTTTTAAATACAAATCAACACATTGTGACAAGTATTGTTATACATTTATACTTAAAGCATAGATGGTTTCTGTCAGGGTGCACCAATAGGAAATACTAACATTGGGAAATATGGTACCCTTTGAGAAATGCATCTATAGCTTTTTTATCAGATATTTGCAAAAATATTAAATATGAATATTTATATGGATATTTGTTTATTTATATATATATTTATCTGATATTTATTGTATAAATAATTTTGTGGTCTGGCAGCACCAGGGCCGAGGTTAAACAGGTATTTAGACCTGGATGTTTCATAGACTGTGCGCATTACATATTTAAATGTAAATTGTTGGCTAGTACCAAATTGATCAACATGCCATTATTATGTTATAACATGCATTATTTGCACAATTTCTTCGCTCAAGCACTCGTCACTTTAAATGTTTCAAATAAATGTGTAAAAAACGGCACAAAAAAGAGAGTAAAGTTTAGAGAAAAAAAGAAAGAAAGAAAACAACTTGAGGAAGTGAAGCACAAAGGTATTTAAATCAATCATGTTTTGTGTCATGTGATCAAGGCCCTTCGGGGTTGAAAGGCGTCATGCTGGTGGTTATCTGTTTGGTGAAATAAATTAATCAATCTGCACCTACATTGTGGTGCTCCTGTTCCTGTTTCCTGTTTTTTGCAAAATCGGGGAGAAGGTCGGAGTTTCAAGGAGATGTATATGTATATACATATTTTTTTTGTCTATATATACATATTTTGTCGCATTACATGATGGTGGATGCTACTTGTAGCCACACTAAATTAATCAGGACACGGGTATTTGTTCATCTTTCCCTTGGGGAAATGGGTCCTATTGGGATTTCGGCAGGACGGTTCTTTTTGTGAATCTTGATTGTCAACAACAATACAGATTAAATGACTTCTGTCATGCAACTGATCCCTTTGGTCATCCAGTATTCTTTCTTGTCTCTTTTTTTAAGGGTTAGGGGTTCATGTCTGTCTTCTGACGGAGATTCTTAAAAGTTTTTAACTTTTTTCCTTCAAGGCCCAACTTTTCTCGGACCTGTAAGGTTGCCTTAGTTAATAGAACTCTATGACATAGGTCATAGTTTCTATTATGAGCCAGCTCTTGTTTTACTTTTCTCACATATACTTATAAAAGTTATAAAAGATTTTATAGCGCGCTCAATTACTCAAGAGTATCCTGGCGCGAGCAGTTATCAGAGAACCTGAGAGACGGGGAGTTTAAGTAAGTTAATTAAAAAGAAAGGTTTTGAGTTGTTTCTTAAAAGGGCCATGCTCCTGAATGCTCCGAATAGTCAGCGGGAGCGAATTCCAAAGCGACGTTGTTTTGACTGAAATGGACTGACCTCCCAGCCGAGATCTGCGAAAACGAGGAATGATCAAGTGTTGGGAGGCTGAACGTAAGGCTCGATTGGGAACATAAAAGCTGAACCACTTCCTAATATACGCAGGACCCAGACCATGCAGTGCTCTATGGGCCACCATAAGCGCTTTAAATTGCACTTTTTGCGCCACAGGAAGCCAATGAAGATCACGTATATGCTTCCTCACATTGGACCTTCTAGAGATGTTGAAAAGAAGTCTAACGGTGGCGTTTTGAATTATTTGCAATTTACTCAACAGATAGCCAGGAATGCCACAATAGAGAGCATTAGCATAGTCTAAGCGAGAAAGAATGAGTGCCCGGGCAACTGTTTCCTTTGCTTGGCTAGGAAGGAGAGAAAAAAATCTTCTAAGAGATTTAAGTATACCAAAGCAGGCACCGGTGAGTTTCCTAATTTGAACCGTAAAACGGAGATCGGTGCCAAACCATATTCCCAGGTTTTTAGCAGACGCACCCACAGTCTTTGGACGAGGAAAGTCATTTGGCCACAGATTTTCATAAAAGCCCGGTGGAAAGGAGCCATATAACAGGACCTCAGACTTATCCTCGTTACATTTCAATTGGGCGCATGCCAACCACTGAAACACAGAGGAGAGGCAGTTCTGCGCTTGAAAGGTAGACAGGTCCCCATCATTCCAGGTGAATAACAACTGGGTATCATCGGCATAGGCGATTACTTTCGCCCCCAACTCCTCTGCCAAGTGAATGAGGGGTGTCAGATAGATGTTAAAAAGTAATGGACTCAAGGTAGAACCTTGAGGAACACCAGTAGCCACATTCCTAACAGTAGAGGAGAAGGGAGGTGACCAGACCTGCTGGGAACGGTCTTCCAAAAAGGATTTCAGCCATTCCAAAGCAGAGCCGGTGATGCCGATGCTAGCCAGACGAGAAAGTAGGAGAAGATGAGGTACCGTGTCAAAGGCAGCAGAGAGATCCAGTAAAACCAGAGCCGCTCTGCCGCCTGCGTCCTGACACTCTCTAATGGATTCAACCATTTCCACTAAAGCCAATTCGGTACTATAGCTTTTCCTAAACTTGGTCAGTCATTCTTCGACTGCCTACTTCTCTTTTGAGAACCTTCATGGGATTAGTTTGCAGACCCTCATCCAATGTGGTATAGCTATGGTATTTAATTCAAAATTAAGGAATGTGCAGCTAGATGTCTCTAGCAGATATAAAAGTGAGTTACCTTCGGTAACGCTATATCTGGTAGAGACACAGTCTAGCAAAACCAAAGGGAATGATGAACGGAGTGTTGAACATTGCAAGCACTCACACCCAGTCAACTGATCTAAGTTGAATCCATCATCATTCTTTATCTCACTCTGCCACCCTAGTTCAGACATGGCCATATGCAAATCAGTCTGACCCTGTGCCTCATGGGAACAGTCCAGCCCGAACTGCCAAGCAATATCTTCCCTGGACCGGAAACAAGCATCCTGGGACTGGTTTCCGTCATCAGCCAGGCTAGCTTGAATCCAGTGGCAAAGTGAGCAAGGGACCCACGTCTGGGCATACCCTGCCAACTTAGGGCGAACAAAGTAAAACCAAAGGGGATGATGGACAGAGTGTTGAACATTGCAAGCACTCGCCCCCACAGTCTAGCCACAGATTCCTTAATGCCCCACCGATCCTCCCCGCTCTGTGGAGGTCTTTTGAGATGGGGGTTATACCCTTTCAAAGCTGGCTTTATATGCCTGTGATAACTATCTCATTCTGTTTGGTCTAAACAAACGCCTCGTCCTGGGCATTTAGCTTCTGTTTAAATGTTCCGTTCACCACCCTTATTTTGAATAGGTGTGGTTGGTAAAGTATGTGTGTACTTCTATTGCACGCTGGTTTTTTACACCAGTGAGCAGTTTTAATTTATTTCTTATAGGTACACATTACACCTTGACACCGGACAGATCATGTTCTGGTGTGACTTAAACAAACAGTTAGTGTTGTTGTTGTAGGTTTCGATTTAACTGCTACTGTGCCATTCATTACTTAATGATTGGTTCATAGAGGGTATGGTCGCTCCCCACTAATGGGTTATTCTCTAGGGCGCACGGTTTCTTGTGGCCCTGTTTTAAAATGTATCTAATTGGGTATTTTTTCTAAAATCCATGTCTGGTATTTTTGTACCATTTGTTGTTTATTTTTATTGTTGTTTCAAAGATTTAAAAATCTTTTAGGCACACTGTTTCAACAATCAGTTCTTGTGGTGGCTCTGCGTTCTGGCACGGAAAAGTTTCATTGTAGAAAACTGACTCGTATAGCTCCACTGACATCATGTCCGGAGACGATGTCACTATGTTGCCGTATGATGCCGCTCCCCGGCGTGCAGAGGTACTGCTGAAAAATCTCCGAATCTAGACTGACGCCTGGGGGAAATTCAAAGTTAAGGAATCGGCAGCTAGACTATGTCTCTACCAGATATAGCGTTACCGAAGGTAAATAACTCTTACTGCATGGCTAGTCCACGCACATTCACCAATCAATCTTGTATGAATGTCTTAACTTGCCAGCAAGCAGCAGCTGGTCAAGCTGTTCTAAGAACTCAGTTTCAGTCATTTGAAAGATCCTCTGGCTAACCACCACCCCCACTTATGGGAGTAGTTCTTTACAGGCTGTGCCGAGCATGTGCATCTACAGCCACACATGCTTGGAAGGGAAACCTGGCATAAAATGCTGTGGATTCATATGTGCCCACACACCTTCCTGCAAGTCTTTGGTTGTTGCAGGTGTACATTTCTCTTACTCAAAATCTTTGTACATACCTGCTTGCATGGTCTTCACACTTCCTTATCTAATGTTCCATCTTCATGCTCACCGGCTGTATAGAAAGCAATATAACAAAGGAGCCGTAGCCCATGCTCCTTACCAACTAAAGGAGTCACTATATCTTGTGACTCAAAAGATTTCTTCAAAGAAAACCAAGTTAGAAACGTCAGAGGTCAACACTAGATGGTATGTGTATGTAGAGCATGTGAATCCACAGCCCTTCATGATACAAACAGATGCTTACAAAGTAACATTCCGTTTTGATACTACCAATTAATAAAAAGAAAAGGAACAATGGTACTTGAGAGAGCAAATATATTGGCAGAGATTTATTATCTTGCACATAGTGAAGACCTAAAACTTGTTTGGGCAATTTAACTGGGAACCAAGATAAGCATTGTGTTTATATTAAGGGAGAGGTGTGGTGCAGTGGCCAAAGCGGCTGCCTCTGGAGCACAGGGCTCATGGTTTGATCACTGGCGTCAGCTCAGCTTCATGTGACTATGGGCAATCGCTCACTTAATCTCCCCGATGGCCCCTAGCGCCTTGAGACCGTTAGGGGTGATTAGTTTGCGCTTTACAAATAACGGATTTTTTTTTTCTTCTTTTTCTTAACTGGGTTTGTGCGCTGCTGCACCATATCTCGCCTCACAGGAGTATCCCTTCTTTGCGGAGGAGCCTAGTAACCCAAGCTCAGCAGTTATCCCAGAGATTAGCTAGCTAATTAGTGAGAAGTAGATTTTAAAACTGACAGGGTGGAGGCGTCCATCTACGGAAAGTTTACAATATTAACATACCCGATGTATCATTGAGGGCAAAGATTTTTTGCATATCACTATACCAAATGGGTGAATTGTTCTTTAAGGGACTACGAGTATAGAGAGTGTAAGGTGCCATTGAACAGGGTTTGACTAATTGTTACAAACTGGTAAGGCGTACTTTATTCAGCTGCGTTAACAACCATAAAGTGCACATCAAATACACTACATAAAAGCAATCCATATATATATAGTAAAAATACAGTTCTATACAGAAGCAGCAACTATATTATGATAATTAAAATTGTTAAAAATAACAACTAATTTCTCCAAAATCAATGTGTTTTCTTGTGAATAAAGAACATTTAATTAAGTTTAGCATACACAACTCGAGGATTCCTAATTGCTGTCTGTACAAGGGAAAAAGCTACTCTGTAAGACCTGATATTAAATCAACGTAATAAAGGAATAAAGAAGCGTTTTCTAGGAGTGGTGTAGAGTCTGCAAAATAGGATAAAGTGCATTGTGATCTGTTTTGATCTACCATTGGATGGAAAGGCGGGACGGGACAAAAACCTTGAGTGGGAAATGTCACCAAGAGGTGGACCAGGTTAAAACGCAGCCTCGTGAGGAGAAATCTGTTCCATTCATTTGAAATCGATTGGAGGTAAACCGCAGGCACATGACTTGTTATGGTATTCAAGAGGGGTATGTCCGGATCCCTCACCTGCAGTTCAGCCTTATGCGCCTTATAACACTTTTTGGAACGCAGGCCCTTTACCAGATCAGGAGCTAAGTGTGGAGATTTCTTGGGATTAGAGTACAACTCTGGGACCCCAACTCAGTGAAGGTTTGCTTAATATATGTCAGCCACTGTATTTTCATGACCTTATCTAAAGCAAGACAATCCAATAATTTTGCTCTGGTAAAATGGGCTTCTGGTTTCCTCCAAACTCTTAACCATAATAGAGGTTGCAATTTAATGTATTCTTCTACAAAGCCAAGGCCCACCCTGGCATGACAACAAATAGTAGGTGAGCACTGTGAAACTGCCAGAAGCCTGTGTATGAATCCATTATCAATCTCTTGTATAGGACTAATGTCTGAGTACCCTTATACTCCCGCACCAGATGTGCTAGCTCTCAGACATTTCCTTTTGTAAATGTGAACTGTGTCTCCTTTACTGGTTTGTACCCCAGCCTCATCAAAATGAAACGCAGAATAAACAATTTCCATTTGAAGGCTGCATAAAGATATGAACTTTAACCACCTCTTCACCCGAGATTGTGAATTTCCGGGATTTATAAAATCTAGGACCACATTTCATTGTGAATGTTTTAGAGAGATTGGTCTTCAGCCCAAGATCAATCATAAATGTATTAAAAGAATGCAGAAGTGCCGGCAGCCCATTGGCGGTTCTAACTAATAGAACTGCTTCATCTGTGTACAAGAGTACTGGTTTGAAGCGGGAGCTTATTTTGGCTTCTTTTGCACTAGAATTCTTCAAATGGTTCTTCACTGATTTAAAGTAAAAAAAGAAAGGGTGCAGTAACACAGCCCTGGTGAATCTCAAAGGAGACTTTTATTTTTGGAGATAAATCGCCCTCTGTGCTACATCGTATCTTGGCAGATGTTTGGCAGTGTAGCTGCATAGTAAATCAACAATGGCCCATCAAACCCCATACCTTCCATATTTTTTTTTTTTTGCAGAGTTTTATATAGCGCAAACTTGACCTGAATCCAATCAGGTATCCGAGCGCTTTACATAGCACCAGTTACGTTACATGAGGACACACATTCATTTTTTGTTAGGCACGGGGAGATTAAGTGATTTGCCCAGAATCACAGGATGTTCAGTGTCATTACCGAGACTCGAAGCCAGTTTCCGAGGTCGAGCGCCCTACCCGTTATAATGTCCCAGAGCTTGGGACGTTGCACAGTATCGAAGGCACATGTGAGATCCATGAACGCTAAATGCGTGGTTTCTCTCTTAGCTGTAACATCTTTGCGTGATGAGATAAAGATGAAGGCTGTGATCCACATTTCCCAATGCTGGGTGAAACCCAAGCTGCACGTTAGACAAAGCCTTGTTCTTGTGTGCCCATTTTTCAAGTTTCTACAGTACTACCCTCACCAGAATTTTAAAGGTACTATCCAACAATGAGATGAGGCGATAACTATGCTGACCTTTGTCCCCTTTTTAGGTCGAGCCTAGCGCAGCGCACATGCGCTGCTCTAGAAATGACCTCTTGGAATCACTCCAGCTTGTGAGCAAACTCGTGCGTGTGGCTTTTTTTTTCCACACATTGTGTTGGCTTTCAAATAATGAAAGCACGCAATTGGCAAAATGCCCACCTTTCACAGTAAATGTTTCCTCCCACGGCCTAGGGGTCTCGGGAGCGAGCAGTGGCGCGAGGGTGCCATCTGTTGTGGGTCATATTACAAAGGTCTGCAGCTGCATTCCTCGCATCTCATGGCGTTTTGCCTGCGGGAGCGAGCCGCTGCAGTGCCTCCTTGTTTCTCTGGAAGGCATAATAATATTGCTTTTAAGTTGACGCTCCTTCGAGCCCCTCCAAGGCATCACGCCATAGCATTTTTTTGTTCTAACTAACGAGTCGTGCCATCTGCAAGAATGTCCAATTACTGGAAAATGTTTTATTATATACTGAAACCAGTGCACCAGCAATGTATTTACAAACGGCTTTGGTGTGCTTTGTCGGAATTTTACAAAGGAAAGTCCAGGAGAGCCGGGCTGACAGACTGTTGGCATTATATTTACCTGGACAAACAGGTAATATTTTATGACTGAATGTCTGTCAGTCTTTCCTGTAACCCTAGGACTAATACAGAGCCACTGAATGCATGAGCGGGACAACTAGCCAACAAATCATACTGAATAAGGAACTCGGAAACTTGCCATTTATTGTTTTAGAACGATCAAGAGATTAAATTCAGATCTGGGCTGCAGGCTCCATATATATAGCGGACAGGACCAGGGGGCTGCCACCATATGGCTCAAGAGAGGTGAAACCTCAACAGCGTTAAATGGGTTTATGCAGCATGAGACGACACGCCCCCTGCCGTTAACATTTCCGTATAAATTATGTGCATCTTCCGGAAGCGCAGCAGACGAGCGCGCCGTCTGCGCGCCGAAGGCGCGCCAAAGGAAAGCCCGTCTGCGCCCGTCCGCGGCCGGCCGGGCCTAGGGGCTCCCCACCATGCCCAAATTGTACAATACTCTTCTGTGCAGCTCCGCAACCTCCAAGGCCCGTGGCCTTCGGCTGATTCTGCGATTTTGCACATCGCTAGACTGGGATTGACAGCTCCTTGTCCACTCCCTTATCTCCCGTCCTTACCCCCCCTTCCTTCTCCCCCCCCTGGTTCATCTTCCGATGTCCCTGCTCCTCCCTTGCCAGCTACCCTATCCGTTTACTATCTTAATACTAGGTCAGCAGTAAAGCACTGTCACAAACTTTTCATCTTATTGGACTCGCACCAGCCGGATCTCCTATTTCTCACGGAGACCTGGTTTTGTGACAACTCCCTTCCTTCTCTGTTAGTTGCCCTTCCTGCCTCATATTATGCTCTGCGCGCCGACCGACCCTCCGGCAAGTCTGGCGGCGGCGTCGCTCTGATTGCCCGTGCAGAATTCTCCTTTCAGCCTCTAACTTTTTCCCCTATTGGTTCATCAGACTTTTTAGTTGTCCGTTCACCGTCTTGCAGAGTCCCACTCACCTGCTTGCTTATGTATCGGCCCCCTCAACCTTCTCAACATTTTCTCTCCGAATTCCAAGATCTGGTGGCCACTTTAGCGATCAACAACTCCTCCATCTTGGTATTAGGAGATTTTAATTTTTGGCCCTCAGACCCCGCAGAATGCTCGACTTCTAAAGAATTCTCGGATACTCTTCGTTCCCTCAATTTTGACTCCCACGTTCATTCCCCCACTCACATTCAGGGTCACATCCTTGATCAGATTTGGTCCCTTAATTGTCCAATAGCCTCCTTGTCCATTCCTCCTGCACTTGGTCCGATCACTTCTTGATTTCCTTTTCCCTTCACCTTAGTCCAGTCACCAAGCCCCCCCTTCTCAAAAACATCTGGGCGCGCTCTTGGAACCAGGTGGATGTGGCCTCTCTGTCTGCCACACTCTCTGCATCTAGTCCTGATCTACACGGTCTGTCGTCCTCCCCACAAGCTGATTCTATTAATTCCTGGCTCCTGACAGGCTGCGATTCGGTCGCTCCCCTCAGGCGGGTGTCCTCCAGGCGAGTGAACGACGCGAACCGTTGGTTCAATGAGGAATTGAAGGCCATAAAACTAACTGTGTGCCACTCTGAGCGGGCCTGGAGGCGAGATTACTGCCCCAACCTTAAAACCCAGTATGTCATCCTCCTTTCCCAGTACAAAAAAATCTATTTTGGCTGCTAAGACTGCTTATTTCTCCTCAAAAATCCTGGCTGCCGAAAATCAGCCTAGAGAAATTTTTTCCATTGTACACAATCTCGCCTTCTCCGATAGAGCTACCCTCAAACCCTCCCCTTCCCAGGACCTATGCAACTCCCTCAACACTTATTTTCTGGCCAAAATTTCTAACATTAAAGCCAATATCCCTCCCCCCCTCTTTCCTTTGTTGACCCCCAGTGTCCGTCAGTCGGGGCACGTCTTGATTCGTTCCCCCTCTTGACAGAAGAGTCTTTCCTCTCCCTCCTTTCTATGGTTAAATCAGGTTCCCCTTTAGACCTCTGTCCTGCCCACATCCTCAAGTACATCTTTTCGGTTTGTGTGCAGCCCCCTCTCAAATTTCTCAATAGTTCACTGTCCCAGGGCATTGTTATTCAACCACTTAAATCGGCCATCATCGTCCCTATCCTCAAAAAACCTGGCGCGGACCCCTCCGCTCTTGTCAACTACCGCCCCATTTCATTGTTGCCCTTTCTGGGGAAGGTATTGGAGCGCCATGTGACCAGAGCGCTCAGTACCTTTGTGGAGGAGAACGGCGTTTTAGCCCCCCGTCAGGCTGGTTTTTGCCCCGCACACTCTACGGAGTCCGTGGTGCTATCGGTCCTCGACAACCTCAGGGAGGGCATGGACACTAACCATCCCCATGCCCTGGTCCTCCTCGACCTCTCCGCCGCCTTCGACACGGTTGACTATTCCATCTTACTTTCCCGTGTCAGGGCGGCGGGGGTTGGAGGCTCGGCCTTGGTCTGGCTGTCCTCCTTCTTGAGGGACCGCACCCAGGCAGTGCGCCTGGGTAACTTTTCGGCAGACTTCCGGAAGGTACAATGCGAGGTTCCTCAGGGCTCCTCCCTTTCCCCTCTTTTATTTAACTTGTACATTGCCCCTCTTATTTTTGCCCTTCAGCAAATGGAGGTCTCCGTCTACAATTATGCGGACGACCTTCAGCTTATTTTTAATTTGTCCCCATCCCCTGAGTCCATGGTTAAGTTCCAGTCTGTTATGATTTTTATCCGGGACTGGATGAATTACAACCACCTGAAGCTAAACCCAGACAAAACTGAGCTGGTTTTGACAGGTGGTTGCTCCAGTCCCTGGACTTCTCTTTTTTGGCCCCCCTCCCTGGGTCCCCCCCTTCTCCATCTTCCTCTGTGAAAACTCTTGGGATTAAGTTGAACGACCACCTCACTCTGCACTCCCAGGTTAGTTTAGTGGTGTCCTCTTCCTTTCTTTCACTCCGCACCATTCGTAAAGTTTCCCGTTTCTTTTCTTTTTCTGCCTTAAAACTCATAGTCCTGGCGATGGTTATCTCTCGCCTCGACTATGGCAACTCACTATATTGTGGCATGCCCGCTTACAGTCTGCGGCGATTACAGCTGGTTCAAAACCAGGCTGCCCGCCTGGTTTATAATCTGGCTAAGTTCCACCATGTCACCCCTCTCCTCAAGTCCTTGCACTGGCTCCCTATCCGAGAACGAGCTCAGTTCAAGATGGGCTGTATTACTTTTCAGGCTCGGATTGGCGCAGCCCCTGCTTTCATTTCTTCAATCAATCAATCAATCAAGGCATTTATAGAGCGCGCTACTCACCCGGAGGGTCTCAAGGCGCTTGGGTGGGGGGGGGGGAGGGGGTGAGGTGCCGCTACTGCTCGAACAGCCAGGTCTTGAGTTTCTTCCTGAAGGAGAGGTGGTCTTGGGTCAGGCGAAGGTCCGTCGGGAGGGTGTTCCAGGTCTTGGCGGCCAGGTAGGAGAAGGACCTTCCTCCTGTTGTAGCTCTTCGGATGCGGGGGACGGCGGCGAAGGCGTGGTTGGTCGATCGAAGGTGGCGTTTGGGAGCGTAGAAGTTGAGGCGGTTGTTGAGGTAGCTCGGGCCTTGGTCGTGTAGGGCTTAGTGTGCGTGGGTGAGGAGACGGAAGGTGATTCTCTTGTTGACGGGGAGCCAGTGCAGGTCTCTCAGATGTCCGGAGATGTGGTTGCGTCGGGGGATGTCGAGGAGGAGTCTGGCTGAGGCGTTCTGGATCCACTGGAGTCTCTTCTGGAGCTTGGCGGTGGTTCCGGCGTAGAGGGCGTTGCCGTAGTCCAGTCGGCTGGTGACGAGGGCCTGGGTGACCGTCTTCCTAGTCTCGGTGGGGATCCACCGGAAGATCTTCCGTAGCATGCGCAGGATGTTAAAGCAGGACGCGGAGACAGCGTTGACTTGTCTGGTCATGGAGAGGGAGGAGTCCAGGATGAAGCCCAGGTTGCGTGCGTGGTCTGTCGGTTTGGGTGCGGTGCCCAGGGCGGGGGGCCACCATGAGTCGTCGCAGGCGGAGGGCGAGGAGCCCAGGATGAGGACTTCCGTCTTGTCTGAGTTCAGTTTCAGGTGGCTGGTCGTCATCCACTCGGCTACGTCTTTCATCCCTTCGTGGAGGTTGGTTCTGGCGGCGGCTGGGTCGTTGGTCAGGGAGAGGATCAGCTGGGTGTCGTCGGCGTAGGAGATGATGTTGAGGTTGTGTTGGCGTGCGATGGCCGCAAGGGGGCTCATGTAGACGTTGAAGAGGGTGGGGCTGAGCGAGGAGCCCTGGGGAACGCCGCAGATGACTTCCGTGGCTGCAGATCTGAACGGTGGTAGGCGAACTCTCTGTGTCCTTCCAGCGAGGAAGGAGATGATCCATTCCAGTGCCTTCTCCTGGATTCCGATGTTGCTGAGGCGCTGCACTAGGGTGCGGTGGCAAACGGTGTCGAACGCCGCGGAGAGGTCTAGGAGGATGAGGGCCGCTGTCTCACTGTTGTCCAGCAGGGCTCGGATGTCATCGGTGGCAGCGATGAGGGCGGTCTCGGTGCTATGGTTGGCTCGGAAGCCAGACTGTGAGGGGTCGAGGGATCCATTCGTCTTGAGGAAGGCGGCCAGCTGCTTGTTGACGGTCTTCTCGATGACTTTGGCTGGGAACGGGAGGAGCGAGATGGGGCGGTAATTCTTGAGTTCGGTGGGGTCCGCTGTTGGTTTCTTTAGAAGAGCGCTGAGTTCGGCGTGTTTCCAGCTCTCAGGGAAGGTGGCGGTGTCGAAGGAGGTGTTGATGATGTCCCGCAGGTGGGGTGCGATGACAGCGTCGGCCTTGTTGAAGACGTGGTGGGGGCAGGGGTCGGTCAGAGATCCGGAGTGGATAGAGTTCATCGTGCAGATGGTGTCTTCTGTGTTGATCTGGGTCCAGGCGCTGAGGGTGGTGGTGGGGGGCGTTGGTGCGGTCGTTGGGAGCGTTGTTTGTGGGCTGAAGCTGTTGTGTATGTCCGCGATCTTGTTGTGGAAGTAGGAGGCGAGGGAGTTGCAGAGGTCTTGCGACGGGGTGATGTCGTTGTTTCCGGCGTTGGGGTTGGAGAGCTCTTTCACGATGTTGAAAAGTTCCTTGCAGTTGTGTGCGTTGTTGTCCAGCCGGTCCTTGAATGCTGTTTTCTTGGTGGCGTGGATCAGTTGATGGTGCTTCCGGGTGGCGAGCTTGAGGTTGGTCATGTTGTCCAGTGTTGGATCCCTTCTCCAGGCTTTCTCGAGGGCTCGGCAGTTCTTCTTGGAGCTCTTGAGTTCGTAGGTGAACCATGGAGCCTTCTTGCTGCCGGGTCTGCTAGGCGGGGTCCTCAGTGGGGCGAGGTCATCTGCGCAGTTGCTGATCCACTTCGTGAGGTTGTCGGCGGCCTGGCTGGGGTTCGCTGAGCTGGCGGGAGGGTGCTGGCTCAGGGAAGCGGCGAGCTGGTCTGCTGTGATCTTGTTCCAGTTTCTACGAGCAACCTGTTGCTGGTGGTGGTGGATCGTGGATCTTCTGAAGGTGAAGTGGATGCAACTGTGGTCCGTCCAGTGGAGTCCGGTGGCGTGGCTGAAGACGATGTCCTTGCTGGATGAGAAGACAGCGTCGAGCGTGTGTCCGGCGAGGTGGGTGGTGGTGGTTACCAGCTGCTTGAGTCCGAGGTTGGCGAGGTTGTCAAGCAGGGTGGTGGTGTTGCGGTCGTTGTTGTTCTCCAGGTGGAAGTTGATGTCCCCCAGGAGGATGTAGTCCGCGGAGGGGAGGGCGTGCGGGCTGATGAAGTCGGCGATTTCTTCGCTGAATTGTGTGCGTGGTCCCGGGGGTCGGTAGATGAGGGTGCCTCTGAGGGTGGTTTTGGGGTCCGTGTGGATCTGGAAGTGCAGGTGTTCGGCGGTTGTCAGGGTGTCGTCGGTGTTGGTCGTGAAGCGGATGGTGTCCCTGTAGATGATGGCGATGCCTCCTCCGGTCTGGTTGCCTCGGTCTCTTCGGGTGGTCTTGTAGCCGTCTGGGATGGCAATGGCGATGTCGGGCACTGAGGAGTCGTTCATCCAGGTTTCCGTGAGGAAGGCGACGTCAGGAGCTGTGGTGTCGAGGAGGTTCCAGAGTTCGATGGTGTGTCTGTGGACGGAGCGGGTGTTGAGTAGGATGCACTTGAGGTGGTTGTTGCTGGTGGTCGGCTTGGCGGGTGCTGGTGCGGGGCAGGTCCGGATGCAGGAGAACTTGCAGGCGTGACAGCTGAAGGGTCCATGGGTTCGTCTCGGGGTGGCTCGGTAGCATCCCGGGATTCGGCCGGTGTTGAGTGCGTTGAGGGTGGCGGTGTCGTACGTCCGGCGGGTGGGCTGGGGTCTGCGGGGGCCAGAGGTCTTGGCGGTCCAGGCGCGGACGGGCGCAGACTGGCTTACCTTTGGCGCACCTTTGGCGCTCATTCGGCGCGCCCGCTGCGCGTGCACCACTCTGCCATAAGAGGAGAGTGGGGGGGGACGGAGCGAGGGAGGGGCAGCTGGGAGGCGGGAGCGGGGCGGCGAATGGGAAGGCTCCAGGTGGAGGGGGGCGGGGCCGCAGGGGATCAGCGGCGGGGAGCGGGGAGGTGGCGGGGGCACAGCGGGAAAAACGGCGGGAAAAACGGCGGACTGGGCAAGAGACTGACAAAAAGATAGAAAGGCTGGGCAAAGCAGGGGAAAGCAGCCCCAGCACAGGGGGGACAGACGAGAGTGCAGAGGCAGGGGCAACGAGCAAAAGGTCACGCAGGCAGCAGGAAGCGGCGCTGCGATCCAGAAGCTGAGACCACGCCTCGTGGTCAGGGGCACAGCTGCGAGCAGCGGCGGGAACGGGGCAGCTAGGGCACACCCACGGGAAGTGTGCGCAGTGCGTGGAGGAGTGACCGGCCCAGAGGCACAGAGGTCACCTGTTTCTTCGGAAATTAAAGTCTACGCCCCCCGTTAGGGAGCTGCGCTCATCCTCCCAACATTTGTTGGCAGTTCCTCGCTTTAGGTGTAAAAAGTGGGGGGGCACGAAATTTTCCACACTTGCCCCCGTTTTTTTGGAATTCTCTCCCCGCCCACCTCAGATCTTCTACTCAATAATCACTCTTCCGAAAGGCGCTAAAAACTTTTCTCTTCGCACAAGCCTTCCCACTGTAACTGTCTTGTTCTGCCTCCCCCCTGATCTTATTGTTCTCTGGGTGCTGTACACTACAGCGCCATGAAACCGCCAGGTGAACGTGCGCTCTATAAATGCTTTAAACTCAAACTTAAACTCAAACTCATATACCTGCCCTTTCTTTCACAGATTTGCTGGGGACCATGTCAGCATATCAATTAAGCTTTTAAGTAACTAACCCATTAGAGTTTAATAAATGTTAAATGGGGAAAGCTGTTTTTACTCTGGTTGTTGGTTTTATTTTCCATTTTAATCTGAGGGCTCCAGACCATTTTTTGGGGTGTGAGGAACAGCGAGGAAGAGAAGTCCATATTTGGTGAAATGTGTGCACTCCTCCTTTACCAGTGCAGTGCAGAATAGGGCACCATTTTAGCCTTTAGATCTACACCTACAGGCGATTTTTCAGAAATTCATCCATGGATGTATTTCTTGCGACAAACTAAAGGTCACTGGGTTTGACATTGGGATCGCCCTCACCTTTCCCATTGGCACGTGTGATAAATATGCTGGCGAGTTCAGCCTGATGCGGGGACTCAACCTTTTACTGTGATGAAAGGCGTGAACGCGCCCCGCAGCCTTCCATGGTACAGCTGCCAGTTTACGAAAAGGCTTTGGGTGCCTCTGTGGGTGAGAGGCGAGCTGAGGGGTAATTGAAAAGCTGCGTAACACATGCTATGGTGACAGGCCTGGCTTGCCGCTAAAGCCACAATTTAAACCCTGTGAAGAGTGAACATGCTATCCTGGCGTCCGGGGAATTAAAGGCACAGTAGAACAAGCAGTGGCAAAGCCAATAGGTCTTACCAACGTGAGGCTTGTTTTTTTCGATGCTTGTAGCTAAGTTGTGTATCGGCAACTGCTGAGGGACACGCAGAACTCTATGCAAGACTGTGTTTTTGTGCTTGCTGGAGACACACAGCTCTAGACAGGATGGGCCGGACCGGTATGTTGTGTGGGTCACACAGAGCACTGGGTAGTCTGTGACACACATAGCCCTGAACATATTGTGTTTTAGTGCCTTCTGGGGGGACACACTCCTCTGAGTAGACTGTGTATTGGTGCCTATTGGGGACACACACATTGGTTGGCAGATCGTGCCTCGGGCCTGCTGCGGTAGAGGGAGGCACACAGGTTTGTACAGGCTGTACCTCGGTGCCTGATTGGGGGGAACACACAGCTCTGACTAGACTGTGAGTTAGGGGTGCTGGAGACACAACTCAACACAAAACACTCCACATGATGCCACTCAGTGCCGCATAATTACACTCTAATCAATGCAACATAAAACTCCACATAATACCATTCAGTGCCACATAATTACTCGACTCAATGCAACATAAAAACACTCCACATAGAGGAGGAGCCAAGCTTCTGGCCAAGATGACCACGGGAATCCTTGACTCCCACGTTCATTCCCCCACTCACATTCAGGGTCACATCCTTGATCAGATTTGGTCCCTTAATTGTCCAATAGCCTCCTTGTCCATTCCTCCTGCACTTGGTCCGATCACTTCTTGATTTCCTTTTCCCTTCACCTTAGTCCAGTCACCAAGCCCCCCCTTCTCAAAAACATCTGGGCGCGCTCTTGGAACCAGGTGGATGTGGCCTCTCTGTCTGCCACACTCTCTGCATCTAGTCCTGATCTACACGGTCTGTCGTCCTCCCCACAAGCTGATTCTATTAATTCCTGGCTCCTGACAGGCTGCGATTCGGTCGCTCCCCTCAGGCGGGTGTCCTCCAGGCGAGTGAACGACGCGAACCGTTGGTTCAATGAGGAATTGAAGGCCATAAAACTAACTGTGCGCCACTCTGAGCGGGCCTGGAGGCGAGATTACTGCCCCAACCTTAAAACCCAGTATGTCATCCTCCTTTCCCAGTACAAAAAAATCTATTTTGGCTGCTAAGACTGCTTATTTCTCCTCAAAAATCCTGGCTGCCGAAAATCAGCCTAGAGAAATTTTTTCCATTGTACACAATCTCGCCTTCTCCGATAGAGCTACCCTCAAACCCTCCCCTTCCCAGGACCTATGCAACTCCCTCAACACTTATTTTCTGGCCAAAATTTCTAACATTAAAGCCAATATCCCTCCCCCCCTCTTTCCTTTGTTGACCCCCAGTGTCCGTCAGTCGGGGCACGTCTTGATTCGTTCCCCCTCTTGACAGAAGAGTCTTTCCTCTCCCTCCTTTCTATGGTTAAATCAGGTTCCCCTTTAGACCTCTGTCCTGCCCACATCCTCAAGTACATCTTTTCGGTTTGTGTGCAGCCCCCTCTCAAATTTCTCAATAGTTCACTGTCCCAGGGCATTGTTATTCAACCACTTAAATCGGCCATCATCGTCCCTATCCTCAAAAAACCTGGCGCGGACCCCTCCGCTCTTGTCAACTACCGCCCCATTTCATTGTTGCCCTTTCTGGGGAAGGTATTGGAGCGCCATGTGACCAGAGCGCTCAGTACCTTTGTGGAGGAGAACGGCGTTTTAGCCCCCCGTCAGGCTGGTTTTTGCCCCGCACACTCTACGGAGTCCGTGGTGCTATCGGTCCTCGACAACCTCAGGGAGGGCATGGACACTAACCATCCCCAGGCCCTGGTCCTCCTCGACCTCTCCGCCGCCTTCGACACGGTTGACTATTCCATCTTACTTTCCCGTGTCAGGGCGGCGGGGGTTGGAGGCTCGGCCTTGGTCTGGCTGTCCTCCTTCTTGAGGGACCGCACCCAGGCAGTGCGCCTGGGTAACTTTTCGGCAGACTTCCGGAAGGTACAATGCGGGGTTCCTCAGGGCTCCTCCCTTTCCCCTCTTTTATTTAACTTGTACATTGCCCCTCTTATTTTTGCCCTTCAGCAAATGGAGGTCTCCGTCTACAATTATGCGGACGACCTTCAGCTTATTTTTAATTTGTCCCCATCCCCTGAGTCCATGGTTAAGTTCCAGTCTGTTATGATTTTTATCCGGGACTGGATGAATTACAACCACCTGAAGCTAAACCCAGACAAAACTGAGCTGGTTTTGACAGGTGGTTGCTCCAGTCCCTGGACTTCTCTTTTTTGGCCCCCCTCCCTGGGTCCCCCCCTTCTCCATCTTCCTCTGTGAAAACTCTTGGGATTAAGTTGAACGACCACCTCACTCTGCACTCCCAGGTTAGTTTAGTGGTGTCCTCTTCCTTTCTTTCACTCCGCACCATTCGTAAAGTTTCCCGTTTCTTTTCTTTTTCTGCCTTAAAACTCATAGTCCTGGCGATGGTTATCTCTCGCCTCGACTATGGCAACGCACTATATTGTGGCATGCCCGCTTACAGTCTGCGGCGATTACAGCTGGTTCAAAACCAGGCTGCCTGCCTGGTTTATAATCTGGCTAAGTTCCACCATGTCACCCCTCTCCTCAAGTCCTTGCACTGGCTCCCTATCCGAGAACGAGCTCAGTTCAAGATGGGCTGTATTACTTTTCAGGCTCGGATTGGCGCAGCCCCTGCTTTCATTTCTTCAATCAATCAATCAATCAAGGCATTTATAGAGCGCGCTACTCACCCGGAGGGTCTCAAGGCGCTTGGGGGGGGGGGGGGGGGTGAGGTGAGGTGCCGCTACTGCTCGAACAGCCAGGTCTTGAGTTTCTTCCTGAAGGAGAGGTGGTCTTGGGTCAGGCGAAGGTCCGTCGGGAGGGTGTTCCAGGTCTTGGCGGCCAGGTAGGAGAAGGACCTTCCTCCTGTTGTAGCTCTTCGGATGCGGGGGACGGCGGCGAAGGCGTGGTTGGTCGATCGAAGGTGGCGTTTGGGAGCGTAGAAGTTGAGGCGGTTGTTGAGGTAGCTCGGGCCTTGGTCGTGTAGGGCTTTGTGTGCGTGGGTGAGGAGACGGAAGGTGATTCTCTTGTTGACGGGGAGCCAGTGCAGGTCTCTCAGATGTCCGGAGATGTGGTTGCGTCGGGGGATGTCGAGGAGGAGTCTGGCTGAGGCGTTCTGGATCCACTGGAGTCTCTTCTGGAGCTTGGCGGTGGTTCCGGCGTAGAGGGCGTTGCCGTAGTCCAGTCGGCTGGTGACGAGGGCCTGGGTGACCGTCTTCCTAGTCTCGGTGGGGATCCACCGGAAGATCTTCCGTAGCATGCGCAGGATGTTAAAGCAGGACGCGGAGACAGCGTTGACTTGTCTGGTCATGGAGAGGGAGGAGTCCAGGATGAAGCCCAGGTTGCGTGCGTGGTCTGTCGGTTTGGGTGCGGTGCCCAGGGCGGGGGGCCACCATGAGTCGTCGCAGGCGGAGGGCGAGGAGCCCAGGATGAGGACTTCCGTCTTGTCTGAGTTCAGTTTCAGGTGGCTGGTCGTCATCCACTCGGCTACGTCTTTCATCCCTTCGTGGAGGTTGGTTCTGGCGGCGGCTGGGTCGTTGGTCAGGGAGAGGATCAGCTGGGTGTCGTCGGCGTAGGAGATGATGTTGAGGTTGTGTTGGCGTGCGATGGCCGCAAGGGGGCTCATGTAGACGTTTAAGAGGGTGGGGCTGAGCGAGGAGCCCTGGGGAACGCCGCAGATGACTTCCGTGGCTGCAGATCCGAACGGTGGTAGGCGAACTCTCTGTGTCCTTCCAGCGAGGAAGGAGATGATCCATTCCAGTGCCTTCTCCTGGATTCCGATGTTGCTGAGGCGCTGCACTAGGGTGCGGTGGCAAACGGTGTCGAACGCCGCGGAGAGGTCTAGGAGGATGAGGGCCGCTGTCTCACTGTTGTCCAGCAGGGCTCGGATGTCATCGGTGGCAGCGATGAGGGCGGTCTCGGTGCTATGGTTGGCTCGGAAGCCAGACTGTGAGGGGTCGAGGGATCCATTCGTCTTGAGGAAGGCGGCCAGCTGCTTGTTGACGGTCTTCTCGATGACTTTGGCTGGGAACGGGAGGAGCGAGATGGGGCGGTAATTCTTGAGTTCGGTGGGGTCCGCTGTTGGTTTCTTTAGAAGAGCGCTGAGTTCGGCGTGTTTCCAGCTCTCAGGGAAGGTGGCGGTGTCGAAGGAGGTGTTGATGATGTCCCGCAGGTGGGGTGCGATGACAGCGTCGGCCTTGTTGAAGACGTGGTGGGGGCAGGGGTCGGTCAGAGATCCGGAGTGGATAGAGTTCATCGTGCAGATGGTGTCTTCTGTGTTGATCTGGGTCCAGGCGCTGAGGGTGGTGGTGGGGGGCATTGGTGCGGTCGTTGGGAGCGTTGTTTGTGGGCTGAAGCTGTTGTGTATGTCCGCGATCTTGTTGTGGAAGTAGGAGGCGAGGGAGTTACAGAGGTCTTGCGACGGGGTGATGTCGTTGTTTCCGGCGTTGGGGTTGGAGAGCTCTTTCACGATGTTGAAAAGTTCCTTGCAGTTGTGTGCGTTGTTGTCCAGCCGGTCCTTGAATGCTGTTTTCTTGGTGGCGTGGATCAGTTGATGGTGCTTCCGGGTGGCGAGCTTGAGGTTGGTCATGTTGTCCAGTGTTGGATCCCTTCTCCAGGCTTTCTCGAGGGCTCGGCAGTTCTTCTTGGAGCTCTTGAGTTCGTAGGTGAACCATGGAGCCTTCTTGCTGCCGGGTCTGCTAGGCGGGGTCCTCAGTGGGGCGAGGTCATCTGCGCAGTTGCTGATCCACTTCGTGAGGTTGTCGGCGGCCTGGCTGGGGTTCGCTGAGCTGGCGGGAGGGTGCTGGCTCAGGGAAGCGGCGAGCTGGTCTGCTGTGATCTTGTTCCAGTTTCTACGAGCAACCTGTTGCTGGTGGTGGTGGATCGTGGATCTTCTGAAGGTGAAGTGGATGCAACTGTGGTCCGTCCAGTGGAGTCCGGTGGCGTGGCTGAAGACGATGTCCTTGCTGGATGAGAAGACAGCGTCGAGCGTGTGTCCGGCGCGGTGGGTGGTGGTGGTTACCAGCTGCTTGAGTCCGAGGTTGTCAAGCAGGGTGGTGGTGTTGCGGTCGTTGTTGTTCTCCAGGTGGAAGTTGATGTCCCCCAGGAGGATGTAGTCCGCGGAGGGGAGGGCGTGCGGGCTGATGAAGTCGGCGATTTCTTCGCTGAATTGTGTGCGTGGTCCCGGGGGTCGGTAGATGAGGGTGCCTCTGAGGGTGGTTTTGGGGTCCGTGTGGATCTGGAAGTGCAGGTGTTCGGCGGTTGTCAGGGTGTCGTCGGTGTTGGTCGTGAAGCGGATGGTGTCCCTGTAGATGATGGCGATGCCTCCTCCGGTCTGGTTGCCTCGGTCTCTTCGGGTGGTCTTGTAGCCGTCTGGGATGGCGATGGCGGGCACCGAGGAGTCGTTCATCCAGGTTTCCGTGAGGAAGGTGACGTCAGGAGCTGTGGTGTCGAGGAGGTTCCAGAGTTCGATGGTGTGTCTGTGGACGGAGCGGGTGTTGAGTAGGATGCACTTGAGGTGGTTGTTGCTGGTGGTCGGCTTGGCGGGTGCTGGTGCGGGGCAGGTCCGGATGCAGGAGAACTTGCAGGCGTGACAGCTGAAGGGTCCATGGGTTCGTCTCGGGGTGGCTCGGTAGCATCCCGGGATTCGGCCGGTGTTGAGTGCGTTGAGGGTGGCGGTGTCGTACGTCCGGCGGGTGGGCTGGGGTCTGCGGGGGCCAGAGGTCTTGGCGGTCCAAGCGCGGACGGGCGCAGACTGGCTTACCTTTGGCGCACCTTTGGCGCTCATTCGGCGCGCCCGCTGCGCGTGCACCACTCTGCCATAAGAGGAGAGTGGGGGGGGACGGAGCGAGGGAGGGGCAGCTGGGAGGCGGGAGCGGGGCGGCGAATGGGAAGGCTCCAGGTGGAGGGGGGCGGGGCCGCAGGGGATCAGCGGCGGGGAGCGGGGAGGTGGCGGGGGCACAGCGGGAAAAACGGCGGGAAAAACGGCGGACTGGGCAAGAGACTGACAAAAAGATAGAAAGGCTGGGCAAAGCAGGGGAAAGCAGCCCGAGCACAGGGGGGACAGAGGAGAGTGCAGAGGCAGGGGCAACGAGCAAAAGGTCACGCAGGCAGCAGGAAGCGGCGCTGCGATCCAGAAGCTGAGACCACGCCTCGTGGTCAGGGGCACAGCTGCGAGCAGCGGCGGGAACGGGGCAGCTAGGGCACACCCACGGGAAGTGTGCGCAGTGCGTGGAGGAGTGACCGGCCCAGAGGCACAGAGGTCACCTGTTTCTTCGGAAATTAAAGTCTACGCCCCCCGTTAGGGAGCTGCGCTCATCCTCCCAACATTTGTTGGCAGTTCCTCGCTTTAGGTGTAAAAAGTGGGGGGGCACGAAATTTTCCACACTTGCCCCCGTTTTTTTGGAATTCTCTCCCCGCCCACCTCAGATCTTCTACTCAATAATCACTCTTCCGAAAGGCGCTAAAAACTTTTCTCTTCGCACAAGCCTTCCCACTGTAACTGTCTTGTTCTGCCTCCCCCCTGATCTTATTGTTCTCTGGGTGCTGTACACTACAGCGCCATGAAACCGCCAGGTGAACGTGCGCTCTATAAATGCTTTAAACTCAAACTTAAACTCAAACTCATATACCTGCCCTTTCTTTCACAGATTTGCTGGGGACCATGTCAGCATATCAATTAAGCTTTTAAGTAACTAACCCATTAGAGTTTAATAAATGTTAAATGGGGAAAGCTGTTTTTACTCTGGTTGTTGGTTTTATTTTCCATTTTAATCTGAGGGCTCCAGACCATTTTTTGGGGTGTGAGGAACAGCGAGGAAGAGAAGTCCATATTTGGTGAAATGTGTGCACTCCTCCTTTACCAGTGCAGTGCAGAATAGGGCACCATTTTAGCCTTTAGATCTACACCTACAGGCGATTTTTCAGAAATTCATCCATGGATGTATTTCTTGCGACAAACTAAAGGTCACTGGGTTTGACATTGGGATCGCCCTCACCTTTCCCATTGGCACGTGTGATAAATATGCTGGCGAGTTCAGCCTGATGCGGGGACTCAACCTTTTACTGTGATGAAAGGCGTGAACGCGCCCCGCAGCCTTCCATGGTACAGCTGCCAGTTTACGAAAAGGCTTTGGGTGCCTCTGTGGGTGAGAGGCGAGCTGAGGGGTAATTGAAAAGCTGCGTAACACATGCTATGGTGACAGGCCTGGCTTGCCGCTAAAGCCACAATTTAAACCCTGTGAAGAGTGAACATGCTATCCTGGCGTCCGGGGAATTAAAGGCACAGTAGAACAAGCAGTGGCAAAGCCAATAGGTCTTACCAACGTGAGGCTTGTTTTTTTCGATGCTTGTAGCTAAGTTGTGTATCGGCAACTGCTGAGGGACACGCAGAACTCTATGCAAGACTGTGTTTTTGTGCTTGCTGGAGACACACAGCTCTAGACAGGATGGGCCGGACCGGTATGTTGTGTGGGTCACACAGAGCACTGGGTAGTCTGTGACACACACAGCCCTGAACATATTGTGTTTTAGTGCCTTCTGGGGGGACACACTCCTCTGAGTAGACTGTGTATTGGTGCCTATTGGGGACACACACATTGGTTGGCAGATCGTGCCTCGGGCCTGCTGCGGTAGAGGGAGGCACACAGGTTTGTACAGGCTGTACCTCGGTGCCTGATTGGGGGGAACACACAGCTCTGACTAGACTGTGAGTTAGGGGTGCTGGAGACACAACTCAACACAAAACACTCCACATGATGCCACTCAGTGCCGCATAATTACACTCTAATCAATGCAACATAAAACTCCACATAATACCATTCAGTGCCACATAATTACTCGACTCAATGCAACATAAAAACACTCCACATAGAGGAGGAGCCAAGCTTCTGGCCAAGATGACCACGGGAATCCTCGGCTCCGCCAAAACCGTCCCCTGAGCCCAATATCCTGACACCCATCCTGCCCCTGCAGATCGACAGCCGCGAGTAGGCAGTTAGCGGTGCCGCCTGGCGTAATCCCGGCCTCCCGACCTCGTTGGAAACCGGAGATAACTGCCCCACAAGATTGGGCCTGTCCACGGGAGTGCCTTGACTTCACTGCCACGGCGGAAGCGGAGAGACGTGGGCGACCCGGACCAGAAGTTGCTGGTCGTGCTGAGATTGCTGCTTGTGGTCGCGTCTGGCCCTGTGACGAAGACTGCGCCACTGTCGGAAAGGAGAGAGGTACCCTCCACCTGGGGCCACTCTCCCGAGCGCCTACTCGCCATCGGGGCTGGGAGTGAAGAACAGCCCTGGGGTCGCTGCGGCGCCCATGCCCGCTGCATCACAGGGCAGTACAGACATAGAAGACCGCGCAGTCCTGCCGAGCACAGCGACTTAGTGATACCTTGTGCATCGTATTGGCACGGCAGATTCAACTTGGTATAGCACGCGCTCGACTGACTAATACACTGGCAGCGGGAGAATAACAGAGTGGTGATGAGACGGAGGCTGCTCCCATTAACGTTTGGCCTAGGGCATTAATGCCGCACTTCCCAGTGTCATAACCAGGTGCCATCTTCCCTTTAGCGGCGGGGCCGGAGCACTGCGGAACCGACAGCGGAGTGGGGGTGAGTGCCTTGCTTCCCCTCCCCCCCCCCCTCTCCCTCCCCAATATTGTGATGTACCGGAGGACGGCCGAGACCGAGATTGGGGTCGACCAATTTTGAAAAAAGAGAAGAAAAATGGTGCATTTTCAAGCAAATTTGAGAGAGCAGGAAGGTTAATAAAGCAATTGTGAAAGTGCCTCTGTGAACTGTCACTTTTCTCTTTACCTATCTCTCTCCCAGAATTCACCACCTTCACCTGTAAGTGGCTGCAAGCTGCTCTATCGGCGTCACTCTCTTCCAGTGACACTCTCACTTTCCCATCATCTAAGTATCCCTTCCTACCTTATCTCTTTCGCTATCTGAGCATCTCCCCTCATCTGTCACTGGCTGGGTGCTGCTGCCCCTGCCCGGTGACTGTCTCTTGCTGCCCCTTCTATTGTCTCGCAACCCCCATGCTCTCCTCTCTCCCTATCTTGCTTCCTCTTTCTATCTTGCTATCTCTTCCTATCTTGTTGCTGTCACATCCATCTTGCTTGCTATCCCTCCCTACATCTCAGTATCCCTTCCTCCCTCGTCTCTTTCTCTGTCTTCGCACCTCCATTCCCCCGTCATAGCAAATGACAAGTAGTTATGACAGAGCACATCTCACACAAGAATCGGATGAACTATCTCTAGACTCTACTATAGCGCCTAATATGTACCGGTGATTGCAGGTGGTGAGCACTTAGCGCTGCCACTCTTTTTTTAAGGTCCGGCGTCCGGTCCGGGGCATATTTCTCATCATCGGCCTTCACCCCCAGAGCAAGAGAGAAAAGTCAGTTGACCGGGGAATAGAAAGAGAAGGAAACAGTGACATAAGGGAACGAGGGTGCAGAAAGGAACGTGTGAGAGTAACTCAGCTGATTTAAACGCCCATTGCTTTTATCATTACAAAACGAAAGCAGAATGGTTTAAAAAGACCACGTTTGTGAATACAGAGCCGCAGCATGCATTTTGTTTTCCAATGCACGCACCCAACAAGCAGGTATTTCAGTACCTCCAGGAATAGTGTGCTTTCCCACCCAGGGAAAACATGGTTGTTCAAAGAGCGAGGAGGCAACAAAAGTAGGGTTTCACTGGCAAACACTGTAATGTGGCGCTAATGTGTTTAGGTGTGAATAAATCAATATGGCCACCTTGCTTTAGTTAGTTATTTTTCATATTTTTCATGTTTTATTTCTCTCTACCCTGAGGCTGCACTTAGAAATTGAAAAATTTCAGCAAAAGACTACGTTTCCAGCAAAGTGTTTTTCTTTTTTGGATCCATTTCACAAGAAAGCAAATAAACGAAAGGAGGAAAGAGAACGTAATACCTGTTTTTGAAGTCTCCAACCGGTTTTTACAACATGAGGAGGAGCGAGACAGAGAGGGAAGAGGGGGAACAAAGGAGGGGGGAGGCAGCTGCAAGCAGCGGGAGAACAGGACTCAAGCAGTGACTTACAACAGAGCACGTCTCACAATCGGTTGAACATCATGAACTATCTATCTATAGCGCCTAGTGAGACCTAATGCCCATTGCTTATATCATTAAAAAACGAAAGCAGGATAGTTTAAAAAGACCACGTTTGTGAATACGCGAGGGGAGGATTGCGAGGGGGGGGGGTCGCACGGGGGTTGGAGGCCGAGGGAGAATAAAATTAAGACGAAAACTTACCTGACCGCCTCTGCTCCTGTTCCGCGTTGGCGCCTCTGCCCTCTTCAAACCGGAACAGCACATCAGCACTGGAGTGGCAACCCCTCAGCCAATCCTGGTGCTGCTGCAGCGCCAGGATTGGCTGAGGGCACAGCTTACTCTTCGCCGCGGCCTGCCCATTAGGAGACGGAGGGGCTCCTAATGGGCATGCGCAAGTCCGTGAAAACACAAGTGCGCATGACTGGGCATGGGCTAAAAATTAGCTCACCGTCCCCATTCATTCGCACTTGTGCTGCAGTTCTGCCTGTCCCTGGCTGGTCTGACAATGCATGTCAGTCAACATGACGCCGGACCGCCCACGGTCCAACGTCATGCTGACTGACATGCATTGTCAGTTCTCCCTCGGCGTCTCTGAACTTAAGTAAACTAAGTTCAAAGACGCCGAGGGAGCTGCGGGCGGGTGGGCAACGCCCCAACGCCCCCAATGGACACACGGCCACTGACTATAATTGCAGAATGTATGAAAGTGGCCGGGTACAGGGGTCGTTGACCCCACGGTTGGACGTAAACTCTTACCATATGATCGCACCGCTGTCATGCATAATATGATCTTCAAGGGGACTTTTATTTGTGTTGTAACGGGCTTAGGGATGGAGGGCGGGAGTGCTGGTCTTCCTCCTCTTTACTACCCTTAGTTATTTTTAGTATTAGTGTGTAGGGCGACAGGCACTCTGCCAGTTTTGTGATGGGCGGACACCGCGAGCAGGGGTGCAGGGAGGGGGGAAGTTGGGAGGGGTGTGTAATGTTTTTTAACTTTGAATTTGATTTTCAATCTCGCATTCGAATTGTTTATAGTTTTGATTGTTTCGACACCATCAAAGGGAAAAGCAGTGACAAAGCGACTTTCACAGGGACTTAATGATGAGCGGTAGACAGGGATCGGGGGTCAGCGTCCTTAGTTGGAATGTGAATGGGCTTGGGGATAATATAAAGCGAGGAATGGTCAACCAGTTCATCAGGAGACACGCCCCAGATGTGATCTTTTTACAGGAAACACACCTAATTGGAAACAAGTGCATGGCCCTACATAGGGAAGGATATAAACTAGTGGCACACATGAGATTCACCTCTGGGTCACGAGGGGTGGGCATACTGATTAAAAATTAATTCCCTTTCACAATACAGGCCACATGGTCAGACAAACGCGGTAGGTGTATATAGAGGTTTCGGGCCAATGGGAAGGGAAGACGGCTACGTTAATCTCAATATATGTGCCACCTGGCCTGCAGACGGAGAGATTCAAAGACCTGAGCTCGATTTTCTTGACATTTCCACTGGTACTCCTAATGCTGGGTGGAGACTTCAATGCGGTGATGGCCGGGGACCTGGACAGACATCCGCCTCGTGCTATTAGACCCGCACAGAGGTGGCTACCTGAGTTTTTAGATACAATGGGACTGGTGGATGGATGGCGGACACACAACCCAGGCAGAACGCAATGCAAGCACGTATCTAGCGCACACCACAGTCTGTCGCGCATAGACTATATCCTTGTCTGGGCGGCACAGGCCCATACTCTCCGGGAGGTACGTCATCTGGGGTGGGGCATTTCGGATCACTCTCCTGTGTGGCTGAAGATGGAATTGGACAATGTTAATATCGATAGAGTAGCCCCATTAATCCGTGGTACTTGAAAGATCCGACTACACGGAAGAACATTGCAAAAGCCACTGATAGATACTTCCAAGATAATGTAAATACGGTTGACTCCGCACTGACCCTATGGGAAGCGTTCAAAGCGGTTATCCGGGGGAGAGACACTCTCCCTGATAGTAAAGGGAAAGACAAGCTGAACTTGAGAGAGCAGAGGAAAGCGTGTTAAAATCAGAAGAGGAAATAGCCCGAGCGGTAACCCCTGAGGGCCTTCGCCTCCTGAGGTTGAGGCAAGATTAGTTCAACAGCATAGCCAGGGACAGAGCCAGGGCGCAGAGTAGAGAGGTCCAGGGTAGAATCTACGGGCATGGAGACAAGGCGGGAAAGCTGATTGCGTGGCTTGACAGACGAGAGTGGGCATCAATACCAGTGCCCGAGGTGCAAGGGGAAGACTCCAGTAATATCACAGACCCACAGGCCATTGCAGACACGTTTGCAAACTACTATCGGACAGTGTATAGTACGACCGGCAGGTTCACTGAAGAAGACAACAGCGAGATGATTAGAGATATCAAACTACCCACGCTCTCGGGTGAAAACGGGGATTACCTGGAATCCCCTCTGACGGACGATGAGGTGGCGCAGGCCATCAGAGGTGTGCGTTCCGGAAAAGCTACAGGGCCCAATGGTATCCCCATTGAACTATATAACTGGGGTCTAATAAGCTCGCCCCCTGCATCCGTTCTATGTTAACGGAGAGTAAGGAAACGGGACTGTTCCCATATGCCTCATCGTAACACAACCCTTAACCTGCGTCGACTACATGGAGTCCTGGGTAGAACTCCCACCATACTGGAACCGGCAGCCCTTGTGTCATTGGACGCCACCATGGCGTTTGACATGGTTGAGTGGCCCTACTTATTTGCGGTTTTGGGCAAATTGGGCTTCGGTCCGGAATTTACAGGCTGGATTCGCCTACTGTACTCCGACCCGATGGCCCGGGTACTGGTAAATAACCGTAAATCCCCAGACTTCCAGCTGAGTAGGGGCACTCAGGGGGCAACCCTGTTGTCTCCGCTCCTATTTTTACAGGCACTGGAGCCGCTGGCGGCATGGATTAGGCAAGACCGGTCCATACGTGGCTTGCGGTGGTCCTTGGAGTGGGAGGACAAGATATCCTTATATGCGGACGACATTCTGCTCTATCTCGCTAACCCGAGAGCATCATTGATCTGCCTTCTGGACGTACTAGCAATCTTCGGGAGATACTCTGGATTCACTGTAAACTGGTCCAAATCTGTAATTTACGTCCTTCAGGGGGATCCGCCTGCCATTCCGAGCAATTGCCCAATCCAAATCTCATCTGAAGGTATTAGATATCTCGGGATCTACATCACACTAGATTCGAAACTTCGCTTTGCCCGTAACCTAGACACACCCATGCAGAGACTTAAGAATGACGTCACACATTGGAGATCCCTTCCTCTTTCCATGCTGGGTAGGGTGGTCCTTTTTAAAATAATGGCTCTGCCTCGGTTCTTGTACGCACTCCAAAATACAATGGATCCGGTCCTGGCGTCCTATTTCAAAGAGAAATTGAGAGTCTCCAGGGATAGCTTCTCTGGGATGGCAGGTCCCGCATAGCGTTTTCAAAGTTAACTCTCAGCTGGTACGATGGGGGAATAAGTCTGCCCGACCTAAAGAAATACTACTGGGCGTCCCAGCTTGCGGCTATCAACCACGGGATCTATGGCCACCCAAATGATCCCGGATATGCTATGGATAGGTGGCTCCACCCAGGGGGAGAGTATACTAGAGCATTATACGCTAAGACCCGTAGATTCTCGCTGACTGGCCCAACGGCACACACCGTCCAGATATGGCATACAGTCAATAGACACCTGCAGTGGGAAAACAAACTCACACTAGCTACGCCACTGTGGAATTCGGAGACACTGGGAAACCTCTGGAAATCCAAGGGTTTTGATAAAGTGGGACCTCATAGGGATCTCGTGAATCAAGGATGTCTGGGGGGAGGGAACGGTCCGCACGTTCGAGACACTCAAAAGGCAGTTCAGCTTGACGGACACTGAATATTTCCGTTACCTACAGGTTCGTCATGCGCTACTCACCCTGATCCCTAGTGACACGACACTCCCAGAAGCCTCCTCCCTGGAAGACGGAACTAGACGGGCATCTCCCAGAGAAGCCCAAGTCCCTCATATATAGGAAATTAATTAACAACATGGAAGACCCTTTACTGACCCTTAAAGGAAAATGGAACGCAGATGGCCTAGAACTTGATAACGAAGACTGGCAGGAGGCGGTTTCTTCCCACGAGTGGTCGCAATTCAAGCCAGGCTGAGGTTAGCGCAACTTAAAATATTGCATAGGACTTACGGAACGGGACCCCGCCTGGTCCGAATGGGTCATACGGAGAGCAGGGAATGCAGAAGAGGGTGTGGGGAACTGGGAACATTCATCCACATACTGTGGCACTGCCAACATATACAATCATATTGGAGGGATGTCCATTACACATTGCGGGCGGTCTTGGGGATTGACATACAACCAGAGGCTCGGAAGTGCATACTAAATATCTGGGAGCCCACGGATCTTAACACTTACACCATGCAATGGGCAACGTTAGCATATGTGATAGCAAAACGAAACATCGCCCAGCAGTGGGGTGCCAGTCAACCGCCTCCGGTAGGGAAGTAGAAGGACGATCTGGACTGGTGCATGTACAGGGAAAAGTCAGTCTACATAGCTAGGGGATGCCCTGGGAAGTGGAATAAGGTGTGGGGAGCATGGAACCGATTCGGAGGCGATGTTTGTCTCCCACCTACTCGACAGATTGACACTGATGCCCTTGAAACCCCTTAATCTAATTAATGTAATAACTGTACAGTATTTTGTTAAGTTTACAATGTCACTGGGAAACGATGAAGTCACCTGCTTGTAATCACTTGATATGCTGTGGTCGAACTGTTTAATAAAAATAAATATTTTAAAAAAAATCACTCCACATACCACTCAGTATCACATAATTATTTGCCACATAATTACACTGCACTCAATGCAACATGCACGCCACATAATACCAATCAGTACTACATAATTACAAGCCACGTAATTACACTCTACTCAATGCAACATAAATACACTCCACATAATACCACTCAGTGCCACATAATTACACGCCACATATTTACACTCTACTCAATGCAACATAAATACTCAACATAATACCCCTCAGTACCACATAATTACACATCACATAATTACTCATCACATAATTACTCTATTCAATGCAACATAAATACACTCCACATAATACCACTCAGTGCCATCTAATTATATGCTACCTAATTACACTGCACTCAATGCACCATACACTCCAAATACCACTCAGTGCCACATAATTACATGCCACATAATTACAGTCTACTGAATGCAACATACACTCCACATAATACCACTCAGTGCCACATAATTACACTCTACTCAATGCAACATAAATACACTCCACAAAATACCACTCAGTGCCACATAATTACACTCTACTCAATGCAACATAAATACACTCCACATAATACCACTCAGTGCCACGTAATAACATGCCACATAATTACACTCTACTCAATGCAATATAAATACACTCCATATAATACCACTCAGTAACACATAATTACACACCACGTAATTACACTCTACTCAATGCAACATAAATACACTCCACATAATACCACTCAGTACCACATAATCACACATCACAATTACACTCTACTCAATGCAACATAAATACACTCCACATAATACCACTCAGTACCACATAATTACGCACCACTTAATTACACTCTATTCAATGCAACATAAATCCACTCCACATAATAACACTGTGCCACATAATTAAACGCCACGATTACTCTACTCAATGCAACATAAATACATTCCACATAATACCACTCAGTACCACATAATTACATGCCACATTATTACACTATTCGATGCAACATAAATCCACTCCATATAATAACACTGTGCCACATAATTAAATGCCACATGATTACACTCTACTAAATGCAACATAAATACACTCCACATACCACTCAGTACCACATAATTACATGCCATATAATTACACTCCACTCAATGCAATATAAATACACTCCACATAATACTACTCAGTGGCACATAATTATATGCTACATAAGTACACTGCACTCAATGCAACATACATTCCAAATAATACCACTCAGTGCCACATAATTACACCACACATAATTACTCTACTGAATGCAACATACACTCCACATAATACCACTCAGTGACACATAATTACATGCCACATAATTACACTCTACTCAATGCAACATAAATACACTCCACATAATACCACTCAGTGCCACGTAATAACACGCCACATAATTACACTCTGCTCAATGCAATATAAATACACTCCACATAATACCACTCAGTACCACATAATTACACACCACATAATTACACTCTATTCAATGCAACATAAGTACACTCCACATAATACCACTCAGTACCACATAATCACACCTCACAATTACTCCATTAAATGCAACATAAATACACTCCACATAATAACACAGTGCCACATAGTTACACACCACATAAGTACACTCTACTCAATGCAACATAAATACACCCCACATACCACTCAGTACCACATAATTACAATCCACATAATTACACTCTACTCAGTGCAACAAAAATACACTCCACGTACCACTTAGTGTCACATAATTACACGCCACATAATTACACTAGTCTATGCAACATAAATACACTCCATATAATATCACTCAGTGCCACACAATTACACGCCACATATTTAAACTCTACTCAGTGCAACATAAATACACTTAACATAATACCACTCAATGTCACATAATTATATGCCACATAATTACACTGCACTCCACATACTACCAATCAGTACCACATAATTACAAGCCACATAATTACACTCTACTCAATGCAACATAAATACACTCCACATAATACCACTCGGTGCCACACAATTACACGCCACATAATTGCACTCTACTCAATGAAACATAAATACACTCCACATAAATGCACTCTATGCCACATACCACCAATCAACATAAATGCACTCCACACCATGACACAATTTCACTAAGCATATTTTCACTCAACACCACAGTTCCAGGCCACACAATTTCAACTCCACACATTTGCAGTACACAACACATAATTACACATCAAACAACGTATTTCAACTCCACAACTCCACAATCCACAACATACCTCCAATCCACACCATATAGTGGCACCACCTGAGCACCAAACATCACTCACCACCACCATTTTGCATCAGTGCACCACCTAAGCATCACCTAAACACCACGTCAGTCTGCCGTCAGAATCTGGCATCTGTTGATTCTCCCCTAGTGTCCATCCACTGCTCGTGTTCTAATCAAATTACTGTTTTCCAAACTCCACTCCCCCGTTATTTATGTCCTGCTTCCCCATAACAAAAAAAATTATAACAAACAAGCATGAGAGCAGACAGGAAGAAGTTGCCAGCAGTGCAAGTGCAAAAAAACTAGAAGACATTTTTTATGTTAAAATCTTTTTTTAATCAGGTTGTTCAGTTGTATATAATGTCGTCTTGGTTTGTATAAAGGTAACAAAAATGCTTAACACTTTTTATTATAACTTTTCAACATGATGCACAGCAGCCACAATGCTCTACAACATAGCCAAAGAATCTGGTTAAACACAAGGTCCCAAAGCCGAGACCTATTGGCTATGCCAAGGCTTGTTTTAAATATGGGGACAACTACTGCCTCCTGCCATGTTGGACCCACTGGCCATGCAAGAGCTGCTATTAGAAAATAGGTGATAATGGAGGCCCAGAAAAAGAGATGTCCTTTAAATCCCTTCATGAATGGCAATTGATTGGCTCAAACGAATAGCAGCCCCATGTTCATAAAAATTGCTTTCTTGGGTGGTGTGTCTGCTTCTGACTATTTTGTCAAGGATCTTGGAAAAGTGTGATGGTGATTTATTAGTCTTGTCTGTTGTGTTATCCCTTCGGATTAGGTCCGCAGAGTACGTGTGACCGGTCACGCGGACTCTGCGGACCTGATACGAAGGGATAACACAACAGACAAGACTTTAATAAATCATCATCACACTATCTGACTAGCGATAAGGAACATGGAACATAAGAATATGCACAAATACTGTAAGAAAATCCTGATCTGGGTTTATTTATACCTTGGTCATTTTTAGACCGAATATGTTGCCCTGAGGAAGTCTGCTGTGATTGGAACAGCATAAGACGAAACACGTGTTGGTGAAGGGGCGTGTCTTATATGATTGAATGAAAGACTACTGAAACCACGACCTCAGCTTGGGATTTCTGTGTGCTTGGAGACGTCGTGATTTGCATATTCTGGACTCTGTCCAACTGAGAAGGAATGGATGTCTCCTTCTCCTCCTGAAGCACCAGAAGATACATGGATTTTGAATAGACAATATTTTTTACTTCCTATAAAACTAGTGTGGTAGAGTGCGCCTGTCGAACCTAGCCATTGCCTTCAAATGCATGGTTTAACCAACCTGTTTTGATTGAGCAGAGGTGTGTTGCCCATACTACATCTTAGTGAAATGTAGGCACCAAGAGAGGTGAATGCATTAATGGTGACTCTAGGGTCACCCTCCTGCAGTAAGCTCTGTTGAATTAGCACCTGGTTGTTCTCCTGAAATTCCTTCCTATATTGAACCTTATCCACTTGGTTCCACTTAATGTGGGCCCCCCTGTTATTAGTAAATTTAAAGGTCCTGCATGGAGCCTAAGTGTCTTTGGTGTCAAGTTCAATTTGCAGGTATAATGTAAGAGGGTTATGATCACTGATGCAACTTATCACTACCTCATAATTTGAAAAAAGAGAAAGCAAATTAGATAAAAACAATATATACATCTATTACAGTGCATTATCCCATACCATGATAAGTCGGAGAAAGATTACTGGTAGAGGACTTAAAACTCCTGCACAAACACTAGAATACTAGCCATCATTATTCTATTTCAGGCATTCCCATAAGGGATATGTATAAAAGTGCATTAGTGGTAAATCTAAAGTGTTATACAACCCACAAGCTGCTATGGTTTCAGGGTTGCAAATGTGAATATTTAAACCCCCATGCAGGAAATCGAGGTTTCCCTTTTCTGCGTGGTCTCCATTCTCAACAGATGGTCTTCTAGATAGTCAATGTCCTTGGTCACTGAAGTGTCAAAGATGTTTTGGTAAAAGTTTATCAACAAAATATCGAAAGAGTTTTGGAGCTTCAGTTGTGGTATTTGATAGTAGGGGGTGTGATGCAGATCCTTGATAGACAATTTTGTAAGTTTAACGGCGACAAATCTTGCCAACGGGGAAAGAGGGGGGTCTGGTTTCACTCACTTGCTAACACAAAATGGGAGCTGGGCTGAACTGCTTAACATAGAGGTCTGAGCACAGAGCAAGGGAGAATGTCAAGTCCAACGGTTTTCCTCAGGATCTGCACGCGACGAGCAAAGGCCCACCTCTCGATACCACCAACTCCAATTGTAAAATACTGGAGGATTGATGTGATCAAGCGGGGGGAAGGAAATTAGGAAGGGGACCGCTGGGAGGGAGACCTGTAAAGTAAAAGTTAAAAACAAACAACATACAAATTCCTGTTCTCCTGCGTTACAAATTCTGGTACATCAGTGATTGCCAATAATCATCAAATGATAATTGTGTACATGATTAAACTCCCAATTCTAAATTACCATACCAGCATTCATAAAAGAACAAATCCAAAGAAATAAATAAAGAAATCACTCATTCAGTTTTCGCATTATGCACTCGCAATGTTCATTGTTAAATCTCAGTCCAATCCTAGATTGTTATCTTTTGAGGAATAAACACACTCTAAAACCTTTCCTCACATTAGCATTCAAAATATCATCACAAAAGAATGCTGCCTTTTAGTCAAATAATGAGCGACTACATAATATGCAATTAGAACGTTTTCGAATTATGTGCAAAATAGCTTTTCCACTATTAACTCTGTTCCAGAATAACTAAACACTCCAAATGTCAAAAGCGGCTTCACAATAATACTCGCTGTTCCAGAATAACTAAACACTCCAAATGTCAAATGCGGCTTCACAATAATACTCGCATCGAAGAAAATCAAAGTGGGTAAAAAGGTGCGTGGCCGCACGAACAAAATCACCAAGAGAGCTTCACAAAGTATGAAACTCGAGCGACCAACTTCCACTGAAGCTGGTAGATGGCAGCTAACTTTAAATAGCGAAAAGCCTCGCTCAGAATGATTGTTTTGACCAACCTTCCCAGAGCGCTAAAGAATCACCGATCCCTTCATGAGATAGGCTTCAGAATAGCGAGCACAGCAGGAAGGGCGTGTCCCCAGACGTTAACGTCTGAACATCAGTACATCCCCCAGAGCAATATGGGAAATGAAGTCTCTGGCCTGAAACCTCCTTCCTGATCAGCACCTGCAAAGAGAAAAAAAAACAAGCATAGACACAAACAAGACAAACTACAATACAGCACAACAAAAACATGAAAATGCAACAATTAACCCCTTGCGTGCGGGTTTATTTCTCCCGCTGTGCGGGAGAAATAAACGGCGTTCGGGAACACGACATCTCCCGGCCATCGTGCGCACTCGCCCACCGTAATGCACGACGGCCGGGAGACGTCGTGCGCACGCAAGGGGTTAAATGACCAACTCACATGTATGAAAAGACAAATAAACATGTGCTACCTTTACACATGATAATGACACCATGACCACCAACGAGTTCGTGATACAGCGCCATGTGCACGCCCACAACATTTCTTAGCACAAAAGGGCATAGGCCAATAAAGACGATGATGTTCAATTATGGCAACAACTGGGGGAGGTGAGGCGGGCCCTAGACCGCGCACCGCCCTAGTTCTGACAGTATTCCCCCCTCCCAAGCGCAGTCTAGGGCCTGGCTTTTGTGGATAACGGAGGTGGAAACGCTGCACCAAACGATGTGCATGAAGAGAACTAGCTGGTTCCCAAGTGTCGTTTTCTGGAACATAACCTTTCCAAGAAAGTAAATACCATAACCTGGTACCTCTGAACTTTGAATCCAAAATGTCTCGTACCTCATACTCCCATTGACATTAACCAACAAAGGCGCTGGTTGTGCACGACTGGACGTAGGAACCGTTTTCAAAAGAGAAGTATGAAAGACAGGATGAATTCGTAATGTGGTAGGCAATTGTAGTTTGTACGTGACAGGATTTATTTGTCGCAGTACTTTATAAGGCCCAATATATTTTGGGTGAAACAAACTCTTAGTCTTGAAAGTAGAGTTTTTGGTTGAAATGAGGAAATATGAATTTTTATGATCAATTGTGTCCCCTATCTAGACCCCAACGGCTCCATGTACATGCTACAAGTACATGTATGTTCCCTCCACTTCAAGCTATGAAGACGCAAATACAATTGTGTCCAACGTTAATATGTCCTCTTTCAGATCTGCCATGAATGGGTCAGATATTCCGTTCCTAAGTATGCCTTGCCACCGTCTTTATATGGTATACTTTTCACGTTTTCCAGCTCTGGCAAGGTAGGCCCTGAATTCTGCCATCGAGCTTTTCCTGCTTCTGCCTCTGAATACTCCAGCCTGGACCTGCATCTGTATCCATGAACTTTGTCTTACTTCCTGCGCGGCTAACGGTGCCTAGCCCGGCCTGTTGCCTGCCAAAACTGTATTCAGCCTTCAAGTTATCTGCTCCGCTCCTCGAGAAATGCATTCCTGTCTAGTAGCTTAGGTAAACATCCCTCCAGCTGCAGAGCAAAGGGCCCGGCCTTACTGTCTCCGTGCAAGTAATTCATGACTTTCGTTACCATGGTAGGCCCATGCCCCCTCACATCTCATGTAGACACTTAGACGCTTGTACACGCACTAGCAGTCAGTATAGAATAGACTCTGTCCGAAAAGACCTTTCCTTCCAGATAATATAGTTCCTTAAACACAAGATATTAGATATGATTTGGGATTAGGTTGTCCTGACATCCCAGACTTTTGTCTCCTCATGTAGGGCTAAATGTCGAGTTCCCTTCACCCTCTAGTTTCACGTCAATCACACGTCATGCGGCTGTGCGCGCATCTCTGCCATGTATTTCTGCTGACTTTGCAGGATTCTTTTATGGATCGACCCACTTGTGTCATCATCATAATGACGTTTCTAGTATACGCCTTTATGCACGCCTATTGTAACGTCTTTTTTATTACGTATGTGTATTCTTATCTTTCCTATCAGCTGTTACGCCTCCTGCATCTGTCTTTACTGTAATGCATTTAATATAAATATGACAACCTGTCAATAATGTATGGCTGATCCCTTCCTGAACCTTCGTGGTGACGGAACTCGATTGCCTGGTTCGAACCATCATTCCTTTGTAAGGAATAAATTCCCTTTTATAACCTCAAATACCACGGATTCTGCCTCTTATTTTTACTGAGTTATTCTTATTGAATTTTACCGCATAAATTAAGTCTAGGTAATTTAAATTTACCACATAATTGGCGCCCGAAAGGGACACCTCTCACACCCCACGCGCCGGAGGTGCGTTGCAGACCCGGTCTCCTACCACAGCCGGACGGACAATTACGCGTACCCGCAGGATTTCCTGTATCTCCCTCAGGCCAACGGGGGCGACTGAGGCTGCGATCAACACCCAGACGAGGCGGTGAGGAGTGCGGAGAATCCCGACCAGAGCCTAGCTGAGAGAGCAAGATCCGAGGTATACAGAGGCCCACCAGATTCCGAAGTTCCGAAGTATCTAAGTCACGAGTCGAGTACCAGTCCAGTTTGGTCTAGTCCAGTCCAGACTTCCGAGGCCTTCCGTTCCGTGCTTCCCGGTGAGTATCGTTGCTGGGGACGCATCTAGACGTGCACATTAGTTTGTGCCGGTCAAGACGGGTTTGGGTACACAGACCTGGTCTGCACTGTTTTAGCAGTGTATCCGTACTGTTTAGCAGTACATACGGTATATTTAGTATTATGCAGTTAACTAGTTTTATTCTAATTATTATTGTTCGTTTCTAAAAAGTTTGTGATATGTTTTAAATGTCGTGGTATGAGTGATTGTTCGATCTTCATTATTGTGTTTATTGTATTAATTGTGTTCAAGACCGAGTAAGAATTAAGTAGCAAGGTTCAAGATGCCGTTATTTTCAAAATTAAGACAGATAAAAACTAGAAAAGGGATACTCGAGGAAGCTGTTCCCATCCCACCTAGGGACACTCCAGGGTACTTTATGTACCATAAACATGGCCTAGATGCCGTATTATATCTTGATCTATGGGTGGACTACACCAAGGATTTAGCAGAGAGTCAGAGATGGCCCGTTGCTGGAACATGGGATGCAGATTGCATCATGAGAATAGAAGAAGTATTATGGAAAAAGAAAGCCAGACAGTCACAGAAAGATGCCATTGAACTATGGCGTAAAGAATCGCATAGGCGCACAGAGAAAGCGCTCAGAAAGGAAGAGAAAAGTAGGGAAGATTCAGAAAGAGCTCGAGAAAACATATTAATTGACGAAGGTATCCGAGTAAAAACAGAACAAGTAGACAGACAACGAAACACTCTTATGAATGGTATGTATCCTCTTCTGGCCGAGGGTTTGCCTAAAGCCACCCTGGAGGTACCAAAAGATCTGCCACCTCCATTACTCCCGATTAAAGTACATCCCAAGACCGCAAAGGACATTTTCCTTTCTTCCTATTTAGATGATGCAGCCCCCGAATATGCTAATGGTGCGCAGCCACGCACACCACCTGTTAACGACGCTCAACCCCAAGGTCAGCTGCACCCACCTCCGCAGCAACAAACCCCTCCTCACGTTCTAAACATTCCATCTGTTTCTACAGTCCTTCCTGCACCCACACTCTCTACTCTACACCCAACAAATCCTTTTGGACTTGGCACCTCAGGAGGTGCGACAGGAGGTTTTTCCACGCCACCGCCAGCAACTAGATTGACTTATAGGGATTTAGCACACCAACGTACACCCCAAAGAGCTAATGACAATATATTAAATGAGCCTCTTACAGATTGTAGATATGATCCAGTGCCAGGTAAGCACGACAGGATGTTGCTATCTTCAGTACGTTTACGACGAGTTGCAAACTATTTAATGACATTACCAGGAATGGTTGAACATCTAGACAAAATATATCGCTTTGTCCAAACAGGGCAAGGTCCTGAAAGTATTGGCGAGGCCATGGAATACCAGAAAGTAGATATGCAGAAATTATTGTTACGCTTTTTCATAAACTGCTTGATCAGAAACAGAGATAGGCCTGAGGTAGATCCGGAGGAAATGCAAGTACTTACCAGATGGGGTCAGAATATAGCAGACGGAAAACATGATAAACAGAAGTATATAGAAGTCATGTGCCGAAAGATCAGAAAAGAAGTAGAACGAATACATGAAAGAAGATTAGAAGCAGATAAAACTGAATCAGAGGAAGAGGAGGAGGAACAGCCAGAAATGAACACAGGACAATTAGAATTACCAGCTAGACAAACGATAGCTTATGTAGGAAAAGGAAGATCTTTCAATAATCCAATACGTCCGATACGTCCAGAATGTAACAGAATTTTTCAAACAGTTATCTCAAATCCAAGGACCCCTGAACACTTATTCCAGGCTACTGATAAATTACTTCGAGAACGAAGGGGGTACCATGTGCTCGATTCTATGGATGAACAAGAATTAGCCAGGTCAGCAGTACAATGGGCTGACAGTTCTGAAAAATACAGTGATGATGCGCTAGCACACACGTTTCTGAATCTCACCCCAGATGAGCAGCGTTTAGCTAGTATATACATGATACAACATCTCCTTATATTATATAAAGGCCAACACTCCGATCCTGGTCCCCTACCTGATATACTGATAGAACTACTCATGAATAAATGGAGAGGTCTAGGTACCGATCTAATTAAAGTAATTCTAGAATACCGACATAGATATAGTGCCTTTTTGTGTCCAGAACATGATCCAGCTCCTTCCATGGAGAGAAAAACGTATTACATAGACAGACAGAATCCCTTACGCGAAGTACACCCAGTTATAAATGATGATAATACGTTTAGACGCGTGTTTGTGTACACGCCCATAACTAAAATAGAACTATTGGAAATGAAAAAATTAGTGCCCAGCCATGACAAAGATCCAGCAGGTTTTCACCGTGAACTAAAGGACATGTTACTCATGGGTGATTATACCTATCCTGACATTATGAAAATATTGAAAGTATTATTGCCTGCCGGTATTTACGAGAAACTCAAAGAAAAAGAGTGGGAAGTGGGAGACCAAAAGATTGATTGGACAGTATTAGAAAACGAAGAAAATGCCCGAACTGCAGGCGTAGGGCTTGGGGACAAAACTAAAGCATTACCAGGATTATTAGTACAAGTATTGCCACGTTTATTAACTACGAAAAAGGAAGACTGGGGAGCAATCTCAGCTTGTAAACAGAAACCCGATGAAGACACTAGTGATTTTTATTCCCGATTTGAAAAATGTTTTGGTATTACTAGCGGCCTGAAAGCAAGTAGCGAGTCATATCCACATCTTTTTGTAACAAAACTAGTCGAGAATTCCCTGCCACAGGTTAAAAACAGAGTATTGAAAGTTGAGAGCACTTGGCAAGCTAACACTCCTTCACAGATGTTACAAATGTTACAGTATCACCAGAATAGAATTAGAGAAGAACAAGAACACGAACAAAGACGTATGAAAGACACGAAAATGAAAATGCTCGTCGCTCAGTCAGTTCCAGCTGACGGTCATAAAAAGGGTACGACACAGTCCAGTAATTCAGCGGTTCCCGTTAAAGGGACATGCAACTATTGTAAACAGCCAGGTCATTATATAAACGACTGTGCAGTTCTGAAACATAATATCTCTACGGGTAAAACCAAGGAGAGACCACGTCCGCCTAGACAGGACCAGATCCAACAACAAGCACCGCAACATGTACAGCCTATGCCGGTTCCACAACAGACTGTAGTGGTACCACAGCCACAGCCTATTGCTGCAACACAAAACACGACACAACAGATGTACCAGTATGCACAAAATGATTATCCAGATTATCAGCGCTACACATGAAATAGCCTAGAGAGGGAAGTTGGCTTACCCCTTATTGAGGTTCCTGTAGATCAAGAGGGTCCTTATGTACAGAGTCAAGTATTAGGGAAAGACAGAAAGTTTCTACTTGATACAGGGGCAAGCAGAACAACTATAAGTCACGACGAAGTCCCAGGGGCACCCCTCTCAGGCTCACAAAATATTTCCCTTGGTTTCTCAGGAAAGCCTACTATTAACGAAGTATCGCAACCGCTCGCATTTACAGTTGGTCCATTGACACGGACTACAGATCTATTGCTTACAAAATCATGCCCAGAAAACTTGTTAGGTATAAAAACATTGAAAGCTCTAGGAGCTATAATATGTTGTTCTCCGGACGGAGTACGACTATTTTTGCGTGACTTTAAAGGTCACTACGTGTCAAGAGACATGGATCACCGGTTACAGAATCTACCTGCACATTTATGGGCAAAAGGCCCCACTGATGTAGGTTGTATGCACATTACACCATATCGAGTCACACTCAAAGCAGGAGTGGTATTACCACGAATGCGACAATACAAGTTACCTCCAGATGCTGTAGTGGCTTTAATGCAAATCATTGACGAGCTCATTGCACAAGGAGTGGTTGTAGAAACCGACTCCAATGTATGTAATTCTCCGATCATTCCGATTCTTAAACGAACTGATCCAAAAGCACCCCCAGTATATCGATTAGTTATTGATCTGCGCGAATTGAATAAATGCATTGTACCACAATATCCTGTGGTCCCAGATATCTCTTCATTACTGACAGCTATTGATTCAGAAGCAACGTTCTTTACTGTAATTGACCTCAAGAACGCCTTCTTTAGCGTCCCAATCGATCCAGAAAGCCAATATTTGTTCGGATTTAGTTTAAATGGACGAAGTTTTAAATTTGCACGCGCACCTCAAGGATTTACAGAAAGTCCTAGCATCTACAGCCAAGCACTGAAAAGACAACTTGACAGTATCCACATGCCAGTTAACACTGCACTGCTTCAGTATGTCGATGATCTGCTGATCACCGCCCGAAGCGAACCCGAATGTGAAAAAGCATCACTGACGGTTTTACATTTTCTGGCCGACAAGGGGCACAAGGTGTCCCCTTCGAAGCTGCAATTCTGTGCCCAGCAAGTTGTGTACCTAGGGCACTTGCTGTCCAAATGGGGGAGACAGCTCACACCTGACCGCATCCAGTTAATTGTAAACATGCCACCACCCAAGACACAAAAGGAGGTACGGGCCTTCATAGGCCTCACTTCGTACTGTAGGCAGTGGATTCCCCAATATGCATTCCTAGCAAAACCACTCATTCAGTTGACAACCCAGGAGGCAGCGACATCGACTGTCCTCCCTTGGACTCCAGAACATACACAAGCATTTGAAGACTTAAAGAAAGCTTTATGCCAAGCACCTGTTTTAGCGACACCATGTTACAGTAAGCCTTTTACACTCTTTGTTACAGAACGTGAAGGTACTGCTTTGTCAGTACTCACTCAGGAACAAGCAGGATCACACAAACCATGTGCTTACTTTTCTAGCACGTTAGATCCCGTAGCTCAAGCTCTTCCTGCGTGCCTGAAATCAGTTGCAGCGACAGCTCTAGCGATCAGACAAAGCGATTCCATAGTATTAGGACATCAATTGACAGTACAAGTACCACACGCAGTAGAGGTTCTCTTGAACCGGACACAAACACAACACTTGACTATAGCACGACTGACAGGTTACGAACTAACATTGTTTCAGCCACACATAGAAATCAGACGTTGTAGTACATTAAATCCTGCCACACTTTTGCCATTAAGTGGAACAGACCCACTGGCACATGATTGTATTGAAGTCATTACTATTACGACGAAACCCAGACAAGACTTGACAGACGTCCCATTACCAGACCCAGACCTGACACTTTATTTGGATGGTTCATGTATGAGAACAAGTACAGGAGAGTTAGTGGCCGCTTATGCAGTCACGACAGACACCGAAGTCATAGAAACAAATTGTATTGACGCATTATCAGCTCAAGCAGCAGAACTTATTGCTCTGACACAAGCCTGTATTCAAGCCAAAAATAGAAAAGTTAACATATACACAGATTCACGTTATGCTTTCGGAGTTGTACACGACTTCGGAGTCCTTTGGCGAGAGAGGGGTTATTTGACTTCTCACGGTGCCAACATTCAACACGGTCCCCTCATTCAAGCTCTGTTAGATGCAATACATCTACCTACTTCAATATCTATCATGAAGTGCAAAGCCCATACAAGTGTCACCGATATTATTTCCCAGGGTAACGACCTAGCAGACCGAACAGCTAAGCAAACAGCACAGAATAGGACTCATGCAACGGACGTGACAAAGACAATAGTTCCGACATCGACACACTGCATGACAGTTAGGGATTCCGCCCTTGATGTAATTGACATACAGACACATGCTACACCAGAGGAAATAAAGAAATGGACTGAATTAGGAGGGATCCAAACAGATCAGGGATGGATGACGAAGGGAAAATCTATATGGTTTCTCCCCGACTCAATGGTTCAAGTTATCATTAACACAATACATAGTCCAGCACATCTAGGAGAGAAAGCTATGTTAGACAGTATTCAACACATTTGGTTCAACAAACACTTACGAGCTGCAGCCAAACAGAAAGTCCGAACTTGTATGATTTGTTGTCAGTTCAACCCAGGTAAAGGCGTACCTGTAGAGCAGGGTGGATTTCAACCTCCCGATCACCCTTTTGAAGTCCTCCAGATGGATTATATCCAGATGGAACGATGTCGAGGATTCAAATATGTCCTCGTAGTTGTATGCGCTCTTTCCCGTTGGACAGAGGCATATCCCGTCTCAGATTACACTGCCCCGACTACTGCCAAACAATTAGTTCGTGAATTCTTCCCACGGTATGGTTTGCCCCGTATCGTGTACTCAGATAATGGCCAGCCGTTCTCATCCGAGCTAATGAAACACATTTCACTCTTGTTAGGCTATCAATGGAAATTCCACTGTGTCCGACATCCCGAGGCAGCAGGTCTCGTGGAACGTCATAATCAGACCCTGAAAATTCGACTTTCAAAAATCTGTAGAGAGAAAGGCGTCGACTGGATAGTAGCCTTACCAGTTGCACTCTTTTACATGAGAATGGTAGCACATTCTCGCACAGGGCTATCCCCGTACGAGGTGGTCTTCGGTAGGCCACCAAATATGTGGGGGACGCCTATACCTCGTAAAATCACTGATGTTGATTGTAATATGCTGACAGATTACCTTGCTTCCTTGATGTCTGCACTACAATCTTGCCGTTTACAGGTAGCTGCAGCCTTTCCCGACAACACCGAGGTGAAGCCCCATGAAGTGGTTCCTGGAGACCTAGTCTTCATAAGAAACTTCGACAGGAGGAGCCCGTTGGAGCCTCGCTGGCAAACGCCAAAGCTGGTACTTCTAACGACGAGGACAGCAGTGAAGGTCGAGGGTCGCAAGGGTTGGTTACACTCGAGCCATATCAAGAAATTTCATGGACTACCATCTGATTTGAACTCTCAGCCCTGCCCCCTTCCAGAGACTGATTCAAAACTCCCCCTGGTTGAAAAGACCGAATCTCAAGACTATAAACTGAAATTAAGGTCTAGCAAGTCAGACAATTCGATTGTTTAAGTCCTCTCTAAGGTGAATCGGTTGAATAAGTCTCTGACATGTATCCTCTAGACCGAATTAGAGAGAGAAATAGACAGAAACAGCTCAAGAAACATGCATACTGTAAATCACTTCATAGTCACTGTATAGTGACATTGTTGATTATGTTTTTTCTAAGTCTTTTTATTATTGCTGCAAGTATACTGTTGCACATGTACTATCCTATTTTCAAGCGTGCTTATTCTGCTTACAATGTTACTGCCGAACATTCTTTTAGTGAACTACCTCCACATGAGTTGTCCTATAGATTTGCGCTGCGCAACAACACATTCATTAGTATGTTACACCATTTCCATCAGACCAGCAATGCTACAAATTGTTGGATATGTGGCCGACTTCCTCCCTATCAGAGGTACAAGGGAGTTCTGCCTCTCTTTCCGTACCCGTTCACACACAATGGTTCCTGTGGATCATGGTTTAGTTTGATTAACTCTTTAGATTCAAACACTGTAGTTTACCAGAGCAACTGGGTATGGGGAAACCTGAACTTAGTTTTGCTTAAAGCCTGTTACCCTAACAAGGAGGGACTTCCCAAAAGAACAGGAACTGACCTAGAAAATGAAGTATATGGATTAGGTAATTTTACACTTAACCTCATGATTCTGAATGTTGAATCTGAAGCTGCACTAGTCTTGCCTGCTATGTCAGTATTACCAGTCAAAGGTGAATTCTGTGTAAGAAAGAATGGTTCAGTACACCTGGGTCATAGTAAATGTACTACTGTGATCGAATTCAGTGATAAAGGCAAGTCTACATTTAGAGCTTCCCGTCATTCCTACTTCATATGTGGTCATACCGCATATATACGCCTACCTCTAGATTGGGATGGTACCTGTTACATTGCATTCCTTTTGCCACCTGTTTTCCTAGCCCCTCCTGATTATCATAGAAATACTAATCTAGTACACCATAGACCCCAGAGAGATATCCCGATTGTTGACTACACTGAAACAGCATGGGAACAATATACAGACTTCAATAAAGGTCTCTTTCCTTACATAGGTGTTGTCTCAAATAGTAAACTGATACGTAGATTAACCAGAACCCTTGAAGCAGTAGTGAATGAAACTACTTCCGCCCTAGGCAACTTAACAGAGGAGCAGTCTGCGATGCGGATTGTTGTTCTCCAAAATCGTCTTGTCCTTGACGTCATCCTAGCCGATAGGGGCGGAGCCTGTAGGGTCATCGGATCAGGTTGCTGTGTTTTCATTCCAGAAAACGCGCCATCCGTATATAAAGCCATAACTCGTCTTCACAAGATTGCAAACCAGATACATCAGAATCCAGGCACCTGGACATGGTCCGGTTGGTTCTGGAGCGTGTTGTTAGCCTGGGGATGGAAAGTCCTATCCTTCCTAGGTATTGGCCTTCTCATAGTATTCAGTTGTTGCCTGTGTCTACAATGTGGACCAGCGATTTGCGGCCTGTGTGCCACATCGTGTATTCCACGTTCAAGTTTTCATTCAAGATCCCGGAAGAAGAAAGAAGAGCAAATGATGTTACATGAACAGATTGATGGATTCCTGAAGATCGATATTTCATGAAGGGTCCGTAGGGGACAAGGAGGGAATGAGGAAATATGAATTTTTATGATCAATTGTGTCCCCTATCTAGACCCCAACGGCTCCATGTACATGCTACAATTACATGTATGTTCCCTCCACTTCAAGCTATGAAGACGCAAATACAATTGTGTCCAACGTTAATATGTCCTCTTTCAGATCTGCCATGAATGGGTCAGATATACCGTTCCTAAGTGTGCCTTGCCACCGTCTTTATATGGTATACTTTTCACGTTTTCCAGCTCTGGCAAGGTAGGCCCTGAATTCTGCCATCGAGCTTTTTCCTGCTTCTGCCTCTGAATACTCCAGCCTGGACCTGCATCTGTATCCATGAACTTTGTCTTACTTCCTGCGCGGCTAACGGTGCCTAGCCCGGCCTGTTGCCTGCCAAAACTGTATTCAGCCTTCAAGTTATCTGCTCCGCTCCTCGAGAAATGCATTCCTGTCTAGTAGCTTAGGTAAACATCCCTCCAGCTGCAGAGCAAAGGGCCCGGCCTTACTGTCTCCGTGCAAGTAATTCATGACTTTCGTTACCATGGTAGGCCCATGCCCCCTCACATCTCATGTAGACACTTAGACGCTTGTACACGCACTAGCAGTCAGTATAGAATAGACTCTGTCCGAAAAGACCTTTCCTTCCAGATAATATAGTTCCTTAAACACAAGATATTAGATATGATTTGGGATTAGGTTGTCCTGACATCCCAGACTTTTGTCTCCTCATGTAGGGCTAAATGTCGAGTTCCCTTCACCCTCTAGTTTCACGTCAATGACACGTCATGCGGCTGTGCGCGCATCTCTGCCATGTATTTCTGCTGACTTTGCAGGATTCTTTTATGGATCCACCCACTTGTGTCATCATCATAATGACGTTTCTAGTATACGCCTTTATGCACGCCTATTGTAACGCCTTTTTTATTACGTATGTGTATTCTTATCTTTCCTATCAGCTGTTACGCCTCCTGCATCTGTCTTTACTGTAATGCATTTAATATAAATATGACAACCTGTCAATAATGTATGGCTGATCCCTTCCTGAACCTTCGTGGTGACGGAACTCGATTGCCTGGTTCGAACCATCATTCCTTTGTAAGGAATAAATTCCCTTTTATAACCTCAAATACCACGGATTCTGCCTCTTATTTTTACTGAGTTATTCTTATTGAATTTTACCGCATAAATTAAGTCTAGGTAATTTAAATTTACCACAGAAAGCCAAACTTTGTCTCCAGGCTGATAAACAGGACCAACTGCATGATGTTTATCATATTGTTCTTTATATTTTAACTTGGCACGAGCAAGATTTTTCTGAATTTGACGATTAATTTGTTGCATGTGAAGCACAGTATCTTGCACTGCTGGTGTATCTTGGATTGTTTTAGGCAATGTTAATGGCATGGTTGTAGGTGTATAACCATAAAGTCCCATAAACGGTGTGGTATGCGTAGAGAAATGTGGAGAAGAATTATACGCTAGTTCAGCCATCCACAGAAGATCTAACCAAGACCTATTGGTTTCTGAAACATAGCAGCGTAAGTACTGTTTTAAAGTTTGATTCAGTCGCTCAGTTTGACCATCGGTTTGCGGATGGTAACTTGTAGACATGTTAGACATAATAGATAACGTGTGACACCATTGTTGCCAAAATTTAGAAGAGAATTTCGAACCTCGATCAAATAAAATGACAGTTGGCAATCCATGTAATCGCACAATATGTTGAAGAAAAAGCAGAGCCAGTTGACTGGAAGTGGGCAACTTTTTGCAAGCAATAAAGTGGGCATATTTAGTCAAACTGTCTATCACCACTAAAATAACAGTATATTGTTGTGCCGCAGGCAATCCTGTAATGAAATCCAAGGCGACATGTTCCCACGGTCTTGTAGGAATAGGTAATATTTGTAGCAATCCCTTTGGTTTAATATGATCGGTTTTATTCCTAGCACATACTTCACAATTTAGTACCATTGGGGTGATATCTTTGACCATAGTTGGCCACCAGAAATTTGTTTGTATTTTTTCCACCGTTTTCCTTACTCCAAGATGTCCGGCTAAAGGAAGGACATGCAACCAAGAAAAAACTGTTTCTTGTAACTCTTTAGTGGATAAGAACAACTTATTGTCTTTTAAAGGGATTCCTTGTTTCACTGTTTGTTGTTTACCGTTGTTTATCCAATCTGACCAACTAGATGGAGGAAAATGATCACGAATATGATCCAAAAATTGTTCTGCAGATAATACACACAGGACTTTTGTAGGAGTGATAATAGACTGAGGTGGATCCAAATGTCTTTGTAAAGAGGAATCTTTTATAGAAAGAGCATCTGCTTTTTTATTGTCTGAACCTCGACGGTAAGTTACAAGAAAATCATACTCTGCAAAGAATAGCGTCCAGCACAGTTGTCGTGGAGTTAACACCCTTGCATCACTCATAAATTGAAAGTTTCTATGATCTGTGAACACTGTCACAGTGAAACGGGCTCCCAAAAGATGATGACGCCATTCTTTAAAGGCGTCATGAATAGCAAGAAGCTCTTTTTCCGCAATCGTATAATTTTTTCTGCGGGGTTAAGTTTCCTTGACATGTAAGCTACAGGGTGTAACTGACCAGTATTACTGTGTCTTTGCGATAAAATTGCTCCTATTGCAATGTCTGATGCATCAGCCTCTACAATAAATGGTTTATTTATATCTGGGTGTGTTAGAATTGGAGCAGCTGTAAAAGCTCTTTTTAAAGATGTAAAAGCTGAATTGGCCTCCGGAGTCCATTCAAAAGTTACTCTCTTTCGCAATAACTTGGTGATAGGAGCTACCACCAAAGAAAAATGATCGATAAATCGCCGATAAAAATTAGCAAAACCCAAAAAACATTGGACATCTCTCACAGTTTTTGGTATGGGCCAATCTGCTACGGCTTGTATCTTTTGTTAGTCATTTGCATTCCTTCAGGAGTTAAAATCACTCCTAAAAATTCTACGTTTTTGACATGAAAATCACATTTGGACAGTTTGCAATATAAATGATGTTTCCGCAACGTAGTCAATACCTTGGTAACATGTGTTTGGTGCAAGTCTTCAGAGGTGGAATAGATAAGTATGTCATCGATGTAAACTATGACAAATATATCCAAAAATTCTCGCAAAACATAATTCAAGAAAAATTGAAATGCTGCCGGGGCATTGCACAACCAAAAAGGCATGACTAAATATTCAAAAAGGCCATACCTAGTCCTGAATGCAGTTTTCCACTCGTCACCCTTTCGGATGCGAAGAAGTGGTATGCTCCACGAAGATCAAGTTTGGTGTAGATCACTGCAGTTTTTACTTGATCTATCAAGACCGGAATGAGTGGTAGTGGGTATTTGTTTTTTATCGTAATCTTGTTCAATGCCCTGTAATCAATACACGTTCGCAAATCTTCATTTGCTTTAGGAATAAAAAAAAGTGGGGATGCTGCTGGTGATCGAGAAGGACGAATGAATCTGTTTTCTAAGTATTGATCTAAATACTGACGCAGATGTTGATTCTCTGGTTCAGTCAAAGCATAAATTCGGCAATTCGGAACTGAAGCTCCAGGCATCAGGTCAATTTGACAATCATAAGACCGATGAGGTGGAAGAAGAGCTGCTCTGGATTCACTAAATACATCTTGAAACTGTAAATACTGAGATGGTACAGCAATGTCTTTTTCGTCTGCTGTAGCGATTTGTGCTTTGCTCTTGATCTCAAAGTGAGTTTTAGAAAGACAATGAGTGGAACAATATGTAGAATCACAATATAAAGTTCCTTGTTGCCAATCAATTCATGGGTTGTGTAAACACAACCAGGGCATGCCTAGAATAAACCCATAATGTGGGGCTTGAATGACATCAAATTGAAGTTTTTCAGAATGATCTTGTTTTTTAGCATCTTAAAATTCCATGGCAATTTCCACAGTCTGTAAAGTTACAGGACCTCCAGCTAAGACTTTACCATCAACCGCCTGTACAATTTCTGGGGTTGGTTTTTTCTCACAGGATATATGCAATTTCTGCGCAGTTTCTGCGTCAACAAAATTTCCAGTAGCCCCTGAATCTATTATAACCAATAACTGATGAACTGTATCCTCTTGAATCTTAATAAAGACAGTTAAACGAAGATGGGCCTTGTAATTGGTTACACAAGAGTTGACTGAAGGGAAAGCTAGAGCACCCAAGAGATCCCCTTCAAATCCTCTTGGGCCATTCAGTTTTCCGTCGTTGCATGTGTTGATACTGCCAAAGGCTTGGATGAGGTTGTCTTTCCTTTAGGTTTTATTGGACATTCCTTAACAAAATGCCCTTTTCGGCCACAGTACAAACATTTTCCATTTTTTCGTCGCAAGTCCTTTTCTTCTTTGCTTAACGGTTGTCTAATTGTTCCAATTTCCATTGGCTCGACTGTATTTTCTGGATTCACATACTGACTTCTGTATCTTTCTGAACGCCAGTTTCCTTTCTCACATTTTTTTTTATCATGTTTTCTTTCTGACAAAAGATGGTCCAATCGTAATGTGAGATTAATTAACTCAGGACATGAAGTAGGTTGAGGATCTATTTGTGCAAGCACATCCTTTAAATCGTCTTTTAATCCTTGGTAAAATATGGCAGAATCTTTTTTCTTCAGGCCATGAAGTTTCAGCAATTAGACGATTAAAATGAGATAAGTAGGTGACCAAGTCTCTATTCCCCTTTTTTAACTCTAGTTGTTCTTTATCTGCTGACAACGTAACTGCTCTTCTATCAAACACGTTTTCAAACTCTTCTATAAAACGTCGCCAATGATATAACAACGGGCTGTCTTGTCTTACAAGAGGCACAGCCCAAGTGGCGGCGTCTCCGCTTAAATATGAAATCAGAAAAGCTATCCTCGATTGAGGGTCTGGGAATGCAGCTGGTCTACAAGTAAAATGTAGTTCGACCTGCGTTAAGAAAATTTGCACCTTGAAAGGATCTCCAGAGAAGCGCTCTGGAGGAGCTAACAGGATTTGCGTAGGAATATTAACTGCAATGTTAGTAGAAGGTTTAGACTCAGATCTAGAAGAGGTGGTCGGCTGAAAGGTACCGCTTGCCCCTTGTTATCTACTTTAGTGGTTAACACAGCAGTGGCAGTCTTTGCTTCAGCTAAATCTCTTTGTATTTGCGTGACGACCTTCAAAAGATCATCTAAGGTGGCCATTGTCACGCAGCGTACAGATCAGGAAGAAAGAAATTCGTGGGCTCACTATTCTGTCAAGGCCAACGGTTTTCCTCAGGATCTGCACGCGACGAACAAAGGCCCACCTCTCGATACCACCAACTCCAATTGTAAAATACTGGAGGATTGATGTGATCAAGCGGGGGGAAGGAAATTAGGAAGGGGACCGCTGGGAGGGAGACCTGTAAAGCAAAAGTTAAAAACAAATAACATACAAATTCCTATTCTCCTGCGTTACGAATTCTGGTACATCAGTGATTGCCAATAATCATCAAATGATAATTGTGTACATGATTAAAGTCCCAATTCTAAATTATCATACCAGCATTTATAAAAGAACAAATCCAAAGAAATAAATAAAGAAATCACTCATTCAGTTTTCGCATTATGCACTCGCAATGTTCATTGTTAAATCTCAGTCCAATCCTAGATTGCTATCTTATGAGGAATAAACACACTCTAAAACCTTTCCTCACATTAGCATTAAAAATATCATCACAAAAGAATGCTGCCTTTTAGTCAAATAATGAGCGACTACATAATATGCAATTAGAACGTTTTCTAATTATGTGCAAAATAGCTTTTCCACTATTAACTCTGTTCCAGAATAACTAAACACTCCAAATGTCAAAAGCGGCTTCACAATAATACTCGCTGTTCCAGAATAACTAAACACTCCAAATGTCAAAAGCGGCTTCACAATAATACTCGCATCTAAGAAAATCAAGGCGGGTAAAAAGGGGCGTGGCCGCACGAACAAAATCACCAAGAGAGCTTCACAAAGTATGAAACTCGAACGACCCACTTCCACTGAAGCTGGTAGATGGCAGCTAACTTTAAATTTCGAAAAGCCTCGCTCAGAATGATTGTTTTGACCAACCTTCCCAGAGCGCTAAAGAATCACCGATCCCTTCATGAGATAGGCTTCAGAATAGTGAGCACAGCAGGAAGGGCGTGTCCCCAGACGTTAACGTCTGAACATCAGTACATCCCCCAGAGCAATATGGGAAATGAAGTCTCTGGCCTGAAACCTCCTTCCTGATCAGCACCTGCAAAGAGAAAAAGAAAACAAGCATAGACACAAACAAGACAAACTACAATACAGCACAACAAAAACATGAAAATGAAACAATTAAATGACCAACTCACATGTATGAAAAGACAAACATGTGCTACCTTTACTCATGATAATGACACCATGATCACCAACGAGTTCGTGATACAGCACCATGCGCACGCCCACAACATATCTTAGCACAAAAGGGCATAGGCCAATAATGACGATGATGTTCAATTATGGCAACACCTGGGGAGGTGAGGCGGGCCCTAGACCGCGCACCGCCCAAGTTCTGACAGAGAAATAAGGAGGGAAAAACAGATAGTCACGGGGCATCAGAGGGAAAAAGAACTACAGATTTTGGACTGCAAATCCCACAATTCAACAGGTCTTTGGTTCACTGCAATCTGGGGCACTGGGAAACTGCAGGTCACAAAATGAAGGTGAATGTTTCAGGGTTCACCCAGCAAACCCTTAAAGGGCATGGGCAGGTGTGAGAGGAAGGCTCAGTGTTGCCTGGGAACTGGGGAGCCAATCATCAGGCTTAGGTTTGCTGGCCCTAGGGGGTGGAGGGGCGGGGGTCTGGGAAGCTGCTCCTCTATTCAGAATCTCCTAGGAGACAGACAGACTCAATCCACACTTTGGACTTCTGCAGGTTATTGTTATTGTTATTGTTATATTGGATTTATATCGCGCCCTGTCACCTGCAGGTCTCTAGGCGCTCGGAAATCGATGGTAACAACAATAATCTTGGCAAAACACAGAATGAAAGACACTCCCTGGTCTAGATTACACTCAGGATTCTTCTAAACAACAGTGTTTTTAGCATCTTTCTAAACCGCAGGAGGTTCCCTTCCCTGCGCAGCACCTCAGGCAGCGTGTTTCATAGCTGAGGAACTAACACAGAGAAGGCTCTTCCTCCCTTAGTTACTAATTTGTAACGGGGACAGACCAATAGCTGAGAATCTGAGGATCTAAGTGTTCTCACTGGGCTGTACAACTCCAAACGATCTGTAATGTAGGCTGGTGCCTGACCGTAAATTGCCCTATGAGCCGTGCATAAGGTCTTAAATTCCACTCGCTCTTTAATGGGGAGCCAATGCAGGCTATGTAGCAGGGGGGAGGCCTTAGTTCTCCTTGGGAGTCTGAAAATAAGTTGTGCAGCGTCATTCATCACGACCTGTAGCCTGTTAGTCAGAGTTTTAGGTAGGCCGAGATAGAGAGCGTTTCCGTAATCTATCCTTGAGATAACAGTTGCTGCTACGATTGAGCGCATCATCGATTGAGAGAGGACAGGGGCTAACTTCCGCAGCTGTCGAATGATATTTGTACAGCTTCCCACCACGGAAGAGATTTGACTGGACATTGAGAGATCACAATCCAGTTTAATCCCCAAGCTCTTTACATTCAGACTTGGTTTTGGAGCAAGGCCTAACTCCGCTGGCCAATAGAGGTCACTCTAAGGTGAGGCGGTGGATGGAATCACCAATACCTCAGTCTTATCTGGATTGATCTTCAACAGATTTTCGGTCATCCATTGTACAGTGTACCTCAAGATGTTCTGGGCATTGTTGTGCGGTCCTCGTATTGTCGACACTCAGCAACAGCTGCGTGTCGTCCGCATAATTAAAGACTCTACAGCCCCTACTGACCAGTGATGCAATCAGAGGTTGTAGGTAGAGATTGAATAGGAGTGGGGACAGGGCAGATCCCTGTGGCACCCCACATTCCAAGGTCCCCACCTCCGATGTTTCATCCCCCAGTTGTATCCTTTGTGTCCTTCCCAGAAGGAAAGATTGCAACCATTTAAAGGCCAGGCCTTTGATCCCAAAATCATTCAGTCTATCCAAGAGTAAGGCATGACTGACCGTGTCGAACGCCGCTGATAGATCTAACAAAATCAGGGCGCTCGGTTTCTTACAGTCAGCCATGCCTCTTAATTCATCCATCACTGAGAGCATCACCAACTCGGTGCTGTGATGAGCTCGGAACCCTGCCTGTCGCTCATGGAGTAGATGGTGAGACTCCAGATACAGAGACAGGGACTTTAATACATGCTGTTCCAGTATTTTTGAGAGGAAAGGCAGCTGGGAAATAGGCCTGTAGTTCTTTAACACTGCAGGATCCGCACCAGGTTTCTTCAATAGATGCCTTACACGTGCCTCCTTGAATTCCAACGGTAGGTACCCTATTTTCAAGGATCTGTTAAGGAGGGAGATAATGCATTCCTCCAATAAGGGACAAGCTACACGAAAGACACTGGGTGGGCACGGATCTGCTGGAGAGCCAGATTTAATTTTACCCATCAGTTTCTCCAGACTCAACTCATCCAGCTCTGGAAACACTGTGATAGTGCAGTCAGCTGAGTTATAGGGGGCCGAAGTTATGGCAGTCTCCTTTACCATCCCACTCTTTATTTCCATAATAATGGTCTTCACTTTTTCTAAAAAGTACCCCTGAAAAGAATTACAATTTATAAGGGACTTGGGGCCATATGTAAGTAGCATACAAGTTACCACTTCTTAAATACCGAACTTTACCGATTCGGTATTTAAGAAGTGGTAACTCGTATGTAGGTAATCATTCGGTGAATATTACCGAATCGGAGAAATTCGGTAATTACCGAATCGGTATTTACCGATTCGGTAATGAGGCATACCTTCCCATTGATTGAATCAATGGGAAGGTATGCCTCATTACCGAATCGGTAAATACCGATTCGGTAATGGGGGGAGCACATTCAAGGGTGGCAGGGTGTCACATTGACACCCTGTTGCACCCCTGATTCCTGCATGTGTGCACATGTGGCGCACATACATGCCCTAAGGGCATGTATGTCTGCCACATGGCACTGTTAGTCCAGCAAAATATTGCTTTTTGCAATGAATTCGGTATTTAGCACCAACATATATTTGGTGCTAAATACCGAATTATTTTCCCTACACATCACTCATTTGAGTGTCACCTACATCTCATTTCAGGATTCGGTATTTACCGAATCGGTAAAATAACCGAATCGGTAATTTTACCGATTCGGTAAATTACCGAATCCTGAAATGTTCCCCCTACATAGCAAAAGCCTAAATACCGGTCGGTAACGGTATATTTACCGAAAATAGGCCGTTACCGACCGGTATTAGGCTACCTACATATGGCCCTTGGAGTTTTCAGGTTTTTTACTCAACTCTGACAAAATTTTAAACGTCTCTTTCTGGACGTTGGCTGCCTTACTTAAGCGGGACTCATAATGTTCTGCTTTAGCTAGGGCAATGAACTTTTTATATGAATGAAGGGAGGCTTTATAGAGATTCCTAGCTGTATCCTGTTTAGATTTCCTCCAACCTCTTTCCAAGGCTCTGAGCTTTCTTTTATGCTCCCTTAATGATGGCGTAAACCAGGGAGCCCCCTTACCAGGTCCCTTTATCAACTGTGATCTTACTGGCGCTATCTGGTCGATAGCCTGAGCCAAGCTCCGCGTTAGATCCGCGTAATCTCGGTCCAGACTACATTCCAGATCCGAAGGCTGGTTCATTGACGGTAGCGCCTTGGTTAGAGTTATTAAGTCAACCTCTGCCCATTTACGGGTTCTCCTGGTTTCCAACGATAAATTGTGTATATGGCCATCGATACGTATCTCGCAGGACACTAGATGGTGATCTGACCATATACATGGTACAACATCTTTAAGAGTGACATTTGTGTCTGTAGTCCACACGAGGTCAAGAACATGACCTTTAGTATGTGTGGGAACTTCCACAAGTTGTTTAAAACTCAGGGCAGCCATCATGGTGTTCAATTGGCGAGTGGCCAAGTCCCAGTGGGGGTTATCCCAATGCAGATTAAAATCTCCTGTGACCAAAATTTTTGTGTATCGGGTACATAAGTCCGACATAATAGGCCCAAAGAAGTCATAAAAGAGTGGGGTTGAGTTTGGTGGGCGATAGACTGACAAAACCACCCAACAGGAGTTGTTCATGGTTATCTTTGCCCCAAGCAGGTCAGCTAGGTCTACTGACTCAGATAACAGTCTTTCAACTGACAGGCTCTTTTTAAAAAGGATCGCTACCCATTCCCCTCCCGCACCTCCCAGGCGGTTATGCCATATGGCATCATAGCCCCCTGGGAGAGCGGCAATGATGTCAGGCATCGAATTATCACCCAACCAGGTCTCCGAGAGGGTCAGGACATCGATGTCATTGTCCTGAAGCAGGCTATAGACTTCCACATGATGACGGTGGAGTGATCTAGTATTTAAGCTAACGATCTTCAGTATAGAGCGCCGGCCTGAGGGGGTAACCTTATGAGGGCGAGAAATAGCATAATTATTGATAGTCATCAGGGTTACGCAGTCCGGGCACCGCTCACCTTTGTCCAGACTGCGCAGCTCCTCTGAGGAGTAAGTACGCCTGTGGCCAGACGACCGAGCCTCCGGGCCCGTTCATGCAAGGACGGGCGCAGACGGGCTGGACTCTGGCGTGACTCCAGCGATGCTCTGGCGAACCCGCCGCGCGTACCCGCTGTGCGTCAGCATGACCGGCTTAAGTACCGGTCTAGCGTCCTTGTGACGACTAGACCGCTCCGATCCTCAGCCCTCACCCAAGATGTCCGCCGTTCTGGCAGTGCAATGTGATTTAGATGGGGGAAGGGGCCCGCTCCAAACGCGGTGTTCTCAAGTTTTTAGTGTGCAGGTATGTGGCGGTTAAATAGCAGATAAAAACAGGGTACAATGGTGAAAATAAATTTTAACTCAAAAGGCAAAACGGGAACTCTAAAACCATGCTGTAATGCTCCTGGTGAGCGCTCTACGATGTGCTAGAGCTTCTCTATGTTGCCAGAATAATAATCTCCAAGTAACCTGCCACCTGATTTACCCGGCTTAAGTACCGGTCTAGCGTCCCTGTGACGACTAGACCGCTCCGATCCTCAGCCCTCACCCAAGATGTCCGCCGTTCTGGCAGTGCAATGTGATTTAGATGGGGGAAGGGGCCCGCTCCAAACGCGGTGTTCTCAAGTTTTCAGTGTGCAGGTATGTGGCGGTTAAATAGCAGATAAAAACAGGGTACAATGGTGAAAATAAATTTTAACTCAAAAGGCAAAACGGGAACTCTAAAACCATGCTGTAATGCTCCTGGTGAGCGCGCTACGCTCTACGATGTGCTAGAGCTTCTCTATGTTGCCAGAATAATAATCTCCAAGTAACCTGCCACCTGATTTACCCGGCTTAAGTACCGGTCTAGCATCCTTGTGACGACTAGACCGCTCCGATCCTCAGCCCTCACCCAAGATGTCCGCCGTTCTGGCAGTGCAATGTGATTTAGATGGGGGAAGGGGCCCGCTCCAAACGCGGTGTTCTCAAGTTTTTAGTGTGCAGGTATATGGCGGTTAAATAGCAGATAAAAACAGGGTACAATGGTGAAAATAAATGTTAACTCAAAAGGCAAAACGGGAACTCTAAAACCATGCTGTAATGCTCCTGGTGAGCGCGCTACGCTCTACGATGTGCTAGAGCTTCTCTATGTTGCCAGAATAATAATCTCCAAGTAACCTGCCACCTGATTTACCTGGCTTAAGTACCGGTCTAGCGTCCTTGTGACGACTAGACCGCTCCGATCCTCAGCCCTCACCCAAGATGTCCACCGTTCTGGCAGTGCAATGTGATTTAGATGGGGGAAGGGGCCCGCTCCAAACGCGGTGTTCTCAAGTTTTTAGTATGCAGGTATGTGGCGGTTAAATAGCAGATAAAAACAGGGTACAATGGTGAAAATAAATTTTAACTCAAAAGGCAAAACGGGAACTCTAAAACCATGATGTAAGGTAAGGGCCTAACACACATTGTCCTCTAACAATACTGTTTGTATACAACTTTACTCACTCTCCTAGCCAAAAGCAAGTACACAACCCCTATAAAACACAGCTTAAACAGCTCACAGCAAACTACTGCTGTCTCAGAGCACTCTCTGTTCACTCTCTGATGTAGAATATCCCTGTTACTAGGAGGGGAAGCCTGGTTTCACTCACTTGCTAACACAAAATGGGAGCAAGGGGTGGATTGCTTAACATACAGGTCTTAGCACAGAGCAAGGGAGAAATTAGGAGGGAAAAACAGATTGTCACGGGGAATGAAAGGGAAAAAAACATAGTTGCGCTGTACTTCTTCTGTCAGTGGATTAGTGAATAGGGTCATCAGCCATGGCTGCAAACCATATCCCTGGTCATCTGAAAATAGACTACATCACAAGTCAATGATTGCATTCTTTGTGCCTTCAACAAAACAAGCTATGTATAATTTGCATGCAGGCATCATGAAACACATGTTAATTTAATTGACACTGATATGTTTTAGCTATTGTTGAACATTGCTTTACACATTCTTGTTGCTAAATGTTCAATTGTGTTTATATATTGTAAGGGATACAACACATCAACATGAGTTAATGTGTTTAGACAGACAGTTGTCAAGATAAGCAAATGTGTCTATTTGTATCTGCTAAATGAAAATTGGGGACTATGAATGTAAAATGTCTCCAAATTGAGATCGGAATCTCTTGCAGCCAAATTGAGATCTATAGGTTGAAATAGTGACAATCAGTTTGGCACTGACAAATACATGTGACATTATTTCAAATATGTAATGCTTGGTTGCCCACAAGGTATGCCAGTGCCTTACATAGTTTGTTATGAAATTACATGTCCTGTTGCTTATTAAATGTTTTCATTGTTTGACATCGGGTATTGTATTTGCCATGGCATGGCAAGTTGTCCGGATGAGCTTAGACTGACACATAGGAATAGAAATGTGTCCCTTTTCTCTATGAAAACTAATTATGTTTGGGAGGCTGACTTTGGCCAACAGACCTGCACATTAAAGTTTCTGTCAGAAAATGTATGTATGTGTAATTTCAGTGTTGATGAATCAGTACTTATTGGACTTGATTCTTACATCATTTCTTGATAACAAATATGTATAATTGTTTGTGGTAATTATACTGTAAAACCTTTTCTTCATAACTATGTGACCTAGGTTTGTTTCTAGTGTATGAATTCTGTATTGGCCTCTGTAAGCAATGTGTGACAATTAATTTGATTAAGTGAGATGCAATAAATGTAGGCAACTTGTGGCATGTATGTAACCATCTATTACATTGATGAAGAATGTCAATGTGCCTTATTATGAATGTGTATTTTATTACTTTTAATGTTGTATAGGCTGGTGTATACCTGCCATTTGCTCTTTAATGTGACTTATGTTCCTAGAGTACATATTTATTGTATTATTTGATCCAACACTTTCGGTGCATTTCAGTCATTGGTATTTGATGGTCTGTTCACATTTGTGGTCCTAAGAAATTTATCAGCCAACAGATATACTGACATTTGTGAAACAGATTCTTTGAATGTGATGATTTTGCCTTGTGTGGTCCATGGTTTGTCATTTGCTTTCAATTCAATTACACTATTTATGATTCTGCCAGCTCACACAGTATGGCAGGTCACAACACCTAGCATTGTGTATTTTTCATCCTTCTATTTCTGAATCTGTGAGGTAATCACACATTGGGACATCATTGGCTACGTGTTTGAGTGACATACTACCACTAGGTGCACATCACACACAATCCAAACACACATGTGGGTATTCAGTCATTTATTTAAAAATAGGAAAACTATTGGTAATTCTGCTTTCCTTACCAATGAGTAGGCCATTCCTGTATCAGCCCTCCTCAAACCGCTCATTGATGAGACTGTGGCGGAAAATGTAGGCATCATGGGCACTTCCATTTTGCCAGAATGTTGAGGAAGAGTCCCAGATGATCCACTATTGCCTGGACATTTATTGAATAATGGTGTTTCTGGTTCTTGTATAGGTGTGCAATCTATGGCACCAAGCACATGGGGGAATCATGCAATATTGCAGAGCCCTTGTTTGGTATCCAATTGGTGTTGATTAGTTTTGGTAGAGAGTAGGTACTGTGGGGCAAGTTTAATTATGGCATTTAACACATATAGTGTGGAGAAGTGTGGCTCAATGATTAGAGCGGCAGACCCTGATGCAGAGGTCTAGCCTGGGACCAGGGTTCAATTCCCCGCCTCGGCGGGTCTTGGGCTCATAAATTCCACGGACCTGATAATTCTCGCCTCGGTGCCATTTCAATCATGGAGTCCCACTCTGCAACTCTGGGCAATAGCTTGCTTAATCGCCACAACGGCCCCCACAATGCTAAGGATGCCTGGCCTCCACCTTGGGGGTGCCCAGGAGTGGACGCCTCACAGGGAAAGCCAGGATGGGTTCCACAGCGGTATTCGTACAAGCGCCTTGAGACCCTTGCGGGTGAGTAGTGCGCTATACAAGTATCAATTTACATTTACATATAAGAGCAAGGTAGATAAGGCTCCCAGCCAATCTTGCTGCTGTAGATTGGAATGATCCAGAATCCAATATGTGTAGCACAGCCTTCAATTTTACATGTGCTGTAATGGTATGGGTCCTTGTAGTTGCTGTCTGGAGACTTGTCCCTATTTTCTCCAGCAGTACCATCATGGACTCCCTCATCAACCTATAAAATGGACGATCGCCTCCTCCCTGAGGTCAAAGAGGGATATGCATTGGCGTAAAATATTTTCCTTCCTCCTTCGCTGCCTACATGGTGGTGGTCTCCCAGCTACTCCTAGTTGTAGTATGACGACTTCCATGGTGAATGGGATTGCTGAAATGTTCTGTGATGTAAATGATTTTATACTACAGCCACTGTGTCATTTCCTACGCCTGGGTTGCTAATGAGCAGCAATTCTGGTGTATTTCTAGCACTGTGCTACTCCACATTCCGTGACGCAGTGCTAAAGACATACATACCACTGCGTTATGGTTGCATCGGACTTTTCCTATGTGACAGAGCTGGAATCAGCTAAACGTTTGCCCCACGCAAACCTTAAAAAAGACACAGTTTTGCAGATGCGTTGTTTTTTTAAATATGACTTACTGCTTGTGCTGGTCTTGTTTCAAATTATGTGATGCAAGGCCGGCACAAGCAACTCATAAATATGCCCCTAACATTTGTTAGCTGCCTCGAGTTATTAGAGAGAATCTTGCCAGCATGATAATTTCTACTTAACATAGAAGGCCGTGTGTACCAGGAACTAAGGGATGCACATGTGCTAGTTTTGCTAGAATAGATAGAATAGATGAGCTATCTGTAAACTTTTCACCACAGTGTGAAGGGTGCAGGTAGTATGTTCTTTAGCACCTTCAGATTGTGGTTATTTTTTTAGCAAATAGTGTTTTCTTTTGACAACTGTTGCATAAAGTACACACCATTCTTAGTAGATTTTGTTTAATACTCTGTGGTGCATTTCTTATGAGAGTTTCACTGTCTGCAAGCACTGTGATACAGAGTAAACTCTCTTGATAGAAAAAGCACTGTTTTGTTTACAGTACCTACTTTTCGGCTCATATCAACTTCGTTTCTAAATGTAGGTTTGTGAGTGTCAAGGATTTGATACAGATAAAAGCTGTCCATAGTATGCAGTGGCGGTTCCTCCGCTAAGGTGGAGGAGCGCTGCTCCACTTCATGGAGCAGTGTAAAAGAAAAAGAAAATGATCAGGCGGGGCTTGGCTCCCCTGACATCGGGGAGGAGGAGTGGTTGCTGCACTCTAAAGAGTGCATGATGTTTTGGCCGGCCGTCTCGAGCCGGCCAAAGCGTCATGAACACTTTTAATGTTCTCCACCCAGGCTGCATTACCACCAGGGTGGAGAACATGCTCAGGCTCCTAGCCCCTGTCTGAGCGCCGAACCACAGAGCCCAGACCAATCACAACACTGCATTGCAGCGTCGTGATTGGCTCAGGAGAGCCTGGGTGCTATCAGTCGCAACACTGCATTACGAGATCAGATAAGTGATTTAGATTTTTTTCTCAAATCCCCTGCCATGCCGTACTGGCCGCCACTGATAGTAGGGCATTTGTTTTTGAAATAACATTCACTATTTTGGCTGTCAACAATTGTAAAGATATTGAACACTGCAGTGAATGAGTGTTTCTCGTATATATCTGTGGTCGATTGTTAATTTGATTTGGGCTACCAGCAAAATGTATGCTATAGGCTCAATGTTACATATAATTCTTGTTTTTAACATCTAAGTGAGTTGTTTGTCTGGTGGCAGTAGTAATGGGTGATTTTCTCCTGAGCTATTTTGTACGTAGTGTCAGGCCTCCAATGTTATACAAACTGTTAGAAATTGGGTTTCTTGTTGACCGAGTTAAGCACCCTGTCCAAGCAGGAACCACAATCCTAGTCAGGCTAAGTCAGATACACACCTTAACTTAACCTGTGCACACCCTTTGGTAGCTTGGCACAGAGTAGTCAGGCTTAATTTAAGAGGCAATGTGTGAAGTATTTGTGCAAACACTAAAACAGTAAAAATACCACACCTAGTTCAAAAACATAGAGCATAAATTATTGAACAAAACAACAAAAATCCAATAAATATAACCAGAGCAAGCAGCAGGCCAGCAAAGAGCAGGAATCCAGCAGTGACAGCCCTTTCACCAGCACAGCAGTACTTCTTCCTGGCAGAATGTCCACAGATCCAGAAGTGTACAATGTTGGTGGTGTCAGGGGTCTAGTACTTATACTGAGTTGTGCCTTTGAAGTGGGAGAGACTTCAACGATAAGGGGAGAGGAGTTGGCCTAATGGCTAGGGTGGTAGAACTCAAATCTGGGGAACCGGGTTCGAGTCTCGGCAAGGACACGCAACATCCTGTGATTCTGAGCAAATCACTTAATCTACCTGTGCCTAACAAAAATTAATGTGTCCTCATGTAATGCAACTGGTGCTTGTGTAAAGCGCTCTGATGCCTTATACCTTCGGGTCAAGTTTGCGCTATATACAACTCCATAAAAAAAAAAGGCTTTGAAGTGCACCGAGTCCTTGCCTTGGCTCCAGACTCACTCCAGGGGGTATGCAGCCCTTTGTGTGGGGACAGGACACAGACTATTTAGGTGTAAGTGTCAGCTTCTCCCTCCCATCCTGCCCAGGATAGCCCATAAGGATGTGGATGGCCCATCAGACACACCTAAGATCCCTTTATGTGTGGCTGTCTAGAGGGAATGCACAAAGCCCAGCTGTCATCATCCCAGACGTGTATTCAGAGACGGGCAAAAGGCACCAAGTGTCTAAAGTAATTAAATACCAACTTTCTGAAAGTGGCATTTTTAGACTTACAATTTAAAATCTAACTTCACCATCAGTTGGAATTTTAAATTGTGATTCCATAGACACCAAACGTGGGGGTCCCATCTCGCTCCAATTGGAAATAACAGTTATAAGATGTAATAAGTTAATCCCAATGTTAACCTATGTGAGAGATAGGCTTTGCAGTAGTGAAAAACAAATGTAAGCATTTTTCCCTACTAGGACAGGTAAAACTTAAAAGCACATGCCCTACTTTTTAAATACACTGCACCCTGCCCTTGGACTGTCCAGAGCCTACCTTAGGGTTGACTTATATGTATTAAAAAGGAACGTTTGGGCCTGGAAACAGGGTTAAGTTGTCAGGTCGACATGGCAGTTAAAAACCGCACACACAGTCACTGCAATGGAAGGCCTGAGGCATGTTTAGAGGGCTACTGAAGTGGGTGGCAAAGCCAATGCTGCAGGCCCCCAAGTAGCATTTAATTTACAGGCCCTGGGCACATGTAGTGCACTCTACTGGAGACTTGTAAGTAAATGAAATATGCCAATCGGGTATGAGTCAATGATACCATGTTTAGAGGTGGGAGCACATGCACTTTAGCACTGGTTAGCAGTGGTAAAGTTCTCAGAGTCCTAAAGCCAACACAAATGAGATCAGAAAAAGTGGAGTAGGAAGGCAAACTGTTTGTGGCGACTCTGCAGAAAGGGTAATTTTCCAAAAATGTACCCCTATGCTCTCCAGCTGTCACTGCCTCACTCCCTGCAGTCGCCGATGGCGCTACAACCACTCCCTACCCTTTATGGGCACACCTGTCTTCACTCCCCGGGTGGACGGAGCACCATACCAGAGGACCCATGCACAGCAGCCCAAGACTTGGGCCTGTCTCACCTACACGCCTTAATACCGTCTCCACTGTCTTCCTGGGCTTTCTCCACACTGTGGCCACTCTCAAAGCCCATACCTGCAGGCACATTGCCGAGTGGCACCTCCAACTTGGGTGTGTTCTTTCATTATTGTGGCCGCCTGCCGCCATATTGATGTATAGCGCAGTGAGTATGCCGTGCCTCTCTCTGCCATCAGGTGGCCTCTCGGGTGGGTGGGCCCCTGCACTAGATGCTCCCCAAGCTCGGATGCCACTTGGGACAGTCTGGGCTCCAGCGGTGGCCCCCTGGCTCAAGATTTATGTTAATGTGGGCAACTGTTCACAGGCTCCACAGGAACCCATGCGGATCCAGGGGGCTTCCGCCCATGCCCCCTTTGTCGTACACTTTTAAATACAAAATTTAAATACCAACAAAATATTAGAAATGCTTGAAAACACAAACGAAATTATAGTTGTTCAAACTGTTCACAAAATAGCTCTTTTCAGAGCTACCCCTTAGTTTCATGATCTATGTTGTTTGTAATATGTTTCTCTTTTTTGCCCTTCTCCAAAGCTCTTGCGAGAGCCACGGAGGCAATCTCTTGCATGCAGTCTGAGGGGCCTGTGTTTTCGGGTTTGCTCTTGTGAGGCTCTCGCAAGATCGCACTTTTTATGATGGACTTTGCATTTACACTAAATATATCCTGATGTAGTATGTATAATTTATAGACACCAGAATAGTAACAGTGTCTTTAGTTTAATGAAATGCATTCCATTATATAATTGTGGGGAAAAGTAAATCACTTAGATTTTTGAAAAAAGTAACATGCTTTATCTGCATGAGACCAACATTGGTACATAGTACATACATAGTACACATTGATACTCGTTTATTTACTTTAAGTCCATGTATTATTATTAGAAAAAGTTCAATCACTACTTTTTTTACGAGTCCGCGAGAATCTCACAAGATCATAAAAATATTTTTAGAGGAAGAATTTACACTTCTCTTTATTGCAGTACTTATGCATTACAGTTCCCGTTAGGAAGGTGTGGGGAAAAAGTAGACTCTCAAATGAGACCTTTTCACACTATAACAACAGTGCACAGTAGGGTGTAAGGAGATGCTGGGATCTCACTAACACCTCTCCACAGCCTAACAACTGTGTATAGTAGACCATGCGGAGTGTGTAGAGTAGGATGTAAAGAGACCCTACTTCTCCACTCACACCTTCCTGTAGGCTCAGTAGCATGCGTAGTAGGGTGGAGAAGGTACTAACCTCACATATAGGACCTCACTATTCCATAGTATGTATATCAAGTACTGACCTCTCAACTGAGACCTCTTTCTATGGAAATAACCATATATATTAGGGTGTGGGAATGGATTTGACTGTCACGTCATCACAGCTCTCCCCGCCATGACAGACATGTACATCAGTGTGTAGGAAAACATTGTCTCCTCTACAAACACCTATCTCCAGGAGAACATGGATGTGCAGTACGGTATGGGCAAGCAATGGCCTTTGTCCCTCCAGCAACAGCGATATGCAGTGCTGTTTCGGAATGGAGTGAGCTGTCCACCAACACATCTTACCAGGATGAGAGGTGTCTGTAGTAGGGTTTGAGAAAAATGTGTTTCTCTGCTCACGTCTCTACCCATGCTGACAGGGATGCATAGTAGACTGTGGGGAGGAAGTGCCCTGTTTGAAGACACTTCTCTCTTGCATGATAGGTCTTTTGTAGTACAGTGTGAGGAGAGACTGGCTCCTGCGACCTGTGTCTTGGATGATGGGTGAAAACAAGCTTACCTTTCTGGGCACATCTCTTGCCCGGATGACAGGTGTATAAATAAGGTTCGGGGGTGAAGTTACCGCTATGCTTAAAAGCCTGTCTTGCATAACAACTATAGAGACTGTGATGTGTAAACACACTACCCTGTCAGCTGTGACATCCCCCAGAGTAATATATGTGCGAAGTAGGCTGTGGGTAGTAGGGTATAGAAATGGAGTATCCTCTCTGCTGAGAACTGCGTCTTGGTTGATTGGTGTGGATAGTTGATTGTGTGGACACACTTACCTCTCCCTTAAACCTCTTCCTTTGGGGGCAATGAGGCATACTAGGGTGTGCACAGGGACAGGCTTCTCCGCTGAATGTTTCTCCAGAGTCACAAGTTTATATACCCACTGACACACCCACTCATTTACTCACACAAAAACTCACACACCCACTCACTCTTGTATACAGTCTCCCACATACCCACTCACTCTTGTATACACCACTTACACACACACTCACTCACTCACCCATATAGGAACTCCCGTAGCCACTTACCTTAGTATATATATTTAATACTCAGTAACTTTTAGAGAACACTCACAATCACTGGAGGATGTCATCAGTGATGCCTATGATGTAATTTGAGATGACATCAGTGATGTCATGAGTACTGTCACTGACCATGCCATGAGTGATGCATTATGTGAGGTCATAAGTAGTGCTTTGCAGGGGTGAAAGATATAGTTAGCACAGCTAACTACAACTGCTGAATTTCTCTGGTTTTGTATGAGTCAAATGTCAGCCTAACTATAATGCCCCCGTATCCTTGTTCAGTGAATTTCTATGTATTTTTAACTAGTAGTCATGTTTGTAGAGTGGTGGAGAAAGGGGACGTGCCTCTGACCAGCTCTCCCGAATCCCGCTGTGTCACACTTACTAGAGGTAACAGGAGGACTTCTTGGCCCCTAAGGACACTCAGCTTCCAAGAGCACTTCATCCCCCAAACAGAAGTGTTGCAGGAGGTGCGTTTGCAGAGTGTTGGAGAAAGAGGAGGTGGCCTCTGAAGACCTTTCAGCAATCCGCTGTGTGGGATTTACTGGAGGTAACAGGAGGGCTTGTTGGCCCCCACAGACCCTCATCAGCTAAGGTGACTTAATCCCCCAACCAGTAGTGCATCAGGAGGTGAGTTTGCAGACTGGTAGAGAAAGGGGGCGTGGTTCTGATGACCTCTCGCAATCCCGCTGTTTGGGACATATTGGAGGTAACAAGAGGGCTTGTTGGCCCCTCAGGACCGTCCGCATTCAAGGGGACTTCATCCCCCAACTAGTAGTGCACCACATGGCCTGTTTGCAGAGTGGTGAAAAAAGGGGGCGTGGCCTCCGACCACCTGTCAGAAATCCTTGTGTGTGGGACTTACTGGCGGGAACAGGAAAGGTTTTTGCCCCCCTAGGACCCTACAGAGGCAAGGTGACTTCATCCCCCAACAAGTAGTGTGCAAGGAGGCGCACGTTTGCAGAGTGGTCGAGAAAGGGGACGTGGCTTCTGAAGACCTCTCAGCATTTCCACTGTGTGTGACTTACTGGAGAGAACAGGAGGTCTTGTTGGTCCCAAAGGACCCTATGGAGCCAAGGGAACTTCGTTCCCCAACCAGTACTGCACCAGGATGTGTATTTGTAGAGTGGTGGAGAAAGGGGGCATGGCCTCTGAAGTCCTCTCAGCAATCAGGCTGTTTGGGACTTCCTGGCAGTAACAGGAGGGCTTGTTGGCCCCCAAGGACCCTAGACATCCAAGGGGACTTTATCTCCCAATCAACAATGCACCAGGAGGTGCATTTGCAGAGTGGTGAAGAAAGGGGACGGGGTCTTTTTAATTTTTTTATTTGTTCCAGGAAGGAGGCCCCCGGCGGGGTCCCTGGGGGACCCCCCCCATCATATCTGGGTGTCAAGGTATTCCTAACCTGCCCCCATTTTTTTCTTTTTAGAAGTTTTTTGTGGGACTCTGCTTCAAGCCAAGTCTCAAGATGGCTGCCAACACTTCCTGGTTGAAGTGCTAGCAGTCAATCAAATTTCAGAATGGGACTGGGGATCCGCGAGTCCACTGCAAGGATCTGCGTTGCTAGATATCTATTTTTCTTTAACTTACATATCACTAAAACTACTGAACGGATTTACACCAAATCACAAAAAGCACACTTTCTGGACCAAAATCCAGCTTTCTGCAAAATTTGCTGTAATTCCGTTCAGCGGTTCGGGTCAAAATCCCTATGGGAAAATGCATGGGGAAAACACATTTTGGGACACCAATTTTTGGACAGCAAAGACATTTCACAGGTATGTCAATTGGGGGTGTACTTCTAAAAAATACATGTATATAAAAAGTTATCAGTGTATATAAGGTGCAATAAAATATGTAGATTATGCACAAAAGTGAAGGGAATAAAAATGTCTGAAGAGAAAAGGGAGGTATTTTATTAGGTTCCAAAGAATTATTGTGTTTGGAAGTAGATGTGGGTGATTTATTATACTATATCATTTTGATAGCATATAATTTGCACACAAACACAGACAGGGACATCAATGAAATCATTGACATAACCCTTTATTCACCTACACATCAACTTACATACTCAATCTCACGAATATGCAGGCACTGTCCTATCCTCTCAGATACATATAACGCTTTTCATTTACCTAGTACTCAGTTAGAGATGTGCAGAGCCATACACCCAGTTATATATACAGTTGTCTCCCACACAGCCACCTATTTACAATACCATAGAGTAATTTACACACTAAGTCAGACAGAGACAGACGCACTTACACATTCACTCACACAGTTACATACCCAAAACACACACTAACACAGCTGCTTACATACACATTTACAGACCAATGTTGTTGCTAAGAGAGATAGTCATATGCGGATATAGTTACGTACATATCCAGTGACATACCCACAGAGGGACTGATACACTCATTCAGATATGTACTAAAGAACTGACACTACTAAATCACCCATCCAGACAAGTATGCCTTTAAACATGTATCATGCCTGCTACAGTTTTACTGCCAGGCTGACCTGACATTTAAAACCCCTTTCCAAGCCTAAAACTTTCTTACTACTACATATGTCACCCACAAGAGAGGCCGTGGGTAGGTTATAGGGCAGGATGCTCTGTGCTCAAAAGGTAGTTATGTACTTTAGAGTTTGTGTGCTACATGCACACTTAGAGACCCTTACATCCAGTTATACATCCAGTCTCCCACCCATACTGTGAAACACATATCTATGTACAAAGGCATAGAGCCACTAGCACACCCAGTCAGAAAACAACAGAGGCAATTACACATTCACTCACACACAGCAATTATGTATCCAGCAGTAACTGAGGCAGTGCCACACACAGTTACATACCCCAATACTTTCTAACAAATCCAGTATGCACTCCATACAGCCACTTACATACACATTTACAGACTCATAGTGTTGCTAAGAGAGCCAGTCATATGCTAACATAGTTTCTTGCATATCCAAGCACACACACACACACACAGAGGATCTGCTACAGTCACTCAGCAATGTACTCAAGTACTGACACTACCAAGTCACCCATCCAGCCCTTTAAACACGTCTTGGGCCTGCTACTGCAGAGCCTGTGGGTGCAGTTTAGCTGCTAGGCAGACTTGGCATTTAAAACACCTTTCCAAGCCTTAAGCTCCTCTTCTACTACTTATAAGTCACCACTGAAGTAGGCTGTAGGTAGGCCATAGGCAGGGTGCTATGTGTTTAAAAGGTAAGTCATGTACTTTGAAGTTTCAACTAGATATATGTGCACTTACAGACTCATACGCCCAGTTCTACACCCAGTTTCCCAAGGATAGATCCACCCACACACCCAGTCAGACAGCCACAGAGGCATTTAAACATTCACTCACATTTCCATACCGCACTTGTGTATAGATGTACTTATACTTTCAGTCACACTGGCAGCACTTGTGTATCCAGCAGTAACTGAGACAGTTACATACCCCATCACTCACTAACACAGCCAGCAACTCACTCATCCATACACAAACTCATAAACACACTTATACATCCAAAGTGGCAGACTTACACTGCCTGTTACACATTGATATAACTACTTATGTATGTGTTTGATTGCTTATAGTATGTAATTTAATGTCATGTAAAAGTAAATGCATTGTTTGTTTGACAACTACTTGTATTTACAAAGGAAGATGAACAATGCCAAAAAAAGACAGACACAAGAAAAAAAAACAGAGGCAACAGTACTATCTGCTTACAACTGACGGTGAAAAGAGACATAATGTGGAAAATGTGGTTAAAGAGAAAAGTGCTCCTGGTAAGAGAGCAAAGAAGTTTCTAAAAATAATATGCGGAAAAATTGAAAATGTACAAAAGCATGCTAATAAAAAATGATGTTTCAAATCAGCTCAGAAAGGATGAGGAAGAAGTGAAATTCAAGCTTGGAAATCTTATAAGAAATCAACTACTTCACCAAGAAGACAGGTTCAATTTAAGGAAATTATCATGAGAATGTTTCGCAGTAGGGTAATACAGAATTTGGTATGAAACATAACACAGTATAAGAGGAGAAGGGAAGCACTAAAGCAAAACCAACATATTGAGCATTTGTTGTGAAGCAGAATCTATTTTGATACTGAAGAGAATGAGAACATTGGACAAAATAGTGCTGTCCATGAAGTGCAAAAGCCAGAAAAAAAGACTTATCAATAAAAATAATTTTTGTAGACTCTTCACAGGAGAAAGAAAGCATACGTCTAGTACTGAGACTTTCTTTAATGAAGAAAGTTACTTGCAAGAGAACACATTAGTGCATGCAGTTGAAACAACTGGTCGATGCTATGAGGTAAAAGGTGGGACTCCCATTGCAAAAGAAAAGATGGTTCCTAGAAATGTAGATGAAGAGGTACAAGGTAGGCTAAGACACGCACCGTGTATAAATGGGAATGTAGCAGCATTTTTAGTGTTCACCAGGAATCAATAGAAATCTTCCTTGTTATTTTCCAGGTAAAAGTGTGAAGCAGAAAATTGCAATTTTGCAAGGATTAGATCTGTGCAAAGTAAGGAAATATACTCATTTACAAGGACATTCACTGGTGTGTCTATCGAAGAAAGTGTGCACAAGCACCTTTTATAATTTCTGAATGTTGGCTGTTCATCATTCAAAAATGCGAAATTTAGTTAGAAGACTTTACTTTGTAAAAGCATTGTGCTTAGGAGAAATGAACAAAGCACTATTATATGGTATAGTATCAGAGGTTGATGTTATACAATTCTGTTTATTTGGTCCTGAAGTAGAGTCTGGGGAAAATGAGGAGTTGGTATGTCCCTGAAATGATACAGGCACTGACACACCCAGCCACACACTAATACAGCTACTGCCACACCCACCCAAACACATATGCACTCACTTACACACCCAGCCACACACTGATACAGTCACTGTCACACCCAGCGACGTATCAATACAGCCAGTTAGTAAAAAGTAAAGTAAACAGGGTACTAAAAGTGTAACATATAGGGGAAATACAAAGAAGCAATTGGCTTCAGTATTCAAAAAATATTAACTAGCAACTGGAAGCAAAAAAAAAATAAAAACCTAACAGCAATGCTTCTTCACTATATCCAAGAATGCACCCAAGGAAGAAATTTTTACGGCGACAAATGTGGCATTTTGCACAGTGAGTAATCATCTATCTCAGTTCTTCACAGGCAGCTGGTATTGTTTTTTTCTTTTATAACAAACTTTATTGATCCTTCAGTTTGAGTACAATACATCTTATAAAACATCCATGGCATTTTCGTTTTTGTAGATCAGTATCCCATCTTTATCTATAATTAACTTTACAAACTTCCCATCTTTATATCCAGCATTACACAACACAAAATATAGAATGCAAATAAAAGGAAACATTTGGAGCCATCCATAATATATACTAGTACCTCTAAGGATGCTTGCCTCGTATCTGAGCCTTAAATCCCTAAACTGAGTTAACTTCCCCCTCCCTCCCCCTCTCCCCCCTCCCCTTCCTGGTCCGTCTGTGTTCTATCATCCATCCCGTCTCACATTCTTAAGTTATTAGTAATTTCCAACCTATACTACTGGTGTACAATGGACCGTTCCGTATAGTGTGTTCGAGCTATCGCTATCTATGTGTCACATGTTTGAGTTAATCATGAGTTAGGGTTAGTAAGTGCGGGTGGGATATCCAATTGTTTGAGTTCCTCTAACATAGTGTCCCATTCCATGGAGATGGGATGATTCCTCAGTCCTCGCGCTTCCTCCTATCTAAGAGCTGCACTTTCGGCACTGCCCCATCTAATTACCTCCTGCATGTATTGGAGGGCCCCTCAGGGACTTCCATTGCATAGTGATTGCTCTGACAGCCAGTATAACCGCCAGGTCCAGAAAATGCAGGTTGACTTTCTGGGCCCTGGTGCGCTTGCGTAGACCCAACAGGCACTCTAGTATGTGGTCTTTGATTGTGAGGTGTGTGATTTCCCCAAGTATAGTCCGGATCTTTCCCCAGTAATCCCGAAGATGCGGGCAGGCCCATAACATATGAACAAAGCCCGTCTCCTCTGCTTTGCATCTCGGGCAGCAGTTTTGGGCTTATGGGAACATGCACTGTATCCTCTTCGGGGTTAAGTAAGATCTATGAAGAACCATGGTTTGTATGAATTTAAGTTTGGCATTTCGGGAAACCCTTTTGGGATGTTCCAGGATGCTTTCCCAGGCTTTATCTGTAAGCACCTTATCTGTAGAGTCTGCCCATTTTGCGCGAAGGTCCGTGAGTGTAGTGGAAGCCTGTGCTCGAATGCCTGTATAAAGCCATTTAACTAGATGGCCACCCCTCCCCATGTAATAGAGCAGGTGTACCAAGTCGTGCTGTGGGGGCTCACTATGCTGAGGTGCCCCTGTCGCCCTGATGTAATGCACTATCGTTGCATGTAGGAAGTAAAGGCGGTCATAGGCACCGGTGTTTCTCACAAATGTGGCATGGTCTAAGAGGACACCATCTCCAAAGAAATATCCCACCTCTGCTACTCCAGCAGCTATCCAATCCTGTAGTCTAGCCATCGTAAGCCTACCACCCGTGATGGGCATCCCCAGTAGTGGGATATTGCTCGCGTAGGGGATCGTGGCTGAGGTATACTGCAGGGCCTTTTTACAGCACCGTAGTGCCGTCGTTAACAACGGGGTCCGTCCATAGGTATTTTCATTTTTAGGAGCAGCATATTGTGCAGGATACCTCGTTCCAAATCCTGTCTGTCATAGCCTATTTCATGTAGGTTCCTGCCAGCCGTCCAGTAAGACAGCCATTGTAGCTGGGATGTATAGTAATATCTCCGGAAATCAGGGACACCCAGCCCTTCCTTGTTTGACGCTAGTTGCAACTTCTTGAGGCTAACTCTACGTCTTCCCCCACCCCAAATACGTTCCACCAGTAGCATGTCTAGTGTGCGAAAGGTGGACGGTGGTACCATCAGGGGTAAGTTAACAAAGCAGTACAAGAGACGAGGTAGCATCACCATCTTAGAGATGGCTATCCTCCCCATCACTGACAATGGCAAGGATGTCCAGAAAGAGATGCTGGAGCGTAGTGCAGCAATAGCTTTCATTAGATTGCCCTCCAGGTGGTCTGACTGAGCTCTGTATACGTGGATACCCAGATATTTAAATGTGTCCTGCGCTACAGGTAGCTGGTAGGTGCCGAATCGGACCTTATCTGGCCGCGGTCCGTCTTGGAAATAAAAAGCATGGGATTTCCCTGCATTAATAGCTTAACCCGATATGGCCTCGAAGGCGGAGAAAATACCGCGAAGGGGTCCCGCCCCATCCTCCAAGTCTCGCAGGTATATGAGGATGTCGTCCACATATATTGAAATTAGATGTGTGGTGCCCTGTAGGGGTATCCCCAGAGCTTCGGACGACTGTCTCAACGCTATAGCCAGCGGCTCCAGCGTAAGAACAGGAGAGGGGGAGAGCGGGCACCCCTATCTAGTACCTCTGTGCATCATGTATTCTTGGGAGATGTGTCCTCCAGTATGTGCCCTAGCAGTGGGGTCAACATAGAGCAGACGTACCCATTGCAGAAAGTCCTGGGGGAGGCCAAAACGCAGTATTGCCGCAAAAATGTCTCCCCATGTTATAGAATCAAAGGCCTGACGTAAATCCAATGCCAAACATCCCGCCCTGTTGTACTCCACGGGGGTGGCCATCATGATATGATGAAGTCTCCTAGTATTTAGCGACGTGCTACGCGCTGGTAGAAACCCGCATTGGTCACGATATATAAGGGTGGGGAGGGCAGGTACCAAACGATTGGTAAGGGCCTTACTGTGGATTTTATATTCGGTAGCCAGTAAAGACAGCGGTCTGTAGTTGGATATCTCAGTGCTATCCCGCCTTGGCTTGGAGAGTGACACCACTAGGGCTTGCATAGTAGATTGTGGTAGTTTACCAGTTTCCCAGGCCGTCTTATACAGTTCCTCTAACTTAGGGACTAAGATATCTGAGTATGTAGCATAAAATCCAATAGGCAGCCATCTAGGCTCGGGGCTTTATTACGGTTAAGGCCTTTGATTGCGGTTCTTATTTCATGTTGGGTTCCGAGAGATCCTTACGTGTAGCCTCCGTGATAGTAGGGAATTGTAGATCGTCTAAAAAGGCATCAATCAGGCTATCGTCCATATGTGTTGGTGCCGCATATAGGTTGCTAAGATAGGAGCAGAATGCTTCATTAATCTCTATTTGGGAGTGAACCAGACCCTCCAATGGTTAGCGTATGCAATTGATAAGTGGCGTTTCCGGGTTATCCCTCAGTAACCGGGCTAAAAATGTACCTGATTTGTCGGCGTCCGTATGTTTCAGTTGTGTGTACGCTCGATAGTCTATAAGTCTAATGGTTTCTAGAGTCGCCGCATGCTTAATGTGAGCCTCCTGAAGGGATGCCCGTTTGTCCACGTCAGTTACTGCGGCTGGTTCCAGCTCCATTATCAGAGCCTCTGTATCCATAAGGCTTTTATGTGCTTCTTGTCTTGCCCCTACAGTGGCACTAATTGCAGAACCCCATACCACCACCTTGAGCGCGTCACAGTCGATGAGGTTGGAGGAGACTGTATTGCAGTTTTCTGTGAAATAGTTGCTAATAGTGTCCGATAATGTGGTCCGAAAAGGGGCATCTTCTAGGAGTTGGGGCCACAGTTTCCAGGTCGGTACAGAGGTTGGGACTCTGCTGCACGTTAGCATAAGTTCCAGGGGGTTATGATCAGAGAAAGCTTTGGCTAAATATGTGGATTGATGTATGTGTGTGGCAATGGTGTGGCAACAAAAGAACCTATCGAGTCTAGTATGGAGCTGATGAACTGGGGAGTAAAAGGAGTATTCCCTATGTGTGGGATGTAACATGCACCATGAATCAGTGAGCCTCCAACCCCGCAGCCACGTGTTCAGAAGTTCAGTCTGTTTGTGAGTTCTGGCCACATGCAATGGAGGATTTGATCTATCCAAATCTATGTCAAGGATCACATTGCAGTCCCCCCCAGAATCCAGGGAATGGTATCCCATACCATCAGGGCACTGCCCAGGTCATGGAAAAATTTGTCCTGATCAAAATTCGGCACGTATATACTACCTAGGACTACAACAGGTAGGCCATCTAGGATACCCCTTACAGGTATATACCGACCCTAGTCATCCGTCCGCCGATCCACCTTTGCAAATGGGACTCCATGGCGAATCCAGATGGTCGCCCCTCTAGCAAAGGCCGAATAATTAGTGGTGAATACTCGGCCTCTCCATTTTTTCCGAGTTTTCAATGCCTCCGCCTCCATCAGGTGGGACTCCTGAAGGAAAACTATCTGTGCCCTTCTCCTAAGGAGATAGGCATGAACTCTGTGGCGCTTATGTACAGCCCCTAGCCCACTTACATTCCAGGTCAGCAGGTTGTATGAGCCTAAGGTGACTTGATTATGAGACATAGATATGCTATGTGTGCTACTCTCCGTGCAGTACGGAGCCAATGAACGGACACAGACCAGGAATTCCCCATCCCTTGTGAACCAAACATATACGGCGCAGCCAATAAACAATGCTGAGCCAAACCAATAACTGAAACATACAAAGTCCATAGAACGGTGCATGCGCTTTGTTGGGGGTAAGTGTCGCCAGCCATACTACAGCTTGTGTGGGTGTAGAGCTCCGGTGGCTCTACTGGGCCGGGGGGGAGGGGGTCTTCTCATGCTATACCTATCTGTGCACATTAGAAGGAGGATCCCCGTATGTGATACCGGGGGTCCTGTGGAAATGTGGATTTTCCTGGTCAGTTATGTCCCCTATCTTGGACCCCAACGGTTCTATACGCATGTTACAAGTACATGTATGTTCCCTCCAGTTCCAGTTTCTAAGACGCAAACATATGTGTGTCTACCGTCAACATGTTCTCTGTCAGATCCGCCATCTATGGGCTGGATATTCGATTCCTAAATATAAAAGGCCACCGACTTTATATGGCCAAGTTACTCCATTTTTACAGTTCAGGCGAGTAGGCCCGATTCTGTCCTCAAAGCCTTTCCCTGCTCTCTGTCTCTGACAGCTTCAGTTTGAGCTCGCATCTGTATCCATGAACTTTGTCCTACTCCCTGTGCAGCTAACGGTGCCTGCCTCGGCCAGTTTTCGCCTGTCTGCCAAGAAGTTGTATTTCACCTTCGAATTATCTATTTTGCTCTTCAGCCGATGCATTCCTGCCTAGTAGCTTAAGTAAACATTCCTCCAGTTGCCAAGCAAAAGGCCCGGTTTCTCTGTCTTCATGCAAGTGATTCATAGCCCTGTTGCTATGGAAAGTTTTCTGCCCCTCGCATCTCATATAGACACTTAGACGCTTGTACACGCACATAGTCAGTATAGAATAGATTCTGTCCGAGAGTCTCTTCTTTGTGGATAACATAGTTCTTTAAACATAGGATATTAGATATGATTTGGGATTAGGTTGACTTGACCCCAGACTTCTCGTCTCCACATGTAGAGCTAAATGTCAAGTCCCCTTCACCCCCTAGTTACACGTCAATTACACGTCATGCTGCTGCGCGCGCATCTATGCCAAGTATTATCTTATAGATCCACCTATGTCTGATAATGCAAGCCAATCATGTTTCTTTTATTCCTTATTACGCCTAGTTTCGATTATGTCACTGTCACGTCATTTTTCTTATCAAATGTTACGCCTTCTACATTCGTTTCATTGTAATGTACTTATTATAAAAATACATGTCTGTTAATAAATTATTGTACTTCACTTCCTGAACCTTCGTGGTGACGGAACCTGAAGGCCGCCACTCGAGTCGGCCATTTTGAATGGAATAAAGCCCATTAGAGAACCTCTTATACCACGGATTCTGCCTCTTGTTATTTTGAGCTATTTTACTTTATTTTAAGACTCCGTACGAAATTCAGTCAGGTAATATTTATTTTATTTACCACATAATGGCGCCCGAACAGGGACACTTTCTCATCTCACGCGCCGGCGGTGCGTTGCAGGCCCGGTCTCCTGCCACAGCTGGACGGACCATAAACGCGTACCAGCAGGATTTCCTGTAAGCTCCCTCCGGTCAAGCGGGGGCGACTGAGGCTGCGATCAACCCAGACGAGGCGGTGAGAAGTGCGAAGTATCCCGACCAGAGCCTAGCTGAGAGAGCAAGATCCGAGGTATACAGAGGCCCACCAGGTTTTCCGAAATTCCGATGTCCAGAGGGTCCGATGTCCGCAGTTATCGAGTCCTGTCCATTCTCTGAGGCCTTCCGTTTCAAGGAGCTACTCGGTGAGTACCATCGCCGGGGAGGCGTGTTGACGTGCACATAGGTTGTGCCGGTCAAGACGGATTTGGGTACACAAATCCGGTCTGCACTGTTTAGCAGTGTATATGTACTGTTTAGCAGTATATCAAGTATTCCGAAGTATTCAGTTATTGTCAAGAATTCAGCGTGGTGATTAGTTAAGCAGACTGTCATCATTGTCGACCATTATTAAATGTTTAATGTTTAATGTTTAAAGTATTCAGAAAATGTCTTGCATATTGTGGTATGAATGACTGTTTATTGTTCACTGTTCATTATTGTGTTTCCCGTATTAAGTAAGTTCAAGAGTAAGTATCAGATCAGTTGTCAATATGCCGCTCTTCTCGAAGTTAAGACAGATTACTACCAGAAAAGGGGTGCTTGAAGAAGCAGTTCCTATTCCTCCTAGAGATACTCCAGGACATTTCATGTACCATAAACATGGCTTAGACGCCATATTGTTTCTTGATCTATGGGTAGATTATACCAAAGGATTACCGGAAAGTCAAAGGTGGCCCATAGCGGGAACCTGGGATGCAGAGTGCATCATGAAAGTGGAGGAAGAGTTATGGAAAAGAAAGGTCAGACAGTCACAGAAAGACGCCGTTGAGTTATGGCGTAAAGAATCTCATAGACGAACAGAAAAAGCACGTAGACAAGAAGAGAGGAGTAAAGAAAGTTCAAATAAAGTTCAAGAAAATCTATTAATTGAGGAAGGGATCCGAGTGAAATCAGAACAAGTAAATAGACAAAGTAATGCTCTTACGAATAGTATGTATCCCCTTCTAGCCGAAGGACTACCTAAGGCTGCTCCGGAGATGCCAAAAGACTTGCCACCCCCATTATTTCCAATTAAGGTACATCCAAAAGGGCATCCCAGAACCGCAGAAGACGTTTTCCTTTCCTCCTATCTAGATGATGCAGCTCCCGAGTATGCTAACGCCACACCACATAGACCGTCTGGCGGAGGGGTTCAACGTCAGGTTCAAGTATCTGTTCCCGTGCAACAGCAAGGCCCGACACAAACGTCGGCAAGCACATCTATTTCCGCATCTGTCTCCGCAGTCGACTCTACAGGGGTAACAACACCCATAGTTGCTGTGTCACGTTCAACGAACCCATTCACACCCGACGCCCCAGATGGGGCCACGGGAGGTGCTAGCAGTACTTTTACACCACCTAGAATAAATAAACTTGTCTTTCAAGAGTCAGCACATTCACGTACACCTAAGTTCGTAAGTGAACGTGCGCTTAAGGAACTCCTTGTAAATTGTAGATATGACCCGGTGGTTGGTAAAGAGGATGAAATGGTTCTGGCATCATTACGTATTAGGCGAGCCGCAGAGTATTTAGCAAGGTTACCAGGAATGACTACGCATCTGGATAACATATATCATTTTGTTCAAACAGGACGAGATCCAGGATGTATTAACAGAGCTATGGAATTCCAGAAAGTAGAAATACAGGGGGAACTGTTACGTTTCCTCATAAACTGTGTGATCAGAAATCAAGATCGTCCGGGGGTAGACATGAACGTAATGCTTACTCTTACAAGATGGAGTCAGAATATATCAGAAGGGAGACACGATAAGCAAAATTGTATAATAGCCATGTGCCGAAAAATCCGTAAAGAAATAGAACGTATTCATGAAGAGAGATTGGGAACAGACGAGTTTGAGCAAGATGAAGTGTCCGAATCAGAGAATTCCGCAAGACAGTCAGAAACCATAGCCTATGTAGGCAGAGGAAGATCCTGTGAAAATACTAGATGTTTTTCTGATCCCATACATTCTGTATGTCCAAATAATAGCAGAACGTATCCAACGCCTGTAATAAATCTGAAGTCTCCTGAACATTCGTTTCAAGCCGCAGATAAAATACTACGAGAACGAAGGGGTTACCACCTCCTCGATTCCATGGATGAGCAAGAATTAGCCAGATCAGCCGTGCACTGGATCGTTAGTCCTGAAAAATATGGTGATGAGACCGTAGCACAAACGTTTCTCAATCTCAGTACAGATGAACAACGTTTAGCTGGAATCTATATGATTCAGCAACTCCTCATATTATATAAGAGCCAACATGCTGATCCTGGTCCTTTACCTGATATATTAACGGAACTACTCACGAACAGATGGAGAGGTTCTAGTAACAAGTTAATTAAAGAGATATTAGTGTCACGTAAACAGTATGTCCTTTTTGTAAGTCCGGATTCTCTCTCGCTGCCCCATAGAGAAAGAACGCCGTACTATATGGATAGACAAAATCCTTTACGAGAAGTGCACCCAATAAAAGGCGAAGACAATGAGTTTCACCGTGTATTTGTTTACACACCTATATCAAAAATGGAATTATTAGAAATGAAGAAAGTAGTACCTAGCCATGATAAAGACCCAGCGGGTTTCCACCGAGAAATTAAAGACATGTTACTGATGGGAGAATACACCTTTCCTGATATTATGACGATATTAAAGGTGCTTTTGCCTGCTGGCATTTATGAAAAACTGAAAGAAAAAGAGTGGGAAGTGGGAGACCAAAAGATAGACTGGACAGCATTAGCAGAGGAAGAAAGGGGCCGAACTGCAGGTTCGGGGCTCGGGGATAAAGTTAAACTGTTACCAGGTTTACTAGTACAGGTACTGCCACGTTTATTAACTACAAAAAAGGAAGATTGGGGTGCAATCACAGCCTGCAAACAAAAGCAAGATGAAGACACAAGCGATTATTATGCTCGATTTGAAAAATGTTTTGGTATAAATAGTGGTATAAAAGCAAGTAGTGACTCATATCCACATTTATTTGTGACAAAATTAGTGGAAAATGCATTACCTCCAGTAAAGAATAGAATATTGAAATTCGAGAGTACCTGGCAAAGTAACACTCCGTCGCAAATGCTACAAATGTTACAGTATCATCACAATAGAATTAGGGATGAACAAGAACACGAGCATAGACGCATGAAGGATACAAAAATGAAAATGCTAGTTTCTCAGACAGTACCAGCAGATGGTCACAAAAAGGGTGTGACACATTCTGGTGATTCTGCAGTTCCTGTAAAAGGAACCTGCAATTACTGTAAACAACTGGGCCATCATGTACACGATTGTCCAGTCCTGAAACGTAATATAGCTACAGGCATTACAAAGGAGAGACCACGATTAGTTAGACAAGATCAGAATGAACAAGGAGCTATGCAGCATGGACAGTCCATGCCAGCCTCACAGCAACCCATACAGTTTGTGCCAGCTGCACCACCGTTGCCTGCTACTGCCACACAAACCGCAACACGACAACTGTATCAGACTGCACAGTATGAATACCCTGAATACCAGCGTTACGCATGAACCAGCCTAGAGAGGGAAGTTGACTTACCACTTATCGAGATTCCTGTAGATCAAGAAGGACCTTATGTACATAGTGAATTATTAGGTCAAGATAGAAAATTCTTACTCGATACAGGGGCAAGTCGAACAACAATAAAACGTAGTGAAGTTCCAGGGGCACCCCTCTCAGGCTCTCAAAATGTTTCCCTTGGTTTTTCAGGAAAACCTATTGTTAATGAAGTATCAAAGCCTCTACCACTTACGATAGGACCTTTGACACGAACTACAGATTTATTGCTTACTAAATCATGCCCAGAAAATTTGCTAGGAATTAAAACTCTGAAAGCACTAGGAGCCATAATATGTTGTTCTCCGGAAGGAGTAAGGTTGTTTTTACGTGATTTTAAAGGTCACTATGTGTCTAGAGACATGGATCCCCGACTACAGACTTTACCAGTACATCTATGGGCACAAGGCCCTACGGATGTTGGCTGCATGAACATTACACCCTATCGAGTCACACTGAAAGCAGGAGTGGTACTACCACGAATGCGACAATACAAGTTACCGCATGATGCTGTAGTGGCTTTGCTGAAAATCATTGATGAGCTAATTGCCCAGGGAGTAGTTGTAGAGACAGACTCCAATGTATGTAATTCACCGATAATTCCGATTCTTAAACGAACTGATCCTACTGCTCCACCAGTGTACCGATTGGTTATTGATTTACGAGAACTAAACAAGTGTATTGTACCACAATTCCCTGTGGTCCCTGATATATCATCATTATTGACAGCAATTGATTCCGAAGCAACATTCTTTACTGTAATTGATCTCAAGAATGCCTTTTTCAGCGTCCCAATAGATCCGGAAAGCCAATACTTGTTCGGATTCAGTTTAAATGGGCGCAGCTTTAAATTCTCACGCGCTCCCCAAGGATTCACAGAAAGCCCCAGCATCTACAGCCAAGCACTGAAACGAGAACTTGACAGTATCCACATGCCAGTCAATACTGCACTGCTTCAATATGTCGATGATCTGCTGATCACCGCGAGAAGCGAGCCAGAATGTGAAAAAGCTTCTCTGATAGTTTTACATTTCCTAGCCGACAAGGGGCACAAGGTGTCCCCTTCTAAGCTGCAATTCTGTGTTCAGCGAGTTATTTATCTTGGTCACTCGCTGTCCAAGGAGGGAAGGCAGCTTACACCAGATCGCATCCAGTTAATTGCTAACATGTCAATACCCCAGACACAAAAGGAGGTGCGGGCTTTCATAGGCCTCACTTCATATTGTAGACAGTGGATCCCTCAGTACGCATTTCTAGCAAAACCACTCATTCAGTTAACCACACAGGAGGCAGCCACATCGACTGTTCTCCCTTGGACTCAGGAACATACACAAGCTTTTGAAAGCCTAAAGGAAGCTTTATGTCAAGCACCTGTTTTAGCAACACCATGTTATAGCAAACATTTTACACTCTTTGTTACAGAACGCGAAGGTACTGCCTTATCAGTACTCACTCAGGATCAAGCAGGATCACGCAAGCCATGTGCTTATTTTTCCAGTACATTAGATCCCGTAGCTCAGGCTTTGCCTGCATGCCTGAAATCAGTGGCAGCGACAGCTTTAGCAATCAGACAAAGCGATGCCATAGTTTTAGGACACCCATTGACAGTACAAGTACCACATGCAGTAGAGGTTCTTGTGAACCGAACACAAACACAACACTTGACCATAGCAAGACTTACTGGTTATGAACTGACATTGTTTCAACCACACATAGAGATCCGACGGTGTAATACATTGAATCCTGCTACACTATTACCTGTAATTGGAACAGACCCACTAGCTCATGATTGTGTTGAAATCATTGAAATAAAGACGAAACCTAGACAAGACTTGACAGACGTTCCATTGTTAGATCCAGACCTGACGTTGTATGTAGACGGATCATGCATGAGAACAAGTACAGGAGATTTAGTGGCCGCGTATGCAGTCACAACAGACACTGAAGTTATTGAGACAAATTGTATAGATACTTTGTCAGCCCAAGCAGCAGAACTTATTGCTCTAACACAAGCCTGTATTCAAGCCACAAATAAGAAAGTTAATGTATACACTGATTCACGTTATGCATTCGGAGTTGTACACGACTTCGGCGTGCTGTGGCGAGAGAGAGGTTATTTAACTTCCCATGGTGCCCACATTCAGCACGGACCCCTCATTCATGCCTTGTTAGACGCAATACATCTACCCACTACTATATCAATTATGAAATGTAAAGCACACACGAAGGTTACTGATACCATTTCTCAAGGCAATGACTTAGCTGACAGAACAGCTAAACAGACTGCTCAGAATCGCACATTAGACATGACAAAGCCAATAGTTCAGACACCAACACAGTGTATGACAATTAAGGATCCCGCACTTGACGTAATTGACATACAGACACATGCCACAGCAGAAGAAATAAAGAAGTGGACTGAACTAGGAGGGATCCAGACAGATCAAGGATGGATGACGAAGGAGAAATCTGTATGGTTTCTCCCTGATTCCATGGTTCAAGCCATTATAGCTACAGTTCACAGTCCAGCACATTTAGGAGAGAAGGCTATGCTAGACAGCATTCAGCACATTTGGTTCAACAAACATTTACGAGCAGCAGCTAAACAAAAAGTTCGTACCTGTATGATATGTTGTCAGTTTAATCCAGGAAAGAGTGTTCCCGTAGAGCAGGGTGGATTTCAGCCTCCTGACCATCCTTTTGAAGTCCTCCAGATGGATTATATTCAGATGGAACGTTGTCGAGGATTCAAATATGTCCTCGTAGTTGTCTGCGCTCTCTCCCGTTGGACAGAGGCGTATCCCGTATCAGATTACACTGCCCCGACTACTGCCAAGCAGCTAGTTCGAGAATTCTTCCCACGGTACGGTTTACCACGTGTTGTATATTCAGATAACGGCCAGCCTTTCTCATCTGAATTAATGAAACATGTCTCACTTTTGTTGGGATATCAGTGGAAATTCCACTGTGTCCGACACCCCGAGGCAGCAGGTCTCGTGGAACGACATAATCAACTTTTAAAAATCAGATTGTCTAAAATATGTCAGGAAAAAGGTGTGGACTGGATAGTAGCCTTACCAGTTGCGCTATTCTACATGAGAATGGTAGCACACTCTCGAACAGGGCTATCCCCGTATGAGGTGATCTTTGGTAGACCACCGAATATGTGGGGGACGCCTATACCCCGTAAAATAACTGATGTTGACTGTAATATGCTGACAGATTACCTGGCTTCCTTGATGTCTGCACTACAATCTTCTCGTTCACAGGTGGTCGCAGCTTTTCCTGACAACACTGAGGTGAAACCCCATGACGTGGTCCCCGGGGACTTTGTCCTGGTTCGGAATTTTGATAGGAAAAGCCAATTGGATCCTAGGTGGAAGTTGCCTAAGCAGGTCCTGCTGACGACCAGAACAGCTGTGAAGATCGAAGGACGGAAAGGATGGGTGCATTCCACCCATATAAAAAAATTTCATGGACTACCTTCAGATATAGACACTGTGCCCTGCACTCCCTCACAGACTGATTCAAAACTTCCTTTTGTTGAACAAAATGACTCTCAGTGCTATAAACAGAAACTCAGGTCCAGATCTAAACTGTCGGACGATTTGATTGTTTAAGTCCTCTCCAAGGTGAAGCGGTTGAATCTGTCCCGACATGTATCCCTTAGGTCTGAATGATGTTGAGTCCAGAATCATAATGAAACGACATGCTTATTGTAAATTACTGCGTAACCACTGTATTGTGACTTTATTAATTTTGTTTTCCTTGAGTTTTTTAATAGTTATTGCAAGTATATTGTTGCATATGTATTATCCTGTTTCTAAACGTATTTTCAATATAACTGATGAACATTCTTTTAGTGACCTACCGCCACATGAGTTGTCCTATAGACTTGCGCTGCGCAATAACACATTCATTAGTATGTTACATCATTCCCATCAGACTAGTAATGCCACCAATTGTTGGGTGTGTGGCCGACTCCCTCCCTATCAGAATAACAAAGGAGTTCTGCCTTTCTTTCCACATCCATTTACACGCAATGGCTCCTGTGGAGCATGGTTTAGTTTACTAAATTCCATAGACCCAGACACAGCAGTTTATCAACAACATTGGATATGGGGAAATCTGAATCTAGTTTTATTCAAAGTCTGTCACCCTAATAAGGAGGGACACCCCAGTAGAACAGGAACTGATTTAGAAAATGAAGTGTATAAATTAGGTAATTTTACGCCTAATCTTATGATTTTGAATGTCAAATCCGAAGTTGAACTAATTCTGCCCACTATGTCAGTATTTCCAGTTAAGGGTGAATTATGTGTGAGAAAAGTTGGTTCCATACATATGGGCCATAGCCAATGCGTTACTACAGTAGAATATAGCGATCAAGGTAAATCTTCATTTAGAGCTTCTCGCCATTCTTACTTTATATGTGATCAGACGGCATATATGCGTCTGCCTCTAGATTGGGATGGTACCTGTTATATAGCATTCCTTCTGCCACCTGTTTTCCTAGCTCCCCCTGATTATTATCGAAATGTTCATTTAGTACACAATAGAGAGCGAAGAGATCTCCCAGTTGTCGATTATACTGAGACGGCATGGGACAAGTATGTAGATTTCAATAAAGGTATCTTTCCCTATATAGGTACAATATCAAATAGTAAACTGATACGCAGACTCACCAAGACTCTTGAAGCTGTAGTAAATGAGACTATAGCCGCCCTAGGCAATCTGACAGAGGAACAATCAGTGATGAGAATTGTTGTTCTCCAGAATCGTCTTGTCCTTGACGTCATCCTGGCCGATAGGGGCGGAGCTTGCAGGGTCATCGGATCCAGCTGCTGCATTTTCATACCAGAAAATTCGCCATCTGTATATAAAGCTATAACACGCCTTCATAAGATTGTAAGCCAGATACACGAGAATCCAGGCACTTGGACGTGGTCCGGGTGGTTTTGGAATGTGATATCAGCCTGGGGATGGAGAGTTCTATCCTTCCTAGGTATTGGCCTTCTTATGCTCTTCAGTTGTTGTCTATGCCTGCAATGTGGACCAGCGATTTGTGGTCTGTGTGCCACATCGTGTATTCCACATCAAGGTTTTCGCTCAAGATCCCGGAAGAAGAAGGAAGAAGAAATGATGCTCCATGAGCAAATCGATGGAATGATGAAGATTGATGTCTCGTGAAGGGCAAGAAGGGGACAAGGAGGGAATGTGGAAATGTGGATTTTCCTGGTCAGTTATGTCCCCTATCTTGGACCCCAACGGTTCTATACGCATGTTACAAGTACATGTATGTTCCCTCCAGTTCCAGTTTCTAAGACGCAAACATATGTGTGTCTACCGTCAACATGTTCTCTGTCAGATCCGCCATCTATGGGCTGGATATTCGATTCCTAAATATAAAAGGCCACCGACTTTATATGGCCAAGTTACTCCATTTTTACAGTTCAGGCGAGTAGGCCCGATTCTGTCCTCAAAGCCTTTCCCTGCTCTCTGTCTCTGACAGCTTCAGTTTGAGCTCGCATCTGTATCCATGAACTTTGTCCTACTCCCTGTGCAGCTAACGGTGCCTGCCTCGGCCAGTTTTCGCCTGTCTGCCAAGAAGTTGTATTTCACCTTCGAATTATCTATTTTGCTCTTCAGCCGATGCATTCCTGCCTAGTAGCTTAAGTAAACATTCCTCCAGTTGCCAAGCAAAAGGCCCGGTTTCTCTGTCTTCATGCAAGTGATTCATAGCCCTGTTGCTATGGAAAGTTTTCTGCCCCTCGCATCTCATATAGACACTTAGACGCTTGTACACGCACATAGTCAGTATAGAATAGATTCTGTCCGAGAGTCTCTTCTTTGTGGATAACATAGTTCTTTAAACATAGGATATTAGATATGATTTGGGATTAGGTTGACTTGACCCCAGACTTCTCGTCTCCACATGTAGAGCTAAATGTCAAGTCCCCTTCACCCCCTAGTTACACGTCAATTACACGTCATGCTGCTGCGCGCGCATCTATGCCAAGTATTATCTTATAGATCCACCTATGTCTGATAATGCAAGCCAATCATGTTTCTTTTATTCCTTATTACGCCTAGTTTCGATTATGTCACTGTCACGTCATTTTTCTTATCAAATGTTACGCCTTCTACATTCGTTTCATTGTAATGTACTTATTATAAAAATACATGTCTGTTAATAAATTATTGTACTTCACTTCCTGAACCTTCGTGGTGACGGAACCTGAAGGCCGCCACTCGAGTCGGCCATTTTGAATGGAATAAAGCCCATTAGAGAACCTCTTATACCACGGATTCTGCCTCTTGTTATTTTGAGCTATTTTACTTTATTTTAAGACTCCGTACGAAATTCAGTCAGGTAATATTTATTTTATTTACCACAGTCCCCAATACTAATATAACCATGAGCGCCCAACACTTTGAATGGTCTTTTTTGGATCCTATTAGCTTTGATTACTGACATATGTACAGTTGGCAGAAAAACATAGCAGTACGAATCACAGTGCATGAAGTATATACACATCATGAGCACAGGCGAGCCAGCTCAGGAAAAAGGATACTGTTCAGCATTGAACATCGTACTTGTAGTTCAAGCGAGCCTAGTGTGGAGAGAGTTATTCCCTATCCTTCAGTTGTCAAGTAGGCCATCCCCCGTTTGGGGCGTCGCCGAGGGAAAGAGAGTAATGCTGTGATCAGAGTCTGATTGTACAGTGCTGTCCTCTGAGTCCGTTGCAATCTTCGTATTATCCTCCCGGAAGGATCCCGCGACAGCCAACGCCTTCACCCTGTCCGCCATCTTCTGTGCCGGAGTCGGACCGCGTCTTGCAGAGTTCTTCGGACCACTACCACGACCTCGGGGTTGCTGTTGTTACGACAGTACGGGGCTATGCCTCACCGAGCCCGACGATCTCTCCTGTGTTCAAGGTCCATCACCTCCAGCCATTCTTCCACGTCATTGGGGCTCTCAAAGAAATAAGATTTCCTGTCATGTATAACTTTGAGTCTGGCCGGGAACAATAGGGCGTATTTAAGCTGAGCCGCCTGTAGCTTTTTCTTCACTGCTTGGAAGGAGGTTCGATGACGCTGTACCATGATAGTGTAGTCCGGGTACAGTGAAATCCGCTGATTTTCAAATTGAATATTCGTTTTTTCCCCTCGCCTTTTGTAACAGCACATCTCTGTCTTTTTAGTTCAGGATTTTGACGATCAGAGGGCGCGGGGTGCCCCAACCTTTGGCACGCCAGTTGGAATCCGGTGTGCCCTCTCCACACAAAAATATGGGGACAGTCCTTCAGGGGCGACATGCTCCCGGAACCATGCTTCCATAAAGTCCGCAGGTCTTGTACCTTTGCTTCGTTCCAGAAGCCCAATGACTCAGACGTTATTTCGACGATTGTGGCCCTCCGCGTCCTCAATCCGGTCCTGGAGGCCACTAACTTGATGTTGCAGTTGTTTTATTTGCGTAGCGTGTTCTGTAATTTGGGGGTCAATGCTGGTCAATGCCTTCTAATGGTCGCGCACTGCGTCGGCGAGTTTCCCATGATCTGCTCTTAGGAGAGTAAGGCCGGTTGTGAGGGCCCCAATCTGCTGCTCCATTATTTTCTTAGAGTCTCGGATTTCCTTCAATACCAAGTCCAGCTTATCTGACTGGGACTCAGTTGAGCCAGTGGTTGAAGCACCTTGCGAAGTGTCTCTAGCGCTAGAGTCAGGGGGGGCCCCCCACTGCCAGGCAAGTGTCCAACATTTTGCCCTTAAACCTGCCCATCCCTGAAACCAGTCAGTCGCAAGCCTAGGCACGGGCGTTAAGGCGACTCCCAGTGTATTATGCCTCCACCCTTTGAAGATCTAGTTTGGGATCCTCACCTCCCAGTATAGGTATAGTCGCAGTGTCTCTGGGCCTTCCGACGCAGTCGTCCTCTGCCGCTACTCCACCGCTCACGCACTGCGCCCTAGTCACCGCTGCTTTTCGAAGGGGCCAGATTCAAAGGAGGCCGCCGCTCGCGCTGTTATGCGTGAGGTCGTCGCATCGGCCGCCGATCCTGCGGTCTCCGACAGCGCCTCAGTCGGCGTCACTCCGGCCCAGCAGATGATGGACCGAATCTGCTCTGCACCCCCTAGTGAGAGGGCTCGCCGCCCAGCTGGGTGTTGCTTCTGGCAAGCCACCACTGTGCCTCGCCTCCAGCCCAGACAATCCACCGCTCTCACGTAGCCTGCAGTGGAGCCCCAGAGTGAATCAGTATAAACGAAAGGGTGGGGCCTCGCTCCAAGCCTGACTCCCCAAATCGCTCGCCCTCACCGTCCTTCAGTGTTGCGTCGCTCCGTGGGCCGAGTAGTCCCACCGGTGACATGCTAGACCCGCTCCAGCAGCCGTCCGCCGCCAAGAGGGGCCCCTGGCTAATCAGGAACAGCCGCCGTCTACAGCACCGGCCTCCGGGACTCAAGCGGTCGGAGACAGTGAGGGCCGCAGCTCATCATTCGGCTCCCGCAGTGCTCCACAAGCAGGCCGCACACTCCGCGCCCGCAGCCGTCTCACCCTTGCCACCTCGCCAGATCGGAACTGAACTCTCCTCCAATGTCGTAATGCACAAGTGTTGGGACCCTCCAGGCAGCAATTATGCCCCGCGACACAGTGAGTTTTCAGGATGAATCCCCCCAGGGTCTGGAGCCTCACCAGTTCGCGTCCGCCATCTTAGGCGGTTGGCCACGCCCCCCTGCAGGCAGCTGGTATTGTAATGACTGTAGCTGATGGTTCTCCCAAGGGTGCTGTAGAGGTCGGCTGTCCTGCTGCACCTGCTTTCTCCCACATCATCCAGTTGTAGACAGTTTCATTTTAGGTGATTCCACATAGAACTTGTCCCATGTGAATACTTCTTTACAGTGCCCTTGGATAACTGCTTGCTGAAAATACTGCATTGCACTGCACATATTTAGCAGTAACCTTCTTTTCCCCGGAAGGTATTGTGAAATGCTTCCAGACATCACTTTGTTTTCTTGCAGGTGGTGTATCTTTCTCCTCATCCTCAATAGGTTCTGAATGTTTATCCTGGACAGAAGATGAAGCTTCAGCCATTCTATCAAATTATTCCCAAAAGTGAATAAAAATCAGAGCACCACTGCTTCTAAATCCTCTTTCTACCGAGTTTACTGAAGAAATAACTGTTTTTGGGTGTGGTTTTACATGTACATGGGTGGGGTTCTAATGTGCCCAATCAAAAGGCAAGTTTTGGGTGCGTCATCAAGTGAATTTGCGATTCCAGTCCGTAGATTTGCAAAGTTGCAAAACTCGTAAACCAAGTAACTTTCTTGAAAAACAGATATAGGGTGCTATATATATATACATTTCTAAATATGTTCACACTGATGTCATTTCTGAAAGTAGAGGGATGTACATATTTTAAATATTTTAAATAATTGTAAAAAATGTGGGCAAATCCGCAAATTGCTATAAACTATAGATTACTTGTGGTGCGGTTTGTGGTTTTGGACCCACGGAACTACTGCAGAACCCCCCCAAAAAAAAAACCTGTTCAGTTACATTTACAAAAACATTATATATTTTACATTAAGTAGATATCTGATTTTTACCTTTTAAAACATATATAAAGTATTTTGTTTAAATGTCTACTGTTTGAATAAAATATATTTGTTTTTTGGAAGCGGACTTCCCTCATTGACCTCAAGAAGAATAAGGTCATCACATGCTACCGACACAGGAGGCAAAACATAATGGAACTGATGAACCAGATAGTACCAAGGCCCCAGCCACAAAACTGCCAGGGCCACCAGCATCTCTCCACAGGTCAAGCTGATGGCTGTCATCCACATGTTGACATCTGGTTCATTCCATATCACAACAGCCAGACTGGCAGGAATATCACAGCCAATCGTTTTCTGCCTTTCTACCCTCTGTCCTGAAAACCATCATCCGACTAACACCCCAGAACCTCCTCTTTCCCAATACACAACAACAGCAGGAGCTGGACACCAAGTAAGGTTTCTATGCCACTCCTAGATTTCCACATGCGCTAGGTGCCATGTATTGCAACTGGTATCCCATGCCGCAACATCACACCCGTGCAGGAACCCGAAGCACACCAATTCTATCAATGTCCAGGCTATCATGAACCATGTGTGTTTCATTCTGTGGTATGCATTCATAAACGATCAGGACTCTGAGGCTTCATCATGTGCAGGTAGGTGCCCCCTCCTGCACAAAGACAAATCCATATGGAATGCAGGCACCTGAGCACCATGGTGCAAGTGTGCCTGTGTTGGTGCCAGGCTGCACATTGTGTGCCAGTGTAGGGAGAAATGTAAGGAAATCACGGTATGGCCTAAATACTGTGCACTACTGCCCTTTCTTTTTTATTTTCTTTATCCACAGTATCAAAATATCAATAAAATACATACAATTCTGATAACAAGGCATAAAAGTAATTAATTTCATTCAGTTATACCACAAGATGAAAATTACGCTAGATTGGATTAGGTTATCCTTCAGCAAATCATATGACCAATCATTGCCCCCCATATGTATATACCTAATTTGCGTTTCCTCGATACCTTTACAGAATACAGACTATGCTCCAAATTATATATATTATAAAACCAGGCTCGCCACCTTTCAAAAGTTGGTGCTTCCAGCTGAAGCCAAGAAGACGCTAGACATAGTCGAGCCACCGCCATAGCAATAAAGAGCAGAAACCAAAATTTATACATGGGTCTCCCTTGCTTGAGATCCTCACCAATCCCCAGCAACATCATAGAGGCAGACATTTTAACGCTGACCTCCAAGATTTCTGTCATGAATTTCTCTATATGTTGTATATATGGCTTTAGTTTAGCACAGTCATAGAAAATATGGAGACTATCAGCGTTATCCGTGCCACATCAGAAACATTTGCCAACATTGCCTCTCCCCCATTTCATCATCTTGGCCGAAGTATGATAGAGATTAAATATGGTTTTAAAACACTGGGCTTTAATGTTTGCCGACAAATTTCCCCGGCAATAACAATTGCCTTCTCCATAGACACCCCTGGATCTCTCACTTTTGCTGCCCACTTACAATTTTGTTTTTCCAGATCATCCCTCCTTGAGGCTAATAGGATTTTATAAAGAACCCCTATCTTTTCTTGGCCCCTAATAGCCTCAACTATTTTAAGTGGTACCATTGCCGTGGGTAATTTGCTCAGGAAGTCTCGTATTTGTAAGAATTTAAGAAACTGATTGATAAGGAGAATTTTTTTTTCTGCTAAATCTGTAAAAGCAGCATAATGCCCCCCAGCCTCATAAAAGTCCCCGATTTGAAAAATGCAATTCCGTCTCCAGCTACTAGCGGCTTGGTCATGAAATATTGATGGCAATATGCCTACAGCCGTGGTTGGAGTATAAAAATGTAATCCCTGAATTTGTAAATATTTTTGGACTACATTCCAAACTTTGAAGGCTGCCCCTAAAATTTTAAAACGTGTGCTTTTATAATAGCTCATATCCAATTTCTTGAACAGACAGTTCTTGACCTCTTGACCTAACACCATCTGATAAATTGAGGGAGCCTCAGCCATATTGCTGACATCTTCTCCAGTCAGCATTATCCGCATATTCAATAAGAGGCAAGAACAGTAATAGAGTGTGAAGTCAGGGACTGTCCACCCCCTCCCCCCCTCTCTCTGGGAAGAGTCATAAAGTGCATTACTCTGCGGCGTTTCCCAGGAGTCCACAAGAACTTAGCGCAAAGTGCCTGAAGATGTAGTAGCTGGGCACGGGATACCTCCAGCGGTACTGACATAAAGAAATACAACACCTTAGGGAGTATATTCATTTTAAGGATGTTAGCTCTACCCACCAAGGAAAGATGTAGGCCGTGTCAGCTGTCTAATGACTGCTTTACCTTGGTAGTAATATCCCCCCAATTAATGTCAACCAGATCTTTCAAGTTTTCTCGGATCTTAATTCCCAGATACGAGACCTCATTAACCACTCTAGGATCGCTGGCCATGATCTGTTTAGTACACAAAATCTGGGTTTTAGATGTATTCATCTTATAGCCCGAAACCACGCCGAACTCGCATGCTAGGCGTTCTACTTCAGATATAGCCGTGAGAGGATCCGATGTTATGATGGCAAGATCATCAGCATATGCAAAGACACAGAACTGGTCTTCCAAAACTCGAAAAGGTTTAATCTGGGTGCTTCTCTCTAGCATAATTAAAAAAAGATTAATATATAGGGCGAACAGCAGGGGCAACCCTGCCGTGTGCCTCTAGAAATTCTTTTAGGGTCTGATACCAGACCCATAGAGCAGATCCTTGCCGAGGGCGATCGAAATAGTAATTTTACAGCCTGGATAAAACCCTGACCGAACCCTATCCGCTGCATAACCCCTTTCTTAGTGATGCAGTCCAGACAGGGGACTTGCTGCACTGCACAGTGCCACTCTCCCAAATATCTGGGCCACGGTGTCATGTGCACATAGTGGGAACAACGCATTGAAGTAATCTAATAGTAATCCCAAGGGCCACACTTACCAGTGGCCCGCAATATCAAGTCAATAATAAGCAGTTGGCAACGTAGAAGGTTCAAGCGTTTATTGGCCACAACAGAACTCTACATAGAGGAGCCTCATCGAACCTCACCCATCAGGTGCGCCAAGGAAGACTGCTGGCTCCTTGACAAGATCACACTTATATACATTACAGATTCAGCATACAAAGCATTGTAAGTGGAAAAACACCAGTTAGCCCTAGAGCTTCTAAATGAGCTCATACCATCCGCCCGTATAAGGTTACTATCTTGTTCAGAGAAGGTCGGCCGGGTGACTCCCTTTCGTCTCGGGCACAGAGGAATTTCGCTTAGTACTCCCTACTGCAGATGTGACCTTGGGCCTCGGCCGTAAATACAATTCACCCTGTCTTTAGGCTGGTACGAGCTAAATAATGCAGACGGTGGATAAAGAGAGACACGTGATCTGAAGCACGACCGTTCATGATCCAAGATGGCCACAGTATGGCTTTTCGGCCCTTTCTATCATGCAAGACACAGAGACCAGAAGAGTTACTTTATAAGGCAGTTCTTGATGCATATGGAATAGAGGTACAGTCTAAGATACATTATGCTATCTACACATATTTGACTCGAGTCCCAAAGAACGGCCCTTTTTAGCATAATGTAGCTATCCATGGAACTATTCTTCGAAAATTCCCTCGTCTATTTGCATTATGTCGTGTATCCCTTTCTGAACTAATTGAGCGTTTACCTTACCCAGGTTTGCTTTAGGAGTAGGTAAGGCAAGGCGAACTTGGGTGGCACAATAGGAGCAACAAGCGGGCCCACATTGGATGCAGATACAACAAGTGAAAAGGAAACCTCCTATTCCTAGGAGGACCATGAAGATTTTCCAACCCCAGGTGGCAAGGAGATCCCAGAACCAGCCTGAAATAGACCACGTTCCGGTCTCCGTGTGGATCTCAGATGCCAATCGATGTAACTGCTGTATGGCCAGATGGACCGAGGGGGCGGAGTCAGGTATATATTCGCAGCAGGAGCTGCCAATCACTCTACTTGCTCCTCCGCGATCAGCTAGGATAACGTCTAAAACAAGGCGGTTCTGAAGCGTCACAAGTCGGGTCGCTTGAAGCTCGACTGTGATATTGGTCAGTATCCCAGCAGTGGTATTTACTACTCCCTCGACTACCCTGGACAGCCTTCTAATTTCTTTACTAGTCAAAATGGGTCCCCATATAGGCAGAACTCCCTTTACTATATCAACAAAATGTTGGGCAGGGGTATCAGTGTGATCAGTGGCATCTCCATTAGTTTTTACTGAGTCTAAACTTCGTCGATTCAGCGAGTGGGATCGGTGGTAATCAGAATGCGCTATATAAACAGGCGGGTATAAGGAGGACAAGTAGCATTTACCTGACCATCCTCTGGGAAGCCAAGTGTAAGCATTTTCTCCACACACAAAATATACATTCGGGGGAGTGAGTATAGGTGGGCTGCTAAAGGTTTGTAATCTATAGGTATAGTTACATCTACTATAACCAACAAATAAATGGCCAGTACCACGTATGCAAAAGGGGGATGAGCTATTCAACACGGGGACCGGGATGATTCTTTCATTTGACACATTTCGCTCCTGGAAATATCTAAAATACTTGGTAAAGTTGAAGGACACAAAATCTGATACTTCATCCCTTAACCAGGTGTCATTCTCATGATCCGTATACACATTCATACAAGCGGTAGGATCCAGGGTACCGTCCGTACCCTCAGCATTTGGAGTGAATCCCTGATGTCTTTCTAGGCCAGAATCGGGTCATAATCTTTTTCTGAAAATCGGTGCCCATCAACTGCATAATGTTCATACATCATCGACAAGAATCTAAACCATGCTTCACAACTGCCTAAATATGACAACGGCATTGAAATGAACAGATCATGTTTGTGCATTACTGAGGGGAGGAGCCCACATACCCAGCAGTTTGTGGTATTCGTTGAACTGTGGGTTTGATGCAACATTTCAATGAAAGCATTATTCACATAAGTCTGGCGGTGTCTTTCTTTATGCGGGGCAAAAGTCTGAAAATGGTGCTCCTCGGGGACGGGGTGGTAGCTATCAGGGTATGCACAGGATAGCGGAACTCTAGATAAATGAACATTCTTAAGCATAACATTAATGAAACAACTATTATGACAATAAAAACAATCTTGGCACGCAAGCTCCAAGTAGAAAACATTGGCAAATGTGGATGCAAAGGGCGGTGTACTATGGGACGCTCCTCTTCAGGGACAAAACGAGAAAAAGGATACATTCTCACTAAAAGTCCAATCATAAGCTCGGGGAAACAGAAAATCTATAAGCAGTCCAACCTGCCGGAGGGTGCTTCTTTCCTGTGTCCGTTATAGAGCCTCACAGGCAGACTCCTATTGTTCCATGTAATCACAAAGAGGAAAATGAACACAAAAACTTCTCGCACCGGGGTTGTGCTTGGCGCAACTCTTGCAGAAAGGAAAACTCCACCTGGGCCCCCACCAATCAACCAATGTCTCTATCTTCTTTCTGAACAGAGCAATATCAAAACGTTCCAGGCTCTCAACGGGTTCAGTCCAGTGTTTTTACTTATTCCCAGAGGCTACTCAGGTATCTCACTTTCATTCTCTAGCCTGAGCCTGGGATTGTTGCTTTCGGCCGGGGCCGCAGGTTATAGCGAACATGACCCGGTGTTTCAGGATTAATGAAAAGAACAGGCACAGTAGGGTCAGGTAAGGGATTGAGGGTGTGACTTTCCCTGTCACCTGTTGCAACCCCAGATGCCTGATTACTTTTTACAGATGTCACCGAACTCACGACACCCTCCGCTCGCCCATCCGTTTCTCCTTGGGCTTCCGGGGAAGGTGACTCTTCGGTCGATTTATCGCTTTCGTGTCTCAGCACCTCGCTTTGGTCCCGTTGGTCATCCGGCAAGGGAAGCGGGACCTTTTTTAGGTGAGACACATGGATCCAATGCCACTTCCCTTCAACCTTCACAGCCGTCCTCGTGGCCAGAAGCACCTGGAAAGGCTTGGTCCAGCGTGGGTCTAGACTCGATTTCCGTTGGTAGTTCCGAACCAGTACCCACTGTCCAGGCTCCACGCCGTGTCCAAGACCCTCCGGCAGAGGCTGCAGAACTGCTGCTATCTGTTGGTGAATGGAACGAAGATCTTTAGTCAGTGCATAAAGGTAGTCTGCCAACATAGGGTACTCGATGTCTCTAAGGGATTTTGGTCGCGGCACACCCCATACATTAGCGGGCCTACCAAATATCACTTCATATGGCGATATTCCACTGCGGGAGTGAGGAGTGGTCCTTACAGATAGTAAAGCCAGAGGTAAGAGATCAGGCCATTTTAGACCTGTGGTGTCCTGCAGTTTAGCCAATTTCAATTTTAGGATCCCATTAAATTTTTCCACCAATCCTGCTGATTGGGAATGGCGAGCCGCATGAAACTTCTGCTATATTGCCAGCCCCTTGCAAACATGTTCAACAAGGTCAGCATTGAAATGTTTCCCATTGTCACTCCAGATCACCCGGGGTACCCCATAGCGAGGAAAGAACTCTTTTATTAGGGCCTTCGCGGTGGCTAGGGCAGTATTCTCCTTGGTAGGGTACGCCTCCACCCACTTGCTAAACGTACAAACCACCACCAGAACATATTTAAGATTGTTAACCCGTTCAAACTGGATGAAGTCCATTTGCAGCACCTCAAAAGGTAGGGTGGGTGGCGCAAAGCTACCAGTCAAAACAGGGATGCTACCACCTGGGTTATGCCGTAGACAAATCATGCAATTCTGAACTAGTTGCTTCGCAGTCCTGTGGATGTTGGTATTATACCACACAGGATCCAGTATTGCGCAAATACCTTGAATCCCCACATGCGCAGGACCGTGTGCCATGGACACGACTGCATTCACAAATGCATTCGGCAGCAGCCACCTACATCTTTCTGATAGATCAATCCAGCATCCATTGTCATCCAGCTTTCCTATCTGCTCTTGCCAGTATTGTAGTTCTTCAGGGTTTGCTTCTAATTGCAATTCTCTTACGCTGTCTATAGTGTTGCTGAATGCCTCTGCTTCTATCATTCCTTTATGTGCACTCATTACGAACATGGAAGTGGTATTGGATTGGGCAGTCTCTTTAGCGATTCTGTCCGCAAAGGAATTACCCTTACCTACGTCATCAACTATTGCTTTATGAGCACTGCATTTAACAACAGCTATGGCTTGGTGCAGGGTCAGGGCGGCCAACAACCTCAACACCAACTGACCATTCTGTATTTTCTGACCATGGGATGTAAGGAAACCTCTCTCCGCCCACAATCTTCCAAAGCTATGTGCTACGCCGAAAGCATACTGGCTATCGGTGTAGACATTTATCCTCAACCCTTCACCCAATTCACAAGCCCTCAGTAGTGCGACTAACTCAGCAGCCTGGGCCGATCGATAAGGTACCTTGGCCGTCTCAACTATTGTTTGCAACGTGGTGATCGCATAAGCAGCGGTCGTAGTGCCATTGGGTAACTGAAAACATGAGCCATCGACATACAATTCCCCTTGAGGGTCAGATAAGGGAATATCTGTCAAATCTATCCGCCCCTTCGTTTCTTCTTCTGTCCGAAATATGCAATCATGTATATCTTGACTTTGATCCTCCGGAGGGAGGGGTAGTAACGTGGCGCGGTTCAAGGTGACACATCGTTTGATAGTGATGTGTGGTGCAAACAGGGTCAATTCGTACCCCGTAAGACGCGCACTAGTTAAGTGCTGAGTCTGTGTCCTGTTCAACAATACGTCCACAGCGTGGGGCACCATCACTGTCAGGTCCGTATTCAGGACGAGCCCTTCCGATTGTCGGATCGCCACTGCAACCGCAGCCGTGGCTCTCAGGCAACTGGGAAGTGCCCTGGCGACATTATCCAATACCGCCGAAAAGTATGCACAAGGTCTTTGCTTACCACCAAATCCTTGTGTTAACACTGAAAGCGAGCAACCGTCCACCTCATGCACATAGAGTACAAAAGGCTTCCGGTAATCAGGGGTGCCAAGCACAGGGGCAGAGCAAAGAGCAGATTTCAAAGAAACAAAAGCTTTCTGACATTCAGCTGTCCAAGGTAAAGGTTCATGCACATCTTTAGTCGTTAGATGCAGGAAAGGTTTAGTCAGTAAGGAATAGTTAGGGATCCATTGGTGACAGTAAGAAGTTATGCCAAGCAAAGCGCGGACATCACGTTGCGTGCAGGGAACAGGCATGTTAGATATGGTTAGAATACGATCAGGGGTTAGCCGTCATCCCTCCTTCGACAGGAGATGACCGTGATAGGTCACCTCCGGTAGACAATATTGAAATTTTGACAACGAAACCTTATTACCATGGTCCGCCAAGTGCTGTAACAACGCAGTCGTCGCCATTCGGCAACCATGCTCAGTATCAGAGGCCACGAGAAGATCGTCCACATACTGCACTAAAACGTTACCGGGTGGCAAGGTTAATGTGTCTAACAACGTTTTAAGTGCTTGGCTGTAAATACTAGGACTCTCTGTATAGCCCTGTGGGGCGCGACAAAATCTGAAACTGCGACCTCCTATGGAGAAGCCGAAAAGATAACGGCTATCTTGATGTATGGGAATACTGAAAAAGGCGTTTTTCAAATCAATGACAGAGAAAAATCTAGCCGTCTGGGGAATCATTGTCAAGATAGTAGTGATGTCTGGCACTACGGGATATTGGGGTATGACAATCTTATTGATTTCACGCAGGTCAATCACAAAACGATAAGTATCAGCATAATCAGGACTCTGATCTATCGGGGCCCGTTTAAGAATAGGAAGAATAGGGCTGTTGCACGTGTTAGAAGCCGTCTCTTCCACCACCCCCATGCAGATCAAATCGTGAACAATGGACAGTAATGCCCGCTCCCCTGCAGGGGCAATCTTATACTGCGGAACTCTGGGTAATCGAGCATTTTGTTTCAGAGTGATCGAAATGGGTGGTATGCTCAACAACCCTACATCAGTATCTCCAGTGGCCCAGAGACTCTGTGGAATCTTTGCAAGCTCAGTGGGCAGAGGGTCCGTTTTAGAGAAACATTGTGCGGAGGGAGGTAAGGGTTTCCTAATAGTCAAGTAAATACCGTCTGGAGAGCAATAGATGCAGGCATACAGCCTCTTCAGTATATCCATTACCAAAAGATTCTCACCACATTGTGAAGTCAGAAGGAAAGGTGAGTCAATTGAGATCGGCCCCAAGTTAAGAGAAAGAGGTTGGGAGATGGGGCTTACCACTGGAGTTCCGGAGAAACCAACAGACGTTATTCTGGCCAGACAGAGCAGCCCCAGGGACAAGGGCGTGTGAAACAGAACTATTCATAGCCCCCGTGTCAACTAGAAACTTCCCCGATGCATCCAATAGACGAGCATGTACGTAAGGTCCATTTTGATCGATCGGAATTGACACGCGTCCCCCACTCTGTCCTCGGCTCTCCTATGCCTCAGAATAGCCTGCCGAGTCGTTACTTACACATCCTTCATTATAATACTGCTTCCCTTGACCATGGTCGAAACAATTCTGGCTAGTCTCACCTTGCCCAACTCCTTCCTGTCTCGTATATCCACCTCGACGACCACTGCCACGGCCTCTCCCTTGCCCCCTCGGAACGCCGGTCTGTGCCTGCAACAACGGACACTGAGCTCGCCAGTGCCCTTCCTGCTTACAGAATGCACACTGGTTGATTCCTAAATCCGTTCGTCCTACACCCTGTCCGAGCCCCGCCCCTCACGGGGCGAAGTTCTGTGTTCCCCGACCCCTACCGCGCCCCCTCTCAACTTGCTGTAACAAGACCCTAGTTTTCAAGTCCTTCGATCTCTTTTCCGTCTTTTCCTTACTCTCGTTCTCCCGATGCTCATAGTATTGAGCCATACTTAGAATAGTCGAGGGGGTTGATGTGGTCCAGGTACTTTCCGCAGCCTGAAGTCGAGCTGATATCTCGGGCAACAGGTTAGTTACAAACCTATTAACAAACAGACGTATGCCACCCTCCTTAGACAGATCTTGCCCGCTAAAATCAATGAAGACTCCTTCAAACCTTGTGAAGAAGTCGGACACGTTCTCGTCCTTCTTCTGCTTGCACGCAGTCAATTTGTCCCAATCCACCTTCCTAGGAGGGATTAGGGAATGCATATAGGTTATTATTTTCTCCGGCAAAGTCAATATCTCAGTTCTAGGTTTGTCTCCTGGCTTACGATCCCTATCCCAGTCTCTCAATTGTTCCCATGTTCCCCCAAACTCAGCCACATGATCCTGGTCATGCACCTGCCGCCATATGTCCACCGGCACCAATAGAGCAAAGAATAGCTCGATGTCAGCCAGTGTCATCACCGCCGAGGAGGCGGCTTCTGTCAGTTCTTTATAGTATGCGGTAGGATTCTTTCTGGGGTCAGGCAACTGAGTTTTCAATGAAAGTACCGCACTACGTTTCCAGGGGGTATATACCCATTGTTCCTGGAAACGGGCGTCTACTCTTGGGCGGGTAACTGCCCCTTGTGCGTCTACTATCTCGGTTACTTCAGGGTGATAAATAGGGTGCACCTCACGCATTGGGAACTGCTGTACCCCTGCAGGGCTAGCTGCTTGCAGGCGCAATCTGTAACTGACCAGAGTGTTCACATTCCCGTACACCGCTTCTGGACTTAGCTGAGATCTATGGGCCTGAGTGTGGATATCATATAGGATGGCCGGAGCTCTTTCCCCTTTATAGGCTTGTTCCCATAATGAAATAAGGCGTTGGGCCATATGGGCCAGCGTGTGCTGCTGCATTACTGGTTCATAATCTCGCATGGTGTTCCATATGTCAGTCAGGGTATAAATAGGTTGCTGCATCCACTGGGATGCCTGGACTGCAATAACCTCCTTCTCCTCGGCTCCTAAGGCTGATCGAGTGAACAACTTCCTGCCATCTAATGAACCGGTCGGATGTACTGGAGTTGAAACAGCTGCGAAAGGAGTTGCACTCGCGGAAGAGGAGGTCAGGGCGGAAGGGGAATACATGGCCCCCGGTGACAGCTGTGGAGCTTCAGCTGTCGAGGCCGACAGCAAATTGGGCAATAAGGCCATAATTCCTGAGACAGAGGAGGACAGCCGAGAATGATCAATGACAGGCACAAGGGAGGGGGGCTGAGGTGCCAATGCGACTGAAGTTGCTGTAGAGGCAACTGGCGCCGGCATGGGGTCAACGGTCTTCGCTCCAGCCGCTACAGTAGCAGCTGTTACCTCCAGATACAGCCGTTGCGGAACATACGGGGGTGGTGGTCGCATGTCCAGCATGTCTTCTATGTCATCCTCTGCATTGGGTCGGGCCACATAACGTTTATCAACTTTCAATCTAAACTCCCGATTCATACAATCGATTCCTTTCTCTACCCTTGCTCTGTCATAGGCTACAGCTTTCTGAGTTACGGTCTGTCCCGCCTTGGCTCTCGCCAGCTTCTCCCCCCTCATCCGTCTCTGCTTGGCCTCTTTCTGCCAGGCGTTTAAGGCATCAAACATAGATTGCCTACTGTGCCTGGAGAATAGTTGCTCCTGTAGAAAGGCCACTTTCTTTTCGTCAAAGGAACCAGTCTTTGGCCACTGCAACTCTTCATTACCTTTAGTATACGTATGCCACAGGGTGTTGAACAATATGGGGGCAATTCCGTGCTTCACATACATGAAATGGCTAGGGCTGCCCTCCAGTGGGGCAGGCTGACTCTCGGCCAACCGAGAGTCGCTGGTCCGACAACAACAACCAAAACAATTCAATTTGCTGAAACACGACATGTTGGTTAGTAGACAGACACAAATAACATATAACAGACTCTATGCCACAGATAATATGTATGTCGACATTACTCTCTGCAGTTCAACCTATCCAAATTTGATGCATCCAAACAAAACGAACGGAGCCGAATTATTCAAAAAGGATCAACAAAATCACAACAGGCCGTCGTTCAATAGACTGGCAGGAGACGATCAGACAGGGGTAACCACGGACTAGACTACGGACCATCCCATGACCTCCCTGGTTCACCACTGAGACTGTTCTGATGTAGACCAAGCCGTACCTCAGATATGTCTCGTAGCTACCCAGTTATAGCCGCAGGTTTTTCCGAGTGCAATCCGGCCGTGCATTACTCACAAGTAACAACTAGGCATCTAATCTGTATCTCAAAGCATCACAACGGATCCGCGGAGTCTCTACAGTCAGTCCCTACCGGACCCCCCCTGCAAGACCTCCGTAATTCTCCTAGGGTACTCACGACCCCTCAAATCAAATACAGTTAACTGTTCCAGATGCACCGCTCAACAGCGCGTGCTTCAAACAAATGCACCGCTCAACAGCGCATGTTTCAAACAAACAAATTACTCACCAGGTGCACCCTGGTACGAATGTTCGTTCTCCGCTGCCAACTTCTTACCACCAATATGGTCAGCTCCTGGGTCAAGCCCGTAGGACCCCGGTGAAGGGTCACTAGCAGCAGAGGGTACCCCGAGCGGGAGCACGGAGCGGACGTAGACTCCCCTCCGCCCACCCGGCCAAGACGCCCCCAATTCTCTCACCCGTTTACGGGGAGGGAGAAGACCTTATCACGGGGTCCCTTCGTGGTCGCCAACTGAAGTAATCTAATAGTAATCCCAAGGGCCACATTTACCAGTGGCCCGCAATATCAAGTCAATAATAAGCAGTTGGCAACGTAGAAGGTTCAAGCGTTTATTGGCCACAACAGAACTCTACATAGAGGAGCCTCATCGAACCTCACCCATCAGGTGCGCCGAGGAAGACTGCTGGCTCCTTGACAAGATCACACTTATTTACATTACAGATTCAGCATACAAAGCATTGTAAGTGGAAAAACACCAGTTAGCCCTAGAGCTCCTAAATGAGCACATACCATCTGCCCGTATAAGGTTACTATCTTGTTCAGAGAAGGTCGGCCGGGTGACTCCCTTTTGTCTCGGGCACAGAGGAATTTCGCTTAGTACTCCCTACTGCAGATGTGACCTTGGGCCTTGGCCGTAAATACAATTCACCCTGTCTTTAGGCTGGTACGAGCTAAATCATGCAGGCGGTGGATAAAGAGAGACACGTGATCTGAAGCACGACCGTTCATGATCCAAGATGGCCACAGTATGGCTTTTCGGCCCTTTCTATCATGCAAAACACAGAGACCAGAAGAGTTACTTTATAAGGCAGTTCTCGATGCATATGGAATAGAGGTACAGTCTAAGATACATTATGCTAACTACACATATTTGACTCGAGTCCCACAGCATTGTAACTTGTAGACCGAAATCTCCCAAATTGTCCTGCACTTTCTAATCCGTCACTGGCTGTAGTGATAGAAAGTCAGTGAGTAGCAATGTGTATTTCACTCTCTGTGGATGGATGGAACCACATGACACAAGAGGACCTCATCACCCCACCACCAGTGCACCAAGAGCCGCGTTTGCAGAGTGGTGTAAAAAGGGGCGTGGCCTCGGACCACCTCTCTGCAACGCAGCTCTGTGGTGCATACTGGAGGTACCTGGTGGGCTAGTTGGCCCCCCAGGGACTCTCAGTATTCAAGGGGAATTAATTCCCCAAGATACAATGCACCAGGGGGCGCGTTTGCAGAGTGCTGCAGGGAGGGGGCGGGGCCTCTGGCGAGATACCGGCTTTTTTAATTTCATTTTTGTTTTAAGGGGGCTGTGTTTCCCACTTCTTTTACAATATTTGGGGCCCTGGGGACCCCATACCCCAGAGCCTGATCCATTATTTTCGAAGAAAAAGAAAAATGGGAAGGAAGCCATGCGGCCCCCCTCCTGAGGCCAATTTCGGCCCTAGGGACCCCATCTCCCCAGGGCATGGCCACATATTTACTTTTTTAAATATTTGTTTTAAGGAGGGGGGCTGCGTGGCCCCCCTCCTGAGGCCTCTATTGGCCCCCGAGGACCCCATTCCCCAGGGCTGTGCCTCTTTTTTTTAAATTTAAGTATTTTATTGAGGGAGGGGAGCTGCGTAGCCCTCCTCCCAGGCCACTTCTGGCCCCAGGGACCCCATCCTCCGGGGCCTGGCCTCATGTTGGGGACTGTGGGGGGAGCCCCAATGCCCCCATGGTCCCGCCGGCTCCCCACCTCCTGTGGGAGCCGGCATTTCTTTTGAGCAAGGGGAGCTGCTGACATGCAGCTCCCCATGCTCAAAAGCAATTCTGCTTTGCTTCCTTGAAGCGAGAGCAGGATTCCCTTATCTCGCTTCAAGGAAGCAAAGCAGAGTTTGCTATGGCAGAGCCGGAGCGAACAGCAGTGTCCCAGGGGTGGGCACTCCGGGACACTGCAGGAGCCGACCCTTGGGGGTGGCGGTCCCCAGGGCCATTGAAAGGCTCCTGAAAGGGGGCCGCGCGGCCCTTCTCCCTCCATGTCAAAGCCCCAGGGAGGTGGTGGTACCTAGGGACCGTGGGTCCGCAACAGACCCCCGTATTTAAATATTGAATGCCCCTGGGAGGTGGTGGTCCCTGGGGAACTGTGGGGAGGGACAGGAGCCCCCAACAGTTTTTTTTTAATTTCAGCCCCGGGGAGGTGGCCGTCCCCAGGTCTGCGGGGGCCCCCGCAAATAAATCAATGATTGCCCCTGGGACCTGGCCCACCCGGGGGCTTTTTGAAAACGAAGCGCGGATTCGCGACCCCCTCACGAATTCTGCCGTTTAAAAAAAAATGCTTTTTTGGCCCTGGGGTACCTTGTGGGACCCTTGAGCAGGCCTAGGGGGTCAGGGTGTTTCTACCCTGCCCCCTTTTCTTCTTTTTCATGTTTTTTTCTGATTTCTTGTGACTCAGTTACCGAGTCACAAGATGGCTGCCAACACTTCCTGGTTTGGAATGTTGGCAGCCAATCAGAATTGAGCTCATGCTCGGGAGGTTTTGCAAATCCTCCTTGGTGCTCAGATATCGTTATTTTTTCTTTTTTTAATTTCTCAGGAACCACTGAACGGATTTACACCATTTAACAAAAATGCTCTTTCTGAACCGAGACCTACCTTTTTGCCAAATTTGGTGTAATCCGTTCAGCAGGTCGGGCTGTAGCTTTGTCTAAATTTTCCTATGGAAAATTACATGGGGAAAACCCGTTTTGGGACCACCTTTTTACTCGGCCCCCGCTTGTTGAATCACCCCAAAACTCTCAAGACAGGAGCTGACCGGAGCGCCCCACTAGTTTAGAAAATTTCGCGAAGATTCGTCAAATGGCGCCAAAGTTATTGTGAAAACAAAAAATGCTTTTTGAATAGAAACGAGGTCCTAACTATAACTACCTACTGATGACCGCCAGTAGGTGATATAATATTATCTACTGGCGGTCGCTAGTAGATAGTTATAGTTAGGACCGTGTTTCCATAGGATATCTGAAAATTCTATTTTGAATAACTTTGGCGCCGGTTGACGAATCCTCGCGAAATTTTCAAAACTAATGGGGCGCTCCGCTCAGCTCCTACCCTGAAAGTCTCGGGGTGATTCGTCAAGCAGGGGCTGAGAAAAAAGGGGGTCCCAAAACGCGTTTTCCCCATGCATTTAGTCGAAGGTACAGCCCGAACGGCTGAACAGAATTACTTGAAATTTGGCAGAGAGGTAGTCCTCAGGTCAGGCATGTGCCTTTTGCATATATGGTGTCAATCTGTTCAGTAGTTCCTGAGAAAATTGCAGTTAAAAGCACATAAATATCTATAAGCGCGCACTGTGCGCGCACCGTGCGCGAGCGTAATTCTGATTGGTGGTTACATGTCAGTCAACGTTAAAATCGGTCGAAATCAGGAAGTGTCGGCCGCCATTTTCTGTGTTTTGGTTGTGTGACAGTGAAAAAGAAAGGTGGAGAACATGAAAAGGGGGCAGGGTAGAGAGTTCCTGACCCCCTAGCCTTTGTCAGGGGGTCCCTGAAGGTCCCCGAAGGATGAAAAAAAACTATATACATAGGTAGTTTATTGTAAAATAAATATATTAAAAATATAATAATACATACATAACTTAGCATTTAAAAAACCTTGCAAATTCACTTAAAAAAACCATAGGTTTCACACATGTTATAGTTAGCTGGACATTTCACTCGTAAAAAACCATTGAAATTCCCCCGTTATAGTTAGTTCAGATAACTATAACTCGCGCGACCGCCACTCTATCACAAGGATGATGTCATGAGTGATGTAATATGTGATGTCATGAGCAGTGGATTGGGGCGCGCGAGTTATAGTTATCTGAACTAACTATAACGGGGGAATTTCAATGGTTTTTTACGTGTGAAACCTATGGTAGGAAGCAGAGCACACGCAGGACTTCAGGTCAAACTGCTTTTAATTTTCCAATTGGCTTTGCAGGACGCGTTTCGCTATATTAGCTTTCTCAAATGCTGCCAAACAATTCACGGTTCTCCCGCCATCCCGTTAAGCTGCCTGCCTCATTTTGATTGGTTGAGGCAGTGCTGACGTCGTGCCACAGGGAAAAGCCGAACCCAAGAGTCCAGGTACAAGCGGAGCAGACACCAACGTAAGTACTTGCCCCAGTGGGAGGTGTCTGCTCACGTCTCCCATGGCCGCCTAGTTCATGTAGGTTTCGGTGTTAATGTGAGCGGGATAGCAGTGTCCTGGGTCCTTCACCCCACCCCACCGCCAAAGATCCCGATGCTCGCCTGTGCACACCGCCTGAGTAAGCAGTATGTCCCCTGCGAAGACGCCGTCCATCAATGATAGCCAGGCAATATTCAGGTGTTCCGGTGTCTACCGCATAGTCTGTAGTTACTCCAGCATTTTGCCATACAACCACCGGACACTTGGGGGTGGGTACTCTCAAGGTGCTCGTGGCTCGCACCAACAACATCCACCAATTCTCCCCTCTTTTTCGAAGGAAGCAGAGCACACGCAGGACTTCAGGTCATATATATATATCTATCATCAACAGAGGAAATGCCCGGCGCTAGTTCCCAGATTCCTGTTTTCCTTTCAGGGAATAGTCACACATTGGGTTATGCACTGAGAAAAACACACTCTTTACATCTTAAGTGTCCATGCAAAATTCTATCATTATCGTCCTTCCTTGTTGAGACATGAAACAAGTTGTCTTCAACTTTGGTAGAAGTAACATTTGAAGTACATCACATGCTTGATCACAAAATCACATAGTAGTGGTACAGAAAAGCCAAGCCAACATGTGTTTCGTGAAATTAATTAGCTGCTTCAGGGCTTCAGAATTTCAGTTCTTTTATACTAATAGTCTTCTCAACTCTTGATAAATAGATCCCAGATTCATCCTGGCAATATGCACTGTATAATATAGACTTCCAATATCAGGAAAAATGGCTATAGCCTCCCATTGATACGAACACCAGTCAGTTACCTGTAGCTAAATGATGTACTTCAAATGTTACTTCTACCAAAGTTGAAGACAACTTGTTTTGTGTCTGAACAAGGACGGCCGATAATAAAAGAATTTTGCATGTCCATTATTTGCTATAGCTTGGCTTCCACATCACTCTTGTTTCCTTGCTTTTCATTGGCCATCACCTTCAAAAGAACCCCAGTTTATCTTTCTCTTGTCACTTCCATGGAGCATGGACCAAGTATCGCTTCCTGTCTACAGCCAGTGTCCTTCCATTAGCCGGTTGCTTCTGGAGGTGCTTTTTTTGTTTTATTTATTTTGCTTTTTGCACTCCATAAGAGTGCATGTGTTTACAGTCTGTCTGCCCCGCTGTGCGTCCTTGCTTGTACCGTCCCTTACCCACCCTCCTTCTGCTGTGGTTTCACTTTCTGTTAATATACCTAAAGGCTTAGGAGTCCAAGTATGCTTAGAAACAGACGTTGCGGAATCTGTCAAACTAATAACAAGGTTGCAACTATGTAGGTAGGACATTGCAAAAAAAAGTGACATATTTTATACAATCAGTGTCATGCCTCGGAAACTGACACTAACTTAAGATGCAGTTAAAGGTTTGATTTGGGGAACTAAAGATAGATAATGGAGGAATTACTTTACTAGGAGCCTTGGGTCAGTATTGGGGCTAAATGTCTTGCCTTAGAGTCTGTATTAGCACTTTAGGGCTGGACTTTCAGTCCATATTAGAAAGTCTCAGGGTGTCTACATGCAGTGAGAGCCAGTCTGGTTGAGGCCATTTCCAATAATTTAGCTGTTTCTGGAAGGGGCGAGTTTGCCGAACAGGCTCTATGGCAGTGGAAACTGAAATGTAAGGTCTTCATTCCCTTGCCCCCAGTGTACTTCTCCTGCCTCAGCATCCACTGCCCTAGGTTTAATAAATCATTTGACTCTGCTTTCTAGCTTAGCGTGATGCTAGCTGTTCCCCAACATACCTATCATTTAGGTGTCCGCCTTTAGCCATGACGTATCACAGACCCTTAATTAGACTAGCAAAGACCTCAAAGTACTGCCTATGAGACCAACTGCCCCATCACAACTGTTTTTTCAGAAGCACCAGACTGTCTCATAAATGACCAACTCTGCCTCAGCCCTACAGGTCTTTCAGAAACGCTTTCTTACAAGTTACTGACTCTGCTCCAAATTTACTGCCCCTCCAGAAATACCACTTAGGTGGGCCAGGACCCTCACCCAGTAGTAACTACAAGCACTGGCAAAGCCAATAGCTTTGCCTATGCGAGGTCTATTGGCTTCCTCAATGTGGTTTTTAGCCATTTCGTATTGCATCGTGGCTGCTGTACAGAATGGCTGAAAGAAAAAAAAAAGGCTATGACGTGGTAAACCCTGGCCACATCATAGTGATTAAAAAAACATTGACAAAATCAAATAGTAGAGCCAGAGCAGATAGTCTGCTGTGCAGCATAGCAGAAAGTAAAAAAATAAAATATAAAAAGCACTATGACAGAGTTTACGTCATCTATTGGCTCTGCCAGTACTTGTTATTGCACCCGACAGCCCATAGGTTTTACAAGACAGCCATTGTTTTATTCACTTAGCCCTTATTTTGATTATTTATGGACAGATTTGAAGTTAGACCATCTTCCCAAGCATCAGGGTTCGAATCTTGCAAGGACTGTGTAATGGAGCTACTTGTTAGTGCCCTGATCTATCTCTGCGCATATAGGAGATGAGACCTGAATCCATACAATCATTTTGAAAGCCTCATGCCTAGAAACAGCAGCACTGGCTCAGGGTGGTTTGACCACTAATCATCAAGGAAGAACAAGACAAGCACATTTCTTTCAAAATAAAATATTAGCACATAGGACTGATGTTTTTAATGCACTTTTCTTAAAAGTTGATTCCTGGCGAAGCAAGTGCATGCGCTGTCTCAGGTGAGATCAAAAAAGGAATTAGTGCTGTGGTTGTAGCAGCACTTTTACATGAGGTGGATGTCATTAAAGGTCCAAGCCTTGGATGTGCTCTCTAGAACCTTGATAGTTATTGCTAGTCCAAACAAATAAAATCCCTCATTGCCACAGCATTCCTTCTGCAGTTCCAACTATATGTGAATTCTCCAGTTTTAGGGACTTTCTGTCAAAGGAACTTTTTAAAATGAACATTTGATACATTTCCAATATACTCTTGCACAATCAATACTCATATTCTGCGCAGCCTCACTTAACTGGTATTTTGTGTGCACATTCGACTGGGATCACACTACTGGTCATGAACTTCGCAAAAAGTTGCCATCTCTGCAGAGTTTAGGTGTCTTATCATTTTCACTAGGGTCTCGGTTTCCTATTTTCAGTGGGCAAAAAGTGTAAATCAGAATTAGTCACGTTGTAGCCAGGAAATGGTCCAATTATTTCTGCTCTTGGCATCTGGGTCAAGGAATAAGGATATTTTCTCACACCTGGTTCTGGGCTCTCTCTGGCGGAGTATCAGCTGAAAAATAAAGGCCATTTCCTTCCATACTACAGCTCTTGGTTTCATCCACAACACAGTGGAATCTAGGTCTCTGTTGTGGTACTGGTTCTAATGAATATGTTGTTGGAGGGGAAAATGAGTTACAACGCAGAAGCATCAGCTATTTCCATGCACTTTGTAATGATGTGGATGACCAACCCAAACCAGACTAGGGAATTCGAAGGAAATCGTTGAAGTCTTTGTTCGACATTAAAAACTTTAGAGTGGATTTTTAAAATAAAATAATTAAGATCGAGGGGCTTTTTCTAGCACACCAATTTGAAGTGTCTTTATCGCATGCACAGTGGCACCGTCCCTGCTCTCAACCGTGACAGTTCTGGCTTCTGAAACTAAATCAATACCCAGGTTGTGCTGCACATTTACATTTTGTGTATGTGCACTGTGGGGCTCCACTGCAGAAAAGGCCCCTTCTTTTCATGCCTCTATGTTTACCAACATGTTTTTTAATGAAGTTGAAATGTAATACTGGAAACCACATGCTTCTGATTTCTTATACTTTATTCAGAATACACTTTCTGCAGCAACTTGACATAAGAAAGAAAACAGTAGCAGGTGTACAATTCATAAAACACTGATACAGTAGAAGACACAAATGTTACTATCGAAATATATCTTCACACAGCCGTCAACCCTGAAAATAAACTACTTTGTCAAGTTTTCGAAAGACTTTTTTAGAACATCCACTTACATATATGCTTTCACAACACCAATGAAACATTCACCCAACAGAGGCCTTGACACCACAGTTTGCAGGTGCAGCATCTGTCTGCATAACGTGTTCAGCCTAATCCTGAGTTCCACTAACGTCTTTGCCAGTGGCAGCTGGAACGGATCGGGAGTGGTAGGGCGGAAGGCAGGGGTAAAGAAAAAAAAGAAAACTTCCCTCCCCACCAGTCCAATGCAGCATTGTGGTTGGTCTGAGTGCCATGGTTTGGCGCTCAGCCAGGGAATGGGAGCCTGGGCATGCTCGCCACCCAGGCTGTAATGCAGCCTGAGTGGAGAACATACAAAGTGTGCATGACTGTTTGGCCAGCCCAAGAGGGCCAGCCAAACAGTCATTACACACTTACAGAGTGCCCGCCCACCACTCCTCCTGCCTGCTCTGAGAGCAGAGAAGCCCCAGCCAGCAAAGACGCCGCAGCACGTACAAATAAAATTATAATAACAAGTTATTATTTTATTTTTCCTTCATTTACACTGCTGAAAGCAGTAGGGCGATACTCCACCTTAGCGGAGGAGCCTCCACTGGTCTTTGCCCTCATTCATTTCCCACTGGGTGCTATTCTAACTGGTAAATGCACACTCATATTGATTGCTCTGTGTCTCCGTATTTACCAGAAGTGTAATTTGCTCGTCACTCCAATGTCCGTACTTCAGAATTATGCACTAATAATTTATCTTAGTCCCCATTCCAAGGTGAGTAAACTGAAAATGTGAGCCATTTGCGTGCACAATTTGCAGAAAGTTCAACCTGGTGAAAATCGTGGAGGCAAACATGCAAGGAGTGTAATTAGTATCCAACTTGGAATCCTTATTTAGGCGTAAACCAGTTTGTGCACATATAGGGGCTTGCACCCAACATGGAACATCGCCTTGTATTAGCAGCAGTTTTGGTGGGAATAACAGCATTCATTCTGGAAGAGTAGGTGGAATAAGTTTCATTCCAATAGGCAGGAATATAACTGAATTTCTAGAAGTTAAAATTAAGCCTATTTCCAATTGTCACTAACAAATGTCACAAGGCAACAGACTCCCTGTCCGCCCTATACCTGGGGTTTAGTACAAGTTACAATCTTGTTAATGGAGCTGGAAAAGGGTCCTGTTTCAGAGGAAAGGTTGATTTAAGAGGCTGCCTGAGAAAGATGTAGGGACAATTGAGATGTCTCAGTTTGGCTATGTGGAGAAAGAGCCAGTAGTAGACAACCCTGACAGCTGTCACGGTGCAACTATCTATTCAAATCTTTACTTATGTACCAGAAAATCTATTTCATGAGTACAGTAAAGGTCACTATAAATTCAAATATTTGTTTGCACTTTTAAGAAAGACCAATTAAATTAGCTCACTCAGAAGAAATTAGATCAACACTGTTTTTGAGGGAACACATCTTGTCTGTTTATCGGTTGACCTTAATGCTGAAGAATGAAGTCAAAAGTGTAATCCATCAAGTGGCTAAAAGCCTCCAAGAAAGTGAGTTCAGTAGGACTTCCTGTGACATAAAGTCCTTGTGTTGTGCAAAACAAAGGCTTAAGCAAGAGTTATAAAGCCATGAAAGGGGCGATTTGAACCGCCTTGCATAGCTTTGAAGAAAGGTAACAACGCTACATATGCAGTGGTAGGCATTGCAAGGTTGGAGCATGGACATTGTCAAGCATCCACCTATTAAGTTTGAAGCAGTCCCAGATTTACTGAAATCAGTCACCCTGGAATTGCGCCCAAATGGTACGCCACCCCAACCATGGAGTAATGAGGAGAAATATGTTTATTTTTCCTCGTTACTTCCTCTTTCAATGCATGATGCATTCTGCCTCTCACATAGAAAGAGGAAATTGCCTCTTTTGTTTTTGCGCAGCAAAGTATTCTTTCCATCGCAAAAAAAAAAATCCCTGCCTATAACACAGGCATATTTGTACCATGATGCACGGTGCCAGCATTGGTGCTAGGCAGCCTCAAATGCGGCAGTGCAGGTAGAGAGCTCAAGAGCGTCAGATCAATGGCCACTGAAATTATGCAGCAGTGGAGCATCAAATTATGTGGCAGGTATGACTAAATTATGCAGAAAGAAAAGGCAAATTATACAGCATAGTGCAGTATAGTTTTTGATACTATTACTTCATTTTTGGGGAATTTCTATACATGGTAATTCTGCCTGGGCAAAGATTTCAACTCATTAGAGCAAGTTTAAAAACCAAAATACAGACAAAATCAAAAGAAGACGGACCAGTTAACCTTTGCAAAGGGCCATCCACTCAAGGCAAACCCATGTTGCCCTTTTTTTAGTAACTTGATCCGCTTGAGCCAGAAACTTTTTGTTGTTGTTGTTAAAATCTGCAGATCATGGAGTAAATGATGCATTATATAGCAGATAAAGCAAATCCATAAGTATGCGTAAAAAGACACGGCTGCCGAATCGTGGCCCTGGTAATTTCTTAGTAGATATTGCGCTGTTCAGCTCTCTCCCGTTCACGCAGCACAGCTAATTTGCTTGCTGCCCTGCACTGCATAAACTTTTGCTAGGTATACGTCTTAGTATCAGCCCATGTTGACCCACACAGTGCCTTTGATTTGCTTTCCGGAACAATATGTCTGTAACCCAAGGCAAGTAAAACCATTTTTGTGATAGATTCTTCGACTCCTACAGCGCTGCCACTGCATTTACTTCTAGGACTTGACTTGCCTGAGAACCAGAAGAGCCTTAAAACCTAATTCTACTGGGCCATATTTATAATGGAACCCACTCTCAAATGCCTGATAGGCTCTCACAGGGGTGTAAAACTCCTAAGGTCCCTCAGCTAATCTTTCGCCATCATTACACAACAGAACCAGAGATCTCAGTTGTCAAGAGGCAGCATGAGCGCAAAACAAAAAAAAATAAAAAAATAAAACTCAAAGAAATACTACTACGGTTGGTAAAGTAGCTGAATTGCGTACAATAATGTGTTGTAATCATGCTTTCAACTTTTTCACAGCAATTGTGTAAAGTATAATTGAGAATACAGTAGTACCACGGCAACAAAACAAATGATTTAAGCTGTCAGGTTTATGTGCAGTAATAAATACTCTGATGAAAGAGTAGGTTTGTAGAAACAGCTTGGAAAAGGAAGATTCTTCAAGGGGATGATATGTACCCAATAAGAGCTCAAATAATTACACAAAATACTGTGGATATGATCAAGAACTTCAAGACAATATGTAAATATTACAACATTTACCTATTAACTTATTTTCTGGATGCAACAGACAAGTGAAATTTGAGTCATACTCAAATATTCTGTTATATTTGGAGCTTGGAACACATTTTTCTCAATTTATTGCCAGTAAAGCCAGCATAGATACATGTGTAATTGAAAGAGAGGCGCAAACCAAAAATGGCTTTAAACACAAGGTGAGTTTCATCGCTTGTAGGCGTGCTGGCCTGTTTTGAATCACTGAGGTCTTCTGCTAACATGTTGCCCTCAGAGCAGTGGACAGTACGGTGATGGACACACTTTTGCGACAGCCTCTCGTTTGAAACCAAAATAAGTATTTCATGAACGCATGCGTGCCATTCTCAAGCGTTCATACGAGCTGGCCATGGATGGCAGTATTAGGAGTGTACGGACTGAACTGTGATTAAAAAATGAGCTTTTGAGAAAATTGGGAATCGGAAAATTGAGAGCAACCAATGAAAAAACTATTGTGAACGTTGTACTTTCTGAAGATTTTTCAGCACATTTGCAACGTATAGTATGTGCTTAATCATGTTGGTGTGTGTTTTGGTGCATACTGTGGACAGTGACGAAGGACTGAGCCCAGGTCGGGCAATCTGCAGATTCCCACTGAACTGATCGGCATACTGACCCACCGAGTGGATCGTGCTCACCGCAGTGCAGTTTCGATTAATCACACCGTTTTGAGTTTTGGAATCTAGCCACGTTTTTTTATTTCATTAGGTTTTGCTGGATGTACATGCAGTTAATGTCCAGCGCATGCTCATTCTAGATGGCTTCCATTTTGAGCATTAGTGCTTGGAGACAAAGTGCTTCTTGATGATGGACCCTTCTTAAAAGTTGCATTATTGTATGTACTTGCAGGTATTGCATCTCTGCATGGTAATGGGTCAGCTTACATCTAACTAGTGCCAGGTGAGTGTTTGAGTCATTTCGAGATAACCTGAGGAAAAAAATATAAAATTCGAAGGTAACATGGGAATGTTTCCAGTCCAGGTAATGATTTACTTTATTATCTTTCAACCCCTTCTCAGAAACAATCATGCTGCATAATTCCTGAAGACAGCAACATCGTCCAGTTTTGGCTATAGAGCAGAAGTGAAAGCACTAGTCTCTATTGTGGCTTTGGTCTTTCCTTTAGACCTTGTTGAAGTCGCCTCTGCGGCCACAGCTGTAGATGCAAGACAGCGACTGGAAAGCCAGACATTGGTAACGTGTCAAGGAGAAAAAGATGAAGACCCACATGGATTCCTACAGGTACATGCCATTTATGAGGTAGTCAGACTCCTCGGAGGTTAGTGGGCGGGCTTTTTTCAGTTTCTGCCTTACCAAACGCAGTCGGCATATTACCATAAGCAACAGCAAGGCGGTGATGGCCAAGCCCAAGGCCAGAGGCAACACGGCACCTAGTAGAAGAGAAGATATGACAAAATCAGAACACTGACACAAAGGCATCACAGCCACTTTCAGGTCAAACCCCCTTTACAGCTACATTGTACCTCATATAGTGTAGTGTGAAAAGCAAAATGTTATATTGAAGTGGACATTGTGCAAATAGTATTTAGTTCTTAGCCCAGTCCTATTTCCCCAAACACATGGAATGTCCACAGCGCAGGTCGGATAGATTATAGATTAGAGATATTTATGCCAAGCATGAGAATAGATAACTTTAAAGCCTGGATGCAGTGTACCCCACTAAAGTCTCAACAGTTTCTTTCCTGCACTTTAAACCACAGAGAAGGCGGAAGAGTAGGATGGCCCATCTGAAGAACGTGCTGCTCTAATACAATAGTTGAGTCACAAACTTTTATACTCATTGGAACTTGCAGTCGCCTTTCTCAGTGAAGTGTGAGATATTAAAGAGCAACAAAAATGAAAAACTGGTGGCAGGAATAAGTAACAAAAGGGTCAGTCCTTTACCAGCACACAGCAGAGTAAGGGCCAAAAGGCATCCAGACGTATTACTCCCATGTAAGAAGGCTTAAGGAAGAGTGTGCTGAAGCTCACAAAAGCAGAAATCAAAATCAACCACTGGTAATCATAGCTGCAAACACTGCTCAAAATAATAGGCAAACCTAACTAAGAGTAAGCCAGCCCTTGCTTAGAAGACCTATGTAGAATGCACATATTACCAATGGTGGGCAGAGAAAGAACTAAACAAGTTTGGAATACACAGGCCATTAAACGACGAGGCCAATTGACACATAGAAGAGAGTGTGTATGTGGTTATTTGGGTGTGTAAGTGGGTGAGTGAGTGCTTGTATGGGTGTGTGAGTGGCGTTGTGGGTGTGTGAGTGGTTGTGTGGATCTGTAAGTGGGTTTGTGAATGGTTGTATGGGTGTGTGAGTAGTTGTATGGATCTGTGAGTGGGCGTGTTAGTGGTTGTGTGAGTAGTTGTGTGGTTCTGTGGATGATGTAACCAGTGATGTCATTTGAGATGTCATCAATGATGTCACTGACCATGTCATGAGTGATGTAATATGTGAGATCACAAGTAGTGCATTGCGGGTTGTAAGTTATAGTTAGCTCAGGTAATTAGAACTGCTGAATTTCAGTGGTTTTTCATGTGTACAATCTGAGTCTAACTATAATGTCCCAGGAACCATTGTCTTTTTCAGTGAATTTCTAAGGGTTTCTTTAATTCTATTTCCTAACTAAAACGTCCCTGTAACCTTTGTTTTTTTCAGAGAATTTCTATGAGTTTTTTAAATTTTAATCCTAACAGTAGCTAGTCACTTTTGAGAGTGGGTGGCTGTGTGTGAGCGGGTGAGTGTCTGTGTCAGTCTGAGTAGGTGTGCGAGTACCTGTGAGTGGGTGTATGTGTGTTTGTGTGTGTCTGTGACTGCCTGTGTGGCTCTGTGAGTGGGTCTGTGAGTGCCTGTGTGACTCTGTGAGTCAAAGTCTGTGAGTCGAACAATCAAAGTAGCATTTGTATAGAATTTCTATGAGTTTTTTAAATTTTAATCCTAACAGTAGCTAGTCACTTTTGAGAGTGGGTGGCTGTGTGTGAGCGGGTGAGTGTCTGTGTCAGTCTGAGTAGGTGTGCGAGTACCTGTGAGTGGGTGTATGAGTGCTTGTGTGTGACTGTGACTGCCTGTGTGGGTCTGTGAGTGGGTCTGTGAGTGCCTGTGTGACTCTGTGAGTCAAAGTCTGTGAGTCGAACAATCAAAGTAGCATTTGTATAGCACAGCGAATCGCCCCGGGGGTATCCAGGCACTGTGCTGCAGGTATCATTCAAAGAGCCAGGTCTTATGTCCCTTCCTGAAGTGGTTCAGCGACAGAGAAGTGCAGAGGTGGAGGGTGTTCCAGACTTTGGCAGAGGTGGGAGTTGGATTATCCTTCAGAGCAGTGGATATGTGGTGTCTGAGCAAGGGTGAGGTGTGCGGATCTGAGGTTTCTGGAGGGTTGGTGGAAGATTAGACGGTGGGTCATGTAGTCTGGCCCTTGGTTGTGGATGGCTTTGTATGCGTGGGTCAGGAGCTTGAACTGGCATATCTTCTAGACAGTGAACTGGCTTTCAGGTGCTGGGTGATGTGTGTCCTATTTGACAGATTGATGATCAGTCTGGCCGCTGTGTTCTGGATTGTCTGGAGTCTTTGCATGAGCTCTGTGGAGGTGCCGGCATAGAGTGCGTTGCCGTAGTCGAGCTGGCTGGTGATGAAGGCCTGCGTCACAGTTTTCCATGTGCTGATGGCGAGCAATCAGAAGATTTTGCGGAGCATGAGGATTGTGTGGAAGCAGGCTGAGGCGACAGCGTTGACCCGTTGTTTCATGGAGAGTTCGCTGTCCAGTATGATGCTGAGGTTGCATGCATCGACCTTTGCCGTGGGGGTGGGTCCGAGCTCCTCTGGCCACCAGAAGTCATTCCAAAGGGAGGTATGTCTGCCAAAGATCAGTTTTGTCCATGTTGAGTTTTAGGCAGCTGTCTTTCATCCATGTTGCGCCTTTCTTGACACAGTTGTGGAAGTTAGTCTTCGTCAAGGTGGGGTTTGTTGAGAGTGAGAGGACGAGCTGACTGTCATTGGTGTAGGAGATGATGTTGGCATGCGATCGGATGATGTCTGCGAGAGGAGTCATAGAGATGTTGAAGAGGATAGAGCTAAGGGATGAGCCTTGGGGTACTCTGTAGATCGTATGCTTGGGTTGCGGGTGAAAAGAGGGAGGCGGACTCTCTCAATGTGTCCCGTGATGATGGAAGTCATCAACCTGAGCGCATCGTCCGAGGTTCCAATTCGATGTTGTGTGGTGGGAGACGGTGTGGAAGACTGTGGAGACATCCAGGAGGATAAGGGCGGCTGATCCTCTTCTGTCGAGTGGGGCTCGGATGCCATCTGTTGCCATGATCAGGGTTGTTAGTGGGTCTGTGAGTGCCTGTGTGAGTGTCTGAGTGGGGATTTGAGTGCCTGTGTGGCTCTGTGAGTGCCTGCATATGTCTGTGAGTGGGTGTGTGAGTGCAGCTATGCATTTTGGGCATTTGCATACCTAGAGTATTTAAAACGGAGAACCATGGACTCTGCTCTCACCAGGAAACAACAAGAAGGAAACAACTCTTCACATCACTATCCATCAGATTGTACTCCAATAGATCAACAATGAATTCACCTCCATTAAGCATTTCATATCGTTTTTTAACGTGGAATACAAGAGGAAACACACTTGATTTGCCTTCACTAAGCACAAGAAGTTCGGGTAGTTTGTGCTTTACTGAAGTGGAGCTTCAATTAGGGCTCCTGCTATGTTTGTATTTGTAAGTGTCTCCTGTTGAGGTTTAAATTCAGTGAAATCAGCTCCAGGGCCAGAATTGAATGTCATCTTTTCCAAGAATAGTCCCTAGTTTTGCCTAAAACGTCTACTCAACTGGAGTACTTTCATTTGGTTAATTAGTAAGTGCTACCTCGTTGGGTAAATATCTTGTGCATATTTTGCACTACAGCTGCGTAAAAGACCACAATGTAATGCTTTTAGTGACCTTGTGTGCTTGGAATTTCAGCAAAATGATTGCCCCTCGAGCATCTTCATTCACAAATCTGCGATAACGTGAATCCGCTTCAACAGAAGTTGACGAGACAACAAAGAGGGCAATCTCCACCAAACAGGGGTACTTCCTCTTAAATAAATGAAGTAAGTGCTTCTTTGTTTAGTGGAGATGTCCTCGTATTCCTCTGCATCAATAACGCATCACCAAAATCGACTGGAAATGCACTCGGGCCCTTTTGTCACGCTGTCCATCAACGTGGAGAAAGGCAGAACGACCTCTGCATACTACTAAGGAAAACGGAGCATAGCACCACTTTGCTTACAAAGGCAAGTCAATTTATTCTGTGGTGGAAAAATAGTCTCAAGTCAGATCCCGTTTTTATTTTTCACACTGGCTGTACATAAAAAAGATGTATGTATTAAGAAGTCTCCCAATTACTCAATGTGTATCCCACGATCGTGGAAAATACACATTAGTTGTTTAAATACCCCTCACACACCAAAAGGGCCCTTGGTGTCATGCTTCATCATAGGGGTCTTCCTGCCCCTCTACGGGACAGGGCGTGCTACGACCTACGTTTGCGCGGGAGCACTGTTGTTGGTGAGACAGCTATGTGTGATGCGGGGGTGTGAGAGGAAGGGTCAGGAGTGAATAAGGAGTGAATTAAAAAATACCTGGCTCTCAGGTCTAGGAAAATTTATTTTGCCGGTCGAGCTGGTATTGTTAAAAGGTGGGGTAAGGAGGGTGTAAGCCTCAATGAGCTATATCTCCTAGTGGTGTCGACATGTTTCGAAGCTTCCCCATGCTTCTTCGTCAGGACCTTAAGGATCCCTTCCTGTCACTAACTCTGTTGTGTCAAGTAACAAAGATTGTGAGAGAAAAAAAGAATATGTAAAAGGAAGTAAATAGCCTCCACGATATCAATGCCTTAATAGGTCTTACATAGTCCTATTAACCTAGAGGGAAATAAAAGGCGTATTAATTACGTATGAAGTAGTTCAATCCATTGTGTGAGTACGGTGATCTGTAAAAAAAGGTGAAGAGTACTGGTCTCTTGACGCTATCCGTAACGTTATCACGTGATCAGTGATGAAAGTACTGTGTGACAGATGGACATACAACATTAAACATAACACACACATAACAAAAAGCACACACTCTAATAAAAAGGGGGGACTAGTTCAATGTAATCAAATTCCCCACAAAAGTATGGACATACTTGCTCACAGGAGATAAGTAACCTCATGAGCTCGTGAACCGAGTGGTGGGCGTGCCAAGTGGGCTACCTGCATGAAGAGAGGAACAGGAGAGGCAAAAAGTGGGCAAACGACCAAAATACTAGCGTTGTCAAGATGTTACCTCATTCTCACTGAAGCGCCGTACTTACGACTCCAGGGATCAGTGTCCCGCCAAATCAACCACCCCGGTCGGCTCCGTCGATAGAACTGAATCAGACGGTGCGCGTTATAAATAGCTACATCAATTAGTGTAATTGCGCCTAGGTGGTAAACGCCCAATGCGCGCTGATTCTGCAAACGGAGACCCGGAATCGGAAGTAGACCGTCCGGGTCATTCCGACCAATTGCCTGAACCAGGACCGAAGGGGGAAGGACCCCATGGGAAGGACCTGGGTGTCTTGATCCACTGCCTGTCTAAAATACCTGATCGGATTTAAACGGAGTGGATGTTGCAGTTATCTGCCCATCGAGGCTACCTGATGAAATAAAAATAAGGAGTAGGTGCTCTAGTTGACTAGGACTTGTGATCGGAATGGTCACCCGGAACATCCAAATAAGCCTGGGATTACAGGAGATGGATCTCAGGGACATAGGTGTCCAAGCCAATGCCTGCATAAATATCAGACTGATCGAGAACAGATGGTTGATTAAAGGAATGGCAGGTGTAGTGGCCCAATCGGTTTCAAGAGAGCGTGGTACTAGTGGGCAAGGAGTGTATGAACTAGTACTCAGTCTAAGTGCATGGAGGGATTGGTATAACTCCATAAACGAAAGGTAGGGGTCACATTAGTGATGGACTGAATAGCATGACGTCAATAGGGAGAACCTGACAGAGTGCCAAGAAATGTACAGTGATACAAAAATGATTCCAAGACTAAAAACATTGAACCTACATTCCTAACAATAGGAGGAGGTGGCAAAAAAACCCACATTGGAGACGGAGAGGTACCTGATAGGGACAGTTTTAGAAAAATCGCCCCCAGACAGATCAAAACTACAGTGAGGTTGTAGAGCCTTAGATAGGAAGCCATTCAGTCTGTAGTTGGAATTCTTAAAGATGGAACTGGTTCCATGGTATATCGTCATTTAAACCATGGATGTGAGTACCCAAGCGAAAAACCCAACGCTGCTCTTTTTCCAGAAGGCCATGTTCGCTGCCCATTTGTTCAATCACTGTCCATTGTAGATCATTAACGCCATGTCCACTAGAAATATAGTGGTTGGACATTTTGGTAGTACTACGCCCGCATCTGACATTACTGCGGTGTTCACCAATGCGTGTCTTGATGGGTCTCGTGGTCATACCCACATACTCCAGACCACACGGGCAGGTGATTAAGTAAACAACGTTTTTACTGTTGCAATTAGTAAAGTTCCTCTGGTCCCATTTCTCGCCATTGCGGAATTGAATATGTCTGCTTCTCTTAGTGAGTGGGCAAGTACTACAGTTGCCACAGGGATGATGACCCTGTACTGGAGGTAGCAGACCTTCAATTCTGGGCTGGGATGTATTCTTGGGTCTGGTGTGGACAAGCATGTCCTTCAGGTTGCGACCCCTCTTATGTGCAAACATGGGTTTCGTGATGTTCAAGCCACAGCTGTTGAGGAGACGCCAATGTTTATTCACTATCTTAGTGATCCTGTTGGAGTGTGTGTTAAAGGTGGTCACACAGATGGGCCTTTCATCAGTCTGAGTGACCACTTTGTCTTCCAAGAGAGCTTCCCTGTTGTTATTCCTTGCTCTCTTGAGGGCTTTAGCAATGATCGGCTCGGGATAGTTGGGCTCGATCAGTTTCAGGCGTAGTTCGGATGCTTGTTTCTTGAACTCTTTGACCTCCGTGCAGTTTCTCCGAAGACGGAGGAATTGACCATAGGGTAGATTTATCCTAAGATGACGGGGATGAAAACTGTCAAACAAGAGTAAACAGTTCTTGGCTGTTGCTTTAAAGTGCGTGGTGGTTTTCAATCTGCCCTGCTCCGGGTAGATATTGAGATCCAAGAACACCAGATTGTGAGCTGACACAGTATGTGTGAATTTCAAGAACAAGTTCTGTTGATTGAGCCACAACATAAAAGCATCAGTTGAGTTTATATCACCTTCCCACACAACCAAAACATCGTCTATGTATCTTTTCCAGACTTTGATGTGAGGGAGGAAGGGATTCATTCTGTGTAAGATCCTACTTGTCTCGAGATGGTGTACATAAAGACCCGCTAGACTAGGAGCGAAGGTACTCCCCATGCTGGTACCGTGTCGTTGCTCATAGATGTCATCACCATACATAAAGAAATTACGGGTAAGTGCTAATGATACACATTCCATCACCAGATTGCGTGGAGTATGGTATTCCCACGGGGCAGAAAAAAGTACCTCCTCAATAATGAGTAATGTTTCATCATGGGGCAGGATGGTGTACAGGCTTTCCACATCAAGTCCTATGAGTAAATTCCTAGTAGGGTCAAACTCAATGTCCTGTAGTATTTGCAGGACATTCATGGTATCGCGAAGGTAGGTGCTAGTACCTTGAACCAGTGGTCGAAGGAACGCGTCCGCGAACCTGGACAGTGGTTCCAAAATAGAATTTACGCCAGAGACGATTGGTCTACCGGGGGGGGGGGGAGTTCAGATTTTTATGGATCTTAGGTATCGTGTAGAAGTACGGGATCCTGGGGTTGGTATTGACCAGGAACTCCGCCTCCTTCTTAGTAATCCAATCATTTGCCAGGGCTTCCTCCACCATCGTGACAATTCTGATCCTGATTGATTCGGTAGGATCTATCTGTAGAACGCCATAGTTCCTGCGATCGTCTAGTAGTTTCCTACATTCAATATCATAATTGACTGTAGTTTGTAACACAATTGCTCCCCCCTTGTCCGCTGGTTTGATGATAATATCATGGTTCATGGATAGTTCACGAATGGCCTCCTTTTCTTCCCTCGTGGTGTTATGAAAAGTTTTACTGTTCACTGTTGGAATCTCCTGTATCTCACCCATCACTGCTTTCTCAAAAGCAAGGATCTCCACCGGTAGTGCAGAATTAGGGGGTACAAAGGTGGATTTATTCCGGAGACCTGTGTCCTTTCTCATTATTTCAGTGGTTGGTAGATCGCTGAAAAACACCTTCAACTTTAATTTCCGGATGAATTCATTGATCTCAGTCAGGGTCTTGAATTTATCGAATCGATTAGTGGGAACGAAACCGAGTCCTCTCTCAAGGACCCTGTTTTGTATTGGTGTGAGGATCAGATCAGTGAGATTGACCACTAAGTTCACTTTCGACTTGTTGATGGTTGGGGAGGCATGTTGCTGGTCATGCTCCTGGTTGAGACCCGTGGGGTCTCGGTCTCTGGTGCCGACCAATGGACATTGAATCCCCCTCTGTTTCGTGCTCTTCGTGGCCCTTGGCGTGCCCCTAAAAAAGGTTGCGGGGTGTAGTTATACTCAAATTCTTGTGGTGGAGGTATCCACTGAGGGAAAGGTCCGCCCATCATCGGTGGACCATATGCAAATGGGGGGTAGGTAGGGGGTCCTTGGTAGCCGTTCCAGCCACCACCCCTTTGATAAAAAGGGCGTTGGTTGTAATTACCCCTCCCTCTATTGGACCGTCTGCCACTGCCCCTGCTGGAATTGGAGTTATCTGAGCCAGTATCAGAGGAGTCATGATCATAATTCTGATTCTGATTCTTAGGGACATAGTCGTCTCGTGTGTAAGGATACACTCGTTCGTGGCTGAACCGTGCAGTATCCTTCTTGAGTTTGTTGTATTTACTCTGTTTCAATGTCATCTCAAAATCAGTTATCTCCTGGTTGAGTTCCTCCAGGCGTTTTTTAAGGACACTCGGGGATATATAGGCCTTGAGACGGACTTCTAGGTTCACAATCTCAACCTTCAGTTCCTGTGTTAGTCTGGTAGCTGTTTTTATGATTAGCACTAACCAGTCCCTGGTGCAGTGCCACGAAATTAGTGACCAATCACGTTTAAAGGTTTTATCTTGTTGAAAGATAAACGGTTCGTTACAGACTATCAGGCCCTGGGGGGCTGCATTAGCCCGTAGGTATTCAGTCATTAATAGTCCATGTAAAGCAGTTCTGATCTGTTCTCTCCTCAAATTGGCCAGTTCATCCCAATCAGCATTGTTGGGCCCTGGGTCAGTGTTGCTCAGCCCCTCAAAGGGGTTGATGGCGGCCAGAATCCTTTCAACTTCGTCATCTGCGAAGGTTAATCCCATGTTATCTGCCATCTTGGTATCTCATAGAATGTGATTATAGTGTGAATGAAAGAGGTGTGTGTATGTCTGTCCAAAGGTGCTAGGAGTCCAGTGTCCTAAGAGGTAGTAGTCTAGTGAAGTTTATTATATCAAAGGGGTAGATAGCCCCTGGTCTACGGGGGTAAATAGCCACACGTAGAAAGATGTATCAAAGTGCTGCTAATAGTAGCACTGATGCTAGAAAAACCTAGAGATGTAAAAAACAAATAAACTCCCACAGCTGTACGCTGTCTATCATATAAAGAAAAACAAAGAGAGGAGTAGAGAGGTACCACTCAGCGAGTGGGGGAGGTGGATACTTCCTCCCAGTCAGTTATACATAAACAAAAAGGATCCACCCACAAGTACAAGAGATCACCCAATTACTCAATGTGTATCCCACGATCGTGGAAAATACACATTAGTTGTTTAAATACCCCTCACACACCAAAAGGGCCCTTGGTGTCATGCTTCATCATAGGGGTCTTCCTGCCCCTCTACGGGACAGGGCGTGCTACGACCTACGTTTGCGCGGGAGCACTGTTGTTGGTGAGACAGCTATGTGTGATGCGGGGGTGTGAGAGGAAGGGTCAGGAGTGAATAAGGAGTGAATTAAAAAATACCTGGCTCTCAGGTCTAGGAAAATTTATTCTGCCGGTCGAGCTGGTATTGTTAAAAGGTGGGGTAAGGAGGGTGTAAGCCTCAATGAGCTATATCTCCTAGTGGTGTCGACATGTTTCGAAGCTTCCCCATGCTTCTTCGTCAGGACCTTAAGGATCCCTTCCTGTCACTAACTGTGTTGTGTCAAGTAACAAAGATTGTGAGAGAAAAAAAGAATATGTAAAAGGAAGTAAATAGCCTCCACGATATCAATGCCTTAATAGGTCTTACATAGTCCTATTAACCTAGAGGGAAATAAAAGGCGTATTAATTACGTATGAAGTAGTTCAATCCATTGTGTGAGTACGGTGATCTGTAAAAAAAGGTGAAGAGTACTGGTCTCTTGACGCTATCCGTAACGTTATCACGTGATCAGTGATGAAAGTACTGTGTGACAGATGGACATACAACATTAAACATAACACACACATAACAAAAAGCACACACTCTAATAAAAAGGGGGGACTAGTTCAATGTATATCCATGCCAGAATCAAATTCCCCACAAAAGTATGGACATACTTGCTCACAGGAGATAAGTAACCTCATGAGCTCGTGAACCGAGTGGTGGGCGTGCCAAGTGGGCTACCTGCATGAAGAGAGGAACAGGAGAGGCAAAAAGTGGGCAAACGACCAAAATACTAGCGTTGTCAAGATGTTACCTCATTCTCACTGAAGCGCCGTACTTACGACTCCAGGGATCAGTGTCCCGCCAAATCAACCACCCCGGTCGGCTCCGTCGATAGAACTGAATCAGACGGTGCGCGTTATAAATAGCTACATCAATTAGTGTAATTGCGCCTAGGTGGTAAACGCCCAATGCGCGCTGATTCTGCAAACGGAGACCCGGAATCGGAAGTAGACCGTCCGGGTCATTCCGACCAATTGCCTGAACCAGGACCGAAGGGGGAAGGACCCCATGGGAAGGACCTGGGTGTCTTGATCCACTGCCTGTCTAAAATACCTGATCGGATTTAAATGGAGTGGATGTTGCAGTTATCTGCCCATCGAGGCTACCTGATGAAATAAAAATAAGGAGTAGGTGCTCTAGTTGACTAGGACTTGTGATCGGAATGGTCACCCGGAACATCCAAATAAGCCTGGGATTACAGGAGATGGATCTCAGGGACATAGGTGTCCAAGCCAATGCCTGCATAAATATCAGACTGATCGAGAACAGATGGTTGATTAAAGGAATGGCAGGTGTAGTGGCCCAATCGGTTTCAAGAGAGCGTGGTACTAGTGGGCAAGGAGTGTATGAACTAGTACTCAGTCTAAGTGCATGGAGGGATTGGTATAACTCCATAAACGAAAGGTAGGGGTCACATTAGTGATGGACTGAATAGCATGACGTCAATAGGGAGAACCTGACAGAGTGCCAAGAAATGTACAGTGATACAAAAATGATTCCAAGACTAAAAACATTGAACCTACATTCCTAACAATAGGAGGAGGTGGCAAAAAAACCCACATTGGAGACGGAGAGGTACCTGATAGGGACAGTTTTAGAATAATCGCCCCCAGACAGATCAAAACTACAGTGAGGTTGTAGAGCCTTAGATAGGAAGCCATTCAGTCTGTAGTTGGAATTCTTAAAGATGGAACTGGTTCCATGGTATATCGTCATTTAAACCATGGATGTGAGTACCCAAGCGAAAAACCCAACGCTGCTCTTTTTCCAGAAGGCCATGTTCGCTGCCCATTTGTTCAATCACTGTCCATTGTAGATCATTAACGCCATGTCCACTAGAAATATAGTGGTTGGACATTTTGGTAGTACTACGCCCGCATCTGACATTACTGCGGTGTTCACCAATGCGTGTCTTGATGGGTCTCGTGGTCATACCCACATACTCCAGACCACACGGGCAGGTGATTAAGTAAACAACGTTTTTACTGTTGCAATTAGTAAAGTTCCTCTGGTCCCATTTCTCGCCATTGCGGAATTGAATATGTCTGCTTCTCTTAGTGAGTGGGCAAGTACTACAGTTGCCACAGGGATGATGACCCTGTACTGGAGGTAGCAGACCTTCAATTCTGGGCTGGGATGTATTCTTGGGTCTGGTGTGGACAAGCATGTCCTTCAGGTTGCGACCCCTCTTATGTGCAAACATGGGTTTCGTGATGTTCAAGCCACAGCTGTTGAGGAGACGCCAATGTTTATTCACTATCTTAGTGATCCTGTTGGAGTGTGTGTTAAAGGTGGTCACACAGATGGGCCTTTCATCAGTCTGAGTGACCACTTTGTCTTCCAAGAGAGCTTCCCTGTTGTTATTCCTTGCTCTCTTGAGGGCTTTATCAATGATCGGCTCGGGATAGTTGGGCTCGATCAGTTTCAGGCGTAGTTCGGATGCTTGTTTCTTGAACTCTTTGACCTCCGTGCAGTTTCTCCGAAGACGGAGGAATTGACCATAGGGTAGATTTATCCTAAGATGACGGGGATGAAAACTGTCAAACAAGAGTAAACAGTTCTTGGCTGTTGCTTTAAAGTGCGTGGTGGTTTTCAATCTGCCCTGCTCCGGGTAGATATTGAGATCCAAGAACACCAGATTGTGAGCTGACACAGTATGTGTGAATTTCAAGAACAAGTTCTGTTGATTGAGCCACAACATAAAAGCATCAGTTGAGTTTATATCACCTTCCCACACAACCAAAACATCGTCTATGTATCTTTTCCAGACTTTGATGTGAGGGAGGAAGGGATTCATTCTGTGTAAGATCCTACTTGTCTCGAGATGGTGTACATAAAGACCCGCTAGACTAGGAGCGAAGGTACTCCCCATGCTGGTACCATGTCGTTGCTCATAGATGTCATCACCATACATAAAGAAATTACGGGTAAGTGCTAATGATACACATTCCATCACCAGATTGCGTGGTGTATGGTATTCCCACGCGGCAGAAAAAAGTACCTCCTCAATAATGAGTAATGTTTCATCATGGGGCAGGCTGGTGTACAGGCTTTCCACATCAAGTCCTATGAGTAAATTCCTAGTAGGGTCAAACTCAATATCCTGTAGTATTTGCAGGACATTCTTGGTATCGCGAAGGTAGGTGCTAGTACCTTGAACCAGTGGTCGAAGGAACGCGTCCGCGAACCTGGACAGTGGTTCCAAAATAGAATTTACGCCAGAGACGATTGGTCTACCGGGGGGGGAGTTCAGATTTTTATGGATCTTAGGTATCGTGTAGAAGTACGGGATCCTGGGGTTGGTATTGACCAGGAACTCCGCCTCCTTCTTAGTAATCCAATCATTTGCCAGGGCTTCCTCCACCATCGTGACAATTCTGATCCTGATTGATTCGGTAGGATCTATCTGTAGAACGCCATAGTTCCTGCGATCGTCTAGTAGTTTCCTACATTCAATGTCATAATTGACTGTAGTTTGTAACACAATTGCTCCCCCCTTGTCCGCTGGTTTGATGATAATATCATGGTTCATGGATAGTTCACGAATGGCCTCCTTTTCTTCCCTCGTGGTGTTATGAAAAGTTTTACTGTTCACTGTTGGAATCCCCTGTATCTCACCCATTACTGCTTTCTCAAAAGCAAGGATCTCCACCGGTAGTGCAGAATTAGGGGGTACAAAGGTGGATTTATTCCGGAGACCTGTGTCCTTTCTCATTATTTCAGTGGTTGGTAGATCGCTGAAAAACACCTTCAACTTTAATTTCCGGATGAATTCATTGATCTCAGTCAGGGTCTTGAATTTATCGAATCGATTAGTGGGAACGAAACCGAGTCCTCTCTCAAGGACCCTGTTTTGTATTGGTGTGAGGATCAGATCAGTGAGATTGACCACTAAGTTCACTTTCGACTTGTTGATGGTTGGGGAGGCATGTTGCTGGTCATGCTCCTGGTTGAGACCCGTGGGGTCTCGGTCTCTGGTGCCGACCAATGGACATTGAATCCCCCTCTGTTTCGTGCTCTTCGTGGCCCTTGGCGTGCCCCTAAAAAAGGTTGCGGGGTGTAGTTATACTCAAATTCTTGTGGTGGAGGTATCCACTGAGGGAAAGGTCCGCCCATCATCGGTGGACCATATGCAAATGGGGGGTAGGTAGGGGGTCCTTGGTAGCCGTTCCAGCCACCACCCCTTTGATAAAAAAAGCGTTGGTTGTAATTACCCCTCCCTCTATTGGACCGTCTGCCACTGCCCCTGCTGGAATTGGAGTTATCTGAGCCAGTATCAGAGGAGTCATGATCATAATTCTGATTCTGATTCTTAGGGACATAGTCGTCTCGTGTGTAAGGATACACTCGTTCGTGGCTGAACCGTGCAGTATCCTTCTTGAGTTTGTTGTATTTACTCTGTTTCAATGTCATCTCAAAATCAGTTATCTCCTGGTTGAGTTCCTCCAGGCGTTTTTTAAGGACACTCGGGGATATATAGGCCTTGAGACGGACTTCTAGGTTCACAATCTCAACCTTCAGTTCCTGTGTTAGTCTGGTAGCTGTTTTTATGATTAGCACTAACCAGTCCCTGGTGCAGTGCCACGAAATTAGTGACCAATCACGTTTAAAGGTTTTATCTTGTTGAAAGATAAACGGTTCGTTACGGACTATCAGGCCCTGGGGGGCTGCATTAGCCCGTAGGTATTCAGTCATTAATAGTCCATGTAAAGCAGTTCTGATCTGTTCTCTCCTCAAATTGGCCAGTTCATCCCAATCAGCATTGTTGGGCCCTGGGTCAGTGTTGCTCAGCCCCTCAAAGGGGTTGATGGCGGCCAGAATCCTTTCAACTTCGTCATCTGCGAAGGTTAATCCCATGTTATCTGCCATCTTGGTATCTCATAGAATGTGATTATAGTGTGAATGAAAGAGGTGTGTGTATGTCTGTCCTAAGGTGCTAGGAGTCCAGTGTCCTAAGAGGTAGTAGTCTAGTGAAGTTTATTATATCAAAGGGGTAGATGCCCCTGGTCTACGGGGGTAAATAGCCACACGTAGAAAGATGTATCAAAGTGCTGCTAATAGTAGCACTGATGCTAGAAAAACCTAGAGATGTAAAAAACAAATAAACTCCCACAGCTGTACGCTGTCTATCATATAAAGAAAAACAAAGAGAGGAGTAGAGAGGTACCACTCAGCGAGTGGGGGAGGTGGATACTTCCTCCCAGTCAGTTATACATAAACAAAAAGGATCCACCCACAAGTACAAGAGATCACCCAATTACTCAATGTGTATCCCACGATCGTGGAAAATACACATTAGTTGTTTAAATACCCCTCACACACCAAAAGGGCCCTTGGTGTCATGCTTCATCATAGGGGTCTTCCTACCCCTCTACGGGACAGGGCGTGCTACGACCTACGTTTGCGTGGGAGCACTGTTGTTGGTGAGACAGCTATGTGTGATGCGGGGGTGTGAGAGGAAGGGTCAGGAGTGAATAAGGAGTGAATTAAAAAATACCTGGCTCTCAGGTCTAGGAAAATGTATTCTGCCGGTCGAGCTGGTATTGTTAAAAGGTGGGGTAAGGAGGTTGTAAGCCTCAATGAGCTATATCTCCTAGTGGTGTCGACATGTTTCGAAGCTTCCCCATGCTTCTTCGTCAGGACCTTAAGGATCCCTTCCTGTCACTAACTGTGTTGTGTCAAGTAACAAAGATTGTGAGAGAAAAAAAGAATATGTAAAAGGAAGTAAATAGCCTCCACGATATCAATGCCTTAATAGGTCTTACATAGTCCTATTAACCTAGAGGGAAATAAAAGGCGTATTAATTACGTATGAAGTAGTTCAATCCATTGTGTGAGTACGGTGATCTGTAAAAAAAGGTGAAGAGTACTGGTCTCTTGACGCTATCCGTAACGTTATCACGTGATCAGTGATGAAAGTACTGTGTGACAGATGGACATACAACATTAAACATAACACACACATAACAAAAAGCACACACTCTAATAAAAAGGGGGGACTAGTTCAATGTATATCCATGCCAGAATCAAATTCCCCACAAAAGTATGGACATACTTGCTCACAGGAGATAAGTAACCTCATGAGCTCGTGAACCGAGTGGTGGGCGTGCCAAGTGGGCTACCTGCATGAAGAGAGGAACAGGAGAGGCAAAAAGTGGGCAAACGACCAAAATACTAGCGTTGTCAAGATGTTACCTCATTCTCACTGAAGCGCCGTACTTACGACTCCAGGGATCAGTGTCCCGCCAAATCAACCACCCCGGTCGGCTCCGTCGATAGAACTGAATCAGACGATGCGCGTTATAAATAGCTACATCAATTAGTGTAATTGCGCCTAGGTGGTAAACGCCCAATGCGCGCTGATTCTGCAAACGGAGACCCGGAATCGGAAGTAGACCGTCCGGGTCATTCCGACCAATTGCCTGAACCAGGACCGAAGGGGGAAGGACCCCATGGGAAGGACCTGGGTGTCTTGATCCACTGCCTGTCTAAAATACCTGATCGGATTTAAACGGAGTGGATGTTGCAGTTATCTGCCCATCGAGGCTACCTGATGAAATAAAAATAAGGAGTAGGTGCTCTAGTTGACTAGGACTTGTGATCGGAATGGTCACCCGGAACATCCAAATAAGCCTGGGATTACAGGAGATGGATCTCAGGGACATAGGTGTCCAAGCCAATGCCTACATAAATATCAGACTGATCGAGAACAGATGGTTGATTAAAGGAATGGCAGGTGTAGTGGCCCAATCGGTTTCAAGAGAGCGTGGTACTAGTGGGCAAGGAGTGTATGAACTAGTACTCAGTCTAAGTGCATGGAGGGATTGGTATAACTCCATAAACGAAAGGTAGGGGTCACATTAGTGATGGACTGAATAGCATGACGTCAATAGGGAGAACCTGACAGAGTGCCAAGAAATGTACAGTGATACAAAAATGATTCCAAGACTAAAAACATTGAACCTACATTCCTAACAATAGGAGGAGGTGGCAAAAAAACCCACATTGGAGACGGAGAGGTACCTGATAGGGACAGTTTTAGAATAATCGCCCCCAGACAGATCAAAACTACAGTGAGGTTGTAGAGCCTTAGATAGGAAGCCATTCAGTCTGTAGTTGGAATTCTTAAAGATGGAACTGGTTCCATGGTATATCGTCATTTAAACCATGGATGTGAGTACCAAAGCGAAAAACCCAACGCTGCTCTTTTTCCAGAAGGCCATGTTCGCTGCCCATTTGTTCAATCACTGTCCATTGTAGATCATTAACGCCATGTCCACTAGAAATATAGTGGTTGGACATTTTGGTAGTACTACGCCCGCATCTGACATTACTGCGGTGTTCACCAATGCGTGTCTTGATGGGTCTCGTGGTCATACCCACATACTCCAGACCACACGGGCAGGTGATTAAGTAAACAACGTTTTTACTGTTGCAATTAGTAAAGTTCCTCTGGTCCCATTTCTCGCCATTGCGGAATTGAATATGTCTGCTTCTCTTAGTGAGTGGGCAAGTACTACAGTTGCCACAGGGATGATGACCCTGTACTGGAGGTAGCAGACCTTCAATTCTGGGCTGGGATGTATTCTTGGGTCTGGTGTGGACAAGCATGTCCTTCAGGTTGCGACCCCTCTTATGTGCAAACATGGGTTTCGTGATGTTCCAGCCACAGCTGTTGAGGAGACGCCAATGTTTATTCACTATCTTAGTGATCCTGTTGGAGTGTGTGTTAAAGGTGGTCACACAGATGGGCCTTTCATCAGTCTGAGTGACCACTTTGTCTTCCAAGAGAGCTTCCATGTTGTTATTCCTTGCTCTCTTGAGGGCTTTATCAATGATCGGCTCGGGATAGTTGCGCTCGATCAGTTTCAGGCGTAGTTCGGATGCTTGTTTCTTGAACTCTTTGACCTCCGTGCAGTTTCTCCGAAGACGGAGGAATTGACCATAGGGTAGATTTAGCCTAAGATGACGGGGATGAAAACTGTCAAACAAGAGTAAACAGTTCTTGGCTGTTGCTTTAAAGGGCGTGGTGGTTTTCAATCTGCCCTGCTCCGGGTAGATATTGAGATCCAAGAACACCAGATTGTGAGCTGACACAGTATGTGTGAATTTCAAGAACAAGTTCTGTTGATTGAGCCACAACATAAAAGCATCAGTTGAGTTTATATCACCTTCCCACACAACCAAAACATCGTCTATGTATCTTTTCCAGACTTTGATGTGAGGGAGGAAGGGATTCATTGTGTGTAAGATCCTACTTGTCTCGAGATGGTGTACATAAAGACCCGCTAGACTAGGAGCGAAGGTACTCCCCATGCTGGTACCGTGTCGTTGCTCATAGATGTCATCACCATACATAAAGAAATTACGGGTAAGTGCTAATGATACACATTCCATCACCAGATTGCGTGGTGTATGGTATTCCCACGGGGCAGAAAAAAGTACCTCCTCAATAATGAGTAATGTTTCATCATGGGGCAGGCTGGTGTACAGGCTTTCCACATCAAGTCCTATGAGTAAATTCCTAGTAGGGTCAAACTCAATATCCTGTAGTATTTGCAGGACATTCTTGGTATCACGAAGGTAGGTGCTAGTACCTTGAACCAGTGGTCGAAGGAACGCGTCCGCGAACCTGGACAGTGGTTCCAAAATAGAATTTACGCCAGAGACGATTGGTCATCTGTTCTCGATCAGTCTGATATTTATGCAGGCATTGGCTTGGACACCTATGTCCCTGAGATCCATCTCCTGTAATCCCAGGCTTATTTGGATGTTCCGGGTGACCATTCCGATCACAAGTCATAGTCAACTAGAGCACCTACTCCTTATTTTTATTTCATCAGGTAGCCTCGATGGGCAGATAACTGCAACATCCACTCCGTTTAAATCCGATCAGGTATTTTAGACAGGCAGTGGATCAAGACACCCATGTCCTTCCCATGGGGTCCTTCCCCCTTCGGTCCTGGTTCAGGCAATTGGTCGGAATGACCCGGACGGTCTACTTCCGATTCCGGGTCTCCGTTTGCAGAATCAGCGCGCATTGGGCGTTTACCACCTAGGCGCAATTACACTAATTGATGTAGCTATTTATAACGCGCACCGTCTGATTCAGTTCTATCGACGGAGCCGACCGGGGTGGTTGATTTGGCGGGACACTGATCCCTGGAGTCGTAAGTACGGCGCTTCAGTGAGAATGAGGTGACATCTTGACAACGCTAGTATTTTGGTCGTTTGCCCACTTTTGCCTCTCCTGTTCCTCTCTTCATGCAGGTAGCCCACTTGGCACGCCCACCACTCGGTTCACGAGCTCATGAGGTTACATATCTCCTGTGAGCAAGTATGTCCATACTTTTGTGGGGAATTTGATTCTGGCATGGATATACATTGAACTAGTCCCCCCTTTTTATTAGAGTGTGTGCTTTTTGTTATGTGTGTGTTATGTTTAATGTTGTATGTCCATCTGTCACACAGTACTTTCATCACTGATCACGTGATAACGTTACGGATAGCGTCAAGAGACCAGTACTCTTCACCTTTTTTTACAGATCACCGTACTCACACAATGGATTGAACTACTTCATACGTAATTAATACGCCTTTTATTTCCCTCTAGGTTAATAGGACTATGTAAGACCTATTAAGGCATTGATATCGTGGAGGCTATTTACTTCCTTTTACATATTCTTTTTTTCTCTCACAATCTTTGTTACTTGACACAACACAGTTAGTGACAGGAAGGGATCCTTAAGGTCCTGACGAAGAAGCATGGGGAAGCTTCGAAACATGTCGACACCACTAGGAGATATAGCTCATTGAGGCTTACACCCTCCTTACCCCACCTTTTAACAATACCAGCTCGACCGGCAGAATACATTTTCCTAGACCTGAGAGCCAGGTATTTTTTAATTCACTCCTTATTCACTCCTGACCCTTCCTCTCACACCCCCGCATCACACATAGCTGTCTCGCCAACAACAGTGCTCCCGCGCAAACGTAGGTCGTAGCACGCCCTGTCCCGTAGAGGGGCAGGAAGACCCCTATGATGAAGCATGACACCAAGGGCCCTTTTGGTGTGTGAGGGGTATTTAAACAACTAATGTGTATTTTCCACGATCGTGGGATACACATTGAGTAATTGGGTGATCTCTTGTACTTGTGGGTGGATCCTTTTTGTTTATGTATAACTGACTGGGAGGAAGTATCCACCTCCCCCACTCGCTGAGTGGTACCTCTCTACTCCTCTCTTTGTTTTTCTTTATATGTATTAAGAAGTCTTCAGCTTGCTATCCACAAAAAGCAATGAAAATGCAAAACTCCATATCATAAGATTCTCATTCACAACTTGCTCTTTATTGGGAATGGCTAAAATCTCACCTGGACAAGTTCAGTGAGCTTCAGGAAGGAAAATTTCCTATTTTCCAGGTGATACAAGGGTGCCAAACCCAGCCACAACGTCAACTCTTTCACTGAATCAATGTGATCCCGCTTTGCTCATATAGTAGAACTCCATGTCCCATGACATTATTAATAGGCAAAGGGGGTAGATAGTGCAGAGGTGACAGGCTTTGAGACAGAGACAAGGTGGCATCTAAGAATCAGGCATCCACTGAACCATAAGTCATGGAGGACTGATGAAACTCACAGTAACAGAACTATATACAAACTGAAAACTCGAGAGGCATGTCTTAGTTTTACATCTTCAGAATTTATACATCTTCAGAATATGAAACAATAGCACATGCGGATGGATGGATGAGATGAGTTATAAATGACAACAAAATAATCTTGTGATACATACTCTAAAGCCGGCACTTTGAAGCTCTTGGAGTTCAAAACTTACCAAAGCGCTTTATGATCTGTGTTCCTGACATAATCTCGGGAAAGTAAACTGGAGTGAGTTCTGATTGGGGTTGAAACCTCAACAAAATGGTACCTTGTTGTGTGAAGTAAGCCTACAACGAGTTCCAGCAGAACTACCTCAAGGCAGCAAGATGGAATAAGTAGTGGGGAAAGGCGGGATACCTGAGACAGCATAGGGAATGACTCAGTCTTTAAAAGAAAAATTCTTTGGAGATTGTAGAACTTGGAATCCATCCAATAGTGAAGAGTGACACAGGTCACACCCGCACAGTGGTATCTTCTTGCCACTAGTTGGTAAGAATGGAGCCCCCCCCCTCTTTACACTTAAGTCCTGATGAATGCCCTGGACCCACCTGGGCCAACACGGCAGAAACATGTCGACCGCTTACACTACGGTTAGGGGACAATAATGTCCCCTCACACCGTTTATTGATTTTAATATCATATAGTTACCAACCACATTAAAACATAATTTGATAACTATAATGATTTTTACTCACACTCACTTTCTCACAGGCCCACACTTAGTGTAGAAGTGCATCCCTGTCGTCAGGTGTATGCCCGCCCTCTAACAAACCAAGGTTTTAGAGGGCGAGGACTGGTCAATGATGAAGCATGACACCAGGTGGTGTGTGAGACCAGTTTGTCACATTTTGTGAGATGCCTTCACTCACAATATAACTCAAACCCCACAGTGGTCACTATACTAGGAGCAGCTCTTATTGTGGTTAACAGTACATAATAATACCTGTTAACTCAAATACGAAAAACAGAAAACAAACTCGAGCGCCCAACTCAATATATTTAGAGGCGCCATCTTGGACTTGTATATATTCGCAACAACGGCAGAGCCAGTGAGATTTTAATATAATGTAAAACCGATTCTACAGATCTAAATTACTTATATTTATCCAAGCAATAAAATAGGCCAGTACATAATAATACTGTAATTTTAAAATCTTCATTATAAATCAGAGACTTCCATAATTCAGTTAAATCCGGTTTAGATATGAAAAAAACGGACTAATGCGCCAAATGATTTATTATAAGCGACGTACTGGAATGGTGTGTCTTTATTATACAAGCCACCCCTATAATAATATGTTACAAAATTACTCTGAAAAGAATAATTTGACTCGTTCCTATTTACACATTTATATGAATCACACCCTATTAGAGTTCTATTTACTTCAGCTATTATTTATGTTAAGAAGACACAAAATTAACGATGCTCCATAGAATTAGCATACCCCTCACAAACAAAGAAAGTTCTTATACATCCTTGTGGGATAATAGTTTATCTCGATGCTTATCCCTTTAATAACTGTGATTGGTCTCTACACATATTCATCCAGTCCTTTAATTAAAATCAGAAACACTCCGAGTAATATCCGTTATTTGCCTCACGCGGTTAACTTCCTAGGAAATATTGCAGTTCCTGATCAAAATTTAAACCTTCTTCCACCGCCCGCAAGCGCATGATCCATTTCGCCTCTTGTCTGTGCAATTTGAGCTCTCGATTACCTCCCCGTGGGTCCTTTGTCACATGCTCAATACCAAAGAAAGTAAATGACTTATTTCTACCCTGTTTTTCGCATGTATTTATGTGCTCAGCAATTGGATATCGCATATCATTCTGATTTACAGCTCGTAGATGTTCACTGATCCTGATCTTTAAAGCTCTTATTGTGCTACCCACATAAAACTTCTTACATTTACAGACAATAACATATATAACATACTTCGTGTTACAATTGATATTGGTAAGTATTGCGTACGTTTGATTGGGAATCATAAAAAATGGTTTTGTTTTATCTTGGGCCCATTTACACATGCCACAGTTTCCGCATTTAAAGAAACCCTTCATCCATGGTGTCAACCAGTGTTCTTGTAGTGCTGTTGTTGGATAACTCGGGCAAAGTATTGATCCTAACGTTCTTCCTCTCCTATATGTAATCTGTTGTGTAGTAGCTATACACCCTTCCAGATTCTTATCAGGCCACGGTATACTCCAGTGTCTCTTTAAGCTCTTATGTAGCACATAGCTCAACGTGGTGTAGTCTGTAACTAGTCTTATATGTGTTGATTCTTGTTTATTGGTCTTGTCCAATTTTTATGTATCTGTCCACTTTGTCCTCATTGCTTTCTCTTTGGATTTAGCGATATTCCTTTGTGAATAACCTCTCTGAATAAATCTTTTCTCCATATCCTGTAAACACAATAAAAAATGATCATCTTCACTACAATTTCTCCTGGCCCGACCATTTCGGCTCCTGGAATGGCCCTGATTTGATGGTGACAGCTTTTAGCATGTAGAAAGGAATTGCAGGATGTTGGCTTACGGTATATTTGACTACATATTCTTCCCTCTTTGATATACAATGTCAGGTCCAAGAATATAACTTCAGATGTACTATGATGTGTAGTGAAACGGATATTTACATCCTTGTTGTAGGAGACAGGATGGGAATGAAAACCAGATCATGGAACAAAAAGAACTGACAGTGGACAGATACATTAAAATTGGACAAGACCAATAAACAACAATCAACACATGTAAGACTGGTTACAGACTACACACAGTTGAGCTATCTGCTACATAAAAGCTTAAAGAGACACTGTAGTATACTAAGGGCTGATAAGAATCTGGGAGGGTGTATAGCTACTACACCACAGATTACATATAGGAGAGGAAGAACGTTAGGATCAATACTTAGCCAGAGTTATCCAACAACAGCACTACAAGAACACTGGTTGACACCATGGATGAAGGGTTTCTTTTAATGCGGAAATTGTGGAATGTGTAAATGGGCCCAAGATAAAACAAAACAATTTTGTATGATTCCCAATCAAACGTACACAATACTTACCAATATCAATTGTAACGCGATGTGTGTTATATATGTTATTGTCTGTAAATGTACGAAATTTTATGTGGGTAGCACAATAAGAGCTTTAAAGATCAGGATCAGTGAACATCTACGAGCTGTAAATGAGAATGATAAGCGATATCCAATTGCTGAGCGCATAAACACGTGCGAAAAACAGGGTAGAAATAAGTCATTTACTTTCTTTGGTATTGAGCATGTGACAAAGGACCCACGGGGAGGTAATCGAGAGCTCCAATTGCGCAGACATGAGGCGAAATGGAACATGCGCTTGAGGGCGGTGGAAGACGGTTTAAACTTTGATCAGGAACTGCAATATTTCCTAGGAAGTTAACCGCATGAGGCAAATAACAGATATGACTGGGAGGGTTTCTGATTGTAATTAAAGGACTGGATGGATATGTGTAGAGACCAATCACAGTTATTAAAGGGATAAGCATAGAGATGAACTATTTTCCCACAAGGATGCATAAGAACTAGGATGCTTTTCTTTGTTTGTGAGGGGTATGCTAATTCTATGGAGCGTCGTTAATTTTGTGTCTTCTTAACATAAATAATTGCTGAAGTAAATAGAACTCTAATAGGGTGTGATTCAAATTCTAAAACATATTATTATAGGGGTGGTTTGTATAATAAAAACACACCATTCCAGTATGTCGCTTATAATAAATCATTTGACGCATTAGTCCGTTTTTTATATCTAAACCGGAATTAACTGAATTATGGAAGTCTCTGATTTATAATGAAGATTTTAAAATTACAGTATTATTATGAACTGGCCTATTTTATTGCTTTGATAAATATAAGTAATTTAGATCTGGTAGAATCGGTTTTACATTATATTAGAATATCTCACTGGCTGTGCGGTTGTTGCGAATATATACTAGTCCAAGATGGCGCCTCTAAATATATCCAGTTGGGAGCTCAAGTCTGTTTTTTGTATTTGAGTTAAGAGGTAGGAAACGCATGAGGACGTGACCTGTAATCAGGCAGGCGACGCGGGACCTTAGTTTTTGATGGAGGTAAGAGTGAGAGCTCATGCGAGTTCTGATTAATTTTAAATCGAATTACAAAGTAGATTAGGATTTAAATATGGATAATTTTTCCCTTTTTTAGATACGAATAGCACGATTAAGTGCGGTTATTGAAGTAGCTAATTTGAATACATATATGCTTTCGAAGGAAGCGTGGACCTAATCTGGATATTAGAGAGGAACTACATTGAATATAGAGACCTCCATTGAGATACTGAATAACGGAGCTAAGCGAGATATGTGCGAACATAGTGTAGTTTATATTGCAGTTGCTGAGATAAGTTTAATATCGGCTTCCACCTACAAATGTTAACCCTGCAATGTCCCTATTGAATTCTTTAGGCTTCTCCTCTACCTCTAGAATACTTGCTGGACAGGTATGATTAATATATTTAAGCAACCAGTTTTTTAGCACCTTATGTACAATGGGTGTTTTGTGTGCATTTAGGGAGCACTAACTGAATGCTCACCCCCACACAATTAGTTGAATACGTTATTAATCCTGAGTGAATAGAAGTTTTCATGATGAACCAATGTATATGAGGAGATCTGTTTTGTAAAGGCAATTATTTCAATAGATTTGATAACCACAATTTAGGATATATGGAACTTGGTGCTGCACTGGGTGAAAAAGAATGCAATTAATATATTTTTTAACATAATGTTAAACCATGTACAACAAGTATTACAAAAGTGGTATTTTAATTGTATTTTTAGCCCTAATGAAGTCGCAAGGGTAAACCCATTGTGAGGAAACGCATTGGCTTGTGGCTAAAGAGAAATAAAAGGAACACATCGAAGAACGGGAACTTTGAGTCTATTTTATCTTCCAATAGATAAATACATATTTGTGTTGTAACACTGTGGGCGTGTGCCTTGAAAAATAGTGAATTGTGTTTTTGGGGAAATTGGGGAAAGCAGGGTGTGTCTCCCTTTTTCAAGGGCACCGCAATAATAGAATTGTTCAAAAAGAATTATAGTGCACTCCATTCGAGCGCCACAAAACCAACACACCTACCATTAGTATAAAAAGCCCTACCTGCTGAAAGCTGCCCATGATGTTTGGGTACAATCTTAACATGAAATGACATTATACCAAAAGAAATCCCTGCAGAAATCTGATAAATTAAGCACAAACAGCTTAATCTAAAAGAACCTATGAGCTATTATGAAAGTCTGAAATGCTGCTGTGCAAACCTAAATCAGAGTGCACAGTTAGTTTCAGGTTGATAGGTTAATGGAATCACTTTAATTCTCCATTCAATAAGAGAAATGTTTAGAAATGGCCTAGAGAGTGACACAGCCAGGCACTAGAGAAGAAGCAAGGGTTACACCACTGGAGTTTAATTCATAGGGGCCTGCCACCTCCTGCTCAACTCCTGAACATTTTTCACAACCCATATTCATGCGTGAGGTGGACTCAGTGAAAGGTTACCAAGACGTTTAAAATGGAAGTGGGCAGTTGCAGCTCTATGGACAATAGCACTTGAATGACATGATGTCAAAACGCACAGTGCATTGTAAGTGCTTGGGGAGCCCCCTGGCCTACTACCAAGCAAGTGCTACATGATGTTCGCGCCCACAGAATTCCAGATGTGAAACCAAAATTTTGATCAGGCCACGGGCCTGTAAAAAGCACCTATGAGGGTATCGGACAAGGTAATGTTCCTTAAGGCACCTTATAACATTTTTAGAACACCCATGCAGTTACACAGTCTTTCATCTTAAACTTCAAAGTCACACCTGTTGTTGTAACTCAATATAATGGCTATGGCATCTCAGAAAAGAGTCTGATAAACAGTCACAGTTGCATTGGGATAGCTGCTCTCATTTCAAAAGTAACACAAAAGTAGCCATGCAAATACACCCTATAGCAAAAATGTCCAGAACCTGTCCACCTGCTTCAGGGTCCTCACCATGCTGCTGTGGAGAAGAAGACCATCCACACCAAAATAAACCCCTGGTATGTTAATATTGCATAAGGCCCCAAAGGGCACCTTGCAAAGCCCAAAGGCACATCTGACAGGTGTTTTGTTTGACTAATGCCATGGCTAGAGATCATCAGATAGTTGCAAATGCTTTTGATATATTCCAGGATGGAATTAATAGAAATAGACACTGGTTAGGTGTCAATGACTCATTAACAGAGTTCTTATCAGTTGGGAGCGTGCACTGGTTCAAGACCCACGGATCTGCAAACTGTTGTAACCAGGACAGAAACTGATATTGCTGTGAAAGACAAAGTGAAAGCCTTCACAGCCTATTTTGATCACAAACTCTCCATGGATAGCCAAGGAAATAATATAACCAAATTTTTTATCAGTTGAAATGCTAAGAAAAGGAAGACCCTGGATTTCTCAGGATATATCTTGTACAGGTTAAGCTGTTATTAGCTATGCTGTATCAGTGGGGACATCTAAGGTCAATCTCAGTAAGTTGCAATTGTTGAAGGAATCAGATCAGCTATACAAACAGTATGTGACTTGCCAGGATCCGCTCAGGTTTCCTCTTGCCAATGGATGTAGTACTGGCTAAAAGAAGAGGATAGAACACAGTTCAAGACTCTTATAGTAATTCTTATGACAATGTCGGGTAGTGATGTTCGTTATTTGAAGCAACATGTCACTGCCTACTGATCTGTTGGCAAGCATCTGCTGGTCCCACCCAAATTTATCTGAAAAAAGGCTGGGGGGGGTGGTCCTATTGTAATGACGCACACACTGTGAAATGCTTGGAATGAAGAACTAAGGCAATTGAGCCAGCATCAATCTATTAGGAAAACCTTAAATACTTATTTATTTGAGTGAATTGACTTCCGATCAAATTCTACACACTGTTCTGCTGCTTGGTAAGTTTTAGGAGCTTTATAAATCAATTTGATAATGCAGCTCAGGTGGTCTGCTTCAGCATTATGCTTTTGACAGATTATAAAACTTGCTACACCAGATAGTTGTTTGTATCATAAGTAGGGTGTAGATACAGTATGAGCAATAAGCAGTGTGATTTTGCCCTTAGCTAATTAAATGGCAGAAGGATCAGTGGAAGGCACTTCTTTTTGCCAATTAAATGGCACAAGGATCAGTGGAAGGCACTTCTGTTGTCTTCTGTAGGGATACAAGTTTAAAGAAATTGCCACATCGTGCCACCCCTGCCAACCTCTTTTGATGGTGTCTGTTATGTGCAGTCTTAAGGAGGTCGTCTCCTGACTTCCTTTAAACACACCTTGGATGGTGAGTGTATAGGTGGACTCATGGTGCTGCCTTCTGGCTTCAGTGTGTAAATTACGTCTCGAGTCTTTGAGCAGGCGGGGACCTCTATTTGTTGAATATCAGGCTCTCCATAATATTATTTATCATAGTTCCCGAGAAAGTGTGGAGCCCCCCCCCCACGTCCCTGTGCTACAGATGACCTTGTTTGGCAACAGAAACATGATGATCTGTCTTCCCTACCCCATATGATGGTCTCTGCCATTAGTCACCTTACTTTTGATATGGCTGCACAAGCTCATAAGTTGGGTATGTAACACTATAATCTATTTCAAGGTTTGAGAGACTTGCAATAAATTAAGACACCCATCAAGCCACAGACAAATGTGCAGAACTGCTAGATAAAGAGACCCACAATGCAAGGTCTCCAATGGCCTTCATTACATTCCCAGGACCAGCCAGCGGACATGTTACTTCTGGCCTGTGATTGGCCTGCATTAGACTCCCCCATTTTTTCATGGTCTATTTGACTATGGGCCTGATTTGGATGTCGGTCGGAAAGCCTTCGACCGACATCCTTGGTTTGAGTTCCAACCACCTACATTATTATTAGGCAGTCATTCCGGCTGGCTTCCGACAGGCCCGAGGAGCCCGTCAGCCAGCCGGAAACAGCAACATAATATCTATGGATGTTGTTTCCAACAGGATTTTCATGTCTGGCTTTCCGACATTAAAAGCCTGTTGGAAAGGGACTTTGGGGGTCCCTGGCAGGGCCCCTTCTCCCTCCGGCCTTCAGTTGGGGGCCAAGTGGGCACCTATGGTTCCCCCTGTGTTAATCCCTGCACCATGTGGCAGGCACTGTGAGGTGTCTGTCACACAGTGCTGGGATTTACACAAACTCCCATTTCTTTATGGGAGCTTGTGCTGCAGGTGGAAACCACCTGATAGCATAAGGTCCCATAGAGAAATGGGGGTTTATAATGCGGAACCGCCGACCTATGGTCAGTAGGTTCCCACACCGAGAGGGTGTCAGGCTGACTTAAATCGTAATTAGGGCCTATGCTCTCCCCTCTGGCTTGCAATTAGAGAATAAACTTAGAGACCAGAACATGCCCGGTAAGTATGGCTCCTCATCCAACGTGTTTCATTTTACTGCAGTCGCATTGCATTCTTGGGACTCACTGAAATTAGTTTCTCACCTTTAAAAGAACTATAGCTAAAAGAAGACCCTATAGAAACGCAGTCTAGGACCTGAAAGGCCAAATACTTCAATCAGAAACACAGGAATACACACTTCCTGATCCACTAATACCAGATTTGAAAAATGACATTTAATGTAAGCCAGTTGATGTAAAACACACTGTCCTGTCTATTTAAAGGTTTTATACAGCGTTAGCTGGACCATTGGGTATCAGAGCACTTTATGGTTTAAATCTTTTTTATTAGCATTTTCAAGAGTATCAAGCAAATACAGCAGCAGATTTAAGTCTTTAGGGCAGACGTCTTCAAACTGTGGGGCGCGCCCCCTGGGGGTCCGTGGCGGCATTCTCAGGGTGTCGCAAATGTCTCAGAAAAGAAGTGCAAATGAAGATGGCCTGGAAGCACGAACGTATTCATTTATTTGTCCCGTTTCAAGGCTATCTTCATTTACACGCAGCCAAAGGGCTATAAAAAAAAGCATGGCAACTGTGATTTTAATTGGCATGGGGCAGAGGTCAGTCGGTGTATTGCCAGGATCAATTACAGGCCTACAAAGAACAAAAACATATTCAGTAGCTGGTTTTAAATGTTTTTATTCAACTTTACGTTAACTGCATATTAGAATAATACACACACAAATTAATTAGTGGGAAAGGCACTCATAAAGGATGAAATCTCAGTTGGTTAATGCAATTGCTGCAGATGTCTGTGTGTGTGAGAGAGTCAGAATTTAATCCTGCTTGGTGCAGTGGGGAATAGTGATTTTGTTTTATAATGCTACAAGGTCCCTGTTTTTGACAGGAAGCACTGCGAGTGTCATTATTTTTAAAATGTTACTACACACAGCTTAAGACAGGCTGCAGCAATGATTTAGGCTCAGAATTACAAAGACTTTGCGTAAAGTTTGTGTTACTTTTTTTAAACAAACCTAACGCAAAGTTTATAGGTATTAACAATTCAGTGCAAATCACAATTTGCACTGGATTGTACCCAAATGTAATACAAGGCTGTGCAGCGCCACTGTAGGGACAAGATTTACTAATGCTTTGCAACAGGTTTGCGTTACTTTTGGGATGCAAACCTGATGCAAAGTGTTTTCTTGGGATTTACTATCCAAAGCAAGTCAGGATTTGCATTGGATAGTTTCCCAAAGTAACAGAAAGGCTTACTACATGCTGCCTTGAATTACTTTGTATCAAGGGTTCGTTTCATGGGTAGCACCTGGGTGTCTTTGCAAAAGAGACATCAGGGTTCATATTCCTTGCTTGCATTAGTGCATAGGGAACCCTTGCTGCAGAAGGGACACCGTGTGGGAGCTATTTTTTCTGAAAGGTATAGAGAAACTGTGTCAAGACTGAAGTGATGGCAAGGCACAGTGGGGAAAGGGGTGAAAACTGTGTCAAGACTGAAGTGATGGCAAGGCACAGTGGGGAAAGGGGTGAAAGAGGATCATGTGACCGCCTGCTACTAAGGAATGCATATATCATTAGAGAAGCATTTGGTGTTGTACTGGGGACCAGGAGTGTGAGGGGCTCACAACTCTCCCAACAATGGGGAGTAGTGTTTGTTGGTCAATTTCTGTTTTTGTTTCAAGCATTTACTCTTTTAGAAGCTTCACATTACTGTGGGTTATGAGCTGCAGAAAGAGTACCCCTGAAATGGTGTCACATGCTCAAATCTCTGTGCTTAGTCCTGCTCCTCCAGCTTTTCCTGTCCTTGCCATAAAGTTATGGAGGGGGGCCTGACTTCAAAATATTTAGCTTAGGGGGGCTCAGCGCAACAAAGTTTGAAGACCTCTGCTTTAGGGGAATACAACCACCTAGAGGCGAAACAAATGTAATGCCTTGCTGCAATTGAGACATAAACAAAACCAAGAAGCAAAGGAAACCACCCCCCCAAAGAACCCACCCCACCTAACTCCCCCTCTCATATCCACTCACCCATTTGCATTATCTGCACCATTGTGTGTAAATGAATGCGGTAATTTCTCAGTGTGTCCCTCTGGCTTAGGGACCTCCGCAAGACGTAGGAGTCTGAGATACTTTGAACACGTCAACTCATAGAATTCCTGTGACAATAGCGACACATAAGGGTCCCATACCGCCTGAAATTCCACCTCCTCCCTGCCAGTGACATGGAGATCTTCTCCATTTCAAAAATGTGCCATATCCTGTGCAACCAGTTTGTATGTGTGGGGATGGTCGTTGTTCCCCAGTTAACTAGGATGGCCTGGGCTTCTGCTCCCAGCGCCATACCAATCTGTCGGCCACGGATGGATTTTAAAGGGTAGGTAGGAAATTTTGGGAGCTGTGTATCGAGATGTTTGTCTATATCGTCTATTACCTGAGTCCAATATTGCTGTATCCGCGGACAACTGTCGCTATGTGAAGGTTTAATTTTATTTATCCTGACCGGTGTGTAATACCAGTGTGATGTGATCTTAATTAGCACCTCTGTAAGGGCCGTACTGCGTGCCGTGTGGCGTGCCCAATAGGCTATACCCTCCTATTCTTTTGCGCTCAGTGTCTGCCCCAATTCCTCCTCCGATTGTGCCGGTCCAGCATGAAATGTATGAACCTGAGTTTGAAGTAAGATTGCGTATAACTCTGAGGTAATGCCTTTATCAGACGATTTGGCAAAGAGCCACCTTTTGTACTGGGTCAAGCGGTGTTGCGTATTAGTGCGGTTGGCGGGGTGCATGATCCAATGTCTTAGTTGTCGATAATGGAATCGTTACGATTCCAGGAGCCCAAAGTCTTCACGCAGCTGGGAGAATGAGAGTAAGCCCTCTGAATCGAAGAAGTGGCCCTTGGAGCAACATTCCGACGCTCTCCAGGTTGCAAAATCTGATGCCATAGCTCCCGGAGTGAAGTACGGGTTCTCAAAAAGGGGAGTCAGCAGAGATGGATAAGTGGTCAGACTTATATTTTAATGCTAATTCTATCCCAAGCTGTCAGCATTATTCGGGTTATTGGGGACAAGTACAGGCTTCTTGGTCTATGTACTTTGGGGAGAAACAGGATCTTCCAAAGGGTCATACCCGCCATCGCTCTATCCTGGAAGAGCCAGGGCTTATCCAATTTTGGGCAACTCCACTCCACTAGATATCTCAATAGCACTGCCTTAAAACAGAGTTGTAAATCCGGGATTCCTAGCCCCCGGGCCTCAGGGGGAAGAAAACTCAAGGAGACCTTCATGCGCGGCTTCCGCCCTGCCAAACGAACTGCGCAAGTTCTGACTGGAGGTTGGCATTTGTACCCCGTAGGGGAGAGAGGGGCAGGGTCTGGAAGAGATATAATATCTTGGGAAGGGCCGTCATATTGCAGGCCGCTATCCGTCCCAACCAAGAAATTTGAAGGTGTTTCCACCTCCTTAGGTCACTTCGTATTTGAAGGAGGAGTGCCCCATAGTTGCTGTCTATTGTTGATTGGATCGTGTTGGCTAGGTTAATCCCTAGGTACGGAATAGTCTCTGAGGCCCACAGCATCGGGTACTGGGACGCAGGAAGATCTACTGTACCCTGAGGTACCGAGAGGTTTAGTGCTTGAGATTTAGTTATGTTGAATTGGAACCCCAAAACTGCCCCTAAAGCCTTCAGTTCCCCCATAAAGGTCGGTAGAGAAATAATCGGGTGCGCCAGGGATGCCAGGACGTCGTTGGCGTAGAGTCTGATGGAATGTCTATCTCCGCTAAATGGGACACCGGTGATGTCCAGATGGTCTCGGATCCTCTGGGCCATAGGCTCCGTATACAGAGCAAATAATAAGGGCGAGAGCAGGCAGCCCCAACGGGTACCTTTGTGTATGGAGAATGGGGTTGAAGTAAAGCCATTAATCTGGACTGACGCAATAGGGGCTTGATTATAGTTGAGGATGTGGGTCCTGCATTTGTCCCCGAACCCGAAGTACACTAGCACCTGGGTGAGGTATGGCCAGTGGACCCGGTCGAAAGCTTTCTCGCCGTTGACCGTTAAAAGCATATATTCGCCCTGGAACCTGTTCGATGATATGCAGCGCTCTTTTAGTGTAATCGCTAGCCTGCCTGTGAGGAACAAAGCTTGCTTGGTCCGGGTCTACTAAGAAGGGGAGATATGTGTTGATTTTGTGGGCAATAATACTCGTATATAATTTAAAGTCAATATATAAAAGGGGAATAGGCCGGTATGAGCTGCATCTTTGTTTGTCTTTCCCCGGCTTAGGTAGAACTATTATAGAGGCTTTAAGCATTTCAGATGGGATCGACCTGGGCTCGGAAAAGCAATTTTAGAGTTTTGTGAGGATAGGGGCTAGGGTGGAGCAAAAGGAGTTGTAAAAGGCCGCTGAAATCCCATCTGGGCCTGGCGACTTAGAAAGCTTAAGGCACTCTATCGCCGATACGACCTCCTCAATACGAATGTCTAGGGACTCCGCCTGATCCGGGGAAAGGGCCGAGGTCTTGGCCCCCTTCAGATATTGGGACCTGGCCTCTACGTCTAAATGTTGGCAGTTATATAGGTGCTCGTAAAAGTCCTAGAAGGTGTTCGCTATGTCTGGGCATTCCGTGAGAAGGTCTCCTGCGTAGGAATAGATCTCAGAAACACCCTGTTCTTGTCTTTTAGCCCAGAGGGTATTAGCCAGGCGCCGGCCGCACTGGTTTTCCCCGATATAATATAAGTGTCGTAAGCGGAGTATTCTGCCCTGTCTGTGTCTAACACTGCCAACTGAGCGCGGATGTGGGATAGTTGGCGCCAGACCCTTGGAGCTCCCAAGCGCTGATGTATGCATTCAAGTTCCCTGGTTCAATCAGTGAGGTCCTCTCTCCTTGCCCTACGCAACTTATCTGCTCAAGATATAGCAATGAATTCCACTCTAAGGACAGCTTTGAGTGCTCCCCATAGTGTCGCAGGTGATGTCTCAGTCGGGGGCAGAGAGAGCGAGAGTGTTACTGCTCTGTGGTCAGACAGCGCAGTTGTATGTATTTCTACCTCTTGTGTGAGTGGTGGTAGTTTCTGGGTGCCCAAAAAATAGACCAGCCTGGCATATAGTTTATGGGCATTGGAGTAGTATGAGAATGCTTTGAACTGCGGGTGTTTGGCCCTCCATAAATCCACCACCCCGTAGCTGCCCCAGTTGCACCAGACCCTCCGTGGACAATGTTTCCGACTGGCCGTACCTCTGCGCTGATCTATCTAGTGAGGTGTCGAATACCAGGTTCAGTTCCCCTCCTAGTAGTACTGATTGATCACCAGATCCCAGTGCACCATGTGGGAACCCCTCTTGTTTCTCATTGGGAGCATAAATTGTACCTATCACAAGTGACCTCCCTGCAATGGTGAACCTATATATTAACAGAAGTCCCCTGATTTCTTCTACCTTCTGCTCTACTACCCCTCGAAAGGATTTGGCCACCAAAATAGCTACTCCCGCCGATTTAGAAGGGGAGGACAAAAAGAATTGCTGCGGGAAGGCCCTAGATTTTAATCTGTGACAGTCCTCAAAGAGGAGGTGAGTTTCCTATAATAGGCATATATCTGCCCGTGAGGACTCAAGGTGATTAAGGATCGCTCGCCTTTTGATCAGGTTACTGAGCCTACGCACATTGAGCATTAAAATTTGGAGGCTGCTTCCCATCATGTGGGCAGTAACTGGTTTCTGTTCTGTCTAACCCGGAGGCCCCTACTCTCCTCCTGAAAACCCAGGAAGGTATGCAGTGCATGGTGTCAGTGCAATGTATAAAATAGAGCAGCCCCTGTGTGGGCGAGTGCAGGCCTCAACAAATTCCCTCTCAAAATTAACAACAACAGTAAGGAAAAATAGAAATATAGTTTTACGTCTAGTCCTGTGGTACAATGAAACCACATGGTGGAACCAAAGGGGGATGTAATGTGGTCAGAGGCTCGACTCTCCCTGCCCGCCGCCCCTCCCTTATGTTATACATTATGCAGAGGCTGGGTCCAGGCTCAGGGGGCAACAATTTTGACCAATGTGGAAGGGACTGCCTCCAAAGCTGCCTGCCGATCCTTAGCGATCTCCTATGGGTCTGCCTTGGCTAAGGCCCGCCGCCGTCCTACTGTCTGCCAGCCGTTTTTCTTCGCTCTTTGAGACGAGGGTGGTGTGTCCTCCGTACGCTGCACCTCCTGGGGTTCTATTCCCAGCATGTGGCATGTCTCTGCGATTGAGCGTAATTGGAGGAGCTTTCCCTCCCAGCGGAAAATTAGGCAGAAGGGATGGCCCCACGAGTAGGAAATGTAAAGGCTGCGGAGCTGTGCTGTTGACTGGCGAAACTACCGGCATTTCTGCAGGGTGAGAGCTGTGAGGTCTTGAAAAAGGGTGGGGGAGTGGCCCTGGAAGACAATAGTGTGGGGGCTGCGTGTTTTCCTTAGTATCTCCTCTTTAATTTGAAAGTCATGCACGCAAACCAGTATGTCCGGTGGGTTACAAATATTCTGCCTCGGGAGGCCCATCCAGTGTGCTCTGTCCAGCTGAATCTGAGATTGCAGAGGGCCCCCCAGGATGTGGTGGAAAAGCTCTCGGACAAAGCCAAAGATGTCTTCCCCCTCTGCCCCGGACGCCACTCCCGTAATTTGCACATTGTTCCTCCGGGAGCAATTTTCTAAGTCTTCTAGGTGTGCCTGCATTTCGATGTGCTACTCCCGGAGTCGAATAACCTCTTGTTGAAGGGTCTCTGCCTCTTCCTCGCGGCTCGCTTCCTTTTCTTCCAGGTCCGCCACGCGCTCCCTCAGAGCGTCCACATCTCTCTGGGTCTCCTTTATCTCCTGTGCGAATTCTCATTTTAGAGAATGAAGGAGGTAAACAGTGCCTCCAGAAACGATGTGTCACCGGTTCCTCCGTGGTGTGATCTGGTTGGGACCTTGACCCTCCAGGCAGCATGGCGGTGTCCTCTGGCGTCGTCCCCCCGGTGCAGGGAGAGGCGGTCTTTAATCGAGCAATCTTTTTTGGGGTTGCCGGTTGCCATAGTAAATGGATTAGCTCTGTCAGTCACCCAGAGTCTCCTAGTTCGCCGTGTGTCATCTCGCATATTCGGGCAATTGTCCACTAACACGCCTGGATTCTCAAATTGAGCAGAAGAATTGAGGGGCGACCCCCAGCTCGGGCGGCTGTGTGCACCTTGCTAGATACCCTACTGTTGCGGGTCCGGGGCTGGCAATTGCATAAGAGTGGGCCTTCGTGGCAGCGCTCCACAGGCTGTTACTTGCTGCCTCTCTCTTGTGACCCTGGATCCTCGACGTGCGGTAACACGGGGAGCCGACGGGCCTCACGGTGTGCTCTTCACCGTGTTCGCTGCCCCCTACTCGCTGCCGATAGTGGCACTTGCTTTGCTGGGCCGGCCGGCCTGCGAGTCGAAACTTGGGGGGGAAAGGGATGTGTGCAGGGGGGTATGGGGCACCAGCGAGTCTCCCCGTAGCTCCACTCTGGCACCCTGAGCCCTTCTCTTCCTTTCGCGCCTGGGACGTCGTAGTAGAGTATGGTCCTTTTCCTGCCCTTCGAACCACAGGGGGAGCGTGACATGCCAGGTAATGATATGCCTTCTGCTGTGTGTGTGTGTAGTGATGGGGAGGCGCAGGACAGTGCAGATCGCAGCCTATCTCCTTTCCCTCTTCGTAATTGTGGCCACTGTGTTTGTCACCAGCCTGCAGAGACTTAGCTAGCCTCTCGTTTGCTTCCGGTGGGGCGATAAACTTGGGCTGGTCTGCCCACGAGAAGTTGCAGTAGGGGGGCGAGCCCTGGAGGGCACCTCTCTCCTCCGGTTCAATCTGGACAGCTTTTGCTTGTCCCTGCCTGCTGAGTGTGTTCTCACGAGGCCCCCCCCTCAGACCAAGATCGGCGTGCCCCTCGCAGCCCCGATCCGGCCCCGAGTATAGGCGTTGCAGCTGTCGCAGAGTCCTCCCCTCGCCACTGCCAACACCTCGCCAGCCGCCTCTCAGCAAGTCCGCCAGGGGTCTCACTGATGCAGTCCCCTTTGTGGCTGCCAGTGGCCTTTCCGATGCTGTGTGTGTTCCAAACCGGGCCCTGGAAGCGCTCTATGGGACGGTGGCAGGCAGGAGGGTTGTCAAGGCTCGACTTGCCTCGGCGCCATCTTGGCCACGCCCCCTATCAGAGCACTTTACTGCATCAAGAGCAAGGTAATAATCAAACATTCAATATTATATAAATATAAACAAGGGATGTATAATTCTACAGAGGAGCCCACAATAATATATACATAGAAACAATTCTAAGGCCATGAAGGATGGAAATTACTGAAATGAGGTCTAATCAAAAACAAATTAGGGACCATGGAGAGAAGCACATCAAGGACAATAAAGGTGAACACAAAGAAAGAAGTAGCCAACAGATCAACAGGAGCATGAACTGATCCTAAGAGCCTATTTGAACCAGGTTCAGTTTGATTCATGGGCTCCAGTATTTATTGAGGAGATGGCATTTCAGGTCTGTTTTGAAGCCTGGGAACGAGGGGTTGCAGCGAAGGTCCCTCAGGAGGGAGTTCCAAATGCTGGGAGCATCACCTGAAAAAGTATGAGTCTGAGTAATTTTCCTCTTTAGTTTGGGAGGCACGACAAGAAGAGCAGTGGAGCTTCTCATGGGTCTGGAACTTCCTGCTTTTGGGAGTGTGTTGTCTAGTCTAGGGGAATGAGAGTCAAGTGCTTTGTGATGAGGCAGGCAGTCTTGTAGATGCATATTCCTTCAATGGGAAGCTAGTTTAGGGACTTGAGGGCAGGTGTGATGTGTGCATACTGTTTAAGGTCTGTTATAAGCCGTGCTGCCATGTTAAGTAGTGATATGAGGGAGACAAAATGAGTTTTCGGGGTCCCTGTGAGGATAGCATTCCAGTAGTCAAGTTTAGAGAGGACCAGAGATTGAACGACCCATTTGAAATCGTCCGATGGAATGAATTTTTTTGGGGTGTTTAAGTGTGTAAAGCGCTCCTTTGGCTGAGATTTTTATATTATTTGTCAGTGACAATTTTTTGTTCAGGGGAAACCTAACGATTTAGCTGAGTTGGATAGAGTGAGCAAACAGTTTAGGGCCTTAAGGTCAGTGATCCAACCTTGGATTGGAAGGTGGTTGCTTTTAGAGGAGAATACAATAACTTCCGTTTTGTTGGGGTTTAATTTTAGATGGTTGAATTAAAACCAGGATTGAATCTTACTCAATGTGATGTTAATATGTAGGATGTGGCTGTGTGATTTTATTTTGTAGTAGAGTTGCGTGTCATCTGTATATAGGTGATATTTGATCCCTGCTTGTTTCAGGATGAAAGTAAGGGGTTCCATGAAGAGGTGAAACGTGAGGGGGGGAGTATTGAGCCCTGGAGGACACCAAGAGAGACAGAAGTGGGTTTTGAGAGGCAAGAATTGATTTGGATTTGTTGTGTTCGATGTTGAAGATAAGAAGTGAACTATTTTTAAACTGCGCCATTGAAACTGGAGCGTATCTTCAGTGATTCCAGTAAGGATGAGTGGTTGACTGTATTGAAAGCCGTTAAGAGGTCCAGTAGGATGAGAAGGCAAGCATCTCCATTCTCTAAGGATCGATGTATGTCATCTGCAATGTTGAGCATGGCGGTTTCTGTGCTACAGTCTTTCCTGAAACCAGATTGGAAGTAGTCAAATAGGTTGTATTCGCCTATGTGTCCGTCAAGTTGTTGTAAGATGCATTTCTCCATGGTTTTAGCTAGGAACGGGCTGTTAGAGATGGGTCGGAGGTTATTGGGATCATTAGAGTGTGCCCTGGGGTTTTTGAGAATAGGAGTGATTTGACCTCGTTGGAGGTAATCCGTCACACACCCAGATCCGAGGTAGGTATTAATTATTTTTGTCCAACACGGGGCCATGATGTGGTATAGGTTATGTACTATTTTTGCAGGGAGAGGATCTTTGGTGTGCGACGTCGGCTTTAATTTTGCAATAATATTAAAGAAGCTCAGTCATGGGACTGAAATTTGACCAATTGGCGTTTTTCAAGGTTGTCGTCTATTCCAATTGGCGTTGATTGATTATTGAGAAGTTTGTGTGGTCGGGCTGTCGTGGAGGGAGGGGTGTCAGGGAGAGTGGTTAGCAGGGGAGGAAGGGAAGTGACTTGAGGGAAGGATTGAAAAATTTTAGCGATTTTTGTCAATGAAGAAGCTGGCAATTTTATCACATCGTTCTTTGGAGCCTATTATTTTGTGTGGGGCAGATGTGGTTTGTCATTTGACAATGTTAAAAAGAGTTCTCTGGGCATGTTCTTTACACAGTCAAGTTGGATACGGTAGAAGGAGGCTTTTTCTCTGAAAAAGTGCTTCTTGTAAGCCAACATAGCAGTTCTGAGGAGAGTTTGATGTAATGACGTGGGGTTTTGTCTCCATGTCCTTTCTGCCAGCCTGAGTTGTCTTCTTTTGTTGTTGAGATCAGAGTTAAACCAGGATTTAGATTGTATAGATCTTTGTTGTTTTAGTTTGAGCTGTGCAACTTAGTCGAGAACTTCTGTTATCGCATTGTTGAAGTGGGCAGTGAGCTAATTTGCATTTTGAGAGTGCGGGAGACACTGAAGTTGTACACAAATCTTAGATTCAAGTTCTGTCGAAGGAACTTGTTTGAGGTTTGTGGTCCAAAGCTTATGTTTGTTTGTTAAGTCCACGTGAGGTTTGGCGATGGTCTTGAATTTGAACATTATGAGATGATGGTCAGACCAGTCAATGGGTACAATGTTATTAAGGGAGACAGTTCATTATGTGTGAAAATAGCATCTAGAGTAGCTCCATTGATGTGGGTTGGTTTGCTGCAGAGTTGCTTTAGGTTGTTCATCTTAAGAAAGTTCCTGAGGTGCCTGACTGTGGAGTCTTCGGCTTTGTTCCAGTAAATGTTATAATTGCCCAGAAACAGGTCCTTCAAGTCAGTAGGGGAGAACTGAGTTAGTAGGTCAGATAACTCTTCGTGAAGTCTCTGCTAGAGAATAAGGTCAAAGCACGGCTGAGATAAATTAAAATATATATATGAAAAGTCATTCAGGAAAATGATCTGAGTCTATAAAAGGTTTCAGTGAAATTTGTCAAATAATAGTGATAGCATCCCAAGTAGTTTTCTTGAACAACTTCTTAATGAAAAGACCACTATTTTCACCTCAAAGACAATGAAAACTTTAAGGCATGAATAACGCATCTTGCATAGATATTAAAACTTCTGGAAATGAAATATTCAAATGTGTTTATTTGCACATGAGCTTTGATTTCAGATTCTTTTGTGCTGAATGCACTATTTTTCCTTTTATCAGCTGAGCCTTGAAAGATTCTCTGGTGAGGGACACAGTGTATGCTACTTGAGATCCTTGGTGCATGGTTAAATTACTAAACATTATTGAAACTTTAAAAATGTTGTTCAGGCCTTATAGAATAGCTAAGGCTTTACAATGAATGTGGTATCCGATATAGTGATCGTTCGTGCACTGGTGTGTGTAACCTCAGAGAGTGGTAGGTCATCCACCTCCTGATAGAAAAGACTGCGATAAGGCACAGTATAGCAAGTGCTACGAGGATCCTCCACAACCCCTCCTGCCCAATACTCTTGCAGTACACAAAAGCCTAATCACATGAGAACTACTAACTCTTGGAATAGTAGCCCAAACCAGTGCCCACTTATGCCTGTCTCAGAGGACATCTGAGTTCCACAATATTATAATGGAAAAAGGGGAACTATGCACTGTTACATCCTACACTTGCAATGCCTGTCGCTTCACCATGCCCACTGCCACTCTTGAGTCCTTGGGCGTGGCAGGCAGGAGTAAGCATGAAGTAAGTGAGAGTGAAGGGAACTATTGAAAGGAGGGTGATGGAGTGGTGAGGGGATCTCACTAAGCAAGCAAAAAACAGAAGGATATTAATAAGAAGCAGTACATGTGTTCTAGCCATAATTACTATGTACATACCTTAGGATGATGAAAGCAAAGGAACTGACTATTTTAATTGTTTTCTTTACACCTTAAAATTCACCCGATCTACCCTAAGAATATGTTAGTTAATAAATAATTGGATAGTGCAAGTCAGTTTCCATTTGGTCTCCAGATTTATCCCTTTGTTTGATGGCTGCTTTAACATTCAAGGGCGTGCTTCTAAGGATAACTGTTGGTTTATGCATATGCACATGTATTGCTATATATACGTGTGTGTTATTGACATATGTCATTCTTTGGTGCTGTGTTGTTTGTAAATGGTTGCCAAGGTGGAGAATTGTAACAAAAAAGAGTCACAAGCAGGAGGAATATAACTGTATACTTTTCCCTAATATTGTACATTTCCTGGTGCTATACAGAAAAGGAGACAACCTGACATTGAGTTTAGTTAGTTCATTGTGTGTGTGTGTATATATATATATATATTGCAAAAGGATGACGACGCCGTGTGTGGTTTCTAAACGTTTATTCTTCTGCCGCTACCAAACGCGTTTCAACTGCCAAGCAGTCTTGCTCACTGGTACGAATCAAACAAACGCGGCCATATTTTTAAAGTGCATCACGTGCAAAACAATACTACATCTCCAAATGACATAAAAAACAGACTCGTAGTTTTTTTGTAAAACCGCTCGTATGTGGTGTTAACTTTAGGCATTGTTACTTAGTTTTTTAAACGTTTTCCTAATTTCTTTTTCAATTCATACATTTGCAACATTGTTAGTGTAGTTACTGATACTTTGGTTACTATTGTATATTATTTAACATTTTGTTAAAGCGTTTTTTTGAATCTAGTTCAAGTGAACTTTATCAATACTATTGTGGAAACAAATGTATAACATTCAACTGAAAAAAGCATGTGTTAGACTCTTTTCAAGTTGTCACAACATAAATCACATGTTGATCTTCTGAGTGTGCTTATTTAATACTAGCACATTACTCGCATACATGTACATTCTATTCGTGTCTTTTTACCACTTCATAATACATTTTTCACGCTATACATATACCAATCTTGCCCCTGTGGGCCGATATCATGATTGTAACCATCACGCCCAAGTGGGCTTAGACCGACCTATGATAGTTGCATAGCCTAAAACCATATCTAGCTAATATTTTGAGTCTGTTTAGTTTATATATTTCATTTCTAATTAAAAAACATATTACCATTTGACAGCACTTGACTATTAACATCTACAAATGAGTATGTAGGTCTTCCTCCATATTCAGGCCTTCCGGTTGTTTACAATTTAGTTCTATGATGTATCGAGACTCAAGTCTGCGTAATTTTTTGACTCTATTGCCTCTTCTTACATCTGCTTTCACTGAATCAATTACATAGTAGGTTAGTCCTTTTATATCTTGCTTATGGACTTGCTCAAAATGCCGGGCTACTGGGTATAACTTGTCTCCATTTTTTATCGCCCTTAGATGTTGTAACACACGCTTGTGTACTTCCAGAATTGTGCTACCTACGTAGCGCAGGCCACAAGGGCACTGCAGTACGTAAATTGCATAGTCTGTCTTGCATGTAAACCGGCCTTTGATCTTCCTCATTTCTTTTGTGAGCCCTACTCTGTATTGCGATGTGTTTATGCCATGTAAACACGCCTTACATTTGGCGCACTTGGTGAAACCTTGTTTTTTATTTAACCAAGTCGTCTTTGCTGGTTGTTTTTTCATGACATTACTCACTAGTGCCTGTTTGAAGGATTTTGCCTTACGAAAAGTAATCTGCGGTTTTCTAGCAACTTGTTTTCCAAGCACTGGGTCATTTTTGATTATGTGCCAGTGTTTATTCAGAATTTTTCTCACTTCATCATGTTGTTTGCTAAAATTAGTAATGAACCTACATTGGTTCCCATCATTATTAGCTGATTTGTTCTTTGAATTAAACAAAATCTCCTCTCTTTTCTTTTTTGATGATTTGTTTATTCCATTGGCTATCCAGGTCTCAGGATAACCCCTACTTTTGAATCTTCTAGTTAGGGTGTTCAGTTCCCTTGTGCATTCATCAGGTGCACTGCAATTACGCCTTACTCTTAAACTTTCCCCATAAGGAATGCTTCTTTTTAGATTCACAGGATGGAAGCTGTGGGCATGTAATAAAGTATTGCTAGAGGTCGGTTTTCTGAACAGTTTTGTTTCCATTTTACCATTTGAAATATAGATTGTTAAATCTAGGAAATTGACACTTTCTTTACTTATTTCACTTGTAAATTTCAGATTAAGCTCGTTGTTTTGAATCTGAGCTAAAAACAGTTTAATTTCTTCTTCAGAGCCTCTCCATACTAAAAAAAGATCATCAATGAATCTACTCCAATGCATTATATGGTTTTCCCATTCATTGTGATATTGTACCCGGATCACCTGCTCCTCCCACCAGCCCATATGCAAATTAGCATAGCTGGGGGCGAAGCAGGTGCCCATCGCGGTACCGCATGTTTGGTGGTACAATTGCCCTTCAAAAAGAAAGAAATTACTGGTCAGACACTTTTCGACCATCCTGATTAACATCTGGGTATGGGCCCAATGTTTGATAGATCTGGTGTTAAGAAAGTGCCCCACTGCTCTCAGGCCATCTTTGTGTCTAATGCTTGTGTATAATGTTGACACATCTATGGTTACTAGGAAATAATCATCTTCCCAAGGAAGATCATAGATTCTTCTCAGGAAGTCCCCAGTGTCTTGTATATATGAAGGGAGTGTTCTGGCCAACGGATTAAGAAATGAATCAACAAACTTGGATGTATTTTCTAGTGCACTGCCCATAGCTGATATTATCGGGCGGCCAGGAGGGTTTTTCAGATCTTTATGTACTTTTGGAATTAAATAAAGTACCGGAGTAACTGGGTAATCTATTTTCAAAAACATCAGCTCATCATGATTTAGGAGGGTTTGATCATACCAAGATTTTACCTCGTCATTAAATTGATCATTACTACACAACATAACTGACTCCTCAACTTTGACATAGCAACTCTTGTTGTTCAATTGTTTGTATGCTTCTGTGAGGTATTGTTTCTTCCCCCATAGCACAATATTGCCTCCTTTGTCTGCATTGCGTATAATGCAATTGTCATATGAAGACAGTTTCTTAATCAATACATGATAGGCTTTCTGTTTCTTGTTCAATTTATTCATAGTATAATATGAATGTTTACCCAGATTTTTCAATTTATTTAAAACCAAATCGCTATATACATCAGTTACATCCCTTGGAGTCATTGGGGTGAATTTCGAGCTCTTTTTGAACCCTGATGGTGCATCCTGATAAATGTCAATGTTCTCTTCCTGAGCAATTTGTGATGCACTGCATACAGATTCATTGTCATTTTCTGCCACCAAGGTTCTCATTTCTATAAGCAGGTTCATGTCTCCTACTGCTAAACTGCTCGTCTGTTCTGGTGATTGTTCCACTGGTGTGTATTTTAGCGATGGGTTTGATGAAAAATGTTTCTTTAATTTTAGCATTCTGATGAATTTGAATAAGTCAATGCGTGTTTGTACATAATTCAACTCTGCTTCTGGGCAGAAAGATAGTCCCAATTTCAGAATTTCTTGTTCATCTTTGGTGAGAATAATATCCGTCAAATTGATGATCGTTGTTTCTTTGCTGTCATCCATTACTTCATTTGTTGCTTTTTCGGCTCTCTGCCTCCTGCATGCTGCCCCCTTGCGCCTCTTCGACCTCTGCCTCTTCCTCTTTGCATTGTTTGACCCTGTGTTGGTGGCCTTAGACGCAAATTGTACTTCCTCTCTTCGCGTAAAAAATCAAACTCCTCGATTATTGTGGGTACAGATCTTTGGGCATTTGCTTCTTCTTCTAGGTCTGTGTCGACTTCGGAACTTTGGAGGCTGCTCTGCTCAGACTGTGGCTCGGGGCCCATCATGCTTGCTTTCCCTAGTTTTTGCTTCCTTATGCTGTCGAACTTTCTTGCGAAAGTATAGATTTGGCCTCGATCGTAGTCCTGTTTATCTCGCAAAAACTTCTGTGCTTTGCGTTCCTTTATTGAGATTTCTAATTTTCTTAGCCTTTCTTTGATGTCAATTTTAGATTGTTTAATGGCTTCTTGATTTTCATCTTTGCTCAATTCTTCTAATAATTGATCTATTTCAGCCAAAATTTTCTTTCTGTCTATATCCGCATATTTTATCAAGATTCCCAGCATTCTACGGGAAGCATCGTTGTTGTTAGCGGCCCACTCCTTCAACATCTCCGGGTTGGGCTCCTCGTAGCTTGGTGCTACCATTATTCTTAACCCCCTGGGCACTCTCTGAACTTCAAGGTATCGCTGCAGGGACTTTGATTCCCACCATTTGGAAAGTTCTGATTTTTGGAGCTTTTCTAATCTTTTCAAACGCATTGTAACATTGGATTCATTACTTCCACTGTTGCTGGTTCCAGCCAAATTACTCTGATTCGTATTTGCATCGTTAAATACTTCAAGTGCTGCCTGATGGTTACAATCATGATATCGGCCCACAGGGGCAAGATTGGTATATGTATAGCGTGAAAAATGTATTATGAAGTGGTAAAAAGACACGAATAGAATGTACATGTATGCGAGTAATGTGCTAGTATTAAATAAGCACACTCAGAAGATCAACATGTGATTTATGTTGTGACAACTTGAAAAGAGTCTAACACATGCTTTTTTCAGTTGAATGTTATACATTTGTTTCCACAATAGTATTGATAAAGTTCACTTGAACTAGATTCAAAAAAACGCTTTAACAAAATGTTAAATAATATACAATAGTAACCAAAGTATCAGTAACTACACTAACAATGTTGCAAATGTATGAATTGAAAAAGAAATTAGGAAAACGTTTAAAAAACTAAGTAACAATGCCTAAAGTTAACACCACATACGAGCGGTTTTACAAAAAAACTACGAGTCTGTTTTTTATGTCATTTGGAGATGTAGTATTGTTTTGCACGTGATGCACTTTAAAAATATGGCCGCGTTTGTTTGATTCGTACCAGTGAGCAAGACTGCTTGGCAGTTGAAACGCGTTTGGTAGCGGCAGAAGAATAAACGTTTAGAAACCACACACGGCGTCGTCATCCTTTTGCAATATTTAATTGACTCGCCCCGAGGAGTCACAAGCGACGACGCAACTCTTGTTCAGGAGGGGCAGGAAATACTCGAGGAGCAGGCGAGAATATATATATATATATATATATATATATATATATATATATATATATTACCTACTGGCGGTCGCCAGTAGGTAGTTATAGTTAGGACCTATTTTCCATAGGAAATCTGCAACATTCTATTCCCAATATCTGGCGCCGGTTGATGAATCTTCGCGAAATTTTCCAAACTTTTGACCAGATCTGGTCCGCTCCTATCCTGAAAGTTTTGTGGTGATTCGTCAAGCGGGGGCTGAGAAAAAAGGGGGGTTCCAAAATGCGCTTTCCCCATGCAATTTCCCATAGGACCTGTTGACGCAGCTACAGCCCGAACTGCTGAACGTAATTACACCAAATTTGGCAGAAAGGTAGACCTTGGTTCATAGTCGTGCCTTTTGCTTAAATTGTGTATATTTGTTCAGTAGTTCCTGAGAAAATCAAAAGTAAAATCACATATATATCTAGGCGGAGCCTAACCACACATCTCATCGTGAGATCTGATTGGCTGTCAGCACTTCATCCAAGAAGTGTTGGCAGCCATCTTGGCAGTTAATAGAAGTTTTTAAGACTTTAGTTACATTATAAATCATTTGTTGATGGTACCATACTCATTTTAGGAATTGTGGTATGTTCTAAGGTGATTTTACCATGTGAAAAAGCCTTCTGCTGGGATATCATGAATCATGTTTGAGAGAAAACTATTTTCACATGCTTTTCCCACAGAGGTTTGGAAGGTGATCTATAAGCTAAACTGAGAGCATATTTTCTGTAAATTCACATTATCTTTCTTAGTCATGTGAGAATGAAGTCTGACATTCTCAGTAAAACATGTACATCCAACAAGGGCAGAGACTGTCAGTTGATTCCTTTGTGTTCTACTGCAGCTTCCCAGAGTGTTCCAAAGAACAACTAGAGCGCTAACACTCCTACTTATGATAAACGTATGGCACACCTGAAGCCATCTTGATTGGAATAAAGTGGTAACTCTTAAAACATTTAATTTAAAAAGGAACAAAATGAGGGGGTTCATTTTGCCATAGAATGTATGATTAGTGCTGCAGAAAGAAAAATTAGGGCACATTTTGAGTGACTTCTCAAATCCTCTTCTATTTCATTAAAGAATTCTGACATGCAGACTGAAACATGCACTTTCAATACCAGCAGCAGACTTCCCTGGTGAGCAGTAGCTTTACTACAGTGATCTAATGAGCAACTAGAGTGCTAACATTCTGAATTTATGGCAAATGTGTGACACATCTGAATGCCTTCTTCATTGAATCAAAGTAAAAAACTGACAGTATGCCTACTGAGGAGACTGTAGTAAATGAGGAAATTAGGAAACTTCATAACAAGTCTCCCAAGATGGCCACCAGAGACAAAAGAGCCCAAATGTAGCACAAATATCACCGAGATGTAGCCCAAGTATAGCCCAATGACAGAAATCCCAGAGTCTTTTAAAGAACAACTAGAGCGCTAACAGTCTTACTTATGACAAAAGTATGGCACACCTGAAGCCATCTTGATTGGAATAAAGTGGTAACACTTAAAACATTTAATTTGCAAAGGAACAAAATGAGGGGGTTCATTTTGCCATAGAAATTGTGATTAGTGCTGCAGAAAGAAAAATTAAGGCACATTTTGACTTCTCAAATCCTCTTCTCTTTCATTAAAAAAGTTCTGACATGCAAACTGAAACATGCACTTTGAATACCAGCAGCAGACTTCCCTGGTGAGCAGTAGCTTTACTACAGTGATCTAATGAGGAACTAGAGTGCTACCATTCAGAATTTATGGCAAATGTGTCACATCTGAATGCCTTCTTGATGGAACCAAAGTAAACAAGCATTGAAAATGCAATAGGTCTCGCCCTCGTTTAAGTTAAAGCAATTCTGTTTGTAATTAGGTGGCTTTTTAGCTTTGCTTTTATTAGTGTTTTTCAAAATGTCATGTACATAACATGCATATATGTATATGTATGCATGCATTTATATTTGTATTTATATAGATATGCAGATTATATATATGTGTATATATGTATGTATATATATATACACATACATATATATAAATGCATATGCATATATGTGCATATGTGTGCGTGTAGAGAGAGGTAGAGGTGTAGAGGTAGAGGTGTAGAGGTAGAGACGTAGAGGTAGAGAGTAGTAGAGAGAGAGGTAGAGAGAGGTAGAGAGTAGAGGATGAGTAATAGAAAGTAGAGAGTAGAGAGAGAGTAGTAGAGTGTAGCAGAGAGTGAGTAGGGGAGAGTAGTAGAGTGAGTAGTAGAGAGTGAGTAGTAGAGAGTAGTAGAGAGTGAGAAGTAGAGAGTAGTAGAGAGTAGTGTAGAGTGAGTAGTAGAGAGTGAGTAGTAGAGAGTAGTAGAGAGTGAGTAGTGGAGACTGAGTAGCAGAGAGAGAGAGTAGTAGAGAATGAGTAGTAGAGTGAGTAGTAGAGAATGAGTAGTAGAGTGAGTAGTAGAGAGAGGAGTAGTAGAGAGAGTAGTAGAGAGTAGTAGAGAGTGAGTAGTAGAGAGAGAGTAGTAGAGAGTGAGTAGTAGAAAGTAGTAGAGAGTGAGTAGTAGAGAGTGAGTAGTAGAGAGAGTAGTAGAGAGTGAGTAGTAGAGAGTGAGTAGTAGAGAGTGAGTAGTAGAGAGTGAGTAGTAGAGAGAGTAGTAGAGAGTGAGTAGTAGAGAGTGAGTAGCAGAAAGAGTAGTAGAGAGTAGTAGAGTAGTAGAGAGTAGTAGAGTAGTAGAGAGTGAGTAGTAGAGAGTGAGTAGTAGAGAGAGAGTAGTAGAATAGTAGTGAGTGGTAGAGAGTAGTAGAGAGTAGTAGAGTGAGTAGTAGAGAGTAGTAGAGAGTGAGTAGTAGAGAGTGAGTAGTAGAGAGTAGTAGAGAGTGAGTAGTAGAGAGTGAGTAGAGAGTAGTAGAGAGTGAGTAGTAGAGAGTGAGTAGTAGAGAGTAGTAGAGTGAGTAGTAGAGTGAATAGTAGAGAGGGAGTAGTAGAGAGAGAGTAGTAGAGAGTGAGTAGTAGAGTAGTAGAGAGTGAGTGGTAGAGAGTAGTAGAGAGTAGCAGAGAGTGAGTTGTAGAGAGTAGTAGAGAGTGAGTAGTAGAGAGTGAGAAGTAGAGAGTGAGTAGTAGAGAGAGTAGCAGAGAGAGAGTATTAGAGAGTAGTAGAGAGTGAGTAGCAGAGTGAGTAGTAGAGAGTAGTAGAGAGTGAGTAGTAGAGAGAAGTAGAGAGAGAGTAATAGAGAGAGAGTAGTAGAGAGTAGTAGAGAGTGAGTAGTAGAGAGTAGTAGAGCGAGAGTAGTAGAGAGTAGTAGAGAGTGAGTAGTAGAGAGTGAGTAGTAGAGAGTGAGTAGTAGAGAGTACTAGAGAGTAGTAGAGAGCGAGTAGTAGAGAGCAAGTAGTAGAAAGTGTGTAGTAGAGAGTGAGTAGTAGAGAGTAGTAGAGAGTGAGTAGTAGAGAGTGAGTAGTAGAGAGTAGTAGAGAGTGAGTAGCAGAAAGAGTAGTAGAGAGTAGTAGAGTAGTAGAGAGTGAGTAGTAGAGAGTGAGTAGTAGAGTAGTAGTGAGTGGCAGAGAGTAGTAGAGAGTAGTAGAGTGAGTAGTAGAGAGTGAGTAGTAGAGAGTGAGTAGTAGAGAGTGAGTAGTAGAGAGTGAGTAGCAGAAAGAGTAGTAGAGAGTAGTAGAGAGTGAGTGGTAGAGAGTAGTAGAGAGCAGTAGAGAGTGAGTTGTAGAGAGTAGTAGAGAGTGAGTAGCAGAGAGAGAGTATTAGAGAGTAGTAGAGAGTGAGTAGCAGAGTGAGTAGTAGAGAGAAGTAGAGAGAGAGTAATAGAGAGAGAGTAGTAGAGAGTGAGTAGTAGAGAGTAGTAGAGAGTGAGTAGTAGAGAGTGAGTAGTAGAGCGAGAGTAGTAGAGAGTAGTAGAGAGTGAGTAGTAGAGAGTGAGTAGTAGAGAGTGAGTAGTAGAGAGTGTGTAGTAGAGAGTGCTAGAGAGTAGTAGAGAGCGAGTAGCAGAGAGCAAGTAGTAGAAAGTGTGTAGTAGAGAGTGAGTAGTAGAGAGTGAGTAGTAGAGAGAGAGTAGTAGCGAGGGAGAAGTAGAGAGAGTAGTAGAGTAGTAGAACGTGAGTAATAGAGTGAGCAGTAGAGTGAGTAGTAGAGAGTGTGTAGTGGAGAGAGAGTAGTAGAGAGCGAGTAGTAGAGTGAGTAGTAGAGAGTGAGTAGTAGAGAGTGAGTAGTGGAGAGTGAGTAGTGGAGAGTGAATAGTAGAGAGTAGTAGAGAGTGAGTAGTAGAGAGAGAAGTAGTAGACAGTGAGTAGTAGAGAGTAGTAGAGCGTGAGTAGTAGAGAGTAGTAGAGCGTGAGTAGTAGAGTGAATAGTAGAGAGAGTAGTTGAGAGTTAGTAGAGAGTGAGTAGTAGAGAGTTAGTAGAGAGTGAGTAGTAGAGAGTAGTAGAGTGTGAGTAGTAGAGAGTAGTAGAGAGTGAGTAGTAGAGAGTGAGTAGTAGAGAGAGAGTAGTAGAGTAGTAGAGAGTGAGTGGTAGAGAGTAGTAGAGAGTAGTAGAGTGAGTAGTAGAGAGTGAGTAGTAGAGAGTGAGTAGTAGAGAGTAGTAGAGTGAGTAGTAGAGAGGGAGTAGTAGAGAGAGAGTAGTAGAGAGTAGTAGAGAGTGAGTAGTAGAGTAGTAGAGAGTGAGTAGTAGAGAGCAGTAGAGAGTGAGTTGTAGAGAGTAGTAGAGAGTGTGTAGTAGAGAGAGAGTAGTAGAGGGTGAGTAGTAGAGAGTGAGTAGTAGAGAGTGAGCAGTAGACAGTGTAGTAGAGTGAGTAGCAGAAAGAGTAGTAGAGTAGTAGAGAGTGAGTAGTGGAGAGTGAGTAGTGGAGAGTGAGTAGTGGAGAGTGAGTAGTGGAGAGTGAGTAGTAGAGTAGTAGAGAGTGAGTAGTAGAGAGAGAGTAGTAGAGTAGTAGAGAGAGAGTAGTAGAGTAGTAGAGAGTGAGTGGTAGAGAGTAGTAGAGAGTAGTAGAGTGAGTAGTAGAGAGCAGTAGAGAGTGAGTAGTAGAGAGTAGTAGAGAGTGAGTAGCAGAGAGAGAGTATTAGAGAGTAGTAGAGAGTGAGTAGCAGAGTGAGTAGTAGAGAGTAGTAGAGAGTGAGTAGTAGAGAGAAGTAGAGAGAGTAATAGAGAGAGAGTAGTAGAGAGTAGTAGAGAGTGAGTAGTAGAGAGTAGTAGAGAGTGAGTAGTAGAGAGTGAGTAGTAGAGAGTAGTAGAGAGGGAGTAGTAGAGAGAGAGTAGTAGAGTAGTAGAGAGTGAGTGGTAGAGAGTAGTAGAGAGCAGTAGAGAGTGAGTTGTAGAGAGTAGTAGAGAGTGAGTAGTAGAGAGTGAGTAGTAGAGAGTAGTAGAGAGTGAGTAGCAGAGAGAGAGTATTAGAGAGTAGTAGAGAGTGAGTAGCAGAGTGAGTAGTAGAGAGTAGTAGAGAGTGAGTAGTAGAGAGAAGTAGAGAGAGAGTAATAGAGAGAGAGTAGTAGAGAGTAGTAGAGAGTAGTAGAGAGTGAGTAGTAGAGTGAGTAGTAGAGCGAGAGTAGTAGAGAGTAGTAGAGAGTGAGTAGTAGAGAGTACTAGAGAGTAGTAGAGAGCGAGTAGCAGAGAGCAAGTAGTAGAAAGTGTGTAGTAGAGAGTGAGTAGTAGAGAGTAGTAGAGAGTGAGTAGTAGAGAGAGAGTAGTAGCGAGGGAGAAGTAGAGAGAGTAGTAGAGTAGTAGAACGAGAGTAGTAGAGATTGAGTAGTAGAGTGAGCAGTAGCGTGAGTAGTAGAGAGTGTGTAGTAGAGAGTGTGTAGTAGAGAGTGTGTAGTAGAGAGAGAGTAGTAGAGAGTGAGTAGTAGAGAATGAGTAGTAAACAGAGTGAGTAGTAGAGAGTGAGTAGTAGAGAGAGTAGTAGAGAGTAGTAGAGAGTGAGTAGTAGAGAGTGAGTAGTAGAGAGTGAGTAGTGGAGAGTGAGTAGTAGAGAGTGAATAGTAGAGAGTACTAGAGAGTGAGTAGTAGAGAGAGTAGTAGTAGACAGTGAGTAGTAGAGAGTAGTAGAGCGTGAGTAGTAGAGAGTAGTAGAGCGTGAGTAGTAGAGAGTGAATAGTAGAGAGTAGTAGAGAGTGAGTAGTTGAGAGTTAGTAGAGAGTGAGTAGTAGAGAGTTAGTAGAGAGTGAGTAGTAGAGAGTGATTAGTAGAGAGTGAGTAATAGAGAGAGAGTAGTAGAGAGTAGTAGAGAGTCAGTAGTAGAGTAGTAGAGAGTAGTCAGTCAGTGTCAGTCAGTCAGTGTCAGTCAGTCAGTGTCAGTCAGTCAGTGTCAGTCAGTCAGTCAGTGTCAGTCAGTCAGTGTCAGTCAGTCAGTGTCAGTCAGTCAGTGTCAGTCAGTGTCAGTCAGTCAGTGTCAGTCAATCAGTGTCAGTCAATCAGTGTCAGTCAATCAGTGTCAGTCAATCTGTGTCAGTCAATCTGTGTCAGTCAATCTGTGTCAGTCAGTCATTTTCAGCTAGAGCAGCTCTGCTGACCTGGTTCTCTGGCTCTAAAGCAGCTCTGCTGACCTGGTTCTCTCTCTCTAAAGCAGCTCTGCTGACCTGGTTTCTCTGGCTCTACAGCAGCTCTGCTGACCTAGTTCTTATGCTACAGAGCAGCTCTGCTGATCTAGTTCTCTGGCTCTACAACAGCTCTGCTGACCTGGTTCTCTGGCTCTAAAGCAGCTACGCTGACCCAGTTCTATGGCTCTGAAGCAGTTCTGCTGACGTGGTTCTCTGGCTCCAGAGCAGCTCTGCTGACCTGGTTCTCTCCCTCTAAAGCGGCTCTACTGACCTGGTTTCTCTGGCTCTGCAGCAGCTCTGCAGATCTGGTTCTCTGCTATAGAGCAGCTCTGTTGACCTGGTTCTTAGGCTCTAGGGCAGCTCTACTGACCTGGTTCTCTGGCTCTAAAGCAGGTCTGCTGACCTGGTTCTATGGCTCTAAAGCAGCTCTGCTGATTTGGTTCTCTGGCTCTAGAGTAGCTCTGCTGACCTGGTTCTCTGGCTCTAAAGCAGCTCTGCTAACCTGGTTCTCTGGCTCTAAAGCAGCTCTGCTGGCCTGGTTCTCTGGCTCTAAAGCAGCTCTGCTGACCTGGTTCTCTCCCTCTAAAGCAGCTCTGCTGACCTGGTTTCTCTGGCTCTACAGCAGCTCTGCTGACCTGGTTCTCTGGCTCTAGAGCAGCTCTGCTGACCTAGTTCTTAGGCTCTAGAGTAGCTCTGCTGACCTGGTTCTCTGGCTCTACAGCAGCTCTGCTGACATGGTTTTCTGCACTTACGATGCACGCACCCGACTTCGCGAAAATATATTTAAAAATAATATAAGTTTACTATAAGTACAAATATATTATTTTGATGAATATCTTACACAATCTCTTGCCTTAATATGTATATTAAAGACACATACATATCATTTTGGAACATACATTTTTTGTGCGGGAGTCGCGCACCCAGCGCGCCCCAGCACGTATATGATGTCACGCGGGACCCACAACCGCGCAAACATCTTGTACCGTAATGCGCATGTGTCGCGAATGCGCAGGAGCAGGAGTCGCAGACTGGTCGCATACCAATCGCGCATATCACGTGATATTAAATGTATATGATGTAACTGAAAAACACGCAGCCGTCACACACCATACGCGGATCCTTCATGACTTTTCTAAAATGGCGGCTAGAATGCGCGCACCCACCGTGATGTGTACACTTTGAGTGCGCGACTGCGAAAAAAATTGAATTTTTTTTTTAAAGAAAATAATATAAGTATATTAAAATAAAAAATGAAAACAAGAAAATTAATCAATATTTCAGTTTTAATAAAAAAAATGTTTTTTTGCAATTTTCCGAAAAATATATAATGTTATTTAATGAATAAAATATTTATAAATAAACAGCTAAAAAACTGTAGAAAATCAGTACAAAAAAATAGATATAACTACTATCACACTTAAAAGTTAGCATTTAAAAAACCTTTGAAATTCACTGAAACAAAACATAGGTTTCAGAGACGTTTATTGTTAGAAATTAGCATTTAAAAAACCTTAGAAATTCACAGAAAAAACCATAGGTTTCAGGGGTGTTATAGTTAGCTGCCCATTTCACTCATACAAAACCATAGAAATTCCTCCGTTATAGTTAGTTCTGCTAACTATGACTCACGTGCCCGCAATGCACTACTGATGATGTCACATATTGCATCATTCATAACATGGTCAGTGACATCACTGATGACATCACTGATGACATCTCAAATGACATCACTGATGACATCATCCACTTGACAATCTGATACACCTCATCATACACTAGTACAACCTTTCATCACTCACTGTAAAATACAGAGTACCATATTTGAAACCATTGACACACCAATATCAGTTACTACATACCCACTCACCGATTCCTAAGTCTACACACACAACTACCCATTCAACAACAGAATTATCTATACATGCAGTCATTAATTAATAGAACACTATCAAATGCACTTATACACATATATAGACATTGACACATCAGCAGTCATCTTAGTCGGTTATGCAGTCATCCTACTCACTCATGAAAAAAATGTATCGCACTTAAATTTACTCACTTACACAATTATCCAACAACACCTCATTTATTCAAACACATAGTAACTCATCGTTAATATGTTAAAAAAGCACCATTACAATTATACACTCATTCATATAGTTACTCTCACAATCACTGACTCTTACACATACACCAACTCTCACATACAATGCCTTTTATTTTGTTACTTTGTTGAAGATGTACAACTAAAACATATATTCGCTCACCAGCACACAAATAAATACACTCAGTCACCCAAACAACTGTTTCCACATGCACTCTTAAACCCATACACCTAGTCAATCAACCATTCACACATCTATGCAGTTACACACACCCCATCCAACCACACACAAACTCAGTGTCCCATACAAATACTCACCCAACTAATCAATAACGAATATACACACTCATGTAGTTAGTGACCAACTGATGCAGCACGTTATACAACAGAGACAGTGCTGCACACATTCACATAATTTAGTTACTAATCCATGTATTAAGTGAGACACTTTTAATTACTCACTTAAAAAGACAGTCAGACAGCTACTAAATCCTCCATCCAGACAGTTATATATCCACTCAATCTTCAATACAGATTGGTATATATATAATACATATTTAAATTTCAAACTAAACCACATTCAGTGGATGATGTCATCAGTGATGTCATCAGTGATATCATTTGAGATGTAATTAGTGATGTCATCAGTGATGTCACTGACCATGTCATGAATGATGCAATATGTGACATCATCAGCAGTGCATTGCGGGCGCGTGAGTTATAGTTAGCAGAACTAACTATAACGGAGGAATTTCTATAGTTTTGTATGAGTGAAATGGGCAGCTAACTATAACACCCCTGAAACCTATGTTTTTTTCTGTGAATTTTTAAGGTTTTTTAAATGCTAATTTCGAACTATAACGTCTCTGAAACTGTTGTAACTTATGTTTCCCCGCTGCTCAGCTAGAATGACTGTGGCATGGAATGTTGGATGGATGGAATGTTGGATGTCTGTGAATGTCAGTTGGGTATGGGCTGAGCAGCAGGACAGCTGCTCCTGGTGGGGTTTCCCTTGTTAACTTAAATAAAGGAACTTAACCAATCTACTATAGAAGACCAGTACGTCTTTTTGATTACAACATTTTGGCGATGTTTTGAAGAAGAATCCACGTGTGCCACCTATTGGAACTTAATGAAAGAACTGAAACCTGACAGGTACATGAAATAATAACGAAAGAAACCACAAGGTAAAAGTTTTTTTTTTAAGGAAATTAGAAATACGTATGTACTGCTGTCTGGCACCCAAACCCCACCAGTGACCTTGCCAACGGTCGCCCTTTAACCCAAGCGTGCCAGATACGAGTTTAGTACATGTTTATCGGGGGCAAAGATCGGGCCTCAGTGCTAATTAATGAAGTTTCAGGTTTCAGTGTGATGAATCCTTAGGTGCGTCGATCGGGGGCAAAGATCGGGCCTCGGTGCTAATTAATGAAGATTCACGTTTCAGTGTGGTGAACCTTTGTGTGTGTCGTTCGGGAGCAAAGATCGAGCTTCGGCGTGCATTTTGAAATATTTTACTCGGGGGCAAAGACCGGGCCCCGCTGAGAAGCTGTTAAGCAGTTGGTTGACTGAAAAATACGGGCCCCGTTGTAGTATGTTGATGTTTGGCAGGGATGCATAACATAGATTCTTTGGAAGTGTCGAGCGAGGAAAAAAAAAATCGAGCGCCGGTATGAAGTGAAGGGAAGACTAACACACATGAAGGATGCGGTGTGTTGTGGAGGATTGTGGTGTTCAGTATTGGTATGAATACTGTCGACAGGATTGAGGATTACCTGGATACAGAGATGTGAAAACAAGATTGAATCATATGGCAGCTTCGTCTGGGTTTGATGCACGAACCCGTGCAGATTTGATGAACAGCGCATTTCCTGCTTTGCGGTATTTAAGGCATAAGTCATTGACTGGTTTTTTTGGAATACTTAATTGTTCATCGGTAAAATGATATTTAAAAAAAACAAAGGAATGACAGTTTGTCACTCACCCCAACGGTTTCAGCTCGTGCTTACTGACCTTTGAATTAGCTTGAGCCCAGTATTCTTTACACGCATTGTCTTGCAGCTTTCACGCTATACTGCATGGACGTGCCGACAGCCACCCGGCTTAGCGTCAAGAACGTTCCGCCATCTTGTACTCAATCCATTTTACTCAATTTCAACAAAACTTTATCAGTGCGTGTGAAACATGTATTATTATGGATTTTACGATCGGAGGTTAACAGGTCTGCACCCCTGCATCAGAGCTTCCATTACTCAAAGGTATTTGCTGTAAGTTTTGGTTTATAACGTAAAAGTACAGTCAAGAGCTTCAATAGCTTGGAAACAGGAACGACAGTGATTATTATTTCCCCTGCCTAGAACTGGGACAGCAAGTCCGGGAGTGAGTTAGACAGCCCGGAACTAAAACTGAGATCCCAGATGATGGTCTGAGGGTCCAGACTGTGCTCAGAACTGAGTCAGAACCGAGACAGTGATCCCACAAATGGGGTCAGAGCACACAGAAGAAGCTTAAATAGGACAAAGGTTCCAGTATTGGAAGCGGGTCTGAGAGCCCAGAAGAAGCTGAAGCAGGACAAAGGTCCCACTAAAGGAAGCAGGTCTTAGAGACCATGTTGGGAACAATGTCCCGGAACTTGAAACACAACGGAAAGCCCAAAACACGGGGTCAAAGAGCCCATGTTGGGGACAAAGGTCCCAGAACTTGATCCACAACAGGGACAATAGTCCCAGAAGCAAAAGATTGTTGTGTATGGGTTGGCATTGAGGTGTTAGGCCACTCATTGGTTTGAGTTGTGTATGAGATGGCTGTGTTATGTTAAGTCACTCATTACTACATATTTCTTGTTGGTTGATAGTATGGGGATAAGTCTCCCATTGACTTAGTGTTTGAATGTGAACCACGACGGATAGCCATGTCCCATATTTGGAATTGGGAAGGGACACAGGTCCCAGAAATTTTGAAACACTTTTAATATTGTGTATGAGGTGGTGGTTAATGGTTGGGCCACTCATTGGTTCGAGTCGTGCATGAGATGGCTGTGTTCTTTTAAGTCATTCATTATTAGGTATGGTTTGTTGTATAATGTGTGTGAACGTGATATTTATCGTATCAGTGGTTGTGTTTTGGATGTGTGTGTAGAAGTGTTTTGAGGGTGATCGTCTTCTGACCTGCGGTGCGCACGGTGTGTCCTGATAATTGTATTGTTTTAAGGTTGGTTCCCTATATGCTTCTTGTCGTGCCGGTCTGGCCAACTGGTGTGATCTGTGCCATATGGGTTTTGGTGTGATGTAGGACAGTGGTTTATTCAGGAAGTGACGTGATACTTTGGTATGAATTTAATGTGGTGTGAAACCTTTAGTATAGTTTCCCTGCGAGTTGTGATGTTGTATGGTGTAAAAGAATGTTTTTAATTATTCACTGTGTGCGAGTTGAGATGTAGTATGGTGTGATAGGGAGATGACATGTAGTATGATGTTTATTTTATGTGAGTTTGGTGAGATATAGTATGCTGTGATTGGATATTTCTTCATGTGAGTTTGATGAGACGTGGTATGGTGTGACAGGGTATGAGGTGAGATGTTTATATTGTATTGCATTATTTTCTTATTATTAGTGCATTGTATTCAATTTCTTGACTATATGTTATTTGCCATATTGTCATTATTTTATTGTTTCATCTAATTTATTTTACAATGCGCTTGTTCCCCGTAAAGAAGGGAGATATGTTGTAACTTATGTTTCCCTGCTGCTCAGCTAGAATGACTGTGGCGTGGAATGTTGGATGGATGGAATGTTGGATGTCTGTGAATGTCAGTTGGGTATGGGCTGAGCAGCAGGACAGCTGCTCCTGGTGGGGTTTCCCTTGTTAACTTAAATAAAGGAACTTAACCAATCTACTATAGAAGACCAGTACGTCTTTTTGATTACAACAGAAACCTATGTTTTTTTACAGTGAATATATATATATTCACTGAAAAAACCATAGGTTTCACACATGTTAGAGTTAGCTGGACATTTCACTCGTAAAAAAACATTGAAATTCCCCCGTTATAGTTAGTGCAGGCAACTATAACTCACGCGACCGCAATCCTCTGCTGATGACATATGTGTTTTTATGAAAAAAAAATATTTGCAATATATGTATAGCTAAAATTTAATGGAAGAAGACATGGGCAAATAAGTGTCCAAATACAGTATTAGCATCAGCAGAGGATTGCGGTCGCGTGAGTTATAGTTGCCTGCACTAACTATAACGGGGGAATTTCAATGTTTTTTTACGAGTGAAATGTCCAGCTAACTCTAACATGTGTGAAACCTATGGTTTTTTCAGTGAATTTGCAAGGTTTTTTAAATGCTAATTCCTAACTATAACGTGTGTGAAACCTATGGTTTTTTCAGTGAATATATATATATATATTCACTGAAAAAACCATAGGTTTCACACATGTTATAGTTAGCGGAAATTTTACTGATAAAAAACCAATGAAATTCCCCCGTTATAGTTAGTGCAGGCAACTATAACTCACGCGACCGCAATCCTCTGCTGATGCTAATACTGTATTTAGACACTTATTTGCCCATGTCTTCTTCCATACATTTTTAGCTATACATATATTACAAATATTTTTTTTTCATAAAGACACATATGTCATCAGCAGAAGATTGCGGTCGCGTGAGTTATAGTTGCCTGCACTAACTATAACGGGGGAATTTCATTGGTTTTTTATCAGTAAAATTTCCGCTAACTATAACATGTGTGAAACCTATGGTTTTTTCAGTGAATTTGCAAGGTTTTTTAAATGCTAATTCCTAACTATAACGTGTGTGAAACCTATGGTTTTTTCAGTGAATTTGTACGTTTTTTTAAATGCTAAGTTACTTTACGCCATTCGTGGCGTGCGCGGCCACTTAACGCAGTTCGTTCCGTGCGCGCACGGTGCGCTTCGCGCACCGTGCGCGCACAGTGAGCACGCGGTGCGCTTCGCGCACCGCGCGCCCACTTTACGCAGTTAGTGCCGTGCACGCACGGTGGGCACGCGGTGCGCTGACAAAGCAAGAAAGCACGTCAACAAATCTGTTTCTGCTTTCCTCCGAGACTATGGTATGGGTGCCATTTACCACAACAACTTGCGTTATGACATGCAAGACATTTATAGAGGAGATGGTGTGCACTTCAATGATGAAGGGAACAGAGTCTTCCTCTTGAACCTTAGACTCTGCATCGGTACTTACTTGTAGGTACCACTAAAAAATCATTTCATAAACACAACGGCTCTTTTTAGAGCCCCCTAATATCTAAACACTTAAATCTGATTTTCATTTTTTTTTTTTTTTTTTTCTACCGTACGCTTACCGTAAGCTTACCGTACGCGTACCCCGTGATTTTTTTTAAAATCCATAAATGTTTTCTTTGTACTTTACAGTCCTTCTTTGACCCCCTCACAAATGTAAGGGGGTCTGTAACTCTCCTCATTGCCCCCTTTTCTTGTTTTCACTCTTTTTTTTCTGAGTGAAATACACAAAATGGCGGCCGCCGCTTCCTGGTTTCGGCCGATTCGAATGTTTACTAAGATCTAAGAGCCAATCAGAATCGCGCTCGCGCACGCCACCGTACGCTTACGGTAAGCATACGGTAAGCGTACCGTAAGCGGGCTCAGATATATATATTGATTTAAAGGCTATTTTCTCAGAATCTACTGAACAGATTTACACCAAACCTACAAAAGGCACTTCCTTGACCTAGGGACTACCTCTCTGCCAAATTTCGAGTAATTCTGTTCAGCCGTTCGGGCTGTAGCTCGTTCTAAAGGTCCTATGGAAAAATGCATGGGGAAAACGCGTTTTGGGACCCCCCTTTTATCTCAGCCCCCGCTTGACGGATCCCCCCGAGACTTTCAGGGTAGGAGCGGAGCGTAGCGCCCCACCTATTTTGAGAAATTCGCGAGGATTCATCGACCGGCGCCAAAGTTATTCAAAATAGAATGTTGAGGTTTTCCTATGGAAAAGGGGTCCTAACTATAACTACCTACTGGCGACCGCCAGTAGGTAATATATATATATATATATATATATATATATAACAAGGCTCAGAGTGAGATGAAACGCGTAGATGTGTTGCCTGTGATATGCGAGCATTTTAATAAACACTTTTGCCGCACTGTATGGAGTGCTGTCTCTAGTTTATGCCACTGGAGCGGTTTTGAAGATTTAGCGTCCGGGCGTGGACGCCAGCGTGCATCCTCAGCGAACTGCCTGCACACCCCACATGCAGAGAATTGGCTGCACACCGCACACGCAAAGAGGGAATTCGATATATATATACATACACACACATATATGAACACTTAAGGGTGCCAGTGCATAATGTGATCGTGCGCAGATATGTTTTGAAGCAAGAGAGGTACTAGACCTGATAACGATTTTAGCAGCTTACACAGCAACCCCACACATTTTCCTACTCCCTGCTGACGAGAGGCAACTACCTCGAAACACGTGTCCAGGGATGGCACACGCCACGCATACTTGCATTCACACTCGAGCATAGGTGTATCCGCCGACGCTGACCTTCAGGGACCATGTTCATTGGGGGAACACGACTGGTAGGTGTAGCAGTGTGCGACCAATCTGGTTTAACTTTATATTCAGGCTCCCTTGAGCCGGTGGAGTCGACGGACTCATGGTTACGCACCTGCGCGCTACGAGAGGTACTAGACCTGATAACGATTTTAGCAGCTTACACAGCAACCCCACACATTTTCCTACTCCCTGCTGACGAGAGGCAACTACCTCGAAACACGTGTCCAGGGATGGCACACGCCACGCATACTTGCATTCACACTCTAGCATGGGTGTATCCGCCGACGCTGACCTTCAGGGACCATGTTCATTGGGGGAACACGACTGGTAGGTGTAGCAGTGTGCGACCAATCTGGTTTAACTTTATATTCAGGCTCCCTTGAGCCGGTGGAGTCGACGGACTCATGGTTACGCACCTGCGCGCTACGAGAGGTACTAGACCTGATAACGATTTTAGCAGCTTACACAGCAACCCCACACATTTTCCTACTCCCTGCTGACGAGAGGCAACTACCTCGAAACACGTGTCCAGGGATGGCACACGCCACGCATACTTGCATTCACACTCGAGCATAGGTGTATCCGCCGACGCTGACCTTCAGGGACCATGTTCATTGGGGGAACACGACTGGTAGGTGTAGCAGTGTGCGACCAATCTGGTTTAACTTTATATTCAGGCTCCCTTGAGCCGGTGGAGTCGACGGACTCATGGTTACGCACCTGCGCGCTACGAGAGGTACTAGACCTGATAACGATTTTAGCAGCTTACACAGCAACCCCACACATTTTCCTACTCCCTGCTGACGAGAGGCAACTACCTCGAAACACGTGTCCAGGGATGACACACGCCACGCATACTTGCATTCACACTCGAGCATAGGTGTATCCGCCGACGCTGACCTTCAGGGACCATGTTCATTGGGGGAACACGACTGGTAGGTGTAGCAGTGTGCGACCAATCTGGTTTAACTTTATATTCAGGCTCCCTTGAGCCGGTGAAGTCGACGGACTCATGGTTACGCACCTGCGCGCTACGAGAGGTACTAGACCTGATAACGATTTTAGCAGCTTACACAGCAACCCCACACATTTTCCTACTCCCTGCTGACGAGAGGCAACTACCTCGAAACACGTGTCCAGGGATGGCACACGCCACGCATACTTGCATTCACACTCGAGCATAGGTGTATCCGCCGACGCTGACCTTCAGGGACCATGTTCATTGGGGGAACACGACTGGTAGGTGTAGCAGTGTGCGACCAATCTGGTTTAACTTTATATTCAGGCTCCCTTGAGCCGGTGGAGTCGACGGACTCATGGTTACGCACCTGCGCGCTACGAGAGGTACTAGACCTGATAACGATTTTAGCAGCTTACACAGCAACCCCACACATTTTCCTACTCCCTGCTGACGAGAGGCAACTACCTCGAAACACGTGTCCAGGGATGGCACACGCCACGCATACTTGCATTCACACTCTAGCATGGGTGTATCCGCCGACGCTGACCTTCAGGGACCATGTTCATTGGGGGAACACGACTGGTAGGTGTAGCAGTGTGCGACCAATCTGGTTTAACTTTATATTCAGGCTCCCTTGAGCCGGTGGAGTCGACGGACTCATGGTTACGCACCTGCGCGCTACGAGAGGTACTAGACCTGATAACGATTTTAGCAGCTTACACAGCAACCCCACACATTTTCCTACTCCCTGCTGACGAGAGGCAACTACCTCGAAACACGTGTCCAGGGATGGCACACGCCACGCATACTTGCATTCACACTCGAGCATAGGTGTATCCGCCGACGCTGACCTTCAGGGACCATGTTCATTGGGGGAACACGACTGGTAGGTGTAGCAGTGTGCGACCAATCTGGTTTAACTTTATATTCAGGCTCCCTTGAGCCGGTGGAGTCGACGGACTCATGGTTACGCACCTGCGCGCTACGAGAGGTACTAGACCTGATAACGATTTTAGCAGCTTACACAGCAACCCCACACATTTTCCTACTCCCTGCTGACGAGAGGCAACTACCTCGAAACACGTGTCCAGGGATGACACACGCCACGCATACTTGCATTCACACTCGAGCATAGGTGTATCCGCCGACGCTGACCTTCAGGGACCATGTTCATTGGGGGAACACGACTGGTAGGTGTAGCAGTGTGCGACCAATCTGGTTTAACTTTATATTCAGGCTCCCTTGAGCCGGTGAAGTCGACGGACTCATGGTTACGCACCTGCGCGCTACGAGAGGTACTAGACCTGATAACGATTTTAGCAGCTTACACAGCAACCCCACACATTTTCCTACTCCCTGCTGACGAGAGGCAACTACCTCGAAACACGTGTCCAGGGATGGCACACGCCACGCATACTTGCATTCACACTCGAGCATAGGTGTATCCGCCGACGCTGACCTTCAGGGACCATGTTCATTGGGGGAACACGACTGGTAGGTGTAGCAGTGTGCGACCAATCTGGTTTAACTTTATATTCAGGCTCCCTTGAGCCGGTGGAGTCGACGGACTCATGGTTACGCACCTGCGCGCTACGAGAGGTACTAGACCTGATAACGATTTTAGCAGCTTACACAGCAACCCCACACATTTTCCTACTCCCTGCTGACGAGAGGCAACTACCTCGAAACACGTGTCCAGGGATGGCACACGCCACGCATACTTGCATTCACACTCGAGCATAGGTGTATCCGCCGACGCTGACCTTCAGGGACCATGTTCATTGGGGGAACACGACTGGTAGGTGTAGCAGTGTGCGACCAATCTGGTTTAACTTTATGTTTTGAAGCAATGTTGCTTAGGTCTAATGTGCTTGCATTTGTAACGGGATTAGGGTGAGGTGGGCAGTAATAAGTATTTCTTGTTAATGTATATCAAAGAGTTGTGAAACCTGTCAATTGCAAAATAAATGAAACATTCAGCAACACACAATGAATGTCAATAGCATGTGAAGATGGCTGGGGCAGTGCTGAATACAAAAAAATGTGGGTGGGCACATGGCAAAAGCAGTGATGACATTGGCCCCTACACGTGAACGTACGAGAATGGTCATTGGGAATTACCTTTTATCTTCAGAATTTAATATTTTTCATGGTGCTGCCAATATTCACCGATGTTATAGCGTGCGAGTGACTGACTTACGAGTTCTAATCGAGTATTCTTGTCTCCTTTATTACCTATTTCTTTCCCAGGTTATGGACTAAAAACTATGATAAATGTTCAGACGATGGTGCCAGGTCATTTAGCTAATTTCATTCAAATTGAAGTTGTCCTGCCTTTCGCCCTGGAGACAACTGCAAAATGTTTTTTAAGGAATACAAGTTTTAATGGTGAAAACATGTTTTAAAAACACCCCGACTCGGTGGCTATTGCTATTCTTTTAATGCCTTTGACATATATGCCCCAGTACCACCCAAACTCAATGAGTATTTTACAGGTTCCCATGTACTGCAAGTAGAGTTTTAAATATTGAAAATTGTGCACCTGATCAATGCCCAGTTTGCAAGCTATCGTTTTACCTTATTAGCTCCTCCTTGTTTATAAAGGGATGTACCACCTTGAAAGCTGCTACACTGTTACCCATTGTTTAGGATGCATTTTATGACTGTATATTTGCTCTCAAAACATCATGCTAAGGTATAACCTGCTCTACACGAAATATAGCATGCACAACTAATATGTGACCTTCTACAGGCTCTGCTATTGCCATCTAAGAATGCCCTAATGAAATGTATAGCTCACACCCCACCTACCAATGTGCAATGCATTTACTGATTGTAAAACAAAGGAAATAGCATTACAATATTGTGCTTTTTATGTTTGCTAACGTCCCACAGCCAAACAAAATGATATAGGTGATAACTAATTTAATAATAAACATATTCAGAAACAGGTTACACGATATGAGGAACATTCTAGATCTCAAGTTGGGTTTGTACAGAGTAAGGGATATGGGTAGGCCAACACGAAAAAATATGTTTAACAATAACTCTGTTTCCACCAATGACTCATGTATTCATTTATTTCACGGGCCCTCACAAACTCGAGGCTGTGCAAAAGCTGTACTGTTTTGCACAAAGAAATGAGAAGCATTGACTGTTGCCAAATGCCTCCTTAAATACCTGATTCAGTGCTTTGAGGTTTCAAGCCTCCTCAGACTTGCATTAGTTTTCAAAGTAATTCAAGGCTTCTGCAGAAGGTTGGGGGTGATGGAGAGATCCACTGTGCCTATCACCCAAGGGTTTTGGATGTAGTGGAAAGAGGAAACAATGTATGATGTATTATAGAACAAACTGATTGTGCCTTTGCTGAACTGTCTTGAACACATGCACTTCCATTGCATTTGCTGGTAATAAAATGCACCCCTGATTGACTTATTAAATTGAGTCCATATTACCATTACTGATAACTGATGATCTGACACAACAGTACTGCAACAAACTGAATAAGGCTCTCGTTGCCTTCATTATCAGAAGTTGCAGGCCTTTCCAGACCCACTGGCACAAGCTAGTATCTTCAAAAAGGTGATTGGGTCTTTGTGAAAGCCCCCACAAGACCTCATTTTCTTTAAGATTGCTGCAAAATAAAATTCCAGCCATTCTTAAGAGCAGAAAAGTGTGTCTGTTGGACTTCTTGGATACACAGTGCCCACACAGAGAAAGCAGTGTCACCAGAGCAGCTGTGAAAGACCGCCTGCTCTAAGAGCTGCCTGCTCCACCTGCCACACAAACCGTCCACAGCTCAAGGTCTAGGAAGCCTCCTTCTTTGCAACCAACGGTCAGGTGAGACTGCACATAGGGACACATGAACATACTAGTGACCTTCTCCACGCGTAATGGCGGAGACCTCAGTAAGAGACACCAGGAAATGACATTGGGTGGTTGCTGTTCTGTATACTTTGTGCCTGCGATAATAGGGCCTGTGTGATTCATCATGTTCAAAGAGCTCCCAAAAATCATGGAACTTAATGGAAAACAAGGAACTTTAAATGACTCACTATTGACAGATATTGTGACTGCTACTATTAATCAAGCGAAAAACAATTCCAGACTTGAACGAAGATAAGAGAGAAATTATTATGTCAAATTGATGGAAAAATATGTCTCAGTGTTGAATGTATCAAAATGTTATGTCTGCACACATCCACCAAACAACACCAAATATAAGATGTCTTACACGTGAGTGTCATAAATAAAGGGTGTACGTTGTGTCTTTATGCAGGAGCTGTTGTACGACACAGGACAATATAATACTTCAACAAAGACATCACCAAATAATGTCTCAAGGAGGATTCGTGGAAAGACAATTCAACTTCCTGTATACCCAGAAATACAAGAAAAGAAGAACTGTCATTGAGAATCCTGTAAGAATTTCTGGAACAGGGTTTAGGAACTACAGTTTAGGATTATTGGAGGAAAAACAAGTACTGGACATTTTGCTGGCAAGGGAATTGGAACTGGTATGGTAATTGGACAGAAATATTGCACATACATCTCCAATAACAGTTAAAACGTTCATCACAACATAAACAAAATCCACTGCCTGACACAGAAATATCAGGACACACGAGAAGGAGGCACATGGGAATCATTAACTGCGTCACTCGGAGGGTGAAGCACCTGGTTGTCGAAGCTATAATTAATACTCCTCTGTGTAGTTTTGACAGTTATTTCCCAATGTGGAGAGGGGAGAGGACGTAGCGTAACGGCTCGAGCGGTCGACCTTGAAGCTGGGAAACCGGGTTCGAGTATGGGTAGGGAGGCTCAACATCCTGTGATTCTGGGCAAATCACTTAATCTCCACGTGCCAAACAAAATGAATGTATCCGTCTGTAATGCAACTGGTGCTCATGTGAAGCGCTCTGATACCTTCGGGTCAAGTTCGCACTATATAAAACGTTAAAAAAAAAAGTACTTCCTCAACAACAGCACAGCTGTGCCAGACGCAACAGCCAGCAGGGCAATGTTTAGAAATGCATGCTGTTTATAAAACGCGGTTACAAGAGCCGCAGATAGGAGACACAGAACAAGCATAAAGAACAGAATAAGGAAGAGAGGGACATCATAGCCAGACTGAATACCATAAAAACTTCTGTATTTCGAGCTAGTCCCGAGAGGCACTCCACTCAACGCTGCTGCGTTATAAGTTTACACTGGGCAATCTTACTGACCGTTTGTTTTATTAAATGTTGTGCACCACAGTTTCACCTAAGGGCCAGTGATGGGAGAGAATGTGCTCTTTCTGATGCCAGTGATTTACTGAAGTCCATGAACAGGGGTTCCATCATGGACCGCTCAACACATTTCAATACCTTGGTATATAATTATGCCTCAAGTGGAAATGCTGTGAGAAGAAGGGTAAATAATGAGGCAATACAAGAGATAAAATAGCTGCACCACAGACAGGGAAAGAGATTCAACACTTGCATAGTAACCGTCACGATGGTCACAGTATCGGTGCCAAATGCCATTGGCATGGGTGCACTGTAGAAGGTCGTTTACCAAGGCTAGAGGCAAACAATCTTAAACTGAGGTAGAGGGCAATTTTGTGTCAGAGGAGAATTCTATATCAAGTTATTTTAAACGCAAGATGGCAGAAAGGATTCAGAAGGTGGTTTGGCTTCTTCAGGTTTGTAAGTGTGCAAGGAATATGAAGGTAAATTATCGGCACAGTATGTGCATGGAAATAGTAACAGCGGCTGCATTTCGTGGACAGATTTTAGTATTAGGGTAAGGAAAATGCAGGTGGGTTTGTTGCATGGCGGTCAAGGTGGATTTGAGATGGTTAAATTAGGAAGGAGTTTTGATGAAGAACCAGGAGAATGCAGATGTTGCAGTTAGATTTGCTGAGGACAAGGCTCAGGAGATGAAAAGTGCTTGAGTAGGTCTTAGGGGCTGAAGCTTCCAAGTAGGTTATTACTTGACAGTGCATCTTCAGTCAGCTTTTAAGGGAAAATGGATACAAGGAGCAGAGATTAACAGAATAATTGACTCTTCTCAATGTGTCCTATTCTAGACAGGGGTGTTAAAAGTCTGACGCGCTTAGAACGAATGTTCTATTAAACAAGACCTCCCAAGCTCAGCCATCGCCGCTGTTATTTCCCGCAACCTACGCGGACGCACCCGCCTGACTCCCAGATTGAATTTCTTTCCAAGGGCCCATCAGTACCTCCTAGGAGCCATCGACCGCTCCAAGCATCTCCTCCCTGACGCCACTATGACTAAATGCATTCGCCGAATTTAGGCATTGCATTTATACCAGGCAATTTTTTGTAAATTTTGAGTCCTGATGATGATCCCACTATACTAGGAGCTAGGGATCGAAACGTCACGTCGACTTTCTGTAACAGTACCACATTGTATCCACTGTGAAAATGTTTTGTGGTTGTTGTAGGCCAGAGCTTACTTAAGTTTACTATTGTATTGTAAGCCCCCATGTTTGCTCCCAAAGCCTTTTGCCTGTTATTTCTTCTTTTTATTTCTTTCTATTTTGTTCTTACTCCTTTCTCTCTGTTGAAAACTCGGTACAGGATTGTGCCCTTGTTTCATCAGTCTCTACTATCCTATTTTGTAATTTTGTGAAACTCAAGATTAAATGCTCCTTTGTCCGGCTGGACACAGGAGGAACACACATAGGTCTCATTGAAGTCTATGGTGAAATAGTCACCTTAATTAAGATTACGCTAGGGTCCATTGTTTTCAAAAATATAAAATTATATATTACCAAGACATCCTCATTTATGGTTGACTCACTCCTGTCTACTCAGCTAACAAAATAGCCAAAAACAAAAATACACTACAACTAAATATCATCAAAGCACCAAATGAAGGTTCAGAGTCAAACTGTGGAAAAAGGTCACCTGCAACCCCCCCCCCCCCCGTAAAAAACACAAACAAAAAAACCCGGAACACAAGAACAATAAATAGCAATGGAAAAGAAGATTAAGGAGCTCCAGAAGAAATGCACCGATTGGGAAGACAGGTCTTGCAGGGACAATATACATATCCGCAATGTTCATGAGAATGTAGAAATCCACAAATAATGGACTACTGCAGATATTTATTTTACCACATTATTTGTGAAGATTAGTCCCATGTAATACCATTATATGAGCGCACAGAGTGGGTGCACTCAGATAAACGCCGGGTTTGAGGCAGGGAGACATAATTACAAAATTAGGCTTATTGGAACTGAAAGACCGAATAATGGGAAAAGCGAGATTCAGTGGCGAAATCACATTCAGAAATCAAACGCTGGATTTGTTCAAGACATATCACAAACAACGCGCTATGGCCCTGATCACGGCGGAACTACGACAGAGACACATCTGTTACGAATGGACATTTCCTTTTGGAATATGGTTCCAACTGCAAAATAGATCACTCGTGGTTCACACAGTGGAAAAGCCCCAAGTGATTATGGGACCAGCGAGAGGGATGCCAGAAACCTCCAAAACATGGAGCTAAAGGTGAAGATCGCATAGTAAAACTCAAAGAGAAATAGCGACCAATCGTTGTTTATAAAGGAATGCACCATCTTGAATACTTGTACGGCGCTTTGATGCCAATTAGTGATGGTTCTTGTTTTACAAAATGATGTATGTAAGATGCAAATGTCCAAATGTTTGCTGCTTACCTGTTTCTGGGGCAGGGTGACCTCCTGCTACTTTGCCCTGTGATCTGATTTTACCATTGTCATTCGTAGTTCCTTTAACTTTTCCCAAAGAACTGATATCTGAAAAACAACAGACAGGAGATCAGAATAAAGCTTGCATGGGACACGTGCAGCTAAATTGCTCAGTTATTAATTTACATCGCTGGACATGCAAAGACAAAAGCAAGTGAAACTATTCAGCAATTTTAAATTGAACAAGATAAGAACTTGTATTACACATTTACCCTCCTAAAATTTTTACTTTGAGGAGATTTTCTCTATAGCCCTCCAATGGGCCCTTACATTCCATTTGGTGATTGAAACTGCAGTGAAGGTACATAGGACATTCCTTTTGGGCACTCCCTTTCAGCTTGGAGACAGAAAATATTATGGCATGGTGATTTTGGTAAACACCCCCCCCCCGATAATGGGCAGTGCAGAAGAAAGAAATACAAGGCCATCATGATCCTAAGAGACTTGCAGACTTATCCGAGGGCACAGACAGAACCATATGATAAAACTGAGGAAGGCCAATGTGTCATGAAGGATAAGACTCATTTTTGAGGCAGTCACTATCCACTGCACAACGAGAGACACACACCAGAAAAAGTCAGCACTTTATCCCTTTGGTAATGATATGGCTCATACTCAGTTTATATCTATGTCTGTGATAATCTGGACAGATCGGAGAGGTATAACTGCTCAGGGGATGTTTTGCTGGCCTGCATACTTCAAGGTATTTCATCAAAATGGTCCTATGGGATCACACCTTGTGCTCAACCGCCTAAAAAAGAACACAATCCCACCTATTAAGCTGACTTATTAGCTTTTTGGTTCAGTACTTGGTTTTGGTTTCGTTTTTCTCTTAGTGAGTTCTTGTTTGGGAATGGGAAAGAAGGACGAAGCATCCCATTTTCACACCCTATGTCACCTGGTAACCTACCTCTTCTTAGCTGATCTCTCTGGCACAATAACTATAACCCTGATATTGGCTTCTTAACAATTATAGCCCTACCAGGTTCTGGGTGAATATCCCACTAGTCCCCACAGAGCACAAAGAACAAGTTACTTACCCTCAGTAATGCTATTTGGGGTGTATACTTCCTCACAAGGGGAGAAATGCCCAGGTGTTAGAATGGATCCGGAAAAAATCCAAATCAGTACTCTATCTTGCTCTGGCAATGACGAACAAAGTTGCGTATAAGCACCACCCATGCACACTGTACCTTTAAGGAAACGCATTGTGAATTGTGATTTGAACAAGGATGGCTGGTCCTGCAAATGTGAAAAGACCAGAAGAGCTAACAAATAACCTTTTGCAGTGCCCACAGCAAGTTCTTGCTGGATCAAAGACAAAACACACAACAATACATCTGACAGTTTAGCCTGCTAAGGGTCAGTCTGGGTGGTACCACACAAAATCATAAACTTGTCCCAGTGCTCGGCATACACAGATTTCGTTGAACGATGCCTAACTGCTAGGATAACAACCTTGAGAGGGAGATCAAACGGAATCTCTGTGGATGGAGGTACGCTTGCGCAGGGCTGGATGCATGCAACACTGCAAGACACTGTGCCAACTATGGGTGTAACTGCCATTCATGATCTGCTCAGTGTCGGTGAGTGAGTTTACCTGCCCTGGAATTTAAAGACCTAACCAGGTGGGTCACAATTGGGGTTATTCTCTGATGACACAGCCAGTCCCAGTCAGAGAGCCTCCTGACACAGGACTCAAGATCCCACTCCTCTCAGCTTGTTGCAGTACCAAATGGCAGTGGTCTTATCCATGAGAACCTGCACCAGCCTACCCTTGATGGTTGACAGGAAGGTCTTCAAAGCCAAGCGGATAGTCCCCAATTCCAAAAGCTTGATGTGGAGCAGGGTTTCCGCTCGACACCACACTCCTCTGATTTCCACCTTGCCTAGATGACCTTCCCAGCCCAGCAGCAATGCGTCCATCACCACAGTCAGATCTGGGTGGGATAAGGGGAGGGGCCTGCTGCCAGACTAATCGCAACTGAGCACACACCACTGCAGATCTTTTGCAGTCTCCTACGAAACCTGGATGGAACCTGATGAATTCCCATGGAGCTGTGCGCACTGTGACCTCACACCACTTTGCAGAGCCCACATATGTCACCTGGCAAAGTTGATGAACAGGATACAGAAAGGCAAGAGGGCCCAGAAGTCTGGGAGCCACTCTTACTGAGATCCAGGACTGAGGCTGAGAGATCAGGATCAGAGTCTGAATGCCCTGACCTATGCAGTCCAGGGGAAAGGCACGGAATTGCACCATATCCAGGATGGCTACGATAAACCGCAGCATCTGTGAAGGAGTCAGGTGTGTATTTGGCATGTTAATAGTAGTAACCTAATGATGTTAAAAGGTTTACCATCGCCCGGAGGTGGTGTATGACTGCCTGAGGCAAGCCCACCTTCAACAGCCAGTTGTCAAGGTAGGAGAAGACTTGAAAACCCAACCTCCAAAGTTTTACTGCAACCACCATAAATAACGTTTGTTAACATCCATGGGGCACTGGTGAGGTCAAAAGGGAGCACCATAAACTGAAAATGTTCCTGGCCTACTGTGAACCACAGATAGCTTCTGTGGGCTTGCAGGATGGTGCTATAGAAACAGGCATCCAACAGGTACAAGGCTACCACCCAGTCTCCAATATGTAGGGCAGACTGAACCTGTGCAAGCATCTTGAATTGTCCTTTCGCAGAAAGGCATTGAGAGGTAAAAGTTTAAAATAGGACGAAGACCTCCATACTTCATCAGTACAAGGAAGTAGTAGTAATAATACCCAGTTCCTTTTTCTGAGGCTGGAACCCTCTTTATAGCCTCTTTGACCAAATAAACGTGCACCTCCCATTGCAAGATGGACTTATGGTCATCTGTCAGCGGTTCGGATGTTTGTGGAAGGCGTAGCACGGTAGGCAGAGATGGGAAGGCGTAGCCACATTTGGACACTTTGAAAGACTCATCCATCTGAAGTGATGTCTTGCCACCCCACGAAAAATGGCGGCTCCTGCCTCCCACAGACGGACTGTTAGCTGGAAAGGACAAACTAAAGCAGTTTTTAAGTTGTTGTCAGAGGGGCGGAGGACTGTGCCATGTGTTGTCCATAATGTCCTGGACGTTGTCGTTAGGCACTGCAGCCTGAACTCAAAAAGACTGGTCGCACTGGCAGTGATGTATGATGTTGTCAATAGGTCAAACCCATGGCATATCTTGGAAATGGAGGAAACTGCATTGCAGTTGTGGGGAGACCCAATGAGCGAGCTGTGGCATGACTCTCTTTGAACCTATCTAGAGTCGTATTCACATTCTCACCAAAGTGGTAAGAGTCATCGAATGGCATTTCCATGAAAGATGCCTGGACACCCCCTGAGAAGCCTGACAAACCTTATCCAAGAGTCATCATACATGCCAATTGCCCGACCCAAGCAATTGGCTGTGTCCAGGACAGACTGGATATTAAATTTAGCTGCATCCCGGCCATCCAGAATAGTTTGTGCTAAAGATGTCTGGGGCCGTTGGTAAGATCTGACCAACCATGTCCCATAGTGAATGGGTGCAGAACCCAAGTAGGCAGCTGTCATTTTCTTGGTGTATGGCAAGGCTGGTGATGGCAAACATGCATGCCAAATGCCTCCATAGGTTTGGATTCGTGGTCAGGAGGGTTCGTAGGAAAGGCATTTGGATTGACTTTGCTGGTGGATGCCTAAACCACCAAGCTCTCTTGCGCTGGATGCTGTGTGAGAAAGTCAGTGTTGCTCAGAGCTGGTAGGTGGCAGCGTGTAACCGGTCTATTATTTGAAGGGCTAGAACATTGTTTTCTCTAAGTACCCAAGAGAGTATCCACAAAGGCTTCATTAAAGGGTAGAAGAGTTCGGTAGGTGCATGGGGAGGCAGAAGGACCTCTGTAAGGACATTAGTTTTGACCTCCAATATTGGGAGCTTCAGGTCAAGGACCTCTGTGGCACTTCTAATCACCACTGCAAATGATGCACTCTTCTCTTGACTGGACCAGGAGGAGAGACTAATCCAGTGCTGGGGAAGTGTCCAGACCACTGGCATCCTGTTGGACTATTTGCCAGTACGCTTCGTGATATTGTGGGACGAATTTATCCCCCTCACCATCGAAAGTCTGACTTTGATCTGAGTCTGAGCTGAAAATGTGATTTAGTGTATGGGAGCAACTGTGTAGTAAGAGGAGCACGGTGGAGTTGAAACAATTGGCAACAAGTTGTGCCACAATGGAATCAGGGTGCGGCCTTGGCTGAGATGATTTTGACTCAGAAACGGAAACCACTATAAGTTGTGGATCCTCTTCTGGCGGTATTGATGTTGAAAGGAGCAGCGCAAATTGTGGCACCGGGACCAAAGCCAGCCCCAAAGACAGTGGGGAACCAATGTGGGTTTGAAGGGCACAGACAAGGATGAGGGTAAACCCGCCGGTGGTATCCCAACTGGAGACCCTGGTGGATCCTTGGGGATCAGACGTGTGTCAAAAATGCACAGCATTGCCTCCCTAAAGGCCTTGATTTGATGCGATGTCACCAGCGGACCTTGAAAGGCAGGGTGCATTGAGACCAGACTCAGAATCGGCTTTTCTGGAGTTTGAAAGTGAGCTTGGATGGAATGGGGATACCCTAGTTTCTTCTATGAAGGTAGAGAATGGCGGGAGGAGTAGATTTCTGCTTGGACTTCTGATGATTTTTCCTTTTACTACCAGAAGGCCAAGGCAGGGAGAGGAGTTGGCCTAACGGCTAGTGCGCTCGACCTCGGACCTGGGGGACTGGGTTTGAGTCTCGGTAATGACGCTGAACATCCTGTGATTCTGGGCAAATCAATTAATCTCCCCGTGCCTAACAAAGAATGAATGTGTGTCCTAATGTAACGTAACTGGTGCTATGTAAAGCGCTATGATACCTGATTGGATTCAGGTCAAGTTCGCGCTATATAAAACTCTGCAAAAAGTCTTGTAATGTTTTGCAATGCTGACCTTCTCTTTGCAATCTTGTATGTCCTTTGGGTTCATCCTGCCACAGGAGTCTCCGGTCTTGGAGTCGATCTCTGATCCCAAACACTAGAGGTATATCCTGTGGGGATCTATCACAGACATTTGCTTGCAACAGTCCTTACAAGGTATGTACTCTGTCCTTTTAGAAGGGGACAGTTCCATTGCACTCTTGAAAAAATCTGATTGGAAATAAAATCTGAACAAATTTTATCAGAGATGAAAGAGTAGAGTTCCAAATCTGTGCCAGAATGAGTGGATAGAAAGGAACTGATGTTAGCGCAGAAGAGTGGTGCTTACTGACTGGCAGGAGTAGTACTTTAGAGTTTTTCCGGATCCAGACTGTGTTGGTTTTCTCTGCATGTAGCCAGGAGGCAGAAGTGTCTTAGATCACTAGATGAGATGCCTTCATGCTTCGCATGAGGGGGGGAATCGAAAACATTAATGTAAAACTTAAGTAGGCTGACTGAAGTGGCTACAACGAAAGTCTAGAAACTGAGAAGAATGCTTTAGAAGAAGAATGTATATGGGCAACTGCACCCTCAACCCCTTGAGAAAGCTTACAGTAGGAAAGGGTCAGCTTACTGCAGTTACTATGAACAAGTAATTCTTACCATCTTCTACCTGGAAGAAGCTAACTCAGTACATACAGGGTAAGAGAGCAGGGAAATAAATACCCAGTGCTGACAGTGAAAGGTCAAATGTGTAGTTTTTTCAGATGGCAGGATTCTGACGCAAGATTGGCATTCCACTTGGGTCACTTCATTAGCCCGACCCATCCACCGCAAGAGCTCAGAATTAATACCTAGTGACCTCAACATTTATCAATTATGAAAACTGTTCTTGGAGTGACAGATATCAGGAAGAGGCCATAAGCATTAAGACTCTGGAGATGAACACATAACTGGGCCTGGACAGTTATAGCAGGAGTCATTACAAGATTTTTTTAAGGTCAATTAATTCATCATTTAAAAAATCAAATGTTTAATTTTTTCCATCAGACTGCTGGGATCATTGACACTTTGAGCAAAGGAGACACCTTTGTCAATCCTTAACTATGTAAAGGCCACAAGAAAACCATTCGTGACATGCCATGGATCTTATTACTTTGGACCTCAAAAGGTTCACAATGCATTTGGCCAACACACTAAACCATCGACTTTCCCACTTTACATAAATTGTGCTTAATGTGGATCGCCAAAAAAATAATAACATACAGATAATAGTTTGTCCTAGAAATTAGAGACGAGTGGGAAAGCTAGCAATTATACTCTCTCTAGAACGCTTTTGATTCTGAGAAATGGTCACTTTTCACTCAACTGAGTTGCCGGTACAGGTCCTCCAAGAACTGGAACACAAGAAACCCAATACCGGTTTCGCCCTTATTAGGGCTCATCATCCAGATATAGCTTGGTTCCAGTGGCACAGTGAGCACAGGACCACGTCTGGGCATACCAGTCACACTTAGGATAAGAAAAACAAAGGGATGAATAGTATGCTTAAATTTATCTTGGGCTGGTCTGCTGAGTACAAACTGAGGTGACATGGTGGGTGAAAACCGATGGACTGGAGTGTAACTGAGTAATTGCCAGTAGCTAAGATTAATTCATGCATCATCTTGTTAATGTTGCAGCTGTTACTCAAAGTGCGCTGGGTATGCCCAGACGTCGGTCCCTGTGCTCAGTGTGCCACAAGAACCAAGCTACACCCAACCGAGGAGCCACAATTAGGGTGAAAACCAGTCTTTTTTTTTTTTTTCTTTTTTTTGAAACCGTTTATTACAAGACTCAAAAAATATACAAATATGGGCCTACAACCTTCCGGCCGGCCGCTAGCAATAAAAGGAGCATACGATATACATTTATAAAACACATGGTGCTGCGGCCGAGCATGCACAGGAGGTAACATCGTTGCGAGCCACACTATCCAGACCCCACTATACGGTTCCATTTTAAACTTAAAGAACAACAAATACAAACAAACCCACAAGGCAATCCTCAATCGGAAATAGCAACACGTGCTCCCCTAGAGAGGGGATCCTAGCCATCCATAGGAATCTCAAGAGGGGGGGGAAGAGATCAGAACTAGGGCTGGGTACACCTAATGCCCAGGTACCGGGGGGATGAGTTGGCTAAGGGGACAGGGCCGGCGACGGATCGGGCAATAACGGTGAAGCACAGATTCCCCCGCGGTAGGCGTTCCAGGGGCCCCATACTTTCACCCATGTCGCAGGCTTACCTCTCGCCACATACACCACCTTTTCCCGAAACATGCACCAATCCATATGTTCCTTCCAGGCCGAGACAGTCGGGGGCCTCTGGGATCCCCACAGTTGAGCAATATCACGCTTGGCAACCATATACCCCAGAGTCACCCACCACGTCTGCGGCACCGAGTAATCGGTAGGCTCCCACACATTCAACAGGCATCTCCTCGCTTCGGGCAACAGCGCCACATGCGTGACCACTCGCAGCACCTCATGCACACCACGCCAGAACCCCTCCACCTCCGGGCACTCCCACAAGATATGCAGAAAAGTCCCCAGCGCACCACACCCACGCTTACACAAACCGTCCTCAGCATAGCCCATACGTAGGAGCTTTGGCCCCGTCATGTAGACCCTGTGGAGTATCTTGAGCTGGACGAAACGAAGGCGAGCCGGTATGGCCACCTCTTTCGGGGAGGCCACCGCGGAGATCCAGTCCTCGTCGTCCAGCTCCAGCCCATCGGCTACCCAAGCCTCACGAAGGGCAGTCAACAAGTCTGAGCGGTCGTTGATCAGTCTTTTGTAGATCAGTGAGATCGTGCTGTCAGGGACGTGTCCATCCAGCACTCTATCCTCCAGGGGGGAACACTCCGGGATGGACGCAACGTCCGGAAAGACGGAGCCCAGCGCATGCCGGACCTGCAAATACCGAAAGTACTCGCTGCCCTGCAACTGAAATTCCGTCTGCAGCATCTCGAACGTTTTAAATCCTCCCCTCGTCCAGAGATCCCCCACTTTGCTAATGCCTATTAAATCCCACTTCTCAAAGCCCTTCGAGGTCCACAAGGAGCCCAACCGCTCAGATGCGTATAGTGGTGACGCCCGGGTCAAACGGTCCTTCCACCCCATTGCAGCATTGGCCGCGTGCCACACTCGCACCATGACACGCGTGGGGCCCGTTAGGCGAGCGTCGGGCGCGCTAGAGTAGAGCGCTCGATTATGGTCACCACCTGGAAGTAGCATCCTATCCATTTCAAACGCCGGGTTTAAGGCGGGCCCATATAGGCCCTGATTAATCGCAGCTAGCTGGGAGGCCCAATAATACCGTTTAATATCCGGGAGGGCAATCCCCCCGTCATACCAGGGGAGCGTCAGCTTAGCCAGGGCAATACGTGGCCTCCCGTCCCAGAACAGGCGGCGCTGCAAACTCTCCACTTCGCGGAAGTAGCGCGCTGGGACGAGGTCCATAGTGTTCTGCAACGCGTATAGGAAACGCGGCAGCGACATCATTTTAAACAATGCCGCCCGGCCGAGCGGCGAAAGCGGCAAACGCCGCCAGCGCGCGACATCCTCTTTCAGACGCTGGAGGGGGGGAAGCAAGTTCCGATCGTACCGAGCCTCCGGGTCCAGAGTAATGAAGACACCCAGGTACCTAAATCCCTGCGGGGCGACCTGGATCGGACAGCCCCGCGGGAGGATAGGAGCCTCCCCAGAGAGAACATACACACACGATTTAGCCCAGTTGATGACCAGACCGGAGTTACGACCGAATGAATGCAAAACATCAACCAGTACTATGAGTGATTTACGTGGGGAAGCTAGGTACAAGAGGATGTCATCAGCGTATAGGGATACGCGGTCTTCATACTCAGGGGTCCAGCGGAGACCACGGATGGAAGGCTCCCACCGCAGCCACTCCGCCAGGGGCTCCAAGGCAAGTGCAAAGAGGAGCGGCGATAAGGGGCAGCCCTGCCGTGTGCCCCGGCCCAGCTCGAACGGAGCCGACACTCTTCCGTTCACCACCACCTGCGCCAATGGGCCCGAATACAGCAATTTGACCCAACTGATGAACCCTGGGCCAAATCCAAACTTCGCACGCATCGCCCAGATATATGGCCACTCAAGCGTGTCAAACGCCATGGTGGCGTCTAAGGACGCCAAAATGGCCGGCTCCCGTATGAACGGGGCACGTGCGAGCACACCGTGCAAACGCCGCAGATTAAGGGCTGTGTTGCGATGGGGAATAAAGCCAGATTGGTCCTGATGAACCAAATCGCCCACCACGCCGACCAGCCGATTGGCCAGTACCTTGGCGAGAATCTTGGGCTCCGCATTCAGTAGCGAAATGGGCCGATAGGATGTAACCCGGTCCCGAGGTCTCCCTTCCTTGTGGATGACCACGATTGTAGCCAGACGCTGGTCCGGCGGGAGGGAGCCCACCGAGTGTGCCGCCAGGAACATAGCCCGAAGGTGGGGTGCCAGCGTATCCGGTCGCAACTTGTACAACTCGATAGGGAGACCATTCGGACCCATGGCCTTGCCGGAAGCGACCGAGCGTATGGCGAGGGCGATCTCGTCGGAGGTGGGAGCGGCGTCCAACGACACCCTGTCCTCCCCGGAAAGGGACGGCAGCGCGATATCACTGAGCAGGGCACGGGAATCCTCTTCCGAGCAGGGAGACACCGGGGAATACACCCCATGGAAATAATCCGCGAAGCAGGAGACAATTTCTTCTGGCTCAGTTACACACACACCATCCGTTTTCTCAATCAGCGGGACCACACGATTCGCTCTCTCTTTTTTGTCCAACCACGCTATAAGTTTACCAGCCTTATCACCCACATCATACAGTCGCCCCTGTTGTTCTCTACTGAGGCCCCTGGCCGCCTCCGTGACGAGGGCCCTGTAGGCCGCTTGCTTGAGTTGGAGGACATGTAATGCAGCATCAGTCACCCCACCTTCTAAATTCCCCTCCAACTCGGCTATTTCAGCCTCCATCCGGGTCACCTCCTCCCGCTCGTGCCTCCGGGCGTGGGAAATAAGGGATAGGGCCTCCCCTCGGAGTACTGTCTTGAAGGCCTCCCATAGCGGTACGGCCGAAGGCACAGACCCCACATTCTCATCAAAATATCGCTGAAGGGATTTAATCAATTCAGCGCGAATGGTGGGGTCGCGCAGGTACCAAGGATTGATTGGGACCACCCTACCCTCACCCCTCGGAAAGACATCAAAGTGCAGTAGGAGCGGGGAGTGGTCCGAAATACCCCGTGGAAAATGGCGCACCTCTCCCACCCTCCCAACATAGGCCGCCGGGACAAGGACATAGTCTAGTCGTGAGAGACTACCATGGGCTCCCGAGTGGAAAGTGTACTGCAGCTGCGTGGGGTGTTTTAAACGCCAGCAGTCCACTAATCCAAATGTATCCAAGAGGCCGGGTAGCCACGCCTGTGCCCGGGGGAGGTCCCTAGGGGGGTGACGATCCAAAGACCCAGATACCACCGCATTAAAATCCCCCCCCACAACTAAAAGCCCCCCCGGAAGGCCAAGGAGAAGGCGCCCAAGGTCCGCAAAGGTGGTCGACTGCAGCCCCGGTGGGATGTATACTGACACAAAGACAACCACTTTGCCCTCCAGTCTTCCCACCAAGACCGTATAACGTCCCCTGTCATCGTGGAGCACCTCATCAATCTTCAACGGGAGCGAGTTCTTCACCATGATGCCCACACCCCGTGAGCCAGACGTGAAGCCTGAGTGAGCCACTAGGCGATAGCCACGCCGATTCATGGCGCAGAAGGAGTTGCCAATGAGGTGTGTCTCCTGCAGAAAGACTACATCGGGCGAGATTCGCTTCAAAAACTGCAGGACCACACCCCGTTTGATCCTGTCCCCCAGTCCATTCACATTCCAAGACAACAAAGTTAGTTCCCTACCCCCATCATATACAGAAGCCATCATTCGTCCCCCGGAGAGCACTTTAGAACTAACACAATAATACGTTTGCCTTGTGATAAAAACGAACAACACCCCATCCCTACCCACCCACCCCAACAGAACTCCCCCCTCCCTGCACCCCTGCATGAGCCCAAACAGCCCCCCCAACGTGCAGTGTGCCTGTCGCCCCATATATAGTTAGACTAACTAAACCCCCTAGAGGAGGAGGGAGAACCCCCAATAGACCCAACACAACCTCCATAGGAGGGGAACTTACAAAAACTGACGCAGAATCAAAAGTGGCATCATTTTCGTCCAGAGTGAGGCCCAGTATTAGACCCTCAATCCTGATCCAGCGTGCCGTCTCCCCCCGCCGCCCCCCCCCCCCCGCCCCCCCGATCACGATCCCCGGGCAGAGTATGTGAAAACCAGTCTTGGCATGCTTGTGGTCAAGTTCAGGGAGGTCCTGGCTGCTCGGACTGAGCTGTTCCTATTAGAGCAGGATCAAGACTGATTTGCATATGGCTGGGTCCAAACTGAGGTGGGATGGTGTGTGACAAATGATGAACTGGATTGCGTCCCAAGCGACTGCCAGTGGCTGAGAATAATTCAAACATTCCATTCATGAAAGATTGAAGGTATTTATAGAGCGCAGCAGCTGCTCTAACCAGAGCATCCCAGTGCTAGTTGCCAGAAAAAACAACAGATTGGAAGAATTCCCCCTCAGGAACCCTAGAGATACCATGAAGCGAAAGGAGTAGAAATTAAGAAAGATCATATCTCTTTAAAGAGATGGGTATTCAAGCAAGTCTTAAAATGGTCTCTGGAGAAATAGTCCAAAATATGATAAGGAAGAGAATTCCATAGCTTTGGAGTCAGGTAAGAGAAGGTAAGGTCTCCGATTTGTGTATCTTAGAAATGCACAACATATTTTGGTGAGTCGAACGAAGGTTTCTGAGGGATTGGTACTTTTTAATCTTGTGTTTTTTATGTACAACGGGTCCTTCTGTTTCATCGCCTTAAATGTAAATGGAAGGTTTTGAATCTTATTCTTTGGCTTATACGTAGCCAATGTAAAGTCTTTAAGCTCTTCCTAATTGAGTGCCATTGTGGTATGTTCAGCACCAACCCCACAGCAGCATTCTGTACCCACTGCTGTCTGTCTGTCAGCTCTTAAGGGACCCAAGGCACAGGATATTTGCATAATCTAACCGTGATGTGATTAAGGCATGGATGATGTCCTTCCATGTGTTTCCTGTCAGAAACTTAAGAGTCTTTCTCAAAGCTTTCACTAGGGCAAAGCAAAGTCCAGCAGTGGTCTTGACTTGGGACTTAAAGGTGAGAGTGAACACAATCTTAAAACCCATGAGTTTTTGCATCAGTAGTGGGGCTGGAGGGTTACCCATTTCTGATGGGCAAATGCTAGTCATGTCAAATTTTGAGGATGTGCCAAAACATCAGGATCTCAGATTTGTCAGAGTTAAGCATAGTCAGCTCTTATGCATCCATTCAGCTACTGCCAAAAACACACCTGGAAATACATGATGTTGAAACCCCAGGCTTGTACGATGGAGGCAAGGGGAGCCATCTAGATGTTAAATAAAGTCGAGCTCAGAACCGATCCCTGCAGGATGCCCACTTAACCTCCAGAAATGCAGAAGTGAAGGGGGGTTAGGAATACAGCTTGTTTTCCATTGCAACAAAACGATTTTAACCAGCTCCAAACAGTACTGACAATGCCACCCTTTTCAAGTCGCTGCAGTAGGATGTCATGAGACACCGTATTGAAAGATGCAGCTAGATCAAGCAGCACTACAATAGATTTTTTCCATAAAGTTTGAGACGTGTTTTGATAAAGTCTTGCTCCTCTATGAAGGCCGGTTCTGTGCTGAAACCAGCACGAAAGCCGGACTGCGAGAGATACAGAATATTATTCTCGTCTATGAATTTGATGATTTGAAGATTGACCAAGGATTCAAGCTTCTTTCCTAGCACTTGGAGTAAATAAATGGGTCTGTTGTTACTTGGGTTTAGCGGGACCAAGTTAGTCTATTTTAACATAAAGAGCACCATTTCCTTTTTCAAGCTTGCGGGGATGGATCCAAATTCCAGGGAGAGATTAAAGAGAGAGATAATCTGTAAATTTAGACTCGGACACTTCACAATGTTCATTACCTTGTTTTTGTTATAGTTGCTACCCTGAAAAATTACCAGTAGTCACTTTTTGTGTGCTTGATAATAATTATCTGTCTCAGATTAGACAGGAGCTTGGGCTCGTGAGGAAGGCCCAAACCTACTTTCGGGCAGAAAGCTGAATATGAATAAGTATCTTACCATTGTTCTGTCATATTGAAATCTTTAATTGATTTGCACGTTTAGTGACACCAGGCAAAGTCGTGCCTCAATTAACTTTTTAGCATTGCTCACCATGTGTACAAACGTGTCCAATAAGTGGGGCCACAGGACCTCAACTTGAAGTATCAGTAGAGGGCTTCACAAGCTGCACCCAAACACATGGCCATTATCCACATCTTAGCACATCTTAGAAGCCCTTGGACCCGTAGGCTAGAACATGTAATATCCAGATCACAGACACAGTTTTGATATGATGAGCTAACCATTTCACATAACATTGATCATGCAATGTCATTATTAATCATCATCCTCGAAAAATAGTGCACTTGCTTAAATATTATCCTACCACCTGAACTGCTGATTCTTATCACATTACTCACAAAAAGATCACAGAAAGGTACTATTTAAATACGGTGAAAGCGCGATACAATGCAATCACAACTCAAGGAAAAGTTCATCATGTTTAGCAGCATCTCATGGTCCTATTTAAATTCCATTTACCAACCTACGTAATTCCACTGCACTTCCTATTTATGAAAACAAAGAATGACTAGTCCAAACGTGGTTCAACTACATGAACCTGCATGGCTTCAACCCACAGTTTTCAACCATCACAAAGTAAAATGAATTCAGTCTCAACGACCTCTTGATCAAGGAACACATGACCAAAGAGACCAGGGCACCATAGTACCAGATCTCTCTCCTGATAAAAGTGAAACAACTGCTTGCAGAAACCATACACCTCACACCTGGACGGAGGCAAAGTCTTGCTCCGTGGCCTCCAAGACAACACCCTGGTACACCAAAACGCTGCAGCATACCTTAAAGGGCTGAAGAAATATGACCATATAACCACCACCCTTATGATGAAATCTACTGGCTCCGCCTGCATACATGAATCACCTTCAAGACTAGATAGATTATCTTTAAGCCTACCAGGATGGCACCCTTGACTATCCTGCAAACAAACTAACCGTCTGTACCAGATCACGACACACCTGCAGTTAGGACAAAACCAAAATGGAGATGAAGAACTGTAAAACAAACAGAAAACATGCCTTCTCCATAAAATCTTCACGACTACCGTAAATCTCTCCAACTGATACCGCTGCTATCACAGTCTCAAGCTCTATTTATAATGGAAAGGAACACAAACTACAATTCACAGACCTTCAAAAAGAAAACTGTCAGCTTACTGAAATTACAGGAAGTCACAGAAAACAGCTGAGCTAATCACTCAAATAGTGTGCCTGGATGAAATAATTTAAACATAAAAAAAATATTCTAAAGAGCAATAGTTTGGCATTTGATAGGGTGCTTCTAAACGATGCTAAGTTTACCACATACATAGAGGCTACAAAAATTGATTTTTTTCATTGATTGCAGAAACAAGACAGGGGGAGGTCTTAACTAAAACTGGGGGAGGCCTTACCTAAACTAAAACTAGGACGAGCGCTCTTTGGACGCTTGAGCCCATACAAAGCCATTTCAAGGGGCATCATAACAGAATATGCAATTTGCACAAAACGCAAAAAAGTGCCTAGAAAAAGAGAATTATAATTTCCAAAGAGAAATGTTACAGAGGCTTTTTTTTCTTTTTAAAATATTAAAAAGTTAGATGTGTGTATGTTATTTGTCACATTAGGTTAGCTTTATCAACTGTTATTTCTTAGTGAATATTAGTTGAGTCTCAGATACATTAATATATATAATATGTTAATTTGTAAAACGATACAATCTTCACCTCTAAATGTTACTTGTTAGGTGGCTTCTTCTTAGCCTTAATTCTGACAAAATGCAGATCAATAAATTACATAGAATGCCTAACCAGGTCAAATAATTGGGAGTTATTATCCCACAATCCTGAAATTACATGATGAATAGGTTAAAATAAAAATAAATATGTTACATCAGCACCAGGCCTCCATTAAAAAAAAAAATATATATATATATATTCCTGGAGTCTAGTGGATGACCCCATTAGCCACCAAGGTGGGCAGAAAGGCTTCCATTTTAAAAAATTGGGGGACAGCACTTGCTCATTCCTGTGGGAACACTCCCACCCACCCTGGTATCTGGTGGGTGTATTCTTGCTTCTGAATCGCGGTCTCCCATGAAGGATAGATACCGCTGGAAAGGGAACATTGCCCCCATTCAACCAGTACGTCTCGAGCACCTATCGGTGGCAGAGTTATGCCCCCAAATACCGATCAAAGTGACACCTGTTGCCGCCTAATAAGCACCAGAGTGACAAAAAACATCAAATAATTTCAGGACATGAAGGGAGCTCTTCCCTCGTGTTCTGAATTAATTTTTATAGAGAAAATCCTTCTGCTGCTTGCACCAGAAGGATTCCAACAGCTGTATGGAAAACAAACCGTTCATGTCAGGATCGGATTGGGATCACAATTTGGCCCGGGCACTGCCAAAAAAAGTGGCCTGCATTCAGGTGAAGATGGTGTGAGTTCCCAACATCACCTGGCCCCCACAGCGAGACCCATTATTCTTTACCCACTATGCCGTGATTGAGCAGGGCTGTGGGCGAAGTGTCAAATACAAACACGGTTTCTGGGCTGCATGGGCCACGGGGGAGGGGGGGGGGCGAGGCGAACATGGCTCAATGGCCTGAGCAACACCTGGCCCTCAGGGAGGCCGATTCTGGCACACAATCACCCGCTACCCAGCCCACCATCTGCGTGATTGCTTGGCAGGGCAGGGGGTCAAGGAGAGGCCACAGCTGATAATCGCTGCATGGCATTATCACACGGCTGCCCAGCGAGGCTGCTTTACGCTCCCAGTCCAGTGCCCTCTGTGGACTGGGAAAGGGGAAAAAAATGGTCCACAGAGGGCACTGATATACCGGCCCTTCGGCCAATGCGCGAGTGCCCGCAGTACCAATCCATTCCTGGTTCACGTCCTCTGCATTGTTGAGGTAATGCAGCGGACGTGAACGTCTTGTCATCCTCATAGATGCAGTTTTGGTCCTGGGAAACTATAACTAATAGCTGGCTCGTATTCTTAAAATACTTCCACTGTTTCAAAATTCTTCCAATAGTTCTTAGTAGGGCATGCCCTTTTTTGCATTTAGAAAGATTGTGTGAAAATGTCAGTACCCAAAGATGAAATCCTATATTGCCATGAAAAAGAATACTGCTTATGCTTGTGGAGATAAATTTAAGTTTTCTTATTCGCGAATGCTGGGGATATTTTCCTGGAAGACAGTAAGATCAATAAATCATTTAAAAGAATATGGTTCAAAGGGGAACTCATAGGATTAATCAAAACCAAATTGTTTCTCGTGCTTGATCTTGAAGTAAAAAGTGGAAATTAACTTTCATGGCTGGTATACCAAGCAGGTAAACCTAGCTACCCTTTTTTTCCTTTCTCATTAGAGTAGAAGATAAAGCTTCACTGATGAGTACTGAAGTCTGATTACAATGATCGCTATTACAATTAGTTTGAGCTCAATATGGATGAAAGTCCAACAGTTATAATTAAGGTGCCTAATGTACTCACAGGACAGAACGTTGTGTGAGGCAGATGGAACAATAAACCTAGACCTTAGTCAAGAGCTGTGAATGTACATGGACTATAGACGGATGGAGAAGATCTACAACTAAAATATAGGTTGGCTAGGTAAGAGCAAGCAAGATTAAGTTGTAACTGGGTGTTTTCAGTTTGTTCACTAACTGATAAAAGAGGGGAATAGTGAAAATGGAGAAGCAGTTTCCTATGCCAATTAATCGATTGATTCTCCCGGTTAGACTGCTTCTAGGAACACAGAGGTGATTTGTTTAATATTTTGCACTTGTGCCTGAGCACAATGATCCTCATAAAGCACGTTTAATTTTTTAATACTTTGAGAAACTCTAAACCCAACTCCCATTTGTGATTTAATGGGGCCATCTGCCTTGTTTTGCCTTCTCCTGGTAGGTGTTGCGTTGGCTGAAAAATGATGTCTGGGTGCTCATGTACATTGGCTTCGACCACGTTCCCTCAGGTTATGGTGGATCTAGATATCAGTAAAAAAGAGAAAATAATGTTCCAAAAAACACTACAAACAAAAACCAAAAGAGAATTTTCCAGTGTTCCAGAGAGAAAAACAGAATAAGGGGTTAGCTGCAGAAGCTGACAAAAGATTGTTTTGGTGCCTATAGTGCCAAATCTGTGTTCCTTTTTTGTAAAAATAGTTTATGGAATATATACTGTACTGATAAAAATCAGGTGGATTGGATTATTTGCAAGATTCCTCAGGCCCTCTGTGCAGTCGTGTCTGGTATCGCTATACTGAAGAGATACACAAGGAATACACACAAGTACCACTAACGTTCTCCTTCATGAGGAAGGCCTAAAATCTTTTTCTAAGTTTAAACAAAAATAAGGAACCTTATATTCCCTCTTATTTTTTAGTAGGTCAATTAAATGGAAAGATGTCTGCAACCCATCATATATTGCTCACAGGGATGCTAAAAGATAACCCTTTGTTATATCTGATTGTGTTCCAAAGGTTAATATCAATCACCAGTCAAGGAGAGAAACAATTCCATCACGCACACAAAGATCCCTTAAGGTATGAAGAATGAAAATATATAGATGTTTTGCTGTAATATTTTAGCGGATATAGGGCAGTAAACTATTTGCTCTGCAGGACATTTGTTAAAAGAAATTCTCACCCACTCTCCATCTGTTTTAGTGCTGACCTCTATGAACTTAACACTAAGAGGACCTACAGAATACTGATCTGAATCCACCTTCCCTGATAATATTTTCTGTGGGAGGGAGGTAAAAAAGATAGAGGGTCCAAGTTTCAGAAATTACATTAAACACTACAAGTAAATTATTTGGAAGGCATTTCAAACCGCCAGTCAACACAAGGCATTTTAACCTTAGGCAGCATAAACTCAAAATTATACAGTTAAACCAATTGGAAATACTAAAATTGCTTCTCTTTGTTGTGCCTATTTTAAAAGATGTGGCTGAATCTGTAGACAAGCACAAGATCAGGACAGCTTAGCATAAACTTACAGCGTTCCACAGATTGAGGCCATAATGCTACTTCTGAATTGCTATCCAGAAATAGAGCTAGCCTATCATGATGGGGCAACACTTTACTGACCATGAATCCTTCCGACCTTTGAGACTGATGAGAAGTATTCTCCATAAAGCAGTCTGTTTCATCAAATGTCTTTGGAAATTCAACTGAATAACTCCTCCTTTCATAAAACTCCTGGTGAATTGCAATAATTTTGAGATCCGCAACCTCCTCTTTTACAAGGTGAACAATGGCTCCCCTCTGTACCTTGAGACCGACATCAAGGTGGCCACAGGGCTTCACAAGATGTGCAGCGGTAGCATCGCCACAGAGAAATCAAGGTAGTGCAAAAAGGAGAGCTCAGACACGAGGGAGTGAAAGTTTATCCCATTTGAAATTCGCCAAGCTTTATGCCTTCTCTGCATCACCAAGCTTATTTATATTGGCTTTTCAAGCAGCTTTTTGGTTATCAGATGCAACAGTTCACCTAAACCATGTTCTGCAACTTATCCTCCTTCTTGGTCAAGCGCCTCCCAGCTAATGACTTTCCAGCCCCCCTCCAATGCTGCTCCTCAAACCAGAATCCATCCTCTCTTGTAACCCCCAGCACGGGAACCCTGCTGTGACCAGCCTTTCTGAAGGACCATCCATCCTCTATCTTCTCTTGTTGCACTGAACCGCACTGCACTATTATACAGCGCTCTATTGCTTTGAGGCTTTTCAGAAAGGCGCCCTGCAATGGTTTCAGGAACATGTAACCCTGTGTTGAGTAGTGTGGTTCTCCGATTCTTTAGATTAAAGAATGCCTATTATACTTTAGCATGGAAAAATCCTAACAAATGACTTACATCTACTTATAACATCACATATACAGCATTAGTACTGCAATCATTATTCACATAAGACATTTAATTTGGTGCTTACAGCCCACCAGTGTGCGTGGACTGTGTGCACAATACAACTAGGAAGGCACAATCATTTAATGCACTTATAAAGTGCAAATAAAGTCAAATGTACATTTCACTGCACTGAAAACCCTTTTGATTTAATTACCAGTTCCATGAGTGAGGTCATACAGATCGACACATTTGTTACCATAGGAACATTTAATCAGAGCGCTAAGCCCAGGTTCTTTAACATCTTCGCTATCTGATTGTGGCTCTGTTGATATCAATGTAATGAATTTGCCTCCATTTAATACAAAAATCAAATCAAACCTGGTTTAATGTGTTCGAGGGATGGGGTCTTTGTTTCAGTCTCTTCTTCAACTGCCCCTGGGGGAAAAAAGAAAACTACATAGTTTACTTTCTGTGCACTCTATTGAAAACAACCTTTGATGTAACGGTCTTCATTAATTCATCACATTCTTTGTGAGCCAGCCATTATAAGTACTGTATTTCAGGGGCATGGATTGGTAATATGGCTGACAGCATGTAAATGTGTGATGCTCCAATAGAATCCCTTGAAATTCATGCAGAATCCTGCATACAATATAAAAATCACAAACCTCAATAAAGCAGATCTGAAAGTCAATCTAACCTACTGAATTAAATAAGAAAGGGCCCTCCAGCTCCCATTTTTGGGTGGACCGGTAAGATGCAGTACACTGCGAGACAACACCAAGTGCATAAGAAGCGCAAGGGAGTAAATAATTGAAGATTCTCTTCTGCCGAAACCAGAAATTTTAGAACTCTGAAGGGTATGTTTTAGCGACTCATTGGTTGAGGTATGATATGCGGAAAAGTTACTACGTGATAGTGTCAACAAAGTGTGCCTACAGTGGTGCAACTATGGGTACAACAAAAACTCAAACTTATGCAAAACAATTAAACAAAATTACACAGCTGCTGCACAAAAAGCAGAAAAGCCTGAACAAAGCCGCTATCATAGGAGAAGAAACAATTGCCTGAGCCCTCACCAACAAACCTACTCAATGTCATCCAATGGTCTAGATTCAGCCTGGAGAAAAAAAGACACAATGGCAATACAGATTAACTTAATTATACTGGCGTGAGCAAGGTAGAAAAACAGACAGATAGAAGCACCAATGGGATCTGAAACTTAAAACGTAGAATTGTAAAACAAGATTAGGAAGTTAAACTAAATAACCCAAATGTCGGATACGAGAGTAAAAGATGTGTTACAATGGTCCCGGCAAAATAATCTGTCCTGTGAAAGCAGAGATCAGGTCAAATTAACCAATTCCAAGAGAAATAGGTATTAACATCCTACAGCTAAAGGGGATGTCTTCCTCTTTGGTGCAGCAAGGGCACAGTGCTGGCTCTTCCCCACCTTACACAGACAGCACCGGCTAGCACCATCCTAATCCAGCTACTCCACTTCAGGGATAGGACGACAAATGTCAGCATGTGTGTAGAGAGGTGAAGATACCATCTGAAGGATACAATATCATATTATTTATGCACAAGGTATGACATGGTGGGCTGAACATAAGGGATCATTGAGTAATTTTATCCATTCCCTCCTTTATGATGGGTATGGGGTTCCATGCCATGGGTTGCTTTAGATGTTTCCTACCTGATATTGTATTGTATTGTAATTGCATTTATATACAGTTTACCACCCCATACGAGGCGTCAAAGCGCTTTTTTGGCGAGTAGCATTCTTCTTCGGAACCCATAAAGGATTAATGGTGAATTAGTATAGTGAAATATGAGAGTAATTTGAGTGGTGGATATGTTAGTCAGTTATCTGGATTGAGAAGGATAGAACAGGAAAAAGGTTTGCATTTATATAGTGCTTGCTACCCCTGATGAGGTGTTGGAGCGCTTTTTCGCAGAGTAGCACGTTATTGTGGAACCCAAAAAGGATTAGTGGTGAATTAGCATAAATGAAATATGAAATATATTTACCAACTGGTTGCTTTCGGCTGTTACAAGCATTTGTTGTCTCTTTGTATTTAAAGACAACTGCCAGTCCCTTAATTCTTTATACATTGAATGGTGATCACCTTGTGGCAGGATCTATTACCAGAAAAGATCAAATTGTGCTTTGCTTGTCTTATTTCATGAACACTTGAATATGTCACTTGCTCCATTCATGATTATATGTATGACTCCAATGTTTAAAAAAAAACAGAAGCCAATCGTCATACTCAATTATGGGGGAAAGTAACTACCGACCATGTGAGAAGGGAGACCGCTGAGCTTACTACACCAGGAGGATGAACTTACAGTGCCAAGGTGCTGATACTCATTTCTCCTTTTCCGTTTAGCATTGAAATATGATTCTAAATTATGATCAGGAAAACAGAAGGAAAATAGACAAAAAAGGTATGGAAGGTAGGCCACTTAAATGAGGAATTGCCATCAGCCTGCAACCAAATCTGAAATAAAATTATCCTGAAGGGTTGGCTTAAGTTGATGCACGACAGCAAATGCATGTTTCATTCCAATCTGTTGAGCAGTCGCTATCTGTTTCAAGAATACTCCAGGTACAGTAGCGCTTGGCCGCTTTTAAGTTTATGGCATGCTATTAATTCATAATATATAGGATTAATGCATTGCATTCTATTGAATACCACACATTAGCTTTGGATTCCTTGCGTTATGAAGAGAGGAATAGTTCATGAATCTAGCTATATTACTTATTCTTCATGTGACTTTATTCACGATTAGATTGTAGAAAATATAAAAATACTGGAGTAAAAGATGAATGTAAGAAATGCAGTACTCATATTTCGCATCATGCTCAAGTGTTATTACATCCAGCATGCGCCACAGGAGAGGGTAATCCTCATCATTGTTGGAAACTCAATGAATCCTTATTGTGAATGGAATTTGATTAAACAACGGAAATTCAAGGTTATCTTAGTAGGGAGGAGCAAATGTCATATGTCAGTCTCTGAACATTTACCTAAAAGGCAATCTTAAGGCATATGGTTTGAAGCACAAAACTAGCATATAAAAAATCCTCAAAAATTGGAAAAGTATTTAAGAGATCTGAAGAATATGTGTTTCAAAGGGTATAGATACTTGAAGACAAAGAAGCAAAAACTAAAATAGAAAATACACAAAATACAAAGACAGCAGAATGCAAACTAGTTTGTCTGAATCAGAAATAAAGTCACAAGAAGACAAGTACTTGGAGAATATTAGCCTCAAATATCAGCAAGACAATACTAGATAAAACCACATGAAACATTAGACAGGCCATAGGAGAGCTATTTGTGAAAAGGAAGAACATTTGTGACACTTGATCAATTTTCCACAGTAACTTTTATGTATCTAAAGAGTTCAGTTAGGGTACAGAAGACGACTATTTGAATAAGCAACATATCCCAACTATTAAAGAAACCAAGAGAAAACTGAAGCTCCAGTAACAAATTTTGAAGTGAAAGAAGCAATAAAGAAGCAATAAAGAACTCAAAAAGGGCTAATTGCCCCGTCAAGGTGGCTTTAACAGTCCCTTTTACAAAATCATGTGCAGAGACAACGTCCTACTCTTGTTAAACCATATAGATATAGTGTGGAAATGACAAGTTTACAGTTGAGAGAAAATATCTACTCATTTTTGAAATTTACAAAACAAGTAGGATCTGCTGACTAAATACTGGGCTTCAGGAATAGATCAAGTTGTGAGGAAAATAATAAATAAGGATCAATTCATATTTACAAAAAGGAGGTACATTCATGATATGATTGGCTTAATTTCAGGTATTGTCAAGAACTGTGAAGAGTGCTGTGGTGATTTAAATGAAGCTCAAAGAGCTTTTGACAATGTAAACTGGAATCTTCTATTATCAGTTCTGAATATGTAGTATTTAGATGTTATTCTCTATGTCTGCGATCTCAACAGTGAATAGATTGTTCTCTACAGTCTATAAGGGATGGCATCACTATTATTTAATATCACCTTGGAAATTGTAACTCCCATTTTGAGGAATTGTGAGCGTTTTTGAGGTAATGAACATGGCCTTACAACGATTCAAACTCTGCATTATGGGGTTTGCAAGTAACTATTAACTTCTGATTCAGGTGCAGTCATTATGTGGCCAATATGTAACTTGAGAAATATTTCAGTGTACAGTGAAATGGGGTAAAACAGTGAAAACGTTTCTATTGAAAGGGGATGCCAAACCCAAATATTGAACTTGGCCCTTTAAGTGAGATAAATACTTTGCCATAGCTAGAGGTTAGGATTACAAAAGGCAGGGAAAAAATAACAGAACAAAAAAAAAAAAAGTTCCATATTTGAAGGCATAAAAGTAACATTGAAAACTCATAACACTCTAACACCAGGTTTATAGGACAAACTAAATTTAATAAAACAGATACTCCAATCATAAATCACATAAATATTCACAATAAACGATAGTAAACCATATTAGCATGTGCTAATTACTACTAGTAAACTGTTTACAGGTCTTTTGGAAATAGGGGAAACAAATATTGATCTTGCCCTCAAGCTTATAGACCTCACTGGAAAAGGGGGAATTTGGTTTATGAAACATTTAAAGACATGAGATTTTCCTTCAACCACAGACAAGTTGATGTTTAAAAGTGAAGATTATATTGACACATGTTGTTCGTGATATAAAAAAATAAGTTAATCAATCAATAGCCATTAGAATTAATTTCAAGAGGAAAATGGTTAATATATTTAGTTTAAAGTTAAAAAGAGGTGTATTCTACAAAAATGAAAAGAGTGAAAATGCTTGACACTGACACCAACAAGGCTGGAATTAAGGTAAAGTGAGAAGTCTCATACATGTTATTTTAATGTTAAAGGACTACAGTCTTCCAGGAAAAAACATCAAATAAAATGTCCAGAACTCTAGGAGAAATGATTATGATGGATGAGAAGTTTGTTCATTTAAATGATATTCATGCAATTAAATAATTGCATATAAAGCTATGGATCATAAAACATGTTATGGCTTACAAAAAAAACATACAACATAAAATGAAAAGTTGAAGGCTATACTAAAATTGAGGACTGTATTAAGGAAATATCTCCTCAAGTGACTCTAGAAAGAGTGACATTTTCAGTGAGAAAACGGAGTCCCTTTATTGAAGGTATTTTGGAAATATTTCAGAACTACTTTGATTAGAAATTCTAAGGTGCTAATAAGCTAGACGCCACTAGCGGAAGACTGAATAATTTGCATGAATTTCACTGCACACTGCCCATCACAGTAATTCAACATTTATGAATTGTTGAGTAACCAAGAATTGGCTGACGTATTGAGTATAGTCTGTGTGAAATAGTACTTCCATTGTCTCACTAGGTATTAGGCATATTCAGCAATATCCATCACGTTTGGATGTATGAAAGGCCCTGCATAAATCAAGTAGAGAGTATACTTTTTAATCCGGAAAACAATCATTTCTCTAGAACACATTTTTTTCTGATGCGCAGTAGGCTGCTTGGTAAGGTTTGAATTGTAACTTCCACCATAGATTCATTTTGGTTCGCTCCCCGTTCTCAGAGGTATTAAGTTAGGACAGCATTATCATTTGGCAAAGAGATCAGGAGAGAGAATATTTGAAAGATTCTAACTCTGAGTTCTTTGTAACTAATGCTGGGTCAGTCAACTCACTGAATGGGATTTGTTTAAATCAACTCTCAGAGGCAGGTTCCCCCAGAAGAGTGTAAGAAATTGGAAGCTGGGGAGGATCAGGCAGGATTCACCTGAGAAGGAAGTAAAGAAGCTAGAACCTCCATTAGAGGCTGATGGAGATAAATAATTTTAGGCAAGTTGACAATAAGCAGGTCAAATTCTCTGCTGTCCTGGATAGGCAAACATAACAAGCTTATGAATCAAAAACTATACCGGTGTTCGAGTACCACTGAGTTCGATCCGGTATTAAAAACCTCAAAATCTTCAAAGCAAAAGTACATCTTAAAGGATTCTTGATAATAGCAAGCGTGCACTAAGATCCAGTGTGTAAGAGATTCTGAAAGCATTGTAAAAGCACTACGGTACTAGGCATGATAACAATGAGCCCCATCATAAACAGCATTATGAATGGTTTGGGTTTTCCCCACGGTGGATGGTTGGATCACTAGAAATAAGATTCTAGCTGTCTTGGCTTTTGAAGTCTTTATGTAACTTAATTAACTTCGTTTTGGGGGAAGAGTCTATAACAGACATTTGGCAAATCCTTTATGTTCAGTGAGTTATGTCGATGGCCTGATCAAAGAGCCTAGAACATATAATTCAATCACCTCACTGAACTGTGAATGGAAGCTCTTTTCAAAAATGTGAGGTGCTCACCTCACTTGGGTATCAGGGGCCCTGGTGTACAAATATGAAGAGGAGTCTATTGCTTAAAGATGCCTGTCATTATTGACACATACCTTCATTCACTCCTTTGACAGATCTTACACAGACTTTTGAATTGTCTATTTACATGAATGGCTCAAAGCAAACACTTGACTATATACTCTGTACTTGCCTATCTATTCAAGAAACTAGGCAGGGCACTGACCCACTGGTAGTTTAGTGTTGGGGATTCACATTTGAAAATATTTTGCATTTAAAGAGGAATCCATAAGGTTGTCCTTTGTTGCCAATACTGTTTGCTGTGTCTATTAAACCCCTGAATTAACGGCTCATGTGGAACAATAAAGTTCTACTCTTACGTTTCAAGACTTATATCTACTATTAAAATATACTTGGCCGATTTGATTTACGTAGTTGGTATATACTATCTCTGCTCTGCAGAGCTGATAAAGTGGAAGATTTGAAGTCTAAACACATTTAAGCAAAGAGAAAATGACAATTTTAGATTATGAGTAAGGAAAATCCCAGACAGAGGTTGCTGGGTATTATCTTGTAAAGGAGGTTTCAGTGATCAAGAATGTATTTAACAAATAGTGCCCCCTTTGCTCTGTTTTACTAAGAGGATAAGTGAAACTTGTACTTGTGAAGTTTCCATGGCTAATATTAGAATACTGGTCAGAGAGGCTGCACCATCCTGGAATGTTTCCATGGTCTGCAGGAGGTGACAGGTGGATGGAAGGATGGAAGGACTGTGACCTTAGTGCTAACAGACCACCCTTTTGCACCAGCAGCGAGCCTCAAGCAACCAACTCTCCTAAAAGTGCAGCCAAATGAGCAAAACTTCAGGAAACACATGACAGCCCCTGTTGCCACAACTCTGCATCATCTGAAATGGGCGCCAAAGCATCCTATTACAAAGTGATATGAAAATCTGCATGCACACACAGACAAACGCCTTTCCATCACATTCTCCACTTACCATGGAATAAAAATAAATCATTTTAGTAGAGTTAAAACAATAGGATTCTGTGAGATAGATAAGCCACGTGCCTACCTCAAAAAACTGCAAATACCTATGCTATCTGTTTGAAGGAGACTGAGAATACAGCCTTTTAGAAATGTCAGATGAAAAATAAATGCATGCAATACGTTATATAACAGCATGATAGGCAAAATAATTTACAGCGTAATTTTATCATGCATATATTTTTAGATGAGTACTGCAGAAGCCATACAGCCAGCAAATTAAAAGGGCGAGTGATGATTTAAAGTAGACATGAATTTACCATGAACATCTACACATTCACTGATGCAGTCCGCCTCTTGTAGGAAGTTGTTTTCATTGCCTTTACAGCCACCATAGAAGAAATGCATGCACGTGCCAGAAGAGACATCGAAGTACCAGCGAGAGAAGAGACCCTTGCAGGGGCCAGTGACAGGGGGAGCTAAGCAGCGCTCTGATTTATCAGAGGAACACACAAGAAAAAAAATATGTTTATCATATTCATGGAGAAAACGTTGAAGCAGGACATTAGTAACTCAAAGTGGCAACTAAAATGCATACGATATAACCAACAAGCTTTTGACAACAAAAATGGACATTTTAATACACCATAGAATTAAACAGACATTAACAAGATGAGCAAGATGTTAAGTCATTCCTGGGCTAATGCTACATCAAAATCCCATTACACATGGGGTGTGCGTTTAAAAAGGAAAACAAAAGGGGTAATGGAGTTTTAGATTTCATTGCAGAATTTTGAGTCGTGTCCTGTGTAATGGAAGAATTAAGCAGCATTATAATTCAGGATAAGTAGGAATGGAAAATTACTGTCAATGCGGTAGGTTTACAAGTCTCTTAGCAACAACAATCTTCAGTATGATACTCGACATTCCCCACATCATAAGTGTTATGTGTGAATTGGCACAGCAGAATGGTTATTCTGCCTTCATTATAACTACCAACTACAGGAAAGCCACTTTAGGCAGGGGCAGTGGAAAGGGGAAATTCCTACATTAGATAGTAACTTTTTGTCGTCCACGCTACAGTACTGGATATTAGGTGGAATTGTTGATGCACATTTTTGAGCAATTGTCATAGCCCTCAACATTGTTTGAGATCTCACATTGCTGCGTTTATAAACTTCCCTCAACAGAAAGGTCCTCCCTTGAATTGTGTTTTTCTAACTTTTCCCTTATTAAGTTTTTCATTTAAAGAAATAAGTAAATCTAATCCTGTAAATATACAATGATCACATTTGTGCTTCATGCATAGATTGTTTTCGTTTAAAATACTTTGGCAGGACATCAATGCTCAAAGTAATCATGCTCCTATGATCAGTTTCGCCAATGTTACCTTGCCCTGCTCTCAAGCCATCTTATATTATTGCAGGTCTCAGTTGTACGGACACTTTGGCTGACAACTCACATCCCTATCTAAAATGGATCCCCAGCAAACGCAGAAAGGCACATGTAGAGTTTTGACTTTTTACCTGGTATAAACTGCTCACTGTTTTCCTTCATTTCCGGTATCCTATTCTGCTCAGACCTTTCTTCATTAGGAGACACCAAAGGCTGCTTTCCTGCCCTGGTTTGTTGGTCATTTACTATGTTAGCAACTTTATCCGTTTTAGCCGATTCCATGGTCTTCTTCTCTATGTTGCTGTTCACTGAATGAGTCACTGTTTTTCTATCAGGACCAACTGAAGGAAAAAGAAAACACTGTTAGCACACTTCTGAATCTATCTCCACACGTGGCACTCTCATGCCTAAGAAGGCCTATCTGAATCTCTGCATTTGCATTTTTCAGAGACGCGTGACAATATCATCAGAACAGTGCAAAAACAGCCCCTGCTTTTTTGCCGCCATCTTTCTGAATCAAAAGTCATTGCTGGGAACCTTGTGGTCAGAGACCCCAGCAGTGCTTTCATGTGAACATATGCAAATACTACTGCAACTGTAAATCAATGCCGCAAGGCCTCCTTTCACAAAATATTTTACATGGTTGCTGCCGCAGTGGTAGGTCACAATATTGAGGGTGAAATGGTGACTTAAAAAAATATTACTTCCACAATATCGACTACCACTGTATGTCAAGGCAATTATATACAGGTACCTTGCAGGGGCGGCTCCTCCACTAAGACAGAGGAGCGTCGCCCCACTGCTTCAACTGCAAGCTCAATACAAAGAATAAAATAATAATAAAGCTCAGTTTTTATCATTTTATTTTTGGTTTTGAGCACGACGTTGAAGCCAGGTTAGGTTAGGGGGGGGGGGGCTGGCTCCTGTGACCCAGAGGGAGGAGGAGTAGCGGCTGCACCTTAAATGTGCATGACAATTTAGCCAGCCGTCTTGGCCGGCAAAACAGTCAGGAGCGCTTTGCATGTTCTCGACAGGCTGTATTGCACAGCCTGGGAGGAGAACATGCACAGCCTCCCAATCCCTCTATGAGCACCGAACCACGGCGCTCAGACCAATCACAATGCTGCTGTAAGGGAGCACCGTGATTGGCTAGGGGATGCTGGGAGGCTGTGTGCTTCCTACTGCCGGAGAAGGGGGCACAAAAGAGGCAGCCGGCGGTATGTAGGTAAGTGCTTTTATTAATTTTTTTCTTCCCCCCACCCCCTCTACTCCCACCCGCCTCACCATCCCCGTTCGGTAGCAGCAGCTACTGGTACCTTGAAGATATATTAATAGACTATATTGTAGATGCAATATTTTGGCAGGTCTAACTACAACACAGGTCAACTATAATTTGGTGATATAACACAGACAGTCACTATCTAAATAAGACCCCTACTGATAGTCATAAAAAAAGAAACAATTGTTCAAAGGGCCTTCATCAGCATATCTGACTTTAAAAATAGACGGAGGCCTGTACCATATTGGTAAAATTTCGACTTGCTTCACTTTGGTTGAAAGTGTGGGGGGGGGGGGTTGAGGGTATTTTTATTTTCTCGCTACTCACTTGTTAATGTGTGACATTTCTGTATGCAGTGTGTTTACGTGTGGAATTTCTACATCATATGTATGTCATTTTGAGTGACACCTAACTGCTACTTGAACGTCGCACTAGCAAATTGTAAATTGTAGCATGTTTTGTATTGAGTGTAAGGTTCTAGAGAGAGTGTGATAGTGCCATGAGCTATGCTTGAGGTGTATATTGTCTTTGTAGTTATAGGCCAGGTGCCCAAAATAACGCGTGTGATAGTGTATCCTGAGTTCCTTCTTCAAGAGAGCTACAGGAACAAAAAGCTCCTTTCTGACTTCTATTAGCCAGTGCAGCTCTCTGCGAAGACCCCGTAAACAAAGTCTGACTCTCGATTTTAGGTCCCACTTGCTGACGCATCCATAATGCATTCCCTATAGTGTGCCCATCACAGCAGCCCCTCTCTCGGTTCACCACCACAGCAAGACTTCTTTAGTAACATCCCCGCAGCAGTGCCATGCAAGAACTTCTTAATGACTCCGAGAGTACATAAAACCAATTCTTCGGGTATGAGGAAGGGGTCAGCTTCCAGACTCTAGCTAAGAAACTGAGCTGTTCTGCAGTGCTCTAGAGGCAAAACCAAATTGTTGATGTTATTTCTCTGTCCTGATGATACAAAGGCCTAAACTGTCAAAGCAGCAGCAGGAACAAACAGCACTGGAATGCTGCTGCAACAAACACACACTCGCACCAAAGCGGTCCACTGCCTTATTCTCACAACTTGCATGACTAGTGGTTCCAAAATAAGAGCATGGTCAAACTTTCTTTTCTGTTACAGTGGCTGTCACTAGCACAGGCTTCCACCAGAGGAGGTCTCAAGTTGCTTCTTTATACCACACTAAATAGTGCATCCTGCTGTTATTTCCCTGCATTTCGGAACTTTCCTTTTCATTTTCCCATCAAAAATGCCGCAGTACAAGATCCCGATTAAAGAAATAAATCAAATGATGTATACGTTTAAGAACTCTAAAAACTCACATTTTAAACAGCCTTTTCGGTACAGGGGTGTTTTAACCCTTCTTTGATGCAGCCTCACACGGAGGCATGGGGACTTGACTAAAATACATGCTTTGTTTTGTTTCTACAGTACTCTGCTGTCATATTTTAGTTCTGTCCTTTGATTTATAAAGCTTTCAAATAAAAATGAAAAGGTGCATGTATTTGAACTCAACCTTATTTCCCTACACCCTGTTGCATAATATTTTACCATAGTGATGGCATTCAATTAATTTTACACAATGCTCTGTAATTTTTATCATGCACTGATCAGGACACAGTCAGTTAAAATTGAGTAAGAAAATCCATCTTTGTGAGACCTGTGCCTAGCTGATCTGTTCAATTTGGCTACTGTAATCCACTTAATATAGCTTTAAAATAGACTGACTTATTTCATTTGGGTGTTTAGCTTTTTATCCATGTTCCTGATATCCACACTAGGCCACTTAAGCGATACCAAAAACGATAAATAGCCCTGTGGTGTCACCTTCTGTGATTACATTTCTTCTGATGTCACCTGAAAATGAGAGGGGCTTCACGTCTTCTCTTTCGTTCAGGCCCCAAAACTCTTAGGACCGGCCCTGAGCAGTGCTAGCTCTCGGCGGGGAGCGCGTGCACCTGTTTGAACACTATGGTGCACTGGTGGCTTGAAGCCCAGCACACTCCTATACCCCGCCTTGTGCCCCGGCTGCCACACTTCATAGCCCCTTCAAATCAACACGCATACTCCACAAAAACAGACTCCCCTTGCGCCTCGTTGTTTACTGAGGAAATTAAGTCATGATTGAGACAAATAATGATATTTTGGAAGGGGTGGAGAAGCCTCTGCAATCACTTCAATCACTTTCTGAAAGGGAGTGAAAAAACACAAAAAGGCGAAATGAAACGTTTAATCAAGACCCTTCTCATAACACGATGGCATTATTTACACGAAGGTTGGAAAATGCAGAGCGGCCTACTGCGTTCGAGCATTAGAACTATGTCATCACTGTATCTTTTAAATTACAATTATGCCAAGTATTTTATTTACTAGTTTACCCAAGATGACACACAAAAGTGCATCTAAAAGTAAAATGTTATGAAGTGATAGCAGACAAACTAAATACACGCAGAGGCACTCACTGTCTGCATCAAGGAAGCACTCCCGTCAATGTGTATCTTTGTTGTTCAACGGGCTATAAAAAAAGTTGTTTTTCGGGTAACATCTCTAAGTGTCGACTAACAAGTGTAAAATGTGTGGGCACGAATTTCGGACCATGGTTTCGTCTTTGTGCCAAGTCGCCAGTGTAACTTCACTGCACCACTCTGCACATTATCAAGGGGATAGATTTTGTACACTGAAATAAAGGCGAGAAGTGGCACAGTGGCTAGAGCTGCAGATATTGTAAGATGGGAAACCATGGGTCTGTTGTAAAGTGCTTCAATGTCCCTGGGCCAGGTTCGCGTCATAAAAAATGCAATAAAACGTAAAGCCTATACTATATCCAGCTGTGAAGACAAGTTGTGTAATGGCTATGACAGGGGATTGACATGAAATAAAATGGCAACTACTTTTGAGGGTATGTAGTACTACAGGCCTGGATAAATGCATTTACCTAAATTACAAGCGACTACTTCAAATGCCTAGATCTCCTCATCTCCTAACTATAAATGTCTCCATTTGAGTACAAAATGTTTGAATTGAGCCAAAAACGATCAGCTGTTTTGAGGGATAGAGGTTTAAAGAATGCTTAATTTACTGTACGAAAAGTTGATAACACAGTGTAGAGGAGGTCCGAGATATCCGGCCTGGGGTATTCTCCTTATCAGAATTTGAATAAAGCAGAATAGATGTATGTCTCGATCGTGTAACTAACTTATTTTCAGGAGGGTCTCAATACAGGCATCACTACCAAGGGTGACGGTGGGCTGTGGCACTCAACAGGTCATCTTGTGAGTCTAGAGGCTCAATGGAGGCACGTGCTTGGAATGAAGAGGGCATTGAATAGGTGGCACAGATGATCACTCACTTCTGTACCTCATCCATTCTCACATCTTGTGGGTAGCACAAGCACACAGAATGCTAACGAATGGGTCAGAGATGGTTTGTCCTGTTAGTCATTTGTTTACCCATGATGAATGAACAACGGGTCTGTGTATGATGCTTGAATCATGGCTGCGATGCTTGATAGAACACACTGAGACCACCATTCTGCTCCTTTTCTACTGAAGCCAAAATGAAACCAAAGTTCTTTTCAAGGAACTCCAAAAAAGGCACTTAAATTAAATCGTGAATTTCCAGCGCAAAACAAACCTCTATTTCCTCTTAGGTATATGTTCACCTTCCTATTCTGGTGTCCTTGGACTTACAAGGTATCTAGCACCATGTGTGTCTGGGATTAGTTGTAAACAAAGAAGGCAAACAAACAAAACACAAAGGGAAAATGGCAAAAAAAGTAAAATATAGCCAAAAAAGAAAACGGAGTAATGGCAAAGGGAAAAGGCAAAGCTCAAAATAATAGAAACAACAATTACATTAACAGTGGTCACTAAAACATATTGTAAAACAGACAGCTGTATACGACCAAAAGGCTACATTTTCATTGGCCCCTAGGTGGTTGATGTCTACCGAGGAGATTCATGGTTTGTACCACAGGACAAGTCTCTTTTTGTATCAACAGACGTCACCTTATTCACATAACAGCTGCCAGTGAACTTCTCAGAGTTCTCATAAAGCACTAGTGTTCAACAGGACAGATAATGTGCTTATACTGGTAGACAAGCTGCTGGAGAAGACATACATTTTCCTCACATGGATGAGGAAGGTATTTATGATTTTATTCAAAATGTGTTCTCTTTTTAGTTGAATATTTTCCCGAAATAACGGTTCATCGAATAGCACCAGAAGATTAGCATTTTTCACAGATTGTAATCACTTTAAAACTCACCACAATTCCTGAAATTAGTATGGTAGAATCAATAATACATTGCATCCCAATAGAACAAAAACAGTGGAGCCTTATCACCAAAACAACCATACACACAACAGGTAGGCTTCTTGTACCATTCACCTAAATAGTAACATGAAAAATACACCATCTAATGAACAAGTTATGTAGCTGCGGCAACACTTTCTGGTGGCTGCTTTATTCAACATCAATTCCTCACCTTTGGCATATCCCCAGGATCTAGAAAATTCTTTCCGCAATGCTCCCATGCGCCATTAGGTGACTACATACCACCATGATAGTTACGGAGAAGAGTCACCTCTGTGTGCTGATATACATTTCTTGTAACTTTCTCCTTTTGCGTCTTCATATGTGGAGCGTAAAACAAATTGTCCGAGAGAGTGTGCTGAATTCCTAAGTTGGAACCCTTTTGGACAGTAAAGAGACCACTCCAAAGAATGAGGCGACTGAAGGGCAGTGAAAAATCTGTTGTTATAAAAAGTATCCACCAGAAAGATCATTGCCAAAACTTCTAACCACAAATTCCTCACATTTAGAATGCATACAATAGCAGTACCTCCCAAAGGTGAAGGGTCTGTGGAGTGGATTCAGACCAAAAAGCCCTGCAGAACCAAGAGGATGAAGTGACTTTCCCACCATACCTAACTGTTAAGGCAATAGTGTTTCTTGAACTTATGCACTGACACCCACATCACAACCTGGCAGACGTACAGAACAAGACAACTTACGCTAAACCTATTTGAGCAACCTTGGCCCTGGTGGAATGAGTTGCAGACTTTCTGGGTGGTACTTCTTGGCCAGTGTGTAGCAGATTTTGACGATCCACCTAGACAGGTTACTCTTTTGCAGCGTTTTGTCCTATTTTGCCTCAGAAAATCCCACCAAGAGCTGGTCATCCATGCAATGGACTTTTGTGCATTCGATCTAAAAGCTCATCACCCATCTTCCTCTTTCGAGGGGTGAGGAAGGACAAAAATTTATGCCAGAGTCATCTCCTGGGTCATCAGGACCAATTTGTCTGGAAAGAAGGTGGTGTAGAAGGTTTTACCTAAAACACCTATGGTTCATTCATACACACCGCAGATGTAATGGCAATAAGGAAGACAGTTCTTAGTGTTAAGAACCTTATGGAAAAGTTCATCTCAAAAGGCATGCACAGAAAAATGTCATGACATTTTGAAAACTTGGTCTCAGGCAACTCCACAGGCTCCCCGTACAGAAGAGATGACATTGAAGCTGCTGATTCACACGCTAAAGGCTGTACACAACCAAGGACCCGCGTACATCAAACACCGTCTAAACTTCCACCTACAGCCGAGAAGACTACGCTCTGCCTCCACTTCACTTGCCCAGACTCTCCGCATCTACCGAAGGAGAAGTGGACGGCGCTCCTTCTCCCACATCGCAGCAGATACCTAGTGCAGTCTCCCCCCACACCTCCGGGCCATCCTCACTTACAGAATTTCGAATGACCGTTGAGACCTGGCTGTTCGAATAACCCTCCGGGACCTGCAAGTGCCTGGATAACTTATTGGGCGATTAGCCGTGTTTTATAAACCCTGATTGATTGAACTCCCATTAATGTATAACAAACGCTTTGGGGGCGGGTAACAAGTGCCTCAGACCGTCTATAAAACGCATTACAACTGGTGCCTTAAACAAATTGGTAGGGCTAGTAAACACAGAAAGGCTGAAAGAGTCAACAAAATAACCATTCCCTTTGTACCCCACAAGGCTTTGCTGGGATAACAAAAGAACTTAAGGATTGCTGGCCTGCTGCCGAGGCAGATGTTTCTCCTGAAGTGAAAGCTTGATCAGAGAACAAATACTAAGGCTCAGGTGCTATAGGTAGTCCGGGGTGATGAAATTTAATTGGGCGCAGGCTGGACTAATTTTCCTCAGAACTATAGGCAAGAGAGGTAGCGGTGAAAATGCAAGTTCTCAATAGATGAGATCTAGCTAGGGCATACCCAACTGATCAAAGATACCATGAGTCACTCAGGGATGGAGATGCCACTCATATGCCCCCAGACAACGCCTACTCAATTAGTCCACTTTGGCATTCAGGGACTGTGCAAGGAGATTTGAGACTTGGAAGATATTTTCCTATTCCAGCCACATCCAGATGGGTAATGTCTCCTGGTACAAAATCCAGGACCCCATTCTATCCTGCTTGTTGCCGTACCCTATGGTGGTGGTGTGGTCTGTAGGGACCTGCCCCAGCCTCCGTTTTATTGATGTCAGGAAGGCTTTTATAACCAGGTGAATCACCAGAGTTCCAGAAGAAGGATTCAGAGCTGGTGCTCTGCCAGAGACCAAAAGTCCCTAATATCCTCCCTCCCAGATGGCCTCTGTTAGACCTGGCACCATTGGCATGGGTCTCCCTTCCATTGTTTGCGGTTGCCTCATGTGTTTTTGCTGGTTATAGATGCTTTGGGCACTGTGCCACTGCTGTTCAGTGCCACAGTGCAAGTGCTCCCTAGGGTAAATTGATGTATGGATTAGTGACTCCATGATTGGCTTGATTGGTTTACTTGTCAGACCCTAGTACAGTGCACTGCGTGTACCCAGGGCTTGTAACCAATGCTGCTGGTGGGCTTGCAGCACTGATTGTGCCACCCACCGGAGCAGCTTGTAAAGTGTGTCTCAGGTCTGCCATTGCAAAGCCTGTGTGCAGTCTGGTACTGCCATGCTGACTGGGCAAGGGCACCCACGTGCCAGTCCCTAAACCTTCCCTTTTATACATATTAGTCACCCCTATGGTAGGACCAAGGGCAGGGTGCATTGCAGGTAAAAGGTAGGACATGCCCTGGTGTGTGTGGCATGTCCTAATAGTGAATTACAGCCATTTTCGTTTTTCACTATTGCAAGGCTACCTGTTCTCTATAGGCCAGAATGGGTAGTTTGATTATTACATTTTATAATTCTAACTGACTCAGGGAACATGGTAGAAATTTGCGTTTAGTATGCCTGAACTCAGAATGATAAAATACATCTTTTAGTGAAGTTGGTTTTAACATTCTGTGTTTGAAAATATCACTTTTAGAAAGTAGGTATTTTCTTGTCTAACCACCCAAACCTGCCTCTGCTAGGCTGTGTATTCCTTGTCTGGAGTTTGTGTGACAGGGGCTGGGGGATTCCAGGAGACAGGGTGGGTCAGCACGAGGCTGAATAGAGAGATCTGCATCTAGATAGATGGGAGGTGTTGGACCTGTCAGCCCTAGGGTGGTCTCCCCTTCTATTTTTGTATCGTGCCTCATTTTTTCCACCCTCATTTTTATGTTGGACTAGGTCTCCGGGCGCCTTTTCATTGCCAGGCAGTGTTAAGGTGCAGGTGCTCCCTTCTCCCAAGATGGCTGCCACAGACCCCTGCTACTGCAGGGTGGTCGCTTTTCATAGTAGCACCCTAGCTGCCAGGAGCTGGCTGGGACCCACAACAATGTTGCGATACCAGCCCGCCTTTTTGTCCCATAGTTAGAGCGGGGAAGCTCCTGGAAGAAGCTGGAACCTTCTAGAAGGGAGGTGGGGTTTTACTTTTGCCGCCTTGGCTAGAGGTCACCTGACCTAGGGCTACTTAAGAGTGGGAAGGAAGCTTTTGTGGTGAGTTGGCCATTGGGGTGAAGCAGAGCTGGAAGAATCCACCAGGAGTGTAGGCGGTAGGGCCTAGCCAGGGACTTATGCCTCTGAGAGTGACAGGATTTAGGTACTGCCTCTTAAGTGAGTGAGGTGCCCTGTGAATCCCACTGATCTTGCCCAGTAGTAGGAGGACCCAGAGACTCTCTGCCAGCCTGACTAGGAAGGACCTAGTCGCCCTCTCCATCCCTACCCCTGTAACAGAACCCCTTAAGGGCGCCAGATACATCTGCGCCAAAAGACTTCATCTGTCAACTGAGAACTGAAACCTAACTTTAAGAACTGAGACTGCATGACAAGAGCGAGCTGTAAGCCTTGAATGCCAGAGCTGAGACTGCGTGTCCAAGCTACCCTAGTGAACAAAATACTAAGCCGATTGCCAAGTCACCGGGGATCGACCAGGTACTAGCGCTGTGACCCCCGCGCTCCCTGCCCTGGTCTGGGACCCCCGGCAGCGTGCTCCGCTGAGCACCATATCCTCATCCTTAATTTGAGCCCCCCCCCCTGCGACGACGAAGCCAGCGCGCTCACCGCCGCGGCCTGGAGGCCTGGAGGAGTGCCCTGCTGTGTCGCGAGGCCCAGGCGAAGTCCGGGGCCCCGTCGCTGCCGTCGCAGCCGTGTGAGGAGAAGCGCAAGGTCGGGGCCGAGTTCCCCCAACGTCGTGAGGACGGACGCCGAGACGGAGGTAAGCCCGGAGGCCGAGATCCCCCCTGGTGCGCCCCCTGCTGGTCTGGAAACCACACCGCACTTGGCCCGGGTTGTCCCCTCCGTGGGAATCCCCTCCCCTGCCTGCGCGACGGAGAGACCCCGCCGAGGGATCCTGTCCGTGTCCCCCCTCCTGTGTTACTGAGCGCGGTGCTCTGTGAACTGCACCGGAGCATAGGGACTCGCTCCTCAAGTCCAGTAATCTTCCCCGCTGGAAGCCGTTCAAAGTACTGACTGACATTACTCTCGTGTGGCGCTTCACGCCACCGACTCTGCTTCCTCAGCCGGAGAGACCGGGACGGCGAGTAACCCCATGTGTTATATGCACTGCTCGAAAGTAACTATATGCCAAGGAATGCGAGTAGCGCATTGTGTTATATGCTCTGCTCGAAAGTAATTACATGCCAAGGAATGCGAGTAGCGCACTGTGTTATATGCTCTGCTCGAAAGTAATTACATGCCAAGGAATGCGAGTAGCGCACTGTGTTACATGTTCTGCTCGAAAGTAACTATATGCCAAGGAATGCGAGTAGCGCATTGTGTTATATGCTCTGCTCGAAAGTAATTACATGCCAAGGAATGCGAGTAGCGCATTGTGTTATATGCTCTGCTCGAAAGTAATTACATGCCAAGGAATGCGAGTAGCGCATTGGGTTATATGCTCTGCTCGAAAGTAGTTACATGCCCAGGAATGCGAGTAGCGCACTGTGTTATATGCTCTGCTCAAAGGTAATGACATGCGACTGATTACGAGTCACGCGATGTATTAAATGTTCTACGCAAACGTATCCACATGCAACTGATTGCGCGTAGCGCTATGTTTATATGCCTTGCTTCACAGTACTAGGGGCCCTTGATCACGAGGAGCGCTCAGTTCTACAGGCGCCATGTTAGTGAACCCAATGTGTCCCCTTTCAAGTATTACGCTTAGTTAGACGGCCGGTTCAGGGAAAGACTTTACGTAAGCGCGCACGGCGCTAGAACAAGGTTAGGCACTGCATAGATATCACCCAGAGTGTCGAATGTAATGTCACAATGGTATTATGATTCATGTATTACCTTGTTATTTCCTGAACTGCATCTGACCAGCTATACTTGGATAAACTTGAAGAATTTGCATAATTTAAACGGTGTGGCGTCCCTTATTGTGTGTGACTCTAGTCCATGAGAAGCGTGTGGTGTATGGTTGCTTAACACATAGCCCTCTGGTTGCCCGACCGGCTCGCGCCACGCTACCGCCTATAGGGCCTGGTGACCCCAGGTTCCTACATTGGTGGCAGCGGTGGGATCCTTGGGACTTGTGACCATACAGCACCCTTCCGTGAGGCGAAGGGCGCCACAATTAAACGCCTATCCTACATTTTTTTTGTTCCACAGCTCAGAAACCATTGTTGCTGGATCATTAGTTCCACTGTCCAGGTAGAGAGTGCAAGAAGCCTGGTTAGCTATTGACTTTTGCCTACACCCTAGGAATTTTCTCCTTAGTGTCTAGGTCCCCATCTGCCGGAATGGAATCCCGGTTAGCTGACCTCGAGGGGTACACAGCGAAGCAACTAAGGGAGTTCGCGCAGGAGTTGGGGGTGCCTGGGATGCGGAGAGCCAAAGGGCCGGAACTCCGTACCGCCATTAGGGCATGGGTAGAGGCCCACCCAGACGGGAGAGGGGATGAGGGACAGGAAGCGCCAGAGGCACCTCAGGGGGAGAGCGCCCAGGAAGTCCTAGACATCTTGAAAGTAGACATGTCTGAGAATGTGCCCCCAGGAAGACGTTCTGGGGCCAGTAGTAGAACAGGGTCCAGGAGGAGCGCGTCTCCACAAGAGTACGAGGACAGGAGGGAAGAGAGGCAATTAAAATGGGAGCTGGCCAAATTAGAGCAGGAGAAAGAAAGGGAAAGGGCCAGATTGGAACAAGAAAGAGAGAATAAGAAATGGGCAATGGAGGAGAAGAAGCTGGCGCACGAGCTTCAGTTAAAAGAGCTGGAGTTACGCGCCCTCCAATTGAACGCGTCTAACAAAGACAATGGTGGCAGCATACCCAGGGAACCTCAAGAACCAAAATTCTACCTACCCAAAGAAGTCATAGCCAATTATACATTAGGGGATGACATCATGAAGTGGTTGGAGGCATACGAGGTAGCCTTAACGGCCCATGGGGTACCCGAGAGTAACTGGGGAGGTGGTCTCTACCGGTATATACCTCCCACTGTTAGGGACACCCTGTTATATTTGGCCAAGGCGGATCAGGTTAAGTACGCCCCCAAGAAAGAGGCCTTGTTAAAGAAGTTTGGCCTGAACCCCGAGAAGTATAGGCAGAAGTTTCGTGGCAGCCATAAGCTGTCCACCAAGACATGGGTAGATTTTTTTGATTATGCGAGGAAGGCACTAGATGGTTGGGTGCGTGGCAGCGAGGTACAGGACTACCAAGGGTTGTACGATCTTTTTTTAAGGGAGCACCTCTTGGATAAGAGCTTTCCGGAGCTGCGCCAACATCTGGTGGACCGCAAGCTGAAGGATCCTCGAGAGCTTACGGAGGAGGCAGATATTTGGGTGAGCACCCGGGTGTCTCACAAGGGCCCCGGGGGAGATGGCTCGAAAGGCGGACAGGGTTTCCCCCAGAAGAAAGAGGGGGGAGATAAAAAGGTGGAGTTCTCGAAATGTCCCCAAAATAAGTTTGGGAAGGGAGTAGGAACCCCACCCCCGTCCAATTCCACAAGACCCACTTACCCTGACAGGAGTCAGCAGCCAAGGATTGTGCGGTGCTACGAGTGTGGGGAGATTGGACACTACAGAGGAGATCCCAAGTGTCGCAAGCGACCACCAGCCCCATCGGGCGTGAAGAGTCCCGGGGTGAGTAGTATAGCGCTTGGGGTGGAGCTGCCCTTAGATAGGGAAGGGGAGTGGACAGGCCTGACACTGGTTTCACTCGGGGATAGAGAGGTGGTCCCCGTAGTGTCCCTGCCCCCGAACACTGCTAAATATCAGCAGAGGGTGAGAATTAATGGGGAGGAGGTGGAAGCTCTGAGGGACACAGGGGCCAGCATGACCACTGTCGTGCGGCGGCTGGTGTCCCCAGACCAAGTAGTCCCCGAGGAGTTCCATCCGGCCGTATTGGCTGACGGCAGTTTGAGTCACTATCCAGTGGCTCGTGTTCCATTCGAGTGGGGAGGAGTCAAAGGCCTACTGCGAGTTGCTGTGAGCCCTGCCTTGCCTGTGGGGTGTTTGCTAGGGAACGACCTGGAGCACACCAAATGGAAGGACGTCGAGTTTCACGCTCACACTGAGATGCTGGGATTACCAGGGTGGACTTGCGTGAGCACGCGGTCCATGGCTGCCCGGCATGGAACTCACCCGGAGTAGGAGCCTGGAATCATGGCCCAACCCAAACCCAAACGTGGGAAGAAGAAGGTGGTAGAGGACATACCCCGTGAGTCGGATGGGGAGGCCGCAGAGGTGCCCCCGGAGTCCGCGGAGGTAGATGTCGTTCCTGTGGAGGACTTGCCGACCCTTGCTGACTGGCAAGTGGAAGGAGGGCCTACCCGGGAGGAATTTTGTCAAGCACAAAGGACGTGCCCACTCTTGAGGGTATGCGGCGGCAGGCCGAAGCTCAAGTGGCTAGTCAGGAACTGGGAGGTTATCATGTGTATTGGGAGGATGGTCTCCTATACAGTGAGCCCAGGGTGCCGGTACATGGATCTTCGAGGGCCATAGTGGTCCTCCAGTGTTACCGGGCCTTCCTGCTGGAGTTAGCGCACGAGATCCCCTTAGCTGGACACCTGGGCCAGGACAAAACCTTTGCACGGTTAGTCCCCCATTTTTATTGGCCCAGGATGAGGATTGCCTCAGACGCCTTTTGCAAGACCTGCAAGTCTTGTCAGGCGAGTGGCAAGACTGGGACAAAGTTGAAAGTCCCGTTGGAACCGCTCCCCGTGGTCGGGACCCCTTTTGAGAGGGTCGGTATCGATATTGTTGGGCCATTGGACCCTTCGACCGCAGCGGGACACCGGTTCATCTTGGTTTTGGTGGACCACGCCACAAGGTACCCAGAGGCTATTCCTCTGAGGACCATCACTGCACCGGTGGTGGCGCGGGCACTGTTGGGAATTTTTACCCGAGTGGGATTGCCGAAGGTCGTGGTGTCGGACAGGGGCACCAATTTCATGTCGGCCTACATGCAGGCCATGTGGAAGGAGTGTGGAGTGACCTACCGGTTCTCCACCCCTTACCACCCCCAGACTAACGGACTTGTAGAGCGCTTAATAAGACATTGAAGGGGATGATCCGAAGCCTTCCCGAAGGCTTGAGGCGTAAATGGGACGTCCTCCAACCTGCTTGTTATTCTCCTATCGGGAGGTACCGCAGAAGGGAGTCGGGTTCAGCCCGTTTGAATTGCTCTATGGCCATCCCGTTAGGGGTCCCCTCAGTTTAGTGAAAGAGGGGTGGGAGAAGACTTCACAGAAGCTTCCCCGTGACATTGTCAGCTACATGCTGGCGTTCCGCAGCCAGATGGCCAAGCTGTGGAAGGCAGCCACAGAGAACCTGGAGGCTAGCCAGACCGTGATGAAGGAGTGGTATGACCGCAACGCTCGGACGGTCGAGTTGGACATTGGACAGAAGGTGTGGGTTATGGAACCTGGGGAGCTGTGTGCCCTCCAGGACCGGTGGACTGGCCCGTTCGACATTGTGGAGCGGCGAGGCCAGACCACATACGTTGTGGATGTAAAAACCCCCCGTCAGCCCCTCAGGGTGCTCCACGTCAACCGCCTGAAGCCGCACCATGAGCGATCGGAGCTTGCTCTTCTTATGGTGACGGATGGGAGCGAAGAGGAAGAGAGTGAAGCTCTTCCTGACCTTCTTGCGGCACAAGAGAAGGATGGTTCGGTGGAAGGTGTAGTCCTCTCCCCATCCTTGACCCCAGAGCAGCAGAGGGACTGTCGCCATGTCCTGGGACAGTTCGCCTCGTTGTTCTCCCTCACGCCTGGAATCACTCATTGGTGTACCCATGATGTGGACACAGGGGATAGCCCCCCGGTGAAGAACAAGTCTTACCGGCTCTCTGACCGAGTGAAGGATAGCATCCAGCGTGAGGTGGCAAAGATGCTGGAGCTGGGGGTGATAGAACCTTCCAGCAGCCCGTGGGCTAGTCCAGTGGTGTTGGTGCCGAAAGCGGCCCCACCGGGTACGACGCCAGAACTTCGGTTCTGTGTGGACTACCGGGGGTTGAACTCTGTCACGAAGACAGATGCTCACCCCATCCCACGTGCAGATGAGCTGGTGGACCAGCTGGGAGCAGCCCGGTACCTCAGCACCATTGACCTGACATCCGGATATTGGCAGATTGCCATGGCCGACGGAGCACGGGAGAAGACAGCGTTCTCCACCCCAGAGGGCCACTACCAATTTCGAGTGATGCCCTTTGGGCTCAAAAATGCTCCGGCCACATTCCAGCGGTTAGTGAATCAGGTACTATCTGGCCTGGAGTCCTTCTCAGCAGCCTACTTGGATGACATAGCTGTCTTCAGTAGCAACTGGGAGGACCATCTGCGACACCTCCAGGAGGTATTGCAGGCGCTGCAACACGCTGGCTTAACTATTAAAGCCAGCAAGTGCCAGATTAGACAGGGATCTGTCGTGTACCTGGGACACCTGGTGGGCGGAGGTAAGGTGCAACCCCTCCAGGCCAAAATTGAAACCATCTTGGCTTGGGAGCCCCCCAAGACCCAAACAGAGGTCCGAGCTTTCCTCGGCCTCACTGGGTATTACCGCCGGTTCGTCAAGGGATATGGTACCATCGTGACCCCCTTGACGGAGTTGACCTCAAAGAAACAACCTCGCAAGGTCATATGGACACCTGCATGCCAAGAAGCCTTTGATACGCTGAAAAATGCGATGTGTACAGCTCCAGTACTAGCAACACCCGATTTCAGCAAGGAATTTATTGTACAGACCGACGCCTCAGAGCACGGCATAGGTGCGGTGCTCTCGCAACTCAACACCGAGGGCCAAGACCAACCTGTGGCCTTCATATCTCGAAGACTCCTCCCTCGGGAACGGCGATGGAGCACCATTGAGAGAGAAGCCTTCGCGGTGGTATGGGCTCTGAAGAAGTTGTGGCCATACCTCTTTGGCACTCACTTCCTTATCCAGACCGACCACCGCCCCCTTCGCTGGCTCATGCAGATGAGAGGCGAAAACCCCAAGTTGTTGAGGTGGTCCATTTCCCTACAGGGGATGGACTTTCGGGTGGAACATCGGCCCGGAGTTGACCACGCCAATGCTGACGGTCTCTCCAGGTTTTTCCGCCTTAGTGAAGAGAACTCCCTAGAGGTTGGGTAGCTCTCCCCTCTTTCGGCTGGGGGGGACGCATGTTGGACCTGTCAGCCCTAGGGTGGTCTCCCCTTCTATTTTTGTATCGTGCCTCATTTTTTCCACCCTCATTTTTATGTTGGACTAGGTCTCCGGGCGCTTTTTCATTGCCAGGCAGTGTTAAGGTGCAGGTGCTCCCTTCTCCCAAGATGGCTGCCACAGACCCCTGCTACTGCAGGGTGGTCGTTTTTCATAGTAGCACCCTAGCTGCCAGGAGCTGGCTGGGACCCACAACAATGTTGCGATACCAGCCCGCCTTTTTGTCCCATAGTTATTATTATTATTATTAGAAATTTTTATAGAGCGCGTAGTCACCCTGAGGTATCCCAGCGCTAAGGATCCCTACACCTGTGGGGTCGGGGGTGAGAAAAAAAGGGGGGGGGGACAGCAATTTTAAACAGATGTGGTTAAAAAAATTAAGGGAACAAGTGTGTAGAGTGGGGAAGCTCCTGGAAGAAGCTGGAACCTTCTAGAAGGGAGGTGGGGTTTTACTTTTGCCGCCTTGGCTAGAGGTCACCTGACCTAGGGCTACTTAAGAGTGGGAGGGAAGCTTTTGTGGTGAGTTGGCCATTGGGGTGAAGCAGAGCTGGAAGAATCCACCAGGAGTGTAGGCGGTAGGGCCTAGCCAGGGACTTATGCCTCTGAGAGTGACAGGATTTAGGTACTGCCTCTTAAGTGAGTGAGGTGCCCTGTGAATCCCACTGATCTTGCCCAGTAGTAGGAGGACCCAGAGACTCTCTGCCAGCCTGACTAGGAAGGACCTAGTCGCCCTCTCCATCCCTACCCCTGTAACAGAACCCCTTAAGGGCGCCAGATACATCTGCGCCAAAAGACTTCATCTGTCAACTGAGAACTGAAACCTAACTTTAAGAACTGAGACTGCATGACAAGAGCGAGCTGTAAGCCGTGAATGCCAGAGCTGAGACTGCGTGTCCAAGCTACCCTAGTGAACAAAATACTAAGCCGATTGCCAAGTCACCGGGGATCGACCAGGTACTAGCGCTGTGACCCCCGCGCTCCCTGCCCTGGTCTGGGACCCCCGGCAGCGTGCTCCGCTGAGCACCATATCCCCATCCTTAATTTGAGCCCCCCCCCTGCGACGACGAAGCCAGCGCGCTCACCGCCGCGGCCTGGAGGCCTGGAGGAGTGCCCTGCTGTGTCGCGAGGCCCAGGCGAAGTCCGGGGCCCCGTTGCTGCCGTCGCAGCCGTGTGAGGAGAAGCGCAAGGTCGGGGCCGAGTTCCCCCAACGTCGTGAGGACGGACGCCTGCTGACGCAGAGACGGAGGTAAGCCCGGAGGCCGAGATCCCCCCTGGTGCGCCCCCTGCTGGTCTGGAAACCACACCGCACTTGGCCCGGGTTGTCCCCTCCGTGGGAATCCCCTCCCCAGCCTGCGCGACGGAGAGACCCCGCCGAGGGATCCTGTCCGTGTCCCCCCTCCTGTGTTACTGAGCGCGGTGCTCTGTGAACTGCACCGGAGCATAGGGACTCGCTCCTCAAGTCCAGTAATCTTCCCCGCTGGAAGCCGTTCAAAGTACTGACTGACATTACTCTCGTGTGGCGCTTCACGCCACCGACTCTGCTTCCTCAGCCGGAGAGACCGGGACGGCGAGTAACCCCATGTGTTATATGCACTGCTCGAAAGTAACTATATGCCAAGGAATGCGAGTAGCGCATTGTGTTATATGCTCTGCTCGAAAGTAATTACATGCCAAGGAATGCGAGTAGCGCATTGTGTTATATGCTCTGCTCGAAAGTAATTACATGCCAAGGAATGCGAGTAGCGCACTGTGTTACATGTTCTGCTCGAAAGTAACTATATGCCAAGGAATGCGAGTAGCGCATTGTGTTATATGCTCTGCTCGAAAGTAATTACATGCCAAGGAATGCGAGTAGCGCATTGTGTTATATGCTCTGCTCGAAAGTAATTACATGCCAAGGAATGCGAGTAGCGCATTGGGTTATATGCTCTGCTCGAAAGTAGTTACATGCCCAGGAATGCGAGTAGCGCACTGTGTTATATGCTCTGCTCAAAGGTAATGACATGCGACTGATTACGAGTCACGCGATGTATTAAATGTTCTACGCAAACGTATCCACATGCAACTGATTGCGCGTAGCGCTATGTTTATATGCCTTGCTTCACAGTACTAGGGGCCCTTGATCACGAGGAGCGCTCAGTTCTACAGGCGCCATGTTAGTGAACCCAAGGTGTCCCCTTTCAAGTATTACGCTTAGTTAGACGGCCGGTTCAGGGAAAGACTTTACGTAAGCGCGCACGGCGCTAGAACAAGGTTAGGCACTGCATAGATATCACCCAGAGTGTCGAATGTAATGTCACAATGGTATTATGATTCATGTATTACCTTGTTATTTCCTGAACTGCATCTGACCAGCTATACTTGGATAAACTTGAAGAATTTGCATAATTTAAACGGTGTGGCGTCCCTTATTGTGTGTGACTCTAGTCCATGAGAAGCGTGTGGTGTATGGTTGCTTAACACATAGCCCTCTGGTTGCCCGACCGGCTCGCGCCACGCTACCGCCTATAGGGCCTGGTGACCCCAGGTTCCTACAGGAGGGGTTGCACCTGGGACCTGAATAGGGCTGGGCCTTCCCTCCACAATGCTGGCTCCACCTCCTGTGGTGTGTCTGATGTCCCTGCCCTGCACTGTGAAAGGAAAGTAGGAGACATGTCAACAAAGTGCTCCAGGACTGACCAGAACTGGTTTGGACTAGGCAAAGGCCTCTCTGACTTCAGAGAACAAAGAGAAAAGGAGTATAAATATTGGGACCCAGACCCAAGAACTTTAGATCACTTCTGGGAATCAAGACGAACCTTTGCTGAGGAGAAGAAGCAGGAAGCAGAAGGAGGAGACTACCCATGTGCTGTGTGTTTGGGGGTTGGCCTGCAGTGGTTGCTTCATTACCAAAGAGAGGAGAAAAGGACTGAGTGTGCTTTCTATCAACTTGAAGAAGAATCTCCAAGGGCTTGAACTAGAGCTTGCCTCCTGCCTGAAGTCTCAGGGATACAAGACTTCACCAACCAGCTCCCCCATGAATTTCCTTGCTGGGAAGTGAAGTGCCTGCTGTTGTGCTGGGCCTTCTGAGAGACTCCGTGTCGCTGGGACCTGGAAGCGCGGCGCAACAACGAGAAGCTTGTCGCCGCCGTTGTCATCGCATCGGCGAGGAAGCGAGCCGCCGCTGCTGCTGTCATCATCCCGACGCATCGCCGGAGAAGCGGGATGCTGCCACAGAGGTCATCGTCGCATCACCGGAGAAGCGCGACGCAGGGCCTGTCGCGGCTCCAAAGATCATCGAGTCGCCGCACGGCCGTCGGGCGTGCACGCATCACACCAACGTTCTCGCATCGCAACCAAGACACCATTTTGTCGCATCGCACCGGAGAAGAGTATCACATCGAGGTGCCAGCGTGTCGCATCGCACCGGAGAGCAGTAAGAAACCGACGCATCAACTCACCACACAGTAAGGAAGCGAGCATCAACTCCCCTGCGCTCCAGAAAGGAACCTACGCATCCACTCCCCTTTGAGAGACTATTTTTGAGTACAGTATTGTGGATTTTTGTTGTTCGGTCTTGTGTTAAGTCTATATAAAAATACTTATTTTTATAACACAACCTGTGTGGTGTCCATTTGTAGTGTTGTCACTATTACTGTATGTGTTCACAAATGCTTTACACACTGCCTCTGAGATAAGCCTGCCTGCTTGTGCCAAGCTACCAAGGGGGTGAGCAGGGGTTATTTTAGGAGTGTAGCCCCTTACCCTGACTAGACACAAGGGTCCCTATTTGTCACAGGTACCTACCTATGCCAACTAGAGAGCCCCAAATCTAACAGCCTCCCCAACTCAGCAGATGCATCTGTCTTCACTGTGAACTCTGGGAACGGAAGCAAGAGTGTCTGCACCGGTCAGCCACCACTGTGGATTCTGTGATGTCTCCTTCGAGATCTGAATGGAGAGTGAGAGAAAGCCCTGATCCTGGGCCCACTGGGATATGAGGGTCTACTGAGCACCTGCATGTGCCACCTGACTTTTGGGATGAGGTGAATTAATAGGCCAGAAGACCAAGAAGACTCAGAGACAGCTCATAGAAACCAGTAATAATCCCAAAATATTAGGATCATATTCTGAATGTCCTATAATTGGGGCAGAGGAAAGGCCTAGAGCGCCACTGTACTAAAAACTGCCCCAACAAATGGCTCACACTGCAAGGGGCTCAGGTGGGACTTTGGCTCATTGATGGTGAAATGTAATGATGTCAGGAGTTCCACCTTTATGCAGAAGTGGGCTAAACTGACTGTAGATAACCTGTCTTTATCAGCCAGTGAGTCCTGCCCACTTGGGTGGCACAACTCACTGCAGAGTCCAGGTACTGGGGTCAAGGTAATTGAAGTATTTTCTGTCGCTGAGGGTCTGAACAGGAGAACAGTCAACTAGCCCTTGCAGTCACTTTGGTGTTCCTGGGTTCAAGATGTAGGTCTAGTCCTTCTCACTCAGGCAGCAGGGCAGCAGAGTAGCAGTCCTTCTTGAATAGCAGCACAGTAGTCCTTTGGAGTCTTCCACAGGGCCCATGCTTGCTGTGCCACTGGATTCAAGCTAGCCTCGCTGATGAGGGGGGATGCCCCGAAACCGTTCTCATGATGCTTGTTTCCAGTCTAGGGAAGACCCGGCTTGGCAGTTCGGGCTGGACTGTTCCCATGAGGTGCAGGGTCAAGATTGATTTGCATATGGCTGGGTCCAAACTGGGGGTGGCATTGAGAGCAAAAGAACAATGGATTTAACCCAGATCTCTTGACTGAGGGTGAATGTTTGATTCATTCATCATTCCGTCCATCATTTGTTGCTGCAGCAACTTTTTGTGGCATTTTTAGGATTGTGACTTATTTTGCCATTAAAGAGGGTTTTAAATTTCACTTCTTTAGACATCAAACTCTTTATTCTTACCAGCTCTAAATTGAAAAATATCACTCATTAAGTGAAATGAGGTAACCCAATAATATCCTATGGGAGAGGTAGGCCTTGGAGTGGTGAAAACCAAACTTAGGAGATTTGTACTACCAGGAAATGCAAAAGTTAAATGTACATGTCCAACTTTTTAAATACACTGCACCCCGCCCTCTGGGATGAGTAGGAACTACCCTAGGGCTGACATATGTATTAAATAGGAAGGCCTAGGCCTGGCACAAGGTTTATTTTGCCATGTTGAAATGGATGTTTAAAACTGCATACGCAGGCTGCAATGGCAGGCCTTACTACTAGCATTTAATTTATAGGCCATTGGTACCAGTTTACTAGGGACTTACAAGTAAATGCCATGTGACAATTGGGTGTAAGCTAATTTTATCATGGTTAAAGGAGAGACAACAAGTACTTTAGCGCTGGTTAGCAGTGGTAAAGTTTGCAGATTCCAAAGGCCAACAAAAACAAATTCGGCAAAAACAGGAGGAGTAAGACAAAAACTTTGTGGGAAGACCACCCTAAGGCTGACAGGTCTAACAATTGCCATTCATTAATTGAATTGCTCATTTTAGAGTAAATATTAGGATAGGTTGCAAATAGAAGTTAATTAGGTTTGTAAGACATCAGTAATAAACTCTCTTATGTGAAACCAAGGCTTAAAATAATGATCTTCTCTACTTATTGGTTGATATAGATCAATAACACATACTTTACTAATTTACATTGCATTACTCACAGTTCTGGCAAAAGGCTTCATCAGAACCATCAGGACACTGAACCACTCTGTCACAAGCCAATGTGATGTCTATGCAGCAACCGTCATCGCAGGTAAACTGATAGCGAGAGCAAGATCCCGTGCAGCCTGTTAAAGCAGAACATACAAATAACATTCATGTTCTAGAACTATAGGGAATAAACCTATACATGTTAAATAAACGGAGATTCAGTGGTAAGAAGATATATGAATCAAGGTACTTTTGACTTCCATGCAAAGATATGTAACTACTAGAAAACAAATAATAGTTCTAAACAGTTTACTAGATAGGATTTCCTAAGATTCTCAAATCAACATCAGGAAATGTGCAAAATACAGAAGCTAATAACTTAGAGATGATAAAACCTCACAAGTTGATTCCTGCAGAGAACTTATTTATAATGAAATCTCCGTGCCTATTAAGGGCAAGAAAAAACGTCGAAAATCTCCAAAATACTGTTTGGCTCAAAAGAACAAACTGATTTTTTTTTAATCGGCAAAACAAGCTTTCAGTATTCTCAAAACCTGGTTTTACACTCATGAAACGATTTACTCACGCAAAGATTTTCTAGGAGTAAATCTACAATCAGGGCGGGAAGTGGGCATCACATTCCTTGAATGCCCTGTAAGCTTGTGAACACCCACAGACTTATAAATGTCTCCAAACCTTTGTCACCTGTGAAAGGCAGGAGTAAATCCCTATCCAGGATGGAAAGGTGTGGGGAACACCCACAAAATGGTGGTGGTGGTGTTGTCAGGAAAGGTGTTTCTCCAAAGAGAAAAATGTTTTGGGTTGACAACGAAATCAAAAGGAGCATTGGAACTTGTGATGCCCATTTTATTCATGCAAAAATATATGCTATGAGTTTTTCTCAGAGTACATCATAAAACCTACAGCAGCCTTGGGGTTCCAAGCGTAACCTGGAAACATTTTGTTAATGCCAAAAGTCACAAATCTATAGTTATGCAAGATCCCAAATACACGCAGCTGTAGACTTATTATCTTTTTTTAGAACAAGGCCCAAAGTATTTATTTCTTTGAATGGGTATAAGAAACGGCACACATGACCAACACCAGTGGTTCCCCTTGTTATATATTTAGTGATGATTCAATTAGAAAGACATAAAATATTACTAGGAAAAAAGCATACAATTCAGTGAAGGCACTCCTCCTTTCAGCTTCAGCATCACCTTACGTTGTAGGTTTTACTGGCATAAGTACTGGCAAGAACTCTTTGTGTCGATCAGCAAAATAGGTCTCCTAGCACCATCCATGTTCTGTCACAGACCCATCTTCATTCAGGTATCTGCAGACTGCCAGGCGGTGCCATGAAGCTCATAGATTACGGATTAGGAGATGAAACTAGGTAGAAAAAGCGCACTGAAGTCCAGACTATGATATCCATTGCAAAAAGATGTAGCAATACTACACCTGATAATACTGATTGCGTGGAGCAAATCTGCACATCCCACATGTGATTAAACACAAGATGCGCACCTTGCAGTATCAGTATTAACGTGTGGAATCATTGCACATGGTGACTTTTCAAGTCTTGAAATCAATGATACATATATAAATGGACAGCATCAAATACATCTTAGGTTATGTTATGATTTCGCCTGCGCAAGTATCTGATGTAATTTACTACTAGATCAACTCCCGCTACATCGTCCCTATATTTATCTCAAGTTTTTTTTCAATTCAATTTTCTTTTTTTTGTGTCAATTACATTTTTAGTGTTAGAGTTTCAATGTGTTTCATTTTTTCAACTTATTTTATTTTCTCTTATTGATTCTCTGTTACTTACCCTATTTTTAATATGTATTGCGCTTCATCCTCACAATTATACAACCATCTGCATTTTATTTAATTCAAATTAGCTTTCATCTGTACATTACCATTTTGCAATCACTTAGCTATACCTATAATCATTAAGACAATTTTTGATTATTATTAATAACATCATTTAAATTGTTCACTTTTGGGTGCTAACCCCAAAAAACGCATATTCAGGTTTCAGCTTGTTTGCAATATGTTGCCTTTAATATTTGTATTTGTAAATGTTGTCATTACTTGTAATATTTTAATAATGCATTATTGTTTGTGGGCCACGGCCTCATTTGTATTTTAAACCACTATTGATGATATTTTTAAGTATAACAGTCACCTTTTTTTAAAAAATTAATTCAAATTATTTAACATCCTCTAATGTTATTATATATTATGCTTTTATTTATGTTATTTGGAGGGAGCCCACCTAAAACTTTCCTTTAGTTTTTTACATGTATTCAAAGTAATGTTGAAATGTAATATTTTAACTTCCTCATGTATTATTTTAATTATACTTCAAATGTTTGGTAAACATATTTTTACATGAGATAACTTGCATTCCTGTATAGTTTTTAGGTCGAAACCCACCAGACAGCACAGCTGTCTGCTAGCAAAAGACATACTGGGGGCATGCAAAAAGCTTATCTAAAAATGCATTTTCTCAATTTCTTAAGAAGGCAAGGATTTGCCTTCTTGCATTCACATTTGCTTACATTCTATTAGGTGCCTTTCTTTGGTTTTTAGCCCGAGAAGCTTGTGTTTGTCCCGCCTGTGGAGCATAGCCTGCTTACCATCTCATTGGCAGCTTCTATTCTTCCCCTAGTACAGACTCTCCAGGAACATTTTATTTTTATTTTTGGTGAAGCACTCCATGAGAATGCATGTCATTTCCAGTTGTCTGCCAAGTATGCCTTTCACCCTCCCACCCCTCTTGTGCTTCATGTCACTCTCTCGCATCCATGGGGCTCTCTGCCCCACCTTCCTTATTCCTCCGCATTCACAAAAAAACAGACATTTGCACATTGTGTATGATTACGCTCTCTCTTATACCAATTGTTCTTTATTTACTCCACAGTTTCCAGATTTTATTGGAGCTCAGAACACTTTCCACTCTGGCTTGCGCTATCCCGTGTTAGCTTCCACTCAGTACTGAGATACGTTATTAATATCTCTGTAAACAACTCTCTCTCTCGCGCTGATCAGTCAGTAGTCTGGCCACTTTCCGGACTCCACTTCCTCCGCCACGCTGGAAGCAGCACACTGTGTTCGGATTAGGCGATGGAGCTTGTTTTGCTGTGTCCAGCTGTTCCCACACCACCTGGTGGAGGATTATTTTGTTTGCAGCACACAGACGTTTCATTCTCTTTTGGGCTCCTTTCGACGGCGGTGCACCACCTGAACAACACAGACAATGACCCAGCCCCGTCGCCTGTTACGTAGGAAGCCAGAGAGGTCAGGCATCCCCAAAGCACAAACGAACCCGCAGCCACAGGAGTTCAAGGAACACAGATTTACATTGGTAGCTTTTGAATATACATTATGGTAGAAAATTCACCTACATATGGAACATTGCTTTCTGCAATGAATGCCAAGAATGAATTATCAGCATCAATTTTTGATATGCTGTCGTTGTCTGCGGTGTCACACAAAACAAATGAAAATGGTACCTAACAAGTACCCAAATAGGAATAGTAGTTCCTGTGCTATGCTTATTACCTCTCTAGGTAAGTAACTCGTTCAACATTAATGATGTTGCATCATACCACTAATATGATTACAATTAAATCTATAATTGTATTCGGCATTGTTATTGTAATTGCTATTATTATTAGTTGTTGTATTAGTGGTATTATTATTCGCTTTCATTTTACCCTTTGGTCCTTTTTATTTACTGATCCAAATCTGATCGATCGGTAAAAAAAAAGCACCGCAGTCAAACTGGGGTGGTGTGGTGAGCAAAAGAATGATAGATTAAACCCAGATCCTTGTGGCTGGGGGTGAATGCTTGCATTGTCCAGCATTCCGTCCATTAATTGTTTCTTTTGCATATGTCACCCTAAGTGGGAAGGGTATGCCCAGACGTTCGTCCCGTGCTCACTATGCCACTGGATTCAAGCTAGTCTGGCTGATGAAGGGTGATTCCCTGAAACCGGTCCCAGGATGCTTGCTTCCGGTCCAGGGAGGACCTGCCTTGGCAGTTCGGGCTGGACTGTTCCCACAAGGAACAGGATCACGACTGATTTGTATATAGCTGGGTCCAAACTGGGGTGGTATGGTGAGCAAAAGAATGATGGATTTAACCCAGAACCTTGTGACTGGGGGTGAATGTTTGCATTGTACAGCAACCCATCCATCAATTGTTTCTTTTGCAGCAGTCATTTTGAAGGCGCACAAATTGTATTGTGTGCATAGCATACATAAAACAGGAGGCAGCTGGCAGTCTCATTGGCTTTTTTTTTTCTTTTTTGGTCATGCTGTACTGCACGGCATCAGGAATGCATGGTTAACATGTCCAGGGCGGAGGGAGGGGTCAAGGGGACCCTGGACGCCTTTATTGTAAGAGCAGAGTCCCTACTCGCCCATGAAATCTTACTGACGGAAAAGCGGCTTTCCCTGGACTCTTTAATAGCCAAGAAACGGTCCTCGTTGGGAAACTTAGCCCTTAGTGTAACGCCGGGAGGAACTCTCCCTGACCCCTTGCAGGTGGCGGACCCTAGCTCACAGGGGTCCCTAGATCCAGTAAAGTCCGTCTGCCATAATTATCTCCCCGACTCCCAGGGCGCCGCAAGCTGCTGGCTCTCAACACCCTGACACTGTCTTAGGAGAAGCAGAAAGGGGGGGGCCTAATGCACTCACAACAGTAGTAGCTACTGAATCCAAACAATCGCCTACCAGGGAAGTGGTAACTCGATCAAAAAGATCTCATTTACAGCCAGGCCCAGTAACCACAGGAGGGACGCACACCCCTAATCCCGTGAGTAAGCCTAGTCGCAGAGGACCAACCAAGACCACCAAGAATCTTGAGTGCTCTAAATGCCCAACTTGTAAAACCATAAATGGCTCGACAGGGCTATATGAAGCCACTACAGCACTGGAAGGAAAATTGGAACAGCTATTAGTCCAACATCTAGGCCCGGTATTATTAGCAATTTCCAGTTTGGAATGTATGATAAGGAGGTTGGTAGAACCAATCTCTGAAAAGCCAGATGGGATTTTTCCACAGAGGAGGCAAAAGGGTGGCGGGAACGAAGAGGAGTCACATAGGGTTGCCAGTGACAAAATGGTTACCTTTAATAACGAACTTGATCCCAGTAACTGTAGGGAAGCCACTTTAGCACAAGCATACACTGGTAATAGGCACTCTGGACAAAAATCCAAGGGTAATTCACGCACCCCCCCCGACCCAAACACCGCTCCCCGTAGCCCAAATGAGAACGTAGTCTGGCCCAACACTAGTAACAACACTGTTTGCGCACAGAATACCCCAGGCCTCCCGATTCTTGATTTACCCCCTGCATCCAGTCCCTACACGTTAGTGTTAGTAGGCGTCCCAGGCCTTAATAAAGATGTCGAGGAATCAACTAGCACCCTGATAAATAAGACCATACACTGGGTGCGTAACAAACCACATGGGTTGAGGCTCGAACACAGGCACATCTTAATGGCTAGGAGGGTGGCCTGGATTGGGAATAGTGCGAAAAGATTCACAGGTGACTGCATCATAGTTAATTTTAGACACCCCGAGATGGTGAGAGAACTACTTGACAATCGACACATGAACGGGGGTTTAGAGTCATGTATATCGATGCTACCCCTGCACTTTTTTTATAGGAATAATATACCTGACATTGGGCAAGGATGGCGGGGGCCCTGGCGTCCCAAAAATTGGAGAGAGGTGGCACCTGTATTTGACACAAATAGATTTGCACCGCTCTCTTGTCCCTCCGCATTGGACGAACAGGACTGACTGTTGGAATTAGGGAGCATGGTGCCTGAGCTGGCAAATCCTACCTTGGACAATACTGTAGACGCTAAAGGGATTCCGGAGCAAGTGGCAGCAGCCGCCCCTGGTGTAGAGCAAGGGACGGAAACGGAAGCCAGGCCGAAAACGCCACACGGTCTGGACAAGAGCCCCCCCCTAAGAACGATGCCTAGCAAGATTATGGGTATAGCTCTAAACCTTAGGGATTTGGGGATTATTTCCTGGAATATCTCAGGACTCGCAACCAAGATCCAAAATACTGAATGGTTAGCATTTATAACAAATTTTCAAATCATTTGCCTACAGGAAACATGGGAAACTAACAAAACTGCCCCATTCCTGGAAGGATATAAAATGTTTTGTGTGCCAGCCCAGAAATCCAATATGGGAAGAGCCAAAGGCGGACTAATCACGTATGTAGCATTACCATTGCAGGGGAATTGGCAAGACTTGGGGTGGGATTCTGCATGCCTCCAGGGCATAAAATATTCTTCGGTGGGCCAAAAGCTGATTTTTATAAACTTCTATAACGCGGGACAATCATTAACAAATCTGATGGAATTAGAGGATAGACTGGCCACCCTTCAGAACTCAGGGGACGAGGGCTATCAACTAATTCTTATGGGCGACTTTAATTGCCACCAGTGCCCACATCTGAAATGGGAGGGTGGCACTTGGGATAATTGCCCCTCTATTAAGGGTTGGCACCTGGAGCATTCCAGAGAGGGTCTTTCCCTGAGCACAATATTGAGTGAGTTCGCCCTAACCCACACAATGGATCTGATTGATCGGGGGAATTCTGATGATATAGCCCCTTCCTTTAAAGGAAGAGGCTGTAACTCAATAATAGACTACATTTTCATTCCCACTGTCTTAATACACAGAATAGGCCAGTTTATGATAGTACCCAGCGCATTTAGTGATCACAACCCCTTGGTCATGTCTCTAGTGGACGTTCTCCCAGGCACCAAAACAGATAGAAGGACCACCACGGGTGAATTCAAGGCAAAGGATCAAGGAAGAAGAATTAAATGGGAAAACATCGATGGAGAACAACTCCATAAAGCTCTCCTTGCCAATGCCGAGAATCACTTGTGGAGATGTTTAGATCCCACTGTTGAGGGGACGGATTTGATTGCAGCGTTTGAGGGCACCGCACAGCATATAGACACCCTCTTAAGAAGCAAACCAAGGCCCCAGGCAGATTTCTGCCCTAGGATGGTTCGACAAGAACTGCTCTAGAACCCACAGGGACCTAAAAATGGCACTATCAACCGCCCCTAGGAATAGAGGAGAGATTGCAGCGTGTAGGGCCCGGTACAAAAAGGCAACGAAGTTGCGAAAAATATCCCTACAAACAGAGGCCTGGGAATCCCTGAAAGAGGCTGCAGAGCTCCACGACATGACCAGTTTCTGGAGGATCATAAACGCTCCATGTTTTCAACCCCCAAATAAGCCTCAGGTGGCTTTCCATATTTTGCCAGATGAATGGATGGCGCATTTTAGTGGCCTATACAACCGCGGTGAGTCGGAGGAGTTGCCAAATAGCGGCATAGAATCACTTGGTGATGATTGGTCTCATTTCACGGTCGAGGAGGTCAAACTGGGAATTGAGGGCCTGGTGATGAGGAAGGCCCCAGGCCCAGATGGGATACCCCCGACCTTTTTAAAAGCCAGGTAGATCTCTGGGCCCCGGTATTGACTAGGGTGCTGAACACAGCCACTGAAGTAGGCATGCCCAGATCCTGGTCCACGGCTACGATCGTACCCATATTCAAAAAGGGCAATAAAAACGACCCGCAGTGTTATCGCCCAATTTCCCTTATTGATGTCTCGGCAAAAATTTTAGGAAGAGCGGTTTTAAACCGTCTGTTGACTTGGGCCGATGAAAATAACATCATCGCGGATGTGCAATACGGGTTTAGAAACGGGCGTTCTACCACTGATCAGTGCCTTAATCTGTATCTCTTGACAGCGAAGTACACTGTGGCCAGGGAAGGCACCGTTTACCTGGCTTTTATGGATCTCTCAGCAGCATTCGACTGCGTGAACAGAAGACGACTGTGGGAGATCCTGGTTGCGATGGGCGTCGAACCTGGCCTGATTCATATCTTACAAACACTTCATTTAAATACCACAGCACGGGTCAGATTTGGTGAGAGAGGGGAAGTGACAAAGGACTTTGGGTGCAGTGGAGGGGTGAGACAAGGGTGCATCCTCGCCCCTTTTCTGTTCACGCTCTATATTAATGGACTTGACAAAGCACTCAGAGAGCTGGAGGCCGATTGTCCCTGCATTGGGAGGAGAAGTATACCAGTCCTCCTCTATGCAGATGACGCGGTACTCCTGGCACGCACAGGAAGGAGCCTGCAGACCCTCATTAGCGGTTTTGTACGTTTCATGGCAGACTTAGACTTAGTTCCCAACTTATCAAAGTCTTATGTCATGGAAGCGGGCAAAACGCCCTTAAGGAATTGCACCTTCTCTATAGGCACCCATAAACTTGAGAAGGTAAAAACCTTTAACTATTTGGGGATCATGTTCGATAAGGACCTCTCTTTCAAACCCCTCGCAAAGCACAAATGTAGTCAACACCCGAGAGCAGCGGGGGCAATCATGAACTATGCAAGTAGACTTGGTCGGTGGTCGCCCAACAAAATAGTAACGTTATATAGGTCAGTTTGCTGTGCTAAGACTCTGTATGGGAGCGAGTTGTGGGGTTTTATAGATCCAAGCAAAATCCAAGTGGAAGAAAATAAGTTCCTAAGGAGATTATTGCAAGTACCCCAATGTATCCCCTCATATATCGCCCACGAGGAACTGGGCATTCCCCACCTCGGTGACAGGATACAGCTCAACCCGTTAATTTGCTGGATCAAGATCTGGACAAATCCCGAGGCATTGTTAACTAGACAAATCCTGGAGGATTGTATGAGGGGGGATAAGGGCCTGCTAATACCCTGGCTCAAATACATCAGGGAGGCATTAGATTTATCGGGCCATGCACCCTTTTTCAACAACCCATCCACGCTGGCCAAAAATGACCTGGTTCTCACTAAGGCTGACCACCTACGACATATAGCCAGGGCAAGAGTGGATATAGAAGGCCAAAAACATAGTGTCCGTGACTATCAGCTCACAAAAACCTCCGTGGGGATGGAAGTCTACCTGTCTAACACATACAACAAACAGGATAGATTCCTGATGACTAGATTTAGGTTAAATCTTTTGCATCACATTCTGTCAGTCCCCGCCGGCATTGTGAGCGATGTTAGGACAAAAGGGTGCTGCGGCTGCGATCTGCGATCTCCGCAGGACACCCTTCATTTCGTCCTTCTCTGTCCCTTTTACGCACTACCAAGGTCCCGGTTCTTAAAAACAGTCCTAAAACGAGCTAAAATTAGACAGGCCAAAGTGGCCCTTTTGTTCCTTAAAATGTCGACTGATCCTTTTGTCTTATTTAGCACTGTGCACTTTTTGCAACTTGCAGTCAAATTAAGATTGACCAAAGGAGAGGCCCCCTGAAGCAGACAGTGGACAATTTGTCTGGGAATGATTTGATGTACTCAGATATATTTTACCCCCTTCCATGAATGATTGTCGTATATAAAGGCTTACTGCACTGGATTGTTCGCTTTTATTTTTTTTTTAACTTGTTTATATATAGGGATTTTATATCATTGATTTTACTGGAAATGTATATAATTGATTCATATCACTTTTACTGGAGTCTAACATTGTTGTATGAACTGTATCTTTTATGGATATCTTGTTTTTTATCCGAATAAAGATTATTGACTTGACTTGACTTGAAAACAGGTTACGAAGGCGAGATCTATGGGCTTTGTCAATGCATATAATTAATTCAATCAGCACAGTAGCAATTTAATATGTGTATGTGATTGTGAACGCACAAACTGATTAAAGCAGGCAAGACCATGGGTAAGTTTTATTATGTAGTGACATGCAGCAGAATTAGGAGGAATACACATTGTTGATTGGAGTGTCAGCTACGCCTTGGAGGGCATGAGATGTCATGAAGAGTCAGGAGGTACAAATATGTTGCCGGTACTAGAGTTCATTATCTGAGGCGATAGGCACACTTCAGTTAATTGGGCAAACCCACTGGCCGCACATACGAACTGGAGGTTAGACTCAGATCGGAAACGCGATGGCACAGGCAACTATATTGCACTAGGTTGAGCTTGCCTCGTGTCAAATTTCAATTTTATTGGACAGGTACTGAAGATATACTGCAAATGTTATCAAAGCAGTGGGAGTGGCCAAAGGTGTGCAGAAAACCGTAGTTGTGCAGGTGCAACCACCCAGCAGGATACCAGTGAGGATGAACACCCTTTCACTAGACATGCTACAGCCCAACCAGAGTTACCAGGCACAGGACAGCCCAAATTATAACCACTCCTGCACTAGAAAGAGCACCAGCTCCTGCTGCTACTTCTCACACAACCCCAGCAACCACAGCAGCTCCTACCGCCACCGCCCAGATCGGTTACCGCTTCTCCTACGTCCACAGCAACATCAACAACAACTCCTGACGCAATTGCCACAGCAAGCCAAGCTGTCATAGCCACACATGCTGCCACACTTGCCACTGCAGTCACCTTAACAGCTCTTCCTGCTGACACAACAGCCCCCTCTGTCTGTGCCACAGCCACTGTTGACACTGCAAGAGCAATTCTGCTCCTGTCTGCACTGGAGCTTTCATCATGCCCAGGGAGGTCTGTGAGGAGGTAACCCCACCCACCAAAAGTGACTTTGTGCTAGCCTCCATGAAGGAGGAAGGTGAGACTGCCCTCTCTTGGAGCATTCTGCCATTCTAGAGTCTTTGACTCCTTCACGCCGAGTGCACGAGAACACATCTGGGCCTTGTCCCGCCTTCTGATCCTATTGCATCAGTAATGAAGGACCTCAGACAGCTTATGGCAACCACAGAAGGAAAACATGCGGCCCCTTTAGAGACATATTAGCAGAGGGCAGTGCCCATCTCGACACGGACTTGAATATGGTACATTAAAAAATGATGGTATCTATCATGCAGAAGGGGGACAGATCTGCACAGTTGCCAGGTCAGGTTGGCACAGCAATAGCCGGTGCAAGAACAGAAGTAGAGACACACAGTCTGCCAGATATTCAACAGACTGACTGCGTCAATCCGTGCCTTCACCAACCAGAAGGACGGACGGCACTGCAGGCTGCATTGAAGGGACTGATTAGGACACTGGAATATCACAATATGCTGCAACACGTAGACTACTTCACAGCTAGGAACATTAGCACCACTCCCTCAACGCTGTATCCATCTGCTCCACCTTCTAATCCTCCCCGGCCTCCCCATCCAGATCATGGAGGAGAATGTCCCGTGCTGTCATCTCACAGGGGCAGGAAATACCCCTTCAATGAAGAGTGCTTAAAGGGATCACAGACCATAAGGAGTGTATGACAGAGCAGTTGGGCACGGGATACTTTGGGATAGGACTGTAGGTAAACAGTGTTATGTGAGTGCAGTTTTGGGCATCCAGTAAATTACTAAAAATGGCTGGTGCAAGAAACCCCGCTATGACCGCATTCGCTATGTGTGACGTCAAAGAAAGAGAATATACCAGTGGAAGGACCTTTGGAAAGGGCTGCGACATGCCATGCAACAACACCACTGGGTTCTGGTGTGCACCTCTATTACAGTAGTGGAGTCCATGCAAAATAATGCAGTTCCCACATGATGGAAGGTTGGCAGTCCACACACCAATGTTTGTGCTCAGTTGATCCCCATTGGAAAAGAAGCGGTGTTGTTTGGCGGCCATGCATACCCCAAACGGAATCGCAATCTCAGATAACAGCACGTTCGGGTAGTTCATCCATGGCCGGTTAACAGGACAGCTTTCTCTGACAACTTTGGACCAGTAATGCCATTTGTGCCTGGAGTATGCTCCTGCACAACCAACAGGATGACATGCTAGATCAGAAATCGTTTCTGCTGTAGCTCACTATAAGGAATGGATCTGAGGTGCGTCCATGGTAGTGCTTGCGAGTGAGTGTTACTGTAGACTGCAAATGTCTGGCTCAGTTAAACTGCAGTGTGGAGGAGATATTTCAGCCAGTTGTAAAAAATTTTACATGAAGAACACTACAACCTGATAACTACTGGGTTCAATAAACATCATTTGACTTCTAATTGCGATATTAATGTTAGAGGATAACTTTAGCCCTATTGTCCCGGTTGACTCTCTGTCTGGAGTCACTTTCTTCACCTTATATTTGTTGCCCTGCACCTCCTATCCTCCTCCCAACCAACCCACCAGTCTAGGCCCAAATTCCGCCCAATCCGGCAACAAGTTCGAGGCCAGTAGCCAATCAAAAACTGAGGGTATTGTAATATTTTTAAACTTCATTTTCAAATCATTTTTTAAAATTATTATTTTTTATTCTTTACCCTTGTCCCTGATTCCTACAATTTCTTTCCAACAAGTGCACACTATTAATTGCCATTGTTTCGTTTTCCTACAACCACTGGTAAACCCTTCAATATTTTCAGACCTACACTCGTATTCACTGCGAGCCTGTTTCTGTGGTAGCTGCCTGTGGTTACTTGTCACTGACCCTGATTTAGATAATCACAATCATTTTGCTGCTGTCTTTCAATATGTGCAGCTTGCTGCTACTTTCTGCCCGTGCTAGGGCGGGTTCCTCTTTGTCAGTTGATTCATATCAGTGCTGTCATGTCACTAAACCTCATATAACATGTTTTAACAACTGAGACTGCCCAATCGCAGCACGATCGCAGAGAAGCTGCAAAAGTGCCACTTACCCCATTCAAGGTACGGGGTACGGTTAGCACCATCAGGGAAGGTGAGAAGAACATAGCCAGCATGATAGCCTCATTTCCAGAAAGAAGTAAAATGTCATAAAATAATTTAATCTACCGCTCATGGTTCAACAAGAAACTTGATCAGCCACTATCAGAGGTCCCATTAACGGTGGCCCACTACAGTGACAACTCTCACTATGTGGTATTAGCCAGCCATATTTCTAGAACCCAGCAAATGTCAATTCTGTGCAAAGTATGACCTAGTGTGCAGTACAATTTCACCTACAATATATCTATACAAAACTGTACACATAAGTACAAATATTCTTACGTGAACCAAAAAAATAAAACAAGCATTTGGCAAAGCCAATAACTCTTGCATTTGGGACCTATTGCCTTTGCCAAAGCTTTGCTGATGCTGGGCAGCATCGGCCAAATAATAAAACAGCATCGTGACGTGATGTGTGCATGTGTATTGTGACGCTACTGGCACCTGTGATATTCAGCGGACGTCCACATGCATGATAGCGTATGCATGTGTGCTTACTGGACAAGAGAGTCAATCCAAGATGTTTATCAACGTACTTGAGCAAGCGGAGTGGCATTGCAGTATATGGGGACTACTATGTCCTTCAACAAATGTTAAAAACGTGAGATTAAATAAACAAAATAATTCCGGATGGAGGGCATAAAGGAGGGGAATAGCATCATACAAGGTCGAGAGCAACAGAGAAGATGGTGGGTTGGGAGTGGGTTATTTCGAGGGGAGAAGGGCACAAGGGAGTGATCTGCAACACGTACTCTCCTGGAGTGCTAATGAAAAAGAAAAAAGTTGTTTCCTAAAGTGAGCAGCGGAAGGATACAAGTCAGCCAATTGAAAGGATGGTAAAATAGCTATGCTCCGGGGAAGGAACAAACACCAAAAGAGGAAGGAAAGCCACAAAATAGGAAGCAAGCAAATAGGAGTGACAATATCAACCAATGGAAGCTGTGGGTGAAGCCTGAGCCCACTGTATGTTCTTGTTATAGCCCACAGAGGCAAAGCTTAAAAATAACAAAATGTGAGCGGTACAGCAGGGTGTCATATCTGCTTCATTTTTCTATCGACCAGCGATCCAGTAATTCAAGTCTATTAATCTTAAGAACTTGAAGCAACACCACTGTTACTTGCCACTTTTAATGTAAACTCTCTGGAAGGCTGCACCTTGTCTGTAACAAGGGGTATCCTTTAGTCGCAATTGAGGAGGCCAACGCATGTAGCCATACTCTTTCATGTTATAGAAATTGGGCTTTTTGTAAAGTCCACCCGCAAACAAATGGTTGGCAGTCTTTGTGCATCGCCCTGAGGAGCAGATGAGTTGTTATGATCTGGGCGCACTCAGGGAGAGGTCATAGTCTGGGCATGCACAGGGGCTTATACGCCCAGGTGACCTCACGTTGGCCCTATTTGTTGCTGCTCTCCACCCGGAAACTTCAGAGAATGGCTGTTTCCCACCGACTGGTCCCTTTAATTTAGTTATAATAGAGGATTCCATTAGAAAATATGGTAGAAAAAGGTACATGCTTATTGCACCTGCTTCAATTTAAAAGTGGTCTAATATGAATTTGAGGTAGGTAGGTTTGAAGCATGTTTGGGGTGACGGTGGCCTGATGGCAGCCTTTAGGATTTATCTCTTAACAGGTTTTATCACATTGAGGAGTTTCCGTTTGCTGGAAGGGATTTGATTGTGCTCCATCAAATATGGCTCGCCATATTTATTTGAGGTCAAAGTTTTTACATTTCCGTATTTGTTAAATGGTAAAAGAATATATATCATATGCACATTACATTTACTAGTGGTGAGTCATGTTTGAAAAAGTGGTTGTTAGACCTGGCATCATTGGCATGAGTCTCTCCTCCATTTTTTTCTGTTGGCCTCCTCTGTTTACGATGTTTTTGCTGGAATATTGCTTTGGGCACTGTGCCACTGCTGATCAGTGCCACAGTGCAAGTGTTCCCTATGTTAAATTGATACATTGATTGGTGTTACCATGATTGGCTTGGTTGACTTACTGTTCAGACCCTAGTCTAGTGCACCGCGTGTGCCAAGGGCATGTAAGTTAACTGCTGCTGGTGGGCTTGCAGCACTGGTTGTGCCACCCACAGAAGCAGCTTATAAATTGTGTCCCAGGCCTGCCATCGCAAAGCCTGCGTGCAGTCCCTGACTGCCATGTCGACTTGGCAAGGAAACCTACTTGCCAGTCTCTAAAACCTTCACTTTGCCACATTTCAGACACCCCTATGGTAGGCCCTAGGGCTGGGTGCATTGTTGGTAAAAGGTAGGTCATGCCCTGATGTGTGTGGCATGACCTAATAGTGAATTACAGCCATTTTCGTTTTTCACTATTGAAGGGCTACCTGCCTCCCATAGACCAGAATGGGCAGACTGATTATTAACTCCATTATAATCTATCTGACTCAGGGAGCATGGTAGCAGGTCGTGTTTAGTATCCCTGAACTCAGAATTTAATAACACACCCTTTAGGATGGATGGTTTTTAAATTCTGTGTTTGAAAATAGCCCTTTTAGAAAGTGGCTATTTTCTTGTCCAACTATCCACCGGTCTCTGCTGGTTTGGTGTGTGTGTCAGGGGCTGGGTGGCTCCAGAGGTCTGAATGAGTCAGTGTGGGGTGAATGAGGTATCTACACTTAGAGTGGGGGAAGAGTAGTCCCTGATAGCCTGCCCTCCCTGACACAATGCTGGCTCCACCTCCTGCCGGGCGACTGATAGCCCTGCCCCTGCCAGTGACAATACTGGCTCCACCTCCTGCTGGGCGGCTGATGACCCTGCCCTGCTCAGTGAATAGGCCAGGTGCCTCGGCCTGGCAACACCCACAACAAACCTAGGATGGGGGGAATTTCCCTGCGTGGACAAAGGGAACTAAGCAGAAAAGGGGTATAAAAGAAGGACCCCTGAACCAAAGAACTTAGATCACTTCTGACAAGGAAACCTCTACCAAGGACAAGAAGCCTGCTGATCCAAGGACTTGCCTCCCCCTTCTGCCAGTGTGCTGTTTGCTGGGGGAAACCTGAAGCTGCTTCTTTATTTTTGCCAAGGGACAAGGAGAGAGGAACTTGGTGTGTACTGTCAAGCTTGAAAGAAAATCTCCAAGGGCTGGAAGAGTGCCAGCCTCCTGTTGAAGTGACAGGGCCAAAGGACGTCACCCTCTGCTGGATTGCTAGTTGCTGGAACGTGTTGTTTCCAGTACACAGGGGAAATCTGCAGTCTCGACGTCGCCGGACGCCGCCGAATCCAGCTCGACATCGTGAGTACGGCTCCAGTGTTACGAGCCTTCGACGCCGGCCGCCGGGCCCGATCGATGCCAGTAGCGATGCCAGTGAGTAGTGAGTTCGGCTCCAGCTCCAAGTGACCCCGTCCCGACGCCGGTATCGACGCCAGTGAGTAGTGAGTTCGGCTCCAGCTCCAAGCGACCCCGTCTCGACGCCGCTGCTGATCGCATCGACGCGACGCCCTTCTCGACGCCGTGAGCGCTGCTCCGGCCCGACACCTATCAACGCCGCTGCGGATCGCCCCAAAATCCGAGGCACGATCGACGCCGACCCCTCGACGCCGACCCCTCGACGCCGTGGATCATCGTTTTCTTCATTCCAAATGTACTGTGTTTGTGGGGTCTGTTGCAACTCCAGGCTCGACGTAGCGCTCCTCGCGGTCGACGCCGAACCTTGGGAATATCGTAAACTCGACGTCGTGTGACTCCTGTGGGGGTCACATTGTTGCCAAGAACTGTGCTTTCAGAAGAATACTTACTTTTGTTGCTAAAGAACTATTTCCTAAGAAGAAACTTTACCTGAACTATTATTTTTCCTTCCAAAGAGTATTTATTAAGATTGTGGTATATTTTTGTCGTTATTTGGTCTTGTGCTAAGCCTTATATAAAAATACTATTTTTATAATAACTCCTGTGTTGTGTCCATTTGTAGTGTATTCACTTTATTACTGTATGTGGTCATAAATGCTTAACACACTGCCTCTGAGATAAGCCTGTCTGCTCTGCCAAGCTACCAAGGGGGTGAGCAGGGGTTATCTGAGTGTGTAATCCCCTTGCCCTGACTAGAGAAGGTGGGTCCCTATTTGTCAGAAGTGTATACCTCTGCCAACTAGAGACCGCCGGTTCTAACATTGGTGGTCAGCGGTGAGGATTGAACTTTGCATTTATGACTCATGTGCAGTGATTAGTGTACGCTACATAGTGAAAGCAGACCATAGCGCAGCCACAATCTGTTTTGGTAGGATCTTCTATTTTTGTTCTCCGCTTTCCTGGAGCTTATTTTTTAAACACTGCCAGTTTTGACCATGGAGGATGCCGGAGCTGCTACCCCTGCTGTTATTGTTGTGGAGGAATTTGATAAAAAATTGATAAATAAGTACAAGAAAAAGGAGCTAGAGCAATTTTGCAAGCAGTTTAAAGTTCCTACCACAGGTCACAGAGTGAGAGAGGACTTCCTTAAAGCGCTGAAGGCCTGGTTAGAGGCCAGAAATCCCTCTGATCCGGGGATGGTAGAGGAAGTGGAAGAGGCCATGAATGGGCACGTGGCATCTCCCGGCAGCAGTGTTTCCTCTAAGAGCCTTTCTCCTGAAGAGTTGGAAGACAGGGAGAAGGAGAGGGAGTACAAGTTAGAGATGGCAAAACTTAAATTAGGAGGGCAGTTGGAGTTAGAAAATGCAAGAAGCAAGAGAGAAGCTGAAATGGAGAGCAAAAGAATAGATTTTGAAAGAGAGAAATTAGCGTTTGAACGTGAGAAGATGTTGAGGGAGATGGAGCTTAAAACTAAGAGTTTAGAGTTGAATCCCTCTGGTGGCAGCACTCCATCTGTGCCTACAGAAAGTAGGTTTTATTTTCCCAAAGATGTGTTAAAAGATTACAGTAGAAATGAGGATATTGGTCAATGGTTCAAAGCATATGAGTTAGCATTGTTGGCCCACCGGGTCCCTGAGAAAGATTGGGGAGCGGGGTTGTGGGGTCGCTTTGTCAATGAAGGAAGAGATACCTTGTTGGACATGCCTGCTGAGAAAAGCATGTCTTGTACTCATATGAAAGTTGCTTTAATGTTAAGGTATGGCTTAACTCCAGAAAAGTACCGACAAGCCTTTAGAGAATGTAAGAAGTTGCCTGGTACTACGTGGGTTGAATATGTGTCCTTTTTTTTGCAGAGCCATGGTTGGTTGGGTAAAGGGTAGCAAGGTGGATAGTTATGATGCTCTTTATGATTTGTTTGCATGGGAGCACTTGTCTAATAACTGTTTTCCAGAGCTATGCCAGCACCTTATTGATAGCAAGATATCTAACCCTAGAAAACTTGCTGAGGAGGGGGACCGCTGGGTCAGTACCAGGGTCCACAAGGGTCCACTGGGAGACTCAGCCAAAGGTGGGCAGGGTCCCCAGCAGAAGAGTGGGGGGGACAGGGGTAAACAGAGGGAGTTTCAGAAAGGGCCCCAAAGTAATCCCCAAGGGAACCAAGTGAAGGGTTCCCAGCCTCCCCCTGTAAAGAAGACAGAGGTCCCGACAGGTAAACCTGTTCCCAGGGGCCCAATGACCTGCTACGTCTGTAAGCAGGTGGGACACCGTTATTATGATCCCAGTGTCCCATGAAGGATTCGAATGCACCACCGCGTGCACCCCCCCGTCAGGTTTCGAATGTAGCCCTGGGAGGGAGCGAGATGGGTGCCCCCGGTGGGTGGGGTCCCGCAGAAATGTCCCTGGTCTCTTTAGGAGACGTGGAAATGGTCCCTCCAACCCCTCTGCCTAATAACACTAAGAAATATAGGCAGTGGGTGACCATTAATGGCCATAGGGTGGAAGCTCTCAGAGACACCGGAGCAAGTGTGACAGCTGTCAAGTGTCATTTGGTGTCCAGAGAGCAGGTGGTCCTTCATGCATTCTACCCCGTTGTAGCTGCTGTCAACTCACAGAGTAAGTGTGAGGTAGCTCAAGTTCCTTTTGAGTGGGGGGGGGGGTCTCAGGTACTCTTCAGGTTGCTGTGAGGCCCGCCATGCCTGTTGATTGTCTCCTGGGCAATGATTTGGAGGACTCCCCTTGGGCTAAGGTGGAGCGAAAAGTGCATCTGGAAATGTTGGGTCTGCCGGAGTGGGTGTGTGCGACCACCCGGTCCATGTCAGCTAGTAAGGGTGTTGATGGGGTCCTGGAGCCTGAAAGTATGGCCCAGGACCCAACCATGAAGAGAAGAGGCAGGGTGCGTGGGAAACCGTCCCCCACCGTTCCCACGGTCCAGGAGGGAGCAGACCCTGAGGGGGATGCCCTGGAACCTACAAGGGAACAAGTGGCTGAACTGGGAGACCTGCCCGAGCTGACCCATTGGCAGCAGGATGGTGGTCCCTCCAGGGAGGAATTTTGTGCTGAACAGAAAGTGTGCCCTTCTCTTGTGGGTATGAGGCAGCAGGCCTCAGCCCAAGCGACAAGTGATCAGTCACGATCACATTGGATTTACTGGGAGAACGACCTCCTGTATAGCGAGCCTAAGGCTGCTGAGCCCGGGTCAGCCCGTGTGCTGGTGGTAACCCAGCGCTTCAGAGCCTTCCTACTGGGGTTGGCTCATGACGTTCCATTAGCTGGACATCTGGGGCAGGACAAGACTTATGACAGGCTTGTCACCCATTTTTATTGGCCTCAGATGAGAAGGGATTCAGACATCCATTGTAGGACCTGCCAAACTTGTCAGGCAAGTGGGAAAAGTGGGCGGAAGCAGAAGGCTCCCCTCCAACCTTTTCCCGTAGTCAGTACCCCCTTTGAGCGAGTGGGGATTGACATTGTGGGGCCACTGGACCCCAAGACAGCCATGGGCAACAGGTTTATCCTGGTCTTGGTGGACCATGCCACCCGGTACCCGGAAGCCATCCCTCTCCGCACAGTGACGTACCCCGTGGTGGGACGGGCACTGATGGGTGTTTTCTCCTGCATGGGGTTCCCCAGAGAGGTGGTGTCAGACCGGGGCACCAACTTCATTTCTAATTATATGAAGTCTCTGTGGAAGGAGTGTGCGGTAACCTACAAGTTTACCACTCCTTACCACCCTCAAGGTAATGGGCTGGTTGAGAGATTCAACCGGACCCTAAAAGGCATGATTATGGGTCTTGAAGAACCAATAAGGCGTAAATGGGACGTCCTCTTACCATGCCTGCTGTTTGCTTACCGTGAGGTGCCACAAAAGTCTCTTGGGTTCAGTCCCTTTGAGCTTTTGTATGGACACCCGGTAAGAGGGCCTTTGAGTCTGGTCAAAGAAGGCTGGGAGCAATCTCCCAGGAAACCTCCCCAGGATGTATACAGTTACATGCTGGCCTTTAGGAACCAGACTCGGCGCTTCAGAGATCTTGCTCAGGCAAATCTGGAGGCCAGCCAGGAAGAGATGAAGCGGTGGTACGACCAGATTGCCACTCTGGTTGAGCTTTAACCTGGTCAGAAAGTTTGGGTCATGGCCCCTGTAGAACCTTGTGCGCTCAAGGACAGGTGGACTGGACCATTTGAGGTTGTGGAGAAAAAGAGCAATGTCACCTACTTGGTGGACTTGAAGTCTCCCAGGAACCCCTTGAGGGTCCTGCATGTCAACCGGTTAAAGCCCCACTTAGAAAGGTCCGAAGTGGGCATGCTCCTAGCCACAGATGCTGGAATGGAGGAGAAGAGTGACCCTCTTCCTGACCTCCTGTGTGCAAAAGAGCAAGATGGGTCAGTGGATGGTGTTGTCCTCTCTGACACACTGACCCCTGAGCAGCAGCAAGATTGTCGCCATCTGCTGGGACAATTCCCTGATCTGTTCTCCTTAATCCCTGGTGTCACTCAGTGGTGTGTCCACGATGTGGACACGGGGACAGCACTCCTGTGAGGCACAAGGCCTACAGGGTGACTGACAAGGTCAGAGCATACATCAAGGAGGAGGTCTCCAAGATGTTTGCCCTAGGGGTGGTTGAGTCCTCTAGCAGTCCTTGGGCCAGCCCAGTGGTCTTGGTCCCAAAGGCTGCAGCGCCTGGTGCTTCACCAGAACTTCGGTTCTGTGTGGATTACCGGGGACTCAATTCGGTCACCAAGACTGAAGCGCACCCCATCCCCAGTGCTGATGAGCTCATAGATCGGTTGGGGGCTGCCCGGTACCTTAGTACGTTTGATCTAACGTCTGGGTACTGGCAGATCGCCTTGACTGATGGGGCAAAAGAGAGGTCTGCATTCTCCACACCAGATGGGCACTACCAGTTCCGGGTTATGCCCTTTGGGATGAATAATGCCCCTGCCACATTCCAGAGGTTGGTCAACCAGGTATTGGCTGGACTGGAGGATTTCAGCGCCGCCTACCTGGACGACATAGCAGTGTTCAGCGCCAGCTGGGAGGAACACTTGCGCCACCTCCAGGAAGTGTTGTTAGCCCTGCGCAGAGCAGGCCTCACAATCAAGGCCAGTAAGTGCCAGATTGGGCAGGGTTAAGTGGTGTACTTGGGGCACCAAGTAGGGAGCGGCAAGGTGGCACCCTGCAACCCAAGATAGATACCATCCTTGCACTGGTCTCTCCCCTGAGGCGGAAGCCGGGGGATTTTACTTAGCGTTTAGCAATTTTATCGCATAGTTTTTAACTTTGATGTATACTTTGCTGTTTAACCTTTTTAAATCCTTTTAAACCCTAATTGCTGCTACTTACTTGTTCGCCGCCTTGCCATCACTCCTCGCGCGTTCTGTCACACTCTCGCGCTGTGAAGGAAGGGGCCGGCCATCTTGGGTGAGGGAGGGGTAGCGCTGCAGCTGCTCGACGCCTCACGCCCTCCCAGAGTACTTAACCAGCTAGTTTTTGCATCGCGCTGACTTGCACTGGTCTCGCCCCTGAGGCGGAAGCCGGGGGATTTTACTTAGCGTTTAGCAATTTTATCGCATAGTTTTTAACTTTGATGTATACTTTGCTGTTTAACCTTTTTAAATCCTTTTAAACCCTAATTGCTGCTACTTACTTGTTCGCCGCCTTGCCATCACTCCTCGCGCGTTCTGTCACACTCTCGCGCTGTGAAGGAAGGGGCCGGCCATCTTGGGTGAGGGAGGGGTAGCGCTGCAGCTGCTCGACGCCTCACGCCCTCCTCACACGGATAAATGGGAAGGTAAACTCGTCCGCGCAGCGGGCGAGTGCAGCGGGCGCGCCAAAGGCAAGCCCGTCTGCGCCCGTCCGCGCCTGTTCCGGGCCAGGGGGCCACGACCCCTGTTGTATTCTCCTCACAAATCAAGCAAACATATGACCGCTCAACTCTTATGAGGCTCCAACCCGCCCCCTCCTCACAATGTATCATATATGATCCTTTACTATTAAATAAGGACGCCTACTTGACCTGCCCACACTGCAGCATCATGATCCGGACTTATAACACCATGGTGGCTGTCAATCAGCAGAATGACACCAATGAAGTGGTCACTCTGATGGCACTTATTAATGCGCGCTCCTTAGTTAAACACAGCCAAGAAATTGCTGACCTTATTATCGACAATAACTTGGATGTACTGTACATCACGGAAACCTGGGCAGATGACGCTTCAGGCCCCGATCTTGCTGTAGCAGTTCCTTCTGGTTATAAAGTCTACCGACAGGACAGGCTTGGAAAAAAGGGTGGGGGGCTAGCGATCATAATTCGAGAGTACCTCGAAGTTCGAACCTCACCCATCCCTGTCACTACTTGTGAAGCTATGTATTTCGATATAAAACTTACAGCCCTCTATAATTTTAAGGGTGTACTTCTATATCGTCCCCCGGGGACCAAAGCAAACTTCCTCACTAACCTCAGCGTTATAACAGAGGTCATAGCCACAGAAGCATCGGTTACAATGATGGGCGATGTGAATTTTCATCTAGAACAACTGGAGGACAGGGACACCGCTGCCCTCATTTCGGACCTAGAAATCATGGGTCTCAGACAATTAGTCACCGCCCCTACTCACAAAGCAGGACACACGCTGGATGGTATTTTCTCCAACGCAGAGGGCCTACATATATCACACATCTCGCCCATGCCTTGGACGGATCACTATGCCATTTTCAGCGCTTTAAAAATTAAGGAAGCAGCGAAGAGCAAGGCTGTATCTTCTATAACATCCCCCTTTAAAGTTTGGAAGAATCTAGACCAGGATAAACTCGTAGCATTACTAGATGAAACCTGCCCTATCTTATCTGCTGATCCTATCACCGCTAACAACCAATTTCACGATTGGTTCAGCAAGGCTTCAAATCATCTGGTACCCATTAAACGTTACTCCAGGAACAGAAGCACTCCTACTGCTCCGTGGTTCACCGATGAACTAAGAGCCTTAAAACAAATAAGCAGGAACAAGGAAAGGCAATGGCGCAGAAGCTATGACCCCAAAAATAAGATTATCTACAAAGAATCCTTGGCCACTTATAAATCCACGATTGTGGCTACCAAAAAAATATATTTTTCCGAGCAAATCGAAACATCTAAAAATTCTAGTAGACAACTGTTCACCATTACAAAAACTTTGACTGGTAATGCGCCAGATCTACATCCTCCCCCGTCCCAATTACTTTGTGACGCGTTGTCAGAATTTTTCTACTCTAAGGTTAATAACATCTACCAAGCCTTTTCTTCTCAAAATTACATCAGCAAAGTTCCCCCTGCTTATACCAGCCCCAGTAGTTCCATGACCAGCTTTAGGACCCTTTCCACCGATCAGATGATCACTATCATGAAATCTATTAAATCAGGCTCGGCCTTGGATCCCTGCCCTCCTGCAGTATTTTCCATGGCGATGGACACTACCGCCCCTGTCATCACCCAGGTCTGTAATTCCATACTGACCTCTGGGATCTACCCTAACTGCCTTAAAAACACGCTGATTAAACCTCTATTGAAAAAACCCAGTCTTGACACTGAAGAGCTCAAGAACTACAGGCCCATAGCTAGTCTTCCCTTCCTAGCTAAAGTGGCAGAAAAGGCGATGAATCAGCAGCTCTCAGAATACCTAGAGACAAATCTGCTCTTGGATGACACACAGTACGGTTTCCGTAAATACCACGGCACAGAAACTGCCCTTCTCAAGGCAGCCGATGATATTAGAACCACTCGTGATCAGGGCATGACAGCGTTGCTTGTACTGCTGGATCTCTCGGCAGCTTTTGATACGGTCGACCACAAGATCCTGGTCGACCGTGTTGGGAAGAAGGGTATTGACTATCTGGCTAGAGAGTTGCTCTCGTCTTTTCTAGCCGACAGAACTCAGGTGGTCACCCTGGGACCATATAAGTCAGCTAAGCTGTCGCTCCCGTGTGGGGTTCCCCAAGGCTCATCCCTGAGTCCGACGCTATTTAATATCTATGTGTCGGACCTTGCAAGTATAATAAAGGCATCTGGGATGAGCCTAACTTCTTATGCTGATGATACACAATTGGTATTGGCCATTAAAGATAAAGGGACGGAAGTGGCAGAACGCTTTCAAAATACCATGAGCCTGATAGGAGAGTGGATGGCAGGGAACTGCCTAAAGCTCAACTGCGATAAAACGGAGGTGGTCATCTTTGGACCCCTCTCTCCGATCTGGCCTGCTTTTTGGTGGCCCCCCGAGTTCAGCACTCCACCCAATCCGACCTCCAAGGTTAGGAACCTAGGGATTATTTTTGATGATCATCTCAACTTTATGGCACATGCCAATAAAGTAGCAGCTACCGCTCACCACAAATTAAAGATGATAAGAAAAATCATGCCAGTTCTCCCAGATGCTGCTGCCAAAACTCTGGTGACCTCCCTGGTCCTTCCCTCTTTGGACTACTGTAACTCGCTTTTTCTTAATGGTCAAATCAGAATTATAAAAAAACTACAAACCAAACAGAACACGGCAGCACACCTCCTGACAAGAACACCCAAGTTTGCACCCATCTCGGACACCATCAGGACACTCCACTGGTTAACCATCAAGAACAGGATCACTTTCAAATCTCTTTGTATAATTTATAAAACCCTACATGATCAAGGTCCACGCCCTCTCAAGGACCAACTTAAACTTTATAGACCAACTAGACAACTCAGATCCATGACTCTTAATAATCTAGTGGTCCCACGCTCTAAAACTGTCTCATGGGGTGACCGCCGCTTTACGGTAGCAGCTCCCAAGATCTGGAATATGCTTCCTCATCATATCAGATCCAGCAAATCATTATTTCAGTTTCCCAAGAGCCTGAAAACTTGGTTGTTTAACCAGTAATCCCCCTGGTCTTTCCAATGCTGTGGAGATTCAGTCGTTCAGTCTAGCGCCGAGACGCCTACGGGTATTCGTTCGCGCTCTATAAATGCCAAAATTAAATTAAATTAAATTAAATTAAATTAAATTAAATCCTGGCTTGGGAACCGCCCAAAACCCAGACTCAGGTGAGAGCCTTCTTGGGTCTCACGGGTTACTACAGGAGGTTTGTCAAGGGGTATGGCAACATTGTGCACCCCTTGACCTCGCTGACTTCCAGGAAGCAGCCAAGACTTGTGATCTGGACTGACGCCTGTCAGGAAGCCTTTGACACCCTGAAAACTGCAATGTGGACAGCACCGGTCCTCCAGACGCCCAACTTTTCCAAAGAGTTCATTGTCCAGACGGACGCTTCAGAGCATGGTGTGGGGGCTGTTCTAGCACAGATAAATGAGGAGGGCCGAGACTTACCTGTAGCCTTCATCAGCCGGAGGTTACTTCCCAGGGAACAGAGGTGGAGTGCAATAGAGCGTGAGGCATTTGCTGTGGTCTGGGCGCTGAAGAAGCTAAGACCCTACCTGTTTGGGACTCACTTCCGGGTTCAGACAGACCACAGGCCCCTCAGATGCAGATGAGTGGTGAAAACCCAAAGCTGTTGAGGTGGTCCATTTCCCTACAGGGGATGGACTTTACGGTGGAACACCGCCCTGGTACAGATCACGCCAATGCTGATGGTCTGTCCAGATTTTTCCGCCTTAGTGAGGAGGACTCCCTGGGTGAAGGGTAGTTCTCCCCACATTTCAGCTGGAGGGGACACGTGTTAGACCTGGCATCATTGGCATGAGTCTCTCCTCCATTTTTTTCTGTTGGCCTCCTCTGTTTACGATGTTTTTGCTGGAATATTGCTTTGGGCACTGTGCCACTGCTGATCAGTGCCACAGTGCAAGTGCTCCCTATGTTAAATTGGTAGATTGATTGGTGTTACCATGATTGGCTTGGTTGACTTACTGTTCAGACCCTAGTCTAGTGCACCGCGTGTGCCAAGGGCATGTAAGTTAACTGCTGCTGGTGGGCTTGCAGCACTGGTTGTGCCACCCACAGAAGCAGCTTATAAAATGTGTCCCAGGCCTGCCATCGCAGAGCCTGCGTGCAGTCCCTGACTGCCATGTCGACTTGGCAAGGAAACCTACTTGCCAGTCTCTAAAACCTTCACTTTGCCACATTTCAGACACCCCTATGGTAGGCCCTAGGGCTGGGTGCATTGTTGGTAAAAGGTAGGTCATGCCCTGATGTGTGTGGCATGACCTAATAGTGAATTACAGCCATTTTCGTTTTTCACTATTGAAGGGCTACCTGCCTCCCATAGGCCAGAATGGGCAGACTGATTATTAACCCCATTATAATCTATCTGACTCAGGGAGCATGGTAGCAGGTCGTGTTTAGTATCCCTGAACTCAGAATTTAATAACACACCCTTTAGGATGGATGTTTTTTAAATTCTGTGTTTGAAAATAGCCCTTTTAGAAAGTGGCTATTTTCTTGTCCAACTATCCACCGGTCTCTGCTGGTTTGGTGTGTGTGTCAGGGGCTGGGTGGCTCCAGAGGTCTGAATGAGTCAGTGTGGGGTGAATGAGGCATCTACACTTAGAGTGGGGGAAGAGTAGTCCCTGATAGCCTGCCCTGCCTGACACAATGCTGGCTCCACCTCCTGCCGGGCGACTGATAGCCCTGCCCCTGCCAGTGACAATACTGGCTCCACCTCCTGCTGGGCGGCTGATGACCCTGCCCTGCTCAGTGAATAGGCCAGGTGCGTCGGCCTGGCAACACCAACAACAAACCTAGGATGGGGGGAATTTCCCTGCGTGGACAAAGGGAACAAAGCAGAAAAGGGGTATAAAAGAAGGACCCCTGAACCAAAGAACTTAGATCACTTCTGACAAGGAAACCTCTACCAAGGACAAGAAGCCTGCTGATCCAAGGACTTGCCTCCCCCTTCTGCCAGTGTGCTGTTTGCTGGGGCGAACCTGAAGCTGCTTCTTTATTTTTGCCAAGGGACAAGGAGAGAGGAACTTGGTGTGTACTCTCAAGCTTGAAAGAAAATCTCCAAGGGATGGAAGAGTGCCAGCCTCCTTTTGAAGTCACAGGGCCAAAAGACTTCATTCTCTGCTGGATTGCTAGCTGCTGGAACGTGTTGTTTCCAGTACATAGGGGAAATCTGCAGTCTCGACGTCGCCGGATGCCGCCGAATCCAGCTCGACATCGTGAGTACGGCTCCAGTGTTACGAGCCTTCGACGCCGGCCGCCGGGCCCGATCGACGCCAGTAGCGACGCCAGTGAGTAGTGAGTTCGGCTCCAGCTCCAAGTGACCCCGTCACGACGCCGGTATCGGCGCCAGTGAGTAGTGAGTTCGGCTCCAGCTCCAAGCGACCCCGTCTCGACGCCGCTGCTGATCGCATCGACGCGACGCCCTTCTCGACGGCGTGAGCGCTTCTCCGGCCCGACACCTCTCGACGCCGCTGCGGATCGCCCCGAAATCCGAGGCACGATCGACGCCGACCCCTCGACGCCGTGGATCATCGTTTTCTTCATTCCAAAGGTACTGTGTTTGTGGGGTCTGTTGCAACTCCAGGCTCGAAGTAGCGCTCCTCGCGGTCGACGCCGAACCTTGGGAATATCGTAAACTCGACGTCGTGTGACTCCTGTGGGGGTCACATTGTTGCCAAGAACTGTGCTTTCAGAAGAATACTTACTTTTGTTGCTAAAGAACTATTTCCTAAGAAGAAACTTTACCTGAACTATTATTTTTCCTTCCAAAGAGTATTTATTAAGATTGTGGTATATTTTTGTCGTTATTTGGTCTTGTGCTAAGCCTTATATAAAAATACTATTTTTATAATAACTCCTGTGTTGTGTCCATTTGTAGTGTATTCACTTTATTACTGTATGTGGTCATAAATGCTTAACACACTGCCTCTGAGATAAGCCTGTCTGCTCTGCGAAGCTACCAAGGGGGCGAGCAGGGGTTATCTGAGTGTGTAATCCCCTTGCCCTGACTAGAGAAGGTGGGTCCCTATTTGTCAGAAGTGTATACCTCTGCCAACTAGAGACTGCCGGTTCTAACAGTGGTTAAATCAAAACGATGCTAATCGCATTTTGTCATGTTGTCTATCTATCATGCGTCTTTTCTATCATAGGTACAAAGTGTTTGTGGCAATTCTTTTACCTGGTACTTCTCAAGTTTATATATTACCGAGTATAATAGGCTGAAGCCAAACTACCAAATTGTGATCCTATGTGTGAATAATACCGAGTGCCTACTAATGAGTGATCCTGCTGCACTCTCTGTATTTCTATGAAATCCACTTGCGAGTCTGTCTTCCAGCATGGTTTTTAGGTCTCACCTACGCAGCGCTCATGCGCTGCATAGGCAAAAAGACCTTTTCTGATCGCTTTGGCTTTTCAGCCAAAAACGTGCACGTGTTCCATTGCCTTCAATGGCAACGAATGCACGTCTGGAGATTCACTTGCGGGAGCGCACGGCGCCATAGAGTAGCAATTATCGCTCCTGGCGCTGCTCGCTCTCGCAAGTGGAATGCTTTCACTCGCCCCCTCTTCTCACCCCTAACCCTGCTGCCTCCTTTTAGCGCAAGGAACGCACTTGTTTTTATGCTGTAGCTAATTATGGAAAATAACCATGCCGTGCTTTCTGGTAACGCTAGCCGTGGTGCCTAAGCAGATAAATGTTTTGGAAACTGAAGATTGCTGCCGGTAAAATGTTCCAAAAGTGTTCCTTTTTCATTTTATTTTTAAAAACAGCTGAGACATCATTACGTTTTTCACTATGCTGTTTCCCACGTATAGCATGGTGTTTGCCTTTATTTACTCCAGCAGCAGGGCGGTCACCTTAAAATGCTAGTGTTAAATGTGACGTGATTGTATAGTATTTAAACACATATGACGGCGGAAGTCCAAGTTGGCGTCTCACAAGGGTACCCATGGCCGCCAACATCTGGGGCACTGGATGGAGCTCGAGCCGCAGCATTATTTCAGATGAGACCCGAGGCGCTCCGGAAAGCACACTGAAGCCTGGGTTCTGCATGGGAACAGTGTCCCCCAGTTGTGAGGGTTTCTGTTCATCTTCTCAGGTGCAGCTGCTGCTGCCACACAGCGTCACCACAGATGGGGTGGGGGTTGCAGGTGATGTGGCATAAAATAAAAGAGGTTATCATTTTCTTGAAGGCTTGCTACTCTATATTCAGAATATTGTTTTCACCCTTGTATCGACTGTGATCAGATTCTGTATTTATACTTACCTAAGTTATACCATCTTAAAGGCCTGAAACGTTGGCTACAATTCCAATTGAATCAAGTCAGAGCTTTCTTCACACAGTCTCTACAGTGGCAAAAGTCGGCCGTATGAGTGACACCAGCTGCCATCTATCTCCCATAGTTCCTCTCTGGAGTGTCTGATGCACTGTTTAGCATTAAATAGCTCTTTATCTATTGGGGCGGGCATTGTCTGCACTTCATCTTGGTGTATTTCATAAATTCAAAGTCATTCTGCTTTGCTTGTTACATACAGACATTGGCCCTTCACTCATTCATATGGTCACCCATTCATGTACCGTTCCATCAGTGCACTCAATAACTCACTAATTCCTTCATTCATACAGCAGTGCTCTCATTTATCTGTTCATTCATCCAACTACTGAAAATCATTCTCACATTCATCCATTCACACACACACAACCACACACAAACAATTCGTGAAGATTTACTACAATTTCTGAAGACTTCAATTTATAAGTCTGCTGTTTTGGTTTTGCCAGTGCTTGTTCAGTTTTTTTTTTGTTCCCTTTTTTCAAAAAGGTTTTTCTCTCTGGTTATTGTTATGTAATTATGATTTTTTTTATAAGTTGAAATGATTTCCCAGTGATATCCATCCTCACTATATTGAACCTTTCTGCACACAGGAGGTGGGGAAATAACCTATGCCATCGGCATACTTTTTGTGGAAGAAAGAGCGAGGTTGATTCTTGCAACTACAAGGAACACCCCCAAAAGCATTTTACACTGAGCTACCCAAAATGATGGCCCCAAAAACAAACAAAACAAGCATTGGCATAGCCAGTAGGTCTCGCTTTTGGGACCTTATAAGTGTTTAACCATGCAACAGTTAATGTTGTTGCACCAAGGATGTTGTGCTGCATAACTGAATACTTATAAGGTCCCAAAAGCGAGACCTATTGGCTATGCCAATGCTTGTTGTTTTAGCCATGTGTCCAAGGGCACATCCTACCAGCCTGGCCAGTAATGCATCTTCCACTGTTGCAGATTATTTTCTTAACTGTTGCACAGTGAGTAAAAAGACTGGGTAAAAGCAAACCCTATTATTATAGTACTGAATGTCTCCTTTTTCTCTGGCTGCTTTCACTATGGTTTGCCAGACACTGAGATTTTGCACCCGATTTTTTTTTGTATAGTTTTCACACCAAATGCAGCCCAAGATTAGGTTTCTAGACCCTCTAGCGAAAGTGCAGGCTCAATGACAATTTACCACCTTGAGACAGTAAACCTGATGGACTATATCCCGCAACCCACCTGCACCAGTATTTCAGAATTTCCCTGCATTGGAAAGATGGAACCATTCCTTATTCTCCCCCCCCCCCCCCTTTTTCTCGCCTCTAACTATGTAATCTTAGCGCCAAAGGGTCCTCTTTGAGTTTCTAAGGCGACCTCTCACTCGCATACCTTTGCAGAAGAACAGATGTGTTGTTCTGAATTGAGAAGGTCGTTCTCTCAGCGAGCCATGAAGGCCAGGCTGGCTCCTAGATGCCTGCCTTTGGCCCCCATGAAGGATGTTCACAGCTTCTGCTTGCTTGAACGGAGTTTCTCAGGAAGCTGAAAATTTCCTCTCGGCTTTGTACTTGCCTGAACTGGAGCACAGCTTAAATCCCTTTTCTGATTATTTTTTAAAGGGCAGGCCTCGCATCAAATGCAACAATTAACATTTAATCTAAAGTTAAACTAAAGAAGAGGAGCTTGCTAACGCCCTTGAAAAGTCGAAGGACAAGGCCCGGAGAGGCCCAGGTGCCTGCGCAGAGATTTCAACATCGGGGTAGGCCAGCTGTGGAAGAGGTGGTGCCTCTGACAAAGGTCGGTCCAAAGAGCAGAAAGAAACCATCAGTCCTGTGGTTTTCTAAGAGCTCAAGGAACAGGACAAGGTTTTTTGTCACTCTCTTTTGGAATGATCCTATATGTAATATTTACTTTGTACTAACATCAATTAATTAAAAAATACAGTTACGACTGCTGGTGGATTTGTAATGAAAGAATGGAATCTCCTCAAAACGCCAAAACGAGGTCATAAACTGACATTTGAGATTTGCAAATGATTTTTCTAGCTTATTCAGGAAATACCCAATACAAGACTCTGGGATCAGAAATAATGTGAGGTAACATTTCTTTTATTATAAGTTAGTAACAACTGCAGCTGGATGCAAATAACATAAGACTATAAAATGAAATGAAGGCAGAATACTTGTCATAAGGACTATGGATTACTAGTTAATTGTTTAACACATTCAAAAGAGCGAATGTCATGCTTAGCCTTCTTTGTTCCATTAGCTGAAGATACAAACGAATATATGAATTATATACATAGGAAATTTAACTATCAATGAAAAAGGAACTTGGAAAATAATTTTTGGGACATTGGTTTAAAGGTGAGAGACCAAAAGACCAGTTCGTCGATTGTCTAACTGATCTGTTTACAACTGCATGAACCCTTTTCACAAGGGCAGGCAATTATCTGCTACTCTTAATCTGGGACAAATTAGGAGGTTCTTAGAAGTTGCACTTACAAACATTGCATTGCATTTCTTATGCGGCAACTCTTAAACTGTACTGGGCACATAGAAATAGACATTGTCATAAAGATCATGAAAATACATCACCAGGTTGATTTCTGGTTCTCAGAACTCTACACTAAGGGTAAAAACAGTGTATGTGTATTTTGAAACCAGAATTACAGTACAATACTCTTGGATTAACCCCTTCGACGCTTATGACGGAACGGTTCCGTCATGCACGTCGGTTGGGCTGTGCTTATGACGGAACCGTTCCGTCATGGCCCCGCCCGCGCTCAGAACCTTCAGCACTGCGCGGAAATCCGCGCAGCGCTGAAGGGGTTAAGCGAGATCATTTTGTTTAACAAAAATGTACGACTTGTGCATACGTATAATGATGTGTAGAAAATGAAAAATCGTTATAGATTATAGGTCACTGTTAGACATGGCCTTTTCTGCAGGGTCACCCCCAAACCTTTTGCCTTCCTCCTCCTCCACTTTTTTGCTGAATGAGTTTTTGTTGGGTTTAGGACTCTGGGCACTTTACCACCGCTAACCAGGTCTAACGTGCATGTGCTCTCTCCCCAAAATGTGATAAGATGGACTTATCCACAATTGGCATATTTAATTTACTCATAAGCCCATATTAAAGTGCAATGTATGTGCCCAGGGCCTGTAAATTAAATACTACTAGTGGGCTTGCAGCACAGATTGTGCCACCCACTTTATTAGACTTTAAACATGTCTCAGGACTACTACTGCAGAGCCTGTGGTTGCAGTTTAAATCGCCATTTCGACCTGGTAAGTTAGCCTACTTGTCAGGCCCAAACCTTTCCTTTTATTACATATACGTAACCCCTAAGGTAGGCCCTAAGCCGCCCTCTCGGCGGGATGCAGTATATTTTACAGGTGGGACATGTACTTTTGAGTTTTACATGCCCTGGTTGTGGAAAACCGCTAACTTCATTTGTCACTACTGCGGGGCTTATCTCTCCCATGGGTTAACATTGTGATTGCCTTAAAACATCTTTTAAGTGTCATTTCCAATTGGGAAAAGATAGACCTTTGGAGTTTGGTGTCTCTGAACTCACAATTTATTATCACAACTTATGGTGAAGTTGGATTCTATGTCGGGACTGGAGGCGAGGATTATGCCTTCTCTCTTCACTTTATTAAACAGCAGCCATTATTTAACAAGAACTTAACTACGTTTCCCATGAACACTTAGGAAAAAGTAGTTTAAATAAACATCCAATCAGGAAACAGTCCTGTGGCCTCCAATCAGGGCCATCTCAGCCTGACATAGTCCAACCTCACTGGCCCCTTGTCCTCTTTCTTCGCTCCTGCGCAGCCGAGATAAGTACTTTGAATCTCCTGAGCGTTTGCTCATGTTGCTTATGTTTGTTTTGTATAGTAAAAAGGTTGTCTTTATTGGGGCTCTGCTGCGTCTCTCCGATTATTATGACTGTTGTATTGACAATGCTTTTATAATCATTACTGTGTAGTGTGGCTCTGCTGCGTTTCTCCGATTATTGGTTTATTTTTTTCCCTGACAGTTTATCGCGGGAGCGTTCTCGCTCCTACATGGCCTTTCTCTGTTGCGGCTCTCGGCGCTGACCTCCCGCCGCCAGGGGGCGCTGGAGGCGGCGCAGGACTTCGGCACACGCGTTTGAATCCCTCACTGAGGGGTTTGTTCGGCGCGCTGCAGTCCTGTGAGCTACTGGCCTGAGGGAGACGCCCATGTGGGTCCGTAAGACGATCATGCCGCTTCGTAATTAAGGCCAATCGCGCTCAGATTGCATGCTCTGCTGCCCAAAATTGACACAAGCGGCAGCAGAGTCTGTACTGTGTGTTCGCAACGCCCTGCAAGTGTCTATATTAATCAGGCTTCTGACGCCTGTTGGCACACAACCCAGGCCGGCTTCCCACTGAGACATATTATGGCACCAGATTTTGTGTCCTAGGGCATAGCCCCGTGCAACAGCGAGATCCTCACACAGAAAGCTAAGGCTGTCACCCAGCCCCCAATAAAGTAGTGCCTCTTAGGAAGGCCCTCTGGTCTGCCATCCAGACACCAGTGATAGCGAACCTCATTCAGTCCTGGTATTCAGTTATAATGGACTATGAGGAAGACTCTCAAGGGGGGCAAAAACACCCTGGCCGACCTCTCTTGGGACAACGAGTTTTATGATGCCGTGGATGCATCTATATATAGAGCAGTGGAGGAGGCCATGACTCTCCTTGAAGAGTCTGTCTCGCAAGATCGAACAGGCCTTGGCAAAGTTGTCTTCCCCTCCCGGAGCACCCATCCCCCTACCCGAGTCTCCAGGGATTCCTCCTTCATCAGACAATGTCCCTTTCCCCTGACCAAGCTTGCCTGTGATTCGGGGTGGATTTGGGCACCTTTGATAGGCTCAAACAGGCCTTTCTAGCCACCCAACCAGCCTTGCCAGACACAGTTGAGGGTTTCCCGACCCTGGACAACACGGCCCCTCCCAATGGTACAGGGGACGATGACACACAATCCGGCCAGTCCAGACCATGGCTTCCCTCCCTCTCAGAACACCTCCGACATGCTCGATTCCGATGATATCATCCACCCTCGGTCCTCTGAATGGGCCCCGGCAGACAAGGTCGCCAGTTATGTGGCGGGCGCATTCGCAAGCCTTTAGAAAAGGAGGCCCATAATTGCCTTGGAGCGGAGTGTCCACGGCCCTCCCTGGAGGGTAAGGTGGCACTCACCTCAGAGATCAACACGTGTATGGCCACCTTCCTGCAGAAGTTCATGAAAGATCCCAAAAAAGGGATTGACAGGTCCTGGCGGGCATGCCAGGACAAACTCCTGGACACCTTAGGGCCCCTCACAAAGATCCTGGACATGGCCGAGGAGGCCAAGCAAACAGGCTCCCTGATTACCCCAGAGTCCCTTTCAGGGTGGGCGCAAAGGGCCATTGTATTTTTGGGCAACACCAACTATGCCCTTTCCACGAAGCGTCGCTGCTCCCTCCTCATTAAGGTAGACCCCAAGTTAGGGGACCTGGCAGATTCAGAGGCGGGGGCATTGCACAGGGAGGGATCTTTGGAGAGCCATTTGTCAAGGAGTTAGGTAAATTGTTAAACACCTTTACCTCTCTTGATAAAGCTCAGTCATCGATTAGAAAGGTATTTCCCCGGGTTTTCTGTGGGGCTGGTCGAGGTAGGGGCCGCTCGACCGGCCGCCCTTCCAACCAACTCCCCCCAAAAGGGCAAGGATCCAGACAAGGCCAGTACCAGGACCAGTCCCAGTTCGGGAACTTCTATCCCACAAGAGGCCGGCGTGGCAAGGGCTGAGGATTTCGAGGAGCAGCATCCTCCTCCAGCCCCGGTGAGTGTTCTCCCTTTTTTCTGCTTAGGGGTACGGGGAAGGCTGGGGAATTTTTTCCAGTCTTGGACTTCCATCATAGGGGACGCGTGGGTGCTTCAGACGGTTCAGGTGTTCCACATAGAGTATGTCGGCAAACCCTCTCAAGAGGTCAGGCCCCATCCCATCCAGTTATCTCAACAAGAGGCCACCCTGGTGTAAAATATTTCACGTAATGCAGAATGGAATCAAGCGATATGCATACAAATACTGGGCAGGAAAACGGTGAAATACTATACCTGTGTATTTCCCAATGTATTTGTATGCATATAGCTTGATTCCATTCTGCATTAGGTGAAACATTTTAATATCAACTCCTTTCCTCATACATTTCCAGTAACTAAATGTTTTTCAGGATGGGTAGTCTCCCAACATGGAGCTGCCACTACTCCGGCAATGGCAGCCATTTTGAACTAACCAAGCTAGTCTAGTACTACGAAGCAGGATGACAGGGCGTTTTTTTCCCGCCGCGTGGTTAGGAAAGGGCTTTATAAACGGAACCGGCCCATGCACCAGTTAGTATGTGGTATCCAGGGAGAGAAGTAGGTTAATGTACCAGAGGCGGCTTTGACGAAGTAAGTGGCGGGGGGCTTCTTTTTTCCTACAGATGGAGTAACCTACCCACCTGTGGAGCAGCAACAGGAGTACATGATATATAGACCTGTCCCCCCCCCCCCTTTTTTAGAGTGTGACTACAAGCCCCTCTACCCCTGGCTTTAACCATGATGCAATATTATAGCATCTACAGAAGTACGTCACATGGATTATCTTTTCCAAGATTTATGTTGTACTGTCACGTGGTGTCTTGTTTCACGAGTGCTATTTTACGAGTGGTGTCACCCATTACAGTGTGTGGCATGTTCATGACACACTATATGAGCACATAGGATAGACCATATGAGCACCCACTATATATAGTGCAATATTTTGATAGTTGCATGCACAATTATGCTAATGCGACCTGCCAGCACGGCTGATGGGTCACTGTTTTTAATATATCTTTTTGTTTTCTAATTACAGACACGGATTAATCACTAGAACCATATGTATACAGTGCACATTAGGTGTGCATGGCTTGTGTCCTTATTAAAGGATTCACTAGGAATGCTACACACAGGGCTGGACGCCATAGAGTCCTGATGAAGAGCTATTAGGGGAACAGCTTGAAACATGTTGACAAAAACACATTACTGAGACAACCAGACTCATTAAGGTCAGGTTTCTTCTCAGTAAACGACCCCTGATTTCTAACCATACCAACTAGGGGCGGGAATAAAAGAGTGGGCAACTAGTTAGGTATTTTTAGATTTTCTTTCCCTTTCCACTCCACGTCACTACACTACACATAGTCTACAATAAAAAGTGCTCCTACGTAATTCGCAAGTTGCAGCACGCCTCAACCTGTAGAAGATTGAGAGGAACCCCAATAATGAAGCATGCCAACTTGGGGCAACCCTGGTGGGTGAGGGGTCTCTAGAAAAAAAGTATTTTTTCTAGACAAGGAATTACAACAAATTCTTGCTGTATCCTATCTAATTCCTTAAGGGCAGATTTTCTTTGATATACTCGATTTTTGTCTAACTACGTAACTGTCAGTAGGATAAACCTAGCCTCTACATCTGCCTCCCTCTCTACTTTGGTAACTAAGCTTCACCAAGGTCCTCAGGCCAGCGGTGGAGTTCCTGAGAGCTCGTGGTATACGAATGATAGTATACTTGGATGACCTGCTCCTGATGGACGCATGCCCACACCAACTTCTGTGCCACCACCAGACAGCAGTGGATCTTCTCCAGAGCCTGAGCTTTGTGGTGAACGAGAAGTCGTCGCTCCTTACGCCTTGCTAGAGCTTTACATTTCTAGGCTTCGCAATAGACTCCACTTCCTCCACTCTCAGTCTTCCCTCTAGAAAGGTCTCAAAGATTCGGCATGAACTGAGGCGTTCCCTCTCCAAACAACAGGTGTCACTCAGGCAACTGGCCCAGATAGTGGGTCTCCTCTCCGCCTCGATCCAAGCCATTTTACCGGGTCCTCTCCACTATCAGGCGCTACAGCATCTAAAAGCGGTATTCCTACGCAGAGGCTGCCCATATTCCCACAAGGTGGTACTTTCCGAGGAGGTGCAAAAAGAGATCCAGTGGTGGCTAGATCACATGGAGGCCTGGAACGGCCGAGCGATCTTCGGATTAGCCCCAGACTTGGTTATAGAGTCCGATGCCAACAGAGTAGGCTGGGGGGCCTGATGTGGCGATTTTTGTACGGGAGTTTGTGGTCTACAGAAGAACGAAGATTACATATCAACTACTTAGAACTCCTGGCAGGCTCCTTCGCTGTTTGTTGTTGGACGAGGGACTCTATCCAGTCATGTGTCCTTCTAAAGATGGACAACATTTCAGTGGTCCGGTATATCAACCATTTAGGGTACACGCGATCGAAAGCGCTCTCGGACCAAGGCGCCGGCTTTTGGCAATACTGCCTGGACCGTCAAGTCTCGGTCACGGCAGACTATTTGCCTGGACGGGAGAACCAAGTGGCAACTTTCCAGTACCGCAACTTCAGGGACTCCAGTCTCTGGAAGCTCGACCCGGGGATTTTTGCAATGCTGAACGACCGTTGGGGACCTTTCTCTGTGGACCTATTTGCCTCGAGATTGGACCACCATTTTCCCCACTTTTTCAGCTGGAGGCCAGATCCACTAGCAGCGGCCACGGATGTGTTCCTCCAGGACTGGAGTCAGGAGAAGGGGTACACTTTTTCCCTCTTCGCAATTATCACAAGAGCGACAGCACAGGTCAGGACACAAAGAGCGGAAGTGGTAATGGTCACCCCTCTTTGGAGATTGCAAGTTTGGTTTCCAGTTCTATTGGAACTTTCCTGGGATTCTCAATCCTACTCCCCCAGTTTCTGACTCTCCTCCTGAGCCCCGATCAAATTCCCCATTCACTGATTCAAGGGAACTCGTTGTGGCTCATGGCGTGGCGGATTACAGGGAATGATGGGAGGTCCCAGGCCTTTTGGAAAAGGCTGAAGCATTCATGTTCAAGGCTTAGGCAGATATCACGGTCAAAACATACAGATCCGCTTGGGGAAGATGGTCCCATTGGTGTATGCGACGGAATCTTAATCCCCTAGATGCAGATGTAGTGCATTCTGAATTTCCTGGCACATTTGGCTTCCATTGGCCTAGCTTATAGGTCCATAAATACCTTCCGGTCAGCCATTTCTGCTGGCAATGCCGCTAAATGATGCGGCGATTGGGGAGCACCCCCTCGTTTGCAGGCTTTTGCGAGGTATAAGATTCTCACTACCTCTGGAGCCCCGTTACTTGGCCCTTTGGGATTTGAATCAGGTTCTTAACTTGTTCCTCTCCTGGCAACCTAATCGTTTTCTTTCAAGGAAAGAGTTGTCAGCCAAGCTGTCTATGCTGCCGTGTTGCTGACGTGAGGGTGCAGGAGATCACGGGCAGGATCTTAACCCCTAGCGGAGTAACGTTCACACTCCACAGAAGGACGAAGTGCCACACACGAGTAATCACTTACCCAGAGTTCCCCGACTTCCCTACGCTGTGTGTTGTCCGTTGCCTGAAGGCATATGAGGAAATGACTGAAGAGCTCCGACCTCCAGGGGAGCGACTGCTCCTTATTGCATTGCGCAAGCCTTTTAGGGCAGTTTCGTCGCCCACAATAGCTAGGTGGGTTAGGTAGGTCATACAGGAGGCGAGTATTAACCTTCAGATTTTTGGTGCCCACTCAGCAGAAGGCGCAATGACCTCTAAGGCATTTGACTTGGGACTCCATTAGGAGGATATCCTCAATGCGGCAGACTGGTCCTCGGACTCCACCATTAAAAGGTTTTACTTCAAGCCGGTGCTGGGTATGGCTCATCTCGAGGTGAGCAAGCTTTAAACTAGCATAATCCTCGCCTCCAGTTCTGATATTGAATGAAAAATCTCCTAGCTAACGTAACAAAGTTTCAATTCTGTTAAGGCGAGGATTATCCCACCCTAGGGATTTCATAAGACAATTGCCCTCCCAGTACAAGCGTAAGTAATACAATTTGAATTCTGAACTGTTTGGTCAATGTATTCGATGTGATTGCAGAGTGTCTGATTTCACTGCTATTTGTCCGCAGGCTTTGATGCGTTTCTGCTCGGATGGTGACAATGTCCCTTTGCCCTTGTAGGATCTGAGGCAAATAAACAAGACTCATGAAAGTGATCCAATGGCTGATTTTGCGCAACAAATGAGGACAAGGGGCCAGTGAGGGTGGACTTTTTCGGGCTGAGATGGCCCTGACTGGAGGCTACAGGACTGTTTCCTGATTGGATGTTTCTTTAAACTACTTTTTTACCCCAAGAGTTCATGGGAAACGTAGTTGTGTTCTTGTTAAATATTGGCTGCTGTTTAATAAAGTGAAGAGAAAAGGATTAATCTTCGCCTCTGAGTCCAAATTAAAATTGAAACTTTCTGTTAGCTAGGAAATCTTTCATTTTTAATTAGAAGTCTGAAAATGCCACTTTTAGAAAATTCAACAAAAACAAGAGCAAGCCATAAGTTCCTGTGAACTGGGTATAGCTAATCAGCCACAGCACAATTGTTCACAAGGAACTCTTTCAAATCAAAAATTATGTTTTTCGCAAGGTATTAATGTCTTCAAGCGATTTAAGCGGAATTAGCATATGATGCAGTCAATATGTTTGACATTTATCATTTTCTTTTAAGTTTTATAAGGTAATGACTTCAGAGAAACACATGACTGGAAGTGCCTAGGGTAAGCGTATGTCATCTCTATTAAATTAACAGCCCACACTCATTATTCGCAGTCACACTAATCCCTTATCATAATTACAGTTCCCAGAATCTCCGTCCTGAAGAGACTCCGTAACGATAGAGGGTCGAAACGGCATTGACAAATGATAAAGGATAGTCCAAGAACACTAGAACATACTCAAGGACCTATGATTTACTCAACCTCAAAGGACATCCTTTTAACTCCAAAAACCAACCCCCTGTCAAACGGTCACTGTAGCTGTATTCACTGTTTTGGTTATGGTCACTCCACTGGGGCCACATAAGTCACACATTTTCTGAAATAATTTTGTAAATAGTGTCAATACACAGTAGAAGTTTAAGATGTTTCGTTTTCTAATTCCTTAAAACTGTAGTTGCAAATAAAAGGCACTCACATCGGCTGAAGTCATTACCTAATAAAACGTAAAAGAAAATAATAAATGTTAAACATATTGACTGCATCATATGCTAATTCCACTTAAATCGCTGCAAGACATTAATGCCTTGCAAAAAACATAATTTTTTATTTAAATGAGTTCCTTGTGAACAATTGTACTTTTAGAAAGTTGGCATTTTCTTACTTTAGCTATTTAGTGCCTCTGCCTGTCTCTGAATACACATTGGGTTGGGTGCTTTGTGCATTCCCTCTAGACAGTCACACAAAGGGAAATGGGGTGTGACATTTGCATTCTGGTGGCCCATCAACAGGCTGATGGGCCTTACTGAGGCAAGACAGCGAGAGAGGAGCTGAGACTTGCACCTGAATAAGGCTGTGCCTGTCCCCGCACAAATAGCTGCATACACCCCTGTAGTGATTATGGAACCAGGGCAGGAAAGGCAGGGACTTTCTGATCTTCAAAGGCCTCTGTGAAGTCTCCCCCATTTCAAAGGCACATTTGGGTATACGTACTGGACCCCTGACACCACCAGAATCAAAACTTTGCTGGAACCAAGGACATTCTGCCAGGAAGAAGAGCTGCTGTGTTGTAGGAGGGACTGCTACTTTGCTACCTGCATTGCTGTGGTGGCCAGCTCCCTTCTTCCTGGACGTGAGAAGGACTTTTACATCATTGAACCCAAGTTTCTCCAAGGGCTTGCTAGCTTTCCCCCTCTTTTCTGAAGTCTCAGGGTCATAAAAGACTTCTTCCAATGCTGCTGGTGCTGCTTGACTCCGCCATCTGGGAGTCCTACCCTTGCCTGAAGTGCCCCCTCCAGTTCTGGACCTCAGAAGTGGATTCTGCAGTGGTTTTCTGCAAAAGGCGATGCACTGAACTCTTTGCGCTTATCGGATCCGATGCAGTGCTGATTCGACAACTACGTGGGTCACGACGCGAGGTTCGACAACACAGCACTGATTCAAAGATGCTGCTGCGAGGCTCGACTCTGATGCATCAAACTGACTGCATGAATCAGAACTGATGCAGGGAGTCCTCGAGCCGACACTTCGCCATACAAGGTACTTTTTCAGTGGGCCCTGTGTGGGTCCTGTAGCCATACTGCCCTTCATCGGGGTCAGCCTGAACTTTAGATTTACCCCAGTCTAGTGCGATCTCAAGTAACATTTTAGCGCTAATGACTTCTTAGCACTGATTTCGGATTTAAATTTTACAAATTCATATCTCACCTTCTACTGATTGGATTTTATGTCATTTTGGTCTTGTTTTACTGATGTGGAGGCTTTTTGTGGTATTTTCCCTGTGTTACTGTGATTTAAGTGTTGCACAAATACTTTACACATTGCCTGTTAAGTGAAGCCTGACTGCTCTGTGCCAAGCTACCAGAGGGTGAGCACAGGCTAATTAAGGTTGTGCATCTGACTTACCCTGACTAGGATTGTGGTCCCTACTTGTACAGGGTGCATACTTCTAACAACCAGAAACAAAAACATTTTGAGGATGTCTGCAGATCTATTTGAAACTGGTTTGATGGTTCTAGACTGCCAGACACTTGAGTCATATTAGAAGAACTATTCCTGCATTCCTTGTCCTCGGGTGACAGTAAAAGAAAGAAATGTGGGCTGACCAAATATTTTTGATCTTGGGCATCCTTGAAGGACGATCCAGTTGCCTTTTGTATTAAACTGAATGTTTCCCTATTTAAACCACAGTCTGCCTTTCATTTTGGAATGTGTTGACTTTTCGCTGTACAGACAGAAGCTGTGCATTCTGCCCACTGTTTATTGTAAGACTGCATACATATACACAAATGTTTTTTATTTCATTAGCAATTAGCATCCATTATAATTTGTGTTTGATGCCAGCGGTCCCTTGGCAATCCCTCAGAGAAAATAAGCGTTAAACATCTAGAGCTGTTGGTATATTGAAGCATCTTACCACTGATCGGTTTTTCAGAGAGTCTCATTGGCATATCATTTAGATTTCACCATCAGAGAGGGGGTGCAATTAATTAGGAACTGTAACAAATTGGGTTACTGGCTGGGGTGGTTGAAATCCATCTCAAGCACCAACCACAATCCTCGTCAGAGTGAAGTCACAAGCAAACCCCAAATTAACCTGTGCTCAACCACCGGGTAGCTTTGCACAGAGCAGTCAGGCTTAACTTCGAGGCAATGTGTAAAGTATTTGTTCAACACTTCGAACAGTAATAATGTGAAAACAGATCACAAGGAGAATCCCACAACAAAGTGGAAAAACACAGTCATTTTTTTTTATAAATAAAACAAGACCAAAATGACAAGAATGAGTAGAACCAGTGATATGCAAGTTTAAAGGTTTCAGTGAAAATAGCACCAAAAACCACAAAGCGCCAACTGTGGTTATCTGGTCATGCCGGGCCGGGACAAAGTCACATGTTCAGGTCGACTGCAATGGAGTGAGGGATGCCTACAGGAACTCAGTTAGGCCCACTGAACAAGAGTACCGTAAATCCTGGTTGTGAAATGTTGCGAGGGCCTGCCTCGAGGACGTGTTGCACAGCCGAGTTGATGCTAGGTCCAGGTTGGAGATGCGTTGAGCAGCTCTGATTTAGGGGAGCTGCGAGGCTGCTGTGCAAGGTCCTGCACCTCCAATGAGGAGGACTTGCGATACAAGGTCCTGCGTCGAGGATGCGCAGCACACTGGCTGGTTCCTAAGAAACTGTGTGACTTGTGAGGTGGAGCCCTGCGTCATCACTGAGGATGTCGCAGTCAAGGTGCTTGCGAAGTGAGGACCAGTGTTGAGGATGCGCAGGGGCAACGGCTGTTCTGATAAGGCTGAAGAGTTGGTGCCTGAGGTTCAATATTTATACCTGGTTCCTCCTTTGAAGTGGGAGAAGCTTCTAGAGGTTACCCTTTGAAGTGCACAGGTTCCCTGCCTCCTCTGCCCTGGCTTCAGACTAACTTCAGGGGGCATGCAGTCCTTTGTGTGGTGGCAGGACAGAGCCAATTCAGGTTTAAGTGGGAATACACAAATACCAACTGCCAGCTACACCTAGCCACGTGACCCAAAAACAGACTGCAGGTAAAAGAAATGGATAAGGCATGAAGAAGCCAACTTTCTAAAAGTGGCATTTTCCAATTTGTAATTCATTTACCATAAAAGAGGATTGTTCATTACAATTCCAAATAACTGGATACCTGTTCCCATTTGGAACTTATCCCTATTCAACGCAATAAGGTAATCCCAAAGTTATCCTATGAGAGAGGTAGACCTTGCACACATTTAAGAGTTTTTCACTATCAAGTCATGTAAAACTTAAAATGACATGGTCTTGTTATTAAATACTTTGCCTCCTGCACTCTGGGCTTTTTAGGGCCTACCCTAGGGGTTACTTATATGTATTAAAAAGGAAGGGTTGGGCCTGGCAACAGGTTTATTTTGCCAGGTCGACATGACAGTTCAAAACTACACGCACAGGCTGCAGTGGCAGGCCTGAGACATGGTAAAGAGCTACTTAAGTCTGTGGCACAATCAGCGCTGTAGACCTACTAGTAGCATTTAGTTTGCAGGCCCTGGTCACAGGAAGTATCACCTTACTAGGACTTACAAGTAAATTAAATACGACAATTTGGAAAAAACAATGTTACTACGTTTTAAAGTGTGAACACATACACTTTAGCAATGGTTAGCAGTAGTAAACTGCGCAGAGTCCTAAGACCAACAAAAAGAAGATCAGAAGAAAATGGAGGAATAAGGCAAATGTTTTGGGGGAAGAACACCCTAAGGCAGACAGGTCTAATAGTAACAAATCACAAATGTCATTGCAGTCACATGGACTTAGCACAGCAGCCAAAGAGACCTCAACATAGAGACTTAAATAATTTCAAGGCCTGTAGGCCCAGTGTAGATAATGTATTGGTAGAACCAGCAAAAGGATAGGCTTAGGTAAACAGAAGGTAATGCACATTTATTTTAAAAACGACTGTGAATAGGACATGCAACTAGAAAATACGTACAGAAACTATAGAACATATCATCAGGATTGAGGAACTGTAAAATGACTTTAAATGGTCTGAGCAAGGCAGAGGATTTTAATTGAACATGTGCAAAATAATCATGTGAAGGATGAGCACAGAGGGAACAAAGTGGGATCATGTTATGTTATTCTACACATTGGAATAACAATAATGAATGACCTTCTTTAAGGTTATTGGAATGGTGAGCAGCAGATTCACTCACTTTGAGAAAAGTAAAAAGAATATTAATGGAAGCAAAGTCAACACAAATTAAGCTAATGCTCAGTGACACATTTCTGGAGGAGAGAGAACTCTACGTTGTTTAATGCAACTGAAACATGTACACTTAAGGACGGAGATTGCTCTAGTAGTAGGAGGAAACAATGTTTTTTCCTTTATCATGTACAGATGGTCAGACACACTTCAGTGGCTGACGCAAACAAAAAGGCAATATGCCATTAAAAGTAGAACGGCGATAACCACAAGGTGGTTCAAACTGCGTAGTGACTAATGTGAACACTCCAGGTACAAACATTACTGTTATTATCCATTTGACTACTAAAACATTTTCAACTCTTCCACCGCTTAACACTTTCTGAAATTCTAGCCACCTTTTATTCCCACCGTATGTCTAACTCAGAGCTTTGTTCCCTCATGAGAGGGGGAAGGAAGGATGGCCATGGAGAATCAAGGAGAGCACAAGAGAAACGGGGCTTGCACAAATAATGTTGATGACAGGACTACTGCACGTAAGCAGCTTGTAGTCTCAACTCTCTTCCATCTCTGGCTCAAGCTAATACAGTATCTTTGAAACCTTGGATGAACAATAAATAACATATAAAACTAGGAGAGTTAGTCCTTCTCTACGAATGCCAATTCTGAGACCACCTGGCAAAAGAAATTTAATTTCCCGTTGTGCAGCGAAACCTTCCAAACTACCATATAGCTGCTTTAAAATCCAGTCGTTCTTCAGGATTTGTTTGAAGATCTCGTTGAAGCAGAGTGTGTGCCTACCTTTTTGTGCCAGACGTTTGCCTCTCTTGTATTGGATTCTGTTTGCAGGACTAGACATCCCACTTCTGCCTTCGCCATGATTGCCATGACTGTGGCCTTTCTTGAAAGGGGATACAAAATGAGTTAACGATGTCAGTGGTCACCAGTAGCACCCCCAGGACGTCTTCCAAAGATAAGGAAGTATGTAATGAACTATCTCAGACACTTCCTTTTTTGTAAACTACAGACATTTAAGATCCTATGTTTGGCCAATCTCACTGAATATGTCAGTTGTTCACAGATGTGACTGCACACTCCTGGAAGTCAGTGTCTCTTTTGGATTTCGCCATCTATGTGCCCGAGAAATAAAATATCTCATGCTGGTTCTCATTACCTGGACATATATCTTTCACCTGTGGATATTTTTATGCCCCCGTTTGTAACCGCTTTTAAGCTTGGTCACTTTTGTTTCTATGTTTTGACAAATTTTCCCCAAATCACTAAGAGCAATCAGTAAGAGTAAGTCTCCCTTTATAACTACCTCAGCATGTGTGTTGGTTCCTACTTTTCACCTCAATGCAGCTTAAGACCTGGTCCACTGTCATTCTTCAAACTGGTGGTGATACTTGCCGCCAAGGAGCTGGAACAGCCCCATTCAGCTGTAGCACCAGTGAAGGTACTAGCTCTGCCGGGCGATGCGCAGGCAAGGCCTGCAGGTTGAGGGACCAGCTACGCTAATGATGACAATAGAGACAGTGGGTGCCCTGGCTTGATCATGTAAGGGGCATGGCAGAGGCCAGGTAGTGCTGTGAGCACAAAAAGGGATAGATGCGGGCAGGTGCCAGATGGCATCAGTGGTTGTGTGTGGAGTTAAGGCCCATAGTCAGAAACCTGACACCTGATTCTGATGTGTTGCTACATATGTGGATGCGTGTAAGAGATTGTGATGTTGTGGGGTCCGGATGCACAAGCACTGCTAACTGCACCAAATCCTGTTACAACATGTTGTTGATACATTGACTTCAAGTAAAATATCGTGCCATGTTGTAATGTGATGTCACTGGTATGACTATGAGGAGGAAGGAATGTTTTGAAGGTAGACAGTAAAAGACAGCAGATGGCGGCAGCTCTTTCGGTTACTTCAATGACTCGTGGTTCCTCTTCTTAATACAGGTCCTCGTGCCAGCTCCCCGTGACAGTTCTCCCGTCCAGCTTGCCCGCAGTCCGCTACCCTCTGCTGCCTGTCTACCTGCTGCCCTTTGTTTATGCCCCCTCTGCTTGTTACTTGCTCTCTTTTGCCTTCTGCTCGTTTTTCTGCCCTCTGCTCAGACTTTCTGCTCATTTTTCTGCCCTCTGTTTTGCCTTTTTATGATCGTTTTTCTGCCCTCTGTTTTGCCTTCTTATGCTCGTTTTTCTGCCCTCTGTTTTGCCTTCTTATGCTCGTTTTTCTCCCCTCTATTATGCCCCCTTCTGCCCTGTTTTGCCTTTTCTGCTCGCTCGTTTTTCTGCCTTGTTCTACTGTTTCTTCCCTCTTCCTGCCGTTTCCTCAAGACCTGGCTTTTGACGGAGACCTCGCACCCCAGCGCCGTGATACCCCCAGGGCTGACAGTGCCGCGCTCTACAAATGCTGATTGAGTGATACATACATCTGATGCATAGTGGCTACACAACCAGACCCGACACATTAAAAATGGTGGTAGGTGAAAGTGCTCTGTGCCACGCATTCATTTCACCCCACACAATTAAGTAGGCCACAGTGGCCATTTGAGTACACTTCACAATATTTGTTTTTTTCATAGTTGTACATTTCGAAAAAACATTCATATTCTTAATGCAGGTTTACTTTCTTACTGCATTTAGACTACAGCGGAACAGCAATATTGACTATGCACTGCAGTGGTTAATTACAAGGTCAGAACTACAGAAGGGAACCGGCTGGTGTTTATCCAGTGACTACAAAATATATTTGCACTTTCTTTCTGCGCTCCTTGAAATAGTTCCACCTGTCGTCATCTTATCTATGCTGGCTGAGGCTTTGAGGGAAAAAAAATGTCTGTCGGCAGAACGCAGGGCCACAAATGCACTCCACATAATGTGCTTGTCGCTGCCTACTCCAACACCTACTTAGCACTGCGTTCTAATTATAACGTTTATACTGTCTGGGGGAGGTTACGTGGGGGTGGAAGGGGGTCAGTCAAGAGGCAGTCTTGGCAGAGGGCAGTCTGCCTTATTTAGAGATTCCCATCTGCCTTGAGAGGATCTCTGTGCTGTAAAGGGAGTCCCACGCGGTTTGCGTGTTTAAAGTGCACGCTCGGCATATTTTCTCTCGTAAAGCAGGAGTTGCTTTTTCAACACAAATAAACGGTCCCAACAGGCGTGGAGTTTTCGCCTTGTATGTGGGGGTCACTTAACATTTTCCCACCCCACGTCCCCACGCTTACAATGGTGGACCACCAAGGGAAAATGAGTGAAAGCAATCGCTCTCAATAGTGCGGGGCACCGCAATTGCGACATGGTGGCCCTAGACAAACAGGCCGCCGGGTTGGAGGTTTACATTGACAGAGCCAGCATAGGCGCTGCTGACGTAAGACAGGGCTTTCCTCCTGTCAGCAGACCGAGGGACCCGTGAGTTTGGAAGGAAGGAGTATCGCCGATGATTCGCAGCTGTCCCTCCAAACACTAGATGGGTCTTAAGTATTCAGCAATATTGTGTGGCCTAATAATGTAAAAAATAGGCCTGCACCTTTTAATCCTATTTGACCATGCAACTACGTAGATGCAATTTATTTTAGCACAAGTAGTTATTTTCTGTTGGACATGGTTCATCTCTTGGACATGGTTATAATTTCCTAATGTGCCTGACCTTAGGTACACTCCTCTCAAACAGCTGCCATTACTACTTTATAGGAGTTACTGCTTGCTCTAACAGATCATGTCAGACCACATATCCGTTGTTAGGTATCCTGAGTACACAGTCATTAACAGATGCGCAAATTCCTGCAAATGAGTGACCTATATCTCAGTTTACAATGGGAGAGTATGTGGCCTTAATGTCCTTAAGGCCACATACTCTCCCCATGTAAACTGAGATATGGGTCATAGGAGGTATAGGAGCTGCCGACTGTGGATCTGGAGAACCAGGTTCAAGCCTCGGAGTCGGCTCAGCACCCTGCGATTCTGGGCAAATCACTTAATCTCCCCGTGCCCACCAAAAATTAACGTGTCCTCGTGTAACGTAACTCGAAGCTGTCGCTTCAAGGGCCTAAAACCTTTGATTATTCAATTTTGATTAACTGATCAGCAATACATTATCTACCTGCACTTTTGTCCTGATGATGAGCCTTAGTAATTGGGGTCGAAGTGACATTTGGGGCAGAGGAAATTTCTCCTGACTTACTACATGATTATATATATTATTTACCTTATCATTGTACTCATGTACTAAGATTTCTTTCAAATCTTTTTATGTACGCTGCTTTTTCTTTGTTTTCTTTAATGTGTTTTACATACGCCGTTCACAGGCACTGTTTCATGAGCACGCCGTTCACAGGCACTGTTTCATGAGCACTAAGTGTTCACTTTATTTTCACTGCACCTATTGTTGCGTAATATTGATGCTGCTTTTCACTACTTTGTGCTTTCAGACACTGATATAAACTCAGTAATATATTTGGTACTCCCTTTGGTGTTCTCATTAAGTGTGGAAATGTTTTTACACTATAACCGGTTTAGACACTGTTGCAGATATTATAGACTACCCCAGTCTCAACTGGGCCTACGGGTCCCCTGTGGTTTGTTTTGTCGATATACTTTAGGCACAGGTACGTCCTCTAAAGGAGGGTTCTCACAGGAGCAGCTCCCCTGGCTTGCAAATGGCTGAAATCGGTTTACATTTAGGTGAAGCAAAATGATTTGGAGTAACCTCTTCAATTCCTAAACAATACAAATATATAAGTGTGAACAAAAACTCAACTGCAAACCAGCGGGCAGAAAGAGTTGTTGTCCTGTAATTAATTAATGGATAAACAAAACTTTGTGTTTTGTACCGATTCACTAGACAGAATAATTATATGTATTTCGTATCATCTGGTAAAATTAATATAAACGCAACGTTTTTGGGTCTGTTCTAGAGTAAACTTAAGTTGTCTCGCTATTCTCATATAATCTAAAAAAACTAATAAATATTTTATTCCTTTTCTAGCCATCCCTCTACCAACCATTATTATTGCGCAAGCACATCAAACAAGTGCGGGGGAGAGGACACCAGAGTGGCAGGCACTGCTGCCTCCATCCTGTTGGCACAACCAAACGGATCTGCACTCTATGGGGGCGGACTAGTAGAAATTGTGTATAACTCATTGTTTATTTATCTCGTGTTCTGTATGAGCCATCACTAAGGCACATTATATGTTCACAGCAGTACTTTGCAGTACACGGTTTATCTGGTAGGAAGTCACTCGAGGTCACAAGACTAGACTGCTAACCATGAAAATGTTGAGGTACCGAAGGTATTACTCAGCCTGGAGGACTCCTGGACTCTGCATGTAACTTGCCAGGTTCACTTCATACTTTTCTCTTTTTTAATTGAATTTACAATGACTACCACGTTTATATGCAGCCTCCAAGAAGTCAGCTCCATGTTATTTCTACTAGTAACTTTTACTTTCTGCCAGGCTACCATGAAACCTTAGCCTCATTGATATCCAGTCCAGATAGACAACACTATAGGGCAAGGCGATTACCAATTCCAATTCAGTTATTTTTCAATTTTTTTTAAAGTCCTTCTTAGGTTCAAGTTCGTCGAATACCTTTAGCTAGCCATCCTCTAGGTGCCAGCATTTTTGCTGTGCCTTCTGCTACTGACAGATGGGTCTGGTGAATTGCCCATTTTCATGTCTCGCATAGGCAGCGCTTGCGCGGTCTCTTCGAGACATGCTGCATTCAGGACATAGGCATTCAAAACGAACAGCGCCTGTGGTTGGTTAGTTGGCCTGCCTTTCTAAATTCCTTTACTGTGGTTGGTAAATACTGTACATCTGTCCCGCCACTGTGTGCTTGGTTCCCTCCCAGCGGAGATCACCAACTTTTTTTTTTGGTTGGCCATCTCTGGCCATATGTTGCCTCTTCGCTCGCACACCCTCTCTTCTGTCAATGCTGCCGTCCTTTCTATGTCGCTGCCTGTGATTATAATTATGCCTTTATCTTTGGGTTTCAGGCTTGTTTTCCCTTATCACAGCCTTTTATTGCTCCCTTTCCCTGCCTCCTCACTCACTCCTGTTCATTCCTACCTTCCCACTCGGTATCTTCCCCATAACTGCAAGCCCTCTAACCTCCCTTTCTTCGCTTCAGCATACCATGAATTGCACCCAACATAGTTTCGATGTTTTAATGCTACATATTTCAACTCTTAATTCTTATTCCTCGTCCACCCTCTTGTTGCTTCTTCCAATATATTGCACTCATGTATCAATGCACTAAGAAATATATATGTAAAACTTTCATGTAAGCATTACACTGCATTTCCAGTTATTAATAATGTTCTAAAATATCTGTATAAAATGTAAAGAGTCACGCTTCTGGATGCCTTATTACCATTTTGTAACAAGCATTTGAAATGCATTAGGTCTCGCATTACTGAAAGTTTCAGCTATTGGCGTTGTGAATAATAATGCAACGCCAATTACTCACACTTTCAGTAATGCGCGAGCTATTGCATTGCAATTTTCTTTTCTATTTATTTATTGTTTGGGCAATCACGGCACCCACGCTTATTGCTTAAAAAATAAATAAATAGAAAAAAAACATGTGCACTGCAATAGCTCTCGCATTACTCAAAGTTTGAGCTATAGGCATTGCATTATTAATAGCAACGCTAATAGCTCAAACTTCCAGTAATGCAAGACCTATTGTATTGCAAATGCTCGTTTTATGTTAGCCACAAATTAGAGCAGATACCAGGCCAAAAGTAACCTAATGCTTCATCAAGAAAGCAACATACAACAGCCTTAAAAACACGCTTTTTGAGCGCTCCTTCATTTTGTATCTTCATAAATAACCAGTGAAGATTTACACACACCTGTCAACTTACCAGCATTTCACAGGTGTCGCCCTCCTTTCAATGTACACATTCCTAAAAAGCTAAATGCCACCCTAAGCTTCAAACAGGCACCATCTTTGGAAACCTGCATCAACATTTAAAAATATATGGCTTTCCACCATGCATATTAATAGTATCACCGTCTTAAATATCTGGCCTTGCCCTTCTAGAACCTACTGGTAGATAGGTATGTTTACATGTACAAAGCAATAACCGCTGCAATAACACATGTATGTGGCCGTAGGGAAGCCCAATCAGAGCCTCCCAATAAACAATGCACTCTCCAACATCGGTCTGGGAAGGCATGAGCAAAGGGTGGTAAAACAGACAGAATGAGCGCGTCACGCATTTCTGTTAAGGGCTCAGTTATTTTCTGGACGAGAAACACCACCCTTTTTCTTTTTGTTTTTGTTTGTAACATGAGTGAATTAATATAAGGGTACTTTTTCCATCATTTACTTGCGTTGCAAGCTGGCATGGAGCAGGCTGGCAATATTTGTGTAGCTCTAGACACAGTTTACTTCATATTGACTCTAACACAAGTCGCACACAGCGCCAGTCCTGCTCTTACCTACACTTGTAAAGTCATTGCACAAATTCTCTAAAATTATGTATGTGGTTTGTGGTGCCTGGATGGAACAGTGTGAGGCACAGTATGTTGTCTTTCTGCAAGCAGACCGCATGAGCACTCTCTGTGATGACATGGTGCAAAGACTTTAGGCGGCAAGTTAATGACTTAAAATAATGGAACCTTGCCACACATCAGAGGGGTTAGAAGCCACCAGTGTCAAACAACTCGGACGTCGGATCCTTACAACCTTGGGCTTTGCCTTTTTACATTTTGGGTTTTCAGACACTGTACGAGAGCTGTGACAATGTTTAGAAAGCTAATGAACAAACCTGACGCCAATATAATGTGGCTCCTCTTTAAAAAAAAACATTTAAGGAAGGAAAACCGAGGATTTAAAGAGTGAAGAATTCATGAGTGGGAAGGCATATATTAACAGACCAGGTATGTGTACGTTCCTGTTCCTCCAGAGCGATTCACACATTCAGTACTAAAGGTTTCAGATCATCAATGCCACTGAGAACATGAGTTGCAGAAAAACAATCATACAGTCTAAGCGAATCAGTGGGATAACCTTGAATTTCTAAAGCACACAGCTACCTCCAAAGTGGTTTCCCGGCGCTGGGGGCCCTCGGGAAGATTAAGCGAGCTATTGTCCAGAGTCACATGGTGCTTGGCTGACCTGGCGCCGGGGATCAAACCGTGAACCCCGTGGCCCGGAGTCAGGCACCCTGGCCGCTGTGCCACACCTCTTCCACTCAGCCAATCAGTGGGAGAAACAAGAGGTTTACGAAGAGTAACCTAATATTTAGTTGAGGCCCACTGTAGTTTTTTAGAGCAACCAGTGTCCATTTGTCTAATACATTTTCTGCAGTTTAATGCTATGGTCACAAAAGTCCCACATGGTCAACTCAGTATTCACCATTCAGAGGTCAACCATTGAGAAAAATTACAACACCACGAAAGAACCTCTTTAGCTGAATGAGTGCTTTACAGGCTAAAGGACTTCATCACGGATTATTACATTTGTGTGTGGATGAGTGAATGGGATGCACTACCAAATGTATAGGTGAGTGAGTGGAAGGATGAATGGATCAGACAAATATAAAGGGCTTTATTTAGTGTTTGACAGACGGGACAGTCCATCACCTACATGGCAGATGTCCCGTCCTCTATATTTCAAGTGTATTCTAGCCTGGAATACTTGTAATACCGCGGGCAGGCTAGCTGTCACTTTTTGACAGAGTATCTCGTCCGCCAAACTCTAAATAAGGCTATTTGTCTCCAACTGCTGGAAATGTTTTTTCCAGTCAGTTCTGCAGCTTCTCTTCAGCCAGGTGTCCTGGAGCATCTAATTCTCTTCAGTCAGCTGGGCACTCTTGGAGTCACCAGTCCTTCTGCTCTTTGTTTCCCAACATCAGGTAAAGAGGAGGTCAAACACTTGACCCCTAGAAGGCAACCCCAGTCAGAGCATACCAGCAGGATTCAGGAGCCCTTGAGTCCTTATGCGAGTCCTCCTCTTCCAGCAGGAGGCCAGAGTCAGGAGCTAGACAACAGAAGTATTCTTCCATCAGAGCTTTCTTCCGCAGATGAAGTCTTCCTTAGTTCAGGAATATTCTGAGGAGGTGACAACGGTGGAGTTGTCAGATCTATCATCTGCAGTAGACAGTGAACTGGAGAAATTCTAGCACTCAATCCCAACTATTTTCTCATAGCCCCCCAAATTTACCCAGGAATCCCCGTTTCAAGATGATGAAACTCAGCTGCCACCAAGCATGCATGCCTTCACTTATTAAGCCACTCCGCTATTTAGATGAGCTCTCCTCTAACCTGTCAGGGACAAAACTGCAGCCTGTCTGTTTTGGAGGGTTCTGAGAATGAATAGAAGAATCCCTCCTTGGCATCTCCAAGTCAAAAGAGGTCATGCAAATGCAAAACTTTGTTCTGACACCTGTTCCTGTGCACTCTCAGCTAGCAAATGCCTGCTAAGTGGTCTGTGGTTAACAACAATTGCTCCTTCCTAGGCTCAGGGCAGGCCATTGTGCTCTACGTCACAGTCATTAATTCTCCTAGCTAAGCATGTGTATTCTAGCTCTGGAAGTGTGATGAGAAATGGATTTAAGCAAGTTCTAGCCCAAGAAGCATATAGCACATTTTTATTAAGTTATTTTTCTGCTTAAGTTATCACAAATTTTAAATTAAGCAGAACATTTTTTTAAAACATATTAGTAGCCTTCTTCTATTATGAAATGGGGAATTAAGATTGTAATACCACTTCCGCTTACTAGTGGAAAAGTCTACCAAGGCCTACATAGCGAAATACCTCTTGGGTTTTATTTCAATGTGAGAGCACATTAACCCCAATATGTAGCCTGCCCTGGCTTATAAGGCACACCTTGCGTGGGGGGGAGGGGGGGACTTATGAATATATAAAATAGGCCTTTCCTACTCAGCAAAGGTATTTTTACCTGTCCTGTTTCCCTGCAGTGTATTCAAACTGCAGATCAGTAAGAGCACAGTGGCACTCTTAGCAGACATATATTTTTTTCATATATGTAGGTGGAGTAAATGCAAACTGTCACTCGAGGCACCATTTACAATGGACTTATTTGAAAGTTAAATAAGCCAAATAGGGAATTCTAATGTACAGCGCACATGTTAGAGGGTAGCACAGGCAATATACCGCTGTTTAGGAGAGGTAAAGGGCTCAGAGTCCTAAAGCCAGCAAATCGTAACACGCCAAAAAATGGCAGGGGGTACGGGGGAGGGGCATGACAAAAATGGGATAACGTATTAAATAGCAGAACTAAATAAAATAAAAAACGCATAACCACAACAATCTTATTGAATAATTAACATGTCCTTAGCAAAAGAAGAAGTGAGAGGGCTATGAAAAATGTCACCATGCTGTATCAATAAGAGAGAAGGTCAGTAAAGTGAATTACTTGTTATGGACGGTCGTGGTGGTGTTACTTCCGTGTCACACCCCGGGAAACTTTAGGAGGTGCTGCTACAGTAGGAGACATTTTTTTTCTCTTAGCATTGCAAAGGGGCAGCACTTGGATGTGCAGGCTACCGCAGTTCCCTGTCAGCCTTTTGACTGTAATGAAGTTTCTGCAACCCCGCTCACATATGTTGAAGTTCCAAAGCACCAGGGAGGAGAGACAAGCCTTTACCATTGTGAATAGAACAGAAGAAATATAGAAGGAATTTTACTTAACTCTGCTTTCCTCGGTGTTCTTTTCTTCTAGCCTTTTCTGGGTGGCGGCATGGTCAGACATCTTCCTGATACTAACCACATTTTGTGAACAATCTAAGATGACTTTGAGAACATTTCCTCTAACAGCAATTTCTGTATAAACCATAAATAAAGAAGATAGTAGTGGAGAGGGATGTGTCACAACACACTTGATTTCCAATTTTTCATCATGAAAATTGCGCACCTGATGTACATTTTTGCCACTGTTTTTTCTGCAGCAAGAAACTTGTGGATTCCTGAGTTTCAGAAATGTCATTGCTGACTATTCACTACCCAAATTCATGGTAGGATTGGTACCTTACTATCACTCCTACTTTTTTGTTCTTCTATCGAGAACTTCAAGACTGCCTAAACATTATTCCCTTCCCCTAAGGCTTTTTCCTCCCCTTGGGACTGATTCAAGAAGACATTGGTGACATTTCAGGTGTCTAACTGAGCAGGGTGGCACCGTGGCTACTGGCAAAGGTAACCTTGCATCTGATGGCTCAATGCATCCACTACAGGATTTGTGTTTGATCTCATGGTCACAGGTTAGAATCCTGGTGGGTACACTCAGTCTTTCATCCTTCCAAAATTGATGAAATCCGTTCAGTGAGTTGGGTGAGAATAATCATCTGTTATTTCATGTCAAGATAATATTCAGGATGAACGTGCGCTTTTACAAATACACGTTTATGTTAGGGAATTACAGTTAAACAGAAAGGACAGACCTCTTGGTCCAGCTCTTGACAAGTTGCAACAGAAACAATTTCAGAACCAACTGATCCGTATGAATTCATCTCAGGACATGGCTCAAAAACTGCAATAATGGCCACAGGAACCACAGCAACTTTGTATGGAAAATGTGCCCTGAAACAGACACTTAAAATCCTCTCCACTGATATTCAGGTAGTTCCAACTTATATTACCCGTTTTTTTAGAGACTTTTTAAAATGCAAGGGGTTTTTAGACACTATTATGGAACATTGTGCCTTCCACCGTGCACAGTTTTTTAATGTGTATGCCTAAGTAGGATTTTTGAATGGGCCTCTATCTGGGGTAGCCCTAGCCTCGGCAGCACTTTTAGTGACTGCCTCTGACCAATATGTGAAAACAACAACTGATGGACAGAATGCAGAACAATGTCATACATTCACCCCAGTACAGAGATCTGGGCCTAAATCCATCCTTTTTTTGCTCACCATGCCATTCCAGTTTGGACCCAGCCGTATGCAAATTAGTCTTGACCCTGCGCCCAATGGGAACAGTCTGGCCCGAACTGCCAGGCCAGGTCCTCCCTGGACTGGAAAAAAACATCCTAGGACCGGTTTCGGACTTTCAGCCCTCATCAGCCAGGATAGCTTGACTCCAGTGGCATGGATAGCAGGGGACCCATGTCTCGGCATACCCGTCCCACTCGGGGTGACAAATGCAAAAACAACAATTGATGGACAGAATGCAGAACAATGTCATACATTCACCCCAATACAGAGATCTGGGCCTAAATCCATCGTTTTTTTTGCTCACCATGCCATTCCAGTTTGGACACCGCTATATGCAAATCAGTCTTGACCCTGCGCCCAATGGACAGCTATGCTGCACTCCTGCTAGCATTTAAAAGAATGTCTGCTTGAGTGCCCTGATGTTGAATACTCTGCAGTATAGTCACTTTGTGATATCCTCCAAGGGAATATAGATGTTTTAACCTATGTCACACAGTCCGGTCATTTAGTGGCAGACACTACTTGGGTAAAAAGAACCTAAATTACATTGTTTCATGGTAGCTCAAAAGATGAAATAATGAATTAGGTGTGGGTACCTCCCTGCCAAACTTGCTGATTTCATCAATGCCTTTATGCATATTCAAGATAGACTCTAAGTAAGATGTATTGAATAGAGAAAGCCTTGAGCTGCGTCATCTGTCCCCTTTTAAGCCTATCCTTCGCGTGAGACAGACAGTTCAAGTGATGTTTCAGTTCAAAAAGATGGCGGAGCGCTGGACTGCTTTCAGTGCGGGTATTCTGGGCATTTGGTTTAAGCGTCCTCTATACACACGCAATGGTCCTCGGAAAATGTAAACACACGTCACTTATGAGGGAGGAAGAGATGGATGAACCTATACTGCTGTACATGGGCATGTCTGTAAATAATACAGATGATCAGTTGCTCCTCCTACAAATTACCCTGAAGACCATGGAAGGATTGGCTATTAATATTTCTGCCGTCTTCAATTGTTGATCCAGTGGCATGTTCATAGCGCATGACTGGGCATTAAAATTAATATTCCCACGTTCTCTAAATAGGTCCCAGAAGTTGGTCATACAGATGGGATGGTACTGCCCAGGCTTCAGGAACGGTGAAAGAGATTTTCTTTTCTTTGCTAGTCTCTGTTGGTGGCCACAGAGATGCTTTCTTTTGATTTAATAGTCTCTCGTAATGGTACTACAAGTTTTGCTATACTGTGCTATACTGTCATGAAAGAGGCAAAATCCATATTAAAACTGGGCCACCAGACTGATTTCATTGTCTCCGCTGTTCTGTCACGACCAACGCTATGATACAGGAAGTTACAGGTCACCCATAGAGGAAGTTAAGGAAGTCAAAATAACAACAGGTTTAAATGTAGCAAACCTCTCCAAGTTTACCTCTCATTATCATATATTCTCACAATCTTCATAAAACCATCAGTTCACTCCTTTCCTCCTCATCGGGAGTTTGACAGTTCCATCCCTCTAAAACCCGGCTTCAATGTTCCTCTCAAATCAGTCTGTTCTTTTTCGGAAAAGGAATTAGAGGTCATTAAACCATACTTGCAGGGAAATCTATGGAATCGACTACTTGTCCATTCTGAAACACTCAGCCCAAACAAAATTCAACCCTCATAATAAACCAAGAGCCTTATTGAATAAGTTTCCTACTCAAAATTCAAAATGACTAGCTTACTCACCGATTCCACGTCTTTCCATAGGTAGAACAGTGACCGTGATGTTATCAGAGCTCCGTTGACCAGCAGTGTCAGTAACAGTTAGTTGAAAGGCGTAAGCTCCCTCCTGCAAATGAGAGACCTGAAGCGTTCCTGGCTGGGGCACCTGATTGGAAGGAATTAAAAAAAAAAAAAAATTAACCAAGGCTGGTCTTGTACTTTGTCTTGGAAAAATGTTCTTAATCATTGCTTGGCTACATATTAATATTGAAATGGCAAGGAAGTAAACAATATACACCAATTACTCAGTAAATCATATTGAAACTAATCACATCTAGAATCACAAAGAGTCTTTCAGGGGTGCTCAGGTTTGGGTACAGGATAAATGTTCATGTTAGTGTATTTGCACATAAGGTAATTCTTTTTTTTATCTACACAGGGAAAAGCAATTTGCTTGGAGGCACATGAGCTCCTTTCATCTAGGAATTTATTTTTCAACTTTTAGGTAAGCTACCAAGAATATAGAAACAATCATTGGCATATCCAATAGGTCTCGCCTTTCGGACCCTATAAGTGTTTAGCCATGCAGTGCATTATTCTAGGTGCTGTCCGGCCTGTCTGAAGAGTTATACAATAACTACACACTGGGTGTGAAAGAGACTGAATAGTTTTTGTGCATGAAAATAGAACGGCGTGAGTGCGAGTAAGAAACAGCAAAACTGCTTCTTGAGTATTATCGAGGAAGTTTGGGATTCAGTAGGTTAGCAGTGGAGATGCCAAGAAAGCGATTTACTGGAGAACGATGTGCCTGGCTTTTTAAAAAAAAACATATATACAAGGCAGTAATACACACAGAAAAAAAGTGTCCAAAAATGATAGGGTTAGCTCTCCTAAACGGATAGGCGCTGGCTGGCACAGAAAAAAAGAACGGACATCAGCACGCCGGATGGCGGTTATATTGAGGACGCGGACGTCACGATGACGAACATGAGGCCGACGACGTCACATGGAGACGACCGATGACATCTACTAGCGTGCAGGGGTACTGCTACGAAATTTCTTCCAGCTCCAGCGGGACGCTTGGAAGTTCAAAGGTAATAAACCTGCGGCTAGATGTCTCTATCAGATTTCTGACCACATCCTTGGAGGGAGGTGGCTTAGTGAGACCTTCAGGCCACCAGTGGAATGAAGAAAAATTATTCTTTGCAAAACAAAATCAAATGACTTGACATGCACAAATCAGTAATGATGGTCAAACCGTTATTGTAAAAATTAATGACCAAGATGTTAAATGTGTCTGAGCACTTCAAGCACACCAACTGATAGTGAGGAGAATCCATGCCAACCCACAATATTTTACCTGGAAACCTAACTGAAATTACAATTGATGGCCCACCCTTGGCAGTGCTGGCCACGGTACCCAATATTTGATATCCATCAATATAAAAATTCCCAATGGACTATGTCTCTTGGAGGCAGATAATATATCTTCTGATAAAAGAAACAAAATCCAAATTAACCAATTTAGTACCAACACCTGCAACATTCCAGGAGATACAGTTAAAAACATCTGAGTTAGTATGATTAATCACTAGAAACAAGTGGCAGGTGAGAAGGCTGGGTGGTAATAAAGTTAGAATAAATATTATAGCCCTGAACCTGTACTCCACTACCTTACGATAATATAAAATTATTTTGCCACTTATTTTTATCCATGTTTTCATCCAAAAGGGCAAACAGATTTGAGAGCGTGACATTATAAACAGGACGGGGTTCAGGTGAGCTAGTGTTGGTGTTAAGCAGCATTGTGTAGCTGCTCACAGAGGTCAAGTGCATTACAGTTAGGTCGAGTACATTTTTCAAGTTACAAGACCTGCAGGTCTAGTAAGAATTTGGGGATTTTTCGAGCCCTGTGATGTATACAATTGTAAAGGTATAGGGTTGGAAGCCTTTGTGTTTTGTTCCTACTTAATAAGGATTACACAATATTCAGTGGCTTTCTAGATGTCAAGAAAGCTTTTGATTCTGTGCAATGGGAGTTCATGTTCAGGGTACTAAAACAAATTAACTTTGGTCTGCATAAGATACGCTTGTGGTAACTGGGCAAGGCATGGGAGAATAGTGCCAATTGTCAACGCTGTTGTTTGCCCTGGCTGTGAAGCCATGGGCTTCCATATTACGAATAGAGATGGAGGACAAGGATATACAAACAGGACGCAAGTAGTGTTGCTTTATGCAGACGACACTAGAGTCTAGGGTATATGATGGATCTTGTGTATATCATGGATCTAGAGAGGGTGATCCTATGAATGTACAATTGGTCGACAAGGTCAGGAATTTATCTGGATTAAAAATCAAACTGAACTAAGTGTTGGCTGTTTCTGATGACTTCTGTACCACAGACTGGAAGACCAACTTCCGGATCTGGGAAAGCTATGGCACCCCAAGTCCTTAAAATATCTAGGTATATATGTGGCACAAATGAGTGAGGTCTTGATAGCTGTAAATACAGACAGGGAAGGTGCCCCCTCTAAAATGAATTTACAGCTCAGGTGTGTGTACGCATTCCAGGGTATTATGTGCCAAAATGATAGTCCACAAAATTGACAGTATATTCGAAACGTTCTGATGCAGGGAGGATTCTGCCATAGAAATAAACTGACTATGCTTAAATTGCCTAAGGGGCAGAGCTTTAAGTGGGCCGGGTCTCACTGGTGCTGAGCACTGGCAGTTTTTTAAAGGGGGCCTCGAAACGGGTCTCTATCGGGCTCTGTTTTGTGCCCGGGCACAGGAGTCAGTTTTCAGCAGGCACATCGATGTGCACATGCTCACACTGCTCACTTCTCACTAGTGGAGAAGATATGGCAGGACGTAATGCCAGGTGAGCATTATAGGGGAAGGGAAATCATTTAAATAGTCATTTTCTCTCTGGATTTCCCTACTCTTTTTGAAACTCAGGAGCAGCAACATTATCGTGGTGTCACCAGGGCTGTAAGTGGAAGCTTTTTCAATATTATATACAAGCCATGGATGCTGCTTATTTATCTTATGCAACTAAAAACCATCCACAAAGCCAATAGTCCTGACTTTGTTGTAGGTATGATGTTACTTTTTGTATCATATATCTGGATGCAATGACAGAAACAGCAAAATATGCGTGGCACACTATGCTAAGCACGGATTTTTAGCTTACAGGTTTTTAAGCTATGCCCTTAATTACATTGCCCACGCCCCATAGAGAGACCCCCGTTTTTTTTATCCCACTTAAAGCCCTGCCAAGGGGGATTATTTCTCCCAGATTTTGAACCTTATTATTTGGCAGCCCAGTTGCAGCATTTACAGCTGTGATTAGAAGGCATCCCCAACCAGGAAAGAACACTGTTTTCAAGATGCTTTTGAGAGGCTGAATTACACTATGCAAATTTAATACCAAAAGAGGTAGGCCCAAATCTCCTATTTGTTGTTGAAAAAATGGGGAAAAAATAGTAAAAAGGTAGTGAAGCTACTCCCTTCATGGTGAGGCTGAAATGTGGGTATAGCCATGTTTTCACACGGTAAGATGGGGTAGGGGCTGAAGTGGCGGGCTGAATAGTGGGAAGGTAGAGGTGAGGTCTGTGAGAGAGAGAGTCTATGAGACACTGTGAAAGGGAGACTGCCATGATCGGTCTGTGGAAATGATTATTCTGGTTATAGTATTCTGAAGGATATTGCTTATCCATCTAAACTGTTTAGGTCTGTAAAAGATTTAAAAAAATACATTTCATACTTTTTGTTGCATTTATATCTCTGACCTGGAAGCCTTCAGAAGGTTAATGTTTTCGCAGGTGGAAAGAGAAATATTAATTCTGGAGTGCAGTCAGAAAAACTGAGATACTTAAAGGAAATCTTCAGAGCTTCCCCTTTTACAACTCATACCTATCTTTAAATCATCTAAATAGGTGGCATGTGTTTTAAGCGCTGCCACCGTGTCTTCCTTAATACAGCACCACAAAGGTTTATCGTTAGTGAGTAGAAGTTGGTTAGTGACCACGCAGAAGCACTGCAGGATGTGACATCAGTTTTAAGAGTGTGCCCAACCCAATGCTTTACAGAAAAGTGGTCAGTTTCTGATATTTCTCACTTTCCATGGAGCTTGCTGCTTTGCTCTACTCCTGATAGTATCACTCACGATGTCACACATAAGACATTGAAATGTGACACCGAAGTCTAACGAAAACACTGAAATGCCATGCATAACCATACTCAATCATGGCCGCTAGGCAATGAGCGGGTTTGAAATTTGACTTGTCCTCTCTTTGGTCGTTTGATGTTGGCAAACACGGGAACAGTGCACAGAACGCGTATCCGCCGGGGCAGCGCCTAGGGCGCCCAGCCAGTCACTCGTAAAGGCAGTCGCGAGGACAGGCTCACTCCCACCGCGGTTCAAAGCTCTGTTATCTCAAGAGTAGGTGTAAAGTGCCCAAGAGGGTTCTCTTGGTGCTCACTGCTCCGGGGGCGGATCTGTATAATATCTGTTTGCTGGTTGGTTGTTTATGCAGTATTGTAAAGTGCTCTGATGCCAGCGAGCCGAGTTTATAAAATCACTAAAATACAAAAGTAAATAAACGTATTTCTTTTGTCCCTTTTATGAACACACTAGTATAAAATTAATTATTTCACACCTTCCAGTCCTTAGACGCCGGAAGCAAGAAGGCTATCCTTTCTGTTCTTGGGTACGTTAGCTAGCGCAAGCAGGATTTTTACCATCCTCTGGACAAGTGTCTGAATAATACAGGAGGGCTCATTTTTACCTGACACCAAGCGTCATGGCTGAGCAATCCTGCCTTAGAATTGGTCCCTGGGCAAAGTAACTCTTAGGAACATAAAAAACAAGGCCCCCTCCCCCAAAACACACACACAGCTTCCCTGAACAGGTGTGGATGATTCCCGGAGGGCACAAAGCAGCTCGTTACTTTTATTCTAGGAAGACACCGCTGCGAGCGGTGGTCACATGCCTGGCCCGTGCCCCTATATCAGACCCTGGGGGAGGGTCCCAACTAAACAAACCTTCTACATACGCACTACTGCTCTTCGGAACCGGTGACGGTGGCCTGCCATGAGCAGGCAGAGTTCACACTTTAGTGCTAGAGAAAAGGGAAATAATGTGTGACGGCTCACGAGAACCACATGTTGTTCAATGCCCCCCAGGCATGGACAACACCCTGCCTATCCTCCTCCCCGACAGAAGGCCCTTCTACTAGCAGATGGAAACATAAAAAAAAACCACCAAAAAGACCAAAGGGGACGGGGGCCACACCAAACGAAGGAGTGTCCCTTTCCATATCTCTGCGACTGTTTGACGAACACGGAGACGTTAAAGCAGGAAAAGCACAGCCCGCATCATTCCCACGTCCGTGTGTGCGTGAGTCCCAGCTGTTTGTATGAATGTGACACGCAGCGCTGCAAGTCCCTGAATGCAAAGGGGAAACAAGCATCGGTCTCTTATCTTTATGGGGCCATGTGTTTGCCCCCATAAAGATAAGAAACTGCTTTACGACAGCAGCAAAGCAGGTGAGCCAGTCTGGCTCGGAGAGAAAGGGTGTTAACAGAACACCCTCATTTCCAATGGCAGGCCACCGTTTAGCATAAACGGTGACGCCAGCCAATGGAAGTGAGGGGCGGGGCTTAAAGCCCTCTTCTGAAAGTCCTTCTTACAAAATCTCACGCGGAGCAGGGCTCTGCCCTGCAACGCAACGCAAGACCTAAAAAGAAGCTAAACATGTCCTAAAGTTGAGCAGGCAAGACCGTATTACGCTTGCACCCAAAGCCCTACACTGGCTACCAGGGATGAGAAGAATCACTATGCATTGCACAGCAGGCGATCTATGAAAGAGGATCCATCTTCCTACACGCAAAACTCACGCTGTACATTCAAAAAAGAACCTCAAGATCCAAAATGGAAGCTGCTTCTCTGTTCACACAAAAACACTTGGGAACAAATTCCAGAAGAGAAGGAAGATCATAGAAAGCCATCTAGAACTTTGACAAGCAATAACAACTTGGCTGTTTCCTATATGACGATTCAATAAACTGGTAGGCCACAAGTGACTTGGTTTGCATTAACAACGTGCTAATAAGTGATACAGCAAAGGTTAGAGGCCAGTAATGTTAGAACGGGAATTATCCCCCAATCCATTTGGTATTGAAAAAAACAGCCACTAACTGGTATGCAGTGTGCCACTCAATCTTCCAGGTCCCGATGACGCTGCATCTGCTGTAGTATTGATAGCTACGCCCCTGGCGCTTAACAGTACCTTAATCTCAATCTGTATACTACTCTACGCAGAAGACGCTACTACATGCAGCTGCTACAAGTCTGGTGCCTCATGAACAACATCAAAAAGCTGCACTTTTAGAAACCTCAGCCAACATTTTCTTTCAACCTACACAATAAACAGAGCAGCAACTTACTCAAGAAGTAGTAAAGCGCTTTGGAGCCACACCAGGAGGTAGGAAAATGCTACTGAAATGCTGAAATACAACATTCCTAGCATTTACATTACTTTTCAAGTTCAGAAGCACAAAGTATAAAAAAAATGTTAATACTTACAAACTTATGAGTGTGGCTAACCCACACTAAACATCTGCTATACTGGCTTAACAATAAACACAATACTGCTGGAAACTACCTTACATACAACAGATTTATCCGCACTAAAATTCTATCCAAACCTGGAAATACCCACAGATCATATTTCTGTCGCTTGAAATATTGAAATTTGCATCGGCAGCTGAATGTTAGTCTGCTAAAACTGGCCAAGAAGGGACATTTAAAATGAATGGCAAAAATTTACAGAGCAAGTGGCTATCCTCACAATCAGCAAAAGGTGTTGACCTCTTGGCCAAACTTGGAGAACTTGGTTCTAAATAAATAGTATATTCATAAATATATATAGAGCAGCGAGCTGATTTAGCTTAATTTTGAGACGTTTTCACTTTTAATTGGGTTACCATGTTTGTATGGCTTTTGAAATGAAACAGAGGAGAAGGACTAATGTGCTATCCCAGCTCATTAGTGGTATATCTGGGAGGGGGGTTCCTCTTGCAAGTCAAATTATAATGGTGAGAAGGTCAGAATCGCTGGGGCCCTCGCCCAAATCACTGGAGGGAGATTGTGTGCTAATAAATTTTAATAATTGTTCAGCGTCATACTAGCTCAACTGCAGGGAGTCCCTCCAAAAGGCACTAAGACTATAGCTCTTCCACTACACTATTTCTACGGCCACCGTTAGGGCTGACCCTAGAATTTAGGGCGTACTCAAGGGGATTTAGATCGAGGCCTGGCATTGTAAGTGAGGTAGGGTTACCCTGCGAGAACGGATTTGCCCCACTCTCTGATCTGCAGCAATGTGACTGACTACATCACCAGCCTACCATGGGGCAGGATACTTTGGGCGGTCAAATATCTGTTTCCCCTTCAGGAACTATTAACAGCGAGGTGAGGCAGGAAAATGTATATAAACTCAAGATAGCGACTTCGAATGTGGCGGGTATTACAAGTAAACTGGCCGATGTACATTGGAAAAATATCTGGCAGGGTTAGGTTATCACCTGCTTACAGGAGACATGAGCCACGGAACCGATTTTTATAAATGGGTACAGTTCATTTCAGACTATGGCATCTCCTTCAGTGTCAGGCAGGGCAAAGGGGGGCCTTTTATCCTTGATCCCTAATATAGCTCCAATAAAATTAAAGAAGTGTGTAGGGGAAAGCCCATATTTCCATCTTCTCATTTTCGAGTTTCCTAGCCTATGTACCTGGCTGTTAATAAATTACTATAACAACAACTTTGGGAGTAACATGCACCTAGTTGTCGATCAGGTAAATAAGGCAATTGATCAGGCTTCAAAGTTAAGAAAGAAGAATGAGCCTCTAAATATTATTTGGATGGGGGGGGACATAAACATACGTCCTTGTAAATTTACTCATGACGACTCTGTGGACTGGAGGACACGAGGGGCAACCCGGCCTATCATTTTTCCCATAGTACTTATGGAATGAGTTTGAACCAGACCCTCTTTCTGAGAAATATGGTAATAATTAGCGAGGTCCTTACTTTGTCTGATCTCCCTAAAAAAACTTTCAGGCGAGAAACACAGGAATCAATAATTGACTTTATATTGATCTTTAGCGATAGCTGTAGGTATCTAGATGCACAATTTACGACCTACAGCGATCATGCGATTTTAACATGTGAGATCCCCCTTATCTTTAAGGAAGCAATTACTCAACAGGAAGTAGACCTCCCTTCAAAGTCCCAGCGAAATGGTTACCAACTACGATGGGCCGAGATAGTCAACCTTAATCTTTTCCCTGAATTAATAAGGATTCCTTATGATAAAATTGTATGTTGTCTGGACCTAGGTAATTCCCCTTCAGCCTTGGTATCATCCTTTATAGAACTCTTAGGACAAATAAAGGTGGTACTTACCCGGAACACAAAAGATAAAGCTGTAAAGGCTAAGGGTTGGTTTGACTCACCCTGTTCGAAAATGCAGAAGGCTCTCCCAACAGCGTTGAGAGCCAAGCCCAGAAACCACTCCGCAATTACTTAATTCCAGAGGTAATTAATGACCCTTACTTGAAATTTCAAATGGATCCTACTTTGGATACTAATGTCGGAGAGGATGACTGGGTGGTATTTTTTGGAAACATCTTTTCTCGCAGTGAGCCCTCTGTCCCATCACCAAAATCCTCAGTTGACTATACTCATGTCAATTTAACATTTACGTTGGAGAAAGTAAGGAGTGGGTTGGAGGCGTGCAGTATTAGGAAGGCCCCAGGTCCCAATGGGGTCCCAATAGATCTTTTTCAGGTGAATGAAGATTTGTGTGTCCCCCTGTTAACCAATGCCTTTAATAACATAGCAATAACGGGCCCGCCCCCCTCATGGTCAACCAGCGTGATAGTTCCGATTTACAGAAAGGGCGATAAGGGTAACCCTAAAAATTGTAGACCAATCTCCCTTATCGACACAACAGTGAAACTCATGGGATGCCTCCTTATCGCGAGATATGGGCACAGGACAGAGAAATTTGAATCCAAACCCAATATGGGTTTCGGCGTGGAATGGGGACAGTAGACCACTGCCTGAACCTTTCTTTAATCATGGACAAATACACCAGGGCGAAGAGTGGGAAAAAGTATCTTGCTTTTATGGATTTATCTTCGGCATTTGACTGTGTTTCCCACTCTAAGCTCTGGTGTATAATGGAAGGTATGGGTATCGATCAGGCCATAATTGACTTTATCCGCCAATTGTACTCCAAGGCTTCGGCATGCGTTTGTTACGGGAAAAACGGTGAATGTGCCCGCCATTTCAAGATCTCTAGAGGGGTAAGGCAATACTGCATCCTCGCCCCATTTCTTTTCTCTATTTATACTAATGGGGTAGAGAGGGCCCTTGGGGATGCAACCTTGGACGTCCCAGTCTCAGGCTCTAAGCGAATGCCGATTCTTGCCTACGCGATGAGGCTTTCCTGATGGCCAGAACAGGGTTAGGTCTGCAGAGCCTTATAACAGCTTATGCAGCATTTATGTCCTCGCTGGATTTAAAAGTCAACCGGTCGAAGTCATTCATAATCGTTGCTGGGGCTGGCAAAAGAGAGAAGCCACCACATTTGTATATGGATTCTGGTGAAATTGCGGTGGTTTAATCATTCCCTTATCTAGGGGTATTATTCGACAATAAACAAGAATGGGCACGGCTGGTCAAAGGAAGAGCAATGGGAATGGAGAGGAGTTTAGGGGCAATAAAATCCTTCTCCAAAAAGTTCGGGGCAAAACCATTAATTACAATCAAAAAAATCTATTACGCTAAGGCTAAGTCGGCAACTACCTACGGGGCAGGGGTATTGGGTAGGACACCTAGTGAGCCATTACAAACTATCGAAAACAGATTTATGACACTTAGTGAGCCATTACAAACTATCGAAAACAGATTTTTTAAATCAGTGGTTCCCTTCCAGAATCATTCTCGAACTATGTAATCCACATGGAATTAGGCCTGTTGTACATCACTGATTTTATCAGATCGGGCCCCCTCCAGCTCTGGCTCTCCATTTGGCTCAGGGATAGAGTGACCATAACCCAAAACATAATTAGAGACATCTTAAAGATGGAGAACCATGGCAGGATCAGGTGGCTGGAATATGTGAAACAGGAGCTGACCACTTTGGGCTTGGCGGAGCTTTTTGAAAACCCTACCACCTGTAAGAAGATGTCCAAACAGAAGCTGGCCGATACTTCATGCGCCGGGCTCAATATGTCCACAGGGAAAGGAATTACTGTAAGCAGACATTCCCATCGCCCAGCATAAATTTATCCTTTTGAGGTTCCGTCTGAGTTTAGTCCCTTTAATGCTAGGGTTCCCAGAGAGAACCTTAAACACAGGGAACTGTGCCTCTGCCCCTGCAATTCAAAATCCCTTCAAAATGATCTCCACGTATTATTTTTTTGTGGTTTTTACAAGAGGGAAAGAAATCGATTTATCGTATCTATTTTAAAACAGTACCATTTTAATCAATGTCGGGTCGCCTTATACTTTTTTTAAATCCTTGCCTGATCCTTTAGTGTGTTTTTCATTAGATTCATTTCTGTGGGCATGTAGGAACAAAAGAAGACATTTACAACTGTAAATAGGATATGGATAATTTTATTCTCTCTTTTTTATTAATATGGTTCCTGTTAAGCATAATTTTATTGTAGAATAGAAAGGAGTGTAAATGTATACGCATTCGAGATCTAAAGGAATTTTCTTTTTTTTTTTCTTGTGAATGTTTATATAACACTACTATTTGCATCCCTGTGTATATTTGCTATGTACTTTTATGATCTTAAATGTAAAGATCGAATAAAGTTTTAGAATCGACAGAGTGATGGCTGAAAATAACTGGAAGTAAGTATACTGCTGGTACAGTCTATTCTATTTGCGTTGCAAGGATTGAGGGCTAAAGCGGGGTCGATGTTTGGGGCATAAATTGCAAGGGCTGGTCAAGCTTTGAGCTGAGGAGTTGCTGGATGAGGAAGGTAAGTAGTGAGTAAGGGTCCAGATAAGCATGTGTGGCTGACTGACTGGATATAAAATCACTACGGAATGGAGTAAACAGTAAGTTAAAAAAGTGGAGGGTAAATATTAGCTATTCACAAGACTGAGTATAACGTAGTTACACTGAATATACATGGTTATAACCAGGAAGCTAAAAGCAGAAAAAGTAGGTCTTATATAAGGGGTCAAAAGGTCTCGAAATATTAAATCAGACATTTTTCAAGACAACCGCCGAAAGAAGGAAAAGAAAGGCGCTGCAGCGAGAGATAAAACTAGTCTCTGCAATACCAAGGTTAAATCGACCTGCAAAGTACATTTCTACCTATCTATCTGATAGGAAAGTAGCATTTGCTTTCTCCGTGTGTTTTTCAAAGGAAGGGTCGCTATGGCAATGTGGGCACCAGCGAGGAAATAAAATGTGTAATGCAAATAAGAGAGATGTGAATGCCACTTATTCTCAGTTTGGAGGTCATTCGCAAATGGCTCAGGGAAGTGGCTGTTCTAACACAACTGATCACCCTCGGCTGCCATGAATTAAACTCATCGAAGAACAACTTTCCTCTTGTGTCTAGAGGGTGTCACTGTTTAAGCAGAAGGCTTACCTCCGGTATACAGTGTTCCTTGTAATGCAGAACACTTACCTCCAGGTATACAGAGTTCCATGTAATCCCTCATTGTATCCACAACTTTTTAAATAATGGGACAAAACTACACAAAACACAGTCACAAAAAGTTTTAGTAAACGTTTTAGTTTCAAGAAACCCTGTTGCCAGAGCAAAGTGCAAAACTGCATCGCCTCTCTTTTTAGATCTTGCCTACTAGACAGCGCATGCATATCTTTGAGACGTATTGTCAGCTTCCAGTGGGCTTGTAGCTCTCCAATTACGTGCAATTAATGACTTCATTGTTACTCTCATTTACTTGCTTCTTATTTCCTAGGTCGTGTGGGCTTTCCTTCTTTGTGCATTTGTTCAATCCCTGGACTATGGACGCATTGTGTCATTCCAATGCTCGCTTTCCAAGCGCTACTTTTTTCCTTTTTCTTATAAGCACTTCACGAGAGTAGGTGCGTTTTCTAGTTGACTTCCTCATATAATTTTCTTTCCCCTTAGGAGAGCTCCATGTTCCTCTCCATTTCCCTTGTGCTTCTCCTCAATAGCTCTATATGGTTCTCTTTTGCCCGTTTCCCCCCAGTCCACACCCTCTGTGTTGCTTAACACCCACCAGCGCACCCCGTTTTGCTTCTGTCCTGCATCCCTGTGTTGCTTCCACCCCAACCGTGTTGCTTCTTCTCACCACCTGTAGTCACTTGTTGCTTCCACACCGGCTGTTCTTTTAGCTAAACAATATTGCTTCCCCCAGCTTAAAACAATGCCTTCCTGCTTATTAATTATTTTAGTTACTGATCCAACTCAAACTGTTAAATAATAAAGAATAAACAAAATACATCCATGTCATTTCGAAGGCAAGCATGAGTGGTGCTAAATGGTGCAGCTGACCACATCAAAGGGCTCTTTTTTTATTCTTTAACCATGCTGCACATCATCCATGATGCCGTGCATCCAATGCTAGCTTCCCCAAGATTTTAGACACCATCTTTTTTTCGTTTTATCCTCCTCGCCCTAGTTAGTCTTCATTTCCATACTCACTCCCCTTTATTTGATTGTGCTTTCAAAGGGCCATGTTTTCAACTAAAACTCTGCCTTTCATTCTTGCTACCTGGAAGGTCAATACTATAAGGAATGTGAATACTATAAGGATGCTCTTGAAGTAAGGGTTGAGGGCAGGTCCCATGGAGAGATTTGTACATAGCCTAACAACATTAGATTTATTTTATTGCCCAACTGGCTGCCAGCTTATCTTGCCAGCTCAAATTTTATGTGTTGAAATTGTCTCATACGAGTCTGGCATCTGCACATTCAAATGACCGCAAATAACTTATTTAAAAAAAACGCAGCACCCTTATGTACAGCATTCTAATAAGGGGACATGGCCAAAATGAGAACGACTAAACCTGTTCACAATTTATTTATTTATTTATTAGATTTGTAAAGCGCAACAGCTACCCAAAAAGGGTTTCCCGGCGCATAGGTACAGCAGGACCTGTCAGGAGAAAATTTGCAAACTATTCAGGTTATTGTTCGAATAGCCAGGTCTTAACAGAGTTTCGGAACCTGACGTGGTTTTCTTCCTTTCGGATGAAAAGGTGGAGTGTATTCCAGATGGATGGTCCAAGGTGGGTGAAAGATCTGCCACCCACTCTTGCCAGTTTAAATCTTGGTACACAGAAGTTAGACGCTGCAAGCGAACGAAGATTACGTTTGGGAATGTAAGGATGGGCCAGGTCTTGAAGGTACTTTGGAGCTGTACCTGCTTTGATTTTAAACATATAATTCAGGGCTTTAAAGCGGATTCTGCTTTCCACCCTGAGCCAATGAATTTCCCGACGAGAGCTTGAGACCCCGGTGTTTCTAGGGATTCTGCACAGTAGACGAACAGCAGCGTTCTGGGCAAGTTGTAGTCGATTGACTACCGTTTTGTTAGAACCGAGGTACAGGATGTTGCCGTAGTCCAGCCGTGATGTTATGAGAGCATTAACAACGGTCTTTTGGGTGGAAACGGGCAACTTCCAAATTACTTTCCTCAACCATTTGATGATGGTGAGGCATAGACCCACGACTTTGTTTGCCTGTTGGCTCATGGACAGGGAGCTATCCAAGATGACTCCCAGATTGCGAACTTGTGTCACTGGGGTAGGGAAAGTGGCCATCTGGTCGGGCCAGTGTGAAGGAGTCCAAAGATCTTGATGTTTCCCTAAGAGTAGAATCTCTGTCTTATCTCCGTTAAGTTTTAGTTGGTTTCTTGTCATCCAGTTAAGGATGTTTTGAAGCCCTAATTTAAGGGGAGAAGGGGATGTCGGATCGGCTTCAGATAGGGAGAAGATGATTTGGGAGTCGTCAGCGTAGGTCATAAGGGTGAGTCCAGATTCTTCGGCTAAATCAGCTAGGGGTCTGAGGTAAAGATTGAAGAGTAGGGGACTCAATATGGATCCCTGTGGCACGCCATGAGGGGCATTGAAGGTGTTGGAGCACGCCGATGAGGATGCTATTTGGAAGGTCCTTTCCTCTAGGAAAGATTGAAACCAGTTAAGCGCTTTTCCACGTACGCCATTTCTGCATAATGCCTTGATGAGGATTTCATGGGATATGGTGTCAAAGGCCGCGCTCAGATCTAAAAGCACGAGCGCGACCGTTTGGCTATTATCGAGGAGATGTCGGATGTGTTCCGTAACTCCGAGAAGAGTGGTTTCTGTCGAGTAACCTACTCGAAAACCCAATTGAGAGGGGTGCAAGAGCGAGTTTTCTTCTACAAAGGTGGATAGGACTGCATGGACGTGACGTTCCAAGCATTTAGAGAAGGCGGGAAGAAGGGATATAGGTCTGTAGTTAGCCAGACATTCCGGGTCAGCTGTGGGCTTTTTTAGCAGTGGTGTAATCATGGCGTGTTTCCAGCAGGAAGGGACTGTGGAGAATTCAAATGAGGCGTTAAGCGTGTCAACGATGACTCCAAGGGAAAAATCATCCAGTTGTTTGATAATACTAATCGGGATGGGATCTCTGGGAGAGCCAGATTTGATGTTTTTAAGTAAAATTTTCAGTAATTCTACTGAGATGGGAGGCCATACTTCCAGGGTATTTTCACAGGAGGAGGTCTGTTCCGGGACAGAGGGGGAAGGTGGTACGTTATTGTCGGTGTTAATGTCCCTCATGATTTTTACAACTTTCTCAGAGAAGAAGCAAGCCAGATTTTGACATTGTTGAGTATCCAGAGGGGGAGCCGAGGCTGTGGTATAGGCGCCAGCTAATTCCTTGACTAAATTAAACAAGGTTTTCGGCTTGTTAGTTGCTTCCTTAATCGTGTTTGATACAAAAGAGGCGCGTGTTTTTGCACAGGCAGAGGGATATAACTTCCTGGCTTCATGATAAGTTTTTTTAGCGTCAGGGGCGTAGTCTTTACGCTATTTGCGCTCCAATGCCTTGCATTTAGATTTTTAAATTTTTAGGAGGTCATTGAACCAAGGGGCAGGGTAGCGGTGTCTGTTTCCTTTGGTAGTCGTAGTAGGTAAACAGAGGTCAGCGGCATCATTAAGCCAAAGCCAAAGCCGACCCGTGCGTAAAGGTCTGTTGAATTCCCATCTCGATCCTTGATGTGGAAAGTGCGGCCCCTCAAGATTAATCCAACATAAATCACTAAACTGTAGAAAGATGTAGGTTTATTACAGCAAGAGGCCCTTTCCACCAGTCTTCCACTTACTTGCAGTTTCCACTGCTCACAGTTCCTGTACACCTGTTGCATAGGATACCTCGAGAAGAACTCCAGTCAGCATTTTTAGCCCTACAAAGCTAGACAGCTGCCCCAAGATACCGCACACCTCCTGAATTAAAAAGAACGCACACAAGACTACTTGTGCGGGGAAACAGGGAAAAAGGAATGGGAAATATGTAACCATGGCAGAATTAGGCAACAAAAATAACTCCAAGAATAACTGCATGATAAATGAGAAACCTTCAGTGAAAAAAAGAGATCATAAACTGACGAGAAAGTTACTCAGATATCCTGGACTTTGCAGATCTTCCTCTAGGCAGCCCTCAAATTGTGTGGTTGTTGTTTTTCTTCTTCCCTCGTTTCCGAATTCAAATCCTCTGGCCCAACTAGAGAGGAAGTTGCATCATTGGTAGACACATATTTTTTCTTGGAGATATTGTTTCTTCTCTGAGAGTTCATGCTCAAGTGGGCTCAGTCGCTACAGTAGACAGTGGCTAGTAGACCACAGACAATGGCTGTGGGTATCATTCCATCATGCACAAGATGTGGCATGAGCAATGGCATGTTCAAGGTGTGGGGAGTGCGCCCATGGGCTGTGGTGTACTCCACTGTTATGTAAAACAACATTGCCACTGCATGCCAGCAGCAGGCAAGCACATGTAGAGTCACACTTGAAATAATCCGAATCCACAAACAGTATCTTAGAGAAAGACCGCAAATGTTTGAATCCACCAACACTAATCATAGCACAAGTAGTGACCACAACGTTTCGAAGAAGATGGCAAGTATGCTGAAGTAGAAGTCTCCTGAGACAACAACTTAGAGAGACCGAGTTAGTTGATTGTCAATCAATCAATCAAAAGACCTTTATTCGAATTACTTGAATTCATAAAAGTACAGACATAAAAACAATTCATCATTACAATATACACAACACAATATCTCTAAAAGTTATAAGGAACTAAAACAACAGTCTTTCAGGGATTTTCCATCATATTGCGTACACGGATTATTAATCTTAAAAAGGTGCTAGTGCGAAAAATCAGTTCCTCAGAGTACAGGGAGAGTAACATTTGACGAGACTCCATAAGAGAGAGGGGTCTGTGTTTTCTAAAATAGGGTGTTAAAAACCAGTTAATATATTTTAGATAAAATTTACAAAAGAATAAAAAGTGTAACTCATTCTGCTTACTGGTGCCATCACAGGGGCAAGGGTTGCGGTCAATAGTAGAATTGTAACCCAAAGGGAAACCCAGCATGAATTTTATGGAACCTGCCCTTAGTCGAAATAACAAAGACCTCTCCCAACCAGTCATAGGAAGAGTAAGATAAAGTGGGAGAGGTTGCCTGGGCAGGTCATTCTCAATATATCTAATAACCGTGGCTTTCAATGTTTCCCTTTCCAACCGTTCTGCCTCATAAAGTGCATATAGTGCTTGTTTGACCTCTACCTTATCTTGACAACCAATACTGGAGGGATCTACAAAGAGATCACCTTTATTCACGGCGTTTAATGATTTTAAAACTCCAGCTAACCATGGAATTAAAAGTCCGTGATCACATTTAAGACAGTCTTTAATTATATCTTGTGTTAGGGAGGCTGCGTTATTCCTCCAAATTCTCAACCAGAATAAGACTGGTCTGCTTCTAATGAAATCACAGACATAAGGGAGGTTTAGCTCTTTGTGGCAGATAAATTCAGAGGACGAAATTGGGGCACCCAAAACTTTTCTGCAAAAACGTGTCTCTTCTCGTTGGATGCCGGGATTTTTAGCAGTAGCCCAAACTTCGGCCCCATAGGTGGCAACAGGAACACACTGTAATTTAAACAATTTTAAAATAGCACTGGTTGCACCTAATTTCTTAGGGCGTGGGAGACTCAGTATTGAATTGATGGCCTTCGAGAACTTGCTCGTGGCGTGGGCAGAATGCCCACTCCACGAGTTGTTCGCAGCGAAGGCCACCCCTAAATATATAAAAGAATTTACAGAGTCAAGTTTATCAGACCCGATATGGATGGTGTTAAGTTTCCGTTTACCAGGTCCGCATGACATAATAAAGGATTTTTTAAAGTTCACGCGCAGGTCTAGGCCCTCCATATGATGTACAAAATTTTCCACAAGCACACGGAGGGCATTAGGGGTGCGGCCCATAAGGACCGCATCATCTGCGTATAATAGAACTGGCAAGGGGTGCCCCTGGATAGTTGGGACATCTCTAGTTACTTGTTTTAAAGCCATTGCTATGCCATTAATATAAATGATGAACAACAGGGGTGCTAAAACGCACCCCTGTCTGACCCCCCTGCCAATTTTTATAGCACCAGAAACTTCTCCTCCCGACCCAATCCTGACTTGTGCCCTGAGATCGGTATGGAGATGTGCCAAGAAGTGTACTAAGGGCTCGTCCAGTCCATAACTGAGAAGCATTGACCACAATTTTGATCTGTTTACCAAATCAAATGCGGATGAGAGATCCATGAAAGCGAGGTATATAGGAGAAGATCGGGCGACGGTATACTTATCAATTATTAATTTTAAATTCAAGCATTGCTCGACCGTGCCCACCCCGCTCCTGAATCCCATCTGACATGGATCCAATAGGTCAGAATCTTCAGCCCACTCTACCACCCTGTTGTAAATAACTCGCCCAAGTATTTTTAGAGTATTGTCCAGAAGCGAAATTGTTCGGTAGTTTGCTGGGTCTGACCTGTCGCCCTTTTTATAAATTGGAACGATAATACTAAGAGACCACGTCTCGGGGATGGACGCTCTTGACAAACTATTAAAAACATTATATAAAATTGGTGCCCATAAGTCTGAGCTGTGTTTTATAAAATCTATAGGTAGGCCATCTGGTCCAGGGGCCTTGTTACCAAGGCTCTCTCTAATGGCTGTCGCCACCTGAGAGGGGTCAAACCGTAAATCTCCCAGCTGTCTCAGATCCGGGGTGATTATTTCTTCAGTGGGAGCAGCATAAATATTGGAGAAGTGGGCTTCCCAGGTAGGGCCAGTTATATTGCAGCCAATAGGGGATAAGTTTTTACCCATATCGCGCATTTTCCTAACAGCGGACCAAAATTGCCCGCTGCTCTTCAAATTGGCGCTATCAACCAGGGACTCCCACTGTTCCATCAAAAGTGCCGCCTTCCTTTCAGCTATTTTTTGTTTATAAAATTTCCTAGCTGTTTGTACCTCCGCTGTGTTCCTTGGTTTGGTGGTTAATGCCCTACGTAATTCCCTATTTGCCGTAGAGCAAGCCGAATCGAACCATCTAGGGTCCTTCGTCTCAGGGGGTATGGGGACTAACAAATAGTTTTTAATTGCCACGCATAATTTACCAAAATCGGTGACTATTCTGTGGCAATCCCCATCCATTGATAGACAGGAGTTTACCAATGCTAGGTGATCATTCTTTACACGGTCAAGTAGGGCTTCACAGTCAATTCTCCTCCATTTAAGACGGAGACCGTCACCCGATGGCGTGATGTCTCTTGCGCCATTGAATTTAGCATATACTGGGCTAGGGCCCAAATACAAGGTGACTGTAAGGGGATTATGATCTCCGTATAGGGTCTCTACCACATTTGAATCAGTGACACAGTCTGTTAGGTAGGGGGATGTAAAAATGAAATCAATCGTCGATTTTGAATCTCTCCCTCTAAACGTGGGGGCACGGGTCAACCTTGGGGATTGGCTTGCTTCCATAGCATTGCTAAGAATGTGTTCATTTAAAATCTTAACAAGCTCAATACCTCTGCGATCTGCTAGATCGGGGCAACTTTTGTCCTCTGATTGGTGTTTACCTGAGATTTTTGCGTTAAAATCACCCCCAATAAGAATCCCTGACTTCTCGCCTGGGCCTATGTTCATGTTCGTATCAAGGTGTACCAATAAATTAGAAAGTGCTGCGTAATTCCTATTTGGTGTCGAATTAAAATCATTGTTATAAAAATTGATTAAATAAATCAAGGTCTTTCGTTTATATTCGAGAACCTGAATGTTTGGGTTCCCGAATGATAAGTCCTTAAAAGTGCCACCAGCCAATATTCTGATCCCAATAAAAAGTCCTCCCATTGCTCGACCGTGAGCGGGCTTAGAAGCGGGTACACTAAAACAATGATAGCCCTCTAGGTACACATTCCCTGTAGCCCAAGTCTCTTGAAACATAATGACATCTTTGCCATCCAATAACTGGACCCACTGCGGGTCAGACAGTCTTGATTCAATGCCTGCAACGTTCCAGCTAAGGATAGACAGGTCATAACCGCTTGGCCTGCCTAGATGCTTGACACTGGTGGTCTGACTGTAATTAGTTTGTGGCGTTAATGTTACGTCCTCACATGCAACTGGGAATTTGACAGTAGTAGGCTGTGTGGCCATAGGTTGAGGTGTGATAGTGTTAAAAAATGTAATTCCGGGCTCCACTGAGATCGGGGATACTAACGTGATGCTAACAGTAGGGGCCGGTAGATCAAAAGGTCTGCTGCGGACATTCTCCACCAATGATGTGTCAATCGAGGTTCCAAGGGCGTTGGTAACATTATGGGCCAATAAATTATCCAAGACAGCCCGATTGTTCAGTGGCCCATCCAATTCAGCAGCAGTCGAGGTAGGTAGCTTAGGAGAACTGCAAACATCACAATCCACAGCCATTGGCTTGTGACTAGAGAGTCAATCGACCCCATCCAAGCCGTTCAGGCAATTAAAGCGATTAAAATGGAAGTAGGGCCTGTCCTGCACTTGAAAATTTGGATGTTGTACACGATTCCTATATCTATGTCTATGTTCCACCCTCACCCACTCATCTTGTGTCGGGATACGATGCATATGGGTAGGGGGGAAGAAAAAGGATACTGGCATGGTCTGGATAGTAGAGTCAAGTGACCTATTTATTCCTTTATAAATGTGCCGCACAGTGCCCGGGTCCTTAAAGCTTGTCAGGATACAGTCCCCTATTATTGATTTCCTAGTTTTACCTAACCAGGGGACCCTTCTTACCATAATAATCTCATTGTTAAAATGGGACGGTAGGGGTCGATTCCAATTCAGCCATTTGATGACCTTGTATTTTAGTGATTGGTAATCTTCGATCTCCCCTAGTCTTAAGCGGGGGACGCCTGCTAGGACCACCGTTAGACTATTAGCCTCTGGTGGCAAGTCTGGTCTCCGTGGACTTGGAGCCGGCCGACCCGGGGAGGGTAGAGAGATACCACCTGCTTCTAGATTGCCGTCAATAGTCCCTGAATGGGAACTTTGAGAGGCAGAATTCAATGTCTCTCTGGGCCTATTGGATACATTGCAGCGCGGTGCATGGTCTAAAACAGCCATTAATGGTTGTAAAGGAGGGACAGTAGTCGCACTCTGGGGGGAGGCTTTGTTATTACCCTTCGTAATTCCCTTTTTAGTAAGGTTTCCTGCGGAGGGATAAGGTCCCATATTATTGGACTGCTTACTAACTAAGGTGTTCAGATTAGTAAAAGCTGTTTCCAATAAGGTGAGCCTACTCTCTACTTTTATCAGACTATCGCTAATGGGCTGTAGAAGAGAACGCAGTAGCGATTCTAAGCTCCCTATAGCTGTAGAAGGGTTAGGTATATCAGCCACTGGGATGTTTAGAATAGTAGCTCTAGTTGGACTAGAGACCTTTGAGAGAAGAGCGGTGGGAGCAATCTTATTATCCCTCCCAGGCTGGGGTACAAGTGTGTGTTTCTTCCCGAAATCTAGATGCGACGGTTTGACTTTCCCCCTGCCCCCCGTTGACTTTTTACTACGTTTACTCGGTGGGGGCCTGTGCAGCTCTACCTCAACTCTTTGTTTAGGCTTGCTTTTCTTGGCTGCGTGCGGAGGTGGAGTTTGGGTGACCAGATTAACAAGAGTAGGACAAGTCCCAGAAGGGGTTGTATCTAGGAGTTTTCCAGGGGCCAACTCAGGGGAAGTGGGGATGTCCCGCAATAAGAGAGGAAAGTCCTCAGGGGTCAGAGGTTTTAGACTAAGTGGGGGCGTGCCATCCTCTTGGGTAATGGGGTACGGGATGATCTCTGGCAGGGGCGTATTCTTCATGGAATCAATGGAGCGCCGCCGCTCAGCCCTGCGTTTCTCCAGTGAATTTTCCTTACCTACATCTTCTTTGGTAGGTTTGAAGTACTTGTCCAACGTCCCTGCATTGCAGCCCCCTTCCCTGGCAGTCGATTTGCAAAGTCCTGGAGAGGGCATCCTCCTTGGCTGGTTTTGTTTTTAGGAAGAAAGGGGTATGGCCCGGCCCGGCCTCCTTTGGCCCCTGACGGCCACAGACGGCCCGCCCTTTGCCCGGGCTTAGCCCGGCGCGTCCCACACGCGTCCCGCGAAGCGGGTCTCCCTGTAATTTATGGCGCCTCCTGGCGCTTGCTCTGCGTCACTGCGTCGCGCCGCCGCTGAGGCTGCCGGGAAATGCAGTCCCGGGGCGGCGACGCGGTAGATGGCGTGTCCTCTGTAGTCCCCTGGACTCTTGGCGGTGTCGGCGGTAATGGCGTGGCGTGGCCCAGCAGGTCACAGGTAATTTCTGGCAGCTCCCCCCGCTCCGCCGGTCTCCCTGTAATTTATGGCGCCTCCTGGCGCTTGCTCTGCGTCACTGCGTCGCGCCGCCGCTGAGGCTGCCGGGAAATGCAGTCCCGGGGCGGCGACGCGGTAGATGGCGTGTCCTCTGTAGTCCCCTGGACTCTTGGCGGTGTCGGCGGTAATGGCGTGGCGTGGCCCAGCAGGTCACAGGTAATTTCTGGCAGCTCCCCCCGCTCCGCCGGTCTCCCTGTAATTTATGGCGCCTCCTGGCGCTTGCTCTGCGTCACTGCGTCGCGCCGCCGCTCAGGCTGCCGGGAAATGCAGTCCCGGGGCGGCGACGCGGTAGATGGCGTGTCCTCTGTAGTCCCCTGGACTCTTGGCGGTGTCGGCGGTAATGGCGTGGCGTGGCCCAGCAGGTCACAGGTAATTTCTGGCAGCTCCCCCCGCTCCGCCGGTCTCCCTGTAATTTATGGCGCCTCCTGGCGCTTGCTCTGCGTCACTGCGTCGCGCCGCTGCTGAGGCTGCCGGGAAATGCAGTCTCGGGGCGGCGACGCGGTAGATGGCGTGTCCTCTGTAGTCCCCTGGACTCTTGGCGGTGTCGGCGGTAATGGCGTGGCGTGGCCCAGCAGGTCACAGGTAATTTCTGGCAGCTCCCCCCGCTCCGCCGGTCTCCCTGTAATTTATGGCGCCTCCTGGCGCTTGCTCTGCGTCACTGCGTCGCGCCGCCGCTCAGGCTGCCGGGAAATGCAGTCCCGGGGCGGCGACGCGGTAGATGGCGTGTCCTCTGTAGTCCCCTGGACTCTTGGCGGTGTCGGCGGTAATGGCGTGGCGTGGCCCAGCAGGTCACAGGTAATTTCTGGCAGCTCCCCCCGCTCCGCCGGTCTCCCTGTAATTTATGGCGCCTCCTGGCGCTTGCTCTGCGTCACTGCGTCGCGCCGCCGCTGAGGCTGCCGGGAAATGCAGTCCCGGGGCGGCGACGCGGTAGATGGCGTGTCCTCTGTAGTCCCCTGGACTCTTGGCGGTGTCGGCGGTAATGGCGTGGCGTGGCCCAGCAGGTCACAGGTAATTTCTGGCAGCTCCCCCCGCTCCGCCGGTCTCCCTGTAATTTATGGCGCCTCCTGGCGCTTGCTCTGCGTCACTGCGTCGCGCCGCCGCTGAGGCTGCCGGGAAATGCAGTCCCGGGGCGGCGACGCGGTAGATGGCGTGTCCTCTGTAGTCCCCTGGACTCTTGGCGGTGTCGGCGGTAATGGCGTGGCGTGGCCCAGCAGGTCACAGGTAATTTCTGGCAGATTGTCAAAATGTATGGAAAATGCTGACCCCTCCGTAACGATGTAATGCACTGGAACTGGAATCTGGGGATTGGAATGTTGAAGAATGTGGGGAACGGGAGTTGGGCAGTTAAAAAGGGATATAGCGGTTGTAGATGCTGCTGCGCTGTTCAAGGACAATAAATGTAAAGAGAAGCCTTCTTGTTTTGTGCGGTTTCTTGAAGATTACATTGGCGACGAGCGGGATCATTCACGCAAGCTAATATCTTCATGTGATCGAGTCTAAAGAAGAAAAGACAGCTCTGCCTTCTGGAGACGAATGAGCCGCAACAGAGCACCGTGAGTAATTGTGCTGGTGCAGGTGCGACACGCTATGTCTGTGTGAGCTGCAGAAGTTCATTAAAAGTCATTTTCTTCAAAACTGAGCAAGCCGTGCACATGCACTCAACTCCTCAGTGAATCAGGCAGCAAGTGATGCATGTCAGCATATGAATAGCGTTAAGGACGCTACTCAGGTTAACACGGCGGCCATATTTGAGACATATGAATATCAGCCTGAAGGACTAAAACTGTGTGAAAAAGACACTGTTCAGACTAATACGGCGGCCATTTTAATGTCAAGCAAATATTAGCCTGAAGGATTTCTTTGTATTTGGTGGCCATTTCAAAGGCAGGCGAAAATTTATTTAAGTTGAAATTGAGCAGCCAAACAATGAAAAGAAAGGAGAAACAATAACAAAGTTAAATCCATACTATTTTATATATATATATTCTCATTTTCTTTTCTTTTTCTCTCTTCAAAATAATGTCCAACAGAGAATCAAGCAGTTAAATTAATATCAACACTTATACAGAAATATATAATGGAGAGCAAAACACAGAAACTGTTTCCAGCTCAATTTTTAGAAGACCTTTACCTTTTTAGGTAACTGGTCAGCAAAATATTGTGCAAACATGGGAAAAATGGGTAAGATGATTTGAACATTTTCTAAGTGCTACATGTGGAAAATATACAGATAAACAGGCAAAAGATCTTTTACTTAATTTGGTAGGTAATGATGTTGAAGATTTAATCATCACTATTCCAGAACAAGAAAGAACAACATATAAAGGACTTATTCAATGTTTAAATAACAAATTTGATCCACAAAAGAATCTGGATTTTGAGAGATATAATTTCAGTGTAGCTTTCCAGATTGAAGATGAATCTATGGATGAATTTGTAACAAGACAAAGGAAGTTCGTTACTTTTTGCGAATTTGAAAAATTCAATAACGAAGAAGCAATAAGACTAAGGATAATTCAAGAATGTTCTTCTGTAAAATTCAGAAAAAAAGCTGTTAGAAAAAAATATGATTTACAAACAATATTACGCATGGCTAAAACGGAAACAAGAGCACAAAAGCATGCTGATAATATGGAACATGGCAGGATAAAAGCTGTAGAACAAGTACAGCAAATGTCAAAGAAAGATGTCAGTATTGAAAAGACAGATGCATAATAAAGAATAAAGATTGTGTTACAGGTGTGGATTTTCTGCCCTCATTCAAAAATGTGTCCAGCACTAGGTCAACAATGCAGAGAATGGGGATGATTTAATCATTTTACAAGTGTATGCAAATTCAAAAAAGATAAGAGAGAGACCTGGAGTAAAAAAGAAAACTGGAACAAGCAAACATACTCTGAATATATCAAAAAAAGTAATAGGCAATGTTAAACATTTAAGACAAATGCAAAGCATTGAACATAATTATGAGGATGAAGAGCCGGAACAATCTGAAAGATTATACATGATGTCTGAAGAAAATGGATTTATCCAAATTAACATGATAAGAAGAGAAGAAATTAGGAAAACAGCATCTGTAGATATCACAATCGGTTCTCAAAACGTATCCTTTTGTGTTAGACAGTAGTGCAACTTATAACATAATGTGTGTTACTGTATATCAAAACATGGAGAAACAACCATTTTTAACTCCATCTCATGTAAGTGTTTTTCAATGGGGAGCAAAACATCCTGTTCGGTGTTAAGGAAAATTTGAAGAAACTTTAAAGTATGGAGAAAAGTTAACTAGAGAAGAAATTCACGTCCTAGAAGGTGAAGTTCCTGGACCATCTTTGTTGAGCAATGTAACAGCCCAGGTTAGGGCTCTCCTAGCAATGACTTGCAATATTACAACAGATCATCCTATTTTAAAACAGTACACAGAGTTGTTTGCAGGTCTAGGAAAATTGAAAGATAAAACAATAACATTACATATTGATGAAGCTGTAAAACCTGTTGCACAAACTCATGGGAGAGTTCCGGTACATCTACAAACAAAAGTTGAGAAGGAAATAAAATCGCTTCTTCAACAAAATATTATTGAACCAGTGTCTCGGCCAACACCATGGATATCTCCAATTGTAGTGGTTCCAAACAAAGATACAGAAGACATAAGAATTTGTGTGGATATGAGAGTGGCCAATATAGCAATTGTAAGGGAAAGGCACCCGGGTCCACATTTGAATGACATGATATGTAATATCTCTGGTGCAACTGTGTTTTCGAAGTTAGACTTAGAAATAGATGATCAGTCTTGTTACATAACAACATTTTCAACGCATTAAGGTCTTTTTAGATACAAAAGATTATATTTTGGCATATGGTTAGCTGCTGAACTTTTACAGGAAATGAAAAAATATAATACGACCAGTCAAAAATGCTATGACTTATAGTGACGATATTTGGAAAAAAAAATCCAGAACAACATGATCAAGCTTTAACCCCTTCGGTGCTCATGACGGAACGGTTCCGTCATGAGCCACGGTTGAGCTGTGCTCATGACGGAACCGTTCCGTCATGACCACGCCCGCGCAAGAAACCGTCAGCACAGCGGCGGAATTTGCGCAGCATGGAAGGGGTTAAATGAAGTTTGTCAACAACTTGTAACAGCTGGCTTAACACTCAACCTTGGAAAATGTGACATAAATAAATCTGAATTGACACATATTCTCTCATAGAGGAATGAGACCTGATTCTAAAAAAGTGTCACCTTTAAACTTAATAGCTGTTCCTAAAGATATATCAGAACTATGTTCATTTTTGGGGATGGCAAGTTATTGTTCACAATATATAAAAGATTATGCTACCATAAGTGCTCCACTTAAGAAAATAATGAAGAAAAGTAAAATGTTCAAATGGGATCTGAACTGTGAAGAAGCATTCAAGCAAATAAAACAGGTCTAGAGAGAAGTCTGTACTGTGGAAGAACGGTAAACTATAATTGCTGCTCTTTTAGCTAGGCTTTTGCTTCCACCTCCCTTGACAAAGGAGCCATATGCACTATGTTGTACAGCTCTAGCTGCAATGTTGTGCTCCCTAGCTGAATTGCTTGGGAGTTCTACAATCTCAAGCAAGCCATTCTAAGAGACAGTCGAGGGGAGAAGAGGGGGTGTCGCGCGGGGGAGGGGGCCGTTCTACAATCTCAAGCAAGCCATTCTAAGAGACAGTCGAGGGGAGAAGAGGGGGTGTCGCGCGGGGGAGGGGGCCGTTCTACAATCTCAAGCAAGCCATTCTAAGAGACAGTCGAGGGGAGAAGAGGGGCTGTCGCGCGGGGGAGGGGGCCGGCCGGGGGAGGGAGTTTTAAAATAAAATCAATCAATCCTACCTGACCAGGTCTGCGCCGCCGGCCTCGGGTCCGTTCTGGCGCCAACAGGAACAGCCACATCACTGCTGGGAGGTAGCAAACGCCTCTCAGCCAATCCTGGCGCTGTAGCAGCACCAGGATTGACTTAGAGCAGGCCAGGGCAGTGTTACGCTTTGCCCGCCTGCCCATTAGGAGACCGAGGTTCGCTCTCCTAATGGGCATGCGCCAGCCTGAGCAGGCACCAGTGCGCATGACTGGGCACGGTGCAAACATTTGCCACCATCCCCACTCATGCGCACTTGTGCCTGTGCTGCTGCCTGCCCCTGACAATCATGACTGTCAGTCAACATGACGCCAGACCGCCCACCCCCTTCAGACTCTGAAGGGGGTGGGCGGTCCGACGTCTGACGCATGCTGACTGACAGTCATGATTGCCAGTTCTCCCTCGGAGCCGCTGCGGGCTGCGGCTGAACTTAAATAAAACAAAGAGTTTACGGTGCGGGTGCGGGCGGGGGGGCAACGCCCCAACGCCCCCAATGGACGCACCGCCACTGCATATTAGACAGTAGACTGGGAACTTCATGTGTTTGCGGTGAAAAAGGAAGAAAGAAGCTGCTCACAATCAAAAGATGTCTTCCAACTGGAATGGAGTGATCATATCTGCAACATTGTTATTAGCAAGCTCTCTCGTATTTTATATTAGTGTGTGTTTCTAGTTAGTTAGCGCCTCTCTTTCAAGGACTCTCTTGCCCTTTGTGATTGCTGTATGTTACTGCTGACGGCGATTACTGTTGCCTGCCACTTTGGAGGTGACGCTTCTTTATCCTTCCCTATCTTGACTGGTGTAGTTACTGCTGAATCTGATTTCCTTGTTGCCCCATTGAGACTTACTTTGTACAGTTTGCTACTGCAACAGTAAACCGCCAATGAAGGAGAATTGAGACTCAGCTGAGTTTCATGAACTACTCATTATGGGGAGTTCAACTACTCAAATAGTGACTTTGATTTTGATGCTCCCTTGATCTCACTTTTTTCGGGGTCTATTTATGTTAGGTTTCCTTTTAGATAGAATAGGGATTAATTCCTTTATGGAACATGCTTGTTAATTTGCCTCATTGATGACTCTTCCTATATTTTTATTGATAATTTCTGCAAACTGATTTATTTGATTTATTAATTAAATAAAGGAGAAATAAAAAAAAACCTTGCTAATCTCTTAAAGAGAAAAATGTTTTGTATATCTACTTAAAACTCTCATCATTAACTGAACTTAAACTGTAAATTATGATGATGATTGACTTGATTTGATTTAGCTTCCATTCAAAAATGGTGGCAAAGATCCTTTGCCTTGAAGGAGATTTGGCACAGAGTTGGAGCCCATTCTTGTAAGTCAGAGGTTGAACTGGTACTGGAGAGAAAAATGAGTCCTTCTGCCCTATCAAGGCTCTAAAGGCTTCCCCAATGAAGCAACAGGAAACTCGGAGCAGTGGCCTACATTACAGTCATCACAAGGCAGAAATGTGCAGGCACAACTTTGAATCTTTCAGGATTGTAGTATGGGGCATTCAAGTGTTTATTTTCCATCTGGCCCAACCGAGTGCTTCCTTTCTGTCTATATAAGGTAGCCACAATGACACTATGCTTCCGTTTTCAAGTTTTCACTTAAGTGACTCAGGCATTCTGGGAATATTAATCTTGGCTGACAAAAGCCAAATTAATTGAGTTGAAGTACTGTATGTATGTATAAATGTATTCGATCAATAGCATGATCATTTACACCAGCAAAATCACAGACAGTATAAAAATTCATTACAACATAAAAGTCAAATTTACAATAAAATAGGGTTTCGCATCCTCCATCAGCATAAAAATGTATAAGATTTTGTAATTTCATATGAGATTAAAAGAGGAGAATTCCATGTTTAACTCCAATCTAAAATATGAGAATTTAAATATTCTAAGCCCCAGTGATCCAATAGTGACATTAGGACCGGGTTGCTTACATGATCATTTATCTTTCACAGAATAATTTGTTATCATTTTTGATCTCACCCACCAAGCAAGGACCAAGAATCTAGAGATTGTGAATACGAGCCACCTTGTAGTATCGGACCTAAAAATATGTAAGGCATCCGAGGGGCGTGAGAAGGAAAGCAGACGACAGGCAGGAATTATCCAGGTTTTCCTGCGATTGACATAGGTGGGAGAGAAAAGGATCAAATGTTCTAGAGTCTCAGGAAAAGAGTGACAGGACGGGCACAAATATGTTACAGAGTTGAAGTACTGTATGATCATGGTTTGTAAAGAAACAAATAAACACTGTAGCCTTGGGGTTCTGGTTACATGAAGCCAAGCATACTGTGCCTCCCGCCGACTTTCTTTTTTTAAACATCTGTGCTACCACTGGCTGGAGTTATACAAGATCCATGGTTCTAGAGTAGGAAGCAGGTGTTCCATCAGCACAAACGTATTATAACATCTCGACAAACACCAATTGAGAACAGGAGAGAACAATGAGACATGGTCTAAAATTGTTTGCTGAGATTTGACTGTAGCAAAGGTTTTCACTCATAAATCAAAGACTGCAAGTACCAGGATGGAAAAGGAATAGGTCAGGAGAAACCAATGAGAGTAGACGTTCACAGCTCTCATTAAACCTACAAGTAGACCATGTGATGCCAGTGTTAATTAGACAGCAGGTTTGATTTGTATCGACATAAAGATACTTATGGATATATAGTGGCACACCACCATGTCTTTCCACTATATCAATGATTAGGCTTGGGGAAGCGTTTAATAATATCGAGAAAATAAAACAGTTTATAGTAAAATGTGCAAAATTAAAGCGTAGGCTTTAATGAAAAATAAAAATGCATCTAAATGCAAAAAAAATTGGTAGGCGACCCCATTTACTCCTACTAGGCCTCAAAAGGCTGAAGCAACAGTGCCTGACAAGCTGATGTGACTAGAAAATGCTTAATGTGCATAAGATGTTTATTTCTTGACCTACTCATGGACATGTTTTTCATAATGAATAATAGTTGCATAAATGCTTACATCGAACTCTTCAAAATGTTTCTACTTACACAAAGAACTCTGTCAACTAATGATTAGAGAGCTGTCATTTAGTGAAGATGCAGCATTTCTAAAGGGAATGAAAAATGTGAAAGTCTAAGAGAGTTAACATTGTATTTGATAAGAAATGTTTCACTCAACATGCTGTCTTTGGACTATTGTACTCTTGGTGAGAAGACAAGGATAGATCTAGTTTCCATGAGAGCATCGGAAGCTGACTGGTCGACAGAAGAAAGAGGAAGCAACAGGAAGACTGCAACAATAATTTGTTTGTCTATAATAGTATGTATTCCTAGAGTAAGGTTACCCTCATCCACTCTCAGACCTCTCTGACATCCTTCCCCACAGCACATCTATTTTCCACGCAGCTTTGAGACTCTACTAAGTTTCTTGAACCACTCTCTATGGGAAGTTCTGCTTGGTCGACTATTGAAATAGTGAGCCGACTTTTAATACTGAAGCTTTATTCTTTTTCTCTCACTTTCGAACTGGACCTATTTATGGATTCTGACTGACACCTTTTCTTCCCATCCTTTAATATGGGTTATTTCCTTCATGGAAAAAGCTTAATGCAAACTAATTCGATTTATCAATTGCTTATTAATTGAATATTGACTTCTAATGAGATTCTAACGACTAAGATGGATTAATTCAACTTGTGATTTTAAAAAAATGACTTACTAAAGATTTGGAAAATAAAACCCTTAAATCACAACAAACTCTCACTGTTGACTAAAATTAGATTAGTAAATTGTGTTTATAATTTCATGTGGTGTACAGCTGCTGATTATCCTCACTCAATGTCAAAAGTCCATCCACCCAGATACAGCGGGGATTAGCCCGGATGATCGTGAACCAAGATTTTAATTTAAACTAATTCCCGCTACAGCAGGCTCCATCTCTGATCTCTTTCTAAAGATTTCAGGAGGGTCGTCTTGCATTTATATGTGTGAAGTACAAGCATTAGTGTATTGATAGGCATTTACTTACAACTACTTTCCTAATGTAAGTTTATGTTCTCTGCAGTTTCAACTTTAGTGGAATTGTCAAGGTTTTGTTGATTCTTGGAATGAGAGCGCTTAATAAGGATGAACTGTGATAGATTATTGGCTACTGCTTTTAAGAATTCAGATATTTCTTTATTCTATGTTTTTACACCTCTTTGTGTTGCCATCAATAGTTGCATCAGAATCCATGTGTAAAGTGCAGAACACATCAGACGAGTTTCTTTAAAAGAATCATTATACTTGGGTTTCTCATGTTTGGCTTTTGAAATTATATTTGTGATAAAATTAAGAGGCGCCAAGTATGTCTGACAGACAACACTCGCTTCCCACCTTCTGCTGTGACTTTGTGTTCAATTTGGCAAGGTTTTAAGCATGGCCTTCCATGAAAGCAGGATCTGATTGAAGGGGTCAACAGGATGTTAAGAGGGCCTTGTGGTAGTTGTTCATTTATTTGATTTGACGTTAGGTGAAGGATTTTAAGTTGTAGTCTCCAGCCACCTTAATTCATCCTGGTTCTTAGTTTCTCTTTCCTCCATCCATTACTTAGAAACATTACTTGTTGGTAAAATGCCAACAAAATTGTAGCAGGGTTGCCTGAATGAAGAAACGCTCAACAATAAAATCATGTGGCCACATGGATCGCCCCTGGACTCCACAGTCAACCACACGAAGGCTTGTGGTTAAACATCTCAATCATCTTCCTGTGTTTTCATCTCAGTAACCAAGAGATATCAAAGCAGGGCCCCTCTACCATCCTCATCTGATCACAGTGAAGGAGCAACAAACTAGCAAACGTGTAAATGTTTCTCTTTTGATGTAATTTGTAATGTGCCCCATAGAACTTTGGTCTTCTTTAAGCATTTGTTCTTTAGTGGGGAAAAAGTGCCCGCCTTGAAAATTCTAGCTCGCAGCCGAAGAACCTTATATATTATGCTATGCTATAACTCAGTGCATTATATACAAATGCACTGTGAGTCAAGTGATTGCTAGTGCAACTACTAATGGCACACAAACCAATGTGTGTTTGCCCTGCCTTCACATAGAAGTAGCTTTAACACTGAAGGTTTTGCTACAAGAGGGAGCTGTAACTGTTAAAGGTAATGATGCAGTAATGGCATCTAACCGTTTTTGCTTTGTCTCAGAATTGTACTACGCTCCTCCTTTCGTTCAGACGCATGTAGGTGGGAGGGGCGTCATTTTGAGCGTTATGATGCATTTTACAGATGTGCCTGTTAACCTTTTATCCATCCTACGTACACCCTTTACAACAAAGAGCACATTTACTTAAAAATGCTGAGATCTACTGGTTTTGCCAAAGCTCTTTGAATGTGTGGGCTGCATTGGTCATACCACAAACAGATCTGTCAGTTGTATTTCAATCTGCCAAGAGTAGCTTATTTTATGTTGAAAACACTATTTAAAAAAAATATAACTGGCAACAATTCACAACACATATGGTGCAATATGGTGTTCTAATGAAGCACTGCACGTTTGCCTGCTGACAAGTCAGAATGTCGCAAACAACATCTACTGCTGAAAATGTCAAATAACACAATTACATATCTGTGTATGTGATATGGCCCTTACCATCAACAAATTCAAATACTGCAAAACAACACTATTTTCATAATAGTGCCCGGTATGAATGTTTGTCATTTTCACAATTACATAACTTTGGGTGCAGTATAAAAAGTGAGAGTGAAGGTTCTACAAATAAGAAACAAAGCTGATTAACACAGCCCATTTATGACTTGTGTATCTTGGGCAATAGCCGATCCCTCCTAAAGCCAATCAAATCACTGGTACTGATTCTGGGAACAACAGGGACGCCTGCTGCTTTCTGGGGTGCAGAAACAGTGAAACAGCACAAACATAACTACTACCACATGTGCCACTAGGGTTGCTCCTTGGCTATTATTTTAAAGGTTATATATAGAATACTATGCAAGGAAAATAAATGTGGCACATAAACATGTTATTTAATGCAACTGTCCTATTATGTGAACATTAACACATTACTACAGGGCAAAAGGTCGAATTGCAATTTATTACCAGAGCAGAGGGCACTTGACATACGGAAAACACTGTTAACTGCCTAACAAATTGCATGACTGGATATCACAATTACTTAACACTAAAAATGTAAACATGAAAAACGCCAAGTATTAATACCGCACCACTCCCCCATGGTGTAAAAAACAAAAATCCATTGTATCCCCCCCCCCCCCCCACTCCGAGTGACAAACCTATGTTTTCACAATTATTCTTTAACATTGGCAGCTTTTAAAATAGTTTATCATTCAAACACTTCAGCATGGTCCAGTTATCCCTTTAAAAATGTAATCATAGCCTGGCCTCCATAAGGTGTAAATGTATCCAGAATGTGATCCTGTATCAGAATTGGTTGCGGGTGGGGGAGCGGGACTTTGACAATTAATCAGAATTCCTCCCCTTTGACAACTACTCCCAGCCAGGAAATAAGGGACGCAAGATGTCACTTATGGCCCATTACGAAGTGGGACACCGACGTTCTTTTTCCCCCTAAAACACTGCATTGTTTTCAGCAACATGCTATTCTTGGCCAGTGCCTGGTGCACGCCCTAAGATCAAATTAGACCCCCACCTGCCAGTTTGAAGACCTCTAGCATAACCATATATGCAGATGCGGAGAGTGTAATATTCTATTTATTGCCCTCTTGAGAGAGGCAAGAGGAATCATTACCCAGTTGTGGGTTCACCTCTCTTGAGGTATGGCAACTCCACACACTAAAAAAGTCATTAATAGATTATTATACTCTGTGCAGCCACGTGTGTTTATACCAGAGCTCTCCAAACTGAGGGATGTCTGGGGCTGACACTGATCCGGGGGGGGGGGGGGGGGGGATTGCGGTCAGGTAGCAAGCAGCACCCACACAAGCCCAGTATAACAAAATGAGAAAATATTGTTATTATAACTTAAAGTTAAGCGAGGTACCTCCTTGTGATTTGTAAAATAAACAAAGGTAGAAGTTCCATGGAGAAAAACAATATTGCTATTTGTAGAAACACATATTCAAGCCCCATTTTTGATCCTTACAAAGTATCGAAACATGAGCAAATCGCCGGGATTTTATTCTTAGAAAAAGTAGCAACCAGAGCAGCTAGTACAATGTTGCCTAAATTGTTACCCCATAGGATAAACAGTGGTATAAACAAATATGTAATTAACAGAGTGCCACTTAAAGATCGAGGAGTGGTTAAGGCGACATAGAAAAGCGCAGTTCTGTTCCGCGTTAAAATTTACTAGCACACTGGACTGCTCAGTGCTCACACCGAACAGGTTGCAAGACGATTTAAAGAACGGCTGGCACGCCCAAGCCCTCACCGCGGAAAGGTCACCCTCCAGCAGCCAAAACGAAATGTTGCTGAAAAGAGATCCGTAGCTCTGGCGAGTCGAGCGAGTCTGTATCTGCAGCATGGGTGCACCTCAAACAATTCCTCCTCAGAAAGAAGAAACATGACCCCGGGGCCGTCTGTCATTTCATAGCCCCGTTATTTAGGCGATGCCCTTTGCTTAATTAGCTCAGTACATGTGACATCCATCACGCACAGCTCGTGAGGCCGCGAAATACATTCATGTTGCTGGGAGATGGCTGCACGAAAGACATTGTTTCCCGGTGGTAGGCATCCTTAGGTCTGAGGTGAGAACTAGAAACTGCGCTGGAAAAATGCCCGAGTGCCCCGCCACATACTAACCTACAGGAAACAAGGTACAACGCGTTTCTGTTATGGACAGGAGATACAACGATCTAGCCTGTGCTTTAGTTTAACAATACTGTGTGGTAGTCCTGGGTCCCGTGTTTAGGTCGCAGGAGGTATTAATGTATGAAAGAAGTCCACGACTGAAGCGTTTTGTTCCTAATACATGATTAAAGCAATCTTTAAACCTTAACTAAACATGCGTTCTTGACAAACAGCAGAATGAATTGTTACAGCTACACAGCTCTAACACACGCGACTTTTCGAAATGTTCACGATTGTTGCCTTAGATCCAGAAATTAAAAGAGGTGCTTTGTTCTACGGGCCATGACCCACAGTTTCCAAGAGAAAACAATTTTCTGGAAAGCATTATAAAAAATAAAAAAATAAACATAAAAAAGGAAATAGCTTTGTTAGGTAAACATTCACCACCATTTGATAGCAATCATAAATTTAGCTCGAAAGTAACTAATGGTCTGAAAAAAAATCACACCACCTCCAAAGGTGGTAAAATGCAAGAATACATTAAATTTCAGTATAAATTAAGGTGTTCTTGTGGGTTCTCTTAACTGGGTAGTGCACTTCAACATAGACTCAAATTATCAGGTCTCAGCCCTTAGACAGGGATTGTGGAATACTCCATTCACCTCATGCCAGAGGATAGAAAGGATGGCCGATTTTCTGGGCTAGGTAGAGAGGGTGGCAATAATAGCCCACGGATAGGGGAACTAAGAGTCATACAAAGCAAGAGGTGGAAACGAGTAAACACTTCTTTGTCACATTTAACAGTCTCCATAGCACCAACCCTCACTTAACCAGGCAAGACACAAAGTCCTGTCAGGGGATACCGAGCACAGCAGGCATAAGTAGCCAGAAAATGTGTAGAACCGCTTTTATTGCACCTACTAGTTTTCACCCGTTTTGTGACCCATAGCTTTGTTTTCTTTCCCCCAATTTTCTGGTGGCGAGGTTCCTTCACTTCCACGCCATTCCTTCCGGGAGTCCTTGCTGGCCCTCCTTCTCATCTGTTACCCACAAGACTATCTGAGAGCTTCTAAAAACCAATGTCAGTGTTTCTGTGGTTCTCCGGGAGAAATCCCAGTAAGCCCAAGGACTTGTCACAGCCTCGGTTAGCCAGAACATTTATAAACCAAATATTGTTTCTTGGTTATAATTGCGTTTCTGGTCAGGGGTGGCATTGAATTGTGGGTCTTATTATGTTCTTATATTAACCAAGATGGAGGTGAGAGTTTCTAAGAGTGGATGGAAATACTCCCAGTACTCTGGTATGCTACCCCGATACCTGTGACATTATTAGCATTTGTGTTTCTCTTTATCCCTTCCCCCTTTTCCCCATTTTATGCTTGTTATTACGAATATACTATAAATGGAAGTAAGACTGTACCTGGGAAGGGAGACAGATGTATTGATTTTGTATCGTCTCTGCTACATTGCACACAACAGTGTGCCAGACCCAAACTTTCACAGGATGATTCCTGGGACCAATCCACTCCAGGCCACGTCCCATACCAATTACAAAGATTCAATAAGATCTCAAGGTTGCAGGTCAGCATCAAACCTTTTTGGGTACAATAAATCGACTCGATCCCTTCTTCCTGGGGCACTTGGGAGACCAGGAGCAGCTTACTGCAAAATGCGAATACAGGTCCACATTCAAGCACTGGAGGGCAAGTGAGAATTACGTCATGTAGATTATTAGGAATGGCACCTCTGGAAAAGTTTCAGGGGAGTCAAACGTATTTCAGTCCATCATAGAACAGCGTATATAACCCTTCTTGCTAAACAGATGCAGTTTCAGTCTGATCAAGCCAAAAGTAACTTTATTCTTAGTCTATGACGAAGGATGCCTAGGTGTGCAGCATGTCACTAATTATAAATCACAGCTCCCTATTTGTAGACCATTGAACCTTTGTAGAAAAATCTGAGACAATGTTTGGGAAAAAGATATACCAAACAGGCCGCCCAATTCAGGATTTGACTTTGAAAAAAAAGGCAGAGATGTTGTCTCGTACATTAGTCATTTCCAACAATTGGCCAAGAAAAAGCTTTGGGCCGGTTTACAATCTTGATGGATGGGATAATTTGTCACAAACGTGACAGATGTTCTGTCCACCAAATAACAAGGGGACCGTACCTGAGTCACAGCCAACACAGCGCCACGCAGCAGCTCTCACCTGGCTCCAGGGCTTGGGGGCAGAGTCGCTGGTAGTCTCCCTCGCCGTCTCCTGTTGTACCGAGGCCGCCGTGGAGGAGGACTACAGCCCCCAGCAGCCACTCAGTGACCCGCCCACATCCGGCGGAAAGCGCGCCCGGAGGCGCTACTTCAGTCAAGGCTCCCCCGGTGGAGCGGGGGACCGTACCTGAGTCACAGCCAACACAGCGCCACGCAGCAGCTCTCACCTGGCTCCAGGGCTTGGGGGCAGAGTCGCTGGTAGTCTCCCTCGCCGTCTCCTGTTGTACCGAGGCCGCCGTGGAGGAGGACTACAGCCCCCAGCAGCCACTCAGTGACCCGCCCACATCCGGCGGAAAGCGCGCCCGGAGGCGCTACTTCAGTCGAGGCTCCCCCGGTGGAGCGGGGGACCGTACCTGAGTCACAGCCAACACAGCGCCACGCAGCAGCTCTCACCTGGCTCCAGGGCTTGGGGGCAGAGTCGCTGGTAGTCTCCCTCGCCGTCTCCTGTTGTACCGAGGCCGCCGTGGAGGAGGACTACAGCCCCCAGCAGCCACTCAGTGACCCGCCCACATCCGGCGGAAAGCGCGCTCGGAGGCGCTACTTCAGTCGAGGCTCCCCCCGCGTCGCGGGACGCGCGCGGGCTGAACCCGGGCAGAGGGCGGGCCGTCTGTGGCCGTCCGGGGCAGGAGGAGGCAGGGCAGGGCCACGGATCCTTGATTATCGACGGACTAGTAAGTGAACAGTTCCACGCATATACCTGCCTCACAGGTTATCGCATTTGTCATCATGATGTCGAAGTCTAAGTCATCTAACCAATCTGGCACAGGAGAAAAGAGGACCATGGATAACTACCTGGTAAAAGTTGTAAATAAGATCAACAAAGATCGGAGACTCTCATTGGGTAGATCGAGCCTTGAAGTATCCCCAGTGGACACATTAGCACCTAATACTGAAACATCTTTTTCAGAAAGTTGTAGGGCTAATACTGACACTGACACTGTAGATGTGATTGCCGATGTACCCCTTGATGTGGTTAATGTTGAAAGCATCGGTGAACCTATTTCCTTAAATGACTCATCCCCCCCACAGACTATAGCATCCTGTTCAAAAACCACCCCAACTCCTTCTCCTATGCAGAGGAAAGTGCGGGCATGTAGGAAAGCACCAGTGAAGAGGGTGGTGTCTCACAAGTCTAAAAAGCAGGGTACATCTCAACCAAGTAGGGGGGTTATACCAGATTCGTTAAAAGAAAAATTGGGGACTAATGATAAAGCTGAGGGGGTTTTCCTTCATACAGCCTCAATAGGACATCTGGTATCAATCATTGAGTCTAAACTGGAGGCTTTAATTAGCCCCTTGCTGGCGAAGTTAAATTCAGTCTCTGCAGAAGTAGACAGTTTAAAGGGTCTCTTGGCTTCTTATGAAAATCGACCTTCCTCTTTAATAACCCCTAAACCGGCCGTTTCGGCCTCTGTGGTCCATAATCCAACAGATGGTGCCTTGGGACCCACTTTGCATTTGTCGGGTATTTACAGCAAGGGAGCTTCTATGACTCCGGGGGATAGCAGCCAGTTAAGTCGGCCTATAAATGCGTCATCCACTGCGATACCAGTACTTTCTTCTTCTTCTATAGTCACTTCATCAGGCAAATCATTCTCTGCACGCACATGCCCACAGAATATTCAGAAGCCTGTAGCTGAGGGAGATGCTGGGTTTATCAATTACAAGAGAAATCATATTGTTAATCTCCCACCACAGTGCGCACCTTACGCAGTGGTATTGATTAATGTTCCTGAGGTCGACTCTAGTATGCTTAACTCCAGGCAGGAAACTCACGACTCTCTAAAAAATAAGTCACTTGCCTGGCTCAACAAAAACTGTGGCTTTCCGCTGGCATTTTCTAATGATATTTTGTCTACCCGTAGAGTTGGCTGGATAGGAGAAGGCAGGAAAACTACCAGAGGGGACTGTATCATAGTTAATTTTAAATACCCACAGCATGTGGCAACCGTCCTCCTAAGAGCCGCCTCCCTACCCAACCAAGTTAATTCAGTCTCTGCTAGACATCTGGGTTATTTTTATAGTTATTTGAATTGCTCGCAACTACCACGGTCCCAACAGGATGAGCATTATGAACCTGGTTTAACTAGGGGGGGGGTTGGTTGCCCTCCTAACTTGCCACCGAGAGCCCCGATGTATTTTAATAGAGGGGATATACACGGAAATGAGCCATCTAGCAGGCAGAGGGATTACACCCTCCCCCTTTTTAATCGATATTCTGCCCTGTCCTCATTGGAGGAAAACGACTGACTGTTTGACAATATCAGGAAGTCGAACGATAAACAAGTTATCTGTGACCCGTCTAACATAATAGCGACTGTCCTTTCGCCCTCTCCACTTGAATCTAATAAAGTGGATGCTGTTATGGTGAGCATAGGAACTAAACGGACCAAGATCATAACCTTGCCCTCCATCGCAGACTCCCTTTTAAATTCAGATCCCTGCCTTGTAGAACGAGTAAACGATTGTACAGTGGCAAACTGTGATTCCAATACAGGTTACAGCGTTGTTACGTGGAATATTGCAGGTTTGAAAAGAAAATTAGATTCCCCTTTCTGGCGGGATTTTATTAACATAGGGTATGATATAATATGTCTTCAGGAAACTTGGTGCGAGGAACCTATTTTTATTGAGGGATATTCAGCACACAGTTTGAATGCAGTGAGTTCGATCGCTGGAAGAGCCAAAGGTGGTCTCTTGCTTTTAATATCAACTAAATTAAACTCCTGCAAAATTAAAAGTTGTGTTTCAGTGGATGTCTATTCTCAGGTATTACGTCTAGAGTTTGACAAAGGGAAGATTTGTTGCTGATAAATTTTTATAATAATGTATTCACTGCTGACAGAGGTAAAATTCTGATTCAGCTAGAAAAAGAAATTGTGAGGACACAGGCCGTTTCAGGCCATCAGTCAATCGTCCTTTGGGTGGGTGACTTCAATATAAGTCCTTGTCCTTTTGCCACGAGTAACTTATGTGGATTAAGAAGGGAATGCGGTAATACAGAGGAAAACGATTGTTTACACTTCCCACATTGTGCGTATGGCACCGCCCTAAACATGATGCTAGCTAAGTTTGACTTGGATATGTTAAGTTGCACGAAAAACAGTACTAACGAAAACTGTCCAACTTTTACTGGAAGAGGAGCTAACTCATATATTGACCACATTTTACTGTCTAATGATTGTGCATACTCCAACTTGTGTGTTAATGAGCAAACTTTAAGTGATCATAACAGTATCTCTTTATCACTGCATAGCTGGGGTTACAAAAACATGGATGCCAACAATTGTATTAATAATATCGAGGCAGTAAGACCTAATGGGTTTAGGATTAAATGGACAAAGGTTGTCCCACATGAATTGTTGGAGGAGGTCTTAAGAAAATGCAACATGGAGGTAAATTATTGTATTGGCGATGAGGTAGACTCGCATGTTGTACTTGACCACCTATGTACAATTAATGAAACAATTGACAACCTACTTACAAAACCATATAAGGGGAAAAAAGATATCAACACTGGTTGGTTTGACAAAAGCTGTACTCAGGCTCTCCATGCTTTAAAACAAGCATTGAGCTCCAAACCTCGAAACTGTACAATAATTAAAAATTGTCGTGTTTATAAAACATCACTTATTAAGAGGAAAAAAGCTCTCCAAGAGGAGGCCTGGAACAATCTCAGCTTTGCGGCCGAAATAAATGATAGTAAATTATATTGGCATACTATAAACAGTCCTTTTTTAAAAAATGATATAGTGCCTGAAATAACTTCTCACGTTGACTGTAAATCGTGGATGCATCGTTTTTTAAATATTTTTAACCCGGATAGGTTAATTTTAGATTCCCATCAGGATAATGAGTTTACCTGGCCAAGATTGCCCCTGGCTATTAGCCTGGACGAGGTCTATGAGGGCCTAAGTAACAGCAAAGGTGGCAAGGCGCCTGGCCCGGATGGGGTCCCGCTGGATTTATATAAGTCCGAATTACATCTGTGGGCCCCCATTCTGACCAGGTTATTTAACGCAACAGTGGAGGGACAGATGCCAATTTCCTGGGGCCAGTCCATGATCATTCCCCTTTTCAAGAAGGGCTCCAGGTCGGAGGCAAGTAATTATCGTCCCATTTCCCTACTGGACGCATCTATAAAAATTATGAGCAGAATAATTTTAAATAGACTTGAGACCTGGGCCAAGGTGCGTCTTGGCTCCGTTTTTATTTTCACTATTTATAAATGAAATTGATTCGATTTTAAGCAGATTGCCCTCAGACCCCCTGTGATTGATGGAAGCGTTACTCCTATTTTATTATACGCAGATGATGCGGTTCTTTTATCACGAACACAGAATGGCCTACAACGCCTTATAGATAGATTTGTATTATTTACCAAAGATAGGAAACTGATAATCAACAAGACTAAGACTTTTGTTATGACCTGCGGAAGGAGGGTGAAATCTAATTCTTCTTTCTTTATTGATAAAGTCAAGATACAATCGGTCAACAGTTTTTGTTATTTGGGGATAACATTTTCTAGGGATGGGAAATGGACTAACGAGGACGAGAATGTGAGGTTAAAGATGAATAGAAATACCAGTAGTATTTTTAGATTCGCGGCTAAATTAGGGCAAAGGAGAATGAAAGATATGCTGGCTATTTATAAAGCTAGGTGTATTTCATCCGCTTTATATGGGGCAGGAGTATGGGGACACCATCCTGTTAATAGTTTACAGAATGATGAAAATAAGTTTTGAAGAAACTGTTATGTGCCCCCTCCTCAGTTCCCAATATTTTAACTCATATGGAAGCCGGTATTGACTTTATTATGGACCTAGCTGCATTACGCCCATTGTTACTTTGGCGCTCCATCTGGTCCAAAACTGAGACAGTATTTACACAAACAATCATTAAGGATTGTTTGAACCTTGATAATTTGTCTCGTATACCATGGCTGAGCTATATTTACCACTGGTTTAATCTTCTGTTTGATTGTAATATTCGTCTGAACCCTGAAGCAGCTGCACTGATACCAAAGAAAGATATAAAATTGAGGTTTCTAGCACATAAGAATGCGGCTAGAGAGAATCAGTCAAGTAATTTAATAACAGTTGCTTCCTACCTAGATCTGAATTTAAGGAGAGGTTTCCAGACATATCTTGCGATTGTGACTTATAACTCCCACAGATTTGTCCTAACCCGCCTAAGGCTAGGGATTGTGCATCACTTAGTCTCATTCCCGGATATGAAGATCAAATCTAATATGCTGTGTCCTTGTGATAACATTTCAAAACAAAGCTGCTGTCACTTTTTATTGTTCTGTAAATTTTATTGTCATTTTAGGAAATTTTATTTAAAACCTATCCTTTTAAAACATAAGATATGTTCTACCAAATCAGCAATGAAGTTTTTAACAACTCTGGAAAGTCCTGATACCTGTTTTTTTGTGGCATCCTATGTGCTAAAATGCATGAATATAAGGAAGTCCATAGTCTGTGTCGATTAGTTATATTTTGTTATGTACTTTGCACATTTAGGTATCGCTCAGACTTTTATATGCACTTTGTAGTTTGAGTGAACTCTGGATGAACATTGTATTTTTGGTACTGTTTCTATACTTAGCATCTTTTGCACATCTGCACATATTAGACACTTTATATGGAATCTGCACTTTGTTAAAAATATAATGTAGATGCTTTGCTGGTAAACTAAGTTTAATTCTGAACTGTTCAAGGAAGCACTATGCACTTTAACAATGTTTTTACATATTGTCTTCTGTCATGTTCAGTGTACTAGATATTTTTGTTTGCTATGTATTTTTATGTGTTTTGTTCTGCTTATATGGTTGTATTTTTACATACCGAATAAAGCTTTTGAACGAACGAACAAGTTCCATAGGATATAATGAAATTGCAATTTGGCAGACGGGATATCCGTCACATTTGTGATGGAGCAACCCTGTCCGCCAAGATCGTAATCAGGCCTAGGACAGACAAATCCATCGCTACTGCCTTTTATTAGGTGTTAAAATACGATTTAGAAGAAGCTTTATCTATGGTAGGCCAATCCACTCTGATTCAACATTCTGAATTAATGCTCAACCACAACAAAGATTTGAGAGACAATGGTTTCTGAGACGCCAACCAGAGCAGTACAGAGACAGCAGATGCTCACATCTATGGAATCAGAGATCTCTACATCTATGGAAGAACTATGCAGATAGGCAAGGTTTAACATAGAGCGAAGAAGTACAGAGGCACGTTGATGTTTTTGTATTTACTGTGGCAAGTTCAAGCATTACACCAAGAATTGTTCCAATCTCTCAGGAAACACATCTGATCAGACCTAAGAAATAATACCTGGATTGGGCAAGAAAGGTTACCTGGAATTTTAGATGGAAAATTGCAATAGTATACAATTTACTACATCAGCAAACTAAACTGACAGTCAATTTCTTTGGCATTCTAGTTTGTGTTAGCTCGGAGAACCAGAAAAACAGCAGGAGATAATAGTCAGTCCAGGGTACAGCGAAAGCCGGAGAGATCTCAGCCAGACTGCCCCTATTTATTTTCCCTGACATGCTGCAGTGATGTTATAATAAGGTGGCACTAAAACAGCATAGCACTGCATTCCTCTCCAACCAAGACTTTGTTAAGCACATCAGGACCAAATTTCTCGCTAAAATTTATTTGCCAATATGTGGGTATTTTTTTTATTTTTTTTTTACAGAAGAGTCCCAGTTCATTAAAACGGGTGGCACAGCCATTTTAGAAGGGGGAAAACTGGAAATGAGAAGATAATTGGATTTACCAGTATCAACTGCTCCTTGGTCTGTAACGGGCAATGTAATTTAGCATGTGATTGATAAAAGGAGTCCGGAGATGCAACGACCTATGCAATTCAGAGCCTGGAGTATTAAATATACCCTAGGCTAGACCCACATCGCACAATTTGTTAATTAAATGAATAGGTTATTGGGGACATACTTACCATTGGTTATGCCGTGAAAGAGGCAGCATCTCTGGCCCACAGCTGCACTCCAGGAGCAGACGAGCTTTCCTTAGACATGCTATCTGTGCCCCCACCTAGCGGATACACAGGAGGTCGGTTTGATAAACTGCCTTGTTGCATGTAAAAGACAACTGGACTGCCACTAAGATGCCATCTATCGCGAGGGGTACGTCGGGAGACATATAAACAAAGTACAATCCAGGATTTGCGACAAGCTATTCAAGGCATGATGCTATTACCACTCCTGAATGGCTAAAGAGCATATAACTAGTTATTAGGCATCCTATAGATCAGGGGTCTCCAACCTTTTCTTGTAATAAGAGCTACTTATGTTCAATTAAGCTTTTGAGAACTACTAATAGATTAGTGTTGTAATAGTGACCATATCAGATTAGATTACATTAGTGCCACCATATGCAAGACAACTACCCACCCCCTCAGTGCATTGGGCAGGGTTGCCAACAGTAATGTAAACAAGCATTTGCAATGCAATAGGTCTTGCATTTGCGAGAGTTTAAGATATTGGCATTGTAAATGACAATGCCTTTAATTTATGTTTTAAAACTAACACGTAAATACGAAGAATTGTCATTTACAATGGCAATAGCTCAAATTCTCGCGAACGCGAGACCTATTGCATTGTAAATGCTGCCGCGGCACCCGTGAATATATTTAAAAGAAAAAAAATCATATGGGCGCTGTGCAACAACATAATGGGCGGCGCCCGTGCATTGCAAATGAAGCGGGCGCAGTGATCATTTTTCTGATGGTGATTCGGTTAAAGTAGCAGGACATGATGCTGGCCTGAGGGAATGGAGTGAGAATGAGTATTTGTGTGAATGATCAGGCCACTGATGGTGTGTTTGAAATTGCCCTGCTGTCAGAGAAGTCTGCTGTTAGTGTGGGGACGCCACATTTCAAGGTTTGGCCCCGCAGTAGATTGGGGTTAGTGTGCATCCGCTGGCTTAATGTTCAAAGTTGATCTAAGGAGCAGGATGCTTGGGTTGAGGCAGCTCAGACTTCTATCAGGATCGCAATAAGACACTGTTCCCTTAATGGGACACCCGCACTAGTGAGGCCTGTGGAGTTGACTGCTTCCTATGCGAAGACCTCACACCACAGGCAGGTCTAGGGAGCAATTCTGGCCCACTGCTTTCTCTGAAATGACCTCGAAAAATGTGATACGTGTAACCGTGTATACTGTGACTTTATCTTGCACAAACGCTCATGGTCCTGGAGATTGAGTTTGTGCACAGGTGAAGAATTTCTCAGATGCATAACCATTTCCCCATGACCCCACCAAAAAAAAAAAAAAGAGGTGCGACAGAGCAGTTACTGGAATATTCGGGTATCAGTGACTGAAGTACGCGGTGCCAGAAACAGTGTCAGTGCTTTGAGAAACTTTAGGAGGAAGGGCAGTTTACTTGCTCCACGTTTACTGTCACCATGGCATTCTCGTTTAGGGTCAAAGTACCTATGCTTTGGGGCAGTCGTGCATGTCTTTCATGGCGCAAAAATGACAATAACTGGACCATCAGCAGCGCCTGATATGATGCAGTGGCCAAAAGGGGGTTTGTCCGGACGAGAAAAGAAAACAGTGGCAGTGTACGAGAGAATGACTGCAGAAGAGGGGTTATGGCAGCTAGAGTGTCTAAGATAGCATGGTGCCTGGCAAAGTATATGTTTGCAGCCAGGATGGGATGCAGATTGGGTGGTGTTTTTACTACACTAAGGCTGGGTCTGGCTGAGTGGCTATAAAGCAGGGTAAGTCATGGGCAGAATGGGAGGCGGTGAAAGTGGTGGTGTTCGGCAGACTGACTGTGTTGGCATGGTGTCTGAAGTGTACCTCGCATGAGGCATGTCTCGAGAGTGGCCATGATGGAGAGGATGCATGTTATGTAGAGAAGACTGTGCTCGGCACATGGGAGAGACTAGGCAGAGTATTAGAGTGTATTACGCCGTCCTACAGTCGATAATGGTGCGGTGTTTGGTGGTAGTCACTTTCCAGCAGGCTGACTTAAATCAGGAAACATTCAGGCGAGTAGATGAGATTGTTGTGGGTTTTATACGGTGCCCATGCATATTTAAAAATAAGGATCAAATGGGCGCCGTGCAACAACTTCATGCCCTGCACCCATGCGCCTTGTTTACATTAATTAAACAAAGAGTCCTTGTTAAGGGTTAATACAAGCTATACAGTAAGGACACGGTAAAAGGTCCAGTCCTGATGCAAGGTTACAAATGAAGACAAGGCGGTACTAAGGAGGGACTAAGACGCCTATGAATGAATTTGAAGCCAGCTTTTACGAAGGACACTGACAGAACCCAATAGAAAATATGGGAGAAGAGTGGGCGGGCTTCAAGTCCATACTTTAATACTGCATGCCTCGCAGAGCAGCACATGTGCTGCACAGGCTCGACCTAAAAAGGCTTGGTCAATCTGGAATGCCTCTACATGAGTAATACATAACAGTCATAGCTGCAATGTCTCTTGAACCAAGGTAATATTTGTAAAACGTCTTCCCAAAGCCACATAATTCATCACTCAAATATCAGATTTTAATGTATTTTGGAAAGTTTGACATTTTCTCCAAATATCAGCTTAGGAGTTCTAAAAAAATACACAAATGTTTGTCTTGAATATACACTCTCAATTTTGGTATACATATATTAATTCAACCAAGCAAAAGCTTCTAATTTAGTAGGCTGGGCTAGCCTGGGCTGCACACTTGTGAGCTACTTACAGGTAGATGGAGAGCTACCAGTAGCTACTCGCTGGAGAAGCCTGCTATTGAGATATTGTGTTATACTGTATTGAGTAAGAATAATGAATGTTGTCTATATACCTACAACATAAATACTATTCTTTAGTCCACAAAATAGATTAAAAACATGAAAAGAACAAATCTAACTTTGGCATGCATACAACCCGAAAATGTGATAGTTTTCTGCACCTTCATGTCAAGTGAAGGATCTCCGTGGAGCAAATTCCATTCATATCGGATAATCCCATGGTCGTCTATGCTCTCTCGGCCATCCAAAATCGCCCAATCTGTCGGTAACTGCAGCACCACATCTTGCCCCGCATTGCTACGTGGAGGTTCATCGATATCTGAGGGAAAAAAGTACAGTAGATGAGGGAGAACAAAACTACTTCTGTACATAGCAAATTGCATTGACAGTATTTTGAACATTTTGCTAGAAATAGTAAACATAGCTTTAGGTGTCAGAATGTGGAAGCAAGGCACTCTTGAAAACAAGACAAACATCAAGACAAACATAACTTTATTTTCTATGAGACAAGATCCTTGGAAAATAGACAAACAAAATGTCAATGTAGAAAAATCAAATAGAAATGCACATAAATAATAATAGAGTAACAGATTTCATTGTTATGCCTGTAGTGAATAATGGATCACTACTTGTATGGAGGAACAGGTTAAATACCTTACTGGGTCGTTATGTAGCTTTGAGAGGACAATATGTAAAAAAAACTACACATTTTAAAGATGGGGTTTGTGTGCAGTGGATAGCAATAAAGTCCAGTGAAACTGCTACAAGGGAACCAGAGAAGGTGTCCTAAGAGGGACTGGACGTATTAGTTGGTTATTTGTTTGTTCTTACCATAATGCTAGTCATGAAAGAGGGTCAATGGATCTCTATCACAAATATACTAGTTTCTTCTTAATTTGTACTTGCATTGAGGCTCCCATAAACTCTCCAGGAGAATGGCTCCTCCCCTCCCCCGTCACTGTCCCTTATGTGCTATAATGTTCTCTTCCGCAGCAGGGCACACAATTCGTTTTTTTAATCCTTTATGCTTCCTCCAGGCCTTGCAAGATTTATTGTTTTTCAACAATTTTTACTTATAGTGCAACTAGGGGAGGATGCCACCCTTTGTTTCCTTGCACTCTGTCACCCCCTCACACGCCCTTGGTCTAATTCTGTTTCTGGCAACCATTCTCAAAGAAGTGAATTGAGAAATGCTTAATCTGCAGGTCTTCGTTTGCTGAGTTCAATGTGACCAGTGCTGTGGACTTCTTCAGGACTCACAAGGGCAGCAATTAGCCATATTCCGTCTGGGAGCAGACTTGGTGGCTCTTCAAGGCTGATCAAATAGCTTTGGCATCACAACCTACATAAAGCCCGAAAGATCCTTCTTTTCCATTCTTGCTTGTATACATAGAATGCTTACATTGGTGGCCCTGACTTTATGGCACTATCTCAAGAATAACAGTGGTTTCTTGCAACTTCAATGATCTTTTCAGATATTACCTTTCCTCAGCGTTTATTTTGGCTCATCTTTACTGCCACCTACGTCATCCTTACCACCAGTTTATGGCCATCTTTCTCAGCTTATCACATTTCTTATTGAGGGTCTCTGTATTTTTCTCAGTCTTGTAAAGCATTCACAGAATGCTTATTTTGGATGCAGACAAGTAACTGCAAAATCTGCATTCTCCTTTCATATGCTTCAACTATGCCAAAACTGCTGCTCGCGGAGAATTCATGCTTTTCCCTTAAATGCTCTTCTCCTAGGGTGTCTCCACAGTTTATTGTTCCTGACATTTTCTCTCTGCCACATTGGTCTCTGCTGTGCATGCCCATCTGCATCTCTTCAGCTCCCACAAGCCATTCATTGAACAAATCCCAATGGACCCACCAAGAGGGGCAACCTGCTGTAATCTATGGAGCCAGATGGTATGTATCAGAAGGTATATTCCATACTACTCTTATATTTACAAATTTACATGCACATATAACAAATATCTAGCTAAATGTGTGCCATGGCTTTGACTGGAAATGATATCCAATCCCATTCAAGTGATGGACACAAAGGGTTGTAACCTCTCTTCTATAATGATGCACAATGCATTAAATAATTAGTTCCCCGTCCAATTAAAATATTTTTTCTTCACTGTTTGTGTGCACTGTAGGGCAAGAAAATTAATAGGATTAGAGATGTATACATTGCTCAGGAGATTCAGAGAATGTGGTCATTCCCCATCTTCTTCACTTGACATCAGGTTCAACAGTCAGGTCATCCTGTGGGCTGTGCAAGGCTCTGCTCTTGATGAGGCTCCCATGTCCTGACATGGACTGCGCCAATGATTTGCTAAGATGGTTCCCATGCACATTCACGTTTTTTAGTTAAAGAATGGACATTTTCTTTTATTTTACCGCTCATGTTCATTTGTTGCCCGCAAAGAAAAAATAGATACTATATTTCCTTTCAATTTAAAAGAAAAGCCATGAACTAGAACATATTTCTAAGCTTTGTAGGCTGTAGGAGTGGACCATCTGAAATTGAGGGAGAGAATCAGAATTTATATAAAAAGTTGAGTACATTTCCCACCCTCAACAAGTTTTAAAAAGACTTCTAACAAAATGGAAAGATGTGTGAATTTTCTGTCAACCACATGGAAAGAATTGATCCTACGGCACATTTGTGTTTTGGGACGGTGTGAGGGTGAGACTAGAAGGTGACTAGCAATGGGACATATTACTATCAATCACCATAGATCTCTTGAAGTGACAAATCTTTCTGAGAGATAACACAACATAAACCAAGAGTCTACTCTTTAGCCATTTTGAAAATTCGACATAATTTGAACTTGGGCAATCTCTAACAGCCTAACCAACAATAGAACTGCAGGGATCACTGCTACCAATGAAGAATTAGATTACAGTTCCTTTGTTACAAAGCAGCTTGGAAATTCTATATTTGGACACCCCTTTCCTTAGATGCATGATTCATCCCTAGTCTTGATGTGGAAACTAGATCAGAGCTCTTAAGAATGCAAAAATAATCATGGAGGACGGCTATGAGAGGCTGATTTTCTGGAAAGAAGTACCTTCATTCCAGTCGGGGTTAACGAGACAGGACTGAAATTTAGAGTTGTATTCACTCTATGAAAACCTGTAGCTTGGATTAAAATATTTGTCAGTGTTTTCTATCCACATGTATCGTCATTTGATGTTTGAGTTAGTCAGGTTTCATTCATAGTGCTTCATTGTTGATATGGCAGACATGGACATTACAACATGGCCGTTTGCTTTTTGTACATCTAGGGAGTGACCACAGGATGTAGAAGCCATTCGTAATCAGCCAGACACCAACTGCTCAGTTTTTCCACTCCGGCATTTAGCGAACATGCCAGGTGGTTTGTAATTAGGAAAATTCCCTGGTGCTCCAACCACCTCTAGAGACGCAGAACCTCCTTACAATAGACCAAGTGCTCCACTATTCCTTGTTTGTTGCAGTACCACATGCTGTCTGTGAGAACCTGCACCGGCCTCCCTTTGATGGACGGCAGTAGGGCTTTCTGAGACAGATGAATGGCTTGCAACGCTAGAAGGATGATGTGGAGCAGGCCCTCAGGCCGAGGCCACAGTCCCCTGAAAACTACCTCTCCCAGGTGACCTCCCCACTCCAGCAGGGATGCGTCCACCTTTTACTAACAGCTCTGGGTGGGTAAAGGGAGAGAAGGCTACTGATAGGTCAATATAGTTCAAGCAGCCACCACCTCGTATCGCAAACCATCTCCTCTGAGATATGGTTGGCATCGGTCAAATTGCCATTGGATCTTTATATTTCATAGAAAAGCCTGCATGTGCTATTTGGCGTAGCTGATTAGGAGGACGCAGGAGGCCAAGAAACCTCATAACTACGGAGTCTGAAACATTGGGATCATAGCCCAAATGTCCTGGACTAACTGAGGCAGAGGTAAAGCCATGAACTCCACTGTGGCCAGTATTGTTCACATTAATGGAAGCCTCTGCAAAGGAGTCAGTTGGGCTTCAGCTTATTGAAAGTGAGCCCAACAATGTCAAGAGGTCTGCCATCATGCGGAGGTGGTCCACAACTGACTGTGCTGAGCCCACCTTCAATAACCAGCTGTTGAGGTACATGAATATTGGTATGTCCGTCATCTGAAGACAGACGGAGACAAACTGCCATTTTTTGACCAGTGCTGATGGATCCAAAACGAAGCTCAGCAAACTGAAAATGCTTCTGGTCACTCAAAACAAAAGATGCTGTGGAACTGCAGGATGGGTACTAGAAAATGTGTGTCCTGCAGGTCCAAGGAATCCACCCAGTCGCCTGGGTCCGGGCATACAAGATCAAGACCAGAATGAGCATTTTTAAATTGGCTTTCCGCAAGAAGGCATTTAGATACCATATGTCCAGCATACGGCTTGGGACCCCATCCTTCTTCAAAATGAGGATCTAGCAAGAATAACAACCCCTCCACTGCACAGAAACAGAGGTCAGTACAGAAAAAAAAAAAGGTATGGCATAGCCTACACATTTTGAATGATCTGGAAGACCCACCCGTCAAAGTGGTGGATCTGTAACCTGGGAAGAAATGTCAAATGCATGTTGAATCCATGCAACATTTGGTTTGGTCTCAGCGCAGTATAGCTGTAACTCTAGTGCCTCAGCTGCCTTCCAGACACCAGCACAAATGAGGCACTTTCTTCTGTTGGTGGTCCAAGTGGCAAGTCAAGCTCCGTCTCAGAGGAGGTGACAAGCCCACTGGCATTCTGTAAATCCATATATAAGCCATCCTCAGTATAGTGAGGATGGAGCAAGCCATCATCATAATCATCAACATCCTAGGGTGTCCCCTCGCTCCAGCATAGATTCAAAACCAGAACCAAAAAGTTGATAAAGCCTCTGCTGGCAAATACAACATGGCAGAGGCAGTGCTTTAGAGTAAGGTTGCATAACGACCGGTTGCTATTTTGTAGCGCAACATCAGTCTGGCTGAGCCGAAATTAGTTCAGGGGTCAGACACTGGCATCAGCAACCAATCATCTTCCGGTATCATCATGTAGATGGGAATGGCTTGAAGCTCAGAGCCGAACTAGAAGTCTGGTAAAGGTGTTGAAGCTAGCCGGATAGCAGATCCCAAGGGGACAGACGGTCCTGAAAACTGACCCACAGGCGGTAACCCGAATGGAGGCCTCTGTAGTTCCCAGGGGCCCAAAGGTGCACCAGAGTAAATCAGAAGCACACTGAAAATTTGTAGCATTGCCTCTTTGAAGGCCTCAATCTGCTGCAGGGTGAACAGTAGCCGGGGAAATATGAGGTGCGCTAACACCAGTTGAGGAGTCAGTTTCGTGGTATGTGACCTCAAAGGAGTGCGATGGAGATCATGGCACCCACAGGCCTTCTCTTGGTTGTCAAAGTGGCGGGAAGGAGTCGAGTTCCACTATGCACTATTATGCTTGTGATTGGTCTTGGACTTGAGCAGTTGCAGGAAAAGGATCAGGACCAAGTTTGCACCAGCGACTTGAATCAGGAGCAAGTAGCAAAGGCCACGCCTTCTTTTTGTGTTTGAGGTCATATACCTTCAACTCCAGATCTCAGATTGTATTCGGTGCATGAAGGCACACTTTTTGCACGACTCAAGTTGTGGCCAAAAGCCAGACACCAAAGACACACCTCTTGCAGGTCCGGGCGAACATCTGCTTCCTGCAGAGACAGCATGGCTAGAAACATGATGTTTTGGGGTGGGCCATCATTCCTAGCACACTTGTCTGGTACAATAATTTAGGAAGTCATTAGACAAACCAACAAAGTTGGGAGTGAATCTTGATTTGCATTGGAAAGCTTAGAAAGAAAGGAACCGATGTTAGCATGCAGAGGTGGCGCTTACATGTGGGTCAGCTAAATTACTTTCAGAGTGGTGTGAAGTCAGTGAAGAGCCGCATGGCACCACCTAGTCGCAGTTGAGAACGTTTTCCAGATCCAGTCTGGTGCCTGGGGATATTCTAAGGTGAGGACAGTGCAGTCAGAACTGTTCATCAGAACCATATTTTTGTTCACCATGAACATATTTAAACAAAATAGATTTTGAGGACACGTTGAGAAGGAGTAGGAAGAAGATCAAGATTTCTAGGAAATGCACACAACAGCCATCACAAACGAAAAAGATCATCAGTGTCACTGGGATTAACTCAGAGCGCCCCCAAGTTTGACCTGGGATCTACGCACCCCCTGACTTAACTCGTGGACACCTGTAACTCTGGTAGTTGTAGGAGTAGAATTACCCAGTAATATGCTTGGGAACATGAGGAATCGCTTCACAATTTGGGATTAACGACGAATCAGCAATTCCACACCAAATTACCCTGGTTACTCCTCATCTACCGCATATTTCATGCAGATGGAGTCTCCAGGTGAAAGACACCAGAGCTGCAGAGTTAACGCAGATCTCTTAACTCATAGTCAGGCCCCATTTGAATAAAAAGGAAACTGTAATAGGGTCAGTTTAACCAGGTGTCCAACCAAGGGCTCCCAAGAACTCGTACACTGCTGACAAAATCACGGCTCTCACTTGGTTTAAATGGTGTGCCAGCTGCCTTGTGGAATATTAACACCTCAAGCTGTTTCTACTTCAATGCATGCTGATATTGCCATTTTCTTTCTGGAAACCAGACATGCAGGCCAGTTTGACCGGACAAAAAAGACTTTCCAAATATATCTTTGGCCAGCAGCATAGTAGGTAATAAAAGATCAGAGGAATGCTGTGTAGCACTGCAAAGTAAAGTGTTGAATTGAGTAAGGCCTGGCGAAAGTTAGCCAAGACTCTTACTTCTTTTTCAGATATATTTAATCTTGTTGCTAAACAGGCTTGGATATTTGTACAGCGATTCCTTCTGGTGTCACTTCATCCCAACGTTAGGGTCCCCAGCCTATCTGGCAATCTGGGTCCATGTTTTAGGTGTTCATTGGCATCATTGATGAGTCAAGAGATTTTTGGATATATCTTGAGGTGTGCCTCAGTTTTGCTCAACGAGTAACAGGAGGGAGCACCCACTTACAAAATAGTAAGCCCATTGCTATTCACAAACGGTACATCTATAGTTACTACTGGCAAAAATGACCCAAAACAGTGGTAAATGTACTCCAGCTCGGGCCGGAAGTAAGTCCAGCACCGCCAATGGTCAACCACTGGTGCTGCAACAACCTCCTACTGAACCTAATAAAAGCAAGGACCTAAAATAAAAAGGCCAAAGGAACTGATGTTAAATTAAATTAACTTACTTTAACTTTTTAGAAACATACATTATTTAATGTTAAGCACATTTTATATAAACATCATTATTAGTTTTTTTATAAAATATGGTGAGAACCTTTTTAAATTTTAAAATTAAAGTAACTTCAATGTTTTAAAATATAAATAAATGAATTCTATATATAACTTTTAAAACTCTTTAGATCGTAATAAAAATATCATTTTTTTACATTAGGTGGGACTTTTCAATTTGATCCTTAAGGAAAACACTTTTATTAATATAAGTATTTTAAATTATATTACACGAATTCATATTTATCCTAAAAATATTTCTACTGCTTGGATTTAACCATTAATAATTTTTTTTCATTAACTTACTATAAGGAGATTTCTGTCCCAATTACGGAGGTCTTCAACAAGTGTGTGAAATGAAAAATACAGTTAGAAAGGCACTATTAGCAGTAGCTTTTCAGTTGTATATGACGTTTGTAAGGACTCTACCCCCTGTTTCAGGGAGGGGGTGCAAGTCTACCATTTTGAGTAACTTTACACTCATAAATGGTCAACAGCCTAAAGTAGTAAATTTACTCAGACGTATAAGAGTAAACTTAAGGCATGTCAATTTACTCACGTGTCAGTTTACCTTTGTGAACAGCCCCTATGTGTCAAACCTACATCAATTTAACCAACATCTTCGAATATTAGGTGTGTGAACATTCAGATGCCCACTCAGTCTTCCTATTAAGCATAAACCTTCTCTACGCTCTCATTATAACCTCTACAGGCCGCAGCAAATTTACTCGCCCCCTCGCTATGATGGGTCAGATTTTATCAGACCCAGGTATATTCAGAGCCTCCTCGCCCCTTCTGGTGATCTGACAAACAACAGGTTGTTCTGTTTACTCACAAAGTGAAGGAGCATAAAAGATTCCTTTTGATTTTGTTTTAATCTTGTCACATTTATTTTGTGTTCAGAGACAGAGGTAAAGTCAGTTTACATCTGCAATAAAAACAAATTCTCTGACTGCAAAGTTTGAGGATTTTGTAGAGTGAAATGTCTGACAAATGTGCTGTACAAAAAGTGTGAAATTAAAGGCTGGAGGATGTCATGTTTTCTTCTAACACATTTAAATAGCTAAAAAGGGAACTGCACAAACATTTCCAAATAAATTTCAGTAGTTATGAAAACACTTGTTTTGTAGTTCTGTGAGATGAACAAAAGTATTTTAATAGGATGAAACCAAATCAGAACTGTGAGAAGTTGGCCTGATGTATGATGTCACTAGTTCTAGTGTACACCTTATATCAGTCCAAATACCCTTATGGTGATTGGTTGTAAAGTCAACCTTATAGACCAGCTATCCTAGTGGTAGCATGGACAAGAGCAGTCTTAGGCTAAACTCTGAATGGCATGTGAAACCAGCTGTGATACCATATATAATCCCTTGAATACCAAATGAAAGGACACCACAACAGATATATATATAAAATAAAGTGTATTTATTCTAAGCAAACCCTCAGCACTCTTTATGAGATTAGAGGCAAGTACAACACAGTCTTATTTATGCATACATTAAGTCACACAGGTAAGTAATACAGTTAGGCCCTAGGGGCCACGCAAACCATATACTAAGTAAGTGGTATAAGGACCACGGTCACGGAAATAGAATAGGCCTAGGCCTAGGGAATCGCTGGGGCTACACTACACTAGCGTTAGTTAGGGAGTGGGAGGCCCACGGGATTCGTGTGCAGAGTGGAAACACTCACGCGTAATGCGTAAAAGTCAATAGCAATAGTACAGTTTAGAAAACGGTAGATTTAGGACACTTCCGGAGTAGCTAGGAAGTTGAGACTTGAAAACTAGACACTAGGATAGTCACTATCCTGATGAGCACCGGAGTACCCAAGTTACCTAGCCCACAGGCTGCGGGTGCATAGGGGTGAAGATGCGTCGTTTTCGTCGTCGACTCCTATGGATGCCTGAAGAAAGATGCTGACAGGCAGTCAGTGAAGAGTGTCCGGTGGATCCCAAGGCTGGGATCAAGAAGAGAAGAAACCTGCAAGCAGAAGGGACAGAGTCAAGGTCACTAGCCAGTGACCACGTGGAACCAGGAAGGAACCAGGCGATGTCGTGAAGATTGCAGGTGAAGGTGAAGCTTGTCGCTGCAGCCAGGAGGACCAGGAAGCGTCGAGGACGACCAGGACCAGGAGGCGAGCTGTCCCACGAAGGCTCTTGCTGTCGGAGGCGTCGAAGTTGGACTAGGACTCACCAAGCCTTGGCAAGCGGAACCCACGAAGAACGAAGGACTTGCTTCTGGTGCAGACCAGGAAGGTCTGGGGTGCTTCTTCTTTGCAGAGAAGCGGGAGCCAGTCTGGAGGAGCCAAACCAGCGCAGAAGATTTCAGGGTGCGTCGTCACAGAGGCCACTAGCCAGCGGGCAAGCAACCGGACAGACGCGGCAAGCAGGAAAATGCTGAAGGGCCCCACGCAGGACTCGTGGAGTGTGGGGGGCTGATCTTCGGTGCAGATGGTGCTTGGGGTTGGGGCTTCTCAATCCCCGGTGCACAACTTCGAGGGTACCTCAGAAGCTGCGCTGTAAGTTACTAGCCACTTTTTCCAGGTAGCCGGTCCCACGTCGCTCGTCGCCTCCACGGATCTCAGCTCTGCTGCAGATGTGGATGAGGGTCGGAGAAGTCTGGAAGTCAAGGCTCTGGTCGGGCTCTGCAGTCGGTTCCTCGTAGAACGGTCGCAAAGCAAAGGGTAGTCTCTTGATGGTGCCTGTTTGCACAGGGTAGCCACTCCTTGGCTACAAGGGAGATTCTTCAGTCTTCTTCTTTCGTCGAATGTCGAAGGTCCAGAGTTTCTGTTCAGTTTTGCAGGTTCAGGATAATCTAAAGTCTTGAGGCCCAACTCCCACTCTTATACTAATCTGGGGGGCTGGGATACCTGCTAGGTCACGCCTTATGGGTGGGACCTGGGAGGGGGTGGTTACACCCACTTCCCTTTGTCCAGTTTCGCGCCAGAGCTGGGGCTGGAGTGCCCCAGCGCCGGTTTGAACTGGACTATGCAAGGAACACCTTGTGTGCCCCAGGCATGTCTCATTCCTTTCAGCCCACCCTGCCCCAATACACTAAAGGCTGTCTGGGGAGGTGCTAGCACCTCCCCAAGCAGGAAACCTATTGTCCAGGCCTCCCTGGCTGGGATCACTCCCAGCAGCAGGAGGTCAGACTTGTGTCTGTGGCAGCAGCATCCATTTTGTGATGCTGAGGCTTTGGTTAGAGTTAAACAGCAAAGTAACATTTTAACATGTCTCTCCCTCTAGAAGGGAGGAATAATATCCTCATCACCAGAAATGGTATGGGGGTATTATTCCAAAGTGTTAGACACCTTACACGACATGTTTTGATAAAGCCAAACCATAGTTACCATAACCGTTTAAGATTATAAGGCACTTTAAGAGTATATGGTAGGCTATATCATAGAACAGCTATAAGGACATGGTTCCGAAAGCTGCAGACAGGCTCAGCTCATGCTAGAGCACCATCTCACATGTTACCAAGCACTCTGCCTCCAGGATTGTTAAGGCCTGCCATAGGAGTGACTGATAGGTACACATGTGTCTATATATAAGGCATACTATATCTAAGCAAGGGGTGATTACACGACCTTGCCCCAGCTGAGTGATCAGCCAGTTGTGTCTGATTGGAAGGCCAGACCAGGGGTGGCATAATACATGCTGCAGCCCCTGGGAGGCCTAGGGTACACCTATGCCCTGGGTACCTAGGGTACACTGTACAGGGTCCAATAAGGTGATCCTTACCAATTGGTTATGTACCTAGGGTACATGGAGTCCATTTTAAAGAGAGAGCAGACAGCCTGAGACCCTGGATGGCAGGATCTCAGGCCAACTAAGTCGAAAAACCAGCTAGACACTAGGCAAAAAGTTGGGGGTAACCATAGTCAGATATCCACCTTCCTACACAACCCCCCCCTTCAAACGAAAGGAGATAAGGCTGGCCTTGACAAGGTAAGCCTCTATTGCCTGAGTGGCCATATAAGGAAGAACCAGCACTGGCATGGTTACCCCCTGTCTCATGGTCCACTAAGCAATCCCTCATCCTAAAGATATCATAGGGTCTCCACCATAGGGAATCTCTACCTTTGGTGTGTCTTTGCAAAGTAAAAGGCTGGTGTTGAGATGGAGTACTGAAGTGAGTGTCCTCAAAGTGAGGCCTCAGCTTCCTCCAATCATCCTCCACCATGGATGCCTTTCTTTCTCTAACTGAGTTGCACTGTGCTCTCAGGGTCAGCCTCTGGCTACCTAAAGCTGGAGGCTGGGTCCCTTTTGTGGGCTTACTGGAGGGACAGGTCAGGTTTGGGGCCCTAAGGTCCCATGTTTGCCTGTGCCCAACAGAATCCCTCTGGGGGAGGTCCCTAACTACCTGTGAAGGGGATCCCTCAGGAATGTTTTTACCCATCACCTGGCTAGGGCTACTAGCCAGGCAATCCTCATTCTTTTGATGGGGGGTTCTTGTGGACAGGGGCCCTCTTGGGGTCCACTGGCCTCCCTGACCTCTGCAGCCCTGGGCTGACTGAGGCAGGGTAGAGAGAGGCAGGCTACCTGCACCAGACTGGGTCCCACCTTGGAAGGGGCCACTGACATCAGAGGCTCTGCCAGGCCAGGCCTGGCTACCTCTGGGGCAGTTCCTTCACAAGGGGTGAGGTCAGATCCCTGAGGAGGCTGACCTTTTCCTAATGTCTGGGGAGAGGGAGATTTTTCTTCCTCCCCACTACTCTCTGTTTGTGTGGAGTGATCCATAGTTTCAGGCTTCACTACACCTATATCCGTCTAAGTATGGGCTGAGACCATTACAGCCTTGCCAACCTTTTCAGGAAGGCACTCAGTTTGTGTTTGAGCTGTGACTGTCACAGCTCTGCCAATTTCTACAGGGAAGTCTGTCTGTGCCTGGGCTGTGGCTACCACTGCCCTTCCAACCTTTTCAGGGAGGAAATCTGCTTGGACAGGGGTTGTGACTGGCACAACCCCACTACCCTTTTGGGAAAGGCCTACCATTTTGGAATGGGTGTCTTGTTCAACTCCAGCCCAAGCTGAGAGTTCTAAGTCATTCCCCAGTAAGCAGTCCACAGACAAGGTTGGAGACACTGCCACCCTTTTAGGGCCAGTGACACCTCCCCAGCTGAGACATACCTCTGCCATGGGATGACTGTTCTGTTTGCCATCAATGTTAGTCACCTGGTATGAGAAACCAGGCAAAAGCTGCTCAGAGGGAACTAGCCTATGGGCCACCATAGTGATGCTAGCTCCAGTGTCTCTGTAGGCCTCAGCTTTTCTACCATTGATGTAGGGTTCCTGTCTGTACCTACCCAAAGTGTTGGGACAGGCAGTGAAGTTGGCAAACCCCATGCCACCATCACAGACAAGAGTAGCTGCTGTAGGGGAATTGGCTAAGCCAGGATCCCCCTGTGTTCCCCAAGAAAACCCAACCAATTTTTTGGGGGCTCTCCCACCACCTGGGGGATTACTGCTGACAGTAATAGGTGGTGTGACAGGAGTAGTTGGAGGAACAGTTTTGTTTTTAGCCTGTGGACAACTGCTGTCAGTTGTCCAATGCCCAGGAGTTTTACACACATGGCAGTAAGGCTTTTTAACTGTGGTAGAGGAGGGAGCTTGGGACCCACCACCCTGTGTGGAGTTTTGGGGCCCTGAGGAAGATTTCTCTTTTGCTTTATCCCCACCCTTCTCTTGAGGCTTGGTGGTATCTTTCTTTTGGTCACCACCCTGATTTTTAGGCCTAATCCTGGTCCTGACCCATTTATCTGCCCTCTTTCCCAATTCTTGGGGAGAGGTCAAATCTGAGTCTACCAGGTGTTGATGGAGAAGCTGGTTCTGACAATTACTAAGGATCTGCTCCCTCATAATCAAGTTGTACAATCCTGTATAGTCCTGCACCTTGCTGCCATTTAACCAACCTTCCAAAGCCTTAGTGGCACAATCCACAAAATCAGACCAGTCCTATGCCTGTGTCTTCTGGGTGTCTCTGAACAACAACCTATATTGCTCAGTGGTTAAGCCAAACCCATCTATCAGAGCACTCTTCAGGACTTTGTAATTGTTTGCATCCTCATCACTGACTGTGAGGAGCTTGTCTCTACCTTTGTCAGAAAAGGAGAGCCACAAGATAGCTGCCCACTGACTCTGGGGAACCTGCTGTACTTTGCAGGCCCTCTCCAAAGCAGTCATCCACTTGTGGATGTCATCCCCATTCTGATATGGGGGGACTATCTTGCTTAGGTTTCTATGGTCATAAAACCTATCCCTATCTCTAGGAATGTTGCTGCCACCAGTGGGTTCTAACCCACTTAACTTTTGTTCTCTAGCCAGAGCAAGCTTCTCTTTGGCAAGGGCAAGTTCTTCCCTCTGAATCCTCAGATTAGCTTCCCTCATTCTGGCTTCATGCTCCTTTCTCTCATGGGAAGTCATTCCCCTGTGAGAGGAAGCATTAGAGATGTTAGAGACATGGGAGTGGATGGATTCCCTTGAAGGGGATCTGTCCCTCCTGCTTCTCTGTGTAAGCCTACTTGTGGGTCTGTATGGGGGGACCCCATGCAAACTCCCATGTAAACTTAGGTTAGCCTGGCTAAGTCTTCCTACTTGGCCCTGGCTGTCTACCTCTCCATCTGAAGCCCCATCTGACTCCTATGTGGTGGGTAGACCCTCCTCTGTGCCTAGGGCACCTGCCTGAGATGCCCTAAGAGCATCATACTCCTCTAGGAGTTGTCTTAACTGAAGGAGGGTAGGGTTTGCACCCTGTTTTATTCCTCTGGAGGTACACAAGTGTCTCATCTCCTGGAATGTTAAGGTATCATATCTAGAGGGGATCTTTTGCAGACCTGATCCTCCTGAGAGAGCATCTACTTGATCTCCTCTCAGAGACATGATCTAGTGAGGGTGTGGTGTGTGCACCTACCTACACTAGTTGTATCTACTAAACCTCTCTAGTAGTTGTAGTCAGGGTGTGTTACTCCCTTCAACCTACAACTACAAAGTCCAGTAGGACTTAAGTATAATAATCTATGTTATATGTACCTAGACAATATCTGTGTGATCTTTCAATTCAGTATCTCAAGATTACAATGGTATTACAACAGCAAGCTCAGATCCCAACCGCTGCTCACCAATGTGAGAAGTTGGCCTGATGTATGATGTCACTAGTTCTAGTGTACACCTTATATCAGTCCAAATACCCTTATGGTGATTGGTTGTAAAGTCAACCTTATAGACCAGCTATCCTAGTGGTAGCATGGACAAGAGCAGTCTTAGGCTAAACTCTGAATGGCATGTGAAGCCAGCTGTGATACCATATATAATCCCTTGAATACCAAATGAAAGGACACCACAACAGATATATATATAAAATAAAGTGTATTTATTCTAAGCAAACCCTCAGCACTCTTTATGAGATTAGAGGTAAGTACAACACAGTCTTATTTATGCATACATTAAGTCACACAGGTAAGTAATACAGTTAGGCCCTAGGGGCCACGCAAACCATATACTAAGTAAGTGGTATAAGGACCACGGTCACGGAAATAGAATAGGCCTAGGCCTAGGGAATCGCTGGGGCTACACTACACTAGCGTTAGTTAGGGAGTGGGAGGCCCACGGGATTCGTGTGCAGAGTGGAAACACTCACGCGTAATGCGTAAAAGTCAATAGCAATAGTACAGTTTAGAAAACGGTAGATTTAGGACACTTCCGGAGTAGCTAGGAAGTTGAGACTTGAAAACTAGACACTAGGATAGTCACTATCCTGATGAGCACCGGAGTACCCAAGTTACCTAGCCCACAGGCTGCGGGTGCATAGGGGTGAAGATGCGTCGTTTTCGTCGTCGACTCCTATGGATGCCTGAAGAAAGATGCTGACAGGCAGTCAGTGAAGAGTGTCCGGTGGATCCCAAGGCTGGGATCAAGAAGAGAAGAAACCTGCAAGCAGAAGGGACAGAGTCAAGGTCACTAGCCAGTGACCACGTGGAACCAGGAAGGAACCAGGCGATGTCGTGAAGATTGCAGGTGAAGGTGAAGCTTGTCGCTGCAGCCAGGAGGACCAGGAAGCGTCAAGGACAACCAGGACCAGGAGGTGAGCTGTCCCACGAAGGCTCTTGCTGTCGGCGGCGTCGAAGTTGGACTAGGACTCACCAAGCCTTGGCAAGCGGAACCCACGAAGAACGAAGGACTTGCTTCTGGTGCAGACCAGGAAGGTCTGGGCTGCTTCTTCTTTGCAGAGAAGCGGGAGCCAGTCTGGAGGAGCCAAACCAGCGCAGAAGATTTCAGGGTGCGTCGTCACAGAGGCCACTAGCCAGCGGGCAAGCAACCGGACAGACGCGGCAAGCAGGAAAATGCTGAAGGGCCCCACGCAGGACTCGTGGAGTGTGGGGGGCTGATCTTCGGTGCAGATGGTGCTTGGGGTTGGGGCTTCTCAATCCCCGGTGCACAACTTCGAGGGTACCTCAGAAGCTGCGCTGTAAGTTACTAGCCACTTTTTCCAGGTAGCCGGTCCCACGTCGCTCGTCGCCTCCACGGATCTCAGCTCTGCTGCAGATGTGGATGAGGGTCGGAGAAGTCTGGAAGTCAAGGCTCTGGTCGGGCTCTGCAGTCGGTTCCTCGTAGAACGGTCGCAAAGCAAAGGGTAGTCTCTTGATGGTGCCTGTTTGCACAGGGTAGCCACTCCTTGGCTACAAGGGAGATTCTTCAGTCTTCTTCTTTCGTCGAATGTCGAAGGTCCAGAGTTTCTGTTCAGTTTTGCAGGTTCAGGATAATCTAAAGTCTTGAGGCCCAACTCCCACTCTTATACTAATCTGGGGGGCTGGGATACCTGCTAGGTCACGCCTTATGGGTGGGACCTGGGAGGGGGTGGTTACACCCACTTCCCTTTGTCCAGTTTCGCGCCAGAGCTGGGGCTGGAGTGCCCCAGCGCCGGTTTGAACTGGACTATGCAAGGAACACCTTGTGTGCCCCAGGCATGTCTCATTCCTTTCAGCCCACCCTGCCCCAATACACTAAAGGCTGTCTGGGGAGGTGCTAGCACCTCCCCAAGCAGGAAACCTATTGTCCAGGCCTCCCTGGCTGGGATCACTCCCAGCAGCAGGAGGTCAGACTTGTGTCTGTGGCAGCAGCATCCATTTTGTGATGCTGAGGCTTTGGTTAGAGTTAAACAGCAAAGTAGGATTTTAACATGTCTCTCCCTCTAGAAGGGAGGAATAATATCCTCATCACCAGAAATGGTATGGGGGTATTATTCCAAAGTGTTAGACACCTTACACGACATGTTTTGATAAAGCCAAACCATAGTTACCATAACCGTTTAAGATTATAAGGCACTTTAAGAGTATATGGTAGGCTATATCATAGAACAGCTATAAGGACATGGTTCCGAAAGCTGCAGACAGGCTCAGCTCATGCTAGAGCACCATCTCACATGTTACCAAGCACTCTGCCTCCAGGATTGTTAAGGCCTGCCATAGGAGTGACTGATAGGTACACATGTGTCTATATATAAGGGTAGATATAGGCATACTATATCTAAGCAAGGGGTGATTACACGACCTTGCCCCAGCTGAGTGATCAGCCAGTTGTGTCTGATTGGAAGGCCAGACCAGGGGTGGCATAATACATGCTGCAGCCCCTGGGAGGCCTAGGGTACACCTATGCCCTGGGTACCTAGGGTACACTGTACAGGGTCCAATAAGGTGATCCTTACCAATTGGTTATGTACCTAGGGTACATGGAGTCCATTTTAAAGAGAGAGCAGACAGCCTGAGACCCTGGATGGCAGGATCTCAGGCCAACTAAGTCGAAAAACCAGCTAGACACTAGGCAAAAAGTTGGGGGTAACCATAGTCAGATATCCACTTTCCTACAAGAACACTTTAGTTGGTGATGTTCAAATGCCAAATGTGTTGTTGAAACCCAATTTCCACACATTATTATTATTTATGCACTACATAGTTCATAATATATTTATTAAAAGTAAGTTTTCAAAGATGAACGGAGACACATTCCTGCCCTGATGGCAATGCTACTAGTGAACTAAGAGGCAAGTCAGGGGTCATGTGTACCATATAGGTTGGCTAGATTCATATTATGCATGGAGCAAACGTTGAGTCTATTAAATCAAACCACATAGGCTTTTTTGTACAGCAGGAATGCTGAACTCACATATTGGAAGGTGCTCTTTTATGTGAGCATGAAGAAAAAGGTGGCTCTGCAAAATAAAGTGTTTGCCGAGGGTGACATTCTGAGACCAGTTTATGGGTGAAGTACATTAATTACAGTTAAGTCAAATAAATTATTCAAGTTATTAGACCTGCAAGTCTAGTAACATTTTTATGATTTTTCGAGTCCTGCTCTATAATGACTGCTTGAAATTGAGAACACTAACTAACGGATAAAACAAGTATTAGCAAAGCCAAACAATCTTACTTTACCAATGCTGACCAAGTAACGCAACTGGCTTTGCCAATGGCTGACTGGCTATTTTAAAAGCATAGGAAATAGTTTTCAATATTTCCAAAATATACATCTTGTTGACAATCCCCAAACCACTGATTGGCAGAAGACACCAACGACCTGAACTCATGCCTTGATGCCGCCGAAACATGGATGTCCTTCATTTACCTGAAACTTACCACAATAAGCATTGGAACCATTGGAACCCTTCAGGCCCTAAATCATATTTAGTTGAAGGGCATGAGCCTTCACCATTTCTGCCACTACATCATACCAAACACCTAATTCCTCAGTTACCTCCTAGATTCCAAATTCACCTTTGTAAAGAATGTGCTTGGTACCACTCTCCCCATTATGTAAATTCAAGACCTTTCCATGCCACAACAGCAGCTTTTGCTTTATTGTGTATCAGATAAACTGCAACAAACTCTTTCTGAAAACAAGCACCAAGTCCATACAGGCCACAGATCTCAAAACTATTCAAGATACCGACTCTTCAGAGATTGAGGATCTGACCAATTCATGTAAACGGTCAGACCAATCTCTTACTCCTCTTAAACTGAAACCAGGCCCAGACCCTTATCAAAACACAATGAGTTTGCTAACATGTCCTGGACATAGAGGAATGTTTAAATTAGTCCACTGGCACAAACTTGGGCCTTCACTGGCTTAGTTCAGGGGGTCACACAATCACCTCTTTTGACAACCCAATATATCAAAGATACCCTCCCACCCAAATAAGAAGCAAATCCAAGAGAAAGTGATGCGTTGCAATACTTTATACCACATCCTCGTGAAGTACTTTAATTCTACATCTAAACTTCTCCTTCGAGTGTGTAGTGACCCGTTACACTGTCAATTAGAGTAGCTCAATTCCCGTAAATGCCATCTACGAACCTTGGGATATCATGGTCATACTCACATTGCTTGCCATATCCTGGAACTTGTATTTGCCCATGAAACTGGGACTCAGTTGTTAAGTATGCAGCCTTAATGATGGTCTGATCACTTCTTAATCGTGCTCCTAGTCATCGATTTTAGGTATCACCACGCACACACAATAAGACGGAAACTATGCCACCCCAGTAAAGGCACAGAGTGCATTATGCACCAGGAGAGGAGTTTAGATAACAAGTGGGAGGATGTTTTAATAAAGATATACAAAGTATGCAGGATCATACGTTTTTATTAACAAAGTATACAAATAAACAACGGCAGAGAGAAATAAAATCAGATGTCAAGCAGTAGACGGAAGTGCAGGGCTAGAAATTGTGGGAGGGGGCAGAGGGACTAAGAAATGGAGGCATTTGAGATCAGATGTAAAGGCTTTCAGCAGGGTATCATCCGTAGATAAGGGATGATTATTCCAGACAGCGGGAGTGAAAAGATGAGGGAGCTTATTTTTCTGTTTTTAGATCTGGGTATGTTGAGGGCCATTTGGTTTTTGTCACCCGAATGTGTTCACCTTCTCCTTCCAATAAATATTTTCAATGAAAAAATATTCACAGATGAAACTGTTTGATTACAGGTTATGTGTAGATACAACATCAGGCTATGAAAAGCTTTTTAAGCAAATTTGCATATGAGCATACAGGGCTTTGTTAATAATGCAGAAGAATTTAAGTTTGAGGGAGAAGAGGCATAGAAAGTGAAAGACGATAGCAGCGATATGATTCTGTAGATGACCCTAAAATCCATCAACAAAAATCCCTTTTGCTTACCTGCAGGTTCCGGATTTGGGAGCCGACTTCTGAAAGTCGAACTACTTGCTTCGACAATTACGCCCCCCCCCCCCCCCCCCCCCTCAGTCAGATACAAAACTATAGCAACTTCTGAACAAGCATTGACAAAGCCAATCAATCTGGCCTTGACAAACGGATGCAATAGTTGTTTTGTTTTGCACTTGCAAATATAACTTAAAACGTGACCAGCTGATCCTCCTAATACAAAGTTCAAATTTAAAAAACATTCACCAATGGCTCTGTTATTACTAGTGATGTTCATTATAAAAACAAGCCTTTCAGTTGTGTCATGCATTTTATTATTATTTGTGAAGACCATAATATAATACCTAACCAAATAGTCAAATCACAGACAGCTACAATGTAACAATGTCAGTTAAACACCTTAGAACAAACTTTAAAAAAGAATGCAGGAAAAATAAATAGCCTGTATAGTTAACAAACTAATAAACTAAATAAAAAGTACACTTTGAGGCAGCTTTCCTACTTAGGCAAAATGAAATATATATAGGTGGACGTGAACAATGTGAACAGGCTATGTGCAATCAGTCAAAGTGGAGAGAGTCAATCAGATAAACAGGCTTGCCCCATTTTATATCGCTGTAGTGGGAGGAAGCAAAACGTGAATGATAATGTTACACACCAGAGGATGAAGCAGGCTGACCAAAAGCCCATCTATGTACATACATTATGTATGCTTTTATGGAAAAACAATAGTCATGTGAGACATCTAAAGCGGTCTCAAAAGGTCAGACTGAAAAAGAATAATATTAATAAAACTAGTGTGTGACACTCTACCTTCTTCCCTGCTTATATACTAACAGGACCAGCTCGAGGTCAGGCAATAGCTAAAACGGTGTTGCACACACACAGCTTCTGGCTAAAGCCAATGACACCTCTCATAAAGATTACCTTTAAAACAACCCTGATAGCAGAACAGACATAGTAAATGGGACACCAACTTTTAATACAGGAGTTTTAAAACTGTTCATAGCATCTGTACATGCTTGGAAAATACTACGCAATTCACATACTTGCCGAGGAGCAAACTGAATAACTCCTGACTGAACTGCTGTCTTACGGTCAGAGAGCGTCTGGACATTGATGCATGTTCGCGCAGTAATCTTATTAAAAACAACTGGTTTATGCTTTTACTGAGACAAACCAATGGTTTCCTTAAAATATCCTTCAATCTTCAATAGCAGGGACTAAGCTCCAGACATACCCTCATGGCGATAATGAGGGTGCAAGCACCAGCGATTTAATGTGCAACGTACTTCATCCTCAGCGTACATCATCCTGAGTGGAAGGGTGGAGAAGCCAGCAGATTCTCCAACTGTTGCTATGGCTCTGTTTAGTGACAGATGGTAAAAAGGGCTGATTTATAAGTGTTCATAGTTGGAAAGGAAACTTTATCTAGCAAACAAAGTTTCTTTCAGATTAGGCATGTTTATGATGAGGTTTCCTTTTTATAACAACACTTTATTCATTTTAATAAAAACACCGATGAGCAAATGCCGACACAAGGGCTCCTCACGACATTGTTAGGATTACCACAACCCACGCACCCCGTCTCCCTGCATTCACAACCCCATGGTGTATGATGCTGGTTTTATGTCAGAATATGGTTTGCTAATATATCTGCTGACAGACATATTGTGTCCTAAATAACATTTACAAAAATATTGTCCTATTGGATAATGATATTCTATTATAACACCGCTGGAGCAATACTTTTGTAAACAATATTTAGGAAGCTATATTTCTGTAGATCAGTGCTTCACAAACCTTTCAGAACCACAACCTAACTTTTAGAATGACATTTGGGACCCACCTAGCTTTAATGGTCATGAGGCAGGCAATTTCTTAATGTAACTAAAGAATTATGTGGGAGCGCACCATCATTTACAGACCGCACATTTTCCATAAAAATGGGCACTAACTTTAAACAGACATAACGTTTTACTAACAAAACCATACTTCACGTAAATGATAACGTGTATAAATTGGGTTTAAATTAATAATCATTGTGCAGCGCAAAGTAAAATGTCTTGATTTGTTTGGACCCTATTAAAATCTTTATTTCCATTACACTTCAGAATTACAAAAAAGTGCTCCATTTTTGCTTTCCTAACTGCTGAATGTTGAACGTTCATTTACAGGTATTTATATTGTGTTGTGTGTTACAAAAAAAATGATATCCTATTGCCTTTCCTATCACACTCCCTGCACCCCAGCAAGACTGTCATATAATTCACTTTACTTTTCTTTCTCTGGCTGCAAAGTGAGAGGAGGGCGTAAACACCGATTCCCATGTTAAGAAAATAAGCAACAATTTGTCAGAAGACATAGCCTGACATGTGACCTCGGTCTTTAAAGCGTAACAAATGTAACAAGATAAATACAGATTTTTTAAAGGCATCTTAAAAAAAAAATTGTTAGCGACCTATAGTTTGGGAAACACTGCTGAAGATAATATTTTGTTAACTATATGCTTGTACTGTACCTATGGGACTTAACCACAGCAAACTGCAGGCATCTTTATAGATTCTGGAGGTGCAGATTTTTGTTAAAGAAGTTTTTTATACATACATCTCCACACCAATGTTAAATATGGATGTACTTAATGGTATTTGATAGGGTGAAATAGGCAAGAGAGCAAAACAAAACTGACTTAATACACAAAACAATCTAAAAATGCATAATTCCCTTAACATTTTAACTGTATATAAATTGTACAAGTAATCCCTAAACAGTGCTATTATTTAAAATAAAAAATATAAATCAAACGCAATCTATAGACAGCATCAAATACACAAAGCATTCAAGAAGTAAAGGGTAATCACAAGAGGAAAGACGAAACAAGCAAATATAAACCAATTGATCGATTCCAAGAACTCCACTGATGTGGTGACATATAAACACCATTACTTAAAATTAAGAATACAGTTTTACGAATGATTACCAAATGCCCTCAAACTGTTTCAGAATCCTGCCATTTCCTATATTTAGACTTTTCTCTAGAGCCTATTTGCAACCTACGTAGGTCAAAATTTTAGTCAAACGTTTTGGACTCTCGTCTTACACCATAGACTTGGATATTCCTTTTTGCCAACAAGGGTGCTGTTCTAATGATGCAAACTCTGAAAAAATACAAATATATTTATCAAACTTGAACATGATCAATTTTCATAACTCCTGAGCTTGCTAAAATAACCAACAAAGTTCTATTCATATCTTCCTCAATAAGTAATTTTCAGGCTGCAGTAATAAACCAGTCAAAAGGCCCAACACAAATCACTCACAATGTTAAATTTTTGATAACTTAACTGGATTCTAGTAATTTTAGGAAACTTTTTGTTTTAAACAGCCGCTTATCTCCTACATGGAGAATTTATTTAATTGATAATACTGCCCCTAGAAAAAAACACCACAAACAAATTGTCCTCATTTTCAAGGACCACCATACTTCCAAGATTACAGGAACCAAGCCTGGCCATGACATAGAAAGGTATCGGAATACAGGTGAGTCAAATGAATTAGTCCTTCCAGAGAACTGAAAAAAGTGGGGCTTTTAGAAGGTAATGAAGACAACATAAAAAAATATTTGGATAAGCTATCATGTAACTGAGATCATAGATAATGCCTTTCATGCAACATTACATATTGGCCTCTCCTAGGTTTAAGAAAGAACAAAGGCTCAAGACAGGGAGAAGAGAAATATGCCTCTTGGCAGTCACATCGAATAAGAGGTCGCAAGAAGTGTGTCTGATAGTTCTTCTGTTCACTGATAACCACCAAATCAAGCTAAAGGTGTGCTGCGTGGCCTCAGATCAGGATTGTAGAATCTCATATGGATAGAGGTTTGCTGAGTTATAAAATCACAAAGTAGTGTAAAAAAAAGTGTACTTGAAGAACTGTGACACAGAGTTCTGAAATGCGTGTTTGGAAAAGTTTTAAAGTTATGCAGGGGTAAGACTATCATAGCGGGCATTAGACATAGCTCAAAAAAATCTGTCACTTGCTCACTTTATTACCAAACTATAGCTCAACAGTTGGCTTGTGTGTGCCAACAACTACTACTCTGTCTGTAAGAGTACGAGTGTGCACACTAGAACGAACTGTGGTGCAAAATGAGCATAGTTCTATGTCAGGGAGCCAGAAATGGGGTAGCCCGTGGCGTACACAGCGCAGTTAAATTGATGGGCAGATGCCCAGCACCGCATCACCATTCCCTGCTGGACGCTACCCTCCCCAAGACCATCCAGTTTTGAGGGGGGGGGGGGCTTACAGCCAGCCGGCTGGCTACCTCTAGCCCGCCTCCAGGGGAAGGTGGGCTTTTCCGGTGCAGACACATTTTGGGGGAGGGGGCCGGGGGTAGGGGGGATAAATACCTGTACAATATACAGCGAGGCTATCAAGCGTGTGCTTTCATTACGATATGGAATTCAGGAAGAAGATGGCAATGTGCCCTGACCTAGGCTTGGACCAGAAGGAGGTCCAGCTATGGATGGAGTACATGGGGAAATTCATCCCCCTGCAGAAGGAGCTCTACACCAAGGCCCTCCAGAGACGGGCTCCCATAAAAACCCCACCACCAGGCTCTGAAGCAAACATTCAGCAGCCCTTTAGAGGGCACCAAGGGGGGCTGGCCATAAGGGTTTTGCCAAGAAGTTCACGTCAGGCACTTTAATGCGGTCTCTTGCACCTGGGGAAAAGCATGTAAATTCTACCACAGCTGCTTAAAATGTAGGGCCCGCCCCAGCCTCAACTTGCAAGGGACCAACAAAAAGCGTGCATCACCCAACCAGGCAGTGAGGTTCAGGTAGCAAATACCCAAACTAGTTGTAATCCCATTGCCATGCCCCCCCAGCAGTCCACTGATCCCACCCCTTCCTTATGGACCAAGGGACCCTCCCCCATCAATCTGGTGGCCCTCTGCAGCTTGTTGAAGCACGACCCAAACTTTAAAGAGAGTGTGCCATTAGCGAAAGGGTTCCTGGAGGGTTTCACCATCCCCAACACCGGGCCTAGGGTGAGCAGGAGTGCCTGGAACCTGAAATCCACCCTCAAGCAGCCACAGGTGGTGGACAGGAAACTACGTAAAGAGCGGGGCCTCAGGTGGGTGGCAGGCCCGTTCCTGATTTCCCCCTTTTCTGAGTTTGTAGTTTCACCACTAGGTGTAGCCCCAAAACAAAGAGCCAGGCGAATTTCAATTGATCCACCACTTGTCGCACCCCGCGGGCAACTCAGTTAATGATTGGCTTGACAGCGAGACCTGTTCGGTAACATACAAAATATTTGATGAGGCAGTGGACCTGGTGAGGAGGGCGTGTTCAGGGGCAATGCTGGCCAAAGCAGATATAAAATCAGCTTTCAGACTACTCCCTGTCCAACCCAGCAGTTTCTTCCTCCTGGGCTTCCAGTGAGGTGGTAAATTCTTCTTTGACAAATGCATGCCCATAGGTTGCTTCGTCTCATGCTCCTTCGAGGCTTTCAGCACTTTACTGGAATGGGCGGTGGTGGTGGTGCATCCAAGGGGCTGGTCCACGCACTACCTAGATGATTTCTTGTTCACTGGGAGGGCGGACACAACATATTACAAGTCCTTCTTACACGCTTTTCAGTAGTTAGCGGGTGAACTGGGGGTACCGCTTGCCCCAGTGAAAAAGGAGGGCCCGGCCTAGGATTTCTGAAGATAAGGTAATGTCACTGCTGGCAGACATAAAGATGGTTTTGGCAAAAGAGAAGGCTACATTAAAGGCCATCCAGGGACTACTGGGCAAGCTGAATTTCATATCTAGAATCATTCCAGCTGGGAGCATCTTTGCCAGAGACTAGCCCAGGCAACTGCAAAAATCACCCAAAAACTCAACCTCGTGGGACTTAACAAGGGGCTGAAGGAAGACCTACTAATGTGGGCTCAGTTCCTGAGGTACTTCAGTGGCTCCCTGTTGTGGAGGGCCCCTTGGGCATCCAGTCCTAAGCTGTCCCTATTCACAGATGCATTAGGTATATTCAGGAAAGAATGGTGCACACAGAAGTAGCCCAAAGCATGGTGAAAGAGGTAAGTCAAAGCAAACATTATGGTATTGGAACTGTTCCCCTTAATGGCCTCCCCCCACTTGTGGCCCGCCGACTTAGCCGACAGGGGGGTTCTTTTCTGATCCAATAACATGGCTGTGGTGCAGGCTACCAACTCACACTCTGCATGTCCTATGGTCCGGAGTTTGCTGAGGAAGTGATAGAGATCAGGGTGTGTACAATATTCCCACTACCACGAATAAAGTAATCTCACAGTTACACGCACATGCATACATCATACGCTAGGGCCCATTTCACTAACATACGCTCAAATACTCTACCAGCAATAAACCTGTGGAAGAAAAACACTCCTGAACACCCTGCATCTATATCGAGGTCGATAAGACCTGGTTTTTGTGACTGTCCCTAAGCATAACCTATACAAAATATACAACAATAATCAATAATGCAAACTCAATAATTGACAAGAAAGAATATCCAACACCATGTTTAAAATTATATTGCTTTATCTAAAATTAGTCAAAGGAAATCAATCAGAGTAAATCATTTCTCATAATTACCTATTCTAGCTAAATGTCAGAACGGGTCAGGACAAGTCTCTCGGTAAATGTCTCTCAAGACGAAGTCCCTTCAGCATCAATCCTCAGCAACGCAGATTCGATACGCGGCAAAGGCAAAATGGCAAGTGGCAAATGGCAAGTGGCAAAAGACCCTCTCTAGACTAACATCTTATAGACTCTAAACAATAGAAAGATACATTGGGAACATAGAAAAAATCATAATGTCCGCCGGACTTGCTGAGCAGAGCGAGAAGGAAAGGATGTAACATTGCTACATTTGAGAATCTCCGCTCAGGAAAAGTACACATAGCGAAAACTACGGAACAGGAACCAAGAAAATAAAACATGTATCACAATTATCTTGCTTCTCCTCGGCCATCGAGCCACAGTTCAGAGCTTCTCTCTAAGGCTCCTTTGTTTCCCAAGGCTGCCAAGGACACTTTCACTTCTCTTGGAGAACTCCCAAAAACTGCTGCCGTCCTCATGGAAAGTTTTCGACAAGGACCATGGTCAGTTAGCTTCAGGACCATTTCCAGCAGGGGTCTCCCTCGTCTCAGTTTTCATATTATAAATCACAGCCAGGCTCACTATTCAGCCATCTTTCTCAGGCCAACATAGGCCTTAATAGACCATCTTAATTAAAAGAGACAAAACAACGTCTCTACAGCATAGTGATTAAACAGTGTTAACCCCACTAATACCCTTATGTGTATGCATTTATCTAGCACTTGCAACATAGAAAAGCATTAATTCGAAAAGCATTTTGTGCTCAAAAATAAACAGCACATAGCAACGTTTAAACATGAAAACGCATTTAACTCGCGTATTATTATCAGTCAGCACATTTAAGCACACTCACGTGTAACTCTCCCTTGTTAAAACAAACGGATTGATTAATATAAACGCACTTGCACAAGACAAATAATTAATTATTAATTATTAATACTTAGCACAACGAATAGACATGCCAGAGCTTCAAAAGCCCCAGAATTTTCAAACTGAAAACTCTGCTCCAGCAATCCCCCCTTTGGTGATTTTATCACCAAATAAACCCTAAAAAAAAAATAAAAAAAAAATTTGTGAAAATTTAGTCCCATTTTAGGAGAAATCAGAAATGTCTTTTCCCCTTTACATAACATTAAACACCAGTCACTCTTTCATCATCCCTTTTTGTCTCTAAGTAAACACTCTCCCTCAATTCTTCTAGTTCAATTTCTTGACGTTCTCTTTTCAACCTCTTGTTTTTCTTCTCTTTATTCAATTTCTTCCTCCCTCCCCTGTTTTTACAACACACACACACCAATCTTATTATTAATAAAGCCACAATTATACAAGACAAGGGAAACAATATTCTACCTATAATAGTACTACCTATCTTTGCAATAAAATCCTTAACAGCTATCATTTTATTAGCTATTTTAGTCCACAAACTCTCAGCTTCAAGTGGTACTAATTCTTCATGCAAATCAGTAATATTTTTGATATAGACCTTTAGGTCTCTGCTTTCGTCTGGAATGTAAGTGCAACAATATTGAACTTTCAGCATTCCACAGACTCCACCCTCCTTGGCCAATAGAATATCAAGGGCAAGTCGATTTTGCATAGACATGGCACGTACGGCACTTAATTCCGTATTCACCAAAAGAAACCCTCCAGCGGTATTTGTCGATAAGCGATCAACCACTGTGGACAGTTTCCGAATTCCATAAGCATTCAAAGAAATTCCCACTGCTGGAATCAAAACCCCAAAAATATCACCCACTATTTCAGACCAAGTTTCTCTCTTAAAACGCATTAGTAAGTTAACATCTTCTACATCTGTTACTTTATCTATATGAAAAATCTTTGGAAAAACTAGGCCCACATAACACGTGCCATACCAATGGTCAGGCAACTTGTAATAAGCCTTATTCCCACAAACATAATATACTCCTGGAAAAATTGTATCTTCTCCACCTCTGAAACCCCAACCTGTTGCAATGAAGTATGTATCATGGCACTCACTAGTCCCGACAAAATATGTATCATATTGGGATTTCCTTCTTGTAATACAAAGTTTACCCTTCTGTGGTGCATCTAGAGCTAAAGTTGGACTAGCCCCATTCTTCAACTCTTTTCCCATCTCAATGTCCCAAATTGTCTCACTCACTTTATATTTTCCTGCTTTCTCATGCATGTTCAATCTCCTTTCTTCTACCATATCCAGGAAAGCTTTCTCCTCTCCTTTCAAACTGCAAGTTAAATTATTCTTAAAAATGTAATCTAATGTTAATCCTTTTTCTTCAATAAAAATCTCACCAAAAGTGTTAGCTTCTTTAGCTGGATTCAGCTCTTTGTTCATTGGCAAATGCCCAAAAATACTATCTCTGTTAGACATCTTATAATCTACTTTCCCTAACAAATAAAAAACACTACTTAAAATACTACAGGAAATACCATATGTAGCTGGTAAATGATGATAAGTAACACCCTCTGAAACGGATGCAGGTAATTGCATACAGACGTAGCAATCCCTTACTTCCATTGTCTTCACATATTCATATAATAGTTTCGAAAAAACATTACTAGAAAAGTTATTAATTGACCTATCTTTGTGTATGTAAGTATTACTAGTTCTAATTGGAACTACTTTTTGTGAATTCTTCTCTACATTTGTCACATTCTCTATATGCATTTCAAACTCTACTTTAAAAGTAACTAATAAAACTAAAGCACCCCATAGAAGCATTAATAATCCAGTACAGCAGCAGCACATCCTACACCACCTTTTAAAGAAGGCACATCTATTTCTATTATCCTCTATGTTAGCCATTTTAGTTTAGCCTCTACTACTCCACTACTTTTGGAACTTCTTCAATTCTTCAGCAATTCTTCAGCTTTCAGTTTATCCAAATGATCCCTCTGTTCACTTGATCCAAGTGAATCCTTCTTTCACTCAGTTTGGATACTTGTCATTCTTCACTTCAATTTCTTCAGCATCAAATTGTATTAGATCTCCAACATCAAAATCCTCAGTACTCGACTCTTCTCCAATGTCAGTCAAGAGTACTTTCAGAATTTCACCAGTATCTTCCTCAACCACTTCTCTCAAGATCTCTTCCGGATTATCTCGAGTCACTGTTTCTTCTTTTCCTCCTCCAGACAGTGCCACATAAGACCATTCCGGTGATCTGTACTTTTGGTTGGGTTTTCTTACTCTTTTTATTTCCACTGGTTCGTTTGACTCCTTTGATTCTTCTCCTTCAGCTTTTGAACTTTGACTCGAAACTTCATTCACTTGTTCAGCTTTCGATGTATTTGCTCTTATTATTTTGTATCTCAGCCTCTTAACTCTGTTGTTAGGCCAACGGTCTCCTCTTAACACCTTTTTCGGCTTTATTTCTTTATTACTTCTTTCTCCAATCCAAGTTCTCTTTCTCAGAACTCGACCCTCTGTTTGTTCATCTTCATCATCTGTTTCAAGTGCCTCTTGTTTCCGTTTTCCAGCAGCTCTCTTCTTTTCCACAGATTTTTTCACCACTGTTTGAGACTTCCCTACTCCTGTCCCTCCTCGGGTCTCCGACACGCAATCTTCTTGCTATCTACTTGTCCCTTCACCTAGCTCATCAAGAATGTTCCCTACACCTCCTCGGGGGTCTTCCGCAATCTGTCCCTCTCTATCCTTTCCTGACCCTACTTCTTCAAGTATAATCTCAAGTGGTTCTTCAATCTCCTCCTCTTCTGATTCAGGAGTAGTCTCAGTGTGATTTCTCTTTTCTTTTTCCTTCACTGCTGTTTGAAACCTCAGGCTCTTTTACAGAATTTGATCTCCTTTCTGATACTCGCAGTGGTTCATTCGAAGCTCTTCTTACTTCTTTCCCCACTGATTCTGTATCTTCATCATCGCTGGAATCTGACTCTTCAAAATACTCTTTACCAGTCCCTTCTTTTGGGTTTGGAACTCTCAGAGTATGACTTGCATGTACCCAGTGCTTCACTCCAGCACACTTTACTGCAGTCGTCGTAGTCAGAATAACTTGTCTTGGCCTTCCCCACCTTGGAATCAAGCAATTTCTTCTCCTGTGAACTTTTATCCTCACCCAGTCTCCTGGACTCAGATCATGGGCTTGCTTCTTCTCAAGTGTGGTAGCTTCTTCTCCAACCTGGTGAAACACAGAATGAACTGCGTCAGCCAGGCCTTTACAGTAATCCAAAATCATGTCATCAGTTATTGTCACCAACTTATTGACAGGCACGAATGCATGGCGCATAGCACGTCCCATGATTATCTCGTGCGGGCTCAAACCAGTAGTTCTATCTGGAGTAGATCTCATTGTCATCAGAACTAGAGGTAAAACATCTGGCCATTTCATGCCAGTGGCTAAGCACATTTTTCCAATCCTATTCTTTATTGTGCCATTAATCTGCTCATCCACACCAGAAGCCTCTGGTCGGTATGCACAATGTAGCTTCTGCTGTATTTTCAATGCTTCACAAATCAAAGCCATGAGCTCATTTTGAAAGTGTCTACCTCTATCAGACTCAACTGTTACTGGAAACCCGTATCTAGGAATCAACTCCCTTAACAGTAACTTTGCCACTGTTAATCCATCATTTCTTCTAGTCGGGTAAGCTTCCACCCACCTTGAAAACAAACAGACTACCACTAGAACATACCTTAGTCTGTTTACTTGGGGCATTTCAATGAAATCAATCTGCATTCTTGTAAAAGGACCTCCTTCTCTGCCTATTGTTCCCAGACTCACCACTGTCTTTTTCCCAGTGTTAAATTGCTGACAAACTAAACACCTCTGACAGATGCTTTCTGCAATTGTCCTGAACTTTGCATTGTACCAGGTCTGCTTGAACGACCTAACCATCGTGTCCCTCCCCAAATGTCCCTGGCCATGATACATCCTTGCCATTGACGACAAGATGGAGTTGGGCATCACTGGTCTGCCATCTCTGTAGACCCAAACATGGTCTGTTTCTCTTGGAGCACATCCTGCCTTAATCCAATCTCTTTTCTCTTCCTCTCCTGCCTCATCTTGCAACTGTTTCACTTCATCCCAGGTCTCTAGAACATTAGTAAACATCACAGAGAGAAAAGACATTTCCCCTTCTCTGTCCCTGTTGATGGACTGATTCGTCTTAGCACAGTATTGCGCAACATCGTTGGCATATCTGTTTCCGACCGTTATAAAATCCTCCCCTAGACCATGGGCAGCACATTTTACAACTGCTAACTCCTTAGGCAGCTGTATCGCCTCAAGCAATTTACCAATCATTTCAGCATTCTTTATTGGAGTTCCACTCGATGTCAAGAAACCTCTTTGTAGCCAAAGTTGGCCAAAATCATGCACCACTCCAAATCCATACTGACTATCAGTCAACACAGTCGTCCTCAAATCTTTCCCAATTTCGCAAGCTTTTGTCAATGCTATCAATTCAGCAACTTGCGCAGATTTCACCCCTTTCAAAGGTGATGCTTCCATGACCTCTGAAACTTTGCATACCGCATATGCTGCACATAGCACACCATCATCATTTCTCAGGCATGATCCATCCACAAACAACACATGATCACTCTCATTCAAGGGTAGATCTCTTATGTCTGGTCTTGGTTTTGTACAGTACTCAAGCACATCCAAACAGTCATGATCATCTTTCATCTTCACACCCATATTTTCAATATCTGGCAAAAGCGTCGCTGGATTCACATTCACACATCTCTCGAGAGTCACGTTTGATGCTCCCAGTATCACTTTTTCATATTTGGTCAATCGACTATGTGACATGTACTGAGTTCTGCTTCTTGTCAAAAGAATTGCCACATTGTGAGGTACGAATACCCTTACAGGATATCCCATTATGATTCCCTCACTCTGTTCCAGGCTCCTGCATGTTGCAGCCACAGATTTCAGACAACCTGGTAAACCCACAGCTACAGGGTCAAGTGTCGATGAGAAGTACGCAATAGGCCTTCTCAGTAATCCATGTTTCTGAATTAACACTGAAAGTGCACATCCATTTCTCTCACTGCAGTACAGCTCAAATTCCTTTTCATAGTCAGGCATACCCAAAGCTGGAGCCTCACACATTTTACTCTTGAGCTCTTCAAATGCTGCCATTTGTTCTGCATCTAGATCCAATGGATCCGTCATCTCACTTTTTGTCAGTTTAATCAGTGGCTTTGCTATCAGGGAAAAATTAATTATCCACTGACGACAATAACCCACCATACCCAGGAACATTCTCACTTCTCTCTGGGTCTTTGGAGCTTTCATTTCTCTGATTATCTTGATCCTGTCAGTAGTCACCTTTCTCAGACCTTTTTCAATATTGTGTCCAAGATAATGAACCTCTTTCTTGCAAAACTGTAATTTGGCTGGAGATACCTTTAACCCTCCATCTGCCAGATGATTCAGTAAAGCTATGGTATCTACTTCACAAGCTTCACGTGTCTTTGATGCCACCAGTAGGTCATCAATGTACTGCACTAGTACTGAACTCTCAGGCATGATCAAACTTTCCAACGATTTCTTCAATAACTGATTGAATATCGAAGGACTCTCCGTATATCCCTGTGGGATTCGACACCATGCTAAAATACGCTGGCCAAACCTAAATGCAAAAATCGGCTGGCTATCATGATGCAATGGAATTGAAAAGAACGCATGACACAAATCAATCACTGTATACCACTCAGCATCATGTGGAATTTGATACAGAATCACTGATGGATTTGGCACAATGGGACAACATGCCACCACAATTTGATTAACTTTTCTCAAATCCTGTACGATCCTAAATTTCCCATTGGGCTTTTTTAGTCCCATTATCGGTGAATTACACGGACTACTCAGTAGTTCTCTCAGGACTCCTTGCTGAATCATTTTCTCAATTATAGGAGTTATCCCTTCAATTATTTCTGGTGTCATTTTGTATTGAGGAATGTTAGGATATGTGATTCCCTCTTTTACTGCAATTTTCACTGGATCTACATTATTCATCAATCCCACATCCTCTCCAGTAAAATCCCAAACTGTCCTTTTCACTGTGTCTCTCAGATCTTGAGGCAAATCCTCCGGATTAAACACAGCAAATGCACCAATTAACTCACTTTCTCTATTTTCTAGAGTCACTCGGTACAAAGCATCTTCATCTGGTGTCTCAAAGGCTATTCCATCCGGTGTACAAAAAATTGTGCAGTTCATCTTGCACAACAAGTCCCTACCCAATAGGTTCACTGGACTCGTGTCACAGACAATGAATCTGTGCATGTCTGAAAATTTTTGATTTGTGTATTGGCTACACCAACTACTTGGATTGCTTCATCCGAGAGAGGAAGATTTCTAACATCTGTTGACCTGACAGTTGATCTTGTCGCACCTGTGTCTACCAAAAAAGTAACACTCTCCTCATTTATCTTCCCATCCACAAATGGTCCTGCCTGGTCTATTTCTAGAGTTGCACCAAGTATGCACTCTTCTTCCTCTCCTCGGCACCGTCAATAATCACCCTCAGACTCACTCCCTTCACTCTTTAACAAGTACTGTTGTACTTTGTTAGAACGTCTTGGTTTGTTTACCTGCTCATCATTGTAGAATCCTGATTATACTTTTGTAACCCTCTATTCTGCGGCAAGGGCGGTTTTGGCTCTTGACTCTGCTGTCTCACAACTTTCTGTTGTTGCTGCTGTTGATTATTTCCTTCGTTCTGGTTCTGCACCTGTTGATTTAAAGGTTTACTCTCATTACTCACTAATGGTGGATTAGGACACTCCGATCTCCAATGCCCCAATTGGCCACAGTTGTGACAAGGAAACTTTTTCTTCGCTTCCTCAAGACTTCCTTTTCCTTTTCCTGCATATCTTGGTCTATTCCCTGCATTGTTTCCTGGATTATTCGCTTGTTCCACTAACTGTGCTTCTTGTCTCTCCGCAACTTTCACTTGTGCCCACATTGCTTTCTCTTTCAGCTTTCTTTGTTTTGCTTCAATTTCATCACTGAAGTATTTTGCATGTCTCAGGATCTCATCTACTTTTTTACTCTGCCAATCCACTGTGTGCTCACGAATTCTCTCACCAATTTCAGGTCTAAGGCCATATACAAATCTGTATACAAAGTGACTCAAATCTTTGTCACCCAGGTGTTCATCTCCACTAAATTGTTTAAATGCCAGTATCAGCCTCTCATAAAAAGCATGAACTGATTCTTTTGCTTCCTGTTGTGTTCGATCTATCTTTACCCAGTCTGTCTCTTTTGCAGGTACTTTACTCTTCAGGTATACCATCACCTGATCATACTTCCTCATTACCTCTGGATCTGGTGCCCCTGTTCTTGGGTCTCTTGGATATTCCTCAGTAGGCCAACTCACAACTATTTTACACTCAGTCCACAAGTCTACTGGAACAATTATATCAAACAGACTATTCAGGTCAACCCACAGCACTTTTGACAATTTCACAAACCTATCTACCTGCCTATACCACTCGACGGGCTTTTCTCTCAATCGAGGGAAATCATTCGTAAATGATAAAATATCCTGTCTGGTCCATGGAACATGTACATATCCTCCTCCAGGTATTTCTCTCATAGGATAATTATCCACTGGTTTCTCCTTTTCTCTCACTGGAAATGCTGAATAAGTTGTTCTATCTTCAGTCTCATCTCTTTTCTTGTACCACCTATCCTTCCACTTTTCAACATCACCCCATCTACGCAATAATGCTACCATTTCCTTAATCTGTCCTGTTCTACCAGTAGCATTCAAATTTTCAATGTCCTTCTCTGTAAAATCCATCCTGTAAGTTCTCTGTAAAGCCTTCACTTTATCAATGTCAACTCCCTGTTCATTTGCTATTGCTCTTAGCCTGTCATGTGTATTCCTTGCTCTCCAGGTAACACTCTTACACATAAACATTAGTTCACCATCATGATGACTCTTCAGAATCTCTGTTGGAACTGTCCCTGTGACAAGCTCTTCTAGTTCTACACGTAACTTAGCTACATCAATTACTTGTGAATCTTTATCTTTTTTCTGTAGAACCTTCATCCAATCATTCAAATCATCAACTGTTATTTCAGCAGTTTTTCTCACTGGAACCACTCTCTTTTGCGGTTCTAAAATCGGCATCCCTGAACAACTAGCTTCGCTAGCATCCAATATTTCACTACATGTGTCATGTCTTGATTGTCTCAGGTCATTTCTTTCTGCTCTTTTGCCTGAATCTCCTGAAGGACCAACTGAATTTGTCAGATTATTCCCAACATATGGAATCACCAGTCCATTCTCACCTGTCCTCTGTTTGTCAAACACAGGCATAACTGGACCTATTGTTACAGGCACCGTAACAGCTTCTAGATTTTTCGTTAACTCCCTAATCTTCTCAGTCAACTCTGTTGTAGTTCTGGCTAATTGTCTGGCATTTTTATCAAGGTAATGATCATTTCTTACCTCAGGTGTCTCATTTTCCGTCTCACTAACACAAACTGTATCTCTTATCGGAGAAACAACTGGTGTACTTTTGTCCGGTTCTTGTCTATATGGAGGTGGTCTTTTGTAAATCATGTCATTCAAGACCTCATCCTCATACTCATTAACTCCATATTTTCTTATTTCTGACTCAGGAACCCTTTCTGCCCCTCCTTCAACTGTTCTCATCGGATATAATCCCTCTGACATACTAACATCTCGCCACCTTTTCATTCGATCATGATGAGTCTCACGATCATGTCTCCTCCCAAACATGTACCTATAGTACCCCCCAGATCTTTGTTTCTCTCTCTCATGTACTTCTTCTTCCCATTCCACTAAAGCCTCGAACTGTGTAGGTCTCGGTTTCGGGTCAAGACATAGCATCTTTTCCCGTAAATTTCTCAACACGGCCAGATTAAATGAACCATGTTCTGGAAATGCTAGAACACCATCTTCTTTAGTATACCTAACCCAATTCTCCAACCATATACAGGTATGAAACCCATGTCTTGCAGCCATGAAGGATGCAGGTGTTTTCGGTGGAGGTAACAACTCGCCCTCTCTTGTTTTAACATCTTTATCCTTGCTAAACCACTTTTTAACTTTACCAAAAAATGTTTTCTTCTTCTTCTCTTCTTGATAATACATTTTAGCGCTTACAAAGAACTCTCTACTCTTTCCGTATTATAAATATACAATACGAATTTTCAACCAATAGCAGCGCGACTCACACTAACGCACCAATCCTGGAACGTTTACGTCACTAAATAACTCTTCCAATCCTTGCGCGGCTCACACTAACGCACCAATCCCAGCACGAGCACTATTCTGATCTATCATCCAATCAGAGCGCGGTCTTTCTGACGTCAACAGTCGCTGCAGTTTGTCTCTTGTCTTCTGTCACTCGTCTACCCCTCCTTTACAAAATCTTTTCAGTAGACTTCGTGTCAAAATTTCTACAAAATCTATTAGTTACAACATAAAAACATCTCCATTGTCCGCTTCGCTAACCACAGAATAGTAAAAAGAGTCTATTTCATAAGAAACCTTTCATTGACACAGTAGCACTTCTTCTACTCTGCCCTACTAACATACATTCATTAACTGTTTCCTCTAGAGTCTTACAATCAACTAAATGTACAAACATTCACGCACATTCATACAAAGGAAATATAGTACATACGCACAGAATCCTGCTTCCCGAGAACAGACAATCTGCTCCACTACAGAATTATAACACACATTAACTAAGCAAGCTTTCTTTGCCCAGTTCTTCAAATAAGCTCAGAGAATATCTATTACTCCTCCCGCGATAAGCTTTAACGGAAATCCTTACGGATCCCTGGGACTTAAGACCAGAGTTTCACAGATAACCTTCACTATCATACACACTCCTTATATACCAGAAATATCTAATAGTAACATACGACGATGTCACTGATTCCGAACCCAGACAATGTGACGCGCAACTTCAATTGTCACACGTTATTCCTTACAATTCCGTCTTTCCCAAGAGCAGCATTTACTTCCCTCTGCCCTACTACGGAACTGCTACAGCTTCCAAGTTCCAGAAGCACTACATATAACTCAACATTACGACTCCAACATATAGTATTAGTACATATACCAACATGAATCAATAATCAATAATCAATAAAAACAATCTTATCTAATCAAGACAATCATCAAAAACCATCAATCTCTGCTACCAGGAAATTGATAGAGATCAGGGTGTGTACAATATTCCCACTACCACGAATAAAGTAATCTCACAGTTACACGCACATGCATACATCATACGCTAGGGCCCATTTCACTAACATACGCTCAAATACTCTACCAGCAATAAACCTGTGGAAGAAAAACACTCCTGAACACCCTGCATCTATATCGAGGTCGATAAGACCTGGTTTTTGTGACTGTCCCTAAGCATAACCTATACAAAATATACAACAATAATCAATAATGCAAACTCAATAATTGACAAGAAAGAATATCCAACACCATGTTTAAAATTATATTGCTTTATCTAAAATTAGTCAAAGGAAATCAATCAGAGTAAATCATTTCTCATAATTACCTATTCTAGCTAAATGTCAGAACGGGTCAGGACAAGTCTCTCGGTAAATGTCTCTCAAGACGAAGTCCCTTCAGCATCAATCCTCAGCAACGCAGATTCGATACGCGGCAAAGGCAAAATGGCAAGTGGCAAATGGCAAGTGGCAAAAGACCCTCTCTAGACTAACATCTTATAGACTCTAAACAATAGAAAGATACATTGGGAACATAGAAAAAATCATAATGTCCGCCGGACTTGCTGAGCAGAGCGAGAAGGAAAGGATGTAACATTGCTACATTTGAGAATCTCCGCTCAGGAAAAGTACACATAGCGAAAACTACGGAACAGGAACCAAGAAAATAAAACATGTATCACAATTATCTTGCTTCTCCTCGGCCATCGAGCCACAGTTCAGAGCTTCTCTCTAAGGCTCCTTTGTTTCCCAAGGCTGCCAAGGACACTTTCACTTCTCTTGGAGAACTCCCAAAAACTGCTGCCGTCCTCATGGAAAGTTTTCGACAAGGACCATGGTCAGTTAGCTTCAGGACCATTTCCAGCAGGGGTCTCCCTCGTCTCAGTTTTCATATTATAAATCACAGCCAGGCTCACTATTCAGCCATCTTTCTCAGGCCAACATAGGCCTTAATAGACCATCTTAATTAAAAGAGACAAAACAACGTCTCTACAGCATAGTGATTAAACAGTGTTAACCCCACTAATACCCTTATGTGTATGCATTTATCTAGCACTTGCAACATAGAAAAGCATTAATTCGAAAAGCATTTTGTGCTCAAAAATAAACAGCACATAGCAACGTTTAAACATGAAAACGCATTTAACTCGCGTATTATTATCAGTCAGCACATTTAAGCACACTCACGTGTAACTCTCCCTTGTTAAAACAAACGGATTGATTAATATAAACGCACTTGCACAAGACAAATAATTAATTATTAATTATTAATACTTAGTACAACGAATAGACATGCCAGAGCTTCAAAAGCCCCAGAATTTTCAAACTGAAAACTCTGCTCCAGCAGAAGTTAGTAAGACGCTGATTGTATAGGAACACAGAGTTCAGGGCGAGACACATTGAGGGGCACAGAATAATGCGGCAGATGCTCTTTCTCGATTCCAGTGGCCATGTTTCCGGGCTGCATAGCTGCAGGTAAAAACCTTCCATGGCACCTTTCCCGCAACACCTATGGCACCTCCTGCAGTGGATTCATGGCTCACCATCCTAGGTGAGCTTTCACTTGCCCCTGGAACAAGGGTTAGGGACAGGAGCTACGTCAGCACATTGAGGAGAGTGACAGCGAGCAACAACGGTAGCGCCCACTTGTTGACAGCAATGGTACAATAATTTATTTTATGGGCCAGGGAAGAAAGAAAGAGCCACTCCTGGGTGACTAGCCACCTAGCAGCAGTAGCCCACAATGCAAACTACAGGGTCTCCCAGACCCCACCACCTCTCTCCCCCTCAGAGCAGCTTTGAAAGGATGGGGTCGTTCTGAGCATAGAAAAGCTGACAGCAGAGCACCCACTGAATTTCACATCTTTAAGGAAATGCTGAACCGTGTCCACAGTGCCACATATTCTAGCTAAGAGCCGGCCCTCTTCTCGGTAGCCTTTGTACTAGCCTTCTTTGGGGCATTCAGGTGTGGGGAATTGGTTGTCAGGTGACATCAGCATTTGCTAAATTAAATGGATTTCGTTTAGGCCACTAAACACTCGTTACAAGTTCTTCAAATTCCCAAATGGCTCAAACCTTTATTTTCTGTGAAATGTCTTAGTCATTCAGCTCTGGTACCTCAAAATGCATAGTTAGTGTTTGGGGAGGGTGGCTTATCACCCACTGAGCTTGAAGTCGCTGAGCAAAGCTTGTCTTCTATAGAACAATAACTGGCAGCTGAATCAATCAGCACCTGGATGGGTATTTCTGGGTACAACTGCAAACAATTAGATTTCCAAATAACTCAATTAGTATTTAGATGGGCCTATACTCTAACTGTATAAGTCAGAGGTCTGTGTACTATCAGGGCTAAAGTAATAGTTTTCAACCTTTCATAGAATACAGCTTTGGGAAAAGATAGAAAAAAACACAATATAAAGAAAAAACACAATTTCAGATTCTGTGATTCATAATAAGATGTACATATATATATATATTCACTGAAAAAACCATGGGTTTCACACACGTTATAGTTAGGAATTAGCATTTAAAAAACCTTAGAAATTCAATGAAAAAACCAAAGGTTTCACACATGTTATAGTTATCTGGACATTTCACTCGTAAAAAACCAATGAAATTTCCCCGTTATAGTTAGTTCAGCTAACTATAACTCGCGCGCCCGCAATGCACTACTGATGACGTCACATATTACATCACTCATGACATGGTCACTGACATCACTCATGACATCACTGATGACATCTCAAATGACATCACTGATGACATCACTGATGACATCATCCAGTGAATGTGTGTTTTTCTGAAAATTAAATATGTTTTATATTTATGTATATCTCAAGGTCAATGGAAGAATAAATGGGTATATAAGTGTCTAAATGGATGCTTTTTTAAAAAAAAATCTTTTGTGTAACTGACTGATTAAGTGTATCATAGTGAATACATGGCTTACTGAGTAATGTTTAAATATGAAAATATCTGTATCAGTCTCTCACTTTGTGTATAAGTGGCTGCATGGGTTGGTGAGTAGCTTCATGGGTATCTATATAGGTAAATAGTTCTTTTTTTAAGTATCAGTCTGAGTGTCTGTATGGTTCGGTGGGGGGTATTATGTAGTGCATTGGTGCATGAATGAGTGATTCACTCTTTGTATGTGTTGAAGACAACATGTGTGCAGGACTGTATGGGTGGATGAGTGTGTGTATGGGTGTGTTAGTGAGTGAATGACTGTCTCAATAGTGTCTTTATGAGTAACTACATATCTATTAAACTAGTATATGTGACTATTGGTGTAAATAAGTGAGTATATGTGACAGTGAGAGATTGAAAGAGTTCCTGTATGAATAAGTATGTGTTTCTATAAGTGATTGTTTTTTAGACTAACTATGTGTAAGTTTCCGTAGAAGTAAGTGTGGTGGTGTGTGTATAACTGTATAAGCTAATAAATGTATGTTTGTTTCTTTATTAGCATGCGTGACTATGTGTGAGTAACTCTATGGATGAGTGGCATTGTGTAACAGGATGTATAGATGTATGAGTACATTTGATGAGTGAGTGCATGTATGAGTGACTGTATAGGACTGTTGGTGAATGAGTGGATGTGTATGTGGTTCTTAGAATTACTGAATAGGTTGTTGTAACTGATATTGGTATGTCCATTGTTTTGAAAATTTTAGTTTCTATTTTTGTATGTGTGTATCAAAGGTTATATTAGGGGAAGAGGAGGTCTGCCACTCTATCACAAGGATGATGTCATCAGTGATGTCATCAGTGATGTCATTTGAGATGTCATCAGTGATGTCATGAGTGATGTCAGTGACCATGTCATGAGTGATGTAATATGTGACGTCATCAGTAGTGCATTGCGGGCGCGCGAGTTATAGTTAGCTGAACTAACTATAACGGGGAAATTTCATTGGTTTTTTACAAGTGAAATGTCCAGATAACTATAACATGTGTGAAACCTTTGGTTTTTTCATTGAATTTCTAAGGTTTTTTAAATGCTAATTCCTAACTATAACGTGTGTGAAACCCATGGTTTTTCAGTGAATTTGCAAGGTTTTTTAAATGCTAATTCCTAACTATAACGTGTGTGAAACCCATGGTTTTTTCAGTGAATTTGCAAGGTTTTTTAAATGCTAATTTTTTTTTTTCTTTTTTTTTTTTACATATTTTTATTTTTCTTTTCTATCCTTTTTTAAAGACTATGGTTAAATTTTAAAAATTCTACAATATGTTTTTTTTTTACCATTTTTATAAAATAAACAGGTAAGATTTATTAGTATAACATATTGTTTTTTTTAATTTTTTATTTTTTTTTAATTTTTTTTTAACGTGCGCGTACGGTAAGCGCACGTCTTGCTTTCATTACGTTAGATTTCTACGCTGTTTGCGTTCATTTACGCAATTTGCGTAGACGCACGTCACGCGCGCACAGTGCGTAACGCCTACGCTGCATGCGCACGTTACGCGGAAGTGAAGGGGCGTGCCTGTTTTGCGCATGCGCGCGTGCGCGTGTCTTTTTTACGCGCATGCGTACTTTTGCCGTAAGCGCACCGTAAGCGCTCCGTAAGCGTAACGTACGCGCTCGGTAGGTCATGTGATCAAGAAACAAGACTTTTGATTGGTTTTTACTACTTTCAGTTCTAGAACTCTCCTACACCACACCCATTCCCCTCATTTCTGCTTGTGATCCCTTAGGAGAAGGAGCTGGGTTGTCTTTGTGATACGATGGCAGAACAGCAGAGCTCTTCTGAGAGTGAGGCTAGCAGCACTACCTTGAGTCAGAGAAGGAGGAAACAAAAGACCTCTTTCATATGGGAGTATTTTACTTTTCCAGAGGACAAGAAAAAGGTAAATGCACCCTTAGTGACTTGTAAGCTGTGTGGCCGTGTACTTTCAAGAGGGAATCCCAACAAGAAGTATTCCTTCGGGAATCACACCATGTTGAGACACCTTAAAGATGTACACGGAAGGACACATGCTCGACATACTGAAGGTAACCCTTCAGTAAGTCAACCAAGCACATCCACAGCAGCTCAGCCTGGTCCATCATCTGCAGGGCCGAGTCCATCTTCGGCAGGTCAGGTGAGCCCTTCATCTGTGGGGGGAGCATCTCCTTTTTCTCGTCCTCTGGAAATCAACCATCGGTTTGTGAGGGTTGAAATACGGTGCGCCACTTGTCATGATCTAATTTGTCATAGGGAGACCAGTGTTTCCCTAGTGAACAATAAAATAGATCAGCACATTTGTCGTACCGACTAATATTCCCATTCTTTCTTTCCTCTGTCCCTGCATGAACACAACGGCTCTTTTAAGAGCCAACCTTACCGTTTAACTTTTTTTTATATATTTTTAAAAACTTTTTTTAATTTTTTTTGTTACCGTACGCGTACAGTACGCGTAATTTTTTTTTTTTTTTAAAAAACACTAAAAATCAATTATCACATTACAAGGTCCTTGAGAGACTACAATGAAAAACTGAAAATGTGATTGTGGAGAAGTGGAAAAAAGGGACCATGAAATTTTTGACTTACCATACCCACTCAAAAAAATATTTATTAATTTAAATTTAATTTTAATTGCTTTAAAAATGGTTCTAGTTTTCGAAAATTTTCTATCTCAATCTGAAAAAAAAGAAAAAAGTATTAATATTTAATAAAACATTTTATAATACAGTACACATAATTTACATATTTTTCAAAAAAAAAATTTGCCTTTTTTTTGCTGTTTTCAGAATATATTGCATTTCACTATAAATTGTGAAAGCAATTGCATTCATCATTTAACAGCGGGCAAAAAAAAAATTAACAATCACAAAGATTGTTTTAAAAAAGCCCACAATCTCTTTTTGCATAAACATAACTTTATAGAAATGCATAATATTCTTAAAAAATATCATCTAATATCAATACTTATTTCTTTAAAATACCGTCTGACATTTTTGTTTCAGAAGTATAATCACAAAAATATATCTCAAATAACTCCACAATACATCTGGTTCCATTTCCTTTAGGCCAAATAGTAATTTTAAAATTCTTTTTTGATTAAATTTCCAATGGTAATCCAATAAAAATCTAAAGTTTAAATTGTACAGATCTCACCGATTGTAACATTTTGGTTTCCGAAAGATTAATTAATAATTAAATAAGTCCACAATAGAATTGTTTACCTTTCCGCATGGCCAAATAGTAATTTTAAAAATCTTTTTCGAATAAATTTCCAATGGCAATCCAATAACATTCCAAAATTTAAATTGTGCAGATGTTACCGATTTTGTCTAAATTTTTGGTTTTCCAAAGTTTCATTAAAAATTGAAAAAGTCCACATTACAATTGGTTACCTTTCCATTAGGCCAAATGATAATTTGTAAAATCATTTTTTTTGAAAATTCCAATGGTAATCCAATAAAATGGTAAAATTGTTTTGTACAGATGTTGCCAAATCTCTCTAAAATTTAGGTTTCAGGAAGATTAGATAGGAATTTGCTAAATCAAAAGGCTAACGTTGCTTAAAAATCAATTGGGAATCATTACACAGTGTCCAGCCTTTACAGTAGGTCCTTCATGGAAAATTATTGCAACTGTTACAAAAGTTTTTCCTGAAATTGATAATTGCTGTCCTGTAAACTTCTTTATTAAAGTATCTAATTTTGAACCATCAGCTTTACAGCGTTGCATCATTAAAATTACATATTGTCCGTATTCCTTTAAAATTAACGTTGAAAACATGTCAGATTGACACTCACTGCATTCCATGCTATGATTAGCATCTTTAACTAATTTAGCAAAAGTGACTGTTTTACTTTCTGGCAATGTTAAATAAATAAACCTTTCAGAATCAACATTAGAGCCACATATATTGTAACAGTTTTCACAACTATGTTCCCATTTATAAGAGAGACCAAATAAATTTTCAATGGGAACCCCTTCTTCTTCCAGTACCTGAAGAAAAAACATCAAGAATTCCTGTGCGTCTTGCTGTACATTTTGAGAAAACTGTGTTCGTCCTGAACATACATCTAAAAGTTTTCTAATTTCAGTAGCACTTTCTATTTGAGTTTTATCATTACTCAGCTTTTGAAAAAGGAGACTCAACTCAGAACAGAATCTTTTTCCCTGATTTACTATTATCTGCTCTTGCACACTTTCCAGATAAAATGCAACATTCAGCACTACATTAGCGTAGCAGTTGACACCAGAGCTATTTTCAAAATGACATCCTACAACCTGTTCTTCATTTTCCTTTTTCTTTTTGCTTGCAATTACATCACTCCTCTTTTTTTTTCTCCTCTCTACATCTTCATTACAGATATTCTCATTTCTCCTTTTACGAGAAACTACACGTTTCTCCAACACAGGATACTGACCTAAATGAGGAGCATAGCTTCTTCTTAATCTATTATACTCCTTTACACAATTTGTATCAGCACTAACTTTTGAGTCATCAAAGTCTATCATGAATAAACCTGATAATGTTTTCACTCGTGACAAAGCAACATATGCCATACCTTCTTTGAACACAGTTGAACCAATGTTCACAAATGCACAATCTACAGTCAATCCTTGAGACTTGTGAATAGTTACAGCATATGCTAGAGAAAACGGAAACTGCTTCCTACGTACATATAAGTCTTTCACAAGCATGAAACGAACTGAACAACGACAAATGTCTTTAACTTCTTCTATCTGATCAAATTTTATTTTTAAACATTCAATTCCATCTTTTTTCTGATAATTAATAAAACCCACAACTCTTCCCATAGCTCCATTACCTAAACCTTTTTCAACATCCAAATTTCTCCTTAAAAATACTCTACAGTTCATGCAAACATATAGATTTTTTTCTAATCCAGCTGTTTTGGAAATGTTCTTCTCTAGTGAATCCAATTTATTTTTCAGTGTGCCTGTTAATGTGATAGTAATTCTTCCATCCTCAATTTTGTCCACTGCTTCCAATTTCCTGATATCTTCCTTTTCCAATTTCAAAAGCTCCTCATTGAATATTGAGCATTCACGTAGAGTTGGCATTAAGCAGATGACACTTTTCTTTTCTGCAATGTTCTTGTATATCTTCTCTGCAACTATTTCTTCCTTTGGAAATAAATTATGTAGCAACCGACTCTGTAATGCTTTTGTGCCAGCTTCAGTGAGTAGTCCAATTCTGATATCTTTCAGAATACTTCCATATTCTTCATCGTTTGCTTGCCTCATATTAGTAGTAAGTTCCTTGTACTCAAAGAAGGACCAAATATTTGCATTACCAATGCTTCCCAATGACTTCTTTGTGTCTTCATGTGTCACAGTATTAAACACTGGTTGTCCTTTAACTGGAGTAAGCTGTAGAAGATCCCCAAAAACTATGACATGTTTTCCACCAAATAACACGTCATAGTCTGTCCTTAGAATTTGCTGCATTCTTAAATGCACAAAGGCAAGCATTAAGTTTGATACCATGCTCACCTCATCAATAATGAGAACTTGCATCTTCTTCAATACTCTTGAAACTTCCAAGCATGCTTCTCCAGTTAGCTTGTTGTATTGTATTTTGTTCTCATGCTCCACTGGTAACATTAGCAAACGATGTAAGGTGATTCCTTTTATGTTATAGGCTGCTAACCCAGTTGGAGCAGTAACCACACAAGACAAAGTAGAATCCGTTTTTTGCTGTAGGTAGCTTCTGATGACTTTTATTAAGAAACTTTTTCCAGTTCCAGCTTGTCCACTTACATACATCCTGATTGGTTGAAATGATGTGCATGAGCACTCTTTTTTTTCATGTAGTAATCCGTGATCAATTTTGTTTCTGATCTCTTCATAAATTTGTTGCTGCTCTTCATTCAGTTGTCTTTCCAAATTTGGTAAGTCTATAAATTCTTCTTGAGCTTGATTCATAGCCGTTTCCACTTCATTCATGGCTATTGATGCTTCATTTTCAACGATTGGTTGTCCTAGGGGATCTTGACTGAGTGTTCCTGAACTTTGGCTGTCCTGAGAACTGTCTCTAGCTACTTCTGCTGCAATTGTAGTTTCCTGTTCAATTTCTTCATTTAACATTTGCAGATAAGTTGAGAATGTACTGCATTGTATGCTGTCTTTGCAAGCATTAAAAGAATCTTCATAGCTTTGAAATTCTCCCAGTAGTTCATCCTCTGTACGCCATGGTTTAAACAGCTGTAAAAGTGCCAAGTAGTAAAATTCCTTTTTGTCAGTAGTGTCGCAACTCAGCTTCCTGTGATTTATCAAACTTCCTTTTGTTTGCTTCACCAAACATCCTTCCTCACCAATGACTTTATATTTTCCATTGTTGATGTCTTCTGCGGCTTTCCGTGAATAAATGTAGTTCTGCAGCACTTCATAGAGACACATGTTCTCCAGATGATGACTTCTCTTGGGATAATATGTGTCCAACATGTTTGATTTCAAAATATCTGTACTTTCTGGGTCATTCTCGGCCAAATATTCAATTTCTCCAACAGATTTCAGTACCCGATTTCTCATTGCTGCAAGGCCTAAACTTGCCCAAATTATTCTTCTTGATTTCGAGTAGAGACTTACAGAAGATAACCTATCTGAACATTCGTAGGATCCAATTTCTCGATGCGATAACATCTTTAAACTGAAACTGTACAGCTTCTTACTGACAGTCTTCTCGTGAGAAATCTCTTCCCACATTTCCTTCAATTCTGTTTTTTCTGATTTCGTAATGTAAGACGTTACATATCGAGCAACAGCAATGGAATTGTCAGCTACATACTGTATATCCATGTTAGCATTCCACATGGATAAAATGACTGGGTTGTAGTCATTTATATTTTTTGATTCTTCTTTTCTTTTAAGGTTGTAGGTATTCTTAGGTGATTTTCTTGTGATAGTAGGTCTCACAGATGACATAAAACTGTTTACTCTTCCATTTGAAAGAACAGGTCTAGGAAATCCAAATCGACATTTAGTGTAGTATTTATCTTTGCTCTTGTATTTCCGTCGACAGTATTTTCCACACCGATGACTTTGGAAACGTAAAACTTGCTCCTTTAACTTTTTCTCTTCTGTGCTTTTTGGTATAGCACATGTTGCATATTCTTCAATGTAAGATAACACCGCTTCATCAGCATCTGTTCCAAACTTTGGGGCATCCTTGATCCACAACAGCATATGAATATGAGGAGCACCTCTTGCCTGGTACTCTTTTCTCCAAAAGAAATCCACTACTTCTCCTAGAGGTGGATTTTTTTTATTGCAGATGAAGGACATCATAGCCTCAAATCTATGATTGAAATATCTGCAAACATTAACCGGATCCAATGAGCACAGTTCTCCTGCTGTCTTGTATTCGATGTTTTTAATGTTTGAATTTGCCTCTCGTAGAAAATCCAGTAAATCATCCCAAGCGTACTCAGCACAGCTTAGGGTAAGGAACCATGTTGGTGTTCCTAAATTCCGTAACATGCATTTTAATTCACCATGGCGTCGGTACCAATATTCATTTGTCCCACGCTGACAAGCCATCAGATTGATCAGTTGTGTTTCCAAATGATCATCTCGGTGCTGCACTTTCTCCATAAAATCCTTAGCAGACACATTTTGTAAATGTACTCCACTTTTTAAAATGTGATTTACTGCATAAGACAGTGCAGACAAGTCGCTTTCAAATAAAAGATGGAACAAATAAGGAATACTTTGTCGAAATCTGGGATCTTCAGCATATAGTCTTGTAGTCCGATACTCAGAAGCTGGAATCTGTTCTGGACGTTCATCGTATCGTCCTCCTTTTCCTTTAGGAAACAGCTGGGGAAAACATCGAGCTTCCAAGCTCTCCTCCCATACACTCACGGGAGTTCCTTTTGCTTTCTTCATCTGAAACAGATCAATATTGTCTCCCATAACTTCTTTTGAATGAAGAGGATGTATGCTAAAATGTTCATAAATTTCTTCTTCCTTTGACTTGTCCACTTTTTCAATTTGTCCAGTTGGTGTTTCTGTGTCTTCTTGTAAATCTTCTTCTTCTTCTTCTTCTTCTTCTTCTATATAAATTGATTCATACCATTTGTTATTCCTTTTCAAATACAAATTTGCTCTTTGTACTTTCCGTACATCTACCAGCTCCTGCCAAATCTTCTTATTCTTTGTAGGTACACCATTAACCAGAATAATTAATGGTTCAGTTTCCAAAGTATCCGCATCAATAGTTTCCATATTTTTTTTCAAATCCAAGGGCAAATACACCACTCTACCTTTTAAACCTTTCAGTAAATCTGAAGGAGGTAATTTACCAGTTTTGGGCTCCATACGTACTATGGTCTGGAACGGATGAACACATTGAATGAGTATAGACTCATATGTATTTAATTCAGAAAGTTCAGCAGGAATAGCATCCAATTCTAAATTATTATGTACAGCTCTGGTCGGCATTCTATTTTCCTCTAACTTGTTGTAACAGTATTTACAAATACGCTGATCTTCACCCAATTCAAAACAATTTTCAAGAAATATATATGTGGCAAAATCCTTCCACTTATAATTATCTTCATTTTCACTCTTTCTGTAGAGATCAACATTCCTAGTTTGTTTTCTATAATGAGTTCTGCGGCAACAAATACAAGTAATATTTGGTCTTTCATTAGAGATTATTGCAAATTTTGTTATGTGATCATTAAATGTCTTACTTACAGAGGGTTCTACATTCTCTTCCACTTCTTCCTCATTTACTGTGTCCTTTTCTGCACTGTTTTGTTCAGGACCAAAGTAACAAAACTGAATTTCATCAACAACCTTCTCTACATCTGATACCGATCCACGGAACAGAGCCCTATTCAATTCATCTAACTTTATTGCTGGACTTTTAGCAAAATACAACCGTCTCACAAACTTTCTCATTTCAGTATGATGAACAGCCAGCATCCTAAAATGATGGAAAACACTATTACACACTTTTCTAGATAGACTTGCCAGAGAATGACCCTGCAAACCAGTATTCTCTCTCACTCTGCATGGATCTAGACTTTGAAGCACCTTAATCTTCTGTTTTACACTTTTTTTACTATATTCTCTTAGAAACTCACGATATTTATCAATAGATTCCTGACGCACAGTGCAAATACTACTACAATTCCAAGTGTACACTGGGGCTTTAGGACGTCTCCCCATAGCCTCATCCGCCATCACTTGTACCTCATCTCTTGGAACCATTATCTCCTTCTCCATTATGCAACCATTTTTCACTTCGTAAGCACGACCTCTGGTGTCAACTGCATGCAGCAAACTATTACTTTGAAAATAGCTCTCTTCATTAAAAAAAGGTTCACTACTTGAACTATGCATCCATTTTCCTAAAAACACTTTACAAAAGTTTGTTCTGTTCACTACTCTTTTCCTTTTGCTTTGTGATTTCAGTACATTAACCATTTTGTCTAATGTACGCATCCTATTCAAAATTAAAATGAATAGTTTCCTTTTTAATTCTAATGCCTTTGCTGCAATGGCTTCAATTTCTTTTTTTCTCTTGTAAAATTTTGCCTTTTGCTTATATTTCTTCACATCCTTTATCAAATTGGACATAACACTTCTCTGAAACATTTTTCTACGTATCTCTTTAAACGCTGTTTTTCTGTTTAAGTTAATCTTTATAGTTACAGAAGGTATATTTGCATTAACTAAATTCTCAATTTTTTCCTGTCCTTTTCTATTGAAAACATTCTTTCCAGTACAGACATTTTGTACATTTTTCCTTTTTTTGAATATGTTCTTTAAAAAATCTTTTGCCTGCTTACCAGAAGATTTTTTCTTTTTCCCAACATGAGCATCTCCAACTAACTTAGGTCCTCCAGTTGTCTTCAAATATAGGTTTTTTTTGTGGTCTTTCTTAGTCTGGATTTTGTAGGCATCTTAAATTTTGTTCACTGCTCTTCAGCAATACCTGAAAAAAACTAAAAAAAAATTCCTTTATTTTTATTTAAATATATTACTACATTTTTTATGTTCTTTAGAAATCTTAAAATACTATAAACCCCTTTCCTATAAATGAAAATCACAATAACACCTTCACAAATTAAATATCTAAAAATAATTCCTGTGTGCACACAAAGTCATGCTTTGAAATTAGACAGAAAACGAAATTTCTTTGCCAATTGCAAAGCATACTTTCTACTACTTTTTAGGCAAGTGATAAGTACTTTTACAGACTGACACATTTTGAATCCACTTTTCAGATTCTTAAAAAAGCACATGTCCAAACTGCTTTTTCAGACCAGCACCATGTGTAACCTGGGTGACTGACTACACTCCAGCAAGGGCAACCAGCCTTAGTGATGCTGAATGTATTTGCATTACTGACTGAAACCTCAAACCCCACTCGGTTGTGAATACTATGCATGATTCCAGAGGATAAGCAGCTGGGTATGTGCTAAGAGTCTGCTTCTACACAAAAAAAATGGCTCACCCTTTCCATCTAATGCAAATGTGAAATCTCCAGAGCAATACGCAATAAATCTCTGCCTGTAATTCCTATTTGCACACAGAGTCATGTTTTCACATTAGTCACAAAACAAAATTTCTTTGCCAATTTGAAAGCACACTTACTAGTCTTTTTTTTTGGCAAGTGATAAGTACTTTTACAGACTGACACATTTTGAATCCACTTCTCAGATTCTTAAAAAAGCACATGTCCAAACTGCTTTTTCAGACCAGCACCATATGTAACCTGGGTGACTCACTACACTCCAGCAAGGGCAACCAGCCTTAGTGATGCTGAATGTATTTGCATTACTGACTGAAACCTCAAACCCCACTCGGTTGTGAATACTGTGCATGATTCCACAGGATAAGCAGCTGGGTGTGTGCTAAGAGTCTGCTTCTGCACAAAAAAATGGCTCCCCCTTTCCATCTAATGCAACTGTGAAATCACCAGAGCAATACGCAATAAATCTCTGCCTGTAATTCCTCTTTGCACACAGAGTCATGTTTTCATATTAGTCACAAAACGAAATTTCTTTGCCAATTTGAAAGCACACTTACTACTCTTTTTTTTGGCAAGTGATAAACACTTTTACAGACTGACACATTTTGAATCCACTTTTTAGATTCTTAAAAAAGCACATGTCCAAACTGCTTTTTCAGACCAGCACCATGTGTAACCTGGGTGACTGACTACACTCCAGCAAGGGCAACCAGCCTTAGTGATGCTGAATGTATTTGCATTACTGACTGAAACCTCAAACCCCACTCGGTTGTGAATACTGTGCATGATTCCACAGGATAAGCAGCTGGGTGTGTGCTAAGAGTCTGCTTCTGCACAAAAAAATGGCTCCCCCTTTCCATCTAATGCAACTGTGAAATCACCAGAGCAATACGCAATAAATCTCTGCCTGTAATTCCTCTTTGCACACAGAGTCATGTTTTCATATTAGTCACAAAACGAAATTTCTTTGCCAATTTGAAAGCACACTTACTACTCTTTTTTTTGGCAAGTGATAAACACTTTTACAGACTGACACATTTTGAATCCACTTTTTAGATTCTTAAAAAAGCACATGTCCAAACTGCTTTTTCAGACCAGCACCATGTGTAACCTGGGTGACTGACTACACTCCAGCAAGGGCAACCAGCCTTAGTGATGCTGAATGTATTTGCATTACTGACTGAAACCTCAAACCCCACTCGGTTGTGAATACTGTGCATGATTCCACAGGATAAGCAGCTGGGTGTGTGCTAAGAGTCTGCTTCTGCACAAAAAAATGGCTCCCCCTTTCCATCTAATGCAACTGTGAAATCACCAGAGCAATACGCAATAAATCTCTGCCTGTAATTCCTCTTTGCACACAGAGTCATGTTTTCACATTAGTCACAAAACTAAATTTCTTTGCCAATTTGAAAGCACACTTACGTTTCTTTTTTTTTGGCAAGTGATAAACACTTTTACAGACTGACACATCTTGAATCCACTTTTCAGATTCTGAAAACAGCACATGTCCAAACTGCTTTTTCAAACCAGCACCATTTGTAACCTCGGTGACTGCCTACACTCCAGCAAGGGCAACCAGCCTTACTGATGCTGTATGTATTTGCATTACTGAGTGCAACCTCAAACCCTTAAAGTATTCCTTATTTTTACCAGTACACCTTAATTTATCGTGAAAACATAGTCCATATTATTTTACATGTTCCTCACATTTAAATTTCTCCCAAAACAGAAAATGATAAAACACAACTTCAACAAAAGGAATTCCATTTCTATTATTCATTTCTTAATTTACCATATACATCCCCTCTCAAACTCTAAACTCACCTTTAAAATTAGTTAGCTGTGAAAGAAATGTGGCACTCAAACAGCAGATTTTCAGAGCCAGGATCTCTGTTCTTTACACCTCTCTCCTCTCAGCAGAACCAGATAATGGCAAACTTTCCCTCTCTTTTTCCACACATATACATGTTAATTTCAAATCTCAGTGCTTCCCCCTTTTTTTCAAATGTAATCACACATTTCTATTGGTTGAAAACCAACCCTTTTCCAAAAGTACCCTTCCCCCAACTTGACTTCTGCCTAGTACCCTTCCCCCAACTTGACTTCTGCCTGCTACCATAGCAACAGCTCATGGAACACTGCTGTGTGGAGTTAGGTCAGAAGTTCACCAAACAATGTTTCAATTCCACAGAGCAAGAGTGCTTGACTTTTCAAACCTAACAGCAAATCCATAGTACTGTTCTTTGGTAACACATTTTTCTGTACCAATACAAAACATGCTTCTATTAATTTACACATACAGCCTAGTTTTTATTCTAGAATGGTATGAAACAGCCAATCAGTTCTTTTTTTTATAAAAAAAATATGTATGCCTCCATTTCCAAACTGTCTTTCATTTCTTTTTACCATTCTACTGAATTACACCTCCTGAGTGCATCCAGTTCTCCTTTGAAGATGTTCACAGTGTGGATTGTAGGGCACAGCTATGTCTTCTGGAGTGAAAAGTATGCAGAGAAAACAGATATGGTGAGAGACCTTGCTTTGCCAAATGTAGACATTAAATGGATTGGTCGGAGAGGGTTAAAGTGGCACCAATTGATGCCATTGGTGAAATCCTTCATGCAAATCCAACACCCTGACCTCATAATAGTGCACTGTGGTGGCAATGACCTAGGCACTTTGACTGGGGTAGGTCTGGAAATGCTTATGAAGGACACCTTTGCACAACTGTTTTCACTTTTCCCTAAAACTGCCTTTGTGTTTTCTAACATATGCCAAAGGCAAAAATGGAACTGGTCCAATCATTTCTGTCCGCAGATTGACAAAGCAAGAAAGCACGTCAACAAATCTGTTTCTGCTTTCCTCCGTGACTATGGTATGGGTTCCATTTACCACAACAACTTGCGTTACGACATGCAAGACATTTATAGAGGAGATGGTGTGCACTTCAATGATGAAGGGAACAGAGTCTTCCTCTTGAACCTTAGACTCTGCATCGGTACTTACTTGTAGGTACCACTAAAAAATCAAATCACTTCATAAACACAACGGCTCTTTTTAGAGCCCCCTAATATCTAAACTCTTAAATCTGCATTTCATTTCTTTTTTTTAATTTTTTTTCTACCGTACGCGTACGTTGAGCTTACCGTACGCGTACCCCGCGATTTTTTTTAAAATCAATAAATGTTTTCTTTGTACTTTTCTGTCCTTCTTTGACCCCCTTACAAATGTTAGGGGGTCTGTAACTCTCTCCCTTGCCCCCTTTTCAAGATATCACCCTTTTTTTTCTGAGTGAAACACACGAAATGGCGGCCGCCGCTTCCTGGTTTCGACCGATTCGAATGTTTACTAAGATCTAACAGCCAATCAGAATCGCGCTCGCGCACGCCACCGTACGCGTACGGTAAGCGCACCGTAAGCTGGCTCAGATATATATATTGATTTAAAGGCTATTTTCTCAGAATCTACTGAACAGATTTACACCAAACCTACAAAAGGCACTTCCTTGACCTGAGGACTACCTCTCTGCCAAATTTCAAGTAATTCTGTTCAGCCGTTCGGGCTGTAGCTGTGTCTAAAGGTCCTATGGAAAAATGCATGGGAAAAACGCGTTTTGGGACCCCCCTTTTATCTCAGCCCCCGCTTGACGAATCCCCCCCCGAGACTTTCAGGGTAGGAGCGGAGCGTAGTGCCCCACCTATTTTGAAAAATTCGCAAGGATTCGTCGACCGGCGCCAAAGTTATTCAAAATAGAATGTTGCGGATTTCCTATGGAAACGTGGTCCTAACTATAACTACCTACTGGCGACCGCCAGTAGGTAATATATATATATATATATATATATATATATATATATATATATTAAACCAAATCCCAACTTCACACATGAACAAGCATTGAAAATGCAATAGGCTTCCCCCTTAATTAAGTTAAAGCCATTTGCTTTGCTAATGGTATTGTATAGCAAAGCAAATGGCTTTAACTTAATGAAAGGCGAGACCTATTGCATTTTTAATGCTTGTTCAATATTATATACACACCATAGTTGCTGCTTATTTATCTTATACAACGAACAACCATTGACAACGCCAATAGTCCTGATTTGTTGCAGGTATGATGTTACTTGTGTCGTATATCTGGATGCAATGACAAACAGCAAAATACAAGTCGGAGGGCACACTATGCTAAACACAGTTTATGGGTTATTTCAGTTAGCTGTAGGTGCTGTTGGACAGCTTTCAATCTGGTGAATTTACCACATGAGGCATTATTGCATTTATGAAGAGCTTTAAGTAGGCTGGGTCCTGCCGGTGCTCACTCCCAGCAGTTCTAAAAAAGAAGCAGGTGCAGAGACTGATCCCTGTCGGGCTCTCCATTTTTGCCCTCACCCTGAGGGTGAAAAATAAATCTTAACTCTGCAGCAGTGGCACCCTTCACTGGCTCTGATATAACTTCAAAGAGACTTGCTATAGTTATTTCAGTCTCATCATTTCAGTGCTTAAGCATTTTCTATGTTATATACAACAAAGCCGTAGTTAGTGCTTATTTATCATATGCAGCTAACAACCACTGACAAAGCCAATAGTCCTGGTTTGTTGTAAGAGTAATGTTATTTGTTGTATTACATATCTGGATCAATGACAGAAGCAGCAAATTACCAGTAGGGTGATCCACTACGCTAAGCACAGATTTTTAGCTCACTTTTAAGCCGCGCCCTAATTACATCTGCCTCGCCCCTCTGAGAGCCCCCCTCCCCACAATCTTTTCATCCCACTTAAAGCCCTGCATATGCGGTAAAACCACCCACGTGCTTCAACTGTGCTAGGGGTAATAATCCCGATTTTTAAATTTGAAGGAAGATGTCGCCAATCCAAATTCTGCTGAAATTGAGGACTAACACTACTCTAAAGTTGATAACAATGTTATGTAAAAACACTTAGCATGCGATTCGTTCTATCTAGTGTTTTAGTGAAGAAGTCGGGATTTTCCTTGCATCATAAGTGAGCTCTGTACGTCTGTTGGACAATAACCACGAACGGTGATCTCAGTGTGTTAAATGGAAATAGAAAGTGCCTCAAGAAATCACCCAGGCATGAAGGCTTACTTGACGCCTTGACAATTTAATGGTCTACTATAGCTGAAAGGCTTGTGAAAGAAAGTCAGCAAGCAGTGAAATGGGCACATCACAAATTTAACAAGTTAATACTTTTCGTGCAAACATGCGGCAGGCTCGTTTAGGTCTAATTTCCCCTTATATAGCATTCGCTTGTAAAACAAACAAAAAAAGGCTCAGAGTGAGAGCAAGGAATATTGACTTTGCCAGTGCTCGTTTTGAAAGGGCGTAGCAGATCAAAAAACTTTGGAGCGAAGATTATCCCGAATTACTCACCCGCTGCAAAATAGAAACCCACGGAGCGAGCGACCTAGGCTATACATCTGACAGTACTAAGGCAAATGGCAGTACGGCGCTATATACACACAAACAAAAGTACCACGTGCAGACCAGCTTTTAATGGGGAGAAAGGAAAGGGATGTTGTAAACAAAGGAACAGAATGCCAAATTAAGCTCGATATCAGATGGATAGAAAATGCAGGGGGGTGGTGCGAGGTAATAGTGTGTTGACGTTAACAGCGGGCTAATAAAAAGAATGGCCGGAAACCGGTGCAGGTTATGACGGGCAGCGCGAAAATAAGCAGACTCACAATGTAGCCGTCACCAAGGGAAGACCTGATGGTGGAGATTCGGAAGGCAGTATATTGCGGTGCAATAGTGCAGAGAAAAATCTGACGGCATGGCGGAACGCAGAGTTAAGCGCGGTATCGAGGTGGGGGGGGCGGCGGTGTGCTCAGTGGGTGTACAGTAATCGGAACTAGAGAACGGATGAGTAAACCACAAGAGACCAAGGGTGGTCAGAAACGTTGAAAGGAATATGGGCCGAAACGCTTAAGATGTCAGGGTGAATGGAGGGGAGGGAGAGAATCAGAAGCAGCATGGCGCCATTCAAGCCGCAGATATCCCGTGCCACTGCTCCGGCTATATCACTGATACCGCAACCCCTGGGCAAGGATACGGGGGTGAAAAGGATTCATAACCTCCAGAGCGCTGACCGGAAAGAATCTAGCTCCACAATAGTACTTGTGCCAGATATCATCTTCTTCGGGTTTTATTATTATTTTTATTAAGAGGCCACATGAGGGCAGTGGCGGCCCACGAGCTCCCCTGTTCTGACATGCATGACCCGTCATCCATTAACAGCATCATGGTATGTACTCCACTCCACACCTCGTAGTCTTTCCTCTCTTTTTATCGTGGAAGCATGGGACAGTGGTAATTCAAAGTGAGATTCCGCAGCTCTCTCCATTACCAATCAAGCATGACAAACGGGTTTTATCTAAGGATAAGGGGAACATTTTCACACGTTATAGCTCTGTACGCTCCATAGAAGCACGTGGAGAACAAGCCATCACTGTACCGTTCATGTTAGTGATGGGTGTCGCATCCTGTCCTGCATGCGGCGCGCGCTCCCTGGATGCGGCTCTATTGTTCCGCGTGTGTGGGAATGGCGATGGCAGAGGGGGTGGAGTCTCGCCACGCCTGGCTGAGTTGCTAAGGCACAGTCCGCTTTCACTTTCGTCCTTCGCGAAAGCTTTCTTGTCTTTATGGGGCCATATGTTTGAAACACATGGCCCCATAAAGATAAGAAAAGCTTTTACCACAAACGTAAAGCAACCGAGCCAGTCCAACTGGGACAGCTCTAAAAGAGAAAACTGTACGTCACTAGACGCTCTTTTGCAATGGCTGGCCACCGTTTAGCATAAACGGTGATGCCAGCCAATGGAAAATAGGGGCGGGGCTTAAACACCGCTAGTGAAATCTACCCTAACTCATTAAATCTCGCCAGTGAGACTGCGCATGTCTGCGCAGTCTACGCCAGGCGAGACCTAAAAAGGGGCACGCAATTGAGGATTCTCAAACTTGGCTGTTTTAATGAAGTGTATTGTCCCCAAACCAGGCACGCGCTTTGGCTGAATATATAAATATATATATATATATATCGTGCTCGCTTTCCGTCTTTCCTCCCCTTCGCTCACGATCGGGTGCTTAATTGTGCAGTGACGGATACCGCACGGATTAACAAATCCACAGCTCGTGGCACCAATAAAATGTACCAAGCACTCACATCAACGTTTTCCCCAAGATTTATTTGTGTTCTCTTACACGACCAGACGCGTTTCGGCTGCCGCCTTCATCAATAGTGGCCGGCGCCGGCATGAGACAGATTTAAATACATGTGCACTGCTAAACACAAACAAAGGACACCCAACTTACTCCAGTTTAAGGTGTCGGCCATTACTAAACAGGTCATTTGGTACAGCAGAACATGGGGTTATATATATAAATATATATACACATTCAGCATTCACTTTATATTCAGCCCTGGATGGGCTTTAATATAGACATATTAATTCCCAATGAACCGAATTCAACAATCTTGCCCTGAATGGGCTTAGGTTCATAATGTTAATAACTCCGCATATTGTGGGTAATGCTTAACATCCCTCCGTATCTGTACAAGTTGGTATATTCCAAATCATAATCTAATACCAGTGCCATTGATTCACATAAATACATGTTTCCCAAGAGAGCATTCTCAAAAACAAACTTTCACAGAATTAACTTTACAAATGTACCGCCATTTCCTCATCACTGTTATAACCTCCTGGTTTCTTGGTCTGGTTATCAATAATATGTCTCGATTCTAATCTGCGTAATTGTTGCTGTCTATTGCCCCCTCTCACATTTGTAGGTACTTGATCAATGCAAAAAAAGCTTAGCAGATCCCTATTACTTTGGTGACACACCTCAAAGTGTCTTGCCACTGGATAGGTGACATCCTTGTTTTGTATTGTCCTGAGGTGTTCTAAAATTCTTATCTTGGTAGGGTGGTTCGTACTTCCGATGTAACGTAAGCCACACGGGCACACCAGATAGTACACCGTGTGGCTGGTGTTACAATTCATCAGGCTTTTAATTCTCTTGGGTTCCTTCATTCCTGGTATTGCATACTCTAACACCTTTTTGCTGTTTCTGCATGCCCTACACTTAAGGCATGGATAAAACCCCGCCACTCTCCCAAAGGATTGACTACTCTATTCTCATTGCCACAATGACTTTGGACTAGACTGCTGCTTAAGGATCTTGCTCTTCTGAATGCCATTAGGGGTGCTTTTGACAGATCCTTCCCTATTATCGGGTCTGACCTCAGAATATGCCAATTTTTTGCAAAAATACTTCTAATAACAGAGGCATCATCTGAGTAGTCTGTGATCATCCTTAGGTTATTGACTTTAGCATCTTTTGCTTTTTCTTTTGTTTTTTCTTTCTGTGCACTAGAGTCACAACCTGCTATAAGATCTTTTCTGTGCTTCCTATCTACTTTTGATTTTGCCTCTTCTAAGGTCTCTCTACAATACCCTCGGGCCTTCAGTCTGTTCATACTGTCTTTTGCTGCTGTTTCAAAGTCACATGTACGCATGCAGTTCCTTTTTATCCTTAGCAATTCGCCATATGGGATACTAGTGATGGTCTTCCCAGAATGGCAACTGCTCGCTTGCAGCACGGAATTCCCTGCGGTCGGTTTCCTGTGCAAAGATGTGCATAGTCTTCCGTCCGCAGGGAAGACCTTCAAGTCTAAGAAGCTGACTGATGTTTTGCTAACTTCGCCTGTAAATCTGAGATTAAGATTATTCATGTTTAGAACTTCAATATACTCTCTGGCTGATTGTTCTGTACCTCTATAGACGATAAATAGGTCGTCTATATATCTACTCCAGCTTATGACCCTGCGAGTCCAGGCTGCATTCCTCTCTGCCCAGGCCACCTGCTTCTCCCACCAGCCCACGAAGAGATTCGCGTAGCTGGGCGCGAAGCAGGTGCCCATCGCAGTGCCACGTATCTGTTTGAATAGTTGTTCCTGGAAAAGAAAGATGTTATTCCCCAAGCAGAACTCCACAAATTCCAATAACATTCTATTATGCTCAGCCAAATTCATTGGTCTTGTCCCAAGAAACCATCTAACTGCTTCAATTCCCTGTAGATGATCAATGCTAGTATATAAACTTGATATGTCAAGTGTAATCATTACCAAGTTCTCGTCCCAAAGTAAGTTCTCCACTTTAATCAAGAAGTCTTTAGTGTCTCTGATATAAGATGACAATTCTTTGACGAATTCAAAAAGGAAATAGTCCACAAACCTTGACATGTGTTCTGTTAGACTTCCCAATGACGACACGATTGGGCGACCTGGTGGGCAAGTTGCATGTTTATGCAGCTTTGGGCGATGGTAAAAAGTTGGTAAGCGAGGATGTTTGCATTCTAAGAAGGCATATTCCTGTTTACTAAACATACCTCTGTGAAACCATTTGCTCAACATTGTCCGATAGGCATGGACACTCTCCTCAAAGAATTTCCTTGTCACCCTCTTGTAGTTTGTCTCGTCGTTCAGCTGCACTAAGGCCTCTTTTATATAGTAGTCGTTCGTCATCAGAACTACATTTCCACCTTTGTCGGATGGCTTGCAGACGATGGTCTTGTCTTCTTTCAAAATCCGCAATTGCTTTTCTCTGTAGTTCTGTTATATTGCTTCCACCTTTCTTTCTGGTGTTACAATTCCGGAGTTTAAGCAGTTCCTTAGTCACAATGTCCATGAAGACATCTATAGAATCAGCTGGCATTAGTGGACAGAACCTCGATTTCGGTTTAAAGGGGCTAACTGGATTAATCTGTATCACCCTTGTCTGGTTTCTGTTAAACATCGATGATGGAATCAATGATGTAGGATTCCCTTCATCTGCCAAATCATTTAGTACAGCTAGGGTTTCAAGATCATCAGCTGTAAGATTGTCAGTACTGCTTCTATCTTCAGTGACTCGTGTTGGAGCTAGGCGTTCTTTGCCTTTAAAGTATTTTAACAACTTCATTTTCCTCCCAAATTTAAATAGGTCGATTTTGGTCTGTGTGTATTCAGATGTCTTCGTTGGGCAAAAGCTTAAACCCAGCTGTAACACCTCCTCTTCTGCCTTTTTTAGCTTTCTTGAGGTCAGGTTTACAACTGTTAGCCTTTCCCGGTCTAGCGTTTGTTCCACTGCTTCCTGCTCCGGGTCACTCTTGGAGAGGCGCCGCTGGCGCTTGTGCCATCCGCCTCTCCTCGTCCGACGTTTGCCTTTTTCCTTCTTTGTTGCAGCTTCTCCGGTGGCTTTTCTCTCCCCCCTCTGCCCCACGTTTCCCCGATGACTTGAAACTCCTCTAAAAAAGGGGCCGGCGTGGGGGCTGCAACTTGCACAGATGCAGAGACCCTGCTTTCGTCTTCACTTTGTTCAATATCAGTGACCTCTGCTTCCTCGGTTGGTCATACTTCTTCGCAAATGTCAGGATGCGTCTCTGTTGGTAATCCCTCTCATCTCTCTCAAACGTATCCTGTTTCTGCCGTTTAATTTTAAGTTCGTACTTTGTGAGGCGTTTTTTCATGGCTTCCCGTAGTTCTTCCTGCTTGTTCTTATCGCTATTATCGGCAATCTGTTTCTCCAGTTCCTCAATGTCGCGTAGTGCTTGCTCTCTATCACACCATGCAAACTTTATCAGGATTACCAACATTCCTTTTGTTGATGCCGCCATATGCTCCGCCCATTCCTCGAGCAATAGCGGATTCGGATTCTCATATGCAGGGACTGTGTATATTCTCAGTCCCCGCGGTACCCTCTCCACCTCGATGTAATTTTGGAGGGAGGTAGCCTCCCACCATTTGCGAGTCTCACGCTCATAAAGTTTCTCAAGACGGAAGAATTGATCTCTTAGCAGATTAGTACCAGTGGCCGGTATACGACTGCTTCCACTGTGCTCTCCATTTTTATGTGCATCTTTTTTCTTAAAAATGTCTGTGGCTGCCTCACGTCGTGCCTCCTCATCAAACATTCTCTAAGAGCGTGTTGCTCCTTATTCGTGTACTCTACGTTCCTTCGATCTGCCGAGTTTTCTCATTCGAGCACTCAGCCGAGCGTCGGCTGTTGCTGATCTCCACCAGTCCTCAGATATCTTTACTCGCGTTAAATCCAATAATAGAAATAGCGCGTTACAACATCCCCGCCGTAAACTCTCAGATGAACAATGAGACGTGATACAATGTTACGAGTCTCTTTCACAAACGCTCAGCCGGGCGTTTCTCGTTGTCAACCTTGTATCACCTACGCAGATTCCTCAGACGCATTCAGTTTAAGGCGTTGCGCTACTGCGTTTCCGCTGTAGTTTACCAGACTTACGGTGTCACAGCTTTCAGTATTTTCTCAGCGGTGAAGGGAAATTGACATCGCGCTCGCTTTCTGTCTTTCCTCCCCTTCACTCACGATCGGGTGCTTAATTGTGCGGTGACGAATACCGCACGGATTAATAAATCCACAGTTCGTGGCACCAATAAAATGTACCAAGCCCTCACAGGAACGTTTTCCCCAAGATTTATTTGGGTTCTCTTACACGACCAGACGCGTTTCGGCTGCCGCCTTCATCAATAGTGGCCGGCGCCAGCATGAGACAGATTTAAATACATGTGCACTGCAAAACACAAACAAAGGACACCCAACTTACTCCAGTTTAAGGTGTCGGCCATTACTAAACAGGTCATTTGGTACAGCATAATGTGGGATTTAAGTCAGTATGTGAAGTTAGCATAACGTATCTTGGGCTGTATCTCTACTCCATATGCATCGAGAACTGTTTTATAAGACGGCCCATTTGTTCGCCGTTTCTTGTATGATAGAAAGAGCCGAAAAGCCATACTGCGGCCATCTTGGATCAATGTCAGTCGTGCCTCAGATCACGTGGTTCTCTCTGAACATCGTCTGTATGATTTAGCTCGTACCAGCCTAGAGACAGGGTGAATTGTATTTACGGCTGAGGCCCAAGGTCACATCTGCAGTAGGGAGTATTAAGCAAAATTCCTCTGTGCCCGAGACGAAAGGGAGTCACCCTGCCGACCTTCTCTGTAGAAGATAGTAACCTTATGTGTGCAGATGGTATGAGCTCATTTAGGAGCTCTAGGGCTAACTGGTGTTTTTCCACTTACAATGCTTTGTATGCTGAGTCTGTTATGTATATAAGTGTGATTCTGTCAAGGGGCCAACAGTCATCCTCAGCGCACCTGATGGGTGAAGATCGATGAGGCTCCTCTATGTAGAGTTCTGTTGTGGCCAATAAACGCTTGAACCTTCTACATTGCCAACTGCTTATTATTGACTTGATATTGCGGGCCACTGGTAAGTGTGGCCCTTGGGATTACTAATTAGATTACTTCAGTTGGCGACCACGAAGGGACCCCGTGATAGGGTCTTTCCTCCCCCGTATTCGGGCGGCAGGATCAGGGGCGTCTTGGCCGGGCGGGCGGAGGGGAGTTCGACGTCCACTCCGTGCTCCCGATCGGGGTGCCCTCTGCTGCTAGTCACCCTTCACCTGGGTCCTACGGGCTTAAACCCAGGAACTGACCGTGTTGGTCGTAAGAAGTTGGCAGCGGAGAACGGACATTCGTACCTGGGTGCACCCGGTGAGTAATTTGTTTGTTTGAAGCATGCGCTGTTGAGCGGTGCAATTGTTTGAAGCACGCGCTGTTAAAGCGGTGCATTTGGAACGGTTAACCGTATTTGATTTGAGGGGTCGTGAGTACCCTAGGAGAATTACGGATGTCTTGCAGGGTGGTCCGGTAGGGACTGGTTGCAGAGACTCCGCGGATCTTTCGTGATTTTGAGATACTGATCAGATACCTAATTGTTACCTGTAAGTGGTACATGGCCGGATTGCACTCAGAAAAGCCTGTGGCTGTAACTGGGTAGCCATGAGACATATCTGAAGTACGGTTTGAACTACATCAGAACAGTCTCAGTGGTGAACCAGGGAGGTCATGGGATGGTCCGTAGTCCAGTCCGTGGTTACCCCTGTCTGACAGCCTCTTGCCAGTCTGTTGGGAGACTGCTTGTTGTGATTCTGTTGATCCTTTTGAATAATTCTCCACGAACGGGAGTCAACGGGCTCGGATCGTTTGTTTGGATGCATCAAGTTTGGATAGGTTGAACTGCAGAGAATAATGTCGACATACATGTTATCTGTGGTATAAAGTCTGTTATATGTTATTTGTGTCTGTCTGCTAACCAACATGTCGTGTTTCAGCAAATTGAATTGTTTTGGTTGTTGTTGCCGGACCAGCGACTCTCGTTTGGCTGAGAGTCAGCCTGCACCTCCTGAGGGCAGCCCTAGTCATTTCATGTATGTGAAGCATGGAATTGCCCCCATATTGTTCAGCACCTTGTGGCATAAGTATACTAGAGGTAATGAAGAGTTACAGTGGCCAAAGACTGGTTCATTTGACAAAAAGAAAATTGCCTTTTTACAGGAACAATTATTTTCTAGGCGCAGTAGGCAATCTGTTTGATGCCTTAAACGCCTGGCAGAAAGAAGCCAAGCAAAGACGGATGAGGGGGGAGAAACTAGCGAAAGCTAAGGCTGGCCAGACCATAACTCAGAAAGCTGTAGCCTATGACAGGGCTAGGGTAGAGAAAGGGATCGATTTTATGAATCGGGAGTTTAGATTGAAGGTCGATAAAAGTTATGTGGCTCGACCTAATGCGGAGGATGAAATAGAAGACCTGCTGGACATGCGGCCACTGCCCCCTTATGTCCCGCAACGATTATATCCGGAGGCATCCACAGCTAGTGTATCGGCAGTGGCAAGGACAGTCGCCCCTACGCCGGCTCTAGTTGCCTCCACAGCAACTCCGGTTGCATCGGCGCCTCAGCCTCCCTCCCTCACGCCTGTCACTAATCTCTCTCGGCTGAACTTCCTCTGTCTCGGAAGTTATGGCTTTATTACCCAATTTGTTGTCAGCCACAGCAGCTGAAGCTCCCCAGTTGACACCGGGGGCCATACATTCTCCCTCTGCCTTGACCTCCTCTTCCGCGAGTGCAACTCCTTTTGAAGCTGTTTCAACTGCGGTACATCCGGCCGGTCCATTAGATGGCAAGAAGCTGTTCACTCAATCAGCCCTAGGAACAGAGGAAAGAGGGGCCATTGCGGTACAGGCATCCCAGTGGATGCTGCAATCTATTTATACCCTGTCTGACATATGGAGCACCATGAAAGATTATGAACCGGTGATGCAGCAGCATGCATTAGCCCATATGGCTGACCGCCTCATCTCATTGTGGGAGCAAGCTTATAGAGGGGAAAAGGCTCCGACCATACTGTATGATATTCACACCCAGGTCCATAAGTCCCAGCTAAGTCCAGAAGCGGTATATGGGAATGTGAACACCCTGGTCAGTTACAGAATGCGCCTACACGCAGCTAGCCCTGCAGGGGTACAGCAGTTCCCAATGCGTGAGGTACACCCCATTTATCACCCAGAAGTAACTGAGATAGTAGACGCACATGGGACGGTTACCTGCCCGAGAGCGGACGCCCGTTTTCAGGAGCAATGGGTATACACCCCATGGAAACGTAGTGAGGTACTTTCATTGGAAACCCAGTTGCCTGACCCCAGAAAGAATCCTACAGCTTACTATAAGGAACTCACGGAAGCCGCCTCTTAGGCGGTAATGACACTGGCTGATATCGAGCTGTTTTTTGCTCTATTGGTGCCGGTGGACATATGGCGGCAAGTGCATGACCAGGACCATGTGACCGAGTTTGGGCGAACCTGGGAGCAATTGAGGGACTGGGATCGTAAGCCAGGAGATAAGCCTAGAACTGAAATATTGACCCTGCCGGACAAAATAATAACTTACATGCACTCCCTAATTACTCCCAGGAAAGTAGACTGGGATAAATTGACCGCGTGTAAACAAAAGAAGGATGAGAGCGTGTCTGATTTCTTTACGAGGTTCGAAGGGGTTTTCATTGACTTTAGCGGGCAAGATCTGTCCAAAGAGGGTGGCATACGCTTGTTTGTGAATAGGTTTGTAACTAACCTATTACCCGAGATATCAGCCCGACTTCAGTACCTGGACTACATCTACCCCTTCAACTATCTTAAGTATGGCTCAATACTATGAGCATCGGGAGAACGAAAGTAAGGAGAAAACAGAAAAGAGATCGAAGGATTTGAAGACTAGAGTCCTGTTACAGCAAGTTGAAAGAGGCTGAGGGAGGGGTCGGGGAACACAGAACTTCGCCCCACGAGGGGCGGGTCCCGGACAGGGTGGAGGACGAACAGATTTGGGAATAAATCAGTGCGCATTCTGTAAGCAGGAGGGGCATTGGCGAGCTCAGTGTCCATTGTTACAAGCGCAAAACGGCATCCCGAGGGGCCAGGGGAGAGGCCGTGCTGGTGGTCATCGAGGTGGGCATACGAGACAGGAAGGTGTCGGGCCAGGTGAGAATAGTCAGAATTATTTTGACCATGGTCAAGGGAAGCAGTACTACAATGAAGGGTGTGTGAGTAACGACTCGGCAGGCTATTCTGAGGCATAGGAGAGCCGAGGACAGAGTGGGGGACGTGTGTCAATTCCAGTAGATCTAAACGGACCTTATGTGCATGCCCGTTTAATGGATACACCAGGTAAGTTTTTAGTTGACACAGGGGCTATGAATAGTTCTGTTTCACATGCCCTTGTCCCTGGGGCTGCTCTGTCCGGCCAGAAAAATGTGTCTGTAGGATTCTCTGGAACTCCGGTGGTAAGCCCCATCTCCCAACCTCTTTCTCTTACTTTGGGACCGATTTCAATTGATTCACCCTTCCTTCTAACTTCACAGTGTGGTGAGAATCTCTTGCGGATGGACATACTGAAGAGGCTATATGCCCGCATCCATTGCTCTCCAGATGGTGTTTATTTGACTATTAAGAAACCCTTTCCTCCTTCAGCGCAATGTTTTTTCCAAAACGGACACGCTTCCCCCTGAACTTGCAAAGATTCCACAGAGTCTTTGGGCTACCGGGGATACTGATGTGGGTTTGTTGCACATCCCACCCATTTCGATCACCCTGAAACAAAATGGCCGGTTACCTAGAATCCCGCAGTATAAGATTGCTCCCGCGGGTGAGCGGGCACTATTGTCCATCGTTCATGATTTGATCCGCACCGGTGTGGTGGAGGAGACAGCTTCCAATACGTGCAACAGCCCTATTCTTCCTATTCTTAAACGTGCCCCGATAGATCAAAGCCCTGATTATGCTGACACATATCGTTTTGTGATTCACCTGCGTGAAATAACAAGATTGTAGTACCCCAATATCCCGTGGTGCCTGACATCACTACCATTTTGACGATGATTCCTCCGACTGCTAGGTTTTTCTCGGTCATTGATTTGAAAAATGCTTTCTTTAGTATTCCCATTCATCAAGATAGCCGTTATCTTTTCGGCTTCTCATTAGGAGGCCGCAGCTTCAGATTTTGTCGCGCCCCACAGGGCTATACAGAAAGCCCCAGTATTTACAGCCAAGCGCTTAAAACGTTATTGGATACACTAACTTTGCCAACCGGTAACGTTCTGGTGCAGTATGTGGACGATCTCCTCGTGGCCTCTGATACCGAGCACGGTTGCCGAGCGGCGACGACTGCGTTGTTACAGCATTTGGCAGACCATGGTAATAAAGTCTCGTTGTCTAAATTCCAATATTGTCGACCGGAGGTGACCTATCTAGGTCATCTCCTGTCGAAGGAGGGAAGACGACTGACTCCAGATCGCATCATAACTATATCTAACATGCCTGTTCCCCGCACGCAACGTGATGTCCGCGCTTTGCTTGGCATAACTTCTTACTGTCGCCAGTGGATCCCTAATTATTCCCTACTGACTAAACCTTTCTTGCATCTAACGACGAAAGATGTGCATGAGCCTTTACTTTGGACAGCTGAATGTCAGAATGCTTTTGTTTCTTTGAAATCTGCTCTTTGCTCTGCTGCCGTGCTTGGCACCCCTGATTACCGGAAGCCTTTTGTACTCTACGTGCATGAGGTGGACGGTTGCTCGCTTTCAGTGTTAACACAAGGATTTGGTGGTAAGCAAAGACCTTGTGCGTACTTCTCGGCGGTATTGGACAATGTCACCAGAGCACTTCCCAGTTGTCTGAGAGCCACGGCTGCGGTTGCAGTGGCGATCCGACAATCGGAAGGGCTCGTCCTGAATACAGACCGGACAGTGATGGTGCCTCACGCTGTGGACGTATTGTTGAACAGGATGCAGGCCCAGCACTTAACTAGTGCGTATCTTACGGGGTACGAGTTGACCCTGTTTGCACCACACATCACCATAAAACGATGTGTCACCCTGAACCCTGCTACGTTACTACCTCTCCCTCTGGAAGACCACAGTCAAGATATACATGATTGCATATTTCGGACAGAAGAAGAAACAAAGGGGCGGATAGATTTGACAGACATTCCTTTATCTGACCCTCAAGGGGAATTGTATGTCGATGGCTCATGTTTTAGGTTACCTAACGGCACTACGACCGCTGCTTATGCGATCACCACATTGCAAACAGTAGTTGAGACTGCCAAGGTACCTTATCGATCGGCCCAGGCTGCCGAGTTGGTCGCACTACTAAGGGCTTGTGAATTAGGTGAAGGGTTAAGGATAAATGTCTACACCGATAGCCAGTATGCTTTTGGCGTAGCACATAGCTTTGGGAGGTTGTGGGCAGAGAGAGGTTTCCTCACATCCCATGGTCAGAAAATAAAGAATGGTCAGTTGGTTTTGAGATTGTTGGCCGCCCTGACCTTGCCCCAAGCCATAGCCGTTGTAAAATGTAGTGCTCATAAAGCAGTAGTTGATGATGTAGGTAAGGGAAATTCCTTTGCGGACAGAATCGCTATATCCGTGTGTTTAGAGTAAGCAATATAAACAAGCAGTAATAGGGTCCCATGATACCACCGCTTCCTCGGCCAGTGCCTTGCGGTGTCCAGCTGCTTTGAGGGGTGGTTATACCAGGGAGAGGATATGCATTTTAACAGAAGGTTACCAGTCCCCGCCATGGGAGGTCCTGCTTCCAGCGTTTGAACCTCTCCTTCCATATACGCTTTCTCCTCTTCTCCATTGCCATAATCCTTCAAAGGGGGCACGCCTGTCTCAACATTCAAATTCAAATTGCGGTAAAATGGCGTGCTGCCTGATCGCTGGTGGTGCACAAAAGATAGCACTGCCGCCAGCGCTGAAAATGTGAAAAAATATTCCCCAATCTCCTATGATTGAAGAGCCGGCACTCGAAATCATGGGTATTCTCCCGTTTATTGCATGATTACAATCCACACACGGACACCACAGGGACGCGTTTCAGCAGTCTTGCTGCCTTTCTCCACCTGTCATGCGCCATATTGGTGCCTCTTTTTTAAAGCTTTACATTCGTAAAGAGTAGAAATAGAAAATGCCTTTTTAACATTTAAAAGGGTGCGCATTTATAAAATACAAACATGTTGCACAGTTGCATTTTACTCGAAGATAGAATCACAACAGAGTGAAACCAGCAAATAAAAGTGCTCCAGGGTTTTTCACTTTCTGTGCTACTACGAGCAATGTTTATCAAGTCATTTTTTATGTTTGTTCCCATCACACCTTTAACTGTTGCTTATATATTTATATATATATATAACCCCATGTTATGCTGTACCAAATGACCTGTTTAGTAATGGCCGACACCTTAAACTGGAGTAAGTTGGGTGTCCTTTGTTTGTGTTTAGCAGTGCACATGTATTTAAATCGGTCTCATGCCGGCGCCGGCCACTGTTGATGAAGGCAGCAGCCGAAAAGCGTCTGGTCGTGTAAGAGAACCCAAATAAATCTTGGGGAAAACGTTCCTGTGAGTGCTTGGTACATTTTATTGGTGCCACGAGCTGTGGATATATATATATATATATATCTCCCTCTCAGATTTCAGTGTCAGGGTGCTCCGTTGCAACGGTGACGGATATCCCATCTGTCAAAATATAAAGTCCATTGGAGATTATGGGATTTATATTTCGGCGGATGGTATAGCTGTCACTGTTGTAACGGCGTAACCAGTCTGCCAAAATCTGAATGAGGACCTATATCTTATTTAGAGTCCAAAAACTAGGTTTTGTCAGTACATTTTAATAATTATTATGAATATATTTTAGGGGCATCTACAACCCTCACCTGCACACCAGGAAATACAAACTTTTAAGGGTCAAATGTTTCCCCATAACACTTTAGCAACCTGTCGACATAGAGTGAGTCACCATAACTACTAGACTGAAAAGGACTGGAGAAACTGCCTGGCAACTCCTTCCAGTATTTTGTTCTGCTCTGTATTTTCGATCACATTCCACTGCAGGTTATAGCACAGGCCATCGTAGATATTCATAAAGTATTAAAAATCTCTTGGCGTGAACAAGCATATCTGTCACTTGAACCAAATCCCTCCCAGTACCAGAGAAACTAGTATCCCCACCCACAATTTTGCCAATACTGAGCAGGGGTGAGCATTCACAAATACTCCTTAATCGCTTCCTTGTGGTAATTCATCTACTGTCATGTCATCTCCAGAAAGCTTAGCAGAGGCCATCAATGTTTACCATCCTTTTTAGCACAGAGTAGTCTTCATTTCTAGTCCCTGCCCTTGCATTTCTCTATGAATTGTGCTAACATTGCCTTCATCCTGACTTACTTGACAAAGGACGTTCTAGTTTCGGCGACACCTTTAATTTTGAGCAGGTGTCCTTGGCTACACCAGTATAATGTGTTCATTGACCAATTCAAGGCTGTCTTCAGACAAAGACAAGCTACTCATGCACTCATACTGGCTTACTGTCTTTACAACAAGGCTCTAAAGACATCAGTACATATATCAGCTTGTTCAGTCAATTAAAATTGGAGGTGCCTTGAAAGATTGAAGCTTCCACCACAGCATTTTACCAAGCATTTTAGACCTAATGGACGCGTTATCATCTACTGTGAATTCTCCTACTATTGACTAATTAATCGGCCTAGTCTTGCTATCGACCACTAATAAAAAGAAAGATGCTTGAAAAGAAGAACAATTTCCCAATGGAGGATTTCAAGTGTTCTAATGGAAATTCCTCCAACTATGCTTGATGAAGAGCCCATGCAGATCAAAAATGTGCACAAGTCCCTTTATAAAGCCGAAAGCGACTGCATAGATGAAAGACAAGACAGCGCATTTATTGTAGATAAGCTGGTCACTCTGTGAGAAAATATCCTACGCTGCAGAGAAACTAGAACAAGCAGACCAGGGTTGGGTGATTCCTGCATTCAAGTGTCTGCTGACAGTAAAGCACATTTTCTTTTAAATGTTACACTGGCGACCCTGGTAAGGCCCTTAGTTTGACATAATTGATGCATCAAACTTCCATATTGTGCTACGGGCTTTATGACTACATCAGCACAATCCATTGCTGAATTGGAAATTATCAAGTGCCCAGCTTACTTCAGAGTACTGCAAGGACAATTGTTTTCCTTGCACCACAGATCTATCCTTCAACAGGGTGTTCCATTTTGAACCCAGACGAAAGCAAAGACATAATCTCTGACGTTTTTTCAAATTTCCAACATGTTTTTGAAGAAAAAGGTGCGGACACCTACCTCTTTACAGGGAATATGACTCTGCTATAGATCAGATTCCTGGACCAAAGATCTTACACCAGTGGATCTTTTTACTGCTGTTAAAGGAAGATGAACATCTGAAAAACATACTGCTGAACATTTAGCTAAAAACGTCATTTGAAATTCTTTCTCACTAGCAGGAGCACCTATATTTTTGCCCCAAACGCAAATGGGTCATGAGACTGTGTGTGGACTATCCGGAACTAAATGCAACAATTAGGAAAAATTGACATCCATTACCCTTAATCTCTATTCTCCTGGACCAAATTTGCACTGCCAAAATACTCACTAAACTGGATCTGTGAGGAGTGTATAATTTGGTTTGTATTAAAGCAGACGCTGAATGGAAAAGTGCTTTTAACAACAGCATGGTCATTTTAAATATGGTCATGCCTTTTGGCTAGTGCAATGTTCCTGCCTCTTTTTCAACATTTAGTTAATTACATTTAAAGAGATATTCTGGATGCTTTTTTAATTATCTACCTGCAAGAAATGCAGATTGTGTGAAACCAGGACTGGTTTGCAGTGTCCCCACTTTTTGCCCCCATTTTGATTATTAGATGCTGGTTTTCTGAATCGGATTGTGCCCTGGGCTCTGCTAACCAGGCACACGGCCTGTGCTCTGATCAAAAGTATATGGTAAGTAGGCAAAATTACAATTGGTACTGACAACCTACCTGTAAGTCCCTAGTATAGGATAGGGCATGTAGGTTTAGAGGCCCAGTAGATGTATTGTACTTGAGTGTGCACTGCTGTGGTGCCTGCTGTCATTTTAAAAGCCAGCCCTGCCTTGCAGGCTGCAATTCAGGTAGAATTATATGCAAATCCGACTTTGGAATTAAAGGTACTTCCTAAGTAGTAAATTTCCTTATTTATTTTACATACAGGTCATCCCTAAGGTCTCCCCTAGGTGCCACAGGGGTAGGGTGCCTTGTAACTATAGGATATTATAAAAGAGGTTTTATATTCCCTGGTGATGAAAAAACTGCTAATTCTGTTTTTCCCCGTTGTAATGCATTGGCTCCATATGCCAACGTTGGAATTCTTTAATAAAGTGTAAACATTGATAGGAGCTAGCTAAAATTGAACTAAAGTACTTTAAAGAATAGTTATAATAAATCCAACAACTTGCCATTGTTAGATTTGTTATAACTGTTACAGAAAAGTAGTTATAGAACTTTCTTTTCTGTAAGCTTAAATCCAGCCTTCCAGCTGTGCTCTCCTGATTGACCAGGCTCTGCCAGGATGGGGCAAGCAGTCTTAATGAGGTGTGAAGTGGCCTGCTAAAGAGACCAAGGAATTCCTGTGCAAGGAGAACTGAAACTGCAGAAGCAGAAGGCAGGGTGGGGGTGGAGTAGCCAAACTGGTCTTCAAAGAGGGAATGACACTTTTGGACAGAACAGGCTTACCCACACATCCTGCCCCCCCCCCCCATCCACACAGGAGCCCCTGTAATTAAATTAGTGAAGGGGCTGGAAGGAGAATGTTAGAGAATTTTAGCCACACCAAAGGGTTGGCTTAGCCACATCTAACTCTTCAGGAGAGACTTTCTCCATTTTGGATTTTAGAAGAACAAGAATATGCCACAACTTAGAGTAAGCGGTCATACACCTGGGTGGCACCCTGCATCTCATTGGTCAGGGGTGCCCCGCCTGCTTGACGCCCAGGAACACTGATTAAATATGGGAGCGCTGCACGGCAACTCAGATCCCTGCCTGGAAAAATCAAGACAAGAAGGAGCTTAGATCCCTGCCTGGAAAACTCAAGACAAAAAGGACTGCCCTGCTGGAACCCCTGGTCTGCACCACAAGAGGACTACACTCATAAGGACTGCACCTGTTGCTCACTTTGAAAATAAAGCCCTAAGGACTTTACCTTGCTTCAAAAGGATTGTGGAGGGTCTCCCTGAAAGCAACAAGAAGTAGTAGGAGTGCCCAGCTGGAGTCCTGATCTGAACCCAAAGGACTGCACTCGGAGGGACTGCACCTGCTGCACAATTTGGTACTACAGCCGTAAGGACTGTTCCTGGCTTCACATGGGTTAAGGAGAGGACTCCCTGCAAGTTACAGGTTAACAGAGCCCACCTGCCTCATCTCTACCAAGACGTCCCCATCCTGAAGTGCGTCCGGTGGACTTTTAAGGATTTGGACATGTGCATTGTGGAAATTGTAGTCTGAACATCCCAAGGGCCATCTCAGAGCTTCTAGACCCTTGGATTGGTGTTGTGGACACTTCGAACCCACAAGAGACACTTCAAGAAGACGTTCCAAAAGTTTGGTAAAGTTTGGAGCAACTTTTCTAAAAAGCTCTATAAATTGACCAGATGCATTGTTGGAGTTGGAGTCCCAAATCCCAAGAGTCAAATCAGGGCATTTGAACCCTTGGTTGGTGCTGTGCACCGCTTTCCTGCATCAAGAAACAAATCTGTAAGTAAGTGTAAAAGTGTTACATCGTGTGTGACATGAACTCTGGAATTTGCCCCAGTCCAGTGTGACCTTTGTTAAGCCTTTAAACACTATTTGCTTTGAAGTGCTAGTTTTCCTTCTAATCTTTAAAAATTCATATCTCTTGTTCCCTACATTGGATTTTTGTTGTTTTGGTGTCTATTCGTTCATAAAACTAAAACCTATTTTTTATAAATTGGTGTTGGATTTTTCTTGTGTAATGTGCCTTACTTATTAAATGTACTGGTGTTTTTAAATGCTTTACACGCCTGTGTATTAAGTTAAGCCTGCCTGCTTGTTGCCAGCTACCAAGGGTTAAGAAAAGGGAATAATTTATTGACTGAGCCTTTTACTTTGTTTGTGGTCCTATTACTAGTGGAGTGTCCCTGCTTATCACTAATAATAAACCACTTTCGAACACAGATTTTTCGGAAGCATCTGGTGGAACATCGACACCATGTCCGAGAAGTACTACAAAGACTTTGAAATCATTCTTTGAAACAAACTGAATAAATATATCTTTGAGACACAATCAGTGGCCTTTCTGGGCTTAGCATTTAAAGATCAAGGCCTTAGGATGAATCCACAAAAGGTCTGAAAACACTTTATTGAGGTGTTTTCTACAGCAGTATTCCCTCATCATGCACTTAACCAAGAAAGGTATACCCTTTAATTGCGGCCTGAAATAACAAAAGGTGTTTGAACATCTCAAGATTGTATTTAGTACAGCCCCTATTCTAAAGCATGTAGATCATAGTCTCCCATTCATCACAGAAACTGATTCACCTTTGTTTGCCCTGGAAGCTATGTAGTCTGAGAGAGAGAAACTGAAGCTATGCATCTAGTAGCCTTCGTCTCACACACCTTGACAATGACAGAAATACACAGTCTATGATAATGAGTTACTGGCCATCAAGGAAGCGTTTTCACACTGGTGTCACCACCTAGAAGGGGCTCTGTGTCCAGGAATGGTACGACCAGGCCATAAAAACGTGGAATTCTTGAAATCTATGAAGTGTGCCTGCTCTGGGCATGCAGGATGGATTTAATTCTTATCATCATTTCAGTATCCGATAACCTATAGACCAGGGCACCACCATGGAGAAGCTCATACTTTATTTCAACAGGCAAAACCAGAAAGAAGCCAGCTAGAAGTGCCATACATTTTTGCTAACAGAAAATAAATATATCAGAATTGGAGAATAGCTTAGATCCGAGTTAAGTCTCTGGAAGAAGGCTAACTGGATTCAGGAGGAACCCCAGGAAAGGATTGTCATGGAAGGACTTTTCTTACATAAACACAAATTGTTTCTCCCTACTAGAGAGCTGGAAGAGACAGCGCTATTCTGGTGTTATAATTCTCTAATTGCAGGACACTTTGGGGAAAGAAACATTCTAGACCTAGTGAAGAGACATTTTTGGTGGCCCTCGATAAGAAAAGATGTTGGGTGGTATGTGATAAAATGGTTCACCTGTGCTCAAGTGAAATCTTCTTATAAGACGTTCTTCGACGGGTTGATCCCTTTAACAACTCCAGATAAAACTTGGAAAAAGATCCCCGTGGATTTTATTGCAGATTTATTATACTGGCTCAATCAGTCATTATAGCAATATTTCTACCCTTACATCATCATGAACCATCAGGAGCAGTGGATCACATGGTTGACATTGAATGAGCTGGCTTATAACAACTCACTGCATTTGGAGACACTTTTGGTGCTCTTTCAGTTACTTCATCTGTTACTTCAGTCACAGCTGTCCTTCCCAAAATGTCCACAGTACAGACTAGAACTCATCTATTTGCCACTCCCTGAATTATTATAAACATTTCATTACTCACCATCTCCAACAATCACCACTGTACAAAAAGCAGGACTTGGTCTGGCTTTTCATCAATTTCTGGACCTTGCCTGGATTAGACCCCCAAGTTTACACTGCAGTTTGGGGATCTCTTCCTAATATTGCAACTAGTGGTTCAAGGAGCAATGACACTTGATCACCCGAACGAGTGGAGGATTCACCTAGTATTACATACTTCCAGAATTGAGCTAATAACACCAGAAGCTACTGTCCTCCCCCAGACCAGTTATCAGTGGTCCACAGAGTTTGAGGTACAAGCCATAGTGGAGTAAAATGGCATTTGCGGGATGGTGACAATGAGGGGTATGGAATCCTGTCAGGAATAAAAAAAAGGGGGTTGGAGACCTGGAACTGCCCCAAAAAAACACCTAAAGTTAAGGGTGAAACATTTCATGAAAAAACTGTGGAGAACTGCACCATATAGCCAGGTGTGCTTTGACATCTTTCAGACTAGTAGTAGTGAGTGGTGGGATTTCCAGGATACTGTAGGCATTGGCTCAACTTTAAAAGAGAAATGGTGATAGGTAGCTTTTGGTGTTGCTTTGTCATTTTTGCTTGCGGTTACAGTTAACTTACCATTTTCCCATCTTTCACCTTTTCTTATTTTCAGACATTTTCATTTCCCTCCATTATCTGTCTATTTTCTAATGTCATTGACTTTGGTTCTTGGATTCTGTTTTGGCCTGGTCACACATGCTGTGCCTTTTGTCTTGTTATCTTCTCTTTGCAGAATTACCTTGACCTGGTGTTTGAGTCCCGTCTTACTGGTTTCCTTCCATGTTGGCTTAAACTCACAGCAGCCTGCATTTTCGAACCTGTGAGTACTGAACCCCTAGGAGAATACCAGACATAGTTTCTGAAAAGAGGTGTACCTAAGAAAACCTGCTTGATGACTCTATATCTCTTGCTCATTCCCCCGTACCTCCAGTATTTTGTTATTTGTGTATTTGGCGTTGTAAATAACATCTAGGGAGTGTGCCTGATCATCATCCTAACCAGCTGATGAACACTTCCTAATCCTGACAGGCAGGAGCAGTTCACAGGGAGGAGGGTGGAAATTAGTGGTCAACTACAGGGCCACAAGCTGTTCGATTGGGAGAAGGAATACTGACACCAATTGGGTCATTTCCACAAGCGTGATATACTTGCATGGAACCTTCAATCTGAAGCATCCCTATGAACCCCGGCAGAACTGAACACCGTGCGGATATCTTCCCTGCATCTTTCATCAACTAACATAATGGATCCTACATGGACACGTGTATGTGCTATACTGTCCCCAGAAACACAGTCCTGAAGAGACCCCGTATCTAGAGAGGGTCGAAACGCCGTCGACAACATACAAAAGAGATAGCTTGGATTAAATTATTGTAAATTGTATTAAGCTCGTCCTTTTTTTAAACTCACCAATAATCGTCTCAGTTTTCTCACCATGTCACACAGTACTCACTAAAATAGGTTATGGTCACTTCACTTGGGGTCACAATATCATTTTAAATGTGAAAATATTTTTAAAAATTGCAAATATCTCCATATTCATGTTTAAATAGTGGTTCTGTGAAACAGACCACAACTGCAAAATAAAATTACCTACTTCGGCTGAAATTAAGTATACCCTTAATGAAAGTTTTTTGTCTGCTTTTTAAGGTATACAAACGCATATTATTAATACTGTGACTCATTATAAGGTCATTAATATATCAAAATAACTTACTATGATTAAATCAGAGCAACACCTTTAGTTGCAGATTGTATATTGTTTAATATAAATGAGTTCCTAATGAACACTGTCCTGTACTTCTTTCTCCACAATCTTTAGGGGGCACAGAGGCAGAGCGGTGGGTGGGGGGAGTTATGGAGCGGTTACCACAGTACACAACCTAACACCCCGACCTATCTCAAAATCGAATGCAAAAATATATTAGGAAAGCCATGTAACAGTCATGAAATGACATGGCCTTTGACGACAGCCCAGCCAACCACTGGCAACTTTAAACAAATCCAGACATCCAATTGTTGAATGAGGCTGACATATAGCTACAGCTGTCCACAGGTGAGGCCTAGAAAATCAGTAAATCCTGTACAGGGATGAGGGATGAATCAAAGAAAGCACAGCTACCATTGCCACTTCCAAGGAATCACGTCATATCTTGTGACTTTACATCTTCCATCTTGGTCCCCACAATTCAAGGATTGTGGGGGGTCAGCCCATGGAAAATAAGCATTGACAAAGTCAATAGGGTTGCTATTTCTATAGCATGTGGATTGAGTGTGCACATGCCAAACAAACATCACACCTATACACTGGTAAGCGAGCGCTGACAAAATCATCATAAAGATAAATGCAACATAAAGTAATGGAACCCTTTTTTGTAGCTTCCATTTTTCAGACACTTTTGAGATCATTTGCGCAGCAGTGCTATTGATTTTTCACATTTTCACAGTCACTCATGCAAGCCAATGGAGGCATAAGGACACCCTAAAAATGCTGAAAGAAAAATGGTGAGAGTAAAATACACTCATGGTATGACCCAAGATGCCAATGGCTGAAATGGCTGAAGGTACCAGAGCTAGAGAAGCACATGAATTAAGGAGCCTAACCTAAAGTCCCTTAACGTCAGTAGGAATACAATTTGATTGGCAAGAATAGCTTAGCACCCTACACTCAAATGCTCATAAACGTGACCAGAAAAGAGAGACCACAAAGGTAAATTCAGTGAAAAGAAATAAAATGGAAAATGAACATGGCGATTACTGTGTTATCTTCAGAGTTAAGAAAAAGAAAACAAAAAAGGCAAAAGGACACACCTGGCCAGTTGCTTTGACACGGTCCGACTTTATGCGTCAGAACCAACTATAATTAAACTTGTGACTCAAGCAATCAATCAGTATTTATAAAGTGCTGCAAATCACTCATGAGGGTCTCAAGGTGCTGGAGTTGCTAGCTGCTGCAAAGTGGTCTGTTAATTCGAACAGCCAGGTCTTCAGTTCCTTCCTGAATTGCTGAAGCAATGGGGCGGTTCTGAGGTGCAGGGGAAGGTTGTTCCACGCTTTGGCCCCCAGGTGCGAAAAAAAGCATCCTCCACCGTTGGTTAGGCAGATTCGGGGGTGTCTGCAAGGAAGACTGAGGAGGATCGTAGGTGTCCGGTCGGTTAGTGGAAGGTCCTGCATTTGTTGATGCTGGTCCTATGTTGTGCAGGGCTTTGTATGCATGGATTAGCATTTTGAACCGGCATCTCTTCTGGATCGAGCGCCAGTGCTGCTTCTTGAGGTGGGGGGTGTGATGTTGGTCCTTCTGGAGAGGTCGAGGATTAGTCTTGCCGCAGAGTTTTGTATTGTTTGTGGTCTCTTCAGAGGGCATGCAGTGATTTCTAAGTAATGTTCCCGTAGTCTAGTCTGCTGGTGACGACGGCCTGTGTGATGGTCCTCCTGGTGTCGACTGGGAGTCATCTAAAGATCCTGCGCAGCATGCGTAGGGTGTGGAAGCAGGCTGATGAGACTACATCAACCTGTCTCTTCATAGCTAGCTTGCTATCCAGGATGATAGAGGTTGTGGGTGTGGTCTGTTGGGGTGTGGGGTGGGCCGAGTTCCACGGGCTACCATGTGACGTTCCATGGTGAGGTGTTGTTCCCAACAATGAGGACATCTGTCTTGTTTGTGTTGAGTTTGAGATAGTTGTCCTTCATCTATTCACCGACGTTCATCATACATCTGTGAAACTTGGCTCTGGTAGTGGGGGGGGTCTTCTGACAGTGAGAGGATGAGCTGGGGTCTTCAGTTTAGGAGATGATGTTGAGTCTGTGTGATCCGACGGTGTTGGCTGGGGGGTTGTCATGTAGGTGTTGAAGAGGGTGGGGCGAGGGACAATCCTTCGGGGGACGCCGCAAATTATCTTTTTGGGTTCCGAGGTGAATTGTGGGAGATAGATTTTTTGGGTTCTTCCAGTGAGGTATGAGGCGTGGAGTCTGTTGATCAAGATGTGGTGGGAGACGATGTCGAAGGCTGCTGACAGGTCTAGGAGGATGAAAGCTGCCATTTCGCTGCAGTCCAGAAAGGTTCTGATGTCATGGACAGCTGCGATCAGGGCTGTCTTGGTCCTGAAGTTGGCTCGAAATCTTGATTGGGAGGGGGCCAGGAGGTTGTGGTGTTCCATGTGTTCAGTGAGTTGCTGGTTGATTGCTTTCCAAAGGACTTTTACTGAAAAGGGGAGCAGAGAGATGGGTCGGTAGTTCTTCAGTTCTGCTGGGTCAGCGGATGGCTTCTTCAGGAGGGGCTTCACTTCAGCCTGCTTCCAGACATCAGGGAAGGAGGTCGAGGTGATGGAGGCATTCAGGACTTTCCTGAGCTTACCGCCAATCATCTTGCTCCAGAGGTTGAAGATGTGGTGGGGACAGAAGTCCATGGGTGCACCAGAGTGCATGGAGTTCATGATGGAGATCATGGCTTGACTGGTGAGATGGTCCCAGTGGGTGAGCAGGTGTTTGAGGTATGTGTTTGTGAGTGTGAGCAGGTTGATGGTGTTGGCGACAGGGGGTTGGGGTTTGAAGTTTTCATAGATGGCTGAAATCTTGTCATGGAAGAAGTCCGCCAGAGTGTCACACAGTTCTTGGAAGGGGGTAATGTCGTTCTCAGTGGCTGCGGGGTTGGAGAACTCTTTTGAAGGTGATGGGGTCTTCTGTCTTTTTTTCTGGTGCGCCACTTCCTTTCTAGTTGCATTTGGTAGATTTCACCTCCAGGGTGAACCAGGTGGCTCTTCTGGTAGGTCCTTTGAATTTGGCAGGATGGGTTGGGGCAATTGCATTGGCACATTCTATGATCCACTGGGAGAAATTCTTCGCTGCCTGTTCTGGGTTGGGTGTTTTGTCTGGGAGGTAGGTTGGGTTTTGTGTCTGGGAGGTGGGAGTTGAGAGCGTTGTTCCACTGGTCTTCTCTTATCTTTTTCAGAATCTGAGCGTGGAGCTGAAGGTCACGGTGCTGGTGGGTCCCGAGATGGTGAAGTGGACGCTGTAGTGGTCGGTTCAGGTGAGCTGTGCGACGTGGATTACATGAGCTAGTGAATTACATGAGCTAGTGACAACCGATTTTTTTTCATCTGCCACTTTAACCCAAAGCAACTTGTGCTTGATTGTGCTACCTTTAGAATCTCTGAAGTCATTTAGCTTCTAAAAATGTAAATTATCATTAAAGGATTGAACGTCATAATACGAATCACACACTATAAGTGTGGAGCATCCAGGATCCGTATTTTCAAGTACAAGAAGTAAAGACTACAATTCAGCCAACTGCGCAGTGCAGTCTTCTACAAAAAAAGAAAAATTCTTGTGTTTACAAAGAAGGGTCAAAGACAAAGTTGACATCCAGGGCTGATAAGGAGTGTATCGAACGAGAGTGGAGGGCTGGAAGGCTTTTGCATTAGGAATGATAGCTTTCGTGACGGCCTCTAGGGCAGGCACTGGAGAAACCACAATAATGCATTCAACTTGAGCAAGTGGAAATTCCTTTAGGATGGCCATTTGGACAGCAGTGAGAATTTTTTCAGTAGAAGCAAAACGCAGTTCTGCAGACAAATACAAATGAAACTTATATGCAATGGGTGCTGTTTCACCTTTAATAAAGGTTACATAAGTTCATAGTATTGACACATATATGTAAATGCCCTGTTTCAAGCAAGTCAGACTGTAAAGATGTGAGTGTTTCAGGATGTTCCAATATCCAGCAGGAAGCAAAAAATCAGGGCGTATTAAGGCACAAAACGGTTTAATACGTTTTGCATAGTCAGGTATATATGTTTTGCCAACATTTTAAAATCCCAGCATGGACAGCAACTTTTTGAGCGAACTTTGAGGCTGCAGTTGAGAACACTATACGCGGGTATCCACGCTTTCAACTGTAATAAATGTGTCAGTTGCTTTTGCTACCAGAAATTTGTGGAAATTCTGTCATGGTTTGGTGACCTGTGCCGCGCTGTCGAGGAGAGGCACCGCCCAACTCCTGTTCAGGAGTAGGGTTCTCACCGTCTGTGGCATATTTCGCTGTTAAAGCAGCACCTTTCTTTTTCTGAAAAGGGGGTTTGATTGGAGAACAAATAACATGACCGGAAGGCAGCTGCGTCTGTCCCTGCAAGGCAACTCTAGCTGGTCCAGCCAGCAAGTCGCTTGCAATAAATTGGGTCATGCTTCGATATATGAAAACAAGAACATTGTATAAAGCACGATTCTGTACTAAATTGATATTACCTAAATCCGAATACAGGGTATAGTCCGCTAGTGCCGGCTAGGTAGCCCCTTCAATAATTAATGGGCCCATTGGACAGTGTCAAGCATGTGGGGAAGGGCGCCATTAAACCAAGTCTGGAGCTCCCAGACCATAAGTGGAATCTCAGTAAGAGGAGATGGTTGATATGCAGCAGGAGCTGGTGCAACCGGATATTCATGGAAAGTATTATCATTAGCATCTGCAGCTAGGTAAGTGACACATGAATAAAAAACTTCAAAGAGGAACGCTGCATTCGCTTCAATTACAAAAATAACAGCACCCCCTGAATTGGGAACTCTATGTTGGATTAAAAGATGAGCGACTGCCGGGTGGCAGTAAACAGGAGGAATAGCTACAGGTTGTGCAATAGCTAACTGAAAAGGATTCAAAGCATAGCATAATCAGGGTTATCTAAACCTTTTAATATTCAAGCTTAAAATAAAACAGAACTAGGTGTTTCCTAATAACTGTGGAAGAGCAATCCCTAGCACCACGGACGCCTTTAGGAAAGGTGCAAGGGTATTTTGGATAAGCACTACTCAGGATTCCTGCAAGTACCTAGAACAGAACTATGCTTGGAATCATAGATTATCAGTATGTAGCGACTCATGGATACTGAGGTATCCAGGAGTCTGAATCAGACTAGTTATAGTGCCTCACTTGCCCTCCTAACCTTACCAGAGAAACCAGTGAATTGGCACCCCAGAACACAACACTCTCGACCTTCTCAGGGATCGCGGTAACAGGACACACCCTTTCGCTCTCTCACTCATCCACAATAAGATAAACAGGAAACACAATGGAAGTTTCGAATAATTATTTAAACTATTGTGCTCTGAAATGCAGTATACGTTCCACAAATTGAAAACAAATTCATACTAAAAATACTGTTCGCATGGTTAATAATCCATATATCATGAAAAGCCCTGTCATTTTGGTGGACAGATTAACCTAAACCACCTCCCTTGCTAATGAAGCTAAATTATTATATGTGAAAGATCTCTGGGATTACTGGCAGACCCTGTACCGCAGCATACATAGATAAACGCTCTACATCTCAGCAGACGCAGTGCTCTTCTCTCAGAATGCTTGTTCCATGTGTTTGTCTTTTGCTCATGTGCTCGTCTATATGATAAGACATGTATGCGCATAAACAACAGCTGCATTATTGTGTTATGTCTGTGTGCTAGTGCCTCGCCAGAAAGAATAACAAGGAACATTGTTGTATGATCTTGTCTATGGTGTTCAGACTAAATCCCAGGAAAAGAACAAAAAGGGAAAAAATATACAGGTTCAGAGTGAAAGTACAATGTGGCACAAAAGGAAATGTGTTTATTAAAGTAGCGTGTGCAAAGGAAAATGAGGCCTACAACGTGCACAGTTAGGCTAACATAGGGAAAATTACAATGGACCATGCAGGAAAAACACGACAAGAAAATGTGAGAGTCTGATCCCCTGTGGCTTGTAGCCATGGAGCTGTGGAACACCTGAAAAGAAAATGTGCTTTGTCAATAATGGTACACCACTAAAGTGTGAGGCTAAATCTGACTGGGCAGTTAGATTTGAGACAACAAGCCTAAGACAGAATGTGAGAAGCCCCTTTTTGTGTATACAACGTTCCACTCTACTCTGCACTGTTAAGGCAGCGACCAGAGGCAGATTCTTGCAAGCCTTCTTTCTAAAAATAATACCACCATGAATGAGGAAAAGACTTGACTGTGGAATTCCCTGCAAATAGACAACCTGCTCAGTGTGGCCCATGGGCTAGATCCGGAAGTTCTGAGCCCTGCTGTCTGGAGGATGGCGAGAGAGTGAGCCTGCAACTTTGGCCCAGGTTGACAGTCACCCTCTCTCCAGTCTGCTCCAAAGCCTCTGTGTGTCATACTGATGCCACTACGTGTGAGCTGTATCAAGCAAGTCTTCGAGCCTGTATATTGCAATGATGCCTCTCTCGCAGAATAATGTTGATGTCGATGGGAGGGCTTTTGGCCCTGCATCACCAAGCATCAGGAAGCAGGCAGCCAGGCTCCCTCCCCTAAGCCAATCACAACTCTGCAATTGCAGCGTTGTGATTGGTCTGAGCGCCATGACACAGCCAGGGGCTGGAGGGGTGAGCATGTTCTCCATGCATGCTATAATGCAGGGAAGTGTGCGTGACTGGCTTGGGCGGCCCTGAAACAGTCAATGCGTACTTTGAAGTGGGCAAACCACTTCTCCCCTGCCCTGCTTAGAGAGCAGTGCAACACCGCCCGCACGACGCAAAGCAGCAGGGCAAAATGACAATAACTCTAAGTTATTGTCATTTTATGTTTCTCAAGGCTTAAAAGCAATGGGGTGACGCCCCGGTTCTTCAAACAGTATTGATACCAGTGTGAGGTCCGAGTGCTGCACCATCCGTATTCCCTCTGTGACTCATTCCCTGGTGAGCAGCCATCCAGCACCAAATTCAGAGGATTTTTGCCTGCCACTGCTACCCATAAACTTCTTATTGCACCCTTAGACTGCTTTTTCTGTGTTCCCAGCAATCTTGTACAGAGAGACCTCGGCTAACCAGCACAGTTTATACAGGGTGATACCTGTAAACAATTCTTTTAGAGCCCTGCAAAAGCCAGTCGAAGAGAACTGAATTGTATATTACACTGCACCGAGAACACTGACAAAAGATGACAGTGCACTTGGCTGCAGGGACGGGATTAGCCAGACTTCTGTGTACCAGATAAGTGTGCAAAGGTATAAGACACAAAGACCTTGCAGAATATCAAAGATACACATGCATTAGAACGAATCCCATAAAACCTCTTGAAGGTACTAAGAATATTACCTTAATGACTGTTAGAAATGAGATTTCTGGTAGGCTAGGGCATGCGCCTAAGCCAAGCAGAAACCACCACTCTAGTCAGGGCAAGGGAGTTATACGCTGTAAATAACCCCTGATCACCCCCTTGGTAGCTTGGCACGAGCAGTCAGGCTTATCCAAACGGCAATGTGTAAAGCGTTTGGGCAACACACTCACACAGCAGGGACACACTAGGCACATCACAAAAGAAACTCCACACGAGGTTATATAAAAATAGCCTTTGTATTATCCCCCCCCAAAAAAATACATCAGAGCATAATCACATAAACACACTGTGCCACCTGGCACTAGACATTACTTTACAGCGGATTATATACACTTACAGGGCCAATCGGGCCACTGTCCGAACATCACAGGTAGTGAAAAATAACCAGTAGCTACTGGTAACATTGCATTTTGCATGAACATGTTAGTCAAACATCCTAATCATTAGCATAGCACAGAAGGACATACATTAATAGCTGTGCACCTTCTGCAACACATCCTGCCCCCCAGAGGCAACTGCCTTATGCCTAGGCAGAAATCAGCAGTGCACTACAGCAGGGAAATCTCGTGCCCCCAGGCGTCCTGGAGCACCCCAAGGCATAGTGCCGATAACCCGTAGGAGGCCCGAATCACCTCTCTCCCAGTGTTGCCGTTCACAAGTCTGTGCTTTCTCAAGCGGGGCCCTGTCCTGGGCTCGCCCCGCAATGCCCTCTTAGGGCCATATTGCCCCCGATACCACTCCAATGTGCAGCTGCCCGCAGCCTTGCCGCGCAGCTGTGCAACTAGAAAAATGGGGGGAGAAGAGTCGGTGCTACTTAGGCACCCACGTGAGACTTGCCCATAGCCTCTTGAGGCCGGAAAAGCACAGCGCGGCCCGGGACAATAGGCCCTCTGGTCCCAAGGAACTCACCCGGTCTCCTCTTCCAGGCGGGGGAGGGACCTTGAAGGCTTGAGCCTGCAAGGCTCCACTCTATGCACGGTAGCTGGGCTCCTCACTGGGGCCTCCTCGGGCCTCACCGGTCTCCTCAGCGGGAGGCAGCCTGTTCTTGGCAAAAAGACGCAAAGTTTGCAAAAGGGAGCCCTCAAGGCTCCGGTCCTCCCTCTGGCCACCTGATAAGCCCGTGAGGCTCCGTCCCTCTCTTGCCACGGTCTCGCTCTGGCAGCACGCAGGGCTCTCCTCGTGAACACTGGAGACCCGCCCACAACCAGGCTGCACCTCCGCCTGGCTTCCCCTGCCGGCCACACCCCAAGTCAGGCTCTCCTTGCCTGACTTCCTGTTTCCTGACGCTGGCTCAGAACAGTGAAATCGACAGCGCAGGGGAATAAATGCAGAGGCAGCTCTCCCCACGCTGCAGAATTAATGCAGAGGCAGATCTCCACACACTGCGGAATGAAGCTCCCACAAAGGCTTGGGGGAACACAGAGGGCTCTCCTCGTCCTCACGAGAGCCCTGCCCAAAACCAGGCAGCTTCTGCCTGGCTTCCTGTGTACCATGCAGCTGCTCTCGCCACGTTCTCTGTGAGAGCCCCCTTCTCAGGCTCAGACAGCAGAAAGTGAAGCACCCACCACGCGCTTCTGGTGTGCCGGTGCAGCCCTCTAGACCAAGGGCCCTCAGTCCTCTGAAGGCAGGGGCAGAAATCCAGCACCCACCAAGCGCCGATTCCACAGTCACAAGGGGCAGAGCTGGGCCCAGGCAGGCCAGCTCATAGGGGCCCCTCTAGCAGAGGGGCAGTCCTTTTTGGCGGTTCCTTCTGGTGCCCGGCAGTCCTCTTCGCCCAGATCCAAGTAAGCACCAAACACATGAGGTCACAGCCCCAATATTTATACCACTTTCCGTCTTTGTTCTTCCCCCTGGCACAGGCCTAAGCCCAGTCCAATACAGTTCTGGGGGGCACTCAAACATTTGTTTACAGGGCACAAAAACCATCATTGTCAGTGTAGGCTCTGGCCCCAGACACACCACAGGGGGGCGGAGCCAGCATTGTGTAGTGCAGGCACAGTCCTATTCAGGCCCATGTGCTACTCCTCCCACTACTCCAAGTGCAGATCAACCTATTCAGCCTAAAGCTGACTCGCCCAGCCTCCCTGGAGCCACTGCACCTCACCAGCCCCTGCACTCAAGAGACAGACATGAAATACGCATCAGGCAGGCACAAAGACACATAGCACACAGAAATGCCCACTTCTTAAAGTGGCATTTCTAAAATAGTGATAATAAATCTGTGAACACTATTACGCAGCATTTATTATCGCTATTCCAAACATACCAAACTTGTCCACTCTACTCCTCTCAGGTCAGGAATTACCACTGAAGCACATATCGGGGAATCCCCAATGCATTCCTATGAGAGGACAGCCTCAGAGTAGTGAGAGACCAAAATGGCTGTTTGTCACTACTAGGACATGCCACACAGTTAAGGCACATGCCCTACCTTTTCCCTACAGCGCACCCTGCCCATAGGGCTAGCTAGGGCCTACCTTGACTGATATTAGTAAAAGGGGAGTCAGACGTGGCACCCATTTTATGTGCCACGTCACAGCGGCAGTAAACTGCGTGCGCAGGTCCTGCAATGGCAGAGGCTTGGGACAAGTTTGAAAGGCTACTTTGGTGGGTGGCGCAAACAGCGCTGCAAGCCCACCAGTAGCATTTAATTTTCTGGCCCCGGGTATATGAGATACCACTTTACTGGGGACTGATAGGTAAATTAAATATGCCAAACAGGTGTAGACCAATCTTACCATGTTTTACCATAGAGAGCACACGCACTTTACACTGGAAAGCAGTGATAAAGTGCCCAGAGTCCTAAAACCACCAACACTATGTCAGAAAAAAGACTAGGAGGAAGGCAAAAAGTTCAGTGATGACCCTGCAAAAAGGGCCAAGTTCAACAATGACAATAAAAGCCTTATATCTTATTTTCTTAAAGCATAACAGAACTTGCACATTACATGTGCTGTGAGTGATACAGGAGCAGCTTACAGAACATGTTGTACCTAAAGTACCGCCAAGAGTAAGCCTGACTATCTGACCACACTAGGCCTTGAATGTCAAAGTTAAAGATGAGATATTTGCCAATTCGTAAGCTTGCAGTAGTACAGGTTTCCTTCTTTCCTAAGTCCACAGCAATACTCGTCACAAGAGAGGCCTAATCGTCTTAAAGTCACACAGACCCAGGGAACTGGCCTGACAAGGAGTATAGACAATGGGAAATATTTATAATTATTTGGATACCCAAGAAAACAATGTACTTTTTCAGTCTTATCACAAATGTGGGTTCTTCTCAATGTGTTTACATTTCTAACATTCGGCAAGAAAGATAGAATCTATGCCACCAACATCATGCAGATAATTCTTTGTAATGGAATTAACTAAACATTTTAAATTACTGTTTGCTTTCACTTAAAAAAATATCCACCCTGACAGCAAAAAAATATCTGCCCTTTAATTCGCATGATGGAACTATATTTTAACTAGTTAAGCCTTCTTTGAATATATATATTTTGCTACTTTAATATTGGTATTTATAGTATTACTTATTTATTATTGTTTAAGATTCAACTGCTAATGTGTTTTAGCTATTCGGAGCATTCTTGGTATGTCTGTTGAATTGTCCTATATTCAATTAAAGAAATACATTTGAACAATAAAATGTATGTCGGTGAGCCATACTCCTTTTTGCATCTTAAAGAAGTTGCTTTTCGTCCGGAGATGCAAAAAAAACTTTGGAGGCAGAACGCTTTGGGAGTAGTTGTCATTCTTAAATGACTTTTTGATCGGTGTATAAAATGTGTTTTTGTTATTGGTACTTTAATTTATGTACTTTATTTTGCGTTTTATGTTGTATGTGTTTTGTGGTCTCTAAAACAGCACCTTGGGCTGGTTTTCTACCATATGTTGACGATATATATTTAATACACTTATTTAAGACGCGCTGAGAGATACCAATTAAAGCACTTGCTGCCCTACCCATTCTTAAGCAAAACGGAGCAAATAAGAGCGAAAACAAAGGTTCCAGGGTGCATAAAAGAAGAGATTAAAAGAATTAATTGTGACTTTGTGACTGCACCTGCTCCCTTCCCTGTTTACTCCCTAATCTCTAGAGGCAAAAGGGCCTCGGTGAGCAGCCTGAATGACAGATGGCAACAAACACAATTGACTGCAATTTCAAAGGAATATGCAGTATGAAGCTTTGTGACGTTACCTTGTAAGCTCTTCTGTGATAGGTTAGCACCACTTCCTGGCAAAATAAGGACACGGCTAGGTTCGAAAACACAACATTAAACAAGACAGTCCACGCGAAGCACTGAATGTATTTAATAAGCATTTCACTGAGAGTGATCCAGCAAGGGAGGCCTCTGACGTCAAACCGACCACTCATCGACCACCTCCTGCTCGGAGACAGATTTGCATGACCGTGTGTGCCAGAGAGCTATTTTGAGGAATCACTTATCTGAAAGACAGGGCAGCAAATCAGCAAGTGACAGAAATGTCACATCAACCGGTGCTGAGACCAAAGTGAATTGCTTCTCATTTCCGATTGGCTGAGAACTCTTCTGCATCCCCAGCAAAAGCTCAAATCATTTAAAGGGGAAAGCTGGGTTAATTATCCCTGGAAAAACCACAAATCCCAGTCTGCACATACAATAAGCAGGGACCAGAATTCATGCGTAATGCAAAAATGATGTTAGTATATTCCGTGGCTACACTGTCAAAGATAACATGGAGGCAAGCTGAACGGCAGCTGCAAAGCACAGTCCTCTCTCTGTATGCCAGTGTATGGCCATAGCTTCCAAACCGACAGCAAGGATAAAGACGTTTGACATCTCCTGCACAAATGCTTTCTGAAATATTAAGCTCTTTTTTCATGATAAGCACGAGTGCTAGTGATTACAAAATATCTCTGCAAGAGCAGAATTTGTGAGTCAACAGTTGCAGAACCTGCCAACATGCCTCCTAAACCATTTGAACAGCCTGAATTACAATGTCATATATATTTTGAATACTTCACCCACTCTTTTCTGTACGTTTCTTTATATTTATTATTTGAAAGACAAGTCTTGTCCCATAGCTGTTTTTTGGACTATACGTTTGTTTACCGCACCTTTGAAAATTAGGAACTGGAGTCATTTCATTCATGCAACGAGTTAACGCGGTGGTTGAGGAAGGAAACCTGCAGCTCTCCCTTCTTCTAAAATGTATGCCACTTCTCGAAATGAACTTCTGTGAGGGGCTGACCCTGGCGAAGGCAAAATAGACTTGCAAAACTGTATACAACCCAATCCCCCCAAAAGCTCATTGCTACAAAAAACAAGCATTTAGAATGCAATAGGTCTCGCAATTGCGAGATTTTGTGCTATTGGCATTGTAAATGGCAAGACCAAAAGGCATTGTCATTTACAATACCAACAGGTCAAAGTTTGGCAAAAGCGAGACCTATTGTATTGCAGAGCGCGGTCTCCCTGAAGTGGGCGCCACGCTTAGCATTCAAGCTTTAAATTAAAAAGAAAAGAAAAGCGGAAAGAAAGCACAGTGTCCCTGAAGCGGACGCGGCATTCAGCTCAAAAGTGGTAAAAGCCAATAAGCTTCTGCCATTGTACTGTGAGTGCTGTGGGGGTAGGGGGAAGCCACTTTTAAAGTTAGAACAGCATAGCGCTCCATACAAGAAGCGGCCGCCACTGTCCTGTGTGGGCACGCTGCAAATACAAGAAGCAGCCGCCGTTGTCCCCATTATTCAATAAACAAAATAGTGCTCTTTGACTTATAACGCAGACCGTGTAACAAGCCAAATAAAAGGTCCAGTCATTATGGGAGGTAACAAATGCAGACAAGGCTGTCCCAAGGAGGGACTAAGAAGCCTAATAACAAATCGGAAGCCAGCGTTTACGAAGGATAACGACATAAGCCAATTAAAAATATGGGCGGAGAGTGGGTGGGACTTCAAGTCCATACTTCAATACTGCATGCCTCACAGCTGCGCATGCGCTGCCCAGGCTGGACCTAATGAGACCGCCAAAACCAGGAAACCAAACTCCGTCTGAACCCAAAGAGGCAGGAACATTAAGAGTCAGCCTTGAGCGTGCTACACTGACTCCAAGAGACACCAAGATCAAGTTTAAAGAACCCTGTTTTGTTCACAAGGCTTAGAGGGACAAAGGTCCAAGATATCTACAAAGAAGACAAACACCTCACTTAAGCTGAAGAGGATCCTGCACTCTGAATATGCACATCTCATTACGCAAAGATGATTCAACTGGATCGAACAAGAAGGCAACGTCCTGGAGATCCTGGCCCTAAATTGTGAACACACTGGATGAAAGTCTGAGGGATGAGCCAAACTACATGCGTTTTAGGAAGGGCCTGAAAACTGAAAGTTCAGGGCTGCCTTCAATTGAGCGATCTGTATGTGCAGCCTGCAAAGAAGAAGATAGACTGCACACCCCCAATTAACCTTTAGAATCTACTTCATGCAGTACTGGTCTGAAGTAACCAAGAAGTACAACATAGCGCCCTACAAAACGTAATATTTACTTGAGAATGTTTTTTTTAAATTTTGTCAAGCGTTATCCTCCAATGAAAAGGTTGCTCTGTAATACGACGATCTGTAAACCTGGCTTTACTATCCTCTTTTCTGATATGGAGCGTCACACTAAGCGGTTAAAGCACAGTTGATTCGCAGCCAACACAGGCAGCAAACAGTAAATACGCCTGACGGACTCAAGGGTGAAAATACAATCTACGTCAGAAAAAGGTGAAAGCACACAAACGTTTTAAGCAGACTGAAACTACAATTTCTGGAGGAAATGCCACAAGTCACCGTTCATTTGATGCTCTGTATCATATCTTTGGCTTTTCTGCACTTGTATCTGCCTTTTCATATTAATGTTTAAGGATCAGAGTGATGAGTGTTTCAGTTGTTTACAAACCTACCTGTCCTATGCACTACATACAGTACACATGCACAACGTTTAGGAAAATGTGAAAATCTACAATCTTTTATAAGTATATTTTTGGTACACTATACCAATGTTTCCTGTGCATGTCTCTTATACAACAAGCATTGGCAATGCCAATAGGTTTGGCTTATGGACGAAAGCGCCTTATATGGCACTGATGAGTAAAGGACTGAGTAAGTCATCACACATGGCCTCTGTCACTCATCTTTGCACTCATGCATCCATTCATGCACCAAACTGACTCATTTTTGCATTAACCCTCTGACACAGCCACAATAAAACACATACAAGCTGAACAACATATGCAAGATAAACTAAAGAATGCAAATGGAACTAAGGAAACACGCTGCTGCCTAAACACGGCATGTATATGCTTACAATAAAAAATGAAACTTACCAGTGGATGCCCGTCTTGCAGAGGTATTTTAAATAGCCTATCATTGTTTTAATAATCAAGCCTAGATGCCACATTTAGAAACAACCACATTTATAACCAAAGAGTTGGCCATCTTGGAATGATAAAAGAATGATTCACTAAGGAAAACAGCATTCCATCCTGGTGTCCTTGTTTAGAAGAAGTGGCCAGGTGGGATGAGGCACACTGCACATAAAATGAGTGGTAAGCGAGAGACTCTTTAGCACTGCCTAGACAGTAGGTGCCCTCTTAAGAAACATTAAAATAAAAAGAGGTGAAGCAAAGAAATTAAAAAGGGGGAACTGAAAAATGAGAAGATTCAAAACTAAAGGAGTGGCAAAGCCACTCTGACACTGAAGCACACACATTTTCAGATCAAGGTACACGTGATCAGAAAATGAAGTAATTCACAGTGCAAGAGACATGAGAGTCAATAACTCATGTGAACTAAACCCTTACCCAATGCATCATCCCTGTCATGGGTGGAAGCAGAGTGTAAATGACACCCAGACAGATCTATTGTATAACACAGATGACTCAAAACCCTCTGTTTATCCATATGGATATATATTTATGTATATATGTATTTTTTTTTATTATTACTGGAGTCTGCCAAACAGCTAAAGGAAGATTGTAGCAAGAATTGGTTCTGTGCTAATCTCCTCCCCCTATAATTTGAAAGAGTCAGTGACATTTCACATAACAAAATGCCTAACTATAGGCTTTAATACAAAGAAATGACAATCCACCCTTAAATGCCTATTGATTTTAACATATGCTTCAAACAATCAATATGGCAGGCTTAATGCATTTTCATAACTTTTTATAATAAACAGACCAGAATTATGGCAACAGAAATATTTTCCTAGCAAACCAAACAGGCCGGCTGCAGCTGTTATCATTGGCTTTTCACCACAACCAACTGAGGACTCCTGTACTGAGCATAAGCTTTCCCACAATGAAACCATGAGGCATACAGTCATTGGATTACATAGTATGCAAAATTACAGTTGGCAAAACAAAATATTACCTTTTGTAGGAGGGCCTAACATGGTTTCTGACAGTACAAATCTTCTATACTCATGGTTTGTCAGATGCAATAACCAACAACAAAATTATTCCCTACAAAGGTAATCAGTGGCACTCCATGTAGCAAAATACCTATCAGTAGGCTTTCACACAGTGATTCAACAATCTACACTTAAATGCCTATTGACTTTAACATATGCTTTTCGCAATCAATATATCAGGCCTACTGACTTTAGTGTAACTTTTCATTATAAACAATCAGGCCTATAACCTTTATCATTAGCTTGTCACCATAACCAACTCAAGCCCGTTGTGCTTAGTAATTTATTTTTTCCAGAGTTTTACATAGCCCAAACTAGACCTGAGACATCGGGTGTTAGAGCGTTTCACATGAGCACCAGTTCTGTCACCAGAGGACATATTCATTTATTTTGTTTTGTAAGGCACGGGGAGATGAATAACCCTGGGCGTAGTTCGCGAGGTAGCGCTACGCAAAGCTACGCAAAGTGCACTTCGCACTACGTGAGCTACGCGTAGCACTTCGCGAACTGTGTAGTAACATGTTCGCACTGTGCAAGATGTCGTTTTCAATGATTGCACAGTGCGGACAAGCAACCACCACTGTGCAATCATTGAAAACGGCATCTTGCACAGTGCGAGCTGTAGTTTTCTGCTGCTCAAGTAGATTTTTACTCGAGCGGCAGCTTTCTCAACGCGGACTGGTAGTTTCTCATCGCGAGCGGTCGCGAGCATGCGCGACCACTAGCAATGAGAAACCTGACCTCCTCGCGTTGAGAAACTCGCCGGGAGGTTTATTTTCCACGCTCACGATCGCCAACTTGATGTTGCTGATCACGAACGAGGAAAAAGTCTCGCCGAGATGTCATTTTGCTTGCTCACGGTCGCCAACTTGTCGTTGAGGACCGCGAGCAAGCAAAAAATGACCGCTGCACTACGCAACACTACGCTACGCGTGTTTGCACTGTGCTACGTACAATTCGCGTAGTGTGAAGTAGCGCAAACTTCGCAAACTACGCGAGCATAGCGTAGTGCTTTGCCCAGGCTTAGAGATGAAGTGATTTGCCCAGAATCACAGGATGATGAGCGTCACTGCCGAGACTCGAACCCGGTTCCCCAGCTTCAAGGTTGACCGCTCTAACCGCAAGGCTACATCCTCTCCCAATAGTAATGAACGAGTGACCAACTTATAAAGCGCAAACAAATACCCGAAGTATAAACTTTCTATGAAGCAACCATATGGCAACAGTGATCAAAGTACAAATGTATACAAAATTACGATTGGCAACAGAAAATATAATCTCTCCTAGGAGAGCATATCAAGATTATTTGTAATGCATATCTCCTAGTCCCACAGTCTGTTCGGGTGGAGTACCACACAAAATCCCTTGTAAGATTCCTTGTAACAAAATACCTGCCTACAAATCTTGCAATGTGTAATAACAATCCATCCTTAAAATCCTTAACAAATTACCTGTCTATGTCCTGTAACACAGCGTGATGACAACCAACTGTGAAGGCTTACTGGCTTTAACGTATGCTTTTCACAATTAATAAGCAAGACCTACTGCCCTTGTCATAATGTTTCATAATACGCAGATCAGACCTATGGCATCAGACATAATGTTTCCAGAGCACAAAACAGGCAAATAGCTTGTTACTATAACCAACTCCGGCCCTACAGTTTGGAGTGCAAACTTTTCCACAAGGCAACCATCTGACACAGTCATTAAAAAGGTGTAAAAAATTACAGTTGGCAAAGCAAAATACTCCTTCTCCAAAAAAGGCCTAACGAGGATTCCCACAGAACAAATCTTCTATATCCATGGTTTGTCACACTGCGTGCCCAACACCAAAACCATTGCCTACTATGGTAATCTGTGAGAATCCATTCAAGAAAATACTAAATCGGTAGTTTTACATTCCACACCTAAATGCCTATCAACCGTAACATATGATTTTCACAATAAATACATCAAACCTAGTGCCTTTGTCATAACATTTCATAATAAACAGATCAGGCCTGTAACTATGATCATTGGCTTGCCACTATAACCAACGTATTCCCGCTATATTGAGTATAAAATTTGCCAGAAGCCAAAAAGTGCAATACAAGCAGTCTTTTTAGTGGAACTACATAAATTCGACTCAAAGACTGTAATCAAAGGTATCAATAGGTTGATGGAGCCTCAGCCCCTCTCTCAGTAGGACTCTGAAAGCTCTTTTTTGTTTATAACATAGGATCTGGCACTCTTTGAACGTTCAAGGCAGACCAAAAAAAATCAATGTAGACTAGTATATCCCTGGGCTCTGAAACACAAAACTGCACTCTGAGGTCTTAAGTTAATGATTACCTTCCTCCCATCTGTGCTACAGCCAGAGTAAAAAAAAACGTCAATTATCACTTATCTAAGACCAGGGCCATTGAATGTAGGCGGAGGAAGCTAAATTATGTGCCAGGGCTCACTAAATTACATGGCTAGAAAAGGCAAATTATGCGACATAATACAGCACATTTTGTGACAGTATTCATACATTATTTCATAATTTTACACAGTTTGGGCAAAGGTAAACACCTAAAACAGAAATAAGCATCAGAGGGGACCAGTCAACCGTTTTCAAGAAACTTCTACTGCGTAGCAACACATGATTGCATGTTTTGAGTAACTTTTGATCTGTTTGAGCTATAAACAAAATGTTTCTTGATAAATTAGGAAACCTATGCACATGAAGGTTTAAGTGCCAAATTCATTATTATGTGAAAAACGTTATAGAGGCAAAATCGAATAATTTCAGCGGTCATGTCTAAGACAACATAACAGACTTACAGTGCATTGTGTGTGCCCTTGAATGTTCAAGATCAGACAGCCTTAGTGCTACTGGCAGAGACAACTGGATAAACAGAACACAATGATCGGTGCTGCTTGGAGGGCAAGCATGTTATGTGGAAGAACATACATTCTGCGCAATCAAAACATGTACTCCGGCTACCAACGTATGGTTTGAGCCAAATCCCCTTTCCTAGTATTGCTGCTTAATGCCCTTGTTTAAGCTGATCGCCTAATGTCTGGCGACAGCTTCTGTGTCAAGCCGGGCCTAAAAATGGTTTAAGTGGTCTAAGACTGGGGCAGGCTGTGCACCGTGTCAAAAATTGCTACGGTTGTAACAACCTGATGCCACCTCCGATTTATGGATAAAAGGCGGGAGTCAGTGCTGCTTCAAATACGACGTGGCGATACCAATCATAGATAACACGTTTTTAATACGTCCCCCACAACCGAAGGAAATTGCTCGTTAACTTATGGAGACATTTAGTCCATTTTCTTAACATCTAACCTCAAACACTGCGCATGTGCTATGCTATATGTGCTAAGTTGCACTTTAAGCAGCTGGTCGCTCTTACCCTCCTGCTCTGCGGTCAGTGCTAGCCTCTGCAGGGCGTTGCTGGGGGGCTCTTTCTGGCGGGTGGCACTCTCGTTTACCCGGGAGCTGGTAAAGCTGTTGTAGCCACGGTGTAATGAGAAGGTGCAGACACTGTGGCCCCGGTACGTGCAATCGAAGAGGTAGCAGCTCAGGGCGGGCGCATGCTGGTGGCTTGAAGAGGTGGAGAGCTCCACCACAGCCACAGAGCAGCGTGGCTCTCCACAGCATGCCCCCATGCACTGATGCCAGGTCGACACACCCCCGGGCGCGGCCAGAAAGGTGGCTCCGGCAGCTAGCGAGTCTTTGGTGCGGATGATATAATCCTGTAGGGTGGTAAAGCGTCCCTCACAGCCTTCCTCGCCCAGCTGCTGTCGCCCCTCTTCCTGCATGTGTTGCAGGTGGTGCAGGCCTTGCTCGTCCCCTGGTACCTGTAGGTTGTTTTCGGTACCCGTTGTGGAACCACCCCTTTGCTGTATATCGACTGGCCTACGTGCCTCCCCTTGCACACGGTGCACTGCTCTCGCATCATTTTGGGTTTGTGATTCTTCTTGCAAGTGGTGCACCTCTTGAGTCTCGCCTATTCCCTGAGGCTCCCCCTGCAGGTGGTGCAAATCCGGAGCCTCCTCGGGGCTCAGCAGCTCTCCTTGCTGACGGCGTAGGCTCTGTGCCTCCCCGGTGCTCTGAGGCTCTCCCTGCCGCCGCTGCTGCTGCAGCTGTTGACGGAACTCCTCCAATAGCTCCTCCACGCCGGACACCTGAGCCCGGAGCTGGGACAACGGGGCCGCTTCGTCCTCAGAGGCCCTGCCCTCGCCGGGTCTCCAGTAGCAGCAGATCAGAAGCATTAAAAGGAGCGCAGACCGGTGACTGGCCAGGCCGGCCGCCGGCCCCTGCATGCTGCTGTCAGATGCACCTGCTAGGATGAGCCGCTACTCGAAAAACGGAACATTCACTAGCCGTGCCGCACCCGGTGCTGCTAGTATGTCTGACCCGTATATTTCAGTCCGCCGTCCATTCCAGTCCCCTGTATGAGAGGGAGGCAGAGAACCCCGTCACGGCGCTGGTCGCATCTCCCCCTCTCTCTTTACTGTGTGTTGCTCTGTCTTCCATGACCCGGAAATAGAATCAACGTACAAATTAAATGAAATACGGTCGGGGAAAACCTGAGCGTAGCAACATCTGCGCACCTTTCAGTGTGATCGGATCAAATGGGAAAATAGCGTGCATGACTAGAACTTTCAATTAAAATAGAATTATAGAATGAGTAAAAAAGAAATTCCTTAAACACTGCAGCAGTCCTGATGCACCTTGCCTTTTTTTTTTTTTAATTAAACTGGAGACTTAAGGGGAGCAGCCGACCGTAGAGAGGTCCGCCCCCGTAATTTAGGGAACTGTATTAGTCAGACGACAGCTAGGTTTTATGTAACCCATGGGGGTATATAACCGGACATTTTAAGGTACCGGTGTAGTTGGGAGGGGGGGGGGGGCGTATTGCAAGTTTATTGTTTATTATGGCTTTGAAGCACCTGCTGCCGCTTTTCATTCTTCCAGCAATTTCTGGTTAATATGCCTGTTGTAAAGAACCTGTACCATGCATATTACCAAGTGAATTTAATGTAAATAGGTCGGTGGGTTATTGCTTTTAAAAAAGACAACCTTTTATTACTTGCAGTTTATAAATTAAATTCCTAATATAGAACAGTGAGCTATTCATGAAATAACTGCATGCACACTGCAGAGTATAGATTGGAACATAGATTATTGTTGCAGAAAGGGTACATTTGGGTAGAAATCAATTCTTATTATTAAAGATAACCTCCAACTACGGTGTTCCATTTAAAATTCTGAGTTTGTGGTTCTCTACACCAAGCACTCTTAAACTATACTGCTTACCAGTATGGATGACATGTCACTCCTACAGCTTGTAAGCCTCTGTCTTATGTAACATATCCTATACACTGATTTACAAAGGTATGATTAATTGTCTCTGTAATGTGTGTGTGATGCAAAGTGCTCTGACACCCTACACTCAGGGCTTTAAGTGGGCTGGGTCTTGCTGATGCTGAGCTCCAGCAGTCCTGAAAAGCATGTGGCAAAACAGATCTCTATCATGCTCCCCATTTTTGTTCTCACCCTCGGTGAAAAAAAAATCTTAACTCTGCAGCAGTACCACCCTTCACTGCCTTTCAGGTAACTTCAAAGAGACTCGTTATAGTTCTTTTACAGTCTCATCATTTTTGAACTGAAGTATTTTCAGTCTTATTTACCACTGATCCAGCGAAAGGCCAGGATAAACTTTTCCACATATCAACATATCACTTACAATGGGCCAATACACACATTTAGATTTCCTGATTATTTCGCTGGGGGTCAAGTTTTATTTCTCTTTGATCTGAATTAGTCTGTGCTTAACTAATCTTCACAGATCAACACTCTTCTTTTGGTCATTGGACCATTAGTCGAGTAGTTGATGGTGATATTAACAAATTCATTAATTATCTTATAACTTTATAGTAAAATAATCACAGACTCCAAGTAAGATTCAATATATTTTATCTAATAATTCAATCAACAATGAACGTTCATTGGTACAGATTCACAGTGCAAACTCCATGAACTTTCATGGGAGAGAAAGATTCAGTTATCAAATTTCATTCAAAATACAGACTCTTTAAACAAACTCAAATGCATTAAGAGTGATAGATGAAGAGACAAAAGACACAATAATCTATAAATTGCAACCAATATTTGAAATTTAAGGAAGAGTGATTGTTACCAGACTAAACAGGGAAAACAACCCCTGGCCAAAAGGATTGATGAAGGTCACCTGATTAAGAGTCAGGAGACAAAGACTTGAGGACAGGTGCAGGATAGGATTATACTTTCTAATCTTCTCTAGAAACCCGACGCACCGGAGCGCATCCCTCTCTTACACTTTCTCCATCTTCGATATTCTTCCGCAATTCTTCAATTTAATCTGGCTCTCTCACAGTATTGAATCTTCCCAGTCTGTTCTTCTCTTGCCTATTCCTCACTCAGCATCAACGATTCTTCTCAGCAGCAGCTCAGCTCTCATCATCTCAACACTCAGTAACCTTAAGTCACTCAAATTATACCCTTTAATTTTGCATGTCCCACCCTCACAAGTTGCAAATGTCTGTGAATCCTGAACTGCAATTGGGCCAGAGCAGGGAAGTTGTCATCACCTCATGCGGTCATCCCCAAATCCTTAAATAATGTTTTGTTTAATAACCCCTTCCCACCTAATTTATTCACTTTTCATGACTCTTCCTGTTCCCATACATCTCACACAATAGATAGATACAAATTTGATATAATTTCTTGAGTTGAGGATCTTTTCTCAAGCTCTCGTCCTTGGGTTTTGGCTGACGACCAATGTCCCGGTCAGTGGGTCACTCTCGGTCTTCACTGCGCAGCCTCAACTTTCATTACGTTTCACCCGCCATCTTTCTTTTGACTTAGCATATCGGGCCCAAAACGTTCACTATTGACAAAAGAATCAAAAACAAATGTTAATTTCTCAAATATGTCATTATCACTGTTTACCTCCCCCTTCTATTCTATCCCATGTTATTTTCTTTTTTGTTATGCAAAGCGGTACCAGCAAAAACGTATTTTAAGATCCGGGCAAGCATGTGCCAGACATGTGGTACTTCGAGACCTACAGTTAGCAACTCTTTGCACATGTGTGAGAGTTTTCCTCTCACATGGTTACTTGCACAGGACAGGTTCGCACATGCGCAAAGTGATTTTTGGTTTCAAGCAGGATTTTATTCACGTAGCAAATTATTCTTTGTTATGTAAGCAAGCAAAATGCCCTTTTCCCTTGTATGAATGTCGTATGTAGATTAGTTTTCATTTATCTATGATTTTTATTTGTTAGTGTCTGTTACCGAGAGGTTGATCCGAGCAAGTTTCTTTTTCTTGAATCCTTGCTCCATCAATCCCCCCTCTGATGGCATTTTAAGAGCCATCATAAATTACCCATCATTACCATTTGCCAAGATTAACATTACATTTTAGTATTTACATTTGATTTTATATTTTCTTTATTTCTTTCTTTTATATTCATCCCTTTCATTCAACCATACAGATTGTCTTTAATTTCTTCTAGCTCGATTTCTTCCCATTTTCTCTTTATTCCCATTCTTTTGTTCCTTATACTTTGTTTTAAATTTTCCCTTACAACATGTATAGGTTATTATTATCATCAGTATCACTAATGCTATTGTAATCATAGGGATTACTATTTTCCCTAATTAACTATTTCCAAAATTGGAAAACCAACTACTCAATTTTGACAGACCTTTAGTAAATTTTTCCCATGCACCGTCAACCTACAGTTGGGTCAAATCATTATGAATCTTCGAAATATTCTTGATATATCCCTCAATACCTTTACTTTTATCCGGGATATATGTACAGCAGTGTTGAACTTTCAACATGCCACAGACTCCACCCTCTTTTGCCAAAAGAATATCAAGGGCAAGTCTATTTTGCAAAACCATAGATCTGATTGCTACCATTTCAGTATTAAAACGACCAACCACAGTGGACAATAGACGTATCTTATGAGAATTTAATGTGACTTCAACTGATGGTATCAGTGCACCAAATATATCACCTACTATTTCAGAAAAACTTGCTCTTCTATTTCTTGTTATTCTTTTGCTTATGTCACTCATTTCATTGTTCTTAGTAATGTGATACATCTTCGGGAATACGGTGGCAATATTACAACTGCCATACCATCTTGCAGGTAACATGTAATAGGCATTTTTTCCACATACATAATACATTTCTGGAAATACAGGATCTGTTCCTCCTTTTAGTCCCCATCACCCCATTATCAGGAAGGTGTGTTCACATTCACTAGTACCAATGAATATGCTGTTATACTCAGTTTTTATTCTATGAAGACAGAATTTTCCCATTTTTGCCAAATCCAGGGACATTGCAGCATGAGCCTCGACTTCCTTATATTCCCCTTCTAGCCCATGGAGGTTTATGGGACTTTTGCTCAACCGCTTTCCTTTGAAAATCCTGCCTTCTTTCTTCCATTAAATGTAAAAAAATCTTTTTCTTCATCTCGCAGAAGGCACGTTCAATTATTTCTATGCGCATAAGTTATGTGTATGGGGTTCGTGTTAGAAAGAATTCCCCCATAAACTCTTCATTTCTAGCACTAAGTACTGGATTCATATATCTTCTAATGGGAACTCCAGAGAAGACCAAATCCAGATTACTGTAAAAATATTGTAATTTACCAGTAACATAAAACAAACTTGTTACAACACTACAAGACACAACATAAGTTAAAGGAAGGTGATGATAGATCACACCCTCTGAGACAGACGTAGGTAGTTTCATGCAACCATAATCACTCACATCCATTGTCTCTACATAGAGGTAGAGAAGTTTAGTAAATACATTTAATGACAAATCACTATTTGATTTATCATGATAATACATTCTTTTATCCACTTGGGTTAATTCTGTAATAGTAGCTTTCTTATTATTCTCATTTACTTGCTCACTTATATTTGTGTTATTCTTATTATTAGTTATCATTAGAACAGGTATTACAAGTGTTAATAACAACCACATCAATATTAATATCGTAATACTACATAGACAACATTTAACACATTGTTGTTTTAGCTTAGATTTCGGATGTTCAGTCACTTTTACTTCTGCCATCCTAGATTTCCAAAATTAATCATACATTTATTTTCTTTCTAATAAGCACGTAAATTCTTCGTGTGGTCCCACACTTCAAAGCTTTCCACCTTTGCCTTTCTTTCAGGGTCCTTGTTTAATGTCTTTAATTGAATTCACCTTTTGTAACAAGGAAAAAAATCTTTACGGTGGTCTCAATTCCCTTTCATCAGATTCCTCAAAACTTCAACTTTCTGGTTCTTCATTAAGATCTAGATTTTCGAAATCTTCAATAATGATATAGGTCCACTCTGGAGCTTTCTACTTGGAACCTTTATTCTTTTTGATGACCTTAATGATTTTTTTCTTGTTTGTTCTTGGTCTGCCTGGCTTGAAACCTCACCTACTTGTTCTAATCTCTTCTCTGGTCTTCTTCTTAGAATGTATCTCAGCCTTTTCACTCCACCTGGCCAACAATCTCCTTTTCTTCTAATTCTTTTGTATAGTCTGGCATTCCTAGGGCTGGGGCCTGACACAAACAATTTTTCAATTTAATGAATGCTTCTTCACTTTTATCATCCCACTCAATCAGATCAGTCATCTCTTTTCGTGTCAACCTTATTTAAGGTTTTGCCAATAATGAAAATCCACGTATCCATTGACGACAGTATCCAACCACTCCCAAAAACATTCGCACTACTATCGTAGTCTTTGGCATGTTCATTTGTCGAATTACTTTCATTCTTTCTGGTGTCACCTTTCTGACTCCTTTCTCTATCTTGTGTCCAAGATATTGAGCTTCCTGTTTACAGAATTGTAATTTGTCTGGGGACACTTTGTGTCCTCCTTCTCCCAAATAGTTCAGTAAAGCTATTGTGTCAGTGACACAAGCTTCTCTCGTCTTTGATGCCACCAATAGGTCATCAATGTACTGAACCAAAACTGAATTTCCTGGCATTACTAATGTCTCTAACCATTTTTTCAGAATCTGGTTAAATATTGACGGACTTTCCGTGTACCCTTGAGGAACTCGGCACCATGCCAAAACACGGTCCTCAAACTGGAAGGCAAACAGATATCTGGGTGCAATGGAATTGAGAAGAATGCATGGCCCAAATCAATTACAGTATACCAATGAGCATCCCATGGTATCTGATAAAGAATTACTGCTGGGTTTGAGACTACAGGACAACAGGGTACCACTATTTTATTGATTTTCCTCAAATCTTGTACTATTCTATATTTACCACTAGGCTAATGATTGGCAAGCTACAAGGACTGCCTAATATTTCCTTCAATATTCCTTGTTCAATCATCTGATCAATTACTTGGGCTACTCCTGTTTTCACTTCTGGGCTCATTTTGTATTGTGGGGTGTTGGGGTATATTGCACCTTCCTTTACCATCACTTTGACAGGATCTACTTCTGCCATTAGACCAACTTCTTTCCCTGTAAAATCCCACACATGTGGCCTCACTGTATCTTTTAGTTCATCAGGCAAGTGTCTTTCAGTAAGAAGTGAAAACATCTCATCCACTTCGGTTCCCTGTTTAGCTAGCATCATTTTGAATGCTACTTCTTTATCCGGTGTTTGAAAAGTTACACCATTAGGCATACAGAAGATGGTGCAATTCATTTTACACAACAAGTCCCTCCCTAATACATTTACTGGACTTGAATCACATACCACATATCGATGCACGTCTCTCAAATTTCCAATGTTCACTTCTATTGGTTTTGTGATCGGGGTCCTAATCTGTTTATTTGATACTCCGACAACTTGGATAGTTTCTCCGAAGAGGGGTAGGTTTAGGATTTCTGCTGTTCTCACAGTAGAACGGGTAGCACCAGTGTCCACTAGGAAAGTGATATAATTTCCCTCTACCTTCCCATCAATAAATGGACCTGACTGATCTACCGCCAAGGATGCGCCAAGCACGCACTCCTCCTCCCCCCTCAGGCACCGTCATTGCACCATTACCAATTCATCTGCATCACTCTGCATCCAATATTGTTGAACAGTCTGTGTATTCTTACCACTTTCTCCTCGGAATCCGGAGTTCACACTGTATCTCTGCACATGTGCATTCACATTGTTGGGCAAAGGAGCTTGAGGCACCTGTAACTGGGGAGAAACTATCTGCTGCTAATGCTGTTGGTTCACAACCACCCCATTCTGTATCTGTGAATTTAAAATTTGATTTGCCCCATTATTCTGTTGAAAGTTTCTACACTCATTCTTCCAATGTCCAAGCTTTCCACACCCATGACAGGGATATTTCTTTCTTGCTTCCTCTCAACTCATTCTTCCTTTTCCTTTGTTCTCATTCAAAACTTGACCACTCTGATTCTGTCCATTCATCTGATTGTCAACTTGAGAAATTGAATTTGCTTCTTGGCGTTCTGCTATCTTCACTTGTGCCCTGTTAGACCTGTCAGCCCTTTGGGTGGTCCCTCCTCATCATTATTTATTTTGTCCCACTTTGCCTCAAACCCTGTTTGAATTTTTCCTTTTTGGGAACCACCAGACTTTTCAGTGTTGCTGCAGATTCAGGGAGCCATTTTACCTACCCCTGAAACTTCTGTCTGAGGGCCTGGAGCACAAAATGGTGGCCACCTGTGACATCACCAGCATCCACTGGAACCTACCAGCACCTTCCAGAACATTCCAGAACCCTGTGACAGTTGGAGGCGGTTTAGAATGTTGGGAAGCTAAGAGAGAGAGTTGGCAGTTGGAGCTGGCAGTTGGCACCTGACTGGTGAAGAGTGAGCAGCACAAACTTGAAGGAGGAAGGAGTGAAGCAGCAGGGGTGGAAACTTGTGCCTGGAGTGGGGTCCATAAACCCACCCTTGATACTAGTCCCTACTGACGGAGCCCAGCCTAGAGCCCTGTGTGGGAAGAAGTCAGAAAAACCATCCTGAGGACCTGGACAGCAGGAACAGGCCTTAGAAACAAGAGAACAGCAAGATCCTGACCTGGAAGCTGGTTTCCCTGAAGTCCGACGTCGAGTAGCCTAAGACCTGGAGTCCGAGGTGGAGAAGCGGCGCTGACTGGAAAAGCAGACGTCGTACCCGGAGCCGCCAGAGGTCGAGAGAGGGCGCCGTCAGAGGTCGTGAGGAATACCAGAGGTCGAGGAGGAAGTCACCCGAGGTCGAGTGAGCGGCGTCATCGGAGGAGTGAAGTCCGCCCTCCGGAGTCGTCGGAGACCGAGGTGAAGGGTAACGGAGGTCGGGAGTGAGGATCGCACTCCGGAGTCGCCGGAACCTGTGAGAATCGTGCCGGAGGTCGGGAGTGGAGGTCGCACTCCGGAGTCGCCGGAAACCTGTGAGGAGCACCGGAGGTCGGGAGCGAGGATCGCACTCCGGAGCCGCCGGAAGTCGACATCGAGGCAAGGCCGGCCGACGTCATCGAAGCCGAGGTCGCCATCGGACCGGAGCCGCCCGAAGTCGACATCGAGTAAGACTGCCCGACGCCATCGAATCGGAGGTCGAGATCGAACCGAGGCCGCTGACATCGAGACCGGATCCGCCTGCCGGCGTCGTCAAAGAACTGACATTGTGCCGAGGCCGCCGACATCGAACCGGAACCGCCTCACGGCATCGATACGACTCCAGCGGCGTCGGAGCATCAGAAAAAGGGCAGTAAGTGGAGTAGAGGGCGCCTAAGGCCCTGTGGAGACCTGAGAGACTGCTCTAAGGGGCTAGGGAGGTGGTGGAACCAACCTGACTGTGCCAGGGATGAACTGGGACTAATCTAGAAAGGCTGTGTGGAGAGAGAGAGCCAGGTCTCTGGTATTTTCCCCCTTTATCTACCTCAGTTTAGGCCTCAGCCTTGACCAAGCCAGGGAGTAGACACCCCCAAGCCTTCCACATCCCCACAAGCTGTGCCTGGGCCAAATCAGCCCTTAGGAATCAAAAGTGATCTGTTTCCATGAGTGTCACTGTCAGCTTTTAAGTATTTATTAGGGGCACTGTATTTATTGTATTTAACCTATTTATTGTTCCACTGTATTTATTGGTCCACAGTATTTATTGATGCACAATATTTATTGGTTACAGTATTTATTGCCTCAGAATATTTAATTGCCTGTCTGTATTGCACTTTTATTTATGCCTTCAGTATTTATGATCACCCCTATTTATTGAATCATTAAGCCAGTATTTATTAGTCCTGCACTTTCTAAAAAGTTTGTATATTGTGATTGTTATTTATTTTCTCCAATCAGCAACTAAGAGAAAAAGCAGATAAAGAAAGTTATTTTCATAATTTTTACGGTGTAGAGTCGTTTTTGGAACGGATGCACGCATGGTTATTGTTTGGGTATGTTGTATGCTTAGCACGGAGCCTGATTCCTGACCACTCGAGCCAAGCTACCACAGTGTGTCCGGAAGTCCACCACCACCCCTTCTAGTGTGGGAGTGGGTTTCCAACATAAATTGGTGTTCAGTGGTGGGATAGAGCTGTGCCTACGCATACTCAACAATAACTGTGGGTAGTCCATAGGCCTACACCGGGAGTTTTCTCAAGAGCGGCCTTCCTAATTGTGGGTTTTTGTTTTTTCCAAATTTACTCTGGTGGTGGGAGGAGGTATTATTAAAGGTACCCCCCTGCATAGTTACTGCACAAAACCTGTCCTCTAACCTGAGTGGGCAAGATGGAGTTTGTACTAGAAAATCTAGAAACGTACACTGTGGCCCAACTCAGGGAGTTTTGCCAGCGGGAGGGGGTGTACTGTCCCCCAGGAGCAAAGAAGGGTGCACTCCAAACCAGCTTAAGGGCTTGGGGGGAGGCACGCCGAGAAAGCAAGGCTGAGGAGGAAGACAGGGATGGAGAGCCTGACCCCGAGGGGGCTGAGATGTACCAACCGGAGGTGGGGAACCTGTCAGCAGGGCCCAGAACCATTTCTAGGAAGGGCAGCAGTGCCTCTAGCGGTGGCTTGTCTGAGGTGGAGTTAACAGACCGGAGGGAGAAAAGACAGCTCACATGGGACTTAGCAAGGCTGGAAAAGGAGAAGGAGGAGCAGAGGATGGCCCATGAATTACGACTGAAAGAAATAGATCTTCAGATCTTGAGAATCGGGGCACAACCTGTTCCTAATGGTGGCAGCCAAACCCAAGAGATCACCAGGGAACCTAAACCATACCTGCCAAAGGACATAGTAGCTAGCTATGGAGTGGGCGACGATATCGCCAAGTGGCTAGCGGCCTATGAGGTCTCATTGAGGGCCCATGGGGTTCCAGAGAAGTACTGGGGAGGGGGATTGTACAAGTACATGCCTCCAGTGGGTAGGGATGCTTTATTGGCCCTCGAGGAGGATGAGCAGACCCACTACCCCACCATGAAACTGGCGCTCATCAGAAAGTTTGGACTAACACCTGAAAAGTACAGACAGAAGTTCAGGGGTAGTCACAAACTGGGCACGCAGAATTGGGTGGACTTCCTGGACTATGCGAAGAAGGCAATGGAAGGTTGGATTCAGGGCAGTGAAGTGAGGAACTACGAGGGGTTGTTTGACCTGGTACTGAAGGAACACCTGCTCGAGAAATGTTTCCCTGAACTGCGGCAACACCTGGTGGATAGCAAGCTGACCAGTCCCCGGAAGCTTGCTGAGGAGGCGGACATTTGGGCTAGTACCCGGGTGTCTACAAGGGGGACTGGAGGGGATACTCAAAAGGCCGGACAGGGCGCCCCCCAGAAGAAAGAGGGAGGGGAAAAGAAAAAGGAGTTCTCCAAAGGCCCCCAAAATAACTTCCAAGGGAAGGGAACAGGATTCACCCCTAAGGCTAACCCGCCCCGAAACCCTAATCCTGGCCAGAGTCAGCAGCCCAGGGTTGTCCATTGCTATGAGTGCGGTGGCGTTGGACACTATAAAGGAGATCCGAAGTGCTTGAAACGACCACCCCCTCCCACTGGAGGAAAGACCCCCGGTGTAGCTAGTGCAGTGCTCGGGGAGGAGATGCCCTTAACTAAGGGAAGGGAGTGGGCGGGTGTCACTTTAGTGTCCCTGGGAGAACGGGAGATGGTTCCTAAGATCCAGGTGCCCGCAAATACCGCAAAGTATGGGCAATGGGTCACCATCAACGGCCAAAGAGGGGAGGCTCTGAGAGACACAGGAGCCAGTATGACTATGGTGCGTAGCCAACTGGTGTCTCCAGAGCAGGTAATTCCCGATGTACTCCACCCAGCCGCGATGGCTGACGGCAGAACAGGCCACTATCCAGTGGCCGAGGTTCCCTTTGAATGGGGGGGGGTTGCAGGTTCACTTCGAGTTGCCGTAAGCCCTGCCGTGCCAGTCGATTGTCTGCTGGGGAATGACATGGAGCACAACGCTTGGAAGGAGGTGGAATACCGGACTCACACCGAGATGCTGGGTACACCTGTTTGGGCCTGTGTTAGCACAAGGTCTGCGACTACCCGAAGAGGGAGTTCGTTTCGGCTGGAGCCTGGAACAAAGGCCCAGCCAGCTGCCAGTCAAGGGAAGAACCGAGGGCAGGAGGAGCCTGCCTCGGCGTCCCCACCCCGTAGGACGGATAGGCCACCGGAGGTGGTGGACCAGGAGTCTGCGGTGGGGGACGTTACCAACCTGGAGGACCTACCCATCCCGGCCGAGTGGCATGTGGAGGGAGGCCCGTCCAGGGAGGAATTCTGCCAGGGCCAGAGGGAGTGCCCTACCCTTGAGGGGCTGAGGCGACAGGCCGAAGCCCAGGCAGCAGGGAACGTTGAAGGGAACTACAGTGTTTACTGGGAGGATGGCCTCCTCTACAGTGAACCCAAGGCACCCCTACACGGATCGTCACGAGCCTTGGTAGTTCCTCAACGTTATCGAGCCTTCCTTCTGGAGTTGGCTCACGAGATACCATTGGCAGGACACCTGGGGCAAGACAAGACCTTCGCCCGTCTTGTCCCACACTTTTATTGGCCTCAGATGAAAGTGTCGTCCGATACCTACTGCCGGACATGTGTGTCTTGCCAAGCCAGTGGGAAAACAGGGGTGAAGCTGAAAGCTCCCCTGGAACCACTTCCTGTCGTTAGCACCCCCTTTGAAAGGGTGGGCATCGACATTGTGGGTCCATTAGATCCGCCGACTACAGCTGGTCACAGGTTTATCCTGGTTCTGGTGGATCATGCCACACGGTACCCAGAGGCAATACCTCTGAGGACCATAACAGCACCTGTTGTGGCAAGGGCCCTGATGGGAATCTTTACCCGAGTGGGTTTTCCCAAGGAAGTTGTGTCCGACAGGGGGACCAACTTCATGTCAGCGTATATGCGGGCGATGTGGAAGGAGTGTGGAGTGACATACCGGTTCACCACTCCTTACCACCCCCAGACAAATGGTCTGGTGGAGAGGTTTAATAAAACCTTGAAGGGCATGATCAGAAGTCTGCCTGAAAGCCTGCGGAGGAAATGGGACGTCCTCCTACCCTGTTTACTTTTTTCCTACAGGGAAGTGCCACAGAAGGGAGTGGGCTTCAGCCCCTTTGAGCTTCTGTATGGGCACCCTGTACGTGGACCTCTCAACCTGGTGAGAGACGGATGGGAAAGAACTCCCAGAAAGCTTCCCCAGGATGTGGTGAGCTACATGCTGGCCTTCCGGAGCCAAATGGCTAAGTTGTGGAAGCAAGCTTCTGACAACTTGGAAGCCAGCCAAGCAGTGATGAAGGCGTGGTATGACCACAATGCTCACCCGGTGGAGTTGGAGCCTGGCCAGAAGGTGTGGGTGATCGAACCAGGAGAGCTTAGTGCCCTCCAGGATCGCTGGTCAGGACCCTTTGAGGTGTTGGAGAAGAAGGGTAAGGCTACCTACTTGGTGGACCTGAAGACCCCTCGTCAGCCCCTGCGGGTGCTGCATGCCAACCGCCTCAAACCCCACCACGAGAGGCCCGAAGTCATCTTGATGATGGTGACTGACGGAGGAGAGGACGTGGAAAGCGAGCCTCTCCCTGATCTGTTTGCGTCTCAAGAGAAGGATGGGTCGGTGGAGGGAGTGATTCTCTCCCCATCTCTAACTCCTGAACAGCAGGAGGACTGTCGCCAGGTCCTGGGGCAGTACTCCTCGTTGTTCTCCCTTGTCCCGGGTAGGACTCACCTGTGCGTCCATGACGTGGACACAGGAGACAGCCCACCTGTGAAGTCCAAGATCTACCGGATGTCAGACAAGGTGAAGGCCAGCATTCATAGTGAAGTCACTAAGATGCTGGAGCTAGGAGTGATCGAACCTTCTAGCAGCCCCTGGTCCAGTCCGGTGGTGTTAGTACCAAAAGCTGCACCACCGGGTGCCCAACCAGAACTGAGGTTCTGTGTGGACTATCGGGGACTGAATTCAGTGACCAAAACTGATGCTCATCCGATCCCTAGGGCGGATGAATTGATTGACCGGCTGGGAGCTGCCCAATATCTAAGTACCTTTGACCTTACTTCAGGGTACTGGCAGATCTCTTTGACTGATGGAGCGAGGGAAAGGTCAGCCTTCTCCACGCCCAATGGCCACTACCAGTTCTGTGTGATGCCCTTTGGGCTCAAGAACGCACCTGCCACGTTTCAGCGCCTGGTAAACCAGATCCTCACCGGAATGGAGAGTTTCTCTGCTGCTTATCTGGATGACATAGCCGTCTTCAGTAACAGCTGGGAGGATCACTTGCGTCACCTGCAAGCTGTTCTCCAGGCCCTGAGACAAGCTGGATTGACGATCAAGGCCAGCAAGTGCCAGATCGGGCAGGGGTCGGTAGTGTACCTTGGACACTTGGTGGGTAGGGGAGCGGTGCAACCCCTCCAGGCGAAGATCGAGGCCATCATGGCCTGGGAACCCCCCAAGACACAGACTGAGGTCCGAGCATTTTTGGGCCTCACGGGATACTACCGCCGCTTCGTGAAGGGGTACGGTACCATCGTAACCCCCCTCACGGAGCTCACGTCCAAGAAACAACCTCGACGGGTAGTCTGGACGGAGGCTTGTCAGCAAGCCTTTGAGAGATTGAAGAAAGCCATGTGCGAGGCCCCGGTCTTAAGGGCCCCAGACTTTTCCAAGGAGTTCATTGTCCAGACAGATGCATCAGAACATGGCATTGGGGCAGTGTTATCGCAACTCAACGAAGAGGGTCTGGATCAACCCGTGGTCTTCCTATCCCGGAGACTACTTCCCAGGGAACAGAAGTGGAGTGCAATAGAGCGTGAAGCCTTTGCAGTGGTATGGGCTCTGAAGAAGTTGCGGCCATACCTGTTTGGCTCGCACTTCCTAGTTCAGACCGACCACAGACCCCTTCGTTGGCTGATGCAAATGAAGGGGGAGAATCCCAAGTTGTTGAGGTGGTCTATTTCCCTACAGGGGATGGACTTTCAGGTGGAACATCGGCCTGGAGTGGACCACGCCAATGCAGACGGTCTCTCAAGGTATTTCCGCCTTAGTGATGAGAACTCCCAAGGGGTTGGGTAGCTCTCCCCACTTTCAGCTGGGGGGGACGCGTGTTAGACCTGTCAGCCCTTTGGGTGGTCCCTCCTCATCATTATTTATTTTGTCCCACTTTTGCCTCAAACCCTGTTTGAATTTTTCCTTTTTGGGAACCACCAGACTTTTCAGTGTTGCTGCAGATTCAGGGAGCCATTTTACCTACCCCTGAAACTTCTGTCTGAGGGCCTGGAGCACAAAATGGTGGCCACCTGTGACATCACCAGCATCCACTGGAACCTACCAGCACCTTCCAGAACATTCCAGAACCCTGTGACAGTTGGAGGCGGTTTAGAATGTTGGGAAGCTAAGAGAGAGAGTTGGCAGTTGGAGCTGGCAGTTGGCACCTGACTGGTGAAGAGTGAGCAGCACAAACTTGAAGGAGGAAGGAGTGAAGCAGCAGGGGTGGAAACTTGTGCCTGGAGTGGGGTCCATAAACCCACCCTTGATACTAGTCCCTACTGACGGAGCCCAGCCTAGAGCCCTGTGTGGGAAGAAGTCAGAAAAACCATCCTGAGGACCTGGACAGCAGGAACAGGCCTTAGAAACAAGAGAACAGCAAGATCCTGACCTGGAAGCTGGTTTCCCTGAAGTCCGACGTCGAGTAGCCTAAGACCTGGAGTCCGAGGTGGAGAAGCGGCGCTGACTGGAAAAGCAGACTTCGTACCCGGAGCCGCCAGAGGTCGAGAGAGGGCGCCGTCAGAGGTCGTGAGGAATACCAGAGGTCGAGGAGGAAGTCACCCGAGGTCGAGTGAGCGGCGTCATCGGAGGAGTGAAGTCCGCCCTCCGGAGTCGTCGGAGACCGAGGTGAAGGGTAACGATGGTCGGGAGTGAGGATCGCACTCCGGAGTCGCCGGAACCTGTGAGAATCGTGCCGGAGGTCGGGAGTGGAGGTCGCACTCCGGAGTCGCCGGAAACCTGTGAGGAGCACCGGAGGTCGGGAGCGAGGATCGCACTCCGGAGCCGCCGGAAGTCGACATCGAGGCAAGGCCGGCCGACGTCATCGAAGCCGAGGTCGCCATCGGACCGGAGCCGCCCGAAGTCGACATCGAGTAAGACTGCCCGACGCCATCGAATCGGAGGTCGAGATCGAACCGAGGCCGCTGACATCGAGACCGGATCCGCCTGCCGGCGTCGTCAAAGAACTGACATTGTGCCGAGGCCGCCGACATCGAACCGGAACCGCCTCACGGCATCGATACGACTCCAGCGGCGTCGGAGCATCAGAAAAAGGGCAGTAAGTGGAGTAGAGGGCGCCTAAGGCCCTGTGGAGACCTGAGAGACTGCTCTAAGGGGCTAGGGAGGTGGTGGAACCAACCTGACTGTGCCAGGGATGAACTGGGACTAATCTAGAAAGGCTGTGTGGAGAGAGAGAGCCAGGTCTCTGGTATTTTCCCCCTTTATCTACCTCAGTTTAGGCCTCAGCCTTGACCAAGCCAGGGAGTAGACACCCCCAAGCCTTCCACATCCCCACAAGCTGTGCCTGGGCCAAATCAGCCCTTAGGAATCAAAAGTGATCTGTTTCCATGAGTGTCACTGTCAGCTTTTAAATATTTATTAGGGGCACTGTATTTATTGTATTTAACCTATTTATTGTTCCACTGTATTTATTGGTCCACAGTATTTATTGATGCACAATATTTATTGGTTACAGTATTTATTGCCTCAGAATATTTAATTGCCTGTCTGTATTGCACTTTTATTTATGCCTTCAGTATTTATGATCACCCCTATTTATTGAATCATTAAGCCAGTATTTATTAGTCCTGCACTTTCTAAAAAGTTTGTATATTGTGATTGTTATTTATTTTCTCCAATCAGCAACTAAGAGAAAAAGCAGATAAAGAAAGTTATTTTCATAATTTTTACGGTGTAGAGTCGTTTTTGGAACGGATGCACGCATGGTTATTGTTTGGGTATGTTGTATGCTTAGCACGGAGCCTGATTCCTGACCACTCGAGCCAAGCTACCACAGTGTGTCCGGAAGTCCACCACCACCCCTTCTAGTGTGGGAGTGGGTTTCCAACATGCCCACATCATTTTCTCCTTCAACTTTTTATGCTTTGCATCAATGTCATCACTGCAGTATTTTGCATACTTCAGCATGTCATCGATTGGCTTGCTTTGGCAACAAAGCATATGTTGCTGAATCATCTGACTAATTTCAGATCTTAGTCCATAGACAAATCTATATACAAAATGTCCCATATCTTTATCACCAATGTTCTCAAATCCACTATACTCTTTAAACACCTTTAGTAATCTCTCATAATATGCATGCACCGACTCCTTAGGTTCCTGAGTTGTTCTGTCTATTTAAATCCAATCAGTTTCTTTAGGGGGAATTTTCAGTTTCAGAAAAGTAATCACTTGATTGTATTTTTTCATTACTTCCTCTGAAGGTGCTCCTGTTCTCGCATCTCTAGGATATTCTTTGGTGGGCCAATCAACTGTAATCGTACATTCAGTCTACAAATCTGTTGGCACCACTATATCAAATATACCATCTAGATCTTTCAACAAAACCTTTGATACCTTGACAAATCTCTCCACTTGTTTATACCATTCAATGGGTTTCTCTCTCAACCTTGGAGAGTCATTTGTAAAAGACAAAATATCATGTCTGCTCCATGGAACATGAACATATCCTCCACCTGAAACTTCTCTCATTGGACACATATTTTCAACCTGTTCCACTTCTCTCATTTGAAATGCAGATAACTCTTTAACAATTACCTCCTCTCATTCTTAGACCATCTGCTTCTCCAACGATCTACATCTCCCTATTTCTTCAAAAGATGTATCAATTCCTTTATTTGCTGTCTCCTTCCTGATGCATTCAAGCTCTCTAAGGGCCAAATGTAGGTAGCATACAATTTACCACTTCTTAAATACCGAACTTTACCGATTCGGTATTTAAAAAGTGGTAACTTGTATGTAGGTAATCATTCGGTAAATATTACCGAATCGGAGAAATTCGGTAATTACCGAATTGGTATTTGTCGATTTGGTAATGAGGCATACCTTCCCATTGATTCCTAAGGGCCTGGAGGCCCATAGGAATCAATGGGAAGGTATGCCTCATTACCGAATCGGTAAATACCGATTCGGTAATGGGGGGAGTAAATTCAAGGGTGGCAGGGTGTCACATTGACACCCTGTTGCACCCCTGATTCCTGCATGTGTGCACATGTGGCAGACATACATGCCCTAAGGGCATGTATGTCTGCCACATGGCACTCTTTTTTCAGCAAAATATTGCTTTTTGCAATGTATTCGGTATTTAACACCAACCTATATTTGGTGTTAAATACCGAATTTCAATTCCCTCACAACACTCATTAGAGTGTTACCTACATCTCCTTTCAGGATTCGGTATTTACCGAATCGGTAAAATTACCGATTCGGTAATTTTACCGATTCGGTAAATTACCGAATCCTGAAACATGCCCCCTACATAGCAAATGCCAAAATACCGGTCGGTAACGGGATAATTACCGAAAATCGGCCGTTATCGACCGGTATTTGGCTTCCTACATATGGCCCTAAATCTTTTTTCAGTAAATTCTTCTCTATAGTGCTTCTGTAGTACTTTTGATTTTTCTATATTTATTCCAAATTCTAAAGCCACTTCCGCTATTTTCTCATGTAAATTCCGTGCCCTACATGTTATACTTTTACATAGAAATTACAACTCTTCATCTTCATAGGAGCTAAATCTATCAAGGCCTAGTGTTCCAATGATCATTTCTTCCAAGTCCACCTTTAACTTACCTACATCCATATTCTTTTGTTTCTTCTTTTCTAATTCTTTCACCCATTCTTCTAGATCTTTAGGAGAAAATCCAGTTGAACTCCCTGCCACTGAAGTGACAATTGGTACTTTTCTGTTCAAAACTCTTTTTGGGGTTTCTGTCATAGCCTCAATATTTGGTAGATCCATTAATGAAACATTCAACTCGCACTCACTAATTTCAGCATCTATCATAACTATTTCCTTTCAGGCCCTATTCTGAGAAGATGCTGCAGTGTGGGATTTTGGTGCACCTCGTTTGTCACCATACAATGGGATCACAGGACCAATCGTTACTGGTACTGTCAATGCTTCTGCATTTAGGCCTAACTGATTTATCTTCTGAATTGTCTCCTCTTTAGTTGTGTTCAATGTCTCCCTTTCTTTTTCTTGCGATGCTCGAATGACTGTTGGATCATAAAGAACTTGTGTAACCAATGGAATTCCTATCATGGGGGCACTTGGAGTGGTATCCTTAGCACTTTCCTGACAAGGCGAAGGTCTCTTCATCAAAATGTCCTCTAATAACTCCTCATCCGATTCATTACACCCTATCCCTGTCGTACCCATATGTTTCGTCTTCTCCTTGCTTTTACTCCCTTCTTGATCATCAGCTACTAATACTGGATATAAACCTTCAGTCACTACAGCCCTTCTCCATCTTTTCAACAGATCGCCTCGTGTATCACATGGATATCTGGGTAAAAATCCTCTATTGTTTCTCACACCTCCTCTATATTTCTCGTGCTCAAATGCCTCAACTTCCCATTTATCCAAAGCCTCATACTGTGTCAACCTTGGATTAGGTTCCAATGTATTCGCCCTGTTTCTCAAATTCTGAAGAACTCTTACATTAAAAGTACCATGTTCGGGAAAAGCTAAAACACCATCATCTTTCGTATATTCCACCCAATTCTCCAGCCATACAGACGTATGATTTCCACTTTCCATCATCATATAGGATGCCGGTGTATGAGGAGGTGGCATAAGAATTCCCTCCCTAGTCATTACACGCTTATCCTTCTTAAAGAAATTCTTGATCTTGTTAATCAACTTCATTTTTCTTTTTTCTTTTATTTAACTCACTCGACAATTCAAACTCTTCCGTATTTTCACTAAACTTATTATTCAGCTCTCGTCAAATGCTTGTGCGACTCACACCAACAATCCAATCAGAGTTTACTATGTATTTTCGTCTTCGCCCAATACCAGCACACTACCGATCTATTGACCAATCAGACTTTTCAACACACCTTCTTGTCTGAACAATGCCAGCGCGGCTCTTGTGACGTCAGTATTACTCCTACTACTGACACTCCCTTTACAATTTGCAGTGTTCTCTCGCCCGCTGCTTCGCCCAATACCAGCGCGGATTTCTGTGACATCAGTACAGCTCCTGCCACTGACCCTCCCTTCACAAGGTAATACAACAATTTCTGTTTTCGTCTTTTCATTATAAAATTCTTGTTAGTAACAACGTAAAAACAGCGCTACTCTGTCTGCTCCACTAAACCGAAGATAGTTTCTTTAGGCGCCACAAAAGAAAATTCCTTCCAGTCACTGCGAGTCAAAACCCCTGTTTACTCTTCACTCAAGCTCGGGGAGGACCTGCTTTTCCTCTAGGGATACTCCTCCTTTGAGTAAGGCCAAAGTTTCACAGGCGGGCCCTCTGCTGTCATGCAAACTCTATTCTTATACACTGTAGTCCCTAATGTAATACTACCAGCCCTCCGTAGCTTCTCCGTATTACGACAACAGACGAGTAACCTTCTGCAGTGTGACTTCCATTTATCACACTCTTCTAAATTCCATTCCCGGTATTCCCAGGTATCTCTGTACCTGTACTTCCAGACAACATAAAACGCGACACTAACGTTTAGTGTTAAACGTATAGTCAATTAGTCAAAACAATTGTCAATAATCAATAATCACCAAACTAATCGATAATAACCATCATTCTGCTACCAGAAAAACGAATCCAGCGAAAGGCCAGGATAAACTTTTCCACACATTAACATATGTCTTACAATGGCCCCATAAACACATTTAGATTTCCTGAATATTTTGCTGGGGTTCAAGTTTTATTTCTCTTTGATCTAAATTAGTCTGTGCTTAACTAATCTTCACAGATCAACACTATTCTTTTGGTCAATGGACCATTACTCGAGTAGTTGATGGTGATATTAACAAATTCATTAATTAACTTATAACTTTATAGTAAAATAATCACAGACTCCAAGTAAGATTCAATATATTTTATCTAATAATTCAATCAAAAATGAACGCTCATTTGTACAGATTCACAGTGCAATCTCCATGAACTTTCATGGGAGAGAAAGATTCAGTTATCAAATTTCATTCAAAAGACAGACTCTTTAAACAAACTCAAATGCATTAAGAGTGATAGATGAAGAGACAAAAGACACAATAATCTATACTTTGCAACCAATATTTGAAATTTAAGGAAGAGTGATTGTTACCAGAATAAACAGGGAAAACAACCCCTGGCCAAAAGGATTGATGAAGGTCACCTGATTAAGAGTCAGGAGACAAAGACTTGAGGACAGGTGCAGGATAGGATGATACTTACTATTCTTCTCTAGAAACCCGACGCACCGGAGCGCATCCCTCTCTTACACTTTCTCCATCCTTGATATTCTTCCGCAATTCTTCAATTTAATCTGGCTCTCTCACAGTATTGAATCTTCCCAGTCTGTTCTTCTCTTGCCTATTCCTCACTCAGCATCAACGATTCTTCTCAGCAGCAGCGCAGCTCTCATCATCTCAACACTCAGTAACCTTAAGTCACTCAAATTATACCCTTTAATTTTGCATGTCCCACCCTCACAAGTTGCAAATGTCTGTGAATCCTGAACTGCGATTGGGCCAGAGCAGGAGATCATCACCTCATGCGGTCATACCAAAATCCTTAACTAATTCTTTGTTTAATAAACCCTTCCCACCTAATTTATTCACTTTTCATGACTCTTCCTGTTCCCATACATCTCACACAGTAGATAGATACAAATTTTATATAATTTCTTCAGTTGAGGATCTTTTCTCAAGCTCTCATCCTTGGGTTTTGGCCGACGACTAATGTCCCGGTCAGCGGGTCACTCTCGGTCTTCACTGCGCAGACTCAACTTTCATTACGTTTCACTCGCCATATTTCTTTCGACTTAGCATATCGGGCCCAAAACGTACACTATTGACAAAAGAATCATAAACAAATGTTACTTTCTCAAATATGTCATTATCACTGTTTATCTCCCCCTTCTATTCTATCCCATGTTATTTTCTTCTTTGTTATGCAAAGCGTTAGCAGCAAAAAACTTCTTTCAAGATCCGGGCAAGCATGGGCCAGACATGCGGTACTTCTAAGCGTTTAGCGCTGTTTTTAAAACAGCGTTTAGCGCTGTTTTTAAAAACAAGAATTTTCCCGTTTTTCTATTTGCTTTGGTGTTCATTTGTTTCCCCTGATTTTACTTGTACTACTACCCTCTTACCCGCACTATAAAAAATCTGCATCTACACCGCTGCTTTGCGGATTACTTCATTGGGGAAGCGTGGGTGATTCTCTGGCGGACATCTTTGTTTGGGAACTGACCGGGGAATATTGGGCGCCATTTTGGGGGAGTAGGCGGGCAGTGCAGGCATCGACGCTGCACTTAAGCTGGGCAGTTGCATGCGTCAGCCGGTTAAGCTGACAGCACCACCACTTGCCTCAGACTCGTAAGCGTTTAGCGCTGTTTTTAAAAACAAGAATTTTCCCGTTTTTCTATTTGCTTTGGTGTTCATTTGTTTCCCCTGATTTTACTTGTACTACTACCCTCTTACCCGCACTATAAAAAATCTGCATCTACACCGCTGCTTTGCGGATTACTTCATTGGGGAAGCGTGGGTGATTCTCTGGCGGACATCTTTGTTTGGGAACTGACCGGGGAATATTGGGCGCCATTTTGGGGGAGTAGGCGGGCAGTGCAGGCATCGACGCTGCACTTAAGCTGGGCAGTTGCATGCATCAGCCGGTTAAGCTGACAGCACCACCACTTGCCTCAGACTCGTAAGCGTTTAGCGCTGTTTTTAAAAACAAGAATTTTCCCGTTTTTCTATTTGCTTTGGTGTTCATTTGTTTCCCCTGATTTTACTTGTACTACTACCCTCTTACCCGCACTATAAAAAATCTGCATCTACACCGCTGCTTTGCGGATTACTTCATTGGGGAAGCGTGGGTGATTCTCTGGCGGACATCTTTGTTTGGGAACTGACCGGGGAATATTGGGCGCCATTTTGGGGGAGTAGGCGGGCAGTGCAGGCATCGACGCTGCATTTAACCCGGCCATTTGCACGCGCAGCGGTAACGCGCAGTGGTGTGCGCCCTCCCTGCGCCGGAGTCGCGCCAGAGTCCTGCTCGTCCGCGCCTCGGCTGGGCCCGGCTAGGCTTCGCAGAATACTGACCATGCTTACCGCTACTATTTTACGTAGCTATAGAAGCAGGGTGAGTCCTTGTGGTCACGCTGCCCTGGACCCTCTATCCGGTCCTGTGCACTGTGCTGGATGTAATTTCGAGCTCCCAACTCCCATGCCTATCAGGGCCTTACTGCCCCCACTAGGCGTTACTAACTCTGCAACCTGCACCCCGCTCTCTCATCGCCCAACCACTTTTAAAATATTACACCTAAATGTGAGGTCCCTTGTGTGTCACTACTTTGATGTGTTCACCCTGCTCACCGACGAACAACCAGATATACTGTTCCTAACAGAAACTTGGTTACATGATAATGCCACGGCGGCGATCAATCTTGCCTTGCCTACGGACTACACTATGTTCACCTTACACCGTAATTCGAGAGGTGGAGGGATTGCGGCTGTGGTAAAAACATGTTATCCCTGTCTATGGAATGCCTTAAATATAGCGGGCTGTGAAAGCGCTCACTTCACAATTTCGATGACCTCTCAGTTCACTTTCTCTGGTCTGGTCATTTATAGACCTCCCGGTCCTGACGACGCCTTTCGTTCAGCTCTTCCAGAGGTAGTTTCTTCCCTAGCCCTTAGATCAGCTAATTTCAGCATAATAGGCGATCTGAATCTGCATATGGATGCTCCTCGATCCTCTGCGGTGTGCAGCTTTCTCACAGATCTGGAGGCATTAGGACTACATCAGTTAATTGGTGGTCCTACCCATGTAGGGGGTCATACTTTGGACCCCTTCCTGACGAATCTGGACAACACTAAAGCACTTTCACCTAAACCTATCAGTTGGACAGATCACCATCTGATTGACATTCGGATCAACTTGACAGCTCCACCTTTTAGAAATGTTGCACCTCTTGTTTTTAAACGACCTTGGAGGAATTTGAACCTGGAGGATTTTCATCAGCTCCTATCACAACATCCACCAGAGCTCTCCACTGAGGTTTCATCCGGGTATGATTCCTTTTGCAATTGGCTGACCCAGGCCTTAGACATTTTAATACCAGCAGGCTGGAGTAAGACCAGGCCTGGCCATTCTAGCCCATGGTATGATGAATCTCTTAGGCTCCTTAAGGTCACCTGTAAAAGGGCAGAAAGAGCCTGGCGCAAGGCCTATGACCCTATTTTAAAACAGGGGTATTTGGCCAGCATTAAGTTATACCATCGGGCCATTTGCAAAGCACGTGCCTCCTTCTACTCCTCGGAATTTAGGAACAGTTCTAACCCCACCAAACTAATCTTTAAGGTTCTTAAGGGTTTAACCACTAGGAAACCCACTGCACCGGGGAATGGCTCTCAGGCCCTTTGTGAAGAGCTGGCTTCCTTTTTTGTGGATAAAGTGGATACTATCTACAGATCCTTTCCTCCCCTCACTACTCCCACTGACAATGTTAAAGCTATGAATGTCATCACCAACCCACTGGTAGTGCTTCCTGCTCCATCTCAGGAAGAATTCGACTCTCTGGTGGTGAGGGTCAAATCGGGTTCTCCTATGGACCCTCTGAGACCAGCACAATTCAGGGAATCTGCTGAGCTCTGTCTTCCGTTTCTCCACAATTTAATTAAGCTATCTCTGAGTACTGGGACGGTGCCTATCCTATGGAAGCAAGCTATAGTTATGCCAATCCTGAAAAAGGCTACACTAGATCCAGCAAAGCCGGAACATTATCGGCCCATTTCCTTGCTTCCGTGGGCCTCTAAAATTACTGAGGCTCACGTTAACAATATTCTATCTGCCCACCTTCAACAAACAGGTACCCTCCATCCTTCCCAGAATGGCTTCAGAGCAGGCCATAGCACTGAGACAGCTCTGGTGGCGGCACTGATCCTTTTGGATCTCAGTGCCGCCTTTGACACTGTTTCACATCCTATTCTGCTTCAGAGACTCAGAGAAGCCGGAGTAGAGGGCACGGCGCTGGACTGGTTTCGCTCATTCTTGACTGAGCTTACTTTTAAAGTGCGTACTCCCCCATATGAGTCTTCTCCCCGCTCCATTTCTCAAGGAGTTCCACAGGGCTCAGCTCTTAGCCCGACCCTGTTTAATCTGTACGTTAGACCATTGATGGAGGTGGCCAATAAATGGGGTTTAACCATAGTGTCATATGCTGATGACATGCAATTAGCGGTCACTCTAAACGGGAACACTACACTGGACGCCTCCAACTTTCAAAGCGCCCTTAGGGAGGTGGCAGGTTGGATGACCGATAACCGTCTCCAACTCAATGCCACTAAAACTGAAGTCCTGGTGTTGGGCAAAGAAACTCATCTCTGGGGAGACGACTGGTGGCCATCGGAGCTAGGTCCTACTCCTACGCCAGCAACTCAGGTGAAAAATCTTGGGGTCTTGCTCGACGCCAATCTTTCATTCATACCCCATACAAAGAAAGTGGCGGGCACCTGCTATGGCGTTCTTCAAAGCTTTAGGCCTATTTTTAAATTCTTCGATGCCCCCACTAGCAACTTATAATGCAGGCAATGATTCTTTCCAGATTGGATTATGCCAGTGGCCTTCTATTGGGCACTAACCAAGCAGAGCTCACACGCCTTCAGCATGTGCAGAACGCGGCCGCCCGTATGCTGATTGGTTTGCCTAAGTTTTGCTCGGCTAGGCGTTCTATTTCCGATCTACATTGGTTGCCCGTCAGGCAGAGAATAAAATTCAAAGTGCTGTGCCTGACTTTTAAGATTCTAAAGTTTGCCTCCCCTCCCATTCTAGCCCAGACCATCTCCCTCTACACCCCTGCTAGAGCACTTCGCTCAGCGGGTCAATTTCTAGCTAAGGTTCCTCGCTTTAAAAGAGCCAGAATGGGCGGCCGCTCGTTTGGTGTTCTGGCGGCTGGCCTCTGGAATACACTGCCTGTCAGTATTCGGTCTATGTCAAATCTCCTCTTCAGGAAAGCCGTGAAAACATTTTTGTTTCCCGAGGCTTAGTGGTCATGACTGGTTTGTGTTATCAGTTGTTGTGTTGCTTGTCCTTTACAGCGCCGGGACGCCGCTTGGCAGGGGCATCTGTGCGCTTTACAAATACAAAATAACATAACATAACATAACATAACATAACATACTTCGAGACCTCCAGTTAGCAACTCTTTGCGCATGTGTGAGAGTTTTCCTCTCACATGGTTAATCACATGATTATTTGCACAGGACAGGTTCGCACATGCGCAAAGCGATTGTTGGTTTTGAAGCAGGATTTTAATTACATAGCATATTGTTCTTTGTTATTTAAGCAAGCAAAATGCCTTTTTCCCCGTGTATGAATATCGTATGTATGTTAGCTTTCATTTATCTATGATTTCTATTTGTTAGTGTCTTTTAACAAGAGGTTGATCCGAGCAAGTTTCTTTTTCTCGAATCCTTGCTCCATCACCACAAAGCCAAAGCTGCTGCTTATGTGTCTTATGCAACTAACAGCCATTGACAAAGCCAATAGACCTGACTTGTAGGTAATCCTACTTATTGTATTTTATATCTGGATTCAATCACAGAAGCAGCAAAATACAATTCGGGTAGCACACTATACTAAGCACTGTACTAAGCACAGATTTTAGCTTACTTGTTTTAAGCCACGCCCCTAACTGCATCGGCCAGGCCTCTTTGAGAAACCCTCCAGTTTGTTCATACCACTTAAAGCCCGGCCTACACTGGTATGAGTGGCGCTATATAACTCATTAAATGCATCTGAGAAAGAGTGGTTATGGAGACCTGGGCACTGTTAAAGGGTGGTAGTGAAGGAATCCATGGTGGAGGTGGTCGTTGGGGGGTGCCAACAAACATTGTCTCATCGGGCAACACCAGCGTTAAAGCCCGCCCTGAATGTAGTATTGGTGTTTATTTAGCAGAATGTTACATGTAGAATTAAAAAGGGTATCAATTCTAGTATTTAAGATCACATTTAGAATGTTAGTACCAGATGATGCTGTACCTCCCCTGTGCGTGAACAGGTTCACTAAGCTGTACCAGGTTGCTCAATTAAAGTACTAGTTACCCTAACTGGTGTCTTGGAAGGTTACTACAGAATTTGGCGACGAGTTGAGCAATCTCCCGAACCCACGGATTTCTTTGGTCTGCATCTGTGGATTTGGTGTTTCTTTGGATTTAAAGGGAATTTACTTAATTACAGGTTGTGAATCGTGTTTGGACAGTCGAGGAACTTGCTTGCTTGGAACCAGCTGCTATAGCCTAGAATCCCGGCTGCAGTGTTTTTTGGAGCGTTTCTGGCATTTTTCTACATTCTGCCTTTGTGGCAGTTGGAGTCTGCCCGAGTCGATTTTGAAGGTTGTGAGGGCGCACCTTACCTTCACGTGCAGCTCAGCTGTGCTGCCCTCATGAGCTGTGCATTGTGCAGCCCTCTGGAGCTCAGTGACGCGCCTTGCTGTTGTATGTTTGTGATGTCTGCACTCACTCCCACCACCTTTAGAAACAAGTGCTTTGCTGGTAAGGCAAGCCCAAATTCTTCATGAAAGTGGACCTTGATGTTTATTGACAGTCACAAGTTCCCCAGGCAACCAGCAGAAGTTCCCCGGAAGCTTTATAGGCCCTGCTGGTGCAACCAGGTGCCACCCAACCAGCAAAGGCCTATAGGAGCTTCGGAGGCTGACATGGTAGCTTTGCGCCGGTATTCAGAAGCTTTTCAAGTTCAGCGTGTCTATGGTGACACACTCACCATTTCTATCTGCATTGTCGGCAAGGATGCTTAAGAGGCGTCTGCGGTGACATGCTCACCCGTAAAGGCTGCAAGACGAGAGCGTGTCGGCGGTGATACATTCACCTGTATTATGTATATTTATTTCTAGCATTTGGTGAGCACTCACAATTAAGAGTGGATCTACGGTGATACACTTACCTTTTATTTGCAATTCACTTTCACCATTGCAGCAAGGGGATTTAAGGGCGTATCTGCGGTGATACACTCACCTTTGTGTGTCTTTTTTCAATTTTATTATATGCCAATTGACTTGATATCTTGATTTACTTGCTGTACAGCCTTGTGTTTATTTTGGGGGTACTTTCCTTTTAATTCATTTATGCATAGAGACGTTTACAGTGATCCGCACACTTTGCGTTCTCCATTTCATAAAGCAGATTTATGTGGTTTATTATTGTTGTGGGGTGCAAAGTTTATAGGTTGTTACACCTTAGGTTAAACTTTAATATGTCTATGTCAGAAGCACCCCTGGTGGAAAGTCTAAGTCTGCATTTAAGTTCACCAAAATAATTAATTTCTTCACCAGGTGAACCAGCTATACAGTGGAATGAATGGAAGGAGTATTTTCTTAATTACATAGCCAGTTTAGAGGATTGCAGTGGAACATTTTCACTTGAGAGGAAAACAAGAATATTAATGTTTTTTTTGGGACCTGAAAGTTTGAGGATTTATAACCAATAACAGAAAGGTGAAAGCAGCTTTAGGGATTTAGATATGTTTAAACTAGCTTTACTAGACTTGGATGAGCACTTCCCACCTACAGTATGTTTTGCAGTTATGAGACATGCTTTTTTTCAAAAGAAAAAGGAACAGCATGAATCAGTAGAGGATTATGTGTCAGCACTTCAAAAACTTGCTATTACGTGTAGGGTTGGCAATTTACACAATGAGTTAGTAAGAGACCAAATTGCTGTTTTTGAAAAACAAATACATTCAGGACAGATTGTGGGTGGAAGGAGAGTCTGATCTGAAGGACATGATTGCAATCATGAAGAAAGCAGATTTGTCTGAGAGGTGTGCCAAAGTTACCCTAGCACAGGATAAAAAAGATGGAGGTGACACTGTTAGTATAATATCAGATGGAAAGAATCAGTTTGCACAAAATTCTGGGCAATTTAGCATGAAAAAAGACAGGGAAAAAAGAAGGCAGAACAGTCTTCTGGTATCAAGAATTTAAATTATGGGTGGCCTAAAAAATGGCCGAGTAAGATGTCCTTTCTTGATGCTTCCGGCCGGTGCCATATTCCTTCCTAATCCTCCCAGCGTGCAAGCCTGAAAATGCTGTACGTTCTCTGCACTTTATCCAGAAGGGGCACAGGTCAGGAAAACCCCCCTGTGGACGGCGCAGCTATCGAATTTGCAGATGCCGGGCATGGGCCGGACCCGAGCTGTGGGCTGCCGAAGAAAATGGTGGATGCGCGGCCCTGGTGATCGGCGGGGCTGGGCGGACCTGGAGGTGCAGGGAACTGTTCCGGAATCTCTGTGTCACTGGAGCGGAGGTGTGCTGTTTGGTTCCCCCCTCCTCCTCACAGGAGTGAAGAAATCAGGACGCGGGAGGCCCGGGAATCGTAACCCAGTGGGGTGCCATATCGTCACCCTGCTGCGGCAGAGCTACTGAGGTGAGCGGGCCCTTCCATCGTTCAAGAGAAAATACCTCGGGGGGGACGGAGATCCACTGCCTGGCATGTCGTTCCTGCTCCCCCCTCCATCTCCTGCGGTCTCTATCACCTCTGGGCCCGGACCGGAATGACGAGGAGACCCAATACTGAATACTGAAATATTTATAGAGCGCTCGAATGCCGAGGCGTCTTGGCGCTGTAGTGACACAGGGAGCGGTAGAAAGTAGATCTTAATGTGATGAGAAAAGCCAGGTCTTTAATGCTTTTCTAAAACATTGTTTGGATTTTTGTGAACGTAAGTGAGAGGGCAGAGAGTTCCATAATCTGGAGGCTTGGTACGAGAAGGACCTGTCGCCCCACCACATCCTTCTTATTCTTGGCTGGCATATCAGATCATGGTTGGCTGACCTTAATGTGCGCGATGGCACATAGCGAGGGACAAGTTTAGATAACTCATCTGGTCCCGAGCCATACAAGGATTTATGGACCAAGCAGAGGGCCTTAAATTGTATTCTAGCTCGAACTGGGAGCCAGTGAAGTTCCTTGATAGCTTTGGACATTGGGTGCCGGTAGGGAAGATTTACTAAGACCCTAGCCGTGGCATTTTGAATTGCCTGAAGTTTATTAATTTGTTTTTCACCTGTGCCCAGGTAGAGTGAGTTGCAATAGTCCACTCGGGACATTATCAGGGCGCCCATTACAGTTTTTTTTAACATTGGAGGAATACGACCTGTCTGTGCCAAGAGACCTGCGTGTACCCTTGATTGGCGTCTCGGGTGTGGTCTACCGGCCCTGTGCAGCTTTCCAGCGCCACACCGAGTGGATCTACCCATGTGGGCTGCCTGGAAGAGGTGGGCGCAGCTGCAACAAATCCCTGCGGTGACTGTGCGAGCCCCAGGCCTATTGAGACTGTGGCCTCCTGGTGTTGCGCTAGTGTTGATCACTGGAGTGGGCGAAGGCGTTGCCCTGTGTACTGTCCCTGCTAGCCTCTCTGCCTTTTCCTTTCCCTCTTCGATCGCACAGCCGCTCTGCCCCCGCTGAGCAAGCTCTTCTGGTGCCGTGGGGGCCAGAGGCCCCCTCCTGCTGCCTGAGTGGGACGGCCTGGCTGCTACGCGTCCACATGAAGAGTGTGCAGTTCCTGAGCTTCCTGGGTCTGCTGCCTGCCGGGGTCACGCTGGGCCCCGCCGGGTGTTGTCTACCCCTCCCTCACTTGGGCCGGGGCATTGAGGCAGAAGTGGCTGTCCACCACTTGGGACATAGATTGATTCGAAAGGCGGAGCGCCGCTGGACATGTGGATGGCTTGCTCGTCATCCTTGCTCTCCTGGTGAGTGTGCGCTGCTTGACCAGAGTGGAGGCCGGGGTACGCCTTGAAGGAGGATCAGTTGTGGATGCACCGTCTGGGTGAAGACTCCGGCTTGGATCAGACTGTCAGGGGCTCTCCGGAACCCGGCTGCCAAGAAAAGATAGTGTGTGCAGCAGTACTTGGGTGCCTGTGTCCTCCTCCTTCGCTTAGGATGAACAAAGACGAGGATTCAAAACTTCCCAGGCAAGGGAAAATGGATAAATACACTAAAGTAGTTACCCCACAAGACACCACGCAACCATTGCCAGACGTGCCTACCATACTTCATGCCATACAATTATCCAGAGAAGCACTGGAAAACAAGATCGGAGAGGTATGCTCAGAGGTTACACTTCTGAGGCAGAACCTTTGGAATGTCTCTGAGCGAGTCACTGACACAGAGAACCGAGTTTCTGAGGTAGAGGACTCTGTCAAAGACCTGCAGAAGGCAGTGATGGAACTCCGTAGTTCAAACAATGACTTGTAATGGCGTATTGATGATGCCGAAAACAGGGCCCGAAGGAACAACCTCCGATTCGTGGGTTTTCCGGACACTCAACACATGGAATTTACATAAAGATGTAATAATAAAAGGTCTTCAGACTGACACTGCAATTTTCTTTCAGGAAAACCTGGGAACAGTGGACTCTGGGGCCACACTTTAGGAAGACTGTACTGCGGGACCAGGCACAGAACCGGATATCATGGGATAAGAAGACAGAGCGGGAACAAATAGAGCAGATGAAAGCCAAATATTTACCCTAGAGAAGAAAGCTTTAGATAGGCCAGACCGATTGACCTCCAGTCAAATAGAAGTTCTTAGGATATAGTATCGTGAAATGTCTCAGGAAGAGGCAAAAAAACAGAGACTTGCGACTCTACTTCGCTTATACGAGGTACGGGATAAGGCCTGGAAACTACTGACCTGGCTCAGCAAAAAGGAAACCGACGCCAGATGGATTGCTTCCATTGTGCATGGCCGGGGGGGAGACTCACATTAAGGACACACAGATATCATCAGCATTCGCTTAACACTACACAAACTTTTATAACAAGAAAACAATGACTATCTCCAGGTATCTCCACCCCTAGAATAGATGAGGATGACATGAAGACATTGGAGGAGGACCTCACATTGGCGGGGGCGGGGATGCTGTGAACAGACTAAGACCCGGCAGAACTCCGTGCTCAAACGAACTCCCCGCCGATTTTTAAAAAAAATGCAACAAGCTCCTTTCTGGCTCTTGATGCGGAAAAGGCCTTTGATGTGGTACACTAGCCTTTCCTGGATGCCGTCCTGGATAAATTTGGCTTTGACCCGAAGTTCAGGAAATGGTTTACCATTTTATACACAGAACAGAGATCAGCGGTAAGAGTTAACGGCAGACTCTCATCCGCTTTCCCGATTTTCCGCGGGACCAGGCAGGGATGTCCCTTTCTCCACTGCTGTTTTGCTTTGGTAATAGAACCCCTAGCATACATAATTAGACAACATCCTAAGGTAGAGGCTTTTCGGACTGCACCTGCTGACCAAGGGGAGGAAAAAAATCTCTATATATGCAGATGATATCCTTTTATTCATCACAAACATAGCCACAACGATCCCCGCAGTGTTTCAAATCCTGGGCTGTTTTTCGGGGTACAAGGTCAACTACCATAAATCCATAGCATACAGCCCAAAAAAAAACATGGCCTGGTCACTGCTACCTGGAGATCTGCATATCGCCACCGAGGGCTTCCAATACCTTGGGATCTTTCTTAACCCTAACCCAATGATTTGTCGCACACACAACATACCGAGGATACTTTCTAACTTTAAATAGGACGCGGACAGGTGGAGAGACCTACCACTCACCATAATGGGGCAGGCTACCAGGTTTAAAATGATTTCCTTGCCCCAATTCCTCTACGCACAACAAATCACATATCATCCCCTCCCCAGATCGATATTTGTGGAAATCAAATCTAAACTTCGTGGGCTACTCTGGCTGAAAGGACACCCAAGAATTGCCCTAAAGTCACTACAACGTAATCCATAAAATGGGGGAATAGCACTTCCGGACATCGAGGCATATTACTGGGCGGCCCACCGTGTACCCATAAATGACTGGATACACGCATTAGGGGATCATGCCACCTATAGATTGGAAAGGAAGACACTAACACCAAACATGTTTATGCACTACCTATATGGAGGAAAAGGGACTCATAGGCTGCTTCCTGCTGCAAGAGTTACCATAGTGGTCTAGGATAGGACCACTAAGGTGTTGGGCTGGACCCACAAAATAATGAGGACTACCCCTCTGTGGAAGGGAACATGGTTCAAAGAACTGAACAGGCTCCGGGGATTTGAAACATGGGACTTGCTCAGGATTTCCACAGTGGGAGACATTACTGCTAGAGGTAAACTTAAACCCTTCCCCACCCTCCAAGCAGAATTCCATCTCCACACTTCCCAATTTCTTAAGTATGTCCAACTGCAACATGCATGGGGTGCAGAAGGTATAGAGGACAGCGAATTCCCAGAATATGCACCACTTGAAGGGAGGATACTTCAGGAAGAATTAACAACTAAGGCAGTTTTCGCCACCTACAAAACAATAAATAACAATATGCCTGATACTCTGGGCAAATTAAGGGGGACATGGGAGGGAGTCCTAAGGAAATTTGGAAGATATAGACTGGGAGGCTGCCCTGATGCACCCTAGAGAGGTCGCGATCAAGGCTAGGCTCCGCCTCATTCAATTTAAAATCCTCCATCGGGTCTACTACGATAGAGAGAAACTGCATAAAATGGGACCTGCTGAGTTTACCGATACCCGTGCTGCCAGGCCGCCTTAGGCAACTTCCTTCATATGGTTTGGGCTTGTTCATGAATTGGGGCATACTGGTGGGAGATAATCGATTAACTGAATGCAATACTGGGAATCATCCTTCCACTAGACCCAAAATGTATCCTCTTGGGAATCCCATGCAACATTATTGTCCTCCGACCCCAATTACTCCTGAGTGCACTGGGCCTGGTTGTGGCCAAGAGGGACATCGCACGACACTGGGGCGCACAGGAAATTCCCACACTACAAGAATGGAAGCAGGGTATGGATCTCTACATGGCAGCATAAAGGGTGACATATAAAAGCGGAGGGTGCCCAAAACAATTTACAAAGATCTGGGGCAGCTGGATGAGATACTATGGCCTAACCCGGAGCGTTGGGAACTCACAAACTGCTGCAACAGAGACATTACACTAAAAGGTAAGGGAGGAAGCGAGCTGGGGGTTACAGTCCAATTCCATTATATACTGGGGGTATGGATGTGATTCTGCTTTTGCTATGTACCATGTTGATTACACGGTCACCAGAAATTAGAAAATTGAGCAAACGTGTACAGTCTGGATGCAACTTGTTGTTACTGTTATGTAAACATTTTACATTTTTACAGATATTGTAAAACATAAATATATATATTTTTTTAAAAAGAATATAAATTATGCTTGCTAGAGGTGTGTTGCAGCGGAAAGCTTGCTAAAATTATCTTGCCACATATAATAACCTAATATCTTTGGGCCCGTTTTCTATTACACCTTATTTTAATGGCTTTTATCTGTTACCCACCATTATCATGCAACTTAGGTCCTCTGATGGATCTTTTTGTTGAGCTGAAAGGGACTAGAATACTTGGAAGATGCAGGTAATTATCCTATGAGGAACTGAAATAGATAATTCCTAACCTAACCATAATCTTCACAATTCAATCATCAAAACTTTCTTTAGCCACTTATATAGATTTCTTGTGATAACAAATATGGCCAAAGAATGAGACAGAATCGATAAAGATAATTCAGTAAAAACATTTATCTATTGCCTCAGATTGCATAGACAGAGCAGAAACACATTTGACGTTGGATTTAATGATAGGTTTGGTAATGCAAATAATCACACAGTTTAGCATAGATCAATTTTAGCAACAACGATTTAGCCTACAAAAGAGCATGGGAAAGATACAGATTCAGTTTATTAATCATACAAATCAAGCAAGGCAGTTCGCTTCAGGTCTGTCCTCTGATAACTCAGTCCAAGTTGAAGCTGCAGCACCGCATACCACAGCAGGAGTCAGATAACCCCTCAACCGAAAGGTTATTTCCCGCACACCATTGCCAGCCTGCAAAGCACAGAATTAGAGGTAGCAGATTGAAAAAAGTTTAGTTCATCTGAGTCTTTCATCAAGAGTAAGGGGAAACGGACAAAGAGAGTAATAATATGAATTCGAAAGTGAAACTTACAGCATGCTAGACAGGAAGATAAAAATGACAGCCAACCCCTGTCTTCCCCTTGATGGGGCAATTATATACTCCGAATGTTCCAGGTTTACACCTCCTTAACGCATCAATTTCATTAGTCCATGGGGTTTTCATTGGTCACTCACAGTGGGCTGTTGTGGGTTGATCAATAAATCATACAATTCTGGATGAATTTAGTAATCCTTATTTAAAAATCTCATTAATATTCATTTACTCCATTTAGTTAGCATTTCATCACTTCTACGGAAGTAGGAGGTACTTGTATTTGTCCATAGTCAGTTCGTTCCCAGGTACCTTTCCCTGGGTTTGCAACAAAATTTGCTACAGTTCTATTGAATATGCTTCTAGTGAGAAGTGAAATCATAGTGCTTAGGTGACTACCTCATATGATTTTACATTAGCATAAAGGAATGGAAGACTCAGAGGCCTACATGAAAAAACAGCTGAATCATTATCGTGTTAATATTCATTAAAAGAAAAATCGTACATTTGCATCTTCATTGAATCTTCTTCATTAATTCAGTTATGACTAATTCCACGAATTACATGTCAGTGTTAAGCAGTACTAAAAAAATGTTCTGCCTCGTTTTTATTTGGCACATTACCATGCAAGCATAATTTTTCAGTGCATGTATTATTTTTTCACAGGCGTTTCCAAGGCTCATAATCATTCTATGTCAGTTTTTCTTAGCAAATAACATTTTATACATTTCTCTAGTGCAACTATGCCTATATTGCATTCCTTTTAATGCACATTTGATTGTTATTCACAAAATTCTCTTTATTAATTTCATTTTCATTTTTCCTCGCATCACACAAATACATCCGCATGAAATTCTTGTTTTTTCTTATTTTATTTATATTTTCGTATCATCATTTGTCTGAAACTATGCATGCTTTTACGAAGCAGTATGCAAACTCATGTTGTCGACAAGTAGGTTATTATGTCTTATCCAGTAAAAAGTGTCGTAAATGATTTTTCCAGGTAGGAATTGGTAAAGATAGATGCCAGAGAACATCCATGCTCTATCAGGTGTGATAGTAGTGAAGTCGCATGTGTCAACGGGAGCGATGAAGAAGACTCCACATTGTAAGATAGTGCTGAAGATAATAGTATCAAATGGGAGTACAAAAAAAGAGTGGGGCTAAAAAACTCTGGAGAAGGGGATAATAAACCCCTGTGTTGGATCTCTTTAGGTGAAGTGGTGATACAAGTGGCGGCAGATTTTGGTTCTCCATATACCATTGTGGCAGAACCATTTTATTAGAGTTATTGGGGAACATTTGGAACCATCGGATATTAATCCTGAAAGTTATACTGGAGAGAAGATTGATATGCTAGGCATGAGGCAATTAGGATTCAGATTTAAAAATAGACATACTATATGTAATTTGTATGTGGCTAAAGATGGTCTGTCTGCCCTAGGATGGAAGGATCAGAGAAAACGTAACATTATTCTACGGTACAGATCTCTGTACTGTAGTGAATGTATGACATTGTTCTGCATTCTGTCCATCAATAGTTCTTTTTGCATTTGTCTCCCCGATTGGGACGGGTATGCTCAGACGTGAGTCCCGTGCTCTCCATGTTATGTTATGTTATGTTATCTCAACTTCTATAGTGCACAGCTGCCCCATGCCACTGGAATCAAGCTATCCTGGCTAAAGAGGGGTGAAACCCAGAAACCGGTCCTAGGATGCTTGTTTCCAGTCCAGAGAGGACCTGGCCTGGCAGTTCGGGCTGGACTGTTCCCATTGGGCACAGGGTCAAGACTGATTTGCATATAGCTGGGTCCAAACTGGAATGGCATGGTGAGCAAAAAAACGATGGATTTAGGCCCAGATCTCTGTACTGGGGTGAATGTATGACATTGTTCTGCATTCTGTCCATCAATAGTTCTTTTTGCATTTGTCACCCCGAGTGGGATGGGTATGCTCAGACGTGAGTCCCGTGCTGTCCATGCCACTGGAATCAAGCTATCCTGGCTGAAGAGGAGTGAAACCCCGAAACCGGTCGCAGGATGCTTGGTTCCAGTCCAGAGAGGACCTGGCCTGGCAGTTCGGGCTGGACTGTTCCCATTGGGCACAGGGTCAAGACTGATTTGCATATGACTGGGTCCAAACTGGAAAGGCATGGTGAGCAAAAAAACGATGGATTTAGGCCCAGATCTCTGTACTGGGGTGAATGTATGACATTGTTCTGCATTCTGTCCATCAATAGTTCTTTTTGCATTTGTCACCCCGAGTGGGACGGATATGCTCAGACGTGAGTCCCGTGCTCTCCATGCCACTGGAATCAAGTTATCCTGGCTGAAGAGGGGTGAAACCCCGAAAACGGTCCTAGGATGCTTGGTTCCAGTCCAGAGAGGACCTGGCCTGGCAGTTCGGGCTGGACTGTTCCCATTGGGCACAGGGTCAAGACTGATTTGCATATGGCTGGGTCCAAACTGGAATGGCATGGTGAGCAAAAAAACGATGGATTTAGGCCCAGATCTCTGTACTGGGGTGAATGTATGACATTGTTCTGCATTCTGTCCATCAATAGTTCTTTTTGCATTGGTAATGCAACATATCAAAAGGAATGCCCCAGACGTCATACTGATCCAGGAGACACACATTAAGGGTAGCAAATACAGGGCGCTGGATCGCTTTGGATACAAACTCGTGGCTCACTCAGGGTATACCACTGACGCCAGGGGAGTGGGGATCCTGATGCGGGGGGCCTTCCCATTCATCGTAGATAGGGTCTGGTCCGATGAGGTGGGTTGCTGCGTGGCTGTAGCAGGGAGGTGGGAGGGACGTTGCGTCAACTTCTGTTCATTTTATGTTGCCCCGAAGCTTCAGAAAATCGTTTTTCTAATGATTAGCACAATCCTGATGGGACTATTGATAGGCACACTCCTGGCTGGGAGCGATGCAAATGCAGCTTTGGATCCAGAGCTGGATCGATCGAGTGCCATGATAAGTCAGAGGGAGGAGGGGCTCCTGGCCGGATTCCTGTCGGCCCTGGGGTTGGCAGACGTTTGGAGGGCGCATAACCCCCGACAGCAGCAGTATACATACTACTTGGCGCGTCACGGCTCGCTTTCTAGGATTGACTATCTATTCACACAAAGTGACGGGGTGGGTGACTTTCTCGCGCCTGCGCATCTGGCTCGGGGCATCTCAGATCATTCCCCAGTGTGTGTTACAGTTCAGGGGCCGTGAGTGAATAAAGGGGCATTCCTGAAAATAGACCCTTGGAGATTGAGGGACCCAATACTGAGGAATAAAATAAGTGCGCGGCTCGGGCGCATGTCTTGGCGGTGCAGCATCGCCTCTATGATGTGGGCGATAAGGCATCTAGATTGCTCGCATGGCTCGAGAAACGTGATAGGGAGCGATCATGGGTCACGTCGGTCCAAGATAGGGAGGGCAGGATACACACTACTAGCGTGGAGATAGCAGAGGCATTTGCCGCATACTACGAGGAGGTTTACTCGCCAGTCCGCACGAGGTCAGAAAGCGACTGCATTGAGTTTTTGAGGGATTTTTCACTACCTGAGGTATCGGCAGAAGACAGAGAGGCCTTAGAGTCAGATATTACGGGCGAAGAATTATCAAAGACGCTGGGATCCCTCAAGGTGGGTAAAGCGGTAGGTCCGAATGGGCTACCTGTTGAGTTGTTCAGGGGTGAGGCCTCTAGAATAGTGCCACCGTTATGTGCTATGCTGCAGGAAGGATGGGAGAAGGGCCAACTACCAGTGGACCAACAGACGGCCACTATAGTGGTAATACATAAACAGGGGAGGCCACCAGATAGCTGTAGCTCCTACAGACAAATTTCCCTCCTTAATGTTGAGATCAAGGTCTTGGCCAAGGCCTTAGCAAACAGGCTGATACCGGTTATTACCAATTTGATCCACCGGGATCAATCAGACTTTATGCCGCATAGAAATACGTGGCACAACCTACGCAGGTTGTATGGGGTGTTACACACGACAAGAGACCCCGCGGGCCCGCGGGCCCGCAAACAGCGCTGATGGCACTAGATGCGTTGATGGCCTTCGATAGCATTGAATGGCCATATCTGTTTGCCATGTTAATGAAGCTGGGATTTGGCCCCAACCTCTGCAGATGGGTGAAACTCCTCTATCAGGATCCAATGGCCCAAGTACAAGTCAAGGGGTTGTTGTTCCGGCAGTTCCATCTGCAAAGGGGCATGAGACAAGGGGGTCCCCTATCGCCCCTACTGTTCACCTTGGCGCTGGAACTACTGGCAAATTGGATCAGGAGAGACCCTATGATATGGAGCATTACGGCACCAGTGGGCTGGGAGTATCGCATATCGTTATATGCAGACGGCATCCTGCTGTATCTCGCGCGGCCTTACTACTCTATTGCCAGGGTACTTCACCTCTTCGATCTATTCGGGAGCTACTCAGGATACACGATTAGCTGGGCTATGTCTGGGGTGTTTCTGCTGGTGGGCGTGCCCCCAAGACTGCTGGTGCGATGTACAGCGCCTATAGTTCTGGAGGGTTTTAAATACTTGGGGATCCAGGTGGTACGAGACCAGCCTATGTTTTTCCAAAAGAACCTTAACCCCCAGTTGGAGAGACTTCACAACGATGTACAACATTGGCGGTCCCTGCCACTGTCACTGTCACTGGCAGGCAGGGCAGCCCTCTTCAAGATGATGGCGCTGCCGCGCTTGCTGTACATCATGCAAAGTACCCCGTATCCTATATTGCCGACGGTTTTCCGAAAAATCGCCCAAGAGATTCAGGAATTACTATGGCAGGCGGGCACGCTCAGGATAGCCTTACATAAACTGCAAAGATGAGTTTACGATGGCGGCCTGGTAATACCGGACGTAAGGCTCTACTGTTGGGCAACGCAATTGCAGGTGGTCAATGACTGGGTATACTCCGATGGGGATGAACCAGCATACAGGGTGGATCGAGAGGTCATGCCGGCAGGGAACTGTGAGGCGCTCCTGTATGCACGCCGGAGTGACCCTAACTGGCCCCACACACGGCGACAGTAGTGGCATGTTGGAAGGAGGCGAATCAGGCTCTGGAGTGGCAGAACAAATTAACCAGTAGAACACCACTATGGCATAGTGCTGGGTTAAAAGAGGTCTCCTCGCTCCAAGAGTTTTCAGGTAGGGAGACCATAGGTGTGGAGAGATTGGGGGACGTATGGAGGGAAGGGGCCCCACTCTCGTTTGACCAGCGGGAGTTCGGACTGGTAGAGGCCCAGAGGTACAATTATTTGAGACTCAGACATGCATTGTTGAGGGGTGACTCCTCCCTTCCTGACCATTCCCCACTGGAGGACAGGCTTCTGATCAACCTTATACCTGAGAGAGCAATTTCCACAATCTATCGTAAACTTTTGAACAATCTGCCTGAACACTTGACAGCTCTGAGGGCGGCCTGGACGGATGACTTGGGCAACATAGATGACGAGGAGTGGTAGAAAGCCCTCCAGGGCCCGTGCGAGATAGCAATATGAATTCGCTTTCGCTTGATTCAGCTCCTGCTTTTACATCGCTGCTATTACTCCTCAACACTGCTGCAGAAGATTGGCAGGGCACTATCACCGCAGTGCATCCGAGGTTTGCCCGAATGAGGGCACGTTCTTCCATATCCTGTGGGAATTGCCTAGGATAGCGCAATATTGGCACAGATTTACAGGGATAATGGCCAATGTAGTAGGTGCTGAAGTGCAGCTAGATGCAAAATGGCTGTTGCGTATAATTAAGGGGGAGGTGGTCTGACCCAAACATGTTACCATATGGCTTGTGCTGGTGGCGAGGATCGCGAAACGCAATATTGCTAAGGGGTGGGGGGCACCGTGTCCCCCTTCAGTGACAGCCTGGGAGAGGGACATCGACTGGTGCCAGAGAGCAGAAGAAATGGTATATAAGAGCAGGGGTTATAGTAAGAAATGGGAAAAGGTGTGAGCCCCATGGCGTGCTTACAGGGCAGTGCCGGAAAGCCAAGTGGACATGAGAGTGGCCCCAGACATGTAGAGAATAGTGCCCTGTTAATGAGGCTCCTTTTAATTTGGCAAACAAAGTTTTATCTCATCCCGTCAAGTGTCCGCATAACCTATGTAAGGAAATCTCCAATGTGTATGTTTTTGAAAATGTTAATATGCTGTCTACTGAGCGTGTTCAATAAAAAGAGTTTAAACAAAAAAAATCATCGATTCTGGGAAGAGAATACGGATCGAACTTAGAGACAGAATTAACGGCCCTTAAATCCATACAGAACGTATGGATTTGTCGGGTTTTGGGACCAATACTATTGGTGAAGACCAGCTACTCTGGGAAGGTTTTATGACGCCTATCGTTAACATGTTCTCTATCTCCGTATTAAAGGCCTGTCTTCTGGCTGCAGGGATCCGATAGGGTTGCTGCTTAACAAATTCACCTGGGAGGGTGGTGATAGAATGTTCTACCAAGGAGGTCAGAAAACATAGAGGAGAATGGGCATAAGACCTCCTTAAGGGAGACTTGTTGATCAGTGGTTAGGGTGTCGTTTATGACCAGTTGACCTAGAGTAGTGGAGGCATGGTGTGGGTTTGGGAGGACTAGATTAGTATTTTTGGGAAGAGGTCCTAGCCATTTTTTTAGACTGTTAATGTGGTATGTCTGGGTTTTCTATGGGTCATCTGTAGGCGGTAGGTAGTAAGATCGATGTTCCCCACTATTTCATACAGTCCTTTCGCCTCAGACTTCACTTTGGTGATAGAAGAGGGGAAGAGGACCAAGACCCAGGCATTAACCTGGAGGTGTCTCCACTTCTTTCCTTTGTTATAGAAGGACTTTTGTTTTGACTGTGCTTTTTCTAGATTAGAGTAAGGTAAGTCCCCTAGCTTCCCTATATGGGTTCTCAGGTTTTGAGTATACCTTAAGAGGTTTTGGATTTCTTTGGGTTTTTCTTGTTCCCAGGCCTCCTTGGTCATTTCCAATAGGGTTCTGGGTTGTCAATCATAAAGAGGTTCAAAGGACGAACATCACAGGCTGCTCTGTACCTGACCCCGAATGACAAAGAGGGCAAGTGGTAGGACTAGGTCCCATTTCTTCCCTTCACTGGTAAGCATCTTTTTGAGTGTTAATTTAAGAGTCCAATGATATCTCTCACACAGACCTTCTGTTTGTGGATGGTAAATGGAGGTTTCTATGTGTGAGAGATTCAGGGTTTTACAGATCTGACCCATAAGGCGAGACACGAATGGGCTACCCTGGTCTGTTAGGAACTTTTTGGCAAACCCTACTCGTGAGAAGTATTCTACCAGTTTCTCAGCTATGTTAGTCGTAGTAGGGGCTCTTAAGGGAAAGGCTTCAGGATACCAACCACCAGGGCGTATTGATTTATTTTTCATGGATTTAGGAAGAGGTCCTATGAGATCCAGACCAATCCTCTTGAAGGGTTTCCCTTTTATGGGAAGGGGTTGTAAGGGAACTGATGGTGGTCTGTGTGGATTTTTCTTCTGGCAGATTTCACACGCTTGGCAGTATTTAGTAATGTTGGCAAAAATGCTGGGCCAATAAAAGTGTCTCTACATATTCTGGGTGTTTTTTCAGTGCCAGTATGTCCTGCAAGGAGATGGGAGTCGGCAAAAAGTCACAGGGACTACTAGTTTGGGTGAGTAACTTTTCTTTCCTATGCGGTAAAGGATATCGTTTCTAACATGCAAACAAGGGAAGGTATTTAGGAGGGAAGTGTTAGTTTTCTTGGCTTATTGCCATGCCATCTGAAGCGTGGGGTCATTGGCTTGGGCGTAGCGGAAACTCCTATCTAAGGACCAAGGATCCTGTGTAAGAAGAGTCGAGTGGGCATTGGGTTGGGCCTTCTGAGTATTCATCTTACCCATGAACAATCTTATAGAATTAGTGTTATCTGTTCCTATAATGAGTTCTTCAGGGAGGGTTTCTAGAACACCTACCCTAACTAGAGTGGTACTCCCATTGAGATTTTTCAGAGGAATCTCAGGCAAAGGATACACCTTAAAAACACACCTTATGGACACTTTTTCTCTGGGGTAAGTTGGGACTAATCTACTAAATTGGTTTGGATGACCGACTAACACACATTCCTGTTTTTTACTCCTACTTGATGTTGATTTTGCATTTATGTCCTTCCATCCTATTCTAAAGTGCTCTGATATCCCTCGGGATCTTGTTCGTGCTATATAAGACTTTATAAATAAATAAATAAAATCTAGTAATGCTGTAACTTTCTTATTATTTACCCATAGACTTACATAGAAGCAAGTACCCAGTTCTTCTGTAAAAAGAATGGACTTAGGGAGGTAACTGATGTTCATGAGTTCCTCTGTACTCTTTTTGAGGGGGCACAACCAAGCGATAAGCCTCCAGTCCCCACAGTCGAAACACTGAGGACCCCTGGATAGGAAGGTTTCAGTTTTGTTATTTCGGGGCCTTGTTGGTTCCGGTATGGCTCTAGGGGTTTTCTTGTCTGTTTTCATCGTTCCTGTGGCGGGACATTGGGATTTCTCATTTTCCTAAGTAGACGACCGGGACTGGGCCTGGGAAATAGTCGTGGCCATATCGATGGCTTGTTCAGTGGTCTTTAGTTTAAAAAACAATGTTTTAGGGATGTCCCTGGGAGAACCTCTTTCTTTTCTGAACTTAACTTTATATGCTTCTGAATCCATGCCTAAGTGGTCCAATATTATTTCTTTAATCTCTGTGTAAGGGGTGTTTCCGCCAGCGTTGGCCACTTGATACGCGGCTTGGGCTTCTCCCATTAAAAGGGGGCTAAAAAAAAAATGGCCATGTTGCGAGTGGCAAACCACAGGCTCTAGCAGCTCTCTCAAAGTTCAGCAAAAAGGCGTTGGGTTCCTCCCCTGGTATATACCTTTGAAGCGTTATATTCAGGATTCCAGTGTGTCCACCTTGCGGGCTCTGTTAACGGGTGGTAAGTTGTACCTGATTCTCTGCCACTTTGTGGATCCATTCAACTTGCTATGTCATAGAGTTCTTAAAAAAGTCTCTGTCGGTCTGTGCCGACTTCATTTGCTTTTCTCTGGCACATTCCAGCTTCTCCTGCCCTTTTATGAGTTTTAAATTCTCCATATTCGCAGTCTAATGGAGAGTTGCCTGCATTCTCGACCACGTGTTGGGCATTAGCTGTTAAAGAATGATAGCGGAGCGTAAGAGTTTTCTTGTCACTATTTTATTTCATAGTGAACTGTCACATAAAGGACTGTAATTATACTCCTTTCTTTTCTTCTCTTTGTTTCTCCTATAGGGTCTTCAGGGAATTACCTCCTTCTGTCTTCTGCCAGTCAGTGTGGGTGCCTCAAAAGGGATGGAAATCCTGGTAAGCATCCTTTCAAGTACGCAAATCCTTTAAGGGCAGGGTGGTGAGGGGGGAGTTATCACCTTAACCAAAACCTCCGCCAATGTGTTAACAGCACTGTCTTTGTAACATTCTGTTTTGTTCTTTATGTTTTCCTCAGTGTGTCTCACGCGTCTCCGCACTCCTCCCTACCACCCCCCATAATCGAAGACTCTCCTCCAGGAACGTGGCTGGACAGCTCGTCCCACCGCCAGCTTGCTTCGGTCTTTTCGGCTTTGTCAGGCCATTCGGGTTCCTGTATCTTCTCCGTCCTTAGATGTGGCAGGGAAGATCATCATGTGCGTAGACCCTTTGTCTTGCAGTCCGGCGTATCCTCGATATTGCCGGAGCTGCACAGGTCAGACTGCTCTTCATCTCTTCATATTGGCATCCGGTCGGCGTTCTCCGTGAGCAATCTTTTTCTGGCTCTTCTGGGGTTTGGTAGCTCCGGTGGAGAAGAAAGGGTTCTGATTGGTTGTCTGGTCTCCGTCACGTGACTCTGGGAGGGAGTCCAGCTATCCGGGAAGTACGGTCCCTTAAAGGGACCGTATTCATTATCGTGTTTCTTGTCCTGAATGTTTGACGGCCCTTGTCGGTCAGGCTGTGAATAAAAGAGCAGTGTGACATGAGGAGGGAAGTGGTCAGCTTCGGTTTCTGTTTCACAGTTATCACGAAGCGGATTTGGTACCCCGTGACAAGAACGCAATATACCATGTAATGTAAGGGAGGAAGTTAAATTGGAATTGGATAAACGTATTAAAGCCTGTATTATTGAACCTGTGGAGACTTCCGAATACATTTCTCCATTAGTGGTAGCCAGACAAGCTATTGGCAAAGTTTGTTTATGTGTGGACTTAAGGGGGTCTAATAACAACATAATTGTGGACCAATTTTCGTTACCACGGATTTATGAAATGTTGTCGCTCACTAGAAACGGCAAGTGGTTTTCTACCTTGGACCTTTCTGCTGCTTATCACCAGGTGGTGTTAGATCCTGGCAGTAAACACTGTACAGCATTTTACATGCCGTTTGGATGCTACCTATTCCAACACATGCCATTTGATCTTGCGTCAGCAGCAGTAGCTTTTCAGCAGCTTATGACACTATTATTTGGTCATATTAGGGAAGTAATATTTTTCCAGGAGCACAAACTTATCGTGGGAAAGAGCAGGAGATACCATGATGACGTCCTAAGAATGGTGTTGAACATTCTAAAAGAAAAAGGGCTTACTGCGGAAATTAATAAATGCAAATTTGCAGAGCATGCAGTCACATATTTGGGTTATGAAATGAGCGCTAAAGGTATTAAACCTAAAAAGATATTGGTGGAGGACATTAGTAAAGCACCTTTTCCAAAAAAACTAGGATGAGCTTTGCTCATTCCTGAGATTTTACTCCAAATTTGTGGACATTTTTTCAGAAAGAAACACATGAAATGCTCATGTTGCTTAAGAACAAATGTACTTGTGAATTTTCTGTTCAGTGACCGAAATCTTTTATGAAAATAAAACAGGCAGTTGGCAGTGCACCTACGTTGCAAGGTTTTCCATTCTAATGTAGAAACTTTGTCACTTCGGATGCTAGCGGGAAAGGGTTAAGAAGTGTACTTTCTCAATAAATGAAGAATGGATGTGAAGATGTAAGTGCTTTCACATCTTGGTCTTTGACACCCGCACATGAGAAGTACACTGTGATAGAAAGGGAGACATTGGCTTGTGTTTGGGCACTTGAACATTCTCTCAAATTCTTATGGGGTAGAAAATGTATTGTCCACTCTGATCATAAGCCGTTGACAAAGTTGTTAACTACGGAACGTTTATCTAGAGCTTCTGTATGTATCAGACAGGACTGACATTTATGGGAGACATCTGTGGTTCAAAGGGAAACCCTCTGAACCATTTTCCACTTCAAGGGAACACTACAGTATAACTACTGGTGCCATACTTCAACAGGGCATAGATACACTTGTGGGGACATGGGACCGGAGAACCTGCAACTACGTGGTGCACACTGCCACGGGAATCTGTTGTGCACAAGGATTATTATTGTCATTGAAATGACCGCTCACCCTTCCTGAATTGTGTCCTGCATGGGATGACTACCTGCTGCAGTGTGGCACCCTAAAGTGGGCTCTCCAAGGGCTTTTTGGCTTGCCCCCTGTTTTCTTGAGGTGGTCCCAGGGACATCAAAGACCTCCCGCGAGGGACACACACCATCTACTTGTGACACCTGGAGAGCAGTGTCCTCTTAAGTGCCCACATTGTCTGCTGGATCCCAACTGGTAGCACAGCGTGGAACCAAGAATTGTGCCTCAAGACCAGATTGTTTGTGCTGAAGCCCCAAAAGCAGTGCCCGCATCTAAGGAGTGGGACCCCTGCAGAGTGGGGACCTCAGCACGCATAAGCGTCTTGTTAGTGGTGAGCGAACTCACCGGTTGCGGGATCCTGCATTGCCCACTTCGATGATCATGCCGCATCTGTCTCATGCGACGCACCGACTGCATGCTGATTGTGTGCGGTTTCCAATTCAAAGGTTGCAACCCTCGGAGGTAAGGACGTACCTGTAGTAGTGCCTCATTCTACCTCATTTGGCAATGCTGAACTTGCACCTGTGTGTGTGACTGGAATTGCCTGGTGCGACCAGTATCAACCTGCACCAGGCATTGTACCTCATTTCAAGGCTAGTACGGAATGTGCAACTCTTCGCTGCGGGTGACCGGTTTTGTCTGGTGCGATCCGTATCAACACATATCGGACACTGTGCCTCATTTCCAGGGAGGTACGGAATTTGCAACTCTTGGCTGGGCGTGATTGGAACTGTCTGGTGCATTTTAGAGGAACGCGCACCAGATATTGTGCCTCATTTCCAGTGAGGTAATAAGCTTGCAACTCTTCATTGTGAGACCGGAATAATCTGGTGCAACTTGTACCACCACACATCAGACTTTGTGCCTGGATTGCCTTGGTGCTACTCTGTTCGACGTGTGCCTGATAGGGTGCCTATTTCTTCAGAGAGGCTCTCCTGCTACATTCCCCATTCCTCAATTATTCCTTTTTGGGCCCTCCGTGCGTCAGACAAACTACCCTCTCCTCACCCGGGCCCAACGCGATCGTGCTGCCAGGTATTATTGCCCGGATCAGGTCTGGTTAGTTAGAGTGACTGACGGAGTTGAAGGGACAATTCTGAGAATGATCAGAAGGGGGTCAAGAGACCACCCCCATGCCTCGCAGAACTGGGCTGGTGCCGGAAAGCCCCATGTGGAACCTTTTTGGGTGACTGACTATTGCCCCCAGCCCGCTTCTGCTCCGCATCCTGTGTGTGAACTTCCTGAGTGGTAGAAAAAACCCGATTTGATGACTGTCTTCTAATTAGTCCTGCTACCTACTCCCACCTTCTTCCCTGGGACCCTGACTAAGTGTGACTTTGGCTGCGTATGAGGAGAGGGCTGGTTGTATCCAATCTGTGAGCATAGGGTAGTCGGGGAGAGTTGGAGGGGAGAGGGAGGCTTGGGCCTTGGGGTCTGTAGTTGGCTATCAATTGACCCTGCCGGATATCAGTTGCACTGCATTATGGTGCTGTGTGCGTATGTGTTCAGCACGTTCTGTACGGACCTGCTTGATATCTGTTGCACTGCATATTGGTGCTGAGTGAGTGTGTGTGTGTGTGAGTGACAGTCTGCGGACTGCCTGTGATTATGGCTCACTACAGACACCAGAAGCACCATCACCTAGGCTCCCGTCACCAGCTGCCAGGACTATGGCAACGCCCTATACATAGGGATCAACACCCATCAGTACTTACATTAACAGATTCCATCACTAGATTACAGGTGCGATCCGTATCAACACATATCGGACACTGTGCCTTATTTCCAGGGAGGTACGGAATTTGCAACTCTTGGCTGGGCGTGATTGGAACTGTCTGGTGCATTTTAGAGGAACGCGCACCAGATATTGTGCCTCATTTCCAGTGAGGTAATAAGCTTGCAACTCTTCATTGTGAGACCGGAATAATCTGGTGCAACTTGTACCACCACACATCAGACTTTGTGCCTGGATTGCCTTGGTGCTACTCTGTTCGACGAGTGCCTGATAGGGTGCCTATTTCTTCAGAGAGGCTCTCCTGCTACATTCCCCATTCCTCAATTATTCCTTTTTGGGCCCTCCGTGCGTCAGACAAACTACCCTCTCCTCACCCGGGCCCAACGCGATCGTGCTGCCAGGTATTATTGCCCGGATCAGGTCTGGTTAGTTAGAGTGACTGACGGAGTTGAAGGGACAATTCTGAGAATGATCAGAAGGGGGTCAAGAGACCACCCCCATGCCTCGCAGAACTGGGCTGGTGCCGGAAAGCCCCATGTGGAACCTTTTTGGGTGACTGACTATTGCCCCCAGCCCGCTTCTGCTCCGCATCCTGTGTGTGAACTTCCTGAGTGGTAGAAAAAACCCGATTTGATGACTGTCTTCTAATTAGTCCTGCTACCTACTCCCACCTTCTTCCCTGGGACCCTGACTAAGTGTGACTTCGGCTGCGTATGAGGAGAGGGCTGGTTGTATCCAATCTGTGAGCATAGGGTAGTCGGGGAGAGTTGGAGGGGAGAGGGAGGCTTGGGCCTTGGGGTCTGTAGTTGGCTATCAATTGACCCTGCCGGATATCAGTTGCACTGCATTATGGTGCTGTGTGCGTATGTGTTCAGCACGTTCTGTACGGACCTGCTTGATATCTGTTGCACTGCATATTGGTGCTGAGTGAGTGTGTGTGTGAGTGACAGTCTGCGGACTGCCTGTGATTATGGCTCACTACAGACACCAGAAGCACCATCACCTAGGCTCCCGTCACCAGCTGCCAGGACTATGGCAACGCCCTATACATAGGGATCAACACCCATCAGTACTTACATTAACAGATTCCGTCACTAGTTTACAGCTGCCCCACAGTCTTGTTGGGGCATTTTTGCTGGGCTTCGTGTGTTTCAATAGCAAGACAACACATCAAAGCAATACAGTAATCACTCATGCACTTCGTCTTCCCATGTATAAGTAGCCAGCAAATGTTCCATATTGAAGTCCATTACCGAAATTGTTGTTTTCCCTATATCTGTGCTAGAATGTGTGTGGACCATCTCGTCAATCACACCCACCTACAGCATATGTCAACGTCACCTCTCTATACCGTATCATCACGACCCAGAGCCCAAGTCACTGGAGTCCAAAAACCTACATTGGAAGGAACCAAAACTTCACTAGAAGCTAATTAAAAACACTTGTTTTACCTCATATAAGTTTTAATACAGCTCAGAGCCTGCTGCAGAGATCAGATAAAGAGAGAGAGCGCGCCACAGTGGGGGTGTCATAGAGGTTGAAAAACCGTTTGACTATGATTTCAGTCCTTCTGAATCCAATAGAACAGACCACTAGGTTAATGCACATATTTCAGAGTTCAGCATCCTGCATGAAGCTCAGGGTTTGCAATGCTGTGGGGCCTAACTTAGTTTTTCATCCTTCTGATGTTGATGGGCTGCACTACACCTCATGCTTAGCTAGCCGAATACAGCTGTGCAGAGAGGGGGTCCCTATTATTATGGGCAACTGTAATTACATTTGAACGTATTTTCAGATGTACATGATGTGACATAAATGCATTTCACATGTATTTAAAAGTATACATGGACATATAGCTCTACATGTACAGCCAAAAATGCATCTTTGGCTTTAACACACAAGACATACAACTTAATAGGGCCTCTTAATTTTTACAGACAATGCCTACAAATCGCCAAGATCCTTGTCTTATTTAAGGAACTAAATATATAACACTTCACATAATTCAGTACACTTCAGTCAGCAACACAAAGGGACATTGCAGCCTGTGTTTCAAGAAAAATTAAAAAGGTAGACAGAGTCACATACACATTTCAAACATGTACCTGGTCCCCTGGTGGCCCATAGAGTTGACCATATACGGAAAGGACCTCCCCTGCCTGCTTCTCCAGCTCCTGAAGCGTGAAGGCAAGGGCCCTTTCCCAGAAACACGTCATCATAGTCCCCAGAGGTCAGAAACAGCAGCAAAAGTAGAGGAGATCTTGATAGCTGCAGTATTAGGAGGCAAGTGAATTTTTTCCAAACTGCCGTGTATGCAATGGGCGTGATAGTCAGCGGCGATGGACACAGCTGTTGGTTGCTTTCACACATGTTGGCCTATAGCAGTGTCTGCCGTGGAGTACAATGTCCAGTAGGCGCTCAAGTTCTGCAGCGGACGCGCACTTACAAATGTCCTGACAGCGAGGTCAAGCAGCAGCCATTTTGGTCTTCAAATAAGGCTTTGGTGATGGTTAAGTGCATTACCACCACTCAAAAAGGTGGCTACATTCTCACCACATTTAAAAAAATCAGAGGATTCATGTTTGTTTAAAACCACATTTATGTGTAATGTGTTAGTAGCGTGTTGTTAACACATCCATTGATGCTATTTTAGGCAAAAATGTGTTTAAAAAAAAACGATATGTAAGTAATACATTACAAATGTATTAGTTTCAAAATTAGATTTTTTATTAATTTTGAAAGATAAAAAAGGACATTCAGATGTTGAAAAGTGACAACCACAATTTTTACATTGAAAAAATATACAGTGAAAGCATATATATATTGTGCACGCCATGACATTTGTGGGAAATAGCATAAATGTATATGTTGAAAAAGTTCTCAAAATGTCATTCCTTTTTTAAGTTGCAGACATTTGAACCTGGAATAGTTAGGAGACAATAGCTTCAAGTGTACCACCCATTTCCAGACTTGGCCACCATGAAGGAAAGGGATATTATAAAAAAAATACACATTGAATAGGCAAACTATAAGGGATTTATGTCATCAGCTGGAGTCTGATCTTCTGCCACACAACAGAAATACCACAGCTATTACACCAATTGTCAAGTCTTGGCAGTACTACACTTTGTGGTCACAGGATCATTACAATACACTGTGGCAGTATCTGGTGGGATGTCACTACCAACTTCAGTGTTGTGCTACATGAAGTTTGTGTGTCAATGATGAGACACATCAACAGCTTCATCTCCTGCACCCCAGAAAAGACCTGGCCCATCATTTCTCCAGGAACTGGGCGATGTTGGCCTTGGTTATACTGACCCTACTGGCCCTACTATGATGGCCCACCGAACCTCGACCACTACCCCTTACCTCACTAACCAGTGGCCTTAGCACATTGTGTCCCATCCGAGTGGTTCCTGGCTGGAATGAAGGTGATGGTGGTGTCTCCTCCCCGGCCAGGACTAGGGGGGCACATGATGGTGCTTCTTGCGCTCCGTCCACAGGAAGTGGAGAAATCTGTTGGCTGTGGTGTTGTTGCAGCTGGAGTGGGAGGTGTAGTTGTGGGCCAAGTGAGACTCACAGGAGCGGTCTGCCCAGGCTGATGCGATGGACCAGGCGTGTTGTGTTCATCCAAACTTTCTGCTTCAGAGACATCCCTGGAGGTCTGCTCGTGAGCTGGAGTGGAGTGATCCAGAGTGACAGATGTTTGGCCATTTGCTGTGGCAGTTAGACCTATCAGAAATGTAAGAGGAAATGTTTCAGTAAAACTGTGGATTACAAATCCAATGAGTATGGAGCAACTATAATGTAGACACCTAAAAGGGAAAAGGAATTGTATTTCATGATTGAATCTTTCAGTGTAAAATATCTTTAGCACGCAAACAGTTTATGTTTCATACAAACGTACTTAAAAACAGGAAAGAAGATGTCCTGGAATGAAAAAAAGCATAATTAAGTATACCTCATATGTAGCAACCATTTAACACAGCACAGTAGAGAGGAGGAATGTGAAATTCAGCATTCCAAGGCCTAGCAGGCTAAAATACCGGCATTTACACAACTTGGAGAGATGCTTAGAATTAGGCCTTATATGAACTGTGCATAGTTCAGTTTTGAGATATGCCACTTGTATTCGGCATAAAAGTTTAGATGGCATATATTATTAAGGTCAACAAATGTTGTTTTGTGGTACTAATGACCTCAATTCACTTACATGAGAAGAAAATGACACGATCCTGAAAACACCACAAACTATTTTCAAAACAGAGCATTAAATAGAAATTGATGAATGAATGACGCTTTAGCATATGGGAACATTTGTTGAAAAAGGGTAGAATGAGCAAAATTAAATGGCAATAGTTGTCCCCTACATAGAAACAAGGCATTATGGAAGTTGTCGTTTTTTCAAATCAACATTCACAACACTTGAAGCGTTGTACATTGAACATAACCTGTGTAAATCTGCAATAGTAAGAGAGCAGACATATATGTTATTTGGAGTAAAAATACTTACAAGCACCATAACATCAGGTGCAGTGTGAGGCTAATGAAAAAGCTGTTCTCCTAAATACAACTATATATTTAAACAAACAGGTCAAAGAAAATGTTTCTGATATCTTTAGGTTTTTATGTCCAAAAAATTGTGCATGACGCATTAGCAACAGCTAAAGTCTAAGGAAATAGGAAACCTGTGTTTAGTAACACATTGAAAGGTCTAACTTTCCAGACTCCACTCTACCAGGGATTCCTGTCAAGCCTTCAAGATGTAGGTTGGACAAGACCTTCTCCTCCCAGGGCATGAGATGGATTGGGGGCTTGGAGAACCACAACCAGTCCTGTGGGCCAGCATGTGCTGCTTGGATGCAAATGAACATAGTCTCCCCCGCAGATCATTCCACTGCTTCCTAATTTCATCCTGTGTGTGCAGATGCCTAGCTGCAGCATTCATCCTGTCAACTATTTTGTTCCACATGATCATTTTCTGAGACATGAGTGTATTTTGGACTTCTACTACAAACAATTGTGTGACTACTTTTATGATTTCATCCACCGTGACTGACAACTCTCCCTCTGTGAAATGAGGATTTTTTCAACCAGGCACTATGGAAAAACTTATATACTTAAATGAAATTCAATGAACACAAGGGAACAAATTAAATTTTAAAAATAGGGAGAACAAACAGGGAGAACAACAAAAAAACCTGCTTGATTTCTTGGAATCAGCTTCAGCCTTGTGGTGCTGCGGATGGCAAAGGATCATGGTCTGAAATTGAGGGTGTTTTATAGTGTAGTGTTCACAATTGTGCAATTAACACCAGGTGTGTGATGCTAGCATCACTACTACAGCCACAGAAACAGTGCAATGCTCACCGCATCCCGCAATGGTCTCAGTTTGTCGGGCAACCGCCAAAATGAGGCCGCCAGGCCAACTGTATTATCTAAATAGGCTTGGCACAACCCCACTGCCCTGATGGGGATCGAGTACTATTCGCCAACATTGGAGTCTGTAGCGTCAGTTGTGGTGAGCTGTGACCGCAACTGGAACTGCTCTGTCGACGGTGGCTGCGAGTCAGCCCACATGTATCTATATCCTGCTGATGGTCTGCAGTCAGCTTAACAGAGTACTTGGGACCGCCGCCTCAGCGGGACGGCGGTACTACCGTCAAGATCTAAATCAGGCCTTATGTACAGGAAACCAATTCAGCGCTAACATGCATTCATGTGCGCATTTGTATGGCATGGATTTTATGTTTACGTTTGCCAGTGCTGTTGTACTTCTGTAATACTACCCAGATGTTTATGGCTGGATTGACTTGTATTCACTAATGTATGCAGTGTCAATTTACAGAGGCATAGGCAGCATGGCTACTGCCAGACTGAGCGCCGCCGGAGCCATACGATGCTCCCACAGACAGCTCATCTATTTAAACACAGCAGTCATTCTTGGTGCTTTTTCGACTCATTTCTACACTCCTCAGTGTTGGCCTACAGAAATGTGTGTCACTCTGTGATTGGCCACGCCATGTATGTATGAACTGCATCGCTAAACACTTATTAGGTCCCAAGGCAAGACTGAATGGCTATGCCAATGCTTGTTTTAATTGGCCGGCTGGAGAACTCTGGTCCTTAAGAGGTTTAATGAAATGTAAGCTAATTGTGTTGAAGGTTTGGAAGACCCCAAAAAATATTTGTGCCATTGTGGCTGCAAGAAATGTTGAGTTTGGCTAGTTTGACTAAGGATTCATCCAGAGAGCTGTGGCAGATTTGGTTGTTTGATGATATTTGGGGAATATATTTTCGACTTTTGCAGGGCTCATTTGATGTTCTTATAGATTTATTCAGGCCTGTGCATGTCGATAAAATATTGTTTCTTGTTTTAAATGTATACATGTTTAGCATGCCGTATCAATAATCATTACCTACATTTACCAAACAACCATTTTGCACGACATTATCCCCGTTGCCAAGTCCAAAACGCATCCCTCTTTAGACTGTCATGCTCTATACAGTTCTGTACCAGTTAAATAGTAGTTTTTTAGTTCTCAGCTTTCATTTAGGATAGGATTGTGTCTTCAAAACATCTATAATTGAGCTCATACATCTTCTTCTATCCAGTTCATTCCTCAGGGACATTAGTATTGTTTCCAACGTTGTATTGTGATGTACCTTGTGAAGACGTGTGTCTTTTTTTTTTTCCCGGTGCTTTAATATTTCCTCAGTGGGCCCCCTATATCTTTAGGTTTGGACGCATCTGGCTGAAATGACGTATATACGTTGACCCAAATGATGCAAGTCTCAAGCCACCCTTTCAGTCTTTGGATGGGGCCTTTACACCAGCAGCTTCGTAGGTTGGACGGCCATTGCTATTAGCTTCCTGACAGTGTGTGGGGCCTATTTTAACACAGTCTTGCTTGAGATGAGTGGGTCTGACTCTACTGTGAAGTCAAAACATGTGGACACTGTTTCGAATCCTTAGGTACACGAGTCCCTTATTGACGGACACATTCAAATTAAGTGTATAACATCGGCCTGTGCATGTCGGCATCTGCTATATACGCTTCACTAATAGAGGGACTATCTAGTGTTAGAGTATGAGAGTGTAGTGTATCCAGTGTAGTGATCTGAAATGGATCCATATCTGCCTGTAATTTGATTAAATGTGGACCATCTCTGCACAATAGATGTATGTTTCCTCACTCAGCATCAGTGCTATATCCATTTGCCACTTCTCTCTGCGTTTCTCTGTATTATGGTGAAAGCCTCCAGTAAACTTGTGTATAATCAGGCTACCCATCACCTCAAATCTATTCACTTAATTATCTGTGTCAGAGTCGAAATAGGCTGGCTCTAGAGGATAGGTATCACATACACTGTTTACTGCGTTCTTAATCTAAAACAGCCGCGGTCTATGCAGGTAACAGCGGTGGGGTGGCGTTGGGGGTGATTTTGAAGGACGATGCCAAGGGAAAATTAATTATTTCTTTAATTTTCCCTCTGTGTCGTCCCTTGAAATACCCCCCAACGCCGCCCCACCGCTGTTACCTGCAGGGACGCGGCTGAATTCTAAAATAAGCGAATATGTCCACAGCTGTGGTGCCCCTTCAATTGTATAGTGTGAGAAAGGGATATTTCTGTATATGTGTCCCAGCAGAAATAGTCACACCTAGTCGAGTGATTCTGACGCAGTTTTTTCACCTGTCAGTGGTTAAAGCCATTATTCCATAATGGTAACGTTGTAGAGTATAGGTTGTCTAATTCCTCCTCTCTTACCATATCCTGCGAATCCCAGTTTGTAGTCGCTACTGTCTTTACTTCTGCACTGGGTCTTGATAGCACTGCCATTAGGACCGTCTGTAATGTATCCACCGGAATCTATCTGTCCAGTCAGGGCCGACTTTAGCGATGATGAGTCCCGGTGTGACAATCTTTTTTGGCACTCTCCCACCCCTATATGACCTCCCTCTAGGATTCCCTCCCTACCACCCAGGCCAAAGTGCCCCTCATCACGCCATAGTTTCTCTCTCAAATACATTCAATTTATTTTAAAGCACTGGTAAAGGCTGGATTTACCATTCCACTCAGCTATCCACATAAAATGCAGATCTGTCCTTTGTAACAGGCATATTAACCCTTTGCACAACTTTATGGCAAGTCAAAACTGCCACTAGACAAAACTCTGATCCCTCTCTCTAGCAGGAACATTAATCACAATAGTTATCATGACATTTTTATTGCTGCCTGAAACTCTGCAGCTGGTGCTTTTTAAATCATACATTATTGCTAAATGCAGCGCCCCCCCCCCCTTAAGTCTGTGCCCCTCCTTCTCATCATCGCCCAGTGCGGCCGCACCAGTTGCGCTGCCCTAAAGCCGGCCCTGTTCTCACTCCTGTAGCAGGTGTATAGGTTGGGCATTGGGTGATACCAGACTCTTGCAAATTAGTTGTATGCTGCCAAGTAATAAAGTCCTAGGCCGGGGGCTGCGACCCCTCCAAACAGAAGCTAGCGTGGAGTTTTTCCAGGTTATGTGACTGCTCTCTTCCCTCCAGACAAGTCTTGTTAAGTACGATCTAAGGTTGACAACGAAACGTTTTTTAAGTGAGATGGGGACATTAACAAGTCGATATAATAATTTAGCAGGCATTGCCATTTTTTTAGGGCACTTTGCCAGCAATCAAAGGTAATGTATAGACCTGGGCGGTGAACTCAGCTCCGTTCGCAGAGTTTGCAGGGTTTTCTGCACTCCGCGGAGCATGCAGAGTTCTGAAAACTCTACTCCGTGGAGCGGAGTTTTTTCCTCGCTCGCCAACGTTAAGTTGGCAAGCACGAACAAGGAAAATCCAACGCTAGACCACCTCCCAGCAAGATTTCTCAACACAGGTGGTTGCGGATGGTCGGTACCACTTGCGTTGATTAACTTTCTGCTCACGTTGAGGAAGCTGCTGCTCGAGTAGAATTCCACTTGAGTGGCAGAAAGAAGCAGCGCCTTCTTGCGCTGTATCTGGTGCTGTTCACTCTAATTTTACAGCGCAGGACAAACACCCGGTGCTAAAAATCAGCACGAACGGCACAGTGTAATGCACTCCACAGCGTGCAGAACTCCGTGTAGAACGGGGGAGTTTTTTGTCACTTCGCAAACTCTGCCCAGGCCCTAGTAATTTGATCCACCTGTCAGTGTCCTTTGACATTTTCTCTACCACCGGTCCATAATTATCTCACAGCCCCGGCATATTTTAAATCCCAGGCACGTAATCATATTATCCCAACAACATAGTGGCTCTTCTGGATCCAGTTGCTTATTAGTCAGGATAAGAGGGAAAAGCTCCTGTATCTTCAAAGTGATTAAGATTCCTTGAAATCCCTCCGTAGGGTATTATTGCCTTTAATATTGGGCATTAGTTTATTATTAATTGACTGATAAATAATAAAAAAATCATCTGCGTAGATTGATGTAAGAATTTCCCTGTTTTAAATGGGAATTACTGCTGCACGTTTCTTCTCCTAGCCTGCATGCTAATGGCTCCGTAGAGATCACAAAAAGAATGGAGGAAAGTGGGCGCCTCTGTCGTGTTTCCCATCCCACCAGAAACGGTTCTGACATTAAACTGTTAATGGGAAAGAAATCTCGCCTGAGAGGCAGCATATAACAAACCAAATAGTTTTAAGACGTTCACTGTGAGAAGTTGGCTTGGTATATTCTGTTCACTAGTTATAGTGGGCACCTTGCCCCAGTCCAAACGACCCTCATTGATGATTAGGTTAAAGACAACCTTTATTGAAAGCGGTCCTAGTGGTAGCTATGGCGAGCAGCCTTCAGGCTAAGTCTAGGAGGAATGCAAATCAGCTTTGTTTACCAGATTATAACCTCCTGAATGACCAAATGAAAAGAGAACCACACAAGATATATATAAAATGTATGTATTTATTACCAAACACTCTCTACTAACCTCTTTATGAGATTAGACAACAAGGTACACAATATTAAAGCACTAGAACGACAGTAAATAGCACAATACACAGTGGGCTCCAGGGGGAGACCAAACCATATATTATGAAAGTGGTATAACAACCTGACTAGACACAGTGCCTAGAGCACGTAGAATCGCTGGGACCCCAAGGAACCACCCAAGGTAGTGACACAGAGGACCCATGGGGGACGCGTGCAGTGTGAGAACAAAGTCACGAGCTCCGTACAATCCTATGGGAAAGTCGCGGTTGGAATTTTAAAGATTAAGGACACTTAGGAGAGGATTTCAAGCAAACCCTTTGGAACATAGAAGGTTCTAAGGCCAGCACCCTTGAGAGTTCTGAGGTACCCGTGTTACCTATCCCAGGAGAACCGGGTGCATAGGGGTCAAGTGGTGTCGGAAACGCTCGTTGATTTCAATGGCGTGATGCGAAGAAGCGCTGCTGCCGGCAAGTTGAGAAGTGTCTGGTGTGATCCAAGCCTGGATCGGAGCTGAGAAGAACCTGAAAGCAGAGGGGACAGAGTCTGGGTCACTTCACAGTGACCAGGGGCACGACAGACGAATGTCCACCAATGTCGGGTGTTTCAGGTGAGATGAGTTGAAGCTTGACTCTCCAGCCACGGGGACCAGGAGATGTCGACGATGACCAAAGTCTGCAGGCGAGCTGTCCCACGAAGGATGCCGAGTGCTGGGGGTCAGTGTCCGGATTGGAGACCAACAACCCTTGGCAACTGCAACCCACACGGTTAGAGAAAAGATGCTTCGGTTTGGAGCAGCAAGGTCCTGGGGACTCCCCAAGCGATAGAGAGTGAGGGAACGTCTGGAGCAACCAGGAAAGCTCACTGAAAGTTAAAGTTCCCTTCTCAGGGACCCACAGGTCGGACAGACCAGGGGTCGCAAAGGGACCTCGAGAGGAATCACAAAATACCAGCCCACAGAACACTTGTGTGTGTGGGCTGGTAATCTTCAGTGGAATCACTGCTCGGGGTCTGGACTACAAGTAGTCCAAAGCACAGTCTCAGGGGTTGCCAAAAAGCATATGCTGCTGCAAATGTGCACGGTATCCAGGGGTACGGGTTGCACGGTCCCCACGAGGGCTACGGGTCTCAGGTTTGCTGAGAGCACTAGTCAACCTTGGGGAAGCTTGGGAACCCACCTCCTGTGTTGCAAAATCTTCGGAGTCCTTCAGGAGCTGCATAGATGCAAACCGGTCGGATGCATTTCGGGTGCCTGCCTTGCAGGGGAGTACTCTCCTTTACTCCAAGGGAGATTCTTCGGTCATCAAACGTAGTGTAGATAGTTGAAGTACTTGGTTTCTGTAGCAGTTTCATCCAGGTAAATCTAAAGTCCTGTAGCCAGGGGTTCCTACTTTATACCCAAGGAAGGGGTGGGACAAACTCTGGGGACCCACCTATGGGAGGGTCAGGACAGAGGGGTGGCTACACCAATGTCCTTTGTCCAGTTTCGCACCAGAGCAGGGGCTGATAGCCCCTGCAACCGGTTTGAGCTGGACTATGCACAGGGACACCAAATGTGCCCCCATTGCAGACATCAAAGCACTCTCAGAGTGCACCCACCCACCCAGCCCCAATACACTAAAGCCTATCTGGGAGGTGGTCACACCTCCCTGTGACAGGAAACCTATTGTCCAGCCTCCCCTGCCGGAGTTTCGTCCAGCAGCAGGAGGGCAGACTTGTGTCTGTGGCTGACAGCATCCATTTTGTGATGCAAGGGTTCTGTGAAGCTGGTACCGGGTGTACCGGTGTTGTCATATTTCTCCCTCTTGTAGAGTGGAATCATACCTCCCACACCAGTTACTGGTGTGGAGGTATGATTCCAAGGTGTTTGACACCAACCACGACATGTTTCCATGCAGCCGTTTTAAAGTTAGCATTTACTGCGAGGTTACAATGCACTTAAGAGTATATGGTTTGCTGCATCACAAACAACCCCGGAATAGAATTTACGAAGACTGCAGAGGGGCTCTGCTCATGCATGGGCACCCTCTCACATAAAACCCAGCACCCTGCCTTCAGGATTGATAAGGCCTGCCATAGGGGTGACCGATAGGTTTATATGTGCAGTGATATGGAGAGATATAGTGAACCTATATCTAAGTAAGGGGTGCAAGCACCACTTTACAAAGGCTGCTGTAGCAGACCTGTTGTGTCATTTCGAATGGTCTTCCAGGGCTGGCATAATACATGCTGTAGCCCCTGAGAGGCCTCTGGGGTACCTATGCTCTGGGTATATAGTATACCATATACTAGGGACTTATAAAGGTACCCCAGAATCCAATCTGGAGTGTACCTAAAGTACATGCAATCAATTTACAGGAGAAAGCAGCTAGGCTGGGGTCCTGCATAGCAGGATCCCAGCCAGTCTGAGTCAAAAACAGTGAAGCAACAGCAAAAAGTGGGGATAACTATAAGAAGCAGATCCTACTCTCCTACATTCACCCAACCCGAGTCTGCGCAGTGTTGCCAACAAAAATGGCCGTTTAGGGGGCTCACAAGCCTTCCATGCTTCGAGTTCACAAAGTATTGTAAAGTGCACATTGTAATGTGTATATATACGTGCTTTGTAATTTGTATATATGTATATTTACTAACTTGAATTTCACTTTCGACGGACTTGGCTGCAATTTATTTTCTGAAAGATTTATAGTAATTTATATTTGTGAATATGACTGTAAATGTTTTTTAGATCAATACATTCTTTTGAAACATGACAGAATGAGTTTAGGAGAGGCATTTGTTTCAAAGTTGATTTTAAAGTATTCGAACCTTGAGTCTTTTGACCCTTTTTAACACATTTGTAATGGTGTTTATGGTGATGATTGTGCATTTTTTATATATATTCTATAAACTTGGTTTAATTTGATTTGCTTTAGTATAAAGAACTGTCCAAGAGTTAAGTCCTCTCGCGGGATCTTTGGATTAAAACGGTCACACTTACAGGGAGGGATTTTTGTTTTCAATATGTTTCGTATACACCCCCTCTGCAGTGCACGCCCATTTCCTCACGCACCAAGGTCATGAGAATGGAGAAGTAATAATGTGTGTTACATCCAATCAAAGAACGTATGGTAATACACAAGTTGAAGTAACATGGAATACTGGTGTCTAAGGACATACTGCCCAAATATCCGTTTTGTCTGAGAAGTCAAAACACAGGCTTGTCTCAAAAGCGAACATACTCAAATCCATCACACAGAAATGTTACACAGAGGAATTGTAAACATAAGGGTATCAGAGGCCACAACCGTAAAATAACCAGAAAACCTAAAAATCATTATGTGCAAATATACGTCACTTACGAATGGTTATCAGTCATTGGACACATAACGAACTGGAAGGCGATTGGCTGTCCCTCACTAATGCCAGTTCCTAGACATCACACCTAACACTGACTTTTCAGACCAGGCACGGGGTATAACCTCTAATAAACCATTCAGCTATAATCCAAACAATAGAACTCCCTAAAAAAAAAAAGCTCTTTGGGTCCTTGGCTGGCTCTCATGGAACATTGTCAGACTATGGGAAAATCTTAGTACAGCTGGGGATTAATTGAACAAACTATTGTGAAACACCAAGCTGTATACCTTCAAGAGACTTTGAATCCTGTTGTACTGAGGATTAATTGACCAAAGTGTTGTGAATCACCAATCCATATTGTAATGTATTGTAATTGTATTTATATAGCGCTTACTACCCCTAATGAGGCGTCAAAGCACTTTTGGGTGAGTAGCACTCTACCTTGGTAACCAAAAAGGATTAGTGGTGGATAAGTATAGAGCAGTGGACATGTGAGTCTGTTAGTTGGATTGAAAAGGATAATGGTGGGATAGATAAGGAAAGAGTCTAGAAAGTGTTTACTGGGAGATCATAGTAGTAAGATGAGGTTTTGGATGAGTCAAAGGAGGGATGTTTAAGGGGAGAATTTAAAAGAGTGGAGGAGGGAAGAATCTTTAGAAATGGATTAGGGAGATCAGAGTAATAAAAATGAAGTTTGGGATGAGTCAAAGGAGGTATTGGTGAGGGAAGAATGTAGAAGGGTTGTTTGCAAGATCATAATATGAAAATGAGGTTTTGGGTGATCCAAAAAGGGATAGAGGAGAGAAGAGTCTATAAAGGGTTATTTTGAAGATCATAGTAGTAGAATGAGGTTTTGGAGGAGTCAGAGAGTGAGATAGACAATATATTGAGAGAGGGATATGGTGAAATATAGAGTAGAACATTGGAGAGAGTCAGTTATTATTTTACACTAGGAGTAAAGTAATAAATATATAGATACATGAGTACAAATTATGATACATATTTATATCAAGAAATACACATATCTAGATATACAAATATATTCAAATTAAATGTTTATATACACAAGGACATGCTTTACATTTGTGTTTGAGTATTATGGTTATGTAGGAAAGAGCAAACACTTGATTGATCTTCTGAGGATAAGATAGTTAGCTGCGGATCTTATTTTTAGGGGGTAATGAATTCCATAGTTTGGCTGCTTGAACAGAGAAAGATGCGCCACCTTTTTTTTTTTCATATATGGTGGGATTTTGAAGTGAGGTGCCAATCTGGAGCAGAGGTTCCTTTGTTGAATGTATCTGCTGATTTTATTTCTGATGATTAGCGGTCCTGTTCCATGGTTTGCTTTGGGGGTGATACAAAGCAGCTTGAATGTGGATCTTCTGATAACCTATAGCAAATGGTAGAGTGCCTCCAGGAGACTTGGAAAACTGTTGCCCTGAGGATCATCAATTTTCAAACATTAAAAAAGCTGTCTAGACCTAGCACCAGTGGTCACCCATGTGGTGGTTTGGTAATCATAATCAACAATTCATTGAACTACAAAACTAAATTAATTTCCACTATTTCAAAGCAGATTTTGGTAGTCGAAATTAAAATTAGAGGCAACCAAATCCTGGTAAAATATATATTGAGCTTCAATATTTATCAGCAACCTGACCAGAAACTCGTAAAATACAAGTTTGACACATAGTTTAAGGAAATCAAGTTCCTAGTTTCCACGAATATCTTAATGCTGCTCATAAATATAGGCGATTTTAGCTCAAATCTCCTCCTAGAGTAAATCATATTTGAGACCTTACTAGAATGCAATACTTACTTCCAGATGCTCAAGCATTATAATGAACAAGACATATGTCCCCTGTACAATAAAACACAACACCCAGGATAGCGTATACAGTCTAACATGTGTTTAATGCAAAGTAGCCAGCGAGCAATCAAAAATAGTGCTGCTTCAATGGGCTAGAGCTTTGCCCTTGATCAGTTGGAGTATGTAATGCCGAAATACACACAACTTGTACACATTTTTATAGATTTTCTCCCAATTCAAGCTAATAGGAGTGAGACCACATGATAAAATTGAAGTTCGAAGATAACAACTAATGAGCAAATGCCAGGATCGTCTTGTGCGAAGGAATGTGAGAAATCCTTGCCAGTGTTATCAAGTAACACTAACAGGAGCAAACTCAACTGTTTTGTAAAATCCTCTCTTCAGTGAGCCAGCCTCAGATTGAGGCTACTTTAGGCTACTTGAAGAGCAAGAATGTTGCTAAATTCTTATTCTGAAAGCCAATAGCATGGTATAAGGAAAGCAAAATACTGAACTTTACTCAAAGAAGTTTCTACACTCAGCAACATATTTACATTAGCTGTGTTAGCCAACAAAGGACAATTTACCTTTAGGAGAGACTTTTTTGAATGCTTTTTACACTTTGGTGAATCAATCAAGCTCGACTGTGGTCTAAATTACAGATTTGGGGCATCAACAGTGCATTACTGAATCTAATATTACTGTTCCACACTGAATGGTGGATGAGTTATCTACAAAGGCAGCATATCACCGAAGAATTCAACACTTACTTGCCTGAAGCATGGGTGCTTTCTTGCACCTCTACTGTGTTGCCAATACCTATCTGATATTCCTTGATTCTTGAGAAAAGTACCAGAATTAGGCTCACAGTCCATTTCTAACCTAAGAATGCTCAAATGAGAGACTGCCACGTGATTGAATGTATGGTTTAAGTTTAGGGCCATAGCTCGCTTTGGCAGACTCCTCAAGCTATGTTTATTGCAGTTTCTGATTCTAGATCAGGCAAGAATGTTATATGTGAATCTGGGATGGCATTGTTATGGCAGCTCACCTGACTGTATACATTTCTGTCTTGCATGTAGCACACAGTTTGTGTCAGGAAATGAGAGTTACTGTTTAATAGACCTGGCGTCTTTGGCGTGTGCTTCCCCTGTCTTTTTTGCTTAGGATCTCATTTTTGACTGTGTGATGCATTTAGTTTTTGCTGGTTTTAGGACTCTGGGCACTTTACCACTGCTGACCAGTGCTAACCTGCAAGTGCTCGCTGTTTAAAATGTATCTGTAACTGGTTTATACATGATTGGCCTATTTGACTTTTTAGTAAGCCCCTATTAAAGTGCACCAGGTGCTCACAGGGCCTGTAAATTAAAAGCTACTAGTGGACCTGCAGCACAGATGGTGCCACCCACATGAGTAACCATGCAAACATGTGTCAGACCTGGCACTGCAGTGTCTATGTGGGCAGTTTTGGACTGCCTTGGTGACTTGGTAAGTGTAACCACTATCCAGGCCCTCACATTACCTTTTACTACATGTAAGGCATCCCTAAGATAGGCCCATGGGCTGGGTGCAGTGTATTTAAAAGGTAGGACATGTACTGGTGTTCCTGATAGTGAAAAACTGCAAATTAAACTTCGTTTTTCACTATTGAAAAGGCCATCTCTCCCATAGGTTATCATTGGAAGCTACCATGTAACCTCTTCACAAGTGTAACTTCCAATTGGGAAGAGATAGAGATTTGGAGTTTGGGGTCCTTGAACTCACAATTTAAAAATAAATATTTTAGTGAAGTTGGTTTTTAAATTGCACGTTTGAAAATGCCACTTTTAGTAAGTAGACATTTTCTTGCTTTACCATTCTGTGCATCTGCCTGTCTGTAGAATTCACGTCTGGTTTAGGCTGACATTTAGACTGTTTGTGAATTCACTCTAGACAGTCATGCAAAGGGAGGTGAGGTGCGCCTTGCATATCCTGGTGGGCGATCACCAGGCTAATGATCCTTCATGAGCTAGAGTGGTGGGAGGAGTTGTCACTGACACCTGAATATGACTGAGTCTGTCCTCACACAAAGCTCTCTCGACCACCCTGTAGTGTGTCTGGAGCCAGGACAGGGGAAGGCAGGGTCATGTACACTACAAAGACTTTCCTTTGAAGTGTGCCTACTTTAAAGGCAGAAACTGGTATAAGTACTCTGAAACTGTGACAACAGATCTTCAGAACACTTCTGGACTAAAGGAAATTCTGAAAAGAAGAAGAGCTAAATGCTCTAGGATGCACTGACACTCTGCTGGTGGCTTTTTTGTGCTGGCCTGCTACTTGCTCCTTCTGTCTTGGGCAGTGAAAGGACGGGACTTCGCTTTATGTATCCTGCTTCCAAGGTTCTCCAAGGGCTTGTGTGTGCTTGCCTCCTGTTAAGAAGTCTCAGGGCCATCAAAGACTTCACCTAGCAGTGCCTGGTCTCTTCTGCTGAGAGCCCTAACTTGCCAAGTGTTACCAAATCCAGTTCCTGTCCCTTGGAAGTAGAATCTTGTTAACCTGTTAAGAAAATCCATGCATTCACTCTCAGTACCTGTTTACCCGATGCAGCACTGCCGTGCGGCTGAAGAATCAATGCATCACTAATGTGCAGCCGAAGAATCCAAGCAGTGCTTGCTGTGCTGCTGAAGAATCACCGCAGCCAGAGACCCGAGCACTTTGTCGCTGAGGTCCATGGCACCCGCTCCGATGCAGGTTCTGCTGTGCGGCTGAAGAATCGATGCATCACCTGCTTCATGACTGTGAAATCAATGCTGCATCTGCTCTGCCACATCGACACAGAGCGTCTGGATTTTTGATGCATCGTGGATAGGCGACAAGTTCTTCATCCATGTTGCCCAGCAGTAAAGAACCAAAGCCTTATGTCCGGAAAGTGACGCATCACCCCCCCTCACAGTAAGGAACCAACGCATCACCTAGCTTGACAGTAAGCAACCAAAGCATCATCTCCCCTGGCAGTAAGGAACTGGCGCATCACTTTCCCTGGGAGTAAGGAACCGACGCATCAATTGATTATCTGGCGCTTCACCTCCATTGCGACTGTTTCTGTCTTTGATTTTGATGCATCCCATTTACTTTGTGCTAAAGGTGACACATCCATAGATTCCTATCTACTGAACTGATTTAAACCTTTTAAAAATTATATCTTTACTTGTGTATGTTCGATTTTTGTTGCTATGGTCTTGTTTTATTCCGATAAATATTGGCTATTTTTCTAAATTGGCATGATGTTGATTTCTAGTGTTTTCACTATGTTACTGTTTGTGTTTGTACAAATGCTTTACACATTGCCTCTGAGATAAGCCAGAATGCTCGTGCCAAGCTACCAAGGGGGTGAGCAGGGGTTATCTTAGCTGTGTGACTCCCTTACCCTGACTAGAATAAGAGTCCCTACTGGACAGGGTGCAAATCTCTGCCAACTAGTGACCCCTATTTCTAACACTTTTTGTAAGTTAGGGGATTGTGGTGGTGAGTTAGGTAGACAAATCTCTCCTGTAAGGTGGTTTTACATGCTGAGTGTGCAAAGTCATTAATAAATGGGGTTGATGTCCTTGGGAGATGCCAGATGACAATAAGAGATGCAGAGGTGGTACTTCCCATGAGAGGGGCTAGTGGATATGACAGTCTCAGACTACTTATATCTTGAATGTGTAACAACTATAAGGGGTTGCCCTGGAATATAAGGGGTCTGGCAATGCTTGTTAAATGCCTAAATATGATCTCTTTCTTGAGGCTCAGATTGATACATCATGCCTGCTTGCAAGAGACCCAGTTTACTTAGGTACAGCCTGAAAACCTATGTAGGAGAAGGAGAGGTCAATTGTTATGTACAACATGTGTGAATGTAAATGTAAATGTATGTGTCTTGTAAAGCGCACTGCTGCCCTGAGGCGTCGTGGCGCTGTAGACCGCTGGGGAACCCGTCCTGGCTATCCCTGTGAGATGGTCCCTCCTGGGTATCTCCAAGGTGAAACCAGGCCTCCCCGGCGAATGTGGGGGGCCGTTGTGGAGATGAGGCAAGCTAATGCCCAGAGTTGCCGAGTGTGTTCCTGGTTAGAGTAGGTACCGAGGCGAGAATTATCGAGTCCGTTTTTGACCCTGGTCCACGACCCTGCCGCGTCGGGAATTGAACCCTGGTCCCTGGCCGATTCTCTGCTTGCGGATTTGCCGCCTCTAACCAGTGAGCCACACCTCTCCACTATTCAGAGAAATCGAGGATTGCTGGTTTGGATTTCACAGGGGTGTCATATAGAGTGTGTAAGGTCTCCCTGGATGATGAATGGAGATATGTAACTTTAGCGGGCCTTTGGACAGTGCAAGCTTGTTGATGGCTAGCATTTATGCCCCCAACTCGAATCAAATTCCATTTTTGCACACCCTTGTCAGGATCATGACAGATGTGGTTGACGGGCGATTACTGTTGGGTGGAGATTACGAAATGCCACTGACATGAACTGGAATACAACTGTTCTACAATGATACAAAGCCCCTTGCAGGACAATTTCCTGGCAGTTCACAACCTGAACTATCCACTAGGGGTTAGTGAAAGCCTGGAGCAAACATCACCCAATGAAGAGAAATTACTCCTACTACTTCAGTATGCACCAAACCCATACTAGATTGGATATATTTATGTTTTTACCCTATACTGAGCTATAAATTGGAGACACTGAGTAAGACAATGCCTCATCACAGACCTTTGTCACTGCGGGTGGAGTGCAGCAGACCCCACCCAGCAGTGCTGACTTGACGACTACCGGTAGAAGCACTTTAGATACCCCACCTAAAGCAGTATTTGGGGATTACATTACTCCCTATTTCACAGAAAGAACAAGGGCACATAGAGGAATGTGGCCAAGCCCTTCACTCACATCTTTAGGTTTTATCAAGCACAAAAGTTGAGCAGTTTTCTTGTGAATGCTGTGAGCATTCCATACCAGAAAGACAGAGTTATATTTAGTCTTGGCTGACATTGTAGGGTCCAACCCAGCCGGGGTACTCACCAATGACTACGCCACTCACAAAGCTTAGTATAATATGTCTATATTCTTGGAACCGCAAAATGCCATCCAGTATAGTATCAATAGATGGCGCTTGTGGCAGAATACTGCTGCTTAGAACCTATAGCAGGTTGTTCTGAGCCATCAGTATAAATGACAGTCGCATATTGATCAAGAGGTAGAAATGAAGAAGGCTAAGGATAAACATGCTCATATTGCAAGAATTTGTGTGTTTGTAAGGCAGGGTCAAAGATGAAGTCTACATCTACGGCTATTAAGGACATAGCCCATTGTATCCTACGAGGATGGAGGATTTTTGCGTTAGGAACACTAGCTTTGGTGACAGCCTCTAAGGCTGGCACTGGAGAAACGACAATAATGTGTTTTCCTTGAGCAAGTGGCCATTCTTTGAGGATGGCCATCTGCACAGTAGTCAGTATTTTTCAGTAGAAGCAAAACACAGTTCTGCAGTGGAATATAAATGTGATTTATATGCTATTGATATTGTTAAAGTTGACATATGTTAATCCAATTGCACCGGGCAAAACATGGATGACTACATTTGTGGTATTGATACATGAATGTAAGTAGCATGTTTCAAGTAATTCAGATTGTAAAGATCTGAGTGTTTCAGGTGTTTTGATGTCCATCAGGAACTGGAAAAATTAGGGTGCATTAAGGCATAAAGCAGTTTAATATGTTGTGCATAATCAGGTATATATGTTTTGCTAGAATTTAAAAATCCCAGCAGAGACTGTAACTTTTTAAGTGTACTTGAAGGTTGCAATTCTACACATTTCTCCAGAAAGTGAAGGGCAAGACTCTTTCTTTCATTGGTAATTTCATATCCAATGAAAAGGACACTCAAAAAGGCTTTATTTGATTTCTTGAAGTTAAAATTGCAACAAAGTTCAGCAAACCATAATATTATGCAATCCACGTTTGCTAAATATGGGTTCAAGTCATCATCCATCAGGTAGATATCATCTATGTAGGACAAAGCATCTTGGCCTATTTCGTGAAGAATCAACACAATTCTGGCTACAAAAACTATGGGGCTATTCTTATAGCCCAGGCGAAATCTAGCATAGTGCATTTGAAAGCTTAGGGCGCTAAAGGCGGACTAGTCATGGCTCTCAGGAGCCAAATTGTGACTGAGAAAACCATTGGAAATATCCAAAGTGGTTTTATCTTTTTTACGGACTACTTTATTAATAACAGTCTTATTATGTGTATTTTGCACTGCAAATGTGCATGTATGACTATTCAATTGTCTATAGTCTAAGACCATGCAATAGGAATTATTATCAAACACTCTCTGGTACTCCAGTTGGGAAAGAATTTCCTTAACGGGTGTCTTAGCATCCTGTTTAATAGGATACTGTGGTTGTAATTGAGGTGAGGACCTTATAGGAATGACCTAGTAAGGCAATTCTTTATCCCAACCAGTATGGTTATGGTAAAGTGCAGGGGCCAATGCAAGGGCCCATTCAGATGCATAAGCGTGTTTGGCTTTGCCTTGGACAAGGTGTGAAAAAGAAGGGAGAATTACATCCTAATCTTGGGGGGATGCTAGTACAAAATGTGGGGGTCAGTGGGCCTCCAGCAAGAGAATGCCGTAAGATGTAGTTAAATTATCCAAGAATATGTCTTAAATTGTGCGTTTAACGTCACCTTCAATTTGACTATCTAAAAGATATAGTCTGTCCAGAGGGCCTACACGCTGTCCGTGGTTTCAACCGTGATACATGTTTCAGCGGCTTTCATCACCAGAAATTGGTGGAGATTCTGGCGTACTATGCTGCCATGCTGTCGAGGAGAGTCAGTGCCCAACTCCTGTTCAGGAGGAGGGTTCTCACCGTCTGTGACATATTTTGTCGTTAAAGCTGCAACTTTCTTTTTTTGAAAAGCGGGTTTATATAGAGGAGCCCTGTCCTCCTTGATCTTCATGTCAGACGAGCATTGTGTCTCCCTTGTTGGTTTCACACACTTTTCTTGTCTGTGGTCAGATCGAACTCCTCTGTCGTACTGTTGGTCAGACGAGTCCTAAAAGGACTGAGGAGAATGGGGATCAGGAATCTGATACCTGTCAGGGGTTTTGATTTTAGTGCAATCATGAAAATCATATCGTCTTTCAGAGGACTCCAGGGGTGGAGAACCACCATCCTGTTTACCTTTCTGTTGTTATTGTTTAGATTGATCTCATGTTTTTTTTAGTAAACTCACGGGCAGGTATGGCATCCTTGTCAGTGCTAGGCTTGACAAGTGCAGGACCAAAGGTTTAGTTCCAAACTATTACACCCTAAAGATGTATATACATTAGCAATAATGACATGCAACTTGCATTCGTGGTTGGATACCGCCACCATGGCAAGTCACTGGCATATAGCCAAAGATGCTGCATCACCTTTAACATTACACATATTCATTTCGGCGACAATGGTAAAACTACCCACAAGTTTCATCCCAAAATCTAGGGCAGACCTGCCCCATGTTTATTCTAAATTAGTTTGGGGACGTTCGGTAGAACAGCCATTGAGAGAGTGCCATGACTAACTGTGTAAACATTGTAAACAATAGGCCCCCAGGTATGGCAGTCCACTAGAGTGGGAACCAGTCCAGCTCGGAAGCACATGGTGAGAATTCTGTGCTTGTCTTGTGGTCCCGTAAGGGGAAACACAGCTTCAAGTTGATCGATTTTCTGGGCTATCCCAAATGGTATTTCCTCACGATTTGTGGGTCATTTTCCCATTACTGAATGAACAATTACAGGACTATTGACAGGTGCGGCTGGCAACTGGGCTTGTTGTGCTTGCAGGCCAAGTCTAGCTAGACCAGCCAGCAAAGTATGTGAAATATACTGAGTCTATATAGGACAACAAGAACATTATACAAAGTGTCAGTTTGTACCAAATTCAAATTACCTAAATCTGGATACGGGGTATAACCTGCTAGTGCCGGCCATGTGTCCCTCTCTTTACTAAGGGGGCCCATTTAAACAGTCCCAGGCACATGGGGAAGGTCGCCATTGAACCAAGTCTGGTGTTCCCACACAGTAAGAGGAATCTCAACAAGTGCATATGGGTGATATGCAGCAGGTGCCTGGGGCATTGTGCATTCATGAAAAGTAGTATCATTAGCATCCACAGCCAGAAATGTGACCCAGGAATAAAATACTTCAAAGTGGAACGCAGTGTCCGCTTCTCCATAAAAATCACAGGAGCACCTGCTGCTGGTCATCCATGTTGTATTAAATGTTGAGTTACCGCAGGGGGGCAGTTAAAAGCAATACCAATGAGCTGCACCATAACTAATTATATAGGATTCAGAGCATAGCAAAAACATGGTATAAACCTTTTAGTATTCAAGCTTGAAAAACCAACAGGTTTTAAGTGTTCCCTAACAACTGTGGAGGACAAATCCCTAACACCCGGCACGTCTCTGATAAAAAGTGCAAGGATATTGTGGACAAGATCAAGCACTACTCAGGGGTTCCAACAAGTAAGTACCTGACCAAAAGTTGGAGGCGCCATGTTGCAGGGATTCTGCTCAGGAACAGAACTATGCTTGGGATCATGCACCTTTGGCATGTAGGGACTGATTCATCATATCACTTACAGTGTCTATGTGCCTGAATCCTACCAGCTATAGTGCCTCACTTGCCCTTCTAAGTTTACCAGATAAACAAGTAAATTGGCACCCAAGAGCACAACAATCTTTTGCTCTCTCACTCATACTTGTCCACAATAAAATAAACAAGAGACACAAAGGAAGTTTAGAATATTTATTTAAAGCTTTGTGTCCTATATTGCAGTATTCATACCACAATTAGAAAACTACTGCATATTAAAAATACCGCTAGCATGGTCAATAAACCATATCTCATAAAAAGCCCTGTCATGCTATGACAGAATATCCTAAACCCCCCTTACTTCTACTGAAGCTACATAATTATATATCATAAGATCTCTGGGGTTAGTGGCGGACCCCGTACCTTAGCATACACAGATGGACATTCCACGTCACAGCTGACATAGCAATCTTATTACAGAACAGTCGCTCTGTTTGTCCACCTAAACTCCTGTGCTCAGTTATATGACAAGACACGTGTGCTCATAGACAGCAGCCGCATTATCGTGTTATGTCTAGGTGCTAGTGCCTGACCAGAGAAATAACAAGGGGCCATGTTGTTTGACCTTGTCTATGGTGTTCACAATAAATCCCAGGAAAAGAAGAGAAAACAAAAACATATGCAGATTATGTGCGAAAATACAATGTGGAACAAAAGCAAATGTGTTTATATACTAACGGGTACAGAAGAAAATGTAGCCTACAACGTGCACAATTAGGCTAAATAGGGAGAACTGCAATGGGCCATTCAGGAAACACATGGCAACGGAGCTTATTATAAAATGTCTTCATTCTTCTGTGTGTAACCGTGAACTCAACATTCTAAACATGCCTTTACTTCACTGCGCTCTGATGCTTACATCACAGTTCGATAGAGTCCCTCAAGAGCCACAAAGGTTCCGTCATTACAAACTACACAACACTACAGAAATGACGGCTGGTTTCCTCGTTGTGGAAAAGACTGCTGATGAGGTTTGCCACAGTTGTCAGTACAGAGTGAATGTTCATTTTGGTAACAAACTTTGCAGTCTTCACCATAAGTTCCTATCAGTTCATGACACTGCTCATTCCACAAAAGGAAACAGGAGCAGTTGGTGTTGAAGGATTGCCTTGCTTAGGTTTTTCACGTCTGCATAGGTCCTGTGATCCATGCTTGCTCTGTTTTGATCACTGTGTGAGGATTGGCTTCAGATGCTGTGTGCTGTGCTGAATTTCTGGTCATATGTTTCCTGCTGCCCCAGGTTGGTTATAAGTGGATGATGGGATGAATTTTGTTTTTGCTGTGGTATCTGCTTTTAAAATTCATCCTTCTTTGCTGTCTGCAGGGAGAGACAGTCTCAATAGCTTGCAGGGTGATATCCAGTGCAGTTTGCACATCGCGCTGGTTCGGAATTTCTATTTCAAATGCATTGTTTGGAGGTATGATTCCCTCCTCAGTGTACACATTGTGGTTTCTGATGGCAGAAAGGAGATGTGTGCCATAAATAAATAATCAGTTGTAACACATGATGATGAATATAGGCCCCAGCTAGGCCCGCAAGACACAAGGGTTCGCTCTCCTGTAACGGAATCTATAAGGAAGTTGGCACGGAAACTGCAAAGTACAAACACAGCATTTATTAACCCTTAAGGGTGGTCCTACAATCCACACAACACTCTTCAGTATTGCATGGAGTAGCACACAGAACTTGCGTACATAGTCCCCTTTTATACACAACAGAGGGGCTCATAAGTGGGTGGATACAACATGAGGCCGAAGAACATTACCATTTATGGTCATTCTCAATACTGAATCAATACATGGGCGGAGCCAACACACTCCTTGAGCCCGCGAAAGGACATGGTCAGGCAAGGCTAATTATAACAGATGTGGTTAAGTCTGGGCATGCGCCAGATGGACAAGAGAGAGCTATTTATAAACTGTTACTAGGCAGATTACAAGAGCAACTAACACAGAGGTCGGACTCTCCTCGTGGCGAACACGTGGCAGCATGATAATACAAAATGGAGTCCAAACTTCGGTCAACATAACGGAGAAAACATGATCTAAAGGGAAAGCATTAATGTCTTCAGTAAATGCTTAATCACATTCTGTTTCAATTTACAACAGACGACCCTTTCAGCATTTACTGAAGACATCCGGTTTCCAAGAATCATCATATATGTCAATTATCATCATTCCTTTAACCTCTTTAGCTAGACGCTTCTGGTGAGCAACATCGGCAATAGCTTTCTTATCCGGGATGCAGAATGAAATGCATACAGAACAGCACAATGGTCCACATTGAACACACATACAGAAAAAGAACAGAATTGCTATAATAATACAGAGACCAGTTAAGACCTTCCATCCCCAGGCAGTAACCAACGCCCAAAACCATCCAGAAAAGGACCAAGTGCCGTTTTCTGTGTGGATTTCAGCTGCTATTTTATGCAGCTTGTTAATGGCGTTATAAACGGATGGCGTATGATCAGGGATGAACACACAGCAGCTACTTCCAATAATTTTACAGGCTCCACCTCGATCAGCTAGCATTACATCTAATACCATACGATTCTGTAATGCAACAATCCTAGTTATTTGTAACTCTTCCGTAAGATTCCCAAGAGCAGCAGCAGTCTGATTTGTCACAGCTTCTACCACTCTTGTTAATCTTCGGATCTTCCTACTATTCAAAGCGGCTCCAACAAAGAAAAACAGTCCTAAGTTAAAATCAATATACTGTTGCAAGCTGGTATCGGTCTGATCCACATCATCAATTGATAGAGTACGTTTATACCTATTTACAGTCACATTATTCAACAATTTCAAATCCTTATGATATGACGCGGGTGCTAGGAATACAGGAGGTAATAGGAATGATACATAGCATACCCCAGACCACCCAGCCGGCAAACGGTAATAACCTTTATTTCCACATACAAAGTAAGTATTATGGGACGCTAGGAAGGTACTGTTGTTCAACCCGTCAATATTCAGTACAGTTATGCAATCACTGACACCAACAGGGATAAAACCCACACTCTGGACACACAGGTCCGCTTGAGCTTGTGCCACTTGGATCACGAATTTGTCCTTCCCCACAGTGTCTCTGGTGTTCGTGAAGATATAGGGAATGGATTCATTGTCCGGTCGGTACTCTTCCCATTCCCAAATTGTCCCATTCGCTTGTGGATACCCATTCTTGTCTTGATGGCATTCTCTATTAAGTCTGAAAAGCAATCGTCCCACTGTCGGTTTCCGAGTGGCAAAAAGCAAAGTGTACCATGCTCTACAAGAGCCATTATGAGAGAAAGGAAGTGGTATAAATGGCGTTCCTCCTTTCTTCTGATGGGCTGGCATCATCCCACATATCCAACAGTTCGTAGCATTCGTAGCAACGTGGGTATGATGCAGCATCTGGATGAAAGTGTTGTTCAAGTAAGATTGTCGATGCTTCAACTCTTGATACGGTAATGTATAAAAGTAGTGCTCCTCAGGCACCGGAGTTGTCAACACAAGTGTTTTCCGAGCAGGAGTTACCTCCTCCACAAACCATGTGGTTATCCCAACAACAGCTACTGTTAGCATGAACCCCAACGCACAAAGGATTTTCTTCTTCTCCATGTCAAAAGAAACAGTACCCTGATATCTTCCTGAAACTAAAAAGTCTGTCAGAACTCTTCCCCTTGGGCAGTGGTTGATTTCTTCACCAGCGGGCCAAGACGGGTGTCGCTACACTAATGCAGGGCTGATCCCCCCCCCTTGCCTCATCGGCTCTCCGTTTCACTAACCCAAGGGCCGTTCTGACAGTATGTCCCGGCACTGGAAACCTTACTTCCTTGGTCGAAGATGATATCGCCTTCCTCCAGAAGTCGTGTGGTCCGGAAAGAGCTCCTCAGTGTCTCGTGGCTCAGCAGCACGGCCTGTCTCTGCTGCTAGGATTTCTCGTTGATCGGTCAGCACGGCAGACTCCACCAATCCGGGCGGTACCTTTCGACAGTGCAAGGAATGGATCCAATTCTTTCGGTTCGAGACTCGCACAGCCGTCCTCGTTGCAAGGAGGACTTGCTCAGGTCCTACCCATCTCGGCTCCAAACTGTTCGTTCTGTCGAAGACTTTCACCATAACATGATCTCCAGGCCGGAGACCATGTCCTTCGCCGGTAGACCGATCAGGGAGCGCCTCTCGGACCTGTTGATGAATAGAAACCAAGTTATCCGTTAACTGTGCCAGATAATCGCTCATCATTACACAAGGTACATCATACACAGCCTTAGGCCTTGGTGGACCCCAAATGTTCATTGGGCGTCCGAATACTATTTCGTACGGCGTAAGGCCGGTTCGAGAGTGTGGCACTGACCTAATTGACAATAACGCCAGTGGCAGGGCGTCTGGCCAAGTCAAAGACGTTGAAGCTTGGATTTTGGCGATCTTAAGCTTCAGTGTACCATTATACTTCTCGACTAGTCCGGCAGACTGGGGGTGAAACACGGCATGAAACTTCTGAGTGATGCCTAGGCCCTTCAAGACATACTTTATAACATCCGCTACAAAGTGAGGGCCATTATCACTCCACAGAAGTCTACAGACGCCATATCGAGGGAAAAACTCTTTTAGCAGTAGCTTCGCCGTGGTCATTGCAGTATTGTCTTTCGTAGGGTACGCTTCAACCCATTTGCTGAAAGCGCAAACCACTACTAGAACATACTTCAAATTGTTACAGCGCTCAAGCTGGATGTAATCCATCTGCAGAACCTCAAAGGGTGCAGTGGGTGTAGCAAATCCTCCTGCTGGAGTTCGAGTGCCTTTCCCTGGGTTATACTTCAGACAGATCATACAGGTCTGCACCACCCTCTTTGCCGTGCTAGCAATCTCTGGATGCTCCCAGACTTGGGTAAGCAATTTTACAATTGCGGAAGCTCCAACATGTGCTAGCCCATGTGCCATCTGAACCATAGGTTGTACAAAGGCCGTGGGTAATTTCCATCTATCCATCTGCTTATTTCTCCAGCAACCCTCGTCATCCAGTTCTCCTTCGCTAGCCCATTGTTCCCGCTCTTTGTCAGAAGCGGTCCTTTGTATTTCTCGCACTTCCTCCTTCGCATCATGCCATCTCTCCACCTGTGACTTCACTACATACATGGCAGTAGTACCGGGCTGCATCGCAGTCTCCCGTGCTACTCGATCCGCTAACGCATTCCCTTCTCCAACTTTATCAACCACTTTCCTATGGGCGCTACACTTAACGATAGCAATTTTCTTTGGGTATGTCAATGCAGTTAAAAGATTATGAACTAACTCTCCATGCATTATCTGTACTCCATGTGACGTTAAAAACCCTCTCTCCTTCCAGAGTAGGCCGAAGTCATGCGCTACTCCGAAGGCATAGCGGCTATCTGTATAAACATTCACACATAATCCTGTACTGAGCTCACATGCTCGTGTTAATGCTATCAGTTCCGCTGCTTGAGCTGATTTCTGTGGTATGCGTGCTGTCTCCACTATCGTGTGTAATGTGGTAATTGCATACGCTGCTGAAGTCGTACCATCTGGTAGCTTCAGGCATGATCCGTCTACCCACAACTCTCCATCTACATCTGAAAAGGGCGTATCCTGGAGATCAATACGACCCTTTGTTTGTTCCTCAGTCACAAGAATACAATCATGCGCTTTCTGCGCCTCAGGCTGGGTCTCGGGGTATGGCAACAATGTGGCCGGGTTTAATGTCACGCACCTTTTCAACGTAATATGAGGAGCCAAAAGCGTCAGCTCATATCCCGTTAAGCGGGCACTGGTCAAATGCTGCGTCTTTGTTTGATTGAGCAGGGCATCCACAGCATGGGGAACTAACACCAACAATTTATGGGACAACACAATTCCTTCACTTTGGCGTATTGACACAGCTGTCGCCGCTACCGAGCGAAAACACCCTGGTAATGCTCGGGCGACAGGATCAAGCACAGCCGAAAAGTATGCACAAGGGCGCTGCTTGTCGCCGTGCATCTGCACTAAAACTGACAATGCACATCCATCTTTCTCATGCACATACAACGAAAAGGGTTTTGCATAATCAGGGGTCCCTAACACTGGTGCTGAACAAAGGGCCTGTCGCAGTTGCTGAAAAGCAGCATCACACTCATCTGACCAAGGGATTGGGATAGGCGTGTCTTTTGTCAAAAGAGCTAGTAATGGCTTAGCTATGTGTGAAAACCCCAATATCCACTGTCTACAAAAAGAAACAAGGCCCAAAAATGCACGCACATCCTTCTGCGTGGATGGTCTCGGTGTGTCCAAAATTACTTGGATACGATCTGGTGTGAGTGCACGTCCCTCCTTAGACAAAAGGTGACCTAAATAAGTCACCTTTGGTCTACAGAATTGCAATTTCTTCCTAGATACTTTATGATTGTGGGATGCTAAAAAGGAAAGTAGGGATAACGTGCTCTTCTCACACAACTCCAGGGTGTCAGCCGCCAACAAGATGTCATCGACATATTGAATGAGGGCGACCCCCTCGAGTAAAACAAAGGAATCCAACTGTCGTTTCAAAGCCTGACTGTAAATACTAGGGCTTTCTGTGTAGCCTTGGGGAATTCTACAAAAACGATAAGATCTATTGTTTAATGTGAACCCAAAAAGAAATCGGCTATCAGGGTGAATGGGAATGGAAAAGAAGGCATTCTTCAAATCAATCACTGAAAACATGGTCGCCGTAGGCGGGACCAAGGTAAGCAACGTCGTGATATCGGAAACCACCGGGTACTGAGGTATCACGATCTTGTTCACCTCCCTCAAATCAATTATGAACCGATAGACCTTTGCATCCGTGTCCTTTTTCAAAATAGGGAGAATCGGACTGTTACAGATATTATAGGGAACTTCTTCCACTACCCCTACTGCGATCAAGTCTTGCACAATCTGTATGAGAGCCTCCTCGCCCTCCTGGGAAATACGATACTGCGGGAGGCGTGGTAACACCGCCCCCTCCTGGACACTAATGTGGACCGGAGGAATCACCATTTGTCCCACATCTGTGTCCGAAGTCGCCCATAAAGCACGAGGGAGGGTAGCCAACAACGCATCCTCTGATATCGTACACATCCGCCCAGACCGGGGGTAGTTGTCATTTAAGATCACCCTCACACCCTCAGGGGAGCAGCGGATTGTAGCCCTAAAGTACTTTAACATATCAAGGCCCATAATGTTATCCGGTGTATACGGAGCAAGCAGAAACGGACAGGGCGCAGAAAAAGAAGCAACCTTAAATGTAAGGGGCTGTGAAAGAGGGCTTCGGGAGAGTGTACCGTCAAACCCTACCGATGTAACCATTGAGCCGGATGGGGGAGCCCCCGGAACCAAGTACCTAGACAATGCACTACGTGTCGCTCCTGTATCCACTAGGAACTGATCAGTAGAACCTAAAACCTCAGCCGATACATAAGGACCCGTCTGATCGACCGGCACCTCAACTGATTCGGACCCCCATCCAACGCATTCCTATGCATGCTGAGAATCGTGATATCCCGATCGATCGATGTCCGATACATGATACTGGTGCTGGCGATCGAAAACATTTGAGCTATCTCGGTGCTGCCCAGCAGTATCGAAACGGGCATTATCATTAGAATTCCCTCTAAAGTTCGAGGAACCCCCTCTACCTCTCGGGCCACCCGGAGTATGCCCCTGACGTGAAGCATGCAACACTGGGCAATCCCTGGCCCAATGGCCCAATTGCTTACAATACGCACACTGGTTCCTATTCAAATCAGATCGGCCCGAAGGGGGACCATAAGATCCGCCCCTTCCTCTATTATTACCCCGTCGGGGCGGGCCATATACTTGTGCTAACATCACCTTAGTCTTGAGGTCTTTCGATTTCTTCTCTTCCTGGCCCTTCGCCTCGTGCTCCTGACGCTCATAATACTGAGCGATAGTCAGAAGGGCCGTCGGCGTCGCGGAGGACCAGGAACTCTCGCTCGCTTTTAACCGGGCCGCAACTGCCGGTAGCAGATTAGCCACATATTTATCCGCGAAAAGGTGGCGGCCCGTGTCGTCAGTAAGCGACTGGCCACTAAAATCATGAAACGTCTCCTCAAAGCGCGTAAAGAAGTCCGCAACTGACTCGTCAACTTTCTGTTTACATGCAGCTAACATATTCCAGTCAATCTTTTTAGGGGGGATAATCGTCTTCAACTTAGCCACAATAGCCGCAGGGAGATCTAAAATATTCTGGGGTGGTTTCTGTGCGGGCTTCCGTTCCCTATCCTCATCCTCAAGGTCAGACCACCGGGCCTTGAAGGCAACCGCATCATCTACCTTTCGGACAGAGCGCCACGTATCCGGCGGTAGGATAAGGCCAAAGAACAGGTCTATATCCGCTAAGGTCATAATGCAAGAATTCAAGGCCCCCTCGACTTCTTCATAGAAGGCCGCTGGATTCTTACGGGGGTCAGGTAATGCATTCTTTAACGCCATAACATCGGCCCTATGCCATGGAGTATAAACCCAATTATACACAAAATATCCCCTTGCATCGGCGGAGTTAATGTCCGAGCTAGTCCCCGCTCCTTTAGGAGGAACATACAAAGGCGCCGCCTCTCGCATTGGTTTAGCATGCACTATGTCATCCTTATCTGACTGGGAGGTGGATGGGTGGCCCCCTGCTGCAGACGAATCCGACTGCTTCTCCTCCTCCGTTTGTTGGCGTGCTTTCTCTCTAAGGGCCAGCACCTCGTCCCGCAAAGCGAACAGCCGCCGAGCCGCCTCAGGAGCCTTAGGGGGAGAAAAAACACCATTACGTAATGCTCCGGCATCCGAAGACACTTCGTCAGGCTCAAGGACACTAGAATATTTTCGGAAAGCAGCAATTACTTCATCCGCGAAATGAGACAGAAAATACACCCTCTCTCTATCTTGCCACGACCCCCAAGTATGGAACAACTCCTCCTTAGACATCTTGCCCTTAAGTGCACGGAGGGAAAGTTTCCGAAGCTCAGCCATATGCTCGGCCGATAACATGGACCGTGTGTCTACCTTACCCGAAGCCGGGCCAGAATCTTGCGGCCGCGGAGCGGATGCGCCAACATAAGGGGGCGGAGAGCGATCTAGTAAATAAAAATCATCATCAGGATTATTAAGGACAGGATAAAGTGGCTGACGAACAACATATTGACCCGAGACCTGTAGCCTACGCTCTTTCTCTTGTCTGTCCGTTTGCTCTTTGTCCTCCCGACGCTTCGCTTCCTGCGCTCGCACATGATCATTCTTCCGTTGCTCTTTATCAAACAGCGCTTTCTCACGTTTCTCTCGCTCACGCACTTCCTTCACCCATAATCGCACACACTCAAACATATCCTGACGAGCACGTCGCTTACACATACACTGTTCCACATACTCAATCTTACGTATATCAAACGATCCATACAAAGGCCATCGCAACTCAGGATCCTTCTTCGTGTATTTCCTCCATAGCGTGCTGTACATTATGGAAGAAAGACCATGCTTCACATACATATCCCTATTAGGAGTCCCCTCTGGGGGAGCTGGAGCAGATTCCTCGAGGTTCAACCGGTTACCAAAACAGCAGCACCACTTACGGAGTGCGCTAAAAGCAGGCATGCTAGGAATAATGCAAAATATGCAATATTATAAGGAAAAATGGCACTTAATCGTTGCGCCGTTCAAAGTTTACACAGCTCCGGAGAAATCTCTCCACATTACCTGCCTATATGTGTTGCAACGCATATATTTTCACAAAGACAAATTCAAAATATGACTAGTCATCATCAATCAAACTCAAATAGCCAACCCAGGCTTCAAAAACTCGGAGCAAGTACCGTACAACGGTTCTTACCAATCAAGAGTCCAGGTTCCAACTGCCAAGCTCCACAATCGCCCAAACGGCTCTCACGGCAGGACCGACAGAAGAGGTCTCAGTCGATGACCGGCGCCACCCAGACGGTCAGCTCGGAAGGGAAGGAAGAAAAACCTCGGGATGCCAGGGCTAAAACGCCGCTGGCAGTGATCACGTCCCCGGCCAAACTCCTCACCTTCGTCGCGACCAGTCCTTCGAGCATCCGAGTCGCCGATGAGCCCCACGTGACGGGCGCCAATTGATGAATATAGGCCCCAGCTAGGCCCGCAAGACACAAGGGTTCGCTCTCCTGTAACGGAATCTATAAGGAAGTTGGCACGGAAACTGCAAAGTACAAACACAGCATTTATTAACCCTTAAGGGTGGTCCTACAATCCACACAACACTCTTCAGTATTGCATGGAGTAGCACACAGAACTTGCGTGCATAGTCCCCTTTTATACACAACAGAGGGGCTCATAAGTGGGTGGATACAACATGAGGCCTAAGAACATTACCATTTATGGTCATTCTCAATACTGAATCAATACATGGGCGGAGCCAACACACTCCTTGAGCCCGCGAAAGGACATGGTCAGGCAAGGCTAATTATAACAGATGTGGTTAAGTCTGGGCATGCGCCAGATGGACAAGAGAGAGCTATTTATAAACTGTTACTAGGCAGATTACAAGAGCAACTAACACAGAGGTCGGACTCTCCTCGTGGCGAACACGTGGCAGCATGATAATACAAAATGGAGTCCAAACTTCGGTCAACATAACGGAGAAAACATGATCTAAAGGGAAAGCATTAATGTCTTCAGTAAATGCTTAATCACATTCTGTTTCAATTTACAACAATGATGTGGCCCCCTCTTCACTAAGGTGTTTCTGTCATAACATGCAACTGCAGTCTTGTGACCATTGAAAGGTCTGTGAGTTTCCTTTTTTCGATGGGTGATAGGGTTACTGGGAATTTTTTATTCTTTTATGTCTTTGAAAGAATCTATGTAACAGTCTTCACTGCAGTGGCGGTTTCTGAGTCAGGGCATTGGGGCTCTGCCCCCTTCACTTTCACCCCCAAGGTTGGTGTGATGTTCCACAGATAAAAGGACTCAGCGAGTAAGGTAAGAATACGCTGCGTTTATTATCATAAACCCCATCCAACGACGAAGTCGCTGCAACTGTCACTTCACGAAATTCCCACAGCGAGTACATCGTGAGAATTCCGAGCGTGACATCATTATACATCATCACACTTCTTCCTTATTATACAAAGAAATGTAACAAAAATGAAAGCAAGAACAAAAGAAGTTAACAGTAAAGAAAAACTAAGAAAAGACAAATGCATTTTTTTTCCCTTGAAAATAGAAGACCAGCTCAAACTATAAAATCTTTGAGATAAGCCAGTCTCTTGATCACTCTAGCACTACGTCTATGCGTAGGCGACATTCTTCCAGAAGAACTAAACGAACACTGACTAGCAGAATTACCTGCAATTGTGAGAGGTCTAGATCTGGAACAGAAAAGAGGATTAGATATTTTGCGTATAACAGATACTCTGTTTTTGTTCCAAATACGACCATCATGAGTCTTGACAGCATTTTTAAAACATTTGATGACTTGTAACTCTTTTGTGAACTTGGACCAATCTGCACATCCCTTGGGAGCGCTGATCTTCACAAAATCACCAACACCAACTTTCACCTCCCTCACACACTTACGAGAGTCAAAATCCTCCTTTCTCTTCCATTGAGAAATTACCTCCTTCTCTCTCCACAAACCAGGGGAATTATCTACACAACCTTTGCTCCAACTCATCCACCCAGGACACACAAGTGTGGAAGGAGATCTACCTTTGAATAATTCAAAAGGTAATTTCCCTGTAGAACTATGAGGAGAGAATCTATAATCCTGAAGTCTTTTTGACAACTCTTTTTTCCAGTCCAAACCATTCGCTCTAGCTAATTGAATGCCCTCCTTTAAAGTTTTGACCACCCTCTCAATTGCACCATTAGTCTGAGGATGATACAGAGAAGATTTTTTATGGACAATTCCACACCTTTTCAAGAACAACTCTGTTTCCTGAGAACAAAACTGCACACCATTATCAGTGAGCAGAAATCTTGGAAAACTTTCTCTCAAAAATATATTCTCCAGAAACGTAATAATTGCTGAAGACGAGATATCCTGTACACAAGAAACCTCAACCCATCGGGAATACAAATCTAAAAGCACAATTACATAAGGTGTGGCATGCTCACCCCTAATAGGTCCAAGAATATCCATAGCAACTTCTTCCCAAGGATAATTAGGCAAAGATCTACACACCATAGGCGGTTGACTGGTTTTGAGACCTTTATCAGAAACCGAGCATTCTACACAATCTCTAATCAAACACTCTACATCATGATCAAGTGTAGGTCACCAAAAGTCCCTTCTAAGCCTAGCTTTGGTTTTAACAATACCCATATGTCCTTCGTGGACCAAACATAAAATTCTCTTTCCCATATTTTCAGGTGGAATTAATCTTGTGCCCCTCAACAAGAAACCTCTGTAAACCGCTAATTCGTTCCAGTTCTTTTCCCAACATCCAGAAAACTCCTTAAATTGAGAACTACAGGTTGAACCAGAAACAACAATGTCCCTAATCTTAACCAGAGTGATATCCTTAGTCAGATCCTCCAACCACTCTTCCTCGCTAATGGATCCCTCTGTTACTTCACATACACACACACCTTCTTCTAGATCCTGATCTTCATAACAATCATAGTGGACAAAATCTAGATCAACAAGTCTGGAAAGACAATCTGCTGAGAAATTTCCAACTCCAGGAACATATTGAACAGTGAAGGAGAAATCTTGCAGTCCTACAACCCATCTCCTAATGCGTGATGAAATGGAATCAAGACCTTTTTTTGCAAAAACCTCCACCAAAGGTTTATGGTCTGACTGAGCAGAAAACTGAATACCCCAAAGAAATTGCTTAAACCTCATGATAGACCAGAAAACAGCCAATGACTCTCGCTCAATTACAGAATGATTACGTTCAGAATCCCTAAGAGCTCTAGAGATACAAGCAATTAAATTCTCCTTTCCATTCTTAGTCTGAATTAGTAGGGCACCTAAACCTTTTCCACTCGCATCACACACAACTTTTGTATCATAGGATGCTTGAAAAGATTGTAGGGAAGGATCATTGTTTAAATCTTGTTTCACATTGACAAATTGTTGACTACACTCATTACTCCACACAAATTCCGTATCCTTCTTCAACAGTTTCCTCATTTGATACGTTTTGCTAGCAAAGTCTTTTATGAAACGACTATAGTATTCTACCATTCCCAAAAAAGATGAGAGTTCATCTTTTGTCGTAGGTTCTTTCAATGATTTGATGGTGTCAATCAGTTCTTTCTTCGGCTGAATACCAGAAGCAGTAATTTTATATCCCAAATAATTCACTTCGTTGACTCCAAATTTACACTTCTCAGCTTTAAGTGTAAGACCAGAGTCCTGAAGTCTTTGCAAGACTTGACGAACACGTCGATTATGCTCTAAGTAATTTTTAGCAAAAATGATAATGTCATCTTGGTAACATTTCACCCCATGTTGATCTTTGAGAATCATAGACATTGCTCTTTGAAAAACTGCAGCCGCAGAAATTAAACCAAAAGGCATTCTTTTAAAGCGAAAATTGCCAAAAGGAGTCGTAAAGGCTGTCAAGTCTTGTGAATTCTCATGCAGTTCCACCTGATGATAGGCTGACATCAGATCTAATGTACTGAAAACCTTAGCATCCAAGAAAGTGGTGATCATCTCTTCTATGTTGGGAAGTGGAAATTTGTCAACTACGACTTCTTTATTTAACGCCCTCAAGTCCACACAAAGACGAATGTCACCATTCCCCTTGCGTGCGACAACAATAGGAGCCAACCAATTTGTAGCTTCAACTTCTTCTATTACACCTCCATCTACCAATTTCTTAAGCTCATTCTCAACTGCTGTCTGAAGGTGAATGGGAATCCTTCTTACTTTGGCTACTACAGGAACAGCATGATCTCTAAGTCTAATCTTGTGTTTGTAACCAACAAGTTTCCCAAGTTTATTCTGAAACAAACTCTTAAATTCTCTGACAAAAATATTATTAGAGTGCTCAACATGATCAACCTGTACCTGTGGGTTTTTATTCGGATGTAAACTAACACCCAACTCCTTTTGATGAACCCAACCCAACAGATCATCTCCCTTGCAGGATACATAGACTTTGCCAGAAGTGATCCTCCCACAAACACCAATCTTAGCAGTGAAATAACCCAACATGTCAATTTTGCTCCCTCCATACCCTCCAGGTTGAATATCCATTTCACAGAGAGATTTATTATCAGGAAACAAATTTCCAAGTGTATCCTTCGAGATAATAGTAATGCGAGAACAAGAATCAAATTTCATTATGATCTCCTTCCCATCAATACTAACCATCTCAGAAGGGAAAGCTTTCGCATCCTGACTACCTTGTAATAATATCTCCTGACAAGACTCTTTGTCTCTGTTTTTATAAATCCTCTTATTCCTGTTCCTGCAACATCTACTAAAATGTCCCTTCAACCCACAAAAATTACAAGATTGTGACAAAGCCGGACAGGATTTGTCATTAGCTCTATGTCCATTATAACCACATCTGAAACATGTGACATTCTGACTATACTCTTTACTCTTTACCCCTTTTTCCTCAATTGATTGTTTAGTATTCGACTCACTCTGAGTTTTGACACCACTAGACCTAATCACTTGAACTTCAGTAGTGTCTTCTTTCCCTGTAGAATTAGAACTTACAGCTTCTTTCTCTACCTTAAGTTCACTTACACATTTCAAAATGTGCTCAACTTGTTTTGCAATAATGATAACCTCTTCCAAGGGAGGATCATCTTTCATCCAAAGTTCCTCTCTTATTTTATCACTGTTGCAGCGAAGTAAAAACTGATCTCTAATTCTTTCTCCTAACAACCCATCAAATTTGCATTTGGAGGCTAATTTCCTCAGCGAAGTTATGTAATCCTCAACTGACTCTTCTTTTCCCTGACATCTTAATCCAAAATGATACCTTTCTAAAATCGTACTTACACGTGGCAAGTAATGTTGGTCTAATTTTGTCATTGCAATTTCATATTCATTTAAATCACGTGCTAAAACATGGGGAAGATCAGGTAAGTTCTCCAAAACATCCTGTCCCTCTGCTCCTAAACAGTGTAACAATAATGCATGTTTTCTCTCTGCACTAAGATTAGTGCCACAAACACGCGCATAGTTGCTAAAAACCTTTTTCCAATTTGACCATTCTATAGAAGGTTCACCAGGAGAGGAGAGAAAGAAAGGAACAGATGTAACATTCTGCATTTTCCAAATTTACGAAAAGTAAGAAAGTGATAAAAAATAAAAAATAATATCTGATGACTACTAAAACTATATTATATAATCATCTCTTTGCAATGAAAACATTACTACAAATCTTTTAACACTCTTATTAATGAAACTGCAAGAAAATTAGTCAGTTTCACCAGACAATGTTGAACTACACAAAAATAAATTACTATGTTCAACCATATAACTGCTAATATAATATTAATGATTTCCTAAGACTCCACTAAAACTTCCTGAACTCCTTTATATCCGTAAGTATTCCTTGGGTCAGTTTTTGACCTGTTTCTTATAGTATTTAATCCACTCCAATCGGTTCACTCACGTAGCGCTCTAGTTGTTGTTTCTTTTTTTTATTACTTCCTTCAACTACGAAAGAGCATGCGCCGGACACGTAACAACAGAGGGAGAAGAGTCGTTCCTCCCGACATGCGCATAAACCCAGGTTAGAGAGAGAAGAGTCGTTCCTCAAAACCTGTCAATACAATTAACAATCGTACCTGAATGTGGTGATTTACCCGCTACAAAACACCAACAACTTCCGAGTATCAAGTCACTGACTGCCGTCGATCTTGAATGTGACCGAGATCTCTCGTTGATGTCGTAACCACATATACCCAACGATCAGGCACTACAAAAACCAGGAGCGCTTCAACAAATGTCCATAGCTCCTCACAGCTCGGCTCGGCTGGAGACTCCGCTATCTTGAGTAATGATTGCTAAACGAAACAACGCCTTGTTGGGGTACTACCGGAACACCGGAGATAAGCATCCCATCCTCGTCGGCCAAATGTGATGTTCCACAGATAAAAGGACTCAGCGAGTAAGGTAAGAATACGCTGCGTTTATTATCATAAACCCCATCCAACTACGAAGTCGCTGCAACTGTCACTTCACGGAATTCCCACAGCGAGTACGTCGTGAGAATTCCGAGCTTGACATCATTATACATCATAACAGTTGGCCTTTGCCAAAATTTAAAAACAAACTCTTTCATCTGTTTTAAAAAAAATATTGTGCACCCTGCACACACATCCTTCTTTGGGCCGGGGCTGTTTGTTTTTTGCTGTGATTAACTCTCATGACATAGTGCCAGCGAGCAATGCTGATGCATGCTATTTCCCAAACCTGCTGCCTGGCCGTGGGGCCACAGCCTAATGTATTTGCCAAGCGGAGGGGCTCACAGCCCTGAGGATTCTGAGATCATCAGCTCAGCAAAGACATAGCCTAAAGGACATGTCTCCACCCCATAACAAAATTAGCCACGGGCGTTTTAGACTAAAGCCCTGTTGCACTGGGGCTGCACATCAATCAGCGAGTGGCAAAGATGGTCACCCCACTCTTTTCCAACTCATCACAGGGGTGTGGTCCCACCGTGTGATGAGTTGGGAAAGGGTGGGGTAAAGGCTGCAGGCAGGCGGGAGGCTCTGCTTCCCGCGCTGCTGTTAACAGCAGGACCGTGTTGACTCCATTATTTGAGCTCCACTGGTGTTTGTATTTCACAGGACCTGCACTGGCATCGAGGAGCTGGGTAGCAAAAAGACAAGACAGTGGAGGGGTGGGGGGCAGTCTGGCTGCGGGGAAGCCTGTACTGAGATTCCACTGGCCATAAATCCGCTCACAGGGGCCTGTCTTCAGCCCCTGCCACAGCATCTCCCAGTAAATCACTGTGAACAGTTCTGGTAGTGAAGAAAGTGACATCTTTACAAAAGGCAGCCCCATATTTCTACTATTTGCATAAGAGCGTTTTCCGATATGAGATAGTCTGAGAATGCGCACTCAGAAAGAGCTTGTCACAGCCTCATGTCTGTGTAAAAATGGCTATACAAATCCTGTGTCTCAAACTACGGTATGGCGTGCAAATCCGAGATTTTCTTTCAGGCAGTGAATGTCTATGTTGTTACATGTGACCCTTGCGAAATTATCACCTCTGTCAACTCTAAAAAAATAAATAGAACCTGGAACATCCGTGTTGACACCAAATGTGGCCAAATCCGGTAGCTCGGTTTGCGTGTGCGGCGTGGTTTGCTTCAGGCCACTTAGGTTTGCATTCAGCACGTTTTCAGCTTTCCTTCAATGCATATGGCAACGGGACTGAAACATTGCCAAAGGTTGATATATGGCGCTGTACAGGATCAAACTATTTCTTTAATAGTGTATGTAGAGAAAAAGGAGTGCCTTATCCACAGTTGAATTTTCATATGGGTCTTGCCACAACTGTTGAACTTATTCAGAGAGCCTCCCAGGGACAGGGAAGTGGCAGGGGTTAATATAAGACTCAATCAGTGTCTGCACTGATAAAGTACTGCGCCTGCTGCTGCCTGGCAATGCACTGGAGGTGGCTGTGGCCAAGGCCCACGTGGTCTTGAACTTTCAACTACAAATGGAAGGTGCAATGCTGTGCTGATAATGTTTGAAAAGGATGATTAATGCAGCCCTGATCTCTTCAAATAAATGTCAGGTCCTGTGTCTTAAATGTGTAGGCTGAGACTCTACCGTGATTTTGTACTTTGAACATGACTCATTACTACAGTAAAGTACTGAGTGCAGACAAAAGCTTTTCCTGTTTAATATTATATTGTATCTGGATATCATCCCTATGTAGTAGGTGCAGCATTTAGTGAAATATCTTAAATTATTTCTTTATGGAGTCCAACCACTGTTCAGCGGCCACCAGTCAAATTAACATAAATCTCCCTTTAAACTTCCAGTGCTACTCAATAGAGGACTGCAGTGTCCTATTTTCTTTAATGATCTTTCACTATGAAGAGGTGTGGCGCAGCGGCCAGGGCGACTGACGCTGGACGCTGGGGATCACGGTTCAATCCCTGGCTCCGAAGGCAGGGGTCTGCCCAGCACCATGTGACTCTGGGCAATAGCTCGCTTCATTTTCCCGACGGCCCGCAGCGCCTTGACACCTTCGGGTAATTGTTTGCGCTTTACAAATACTGGACATTTACATTTACTATTCAACCCTCAATGTGCTTTCCTTCAAGGCAGCACGGTGCTCAATTTTATATTTTTAAAAGTAATGGCTGTGGGTTCGCTTTAACTATAAAGGCTGCGATATTTATTTAATCAATTTGCATCGCAGCCTGCTTTGACTATAGCGGCCGTCCTTATTTATTTAATTTGCAGCGCTATCAGCTTTAACTATAGTGGACGTCCTTTTTTATTTTTTGTACAGGATGCCTGTGCACACGTAGTCGTAGTTTGCAGATCAAGTTCCGCGTATCTAAAACTATGAATTATTAGGAAAACACAACACAAACAGTAGGCCAGAATATATATATAAGAATACTCCAAGTGTCACGTGTTCTCTGTGTTTAATGTAGATCCATAGGCTGGGCAATCGATCTACATTAAACACAGAGAACACGTGACACTTAGAGTGTTCCTATATATTATCTGGTCTACTGTTTGTGTTGTGTTTTCCCAATATTTCATAGTTTTAGATACGCGGAACTTGATCTGCAAACTACGACTACTTGTGCACAGGCATCCTGTACAATTTTTTTTTTACCTTGTGTCTGTTTCGGGGGTTTAGGGTTATCCCCCCGCTTGTAGCACCGTATACCGCTTACGACCTTTTATATACTGACGTACACACGAGTAGGCGCCACCGCATACCACATGACTTCAACCCGTCCTTTTTTATTTGTTTAATTTTCCAGCACGGTGCACTTTAACTTTAGCGGCCGCGCTACAGAACCTTGGTTTGTTTAGTTTTTATTTTTGGGTGAAATCACCCCATACTGTGCTTTCACTTTAATGTTGGCCACGCCCCTTTCTTTAGACGCTGCTCAGTGTAACCTGAATAGGGCGAGGAGCATCCAAAAAGATTAAAGTGGTCTCACATTTGCGAGAGTTTGAGCTAGTGGCATCATAAATAACAATGCCTTTTATGTGTGTGTTGATTTTAAAAACACATAAATAAAAGACATTGTCATTTACAATGCCAGTAGCTTCAACTCTCGTGAATGCGAGACCTATTGCATTGAAAATGCTTGTTTGAATTAGTTGCAGCTCTTAACTAATAAGTGGCAGCATCAAATCAATGTCTAAAAGAGAACAGCGGACTAGGACTCAGAGCCCAATAGAGAACTCCATCAAAAGTTCGAAACCAAAAGGGTTTACAAGCAGTTTACATACTGGTGGCCATCTTGAACAGAATGCTACATGCATTTGGTGTATTAAGACTATGCTGATTCGGCATGTTTCTACACTCTTCTGTGAATCTGCATGTCAGTAAGGACCATGGCATATGTAGTTCCAGGGCCGGCGCTAGGCATGGGCAGTGTGGGCAGCTGCCCAGGGCCTCGCACTCAGCCCACCAGCATGGGGCCCGCACTAGTGCATGACACAACCAGTCCTTTTGTATCCCTGCTGATCCATCTGAAAGAAAGGTGTCTCCTTGTAATTGGCCCCATGGGAGGGTGGCCCTCCCTGGACCTCTCAGAGATGGTGGGGGTAGGCCTAGAGAAGGGAGACACTTCCTCTTGTGCGCCAGTTGCAAGGAGACACATTTTGTAGGTGTGGCCTGCAATTAGGCCTCCTCCCCGGCTGCCGATTCAGAGACACTGCGGGAGGCCCTTTGTCCAGCACTTTAGTGCCCCCACAGTTTTAACTCTCAGCCCACAAGCAATTCTCACACCTTCAGCCAGATAAGAGCTGTAAAATAGGTGCTTGGAGGAGGCTGAGAGGAGGAGTTGCGGCCCAGGAGGAGTCTGAACAAAGCAGCTCCGGAGCCCTGAAGGTGTCACTTATGTAAATTAGAGATGCCTCGCACCTTCCCTTTGGCCCGGGGCCCCGAAACGCCTAGAACCGGCCCTGTGTAGTTCAGCATTTAAATTAGGAAGTGTCTGTAATCGGAACAGTTTGTTATATGCCTTCTCTCCATATTTGTGACTACGTATTTGAAAAAAATCATTTGTAAGTTTATCCTGATGTCAACTATTAAAGACAAGGCAGCATGGAGAAGGATGGAGGGACATCTCAGATGACTGAGAGTGAAACATACAGGAGACACGAGCCCCCAAAATGGCAGACATATATAGGTGTACTGCAGCATTGCTCATGCCCTCCAACATAGTGTCAGACGGCCTTTGTCGGGTATTATGCAATATAATGTGTAACTATTTGCAGGTTTGCAAGTTTGCTGGGGACGGGAGTGGTGGTAATAAGGAACAACTGGTGGGCGAAGAAGAATGTTTTTGGATATACAAATTGGGTTCAGCCAGGGATGAAATGAATAAAGATGAAGAGATCTTCTTACTTATTGTTCTAATAAAAATAAAGATATCTATAATATATTCTTTTTGTACAGATACATAGTCAATATAATTAATTACACAAACAACAATTCATTCACAAATCTTACTCTCCAAACCTCACACAATCATACTATTATACATCTGTCTTCCATACTGGTGAAAATAACAATCATTATAAATAAATATATTACAGCAGACTGATTATTGAAATAATGGTTACAGAGTAGTGGCCTGACGTTTATTTTGTTAATTAACAATATATGTCAGGCCACTACTCTATTACCATTATTTCAATAATCAGTCTGCTGTCTGCTTTAATATATTTATTTATAATGATTGTTATTTTTATTAGATCAATAAATAAGAAGATATTTTTCTATTTGATGCATTTTTCGTCTCTCTGATTGTCCTAGTGTGTGCCTCTAGTTTTGTGACAAGAATCATTAATTGACTGAGTCTTTTTTATTTGTTAATTATTTCATCCCTGACTTGGGCAAATACTTTTGTTCAGGTGACTCTTTTTTCTTTACACTAAAGATGAAGGGATGCATGCGTTCTTAAATCGCAAGCACATAAATAGAACCGTACATAAAACTCACTTGTAATTCAACTATCCGTGTGCCAATACATATCATTTTGAGTTTATATCTTGGCTGACCAACAGATACATAGGTATAAATATAATCTTTACACACTCTTGACAAGCAGACCAATATCAGTCCAAGTAGGCAACCGGTATTCTCATTGTGAAATAAAATGAGAATCAAAGTGTTGTAGTTCGAGATATTTTAATGAGCTTTCAACTTGTTAGGAAGAAATTACAATTGTAAAGTGTGATGGTGGGAATGCAAGTATTCTATTCCTTGAAAAAGGAGAGCTAGTTCCCGGCTAAAAAAACAAAAAGATAATAGTAACTCATGTTTTTTATTTCTCTGCTTCGTTTCTGCTTTTGATTTAATTGATTTTAAAACGTATTATTAACTTTACCTCAAATGGCGATATGTTTCAGTAGTCAAATTTCAGCAATATCAAGCAAATATCAATACACACGTCATTGCTCACATACATTACCCATCATCTTCTAAACTAGAGCCTAAGATGCAACAACTGAACAAATTCCAAAGAACCAGACGTCTTTTCATTTGCAGCTACTAACCACAAGATGGCAGGCCAGGACAACTTAATACTGACAGCTATTGGATCTTCAATATCCAATGGCACGATGATGAAGGATGATCCAATAATGTGCGTACCAGGTTCCTAATTTCTGTTCCCGGACGGTCATAAAATGAGATTTGAACTCGTCGTGCTCTTCAATCCGACCACAGATTTACACCATAGGAATATGAGCCCACTGAAGTATTAAAAGGGCTATCATTGCATTGAAGCATCGGTGTTTATGTGTCTCCAGCAGGCCTAAGGATGCAGTGTTTCAAGGAGAAGAATGTGATGCTCGGATGACAGTGATACACTACTATATGGAAATGCACTAACTTCTCGACCTCTAAAGGGTGAGATACTAAGTAGGCCCTGTAATCATACACACCTGGAATCTGTAGTTTATAGCTCTCAGGAAGGGAGACTACAACATTATTTTACTGGGATTTGAACTTGAGATCTGCAGACTACATGCAGATCTAGGAACATTCTACACCCAATCCCACATTCTCCGTACGAAGGAGATCGGCGAATGGAGAACCCCAAAAGTGGGAGAAGGATACAGGTGAAGTAACTGAGGGAGGTGAAAATCTATCACAGAAGAGGCATTATTCCAGGATCAGGTTGGATTGGAGTAACTCTGATAAGGGTGCAGGGATAACCTGACCCACATGAAGCTGCTGCTTCCAATTACAAAGACTCTAAGGAGGTTCTGTTCTGATGGAGGCAGCATCAATCAATCAATCAATCAGGGGTTTGTAGCTCGTGCTCACCCGTGAGGGTCTCAAGGCGCTGGGGGGTTGGGGGTGGGGGGGGCGAATGGGACAGAGGGAGCAGATCCGGATCAGTCGAAGAGCCAGGTCTTGAGGTCCTTCCTGAACGTGTGTAGGGTCGGGGAGCATCTGATGTCAAAAGGGAGCTTGTTCCAGGGCTTGGCTGCGAGGTAGGAGAAGGCTCTCCCCCCTGTCCTGTTTCTGGGGAAGCGGGGTACCTCTGCCAGGGCGAGGTCAGCAGAGCGGAGGTTCCTCTTGGGTATGTGGAGACATACTCTGTCGTTGAGGTATTTGGGTCTGATGTTGTTGAGGGATTTGTAGCATAAAGGGAGAAACAGAAATGGAAATGGTGGAAAATAAACTAGAGCTGGGTAAATGATGTGATTAAGTAGAAACAAACAATGTAATACTAGGTTGTATTATAGTGATCTTAGACAGAGCTGCATTAATTCTATCGTGTAGTCGATCTGTATGGCCATATTTGGATTACTGCGCAGCATTGTAGTTACCACACTATAAAAGCATTTAAATAATTCGGAAAATAGGTAGGAGGATGGGAACATTGATTAAAGAGCTTAATAGCTTATTGTATAGATAAAGACAAAACTCTTTCTTATATTTAACTTTTTACTGCCAGGGTGTTTGCGCCTCTCTGTGCTGGACCCATCGGCATCGACTTTTTGAAACACATGTACCTCTTTAGTCTCTTTTTGCCCCCAAAATGCTAAATGTGTCAAGAACTGAACTAAAAAAAGGTCTCTGTAATTTCTCAGTGGATTGCTGGATTCGTCCCAGTAGCCACAGCGCGGCCCTGTACTTTATTGAACATGCGAAAGATGCCAAGCGTCTCTATAAGAGGGCCGCAATTAGAAGGAAAAAGCCACGAGAGAAAAAACACTCCTTGCATGATGCAAGGATGGACTTTTGTCTAGCTTCTTTATTTAGGGCACGCTCTTACTTACATATACCTAATTGCTTCACCTGGGAGAGTTGGCCAGGTGCGTTCTGTCCTGGTCTCATCCTCGTTCGTGCTATCTGTCGTGTCAACTGTTCTTACATTGCAGATTTCACAAACATTGTACATTCCCATGATCAGCCTGGATTACAAAAGGTGGTTTCATACTCACTTCTAAGTGCTGAAGCTCCTTGAGGTCAGTACGATGCTCACAATAGTCCTTCTACAGATACAACTCATTCTTCTTGCCCTATTAGCACAGAATGTATGGGCAGGGGAGGGGTGGTTAGGAAATGCCGGCAAAGAGACCTGACAGATGGACAATACCAGAATAGTTATGTTGTTAGAACCTCCTCCTAAACCCTTTCTTCTAAGCACTTTCTAATTATTAATTTGTACTTTGCTGTCAAACCTTATCATTTTTTAAATCGATATCTTAAGCTTGTGTCATTTTCTAAACAAAAATGCGCAAACCTGCACATAGTTTAAACACCAACATTTTTTGCCAGTAGATAAATAATATGATAGCATACCACGAGCACAATCTCCAAAGTCCAATGAACAATCAGGGTTTAGCAGAGATTTCAGCACCCTAATGTAAGAAGTCATAGAGGAGTCTTTTCAGTTTGTTAGTTTAATTATCAATAGTTCTTTTTTCTGTGCTGTCAACACGCAGCAACCTGAATTGAAGACACCAATCGGGACTTCCCCGAAACATAAAATCTGTTTGTTTGCACAGTTCGCCCTCTTCTGGCCTTTCTTGTGTTTACACGTTCACATAGTTCAAACAAAAGCGAACATTTTCCCACAGAACATTTTAATGAGCGCTTTCAAATGCATGCGTTTCCTGGGTCATTAATTATCGTCTCTCAATCTGAATTGCCACATACTCCGAGTTCAACAAAAGAAGCAACATTGTTTGGGGCAACTCACTCTGATTCCAGTCGAGTCTCCTCTTCAGCAGAAATGTTCTTAAACGTGTAGAGCGTGACTGATGTCTGCCTCTCACTGGCATTTCAATACAATAGTGAGCAAGGACGTGTGGCATAACTGCCAAGTTTTCAGATTGCATCTGAGTGGCAGGGCCGGCTTTAACGTTGGTGGCGCCCTGTGTGACAATGTTAGGTGGCACCCCCCCAATGGCCACCTCTGCCACGGATTCCCTCACTAGTACCCTTTACCACTGCCCCTAAAGTCTCCATAACCACTGTGTCTCAGATTAATTTACTTTATAGCATCACTCATACCAGTTTAAGGTGTCAGAGCACTTTACATCACACACACATTGCACAGAGACAATCATATGTCTGTAAATCAGTGTATAGGAAATGTTACATCAGACAGGACAACAAGGTGTAGTGTAGGAGTGACATGTCATCGATACTGGTAGGCAACATAGTTTAAGAGTTCTTATTCTGGGAAAGCACAAATTCAGAATTTAAAACGTAACACCATTTTTAGGGGTTCTCTTTAATAATAAGAATTGTTTTCTTCCCAAAGAACCCAATTGGGAAGATTAGGATAATGAAAGACTGCAAAAAAAATATAGCTCTAACATATACCTTGCAGTTTTCATGCAACTCTTTGATGACAGTTAATAGCTCAATGTTCTATATCAGGATTTTGACTTACAAACTACAAGTAACAAAAAGAGCTCTTTTACAGAAGCAGTAACCCACTGACCTATTTACATTATACACATTGTACACGTTATTAGCAGCAGGCTTAACCCTCTGTGCTACCTTAGGATGGGTCAAAACTTCCACTAGACAAACCTCCGGTCTCTTTCCAGGAAGACGATTAATCACCGGAGTTATCTTGACATTTTAATTGATGCCTGAAAATTGTTGGAGGCCAGGAACGCAGCAGCAGGTGCTTCTAAAATGTTAATATAGTTGCAAATATGACGTCCCCCCCCCCCCCCCCCAAGTCAGCGCCCGGTGCGGTGGCACCGATCACACCACCCTATAACCGGCCCTGCTGAGTCGTAATATCATCTTTTAAGTGTGCTCGTGAGTGACATTACACGTCTTTAGTGTGGCACTTAGAATGAATCTTAGTTACGATTAAAAACAAATAGAACAAGCATTTGCAATGCAATCGGTCTCGCATTTGTTAGAGTTAAAGTTTTTGGGGTTGTAAATGATTTTTTTGTTACGTTTAGTTGTTTGTAGTGAAGTGGATGTAAGTTTGTAGTGGAATTGTGTGGTGCTTGAATTGGAATTATTAGTTGCTTGAATTGTGTGGTTTGGAATTGTGTGCTGTGTAGTATATTTGTGTATTGTAAAGAAGTGATATGAATAGTTAGGGGTGAGAGATGTATAAAATAGATAGAAAGTAAGAATGAGAGGGACAGGTAGTTTGTGTATGAAGTGGTGAAGGAATAGTTTATTAAGTAGTATAAATAGTGTGTTAGAATAAGAGATAGAAGGAGAGAGAATGTTAAAGATGTACAAAGAGGTTGCGGTTGTATATGTAGAAGCAATGGAAAGAAGAGGAGAAGAGTGTGTGTTTGTTATTATTTGCAAGTTATTGTATTGTAAGTGTGTATATAGATATGAAGTGAATTAATATTATTAAAATTATAAATGGTGGGTTAGTGTGTGATAGAGTGAGATAGTGGTGTGAATGAGAGTATGAGAGAGATAGAGTGAGTTGTGGGACGGTTATTTGTGGGGGGTGAGGTGGAGTTCTACCTAATACGAGGATGTAAAGGTAGGTAGTACGAGTTAGTAAGCAGTTTAGATATGTGATAGGGAGTGTATGGTAGGGATGTGAGGGGGCAGTGTAACTGTGAATAAGAGTGGGATTGGTTGTATGATGGCAAGATGATAGTGGCAGTGTGTGTGTGTGTGTTGGAGAGATGATAGCGTTTTTTGTTGTGTGCTCAGTGAAGCTTTTTTCTTCATGCATAATAAAGTATGTGAACTGGTGTAAGTCTTCTTTGATTATTTCCATTAAATGCACATGTGTAATGTATGTAGAAAATAGTGCAAATGGCACAGCAAAAGTTTAATACTGCGTAAATCTGCTGAATAAAGTAATTTAAAAACATATCAATTGGATTTTTTTTTTAAATAAGTGTCTTCCTCATATATGTTTACACACCCATACTGTTATATTTCAAAACAACAAGGAAACATATTAATGAGATAGCGACCAGCTTAAAAAACAGATATTTTTCCTTTTTTTTCTTGAAAGGTGGCGAGTACGTGTTTCTACATTTTACAGAAATTTTCCAATGAAGCATCAATACAGCGTGTGTACTAATTTAAATAGTATCTGCTTTTGGACACAAAAGAGAGCAGCAAAGTACATTAAGTGGAAATATTGCTGCTGCCACATTTAAATAAAATTACATTTTAAGCATAATTCAGCTGGTCCTTCCTATGCAGCATAACATCTGCTTTTCACAACAAAAGTGATAAAAAATGCTATCATCCCAGCACAGTGTTACAAGCCGTCTGTCTTTTCCATGGGAAGAGATGTGAGGGCATATCATCAACGAGGCGATAAAAAATTATCGCCACTTTTGCGTCCGCTTTCGGGTGAAAAGCGGCGATAATTTATTGCCAAATCAGCAAGGTCACGCTATCGCGTGAAACCTTGCATTCGCGCCTGAATTCTGAACGCCCAGCTTTGCATCTCTAATGAGATGCAAAGTGGGCGTTGCTGCCCTGACATGACTGGAGAAATGTCGCTAAGCGACATTTCTCCTATCATCAAGCCCCACGCTAAGAAGCATAGCGGCAAGAAAAGTAACGATAACCCCTGTTATCGCTACTTTCCTTACGCCTGCTTCAAGACTGACTTAGCCATGATATCCTATGGGAGGTGGATATCATGGCTAAGTTTGCCTTGCCCTCTCATCAAGCTAACGCCAAACTTTGTGAGATTATCACTGGATTTCCAGCGATAATCTCACGTTTGGCAGTTAGCGCTAGGATTTTTATCGCTTTTGAGATAAGCGTTGCTAATAGCACGCTATCTCAGCGATAAAAATCCATGTTAGCCGGCGATAATTATCCTAGCGCTAAATGCGTTTAGCGATAATTATCGCTGGTCCTTGATGATATGCCCCCTTATCTTTTAGTTTTATAGTCCCTGAAGTCTCAATAATGAATGTGGTTTAAATAGTGTGAATTGCCCAAGATCACAATATGTTAAGGTGCCACAAGACTTATATAACAATGTTATTGTGCCCAAAACTCCAGAAATGTGCTTAATGCAATATTTATGATCTACTATAGTGGCAGCTGGGCCCATTCTAATTAAGGCACTTATAAAGCAAAGCAGATACCTTCAAAAACACTTCCCGAAGGAATGTTTCTGTATCACTTCATATATGACTACATCCTTTTGGCTCCTAGCACCCAAAAATTGTGAGCACTTTGAAACAAAGACTATGTTGGTGAAAGAAAGTAGAGATGTCCTATATTTGGTAAAAAAAAAAAACTCATGCAACTACTCTGAAAAAAAATACATCCAAAAGCTTTTTACATGTATATGGGCGGGGTTGGTGGATGAATGCTTGTATTGTACTGAGGTCTACTTCCAGTGTGCACGGTGCTGAAGAAAGGGTTATTAGCTGTGCAAACACAAAGGAATTGTTTACTTGCCACTGTGCCTCAAATGAAGTGCCTATTTGAAAACAAACTGCATGTAACAGAGCCCACACTAACAATTGTTTTGCATGTTTAGAGATTGGGAACTGTCCCTTTAATGTTTTAAATATTAATTGTATGCTGCCATTTGATATGAAATTGCACAACAAAACATTAGTGGTGTGGGGGAAGCTGGATTACTCGGCGCTTGGGCCCCAGCCACATTGAAGGTCCTATTGTTTAGTGTCTAGTCTGTAAATGTTTACTTTGTTGAAGATTTATATACCGTCACCTCACACGAAGGACTTTGAGCACTTTAAATAAACGCAAAGTGCATTACCCATGAATACAGTAGTAGTACCCAAATTAGTGTAGATGAATAATACACAGTGGCAACAAATATTATACAGGGATGTGCTCTGCTTTACTGCGCGCTGCAAATACTTCATTGGAGCAATATTTCCATTGCATGTTTTCCTGTTATGTGAGTTCCCCCCAACCTCACACTTCGTCCAAAAAAAGAAATAACTTAGCCCCAACATGAAAAATATGGAAATGCTGTTTACACATTTCTTAAAAATAAGATACCTGGGTGCTAGCTAAAGCTTATTTATTTATAAATAAAGCGTGTGTGTTGGTGAAAAAAATATTATAGCGGCCAGCCCCCCAAAAAAGCTGATATTTTTTAAAGGTAATAAGTATGTGTTCCTATTATTTACACACACCATCCAATTTAGCATCACTACAGCAGGTGTACTAATTTAAAAAGTATCTGGTTTGGGGCAAAAAAGAGAGAAGGAAAGTATACTGAATGGAAGAAATGATGCTGCTGTCACAAGTAAAGAAAATATTTTATTAACCCAAATTCTGCTGCTCCTTCACATGGCTCACAACATCTGCTTTTCACAACAAAGTAATAAAAAGACAAGCATCCCTGCATAGTGTTAAAAGCAGTCTGCCTTTTCTGTGGGAAGAGATCTTATCTTTTGGTTTTACAGCCCCTGAACTATCAACAGGAATATGGCTTAAACAGTGTAAATAGCCCAAGATCACCATATGTTATGGCGATGCCGAAACATAAAAGACAACCTCAGTAACAATTTACACATTTACCCCTTTTTCGGTAGGTACGTGGAGAGGAAACCCATTTGGCCAGATTAACAGGATGTTAAACAGAGGCCGTGATTCTAACCTTGTTTCCTGTGTACTGCATTCCATTCCAATGTTTTATCCTTCGAAGCACTGGAGTTAAAGCGTTAATGCTCCTGCAGAGACTGAGCCAGAGCCCAGGAAAGACGCAGCAGAACATAACGAGTCTGGGGAGGAGGAGGAAGAGGCTGGGAGGGCTGGTGTAGAAAAAAGACAGACCCGGGGTCGGGTGAAAAATCAGTGTTTTGTCTACAGCATCCTGGATACAATGTTGTTGGTTTATAATGTCGGAATTACATTGTCAGAGATGCCAAGGCACGTCAGGTGTGAGTAGTTTATGTCCCGTGCATTCTGGGAATTGCAGTTTTGCTTTCCAATTATAGATGAAGGACAAGCTTTGCAGAGAGATGGAAATGGGAATAGATGGGTAGCTCGGCACCAAACAAGGCAACTTGAGTGAATAGGCTCAAAAGCAGGTTTCATTACAGTATTCAGGTTCTGCGTTTCCTATCCTAAAATCAGGACTACAAGCACCATAATGCAATGAAAATTGACGTAGCCTGGTCGAGTCACTCCAATGGCAACAGTGCAGCACAGAACCTATTACTACGTCAATTATGCAAATAAAAGAAGCAATAAAACAAGATAACATAATGTAAATAAATCAAACAATTAATAAAACAAGATAGCATGATGATGTTTTTACAAATTGAACAAAAAGAAACTGCATTGTTTGAAAGAAGTTGAATCCCCCTGCAGCCAAGGTTGATCGGATCCTTTTCAGTCTCTTGATGGGTGTAGCGCACATGAGCAAATATTGTTGAAAATGACTACCTATGATATTCTGTGTGCGGTAGCGGGGTAGTAGAAGACGGGGGGGGGGGGGATAGGGGAAGAGATTAAAAAAAGTGGATCCTAACAAAATTGACTCCGAGATGGAAGGCTCATTCTGCCGGCAGTTGTAAATGAGAACAGCGAAGACTTGAGAGAGACAGAGGCTTGAGATACACTGGGCAGCAGCATTTATATATGTGGCAGCGGGGCTGCTTGTAACACTCCATTCATTCAGTGAGCAGAGGAGAGTGCAGGCCGGAACCCGTGGCAGAGAAGGGAGCCGTGAAGAGAAACAGAGCATGATTGAACAACATTGAGTAGAAAATAGACATGGGGGCTTCAAAATGACTAATGACTCCAAGAGGTGAAAAAGGAGCTGCCTGAAAGCGTTAGTGCTCCTGCAGAGCCTGAACACAAGCCCAGGAAGGACGCAGCAGGACCTGATCCGGAGAGAAAGAAGAGGTTGAAAGGACTGGTGGGGAAAAAGACAGACCCCAGGGAAGGACAAAACTCACCACAGTTTGGCTCCTGTAGCCTCGGTAACGGTGCTGCTACTCATGTTACAAAGCGCAGCCGATAACCTTGCGGTCCATAAAATAAAAATGTAAAAAATGCATTTGGCTTGGTGAAATTACAAACATTTTTAAAGTGGCGGGTGGAAGCAGCGAAAGCAAACAGGGAAACGCTGTGTTTGTGTGGAACAGCGAAGCGACAGGCTAAATAAACAAGCAGTGGGGGGTTGAGGGGGTGAAAATGATGACAGGGAAGCAATAACATTGAGAAGAAATGCAAATGCAAAGTCTGTTAGGAAGCAGTCGCCATTACTGAAGCTGGCGTCCTGTCCATTAATTAAGTAAATACTTCTTGGACTACTAATGAAAGCTCCCCAGTTAAGATACATGTAAAAAGGCCAGTCCAGATGGGAGGTAACAACAGAAGACAAGGCGGTACTAAGGAGGGACTAATAAACCTATTAACAAATCAGAAGTCAATATTTTCAAAGGACAATGATGCAAGCCAATCAAAAATATGGGTGGAGTGTGGGCGGAGCTCCAATTCCATACCTGAATACAGCAGGTCTTGAAGAGACAGCGCAAGCACTGCCTAGGCGAGACCTAAAATCACTGTAAAAACATATATATTAGAAAGTATCTCTATTGATTCAACATGCTTGGAGATGTAGGACAACAGTTCTTCAACTCTTATTGGCTGTATTATTGGCTGTAGACCTTTAAAGCAGGTGCCATGATAAATAAATGTTAAACCTGACTTTTCCAGCTGGCTTATCCCACCACTTTTGGCTTTTTGTCCTCCTGTTTTGGACCCTGTTTCTGTTGGTTTTATGACTTTGTGCACTTTACTTCTGCTGATCAGTGCTAAAGTGCATATGCTCTCCCTGTAAATTGTGTTTATGGATTGGTGATTCCATGTTTGGCATATTTGATTTACTGGTAAGTCCCTAGTACAGTGCACTGTGTGTGCCCAGGGCCTGTAAATCAAATGCCGCTAGTGGGCCTGCAGCACTGATTGTGCCACCCACACTTGCCACTGCCTGTTCGGAGTGTGGTGCTGCCATGTCGACCTGCCACCAGAGAACAAAGGAATTTGTGCTATGAAAAGTGGGGCCCGGACCCCAGATGTTTAGATCACTTTTGGACTTTCAGAGAAACTTCTTCCAAGGAGAAGAGTTGTAAGAAACTGTAGGAGAATACTGCCCCTTTGCTGTGTGCTGTCTGGGATTGGCCTGCAGTAGCTGTTTCTGCCAAGGAGAGGAACTGTGTGGGTATCCTGCTTGAGAAAGTATCTCCAAGGGCTTGGAACTGGAGCTTGCCCCCTGTTCAAAAGGTCTCAGGAACTGCAAAGACCTCACCATCCTTCTGGGCACCGTGTCTGGAACCGCTGGTTTCAGTCGCAGCATAAGAAAAGAGAAACCGACTCTGTCACCGAATCTGTCACAGGATTCCGTGTCCTGAAGGCCCCGCAGAAGGCACTGCCTCACTTGGGACAGTGTCCTTGGTCTCACCCATGCCGTCTTGATGACCGTCAGCGAACTGTTGCTCGCACCGCGTCCTGTGTGCACCGCATTCCGCACCACCTCGCTTCACCCTGCCTGGACGTCACTGACACCGTCGCTGCCTGACCAGTACATCGACCGGCTTCATCACCTGCACTTCAGCCTGCCAGAACCGCATCGAACACTGCCTCACCCTGCACTATAAGCCATGGCCTCACCGATGCCGTCTGGACGATCGTCGCCGAGCCGTTGCCTGCACTGCATCGTGAGGGCACCGCACCCTGCACCGCTTCCATTTGTGAAATGCAACTGCAACGGTTGCCCTGACCGGCTCGTACCATCATGTCGGCCGCAACGAGAAAGGTATGGTTTTCGAGCCGGTCTTTGCTGTAGCTGACCCGCACCGACTCGGTCGGCTGGAATTGTTAGACACTGTCATTTTCAGCATCGCAGTAGCCCCGGATGGAGATACCGACTCGGAAGAACTGTGTTTTTCAGCTATTTCTGCAATTGAAAGGTTATCTTGCAAAGTAACTATTTTTACAGTATTGTATTGTGGATTTTTGTAGTTTTTGATCTTGTTTGGTTTAGATAAACTTTGACTTCTTTTTCCAAACTGGTGTGATGTCCATTTGTAGTGTTTTCACTGTGTTACAGTATGCATGCACAAATGCTTTACACACTGCCTCAGAGATAAGTCTGTCTGCTCGTGCCACGCTACCAAGGGGGTGAGCAGGGGTTATTTTAGAAGTGTATCCCCCCTTACCCCGACTTGGAACAAGAGTCCCTACTTGGACAAAGGAGCAAACCATTGCCACCTAGAGACCCCCATTTCTAACAGGTAGTAAACAAAGGAGGGCTGCTGCTCAGCTCAAAGGATCCCTCAGCCTTGTGTGACAAAGTGTTCCATTACGGGAATGCGGGAAGGAATAACGATTTTCGTTAGTTTGATCCTTGATGCGTGGCACTAAGCACATCTGTTTTGGGTGGGGCTGCTTTTATAGCATAGACTGGCCCAAGTTCTATCTGTGAAATATAAGGCTAACATTCCCCTATGTGATAGCTTTTTTTGGATGGATGAGCATGGAAACAGTAGGACCACCAATGACCCTGAAGTGAGCCCAGATGAGGCAGACCACAAAGATGTCTCCTTTTAGGCTGAGTACTGGTTCTGTGATTACCTGACTAGACATGCCCCCATCGACTAAAGTGAACTTAGAGGTGTGACATGGCTGAACCCTGACACCCTCAATAAATGGCTCCTTTTCGTTTGAGAACTGAATAATTCTATTCATTTTTAGGTTTCACCTGCATAGCGCTTGTGAAATCAATTGTATTCAATATAAATCGTAAAAGGGGCTTACATCCCACCCCCATGCTTTTCATTGGTTCCTGTGCTTGCCGCTTTCTTTTCCACAGTTTCTATTGGCTGTAACACACTATTTCGTGTTGTTCCTGTGTGTGTTACTCTTATCGGTCTCCCATCAGCCACGTACTATGTTCACTCACTTTGGTGGAACTTCTTTTAAGCGTTTCGGCCTGCTGTCACTACAAAAGCTACACCCTTACTTTGAAGTTACAGCGCAGCCTGAGTGCCATGGGCTTAGCGTGTGGAGACCTCGTAATCCCGGTTCTGCATGCTGGTAAGCCAAGCTCTGATTGCAATGAGGCAACGTGCACTCACCAGTCCCCTCGGGGCCAAAGCAGGCACCCACTCTAGTTTTTATATTTTTTTCACGATCGTTGCTTGTTTTGAACATGTTTGTCTACTGCAAAATGCTTTTATCTAGTTTCTTTTGTTTGATTTCGTAAAAATAAGCAAATATATTTGAACTCTGAAAATGAAATGTGCAGGACCTGCTTCAGGCACTTCTGGGTGATTTTAATCATACATTTTGGCAGACACAATGGCTGATTGTATAAGGAGCTCTGTGAAGTGGCTATCGCTACTTCGCTTGTCAACTTGAAACGCCGGCACTCGTTTTCCTTCCTTTGTGTCCATTTTCATCACACTGTGCAACAGCACTCACTAGTCCCCCGGGGCAACGCGCACTCACCTGTCCCCCCAGGGCTGAAGAAGGGACCCACTCGAGTACTCCCTTTAATTTGCTGACAGTTAGTGAAAGGAACAGTGACACAAAAATACTTGGGAATATCTAAATTATATTATCTGCTCATAGCAGTTCATGAAAGCTTACACTACAAACGTATCTGATATTGTTGGTCACACACTTTCAAACAGAACTATTTTAACCTTGCCCTGAATAAAGATGGCGGAAACGAACGTATAGCTTGAGGGAGGCATGGAAGTAGTGGTAGGACGTTCCTTACAACCACTTTCTTTGAGCCATTAACAAAGATGGCAGGAGTGAGTCTGTTTAATCTGGTTTACCTTTTACCCAGAACTCCATGCAGCTGAACTTGAACTGAAATTGTGGCAATGAGCCTACTTAGGAACGTTTTGGGGGTCACTACGAGGCTAAACAGCCAGCAAAATGCTGTACCCTGTGAAAATCTGCTGGGTTGGAGTGGATCGAAGATACCTATCGGTATGGGAATTTGATAAGTAGAGGTACGGTTGCTTCCTTGCACATTGACCTGCTTCACCGGCTTGTGACCTTGCTGGGGACAGAAATGACGAGGGACATGCCTACCCACACTTTACAATAATACCTTTTATTGCTTGACAGGTGCAGTTGTTTTGGGTGACTGCATTAGTTTCTAGCGCAGTACACCCCGCCTATAGCTGCCACAGAGAGCTTCTCTGTGTCTATCCATGCCTTCATTCAAGTAGCTCTGGGCACCTTAGGCTGGTGCATCGCTGGCCACAGGCTTCTGTCCCTCCTGAGCTACCCACACCAGAGCCCACTAGCCAGTGGTTGATTTTTTTGCTCCACAGCGGTGATCTATCACTCCTCTGCTGCCTGATGCAGGAAACTGTTTCCATGCTGCCCAACCCACCATTTTAGCCTTCAGTGACTGTCATCTTTGTTTGCCCTGCAGCCTGCATACCATTGCCCAGAGTCGGCCGAATCCATCAGATTTATGTCCCTCCCTGACTCCTAGAGTCCACACCCACCATTGATGTGCCTTTAAAATGCTTGCTTGATAGCTAGCACACGAGAGCGATAGTCTGTAATATTTGGGAGGCTAACTCCCGCGCCCATTGGCCATGCCCTACAAATACATGATTGTGCTGCCCTGTCCATCACTTGCTTGTTAACTTGGTTACTATTCTGGAAAGAGGAGTCTTTGCTCGTATAGGGCAAGATGCATCATGGGGTTTTTCCCTTTCTGTGTCTATGGGAAAATGTGTTCATGCATATGGCCCATAGTGATTTAACTTGATAGATTTTGCATCATTCTTGGCAAATGACGTAACACAGGATAAAAAGCCTGTCCCTTCCCCTTAGCCATTGTGTGTCGTAGGTGCCAATTACAGATTGATCAACACACATGCATCAGCCATTACTTGAAAGAACATGTCAGTCTTGAGGAAAGGCATTTGAAGTGGTAAGACTTGATAGTGTCTGTCTGATATGGTGGCACCCTCCGTAAATAATTCCACTCCAAACTACCAGGGAGTCACGCTTGTCTGAAATATGAACACATCCAGAATTAAAATGTGTTAGCCTATGGAGTACTTCCATTGCAATGCATGGCTGGGCAAGCATCCTCCGCACCTCTCAAAACAGCATACATGCCACACGTTCATTTTTTTAACAACATGTTGCACAGTGGCACTACCTGCTGCACAACATGGCTTACAGTTTTTTTTAAAACGCTATGGCGCCGCCAGCGTTGACCGTGTCATAAGGCTTTTTATCTTTAAGCCATTCCGCACAGCAGTTCGCACTGATGTGTAACATGTCTAACAAAACATTGACAAAACCTAATGTCCACGCTTTATAATACCATCAGTTACTTCACAGTATATTACCTTTCCCAGTAAACAAGTCATACCACTTTTACGAAGTTTCAGTAACTTATATTGCACAACTGCTCACTAAGCTAAATTTTACAACAAAGAAAACTCTTACTATTAATTACATTAGGGAAACTTAATGCATATACCAATGGTTGTTTGACAAGATATGGGATTATTATAAAACAAGATGCTCTTGCCAATCACCTTCATGCGGTTGCAACAACACATCCCCCACTGCTCATTTCCAAGCATCATTCTTAACAATGAACTTACATGTATCAGGATGACAAAATGAGAAAGTAAGTAAACAATCTCTTGAGCACATTGAAAGCCCTCTCAGCCCGAGCATTCCAATGACAATGACAAGCATCCTTTTTTCTTCATAACTCAAGTAACATTACTGGTCGAATCCACAAAATTCTTCATAGAATTACATTAATAATTTGCAAAACGTTTAGTTATTTAACACTGGTAGGAGTGTTACAAAATAACTGTTGCGGGCGTTGAACATAGATAAAACGAACCATTCCATCTAAAGTCAAGATACTAAATCTCCTTTTTTTAAATGTAGATTATTTTGGATTACAGGTTAACTGATATATTTGTAGCCTGAGCAACACTCCAGGCACATGATCTTGATGTTCAATAACAGTCTTTGAAAAATCCGAATATAATAAAACTAAATCAGTAAAAAATGATTTAGGGCAGCAAACAAATTGAATATGTGAGCCTTTGTAAAATATCTGGAGTATTGTCTAATCCGAATGGCAATAGTTAAAAAACAAAAGTCCTAAAGGGGATGTTAAGAACTGTTTTCCACTTGTCGCCACCTTTTATCTTTAAAAAAACAAAAAAATAAGCACCTCACAAATCACAATTAGTGAATTTTGGTGCCCGCTGTACAGATTCCAAGTTAACTAAGGGGTAGAGAACACTGATTGTACCTTGATTTAATTATCCTCTAATCAATATACGGTCTAAGGTCTTTATCCTTCTTCAGAGCAAAAAAGAAAAGCTTCTCCAGCTGTACAGGTTGGCCGAGCAATCAAATAATTTTAATAAATTATAATGTAAATATGCTTTAAGGATCTCTGTCTCATTCTTGGTCAGGGAATAAATTTGCTTAAATGGTACCATAGCACCAGGTTCAAATGGTATGGCACAGTCTTATTCTCTATGTCACGATTCTTCAGCGTAGATCAGGAAAGATGGGTTTTCCTGCACCTACAGTTAAGGCTCTTTTCCCTTGTATGCTTGTTACCAGGTCTATTGGCAAATGGCGCACAGCGGACTACATGTCCCAGAATCCCTTGGGACAGAATGCTGGTAGATGGATAAGGAGACGCCTGGATTTCTGCTCCTATAAAGCCCCTCCCCTTCCTGAGGTCGGGGCTTGACAATCTCACCTGTTTTTGAGTTCGATTAAGTGGATGGTATTCCCCACTGGATTTCTGGTTTGGATTTGTTGTTTCCTGATGAAGTTCTTTCGTCAAGCAAGGCAATTGCTTTCCGAGGCCCGGGCTTTCTCCGAGGAGTGTTCCAGCTGGTTCACATTAATCACCGTTGCTGACATTTCTTCATTCCGAAGTGTTTGAAGGGTTGCTTTTAAAGTCAGAGGATTCTGTTTTTTACCAATGCTGGAAACACAAGGTATTTAACCTCACTCGGAAAGGAAGTGCTGGAGTGCTCCTTCTGCTTTTTGAAACAGTTTAATTTCGTAATTATTTCCACGCTGGTCTTCTCTTTTGGAGCCTGTGCTTACAATCTACACTGTGCTTGCAAACAGCGGTTTGGCGCGCAATTGCTCAGTGGTATTGAACTTGAGCTAGTGACTACTGCGTGCACAACTTTATTCCTTCGCTCTAATGCTGTGCTATTAACAGCGATTTTATGCTTGTTTATGGTACTATTCATAGTCCTCTTTAGGCCCCATTTACCGTGACTTTGTTTGTTGATTGAAATCATCCTTGGGTTCAGTGAGCTCATAAACTCCCTGGCATTCCAGTTCATCGTCTCTCAGTGTATGGTCTCACTGGGATTGGATAGTCTCAGAACCTTCTCTAAGAGTATTGCTGCATGTTATATTGTGAGTATCTGACTATAGGAGCATCCTGTTGTGTGATATCAATGAATCCCTGAGTTATTTCTCATATCCCTCTCTGTTCTTTCATCTGCAGCTTATGTTTGTGGGGTGACTTCTGAAGTTATACCGAGCTATAGACCAGACTCCAGCAGAGTTCATTATTTTATCCCTTTTCCCTATTCCCCCGGGGTGCTTCCTTGCATAGCAGTGTATACCTACTCTGTGTGTGGTTGTGCTACGGGAAGTAGGGGAACTTCTCTATACCCCGTCGTCCCCGCTGGTGGTACTAAAGGTTAGTGGCATTACTTGTTTTGGCGCTGCTGAAACATCCTGACACTCTATGAGGAGAAATCAAGCAAAACTCAGGTTTAGCAAAAACTGTAGCATATGCATGATACTAAAGAGTTTTTTTTTCTTGTTTTTATTTGTGTGAATAAGTTTATTGTTATTAGTTAATGAAAACCATCACAATACAAATTAGATGTGCATATAAAAGAAATCCTTTTCTTAAATAATCAGTTTTTTTAAAAGTCTAGATTAATGTTACCACAATAAGAGAGAAAAAAATTATATATATATATATATATATATTCATGTGTCGGGCTCGTTCCAAGCAGTGAATGAGTGTTGGACTTTATGTTTAGACCAGTAAGCAGGCACTGGTAACCGGCACGCCCTTTCGGTCAGGTGTGACACGTAAGCCAGCATCTTTTGGACTTTGTATTTAAATACGTGTCACCCACCCAAGCGGTTACACTACCACGGTGTTTATATTCACTGCACGCGGAGAGAGGCTGCAGTTTTTACTGCGGGGGATACAATTGGTCTCAGCCTGAAATCTCTCATCTTACTTGGATCCGCAGTTTGGTGAATGAGGTCCGGATGCCAACAGGGGACACCACTGGGAGTCTGGTAGAAACCGCTTACTGAAGTGGTCACCACGCCGAACTTCATCTACCAGCATGCAGCGGGTCCAAGCCCAGCACGAGGTGCATCACAGTATGCAGAGGAGGAGCTGAAACATCTAGCTTGTGGGAGTGGCTTCAGTAACATCAGGAGATTTAAACCTGCCACAGTTGTAACGAACTGTTTGAAACCAGGCACTGAGGAAAGCCTTACGGCTGAAACGCGTCTGCCACAGCGTTTCTTGAACTCTGATCCCTACGCGCTGTAAGTGATTTGCTGAATAAAATCCAATTGTTTTAATCCCTGCATGTGTCGGGCTCATTCCAAGCAGTGAATGAGTGTTGGACTTTATGTTTAGACCAGTAAGCAGGCACTGGTAACCGGCACGCCCTTTCGGTCAGGTGTGACACGTAAGCCAGCATCTTTTGGACTTTATATATATATATATATTCACTGAAAAAACCATAGGTTTCACACATGTTATAGTTAGCGGAAATTTTACTGATAAAAAACCAATGAAATTCCCCCGTTATAGTTAGTGCAGGCAACTATAACTCACGCGACCGCAATCCTCTGCTGATGACATATGTGTCTTTATGAAAAAAAAATATTTGTAATATATGTATAGCTAAAAATGTATGGAAGAAGACATGGGCAAATAAGTGTCTAAATACAGTATTAGCATCAGCAGAAGATTGCGGTCGCGTGAGTTATAGTTGCCTGCACTAACTATAACGGGGGAATTTCATTGGTTTTTTATCAGTAAAATTTCCGCTAACTATAACATGTGTGAAACCTATGGTTTTTTCAGTGAATTTGCAAGGTTTTTTAAATGCTAATTCCTAACTATAACGTGTGTGAAACCTATGGTTTTTTCAGTGAATTTGTACGGTTTTTAAAATGCTAAGTTACTTTACGCCATTCGTGGCGTGCGCGCCCACTTAACGCAGTTCGTTCCGTGCGCGCACGGTGCGCTTCGCGCACCGTGCGCGCACAGTGAGCACGCGGTGCGCGCCCACTTTACGCATGCAAGACATTTATAGAGGAGATGGTGTGCACTTCAATGATGAAGGGAACAGAGTCTTCCTCTTGAACCTTAGACTCTGCATCGGTACTTACTTGTAGGTACCACTAAAAAATCATTTCATAAACACAACGGCTCTTTTTAGAGCCCCCTAATATCTAAACACTTAAATCTGATTTTCATTTTTTTTTTTTTTTTTTCTACCGTACGCTTACCGTAAGCTTACCGTACGCGTACCCCGTGATTTTTTTTAAAATCAATAAATGTTTTCTTTGTACTTTTCTGTCCTTCTTTGACCCCCTTACAAATGTTAGGGGGTCTGTAACTCTCCTCATTGCCCCCTTTCCTTGTTTTCACTCTTTTTTTTCAGAGTGAAATACACAAAATGGCAGCCGCCGCTTCCTGGTTTCGACCGATTCGAATGTTTACTAAGATCTAAGAGCCAATCAGAATCGCGCTCGCGCACGCCACCGTACGCTTACCGTAAGCGTACGGTAAGCGTACCGTAAGCGGGCTCAGATATATATATTGATTTAAAGGCTATTTTCTCAGAATCTACTGAACAGATTTACACCAAACCTACAAAAGGCACTTCCTTGACCTAGGGACTACCTCTCTGCCAAATTTTGAGTAATTCTGTTCAGCCGTTCGGGCTGTAGCTCGTTCTAAAGGTCCTATGAAAAAATGCATGGGAAAAACGCGTTTTGGGACCCCCCTTTTATCTCAGCCCCCGCTTGACGGATCCCCCCGAGACTTTCAGGGTAGGAGCGGAGCGTAGCGCCCCACCTATTTTGAGAAATTCGCGAGGATTCGTCGACCGGCGCCAAAGTTATTCAAAATAGAATGTTGAGGTTTTCCTATGGAAACGTGGTCCTAACTATAACTACCTACTGGCGACCGCCAGTAGGTAATATATATATATATATATATATTCACTGAAAAAACCATGGGTTTCACACACGTTATAGTTAGGAATTAGCATTTAAAAAACCTTAGAAATTCAATGAAAAAACCAAAGGTTTCACACATGTTATAGTTAGCTGGACATTTCACTCGTAAAAAACCATTGAAATTCCCCCGTTATAGTTAGTTCAGCTAATTATAACTCGCGCGCCCGCAATGCACTACTGATGACGTCACATATTACATCACTCATGACATGGTCACTGACATCACTCATGACATCACTGATGACATCTCAAATGACATCACTGATGACATCATCCTTGTGATAGAGTGGCAGACCTCCTCTTCCCCTAATATAACCATTGAAACACACATTCAAAAATAGAAACTAAAATGTTCAAAATAATGAACATATCAATATCAGTTACAACAACCTAATCAGGCTCTTTTAAGAGCCAACCTTACCTTTCATCTATTTTTTATATATGTTTTTAAAACTTTTTTTTGATTTTTTTTTAACGTACGCGTACGGTACGCGTAATTATTATTTTTTTAAAAAAAAACACTAAAAATCAATTATCACATTACAAGGTCCTTGAGAGACTACAATGAAAAACTGAAAATGTGATTGTGGAGAAGTGGAAAAAAGGGACCATGATATTTTTGACTTACCATACCCACTCAAAAAAATATTTATTCATTTACATTTTTTTTTAATTGCTTTAAAAATGGTTCTAGTTTTCGAAAATGTTCTATCTCAATCTGAAAAAAAAGAAAAAAGTATTAATATTTAATAAAACATTTTATAATACAGTACACATATTTACATATTTTTCCCCAAAAAAATTTTGCCTTTTTTTTGCTGTTTTCAGAATATATTGCATTTCACTATAAATTGTGAAAGCAATTGCATTCATCATTTAACAGCGGGCAAAAAAAATAGCTCCCCCTTTCCTACTAATGCAACTGTAAAATTACCAGAATAATACGCAATAAATCTCTGTCTATAATTCCTCTTCGCACACAGAGTCATGTTTTCACATTAGTCACAAAACGAAATTTCTTTGCCAATTTGAAAGCACACTTACTACTCTTTTTTTTTGCAAGTGATAAGTACTTTTACAGTCTGACACATTTTGAATCCACTTTTTAGATTCTTAAAAAAGCACATGTCCAAACTGCTTTTTCAGACCAGCACCATGTGTAACCTGGGTAACTGACTACACTCCAGCAAGGGCAACCAGCCTTAGTGATGCTGAATGTATTTGCATTACTGACTGAAACCTCAAACCCCACTCGCTTGTGAATACTGTGCATGATTCCACAGGGTAAGCAGCTGGGTGTGTGCTAAGAGTCTGCTTCTGCACCAAAAAATGGCTCCCCCTTTCCATCTAATGCAACTGTGAAATCACCAGAGCAATACGCAATAAATCTCTGCCTGTAATTCCTATATGCACACAGAGTCATGTTTTCACATTAGTCACAAAACGAAATTTCTTTGCCATTTTGAAAGCACACTTACTACTCTTTTTTTTGGCAAGTGATAAACACTTTTACAGTCTGTCACATTTTGAATCCACTTTTCAGATTCTTAAAAAAGCACATGTCCAAACTGCTTTTTCAGACCAGCACCATGTGTAACCTGGGTGACTGACTACACTCCAGCAAGGGCAACCAGCCTTAGTGAAGCTGAATGTATTTGCATTACTGACTGAAACCTCAAACCCCACTCGCTTGTGAATACTGTGCATGATTCCACAGGGTAAGCAGCTGGGTGTGTGCTAAGAGTCTGCTTCTGCACCAAAAAATGGCTCCCCCTTTCCATCTAATGCAACTGTGAAATCACCGGAGCAATACGCAATAAATCTCTGCCTGTAATTCCTATTTGCACACAGAGTCATGTTTTCACATTAGTCACAAAACGAAATTTCTTTGCCAATTTGAAAGCACACTTACTACTCTTTTTTTTGGCAAGTGATAAACACTTTTACAGACTGACACATTATGAATCCACTTTTCAGATTCTTAAAAAAGCACATGTCCAAACTGCTTTTTCAGACCAGCACCATGTGTAACCTGGGTGACTGCCTACACTCCAGCAAGGGCAACCAGCCTTACTGATGCTGTATGTATTTGCATTACTGAGTCCAACCTCAAACCCTTAAAGTATTCTTTATTTTTACCAGTACACCTTAATTTATCGTGAAAACATAGTCCATATTATTTTACATGTTCCTCACATTTAAATTTCTCCCAAAACAGAAAATAATAAACACAACTTCAACAAAAGGAATTCCATTTCTATTATTCATTTCTTAATTTACCATATACATCCCCTCTCAAACTCTAAACTCACCTTTAAAATTAGTTAGCTGTGAAAGAAATGTGGCACTCAAACAGCAGATTATCAGAGCCAGGATCTCTGTTCTTTACACCTCTCTCCTCTCAGCAGAACCAGATAATGGCAAACGTTCCCTCTCTTTTTCCACACATATACATGTTAATTTCAAATCTCAGTGCTTCCCCCTTTTTTTCAAATGTAATCACACATTTCTATTGGTTGAAAACCAACCCTTTTCCAAAAGTACCCTTCCCCCAACTTGACTTCTGCCTAGTACCCTTCCCCCAACTTGACTTCTGCCTGCTACCATAGCAACAGCTCATGGAACACTGCTGTGTGGAGTTAGTTCAGAAGTTCACCAAACAATGTTTCAATTCCACAGAGCAAGAGTGCTTGACTTTTCAAACCTAACAGCAAATCCATAGTACTGTTCTTTGGTAACACATTTTTCTGTACCAATACAAAACATGCTTCTATTAATTTACACATACAGCCTAGTTTTTATTCTAGAATGGTATGAAACAGCCAATCAGTTCTTTTTTTAATGAAAAAAATATGTATGCCTCCATTTCCAAACTGTCTTTCATTTCTTTTTACCATTCTACTGAATTACACCTCCTGAGTGCATCCAGTTCTCCTTTGAAGATGTTCACAGTGTGGATTGTAGGGCACAGCTATGTCTTATGGAGTGAAAAGTATGCAGAGAAAACAGATATGGTGAGAGACCTTGCTTTGCCAAATGTAGACATTAAATGGATTGGTCAGAGAGGGTTAAAGTGGCACCAATTGATGCCATTGGTGAAATCCTTCATGCAAATCCAACACCCTGACCTCATAATAGTGCACTGTGGTGGCAATGACCTAGGCACTTTGACTGGGGTAGGTCTGGAAATGCTTATGAAGGACACCTTTGCACAACTGTTTTCACTTTTCCCTAAAACTGCCTTTGTGTTTTCTAACATATGCCAAAGGCAAAAATGGAACTGGTCCAATCATTTCTGTCCGCAGATTGACAAAGCAAGAAAGCACGTCAACAAATCTGTTTCTGCTTTCCTCCGTGACTATGGTATGGGTTCCATTTACCACAACAACTTGCGTTACGACATGCAAGACATTTATAGAGGAGATGGTGTGCACTTCAATGATGAAGGGAACAGAGTCTTCCTCTTGAACCTTAGACTCTGCATCGGTACTTACTTGTAGGTACCACTAAAAAATCACTTCATAAACACAACGGCTCTTTTTAGAGCCCCCTAATATCTAAACTTTTAAATCTGCATTTCATTTCTTTTATTTTATTTTTTTTCTACCGTACGCGTACGTTGAGCTTACCGTACGCGTACCCCGCGATTTTTTTTAAAATCAATAAATGTTTTCTTTGTACTTTTCTGTCCTTCTTTGACCCCCTTACAAATGTTAGGGGGTCTGTAACTCTCCTCCTTGCCCCCTTTTCAAGATATCACTCTTTTTTTTCTGAGTGAAACACACGAAATGGCGGCCGCCGCTTCCTGGTTTCGACCGATTCGAATGTTTACTAAGATCTAAGAGCCAATCAGAATCGCGCTCGCGCACGCCACCGTACGCGTACGGTAAGCGCACCGTAAGCGCACCGTAAGCTGGCTCAGATATATATATTGATTTAAAGGCTATTTTCTCAGAATCTACTGAACAGATTTACACCAAACCTACAAAAGGCACTTCCTTGACCTGAGGACTACCTCTCTGCCAAATTTCTAGTAATTCTGTTCAGCCGTTCGGGCTGTAGCTGTGTCTAAAGGTCCTATGGAAAAATGCATGGGAAAAACGCGTTTTGGGACCCCCCTTTTATCTCAGCCCCCGCTTGACGAATCCCCCCGAGACTTTCAGGGTAGGAGCGGAGCATAGCGCCCCACCTATTTTGAAATATTCGCGAGGATTCGTCGACCGGCGCCAAAGTTATTCAAAATAGAATGTTGCGGATTTCCTATGGAAACAGGGTCCCAACTATAACTACCTACTGGCGACCGCCAGTAGGTAATATATATATATATATATATATATATATATATATATATATATATATATATATATATATATAATACCTACTGGTTATAGTAGTTATAGTTAGGACCTAGTTATTATAGGAAAATGGCAACATTCTATTCGCAATAACTTTGGCGCATATTGATGAATATTCGTGAAATTTTCAAAACTAATTGTTTGTTGAGATCAGCTCCTCTTTTGAAAGTTTGGGGGTGATTCGTCAAGGGGGGGCCAAGAAAAAAGGAGGTCCCAAAACGTGTTTTTTCAATGTTAATTTCCATAGGAAACTTTAGACAAGGCTACAGGTCGAACTGGTGAATGGAATTACCCCAAATTTGGCAGGGAGAAGGGTCTTGGTCTAGAAAGCACGCTTTTGTTTATTTGGTGTAAATCCGTTCAGTAGTTTTTGAGAAATATCGAAATTTACAGATATCGATATTTGGGAATTCTGCCATCTGATTGGCTGAGGCGTTACAAGCACAAGCATGCTGTTGATTGGCTGCGAGCGCTGCAAGCGTTTGCAACTAGGAAGTGTTGGCCGCCATTTTGTGATTCCGTTGAAGCGAGTAAGGGGGAAAAAGGGGGAAAATGTGGGAAAAAGGAGCGTAGGAGCACCTTTGTGGGGTGTTCAGGGTGTGCTATAGAGGGGGTGCGAAGTGAACTAATCCTACCTACCGGTGTGAAAGTGCTAGGCTACGAAAATTAAGTGAGGTATTGCCTAGAGTGTGATGCTGCTAAGGTGAGGTGGTGCGGCACTCGGGGATTAGAGTGTGAGCCTAAATTGTGTGTCTTATGCTGTGAAGTCATGTGCCGTGACCGCTGCAGTACAGCTGTGGAAGTAGTGTCAGCATGTGTTTATAACTACTAGGACGAACTACTGACCTGCACTGGTATGAAAGTTCTGGGGTACGGAAAATATGTGAGGTAGTGTGTAGAGTCTCATGCTGCTAAGCTGAGCTGCTGCCGGACTCGGGGATGAAAGCGCGAGCCCAAACTGTGTGTCATATGCTGTGAAGTCATGTGCTCTGGCCGCTGTGCCACATCTGTGCAAGTAGTGTCAGCATGTAGTTATAGCTACTTGGAGGAACTTTTGTTTCGAACAATGTAACTTGTGTATGGTGCTTAGGGGTGTTATATAGGGGGTGCGAAGGTAAATTTGTGTGTATGAAATGAATTTGGTATTTGGAAAGTGGAAAGCACTGACTCCTACGGGTCTGATGGCGCTGGGGGCGTATGGTGAGGTGCTGTTGGAGTTGGGAATAAAGCTGATGAACTACTGACCCCTATTGTGAACTTTTAACGTGCACGTGCCGTTGAATCTTCGATAAAATGTTGCAAAAGTATATTGTTAGGTGAAAAAAAATGATGAACTTTTAACCTGCAGGTGTCGTAGAAGGTTCCAGAAAGTGTGGTGATAAAATAGGTTGAACTTGTGACCTGTATGTGGCGTGGAATAATAAGTAGCTTTACGGAAGGAAAATTCAAAATTAACCAATGGAGGTAAATTTTGGAATGTCGTTGAAGGAATGAAGTATTCTGATTTGTTCTTTACATGTAGTTATGTGTGGAGCGACAGAGAAATTGTGCCATTCCTGGTTTCATTCTTGATGAAGTCGGAGTTTTACATGTACTATGTGAGAAAGAGAGAATTGTATGCGTGTGTCATTTGAAATCTGGATAACAACTACAAAGATGAGTTAGAAATGAACAAGGTGTGTTATGTCTTTTATAGTATTGATTAAGTATTTGAGGTGATGTTTTTAATTTTGAAAGTATTTTTTGTTTCAAAGTAATATAGTGTTAGTAAAGTGTGGTGTTTGATATTGGTTATGAAATATGCATAACATTTGAGCTGTTGTTATATCAGTATTTTATATATGTTTAGGAATTGTTCACAGAGAAGAAGTGTAGTTTGTCATCTTTTTATGACTGTATTGTTTTGAAATTTTGTTACAGCGTTAATTTGAGTTTGTAATGTATTTGGGGAGATAAAGAAAAAGTTGCACGTTTTGAACTGATACTTTTTGTGGAAATAGTGGGGTAGGGGAGGTGGTGGTAGGAGATGTATGTATTATTAAGTTAAAAGTGATAAAACGAAATGCAGAAATGTTATGTGGGCAGTTTGTGGTCTTATTTTTGACACTGAGAGGTAGGTTTGAATGTAAGTCAGGGTAGGTTGTTGTACAGTGGGGCCGTGTACAGTGTTTGGAGATTACATGGAGAGGAGATGGAGATCGGAAAAGTGATACGTTCCTTTTATATGTACGCATAGTTTGAATCATGTGATCCTAAGATGAGATAAATATGAATATGGTTTCTGGTTTGCATTTGGGTATAGTGAATAGTTTTTGTAGTTTCTGACTAGTGAATAATAAAAAGGTAGATATACTGAAATAAATAGTAGTAAACGTATTAATTATTGTCTGTTCTTATGGAATAGAAGTAGTTGGGGAGTGCTTCTTTAGAAGAGATGTTTTATAAATGTGTGAGAGATAAAAAAATGTAAATGTGCGGTATATTTTCTGTATGACCTTGTTGACATTAGAGAACTACATGTGATTATGAGTGATACTATTTGTCAGGCTCTGTCACTGTGGCGGATATATGTAGGTGTTGAAGTGGTTCGTGTTTTACTGATGGTGAGCTTCACTATCTCTTTTGAGACACTCGTCAATTTATTCATTCCATTTAATATCTTTAATATAGATACATTAAAGGGGCTGTATGTCAAAAGTTTGGGAATTAGAACTTTTGTTTACTCTCCCCATGCCCTGCTATACACTCTACAGAGTGTTTCAACGACTTTCGTAACATATAGATGTCTAGCTAGTAAAGGTGGTGTAGTTTGACTGGGCCGATTTATAAACCGTGCTATGGATTGGTTTATGTTTACCCACCAATTTGCATGTTTGAATACTTTTTGCTGATAAGTGTTCCGGCAGACACCTGTTAAAATTAATGTCGTGTAAGGGTATAGTGGCGCTACTGGGAATGGTGGGGGTTTCTGTTTGATTTTGTATGGTTAAGCAAGGGCGGGGGGGTGTGGGGGAGGTGGTTATGTTGCTGATTGAAACACAGAATATAGTAACGTGCCGATGTCGAGCTACTAAAGGTGATCTAGCACCACTGGGATCACTTATAAAGCGCCCTATGGCATGGGATATGTTTTAGTCGCAAATTTGCATGTTTTAATAGGTTTTGCTGATGAGCGTTTCGGGAGGCATCTGTTGAAATTAAGCCTCTGTTTGGCTATAGTGGCGCTTCTATGTTTGCTGGGGCTCTTTCTTTTATTGCGTAAAGTTAAGCAAGGGCGGGTGTTGAGGTGGTGTAGTGGTACTGTGACTATTTATAAACCGTCTTATGGTATGGTGTATGTTTGAGTTGCAAAATTTCAGGTTTTAATAGGTTTTGCTGACGAGCGTTCCGGCAGACACCTGTTGACATTAAGTCTATGTATGGCTATAGTGGCGGTAACGGGAGTGCTGGGGCACGTTGTTTGAATTAGTAAGGTAAAGCAAGGGATGGGTGAGGGTGGGGGAGGTGAGTATGTTTCTGATTATAAGACGGATATTTGTAACGTGGGCATGTATAGTTACTAAAGGTAATATCGTTTCACTGGGCCCATTTATAACAGTGCTATGGGATGGTTTATGTTTTACCCACCAATTTGCATGTCTGAATAGTTTTTGCTGATAAGTGTTCCGGTGGACACATGTTAAAATTAAGCCTGTGTATGGGTATAGTGGCGCTACTAGGAATGGGGGGGTTTCTGTTTGATTTCATACTGTTAACCAAGGGCAGGGGTGGGTGTGGGGGAGGTAGTTATGTTGCTGTTTGAAATACAGAATATAGTAACGTGGAAATGTGGTGCTACTAAAGGTGATGTAGTACCACTGGGAGCACTTATAAAGCACCCTATGGCATGGCATAGGTTTTACCCGCAAATTTGCATGTTTTAATACGGTTTGCTGACGAGCTTTTCAGGAGACATCTGTTGAAGTTAAGGCTGTGTATGGCTATAGTAGCACTTCTACGTTTGCCTGGGCTCTTTCTTTTATTGCGTAAAGTTAAGCAAGGGCGGGTGTTGAGGTGGTGTAGTGGTACTGTGACTATTTATAAACCGTCTTATGGTATGGTGTATGTTTGAGTTGCAAAATTGCAGGTTTTAATAGGTTTTGCGGATGAGCGTTCCGGCAGACACCTGTTGACATTAAGTCTACCTATGGCTATAGTGGCGGTAACGGGAGTGCAGGGGCTCGTTGTTTGATTTCGTAAGGTTAAGCATGGTATGGGTGGGGGTGGGAGATGTGCGTATGTTGCTGATTATAAGACGGACATTTGTAACATGGGCATGTGTAGTTAGTAAAGGTAATGTAGTTTTAGTGGGCCTATTTTTTTTTTTTTTTTTTAAAAGGTTTTTATTGAACAGAAAAAAGGATACAAGCATGGGCCTACAACCACCAGGGCCGGCCGCTAGAATCAAAAAGGATCACACAGTGTTAAAGTCATCAACCGACCCATGGTCCCCAGCCCATTACAGAAGCTCCAGGATACTCCTAAGGGAATCAGGATACATACGTTTACCATAAATAACAACTAAAAACAAAAGGCGAGGCGTAGTGACATGAAGTGGGTGTCAGACTACAGCAGGGGGACCCTACATCCGACCACCAGATGGCGGTCAAGGGAAAGGAGGACTAAGAGGTCAGGGGGGCCACGGGAGAGCCAGGTCTACACTCGGATATTCCAAATACGCAAGGAACCATCAAGGGTCAGGGGGACAAGGCAACCTCGGAAGTGTCCACCAGGGGGGGAGCACAGATATTTCCCCGATACTGATTCCATTGCCCCCAGATTCTACCCCATGCCCCCGGTTTACCACGAGCCACATACAGTGGGCCTATTTATTAACCGTGCTATGGTATTGTTTATGTTTTTCCCGCAAATTTGCATGTTTGAATACTTTTTGTTGATAAGTGTTCCGGCACACACCTGTTAAAATTAAGCCTGTGTATGGGTATAGTGGCGCTACTAGGAATGGTGGGGGTTGCTGTTTGATTTCATACGGTTAAGGAAGGGCAGGGTGGGTGTGGGGGAGGAGGGTATGTTTCTGATTAAAACACAGAATTTAGTAACGTGCAGATGTCGAGCTACTGAAGGTGATGTAGTACCACTGGGAGCACTTATAAAGTGCCCTATGGCATGGTATATGTTTTACCCACAAATCCGCTTTGCTCATGAGCGTTCCGGTAGACGGTTGTTGAAATTAATTTCTTGTATTGGTATATTGTGTTTACAAGGTTTGGTGTGGCTCTTTCTTTAATTTTGTAAAGTTAAGGAAGGATGGGGAAGAGAGTGGTGCAGTGGCAGTGTGCCCATTTATGAATCGCTTTATGGTATGGTATATGTTTTTCTGGCAAATTCCTGTTTTAATACTTTTTGGTGATGAGTGTTCCAGAAGACAGGCACAGAAATTACACAACATTTCTGTGGATAAAACATCTTCGTGCTGATAGACACTCTTGTACTGTGGTAGAAGGCTGATAGCGTTGATGGAAAATTATGAAACTTGCTGCCATTGTAGATTTTAATGGAAGGTTACACTGTTTGTTACTATGGTGTAGTTAGGGTTCAAAGTGGGGGTGCTCTAAAAGGGGGGGCAAAGCTCTTAAAGTGGTGTGGGCTATGCAAGTTGGGGCGTGGTCTAAATCAAGATAAGTATCATTGTGTGCTTTAGAAAATCCTCTCCAATTATCGTAGGTTCAGAAAAAAACATTGTTTAAAGGATTTCCCTTTCTTCTACAACGTGGGTAACCTAGTGTGATGTCTCCAGTTCTCAGAAGTGAGCAAAATAAGCATGCGTACATCGATGTGCAAGCTGTCACTGCAGTGTAATAAAAAAAAATAATTGAATATCTTTTAGAGGGCCGAAAATAGAGCATAGTAGAGAGTCGTTTGGAGGCTGCCTGAAAATAAGTGCCGGTCCCCAGACCCGACCCAATTAATGCGCAGTATCAATGCATCCTAAGCACTGCGCCATTCAACCATCTTTTAATTGATGGATATATTCCTACTTATATATCTAAAAAAATAAATCTGTTCGTCCGCTTATCTTAAGCATCTCTGAGCGCACTCGCCTATAGTAAGCACTGTGCCATTCATGCAGCGATACGCTTATATATGCATAGATATATCTGTTCCAGAATCAATCCTAAGCATTTATCAGCCCACCCATCTATCGTAAGTACTGGTCTTTGCATTCATTCATCCTTCCATCCATCCATACATTGATCTATGTATCTATCCATTGATGCGTCTGGCCATGCATCCACTCGCCCTTTATTCAACTATACGTTCCTATTTCTGTGCAACGTCCGCCCTGATCTTAAATACGACGTATCATAATCATCCAGCTACCCTCCCAAGGCGTTGAAAAGGCTTGCGAAAAGCATTGACAGGCAGATTTTTTAATACAGAATAACAAAGCTTTGAGTTACTCTTTGTGGAGCATACTTCAACACCGTTCTCTGGTGGTGTTTTAAACAAAGGTACATCGAGCGAAAGAAATGTAAAGGAGCTTTTAAGTGTAATACGTTAATTTAGAAACATAACGTTTTGTTGAGTTGTTTATAGGTACACTGTTTTAAAGTGGCTGTGACTGACAGATACTGAATACCTGTACTTCTTATATTTGAGAAAGTATACCAGAGAGCTAATTTGGGGTGGTGAGAACCTTGAGTTCTATATTTCTATGTGAAGTACAGTATACGAATATAAAAGTAATTGGAAAGCTTTTGTGTTCATATTAAAGAGGGGGTGTGAGAACTTAGTGAGGCAGGCAAAGTGTGTGTTTTCGTAGCACTAAAAGAAGAACGTGTGTAAGGTGAGAGCAGGTTCGTGCTGGAGTTGCCTTGTTGTGGTCGTTTGCAGAGGCACAACCAGAGGGAAATTTCGGGGGAGCCTAATTCTTTCAGCAATAGGCAGAGTGGGCATGTAGAGGTTGTAAAAAGGGGTGAAAAAGAACAGAGTCTCCTTTACAAAAAAATGATGTTTTGAAGACCGGCGAAGTACTCGGGTGCGGCTCTGTGTGTGCGCCCGGGAAGCTGTGTCAGAGAGTCCGGGGCAATGGGCGTTGCGCACCTGGTGGTCTGTCTGCTAATCACCCCACGATGTTGTTGCTGGTGTGTTGCAAAAAGAGAAGGGAAATACTTGGCATGATGTCTGCACTTCTAAGTAGTGAGCAATGTGCATGCTCCCACAGTGTCACTGCAGTGCAATAAAGAAAAAAAATGGATTACGTTTGTGAGGTCGGAAAATAGAGCCCTATAAAATCCCGTTTCGAGGCTCCCAAAAATAAAGTGCTGGTGGTCACATCCCCACAGACACCTCCTCCAGTTAAAGCCCTGGGTGCAGTGTTATGTTTGCGAAGTTGTTGATAAAATTGTTAGGTAATAATGGAAATTTTTATGTGTGCTGTTTGGTTGATAATATCCTTCTAAGTACATAGATTAAAATGTAAAAAAAATGCTATTTATAAAGTTGTGTGCGGTGGGTTGCAGAGAAAGTGGTGTGGGGTGGTTGGTTGCAGAAGAGAGGTGAAAAGTATGAGGTAGTGCAGTTATATATAAATTGTAAAGGAGTATGTAAATAATTAAATAAATACTTGCTGTATGTTCTATGGCACTACTTGTGATCCTAGTGGTCATCTGTCATGCTCCATCACGTTGCAGCACTGTGTCTGGAAGTTGTTAGTGGAAGTTTTGCAATTGTATGTTATTATTTTAACATAGTGAAGAAATGTGAAAAATAATTGAATCTATTTTTTGTTTTCCAGAAAATTATTTCATTTGGAAATGCCTAGAAGAAGTGAAAAAACAGAAAAAAGAAGAAAAATATATATTTGACGAAAAGGAAAGATCTTGAAGTAGAAAAAAATGCGAATAGTAGAGAAACTGTTTGTTCGAGTAAAAGCAAAAGACAATTTTTGCAAAAATTATTACGAACATTTAATGAGAAACACATCACACAAAGCAAAACGAAGAATTTTTCAAGTAAGGTGAAGCAGAGTTCAATTTCAAATACGAGGAAAAGGAAAGATGATAAAGAAATAGTATCTGGTACTTGGAGACAAAAACAATTTCAAGAAATTCGTCAGAGACTTTTTCGATCTAGAGTGATTCAGAATTTATTGAATACATGCTGCAAATATAATAGAAGAATGTTCCAATTCAAAAAGAAGCAGCGTATTGAAAGTATAGTGGATACTGCTTTCAATTTGAAACAGAAGTTGTTCATTTTGATTTTAAAGAGAATGAAAGTATTGGATAAAATAGTCAAAGTATTGAGAGACAAAAGTATTAAAAAAAAAGACTTGTGAACAGAACCAACTTTTGTAAAATCTTTAGTGGACATTGGAGACATACTTCTAGTACTGAGCCTTTTTTTAATGAGGAAAGTTACTTCCAGGAAAATAGTTTATCATTTGCAGTTGATAATGGAGGTCGTTGCTACGAACTTCAGGATGGTGTTCCTCTTCCAAAGGAGGAAATGGTTGGTAAAAGTGCAGAAGACTTAATAGCTGAAGAAGTGCAAGGGAAACGTCCACGAGCTCCTGTGTATAAGTGGAGTTGTAGTAGCATTTGTAGTATTCAACAGGAATCCATTGCTATCATGCAAAATTAGCTACGAGAATATACTCAGAAAAGTATAAAACAAAAGATCAAGTTGTTACAAGGACTAGATCCATGTAATTTAAGAAAATATACTGAGAAGTATAGGCATTCTCTGGCTTGTCTTTCAAGAAAAGTTTGTAAAAGTGTTTTTCATCATTTGAGGATGTTAGCAGTACACCATTCAGAAATGCGGAACTTTGTAAAGAAACTGTACTATGTAAAAAGTTCTGCTTTAAGTTTAAGTGAACTGAATGGAAGTCTTTTATATGGTTCTTTATCAGATGTTCAAAAAAAGTGTGATGATATTGAAATGCGATATTTTGTTTCAGAAGAGCAGTTCATAGTAAGTGAAAGTTTGACCATTGCAGATGTTGGAGGAGATGAGAAAGTACTTAGCACTGATCAGTTTGAAGAAGAAATTGGAAAGTTTAATGTAGTGTGCTCTGAAATACCAAAATATGTTTGTGTTTGTTGTCAATGTACTCATTATAAAAGTCAAAGTAGGAATGTTGATTTGTATTTGAAAAGTTAAAAGGAGAACAATGGTAAGTGGGAAAAATTTGCAACTTACTTGTTTGTTGAAGGTCGATTTGAGTTAGATAGTGATCAACGTATATGTAAATATTGTTACAACTAATTAGAAGAGAACAAAAAGCCTGCTAGAGCAGTGCATAATAAGTTGGAGTTAGTAGCTATTACGCAGGAGCTGGCCAAATTGAATACATATGAGGCGGTTCTAATTCAATCTGTTCATCCTTTTCAAACTATAATTCGGATGGAGCCTAAAACAGGTAAACTGCCACCAACAGACTTGCAAATAGGGCTGAAAGGAAGAGTGGTGTATTTACCTTTGGATTTTAAGAAAAACATTGAAACTATTGCAGGAGAGAAAGAGGAAGATGAGGCAGTAGTTATTTTAGTAAATGGTGTATCCACAAAGAGTCGGAAACTATGGCAAGAATTTGTGGATGTTAATAAAGTTGAAAAGGCTACCTTATATCTTATAGAGAACAATATTTATTACAAAAATTTAAATGTGGATGAACAGGTAATACGTTTAGAAGATGATTTTGAAATTTCAAGTGGTAAAATAGAGAAAGTGGACAAGTCAAGGACTGAAGAGATTTATGAACATTATACAATATGTCCTTTGCATTCAAAAGAAGTGATGGGAAGTAGCATTGAGTTATTTCAAATGAAAAAAGCACAGGGACCGCCAATGAGTGTATGGGAGAAAAGCTTGGACGCTCGTTGCTTTCCACAGTTGTTTCCTACTGGAGAAGGTGGACGATATGATGACCGACCTGTACGGATTCCAGCTTCAGAATATCGGTCAACAAGATTATATTCTGAAGATCCTAGATTTCGACAGTGCATTCCATACATATTTCACCTTTTGTTTGAAAGTGATCTGTCTTCTCTCTCGTATGCAGTGAATCATATACTTAAAACTGGAGTTCATGAATCACTTCTTTCTGCAAAAGAATTTGTGGAGAAAGTTCAAGAAACAGATGAAAATTTAGAAGCACAGTTAATCAATTAGATGGCATGTCAACATGGAACAAATGAGTATTGGTATCGTCGTCATGGAGAACTCAAGTGTATGTTACGGAACTTAGGTACACCAACATGGTTTGCCACACTTAGCTGTGCAGAGTATGCATGGGACGATTTGCTTGAGTTTTTAAGAGAAGCGAATTCTAATATAAGAAATGTTGAAATAAAGACTCCTGGTGAACTGTGTTCATTGGAGCCTGCAAATGTGTGCAGATATTTTAATCATAAGTTTCAAGCAATGATGTATTTTATCTGTAAGAAAAAGAATCCACCTCTTGGAGAAGTTACCGATTTCTTTTGGAGAAAGGATTATCAAGCAAGAGGTGCACCTCATATACATATGCTAGTATGGATCAAGGATGAACCTAAATTTGGAAATGATTCTTTCATCGAACAGTATGTGACATGTGAGATTCCAAGAGAAGGAGGAGATAGAAACTTGGGACAGCAAGTTTAACGTTTCAAAAGTCACCGTTGTGGAAAGTATTGCAGCAGAAAATACAAGTCTAAAGGAAAATTTAACACCAAATGTGGGTTTGGTTTTCCCCATCCAGTCATTTGTACAGGAAGAGTAAATTCTTTTTTTTTTCTGTGAGGCACACAGTAATCTCCAAAGAATACCTGCAACTAAAAAAAGAACAGAAGTGTCAAAGTATATCAATGACTACAATCCAGTCATTTTAAAAGTGTGAAATACGAACATGGACATCCAGTATGTTGCAGATAACTCAATTGCTGTTGCACGTTATGTTACATCGTACATAACAAAATCTGAAAAAACAGAGATGAAACAAATGTGGGAAGAAATTGCACAAGAGAATAGTCTTAGCAAAAAATTGTACAGCTTTAGTTTGAAAATGCTTTCCCACTGAGAAATTGGATTGTATGAATGTTCAGACCGCTTGTGTTCTTCAAGTTTATATTCAATGTCACGAGGAATCATTTGGGTAAGTTTAGGTCTTGCCTGCAAATGAAATAGAGTGTTGAAATCATTGGAAGAAATTGAACAATTAGCAACAAATGAACCAGATAGTACAGACATTCTTAAAACTAATATGTTGGACACATACTATCCGAAAAGGAGTCAACATCTGGAACAGTTATGTCTGTATGAAGTACTTCAACATTACAGCTTCAAAAGAAATGTTAAAGAGAATTTAAAAGAAGGAAAGTTTGCAGTAGTTGGATGCCATGGTTGTTTAGTAAAACATGCAAAGAATAATCTTATAAACCACAAGAAACTTAGTTGTGAAACTCCAGATAAGCGAGAATTTTACTATTTAGCACTTCTGCAGCTGTTTCAACCATGGCATAGCGAAAGTGAATTACTTGGAGAGTTTGACTGCTACGAAGATTCTTTTAATGCTTGTAAAGATAGCATTCGATGTCCAATTTTCCCTACATATTTAAAAATGTTGAATGACTGAAGTTGAACAGGAAAAGACTATTATAGCTGAAATAGCTCATGAAAGTTCTCAAGATAGTCAAAGTAGTGGTCCATGTAGTCAAGATCCTCTTGGAAAACCAATGCTGGAAAATGAAGCAGCGATTGCTATGCATAAACTCGAAATTGCAATGCAACAAGCACACGAGGAGAATATAACATCGGAAAAGTTAGAAGAACAAGTAAATGTTGAATAGAAAGAAATATATGTGCAAGTGAGAGAACGGATAGAACATGGTTTGTTGCATGAAAACAAAAGAATGGCTGTGTTCATCTTTTAAACCTCTTCTGATGTACATCAGCGGTCAAGCTGGGACAGGTAAAAGTTTTTAAATTAAAGTTTTGACCATTTATCTTCAAAAAACTACTGGTTCACATTTATGTTGTGTGGTAACAGCTCCAACTGGATTAGCTGCACACAATGTTAAAGGAGTTACTTTGCATAGATTATTGATGTTACCAGTGGAGTATGATAATAAATTAGAATATCAGAAGTTGTCTGGAGAAGCTTCTTATGAAGTGTTAAAAGTGCTGAAGAAAATGAAACTTTTAATTATTGATGAGGTGAGCATGGTCTCAAACTTAATGCTTGCTTTTGTACACTTAAGAATGCAACAGGTATTAAAAACAGATTACGACGTTCTCTTTGGGGTAAAACATTTAATTGTATTTGGAGATCTGATACAACTAACCCCTGTAAAAGGAGAACCAGTGTTTAAAACTCTTCTACATGAAGACACTAAGAAATCTTTGGGGTGTATTGGAAATGTGAATCTGTGGTTACATTTTGAATATAAAGAACTCAATCAGAATATGCGACAAGCAAGAGATGAAGATTATGCAACTATTCTAAAAGATGTAAGAATTGGTGTTCTAAGCAAACATGGTAAACAAGCTTTTCAAAGTTGTATACTAAAGAACTTGTTTACAAATGAAAACACACCAGCAGAAGTAATGTACAAGAAAATGAAAGAAAAAAAAAAGTCTATGGTTTGCTTAATGCCTACAGTGGAAGAGTGTTATACATTTAATAGAGAGCTTATGAAATTGGAAAATCAAGAAATAGTTCACATTGAAGCTATTGATAAAATAGAGCATCAAGGAATAACAATTGTTCTTTCAGAAAAACTATAGACTAAATTGGATTCTTTGGAAAAGTCTGTATCAAAAACTGCTGGCTTAGAAAAAAATTAGATGTGTGTTTAAACTGTCGGGTAATTTTGAAGCGGAATCTGAATGTAGAAGAAGGTTTAGTGAATGGAGCAATGGGGAAAGTTGTTGATTTTGTGAAATATCAAAATAGAAATGGAATCGAATTTTTGAAAGTTAAATTTGATCAGATTGCAGAGGTAAGACAGATTGCACGTTCGTCCGCACGTTTTTGCTTGTAAAAGACTTGTATGTTCGTAGAAAACAGTTTCCCTTCTGTTTAGCATATGCAATAACGATTCACAAATCACAAGGTTTAAGTGTAGATAATGCTTTAGTAAATGTTGGAAAAACTGTGTTTAAAGAGGGAATGGTATATGTTGCATTATCTCGAGTTAGAACGTTGTCTGGTTTGTATTTAATTGATTTTGATGAGAACAAGGTCAGTGCTGTTATTAATTGTGTAAGAGAATATAATCGTTTGATAAGGCTTTATGCTCCCCATTTAGGTGAATATCCTATTTATGAGAAACGTGTTGTGTGTTCAAAATGCAAATATGTTGAAGAGTTAACTATGGTTGAAAAGCAGAAAGAAAATCAACAGAAAAGAAAAGATGTAAAGAAGCAGTAAATACAAACAAGTGATGATGTTGTTGGATACCAATTAGAAAATGCTTCTGGTGTCAACTGCTATGGTAATGTCATTCTAAATGTTATAGTTTATCCTGAAGATGTTTGTGGTGAAATTATGGAAAGTCAGGAAAAAACTTTGTTCTGCACTCTACACTTTATTTCAAGAATTGAGAACTGATAGAAGTAAGATTCATTCTGTTTCTGGTATTCACCAACTGTTGGATACATGTACTGGATCTTTAACCTTCAGTGCTAATATACAGCAAGATGCACAAGAATTTCTGATGGTTAAGCTTGGAGTACTAGAAGATTAAGGAATTCAGATTGAGAGTTTATTTGGACTCAGTTACAAATGGGAACATAAATGTGAAGAGTGTTTATTATCTTCAAGGACTATAGTTGACAGAGAACGATTTTTATATTTAACAATACCTGACTGCAAATCTGTACCATTTTCCAAATTAGTAAAAGAAGCTGATCATGAGATGATGTGTTCTCATTGTAAATCAAGAATGCGATCTGCATTATGCCTATAAAGATATGGAAAATATGTGGTTATAATGCTGCAACGCTGTCAACCAAATGGAAGAAAAGTGGAAACCAAAATTAAAAATGTTGTTGCTAATCAAGTATCTATTTCTGGAAGAACTTTTGCAACAGTTGCTATTGTTTTTCATGCTGGAAGTACTGCTACATGTGGACATTATACATTTTATTTAAAGTGTAATAATGGTTGGAGTCACTAATGATACACACTTGGAAATGAAACCGAGATTGCCTTATGAATTATCCAACTCATACTTAATTTTTCTGAAACAAAGATTTTAGATACACTATTCGGCTTTAATGGAAAGGTGTATAGATCTTTAAGGAATTCATACTGGATGCTTTCAAAGCAAAATTTTTGATACATTATCTGGCGTATTGGGAAAATGTGCAGAGAAACTATGTAAGATCTTTAAGGAATTCATAATGGAGGCTTTCAAAGTGAAATTTTTGATACATTATCTGGTGTATTGGGAAAATTGTGCAGAGAAACTACGTAAGATCTTTAAGGAATTCATACTGGATGCTTTCAAAGCGAAATGTTTGATACATTATCTGGCGTATTGGGTAAATTTGCAGACAATCTACGAAGTAAAGGTAAGCTTTGAACATTTGAAGTACTATTGGATGTGTTATTCGTGTTGATTTTGTATTATATTTGAGAGAATTATTATTATTTTTTTTTAGCAATGTAGTTCATTGTTTTTTTTCCCCCTGCTGTTTATGATGAAACTACACTGGCATCACTGTGAATAGTGAAGTTAAGTAGTAGCTGATGACATCAAAAACGGGAAAACATTTTTTTATCTGAATGTTAAATTGTTTTGTATTATTTAAAAACTCATTGTAATTTGTGAAATGTATTACGTTACATAGTACTTTTGCAGTTTATTTTATGTAGTTAAAAAGTTAGAAAAAATAGTATTAATGACAAATACACAATAGTAGTTCCATATTTAAAAAACCTTTGAAATTCATTGAAAAAACCATAGGTTTCAGAGATGTTATACTTAGAAATTAGCATTTAAAAAACCTTTGAAATTCACTGATAAAACCATATATTTTACAGACGTTTTAGTTAGGAATTAGCATTTAAAAAACTTTAGAAATTCACTGAAAAAACCATAGGTTTTACAGACGTTATAGTTAGGAATTAGCATATTCAAAAAACCTTACAAATTCACTGAAAAAAACATAGGTTTCAGGGACGTTATAGTTAGTTGGACATTTGACTCATATAAAACCAGAGAAATTTGCCTGTTATAGTTAGTTGAGCTAACTATAACTTGCGCGCCCACAATGCACTGCTGATGATGTCACATATTACATCACTCATGACATGGTCAGTGACATCACTGATGACATCTCAAATGACATCACTCATGACATCACTCATGACATAATTCACGTGACAATCTGATGCACATACTGATGTTCTAATACAAACTTTGATACACCCATTGTAAAATGCTGACTACTATTTTTGAAACCATATACAGAAGAATGCCATATACTACATAGCAGTCACTATTTCCTAGATCTACACACACATCCAGTCACTTATACATGTAGTTACTCATCAATAGAGGACTATAATATGCACTCATACATCTATACATGCAGTCAGACGCTGCCACTCATCCATAGAGTTACTCACACGCCTAGTCAGTAATGCAAAGAATGAATCACATACCCATTTAATCATGTATGCAGTTATACACACCAACTTCGTTATTTTTAGACATACCACATCACTTATTTATACTGATACTAACACATATTTACTGTCTTATATAATCACTGATAGAAGCAGACACTTATTTATACACCCACTCTTGAAATACCTTAGTCTCACGTATACTCATTTATATACTTCAACACTCACATATAGTGGCTTAAAACATATGTAGTTAGTCAAAGATATACCACTGAGACACTTATTCACTCACCAACACACCCATAGATACACTAACTCACCCATACAGCCCTTTCCAGATGCACTTTTTAATCCATACAACCACTGAATCACCCACTCAGACCTCTATGCACAGACTCATACACCCACCCACCCACACAGACACTCAGGGACCCATACAGATACTCAGACAACAAATCAATAACCTATATAGACACTCATGCAGGTATTCAGCAACCCATGCAGTTGCTGACACGTCAATGGAGAGACTAATACAGACTTTTACACAGTTTAGTCACTAACCCATGCATTCAGTAAGACACGTTCAATCACTCACTTATACAGTCAGTCACACACATACAAAATGATTCCTTTAGGCACTTGTAAATGCATTCATTCTTCAATACACCTTGGCATATATATATATATAAAACATATTCACATTTTATAGAAACACACATTCACTGGATGATGTCATGAGTGATGTCATGAGTGATGTCATTTGAGATGTCATCAGTGATGTCATCAGTGATGTCACTGACCATGTCATGAGTGATGTAATATGTGACATCATCAGCAGTGCATTGCGGACGCGCGTGTTATAGTTAGCTCAACTAACTATAACAGGCGAATTTCTCTGGTTTTATATGAGTCAAATGTCCAACTAGCTATAACGTCCCTGAAACCTATGGCTTTTTCAGTGAATTTCTAAGGTTTTTTTAAATGCTAATTCCTAACTATAACGTCTGTAAAACCTATGTTTTTTTCAGTGAATATATATATATATATTTTCACTGAAAAAACCATAGGTTTCAGGCACGTTACAGTTAGAAATTAGCATTTAAAAAACCTTAGAAATTCACTGAAAAAACCATAGGTTTTAGGGAAAGTTATAATTAGTTGGACATTTCACTCGTACAAAACCATAGAAATTCCCCCGTTATAGTTAGTTCAGCTAACTATAATTCGCTCCCCGCAATGCACTGCTGATGACGTCACTCATGACATGGTCAGTGACATCACTGATGACATCACTGATGACATCTCAAATGACATCACTGATGACATCATCCATGTGATAATTTCACGCATCTTCTCACACCCTAACATAACTTTAGGTACACCCACTCTAAATTACAGACTGCCATTCTCAAAACCATAGACACTCCAGCACCAAAAACTACATACCCACTCACTGATTCTTAGGTCTACACACACATCCACTCACTCACCCGTACAGTCACTCATACTTACGGTCACTCAGTACAGGACTATCATGTGCACTCATACACCTATATAAACACTCACACACCACCACTCATCCATAGAGGTACTCACACACCTAGTCAGTCATGCAAATAATTACACTCCCATTTACTCACCTAGACAGTTATACACACACCAGCTCACTTAGTCATACAAATACTAGCACATTCTTACGTTCTTATACAATCACTGATACAAGCAAACACTCATCCATGCAGCTACTCTCACAATCACACACTCTCACTTATAGACATTTATATACTCTAACACACATATATACTGTCTTTCACATATGTAGTTATTTACACATGTACCACTGAGATATACATTCACTCACTAACACACTCATACATACACTCACCCACCCATACAGTCCATCACAGATGCACTCTTGAAACCATGCACCCAGTTAATCACCCACTCACACATCTATGCACAGAGTCACACACACCCCACCCACACAAACACTCAGGCACCCATACAGATACTCACAAAACTACTTAATAACTCATATAGACACTTATTTAGTTATTCACAAACCCATGCAGTCACTTACACTCCAACAGACAGACGGATACAGAGATTCACACAGTTTAGTCACTAACCCATGCATTCAGTAACATATGTTTAACCACTCACTTATCGAGTCTGTCACGCACCTAGTAAAACATCCATTCAGACATTTATACACCCACTCATTCTTCAATACGCCTTTACCTATATATATTAAACATATTTCAACTTTACAGAAACACACAGTCACTGGATGATGTAACTGACCATGTCGTGAGTGATGTAATATGTGACGTCATCAGCTGTGCATTGCGGGTGTGTGAGTTATAGTTAGCTGAATTCCATGGTTTTGTATAAGTGAAATGTCCAACTAACTATAACTTTCCCTAAAACCTATGTTTTTTTCAGTGAATGTCTAAGGTTTTTTAAATGCTAATTTCTAACTATAACGTGCCTGACACCTATGGTGGGCCAACTAGCCCACCAGGTACCTCCAGTATGCGCCAGGGAGCTGTGTTGCAGAGAGGTGTACATAGGCCACACCCCTTTTTACAACACTCTGCAACTTAGCTCAGTGGCGCTTATTGGAGGAACCTGGTGGCTATTTGGCCCAGAGGGGACCTCAGGATTGAAGAGGAATTAATTCCCCAACTTATAACGCACCACAGGGCGTGTTTGCACACATGTCACCTCAGGCCCTGCCCCCTTCCTTCCCACTGTGCAAACGTGCCCCCTGGTGAGTTGTGAGTTGGGGTATTAAGTCCCCTTGAATCCTGAGGGTCCCTGGGGTGCAACTAGCCCACCAGGTACCTCCATTAAGCGCCACAGAGCTGCTTTGCAGAGAGTCGTAAAAAGGGGCATGGCCTCTGAACACCTCTCTGCAATGCAGCTCCCTGGAGCATACTGGAGGTTCCTGGTGAGCTAGTTGGCCACCAGGGACCCCCAGTATTCAAGGGGAATTAGTTCCCCATCTGCAAACGTGCCCCCTGCAGGGAAGGGGCAGGGCCTCCGGCGCGATGCCAGTCTTTTTTATTTATTTATTTTTATTGGCCCTGGGGACCCAATCCCCCAGGGCCTAACCCCTATTTTTTATTTATTTTTGTAAAAAATTGGAAGGGGGCCACGTGGCCCCCCTCCCGAAGCCATAATCGCCACGGGGACCCCATCCCCTGGGGCATGGGCAGTTTTTATTTTTACATTTATTTCGAGGGGGGCTGCGTTGCCCCCATCCACAGGCCATTTATGGCCCCAGGGACACCATCCCCGGGGGCCAGCCTTTGTTTTTTTTCTTATTTAATTATTTTAAAATATTGAGGAGGGGGGCTGCGTGGCCCCCCTCCTGGGCCACTTATGGCCCCGGAGACCCCATCCTCCGGGGCCAGCCCTATCCATTGGGGACCGTGGGGGGTTCCCCAATCCCCCCACGGTCCCGCTGGCACCGCGCGTCCTGCGGGAGCTGGCATTGCTTTTCCACACGGGGAGCTGCTAAGATGCAGCTCACCGTGTGGAAAAGCAATTGGCTTTGGTTTTTGGCAGAGAGAGCAGGTTAATAATGCAAAACACAAGACCTGGTAATATCAAAGCACTTTTTTGATTACATGGGATTAGTAGAAGGGTAATGTGAACATCTATTACACCATCAACAGTAGTTCTTATCAAGTCAAGTCAAAGAGAGCTTTATTCGATTTCATATTTAAAACCATAAAAGCACAGTAAATACAACATTCACATGTTAAAGAAAGTAGACGGATAAGTCCAAATAATTACATCATAATAAAATATTATTGTTTAGACATAAAATTACAGGGAACTAGGACATAGAAGATCTGCATCTAATTACGTATTTTAAAAACTTAGATACAGCATTAATAGTCATTGTATCTTCGAGCATTAGCAGTCTTATAAAAGCTGGTCTACACTGCCTTAGGCCCCAGAATTTTAATAAAGGAATCAAGTGTCTCTTCCTCCCCCACGCATAAAATTTACAAAACAAGAGACTATGAATAGTTGATTGGACGGAGAGGTCATCACATGGGCATTTAATTAATTGTGACGACCAGTTGTTTATATCAGGGAATGTTATTAATCTATAATAACAGTCCGTTCTCAAGCGGGCCAATAACATTCTGTCATAACAAGTTTGGTCTGGCGATAAATAAAGCTGTAGTACAAATCCCTGGAGGAGTAACTGATGTTGTGAGACCGATTTTTTAGTCCTTTCTTTAAGCCATCATTGATTTTCCAAGAAGGCAAGGCAGTGGCCTTTAAATTCCTTTCTCGAAATCGCAGAAAGTGAAGTAGGGTTATTAAAATAATCTAGTAGGCCCATGTTTGTTAAAAAGACCTTTATATATGATAGCCACTGAATATATTTTGCTCTTTCAAGATTAATGCAATCAAATAAAACAGCTCTATTTAAGGTGGTAGCTAATGAAGTCCATATCTTATACCATAGCAGCAAAGGACTAATTTTGATCAGATCAGATATATAAATTATATCCAATTCCTTGTGGCACACATACGTAGAAGTGGACTTGGGAACTGCTAACAAATACCGGAGGAAAATATTTTCCCTTACTTGGATTTCCCGGCAGTCTGCAATGCCCCAGATACCAGCCCCATAAGTAGCAATTGAAACACATTTAGCCTTATAAATGTCTATTAAAATACGGACAGGTCTACCTCCCAGTTTATTTGCGAACTGTTTCAAAGCACCAATTGATCGAGCAAATGCTAAATTCCTAGTATTAACAGCTGGTGTCCAGGTGCCCCTATAATTAAATAAAATCCCTAAATAAGATAAGGTATGTGTTATTTCTATCTTCGACTGATTTAAAAAAGTATTGCAAGGGACTTTAGCCATTGATGTACAGCTCATGGTAAGAGTTTTCCCAATGTTGATTTTTAGACCCCTAGATGACATAAAGGCTGAAAAACTATTTAACGCCTTTTGGAGGCCTAATTGGGTTCTAGCCATGATAACCGCATCATCAGCATATAATAAGATAGGAACGGCCTCGCCATTAACTTGGGGATAATCTACTTTCTGCTTTAGTAAAAAATCCGCCACTCCATTTATGTATAAGTTAAAAAGAAAGGGAGCCAGGATGCAACCCTGGCGTACACCTTTCATAATTGGAAATTTATTGGTGCATTCCCCTTTTTTACCAAAACGGACCATTGCTCCTGCTCCTCGATACAACTCTTTAATAAAATTTAAAATGTTCAAATCAATGCCAAGTGCGATTAGAGTAGCCCATAAAACCTCATGGCTTAAGCAATCAAAGGCTGAACTTAAGTCGACAAAGGTCATAAAGAGGTTGCCCTTTTTAGCTATGGTGTATTTTGCAGTTATTATAGCCAAGTTGAGTCCTTGTTCGACTGTGCCTAAGCCTTCCTTAAAGCCATATTGAAATTTAGAAAGAATGTTACTATCATTAGCCCATATTTGCAATCTGTTTAGGATGAGTCTACCTGCTACTTTCATCAGCGAATCGAGCAGCGAAATAGGTCTGTAACATTTAGGATCGTTACGATCTCCCTTTTTGAAGATAGGGACAATTATCGCTTCCTGCCAAGACGTAGGAAAACCCTTTTTATTATAGCTGTTTAATAAGTTGGTTAGGAGCGGGGCCCAAAGGGGGATATTTTCCTTAAAAAGATCTATGGGGATCCCGTCCGGTCCCGGGGCTTTGTTTTTTGAGCTTTCAGATAAAGCTAATTCCATCTCCGTGACAGAAAAAGAGATCTCTAGAGGGAAGCCAACATTTGAAGTGGACACGCTATTATTCGACTCTTTTTGGTAAGTGGTTAGTGGATTAGGCAGATCGTCCTTCTTATAAAGTTCAGTGAAGTGATCAACCCAAACAGATTGTTCAATTGCCAGGTCTATCACGTCAGCTTTTCTATCCACGAAAAAGGGAGCATTTACCGCTTTCCAAAACGCAGTGTTATCTCTCAAGCAAGACGCCTTTACTAAGGCAGCCCAGGCATTCTCCTTGATCTCTTGTTTTCGTTTGCGTAATGTAAGTTTATATGCTAATCTGGCTTCTCTGACCTCTGATTGATTTCTAGGCGTTTTTTTTAGGGATTGTTTCAAGATTGCGTGGGCTTTACTGCAATCAGAGTTAAACCAGCCCTCTGTTTTTGATCCTCCCCCTTCTCTAAGCGTTCCGGTCAAATTATTAGATATTTGCGTAGCGATCTCCTGGAAAGCTCTAATGACCGCATTGGGGTCTGGGGAATCATCCAGGCATGTCAATATATTAAGATATTGATCAGTAATTAAGCTATACAGGAAGTTAACAGGATCAACCATTTTCCATTTTATAGCATATCCGTTTCTTTTCGCCAGTTGGATAGAATAACCATAGAGATTTTCTACTATGTTTGGTATTTTTCCATTGGTCAACCCCGCATCAAATGTAGTGCTAATGGGAAAGTGATCACTCATAGCAATATCCTCGGTATTAAATGTGAGGATGTTGCAGCAATGGCTAGTAGTAGTTAGTATAAAATCTATTGTAGAACACAGTCCATGGCCATTAAAAGTGGGTTGAAAATTAATTTGTGGGTTGCAAAGCTCAGTCACAAATCCCAAGTTCCATTCATAGATTAAAACGTTCAATAGATTACCTAACGAGGAGTGCTCAAAATGAGTACAACATTCACCAGATTGATTAAACAATCCACAGGCACCCGTACTACTATGTTGGCATAAATGACAGTTAAAATCACCTAAAAAAATAATACACGTGTCTTTATGGTCCACGTCTGTCCCATAATGAAGCAAGTTATTTAGATCCTCAAAGGCACGTTTAAAATCTTCCTTTGGAATGTTATTATAAAAATTTATTAGGATGATTTGTCGTTTCCCTCCAGAAAGGAGGGAAAGGATCTGATAAAAAACATGACCGTCATTAGTCAGGAGCTTTATGGTCGCGTTTATGGTGTTAGAAATATATGTACAGAGGCCTCCCGAGGATCTGCCCCTCCTAGACTGGACTGCAGGAGTGGAATATGTATGGTACCCTTCGATATGGATCTCTTTATTTTCCCAAGACTCTTGCAAACAAATAACATCGAATCTATCAATGAAGTCTCTGAAAATTGGGTCCATTACCTTATTTGATAGACCCGCAATGTTCCATGATAACAAGGTTAGTTTGCTACATTGGGGGTCTCTTATCTGCTCCATAACAGGATGTTTATCGATCCCACCACCTAATTCTAACTGTAGGGGTGTAGCTCCTGTATCCCTTCCTCAACATGATCGGGATTGTTGGCTAGGCAGTACATATTCGGGGCCAATATTTATGGATCCTGAGAGATCACCACAAGATGACTCTCCTGCGGGAGGACGTGGAGTAGTATGCCTCACTTCTGCCTCGGATTCTGGTCTCTCGGAAATAATCCCTAGATTTTCATTTGGTAAATGGTTTCCTCTTATAGTTGGCTCGCTAGAATCCCCGCTGGGGGTACCCTCGGAAGTAGTAGGCGAGGGGAGTCAATCGACCAGTTCCAAGGAACTAAACCTGTTTTCGGTCGGTATTCCTCTCCAAGTATCCATTGGGCGTACTTGTCTGGTTGTGTGCCAACCCCGGACCCATCTATCTGCTACTCTATCTTGAGGGCCTACCATTCCCCTGTTTTGGTCAAAGGCTGGTTCATGGCAGTTTCTAGGTGGATAGAAAAAGGACAAACGCTTGGTTACAATACCTTCGTTGTTAAAGTGGTTGTCCCATGAGCAGATATAATCGGCCGTATCCGGGTTGTCAAAATTTACCAAGATGCAGTCCCCCTCGATAGTTTTTTTACCTTGCCCTACCCATGGTACTCTACGTACCATTAGGATCTTACTTGACCTGTTGGGAGGCAATGGCCGTCTAAAATTGAGCCAATGTTGTACCTTGTTTTTCACAGATCCTATAGGTTCCTCTACGTCCTCCCTCAGCTCTGGTACCCCTGTCAGAATCACCAGGTATGGGGTTACTTCCGGGGGCAAGTCAATAGGTAGTTTCTGCGGCGATAACCTTCCAATATGGTTTCCCTTAGGGGCCAGAACAGTATTTCTAGGTGAGGTGGCCTTCTGCCTAATAATTTGAATAGATGTGCTAACATTATTAGGTGAGTTTGTCTCTGGGATGGTGGGATCAGTAATTAAGATAGGCTCTTTTAAAAGTGGACTTTTGTTTGACCGCATATCCCCCATTGAATTATTATTAATAATTAGGTTCCTTTCTCCATCTCTTTGTAGTCCTGACTTGATCAGAGGCTTAATGAGAGCAGTCAATTCAATTAACTGTTTTTCAACGCTCTTTAGTCTAGCCTCTAATGGAGAGAGATACGATTTAAATAATTTGCTCATATGGTCAAATGTTTTAGTATCTGCCTCGGTGACCGTAATAATTGGAGTCAAACTAGGGGAGACGGTTATACGTTCGGTGTCCATGGCGACATTATTCATGTCTGGCCGAGAGTTACTACGCACAACCTTTGATTGTTCTTGTCCCCCCTCTTGAACGTTTGAAGATAGCTCGTGGGTCACCTTTTCCACGGGCACTGTCAGTTTCTGGTATTTCCTAGGTTTCTTAACATTTCTGTTTTTTCTTTTCTTGGCATTTTTTAAAGATTTAGATATGGCACCCTCCTTAATCCCCCTCCGCTGAATATCAGTTGAAACTTCTATCAAAGGGTCACAAGAAGAAATCGAGGACCTGTCTGATTCTAAAACCGAAATGAATTCGGAAGCTGATACTGACAGGTCCACCATGTTAGGGAGGCTCTGTCGTACCGCCTGAGGATCTATGAAAACCGAATCATTAATTTGTTTAGTTGGAGTTTTAACTGAAGCGAAATGACCCATAGAGGAACGTTTAGCTAGTGCCAACTCCTGGGAGACTCTACGTTCCATGAGTGCAATCCCTTGGTCAATGACAGAGTTAGCTCTAACAATAAAGTTATCCAAAGGGCCAGTAATACTGCTTGAGTCCGCTACTGTTTTGCTCCTACTACCTCTTGCTCTTGTGGTTGCCATAGTTGCTATAAATGGTAAAAACAACAGGTTGCCAAATACAAGCGGGAGGAAATAAGATAATTACAGTATATAGAATTGAAAATGTTAGGGGGATAGCCCGGTCTGGTTTTAATCGGTCTTTAACGGGCTTAATCGGGCCCGCCCATGGCCCGGGCTTCGCCCGGCGCACGTCCGGCGGGCGTTCCGCGGGGCGTAATGCTAATTGATCTTTATAGTGTGCCAATGGGAAGAGGGGGAGGTGTCCGGGAAGAGACCTCAGGTGATGATAATTACTCCGCTGTAAGGCCTCGCAGTCCCTCACGCCCACAAACAAGCACTGGCGATGTCGATGGAAATGGCAGAAACAAAGTCCCAAGCTCGAGCGGCTCCCGCGAGGCGGGGGCCGCGAGTCGTTTTAAAGGTAAGCCAATGAGCTGGGGGAGTGTCCGGGAAGAGACCTCAGGTGATGATAATTACTCCGCTGTTAGGCCTCGCAGTCCCTCACGCCCACAAACAAGCACTGGCGATGTCGATGGAAATGGCAGAAACAAAGTCCCAAGCTCGAGCGGCACCTCTGTTTATGTAGTTTTGAAATCTGACCATAATCAGATATCATGTGACCGTCGTATTATTGATGTCCATGCCCGCAATAATGATAGAGAGCGAGAGGCTGGAATCAGTGAAACGCTGCACCCCTGAATGTTCTATGACACTTACAAGAATCACAAGGGACTAGAGAGATGGGTAACAATACTGTGCAGAGATAAGCCCCACTGAGAGTCCTGTTAGAGCTTCACCACATAGTCTCTCAGGGCAGGGATGCTGAATAATAGTGAGGGCAAGAGAAGTGTTCAGCAGGAGCGATAAGCGTCAAGCAATTCCCAAAGTTCTGAGAGGTGTCCCGGCAAAGAAATGAAACAAAACGAGCTTCCAATGCTCGATATATGCAAAGAGAAAAAGATGCGAGCGCTCCACCTGCTGGATTCAATTGGAATGACAGTCAGCTCTCCTCGTAAAGAGCTATAACTCCGTGGAACTGCAGCAAGCAGGTGACGGCAATTTTACCAAGCGCCGGCGTTCTTTAACAGGATACTCTTTGCGCCGTAAACAATAAGCCACATCCAAGAAGCCGCGAGGTAGCGGCACGACCGCTCAGGGAAGGAGAGGTCGAGAGTCTCTCCAGAGACCGGAGAAGCTGGAAACTAGGTAGGAATGGAGCACCAAGCTCCGTGAGGAATTCCCAAATATCGGAAGGCAAAGGTTTATTCAGGAAGGCGTGGTCCCTCCAAAGGGAAATGTTTACCTGAAAGTGACCGCTTTGGCGTCCTTTTTGGAGACGGAAACCCGATGGGCCATGGGCCTGCTGGCGTCCTCCAGTTCGTAATGCTGCTCGGTCATGAGCACCATGTCCCGCGGAGTGAACCGCCGCCTCTTCCGCCCCCCTCGGTCCCTCTCCTGTGCTGCCACTGCTCCTCAGCGCTCAGGGCGGGAATCCGACAATTCTTGCAATTTCTAAATATTAGGTTCTTTGGCACAAGGGATTTTGTTGATAGTTCATGATAAGAACTACTGTTGATGGTGTAATAGATGTTCACATAACCCTTCTACTAATCCCATGTAATCAAAAAAGTGCTTTGATATTACCAGGTCTTGTGTTTTGCATTATTGACTGAGTGGAGGGTGGCCTGGTATATTTTCCCTCTCAAACTCCTTTTTTGAATATAGAGAGAGCAGGTTACCTGCTGTCTCTTCCAAAAACCAAAGCAGGGGTTGAGAAAAAAGGGGAGTTCCAAAACGTGTTTTCTCCATGTTATTTCCCATAGGAAACTTTAGATACGATTACAGCCCGAACCGCTGAACGGAATTACACCACATTTGGCAAAAAGGTAGCTCTTGGTACAGAACAAGCCCTTTTTTTAAAATGGTGCAAGTCTGTTCAGTAGTTCCTGAGAAATTCAAACAATAGAGGTCAAAAAATCAATTTCCCATAGGAAACTTTAGACACGGTTACAGCTGAAACTGCTGAACGGAATGACACCAAATGTGGCAAAAAGGTAATCCATGGTTCATAAAGCGACCTTTGTTTAAAATGGTTTAAATCCGTTCAGTAGTTTGAGATATTAAAGGAAAAAAATCTTTATATATCTGGGCGGGACCTAACTACACAAGCACAAGCTTGGCTCTAATTGGCTGCCAACACTTCAATCCAGGAAGTGTTGGCAGCCATCTTGGTGCAATGCTTTTTAGGTCTCACCTAGCGACCCTGCGTATGCGCTGCTCACTAAACAAACACCACTGCATTGCTCTAAACCCTGAAACACCACCCCAGCACGAACCCCTACACTGCCCGAACTCCACTGCACTGCCCTAAACCCTGAAACACCACCCCCAGCATGACCCCCTACACTGCCTGAAAACCACTGCACTGCCCTAAACCCTGAAACACTACCCCAGCATGACCCCCACACTGTCCGAACACCACTGCACTGCCCTAAACCCTAAAACACTACCCCCAGCACAAACCCCCACACTGCCCAAACACCACTGCACTGCCCTAAACCCTGAAACACCACCCCCAGCATGAACCCCTACACTGCCCGAACACCACTGCACTGTCCTAAACCCTGAAACGCTACCCCAGCATGACCCCCTACGCTGCCCGAACACCACTGCACTGCCCTAAACCCTGAAACACTACCCCCACAAGACCCCCTACACTGCCCGAACACCACTGCACTGCCCTAAACCCTGAAACACCACCCCCAGCACGACCCCTACACTGCCCGAACACCACTGCTCTGCCCAAAACCCTGAAACACCAGCCCCAGCACGGCCACCTACACTGCCCAAACACCACTGCACTGCCCTAAACCCTGAAACACCAGCCCCAGCACAACCCCCTACACAGCCCAAACACCACTTCACTGCCCTAAACCCTGAAACACCAGCCCCAGCACGACCCCCTACACTGCCTGAACACCACTGCACTGCCCGAAACCCTGAAACACCAGCCCCAGCACGACCCCCTACACGGTCCTAACACCACTGCTCTGCCCAAAACCGTGAAACACCAGCCCCAGCACGACCCCCTACACTGCCTGAATACCACTGCACTGCCCTAAACCCTGAAACACCACCCCCAGCAAGTCCCCCTAGACTGCCCGAACACCACTGCCCTAAACCCTGAAACACCACCCCCAGCACGACCCCCTAGACTGCCCGAATACCACTGCACGGCCCTAAACCCTGAAAAACCACCCCCTGCATGAACCCCTACACTGCCCAAACACCACTGCACTAAACCCTGAAACACCACCCCCAGCACGACCCCCTACACTGCCCAAACACCACTGCACTGCCCTAAACCCTGAAACACCACCACCAGCATGACCCCCTACTCTGCCCGAACACCACTGCTCTGCCCTAAAACCTGAAACACTAGCCCCAGCATGAACCCTACACTGCCCGAACACCACTGCTCAGCCCTAAACCCTGAAACACTAGCCCCAGCACGACACCCTACACTGCCCAAACACCACTGTTCTGCCCTAAACCTTGAAACACCAGCCCCAGAACGACCCCTACACTGCCCGAACACCACTGCACTACCCTAAACCCTGAAACACCAGCCCCAGCATGACCCCCTACACTGCCTGAACACCACTGCACTGCCCTAAACCCTGAAACACCAGCCCCAGCACGACCCCTACACTGCCCAAACACCACTGCTCTGCCCAAAACCCTGAAACACCACCCCCAGCATGACCCCCTACACTGCCTGAAAACCACTGCACTGCCCTAAACCCTGAAACACTACCCCAGCATGACCCCCACACTGTCCGAACACCACTGCACTGCCCTAAACCCTAAAACACTACCCCCAGCACGACCCCCTACACTGCCCGAACACCACTGCACTGCCCTAAACCCTGAAACACCACCCCCAGCACAAACCCCCACACTGCCCAAACACCACTGCACTGCCCTAAACCCTGAAACACCACCCCCAGCATGAACCCCTACACTGCCCGAACACCACTGCACTGTCCTAAACCCTGAATCGCTACCCCAGCATGACCCCCTACACTGCCTGAACACCACTGCACTGCACTGCCCTAAACCCTGAAACACCAGCAGCAGCACGACCCCCTACACTGCCCGAACACCACTGCACTGCCCTAAACCCTGAAACACTACCCCCACAAGACCCCCTACACTGCCCGAACACCACTGCACTGCCCTAAACCCTGAAACACCACCGCCAGCACGACCCCTACACTGCCCGAACACCACTGCTCTGCCCAAAACCCTGAAACACCAGCCCCAGCACGGCCACCTACACTGCCCAAACACCACTTCACTGCCCTAAACCCTGAAACACCAGCCCCAGCACGACCCCCTACACTGCCTGAACACCACTGCACTGCCCGAAACCCTGAAACACCAGCCCCAGCATGACCCCCTACACGGCCCTAACACCACTGCTCTGCCCAAAACCCTGAAACACCAGCCCCAGCACGACCCCCTACACTGCCCGAATACCACTGCACTGCCCTAAACCCTGAAACACCACCCCCAGCAAGTCCCCCTAGACTGCCCGAACACCACTGCCCTAAACCCTGAAACACCACCCCCAGCACGACCCCCTAGACTGCCCGAATACCACTGCACGGCCCTAAACCCTGAAAAACCACCCCCTGCATGAACCCCTACACTGCCCAAACACCACTGCACTGCCCTAAACCCTGAAACACCCCCCCCAGCACGACCCCCTACACTGCCCGAACACCACTGCACTGCCCTAAACCCTAAAACACCACCACCAGCATGACCCCCTACTCTGCCCGAACACCACTGCTCTGCCCAAAACCTGAAACACTAGCCCCAGCACGAACCCTACACTGCCCGAACAGCACTGCTCAGCCCTAAACCCTGAAACACTAGCCCCAGCACGACACCCTACACTGCCCTAACACCACTGTTCTGCCCTAAACCCTGAAACACCAGCCCCAGAACGACCCCTACACTGCCCGAACACCACTGCACTACCCTAAACCCTGAAACACCAGCCCCAGCATGACCCCCTACACTGCCTGAACACCACTGCACTGCCCTAAACCCTGAAACACCAGCCCCAGCACGACCCCCTACACTGCCCAAACACCACTATTCTGCCCAAAACCCTGAAACACCAGCCACAGCATGACCCCCTACACTGCCCGAACACCACTGCACTGCCCTAAACCCTGAAACACCAGCCCCAGCACAACCCCCTACACTGAGCGAACACCACTGCACTGCCCTAAACCCTGACACACCAGCCCCAGCACGACCCCCTACACTGCCCGAACACCACTGCACTGCCCTAAACCCTGAAACACCACCCCCAGCAAGGACCCCTAGACTACCTGAACACCACTGCACTAAACCCTGACACACCAGCCCCAGCACAACCCCCTACACTGAGCGAACACCACTGCACTGCCCTAAACCCTGACACACCAGCCACAGCATGACCCCCTTCACTGCCCGAACACCACTGCCCTAAACCCTGAAACACCACCCCCAGCATGACCCCCTAGACTGCCCAAACACCACTGCATGGCCCTAAACCCTGAAACACCACCCCCCGCACGACCCCCTACACTGCCCGAACACCACTGCACTGCCCTGAACCCTGAAACACCACCCCAGCACGACCCCCTACACTGCCCAAACACCACTGCATTGCCCTAAACCCTAAACACCACCCCCAGCATGACCCCCTACTCTGCCCGAACACAACTGCTCTGCCCTAAACCCTGAAACACTACCCCCAGCATGAACCCCTACACTGCCCGAACACCACTGCTCTGCCCTAAACCCTGAAACACTAGCCCCAGCACGAACCCTACACTGCCCGAACACCACTGCTCAGCCCTAAACCCTGAAACACCAGCCCCAGCATGACCCCCTACACTGCCCGAACACCACTGCTCTGCCCTAAACCCTGAAACACCAGCCCCAGAACAACCCCCTACACTGCCTGAACACCACTACACTGCCCTAAACCCTGAAATACCAGCCCCAGCATGACCCCCTACACTGCCCGAACACCACTGCACTGCCCTAAACCCTGACACACCACCCCCTGAACGACCCCCTACACTTCCCGAACACCACTGCACTGCCCTAAACCCTGAAACACCACCCCCTGCACGGCCCCCTACACTGCCCGAACAACACTGCACTACCCTAGACCCTAAACCACTACCCCCAGCACGAACCCCTACACTACACAAACACAACTGCACTGCCCTAAACCCTAAAACACTACCCCCAGCATGATCCCCTACACTACACAAACACCACTGCGCTACCCTAAACCCTAAATCTACCCCAAGCACGACCCCCTACACTACACAAACATCACTGTACTACCCTAAACCCTAAAACACTACCACCAGCATGACCCCCTACACTACACAAACACCACTGCACTACCCTAAACCCTAAAACACTACCCCCAGCACGACCCCCTACACTACACAAACACCACTGCACTACCCTAAACCCTAAAATACTACCACCAGCACGACCCCCTACACTACACAAACACCACTGCACTACCCTAAACCCTAAACCACTACCACCAGCATGACCCCCTGCACTACACAAACACAACTGCACTACCCTAAACCCTAAAACACTACCCTCACACCACTGCACTACCCTAAACCCTAAAACACTACCCTCAGCACGACCCCCTACACTACCCAAACACCACTGCACTACCCTAAACCCTAGAAAAGTAACTACCACCCCATGCCCAATCCCCATTACCTCTCACTCCTCGTGGTTCCTCTCTCCTTGTGGTTCCTGCTTCATGTCATCTCTGAGGGGCAGTGCACGTCGTTGTGAGGAAACGGATCAGCCTCTGTTTCCTTACAATGACGTGGATCGTCTACATTATTTTAGAACTCATGGTCATTTACGATACATACCTTTACAACAAAATTCGTTGTAAAGGCATGCGTGGGAAATGACCATGCATTCTAAAAAAATACGTAGTAATGACATCGCGATGTACAACGCATGCGTGGTAATGCATGCGTTGTAATGGTATCACGAAGTAAAAAAGTCATTGTAACGGCTGTTTACCGATCAAAGCTGACCCCTGTTCTTCAGTGAGTCATTTATTTGATAAATTAGGAGGAAGGAATGTGTTTTTTTTACCGGAAAGTGCATTCCAGGCTGTTGTATTGTGAAAGTGTCCGCGTGGGCAGGTTTCACTTCCAGTGAGAGAGTGGAAGAGTCTGTTTGGATCTAAAGGGGTTCTGCTGTTGGACGGGGCCGGCGTGACACGTCATCAGAAAACACAGCTAATGAAAAGCATTGTCCCCGAAGTGTGGAGCAGTGCCATGAGAGGTCAACGAGTGTGCGTCCCACCGCAGTATGACCGTACCGCGTGACCCATTTGCTGCCTCCAGTGTACAGAAGGCAGAAGCGGCATCCATCGCAGGTCCTCTTGAAGACTGTTGTAGCACTAATTCTACATTTTGGAACGAGGGCATTTTAACCTTGTTGTTCCTGCCGGATACAAAGAGAAGATCCTGTGTTATTCAGTGCCCTCGTTACCTTTTCTGCGGGTAGTGGTGCTTGTCACTTTGCTGGCCCGCCGGTGCACACGACTGGGCTCCCCACCTCATGTGCCATCTGCAGGGCCTCTGCCCTCGGATCACTGGTTTCGGTTTCTGGAGTGGCAACATAAACAGTAGCTCCCAAAGGACTAGCCCGAACACATAGGTGAATATCCCCTGCGCCAGCATTCCGTGGAAATTCTTTACTAGCTCTCCCACGTCGAAGACAATGTCATAATTGTACGGCTCCGCTCGCGACACCGTATGACTTCATAGGAGCCATAAGAGGACCTTGTCGGCGTGCTGTCGTCAGTTCCACCCATTTTTTCCATGCCACCGAGGTAAACTGGTGGACCGACACATTTTCACATGTATACATAGTATACTATATATATATATATATATATATATATATATATATATATATATATATATATATATATATATATATATATATATATATATATATTCACTGAAAAAACCATAGGTTTCAGGGGCGTTATAGTTAGCTGGACTTTTCATTCGTACAAAACCATTGAAATTCCCCCGTTATAGTTAGTTCAGCTAACTATAACTCGCGCGCCCGCAATGCACTGCTGATGACATCACATATTACATCACTCATGACATGGTCAGTGACATCACTCATGACATCACTGATGACATCTCGAATGACATCACTGATGATATCACTGATGACATCATCCAGTGAATGTGTGTTTTTCTGAAAATTACATATGTTTTATATATGTATATCTCAAGGTCGATGGAAGAATAAATGGGTCTATAAGTGTAAATGGATGATTTGTTTTTGAAAAATTGATCGTATAACTGACTGATTAAGTGTATCTTAGTGAATACATGGCTTAGTGAGTAATGTTTAAATATGTAAATATCTGTATCAGTCTCTCACTTTGTGTATAAGTGGCTGCATGGGTTGGTGAGTAGCAACATGAGTGTCTATATAGGTTATTAGTTGGTTTTTTGAGTATCAGTATGAGTGTCTGAGTGTCTGTATGGTTCGGTGGGGGTATTACGTAGTGCATAGGTGCATGAATGAGTGACTCACTGTTTGTGTTGAAGACAGCATGTGTGCAGGACTGTATGGGTGGATGAGTGTGTGCATGGGTGTGTTAGTGAGTGAATGACTGTCTCAATAGTGTCTTTATGAGTAACTACAAATGTTTTAAACTAGTATATGTGACTATTGGTGTATATAAGTGAGTATATGTGATAGTGAGAGATTGAAAGAGTTCCTGTATGAATAAGTATGTGTTTCTATAAGTGATTGTTTAAAAGACTAAGTATGTGTAAGTTTCTGTAGACGTAAGTGTGGTGGTGTGTGTATAACTGTATATGCAAGTAAATGGATGTTTGATTCTTTATTAGCATGAGTGACTATGTGTGTGAGTAACTCTATGGATGAGTGGCGTTGTGTGACAGAATGTATAGGTGTATGAGTACATATGATGAGTGAGTACATGTATGAGTGACTGTATAGGACTGTTGGTGAATGAGTGGATGTGTATGTGGATCTTAGAATTACTGAATAGGTTGTTGTAACTGATCTTGGTATGTCCATTGTTTTGAAAATTTTAGTTTCTATTTTTGAATGTGTGTATCAAAGGTTATATTAGGGGGAGAGGAGGTCTGCCACTCTATCACAAGGATGATGTCATGAGTGTTGTCATTTGAGATGTCATGAGTGATGTCATGAGTGATGTCACTGACCATGTCATGAGTGATGTAATATGTGACGTCATCAGCAGTGCATTGCGGGCGCGCAAGTTATAGTTAGCTGAACTAACTATAATGGGGGAATTTCAATGGTTTTGTACGAGTGAAAAGTCCAGCTAACTATAATGCCCCTGAAACCTATGGTTTTTTCAGTGAATTTCTAAGGTTTTTTAAATGCTAATTCCTAAATATAACATGCCTGAAACCTATGGTTTTTTCAGTGAATTTCAAAGGTTTTTTAAATGCTAATTTCTAACTATGCCTATAGAGATCGGACATGTGAAGAAAGAAGAAAAAACACACAGAAAGAAAAAAAAGAAATGCAGAAAGAAGCAACAGAAGTACTCAAAGACGAAGAAAAGTGCAGGAAGAAGGATAACGTGCAGAAAGAACAAACAGAAGAGCAGAAAGAAGCCTTGTTGCAAAATCATCCTGTACCCTCAACTTTTTCAGACGGATACTGGTGGTAACTGAGTCTGACTAACCAGTCCTAGAGCCAGTGCTATGTTAAAACACACTCAGAATACAGTGAAAACACCTACATACACTAGGGAACACTATGCGTTGGGGTCCCCCTGTGATCAGCATGACCTCCTCTGTAAGCCCCTAGTATATAATAAGGCAGGGGATTAAAACTACCTCTTAAAACGCGCCACAGGGCGTGTTTGCACACGTCACCTCAGGCCCCGTCCCCTCACTTCCCCACTGTGTAAACATGCCCTGTGGCCGTTTTAAGTTGGGAGATTAAGTCCCCTTGAATCCTGAGGGTCCCTAGGGTCCAACTAGCCCACTAGGTACCTCCAGTAAGCACCACAGAGCTGCGTTGCAGAGAGGTGTAAAAAGTGGCACGGCCTGGACCACCTCTCTGCAACGCAGCACAGTGGCGCTTACTGGAAGCACCTGGTGGGCTAGTTAGCCCCCAGGGGTCCTCAGGATTGAAGGGGAATTATTTCCCCAACTTAAAACACGCCATAGGGCGTGTTTGCACACGTCACCTCAGGCCCCGTCCCCTCCCTTCCCCACTGTGTAAACACGCCCTGTGGCCGTTTTTTAAGTTGGGAGATTAAGTCCCCTTGAATCCTGAGGATCCCTAGGGGCAAAATAGCCCACTAGGTACGTCCAGTAAGCGCCATTGCAGAGAGGTGTAAAAAGGGGCACGGCCTGCACCACCTCTCTGCAACGCAGAGCAGTGGCGCTTACTGGAAGCACCTGGTGGGCTAGTTGGCTCCAGGGTCCCTCAGGATTGAAAGGGAATTATTTCCCCAACTTAAAACACGCCATAGGGCGTGTTTGCACACGTCACCTCAGGCCCCGTCCCCTCCCTTCACCACTGTGTAAACGTGCCCTGTGGCCGTTCTAAGTTGAGAGATTAAGTCCCCTTGAATCCTAAGGGTCCCTAGGGTCAAACTAGCCTACTAGGTACCTCCAGTAAGTGCCACAGAGCTGCGTTGCATAGAGGTGTAAAAAGGGGCGTGGCCTCAGAACACCTGCCTGCAACGCAGCTCCCTGGCGCATACTGGAGATACCTGTTGGGCTAGTTGGGCTAGTTGGCCCTCAGGGACCCTCAGTTTTGTTGAAAAAAATAAATTTGGCCCTCCCAAGGCCTTAATCGGCCCCGGGGACCCCAACCCCCGGGTCATGGCCTTTTTAAAAAAAAATTCTTTAGGAGGGGGCTGCGTTGCCCCCCTCCTCAGGCCACTTATGGCCCCGGGGACCCCATCCCCCGGGGCCGGCCTTTGTTTTTTATTATTTAAAGAAATTATATATTTATAGAAACACCTAGGACATGCTGGACAAATCGTATGTACCGATCACCATGACGATTTGCGTGATATTCATTAAAAGGCGACTATGCATAGAATTAATCCACATGGAATGTATTTACACCGCTAGTGAAGCTCTGATGTGTCTGACGCCCTACCGTTCCTAATCCCGGTGCCCCTGCCGGTGGGTACTCTCCAAGTAGACACCCTTGTCGTTTATTTATACAAACATGGGTAGCTATTGACGGGCACATTTAATATACACGCACACCAAGCCATTCAAAGGGGATTCGACAAAAATTCGACCAAACTATGCAAGAAACCCCCCTCACGGTTAATAAAACACACATCCACCGCCGGATGTGTAATACTTTTTATTTTACTCTCTGGAAAGGAGACGAACCTCACTTGACAGTCACAGTGTGCTCCTGGCTGAGCCCAATGCTGTGTTACACCCACCAGTGCCCGCCGAGTGCCTCACACCTCTGTGTTGTATTCCACCAGCTAGTGCATATGCTATGACACTCTCTAGCCCATGTGCACTGTAACACCACCCCGTGAATATGTCATGCCACACTTGCCTTCGCACGGGTTATATTGCCCCATCTAACGTGCCTTCCTCGATGCCTATGTTATAACGCACAGCGCTATGCCATACATATTACAATCTGGGATCCATATCTTTGTCACAGTGCATATGCAACGTTACACTCCCCAGAACATATTTTATATTACAACTTTAGAGACTAGTTAGGTTACACAACACTGCCCTGTGCATATTACACTCCAAGGCGCATATTGCATAGCACACGCTAGTGCCTGTGCTATCTCGCTCTCTCCAATGAATCTGTCATTGCGCACAATGTATTGCATATTATATTTCACGCCCCTGTTCATCTTATATCACACTTTTTGGTGCATAGTTTATACCATATACTATATCTAGTTTTCATTTTCAATCGTGCTCTCGGGACTATGTTATATATAACACTGCGTCCACCTACCCTTTTCACGGGCATTACATTTTGTGATGGGGGTGGAGGATCAGGGGATGTTTCTGCCAAGTGAGCCCGGAGTCACAGTCCCAAACGTCCTCTTCTTCCTGAATAAAAGTGAGATTATGCTGCATACTTGTTCATATTTTAAGTAGTTCGCACAGACACACATTTTAAAAACAATAAAGTTCCTAATACCCACCTTCTCTGAACAGTTAGCTTGCTGCCCCATCCACCTCCTCCCTATCCTCTGTTGTCTGAATCCATGGACTAGCCTCCTCCCTCCTGCCATGCATGGTCTGATGTGCTGCCACTGCCCTGCATTTAGCATGATGTACCAGTCCACTCATCCTGCCCTCCATTGCCCAATTATATGGCCCATCATTGACCTCCTGCTTAGCCTCTGTGCTTTGCTTGCTGCCCCTATTCTCCTTCCCCCTGCCCTCCGATGTCTTTGTGCATGCCCCTGCTCCATCCTTTTTGACCACCATGTTCCATGGACCTGCCACTCCTATCTACTCTGAATGTTCTGTTGAGCTGCCACTCCCCTACCACCTGCCTAGCATTGTCAGATGACTGTAACCTGTCCCTGCCACCTCCACCCTGCCTGTCCACATGCCATGCCCCTATCCCCTTCCTCCTGTCCTCCATGGTCCATTTTACTGCCACACCCTTTTGCCCTCCCTGGTTTGTTGTGCTTCAACTGCTCCTCCTGCCTGCCCCGCGCGGTCTGTTGTGAGGCCCCTTCCCCTGAACTCTCTTGTCTGTGCCCAGGTCCTGACCCTCCCTTCTATCCTCCATGGTCCTTTGTGCATGCCCCTGCATCCTCCTTCTTGCCCATCATAGCCATTGTGCTGCCACTAACCCTCCCGCTTGCCATGCATGGTCTTCTGTGCTGCCATGGCCCCTCCCACCTTCCCTGTGTGGTCAGCTAGCTGCCCCTGACCCCCTCCCACCTTCCCTCCATGGTCTGTGTGTATGCCATCATAGTCTCATTGTTGCTCTCCATGGTGTGTCTTGTTTCTAGTGCCCAACCTGCCTGACCTCCATGGTCATCTTGCTGCTCCTGCCCTGCCCCCTTGCCCCCAGCCCTCTGTTTCCATGTGCAGATCCCTATTCCCTCCCTCCTGGCTTGTCTGTTCCATTGTAATGCCCCTGATCCGTCCCGCCTGTCCTTTATGGTCTGTTATGCTGCAGCTTTCTCTCCTGTCTGTCCATTATGGTCAGCTAGCTACCATTGCCTCTCTCCCCTCTGTTCTCTGTTGTCCATGTGCATGGTCCTGTCCCCTCCCGATTGCTTTCTATGGATTGTTGTGCTGCACTCCTGTCCCGCATGCGCTGTGTGGTGCATTGTGCTGCTGCAAACCCTGATGCCTGCCCTGTAGGGTCAGTTTGGTGCACCTCTCCATGTCCCTCCTGTCCTCTGTTATCCGAGTCCATGTCCCTACCCCAATTCCTCCTGCCTACCATGATCCAATGTACCATACTTGCGAACATTTTGAACTTGGTAAGAGGGAGATTTTGAAAAAAACCTGGGGTATTGATTTTCCCCTTTGAGTTACATTGAAAAAGAGGAGATTGTAGACAGGAGACAGATCAAATAAAGCCTATTTGAGCTTCAAAACATTGGACGTTTCCTGGCTGAAACGGGTCTGTTGGCATGAATGGTTGTACTACCACTACCTCTTCCTTCTGCCCACAATGGACTATTATATTGCCACAGCTTCTCTTGCCAGTCCTGTATTGTTGGTTTGTTGCCCCTGCCCCCCTTTCCACTGCCCTCCATAGTCTGTTGTGCTGCCACTCCACTTCCTGCCTGCCCAGTGTGGTCAAATTGTTGCATCTGCACTCTCCTACCTGCCTTCAATTTTCAGAGTCCGTGCCCCTGGCCTCTGCCTCTCAACAGTATCCCAATGAACAACTAGATTGCTAACATTCTATATTTATTACAAAAGTGTGGAACGCCTGACGTCATCTTGATGTAATCAAAACTGTAATACCTAGAGTATTTCCTTTAGAAATTACTTATATGAAAGGGTCTTATTTGCATCAAAATTATGGTTAGTGCTCTAAAAAACTAAGATGAGGATATATTTTCTGAGTTTTCAAATAGCGACAAAGAACTTTGAAATTATTTGTAATCTTTATGTTTTTTTATCCAGTTGACCACTTGATAAAATGTTGCACCTAGGGGAGAGGATGTGGTGTTACTTCCAGAGCTGCAGACTTTGCAACTGGGGAACCAGGTTGGAGTTTCTGCTTCAGCTCAACATTCTGTGATTCTGGTCAAATCACTTAATCTCCCCATGTCTACAACCAAAATGAATTTGATCTTGTGTGATGTAACCATTGCTCATGTAAAGCACTCCAATACCTGACAAGTCTGCACTATATAAAACTGCAAATACACAAAAAATAAGTGTTTTGCACACTTCTGTCATTGGGCTACATGTGGGATACATCTGGGTGATATTTGGGCTACATTTGGGCTCTTTTGTCTCTGATGGCCATCTTGGGAGATTTATTTGTTATGAAGTTTCCTAATTTCCTCATTTACTGCAGTCTCCACAGTGGGAATACTTTCAGTTTTTTATTTTGGTTCCATCAAGAAGGCATTCAGATGTGTCACACATTTGCCATAAATTCTGAATGTTAGCAATCTAGTTGCTCATTAGATCACTGTAGTAAAACTACTGCTCACCAGGGAAGTCTGCTGCTCGTATTCAAAGTGCATGTTTCAGTCTGCATGTCAGAATTATTTTATGAAATAGAAGAGGATTTGAGAAGTCAAAATGTGCCCTAATTTTTCTTTCTGCAGAACTAATCATAATTTCCTTGGCAAAATGAACCCCCTCATTTTGTTCCTTTGTAAATTAAATGTTTTAAGTGTTACCACTTTATTCCAATCAAGATGGCTTGAGGTGTGCCATACTTTTGTCATAAGTAAGACTGTTAGCGCTCTAGTTGTTTGTTAGAACACTCTGGGACATTCTGTCATTGGGCTATACTTGGGCTACATCTGGGTGATATTTGTGCTACATTTGGGCTCTTTTGTCTCTGGTGGCCATCTTGGGAGATTTATTTGTTATGAAGTTTCCTAATTTCCTGCAGTCTCCTCAATAGGAAATACTTTAATTTTTTTACTTTGGTTCCATCAAGAAGGCATTCAGATGTGTCACACATTTGCCATAAATTCTGAATGTTAGCACTCTAGTTGCTCATTAGATCACTGTAGTAAAGCTACTGCTCACCAGAGAAGTCTGTTGCTGGTATTGAAAGTGCATGTTTCAGTCTGCATGTCAGAATTTTTTAATGAAATAGAAGAGGATTTGAGAAGTCGCTCAAAATGTGCCCTAATTTTTCTTTCTGCAGCCCTAATCATACTTTCTATGGCAAAATGAACCCCCTCATTGTGTTCCTTTTTAAATTAAATGTTTTAAGAGTTACCACTTTATTCCAACCAAGATGGCTTCAGGTGTGCCATATGTTTGTCATAAGTAGGACTGTTAGCGCTCCAGTTGTTCTTTAGAACACTCTGGGAGGCTGCAGTAGAACACAAAGGAATCAACTGACAGTCTCTGCCCTTGTTGGATGTACATGTTTTACTGAGAATGTCAGACTTCATTCTCACATGACTGAGAAAGATAATGTGAATTTACAGAAAATATGCTCTCAGTTTAGCTTATAGATCACCTTCCAAACCTCTGTGGGAAAAGCATGAGAAAATAGTTTTCTCTCAAACATGATTCATGATATCACAGCAGAAGGCTTTTTCACATGGTAAAATCACCTTAGAACACACCACAATTCCTAAAATGAGTATGGTACCATCAACAAATGATTTATAATGTAACTAAAGTCTTAAAACCTTCTATTAACTGCAATGCTTTTTAATGAGGTGCTATCATGTATTTTGGTCGCAAGATGGCTGCCACCACTTCTTGGATGAGGTGCTGACAGCCAATCAGATCTCACGATGAGATGTGTGGTTAGGCTCCGCCCAGATATATATGTGATTTTACTTTTGATTTTCTCAGGAACTACTGAACGGATTTACACCATTTAAGCAAAAGGCACGAGTCTGAACTGAGGACTACCTCTTTGCCAAATTTGGTGTAATTCCGTTCAGCACTTCGGGCTGTAGCTGTGTCAACAGGTCCTATGGGAAAATGCATGGGGAAAACGCATTTTGGGACCCCCCTTTTTTCTCAGCCCCCGCTTGACGAATCTCCGTGAAATTTTCAGGATAGGAGCGGACCAGAGCTGGCCAAAAGTTTGGAAAATTTCACGAAGATTCATCAATCGACGCCAACGTTATTCCAAATAGAATGTTGCGGATTTCCTATGGAAAAGAGGTCCCAACTATAACTACCTACTGGCGACTGCCAGTAGGTAATATATATATATATATATATATATATATATATATATATATATATATATATATATATATATATATATATATATATATCCAATCGAAACTGCTCCCCAATTGAAGATGCCACACACTATCGTTTTTTTCACTTTTATTTGGCAGGCAGCAGCGAACTCAGTTATGACCTTCCAGCGTGTCATCCGCCATTAGCGCCATACGCGTTTCGGGTTCTCTCCCTTTATCACTGGCTTGGCTTTGCGGTGGAGAAACGGCTGTACACAATTGTCCCCCTCACGGTTTTGAATGGCATAGTCCCGCCCCAATGGGCGTGTGCATGCAGTGCACCTTGGTTAACGTAGTTCAGGTAAGTATGACCACAATGGCTGCGGCCGTTCTTTTCCCCTCCATAGATTTTAATCCCATCGGGTCGCTGTTACGGACAAAGACAGGTTGGCTGCTAAGTTTTCGCCTGACCAAAGCGGTAACGATGTTCCTGTGCGCGCCTCAGACTCAAGGCGCAAGGACCTGCTGCAGTCTGCAGTGGGGCGTCTTCGTGGCCAGAGCGGGCCACTACATATCCAATCGAAACTGCTCCCCAATTGAAGATGCCACACACTATCGTTTTTTTCACCTTTTATTTGGCAGGCAGCAGCGAACTCAGTTATGACCTTCCAGCGTGTCATCCGCCATTAGCGCCATACGCGTTTCGGGTTCTCTCCCTTTATCACTGGCTTGGCTTTGCGGTGGAGAAACGGCTGTACACAATTGTCCCCCTCACGGTTTTGAATGGCATAGTCCCGCCCCAATGGGCGTGTGCATGCAGTGCACCTTGGTTAACGTAGTTCAGGTACGTATAACCACAATGGCTGCGGCCGTTCTTTTCCCCTCCATAGATTTTAATCCCATCGGGTCACTGTTACGGACAAAGACAGGTTGGCTGCTAAGTTTTCGCCTGACCAAAGCGGTAACGATGTTCCTGTGCGCGCCTCAGACTCAAGGCGCAAGGACCTGCTGCAGTCTGCAGTGGGGCGTCTTCGTGGCCAGAGCGGGCCACTACATATCCAATCGAAACTGCTCCCCAATTGAAGATGCCACACACTATCGTTTTTTTCACCTTTTATTTGGCAGGCAGCAGCGAACTCAGTTATGACCTTCCAGCGTGTCATCCGCCATTAGCGCCATACGCGTTTCGGGTTCTCTCCCTTTATCACTGGCTTGGCTTTGCGGTGGAGAAACGGCTGTACACAATTGTCCCCCTCACGGTTTTGAATGGCATAGTCCCACCCCAATGGGCGTGTGCATGCAGTGCACCTTGGTTAACGTAGTTCAGGTAAGTATAACCACAATGGCTGCGGTCGTTCTTTTCCCCTCCATAGATTTTAATCCCATCGGGTCGCTGTTACGGACAAAGACAGGTTGGCTGCTAAGTTTTCGCCTGACCAAAGCGGTAACGATGTTCCTGTGCGCGCCTCAGACTCAAGGCGCAAGGACCTGCTGCAGTCTGCAGTGGGGCGTCTTCGTGGCCAGAGCGGGCCACTACATATCCAATCGAAACTGCTCCCCAATTGAAGATGCCACACACTATCGTTTTTTTCACCTTTTATTTGGCAGGCAGCAGCGAACTCAGTTATGACCTTCCAGCGTGTCATCCGCCATTAGCGCCATACGCGTTTCAGGTTCTCTCCCTTTATCACTGGCTTGGCTTTGCGGTGGAGAAACGGCTGTACACAATTGTCCCCCTCACGGTTTATATATATATAAGCCCAATGCTGTGTCATTCCTTGCTCGAACCAACAGCAACCACGGACAACTTTCTGCTTCCCAGACAATCTTTATTTGGAGCACAACAACGACCAACTCGACGCGTTTCGGGATAGATTCCCTTTCACACAGCGTTGGGCTTATATGTTGAGGATTGCCACCTCACCGCGGACCACCATCGCAAGTGAGTAAGGGAAGGCTGATTACAGCGTTCACGCTGTTGTTGCGGTTTTGGATATATATATATATACAAATGCATAACCAATAAAGGCATAAAGAAATAGCAACAGATCAAGCATTTCTCACTATTAAAACATAAGCATGATTAAGACATATTAAAAACATTCATACCAAACAGTAAAAGCATCTTTTTGGTAGAAACAGGTGGACAACGGGAAGGTGGGTGGGACATTGGGGAATCCACAGGCAGAAAAAGCTTTACCGAAGGTAAGTAACTTGCTCTTCTGATGGATACTTCTGCCTGTTGATTCCTCACCTTTTGAATAGAATCCACAAGCCGTATCTCACCCAGAGTAAGTAGACCAAAACATCTTGCAAAACAGATCGAGCAAAATGGCCATCCCTCCTTACCGCTGATTCCAATAATAATCGAATAATTTTAAGTCGAAATTATATTGAAAATAATAATACTTTAAAATACTTTTATTAAATTGAGACGAACACTTAAAGGAAAACTTTTATTTATAATTAATTTAAAGATATTTCATACTTAACAAATTACACCGAAGTTACGACCCCAGCGCGACTTTTCAAAATGGCTACCGGAATGTGCGCAGCCATCATGAAGGGTGCGCGACTTCTGTATAATATTTTTTTTAAATAAGAATGAATATAATTTTCCTAACTAAAAATCATTCACAATTTATTTTTTTTAAATATATATATATATATATATATTACCTACTGGCGGTCGCCAGTAGGTAGTTATAGTTAGGACCCCTTTTCCATAGGAAAACCTCAACATTCTATTTTGAATAACTTTGGCGCCGGTCGATGAATCCTCGCGAATTTCTCAAAATAGGTGGGGCGCTACGCTCCGCTCCTTCCCTGAAAGTCTCGGGGGGATCCGTCAAGCGGGGGCTGAGATAAAAGGGGGGTCCCAAAACGCGTTTTTCCCATGCATTTTTCCATAGGACCTTTAGAACGAGCTACAGCCCGAACGGCTGAACAGAATTACTCGAAATTTGGCAGAGAGGTAGTCCCTAGGTCAAGGAAGTGCCTTTTGTAGGTTTGGTGTAAATCTGTTCAGTAGATTCTGAGAAAATAGCCTTTAAATCAATATATATATCTGAGCCCGCTTACGGTACGCTTACCGTACGCTTACCGTAAGCGTACGGTGGCGTGCACGAGCGCGATTCTGATTGGCTCTTAGATCTTAGTAAACATTCGAATCGGCCGAAACCAGGAAGCGGCAGCCGCCATTTTGTGTATTTCACTCTGAAAAAAAAGAGTGAAAACAAGAAAAGGGGGCAATGAGGAGAGTTACAGACCCCCTAACATTTGTAAGGGGGTCAAAGAAGGACAGAAAAGTACAAAAAAAACATTTATTGATTTTTAAAAAAATCACGGGGTACGCGTACGGTAAGCTTACGGTAAGCGTACGGTAAAAAAATAAAAATAAATAAATGAAAAGCAGATTTAAGAGTTTAGATATTAGGGAGCTCTAAAAAGAGCTGTTGTGTTTATGAAGTCATTTTTTTAGTGGTACCTACAAGTAAGTACCGATGCAGAGTCTAAGGTTCAAAAGGAAGACTCTGTTCCCTTCATCATTGAAGTGCACACCATCTCCTCTATAAATGTCTTGCATGTCATAACGCAAGTTGTTGTGGTAAATGGCACCCATACCATAGTCACGGAGGAAAGCAGAAACAGATTTGTTGACGTGCTTTCTTGCTTTGTCAATCTGTGGACAGAAATGATTGGACCAGTTCCATTTTTGCCTTTGGCATATGTTGGAAAACACAAAGGCAGTTTTAGGGAAAAGTGAAAACAGTTGTGCAAAGGTGTCCTTCATAAGCATTTCCAGACCTACCCCAGTCAAAGTGCCTAGGTCATTGCCACCACAGTGCACTATTATGAGGTCAGGGTGTTGGATTTGCATGAAGGATTTCACCAATGGCATCAATTGGTGCCACTTTAACCCTCTCTGACCAATCCATTTAATGTCTACATTTGGCAAAGCAAGGTCTCTCACCATACCTGTTTTCTCTGCAAACTTTTCACTCCAGAAGACATAGCTGTGCCCTACAATCCACACTGTGAACATCTTCAAAGGAGAACTGGATGCACTCAGGAGGTGTCTTTCAGTAGAATGGCAATATGAAAAGAAAGACAGTTTGGAAATGGAGGCATACATATTTTTTTCAAAACAAAAAGAACTGATTGGCTGTTTCATACCATTCTAGAATAAAAACTAGGCTGTATGTGTAAACTAATAGAAGCATGTTTTGTATTGGTACAAAAAAATGTGTTACCAAAGAACAGTACTATGGATTTGCTGTTAGGTTTGAAAAGTCAAGCACTCTTGCTCTGTGGAATTGAAACATTGTGTGGCGAACTTCTGACCTAACTCCACACAGCAGTGTTCCATGAGCTGTTGCTATGGTAGCAGGCAGAAGTCAAGTTGGGGGAAGGGTACTAGGCAGAAGTCAAGTTGGGGGAAGAGTACTTTTGGAAAAGGGTTGGTTTTCAACCAATAGAAATGTGTGATTACATTTGAAAAAAAGGGGGAAGCACTGAGATTTGAAACTTACATGTATATGTGTGGAAAAATAGAGGGAAAGTTTGCCATTATCTGGTTCTGCTGAGAGGAGAGAGGTGAACACAACAGAGATCCTGGCTCTGATAATCTGCTGTTTGAGTGTCACATTTCTTTCACAACTAACTAATTTTAAAGGTGAGTTTAGAGTTTGAGAGGGGATGTATGTGGTAACTTAAGAAATGAATAATAGAAATGGAAATTGTTTTTGTTGTAGGGGGAGCGATTTTTTGGTGCAGAAGCTGACTCTTAGCACACAGCCAGCTCCTTTCCATGTATAATCATGCACAGTATTTACAAGCGAGTGGGGTTTAATACAATCTTTGTGATTGTTATTTTTTTTTGCCCGCTGTAAAATGATGAATGCAATTGCTTTCACAATTTATAGTGAAATGCAATATATTCTGAAAACAGCAAAAATAAGGCAAAAATATTTTTGGGAAAATGTAAATATGTGTACTGTATTATAAATTGTTTTAAAAATATTAATACTTTTTTCTTTTTTTTCAGATTGATATAGAAAATTTTCGAAAACTAGAACCATTTTTAAAACTATTTTTTAAAAAAACAAATGAATAAATATTTTTTCAGTGAGTATGGTAAGTCAATAATAATAATTGTAGTCTCTCAAGGACCTTGTAATGTGTTTATTGATTTTTAGTGTTTTTTTAAAAAAAAAAAAAGTACGCGCACCGTACGCGTACGGTAAAAAAAAATAACATTTTTTTTTTAAAAACATATGTAAAAAAAAGATGAAAGATAAGGTTGGCTCTTAAAAGAACCGTTGTGTTCATGAAGGGACAGAGGAAAGGAAGCATGGGAAAATTATTCAAAGCGACAAATGTGCTGATCTATTTTGTTGTTCACTAGGGAAACACTGGTCTCCCTATAGCAAATTAGATCTTGACAAAATGTGCATCGAATATCAACCTTCCGGAATCGAGGGTTGATTTCCAGAGGGCCAGCAAAAGGAGATTCTCCCCCCACAGATGAAGGGCTCACCTGACCTGCAGAAGAAGGAGTCAGCCCTGCAGATGATGGTTCAGGCTGAGCTGCTGTGGATGTACTGGCTTGTCTTTCTGAAGAGTTACCTCCAAAAAGATGACCATGTGTCCTTCTGTGTACATCCTGGAGGTGTCTCTTCATGGTGTGATTCCCAAAGGAATACTTCCTGTTAGGATTACCTCTAGAAAGTACACGCTTACACAGCTTACAAGTCACTAAGGGTGCATTTACCTTTTGCTGGCCTTCAGGAAAAGTAAAATAATCCCATACATAAGAGGGCTTTTGTTTCCTCGATCTCTGCCTCAAGACAGTGCTGCTAGTGCTAGCCTCACTCTCAGAAGAGCTCTGCTGTTCTGCCATCGTATCCCAAAGACAAACCAGCTCCTTCTCCCAAGGGATCACAAGCAGAAATGAGGGGAATGGGTGTGGTGTAGGAGAGTTCTAGAACTGAAAGTAGTTTCAACCAATCAAAAGTTGTGTTTCATGATCACATGACCTACCGTACGCTTACGGTACGCTTACGGTACGCTTACGGCAAAAGTGCGCATGCGCGTAAAAAAGACACGCGCTTGCGCGCATGCGCATAACAGTCACTCCCGGCACTTCCGCGTAACGTGCGCGTGTAGCGTACACGCGTACGCGTCCCACGCGGAGTACGCGCGGCTACGCAAATTGCGTAACTATACGCAAGCAGCGTAGGAAAATTACGGACGTTGCGTAAACCGTACGCTTACCGTGAGCTTACGGTACGCGTACTAAAAAAATAAAAAAAAAAATAGAAAAAAAGTACTGCAAATAAATTTTACATGTTTATTTTAAAAAATATATAAAAAAAAACATATTAAAGAATTTTAAAAATTTAATCATAGTCTTTATAAAAGGTAAGAAAATTAAAATAAAAATATGTTAGAAAAAATAGAAGAAAAAAAAAAATTAGCATTTAAAAAACCTTGCAAATTCACTGAAAAAACCATGGGTTTCACACACGTTATAGTTAGGAATTAGCATTTAAAAAACCTTGCAAATTCACTGAAAAAACCATGGGTTTCACACACGTTATAGTTAGGAATTAGCATTTAAAAAACCTTAGAAATTCAGTGAAAAAACCATAGGTTTCACACACGTTATAGTTAGGAATTAGCATTTAAAAAACCTTAGAAATTCAGTGAAAAAACCATAGGTTTCACACATGTTATAGTTAGCTGGACATTTTACTCGTAAAAAACCAATGAAATTCCCCCGTTATAGTTAGTTCAGCTAACTATAACTCGCGCGCCCGCAATGCACTGCTGATGACGTCACATATTACATCACTCATGACATGGTCAGTGACATCACTCATGACATCACTGATGACATCTCAAATGACATCACTGATGACCTCACTGATGACATCATCCTTGTGATAGAATGGCAGACCTCCTCTTCCCCTAATAAAACCTTTGATACACACATTCAAAAATAGAGACTAAAATTTACAAAACAATGGACATACCAATAACAGTTACAACAACCTCTACAGTAATTCTAAGATCCACATACACATCCACTCATTCACCAACAGTCCAATACAGTCACTCATACATGTACTCACTTATCATATGTACTCATACACCTATACATCCTGTTACACAATGCCACTCATCCATAGAGCTACTCACACACATAGTCACTCATGCTAATAAAGAATCAAACATACATTTACTTGCATATACAGTTATACACACACCACCACACTTACTTCTACGGAAACTTACACATACTTAGTCTTTTAAACAATCACTTATAGAAATACATACTTATTCATACAGGAACTCTTTCAATCTCTCACTCTCACTTATACTCACATATATAAACCAATAGTCACATATACTAGTTTTAAACATATGTAGTTACTCATAAAGACACTATTGAGACAGTCATTCACTCACTAACACACCCATACACACACTCATCCACCCATGCAGTCCTGCACACATGCTGTGTTCAACACATACAAACAGTGAGTCACTCATTCATGCACCTATGCACTACGTCATACCCCCCACCGAACCATGCAGACACTCATACTGATACTCAAAAAACCAACTAATAACCTATATAGACACCCATGTAGCTACTCACCAACCCATGCAGCCACTTATACACAAAGTGAGAGACTGATACAGATATTTATATATTTAAACATTACTCACTAAGCCATGTATTCACTATGATACACTTAATCAGTCAGTTACACAATCAATTTTTCAAAAAGAAATCATCCATTTAGACAGTAATATACCCATTTATTCTTCCATCGACCTTGAGATATACATATATAAAACATATTTAATTTTCAGAAAAACACACATTCACTGGATGATGTCATCAGTGAGGTCATCAGTGATGTCATTTGAGATGTCATCAGTGATGTCATGAGTGATGTCACTGACCATGTCATGAGTGATGTAATATGTGACGTCATCAGCAGTGCATTGCGGGCGCGCGAGTTATAGTTAGCTGAACTAACTATAACGGGGGAATTTCATTGGTTTTTTACGAGTAAAATGTCCAGCTAACTATAACATGTGTGAAACCTATGGTTTTTTCACTGAATTTCTAAGGTTTTTTAAATGCTAATTCCTAACTATAACGTGTGTGAAACCTATGGTTTTTTCACTGAATTTCTAAGGTTTTTTAAATGCTAATTCCTAACTATAACATGTGTGAAACCCATGGTTTTTTCAGTGAATTTGCAAGGTTTTTTAAATGCTAATTCCTAACTATAACGTGTGTGAAACCCATGGTTTTTTCAGTGAATATATATATATATATATGTGTGTGTGTATAGAAAATAAAAAAACATAGGATTGAGGTACATCAGACTTACTAATTTTCATTTAAAAAACCTTTGAAATTTACTGGAAAAACCATATGTTTCATGCACGTTATACTAAATTAGCATTTAAAAAACCATAGAAATTAACTGACAAAACCATAGGTTTCAGGAACGTTATAGTTAGTGGGACATTTCACTCGTACAAAACGATAGAAATTCCGGCGTTATAGTTAGTTCAGCTAACTATAACTCGCGCCCCCGCAATGCACTGCTGATGACGTCACATATTACATCATTCAGGACATGGTCAGTGACATCACTGATGACATCACTGATGACATCTCAAATGACATCACTCATGACATCATCCAGTGACTGTGTGTTTCTGTAAAGTGGAATTTCTATGGTTTTGTACGAGTGAAATGTCCAACTAACTATAGCGTTCCTGAAACCTATGGTTTTTTCAGTTAATTTCTATGGTTTTTTAAATGCTAATTTCTAACTATAAAATGCCTGAAACCTATGGTTTTTTCAGTTTATATATATATATATATATATATATATATATATATATCTATATCTATATATACATATGCCAAGGAGTATTGAAGAAAGAGAGGGTGTATAAGTGTCTGAATGGATGATTTAGTAGGTGCATGACTGACTGTATAAGTGAGTGATTAAACGTGTCTTACTGAATGCATGGGTTAGTGACTAAACTGTGTGAATGTCCGTATCAGTCTGTCAGTTGGTGAGTGACCAGCTGCATGGGTTGGTGAGTAGCTACATGAGTATCTATATAGGTTATTGATTGGTTGTCTGAGTATCTGTATGGGTGCCTGAGTGTCTGTGTGGGTGGGTGGGAGGTTGTGTGTCTCTGTGTATAGATATGTAAGTGGGTGATTCACTGGGTGTATGGGTTCAAGAGTCCATCTGTGAAGGGCTGTATGGGTGGGTGAGTGTGTATATGGGTGTGTTGGTGAGTGAATTGATATCTCAGTGGTACATGTGTGAGAAACTACATATGTGAAGGGCACTATATGTGAGTGTTGGAGTATATAAATGACTATATGTGAGAGCGAGTGATTGTGAGAGTGGCTGTATGGATGAGTGTGTGCTTGTATCAGTGATTGTATAAGAGAGTAAGTATGTGTTGGTATCTGTATGAATTAGTGAGGTGGTGTGTGTATAACTGTATAGGTGAGTAAATGGGAATGTGAATGATTCTTTGCATGATTAACTAGGTGTGTGAGTTACTCTTTGGATGAGTGGCGATGTTTGAGTGTCTGCGTAGGTGTATGAGAGCAAATGATAGTGCTGTATTGATAAGTGACTGCATGTATGAGTGACTGTATGGGTGGATGAGTGGATGTGTGTATAGACCTAGGAATCAGTGAGTGGGTATGTATTAACTGGTATTGGTGTGTGTATGGTTTCGAAAATGGTAGTCTGTATTTTAGAGTGGGTATATCAAAGGTTATATTAGGGTGTGAGGAGGGACATCAGATTATCACATGAATGATGTAATCAGTGATGTCATCAGTGATGTCACGGACCATGTCAAGAATGATGTAATATGTGACGACATCAGCAGTGCATTGCGGGGGCACGAGTTATAGTTAGCTCAACTAACTATAACGGACAAATTTCTCTGGATTTGTACCAGTGAAATGTCCAGCTAACTATAACGGCCCTGAAACCTATGGTATTTTCAGTGAATTTCTATGGTTATTTAAATGCCAATTTCTAACTATAACGTCCCTGAAACCTATGTTTTTTTCAGTATATATATATATATATATATATATATATATATAAATATATATATATTACCTACTGGCGGTCGCCAGTAGGTAGTTATAGTTAGGACCCTGTTTCCATAGGAAATCCGCAACATTCTATTTTGAATAACTTTGGCGCCGGTCAACGAATCCTCGCAAATTTTTCAAAATAGGTGGGGCGCTACGCTCCGCTCCTACCCTGAAAGTCTCGGGGGGATTCGTCAAGCGGGGGCTGAGATAAAAGGGGGGTCCCATGCATTTTTCCATAGGACCTTTAGACACAGCTACAGCCCGAACGGCTGAACAGAATTACTTGAAATTTGGCAGAGAGCTAGTCCTCAGGTCAAGGAAGTGCCTTTTGTAGGTTTGGTGTAAATCTGTTCAGTAGATTCTGAGAAAATAGCCTTTAAATCAATATATATATCTGAGCCAGCTTACGGTGCGCTTACGGTGCGCTTACCGTACGCGTACGGTGGCGTGCGCGAGCGCGATTCTGATTGGCTCTTAGATCTTAGTAAACATTCGAATCGGTCGAAACCAGGAAGCGGCGGCCGCCATTTTCTCTCTCGCTCTCTGAGTTGGGCAGCAAAAACGAAGCCAAAAAATGGGTAAAGAGGCAGTTTCGTCACATCCTAACCACCCAGCATTGATATAGGGGTCCCCAAACAACCCTCAAGCCCAAAAGAAAAATTTTTTTTTTTCGGAAATTCACCGATTACGCTTACCGTACGCGTACGGTAAAAATTATATAAAAAAAAAAATTATCCACTTTCTCCCCACCCCGTGTGCAAATGGTGCCCGAAGGGCACCATTTGTGCATGGCATATAACAACAATAAAATTAACAAAGAATACATTTCAAAAAGATGCGTATAATATGTCCCCCATGTGCGCACGGTGCGCGAAGCGCATCGTGCGTACATGGCCCATCCCGCATAATGTGGGCACGCGGTGCGCGCAGCGCACCGCGTGACCACCGTGTGTGCACGGCACTAACTGCGTAAAGTGAGCGCGCGGTGCGTGAAGCGCACCGTGCACGCACGGAACGAACTGCGTTAACTGGGCGCGCAACGCCACGAATGGCGTAAAGTAGCTTAGCATTTAAAAAACCGTACAAATTCACTGAAAAAACCATAGGTTTCACACACATTATAGTTAGGAATTAGCATTTAAAAAACCTTGCAAATTCACTGAAAAAACCATAGGTTTCACACATGTTATAGTTAGCTGGACATTTTACTGATAAAAAACCAATGAAATTCCCCCGTTATAGTTAGTGCAGGCAACTATAACTCACGCGACCGCAATCCTCTGCTGATGACATATGTGTCTTTATGAAAAAAAAATATTTGTAATATATGTATAGCTAAAAATTAATGGAAGAAGACATGGGCAAATAAGTGTCTAAATACAGTATTAGCATCAGCAGAGGATTGCGGTTGCGTGAGTTATAGTTGCCTGCACTAACTATAACGGGGGAATTTCATTGGTTTTTTATCAGTAAAATGTCCAGCTAACTATAACATGTGTGAAACCTATGGTTTTTTCAGTGAATATATATATATATATATATATATATATATATATATATATATATATATATATATATATATATATATATCCACTACCACTCGCCTTCACTTTTCCTTCAGTCGAAAACAAACGAGCGCAGACCCAATGTGTCTCGTGCAGTATTATTTATTTAGCCATTCTCCGCCATGGTTTTTTTTTTTTTTTTTCTCGTGCAGTATTATTTATTTAGCCATTCTCCGCCATTACGCGTTTCGGGCGATCCCGCCCTTGATCACATGACAACTCTTTGGCTGATGACCGCTCTTTTTAAAGTGCAAGTGCTAGTGAATCATTTAATGGACATAGAAAAAACACATGTATTGCACCATGGCAGATAGATACCATTTTAAACACAATAACTACATAATGTAGATGTATTATTTCACTAATCGTTTTTTACATCATGTAAAATAATTTATAGGTATCTCCATATCATAATATTTGCATAAATGCCTAAAATGTGCTTTACAATATGTCCAAGAAAAATTATTATACAAATAAAAGTGCCCTATCCACAACAATTTAAAGTGCAATTTACCCAATAAAATCAATAATAAATACATTCAAAGAAAGCTAGTTGGTGACCACTGAAGATTGCAAGCAAGCTACTCAAATCTGATTGAGGCATGATATCAGTCCTCAACCTAGATCTGAACAGAGTGCAAAAACGCAAGAATAAATGTAAAGTGCATAAAAGGCTCAGGATGATAGATACTAATGCCTATATTAAAATATTTCAGGTAGATCCAACAGAAACTGTACATCAAATAATAGAAGCATATAATACGCTTTCTATTGCCAATTTCTAAAATCATTCCTAAAACATAATTATATATACAATAAATATATAAATATCATCCTAAAATATTACCTAAAATATTCTTATCCAAAACATATTATAGTGAAGAAGATCCAATAAACAACCATTCAGGGAGGACCATAATCAAACAAAGAGGTAAAACCACAAATATAGAAAGAAGACCCATTCAATTGCAGTGGACTATCATTTGCAGTGTCAGGCATCTATAGACATTGTTTCTCTCTCTCTATATCTTCCTTACAAAGTTTTAGAGACAAGTACTATATTTCATAAAAACGTATAAAGGTCTTCACTGTTATTGAGCCCCATGGGGTGTTTGGAATCCAGCTGTAAGATATATATTGTTTCAAGTCTTCTTAGTTTGGATTCCCTATCCCCTCCTCTTTTTTGTGGGATGACTGTATCAATAACATAATACTGCAAGAACTTCGGGTCACTATTGTGAACACTTTTAAAATGTCTGGCAACCGGGTAGCTTTCATCATTATTGCTAATTGCTCTCAAATGTTGCAGGATTCTTTTATGCACTGGCAGTTTTGTGCTCCCTACATATCTCAGATTACACCTGCAGGTAAGCACATAAACAGCAAACTCGGTCTTACATGTGAGAAAATGCCGAATATCACATGATTTAGAACCAAATGCTGTAACATAATTCTTAGTGTTGATTGCGTATTTACACGCTTTACAAGATGTACATTTAAAGAATCCTTTTCTCATTGTTAACCAGGAGCCTTTATTACCTATTTCCAAGTTGCTTCTGACTAAAGCCATGCCCATACTGTTAGTTTTTCTAAAGGCGACTGAGGGACTATTGGATAATAGTTCTCCAATTATAGGGTCGTCTTTCACAATGGGCCAGCTTTTTCTCACAATATTCCTTATTTGTTTTTCCTGACGTGAAAATCCTAAGATCAAGCGAATGGGTTCCTGCGCTTTTTTCGAGTCTGATAAAGCCCCTTTCTTTTTTAACAGGTCCTGTCTTGCCAAGGATCTAGATTTAATAATGGCAGACTCAATAATCTCTGAGCTGTAACCCCTGTTTAGGAACCTCACACGGCTTTCACCCTGCTTTATAATACACTAATTTTCCTCACTGCATATATATATAGTAATATGCTGGTGCTTTGGTACCATACAAAGAAATAGATGAAAAAATCAAGGACCAATAACAGGTGGGTGTGAGATGACACCAATCACCAAGGTAGGTGGGCAGAGAAACAGGCACTAGAAATTATACCTACATCGTGCCAATTGAGTCCACAACATATTGTAAATAGCAGCATCTGCCTGGCCATGGAGTGAAGGGAAGGTTCCAAAGTAATTTAAACATAATGCACAAGTGGGCCAGCACATACAATGATATTCGTAAAATAACTCTTTCACGTAAGTGTCCTTGCAAAAGGATCCACAAATGCAAATTGTGACTCCCAATATAACCTCAGCTTCTGTAGCTCCCATTGGGGAATAAATGATCCACTGTATTCTGACATGTGTAAAGTCAGTGAGCATACCGGGTCATCTATCATGGTCAAATTAATAGTGATAAAGTTGTGCACAGAAAATCCAGGAATACTGGACCTTCAGAAAAAAAGGAGAGAAAGAAAGACTCTTTTATGAGACAGTGAAAAGTGTACATGGTAAGAGCAAAGTAACAACAACAATGCTATAAGTGTAATATAAGAAACGTTATTGTGAAAGATGAAAACATGTTTAAAATACTGCATTTCATATTGCATACAGTAAATAAGGAGAAGAAAGTATTACAAATCGCTAAAAATTACACCTAGCTAGTGCACCAGAAACTTCAGGCAGACTATATTCTAAACCAAAGGTCATCAATTATCCCAAATGGACAGACAGTTTTTCTATGTTGAGCCTTGTCGGGGTCTTAGTATTAAGGCAAATAATGTAATCAGATTCAATGCATCTAAGGATTGGATTCTGTCCCTTCAATGATGAAAAATTGTACTTTGGCTATGTCTCTGTTGTGATGAGTGTTGAAATGTCATGCCACAAGGTATTATGGGTCTACATGTGTTTTGGCCCTTTGGTGTTCCAAAATTTTCTGTTTGGTAGGATGGACAGTACTACCTATATACCATAGGTCACAAGGACATTTTAGGATACAGATAGAAAAATTGAACATCCATGTTAAATGTGATTTTATCTTAACATCAGATCCATTGAGAGGGGATGTATAGTCAGTTACAGCTATGCTGCATTCACAGGCTTTGCAGGAGGCGCAGAGGTCGAAGTCTTGTATGTTGGTCCAACTATAGGTCTTGGTTCCTACACAGCTTTTACTTAACCTGTCCTTTAGGGTGATTCCTTTACTGAATGTCACTTTGGGATTGTCATCAATCACATCAGTCAGACTTCTTTCTACAGAGAGGATAGGCCAGTGTTTACGGAGTATTCTTTTGATTTCCCCAACCTCATTTTTTAATGTGGTTATGAACCTATTGGTGTTAGTAGATTGTTTTGAAGGGGATGTTTTGGGAATCAGCAGATCTACTCTTTTCATGCTTAGGGTTTTTTGGCTGCCATTTCAAAAATAGCAAGTTTGTAGCCTCTTGCTTTGAATCTTAGGGTCATCACTCCGCATTCCTTGCTGAAAGCCATATCAGTGCTACAGTTTCTATGTTGTCTTAATTATTCCCCATATGGGATACTTTTAATGAGAAATTGGGGTGGCTACTGGTCACATGGAGCACTGTGTTTCCAGCCGTGGCTTTCCTGAGGAGGTGTGTAGTCAATTTTCATTTAATTACCTCAATGGTAATATCTAGGAACTCAGCAAGAGGTCTTATGCATATGGGAAGTGAGACCAATATTGAAGGGATTATCATTTAGTTGTTTGACAAATTTAAGACCTTCAGATTCTGTGCCCTTCCAAATAACAAAGAGATTGTTGGACTTGGCCCTTCTGGCAGGTTCACCCCTGAACTTTTTGCTTTTTATTGGTGACTTGGTGTGGTGATTTTTGGTTTCTACGCACTTTCCCTGTGTCCCAGAGGAAAGTGCGTGTGCATTCTGAGTGCATGTGGTGAGATAGGCCTGTCCTCCCATAGGAATGCATGGGGAATGTATGTGTCCCTAGTAGTTCCTGATGCGTGGGGTGTGCAGGCCTGAGTTTGGTATGTGCGGACTCGTGTGATTGAATGCTACGCGATGATGTGTGCGGCGTGCATGTACCTAGTATGGAAGTGCCACTTCTAGAAGTGGGCACTTCGGTGTGCAGTGTAAAATGTGTGGCTTGTCTGGCGATTGGCTGGTGGAGGTCATGTGACGGACTAGGGAAATCCCCAGGGTCAGGAGGAGTCACCCAGTGGTGAATGGGGAGTTTAGCATACTGATGGCTGGGGAGGAGTACACCTGGGTCCTGAATAGGACAGGGCTTTCCCCACACAATGCTGGCTCCGGCCCCTGTGGTGCGTCTGATGACCCTGGCCTGCCCAGTGAATAGGGAGAGGGGCTGAGCAAAACAAAGTGCTCAGGAACCTGTTGTAACTGGTTCGCCCCTTCCCTGCACCTTCAGACAAAGACTTTTACTGTATAAAAAGGGGCTATGTCCCCTTACAATTTGTTCTCTTCCAGGATCCTGAGGGGGGCTGCTGCTGCTGGAGGCCAAGAGGAACCGCCACTTTGGACTGCCTTCCTGCCTGGAGGGCCCAGTGAGCTGGCCCCTGGCCCAGCCTTGCCCCCCTGCCCACCTTCCTAAAAACTTTGCTGGATTTGGATTAGTTTGCCCTAAAGCGCTGGGAGCGCTTTATCTGTGTCCCTCAGCGCCTGGAAGCGCTCTGATTTGCCTTTAGCGCTCAGGGGCGCTTTATTGCTGCCAGCCGGTGCCCACCCGGCGTTTACCCCGCTTATTTAATAATTTGATCGTGCGGGAGCCCACCCCGCATTGTGGTGTGCTCGCGGGTGCCCACCCCGCTAATTTGTTTATTTTACGGCGGGTGCCCACACCGCCGTATATATCGCATCTGTAGAGGGAGCCTACCCCTCGTTGCCGCTGAGAAAGTCACCACCGCGGCCCTTGGGCAAACCGGAAGTCAGGCGGCCCGTGTTGGGACGTGGGCGGGACGTGGCAGAAAACAGGAAGCGGACGGGAGCCTACCCCGCGCTCCTGCACTGAAGCCGGAAATCTGTGCTGAGTGACGCGGGGCTCCCGTGAGATCGAGGGAAGCCCCGCGCCGAGAGAGAGGAACGGAGTCCCCCCTGCGAGCGGCCCGGTGAGTAGGGGAGGGCCCGGGGGGCTCCGCGGGGCCGGTACTCTCTGTTACAGAGCGCGTGGACGCTCTGAACGAACGAGGGCATTTTGTGTAAGAGCCGTCGAGGCTCCACCATATGCGGGGGCATTATTTCTTGAGTGCCGAGGTCGCTCCACCGAACGGAGGCAATTTGCTTCAGAGCCCACGAGGCTTCAACGTTGGCCCCCATGGTATAGTTTGGAGCGTTGCACGCTCCCAATGTCGGGGGCATTTCTTTTGCACTCGGAGCGGCCCCGGAAGACAGCGGGCCGCTCCCATCCATAAGGGGGCATTTCCGTTGTGACTGAGTGGGCCCAGATGGCAGCGGGCCACTCCCACCTTGCCCCACAGTGACGTGCAGAGCCACGAAGGCTCTAGGGGGTATTTTGTGCATTTAGAGTCCAGGAGAGGCTCCAGGTGCGACAGATTTGTGTGGAAGGGCACAGTGGTGCCCACACCCCTTTCCCCAGCTGCCCAGCACTTAGTGGGCAGCTGCAACGTGTAGGTTGTGCCTGGCGCGCCCTGGTTTGCGCAGCCTGCGCAGGCGTGCCCTAATTCTGCTGGACATAGGGCGTCCTAGCCCCGACAAGGCCAGTTGGCCTAGGGACTGCCACAGTGGTGGCTAATGTGAGTTTTGCGCTATTGTCCCTAACCTGCACCTCTGAATGTGTTTTTATGCGTCATGTGCCTTGTTTTACACCTCTGAATGTTTTTATGCGTCATGTGTAAGGTGCGTTTACCCCTACAGGTATTGTGATACTTAGGTGGTTGTTTTCTCCTAGTACAGGTGGTGCTAGTGAGGTCCTGGTTCCCTGCGCGATATTTTCCTAAGGTAGTTAGGGTTGTGTAGGTGGTACTTACCTGTTACCAGTAGTTACTGGTTGTGTGCTACATGTTCTATTTTTAGTGCTACAGTGATTGTATGTGCTATGTTCTAAAGTATTATTCTTATGTTCTAAGTGCTAATTTCTACCAAGTGCTAATTCCTGACAGTGGTCCATGTGGCCCTGTCCCCTGTATATATAATCCCTTGTAAATTCTGCCCGTGCCTGTTGGCACATTGTAAAGTGTGTGTTTTATCTAATGTGTTTTGGTATAATACAAAGGCTATTTTTATAGAATACCTTGTGTGGAGTTTCCTTTGTGGTGGACCTTGGGTGTTGTTGCTGGGTGCGCGCGCAAACGCTTTACACATCGCCTCAGGGATAAGCCTGTCTGCTCGTGCCAAGCTACCAAGGGGGTGAGCAGGGGTTATCTTTGGCGTGTAACTTCCTTGCCCTGACTAGAGTGGTGGTTTCTGCCTGACTTTGGCGCAAGCCTTAGCCAACCAGAAATCCCATTTCTAACAGAGATCATCAATGTAACGTGCCCACTTTACGACCTTAGTGTGAAGACTTCAAGGGCTCGGCTACCTGCTGCTCCCACCAGCTCATGAAGAGTCTGACGTAGCTGAGAGCAAAGCAGGTATCCATCGTAGTCCATTGCCTTTGCCAGAAGATTTTTTCTTAAAACAGGAAAGAGTAATTTCCCAACCAGAAATAAATCATAAATAGAAACATATCTGTGTGAAAGAACAATGAAATAGATCTGGCTCTAAGAAAATCATCGCATGCTGCAATGCCATTCTGGTGTTTGGTACTCATATATAAGCTGGTTACATCTAGAGTCATCATAAGATAATCCTTTTCCCACTGTACTCCTTCAATCCTGTTCAAAAAGTTCCTTCTGTCTTGAATGTATGATGGCAAGTCTGCCACAAAGGAGGTGTTTTTAAGTAAGTAGTTGATAGAAGATACAATGGGTCTCCCTGGGGGGTTACTGGGACCATTGTGAAGCTTGGGAAGAAGAATCAAGAACAGAAGAGGGTCCCTGAATCGCTAAATGTAAGGAGAGGAGAGCAGGGAACAAATTGAAAAAAGAACAGAAAACCTCTCCTTAACAATTAATTCATGCACAGGTGATACATCCAACCTCAAAAATACATTGTCCCACTACAACAGTGATAGTACATTTTTTATTTATCAAAAATATATTTTTTTTATTTAAATTTTTAAGTTATATATATACATACATACATTTATTGATAAACAACATCAATCTTATACATGATTTAAACACACTTAGAGCCCCAAGAGCATGTTAAAAAAACATCTCAAAACACAGGCAAAACACCACAAAGCATACAAGCCACAATCATACACAACATGATCATACCCTTTCACAAAACCAAACTGGACACATAATCATGTAACATAATTCATTCCATAAATACATTGAGAAGGAGAAAGCGCAGACGCACGTTTTGGAGTGGGGTAAAAACCCACAGTTCCTTCATCAGGGTGACTTATTTGGTGGTCAACTGACATCCAAGCATCAAAAACATTTGTTGCACGTGGTGCAAAGGGCTCTTTTTAGCAATGGCTATAGATTTATGTAAAAACAATGTTTTCTAACGTGGCAGGAACTTGAGATAAACAGTTCCAGATGGATCGGCCCACGGAGATTATTTCTATTCTCAAAGGAGGTGTTGCCAGTGGTACGGACTCTCGCTTCCACTAGTTCATCAAGAATGATAGTCGAGAATGTAAAATCAAGGGCCAACAAGAGTTTCGATCATAAAATATCCAGATCGAGATGTCGCGATTCTATATGTATTTAATACCACCCGGTAGTTTAATTTATGGCTCAAAGATAGTTAATGTTTACGGGGGCTCAGTAGATTTACAGGAAGAAGTGGACTTCGGCCACAAACGCTCAATGTGACTGATAGGACAGACGCTTGCGAATGTTGTCTGTTCCAACTTCCAAATGGGGCTCCTTCTCTGCAAGGGGAGAAGATACGATACAGGATAGGAATTCTAGGGTGATTGCAGTGTAGGGAATTGAATGCCTCCCACTCAATCCAACATTTGTCACGCCACTCCACTGGATAGTCATAATACATTTTGTTGGATTTCCTAACATTTTCACATGTAGTGATTTCATAAAAGTTCCCATCATTGAGGTGACGATACCCCTCTTTGAGATACATTTCTCTGCTGAGGACAATCGCATTGTTCCCTTTATCAGACTGTTTGATCACAACAGAGTTGTCATCTTGGAGAGTTCTCAAAGCTTCGCATTCAGCTTTGGTGAGGTTGTCGAACTGCATGGTCTCTTGCCAGCTAGTTTGTTTAAGGTCTTTGATGACCATTGATTCAAAGGAGTCGATGGCATCATAGTTCATCTTGGATTTCAAAGTCGATTTTACCTTGAATTCACTGGGGCAGTTCATTTACAATGTCAATTTCCTTGTTGTCCAGATTAAGGAATTTGTCTCCTGTATATATGGATTCTGTGTCAAGTTCGACCAAGGTGAAGAGGTTATTGACATCACTGATGGAGAGCTTGCTCACTTTCTCTTTAATCAGGGGTTTTGGGGCAGAAGTACCGTTTATGGAAAACCACTTGTGTAACTTAAGTTTGTGTGTAATCTGAAATAAGTCAATACAGCAACGGGCATAATTAAAGTTACTTGTAGGGCCAAAGGAGAGCCTCAATTTAAGTAGTCCTACTGCAGTATCAGTCAATGTCCGAGAGGACAGGTTCACCAGATTGATTGCTTGTCTCATTGTTTGTCCAGTTCTTTCTCCCCTTGTTACATTTCTCATGGGGGAGGGATTTTCTATTTTGTTTGCTCCTTATTGTTTTCCTCTACTTTTGCCTCTGAACTTGCATAGGCCTCTTCCCTGCCTCTTCCTCTGTCCTTGAGCCAATTCTGTTGATTCCTTTACTTTCCCATTAATTGGAACTCCTCCCATAAATTTGATCGGTTATTATAGATATTCTGGTGGCATTACATGAGGGCATCATTTTGTTTGTTCAGTCAGATCACCGACACAATATTGTGGTAAATAAAATAGTTGAAAAAAAGAGTGAGTCAAAAATATCATTTGCCAAAATATTGTGTCCCTATACTTATAATGGTAAGTACAAAACTATCATAAATAAAATAGTATTTCACACTAATATCGTTTAAAAACATACAAAAATATCATGTTTTAAAACATACATAGTTTAAAATAGTAAATTTTAATATATAACATTAACATAATTTAAATTAAATAAATATAAATAATATTTAATACAGTATATAAATATATACGTATATAAACACACACATATATATTTTTGTATGCTTATCCATACAAATATATATTGTAATACTATTATTTGAAATATATTGTACATTATATAAAAAAAATTATATTACAATATTTACACCTATGAAAAGCATATAACCATAGGTTTCAGGGGTGTTATAGTTAGCTGGGCATTTCCCTCGTACAAAACCCTAGAAATTCCCCCGTTATAGTTAGTTCAGCTAACTATAACTCGCGCCCCCGCAATGCACTGCTGATGACGTCACATATTACATCACTCACGACATGGTCAGTGATATTCACCGAGTCGATGAGTACGAAAAAGTCCATAATTCAAACATATACCTTTCCTTGAGGCCAATTGGTATTTTTGCACTGTTTTTTATGCAAATTGTCCAATGGTAATCCTAATAAATTATAATAATAAATTCCTCAGAGAATGAATTATCTTCCTAAAACTTTGGCTTTAAAAATATTAGGTAGGAATTTGGTAATTCACTAGGCAAACGTTGTTTGAAAACCAACTGGGCATCATTACAAAGTGTCCAGCCTTTGTCACATTTTAGATAGGCAGTGTAATGTCCATATGTTGTGGAAGGACCATCATGGAAAATTATTGCAATTGATACAAAAGTCCTTCCTGATATTGATAGCTGTGTTGGTACAAATTGCTTTATTTAGGTATTCAATTTTCTTCCATCAGCTGTATAACGTTGCATCATTAAAATGATATATTGTCTATATTTTTTTAAAAAATAATGTGAATAACATTTCTGATTTACATTGGCTACACTCCATGTTTTGATTTACACCTTTAACTAATTTATTGAAAGACACTGATTTACAGTCCGGTAATGTTAAATATAGAAATCTTTCAGTGTCTACATTAGTGCTAGATGTATACATGCAATTTTCACAATGATGTTCCCATTTGTAACAAAGGCCAAAAATATTTTCTATTTCTACACCTTCATTTTCAAAAATGGTAAGCATATACATGAAAAATTCCTGAGCATCTTGTTGGATATTTTCCGTAAATTGTGTAGAACCAGAACACACATCCAAAAGATTACGAACATCTGAAACAGTTTGTATTTTACTTGTATTTGTTGTCCATTTTTCATAAACAGAATGCAACAAGGAACAAAATCTTTTTTGCCGATTCTGCATAATTTGTTCTTGCAAACCTTCAAGATAAAAAACATTGACCACTACATTAGCATAGCAGTTGACACCTGAACTATTTTCAAACTGATAACCAACAATCTCTTCAATAGTGTCCTTTTTCTTTTTACTTGCAATCACAACATTATCTTGTTCTTTTCCATTCTCTACACCTTCAGTACAGATATTCTCAAACCTTCTTTTTCGACCAACCACACGCTTTTCAAATACAGGATATTGACCTAAATTGGGAGCATACGCCCTTCTTAACCTATTATACTCTTTTACACAGTTTGCATCTGCAGTAACCTTTGTATCATCAAAATCATTAAAAAACAAACCAGATAATGTTCTGACTCGCGACAAAGCAACATATGCCATACCCTCTTTAAACACGGTAGATCCAATGTTCACCAATGCACTGTCTACACTTAATCCTTGAGATTTACGAATAGTCACTGCGTATGCCAGATAAAATGGAAATTGTTTCCTACGGACATATAAATCTTTAACAAGCAAAAAACGAACTGAACAACGACCAATTTCTTTAACTTCTCCAATCTGATCAAATTTAATTTTTGATAAATTAAATTCCTTCTTCTTCTGATAATTAACAAAATCCACCACTTTACCCATTGCTTCATTAACTAAACCTTTTTCTACATCCAAATTACGCCTTAAAATTACCCGACAGTTTACACGTGCATATAGAGTCTTTTCTAAACCAGCCGTTTTAGATATCTTTTTTTCTAAAGAATCCAGTTTTGTTTTCAATTTTCCCGTCAAAATAATAGTGATTCCTTCATGCTCTATTTTATCGATGGCTTCCATTTTTATAATTTCTTCATTTTCCAGTTTCAATAGTTCTTCGTTGAATATAGAACACTCGCGCAGTGATGGCATTAAGCAGATCACTGATTTATTTTCTGCAATTTTCATGTACACTTTCTCAGAAACTACATTTTCATTTGGAAACAAATTGGAAAGTAATCGACTCTGCAAAGCTTGTTTGCCATGTTCTGTCAGAAGTCCAATTCTTATATCTTGAAGAATACTTCCATATTCGGCATCATTTGCCTGTCGCAAATTTTTTGTCAGTTCTTTGTATTCAAAATATGTCCAAATGTTCACGTTTCCAACACTACCGAGAGACTTTCTGGTATCTTCATGCGCTAGTGTTTTAAATACCGTTTGTCCTTTTACCGGAGTCAGTTGTAGTAGATCTCCAAAAACGATGACGTGTTTTCCTCCAAATAAAACGTCATACTCTTTAAGAATTTGCTGCATTCTTAAATGCACAAAGACAAGCATCAAGTTTGAGACCATGCTTACCTCATCAATATTGAGAAGTTTCATTTTCTTCAGGACTCTTGAAACTTCACAACAAGCGTCTCCAGATAACTTGTGGTATTCCAATTTGTTCTCATGGTAGCATTAGTAAACAATGTAAAGTATACATAGTGGATAGTTACTTTAAACAGTCCTTGTCAAAAGGCATGCTTCACTGCATGAGTACCTGAATACTGACTGAAACATTAGAGTAATGCAAGGATAGTACCTGAATGAATCTTTTAAGGGTTTGGGTTTTTGTGCAGTAAAGATTACTACATGGTGCCGGATGAGTCACTAGAGGAGAGCAAGGGGATTGACAGGGTGTCTGCTGGAAGTGTATGGATACTGACTGGCGAATTGAAGGTCTGAAAGACAATTGTGTATGTGGTTAGAGGCCTACATGCATAGTGGATAGGCGTTTGAATCAATGCATGTGCTAAGACCTGCCTCACTCCATTAGTCCATGGATACTGACTGAATGTTTAAAGTATTGCAAGGAGAGTGCCTGCATGAATTTATAACTGTTTCTTTTTTGGCACAGTTAATGGATTACTTCATGGAACTGAATAAATCACTTAACAAGTGGGAAGGGAGTGACAGGGTGTTTGCAATAACTGTATGAATGCTGTCTGGGGTATTGAAGATGTGAAAGACAAGTGTGTAGGTGACTAGAGGCCTGCATGCATAGTGGATAGACGTTTAAACAGTCCATGAGCTAAGGCCTCGGTCACTGCATGATTACCTGGGTACTGACTGAATCATTACAGTACTGCAAGGAGAGTGCCTGGGTTAATCTTTTTAAGTTTTTGTATTTTGGCGCAGTGAATCGATTAGTACATAGTGCCAGATGAGTCACTAGAGGTGTGCAAGTGGACTGAAAGAGTGTTTACTGGAGTTTATAGATACTGCTGGGAAATTGAAGGTCTGAAAGACAATTGTGTAGGTGGTTAGAGGCCTCCATGCATAGTGGATACGCATTTGAATCAATCCATGTGCTAAGGCCTGCCTCACTCCATTACTACTTGGATATTAACTGAATGTATACAGTATTGCAAGGAGAATTCCTGGGTGAATTTATAAGTGTTTAGGTTTTGGCGCAGTAAATGGATTACTACATGATGCTGAATGAGTCACTAAAAGAGTGTGAGAGGAGTGGCAGGGTGTTTGTAGGAACTGTATGAATACTGTCTGGGGTATTGAAGATGTGAAAGACACATGTGTAGGTGGTTAGAGGACTGCATGCATAGTGGATTTGCGTTTGAATCAATCCATGTGCTAAAGCCTGCCTCACTCCATTACTACTTGGATATTAACTAAATGTGATTCTAGACAAGCAACACTATCCCTTGGAGTTTAGCAAAACTCATTCACTACTCTGGAAGGGGTAAGTGGACTGCACACAATCTACATATTTCAGTACTGCACTTTAGTGTCAAAGCCTGGCTCATTTTATGAATGCATAAGCAATGACTGGCTTCTAATCCTACTAAAACTTGACAACATGACAGGTTTTAAAACACTTATCTGTCAGCAAATACACGATGTTACCAAATGCTTCTCACACAATGGTTACCCAAATGCACACAGACTCACAATGTGATTCTAGACAAGCAACACTATCCCTAGGAGTTTACCAAAACTCATTCACTACTCTGGAAGGGGTAAGGGGACTGCACACAATCTACATATTTCAGTACTGCACTTTAGTGTCAAAGCCTGACTGATTTTATGAATGCATAAGCAATGACTGGCTTCTAATGCTACTAAAACGTGACAACATGACAGGTTTTAAAACAGTTATCTGTCAGCAAATACACGATGTTACCAAATGCTTCTCTCACAATGGTTACCCAAATGCACACAGACTCACAATGTGATTCTAGACAAACAACACTATCCCTAGGAGTTTACCAAAAGTCATTCACTACTCTGGAAGGCGCACATTCTACATATTTCAATACTGCACACTACTGTGAAAGCCGGACTCATTTTGCAATTGCATAAGCAATGACTGGCCTCTAATGCTACTCAAACTTGACAACAAAACAGATTTTAAAGCAGTAATCTGCAAGCAAATACATGATGTTACCAAATGCTTTTCTCACAATAATTGCCCAAATGCACACAGACGCACAGTGTGATTCTAGACAAGCAACACTATCCCTAGGAGTTTATTAAAACTCATTCACTACTCTGGAAGGGGTAAGGGGACTACACACAATCTACATATTTCAGTACTGCACTTTAGTGTCAAAGCCTGACTCATTTTATGAATGCATAAGCAATGACTGGTTTCTAATGCTACTAAAACTTGACAACATGACAGGTTTTAAAACAGTTATATGTCAGCAAATACACAATGTTACCAAATGCTTCTCTCACGATGGTTACCCAAATGCACACAGACTCATAGTGTGATTCTAGACAAGCAACACTATCCCTTGGACTTCACCAAAACAATTTCACTACTTTGGAAGGAGTAAGGGGACTGCACACAATCTACATATTTCAGTACTGCACTTTAGTGTCAAAGCCTGACTCATTTTATGAATGCATAAGCAATGACTGGCTTCTAATGCTACTAAAACTTGACAACATGACAGGTTTCAAAACAGTTATCTGTCAGCAAATACACGATGTTACCAAATGCTTCTCTCACAATGGTTACCCAAATGCACACAGACTCACAGTGTGATTCTAGACAAGCAACACTATCCCTAGGAGTTTACCAAAACTCATTCACTACTCTGGAAGGGGTAAGGGGACTGCACACAATCTACATATTTCAGTACTACACTTTAGTGTCAAAGCCTGACTCATTTTATGAATGCATAAGCAATGACTGGCTGCTAATGCTACTAAAACTTGACAACATGACAGGTTTTAAAACAGTTATCTGTCAGCAAATACACCATGTTACCAAATGCTTCTCTCACAATGGTTACCCAAATGCACACAGAGTCAAAGTGTGATTCTAGACAAGCAACACTATCCCTAGTAGTTTACCAAAACTCATTCACTACTATAGAAGGGGTAAGGGGACTGCACACAATCTACATATTTCAGTACTGTACTTTAGTGTCAAAGCCTGACTCATTTTATCAATGCATAAGCAAAGACTGGCATCTAATGCTACTAAAACTTGACAACATGACAGATTTTAAAACAGTTATCTGTCAGCAAATACACGATGTTACCAAATGCTTCTCTCACAATGGTTACCCAAATGCACACAGACTCACAGTGTGATTCTAGACAAGCAACACTATCCCTAGGAGTTTACCAAAACTCATTCACTACTCTGGAAGGGGTAAGGGGACTGCACACAATCTACATATTTCAGTACTGCACTTTATTGTCAAAGCCTGACTCATTTTATGAATGCATAAGCAATGACTGGTTTCTAATGCTACTAAAACTTGACAACATGACAGGTTTTAAAACAGTTATATGTCAGCAAATACACAATGTTACCAAATGCTTCTCTCACGATGGTTACCCAAATGCACACAGACTCATAGTGTGATTCTAGACAAGCAACACTATCCCTTGGACTTCACCAAAACAATTTCACTACTTTGGAAGGAGTAAGGGGACTGCACACAATCTACATATTTCAGTACTGCACTTTAGTGTCAAAGCCTGACTCATTTTATGAATGCATAAGCAATGACTGGCTTCTAATGCTACTAAAACTTGACAACATGACAGGTTTCAAAACAGTTATCTGTCAGCAAATACACGATGTTACCAAATGCTTCTCTCACAATGGTTACCCAAATGCACACAGACTCACAGTGTGATTCTAGACAAGCAACACTATCCCTAGGAGTTTACCAAAACTCATTCACTACTCTGGAAGGGGTAAGGGGACTGCACACAATCTACATATTTCAGTACTACACTTTAGTGTCAAAGCCTGACTCATTTTATGAATGCATAAGCAATGACTGGCTGCTAATGCTACTAAAACTTGACAACATGACAGGTTTTAAAACAGTTATCTGTCAGCAAATACACCATGTTACCAAATGCTTCTCTCACAATGGTTACCCAAATGCACACAGAGTCAAAGTGTGATTCTAGACAAGCAACACTATCCCTAGTAGTTTACCAAAACTCATTCACTACTATAGAAGGGGTAAGGGGACTGCACACAATCTACATATTTCAGTACTGTACTTTAGTGTCAAAGCCTGACTCATTTTATCAATGCATAAGCAAAGACTGGCATCTAATGCTACTAAAACTTGACAACATGACAGATTTTAAAACAGTTATCTGTCAGCAAATACACGATGTTACCAAATGCTTCTCTCACAATGGTTACCCAAATGCACACAGACTCACAGTGTGATTCTAGACAAGCAACACTATCCCTAGGAGTTTACCAAAAGTCATTCACTACTCTGGAAGGGGTAAGGTGACTGCACACATTCTACATATTTCAATACTGCACACTACTTTGAAAGCCTGACTCATTTTGCAATTGCATAAGCAATGACTGGCCTCTAATGCTACTCAAACTTGACAACAAAACAGATTTTAAAGCAGTAATCTGCAGGAAAATACATGATGTTACCAAATGCTTTTCTCACAATGATTGCCGAAATGCACACAGACTCACAGTGTGATTGTAGACAGCCAACTACTCCTTGAACAAAATACATTTACTAGTCTACAAGATGTAAGGTGACTGCACACATTGCATAAAATCTTGTACTACACATTAGTACCAAAATGTTTCTCTCAAAATGATTCCTAAATGCACACAGACTCACTGTGTGATTCTAGACAAACAACACTATCCCTTGCACTGTTCCAAAACGCATTTCTTAATCTAGAAGGAGTACTACATTTTGGTGTAGAAACGTGACTCATTTTGCAAATACATAAACAACGACTGGTTTCTAATTCTACCCCAAAAAAAACCAGCACAGTTATCTGTATGCAAACACATGAAAAACACAAATGCTTATCACAGAATGGTTTCTACATGCACACACTGACAATACGTTTGTAGACAAAAAAAAGTACTCAATGCACTTTAGCAGGAGAAATACATTAGTCTGAATAAAATCAAAATACACCACATACATCCCCTCACAATTAAATAACTCACCTTTCAAGTTGTTTTGTAGATTAAGAAGTATGTCAGTCACAAACCAGATTTTCTTCTACAGAATCTCTGCACTGTGCACCTGTCAGCAAAACCAAAGAATGGAAACATTTCCCTCTCATTTTGCACACATATACATGTAAACATCAAATCACATTCCTTCCCACATTAATTCAAAAGCTAACACACATTTCTATTGGTTAAACATTTCAACCCTTTCCAAATGACATAAATTTGAACCCTAGCCCCAATCTGCATTCTGCCTGTTACCATAGAAACCGGTCATGGAACACTTAACTGAGCACACACGTCACAAGTTCAGCACACAATGTTGCTAATCAAAACAGCAAGTGTGCTTGACTTTTCAACATATCAGCTTATCATATATAATGTTCCTTTCAATCAGTTGTTGTTAACCAATAAGAATCATGCGTTTAAAAAACAGAAACATGCAACCTAGTTTTCAGTGTAGAAGGTTGTCAAACAATCAATGATTTATTTTCTTTTTTCAAAACTGCATCTTAGCCACCATTTTAGAAAAATCATACTTTTCAAACTGCCATTTCATTTACAGAGACCATCTGAGTGCATCCAGACCTCCCTTCAAGATGCTTAGAGTGTGGATTGTGGGACACAGCTATATTTTCTGGAGCAAAAGGTATGCAGAAAACAAAGGCATTCACAAAGACCTAGGTTTGCCAAATGTAGACATTAAATGGATTGGACAGAGAGGGTTAAAGTGTCACCAATTGATGCCATTGGTAAAATCCTTTATGCATCTCCAACACCCTGACCTCATAATAGTGCACTGTGGTGGCAATGACCTAGGCACTTTGACTGGGGTAGGTCTGGAAATGCTTATGAAGGACACCTTAGCAGAATTGATTTAACTTTTTCCCAAAACTGCCTTTGTGTATTCTAACATATGCCAAAGGCAGAAATGGAACTGGTCCAATCATTTTTGTCCACAGATTGAGAAAGCTAGGGAACATGTGAATAAAACTGTTTCTGCTTTTCTCCTATAAAATAGAATGGGGTCCATTTACAATAACAGTCTGCGCTTTCATATGCAAGAGATGTATAGGAGAGATGGAGTACACTTTACTGATGAAGGAAACAGAGTCTTCCTCAACAACTTTAGACTCTGTATAGGTATTTACTTATAAGTACCAAAAAGTCTCAATTAACACAATGGCTCTTTTTAGAGCCACTCAAGAACAAAACACTTAAGCTTGATGTTTATCTCCCAAAAATGTCAGGATTTTTTCCTTGGGGTCGCGCACCCAACCCGTTAGGAACAGCGCACCCTACGCAAGAGAAATCGTGCACCCGATGCGTTAGGATGCGCGACTTCTAATTTTACCGTAAAAAATAAAAATAGCCCCTATCACTAATTTTTATTATCCCCGGGGACCACATCCCCTGGGGCTTATAAAAAACGTTGGGGACCACGGGGGGAGCCCCAACGCCCTCACGGTCCCAGCCGGCTCCCCGCGTCCTTCGGGAGCCGGCATTGCTTTTCCACATGGGGAGCTGCTGACATGCAGCTCCCCGTGTGGAAAAGCAATATGGTTTGGATTTTGAAAGAGAGAGCAGGTTTCCCTGCTCTCTCTTTCAAAATCCAAACGAAGTTTGCTATGGGAGGGTGGGAGACTCCCGCCCTCTCATAGCAAACAACAGTGTCCTGGGGGTGGGCACCCCAGGACACTGTAGGAGCCGGCCCTGGGGGGTGGTGGTACCCAGGGCCTTCGAGGCTCCAGGAGGGGGGCCACGCAGCCCCCCTCCCTCAATAAATAAAGCCACGGGGTGGTGGTCTCCGGGGCTTGGGGGGGCCGTTCAGCCCCCCCACCCTATTTATTTTCTAGCCCCGGGGGGTAGCGGTCCCCGGCGCTGGGGCCCCCCTGGGCCCCCATTAATTTTTCACACATTTGCCCCTGGGATTTGGCACCCCGGGGGCTAATTATTAAGGAAGCGCGAAAGACCATGATTCATTTTTTTACGGCCGGGTCCGCGCACACTGCGCTCATTTTGCCGTATAAAAAAAAAAAGGGCCCTGGGACCCCCTAAGCAACTCTAGAGGGTCAGAGTATTTCTACCGTGCCCCCTTTATATCTTTCACACACCTATTTCCCTTACTTCTTCAGCCTCGCTTCTACCGAGGCACAAAATGGCTGCCAACAGTTCCTGGTTTCGAATGTTGACAGACACTTGACAGCCAATTAGCATTCAGCGCGTGATCGGGAGGGTGCACGCACGGTTCGCAGAGGGTGCGCTCAGGGTGCGCATAGGATGCGCGGATCCTCCGAGGCCATAGATATATATGTACTTTAACTCTAATTTTCTCAGGAACTACTGAACGGATTTACACTATTTAAGCAAAAGGCACGAGTCTGAACTGAGGACTACCTTTTTGCTAAATTTGGTGTAATTCCGTTCAGCAGTTCCGGCTGTAGCTGCGTCTATAGGTCCTATGGGAAATTGCATGGGGAAAACGTGTTTTGGGACCCCCCTTTTTTCTCAGCCCCCGCTTGACGAATCACCCCGAAACTTTCAGGATAGGAGCAGAACGGAGCTGGCTAAAAGTTTGGAAAATTTCGCAAAGATTCATCAACCGGCGCCAGACTTATTTGTAATAGAATGTTGCAGATTTCCTATGGAAAATAGGTCCTAACTATAACTACCTACTGGCGACCGCCAGTAGGTAAAAATGTGAGCAAGGCTCTGAGGAGCCGAAACTTTATGGCCGTCGCTTTTGGTACTCAATGCACTTTAGCAGGAGAAATACATTAGTCTGAATAAAATCAAAATACACCACATACATCCCCTCACAATTAAATAACTCACCTTTCAAGTTGTTTTGTAGACTAAGAAGTATGTCAGTCACACACCAGATTTTCTTCTACAGAATCTCTGCACTGTGCACCTGTCAGCAAAACCAAAGAATGGCAACATTTCCCTCTCATTTTGCACACATATACATGTAAACATCAAATCACATTCCTTCCCACATTAATTCAAAAGCTAACACACATTTCTATTGGTTAAACATTTCAACCCTTTCCAAATGACATAAATTTGAACCCTACCCCCAATCTGCCTTCTGCCTGTTACCATAGAAACAGGTCATGGAACACTTAACTGAGCACACAGGTCACAAGTTCAGCACACAATGTTGCTAATCAAAACAGCAAGTGTGCTTGACTTTTCAACATATCAGCTTATCATATATAATGTTCCTTTCAATCAGTTGTTGTTAACCAATAAGAATCATGCATTTAAAAAACAGAAACATGCACCCTAGTTTTCAGTGTAGAAGGTTGTCAAACAATCAATGATTTATTTTCTTTCTTCAAAACTGCATCTTAGCCACCATTTTAGAAAAATCATACTTTTCAAACTGCCATTTCATTTACAGAGACCATCTGAGTGCATCCAGACCTCCCTTCAAGATGCTTAGAGTGTGGATTGTGGGACACAGCTATATTTTCTGGAGCAAAAGGTATGCAGAAAACAAAGGCATTCACAAAGACCTAGGTTTGCCAAATGTAGACATTAAATGGATTGGACAGAGAGGGTTAAAGTGGCACCAATTGATGCCATTGGTAAAATCCTTTATGCATCTCCAACACCCTGACCTCATAATAGTGCACTGTGGTGGCAATGACCTAGGCACTTTGACTGGGGTAGGTCTGGAAATGCTTATGAAGGACACCTTTGCAGAATTGATTTAACTTTTTCCCAAAACTGCCTTTGTGTATTCTAACATATGCCAAAGGCAGAAATGGAACTGGTCCAATCATTTTTGTCCACAGATTGAGAAAGCTAGGAAACATGTGAATAAAACTGTTTCTGCTTTTCTCCTATAAAATAGAATGGGGTCCATTTACAATAACAGTCTGCGCTTTCATATGCAAGAGATGTATAGGAGAGATGTAGTACACTTTACTGATGAAGGAAACAGAGTCTTCCTCAACAACTTTAGACTCTGTATAGGTATTTACTTATAAGTACCAAAAAGTCTCAATTAACACAATGGCTCTTTTTAGAGCCACTCAAGAACAAAACACTTAAGCTTGATGTTTATCTCCCAAAAATGTCAGGATTTTTTCCTTGGAGTCGCGCACCCAACGCGTTAGGAACAGCGCACCCTACACAAGAGAAATCGTGCACCCGATGCGTTAGGATGCGCGACTTCTAATTTTACCATAAAAAATAAAAATAGCCCCTATCACTAATTTTTATTATCCCCGGGGACCCCATCCCCCGGGGCTTATAAAAAACGTTTGGGCCCACGGGGGGAGCCCCAACGCCCTCACGGTCCCAGCCGGCTCCCCGCGTCCTTCGGGAGCCGGCATTGCTTTTCCACATGGGGAGCTGCTGACATGCAGCTTCCCGTGTGGAAAAGCAATATGGTTTGGTTTTTGAAAGAGAGAGCAGGTTTCCCTGCTCTCTCTTTCAAAATCCAAACGAAGTTTGCTATGGGAGGGTGGGAGACTCCCGCCCTCTCATAGCAAACAACAGTGTCCTGGGGTGGGCACCCCAGGACACTGTAGGAACCGGCCCTGGGGGGTGGCGGTACCCAGGGCCTTCGAGGCTCCAGGAGGGAGGCCACGCAGCCCCCCTCCCTTAATAAATAAAGCCACGGGGGGGTGGTCCCCGGGGCTTGGGGGGGCCGTTCAGCCCCCCCACTCCATTTATTTTCTAGCCCCGGGGGGTAGCGGTCCCCGGCGCTGGGGCCCCCCTGGGCCCCCCATTAATTTTTTACGCATTTGCCCCTGGGATTTGGCACCCCGGGGGCTAATTATTAAGGAAGCGCGAAAGACCATGATTCATTTTTTTACGGCCGGGTCCGCGCACACTGCGCTCATTTTGCCGTATAAAAAAAAAAGGGCCCTGGGACCCCCTAAGCAACTCTAGAGGGTCAGAGTATTTCTACCGTGCCCCCTTTATATCTTTCACACACTTATTTCCCTTACTTCTTCAGCCTCGCTTCTACCGAGGCACAAAATGGCTGCCAACAGTTCCTGGTTTCGAATGTTGACAGACACTTGACAGCCAATTAGCATTCTGCGCGTGATCAGGAGGGTGCGCACACGGTTCGCAGAGGGTGCGCTCAGGGTGCGCATAGGATGCGCGGATCCTCCGAGGCCATAGATATATATGTACTTTAACTCTAATTTTCTCAGGAACTACTGAACGGATTTACACTATTTAAGCAAAAGGCACGAGTCTGAACTGAGGACTACCTTTTTGCTAAATTTGGTGTAATTCCGTTCAGCAGTTCCGGCTGTAGCTGCGTCTCAAGGTCCTATGGGAAATTGCATGGGGAAAACGTGTTTTGGGACCCCCCTTTTTTCTCAGCCCCCGCTTGACGAATCACCCCGAAACTTTCAGGATAGGAGCAGACCGGAGCTGGCCAAAAGTTTGGAAAATTTTGCAAAGATTCTTCAACCGGCGCCAGACATATTTGTAATAGAATGTTGCGGATTTCCTATGGAAAATAGGTCCTAACTATAACTACCTACTGGCGACCGCCAGTAGGTAAAAATGTGAGCAAGGCTCTGAGGAGCCGAAACTTTATGGCCGTCGCTTTTGGTAAATAAATACTGATTGCACTTTACCTTGGTCCGTGTACCCTGCTTTTCGACGTCCGGAGGATTACCGAATTCAACAAGCACGGTAATCAAGATATATATATATATATATAACACAAACTATTAACAGATTAATTGTAAAATAACAAAATAATTACCAAATAAATAAATGATAAAACAATTCAAATTAAAAAAAGCCATCTACTAAAAATATGTATTTTTTAAAATATATACACACACACACACAAATATACATTAAAAAAACAGATAATAATAATAGATCTATTTAACAATATTAGAAAAGTGTTGGCGTCTGGGCATAATAGATATACTATCCCCACTCCAGTCTGTGCAGCAGTAGAAAAAGCTTTGGACATTGGAGGGGTTACATTTTCTATTCCCACTACAGTCTAAGCAACAGTAGGGAAACCATTACATTTTGGAGGGGTTACATTTTCTATTCCCATTTCAGTCAGCACAACAATAAGGAAAGTGTTGGATTTTGGAGGGGTAGGATTTATTATTCCCACTCCAGTCAGTGCAACAGTAGGGAAAGCATTGGGATTCAAAGTGTTTACATTTACTCTTCCCACAACAGTAAGGAAAGTGATTAACTTCAGAGAGGTTTGATTTACTATTCCCACTCCAGTCGAAGCAACAGTAGTGCATTGCGGGGACGCGAGTTATAGTTAGCTCAACTAACTATAACGACCGAATTTCTCTGGTTTTGTACGAGAGAAATGTTCAACTAACTATAACGCCCCTGTAACCTGTGGTTTTTTCAGTGAATTTGAGAGGTTTTTTAAAATGCTAATTTCTAACTATGCCTACAGAGGTAGGACATCTGCAGAAAGAGGAAGAAAGGTGCATAAAGAAGAAAGAAAAATGCAGAAAGAGGCAACAGAACTCCAGAAAGACAAAGAAAGGAGTAGAAAGAAGCAAGAGGTATGCAGAAAGAACCAACAAAGGAGCAGAAAGAGGACTTGTTGCAAAGTCATCCTGTGCCACCAACATTTTGCTGTGGTAACTGATTCTGACTAACCAGGCCTAGAGTCAGTGCTATGCTAAAAGACACTTAGAATACAGTGAAAACACCTACAAACACTAGGGTACACTATTGGTTGGGGTACACATGTGATTGGCATGACCTCCCCTTGTTGCAGGGATTCTGCTTATGCACAGAACTATGCGCAGGAAACCAGGACCTCAGAGAATTGTGGTGTACCAGAAACTCCCCTCAGAACTAAGAACCCCTATCCGACTAGCTTAGTGTCACATTCGATATCCGAGATTTGGCTCGGCGGTCCCAATGTATAGACAACCCAGAACAAGCGACTTAGATACTCTCAGGAGTGGTGGGAACCCAAAATACCCGTTGGTAGCTATATATCAGTCCACAACAGAATAACAAAGACACGGTGAAAGTTTAAAGAGTTTATTTTATAAACCTTGCGTCCTAAGATGCAGTACTTTGGCTAACACAAGCAGACAAATGGTTAGGATCAGCACCATCAGCATTGTTACAATACCATAGAAAATGAAAGGAGCAATCATAATAATAATGACCGTGGAACACAACCACCCTCCTTTCTCTAGCAACTAATAAGGTATTATTAGACTAATAGAAGGTCTCTTAGGCTTGCATGGGGGACCCCATACCTTATAGATCAGCTTAGTGGAATCACATCACAGAATCAGCTAGGCTCTTCCTGCTTCAGCTCTTCGTTTCAAATGTAATGGAAAACATGCTGCTCTGTAATATTAAAGGGCTCGTCTTTCAGGTATTGGCAGCTGTATGTATGTTATGTCTAAAAAGTGGTACGATCAACCTGAACACAACAACCTGCCCCGTCTAGTGACCCAGACTCGTTCCTTACACGGTGTACAGACCAAGGTCACTACTCGCTGTTAAGGATGTTAAACAACAGACGGTTCTCATGTGAAGCAAAGTCGAGTCAGCAGTACTCGAATGAATAACATGTAACAACAGTGTCGCGTGCAAAAGCAGCAGAAGCAGCAAGCTGGCTTTCTAACAGCCATCGAGGTTAAGCTAACTTAGCGTTGTACATAGGGCGTGGTTAACCCACACTACATCCCCCTTTGATCGGACTACTAACCACCAGGGGCGCACTTATCAAGAACGCAGAGTTCAAGTTAGAAAGAACGGAACCAAGGGCATGAACTATAAGTCCATATAAGGCAAGTGTAAGTACGAAAGAAAAAAAGAAAAAAGATGTCGTCAGGTGGAAAAAACCATGAAAAAAATGGGAAAAAACGACACCTCCCGACACATCAGGGGTCGTACATGACAAATAGTCAATCCATAAAAGTATAGGCACAATAAGTTGCAACAGCCTCCAAAAGGAAATCATTGGAGCGTTCCGCAAAAGTATCTGCCATCCAGTTCAACAGGGGAAAGGAACACACGTGTTCACTCACAATCGGAGCTTCCAGCACCACACGGGGACAACAGGAAGGTTCCTCGATATAACTTCGTTCCAGAAAGTCAATCACAGCCTCTTCGATGGCCCAATTACCAAGGACTCCATGTGCCGCACCCAAGGCCATAAACCCAACACCAGAACATTCAGACTCATGAGCCGTTAAGGGGCCCATCAGTTGACCAAAGTCCGGTACAGGTGACACCGAGGTTGAAAGGCACAAATCCAGAGCCCACTGGAAAGGACAATCCAGGCAGTGAAAGACGGGTTGTACACAAGTAAAGAACGGAAACCGGAAGGACAATCCATACACGACACTTAAAGTCGCCAGGGGCAACGTGCCATAGTATTCAAGCATCCGGTTGCGCAGATGAAACAGCTGGGGCATGTTGTCTCTGTACGCAAGTTGCGCAGCCATTGCGTAGAACGCAAACCAGCAAAAGTATTCCAGCAATAAGGGCAAGAAGCAAAGGAAGACCTCCGAAGACGCTGGAAAAAATAGAATGAAAAAATGCGGGAATCACACCAAAAATAGTCTGAAAGGAGGTCACGAGGCCGGAGCTCACTAGTTTAAATAAATGGAATATGCCGGTCGTAGACGAGGCATTAAAGATAGTCTGTATCAACGTTCCAAAATGGAAGGGGAGGTCAGTATTCAAAAGCGCCTGCACCTCCGTGCGGGTGTTTGTCACGTGAAGAAGAAAGGTTTCACCGGATGAAGTTAAAGCGACCTCCCTTTGAGACAAAAGAGCCCTTATTCTGCTCATTTGGTTGAACTCTGCGCTCAAGGTTGGAATCGAAGGCCAGATAGAAACATCGAGCCGGCCATGCGGGGGCGGGAAAAGGACATTATTACAGCAAACTACACGCTGCGAAACAGTGACTATGTACGGAAAACAGTCCAGCTAAAAAACTCCAGAATGTTTCCCTTTTCTTCCTGATAGAGGTGGGATTTCTTCCAGGGGGAGCATACATCTTTTCCAAGATAGTCCATTTCAGGTCGGTGTCCTTGTGATTCATGCTCAGCCAGTGGTTAACTAGAGGGGCGGATGTTTTACTAATGCGAATATTAGACCTATGTTCGCAAATTCGCAGTCTTATTTCCCGACTCGTTTCACCGAAGAAGAAGAAATCCCACCTCTATCAGGAAGAAAAGGGAAACATTCTGGATTTTTTATCTGGACTCTGTTTAGCATGGCCTAAATGAAATTATCTTATGGGAGAATGCCATCATATAATCGCTCTGACTGTGACCCAATCTTTCGCCTTTTATGATTATATATGAACCTATTCTCTCTCATGGAGGATGGACTTGGTCCATTCATTTATTCATCTACAAATTAAGTTTATTTTTGGTCTGACCCTGGACCTGTCGCACTATGTTAAAAAAAATCTCCATTCCTTTTTGTGGTGGCTTTCGTTAATTCTTATCTTTATTAATCCTTTGGGATTTATCTTCATCTCTTTGGATTCGTTGAGTATCCACCGTTCCCATTTCTATTTTGCAACCATCCCTATGCCCCTTAAGCCTAGGTTAGCTTTCGGTGCAATCGTAACAATTTGGATGATGTTTTCAATACTATGGTTACCAGGAGGGAGTATTGATGCCCATTTTGTAACTCTATTTCTTTTCTTGTCGTAGTCTTAGGCAGAGATAGCACCCCTTTATTATTTCCATTAGCCATTACGAAAGACTGCTATACCTATTTGGCTTAGCACTGATTGTGTAGCATCATTATTCTTTCATTCCATATTAATGATTCTAAGATGGCGCCATGTTTTTGAATAGCGTGTAGAGCTTTACTCACCCCATCCTCTTTCTATGTTTAGTCTCTTCCCTCCCACCCATGGCCTCATTGGTCGGTGGCCAATTGATGACAGGTATTAGAGAAGGGCGGGTTTCTATAAGCTTCTAGCGAAAGTTACTGCTACGCCGTTCCTTTGCCGTCCCTGCGATATCGACTTATGTGGGATCTGGACCTTGCATGAGGCAGTAAGTATTCTGTGTGAGTTCTGTATTTAGCAGACGTTAATTTGTTAACATCCACTTACGCAAACGTAGCCTCTATCCTTCTTGCCCATCTCCGCACTCTTTATTAACCAGTAGTTGCTCCACGGCAGCTTTTAATGAGTTGACGCTTGCCTACCTAAGCTGATTGGTGTGAATATAACTCCCGTTGTGCCCGCTTACGGTCTCTATCAGCGGCGGACTGTTTAAATACGGCGCCCTATACGTGGCAGTCCCGACCAGAATTTATAATTATTTTGTGTCCGTGTAATCTCCATACCGGTCTTAGAACTGCATGTAAAGGTATTGGATTGTGCTAGGCTGTCCCTAGTTAGCCCCAGGAGCTGCACCTAATTTATCCTTGCTTGTTCTTCTTTCTTTATAGAAACTCTGTGTATGCTTGCCAGCAACATTCCTGATATCGGATAGCTGGTTACCCATTTGCCAGTGCTAAATCTTGTATTTCTATGCGCCTAATCCCACAAGATCTCTATTGAAGCCTTCTTGGCTCGCGCCTAGAGGGAACCATCATTGATCCAAGTAGGTTGTTTATTAAGTATATATAGATCACTTTTGTCGTTTTTTTGCCATACTTAGTTAGGTCCTTGCAGAATATTATGTCCAAGGAGATACCGGCAGATTGTTAACCACATATAATATTAAGGATACTTATTGCCTTTCCTAGATTTCGGGTGCTCATGACTTGAGCATATACCTCACGTCCACCTTCCTACTATAAGAAAGGAATTTCCCTTATTGTTGAGCTTGACTGGACGCTCCCACGGGACACCGAACTGCGTTGTCATATAGGTTCGGCGGTTGGATATCCACCGCCTTCCAAGGACTTAGCTTTTAGTATGTATTATCATTGGTCGTTGTTTTTCTCATCTGACGGGCGTAATATCCTTTCTATGCACTTGAGAACCTACAATATTGGGTTCGGTGTTTTCTTTTTTAACCACCTTTGTTGTAACATGAATTTTGATAACACATCAGTCTTTCCTTTTCCTTTCTGCCTAACTCTATTCCTTCGACCTTGGTGGTTGGATTCACCGTTTCTTATCATGCTACACTTACACACTAGGGGTGATTTGCTCTTTATAGCTGCTGCTGGACCCGTTGGGCCATATTTATCGAGTTTTTGAATCATTAGCTATCTGTGAATAACTGGAATCGTTCTGGACTTAAAGATATTAATTTTGTCTTTGAAAATGTAATTATGTCAACATACTATATTATTTGCTTAATTTACTTTATTGTATTGTTTTATATATGTCTATTTGATTTTCTAGATCTTGTTTTTGCCCCCTATTATCCCTGGTCTACGCCCTGATGAAGGTGGGGCCCCCGTGTGGGTCCTATACCAAAACGCGCGTTGGCGCTTGATTTGATGACCTTCTCCCTTTCCGAGTACCATCTGGCCTCTTCTGGATGAGATACAACCAATTCATCCATTTGAATACCCAAGGATAATTTGCTCTCACCCCCAATTTGATTTGATGCAATGAATGTGGTTTCGATTGAGTGTATGTTTGGATGATTTTGAGTTTTATGTGGGGCATTAACCATGTTTTTGATTAATATATATTTATTGATGGGTTCTGATTGTTTGTATAAAATTTACATATGTACATTCTTGATATAAAAAACATTTGTATAAAATTGAAAATGAGTTCTTCAACAAAAAAGTAAAATAAATACAAATGTCTATGTTTATACCTATAATCTTTTTTGAGTGTTTTTCATTTTTATTGGTCCATTCCTTTCCAGTTCAGCCTTGTATTCTATCAGGTACCTATTTATTAGGCCCTAATACATACCTATTGAACCGGTCTTGGTTTCTCTTCTGAGTATTTTTGCTATTTACCCCGCATATACCGGTTCTTTATTGCTCTCTTGGGGTCCCCCTCTCCTATTGGTTTCCGACGTGAATAAGCCACGTGGCCGAATTTAACTCGGCAATAGAGAAAGGCAAAGGTTCTAATTTCTCAATGTGCAGTAATGAATAAGTGGCATCTTTCATAGACATAAACTGTTGCTTTGTAGTCAAATTAAAAGGGAGGAACAAAGAGGAAACATTCATGTAATCCCATGGAACTTTCCCTGCCTTTAACGTCTGCAAAGTCCATGCAAACTGCATAACAGAACGCAACTGATTCTGGCCATGGTATAATACAGACAAATCATCCTGCACAATATCTACGACAGGTGAAACAATATTATCTAAAGTGTAAATCCTAGAAGACAAGGTATTTATACTATTATCAATCACAGCCAACACTTTTTCCATATTGGCTTGGTCAATAGCACGTAATCTGGAGGCAGCTTCAATTTGCGACAATTTCCAAACTTCATTGTAAATAGCATATACCCATCTTCTGGACCTGCCTACTGCAGGACCTTTAATAAAATCATTCAAATCAATTTTATCGTCTAAACGTGACAAATGTAGTTTAACAGACGCCAGTGTGGAATGTTGCAGCCATGACTGGCATAACTTACCCACAGAGTAGGTAGTTACAGTGTGTGATGATTCAAAATGAGGATCTACCCTGACTTGAGTGTAGCCAGGTGTCAGTGCTAAAAATCGACGTTGACAAGAATCTGAACCAGTTTGCCAAACCAACCAACCCTCAGGATTTAATGCCGAAACATTAAAGGTGGAGTTGGAAATAAGGGACTGCAATTTAAGAAGGGAAAGATCTGTGTAATTACCCCAACCGGGATAAGCACCCAGATCCGGGATTGCGGGGGCATTCATCCTTTTAGACGTAGATAAGCCAAGGCAAGTCGTCTGAAAAATAGATGAATTTAAAAATAACATGTGGTTAGGGATAAGACAGGCACGATGCAAAGCTTCTGTCCCCTGAACCTGCCACGGTTTAGTACCCTAAACCGATTTAAGATCGACAGTAGTTTTCCATAGCTCGTAGCCTCCGACTGCCAATTCGTCCATAAAGGACTTGGAATATAATAATTTGGTATGTGTCAACCGTACCTTCGAGGCGGTTTCAGGCGCCATCTTAAAATAAAAGGAGGCCGGCTTAGACACACTGAAATCCGAAAAGTAAGTGAACTTGTTCACTAACGTTGCAGAACTGCCCTGATGAGGGGTCGGACAATGTTCCCATTGTGTGTAATTAACAAAATTCCGAAATGTATTTGCTCTGTGTAGGAAATGTGTGCCATAATGTTGATAACAAAATTGTTCACCATAATTAGCAGAATTTAAATATAAATCCTCAGCATCAAATGCAGCATAATATTTTAGATCAGAAAACAGTGCTTCTATTGCGTGTACATCCCAATCATCAGATCTAATATTCTGTTTAACGACATCACCCATAGAAACACGAAATACATTAGGCACATTAATCACTTCTGTAGGTCCATGAATTTGAAATTTAACAGCATCCCAAGCAATCCCATCACGCACAGGCCAGGCAGTAATGTTCACAAAAGTCTGGTCCCTTTTCATAATGTGTGATGAGGAATGGGGGGCCAAAGTTCCAGCAATGGATTCAATCGAAGATCGCTCATTCAGGTAGTGTCCATTTATAATTTTAAAAAAACACTACCACAAAGCCAATTGTCATGAACAAAAAAACACAGATTAGCACCAGCCAGATGTAAGTCCATGGTGCCACTAAAAAATGTCTCTTGAACCAGGCAAAAAATATAGCAACTTTGGATGGGGCAGTGGAAGTCATTGATTCAGTGTCAAAGGAAGAACGGGACTGGTCAATCGCTGTTGAATGTAAAAGAGGCAATGGAACACTTGCAGGATAAGCATACTCAGGATCATCAGGCAAACCACCATCAACGGGCGGTATAAGAGGGGAAGCAACAGCTTGCATCTCAACTGCAACCTCAGGCATGATGGTCGAGGGCGGCAGCACAACAGAATTTCGCAGAATGGAAGGGCAAGAAACTGAAGGTGTCATACTATGAAGTATCGGCCACTCGCTGTAGCTTGACATTGTCAATCGAGATGTACCTGTTTTCCTTGCGACCAGGAAGTGGTGGTAAAATGACTGTACGGGTACCCTGGACTCTAAGCACCGGGACTGGTGCACGATAAGAGGGGCCAAACTCTTTCTTGTTCTCCACCTTCTCACGGACCAGATCACCAACTCGAGGTAGCCAGCCGACTACCGGAATCTGGAGCTCAGCTTCGCATGTAGAGGGTACGTGTTCCTTCGCCAGAATGTCTCTTGCTTCTTGTAGATTCTGTAATACAGCACAGTGATCATCTAGGTCAAAAGGCGCGGCAGCCGCCGCTATGTCTAGACCCTCAAGGTCTGGAACAAACATTCGTATTCCAAAGAGCATCATGTATGGGGTCCGCCCACCCAGAGACCTTCTAGGGAGCTTATTAAGTGCACGTTGCACGTCATACAAGTGGGTCAGCCAGCTTCGGCCTGTACCTAACACCCTTGCTGTCAAAGACTGCTTTAGGTCACGGTTCATTCGCTCCACAACACTATTGCCCTCAGGCCGGTATGGAGATGAAAATTTGACTTGGACCCCCAAACTTCTCATGGCTTCTTTGTAAGCCCTAGAGGCAAACGCAGGGCCCTGATCAGAATGAAGGGTACCACATGCAAAACTCCCAATAAAGACATGCAAATCCTTGATGACCGTCCGGGCATCAGTACTCCTTTGCGGCCATACCCACAGAAAACGTGTGCACGAATCCACTGCAACCAAGATGTACTTGTACGCAGTTTCAGAGGAAAAAGGACCGCAGTGATCTAAATAAACACACGCAAGTGGTTGATTAGATATAAACAGCTGCGTTTGTGGCGGACGCGCGACAGTGGAAGGTTTCATCTGCTGGCAAATGTCACATAAAAGGACATAAGCTCGCGCTTGTTTGTACAAACCGTACCACCAGTAACGCTGCTGTAAAAGAGATACAGTCGCCGAAACGCCGGCGTGCGCTGACGCAACACCTTCGTGGGCAGCTGTAATCAGAGATGGTCTGCAGTCCGCGTTGGGAATCAATCTGTCACCAAAGTCGTTAATCCTCACTAACGGGACGTTATCAGGACTTAAACGATAATGGTAGCGGGAAGGGAATCCTTTCGGAAAGCCCGTCCCTGTTTCGGACGCAGCAATAGCTGCCAAGATGTCATCATCAATCCTAGTTTTGGATCTTGTAACTGCTGCTACTAAATATGTCGCCACTGCGGGTTTTGCTGCCTCGTCAGCCAAACTGTGACAGCATGGACACCAACACGCTGGTGACCAAGAGTGTGAACTACATTCACGAGGGGCAGGCCTTCTTCAAGTTCTGCCACTCGAACCCAAAGCATCTTGTGCTTAACTGTGCTACCTTTCGAATCATGAAAGTCATTCTGACTCCAAAAGTGTAAATTCTCGTTGTATGACTGAACACAATAAAACGAGTCACTCACTATAAGAGTGGTGACCCGAGCATCAGCAAGCTCCAGTGCAAGCACCAGAGCTCTCAGCTCTGCCAACTGCGCGGTACAATCACCCAATGACTGCGTATGCACGACATCAGACTGGAACTCAGTGTTCACGAAAGTACCTACTACAATTGCGCAGGCCGCTGAATAGGCGTGCTTTGATCCAGTTGCGGGTTGCGCAAACCCATCAGTGTATATGACACAATGGTACTCCTCGAGCGGGAGCAAAGACAGAGGAGCAGGATGAACAAATTCATACTCCAAGAACTCCTGTGTCTGTAATGCCGCGTCAAAGATATATGTGACGTCAGACGAAGTCAAGGATGTTGCCCATTGTATCCACCTTGGATGCAAAGCCTTAGAATTTGGTACACTGGCTTTAGTAACCGCCTCAAGGGCTGGGTACGGTGTCACCACCAGCATGTGCTTTCCCTGTGATAGCGCTCGCTCTTTCAAGATCGCCATCTGAACCGCTGTCAGCACTTTCTCGACAGCGGAAAAGCGCAGCTCAGCCGAAGTGTACAGATGAGATTTGTAAGCAATGGGGACTGTGTTGCCCTCATTGGACGTCAAGTAAGTGAAACCCACCGCACCCGGTACGATTCTAATGACCAGGTTAGTGTGGTTATCACGAGTTCGCAAAAACTTTGAAGCTAGAAGATCAGACTGCAATGCTTGCAAAGCAGCTGAATGCTCAGGCAGCCAACAAGATTTGGTATAAGTAGGTTGTACCAAGGCATAAAGCGGCTTGATACGCTGGGCATAATCAGGAATGTAGGTACGACCGAAATTCAGAAAACCCAGCAAAGATTGTAATTTCTTCAGTGTCAAAGGAGTACTGAGGCGTGCGCATTTCTCAAGGAACTGCGGAGCCAAGCCTCGACCCTCATTATTGAGTTCGTACCCCAAAAACAACACTGTGAACTCGGCAATGTGGGACTTGGCAAAGTTGAACATGTAACCATAGTCAGCAAACATAGTTATTATGTTATCCACACAAGCAAGGTGTGGAAGCAACTCATCGTCCGTGAGGTAGATATCATCTACATACGAATATGCTTCCGGGTCAATCATCTCCAAGAGTGAGACCACACGAGCAGCAAAGACCCCAGGGCTGTTTTTATAGCCCATTGGGAGCCTCTTGAACCATTTTTGTTTGCCACCCGAGGTAAACGCTGTCCACTCATAGCTATGAGGAGACAGGTTGTGGCTAAAAAAGCCATTGGAGATGTCAAGCGTAGTTTTAAAACGTTTTCTCACAAGACTATCGACGAGAGCCGAACTGTGTGTATTCTGTACAGCACATGTCCGGCAGTGCGAATTTAAGTGCCGGTAATCCAAAACTAGGCGGTACGATCCGTCAGGCTTTGTCACAGTAAATAAAGGATTATTCATGGGTGACACACATGTTTCAATCACTCCCTGATATTCCAATTGTTCAAGGATAGACGCGACGTGAGACCTAGCCTCGCGACGCATGGGGTACTGGGGTTGTGGCTGGGGCTCTGACCGCAACGGAATCTTATGATTGGGAGAAAATTTGTCCCAACCAACCTGAGTACGGTACAATGCAGGCGCAAGCACCTGCGCCCACTCCCCGGCTAACCTGTTAGAATGTTCCAACGGCACAGTGTGCCCAAAGGAAGGGAGGATTACCACCTCCCCTCTAGGAGCCTCCAACACGAAAGCCGGGGGCCAATCCGCCTCCGCCAAAAGTATATCATAGGTGGAGGTTAGTTGATCCCAAAACACCACTTTAATTTTACGCTGTACGTCACCTTCAATTAAAAGGGTAATTTTAAACATTCTTTCAGGGGGAGCTACGCGAGTATCAGCAGTTTCAACACTTACAAATGTATCAGTTGCTTTCGCCGCCAGAAACGGTCGCAGCGCTTGTCGCACTATTGTAACTTCCGCCGCGCTGTCTAGCAGCGTTAGTGCCCATGTCTGGTTCAGAAGCTGTGTCCGTACCATCTGAGGCATATCTCACAGTCAGTGCAGCAACTTTCTTCTTTTGAAACGGTGGTCTTTGACGTGCAGACTCGTCTTGTTTGCCTTTACCGTCAGTCTGACGGGGCTGCTCACGACCTTGAGCACCCTTTCCCTTTCCACGATCTCCGCCACCGGATTGATAAGCCGATGTTTCCTGTGAAGAACGAGGAGAGCGTTGTTCAGGAACCTGAAATCTATCAGGTGACAATGTTAGAACGATCGCGCAAATCATAAGTGCGTTCACTCTGTGTCTGCACCGGTGATGCAGAACGAGACCTCCGTTTCTCTTGCTGCTTCCCCTGTTTCTTAGCTCGCCAACTTTGTTTTGGAAAGTTGGGCTTTTCGTCTTTTGTGGACGAACTCACTTTAGGCTGCTGTACTGCAGTCGGAATGACTACGGCGGGTTTCACACCCAAGGCGCTACGACCCACCATTCTGTAGGCTTTCGCTATAACTTTAGCGAACTCCTTTGGCCTGTCGCCAGGATCCACAAGTGCCATCATATTGCACACCTGGAATTGCATGGCATCTCCTTTGAGGTTGCCCATAACCATGGAACTAACCACATCGAAGCTATCGAAGAGCCTCAATCCCAACTCAATCGCTGCCTCGGCACCATGATTGTCTTGGACCTTCTTGATGACCGAGGGCAGTACAGACATAGACGGAGTGCTGTAACACTTCGCATAGGTCGCAGCAAAGACCTTGCCCCAATTGTCACAGTCGACAATATCCGGGACCAGGTCCTTAGGTAATAATGTTATAGTGAGTATCCTGTGTTTATCCACAGGAGAAGTATTGGGAAAAACGGCTTCAAATTGATCAAATTTTTCAGCAAGCCAGTAAGGGAATTCATCCCTCTGCTGGGGGCGCTTGCCGACAACCGAATTAACCATTACTGGACTAATGACCGTCGCATGATGGTCAGTCGTGTGTCCCGCAACCGCAGGCGCCCCCACCTGCACATTGCGAGAAACGTACTGCACTAACGCCCTATGGACCGTAATCAGGGCAGTGTGTAGCACTCTTAACTCCGCCACCGCCACAGTCATGTAGCGGGGATGGGGAGCATAACCGGCTAGCACCGGCCATGTGGCCCCTGCAATTGACAACGGGCCCATTCTCGCCGGCGCTACCACATGGGGGAGGGCGCCATTAAACCAAATAGTATGCTGCCAGGCACTAAGGGGAATTTCAAGTGTCCGATAAGGGGCATAGACAGCAGGCATCGCGGTGTGAGTATAATCGTGGAACAAATTGTCATTTGCATCCACTTTGTCAAACGTCACCCAAGAGTAAAACAACTCACAGTAAAACAAGCCATCATCCGGGACCCCATAGACCCTCAAATGTGCGGTCTGGGGAACCCTACTATGCGCGGCAACGTTGACCGCCATCGGGACACTTGAAAGAACAACGAAAAGCTATACTGTAGCACTGGGGTTCAGGAAAAGAAAACCTTTTTAATTATCAAGCTTGAAAGAACCTTTAGTCGAAACCTAGGTAGATTAAGCCGTCAGTCAAGTTATCCGGAAACTAGAGTGAGGGCGTTGTGGAGTAATAAAAGCACTACTAAGGCATTTCAGATCAAAAGACCAAACGTTAGGTGCGCCATGTTGCAGGGATTCTGCTCATGCACAGAACTATGCGCAGGAAACCAGGACCTCAGAGAATTGTGGTGTGCCAGAAACTCCCCTCAGAACTAAGAACCCCTATCCGACTAGCTTAGTGTCACATTCGATATCCGAGATTTGGCTCGGCGGTCCCAATGTATAGACAACCCAGAACAAGCGACTTAGATACTCTCAGGAGTGGTGGGAATCCAAAATACCCGTTGGTAGCTATATATCAGTCCACAACAGAATAACAAAGACACGGTAAAACTTTAAAGAGTTTATTTTATAAACCTCGCGTCCTAAGATGCAGTACTTTGGCTAACACAAGCAGACAAATGGTTAGGATCAGCACCATCAGCATTGTTACAATACCATAGAAAATGAAAGGAGCAATCATAATAATAATGACCGTGGAACACAACCACCCTCCTTTCTCTAGCAACTAATAAGGTATTATTAGACTAATAGAAGGTCTCTTAGGCTTGCATGGGGGACCCCATACCTTATAGATCAGCTTAGTGGAATCACATCACAGAATCAGCTAGGCTCTTCCTGCTTCAGCTCTTCGTTTCGAATGTAATGGAAAACATGCTGCTCTGTAATATTAAAGGGCTCGTCTTTCAGGTATTGGCAGCTGTGTGTATGTTATGTCTAAAAAGTGGTACGATCAACCTGAACACAACAACCTGCCCCGTCTAGTGACCCAGACTCATTCCTTACACGGTGTACAGACCAAGGTCACTACTCGCTGTTAAGGATGTTAAACAACAGACGGTTCTCATGTGAAGCAAAGTTGAGTCAGCAGTACTCGAATGAATAACATGTAACAACAGTGTCGCGTGCAAAAGCAGCAGAAGCAGCAAGCTGGCTTTCTAACAGCCATCGAGGTTATGCTAACTTAGCGTTGTACATAGGGCGTGGTTAACCCACACTACACCCTGTAAGGCCCTAATATATAATTGGGAAGGGGGATTAAAACTACCTTTAAGTCAGCAGTGCAGAAGCATGCTTCTTTAAAGAGTAGTCGTTTTTGCAGAGTGGTAGAGAAACGGTGCTCGGCCTCTGACCAGCGCTCAGGAATTCTGTTGCGTAGGACTTACAGGAGGTACCAAGAGGGCTTCTAGGCCCCCAAAGTCTCACAGGAGTTAAGTAGACTTCATCTCCCATCCCATAGTCTGCCAGGAGGTGCGTTTGCAGAGTGGTGGAGGAAGGGGGCATGGCCTCCGAAGACGTCTTTGCAATCCTACTGCGTGGGACTTACTGGAGGTATCAAGAAGAGTACTTGGCCCCCAAGGACATCCTTGGGGTCCAACTACCCCTCCTATTACCTCCAGTAAGTACCACACAGCAGGATTGCTAAGTTCTCATAAAGGGCCACGCCTCCTTTGCCCACCACTATGCAAACACATTCCCTGGCATGCTCTTCGATGGGGATTGAAGTGCCCTTCACTGCTGTGGGTCCTTAGGGGCCAACTGGCCTACCTCTTACTTCAAGTAAGCCCCAAACAATGGGCTTGCTAAGAGGTGGTCACAGGCCACGCCCCATTTCTCCACCATTCTGCAAACACGTCTCCTAGTACACTCTTGGTTGGGGGATGAAGTCCCCTTTCCTCATGAGGATCCCTGGGGGCCAACTAGCCCACCAGGTACCTCCAGTAAGCGCCACACAGCTGGGTTGCTGAGATTGTTCTGAGGCCACGTCCCCTTTTTACACCACTCTGCAAACGTGGCTCCTGGCGCACTGCTGCTCGGGGGATAAAGTCCAGTGGTGCACTGAGGTCCTCAGGACTCAAGTGGACCTCATCACCCCACCAGCAGTGCGCCAAGAGGCACGTTTGCAAAGTGGTGTAAAAAGGAGCATGTTCTCGGACCACCTCTCTGCAATCCAGTCCCCCAGGGACTCTAAGTTTTCAAGGTGACTTAATTCCCCAACATAGAACGCGCAAGGGGGTGTGTTTGCAGAGTGGTGCAGGAGGGGCAGGGCCTCCGGCGAGATGCCCGCTTTAAAAAAAATTATTGTTAGAAGGGGGCTGTGTGGCCCCCCTCCTTTTAATATTTTTTTGGGCCAAGGGGAACCCATCCCCCAGTGCCGGCCACATTTAAAAAAAAAAAAAAAACAGGAAGGGGGCCACGTGGCCCCCCTCTAGAAGCCGATTTCAGTCCCGGGGACCCAATCCCCCAGGGCATGGCCTCCTTTTTTTTAAGTAATGAGGGTGGGGGGCATGTCCCTCCCTTCCCTGGGCCACTTTTGGCCCCGGGGGCCCCATGCCCCGGGCCTGGCCTTCTGTTTTTTTTCTTTCATAAACAAATACTTAAAAAGGAGGGGGCCGAATGACCCCCTTCCAGGCCGGCCTCATGTTGGAGACTGTGGATGGAGCCCCAATACCCCCACAGTCCCTGCCGACTACCCACCTCCTGCGGGAGCTTGCATTGCTTTTGGGCAAGGGGAGCTGCTGACATGAAGCTCCCCTTGTCCAAAAGCATTCTGCTTTGCTTTTTGGAAGCGAGAGCAGGTTTCCTGCTCTCGCGTCCAAAAGCAAAGCAGAGTTTGCCATGGCAGGCTGGGAGCCTGCCATAGCAAACAGCAATGTCCTGGGGGTGGACACTCTGGGAGGTGGGCGGCCTGGGGGTGGCGGTCCCAAGGGCCATCAAGGGCTCCTGGAGGGGGGCCGCGGGTCCCCCTCCCTTCATTTGCATAGCCCCGGGGAGATGGTGGTCCCCGGGGCCGGGGATCCGTAATGGACCCCCATATTAGCATACTCAATGCCCTGGGGAGGGGGTGGTCCCCAGGGCAGTGTGGGCGGCTCAAGCCCCCCTACAATAATTATTTATCAAAGCCCCAGGGAGGTGGCAGTCCCCAGTTCTTGGGGGCCCGTGAGGCCCCCTGCCCTTATTTAAATAAAGCCCCGGGGAGGTGGCGGTCCCCGCGGCAGCGTGAGGGGGCCCACGAGGCACGACCCTTATATGAACAAAGCCCCAGGGAGGTGGCGGTCCCCAGTGATAATGGGGGGGCCGCAGGCCCCCGCTTTATAATCAAACATTGCCCCCATGACCTGGCCCACCTGGGGGCTTAAGAATAACAAAGCATGGAAGCCCGTGCTTCGTTTTCTTTGTTTTCTCAGCCGGATTTGCGCACTCAACGTGAATTCGGCCAATCTCCTTTTTTTTTAAATGCTTTTTATTTTGCCCTGATGGTCTTGTGGGACCCCCTGAGTAGGCCTAGGGGGTCAGGGTATTTCTAACCTGCGCCCTTTTCTTGTTTTTCATCTTTTTTTCACCCTTTTTCTTGTGACTCGGTTACAGAGTCACAAGATGGCTGCCAACACTTCCTGGTTTGGAGTGTTGGGAGCCAATCAGAGTGAAGCTCATGCCCAGGTGGGTTCGGGAATCCTCCTCGGTGCTAAGATATTGATATTTTTATTTCTTGAATTTCTCTGTAACTACTGAATGGATTTACACCGTTTTGAAAAAAGGTTGCTTTCTGAACCAAGAGCTACCTTCTTGCCAAATTTGTTGTAATTTCGTTCAGCAGTTAGGGCTATAGCCTGTTCCAAACTTTCCTATGGAAATTAACAGGGAGAAACCGCGTTTTGGGTTCCCCCTTTTTTCTTAGGTCCCGTTTAACAAATCACCCCCAAACTTTCAAGACAGGAGCTGACCGGTGCGGGCCATTAGTTTTGAACATTTTGTGAAGATTTGTCAACCGGCGTCAAAGATATTGGCAAAAGAAAACCTCCAGTAGGCAATATATATATATATTGCCTACTGGCGGTCGCCAGTAGGTAGTTATAGTTAGGACCAAGTTTCCATAGGAAGAACATTTTTTGTTTTACTTATAACTTTGGCGTCGTTTGATGAATCTTCATGACATTTTCCACATCTAACTCTTTGTCCATATCAGCTCCTATGTGGGAAGTGTGGGGGTGATTCGTCAAGGGGGGCCAAGAAAAAAGGGGGTCCCTAATCGTGTTTTCTCCAAGTTAATTTCCATAGGAAACTTTAGACAAGGCTACAGGTTGACCTGGTGAACGGAATTACCCCGAATTTGGCAGGGAGAAGGGTCTTGGCCTAGAAAGCACGCTTTTGTTTATTTGGTGTAAATCCGTTCTGTAGTTTGAGAAATATCGAAATTTACAGAGATCGATATTTGGGAATTCTGCCATCTGATTGACTGAGGCGTTACGTGCACGAGCTTGCTGCTTATTGGTTGTGAGCCCTGCGAGCGGTTGCAACTAGAAAGTGTTGGCCGTCATTTTGTGATTCCGTTGAAGCGAGTAAGGGGAAAAAAGGGCAAAGAAAGTGGGAAAGAGGAGGGTAGGAGCACTGTAACCTCTGTGGGGTGTTTAGGGTGTGCTATAGACGGGGTGTGAAGCAATGTATTCACCCCTAGCGGTGTGAAAGTGCTGGGCTATGGAAATAAGTGAGGTATTGCCTATAGACTCTGATGCTGCTAAGGTGAGCTGGGGCGGGAGTCGGGGATTAAAGTGTGAGCCCAAATTGTGTGTCTTATGCTGTGAAGTCATGTGCCGTGGCCGCTGCACTACACCTGTGGAAGTAGTGTCAGCATGTGTTTATACCTACTAGGACGAAGTACTGACCCGTAGTGGTCTCAAAGTCCTGGGGTACGGAAATTATGTGAGGTATTGTGTACAGTCTCATGGTGCTAGGCTGAGCTGCTGCCGGACTCGGGGATGAAAGCGTGAGTCCAAACAGTGTGTCATATGCTGTGAAGTCATGTGCTCTGGCCGCTGTGCCACATCTGTCCAAGTAGTGTCAGTATGTAGTTATACCTATTCAGAGGAACTTTTGTTTCGAACATTGTAACTTGTGTATGGTGCTTAGGGGGTGTTATACAGGGAATGCGAAGGTAAATTCGCGCGTATCAAATCAATTCGGTATTTGTAAAGTGCAAACTACTCACTCCTATGGGTCTGATGGCGCTGGGGGCGTAAGCTGAGCTGCTGACGGACTTGGGGTAAAGCCGTTGAACTACTGATCCTTACTGGTCTGAAATTGCTTGGTATGGAAATTAAGTGAGGTATTGCCTAGAGTGTCATGCTGCTAAATTGAGCTGCTGCTGGACTCGGTTATGAATCCATGAGCCTGTGTTTGCTATGCTTTGAAGTCATGTGCTCTGGGCGCTGTGCCACACTTGTCCAACTTGTATATGGTGCTTAGGTGGTGTTGTACAGGGAGTGCGAAGGTAAATCAATACGGTATTTGTAAAGCGCAAAGTACTCACCCCTATCGGGGAGTCGAGGTGACGATCAAAGAGAGAGCTCTGTGCTGCAAAGTCAGATGGTCTGGCCGCTGCATCACAGCTGTGTGGAGAATACATTTTGGCGAGGGTCCGAGAGTTGCCGTTACCTGGCCCTAAAATAGCGGGCCTAAGTTGTCAGTTATAGGGTGGCTCTAAAAAGAGCCCTTGTGTTGATTAGGTGGAGCTACATATAAGTGCGGATGCACAGCTTCAAGTTATTCAGGAAAACTCAATTTCCGTGATCTGTGACGTGTACTCCATCACTTCTGTAGATATCAGCCATATCAAAACGTATGTTGTTGTTGTAGATGGACCCCATTTTGTGGTCTCTGAGGTATGCAGACACAGCTTTGTTGAGTTTCTTCCTAGATTTTTCAATCTGAGGACAAAATTGTTTTGACCATTTCCACTTCTGTCTTTGGCATAAATTGGAATATACACAGACAGTTTGAGGGAAAAGTAACATCAGTTGTCCAAAAGTGTCCTTCATAAGCATTTCCAAACCTACCCCAGTCAATGTGCCTAGGTCGTTTCCACCACAGTGCATAATCATGAGGTCAGGGTGTTGGAGATGCAAACAGGTTTTAACCAAAGGCAACAATTGGTGCCACTTCAATCCTCTCTGTGCAAACCATTTAATGCCCACATTTTGTAAACCTAGGTCTAAGTCAATACGTCTCTGTTCTGCATACCTCTTGCACCAGAAAATATAGCTATGTCCTACGATCCACACTAGCATTTTGAAGGTATGGCTGGAAGGTATGGAAAGATGTCTGTAGCTCATACAGTTCCTTGGTAGAATAAGAGATATGTTTAAAGATGGGGAACTACTTTTTATTGCCATACAAAACGATACGTGATTGGGAGATAAAAAACATTCTTTTTTAAAAGTAGGGTGCACATTTGTTTTGTGAAAAAGCATCTTTGTGATTGGTTAAGAAAAAGCAGTTTCAACGTGGAGTGCATATCATAGGATAAATGTTGTCAACTCAACCACACCTGCTACTTGCATTTGGAAGGCACCGTTCGAACTTAAAATAATCGTGAACTTTTAACCTGCACGTGACGTTAAATGTTGCTAAAAAATATGGTTAAGTTTAAAAAGATTGATGAACTTTTAACCTGCACGTGTTGTAGAATGTTCTAGAAAGTGTGTTGATAGAATACGTTGCACTTCTGACCTCTATGTGTTGTTGAATATTTAAATAAATATTTTAAAAAACTGTTATGGAAAATTAAAAAGAAACCAAGAGAGAGAAGGTTTGAAACCTAAAGGAATCAAGGAACTATTCTAATTTGTTCTTTACATGTATTTATGTGTGGAACAACAACATTATAGACAGAACAGCACCAGGAAGAGGAAGAAGCAGGGAGTGGGGGGACGGGGGAGATGGGCAGAATGGCAGACATGCACAATTAAGTATAGCACAAGTATAGACAAACAATGGCCAAAATGAAACACACCAATAAGGAGCACAAGTCACACAACTCGTCAACATCACACCAGTGAACGAGCATAGAAGTGAAAACCACTCTGCATTCATAGAGGATGTGTACAAAGGCGGGTCATTGGTGTTGTGGGATGTCTGCGACCGTGCTCATCATGGATGAGATGCCCAGTACGTGGAACATGGGCGAGTTCACTGTCTGTTACATTGCAAACAGCTGCTCCTCCCTCAAGCTCCCACACTTTTGTACGGTGCGCTGTTGTATCTCGTGCACTCATACGGCACACCATTGTAATGCCCATTTGCGCATGTGCTGCTGCATTCCAACTACACCATCACAGTGCCGTTTGGAGGTGGTGCATGCCACTTTACAACATTGACTGCTGCGGCCCTTGTGGCAGGACACACCAGAACACAGAGACACACTTACCACACTTCCTGTACACGGAGATGTCCGAGAGACCCCGTTCCCATTGTCAAATAGGCACACCCCTGCGCTGACCTGTTTACTCTGGACCAGCACACGCCAGAGTGCATGCTGGAGGATGCGTGCATAGCTACATGAACAGGCTCACTGCCAACGCTGAGGTGATAGCACACTGTGATGTTGCAGGGCTGGTGCCTATCATGCTAACTCAATGACCAGAGGGACACACTTGCTCAGATGTGGGTTTGGGGGGCGTTGGCGGTCCCTGAGTTGTTCCGAAGAGTCTTGTGGCCCTCATGGGTATCCCTGTATCATGATCATTTATTCTATGGCACCTGTGGGTGTTCTATTGTGGCTCTTGGCTGTGTTCTCTTTCATGGTGCAGGTAGTCGTCCTGCTTAACACCATCAGAAAGCAGGTGTAAAATCCCTGGTGCAAACGTGGCTTATCGCTGGAATTTGTTTCGCATTGCAGTTGGTGTGAAAGTTGTGATGTGATTTTTTGCGTGTGCAGGACAATATACGAACTGGGCAGTGTATTTCGTCAAGATCCAGCACCTGACGCCCGATTCCCAATCAATATAAATACAATGAGGTTTCGTAAATTATGTTGTGTGTACAATGTGAGTGCAGCCACTACATCAGTGCAATTCAATACAGGATTTTAGTATTTAGAATAAATCGCAAAGGTGCATCTCGTGTCTTTTTGCACGGGAACGGCTAGTCTGCATTTTATTATCAGCACTTTAGTGGAAGTAAAGTTGAGATAAAGCTAACACACTATTCAGAAGTTAGTGGAAACTGCAGACATCACCAGTATTCCAGCGATAAGTCCTCCAAAATTTAAGACCATGGTGGACTTCATCAAATAACAGTAATAAGAACAAGAAAGAGTTACACAGCAGTTAAGAAAACAACGAGAAACATTATAAAAAAAAAATTCCAAACTTTATTTTTTTATTAACATTTATCAACGATAAAGTAATAAACAAAATGTATCAAAAAATACAAAGTAACAAGGTGGAACACTGCTGTGGGGACTATGGATGTGGATGACAGAGCCTGGAAAATAAAGCACAAAATAAGGACGTGTGTAATGCGCATATCAAAGGAGAGAGACATAGAGAAAAAGAGAAGGAAAAGAAAAGCCAGAGAGAAAAAGAGAGGGAAGGAAAGAAAGGGAGTGAGAAAGGGAGAAGGAAGAGAGAGAGTTAGAGAGATAGAAGGAAAAGAAGGAAGAGAGAGAGAGACAGAGAGAGAGGGGGAGAGAGAGAGAGAGAGACAGAGAGAGATGGGGAGAGAGAGAGAGAGAGAGGGGGGAGAGAGGGGGGGAGCGAGAGGGGGAACGAGAGAGAGGGAGAGAGAGAGAGAGAGAGAGAGAGAGAGAGAGAGAGAGAGAGAGACACTGCCGCCCCTGTGCATCCATGAGCAAATAATTACCTGGTGCCACCGGAGTGTGCAGCAGTGGGCACCCCACGTGCCCGTCAAAACTCATCCCAGATATGTCTCTGAGTCCTGAGTAATGAATGGCGGAGACCACATCAGGTGCTTGGTGGATCGCACAGATGTCGCTGAGTCCTGAGTCATCAATGGCGGAGACCACATCAGCTTTTGGGGCCGTTAAGCCTGTGGAAGTTAAGTTTGTGCCACGTGGTGGTAGGCCCTGATGGCCATATGAGCTTCAGGTGGCACTAACCCTGTGCATCTGAATTCTGCGCCAAGGGGTGGTAGGCCCCTGAGGGATATACAGATTAGGGTGCGAGTAACCTTCGGCGCAAGTTTTGAAAGACTCTTTATGGTTGAGACACGTGGAGCATCCGGCATCTAGTCAGCACCGGCAATAAAGGATGTGACGTTGTCGATCTATTATATTTGCGTGGTCACATGGCCTGTGACGCATGTGCCAGACTGGTGTGGTGTGTGGGTAAAGCTGCCCTCAGGGAGTGGGCAGGAGATGTGGAGAACTAGACCACTGACCTGCACAGGAACAGCGAGTATGCCTGCGACAGGTAGGTATGTGGGGCCATCGTCGGAACGTAATCTGAGTGGCGTGGAGTGGCGTACGGCGGAACAGGGCAGGGATAGCTACAATGGAACAGACGGCTCGTAGTACTGCGTCTGTGAGTGGAGTGGATGGGCCGCAGCTGTCCCTCTGCGAGCCTGGGTGCTAACTGTTCATAACTCACACTACATAAGTATTGAAAAATCATTTTGTGATTCAGTCCGTCAGCTGGCATTTGTCTGAGGTATTTGTGAAAACATATCGGAGTTCTTTCTGTGATAGATACCCCTTTGACGCTGCCTCTCCCCACATCAGCAGGTAACGCACCCTCTTCCCACATTACCATCATACCCCTAACAACCTTCTTGGGCCCGGAAGTGTCCCTGTGCGGTTGGACAAAGAAGAGTCTTAGACATGTATAGATTTACATATAAAAAAAATTATTTAAAGAAAAGAACAACAAATAAGACTCTGGTGCTGTGGTCGCTGCCACAAAGTTGGGGTCACTGCCATTCAGGACTCAGGACACAGTTACACATGTGGGATCGGTTTGTGTTAAAGAGGGTTAGTGGGACTACGTGTTGCCAGCCTTGCATATCGAAATATGCCTCACAAATCGAAGGGAGTATGTTGTGTGGTTGCTGCCTCGGACTTGGGGTCACTGCCATTCAGGACTCAGAGCACAGTTATACATGTGGGATCGGCTTCTGTTAAAGAGGGTTAGTGGCACCAGAAGTATTGAGAGTGTATGAGCCTGTGATGATGCTTGGTGTGGACGGACCGCACTGGGAGCAATGTGGCTGTGCTGTAGAACTGCATCATGTGGAATCACGACTATCTGAATTGTGAGGCCTGCTGATCGTAGTGTAGGCCATAGGTAGCGGTGAGCAAGGGCCCACAGCCATGTGCATATGTTGGTGGCCTCACCGGCTTGCGTAGTGCAGGTTCAGTGGCACCACTTGTCGCCAGCCTTCAATATGAAAATACTCCTCACTAATTGAAGGGAGTGTGGTGGTGTGGTCGCTGCCATGAAGTTTTGGGTCACTGCATATGGAAATATGTCTAACTGATCAAAGAGAGTGTGCTGCTGTGGTGGCTGCCATGGACTTGGGGTCACTGCCATTCAGGACTCGGGACACAGTTACACATGTGGGATCGGCTTGTGTTGGACAGTGTTAGTTGGCACCATGTGTCCAAAATTCAAATTGCGAGGTCTGCTGCCCGCAGTGTAGACTGCTGAGTGTTCGTTTGTACTTGAAAATGAATTTGGTGATTGTACTAAAGGTATAACTGAAATAAAAAATGTTCAAGAAGAAAGCATACTAAAAGGATATTATGTAGATTTGAGGCCTGTAATAGTTACTTGCCTAGTGGACTCTGTAGTTAATGAATGAAGAAATAATTTTCATTGGGAGCGCTAGTGAGTGCAGTGTAGTCGATGATGAAAAGATGAAATAAGTATAGAATACACTGAAGAAGTGTTGTATTTTCTGAGTACAATCTTGTTGTTAGAAATTAGCATTTAAAAATGGAATTGTGAGCTGTACTGCCTGCAGTGTAGACTGCTATTCCATTTTAGTTTTCATTTGAAGATTAATTTGGTCATTGTAGTAAAGCTATAACTGATATAAAAAAAAGTTCATGAAGCAAGGATACTAAAAGGATAATATGTAGGGTGTAGGACTGTGATACTTACTTGCCTACTGGAGTCTGTAGTTGCATATGGAAATACCCCTCACTGATCAAAGGGAGTGTGGTAGTACGGAGTTGGGGTCACTGCCATTCAGGACTCAGGACACAGTTACACATGTGGGATCAGCTTGTGTTGAACAGAGTTATTGGCACCACGTGACGCCGCCGTTGCATATGGAAATATGTCAAACTGATCAAAGAGAGTATGCTGCTGTGGTTGCTGCCACGGACTTGGGGTCACTGCCATTCCGGACACAGTTACACATGTGGGATCGGCTTGTGTTAAAGAGGGTTAGTGGGATTACGTGTCGCTGGCCTTGCATATCGAAATATACCTCAGTGATCGAAGGGAGTGTGGTGCTGTGGTCGCTGCCATGGACTTGGGGTGACTGCCATTCAGGACTCAGGACACAGTTACACATGAGGGATCAACTTGTGTTGAACAGGGTTAGTGGTAGTACATCTACATTCCTAATTTGAATTTTATAATGAGTACTTCAGCAATAAATATAAGCATAGTTGGGATTTTCAGCAGAAACTACTTTAAACTTTATTATTTCTTTTGCAAACTTCACAACAGTATTATCTTCCATTTGTTGATCAACACCTAGACATATCCAACTGTTATTTTCTGTACAGTTCTCTTGACTAGCAAAGAAACGTAAGTCTATATCATCACTAATTTGTTTTATAAAATTTATATTAAAACTCGATTTCGTGCCGCAGGAAAACCTAGACTTATCCAGATGGTTCCTGTTGACTTTGAATATAAACTTGCAGATGTCTATCGATCCGAACATTGGTAGGATCCAATTTCTCGAAGTGAAAGTATCTTCAAACTGAAGCTGTACATTTGTGTACCAAGTGTCTTCCCCTGTGAAATTTCTTCCCACATTTCTTTCAATTCTGTCTTCTCAGAGTTGGTAATATATGATGTGACATAGTGAGAAACAGCAATTGAGTTATGTGCATCATATTGTATGTTCATATTTGCATTTCACATCTTCAAAATCTCCGTATTGTAATCATTATTGTACTTCAATGCTTCTGTTCTTTTTAAATTACAAGTATTTTTGGGTGATTTTCGAGTGATGGTATGTCTCATTGCTTACATCAAACTGTTCACTCTTCCTTTGGAAATTACTGGACGTGGAAAGGGAAATCGACAGTTTGTGTAAAATTTATCTTTTGCGTTATCTTTTCATTGGCAATACTTTCCACATTGATGACTTCGATATGCAAATACGCCACACTAATCGAAGGGAGTCTGGTGCTGTGGTCGCTGGCAACAATAGTTACTGCCATTCAGGACTCAGGACACAGTTACACATGTGGGATCGGCTTGTGTTGCAGAAGGTTAGTGGTACCATTTGTCGCCCACAGTGTAGGGCAGAGGTAGCGGTGAGCTAGGGTCCACAGCCACGTGCATAAGTTGGTGACCCTAACAAACCTTGCGTAGTACAGGTTCAGTTGCACCACGTGTCGCCGGTCTTCCATGTGGAAATACCCCTTGGTGATCGAAGGGAGTCTGGTGCTGTGGTCGCTGACATTGAGGACTTAGGACACAGTTACACATGTAGGATTGGCTTGTGTTGAACAGGGTTAGTTGGCACCACGTGTCGCCAGTCTTCCACAGTGTAGGCCGGAGGCAGCGGTCAGCAAAGGCCCACAGGCAGGTGACGTTGACTTGAGCTGCACAGATTGGGAGCATTTAGTCTTCTTAACCCATTATAGTCTCTTACACAATTTGCGTCGTTACTAATTTTGAATTGTGAACCATGTAACTCCAGTGTAGGGTGGAGGCAGCGGTCAGGATGGGTGCACAGCCACGTGGCGTTGAGTTGAGCTGCACAGTTAGTGGCATCTGGAGTACTCAGCGTGTGCGCACCCTGCGATGAGACGTGGTCCTGGCGGGCCGCAATGGGAGCAATGTGTTTTGTCTAATGAATTCTGCGTTGATAAGGCCACGTGGCGATGACTTATGGTGCAGTGAGCTAGTAGTACCTGAAGCACAAAGCGTGTGCGCACCCTGCGATGATGCGTGGTCTGGGTGGGCCGCACTGGGAACAACGTGTCCTGCGAACTGGACTGAGATATCTGCAATCACCTCTACATCTGAATTGAGAGTCGTGCTGTCCGTAGTGTAGATCGAAGGCAGTAGTCTGAACAGACATAAGTCTGCGGTGGTGTGCCGCTGGGTTCGCAGGGGCCCTGTGTCAAGGAGGCCTGCGGTTATGGCGGTTGCCACGTGCTAGGGTGAGGGCTGCCGTTCTGACAGACTCATTGGTCTTCCCACAAGTGAACCACGCCTAGGGCCTGGTCTATTTATTCATACTCCTACGCTGGAGTGGCGTACGTTGGAGCAGCTAACTCCGCTTCCAATTCCAGGGGGGACAACACAGCTACATGACCGAGATCTTCCCCACTGCCTGAGGTAACATGGTTGCCTCCACTGTGCACTACACTACAAGGATCAATAGAATATCTCCACATGGAGAGGTTTGTGCTTTGCATAGTGAGGCCTGTGCAGCACATGAGCGTTACACTTGGCATTGTGTGCTTTATCAGTGATGGGTGACTTGCCTCCTTCATATATAGTTTTTTGCTCATCTCCCAACATTCAGCTATTGTGTGGCTGAGAGGCATGGCATTTTGGGAAGGTCCGTTCTGTTTTGTGCTGCCTTGGTGGTAGTAGGGGGGATGGTCCGGGGGGGGAGGTTTTGGTGGTGGTGGTGGTGGGGCTGGGTGTTGTGGCGTTGTTGGGTGTCGGAGCTGCATGATTAGTAGCTGTATCACGTGTTGGTCTTTAGATGTGGCTGTTAGTTGGGTCAAAATAACGGAGTAGATAGTCAACCTCTTTACAACAGTTAAAGGTTGATGTTAATTTGTTATGGCTAACTCGGCTTATCGCCTGCTTTTTGGATCGTATTGCAGATTTGGCTGGTAGTTGAAAATATGGGGAAGTGGTGTTTTCGTGTGTTTTTTTGCACGGGAACGCCTACTGTGCATTTCATTGACATTAGATGTGGCTCTTGTTTGTGGCGATTTTGTATTGATGGAAGAGTGGTGAGATTTGCAGTTTTCACCAAGTTGAGAATGGGATGATAATTAAAAAAACACAGAAAAAAGATAGGTTCAATGAATGTTATAAATAGAAATTAGCAATTAAAAATCCTTTGAAATTCACTGAAACAACCACAGGCTTCAGGCACGTTATAGTTAGAAATTAGCATTTAAAAAACCTTTGAAATTCACTGAAAAAACCATAGGTTTCTGGCACGTTATAGTTAAAAATTAGCATTTAAAAAACCTTTGAAATTCACTGAAAAAAACATAGGTTTCAGGGACGTTATAGTTAGTAGGACATTTGACTCATATAAAACCAGAGAAATTCGCCTGTTATAGTTAGTTGAGCTAACTATAACTCGCGCCCCCGCAATGCACTGTTGATGACATCACATATTACATCACTCATGACATGGTCAGTGACATCACTGATGACATCTCAAATGACATATATATATACACATATATATACACATACACACATACAAACCCAGCAGCCCGCATTTAAAATATAACAGCAACATATACTTATTACACAATTTATATAATTAATATTCAATTAAATAATTATTAATTGTTAATTAATTATTACTTAATTAACTTCCTACCCTACACCCTATACCCATACAAACTTTACAACCTGCTACAGCACTATAAATTACTAGCAGCAAGTAAATTAAAAATTATAAATTACTTACAGCTAGAAACTATATTTTAAAGAGTGATTAACAATTGTGCAAGTAATAACATAAATATGAATATATCAACTAGAACACATTAAGATAACTTTAAAATATTTTTATAACTATATTAGTGAAAAGAATATTAGCAAAAACGATATTCTTAACTACAATATTACTTACCTGAAAAAATGATATTCTGATAACGATATTTCTCTATCATGATATTTTTGTATCCAAATATAATTTTTTTCAAGGTTTCTTCTATCTAATATTTTGTCCAAACGCCATTCAGCCGATACCACTCAAGTACTGTTGTAGTCCAGGATACACTTTTCTGACGGATGTCTCCAGACAATGCACAGTAACATCCATTGGTGACTCACCATCGAAGGACATCGACAGATGAATGTCCTTATTATCTGTGACTTTCACAACTAGGAGATCGACGCATCTCACTGTATATGCTTCCCTCATTCTTGTTTCCATGCTGCCAACTGAGCTGGAAGGCCTTTTCTATCTTGGTGCATTGTGCCGCATGCCAGAGTTCTGTTATTAAAAAATGGCGGGACATCAATAAATGCTAGCCACGATGTAACATAGGGCACAGCTAGCTTCAAATGGTTTTCTCTGGAATAATCAATGATTTGGAACATTGAGAAGGAACCAACTGGCAATAACTGCCAGAATATACTCTAGGTATTGCATTTAATCAGTTAAACGTTCACTGATGTTTATTTTTTGCACCATACAAAAGGTTTTTCAGTGTCATATATTGATTGCAGAGTGTACAAGATTCACCCACTGTTCTGGAGAGGGGTGTTCTCCTAAGGAGAGATGGCCAGCAAGAGGTGTAATTTTGTGCATCTGATTAGTTTTTGTGGATGTTCTTTTTGGGAAGGACATAATGTTGTCACCGTATAGAAGAAATTGCAGGAGAAGTTGATAACGATTCCCACTCATTATAGAAGGAAACAAAGGAGAGGAAAGAACAGGATGCCTTGGTCAAGGCTAACATGAGACCCCAATAATCTGTACCTCAACTGTAGCATTTGAAACCAATGACCATGACTTGCACAGAAAGGCACATTAGGATGTTACTGGAAAAGCTGTTCTGCTCACAGATTTGTCAGGGCCACTCTTTGCTCAGAATGAGTGTCACTGAAATACACTTGGAAAAATTGAATAGGTGAGAAATACTGTATTTTGTGTAGCACTCCTGCAGCTGCAGAGAATGGGAGAATGGTGAACTTATAAAAGTTGGGAGCCGCCCACTGATAGACTAGTAAGCAGTTAAGACATGCAGTGACATTGCAAGATGAACTAGACTCACAGGGGCCTATTTGCAAGCCTCTTGCGCTGCAGGTGCATCACTTTTCACATTGGAAAAAGTGATCTACTGGCAGGGCCGGACTGGCCATAGAGGGCACGGGGTGTTTTCCCGTTGGGGCGCCAGGGTGGGGGCCTATTTTGGGCCCCTGTGGGCCATTTTTGTTACAGGGCCATTTTTGCAGCGTAGCTGCAAAATCTGCTCCTGTAAAAAAATCAGCCACACCCGGCCCTGGCAAATAGCTCAGCCGCACCCCCCAGGGGCCGGTTTTGGTTCCCAGTCTGGCCCTGCCTACTGATGGTGCAAGGGGCTTGTAAATAAGACACACTGAGCACATTTCAGGAAATAGTAAGCACAGGATGTGAGTCTGGGGCATATCCTGCATGTGGACTTCTTCATTTGGCACATTTTCATCACTACTGATATTAGGGTCGGTCTGACTGGGCACACACTCTGAGCCTCGGTACTTATCAAATTAGGTACTCATCAGCACTGATTTCTGATTGTGTTTCTGCTATGTCTATTCCATCAACATTTCTGCCACCTCTTTAGCTTTGTATCTGCATGGCATTTTTCATATAAGGGTAAGAGTTTGTTCAAATTATGGGCCCCATGTATGAAAGATTTTTGCATTCCAAACGGTGCGATTTGGTAAAATTGGCAGTCTGCGAATGCAAAATAGCCTTTCATGATGTAGGAAAGGCTTTGCAGTCGCAATTTTAGGTAATCACAAAAATTTCGATTACCTAAAATTGAGAATACAAATAAGCAATCACAAATTGTGATTCCCTTAGCACATGTATGAAGAATTTTCTAAATGCAAGCTGTGCATTTAGTAAAATGCAATTACCATTGATCTCAAATCGATGGTAACGTGCAAACTTCGAAAAATGCACAAAACTGCATTTTTCAAAGTGCCATGTAGCGCACAGTTGGGCATGTGTGCCCTTTACATGTGCACATTTATTTTCTTGGGGGTGCTTCAGGGGGGCCTTAGGCCCCCAGGCACCCTTGGCTTTGCATTAGCTAAATTGCGACTACCAATTAGGTAATCGCAAATTAGAAATGCAAAACCATTCACACGTATGAGCCTTTTGGCCCATCAAAACAAATGGAGTAATATTACCTAATAGTGATTCGCTGTTTACCAAATCACTATTAGGTAGCATTAAGGAATCACAAAATCTTTGGCGATTCCTTACACACATAGCAGTTTGCGATTACCAAGTAACGATTCTGTAAACATCACTATTTGGTAATTGCAAAACACTTTTTAGATAAATGTGGCCCATGTGTTTTTTTTTACTCAGTGTTTGTTATACAGGAGACAAATTAGCTATGAAACACGAGACAACACTTATTCTGGAGAACTGCGATTTATTTTGATTGCCACAAATAAAGAATAAACTCTCCAAATGTAGTCTGGTGTGCTAATTCCAACTGTGTGTGCTTGTGTGTACATTTGTGGGTATGTGTGAGGGATGAGTGTGTGTATTAATGTGAGGTGAGACAAGAAATGTGGCAATATTATTGGGAGAGCATGTGTGAGAGAGATGTTCACTAATCCTTTATGGGTTCCAGAGTAGGGTGCTACTCGCCAAAAAAGGGCTTTGACACCTCGTCAGGGGTAGTAAGCACTATATAAATGCAATTATATTACAATACATACCAATACGTGTATTTATGAGAAAAGTGAGCAGTGTCTTTTTTCCTAAAAGCAGTGAAAGTGAATACTGTGTTAGAGGATTGTGGCCTATGTTAAAGTGTGTTAAGTAAGGGTGCTAGGTAGTGAGTGCTGTAGTTTGAAGCAGTGTACAGAAAAGTAGATTTGTGCCTGAGCACGAATGTTGTTGTGGCTTTGTGAGAAAAGTTATATGCGTTTAATTTTTCTAAATGGCTTGAATGACTTCAGTGTGTTTGGGTGTGTTGGTTGTGGGTAAGCATATTTGTGAGACGCAAGTACATTTGTGAGAGAGGTGAGTGGTGTCTTTTTTTCCTAAAAGGTATGAATGTGCTTTCCTGAGCAGTTATGATAGATGCAGTTGTGTGAGTCAAGATGTGGGATTGTGAGTGTGTGTGTGTGTGCCCGTGCCGTGTAAGAGTGGAGTCATGCCTGGCGAATGGTGATTGCAGAGTGGTTGGAAAGTAGCATGGGTCTTGTGAGAGCAAGGGGCGGGATCAGTGACAGGTGAAAGAAGGGGAACAGGTGTTAAGTGAGTTGCAATGTAGGGTGGGTGGACTCAGGGGATAGGTGTAGGGGGAGTGCAAGGGTAGGTAGGTGGGTGGGATACCAAGGACAAAGAAGAGGAGATTGTAGAGGGATGAGGAGCCTGGGACAGAGAAGAGATGTCAGAGCAGAGTGGGGCCAGATGTGGGCACTCATGCAGTGGTTCCCTAGCCCACATTAGGGGTGATTACATAGGGTGGGAACCCCAATTTTCTTTTATTACTGCACCCCCGCTACACTATCTGATTTGGGGGTTGGCAGTCGAATTTGGGGAAGCAGTATAAAAAGGGGTTTGGGGTGCATTATGAAGGGTGATGGGGACACAGAATGACATGCCTGGGTAATTTTGGGGTGGCTACCCATAGTTTTTATTGCTCCCGTCCTCCATTGTGGGGTGCACCACAAAATGATAGGGCAACAGGTGGGGCTAGGGGGGGAAGAGGTTTGTGACAGTTTCTATTACCAACCACAAGGGGGCACCATACAATCCTTCTGTGGTTATTGTATTGAAAGGTACAACAAGGAGAATGTGGGGGTATTTTTGCCTGTAGGGCTCCCCAACATTTTACTGCCACCCTTCCCCTCCATGCGGCATGGTATAGGGATGCTTCGGAAATTTCTATTGAAAACAGACAGCATAGGGATTTCCGCTATGAAATCTCAGAGCACTAACATTTGCTAAATAAAGGGTTACAGTGGAGCAGACGAATGAGGAAGGGAAAGGGTACATGTGGCAATTGGTTGTAAAGGTCATGGAGAATAATCATGGCATGGCATGAAAAAGACAGCAGTGCATGTATTGGCAGTGGCTGTAGAGAGTTTGGTGTGCTCTTCAAATTATTTGTCCTCCTTACGTTGGGTATGATCCACAGACGGAAGGCCAGGCCTTCCTGTTAGGCGGAACATGTATTCATGATTTGAAGATGTGTAGTCTGGGTGTGCTGAGAGGGGCTGTACAGAGTCATAGTGCCTGTATACCCGAGCAATGTGCATTCGACCGGTCTCTTGAGACTGAACAGTTACAGAAGCAGCTGGGTTACTGCCGGAATGTAAATGGAGGGAACATAGGAAGAATGTTTGTCTTCACTCAAAGGATTGAAACGTGGTTGGTGCACTAGCAAAGCTGGAGTACCAGGAGAAAACATTTGAAAGTTAATGAGATGGTGGTATCCAGAGGTCAAAAAAGGTGTCAGAGACACAGAGGTATGAGGATGCTGGTCCCACAGTGAGGGGTGGTCAAAAATCCCTGCTAACAATTTCTGTCCAACCATGACCAAATGTTGTGCAGCCTGGCTCCCTCTGTAACTTTTCCCCAGGATCTCTCTATCCTGTCAATGAATGACGCAAGCTTCCCAAAGTTTTTCTTGGCCTCATAACCACGAAGGAGTGCCTGACATTTCTGGCTTAAGGATACTCCCAAAGGGTGTGCCACTGACATTCTCTGAACAACCTCACTAACCATGCATATTTATGCACCAAACATGGCAAATATTTACACCTGCAAAGCATCATATCACACTTGTCAGGTGGTGTAAGTGTTTTTATTTGAAGGAAATATTCATCTGTGCTTCGTCTCCTATCTGAGGACTATGAAGCTGCTGTTCCTCTGTCACACGTCCCTACAAAGAGACAAGTGACACGCTTACTCAGTCACCCAGCAAACATGTATGCTCTGGCACTTTCATCTTGCTGTTTACCTTCCAAACATTCCCCCTACTCCACAAAAACAGGCCAGCCATTCCACATTACTCATTCACTCAGTCATCTCAGTCCTCCACTCCATATGCTGTGCAAGACCAACATGAACAAGAGGTATGTCAGAAAGCAGAAGAAAAGCCTTGGTGTGCTCTTATGTTCATACTGCTGCCCTCTAGTAACACTAGAAGGCAATTGCAGCATAATAATTGGACTGAGAAGAGGGCTGTTCTATGCAAATAATGTCCGCCCATGCTGACTTTCTTCTGAGACGGTGGGCGGCTTGAGCTGTGATACATCCTCCAACATATGCTCTTCAGCTGAATTCGAAAGCAGCCTATCTTAGGCTAAGGATTTTGCCACTCGAAGGTAGCACATGGGGGCATCACCCTCATTTAGCAGGGTTCCAAATGCCTGCAGTTATCCTTTATACAGAACATGGGTGTTCGAGCGTTTGAGGGCGTCCTTCAAAGGATGGAAGGGGGTGTTTAAAGCCCCGGACCTCGCCCCGGACCTCGCCCCTTTCTGTACTTTGATGCCCATCCCTTCACCTGCTGCAGCAGGCATGATTCAGACCTGCTGAAGCAAAGGCCTGACTCTGCCCTTTTCTGCCTCTTGAAGAAAACAACCTATCTAGCTTCTTATTGCACCCAATAAAGGGAGTCTCACTTGTCTGAAACTTTACCAATCGTTTCATTAGCCATAGCTCATACTTCAGCTTTATTCATAGCCAACCTCAAAAGCACCAAACCTCTGATTTCAGAGAACGTCTCACACCAAAATAAAAAATCACCACCATCCAACTTAATTTACTATGAGTGTAGCACCTTCCTTGGTACAATACACCAAATTTCAACGAGAAAGAATGAATACATTGATAAATGAAGATAAGGCTTTGTCTCTATTGCACCTACTTGAGAAAAGGGGGGGTTGGTAGGAGGTCATGAGGGAAAGGATTTGTCATTTTGGGGGGCATGGGCCTAAAAGAGGTTCCACTTTTCTCCTCTGTTTTTCCAAGTGGAAATAAACTTAGCAAATGAAAAATAAAAGCACTGTGTGAATATTTACCACCTAGAGCAGTGTTTCCCAAACTGTGGTCCGCGGACCCCCAGGGGTCCGTGACACGTTCCCAGGGGGTCCACAAGCGGCAGTTTTAAAAGCACTTCAAAGCTCCTTGAATAATCTATAGTTTTCGGGCAACAATAAAAGTGTCAAGATGACATCCAGTGATTAATGTACCTGCTGGAAAGAGAGGCGCGTTTTGTTCAGTAGCAGGTTTGACTCATCTAAGGTAGTGCAGAGGGTTAATATGCCTGCTGCAAAGAACGTGTACCATGCATTTAAAAGTGGGTTACTGCTTTTGTCACAGAGATTTTTTTGTTATTATTGCAGTTTATGAGTTACAATCATAATCTAGCACTTTAAGGTATGACCTGCCATCAAACAGCTGCATGCAAACTGCATGGTACAAATTAGTATGCTATCTTTTTTTCCTAGTCTTTCATAATCCTCATATTGCCACAAAGGTTTGTTTGGGTAGAATTAAACTGTTAGAATTAAATTCAAAGCTAACCGCTATGTTACATTCTGAATCAAGATTTTGTGTTTCTCCACACCAAGGACTCTTAAAAAATGCTCACCAGTGTGGATGACATGTGAATCATACACCTTGAAGTCCCCTTTGCCTTATATAACATAACATTTTCTATACTCTGATTAACACACGTATGTTTCATTGTCTCTGTATGTGTGTAATGTAAAGTGCTGTGACACCCTACACTTGTATGAGAGATGCTATAAATCAAATGAAATACAGGTGGCAGAGAGGCTATTGTGATAAGCGAGGCACTGTTGGAGAGTGATAGTGAGGGATTCATAGAAGACCCCAAAAAGATTGTTGTATTGGTACATTCTAAGGTCATCATTTACTATGCTTTAAAAGCAAATACATTTCAATATATAATAACAAATGTGTTGCAGGATTCACAATTTTTTCCCAAATTTTCTAGGTGGGAGAGCCCCCCAAAGTTTGCTTTGCAGTGTCGAGGCTCACTCACTGCACTTAGTATTGGGACTGGTCTGACAACATTTGCCAGAGCTTCTTTGGGTTTCCAGTCTGGCCCTGGCAGGAGCTTCATACTGCGAAATAGAACCAAATATTCAAAATTTAGTCGCCGAGATGCAGCACTAACCATCCTATTAAATGTTTTCGATTTTGCCAATTCTTTCTTTATAAAATATTAAATCTTTAGTGATTTGAGTATTTGTTTGGTGTGCACAGGTGTGTGTTTACTTTTTTCAAACTACTGTTTTATTGTTTGAAATTTAAATCGTACAAATTGTTTGGGGGTCCTCGGCTTCTAGTAGTGACTCAATAGGGGTCCTCAGGAGTCAAAAGTGTGGGAACCACTGACCTAGAGATTCTGTGAAAGCATTGGCAGGATTCAAGACCTTGTCCTGTGTGAGCCTGTGCCATCATAAGCACAAGACTTACCACTGAGTTATCACTTCTTGCTATTCTAGACCCTTGCAGTAGTAACTATAAGCAACATACAGGCAATGGTGTCATTGCATATGGATTCCTTTACACATGAAAAGGATGACTTCATACAGATGAAAAGAAAAAATAATTTCCAAACTTAAAGAAATTAACATTGCCTACACTTTTAACTGTGCACACAGTGTCATTGAAAGACAAGGGATCGAACTCCTAATATTCAGAATAAGAGTCTAATACCTTAACCATTCGGCCATAGCACCTCTTTACCAACCTTCCTCAAAACTAATATATGACATTCAGATCAAAATCCCACTCCTAGGTGGGGCAATATGTTAGTGTATACCAACAGTACCATTGTTTATAATGTGGAATGGAAGGACAGAGAGAGGGAATGAAAGAGAGTATATTTTTTTCAGAGGGGTAACGAGTTCTTCAAAAGAGATATATTCAAACAAGATGAAAAGAAAATATATTTTTCATCCTTTTCAAAGAAATTAACATTTCCAACACTTTTACCTGAGCCCACAAGGCCATTGATAAACCAAGGATTGAACATCTACTCTTCCAAGTATTATTCCAAGACCTTAACCATTAAGCCAGAGTGTCTCTTTACCAGCTGCCCTCAAAACTAACATATGACATTCCGACCAAAAACCCACGCCTAGGTAGAGCAGTATGTTAGTGTTCACCAACAGTACTATTGTTTATAATGTGGAATGGAAGGACAGAGAGAGGGAAGGAGAGAGAGTAGATTTTTTTTCGGAGGGGCAAAACGTTCTTCAAAAGAGATATATTTAAACAAGATGAAAAAAAATATTTTCCTACCTTGTTAAATAAATTAACATTGCCTACACTTTTAACTGAGCACACAGTACCATTGAAAGACCAGGATTTGGAAACATAATCTTTAGGTTAAGAGTCTAAGTGTTTAACCTTTGGGCCAGAGTGCCTTTTCATCTGTTTAACCCAAAACTTCTATATGACAATCAGATCAAAAACCCATGCATAGGTAGAGCAATATGTTAGTGTATACTAACAGTACCAATGTTTATAATGTGGAATGAAAGGACAGAGAGAGGGACTGATAGAGAGTAGTTTTTTTGAGGGGTAACAAGTTCTTCAAAAGTGATATATTCAAACAAGATGAATGGAAAAAATATTTTCCAACCCTGTTGAAGAAATTAAAATTGCCTACACTTTTAACTGAGCACAATGTACCATTGAACGACCAGGGACCGGAAACCTAATTTTCAGTGCAAGAGTCTAAGACCTTAACCATTAGGCCAGAGTGACTCTTTACCAGGGTGCTTCAAAACTAATATACGACATTCGGATCACAAACCTCTGCCTAGGTAGAGCAATATGTAGTGTATACCAACAGTATCATTGTTTATAGTGTGGAATGGAAGGACAGAGAGAGGGAATGATAGAGAGTAGATTTTGTTTCAGAGGGGTAACAAGTTCTTCAAAAGAGATATATTCAAACAAGATGAAAAGAAAATATATTTTCCAACCTTCTTAAAGAAAGAAGCATTACCTACACTTTTAACAGAGCCCACAGTGCCATCGATAGACCTGGGATTGAACATCTGATCTTCAGGGAAATAAGCTAAGACCTTAGCCATTAGGCCAGAGTCACTCTTCACCCGCTTGCCTCAAAACTAATACATTACATTCAGATCAAAAATCCACGCCTAAGGTATAGAAGTATGTTAGTGTCCACCAACAGTACCATTGTTTATAATTAGGGCTCCCGGTTTTATGGTATTTATTTTTTTGCCATTTCCGTCTGTATTTATCCATATTTATTTTTGGGGCATTTTTTCTGTATTTATCCACATTTATTTTTGCTATATGCAAAAGACGAAGCTACAGCTAGTATTTTTCCACATTTATTTAAATTGACAATGCACACATGCGCTCACTTAAACTAGCGATTTGCTGTGGCCTTAGCAGTGCTTTAAATGGTCTGTTACTGAGTAATTTGAAAAGGAGAGGACCTGTGCTTCTCAGTTCTGCTATAAAACACTTTAGAATAGAGTACAAGCACTTATCAGGAGCAAACATGTGCCAGTGCTTCTGTATTTCCATCTAATGCCCTGGGGTGGAGGTTGGTTGAGATGCGTGGAATCCAGGGCGCCTGCCGTGAGCTCGAGCTGCCGGGATCTGCAGGCTGTGGGATTACACGTCATTATGTCATGAACATGCGGAGTGGCAACACAGAAAGGGGGGGGGGTGAGCAACCAAGGGCGCCAGGTGGGAGTGGGCGATCGTGATGGACACTCGAGGCAGACACAACACATCTGCCGGGGGGGTGGGTGGGTTAAAGGCATCAGAGGGCAGGGCTGGGCGACTGTATGGGGCCTGGGACAGGAGGAGTCAGGGCCGTTGGGGGAGGCTACGGCATTATGTTGGCACACCAAGGTGGATAAGGGGCAGGTGAGAGCCCGGACAGCACCGATGTGGGAGTGTGAATTTTGGGGACTAATTACCGTAATAGGGTAGTACTGGAGAGGAAGTACCGATCTGCCGGCCCCGATGAGTGGGTGGTGGTGTGCCCTGGTTCTTTTGGAGTCTCAGATATTTACTTTTTACATAAGGGAAATACACGTACCTTTTGAGTTGAAATGGCGGAGGGCTGGCGCAGAGGTCACTTAGAGGCAGAGCCTTGGAGATGGTGAATTCTCCGAAGAGCAACAAATGCTCCTAACTGTACACAGATTCCAAATGTGTTTCAGAATATGTGGGGAACTGAAGCTGTCTTTGTTCAATAACGTCATACTGACTGGAAATATGGTTCTCCTAAATGGAATGGGATGCCTTTATTTTCCAATCAATGTGTACACGTTAGGCAATTCTTCAGGTTTAAACAACAGGAGCGTTAGCTAAGATTGTATGAGAAGGCCCTATGTGTATATATGTACAGTATGATACGGGTACTTCATGCAGGCGTGCCAAAGATATGAACATGACTTTGCGGCAGTTAACATGGGGAGTTATTTACGGTAACAATGTTTCTGCTCATTTATTTGATTCCTCATGTTAGCATTCTCCTCTGCTTCTCTGCCACCAGCCTTGTGCCATCAGTTGGCAAAGACTGGAATTAGCCATGCGGTGTGTATGTAAAGATTCTGTAGTGTGCATTGAAATATGGGAGTGTACATTTAAATGTTGTGAAGAATCGCTGTATTTATTTCTATGCGTTCCAGAGCCCAAATATTGTTCTCTTCATATAGAGAATAGAACAAGACAGTACTGGCTTCTGAGCAGCTGAAGCCCTTTGAGCCCAATGGGCTTTGCGCGCATGGTATTAACCATTGTGCAAGATACAGGTCCCACGTTCAATCTCTGTGCGGTCTCGGTTTTAACCCTTCCAAAGCTCGGCACATTATCCCATTTGCAGTGCTATGAATCCGTAAGAATCTGGCAGCAAGAACTACACAAAAAACTGTAGTTTGCTGTTTTAACTTCCTTTTATAGTTCCAATGTCCAGGTCAAATGAGTTAGCTGAAAATCGGTTTGGTTCCCGAGTAGCGCTATAGGGCATATGGGTGGAATCCATGCGCTATGTAATGATTTATTATTTGCACTATTGTTGCCCTTAATCAGATCTTTAGTAGAGGTGTGTGTGAGTATGTGTGCGTCTGTGTGTGTCGCCACCAGTCTGCGCTTGTCCTGAAAAGCTGGTGATTTCTGTTGCCTTTCACACTCTAAATCCAAGACTAGAAAGTTATGTAAAAACCCGGTCAGAGTGACGCGTTTCCTTTTTTTATTAAATGAAATGATTTTATCCGGGACCTTCTGTTGATAAGGAGTTTGTATGAAGAACATGTCACAAATCCTTGTACTAAAATGTTCAGCCCAGAGGCGCAACTAGAGGCAAATCTCGGGGGTGGGGGGTAAGAAAAGAATTCAGGGTGGGGGCTGAATCTTTAAAGAAATACTCAGAGAGGAGCTGCAGGGGCTCTTAGAAGGAGTGAAACAACAAAGCCTCATTAACATGCAAATGGTCGTTTAAAGACCTGTGAAGTGCTCAGGTGCGGCTGTGTGTGTGCCTCAGCTGCCACACACGAGGGGGTGGGGGGCTCGTTCAGCCATGTAGAGTTGTTTAATATGGGGCTCCAAGCCTCGGACAGCGACCCAGTGCCGCTCAGAGCCCACTCAGTGACGCTTCAATCTGACCAGGATTGGTTCAAGGGCACAGCAGTAGGTCACTAAAAGACCCTGGCTGGAAGGATTAGAAGAAATTTTCAGCAGCAGGAAGGGGGCGTGGCGAGAAAGCTCTGGATTCGAGCAATGCAGCGCCGCAATTTGGTAGTATTTTGCCGTTTTTACATATAAATACAGACAAAGGAAAAATTGTTTTCCGTCTGTATTTATATGTAAAAATCCGTTTAAACGGAAAACCGGGAGCCCTATTTATAATGTGGAATGGAAGGACAGAGAGAGGGAAGGATAGAGAGTAGATTTTTTTTTAGAGGGGTAAGAAGTGCTTTAAAAGAGATATAGTCAAATAAGATTAAAAAAGAAATGTCAACCTTTACCAACTTGCCTCAAAACTTATATATGACATTCAGATCAAAAACCCACGTCTATGTAGAGCACTATATAAGTGTCCACCAACAGTACTATTGTTTATATTGTGGAATGGAAGGACTGAGAGAGGGAACGATAGTCAATTTTTTTCACTGGTGTAAGAAGTTCTTCAAAAGTGATATATTCAAACAAGATGAATGGGAAAAAAAATTCCAACCTTATTAAAGAAATTAAAATAGCCTACACTTTTAACTAAGCACACAACGCCATTGAAAGACCAAGGATTGAAAACCTAATTTTCAGTGTAAGAGTCTAAGACCTTAACCATTAGGCCAGAATGATTCTTTACCAGGTTGCTTCAAAACTAATATATAACATTCGGATCAAAAACCTATGCCTATGTAGAGTAATATGTCAGTGTATACCAACAGTACCATTGTTTATAAAGTGGAATGGAAGGACAGAGAGAGGGAATGATAGAGTAGAATTTCTTTCAGAGGGATAACAAGTTCTTCAAAAGAGATATATTCAATAGATTAAATAGATTTGTATTCTTTGGGGTATGACATATTGTTAAAAAGAGATATTCAAAGACGGAGAAATTGAAAAGAGTTTCCGACATTTATCATAGAAAGTACCATTGCCTATAATTTTACCTCTGAAACCACAACAATTTGAACACATAACTTTTGGAGTATAGTTAGTAATTTCCACGAAAACTTAAATATGACATTCATATCTAACACTTGAGAGTATGCTTTGCTGTAGGTTAGACTTCACCTATGTTGACATCATTGACAGTGTTGAATGGAAGGCAAGAGGGAGAGAGAGAGAAACAAGCGACACAGAGGGAGTGAGTAGAAGTGTATTCTTTGGGCTATGACATATTGCTAAAAAGAGATATTCAAAGAAGGAGAAATGAAAAATATTTTCCAACAATTATCAGAGAAAGTACCATTGCCTTTAATTTTACCTCAGAAACCAAAACCATTGAAACTCCAGGATTAGAACACATGACCTTTGGTGTACGAATCCTAGACCTTAACCACTATGCCACAGAGACTCATGAGTTACATGCACGAAAACTTATATATGACATATAAATCAAACACTACAGTGTATGGAGTGCCACAAGTTAGAGTTCACCTATGTTAACATCAGTGAGAGTGTTAAATCAAAGTAAAGGGGGGGGAGAGTGTAAAAAAAAGTTACATAGAGGGAGAGAGAAGATTTGTATTCTTTGGGGTATGACATATTGATAAAAAGAGACATTCAAAGAAGGAGAAATAAAAAATATTTTCGAACATTTATCAGAGAAAGTACCATTGCCTATAATTTTATCTCAGAATCCACAACCATTGAAATACTAGGATTTGAACACATAACCCTTAGAGTAAGAGTCAGAGGACTTAACCACTGGGCCACAGTGACTAATGACTAGAGCGCGCGAAAACGTATACATGACGTTCGGATCCAACACTCCAGTATTTGAAGTGCCATAGATTAGAGATCACCTATGTTGACATCATTGACAGTTTTGAATGGAAGGAAAAGGGGGGCTAGAGTAAAAAATAGTGACACAGAGGGAGAGAGAAGATTTGTATTCTTTAGTGTATGACATATTGATCAAAAGAAATATTCAAAGGAGAAATGAAAATTATTTTATTACATTTCCCAGAGAAAGTAGCATTCCCTATAATTTTACCTCAGAAACCTCAACTATTGAATCAGGAGGATTTGAACACATATTGTTCGAAATAAGAGTCAGAGACCTTTACCACTAGGCGACCTTGACTCATAGATAGAGTGCACAAAAACCTGTATATGACATTCAAATCAAACACTCCAGTGTATGCAGTGTTGTAGGTTAGACTTCACCTATGTTGACATAATTGACAGTGGTGAGTGGAAGGAAAGAGGGAGAAATAGAGAAAATGATGCGACCCAGAGGCAGAGAGTAGGTTTGTATTATTTGGGGTGTGACATATTTTTAAAAAGAGATATTCAAAGAAGGAGACATGAAAAATATTTTCCAACAATTATCAGAGAAAGTACCATTGCCTACAATTTTACCTCAAAAACCACAAAAAAATTAAAACACCTGGATTTGAACACATAACCTTCCAAGTAAGAGTCAGAGACATTAACCACTACACCACATTGACACATTAGCAAGTAACACAAAAAAGTATATATCACATCCAAATCCAACACTCCAGTATATGCAGTGCCATCAGTTAGAGGTCACCTAAGTTGACATCATTGACAGTGTTGAATGGAAGGAAAGGGGGAAAGAAAGTGACACAGACAGAGAGCGGAGAGAGAAGATGTGTATTCTTTGGGGTATGACATATTGATAAAAAGAGATATTCAAAGAAGGAGAAATGAAAATTATTTTCCCACATTTATCAGAGTGTTAGAACCGGGGTCACCGATTCCGACACGGTAGCTTGGCGCGAGGAAGGAAGGCACCCGAAGGCAATTTGTTAAGCAGTTGTGCGGCACACACTCGCACTGACTCAGTAACGTGTACGCAATGAAGAGACACCACACCAGGCTGTTTTATAAAACAAGACTCTTTATCTAATTCAAGTCAAAGCAGTCGATAGGGCAGATAATCTCAGAGCAACAGTAAATTCACTTCACTTCAAAACATGAGTAAATTCCATCAAGTACATCAGAACAGCAGAACTTCCTGCAGGTAAAAAGGCAGGAGTAACAACCTTCTCACTGCAAGTATCACTGTAGGTAATGCAGTGCAGGTTAAACACAAAGGCTTCAATGCATTCAGGTACATTCAATTCAACAAAGAGCTTCATGCAGGTTTGCAAACGAAATGAGAACATTTCTCAATAGTGTACCATCCCTTGTGTGGGCCTTCAACACCAAGAACACTTGGTATGCATGATCTAACTTTTGGCAATACTTCCTGGGTAGGGCAGGTCACACAGCACCCTCCACTATGCAGCACAAAGATTAACTCTTAATGGGGATGCAATCGGTGATCAGGCCAGATCTCTACCGGCCTTCTACATTCAATCAGAGAGGGAGCAGTCAGAGAAAGCACACTTTAGGCATCTGCCCCCCATCAGTCACACTCAGCGTGATGTTGAAAGGGGGCGCCGTCCCCTGGTTTCCCCACTCACCACTTGGTCTTTGCGGGGGAAATTGCAGCCACAAATATCGCCGGACGCCACCTCCCCAGTCAGCCCGCTCCTCTCTGCATGTGGGGTTTTGGCCGGGGAGGCGGATTGGCGCGCTGCTAAAGCTGGTAAAGTTACGGGCTCCCTTGAAGAGGGAGTGGAAAGACACTCCTCGATCCACCCGGAGCCTCGCAGATCCTCGCAGGTGCGGCCGTCAGCAGGCCCCGGGCCTCCGTAGGCCTCGAGACCCGGGAGCTAAACACAGCGCAGCCTGAGGAGGGGCGCGGCCGATGACGCGGCCACCTCCTTTCCACACAGCAGGCAGAGCGCGGCCTGGATTCAATCACTGCGGCTTTGATTTATGCGGTGCCTGGGCTGCGGCGGTGATTCGGGCCTCAGCTTCTCCTGGCTTAGCGGCGCCCGGGCTGCAGCGGTGATCGTGGCACAGCGCTTCTTTCTTCAGTGACCCGAGGTCGTGGCGGTGAGTTTCGCACACAGCGCTTCTCAGTACAGGGCACAGAGGTTGCGGCGGTGATCCTGGGAAGAACGCTTCGTTATCTCTTAGTGCGGGGGCCGCGGCGGTGATTTTTGGACACAGCGCTTACACACTTCCAGGCGCAGGGGCTGCGGCGGTAATTCCGGGACACAGCAGGAACGTGCTGCACAGCGCTCAGCAGGGTAGGCAGTTCCTTCAGACCAGCAGCCGCGTGGGCAGCCAATTTGGGTAGTGCAGCGCTAGGGGAGCACAGCGCTTGTAGCAGGACGCAGGCTATGGAAGCCCAGCGCTTAGTAGCACGGTGCTTTACCTGGTGATCCCCCAGTAGCAGCAGCGCTCAAAGGGTCCTCAGCGCTTCAGTCCCAGCGCAGGTGGTAGTGACATCTTGGGTGCAGTTTCTTTGGTTGCAGTATATTGTGGGAAAGGGTAGGGGGTTGAGTTGGCAGGCACAAGAGGCAGGATGGTTCCCTGCGGCACACTGGAGTTGGTCTCCTGGGTTTCCCCTTCACTACGCAAGGTCAGCAGGCTGGCAGAGCCCCTCAGCTATCTTGGGTTTAGCAGGGCCTAAGCTCAGTCAGACTCAGTAGTGTAGGTTCCCCCCTAGGCCCAACAGCCTATACTCCGGCAGAGGTTCCCCCAGGTCCAGTGGTGCCCCAACTGACTAGTCAGGTTTCCCTCCTTTCCTCTTATACCCCTAGGTCAGGTGACCCTCCTGAAAGGCGGCAAAGTCTAACTCCTCCCTGGGCTGGAAGGTTCCAGGGGCTTCTACCATGTCTGTCTATGTGACAAAAAGGCGGGACGGCAAGGATACAGTAACAGTATGTCCCAGCCTGATTCTAACTACTGGTGCGTGTATGTACAATGGCCACCCTGCAGTAGCAGGGGCCTGTGGCAGCCATATTATTAGGGGAGAGCACCTGCACCTCAGCACTGTTTGGCAGTGGTAAGGCGCCCAGAGGCCTAGGTCCAACAAAAAGATGGTGGCAAAAATGAGGCGGAAAGGGAAAAAAACGGGGAAATTAAAAACAGTCAGAAAACTTTACCACTTGGCCACACTGACTCATGATTAGTATGCACAAAAACCTATATATGACATTCACATCAAACACTCCAGTGTATGCAGTGGCGTAAGTTAGACTTCACCTATGTTGACATCATTGACAGTGTTGAGTTGATGGAAAGAGGGAGAGAGAGAGAAAATAAAGTGACACAGAGGCAGAAAGTAGATTTGTATTCTTTGGGTCACGATATATGTTTAAAAAGAGATATTCCAAGAAGGAGAAATGAAATATATGTTCCAACAATTATCACAGAATGTACCATTGCCTATACTTTTACCTCAGAAAATACAACCATTTAAACACCAGCATTTGAACACATAACCTTTAGAATAAGAGTCAGAGAAGTTACCCACCAGGCCACAGTGACTAAACATTATTATGGACAAAAACCTATTTATGACATTCAAATCAATCACTACAGTGTATGCAGTGCCACAAATTAGAGTTCACCTATGATGACATCATTGATAGTGTTAGTGTTGAATCCAAGGAAAGGGGGAGAAAGAGTAAAAAACAAGTGACATAGAGAGAAACGGAAGATTTGTATACTTTGGGGTATGACATATTTATAAAAAGACTTATTCAAAGAAGGAGAAATGAAAAATATTTTTAACATTTATTAGAGAAAGTACCATTGCCTATAATTTTACCTCAGAAACCACAAACATTGAAACACCAGCATTTAAACACAGAACCTTTGAAGTAAAAGTAAGAGATCCTAACCACTAGGCCACAGTGCCTCATGAGTAGTGCGCACAAAAACATATATATATGGCATTCGAATTAAACACTCCAGTGTATGCAGTGCTGTACGTTAGACTTTACCTATGTTGACATCATTGACAGTGGTGAATGGAAGGAAAGACACAGAGGGAGAGAGTAGATTTGTATTCTTTGTGGTATGACATATTCTTAAAAAGGGATATTCAAAGAAGGAGAAATTAATAATATTTTCCAACAATTATCAGAGAAAGTACCATTGCGTATAATTTTACTTCATAAGTCACAACCATTGAAACACAAAACCTTTGGAATAAGAGTCAGAGGTCTTCACCACTAGGCCACATTGATACACGAGTAATATACATGACATTAATACGACATCCGAATCCAACATTCCAGTATATGCAGTGCCATAGGTTACACTTCACCTATGTTGACATCATTGACAGTGGTGAATGGAAGGAAAGGGGGAGAGAGAATAAAAAAAAGTGACACAGAGGGAGAGAGCAGATTTGTATTCTTTGGGGTAGGACATATTGATGAAAAGAGATACTCAAAGAAGGAGAAATGAAAAATATTCCAAACATTTATCAGAGAAAGTAGCTTTGCGTATAATTTTACCTCAGAAGCCACAACTACTGAAACACTAGGATTTAAACACATAATCTTTGGAGTACGAGCCTTAGACCTTAACCACTAGGCCACAGTGACTCATGAGTAGGGAGCATGAAAATGTATATATGACATCCAAATCCAAAACTCCAAAATATGCAGTGCCATAGGTTAGAGATCACCTATGTTACATCAACAGTGTTGAATGGAAGGAAATGGGGAAGAGAGAGTAAAAAAAAAAGTGACAAAGAGGGAGAGATAAGATTTGTATTCTTTGGGGTATGATATATTGATAAAAAGAGATATTCAAAGAAGGAGAAATGACAAACATTTTCCAACATTTATCATAGAATGTACTATTGCCTATAATTTTACCTCAGAAGCCACACCCACTGAAACACAAGGATTTGAACAAATAACCTTTAGAATAAGATCAGAGACCTTAACCACTAGGTCACAGTGACTTATGAGTAATGTGCATAAAAACGTATATATGACATTCGATTCAAACACTCCAGTGTATGCAGTGCTGAAGGTTAGATTTCACCTATGCTGACATCATTGACAGTGTTGAGTGGAAGGAAAGAGGTAGAGGGAGAGAAAAAAAAGCGGTACAGAGGGAGAGAGATGATTTATATTCTTTGGGGTATGACATATTGATAAAAAGAGATTTTTAAAGAAGGAGAAATGAAAAATATTTCGCAACAATTATCAGAGAGAGTACCATTGCGTATAATTTTACCTCAGAAACAGCAGGATTTGAACAAATTACATTTGCAGTAAGAGTCAGAGACCTTAACCACTAGGCCACAGTGACTCATGAGGAGAGTGCAAAGAAACCTATATATGACATTCACATCAAACACTCCAGTGTATGCAGTGCTGTAGGTTATACTTCACCTATGTTGACATCATTGACAATGTTGAGTGGATGGAAAGAGGGAGAGAGAGTAAAAAAGTGACAGAGGGAGAGAGAAGATTTGTATTCTTTGGGTGTGACATATTGATAAAAAGAGATATTCAAAGAAGGAGAAATGAAAAATATTGCTCAGATGGCACACTGATTTTACCACGTTTTCCAGTTAACACCAGAAAAGAACAGGCAGCCCACAGGCTCACTGCAGCACAAATGTGAACAGAATAATTTCTGGTTCAAGTGTTCCTTCTTTAGACAAAGCTTCAGCTTTACATTTTTTATCTGAGGACTTAAAGATCATTACTTTGTCCAGTAATGAAACTCACAATATATGGCCAAAATTATGAGCTGCCATGGTTATTCTATTTCTGGTGACGAGTCGCTCAAATGAGGCTAAGTGACAATACAGAGTGGAAATGCTGACACAGAACGATTTGTCAAAGAAGGCCACACTACTGGAGAGCCAATCTCCCATAATCCCCTCTCATGCTGGAATCCTCTTTCCCATCATACATCCAGTTTTAGACTGCGGGCATGAGAGAATGATGTTAAAATTCGTCACAAACACGGAGGACACCAGCAAATATCCATCCAACCCTAGGTCACCTTACCCGCCAGAAAAGGGTACATAATGGCCTCAGTCCACAAACAAGGGACATAGGCGAGAAATAAAATGCATTTATGAAAGTAAGTTACACTTTCTGATTCACAGAAACAGAATATGGATAACTTTAGGGTCATAAATTGCAATGGGGTGAAACGTCCTCCAATATGGCAGGTTTTCCAGTCACAAATTTAGGGTGGTAAAGGTGTTAGAGGCAAAAAGCAGTAAACGTATACAAACTTGTGGATTTGTGCATTTTCACACACATATCACAGGTATTTTTGAACCCTGGAAACACGCATCAATTCACTCTTTGCAATCAAGTATTAAGTGAACATCTCTGATGGAAAAGAGAAAGTGACACAATGCTGCAAATTAAAAACATGTAGTCTGGGAACCCACACATTTAAACTTGTAGAAAATGGCTGGGGCGGATAGCAAGTGAAGCCAGGCAGGATAGAATCAAGAGAGAGCAGAGTCAGAAGGAAGACAGACACAGACCTGGCAACTTCCTAAAACAACCCACCATGTGCGATGAGGGAACCAGGAGGGGGGCCTAAGGACGGAGTGGGACCTTAAATCCACTACCTCAGAAGCTCTGAAGGTTCTTCTGAGTAGGTGGGGCTCTAAAGGTAGGGGGCGGGGCTTTCAGCAGGTCACTGCCCATGAGCTGCAGTAACCCTCCAAGAATAACAATCCGAAGTTTCAAAGGCTACCTCTGACATCTTGGGAAAGTTGTAAAACCTTAATGGACATCAGCTCAGCCTTGCACACAATGTGAGTTGGAAATGCTCACTGCAGGAGTTTCCAACTCACATTGTCCTCAAAGGGTGACCATGTGAAAGGAGCCAAAATCATGTGAAAGTGACACACAGTGGCACTGTGTGAGTTCGCAGGTCTGGAGTCAACATCAGCACACCTACGGCCACCAGTAAATCTGTGCATTATTTTTACTAGGTCTGCCTCCCAGAAACCTGTGTGTAAAAAATGTATCTGGCCTACTCTGTTGGCATGAAAGAGACTTTGAGTAATCCATGATAACAGATTTGAAACATAAAATAGCATGGAGGAGAAATGTGCCTGCTGATAGCTATTATGTATAACCTAATCATATTCCTGGTAAAATAGCTTGGGGGTTAGGTGCTAGCTGCAAGCAACTGCATGTAATCGGCAGTGTTGCGTGATCATGTGCAGTAGGACCCTTTTAGTCCTAGCCGGACTCCTTACAATGTTACATAATCAGTTGGGAGGTTTCTGGGTATGTCTGGATGTGTTCAATAAAGTTTATGATGTAGTGCGTTCAGTTAGCCTTTGCACGCTGAAGAATAAAGACGTGTGTTACAGAACTCTGTGTGTGGCATGGACATTTGCATGCTCCAGAGCTTGGGAGGACATGACATAATCCTCAAGGGAACATGCCAATGTGGGCTCTTGACCAATTTTTCATCCTTCCAAGGTTGATAACATAAGTGCAACTACATTAAGAAAAAGCAATTAACAAGTAAGTTCCAAAAACACTTATTTGTATTGTCTGTTAAATAAACGGTCATTATAAATGTAATAAACATATAAACCTACATATTTAACATACAAAGTGAATTTGAGAAAGTAAACTGCTGTCTCTGTATATTTCTTTGCCCACTTTTGAAGCACCTCATTCGCTGCATCTGTGTTTCCACTGACATGATAAAACTCAAAAAAAGTACTTTCTAGTTGCCTTTTAAAGAGGGCATCTGGAGCTGTGGTGGGAGGAATACCCTGAAATTTTTCCTTCTTCTAGGAGTCAGCGGCATCACTCTGTATACACTGTATGTGTGCTAGGTTTGGGCAAAAAATTCCACTCTGCTGACGGAGTTTTATCTAACCCTGGGTGTTATACTCTGCTCCGCCTGCAGAGTGTGCGGTGATTAGCCCGCTCCGCTGGGAACGCGGAGTAAAGGGCAAAACTCTGACTCCGCAGCGGAACGGAGTTAGCCAGCCTGCCCCCCTGAAAAAATACAGTTACAAACTATTTTTAAATGAAATAAAAACACACTTACCTGTACTGCGGCGTTCCAGGCGGGAAACAGTGTTTACAACACTGTCATTACATCGCGCTACTATTACAACGTGGTCGTTACAACAACTGTGTTGTTAATACGCGATGCATTTACATCGCAAATCATTACAACGACTTGCACTAGGGGGCGCTGCTGGGCAAACTGGAGTAGGCATAGTAATGAATACTATTCCTAAGTACAGCGATCCCCCTAGTGCAAGTCATTGTAATGACTTGCGATGTAAATTCATTGTGTACTCACAACGCAGTTGTTGTAACGATTGCGTTGTAAAAGCATGCGATGTACTACATCGCAATGCAATGAGCCATATTCCCCCAGGCTGCCCTCCTTCTCCTCGCCATCTCTCTTCTACGTGGGGTACATCTTAAGAGAACTGCTCATCCGTGCGTGTGTATTGGCAGTTCTCTCAAGAAGTACCCCACATAGGAGAGAGATGGCGAGGAGAAGGAGGGCAGCCCGGGGATGCCGCAATACAGGTAAGTGTGTTTTTATTTAACTTTAAATTAACCTTTAGCTGTTTTTTAATAGGAGGGGTGGAGGCGGGTGGCAGAGCGGAGTTCCACAGAGTTTTCCCCCCAACTCCGTGGACCTCCACATAGTCTCACTATGCCAGCTCTGCCTCCGGTTAGTTTTATCCACTCCCTGTTCCACTAAGAGCGCAGAGTTCCGGCTAAAGCTCTGCCAACTGCTGAATGGCAGAGGTTTTTTTACACATGTAGATCACCACCATTAAGTTGGAGAGCGAGGAATTGGGTCACCTAGCTGGATTTTTGAACACTATGTGGACAGTCGTGGCAGGTCGCTGCCGTTCGAGTTGGGAAAGATGCTGCTCAATGAGAAAATCCACTTAAGTGGCAGAAAGAAGCAGTGACCTCTGGCATGCCACATGGTGCAGTTCGTGCTGGTTTTTACAGCGTGGAATAAGATCCCGGTGCTAAGAATTAACATGAGCAGCATAACATGCCAAATTCTACCCGCTGGTGCAACTCTTGAGTTTTTATGGAACTCTGCAGAGTTCTGCAGTGTTCCACCCACCCCTAATGTGCACAGACACTGCTGCATATTTCAGGGATGTGGAATTCCTATAGCCCAACACCTGGAACATATTGTTTGGGGTCAAGTTTTCAGGTGCATTTTGTCCTTGGGACAAGTAGGCCCAACCCAATACAGCGCAAACACTTTGGCTGCCAGTTTACAGTACCACATTATGGATCAGGGAAAGATTTTGCCTGCAGTTAAGGTAACATTTGTGTCCATGTGTTAACACTGTTCAAACTTTGTATTTATGTTTCATTAATGCAAAACCTTAATTATTAGGGTAAGTGATCTAAGTTCATGTAGTAAGTTCAGACTGTTCTACTGACAGTGGTTCTGGTATAAAAATGTACACACACGTATTCAATGTTTAGCAATATGAGGCCATGTATTCTGCTCCCAGAATGCTCTCTGATAAGATGCAAATATATGCATAAGATTGAAAGCAAGATTGATTATTCTTTGCTTTCAAAATAAAATGTTCACAAAAAATGCAAAGTCATTTAGCTAAACTACTGACATTTTAGGTACTGTTTTCCTGCAGCATCATTTAGTAAAATGTGTTGATGTATGCTAGTATTTCCTAAAAAATATTCATAATGGTAAATCAGTGTAACCAGTTTTAATAAGATTATGGGAAAACTAAAATTAAACAAACACTGGTAAAGTTAATAGGTCTGAAATTGTTGGTCAGCCTTTTGGTTTTGTCAATGCGTGACTTGTTTTGGCATGTTTTATGTGATACCTTATTGGTGTGGGAGCTGCCGGGCCCTCATCATTATAAAAAACATTGGCAAACATTGTTTTGGTCTCAAAAAAGCACAGAAAGAACAGAATGCTGTCACTCACAGTAAAGCTAGCCGACAGACCGTGAGAGGCAGAATTTCAATAAACACAAAATGTTGTGGTTAATGCCAGACCTAATTAGGGGCCCAATTATTAAATAAAGTCTCAAAAGTGCACTCATGTACTTGCCTTGAGTGCAGGTATCCGACTTTCGTGAATTCACAAGACTTTACAGAAGTAGGCCAAGAAATAGTACTCCTAGAAAATATTTGTGAACTGCATTTTAGAATGAGCAAATGTGCAGGTGTAGATTTGCTCATGCGAAAATCTGAGTGCTTGCAAGTTCACTTTCCCTCCAACCACTTTTTTCCCAACCCTGGAAGAGGTTTTATGTCTGCCATTGTCAGGAGTAAATTTCCAACCTTTCTCAGCATGAGAAAAGATTAGAGAAGAGTTGGTGAAAACCCTTAAAACATACAAGTTAGTAGGTATGCACAGAGTCAAAAGGGCATTCTAACCCTGGAGCTGATGCTTATCTTCAGAGCAGGTATGTAGATCTGCGGAAATGTGGCAACATAAGGGAATTGCTAGTATTCAAACCCTACTATGGAAGGAGCTCTGGCATAATCGGAGAGTTATTTTGGAGCCCTGATATAATGAGATTGCTGCCATAATTGTCACCCCATTACATGGCACAAAAGGGACAAGTGGATTTTGTTACAGGACAAGTCCATGGGGCAGGTTGCTTCATAAATCTACAAGTAGATATTTTATTAATTCCACACCCCTGATATGTCCCAGGAAACAGTGGAGCAGATTCATCTTGAATCAGAAACTTCTCTTATACAATTTAATAGCTGCCAAAATTGAACTCTACTCCAACATTGAACACCCACATATTTCCCCAAAAACTTAGAGGAGAAATACTCTCCCTGCTTTTAAAGCTACATTACCTAATAATGTGTTCACTCAAATTTTCAACCTCATGGGAAATAAGCATGAGTAAATTCTGAGAAGTTGGATTAATGCTTGGAAATCAACAACTGTCAAACATTTCCAATAATAAGCCTAGGATTCTAGTTAATCCCCTGAAAGTCAGAAATCTACTCCAAATGTAGGGCTAACAATACGGCGGTAGATTATAAACATTTTACATGGCCTAATATATTTAAATAAAACACCAGTTGATGGGGAATGTAGCTTGTCACAGTGCCTCACTGCTACTAAAAATACCACATTAGGAAACAAAAGTGCCATTTCTTCCACAGGCAATTTTGCCTTAATCTAAAGAGTGTAATGATCAACTGAAAACTGCACATATTTATTAAATATATTGACTTCACATACCATAAAACAAGCTCAAAGGATAAAATTGCTAATGCCACCGTAGCTGAAGTCACATTTGCCACATCTCCAATGTATGTTAACACAACAGAAAAGTTCAAAAGCGTGGCAACAGTTGTCCACGTAGCATAAATTGCAATTCCATTATGGACCTACAAAATAATAAAGATCTTAAAAGTTTGAATAACAGTAGGAAAAAAGGGTATTTTTTTCCATATGCATTTATCCTCATATGCATGAATCTATGGAGATTCAATGCCTAATTGAAATTACTTACTATACATGCATGCAGGGCACCAGATAGCTCCTAGTAAACAATGCACCTCTCCTTTTTTTTAATTGAAAAACAAAAAGTATTACAGTCATCTCATATTAAGCAAAACAGTGACACATTTAGGTACATAGTAAAAGGAGCTCATTTGAAATTCATCTTTCAAAAAAATGAGATTGCTCGATGAAAATACATTAACTTATCCTTTAGTCCAGTATCATTTTGAAAAAAACCATTTCTGAAATGTGGTAGTGGAGTTCCCCCAAAACAGAGAGGGATGACAACCCCAGAAGCCAAACATGAGATAAGACACCTGATGAAGATTAATTGCTATCATAGAGCTTTACAAGCCATTTCTTAAGGAACGGTGCCAAACTGAAAAGTGTGGAGATCACTGAAGAAGAATATTGAATGATTGTGTCATTTAAAACCAACAAACCACGTACAGTAACACATTCCTTACGTTCTTGTGCTATGTGGCCCACTACTATCATATGAGAGGACAGCATAGTGAGTAATCAGATTCAATTTTCGAATTCTTAAAGGAGTTCAACAGCTACACAGTATGATTCTTTGCTGAGTGTATATTATTGCTCAGTGTGGGCATGCTGCAGTTGGGATTTGAATTCAATTTTCCATCCAGTCCTCTGTTTTCCTAAACAGGATCAAATTTCCTGTGAGAGAAGTTCGTTTTTTTGGAGGGGCATTGAAGTTTACCAATAGAATTGACCGGTAAGCAATCCTATTATTTTAAGAATTTTATCAGCCTTGTTTGAGACCTGATTCACTAGTGCATTACAGCTTTCCGAAAAATTATACTGTTTCTTTCTTTATACTTCACTAATGGGGAGATAAAAAAAGCCTTCTATAAAACACAGAATGGATTAACAGAAGTAATGTTTAATATTTGGCTTATGCTGTGTACATCTTTTTCAATCCACTCTTCCCAATGTACTTTCTTACCTGCACGGCAGGTTTAAGTAATGTCTCAAATTGAAGATGGCATGAGGAGTCTGGGGTTTACTGCAACTCTGCACTCACATAACACAATGTGGAGTGTGTGGTCTTAACCATAACCATAAAGCAAGCGTGCACTCTGCGCTTATTAGCTGTCAATAAAGATTGTAAACAGTAACCGGAGAACATCATTTTCTAATGAGACACAATTGTGGATGCCTGAGTTGTTTGAAACCTAAATCTAGCTTAACACAGGATAAATGCCTGGTGGCAATTCTCAAGGTCAGGAAGCCCAAATCCTCCAAAGTTGGTTGGAACCTTAAGTGTTCTGATGGAAAAGACTGGGTTGTAGTTGGCACTCCTGACAAAGTCTAAGACATTTTGTTTTAATGACTTCTACAATATATAGCTGTATGGTAGACATTACTTACCTAACACATGAAGTGTTCTTGGTAAAAGTTTAATTTTCTCTGTATTATCCTAAGCACAATGACTAAGACCTGATTTACTCCACCTTGCAATGTTGAGTGCCTTCATTACCACTGGGTGACCATCAAAGGGAATACATTCACTGGTGTCCTGTATGTGAGATACTGGGATTTAATGGATCTAGGAATAATGTTCAGTTCAAAATTGTATACACAACAAACCAGCTTTATCAAAAAGCAAGTATCCAAGGGGTAGAAATTGTCTTATATATTAAGATCTCTAAAAAACAATGAGAAGGAATGGGCAAAATATCCAATAAACCCTCTGAAGCTATAAATAGTCACATAGGATATTGGGTACAAGAATGCAGAAGAAAAAATGGAGTGTCAACTTGGTATAAGGTAGACTCGAAAGTTTACTGAATTGGGCCCACTGTGTGATGTCTTTTTTTTTTTTTTTTAAAGAACGTAAAACCTTAACCCACTTCCAGTGCCATGCTTCATCATCGAGTTACGCATGGCCAAGACCGTAACACTATTACAAGGTGGGTAGTCTTAGGAACACTTTGCGAGGTGTTTTGCTGTGTGTTGCGTGAAAAAAGCTATTCAAGAAAACTACTCTCAATTGTTGTGAGAAAAGTATTCAGCTCTCAAGAGGAAGGGGTCTAAAAGTTAAAATACATAGGGGATGGTAATTGGCTTGAATATTGTGTTCTGAATTATAAAGTTAACTAGGAAACAAAGTGGAATTTTGAGATGCAAACCCCGGTAGTCAATTTTGGATATTTAGACCACATTTACAATTACAACGCAACATGGACAAATTCCACTTGTCTACAACCTCTGCCTGTTTCTATCTCCTATCCACACGGCCCCTCTGTTGTTTTGTTTCCCTATTAGCATGTCTTTGTGTCCCTAATACTATTTCTTGTTGTCGTGTATTTTACTATGGCACATGATGAATAGTGACATATCCACCTGACCTCAGCTAGCATGCCTTATCATACTCTGCGGGAGGCCTCATGTGGGTGAGTAAAACCTACACTGTATTCGCATTCTCCTTATGCATGGTCAGCCAGTGTTTCTACATGTCAGGGTGTTGAATGTGCACAACTGCACACATGTGTATCACTGCTACCCATTCACAAAATTTCCCCCTGAAAAGTTTGGGAGTGTTTTGCACCTAACCTAAATGCACTGAAGATCGGTTGTGGCAGACTGGCTCATCTAAGAGGAGATTCTGCATTGAGATGAAGGGCAACTAGAGATGTTGTTGCACATACTTAAAACAACATAAAAGCTTTCTGAGGAAATGTCCGAATTTAAAGAAAAATGCTTACATTTACTTTGCACACCGCTAGGAATTGGAACAAATTATCTAGCAGTATGCTGCTCTGCAGCAGCCAAGGGAGCACATTTAACTACATCCAAGATGAGATGAATCTTTTCAACACTCTTCTTCCTAGGAGTGCTACAGCCTGCTCTTTTCCAGCACCATAAATGTTCCCTTCGTGTGGCAAGGTATAGGTTTTAATTCACGATTTGAAAGGCAAGTACAGAGAGGCGGGGATGTGAGGGGGGAATGCAGCACATTGGAGATGGAGCAAGAAAACACAGACTCCCGTGGAATTCTCAAAGAAAAATTAAAAAAGTAGCTCCCAGATGTAAATGGGAGGATGCAAGTTATCCAGTCAAAAGGATGGTAAGGAAACTATGCTTCAGAAAAGGAGTATCAACACAAATAAAAATGCAAAACATTGAAAAAGCAGCACACAAAAAACATTGGCAAGAAAGCTGAAAAATGATAAGCAATGTGATTAGCCAAAGCCCACTCTAAGTATTGGTAATGTACACAATAGGTTTTCAAAAGATAGCTAAAAGCTATTTGTAGGTGAGAGCTAAACAAATGAGGGATAGCATGAAAAAACTAGTACAATGGTCTGGAAAATGGCAAATGTGTTTAATCAACTGAGGGGATGCCTTTTTTAATTACCCTCCATCCTTGAATTAATTATAATCCAAAATTACAATTCACAGTCAAACATTCATGACAACATTCAAAAATCTAAAACAATTGTGACTCTCACGTGGTCTATCTGGTCACATATGCACATATATTCATATCACATTCAACCCTTCCAACAGAATCTAAACTTGTTCTCACACCTGCCCCTCCGCACTCAGAAATATTTTCAAGTATTCGTGATCCTGGCCTAATGTGACCATCTTTGACAATTTTGGCCATGATTAATATAGTTATTGATATCCTTGGAATAATGGTGGACCTTGCCTAAAGGTGCCCATGGTTGATATACGTAGGCATTGTGACATGGCTATCATGGCATAAGGATGGCCCTAGCTTAATGATGCCCTCCTTGACATATTATGACTATCTTTAACATGACTGTGGCTATCCGTGATAGAATGTGGGCCAAGATATAATAGCCCCATCCCTGATTTATTATGAGAAATGTTGACAAAATGTGGTTCTTTCCATTCTGGTGGTAGAAACTCCTGCCAGATGATGGGCATTGCTGGTATTTTTAGAGGAATGCAAATGAAAGTCAGAGTCTATCAATGTGTGGTGGTAATACAAGCCAGTACCTGATGAAAATTACAAGCCTATGTTTCAGGACCAAACAGGTTTTACTAAAAGTAAAAGCTAGTATTCGGGACAAAAAATTGAAAATTATCAAGCTTTTGCTTGAGGGAAATGAGCTTATTAATGCAAAATGAAAAGCCTGTACTTGATAGTAAAAATACATGCATTTTCAGATAATGGCGAGCCAATTTTTGGGGACAAAATGACTGCAATACTAAAATATAGGGGATGTGGCCAAGATAGCGAGCGGGTAAGACGTGCTTCTCTCGTCTCCCCGCTCCCGAGTGCCCAATCCAGCCCAAACCTAGTAAGTGTCACCTCCAAAAATTGCATTAGCGGGGGATATAAACACCCTGACCCGCCCGCAGCCAAAAGCAGTTGAGGTTCAGAACGGGGGCCCACCTCTGGATGAGAAAGAACCCCGAGAAGGTGAGCAGCCGGTGTCAGGAAATGGCGGCCGGACTGGCATGGGCCTGTTGAGGCTGCTCTGGGTGCCGAACCTCACCGGAGGCAAGCCACGGACCAACCGAGCCCACCAGAGACTAGCAGCAAGCGGAGGTGCGACGGTGAGTGGCACACGGGGAACAGTTTTGGCGGGCCCTGGACATTATGGGGATCAAGGGGGTTCACAGTTGGGATTAGGGAGGGTGGAACACTGGTATGCAGTTTATTGACATGGAGAGGAAAGATTGCCTGCAATGGAGACTGGAGGCGGGGGGAGACAGCGGGGGGGGGGAGGGAGAAACACACAGATGCGGGGACACACCAACAAAGATACACAGCCCACAGAGAGACATGTCCCGGCCCACAATGAAAATCCTCACTCTCAATGTGAGAAGCCTTAACAATCCCATTAAACTGAGGTCCAACCTTTCCTATCTAGAGAACTCTGAGGCGGATGTATGCCTACTCCAGGAAACGTATCTCCTCTCCAAAGACTGGCATAGATTGAGATCCTGGATTCTTCCACAACAATTATTTTCATCTACCCCGGATAAAAAAGCGGGGATGGCTATCTTAGTGGCTAAACGGTTCAAAGAGGCAGTGGGGGAAAAGGTGGCCGACATCAAAGGAAGATTACTGGCTCATGCATTCAGGATCGGGGTTCACAACTTACTGATAGGTTCCATCTACGCACCTAACACAGGTCAGGAGAAGTTTCTGAGATCAGCCCTTACAGAGGTCATGCACAGTCACAGAGCGGCACAAAGCACCCCAGAACGGTCCGACATCCAAAGGCCGGAAGCCGTGAGGCGCAAGTCAGACGGGTCATGCCAGCAGTGGAGCCCGGAGAAGCACTAGAGGGCTGGGGCAACAGGGAGAACTATCGGGGACACAGCGGCATCAGGGAGACGAGCAGCAGCCTTCCCCACCCCTTAGCACGTTGGCCAGAGACATCGACTGGCGGTGAAAGGGACGGCATAGATAGCAGAGCCAGGAGGCAGAAGCATAGAGAAGGCCCGATGAAGAGGGGAAGCACCAGGCAGTGAGCACCCGCAAGTAAACCCTCAAGCTTGGGTGCGAATGCGAGGACACAAGACGGCCACATGGTGACCGCGTAGTAGACACTCACTCCCCTAGGGCCCAGAGCGAGGAACCCAGCTCAGAAATCAGGGCTCGCTTGAGGGGAGAGAAAACTGCACCCCGGATACAGGCCCACAAAGGAGAGGCTGAGAAGTTCAAGGGGGGCTGGGAGCGGCTAGCAACCAAGCAAGAGCCCAAAGAGAACCGGAGGCCTTCAGGATTGGACAATGGGACTGAGTGTCCTCTAGGCACACCGCTGCACTAACCGGCAACAAGAGGGAGGCCCACGCCAGGGGGTGAGAGGCCGGGGTGCCCTTCACAGTGCGGAGGGAGCCGGCGGCGAGCACAAGCGGAGGGCCTACGACTAGAGAGAGCTATGGGCCATCTTTGTATGGCCGGGCCCAGGAGGACCCCCTAGGGTGCTCCGCAAAGAAAGAGGAAAGGAAAGGACCCAAAAGCGGGAGGGCGCAGGTGGACACACGACCAACGAGACGCACAGACAGGCAGTAGGGCCCTAGAGAAGGCGAGAGCAGCTAGATCCTCCCTCTGTAAGCTCATGGCAGATGGGCACATAGGCCGCTGAGGGGAGAGATTGGGGAATACCCCGGGAGGAGCGTCGGGGGGAGCCCCCTGCCGGCCCGCAAGGACTAGCATTCAACAGCGATCCTGATAATAGGCCCGCTAGAGTCAACGTGGATGGCGATCAGAGGGTGGGCACCCTAGTAGACACATCACCCGGGGACAGGAGACATACCCCTCCACGACAGAGAGCAGCGGCATGGGGAGGCAGAGGGACACAGTGCAGCCATGTCTACGGTGAGGAGCAAGAAGGACCGAAATCTCAAGGAGATGCTGACCAAGCTTCCTCTATCTAGCAGCAGACATGGGAGACTTTCCCACCACAACACAAGCGGGGCAGAACACAGACTCCCATGAGGCCCCAGTCACTTGCGCCTTTTTGGAGACGCTCTTCGGCACCCTGAGAGACGACTTTCAGATGCTGAAAGGGGAAATTGCGAGGTAGATGAAGGAGGTGAGACAGGACATTGATGAAGTGGGTGAACGAGTGGCCTTCATTGAGGATCAAGAACAAGCGCGGAAGGAGGAAGTAGAGCGATTGCAGCAAGAGATTCTCAGGCTCAAAGCGCAACAGATCAACCTCCAGGCGCACACAGAGGACCTGGAGAATTGCTCTCACCGAAATAACATCCGTGTTAAGGGAGTGCCACCCAAGGAAGAATGGCAGGACATTATGCAGTACCTACAAGGCCTCTTTAGGAGCATGCTGGAGGTCCCATCGGACTTCGACATAAAAATTCACAGTGGGACTCTTGTGTCGAGCACCGGCACCCCCGCCGGACATCTTGGCTTACATTCCAGATTTTCAACTTAAGGAACGCATATTACAAGCTGCCAGGGATAAACAACCGATACGATACCAAGATCACCCCATCGCCCTATGACAAGATTTGGCCCTGATAACTCTTCAGAAGCGGAAGGAATTCCGGGTGGCAACAACACACCTTCGGAACCAAGGGGTACCGTACTCTAGGGGTCACCCATTTTGACTAATCTTTAAGTGGAAGGGCAAGGTACACCAACTTCAATCACTACAGGACACTTGCCGGATGTTGGGCATCGAGGATCCACAGCAGGAGGAGGCGGAGATCAGACAGAGCAAGGTCTCGAGAGAGAGATGGCAAAAAGTCACAGGAATGCGAAGCACAGAGAGAGTGATGAGACCCGATCCCACGACTATGGCGCAGGAAAGGCAATCAGTGCTGGAGACGCTGTCTAGAGGGACATCCCCACATGCAGATACCCTGAACGATTGAGGGACAGATAAGTGATATTTGCAGAGCTGGATGGGTGGTGGAATCACCTGTCGGGAGCGGGGAGGCTTGGGGTTATAGCCACACAATGCTCCCAACCTTCCTGAATACCAAGCACATGCGGACAGGTTTGGCAGGCCTGGACATTATGGGGATCAAGGGAGTTTACAGTTGGGGTTAGGGAGGGGAGGGTGGGACACTGGTATGCAGTTTATTGACGTGGAGAGGAAAGATTGCCTGCAATGGAGACTGGAGGCGGGGGGAGAGCGGGGGGGGGGAAGGAGAAACACACGGACGTGGGGACACACCAACGAAGATACACACCCCACAGAGAGACATGTCCCAGCCCACAATGAAAATCCTCACTCTCAAATGTGAGAGGCCTTAACAATCCCATTAAACGGAGGTCCATCCTTATCTATCTAGAGAATTAGGAGGCAGATGTATGCCTACTCCAGGAAACGCATCTCCTTTCCAAAGACTGGCATAGATTGAGATCCCGAGTTTTTTCACAACAGTTCTTTTCATCTACCCCGGATAAAAAAGCGGGGATGGCTATCTTAGTGGCTAAACGGTTCATGGGGACAGTGGGGGAAAAGGTGGTGGACATCAAAGGAAGATTACTGGCTCATACATTCAGGATCGGGGGTCACAACTTACTGATAGGTTCCATCTACGCACGCAACACAGGTCAGGAGACGTTTCTGAGATCAGCCCTTACAGAGGTCATGCACAGTCAAGAACCGAAGACGATCATAGGGGGGGATCTGAACATAGTTATGGATGAGACACAGGACAGGTCGGGTAGTCGACACTCACAGATGGGAGGAGGTATCACAGGAAGGCATAGAGTGGCTTCAGTCCCTGGGATAGGTGGATATGTGGAGGGAGGCTCATCCCCACATGTCGCAATTTCCCTATTATTCTCACGCAGATAAGACATATGCATGCTTGGATCACATGCTTGGTATGGTAGAGGCCAACAAGATGGTAGGGGAGGTGGACATTGACCCAGCGGCATGGTCTGATCATGATGTCGTGACGGTCTGTTTGCAGTTACCACTGCAACGGAGAACACAGGGGGGCTGGTGACTGAGGGATATGATGCTCCACAAAGAAGCGGTAAAAACTCAGCTCACTAAGTGCATCATATGGTACCTCAAGGTAAATGACTCCCCGGATAGCCCAATAGCCTTACTATGGGGAGCCCTGAAAGCGGTAGTGAGAGGGGAATTAATTGGAATCTCGGCAGCAGAGAATAAAGAGTGTCAGGAAAAGAGGGCTGATCTTTCAGCACAAGTGCTGGAGTTACAACGGGTGCATAGCCGGACAGGGGCACCATGGTTCTGGTGACAGTTGAAGACGGCACGAGCACAACTGGCGGGGCTGGACCTCGACAGAGCCGAGTACACAGAACTGAGGTTAAAACACTCCTACTATAGCGGCAGGGACAGAACAGGACATATGCTAGCAAGTAAATTTAGGGCACAGAATCAACAGATGATGGTGCAGACTATAGAGACGGACAGTGGGGAGGGTCTCATGGAAGATGAGTTTTAAGTGGCCATTTTAAGAGCAACTGTGCAGCTGCAAAGATTTCCCTTCAAGCGATAGTACGTCATTCTGTGTAGATGCGGTAGACGCATGTGTAATGCAGAATCCTGTGTTTAGCGGCCATTTTAGAGACACACAGGTTACTTGTTAGTAATACACATATGCAAGCTTCCCCTAGATTTTGTGTGCGGATTTTCTGGTGCGTTATTAGTATTTACGAACACAATTATTACGGTATTATAGTTGAGAGGATTGCTTCCGAGCAAGTCTCTTTTATACGAGTCCTAGCTCCATCAGGCTCAAAGCTCACAAAAATGTACTGGTGTAGGCCACAATATGCCTTTCTGACAACATACCCCTAAAAGCTGTATGTAGGCGAGGCCTAAAAAGTGAGATAAAGAAACAAGAAGTGTAGAATGGTGGAAGAAAGACGCATGGGGTGGATTCAAGACTAAGCTTCTCTTGTAATCGCAACCCTAGCATTCAGCAATGCGTCATAAGAAATAATTGGGCAACTGCGCATATTTTTTTTTATTTTTTTATTTATTTTATTTAACAGATCCCTGTGAAATAGCTAAAGGTGTGGGTCTGCACACAATCCTGATGTAAAAAATAAAGAGTAACTTAGGGAAATTCGGATGAGCCAAAGGTCCACTTTTTTAGACTTCTGCAGCCATAAGCCATTAACGTACAGTGCGCGGAAAGAGATGATGAGGACACAGTAGTTTGTGAAGGCAATGAATGCCAGGAACACCAGGGCCGGAATGATATACCTGTAAAAGAAGAAGTGCAGCAATAGGTGCATGGAGATAGTGTGACATTTTCACTGCAAAGGCAATATTAAATGAATTAGCCAGGGGTACAGTGCGAAAGAGCTGAGAAGTGCTACTACTGTTCCATCAAACGCACTACACTATGACCCGGAAGTTCAGCTACTTGGTCATAAAAGGTTCTCTGTTGATAAGTGCCGATTTTGTCAAAATAAAAGAGCGGCAGTCCTGCAGATCAATATAGATGCCTCCTTCTCCCTAAAAGCGGCAGTACTGTGTCTTAGAGGTGTATAAAGTGTCTACATGCCACCAGGTACAGATGTCTTTGGGTGTCAGAGGATGACAGGGGGTCACAAGGTGAGCAGCCACTTTTGGTACCTTTCTTGAATAGATAGTGATTCTCAGAAGGGGAGTGGCGATGGAGTGTCCCAACACTGAGATAGCCGGTCGGAATAAAAGGATGCAATGTGATCTATAATTTTCCTCGGACTACTATTAAGCAAAGGCTGGTAGGATTCTGCTGGCTTTTTCCACATGAATTGAGAAAAGGGACTAGATATAGGCACATTTTTCATAGAGAATTTGGATGAATCTTTAAAAATCTACAATCAAACCCCCAACTTGACTACTGAAAACCAACGAGCAGGGAAGGCGACCCTATTGAATACCTTCTTGTTATTTACTAGGATGATCCCATCCCTACCTCTAATTGCTGTTTGCTACATCCTGCTAACCACATGCCTCCACAATGTATCAGCTGTTAGTTCTTGTCAGTCTGTGCCCTTTCTAAATGATGAGTGCCCCAAGGCACCACTTGACCAAGCAAAAGGAAAACTTAAAAAGTCTCCCTACACGATCCTCTTTTCTTCCCCTCAAGTCCCTCCCTCTAGGGCCGTGGAGCCCCCACAAAGTCCTACTGTGTTGCCTGGCCCACCCATCTAGTTTTCTTCTTTCTTTCTCTTTCCTAGTCTGGCTAGGTAGGTGTGGAGAAAGGGACTCTGCTGAGGGCCGGGGCTTGCCGTTTCCTCCCCAATGTTGGTGGGGGAGCAGCGGTGGGGGGCACTTGTTTCTATCTATTCCTAGTGTAGTGATGTGTTTCCCGGAGGCCTGAGGGTATGTCATGATGTGCCTAGAGGGAATTGTACACACCTAAGGTGGTAAGTACTGGCGCATGGGGGTTCATTGGAGTAATTAAGAGAATGGTAAGTATTTTGCACGTTATATTGGATGGCAGAAACTGACAGAAGCTCCACTGACCACCCTCAATGACTGCATCCTCTTCTACAAGTCATATCCCACTTTCTCTGGTTGAAAACATTTTATGTTTTTTTGTTGTTATATTATGACTTTAAATGGTAAATACTCTTTTAGATATGTCGCAGTTTACACTTACTCTCGATCCCACAGGAAAAGCCAACCAATGTTGAGGGCGTTGTTGAGCATCCACACAAGGTAAAACCAGATTGGGAATAGATCTGGCTTTATATACATCCATCCATTTTCGTTTCTAAGTTCAAAACAACAGCGATGACTTAGCAACAATAAATGTGTTAGAAAACTAGAACAAAGCACATAACCTCTTACATAACTCTAGGTTATTAGCATCTGAAAGAAAGACAGCTCTCACACATAATACTGTATAGAGCACAGAACATATGCCAATGTTCAGGTTAAATGGAGAAGGCTCCAAAAAAGGAGGTGCTGCAACACAGATTGCCTATGGGGGAAGAACAGCTTTATAGATTTCAGGATCTTCAAATGGCTGCAATCATTACTTTACGCCACTGGTCCTAGCCAGACAAGATGGTGGTTTTGGGAAGAGCTGCTTGAAAACCAGACAGCCTAGTTCAAACTGCAAACGAGAGGCAAGTGAAGGGATTGAGATACCGGTTACTTTGAGGATAGTAATGTCTTTTTGGGATGATAAAAAAGCACCTTGTAACCATCCACCTGAGAAAGAACAAGAGCATGAATCACAAACGACAGCAGTGGTTATTGAGTCCAAAGTTAAACCCAAAGACCTAACTGAACCCAAAACCCCATGTACAATACTATCCTTAACTAAAGGTTGAGTGAATCTTAGGCTGTGGCTAATAAATTCTCAGATTTGACAAAATAGTCTCAAAGAACTAGGTAGACCTCTTTTCAAAGAAAATAACTGTGCACCTCACCTCTGTAGCATCACCTGACCAGATGGTAAATGCTTCCTGGTCTTTCCAGCGGTAACAATCTGTTGGAATGATTAGTGTAGTCAGAACAACAAAATAATAAAGGCACTTCTTTTAACAATCCTTCTGGTAGAGCATCGCTGTAGGGCATTTCTCAGATCACTCTACCAGTAAGTATTTTTTCTGGGGTGATTTCCCTCTCAAATGTATTTATCTTTGAAATCTGCATTGAACTCTGTTCCACAAAGTCACTTAGGGGCATATCAGCAAGGGCCGGTGATAATTATCGCTCAGCGCTCTTAGCGTGAGGATAATTATTGCCTGCCAACTCTGAATTTTATCGAGGAGATAGCATGCTATCAGCAACGCTTATCTCCAAAGCGATTAAATTCAGAGCGCAAGCTGCCAATTGTGAGATTATCGCTGGATACAGCGATAATCCCACAAGGTTTGGCGATAGTTTGCTGATAGGGATAGACATACTTAGCCATGATATCCACCTTACATAGGATATCATGGCTAAATCAGAAAAATACCAGACGTAAAAAAGCAGCGTTAACCGCGGTTAGCGCTGCTTTTTTTATCTCTAACAGGGTTAGCGATATCCTTGATAATAGGAGAAATGTCGCTTAGCGACATTTCTCCTATTATTTTACTCTGGAACGCCCCCTTTGCATCTCATTAGAGATGCAAGGGGAAGCGTAGAGTAAAGGGGGGCTAATATGCAAATTTGCGTGTTAGCACCCTGTTGCTGATAGGGCGCTAGTTTTATCTCTGCTTTTTTGGCTTTTAAAGCCAAAAAAGCAGAGATAAAGCCCTTGTTGATATGCCCCTTATGTTTTTTTAACATGACCTCCTGCGTTCTGGACGAGTATCTTTAACTTCTTAACTTCTAGAGAATCAAACTCTTAAATGAGTAATAGCGTAAATGGTTAGGTTTACATCTTCATGGGTGCTGCTTATTGCACGTACTCACTCCTGTTTAATCATCTGTATTCCATATTTGACTGTTATGACCTACAAGTTCTTATTGCTTAGTTACTTGTACATGACTATGGACCAAGTACTGCTGTCACAGCGAGCTTGTTGTCACACAATGCCTAGGCCCCACGGGGGAGCGATAGTCTTTATTCTGTATCATACATCCGTATGTATATGACATGCTTATTTTTGCCTTTAAAAATCAATAAAAATTAGTTTGAAAAAATCATAGGTGCTGCTAATGGCTTTTTTTTTGCTTTTAAAGTTGTTACTTGTTATTACGGCCAACTAGATGCTTGCAGTAGTGTTGAAACAGTGACTGTAATTGGGACAGACTGTACGGAAAAACCGAAAGCAAGTTTGTGAACATCTTTTAGAATTGCTTTGACCACAATATCAGAGAGCACGTTGTTCCCCAGTCCTCCCACTGTGCTTCCTGCTGGGCGTAGATAATATCATTATGCTTTGACCTACAGCTACATTGGTTTTATGGTTTGGTTTCCTCTAAGTAAATAAAGGACATTAACATTAACTGAATCACAATGTTGGTCTTTGCAGCTGTTAATGTGCAAAAACATTATTATATAACAATATATATCTATAAAACATGTTTGTCTTAATCTAGAAATTGAAAACTTGATTTGTGGATATCCTTTAAAAAAATGGGCTAACTAATATCTGGAAAAACAAAATTATTATCTATTTTCGTCATATACCCAATATGTGTTTCTTTAATTGATAATCGCGAGTGACTGGTACAAAACAAACTTTTAAATCAGAGGACTATGCATGGATACATATGAATACCAACGCATGTCTATGTATATATGTAGCCTACAAGAGAGTTGCTATATATTTGTATGTATGTTTGGGGAGCTAACCACTTCGCTTTCCCCATATGGAAAATGCTCATGGAAAATGCTCAACAATAGGATATGTAGAATCCAACAATTTTGAGCTAAGTTTCCCTGACTTATCAATATGTATATCTTCCTGCTGTTGACGCTAAAAAGCCCACTCTTTGGCTAGTAAAAAAGTATGCAGTTCAATAAAGTAAGCTTAATCCCAGCAGAAATGCGATGCTGACAGTAGACGTAAGTATAGAAAGGTGGCAAAAAGAATTCTGTCCAGAAGTGTTTGCTCCAAACCCTCCCTTAGGAAACAAAGGGGCAGATTTACAATAACTGGAGTATCCCTGCATATTAGCAGGGATGCGCCAGTTATTTTGCGTGACTCAAAAACCCCCTTGCGTCACCATGGATGCACCGCATTTACAATGCGGCGCACCGTGGCGCAAGGATAGACAGATGCGAGACGCATCTGTTGGCGTAAGCATGACGCAGTGCTGGAGTTGTGTCACATGCACGACACAACTCCAGCACTGCTCAGGGGTGCCCTATCCCTAATATGCTGCGTCACTCCTTACGCCTGCTTCATGCAGGTGTAAGGATTTGACGCAGCAGGGATGTAAATCTGATTCAGTGAAATCTTGTAGATTTCACTGCATCACTTTTACGGGGCTTCCTTGCGACGGAACGCCCACCCTGCATACATTACACCTGGCGCAGGTATAATGTAGCGTAGGGATTTACAACGTGACGCATCTCACTAGATGGGCCATGTTGTAAATAAGTCACATAGTGGCGCATTGTTTACTCCACCGCTGCGTCACAAAAGTGACGCAACGGCAGCGTAAAAGTGTCGCAAGGGGCTTGTAAATCTGCCCCAATGTGAGTTTGTTCTGTGTCTATTTGGAACCTAAGCTATCAACAAAAAGAAAAATGCAGTACCAAGAACAGAGGTCTGCACTGCACACACAATACTTATGGGCAGCATCTCACGATATAAGATATACACCAAAAGTAACAGAAAAGACAAGAGAGCTACAGTGAACCGGATCGCGAACGACCGACAGGCCTGGAATGGCAAACCTGTTTTTCTCCCTAGGGATCCAAATTACATTTTGCACAGAAATTTGAACCAGTGTGTGCAAAATAGAACCTCTACATGCACAAATGCAGAACCAGGATCTGCCAACATGTATTCCCACAGATGCAACTTACTCTTGTGAACAATACAGTAGTACAGTTGAATGTCCACAGTAGTAAGTGTAGGTTAAAAGTAGATCTAAAGGGGTGGCAATGCACAATGCAGAGAATACCCACAAACTTGCAAGTGTTTACCATGCTGGAAACACACTTAAAAGAACTTATACTAGTTCATTTCAGTCATTCCTGCGCTGTATCTCACTGGCACCCGACAGACCACGAAGGAAACTGGCATGTCGGATAAATAATTTTAAGACCACAAAGGAAACATATAGCCCTGCAGTTGATGAGGCACAAGACGCCTCAGTGAGGAAAGTTTCAATTCTGACTAACTCAATTAGATTATGTCTCTTTACACCACGACTTGCACTAGATAGGGCGCTGGACTTAGGAATAGTATAAATAACTATTCCTACTCCAGTTAGCGCAACAGCAGGGAATGTGATAGATTTAAAATTCAACACATTCCCTGGTGTTGCGCGCCATCTAGCGCAAGTCGTTGAAACGACTTGCGATGTAATGCAATGCGTGGTAACAATGCGGACGATGTAACGTCTGCGTTGTAACCTACCCGTGTGGTATTACCCATGTAGAAACCGCTGTTTCCCCTCAATTAAGCCTTCCACTGCCATTAGGTAACTAAATTCAGTGCCATAAAACTGGGTAATTTAAATGGCAGGAGAAAGGTATGAAACACAATTTAAAGCCAATTTATTATCATCATTATTACTCTGAGGAGGCCAGGACTGTCAGGTACTGAGCAGCAGCACTTCTTAAATAAGGAAGGCAGAGTACCAGCACTTCTCAGCAGCAGTGCAATACCTTTAATAGAAGAGTACTGCCACTTCTCTTTAGCAAACAAGTACTCTTGGATAGTGTATACCTGGTCTTCTAGATTTGCATTTCAATAAATGATCATCAAGACTCTCCCCAACACTGTTGTGGACAATGATTTCACTGTGGCACTGACTATGACCTGCAACTGAATGGAGATTATGGTTTGCACGTTACGCGTCACGTCCAGCAGGAGACTGTGGGAATTTTCTCTGTGTTTCATGTCTGCATCAGGAAAATAAGTATGTGCATTATAACCAGTCCTGAGGTGGAAGTAAGAATACAGATAGTTCACATATCCACAACAAATTCTGAGATAACAGACTTCTAGTTTTCTAGAGCTGGCACAGTGTCTCAAACTGTCCAATGTGCAAGCATCTCACAATAAGTAGCACTTTTTGGTTACAAAATAACAACTGGGCACAGAGGGCCCACTGAAATAAGGAACTCCTGTGAGAAATCTAGGGTGAAGGAAAAGTGCTAAAAGAAAGGTTCCACACACACCCTGTGGATGGAGCTTGCTGCACTGTGGAAACTGCGCAGCCAGAAGGCCTATATGCTCAGCACATGACAAGCTTGGTCAATTTGCAAAGGCATGTTAGTTGGACAATGCAGCCAAACTCCAAACAAGATGGAGGGAGGCAGTTGAAATGGTGCAAAAAGATGATGGAGATTATCCATCACATCTTACAGCGGGATGAGGAACTATATATCATCTACCTAGTTTGCAGTCAGCCCACAAAGTGGAGGTCACATCACAGTTATAAGGCCAGCATATAACGTCACCAGAGCCACAGTGAACAGAATGACTTCCAAGCAGTTCTGGAAGCTGAAGCCCAATTAAGTGACACAGGACAAAAAAATAACTGCATACAGGGACAACAGCTATTGCTCAAAAATAGAGTGGAGGAGGTAGAGCTCAATGTAAGATGAAGCACAGGTAAAGGTGTTCATCACAGGATACTGCTTAGCTGAAGCATCGCAGAAGAACTGCAGTTGAATCAATTTGCATTAAGTGTGACAGGATATTGTTAAGTCTATGCAATCAATAGTGCTGTGCCAAAGACTCATTCCTTTCCATTCAAAATATGACAGAGAAGTACACAAGACAGTACAGAAAGCCAATATCAAAATGAAGTGTATGCTTCAGAGAAGTTACTATAAAGGCAAATCAGCCAACACACGTTTGAATTTGTGTGGATATAAAAGACAGACAGATGAGCATCACAAATAAGATCCTTAACAGAGCTTGATGCTGCTCAATGAGAGGACGAGACCACAGAATGTGGTCCCATCAGCAATCTCAAAGTTCTGGAAGGGTCTCAGAACATTTCCTCATTCTCCACCCACATTGGACTATGTACATATGAGAACCTTAGCTTCAAAATTAAATGAGTTGTTGAGGTCTTCAAGCATGAAATTTGGAAATTGATGTTCAGAAATAATGTAGTAACCTATGCCTCTTCTGAGGAAAAATAACAGTCATGCTTCAGCGCTTCACTTCAGAGAATCTAGGAATGTGGCTTCACCCTGAACATTCACACCTTCAACAGGCCTTGACTTGAGTTATGTCTTCTAATCCGGGAAACCTACAGCCAACCACAAAGAAATATAAGACAGAGCCTGTCACAGCTCAAGAGGGGGTGCCTAATATTCAAAGTCTCCTGGGAATGTTACCATGCTGCAGCAGATGCCTACCTAACCTTGATCAAATGAAAACAAACATGGAATGAAGCTGGAGCTCCAAAAGTGAAGACCCATTGTATATTACTAAAACTTCACTTCTAAGTGACACTCTAAGTGCCAGGAGAAGACCTGCAGCTGATAGATAGATATGGTCACCCATTACTGATAGCCTACACCAGCTGAATTCTGAAATCCACTGATCAGTTGTACTTCCAGTTTCTCTGACACTTCCACATCTGCCTTTATGGTCACACCTTCATTTAAGTTACTGATCATTAGCTACTAATAATTCTACTCCATGGGCTAACCCAATATCCCTCACGAAGAAAAGAGGAGTATGTTCTGCAGATGCATGAGTGCCACCTTAGAGTAGAGTACCAACTCTTGTGTTAGAAATTGGAGTCTCTAGTTGACAGTGGTATACATACTGTCGAAGTAGGGACCCTTCCTTCTAGTGAGGGTAAGGGGATTACACAGCTCAGATACCCCCAGCTCACCCACTTGGTAGCTTGGCACAATCAGTCAGGCTTATATTAGAGGCAATGCGTAAAGTACTTGTACATAACACACACAGTAACACAGTGAAAACACTACACCAGTTTAGAAAAATAGCCAATATTTAATCAAAACAAGACCAAAACGACAAAAAATCCAACATACACAAGCAAAGAGATGAATTTCATAAGAATAAAGCAAAAATCCAGTTCCTTGAAGTTGATAGCGTCAACCGGGGCTATCACGGCATCGTGCCCAACAAATCCAACAGTCCTGGATGGAGTCGAGGGCTGGCTACAGTGTCGGGGAAGACCAGCAAACAGTGCCTTGGAATTGAAAAGGCCTTTAGGACCTTGCTGTAAAGTGTAGGAGTGAGGTGTTGCTGGAGTCGCGAGGCGTCAGTGCTGCACATCAGTGCAGAAGTCGGTGAGTCCTTGAAGTCACATGCATTGTAGTTCGAACTTCATGAAGTTGAAGTCAGGAGCGTTGACGTTGGCATTGCCGGGACTGCTGTGTCGTGACGGTCAGTGCGTCGTGTACTTCACGATGTGGATCTGGCTCCAGTGCAGGCAGCGGCGTGGTGTCTGTGTCGCGCGGTCGTCGGTTGACACAGGTCTGCGATATCGTCGCAGTCGGTGTCTCGTACTCCTCATGAGGTCATGACCGTGGCGTTAGTGCAGGCAGCAGTGTCAGATGACAATGTCAGAGTAGATGGTGCTGTCGTCAGCAGACAGGGGGCTGTGGTGTCATCAAGGGTGGTGACCCCGGCTATGGTGTAGGCAGTGAAGTCATTGATGGCACAAAGTGGTGTTGTAGGTGAGACCATGGTTGCGGTGTTGTAGAAGTTGGTGTCCACGGCCACGGTGCAGGCAGCAGTGTTGATGACAACCTGAAGCGTTGGCGGCGGTGAGACCAGGGCTGCGGTGTTATTGAGGTTGGTGCTGCGCTCACCCACCAATCAGTTACCACGGCGTTGGTGCAGGCAGCGGCATCCGTGACAGCTTTGGGAATCCTTTTCTTGAACTTACATCCTATCAAACATTTACAGTGGCCCAGAACTGGAATTGGCACCACTTGGCAGGTTCAGAACTACCAGCAATGGAGTCCAGGTGCTGTAGATGAAGTCGATGACCCTGAGACTTCCAACAGGAGGCATGCACACACAAGACATTGGAGAAACTTCACAAGCAGGATACGCAGCAAAGTCCAGTCCTTCTCCTCTCCTCAGCAGAAGCAGCAACTGCAAAGCAACACACAGCAAAGGGGCAGTACTCCTCCGTACAGCTCTTCAGCTCTTTCCGTTGGCAGAGTCTCCTCTTGTTCCAAAAGTGTTCTAAAAGTCTGGGGTTTTAGGTCCAATACTTATAGCCCTTTTGGCCTTTGAAGCAGGCATTCTTCAAAGGATTATCTTTGTAGTGCACAAGTTATCGTCCTTCCTGGTCTTGGCTCCAGCCACACTCCGGGGGGGGGGGGGGGGAAGACACCTTTGTGAGATGCCAGGTACAACCCTATTCAGATGTATGTGGCAACTCCTCCCACCACTCTAGCTTGGGAAGGCCCATCAGCCTGGTGATGAGCCATCAGGATATGGAGGGCACAGGTCAACTCCCTTTGTGTGACTGCCTAGAGTGAATGCACAAACAACCCATCTGTCAGTCTAAACCAGACGTTGCTTCCACAACAGGCAGAGGAACATGATGGTAAAGCAAGAAAATGCCCACTTTCTGAAAATGCCATTTTCAAACACACAATTTAAAAACCACTTTCACTAAAAGAGGCATTTTTAAATCCTGAGCTCAGGGCCAAAACTCAAAATCTCTTTCTCTTCCCAATTGAAAGATACACATGCAAAATGTTGCAAGGCAGTTCCAATGATAACCTATGGGAAAGATAGTCCTGGCAATAGTGAAAAATGAAATGAGCAGTAATTCACTATCAGGACATGTAAAACACACCAGTGCATGTCCTCCCTTTCACATACACTGCAGCCTGCCCATGGGGGTGCTTTGGGTCTTCCTTCGGGGTGCCTCACATGGAGTAAAAGGGAAGGTTTGGGTCTGGCAGGTGGGTGCACTTGCCTGGTCTACATGGCAGTTTAAAAACTGCACGTGCAGACACTGCAATGGCAGGCCGGAGATGTGCTTACAGGGCTACTCGTGTGGGTGGCAAAACCAGTGCTGCAGGCCCACTAGTAGCTTTTGATTTACAGGCCATGGGCAGACACAGTCCACTTTATTAGGGACTTACCAGTAAATCAAATATGTCAATTATGGATAACCATCCAGAATTACAATTTACACAGAGAGCATATGCACTTAAGCACTGATCCACAGTGGTCAAGTGCCCAGAGTCGTAAAGCCAACAAATACAGGTGAGAATAAATAGGAACAAAAAATGCATGGTGGTAATCCTGCAAGAAGGGCCAGGTCCAACAATACAAAAACAACAATTGATGGACAGAATGCAGAACAATGTCATACATTCACCCCAGTACAGAGATCTGGGCCTAAATCCATCGTTTTTTTGCTCACCATGCCATTCCAGTTTGAACCCAGCCATATGCAAATCAGTCTTGACCCTGTGCCCCATGGGAACAGTCCAGCCCGAACTGCCAAGCCAGGTCCTCCCTGGACTGGAAACAAGCATCCTAGGACCGGTTTCGGGCTTTCAGCCCTCGTCAGCCAGGATAGCCTGATTCCAGTGGCATGGAGAGCAAGGGACTCACGTCTGAGCATACCCTTTCCACTCGGGTGACAAATGCAAAAACAACAATTGATGGACAGAATGCAGAACAATGTCATACATTCACCCCAGTACAGAGATCTGGGCCTAAATCCATCGTTTTTTTGCTCACCATGCCATTCCAGTTTGAACCCAGCCATATGCAAATCAGTCTTGACCCTGTGCCCCATGGGAACAGTCCAGCCCGAACTGCCAAGCCAGGTCCTCCCTGGACTGGAAACAAGCATCCTAGGACCGGTTTCGGGCTTTCAGCCCTCGTCAGCCACGATAGCCTGATTCCAGTGGCATGGAGAGCAAGGGACTCACGTCTGAGCATTCCCTTTCCACTCGGGGTGACAAATGCAAAAACAACAATTGATGGACAGAATGCAGAACAATGTCATACATTCACCCCAGTACAGAGATCTGGGCCTAAATCCATCGTTTTTTTGCTCACCATGCCATTCCAGTTTGAACCCAGCCATATGCAAATCAGTCTTGACCCTGTGCCCCATGGGAACAGTCCAGCCCGAACTGCCAAGCCAGGTCCTCCCTGGACTGGAAACAAGCATCCTAGGACCGGTTTCGGGCTTTCAGCCCTCGTCAGCCAGGATAGCCTGATTCCAGTGGCATGGAGGTCCAACAATAAGCCTACAGATAAGCCTGCTGATTGCCCAAAGGCATCCTGGACAGGTTCATCAGAGGAAAGGAAGAGGTGGACAGTACTGAAAAGCGAGTACAGCTAATGTAAGGAACGACAACACTTGAAGGAGGCTAAACATATGAATTTATTAAAGGAGAAACTACAACAGAAGCCAATTACCAAATTGGGTGTATTACAACCCTGAAACTGGAGGAGTCAGTTAGAACACACACAAAAGGGTAAATCGGTGCTTACCATCACCTCAGAACATCTGGTTAGCAAATGGAGCAGACACTCTGGACCGGAAGATGTAAACAAATATCATGATCACTTGGAAAGAAATGACTGCTAGTTGTGGTGGCCCAGCGAACTAATGGATCCACTACAAAGGTATGTATTTGACCCCAAGGTCATTGCTTCAAATCTAAGTCAATCCATTGAGAATTTCATTCTTCTGAGATCGATACAATGAGAACCATTGAGTCAGACAACAATAAATAATTGTTGTAAGCCCAGAACAATAAGCCCTCCCCTTGCCACCCGGGGTGAAATGTGGGCTTTTCAAATTCCCCAGTTACGTTATGTATGAGAAACGTCTGGTATTCAGGGCCCTGCATTGTAGTGCCCCACAAATTGTCTCTTTCCACCGTTAAGCTAGCACATGTCAGACACCAGAATCTAGTGGTGATCAAGTCCTGAATCTACAAGAGGGTGTTGCTTTCTGATTTGATGCTTTGGTTGAAAGCGAGGTGACAATGTGCTTCATGTGTTAGGCAACAGAACTGGGAGAAAAATCATCACACAAGTTTTCAAAGAAGCTACAAGAAAAATGAGTGCTGATTTTGTGTCACCACCAATAAGATATAGCTGCCAATAGTTGTCAACAAAAACTGTCTGCATCTCAAATTGAAATACTGAATACTCACGGAAGTAGCAACACACAATTTCCTGGCTGCTGGTCCTCATGAGAAGTCTCACTGCCATCACCATCTCAGCTCATTCATACTGGAATCAAGCTATCCTTCTCCCTTGAAAGAGGGAATGGAGGTCAAACACCAGTAGAGTAATAACAAGGTGAACAAGTGGAGATGCACCAGAATCTCAGACATCCAGGTAGGGAAATCTCACGCAATACCCAGGAACAAATTCAGGATGTCCTTCACATCCTAATCATTCAGGGAAACTATCCAGAAAAATGCAATGGTGCTGTAAAAAGGATTCTCCACATCAAATAGAATGTGTCTGCCCATAAGAGCGATTGTGGTCTTTACTCTGAAGTTTATGAGGACTTTGAAGACTGTCACAAACTAAATGACAGTTACAGAGCACATAGCAGATCGTCATCACCACATCTAGGACCAAGCCAAGGGGCACTTAGCATGCCATTTTGGAATATTAGCCAACAAGCAGAAACATACAGGCACTCTCTCAAATGGAGTTCTTCCAGAGTATCAGCCAAAGACAAAAAAACTTGATATACCTTGAGACATGACTCAAGGCATATTCAGTAAGCCTGAGCCCTCACTTGGACATGATCAAGCTTGTGACCCACAGTCTTATTAAAAACAAATTTCCCAGAAATGTTACTCACCCTGTAAACTGGCCCTCCATGGACCTCCATTCAACTAACCGCCATAGCCACATCATGTGCTTAGGTGTTCGATCAATAATGTGAAAGAATATTATGGTTACCAAAATCGTTGTTACTCAAGTTTTTTATGTGAAAGTATAAAGCTCATAGTGAACCGTGGGAATACACCCTCAACATCAGGCGTATTCTGTGCTTGGATGGGAAAGACTGAATAAGACATTGAGCTTGATGATGATGGTTGTAACTGTGCCACTACAACCCAGACAGCTAAGCTAGATGAAAGCACTGTGTGCCCTATATTTACTGCCAAGCTGAGGAAAATCTAACAAGTCCCAATAAAATGTATAACTCCCACAAGTGACAGTAACGAAGGGAGAGATTTATAATAGTTGTAAAGCTATGGGGTCCTAACGCATTCTGAATAAAAAGGTTTTTGTTTTTCATGTTCAAAATGTACTTTATTGAAATTCTATGAACTTAGAATTAATAACTCTTCCTCACTTAGAAGAAAGCAAGGAAAAACAAATATATGTAAATATATGTTTTATATCTATGTGCGTGTGTGCGCGTGTGTGCACATCTAAATATATAAATGTATAGATACACACTCACTGTAGAGTTTGCAGGACTTTGACTTTAATTTAATTTCATACTCCATAGCTGGTGCAGGACAAAGGTAATGAATTACCTGTGTGCCCCTTTTCCCAGCACAAGCATTCGAAAAAGGTACAAGACCCAAGATGGCTGCAAATTAAACAGTCCCCCATCGGATCACTACTACTGGTGCCATCATGGCCAGACCACCTCTAACTGAACCACCAAGACAGAATGCAAAACACCCTTAAGTGGGTGAGGGTATTCTAGATGCATTTATGATGGTCAACGTACAGAAGCGTGCTCTAAAGATATGTCTATGTGTGTGTCATGCAGCCCAAAAGCTTCCTTCTCCTCCTCCTTCATTTCTTTTCCCTATAAGGATGATGGCCTGCATTCAATTTCTACCGGTCCTTAGTGGCTTACTGAGTTGGGGAACACAAAATTTCCTGGCCCTATGCAGGTCGTCTGCTGCCCAGCATTGTGGGCTATTACATGAAGTAGGGCAGGCCAGGGGAGAGCGCTTGAGCAATAGGCACAACAGCCTAGTTAGGAGTGAGGCTTTACATCTGAACACCCCCCACTATACCATAGTCACTCTGGTAGACACTGAAGTAGAGACACCAAAGGAGAATATGAAATGCATGCAGAAGGAGGCCATCTTCTTCTCTTGAGAAACTTTGAAAACTACACTGTCCCTCCACTACACACATCGACAACATGACACCCATGACTCACTAAGAAACCTGGAGGCCATGTAAGGTATGGGCCTACCGATAATTTCACACATTAGGAAGACAAAATTGATAAAGATTCCAACTGGATACATTAGATCACAGTCTTAATATTGATGCAAGCCTTAATTTTAAAATACAATCCCTTTATAAGTTCCTGGCACCAGAACACAGGAGTGCAAGAGGGAAATGAGGTTAACAACAGTGTCCATAGGAATGCATGGTAGCTTTTGAAGACGAGTATTGCTGACAGGCACACTAATACTGAAGTAGGACAGGAAAGGGCCTAGCGTGAGACACTGTGTCCGATCCTTAAAAGAAATGTACCATGGCATGACAGAGTCCATGTCACCAGTTGTTTGAAAAGCCATTGAAAAGGTGTCACTTGTTCTTCAGCTTTGAATGCTGTGCTAAGTTCTAATTGTATAAAAAGCAGGCCCCACCCTGATATTTTTGGGCCATGGCTGGGCAAATATTACTGCTGCCTCAGACAACTGTGAAAGTACAACAATCTTCTTGGTACATGCATGGCAGGAACATCTGCAGATTACAGTGCACATTTTAGTGCTTTTCTGAAATTTACTTCATTCTGCCAATTCTTGCATTATCTTACAACTGTGCAAACACAAGAAGATGATGGACGGAGCGCTGAAACTTTTCAGACACTCACCCCCAGTCACAGATCTGGGTTGAATCCATCATCGTTCTTTAGCTCTCTTCACCACCCCAGTTCAGTCCCAGCTTTATGGAAATAAGTCGACCCTGTGCTTTATGGGAGCAGTCCAGCCAGAACTGCAAAGCCAGGTCTTCCCTGGACCGGAAACAAGCATCCTGGGACCAGTTCTTACAACTGTCCCTGCTGTGAGGGCCTTATCACATATTTTTAGTAGGCCACTGGTGATTCTTTGTCGGATGTGGAAGTCAGACAGTAATGAACAATGAGACTGTCACTGCCAAGAGGAGCACAATGTTGTGATACAGTAACTTTTTTCAAGGATGCTTTTGTTTTGGTAGGCAAGCTGGTTATGGATTTTTTGTTATTGAAAATGGTTGGGCAAATATTTTTCTCAGTTTGGGACTTGTCAGAGAGTGAATCAGACAGGTGAATGTTTTAATAATTTGTGATGCTGGCGGCCATGTTCTCGTGAGTTCGAACAGTGAATGAAGGAGTTGAGTTCCCATTCTCTTAAGCTAATGATATATTCCGTTAAGGCTACATCATACTTCCACAGACTAAATATGGACATACACTTCTACATTTCTTCTCGACACTGGGTCTGAGGTGGTGCTCACAGTTAGGTAACATGAATAAATCTTCTTCCTGTCGTTAGATGGCACTACTAACATGCGGCTCTTGGAAGATCTGGTACACTGCAGGAATAAATGAGTGTAATCAATCAGACAACCCCCCAACTGCTAGAGAGACAATGGGGAAAGTAAATCCTAAAATCAATTAACAAAAGAAGGAGAGTGAGGAGGGGACATAGGCGCTCGATCGTCTCCCCTAATCTTGGAAAGTAAATCCTAAACAGGAGAAGTTGGCATTTCAACAAAAAGGCCGTAGTATGGGCTGACTGGATGTCAAGTCTGAGACAAGTAAAACTTCTGAACCAGAAGCGAAAGTAATATTAAGGGAGATTAAATTCAGCCTCTACTCTACCAATGGTATACATAGGCTAACAATGACAAACCACTCACGTCGGGACTGCTTCCTGGTCAGTCAAGGGGCCCTATCGTTGCAATGTAACACAGGCTCATCAGATGCCAGTCCAGAGGCAAGTAAAAGTGGTGACCTAGAAATCAAAGTCATGCCACGAGAGATGAAATCTAATCTGGCCTCCATTGGAAGGAGAAGTTAGAATATGAAGACTCATTCATGCCTTCTTTCCCTGATTTTAAGGGAATAATGCAGGAAGTCAGGCAATCCTTTCTGCAAGTGAAGAAGCTGCGTAAAATGGAATAGAAATATGCAATGATTTATCTGGCCAGCTTTGTGTAGAACACAGAGGGAAAGCTAATTTCTTCGTAAAACCAGAATCTGCAATAGACCTTTTGGATACACATTTTATGACAGTCTGAGAAGTCCAATATCACTGGAGGGAGGGTGGGCATACCATAGAGCTCAGCAATGAGCATTAATATATAATCATCTTCTATATAGGTCTTTATTCGCACATTAGTGTTTACTAGAAGGATGGTATGATGTGGGTAGAATGAGCTATTCTGAGTCTTAATGCTATACAATATGCTAAGAGGGATCGCGAGTGGATGATGTGATAGAGCGTCATGATATTCTGAAATTTGTAGGGGTGCATCAGAATCATGGATAGTCCTGTCGCGATCCTCGAGCAGCAGGCCGAGTCCGGCGCGAGACAGACTACAAGGCCCAGAAGGCCATGGGGCAAAGGCGGGCGGGAAGAGCCGCGCGCTACGTTACCGCGCATTACAAAAGCCCCGCCTCTTCCAGGAAGCGGGGCTTGACAAACATTCCGTTATTCTGGAGTTCCTGTTTTCGGAGAGTAGCGCGTTGCGGATGGTGATCCCCGCGGATTCTTTGCGCGCTACCCATTCAAGCCCCGCATTGGTTTCTAGGCTTCTTTGGCCCCTGAAGACCGAGACTTTTACAATCCGTAGAGATTGTTTCAGGTATTTAGGTCAGCGCAGAGAGTGGAAGCTACTCCCACTCTGCCTGCGTTCCGTTGGTTGTGTAACCCCATTTCTATATCGTTTGTTGGGGCTCGTTGTATCTTTGGTTCTTGGCCTCCATGAAACTCTCCTACGTCGCCAGAACATATTTGCATTTCCTTGTTTTCCTTGGTGACACAATCCTCCTCAGCCCATGGGGGCGTTGTGACTTCTAACACGCCTACCAGGATACCCTCGACGGAGGGCTTGTGCAACCTTTACATCCTGTTTAAATTCCTGTCGTGTGTACCGAGGGATCCCTGGAGACTTCTTCAACCTACAGTAAGGAGAGACGTAAGGGAAGAGGGGGCGGATGGTATCTTTCACAGTCATGCCCCTAAACACCCTCTGACTCCTTCACTTCTGTTATTTGTCTCCCTCTGTAGCCTACCCCACACGGGACAGTTCCTCACTGCATCGGCAGCCGTTCCCCATCCCTCTACACTTCCCCAGTTCCCGTTATCTCCTCCCGGTTGTCCCCCCGGTTGCATCCTCACGCCTGGAGTTTATCTGGATCTAGGTGGGGGTTGTTTCCGAGGGAATAATCGGGATTATCTACAAGACATCGTCCCTGCTGGCCGCCCTTGTTGCAGGTTAGTGGTCTTTTCACGTTACACTTGGCCTAACAGTCACGACAGATTGTCAAGCCCACGGTAACTATCCAGCCCGGACGATGGACACCAATACGGTGTTGGCTTCCCTGGTGGAGAGCATTACGGCCCTCCAGCAGGAGGTACACACCTCTCGAGTAGAGAATCAAGAAATTAAGAAAGACATGAACACATTGCGTAGAGAGGTAGCAGGAATGTCTCGCAAGGGCCCGGGAAAAGAATCCTACATCAGAGACTGGACGCTTCCTCCTCCCATCACGTCCCGTGGCCAAGGAGGGGGTACGTTTGGCACAGGGTTTCCCGCCACTACCTCGGACACTGCTCCTCCTGATAGAACACTACCCACTGTGCATATTGTTCAGAGTCAGGGAATTCCTTTGGCGCCACCCGAACGCTTCTATGGGGATGCCAGGAAGTTCGAAACCTTTCTTCATCAATGCAGACTTCACTTCTTGTGTAAACCACAGGTGTTTCAGGAGGAGGTGGCAAAAACCTCGTTTATGATGTCCTACATGGGAGGAAATGCCGCAAGCTGGACCATCCCTTTACTGGAAAAGAACGATCCGGTTCTACAGAACTTTCAGGGATTTTGTCTCGAAATGAGAAAATTGTTCGATCGCAAGGCCCACATGATGTCCCTGGATCGTGAATTGCTTACCTTACGACAGGGGTCTCAGGATTTATTGTCCTATATAACTACCTTCAATAGGCTAGTGGTAGAGACGGACTGGCCGCCAGAGAAGAGAACTACCCTATTTTATCAAGGCCTACGAGGTGAACTCAAGGACGTCTTAGCTCAAGTGGTACAGCTACCTGGCGCCTGTGAAGAACTAATAGACCTCACCGTCCAACTAGATCATCGGCTGCTAGAGAGAAAGGGAGACCGAGGAAAAAACGAAACCCGTCTTCTGCCAGCTCGACTCAAACCGGCCCACGAAGAAATCCCACGGACAGCGGATGGACCAGAACCTATGCAAATCGGAGGACTCCGAGGTCCGCTTTCCGCGGAAGAAAGAGAGAAGAGAAGACAACAGAAGTTATGCCTCTATTGTGGGAAAAGCGGGCACTTCATTAAAGAATGCCGAGCCAGAACCAGACTCCCAGAACGAACCCCTGCTTCCAAGTCTCAGGCCGCCACTTCCCCACAACCGTCGGAAAACTGCAACACCCAAGCCAGTCAGGGACCTCTGACTTGGGACTAGAAAAGGAAACGGTCTCTCTACGAATACCTAACACTATGCAACCGTCAGTAGCTCACATTAATGTCAGCGTGACGTTATGGGTATCGCAAGTACTAACCATCACCGTGTCAGCTCTTTTGGATTGTGGAGCCACTGGGAATTTTATGGATCAGCAATACGCCCGAGAACTTGGAATCCCATATGAAACCAAGGAAAAACCGGAAGTGGTCAAGGCCGTAGATGGGAAGGCCTTAACATCAGGACCAGTGAGACACCATACGTACCCTCTACGGATGCTAATTGGAGAAATACATCAGGAACGGATTCAGTTTGACCTCATCGACGCTCCACATTTCCGCATCATTCTAGGTATGCCGTGGTTAACCCTGCATGATCCAGTGATTCGATGGGCGGACCGCACAGTTTCCTTAACCTCCCTTTACTGCAGGGAGCAATGCCTTCTTCGTCCCGCACTCGTAGACAGGGATGCTAAGACACAAGCAGGTTTCCTTCAAGACGGAAGTGAAGAACGCAGTTGTTGTAGCATTGTGAAGCTTCCAGAGGTTTACCAGGATTACCTGTCCGTTTTCAACAAACAGGAAGCTACTCGACTGCCCCCACACCGCCCGTACGACTGTCGGATCGACCTAGTCCCTGGAGCAGTCATTCCATGTAGTCGAGTTTATGCACTAACGGAACCTGAGACTCGTTACCTGAAAACATACTTGGAAGAAAATCTAGCCTCAGGCTTCATTCGACCTTCTTCTTCACCCGCATCATCTCCACTCTTCTTCATCGGGAAAAAAGACTGCGATGAATTAAGAACCTGCATAGATTATAGGGCTATCAACAGATTAACCATAAAAAACCGGTATCCCCTGCCCTTAATACCGGTCCTGTTGGACCAACTCAAGGGAGCTCGGATATTTACCAAACTGGACCTTCGAGGGGCCTACCACTTGGTTCGCGTAAAGACCGGAGATGAATGGAAGACTGCATTCAGGACCAAGTTCGGGTTATATGAGTATCAGGTCATGCCGTTCGGGTTATGCAATGCCCCGGCGGCATTCCAGTATTTCATGGATGAAGTGCTGAGGGGCTTGCTAGACCTTTTCTGTATCGTCTATATTGATGATATCCTGATCTACTCAGCTACCCTTCAGGAACATATCCTTCACGTGAAGAAGGTGCTGGAAAGACTACGAATGCATTCATTGTACGCTAAACTGGAAAAATGCCAGTTCCATGTCAACGAGATAGCCTTTTTGGGATATGTGATCAATGCCCAAGGTTTCCAAATGGACAGGAGCAAGGTCGAAGCGGTTACCCAGTGGAAGGCGCCTCAGCACGTCAAAGCCGTCCAGAGTTTTCTTGGCTTTGCCAATTATTACAGGCGCTTTATCAAAGATTTCTCAAAGATCATACACCCGATCTCTCGGCTGTTGAGAAAAAACACCACCTTTTCCTGGGATCAAGAGGCCGAGGCAGCATTTCAAGACTTAAAGAACCGTTTTGTCCAAGCACCCATCTTGCGTCATCCAAACCCGACTCTACCATACCTGTTGGAAACAGACGCGTCACAATATGCCATTGGTGGGGTGCTGTCACAAAGACATCCAGAAACAGGGCAGATACATCCAGTGGCATATTATTCCAAAAAGATTTCCCCTAGTGAAATAAACTATTCCATCACGGATAAAGAACTACTGGCCATCAAAAGGGCCTGTGAAGAATGGAGGCACTACCTCTTAGGGGCTGTCCACACCATCGAGATCTACACCGATCATCGAAATCTTCTTTTCCTAAAAACAGCTAAGGCCCTCACACCCCGTCAACTAAGATGGTCACTTTTCTTTTCTGATTTTGATTTTATCATCCGATATCGACCAGGAACACAGAACGGAAAAGCTGATGCCTTATCGCGGCTAGAGGACCCCTCACAACCGGAAACGGAAGAACCCCCCGAACCTCCTAGTGTTCTCGCTGAAAACTCCTTTCCACCTGACAGCATCGCAGCTCTCACAACCCCGGATTTTCTGGAAGACCTGAAGGCGTCCTGGGATCCACTCGAAAGCGATTCCTGGATAAAAGAGGACCCTGATAATCGAACCACAAAACATCGTTTACTGTTTCATCAAGAAACCTTATACCTCCCCCAATCCGTTCAACAACAACAGATGGTAGCCTGGGCTCACGATTCCCCATTAGGAGGGCACCTTGGAAATACAAAGACCATCTCTCTCCTCGAGAGAACGTTTTGGTGGCCTTCCCTACGGTCGGACACAAAAGAATACATCAAGAATTGCGCTATCTGTGCCCAAAGCAAGGCAAGTCATTCCAAACCTGCTGGATTACTACACCCGATCCCGGTGCCCCCGTTCCCCTGGCACACCATATCAATGGACTTTATTGTGGAAATGCCGCCATGTGATGAATACACCACCATCCTAGTAGTGGTTGATCACTTGTCCAAAATGGGCCATTTTATCCCCCTCAAAAAACTACCCACATCCGTTGAACTTGCGGCCATCGTCCTTCAGCATGTAGTACGCGCCCACGGACTACCTCGAGTTCTCATTACCGACAGGGGATCCCAATTTATCTCACGATTCTGGAGGTCCTTATGCACCTCCATGGGAGTGGATGTACGTTTGTCTACCAGTTACCACCCACAAACAGACGGCAAGACGGAGAGGTTAAACCAAACCCTTGAACAATATCTACGATGTTTTACCCTCCAAAATACTCCAGATTGGCATTCGTTACTTTGGACTGCTGAATTTGCTTACAATAACGCACAACATACCACATTAGGGTGTTCCCCTTTTTTCTGTCTTTATGGTTTCCATCCATATTTCCTACCCTTTGAAGGACCTATAGAGTCGCATCATCCCACCATACACGAGCACCACACCCATTTACGAGCAGTGCTTACAGAGGTGAAGGGTCAGTTAGAAAAAGCACAAAGAGCACAGAAACAACAGGCAGACAGGAAGAGAACCCCAGAACCCTCATACATAGTAGGGGACAAGGTGTGGTTATCCACGAAACACTTGCAGGTTAAAAACGGGGGTAAGCTAATTCCCAAGTTTGTGGGACCCTACTGTATTCAACAAGTTATTAACCCTGTGGCCATGAAGCTGTCCCTGCCCCCAGCATGGAAAATCCACCCCGTATTCCATGTGTCCTTACTAAAAGCCTGTCCCGACAGCACCAGAGTGGCTCCAGTCCCAGTCCCACTAAGTATGGATGGACAAGAGGAATACGAGGTGAAAGAGGTGCTAGATTCCCGACGTGTGAGAGGACGCTTGCAGTACTTAATTGATTGGAAAGGCTACGGAGTGGAGGAAAGAACATGGGAGCCTGCCACCAATCTACATTGCCCTCGGCTGGTGAACAGGTTCCATCGCACACACCCCGGCAAGCCAGGTCAACCGCCGAGACGGCGATTCTTGAGAGGGGGTTCTGTCGCGATCCTCGAGCAGCAGGCCGAGTCCGGCGCGAGACAGACTACAAGGCCCAGAAGGCCATGGGGCAAAGGCGGGCGGGAAGAGCCGCGCGCTACGTTACCGCGCATTACAAAAGCCCCGCCTCTTCCAGGAAGCGGGGCTTGACAAACATTCCGTTATTCTGGAGTTCCTGTTTTCGGAGAGTAGCGCGTTGCGGATGGTGATCCCCGCGGATTCTTTGCGCGCTACCCATTCAAGCCCCGCATTGGTTTCTAGGCTTCTTTGGCCCCTGAAGACCGAGACTTTTACAATCCGTAGAGATTGTTTCAGGTATTTAGGTCAGCGCAGAGAGTGGAAGCTACTCCCACTCTGCCTGCGTTCCGTTGGTTGTGTAACCCCATTTCTATATCGTTTGTTGGGGCTCGTTGTATCTTTGGTTCTTGGCCTCCATGAAACTCTCCTACGTCGCCAGAACATATTTGCATTTCCTTGTTTTCCTTGGTGACACAATCCTCCTCAGCCCATGGGGGCGTTGTGACTTCTAACATGCCTACCAGGATACCCTCGACGGAGGGCTTGTGCAACCTTTACATCCTGTTTAAATTCCTGTCGTGTGTACCGAGGGATCCCTGGAGACTTCTTCAACCTACAGTAAGGAGAGACGTAAGGGAAGAGGGGGCGGATGGTATCTTTCACAGTCATGCCCCTAAACACCCTCTGACTCCTTCACTTCTGTTATTTGTCTCCCTCTGTAGCCTACCCCACACGGGACAGTTCCTCACTGCATCGGCAGCCGTTCCCCATCCCTCTACACTTCCCCAGTTCCCGTTATCTCCTCCCGGTTGTCCCCCCGGTTGCATCCTCACGCCTGGAGTTTATCTGGATCTAGGTGGGGGTTGTTTCCGAGGGAATAATCGGGATTATCTACAAGACATCGTCCCTGCTGGCCGCCCTTGTTGCAGGTTAGTGGTCTTTTCACGTTACACTTGGCCTAACAGTCACGACAAGTCCACACCCGCATATATTCTTGTGTGGTACTAAAAGATAATCATTAGATGAGTGTGGTAATAATTAAATGTGCAAGTGAATTAATGGAAATGATTTCATGTCATTAGAGAAAGTAAAATGACATGTAGATGGAAATATGTAATCCTCGATGTTCAATGCAAATGCTTAATGAAGTAGCTCAGGTGTAATGTAAAGCAATTAGCTTTAAACGTGCACCATATTAAAGTTGCAAACGTAGAAATGATTTAATTGTGCTTTGAAATGTGATGAAATGTAGTGCTTGCAGGAGGAACATTGATAAATAAGTGTTTAAAATGATGTCAAAGGCCTAGTTGAAGTATTTGCTCTTTCGTGTTTTGAAAGGCCTATTCGTTTCATTTGTCAGCTGAATTGTGTATGCCTGAAATGTATTTCCCTGGTAAAGCTCTCATTTGGAGGCAGTCAGTGAAAATCATGCATGTGCAAGGTTGTTAGGTTCTCATGTTTCTGTTGCAGGTGCAAGGACACCGTTCTTGTTAGTTAGACTGACGCCTTTTGTTTTAGGAGTTAGGTATGAAGGAGGCTCGCTACAAGGTTTACTGGAATGTCAATAATTGGGAGCCGATACTCTTTCTCGCTGAAGAAGCCTGAGACCCAAGGACACACCAACTGTTGCTGGACGGAGTACAACATTGGTGGAAAATTACCTACAAGAGGTGCCTGGCCAGAGGAGGTGTTACAGGGGCGTGTTCTACCAATTAAGCATTTTGTACTAGGGACAGTGCCCCGGGGGATGAGTTAGCAGAGAAGCATCAGAGAGGCAGAAGGAAGGGATTGATTCTTAGAAAGAAGACTTAGAGCGAACCTTGTAGCTTTGGCTACTGACTCTTACAACGTGAGTGCACTTCTTAGCAAGGCTTCACGAGCTGACACCTTTTCTCGATCTCGCCTGGGAGATGCAAAGTAGGGATGCCATGTTAGTGATAGAGTAGGGATAGCTTAACGGATTTCTTAACAGCCACTAATAAAGACTAATTTGGATGTTGGTGCAGTTATTGCCTGTTTAGTATTTTGAGAGTTGCTCATTCTTTTTATGCTGCATCGGATTAGATTAATACGTAGAATGACCTTGTATTAGAGCCTATGTATTTGCTGTATCATGCTGAGAGCAGCGCCAGGATTGGAGGGAGTGGACTCTATCGCAACTCCCGAGGGCAGTGGAGGCATGGGCTTGGTATAACCCAGCTGTCTAAAGACAGATGGGTGAGAGGTTTCAAAGTGCGCATGTCTGGCTGGCTTTGCAAGACAGCCGGCCGTCGCATGACAGCTGGCCAAAGGGACATTCACACTTTGAAATGAAGTGCCCTGTGCGCAGGCAGCCCACCCTCCTCCCTGCTGCTGTCATTCAGCAGGCCCCGTCCTGCCCTGTCCTGACGCTCAGTTCAGGATGGGCTGATAAAAAATAAAATGGTAATAAATTAACTTTATTACCATTTTACCTTTCATCTCTGGAGCATTAGGTGCATTCTAATTAGTGGGGTGACTCTCCGAGCAGTCACCCCCTCTATGGATAAACTACACGACAGTCTTCGAGCCACAGACTTCTAACCACTGGCAATGATCCACCATGTATGAGAAAGTGGGGTAATCTACTGTGCTCCTTTCATGATACCCTTCAACAGAGACTCAGTGTCTTCTGTCTCTTTAATGGATGCATCTTCGAGTGACCGACAATCCTACCACACAACTGCAAATAAGAACTAAGGGCCAGATGTATCGAAGGATTTACCTATTTTTGGCTGTGGGAAAATGCTTTAATACACATGTGCTAAATTGACAATTGATGAAATCTTGATGAATCCCTAACAGGGATAGAAACGTGTGTCTGATCCTGACCACAGAGAGGGCGGGATTAACTCACTCCCGGAAATCTGCAGGAGTCTGTTGCGCTTTTTAGGAGACTTCTTTATTTACTGATCCCCTGGCTAGCTACATAGCCTATTCATATCGGAGCTAGCCTCTGAAATGTCTCTTCATCCATAGCTTCCCTTCCCCTCTGCCTCACTTACTATGCATGCCCTTCCCACTCACTCCTCCCCTAGGACGTCCAGTGCCCATTCTGCTAGACTCTGTTAGACAGCTACTCCGCAGTCTAGCGGATTCTGGCGACACTACACCATGTACTAATACATGCCCGTTACTTCAGACTTATGTTGATAATGTTAAATGCCTTGAGCCTAATGCCTTGCAGTAACTTTGGATGGTTCCCGTCACTTTCTCCATTTCTTCATCTCCTCTCCAAATTCAAATAAACTCCTCCCAAGTTAGAAGTAGTTGTATCAAATTCCATGCCATTGCTTTGTGATATGTTATTCAGGATAGCAATTCATAATTATACACAAGTAACACTCTGTGCGTAGTTCATCAAAATGGTGACAAACTTCCTTTATTTGCAGCACTCTGCCTTCATTAATTAAACTGCACCTGCATGGCCATTTTACAGTAGTTATTATAAAGCTAGCTCTAATTTACACGCTATCTATCAGTGACACATTACTTCTTAACTTCTCCCATCCTGTCTATACTATTCAGAAACATTTATTACACTGGTAGAATTTTAAAAACATTCAAAGGGGAGGCCTCGTCTACAAACCTAACAGAAGAAGAGCGTAGGACGTGGCTCCAGAGAGTGAAATGCTACGATTTTCACAAAATGGAGGTTTACAGTAAGTACTAACAAACTACCTTGTGCAGGATAGTTGAGGAGGTCAGAGAAACAGTTCCCCGGGATTTGAAAGCAATGATGATTCCACCAGATTTTGCAGACACCAGTAGCTTTGCCAGCTTTTGTTGGCCATTGGCTTCACAATTGAAGCTGCAATTGGGTTCACTCTTATGGTTTGAAGTAATTCATTTAAAAAAGTAGTGTGTCAAGTTGAAATGTACACCAAAGAGTATTTTGCCAATTTCAGTCAACGTAAAAAGTAACCAGTAGTTTATTAAAAGATTTTCTTTGCCCGGGAACCATAAACACAGCCAAAAGTATTCTTCAGCTATATGACTCTCGGAGCACCACAGTGAGGTAAAAACGTAACGATGTAGAAAGGACCTCTAAAGAGTAAGTTATATTTCCAGAATAATAAATGTAAATGTTGAGTTTTTTTTATGTAGCAGCTAATACTGAGGTTTCCATCAGTCTCAACAATCCTCCATCCGTTCAAAGAAACAGAACCGACCCACACGGAAATAGAGATCTGCCCATGACCAAGCTTCGGTCACGCCTGAAAGCCAAGATCCACACTTGCGTCTCCCTTTCCCACAGTTGACAGCTCAAGTAGTGGACAATATCTTCATCCTTGATTTGCCCAATGACACATTAAAGCACATCATTGGACACACGGATCTTTGCAATTAGAAGTTTGCATTCATTTATTGTTAATTTCTTACAGTAAGTTAACAAACTCATAGTATCAACTCCTAGCTTGCCAATTTGCTCAGCCTGATGGACTATTAGTCCAGGCTAATAGTAAAATAAATAAAGTAAATACCTTCTACACAACCCAGAAAGGGCATATCCAAACCAAAGAAATTGCCAGATAAATATAGTATTCCAGTTCAGGGAAAAAGTCCAGCCGGCAGGAGTAAAGTCTGTAGCCAATTTGTTTGAGATATTTCCCACGGATTGCAAAAATATACCTAAGGAAGAGATAAACATAGTAACAATGAATGTAAATCAATTAACTTCTAAAACAGATTCTGTTATCTGCAAGTTAAATTATACAATAAACATGAATGGAATTAGACTCTACCGTGCAAGTCTAGATAATCAAATACAATAAAATAGACAGACTTGAGTCAAATACATTCTGTGCAACCTACAAACAGATTTAGACACTGGCGGACCATCCGTTAGGGTGGCAAAGGACTTAAAGTTCACTATCGCGATGAACAGTAGTCTGTTCTATTTAGAAATTACCACTGGTCCAGTGGTCATTTATGTACGGTGAAAAGAACTGCAATTATTACAGTTCCCTTCAAAGCACAAAACTTTTGGTGGACGGCCGCTGTCGGTTTTGATGGCCGTGCTCTAAATTTAAGATTTTTTATTTTTCTCCCATAATGGAACTTTATTAGTAACAAAATATGAATGACCCCACACCCTGAGAGTTTTCTTTCATGGTGCGGGTGCGGGGTCCACTATTTTTTTCCTGTGCCCCATCACCAGGCAATCCTTGGCAATGATGGACAAACAAAAGACACATCAGACCATACACTCTAAACAGAGTGGGATTTGTGATGACTTTAGTCTGACGGGGCTGACCGTCCTCTCAACCTTAAGCAAGGAGGGCAGGCCGTCAGTTTGGCGGACAGGGTAAGCTGTCATGTTTGCGGTGGAGTACCTTCTGTCAAACTCTAAATTACCCGCATAGTGCTTTGTGATATTAGTGTGCTCTTTCATAATAGTTAGTCTAAAGCACCACAAAGAAGCAAAGCATTTCTTAAAACCTACAATTCCTTTATTCTTCTACACTGGTTAGCTGCAAGAGTTTACATCATAGTCATGTACAATATTATGGCCCAATGACCCATTGGTGAAGCGATTTGAATTGCTTACATTGTTAAAGGTGAGGATAGCAAACTGTCGTAGTCCTCTGAGAATTCTATGGCTGAGGGTATATTGGGAACCACAAGCCCATGAAGCGCATTTTTACTGCGGTCAACTCACCGCAAGCTGCCATTTTAAACTTTTGATGGCTCCAGATGAACTTATGCCAAGGTGGTTTATTACTATTTCTTTTTGGTGTTTAGGTTAGAATACCAGGTCCACAATGTTACAGAAGCTGGAGTTTTAATTATTGGTTAGTTAGATGAGGACATTGACCATCGGCTATGACTGGAAAAGAATGAACCGTGAAAGGTCTCCGACTTGTTGTGGCTCTGTCCCTCACTGGAGAGCAGGTGCTTTTAGTCTGGTTAAACTACGGCATGAACACCATCTTGAAATGGGACAACTAGAGGTTGCTGCTGTAAACAGGAAGGATTAATGCAAAAACAACAGTTGATGGACATAATGCAGACCAATGTCATACATGCACCCCAGTACAGAGATCTGGGCCTAAATCCATCGTTTTTTTGCTCACCATGCCATTCCAGTTTGAAACCAGCCAATTGTGTGTCTTTTGCTTTCTCGCCCTAAGTAAGCCAGGTATGCCCAGACGAGGGTCCTGGGCTCACTGTGCCACTGGAATCAAGCTATCCTGGCTGAAGAGGGGTAAAACCCCGAAACCGGTCCTAGGATGCTTGTTTCCGGTCCAGGGAGGACCTAGCTTGGCAGGTCGTGCTAGACTGTTCCCATGAGGCACAGGGTCAAGACTGATTTGCATATGGCCAGGTCTAAACTGGGGTGGCATGGTGAGCAAAAAAGTTATGGATTTAACCCAGATCTCTTGACTGGGGGTGAATGTTTTGATTTGTTCTGCCCTCCATCCATCAATTGTGTGTCGTAAACAGGAAGGATTGGCAGACTCCCAGATGAGGTTCCAGCAGGTTACAGAAGAGGACGGCCTGTAACCTAATCAATTAGCCTCCATGTTTTCTGCCTGTTCTTGGTGCAACAAATTGCCCTTACACCGAAGGACCCAATGTTTTGGATGCAGAAGGATCTGGGTGCCACCTTGTGTAACTATTTTAGGCCACGGTTCCTGTCTGCATGTCCCAGGGAGCAAGCGGATTAAATTTGGCCATATGCTGTACGAGAATGTTTTTTAATGGCAAGCAAAATCTAACTCGTTAATTTTCAATCCTCTTGAATGCCTACAGTTCTCTTACTGAGCATCACAGGCTGAATGTTTGCGCCCTGGTTGACAGCCTTACCTACAGAGTGAGGAGGTCTGTGTAGAAAATTTTGCTCAGCACCTGATGCAAGCATTACCTACGTGCATATAATATAATACTCATGGACATAAGTATTTGAAAATGGTGTGCACGGTGGTTATTGAGGGTATGTAGTTACTTTTCATATGTTCAAACATGAGGATCTCTGCAGAGGCCGAAGTCCTAAATCCAGAAGTAGATCAGTTTGAAGCCGGTTCACCAGTCAGTGGCGAAGTTAAAATCCCCTGAGCCTGGGAACTGTCTAACTGGTAAAGAGAATCTGCAGCTGGACTATACAAGTTAGAGGCCCCATCAGCACCTCTGTTTTCTGAATCCCTTCATCCAGGCAGCTCCATCTTAGCTCTCTTCAGACTTTGATAAGGTACCCCCTCTCAGCAGTTCAACAGTAAGCGTAAAGGCACAATAGCAATTTGCAAGCCTTTATTAGCATAAATATCCCATAGTACATCACACTAAATAATACAATATTAAATATGCAACCATTAAAAGATCTTTAAAAACAAATAGCAGCACTCCGATCCCTTTAAAATCACCAGTTTCCATATTTCACACCACAAATTCAGCCCCATAAAAAAGGCTGTAAACTACAAAGAGACAACGTTTGTGTTGGTTAGGTGGAAAACTATGGTACAATCGTCCTACACTTAGGCCAACAATGCTTCGTTATACCAAACGAGCAACACCATTGGAGATTATACAGAGGAACACCAACATAATTAATCGTTAGCTTGACCCTGGGCTATCAAGTACCTTCTTCTAACTGGCCAGGCAGACAGGATATAACTGGCTTCTGCCAAACAGAGTGCTTGATTCACTGTTCTGTAGCAAAGTGCAAGAGCTTTAGTCAAGTTACAGTCGAGAACTGCTTAAACAGTGGTACAAGCCATTTGAAGCGTAAGTGCTTGGTTTTAGCGCAAAAAGTGAGTGTTTCTCCCCCGCTCCAAACTTACAATCACAGCAATTGGTCCCAAAACGGTTGACAGCAAACTTGGCCAAATACACTCTGGTAGGTAGAGTACCCAGGCGTAATTTTAAATATAAAGTGCGGCGGGCAACAGTGACAATTGCATTAGCTATTATTCCGTACCTAATGTTTGTTTCACTTGCCAATAGTAAACAGTCAAATGTGAGGAACAGGCCTGTCCAAGGCGAGTCTTCAGTTTCCAGCTCATAAAGGTGTCTTTTACCTAGCCAACCGTAGCGTGATCTATAATGAATGAATGAATGAATATAAGATTTATAAAGCGCTAACTTAGCCCAAGGGCGTCAAGGCCCTACAGCGCGACGGATGCACGGACATACAATGACATGCTCAGACGGAAGTCTGTATGAAAAGCCAGGTCTTCAAGGCATTACGAAAGAGAGAGTGTGACACCTGACCAGAAAGATCTGCAGGGAGAGAGTTCTACAGCTTAGCAGAGGCGGTGGAGAAGGTCCTTTCTCCCCCATCTGCCCTTTTTAAACCTCGGTACTATCAGTAGATTCTTATTTGCCAATTTGAGCTATCTAGTAGGAACATGGCCTCAGGGCCTAGGCCATAGTAGGCATTATGCGTCAAGCAAAGGGTTCTAAAGAGAATTCTACGGTCCAGAGGAAGCCAGGAGCTGGAGTGGCCCAAAGATGACAGAGTCCAAGTTCATCCGGGCATCTCTTAACATAGATTAGCCAGGGTTTGTACTGGAAGTTGCCTAGGGTCCATGCTTCCATAACCACTCTCAGATATGATGCCCCATGGCGGCTGCGATTTATTCAAATTCAAAAGGGGATCACAGGCATAGTTTTCCTTTTTTTTGCCATTGCGGGCAGGCGCTGTATCCCAGAGTAGCTGCTGCTACCGCTTTATGTCTGTAAGCTCGTAAGATAATGCTCAGGACGTGGCAACCAATGTTATATTTAGTCCAAAGGATGGTGTTTGCTTGACGCTGCAAGCAAGAGATGGTTGCCTTTTCAATATGATCACGCCAGTTCAGTTTGTTATTGAAGCGAATGCCCAAGTAGTCATAGCTCTTAATGGTTTCAAACACCTGACCTGTTATCCTTGCCGATTTCCTTCAAGGCGGAGTTTTTGAAATTGGTATTATTTTTTATTTTTGTGTGTTAATGCAAAGATCTTTCTGGCTACAGAGGCTCTCAAAGTTCTTCGAAGATTTATCCATTTATTTTTGTGTACACATCAATAGCATGAATAGAAGTGTCCTATGCAAAAAGAAGAATGACTATTTTTTTTTACTGCACAACTTCGGGGCATCCAAGGCTCTGTCTGTATAGACATTCTTTGCATTTGTTTAAAAATAGAACAACAGCATGGCAAGTAGACTGCCTTGCCCTAAACCAGACCGGTTTTAAAATGAGGGGTGTATTCCCCAGAGCTTTTGTTGCAAACAAAAGTGCTTGTTTTTGCGTGCAAGGTCTTAAGAGCTTGAAGGAGGGTTGTTTTCCACCCCCTGTTTCGGGGATTCTGCTCATGCACGGAACTATGTGCAGGAAACCAGGACCTGAGTGAATTGTGGTGTACCAAAAAACTCACCTTAGTACCCAGAACCCTTATCCGACTAGCATCAGTGTCTCATCCGTTCTCCGTACGACAGCAAAGCTGCCAATGATTAGACAACCCAGAACAAGCGACTTAGGCTACTGTCAAGAATGGTGGGAATCAAGAACACCTTTTCATTTTTATTCTCATATCTGTCCACAACGTGAGTAATCAGAGACACGGAAAAGTTTAAAATGTTTATTTTTAACTACGTGCTCTAAGATGCAGTATTTTGGCTAACATAAGTAAACAAATGATTAGAAATAAAACCATCAGCATTGTTACAATTCCATAAAACACAAAGGGAGTAATCATATTAAAATGATAGTGGAAACAGGTCCTATAGCGCCTTGTGTACCACCCTTCCCTGGCTATAAGCTAGTTTTATAATAATAGAAGGTCTCTAGGTTTGAATGGGGAACCCCATAACTCCAAGATCAGCTTAGGTGAATCACAACACAGGATCAGCACTGCTCTGTGTCTGGAAAGGTTTTCTTCAAGTGCCTGGATCATGCATGCAATGCAATATTAAAGGCACCTGAGTTTCAGATATTTGCAGCTGTGTGCTTGTTGTGTCTAGAGTGTGGGCCGATCAAACTGAATCAACAGCATGCATTGTTATTTGACCTTGAAGGCTTCTGTACTCAGTGTGCAGACTAAGGTCACAGTGTAAGTCTAGGGATGTGAAAAACAGACCGTTCTCATGTGAACAAAAAGCTAGCAAGCAGTTTTACTTATAATAACAGTTACATGTAGTGTCGTGTGCAAAAGCAGCAAAGTGGCAAAATGGCGTTTAACTTCTAATACGCTTATGCCAATATAACAATGTGTGCAAGCAGAACCCTGACTCCACTACACCCCATTTTTTCAAGTGATTGCCATTATTTGGATCTGTTAACTAGATCAAACACCAATTTTAAATCTATAATTGATAGGCATAAAGACGATTTGAGCACCCTTCTGTATTTGGCACTCACCATGTATGGTCTGACAGCTCGATCGATGTTGCTGATGCTTTTTTCCAAATCCAGCCTATGCATCGATTAATACATTATTTTTGTAAACTCACCTCTGCAGTCTATTTAAAAGAACACGGCCAAAGATTTTCCAGGTGTTGTCTGATAATGAAATAGGCCTGTAATTATTGGGAAGCATCTTACTTCCTTCTTTGTGGAAGGGCACTAAGATAACATCTTGCCACAAAGAAGGGATGCATTTTTATCCCATAGCTACATAGTAGAAATAAACATCTTAGATAGGACCTTGGGGTCAGAGTGAATCATGAACACTGGGACACGATCGAGGTCAGGGGCTTTATTGACCTTTTACTCTATATTTGCTCTTTCTACCTCCGGGTGTAGAATGCTTAGTTCTCTAGTTGGTCTAATGTTGGCAAGGTCTGTCAAATGTATCAAACCATCACTGCTATTATATACTGCATTTTAGTGGTCCACCCTGGTCTATCAGCAAATCTGATGGTCATAGCTATTGGACCATCCCTGAACACTGGCAATTTTCCTCCAAAAGGATCTACTATTTTTCTCTTCTGCTGCCTTAAGCAGGTCGCTTCACACTCCTTGCTGGTTGTTTTTCTTCTTCCTTAGTAGGACTTTGCATTTGCTCCTTTCGCTCTTAAACTTTGGATAGTTGAATAACGAATGATGCAGGTCCCCATATGCTTTAGAGACCTTTGACTTGGCAAGTCTACACTCCTTATCGTACCACCCAGAGTAATTCTTTAACCCATCATTTTACTTGGCCACTCTCGATGTAGACCAATAGCGTGCAAGCTCACTTGACAGAGCCCTATAGTTTTCTAGCACTACAATATGGTCTCCATTTTCCGCAGCTTGAATATTCAGATGATATTCCTCTATGGATGCCATGTTCTTGTCTGTTGAGTAGTTATCCGCAATCCATTTTACATCTCTCCTACTGTTATATGGGACGATGCTAGCAATAAGACATGGAGGACTTTCAAACCCTGTCACTATTCCATGCTTGAAGCACAGACAGTCGTGATCACTCTTAAGCCGCTGAATTACTTGCAGTTCCATCACCAGTTTCCATTGGTTATTTGGAAATAGGATACTACTTCTCTTATTGCTTTAGAACATAGGAGCCGCAGGGCTATCCGAGGTGGTTCGGCCATTTAAGAAGCTTAGCTTTAGATTGGAGAGGACGTGAGCAGAAGATCTCCCTTTACGATGTCTGCTGAATGGAATAGAGCAGGCAATACTAAGCAAAGGGATATCCCAGCTTGCTTCCTCTTTGCTCGCTGCCTCATCCCATATACATTTGGGCTGGTGAATATTAAAATCTCCACAGACTATCAGATAATGCGTGTCGCCAGGGTCCACATTGGCCTTTATTCCCTGGATGACTTTATGTAGTATTGCTAATTGATCCTCAGGTTTACCACACTGGTTGGGCTTAAAATAGACATTAACAGCATCTATTATGGCTTGTGGTTTCTTGTGGGCCTTGGTAAGTCTTACATGCAAAAACATAATCGAGTCATGAATAAAGAAACTTTTGATACCACATACACTAGATTTGTTGAGCTCCAGGAGCAGAATCCCCCCCCTCCACTCATGCTCTCTCTCTACTGCATCTATTTGCTTTGGTAGCAGACCCCATGTTGCCTGACGGCACCATAGTACCATCTATAGACCTAGTCTCCTGAAAGCAGCAAATCTCCATGGAACTAACAAATGCCACTCAGTCCTCATCCTCAATGTTTGACAGGAAACTGGGCGTCCTTTTAGATAAAATTACGAGGCACAGGTTGAATAAGTTTTATAACTTGCTGTATTAGGGCTGTTCAGTACTGCTGGCAGCTAGTGCAATTAATGCTATCACCTACTGCAGGTTTAAGGCTCCTCTTCTTATTGATAATAACAGCTCTATTTCTCCCCTGGTAGCGGTCATATTTTTTGCTTCCCTTAGTACACCGGGAGTCAATTTGTAAACGAGGACTTGCGTATCCTGTTGCTCTGAGTTTTCCTGTCCCAACCTCATCTGGCATTCTCGCCACAATGCTACGCTCCAATCCCTACTTTGGGGGGTCATATCTAGGCCCCTCACATACAGATGGTCCATGTTATCATTGATCAGATTCGGAGTAACTGGTGCATAAAGCTCCACGTCACTATATACTCCACTCTAACCAGCCTAGGAGCTAGGGCTAGTGCGCTCACAGGGATTAACTAATCAAATACCCTGCAAAGCTAGCAGGCTAAGAGCATGAATAGCCCCAAACACTTCTAGTTGGCATGCTTGATTTAATGGTAATGGACATACTGGATCAGGGAATAGATCAATAAAAGTAAGTTTCACTAGTGCTTGGGGAGACAATACATTACAATTCTCAAATATCCCCAGTGGTTTAGTTCCCACTACCGTGCTGTTCGATTCAGGCAGAAAAACCCTCGCACATGGGTTTATTGGTGCCAAGCTCCTACCATTTGCACTACTTGCTCTTCACCATCAATGCTAGTGTTGTTATCTTCGAGTACACTTAAGGAGGTCCCTGCCTGGATGGCGGTGTTTCCGGAAACATTTCCTGCATCCGGGGTTGAAACCCCTTGTTTTCCTTTTCTTTTTTGTGCGCTTCAGAGGCAATCTAGCTTTCTTAATTCTCTTAACTTTCTTCTTCTTTTTGCACTTTACTTTTGGCTAGGAGGTGGACTTAGCACATGGCTCTGCAATGAGGGGGGGCAGTTGGGGTGTAGGGTTTTTTCATAAAAACTGGATACAGTTGCATATTGGCTTTCTTGTGTTCCTCCTGCTCTCTAAATAGCTCTCCTGTTTCTATTGTGGATCCATTTTGCTTTGATGATTCCTTCCCTTCTGGCTGGTTTACTTCTATTATGGCTTCCTTTTGTTCCCATTCAGTGGCCAGCACTGTACTATTTAGTAATGCCTGGTCATTTGCACCAGGCTGTGAGGCAATCTCATGGCGCTTTATTTCGTGCCTCGTGGATTCTACCTTTGTATTCTTTTTCCCATTGTATGGTAAGGGTTCTACGGCTGCCTCTACAATAAGATTTTCTGCTACTACCCCGTTATCCCCATTTAGTGCCATAGGTTTCATTACATATAACAGCTGTTACACACCATGTGTAGTTGTTGGGTGGTTTCACTTTAAGGTTGCCAGCACTGGTGGACTTCTACAGAGTTGCATGCAGCGTATACTCCTTTAGTAGCAACAAGTCTGGAGTTGGGGCATCTAATGTTGACAGATCTAAGATGGTTTGCAGTGATCCATTGAGCAGGTGCATTGCGCTAAGCAAGGGGGGAAGTGATAAGGAGTAGTGCTCTCTGTTCAATAATGGTTATTGGTCCCTGGTACTCCCTGTTATTTATAGGATCTTTATTGCTCTCGAATTTTGTGCAACTACCTGTGGTTTTTCCAATCCCCTAAGCTTGGGTGCTTCAGCCCCTGCCCCGTTACTCATGGTCACGAGACCAGGAGGGCAATTTACTAGGGCACATCACCAGCATCACGCAGTCCTATACACAGATTCTAAGGACACATAACAAACACATCCTTTCCCCATTACAGAAACATAACAAAAGGAACACACAGGCCCCTACCATAAAAAGAAGGAAAAAAATCTAAAGCTACCACAACCTAAATTTCTAATACGTATTGTAATCCATAAACTTGGCAGAAAGCTTGCTAGCTCTACTACTAGCCTAACTCTGCCGTCTCGCAAAACTACTCAAGTAAAGACATAGGAACAAAATGAATCATCACCCATAAGCAAACATGGTAAGACGTTGCCAGAAACAGGGGAAACAGTACAAAATTACTCCTGCTCTCTGTACACAGATATCTTACTCCTATTCTACACATTACCCCCCTTCAACCTAAACTGCTCGTTCTTATTGACTGAGATAGGGGATTAGACAGTTTAGATTGTGATTTATTATAACTCCTATGATGTCTGCTTATTCCATAATCGTACACTCCAGGCAGATTCTCAGAAGGGTCCTTCTCTTTCCATCCAAATAAACTATATTTCTATTTTTATATTCTTCAACTCTATGTATTACCCCAGAAAATGATCTTCCTGTGTAGGTTCCTTGACATTCTCCTTCAACCACCATGGTGCTAGACGAGACCTCGTTTCCATCCACTCTACAATGCAAATGGTGAAACCCATAACAGAATTAAGCGTGGCAATGTAGATTGGAATGCTCTGTTCCCATTTATTTCACTACTTGCTGCAAGTTGGACAGCTTCCTTAACGACACAAGTGAAATGCTCAACGTGCCCATTGGATAAAGGTGGTAAGAAGTAATCCTTTTATGCTCCACACCACACCTGACAAGATAATTTGAAACCCTAATACAGGTCAACCTGTGGCCTATTATCAGTAACCAATTACTCAGTAATTCCCTCTTTACAAAAGGCATCTTATAAAAATTAATTACAATACTCAAAGTCACACTTTCATCAACATTCAACTCTGGACATTTATCATAATAATTTACAACCACAAAAGCCTAAACCTCCGTCCTTGTCAGAGCATGGAAGGGTCCATTCAGATCAATCCCAAATTTCCCCTAAGGCCCTTCAGAAAGATCCACAGGCAAGGACCGAACCACACAAAATGTTGGCAAAATATCACTTCCACCACATCATTTGTCTTGCCTCAGCCAACGATCCACTACTTTATCCACCATTTGTCACTGAACATGTGAAGATTAATACCACGACCCTGGTCAGCATAATATCACGAGGGGAGGGAATTAAATGTGGCCTACAAAAAGCCTGCTCTTTGGTGAAATATGCCATAGAACTTAATGTCCTACTGGAATCAAATTAATGGGAGATCCTTTTCAATACTGAAACTTGGATTCCCCCGACTCGGAGGTGGATCTAGGAATTACCTGCTAATCCATCAACCGAGGGCTGAGAAGATAGGAGGGGGGAGTGGCGGTTATCTTTTTTTAAAAAGGGAGTGAAACACCATACAAATGGATAAAATCCAGGAGGTGGAACTAGTGAGTTTCACCCTCAAAACTAAAGGTAGGACTGGTGGCTATGGGCCTCCTTTAGCCCTTGATGGGCAGAAGACTGGCCCACCAGGCCAGCAGAGGTTATGGTTCTCCTCCCTGCCCCCAGAGATGGAACCCCCTTCCCATATTTAGAGATTCTCTCATGCCTGGAACAGATCTCAAGTCTACAGAGGAGATACCACACAAGTGGCTACACTGTAGGCAGAGGGATATGTTTTGAGGCTGCCATGTTATTTTGGGGCAGCTCAGAACCTCTGGTTCTTTAATCAAACACAAACTTACAAGTGTAAATTTATTATTAAAGAATAATAAATCATCCTGATGTGCAGTGATCTCTTTCCGTGTGTGCTGGGTTACTAATTTATTTCCCTGCCCAAGGCTGCCTTGCATTCCAGTGACAGACAGTCAGCAAGGTCATGGGTTTGTGCCAATACAGCTAGCTGAGGGTCTGACAGGGCTAACCCTGCAGATGCCCCAGGCCTAATTGGCTGGGGGAGAAAATCAAGTTTGGTTGGAGAGGTAACCTGCCAATTTATGGTAGCTGACTCGCTCTGTCAATCTATGCATGACCCCTAAGTCTGCTTCAAAGTGTTAAGGGGAACAGAAGTGAGAACGGGCAATGGTGGACAGGAGAGAACAAGAGGGTATATAATGTTATGTTGGTTATTTGTATAGCCCACTTGCCACCTCAAACGTTCGAGGGGTCAGAAGAGGGAGGTATGTGACTTTAAAGGTGAGGGGTACCAGGAAAGTGAGAAAGATAAAATGATTGCCTGACACAGAGGAGATGGTACAACTTCCCTTTAGTGCATTGCTGTCTAGGATGCGGGAGATGGCACTACTGCTTAGAAGAAGGGACACCACCACATGAATGCAGTGCTGAAGAAAGCACAGGGAAGGCTCTCTATGCCATAAAGATGAGTGAACACTGTGTAATGCTTTGTCTTCTCTAATTAACGTGGTTCAGAGGTCATTGACTATTCAGTTATATTCTTTTATTCCTTTCAGGGGATGAGCTGAGTGATTATCTGGTTTGTAGAAAGCACCAAATAAATGAAAAATGGAATAAGTAAATAATACAAGGACTGGGAGAACTCACACAATCATTTAATACAGAACCATAAAGAACACTAAAGATGTCTCAACACCAGTTCAATGGACTAATGTCCCCGTATATCTCACGCAACCTGCCTAATGCAGTCATTTCAAGCCATGTTGGCTGCTAGTAATGTACACACAACAGACTGAAACCTCTATAGACATTGATCTCAAGAGGGGATGTGGAAATCAAGGGGTGAAGGTGTGCTAGAAAGCAGTAGGTCACAAGGAGCAGATTCACTGCTTGGCCAGGCCTCAGAAATCAGGGATAAGAGGGATCATGGTACGGCACTGAGCTAGAGATCAGTGAGAACAGTGGGTAGGAAAGGCACTCGGACCGGACAAAGAGATTCCAGGAAAACAGTTGAGTCCACATTTCTCATTCTCTTTGTCAATGTTTGATGGAAGCTACAGATCTTACCCAGTCTCTACATCCCTATTGAGACTTTGGTGTCCAGAGGCAGCACTTGACGATTGAGTAGGAAGGAGCAATAAGGAGTAGGAAGGGCTTCAGAGAGAACAGAGACATCAGGCGTTAAGTCAGATGTATTTTCTAGGGTGCTGAAGGGCAGGCCCTGGCACTCTACTAGCCCAGAGCTACTGATCGGCGTAAGCTTACAGAGTTTCAAGACTGACCCGAGACTGCCATAGCAGCTGCTCTGATAGGCGTTATTGGTCTTAATCAAAGAGGACTCGGTAGTGTTTAGGAACATTCGGGGCCCATGTAAGACTTGGGGCTTATTTCAAACCAGGATTTCAGGAGCACAGTTGGTGGTGATGGAAAGCTACTAAATGCTGAGGACTAGAGCCAAAAAAGCCCCAGCTGTGTAAGTGGAGGGCAGAAAAAAAGGTTTACTGAACCAAAGTCTTACAGCTGGAGGATTAGTGGCTTATAAATTAGAGTCCGGATTCAAAAGATATATTTTGCCAATCACTGCATATCCCAAGCCCCATCTTAAAGAGAACATGCCCAGCACTCCAGCCCAGCCTACTTTTTTTCTCCCAGACTCCAAGTTCCAAAATATCTTTTAACTCCTTCTCTGAGACCAAGATTCTCCTGAATCTGCATTTGATGGGTGTTTGTCAATACCAGTGTCCATAACTGGAGTATAATAGAGTGGGTGGGAAGAGGGGTGGAGGGACGGGTCTGCGGTCTATTCTGTGTGTGTGGAGTTGAAGTTAAGCCCTCTGGGGAGGTGTTTGAGTGACACAGGATGGTTTTTGGACCGGTAAACAACCTTTACAACGCAACCATTACATTGCACTACATTTACAACGCAGTCATTACATCGCAACATCCTTTACAATGCATGCCACTACAACGCATCCATTACATTGCATGTCACTACAATGCATGACACTACATCGCATGTCACTACAACGCAGGCATTACATCGCATGTCATTACAACGCATACCATTACAATGCATAGTACCCCTACACTATCCAACACTTACCCTACTGTTGCACCCCCTGGAGTTAGAATAGTAATAATAGTAATTTTTACCCCTATCCTATCCAACACTTACCCTACTGTTGCACCCCCTGGAGTTAGAATAGTAATTTTTACCCCTACACTATCCAACACTTACCTTTAATGCACTGTAATGGTATGCGTTGTAAAGGTATAATGCGATGTATTGGAATGCGTTGTAAATGTTGTTTTAAAAAAATTGTTGTAGTGGTATGCGATGTAAATGTATGCGTTGTAAAGGCATGCATTGTAAACGTATGCGTTGTAACATCATACATTCGCTTGGACTACCTCAGATGGCCATGACAACCTGGTAAGGAGTTTATTATTATCCAAGTGGCACTAGATGCTGAAGACTGTCTATCGAATTCAGAGATAACAGAGACTTATGGAATAATGGTTTCTTTTATAGCGTTTGTTACATGAACAATCTGCTTCATAGCGCTGAGGAACACAAGATGGAAGGAAGAGGTATGAGAGAGAGAGAGCGCGCCATCAGGAAAGAAGGAAGACAAGAATCCGCTGTCATGTTGGTTCCTGGAGCAGCTTCTATCAGCCCATAAGTTTACCTAAAATCAGTGAGTGGGACATTCGGGGGAAGGAGGCAAAGTGAGAAAGAAGGGGCGACACAGGAGAGCGGGAAGAAGGGTGAGCTGCTGAGTCAATAGAACAGCACTGTTTCCTGTAGCTTCAAGAAAGAATGATGGAAGAGATTTACTTTAAAAAAATAGCCTCGCTGTTAAGTGTTTGCTGAAATTGAAGCCTTGTGAAAGGTCCAGTAAATGCTGGGCCAAATTAGACAGAAAGGCAGGCTATATTGTCTCCCATGCAATGAAGAAGAAATCTCAGACTGGGCTGGGCTGGGCTGAATGACTAGAACTAATCACGCGGGTTTTGAGTGCTCCACTATGCAATCAGATATTTGTATTTCGAAAGGAAGCCTAGTTCCAATATAAGTTCATGCGCCCTCTGTTGAGATGCCCATTCGTTCACCCGTCACTGCAAAAATACGTAAATACCTGAATAGTTCAAGTTAGGGGTATATTTATTTAAAGGAATGTGAAAGATCACTGCAGTCTGATCATCTGTTAAAAATGCACCTCTCATGCCACACGACATTTTTATTTTGTGGGCGTTCAATATTGCTGCCTTTAAACCCGATGTCTTTCCTTTTTAAATAGGACAGACTGCTGGCGCTGAAACGGAAGTCACATTCAGTCCTCGATCACTGCTGGTGGTCGTGTTGTAATGTACGTGCGTTGAGAAATCAAATGGAACTCCTTCAATTGTGTATAAACAATAAACCACCTCCTACTGGTTTTAAAAAGGCCTTCCCAAAGTACTTTTCTTCTCTAACTAACGTGGTTCGGAGGTCATTGTCTATTCAGTTATATCCTTTTATTCCTTTTATTGAGTGATTATCAGGTATGTAGAAAGCACCAAGTAAATACATAAATGAAAAACGAAATAAGTAAAGAATATGATTCGAAGTGTTGCCAAGATCCAGAAAAAGGAGTTTCCGAGCATATATGTTGAAACTGAGAGGTGGCCTGTGACCCCAACCCACCCCCTCCCCCCTTCAGAATGTTGAATAAATTGCCGTGGAGACTGAGGACAAAGAACATACACCGATGAGGTTTGCCTAACCCTCTTATGGATTTTGCATATCTCCATAGCATCAGCATAAACCCCTGATGACATAACACCACCTGCACTATGATGTCACAAGGCGCGGGGAACATGAAAACAAGTAAACAACGTACTCCAACGGGGACGACTCCCCTGTAGCAGAAGCGAGGAAAGGACATCATAAAAGCAGCAATCACCTCAGAGACTACACGACGATCGGTCCACGTTACTGGTAAATGAATTAAACAGGTAAAATGATTACTTGGAAAACACAATTGCTGCTGTGATTTTCCGTTCCACCCCCACAGCCTTGAGGCACATGGGCTTTCCCAGTTGTGATGAGGAACACATTGTGACATAATCTGTGTATATATAAAGGTCAGTTACTAGGGAGCCGTCGCATTGAAGACACCGACATGGTCACGAGGCAACCTCTGCTGGAGCCAGCGACCAACGAGAAGACGGAGTCCCTGACTGATTACACGGACTTCCTCGACGGAAGAGGAGAGGGTTACGCTGCCTGCCACAAGGAGAGAATGTGAGTTAGCGAAACAATAACGCTCAAAACAAACTTGAAAGTTGAAACCCGATTCGATAATCCACCTTTGCCCTGGTTTTCGAAATATATTCACACCTATACCCCCTCGAAATCGTTCTAGGCAAACCCTCCCTTGCACCACTTCATGAGGCCTTCTGTACCCGAATTCTCCGAAGACACTTATTTTTCTTCCAATCTTCTCAAGTCCCGCCCTTCCCTAATCTGTCCATTTCCAAAAACCTGCCTTATTACAAATCTGTTTTCCGTGTTACAATTATACCCCCCTCCAGACGCCTATACCTTACTCTCATTACCTTCAATCACATCACACTGTCACACATGCCGCCCAAATCATATTCTCATCTCTCCCTTGAACCCGGTCTGTTTAATTCTAATCCCCTACATCACGCTCATCGCCCCTATTACTCGTACCCCATTTGCAGAGGATGGAGCCTTAGGGCTAGAGCAGTCGACCTCGGAGCTAGGGAGCCGAGTTTGAGTCTCGGCAACGATGCTCAACATCCTGTGATCCTGGGCAAATCCCTTAATCTCCCCGTGTCTAACAAAAATGAATGCGTTCATCTGTAACGAAACTGATGCTGATACCTGATATCGTCGGGTCTAGTTCGCGCTATATGAAACTCTGAAAAAACAAACAAAAAAAAAAAACGTTCCTTCTGACCTCCACCCCCTTCAGTTTGTCTACTGTTTCGCTAAACTTCCACGCCCCAAAACCTTACTTCGAAACACTTTTGTCCCAAACCTTAACTTACCCAAACACCCCCAGAGCCCCATTTTCCAACAATTCCACTTCTCCATTATTATTACATGTTTGGGTTACATCGGATATATATGTTTTAACTATTATGTTGTTTATGGAAGTGTGTTATGCTTTTACGGTTTTTGACGAATACAGATGGTTTTGACTGGCTGCATCGGATATTGGGCATAAGCACTGTTTGAGCCTAATCTCGAATTCGGAGTAGGGTGAAAATGCTGCACTTTCGGATGTCAGGCATAACAGATTGTTAAGGGGGAAAAGTGCAGATTTTGGGTGTGGTAAACCCGCGTTTGCACCTCATTTCCTATTCCGCCCTCATTTACTCTGAATGCGGAAGTGAAATCATCGGGGCAAAACACTATTCATTGAGTTACACCGGGGAGATTTTTACTACGCCGTAATTCTGACATTTGTAACAACGCCATTGATTTCAATTTTGTTTTGATAAAACAGACTAAACTCCAATCACCCAAATTTTGGCCTGACATGAACAAAAATTGGACTTATTCTTTATCGAGCACCAGCGCCGAATTATGTCATGTCCGGTGCTCAAACAGTAAATATACCCACTAATATAAATAACAGCTGTAATTTATAGTGTCTTCCACAAAGGAACCGCAGAACCTATTGTTTTCCTGGATGCTTAATTTTCTAGGTCATTTTGATATTGTATACCTGTGACTCACTTCACATACAACTCTGTGACAAGATATGAACTGAAAATGTTTTAAAGAATCTGATTGTTGTTTTCAGGAAGCAACGTCCTGAACCCTTTAGCAGAGCGGACACATAGAAAGTTGATAAGATTGCTGCATTCAAACATTGTAAATCAGCAGCAGTTTCCAAAATACGTGATATACGCTTTCAGAGAGCAAGGAAGCTCAGGCACGTGTTTAAACAACAAATTGAGGGCATTGCATTAAATTATGACCGTCCGGGAATAGAAATTAGGAACCTGGTAGGCACATTAATGGATCCTCCTTCATTATCGTGCCGTTGGATAGTGAAGATCCAATAGCTAGCAGTATTAGGTTGTCCTGGCCTGCCCTCTTGTGGTTAGTAGCTGCAAATGAAAATACGGTCTGGTTCTTTGGAATTGTTCTTAAGACTCTAGTTTAGAAGATGATGGGTAATGTATGTGAGCTGAAATACACAAATTAGAAATGTAAGTAAATATTATAATTCGAAATCTAACCGCGATCCAGAAAAAGAGGTTTCGGAGCATAAATTGAAACTGAAAGGTGACCTGTTGACCCCGCCCCCCCCCCCCACTGCTTCAGGATGTTTACTACATTGTCGTAGCGAATGAGGGCAAAGTACGTGTAATACACCGATGAGGTGATCTCAGAGAAGTCAAAATCCCAACCCTCTTCTGGATTTTTCATATCTCCATAGCATCAGCACAAACCCCTGATGACATCACACTATCTGCACTATGATGTCACGGTGCTAGGGCAACATGAGAACAAGTACTCCAACGGGGACGACTCCGCTGTAGCAAAGCGAGGAGAGGACATCGTAAAAGCAGCAATCACCTCAGAGACTACACGACGATCTGTCCACGTTACTGGTTAAATGAATTAAACAGGTAAAAAGATTACTTGGAAAACAGGATTGCTGCTGTGATTTTCCGTTCCACCCCCACAGCCTTGAGGCACATGGGCTTTCCCAATTGGGATGAGGAACTCATTGTGACATATTCTGTGTATATATAAAGGTCAGTTACTAGGGAGCCGTCGCATTGCAGACCCCGACATGGTCACGAGGCAACCTGTGCTGGAGCCTAGGGACCAACGAGAAGATGGAGCCCATGACTGAATTCCCTCGACGGAAGAGGAGAGGGTTACGCTGCCTGCCACAAAGAGAGAATGTGAGTAAGCCAAGCAATAACACTCAAAACAGACTTGAAAGTTGAAACCCGATTTTAAAATTCACCTTAACACCACTTTCGAAATATCTTCACACCTATACCCCCTCTAAATCGTTTTAGGCAAACCCTCCCTTGTTACACCACTTCATGAGGCCTTCTATACCCGAATTCTCCGAAGACACTTATTTTTCTTCCAATCTTCTCAATCCTCGCCCTTCCCTAATCTGTCCATTCCCAAAACCTACCTTATATCACATCTGTTTTCCGTGCCCAATCTATACCCCCCTCCAGACGCCCATACCTTACTCTGGTACCTTCAATCACATCAACCTGTCACACATGCTGCCCAAATCATATTCTCATCCCTCCCTTGAACCCAGTCTGTTTAATTCCAATCCCCTACATCACGCTCATCGCCCCTATTACTCCCACCCCATTTCTATCATCAACTCCATTCCTTCTGACTGCCACCCACTTCAATTTGTCTCCAATTTTGCACACTCCATCCTCCATTATTTGCCAACCTTCTACACCCCAATTCCTTACTTCAAAGCACTAAACTTTTCCTAAACCTTAATTTACCCAAACCCCCCCAGAGCCCCATTTTCCAACAATTCTACTTCTCCATTATCGTTACATGTTTGGGTTACATCGGATATATATGTTTTAATTATTATGTTGTTTATGGAAGTGTTTTATGCTTTATGGCTTATTGACGAATACAGATGGTTTTGACTGGCTGCACAGGATATTGGGCATAAGCACTGTTTGAGCCTAATCTCGAATTCGGAGTAGAGTGAAATTGCTGCACTTTCGGTTGTCAGGCATAACAGACTGTAATGGGGGAAAAGTGCAGATTTTGGGTGTGGGTAAACCCGCGTTTGCACTTCATTTCCTATTCCGACCTCATTTACTCTGAATGCGGAAGTGAAATTGTCGGGGCAAAACACCGTTAATGGAGTTACCCTGGGGAGATTTTACCTACGCTGTAATTATGTGGCATTTGTAATAACGCCATTGACTTCAATTTTTTTTTTAAAACAGAGGCTATAAAACCCCAGTCACCCAAATGTTGGCCTTACATGAACATCGGTCTACATAGATTTTGACTTGTTCTTTATCAAGCACCTACCCGGAATGATGTCACGTCTGGAGCTCAAACAGTAAATTTACCCACTAATCTAGGTAGCGAGTATGGCTGAATTTAGGAATTAAATACGAGTTGAAATTTTTGTAGGAATATATTTAAGTGGGTTCGAGATTAATAAACCAATCCATATTATGGAGTTTATCTCTCTGCAGATTGTTTTTGGAGTTTTTGTTTCCATGCGGAACTACCATTTGAGAAGAAGGGTGGAAAAGCTACTTAGGGAGGATAGAAGGGCTGTCTGGTAAAATTGTGGGTGTTCTTTATCCCTGGAGCCTCGACGGAAAAGGGTAACATTATTTTTCTTCTCCCAGGTTTGAGCATCTCGATGCTTTGGCTTCTTGTATTGCAGTGAACACCAAAGATGGACTCTTTTCTGCTAGGTATGATAATCAGCCTTCTGTAACTGATTTGTAGTTGATGCAGCAGGTCTTGAAGATGATGCAGGGCCACTACAAACAAGAATGGTTCCCAAGGATATCAACTGCAAACAGAGCAATATTTTTTCTAATAGTGCAAAAGTAATTGAACCAATCATCATAGGGCCAATGAAAGTGGTTTATAATAATAGTAGCTCCACGCTATATTCATGCCGTCTCCATTGTCTTTGTGATAGGTTCGTTGAAACATAGGTTGCTGTTTTAATGTATAAGCAAATGCTTGTTTAAAAAAACATTTAGAAAATGGGAACATATTGAATATATAAATGTAACTAATTATTACACCAGGATATAGTGGTTTTCTTGAATAATCACTCTATAATTAATTTCATTTATATTTGACATTTTCAGTCCTATTTACTAGGAAATGGCGGAGCGCGACGTTAGCCACCTTGGCTTAACGCCGCCATGCTCCACCACTTCCAAAGCGGAGGGGTGTGCACTGTATTTACAAGGATATGGTGCAGCCCTGCGTTTCCCCATGCGCTGCGCTAATTATAGCTGCCTAGCGCCTACGCAGACACCCTTGCACCATAGTGCAAGGGTGCCTGCGTTGCAGGGAAACATTGTTTATGTGCAGTAAGGTGTCCCTTCCTGACAATGAAGGTGTCTCTTCCAGCACATAAGCATTCTGAAATGGCATTTTGAAACGTCTGTGTCACACATCGAAGTTCAAAACATATGATTTTTTTAAATTGCTTATGTGCGGGAAGGGTCAGCTTCCTGCACATAAACAATGAATGTTCTTTTGCTGTTTCTATGTGTGCTGCACAACGAAGCACATATAGAAACAGCAAAAACGAGGAAAAATGAAACATTTCTCCCCATTGTGCCTGTTTAGGACCAGCCTTTCCCTGGTTTTAATTTTGGAGCTGCCCCATATTTACGCTGCCCTTGTAAATTTGGGGCAGCGTCAAAACCAATGGGTGTTGCAGTGGAACCCACACCACAAAACCCATTGCCCGCCCCTTTCACGCTAAGTATATCGTGATAGGGGGCATTATTTACAAGGCAGCATTAGGCCACGTTAAGTGGCTTAACGCTGCCTTATAAATAAGGCGAAGCCAATATAGCCACAGGAACGTCACTAAAAGTGACGTTCCTGTGGAGACAGGGGCTTGTAAATATGCCCCATAGATTATGGAGTGCTTAAAGACTGATGAAAAATGACAAAATATTTTGGGAGTTATCCGTTTTTGGTGGATGTGAAACATCTGCAAATAACTGGTGTCAATACTAGTTAGAATTTAATCCTGGATATGCTCTCTTAATAGTGCACACAGAACATTCATCATTTTTTTGGTAGATCTCCCACACCCATCAAACTCTAAATCCCTTTTGCCATTTTTCTAATTTCGCATGGAAGCCACCTGAGCTAATCCTTAGCTTAAAATGGTGGTGAATGTATTGGGTTTTTATTTGACCTCATTTTATCCAATTCAAATCATATCCAATTTAAAATTTAAATAATCGGCAAAACCTTAAGGCTTCAAGAAAGGAGAAGTGACAAACTGAGCTAGAATTCGCAGGGAAGGGCAAAGTGGCGAAATAATTATGAATGAAAGGAACCTCATCTCCATAATATTGCAAGACATAACTCTTACCCATCCTCTTCACATCCTTTCTAAAACTCACAAAGCCCACCCAGCAGTCCCATAGAGAAAACCTCAAAAATAAGATTAAAGCACACCATGAAACACAGAAAAGTCAATCTGTTCCTTATAACTTCCAATCAACTGCTGACATTAATTTTTCTTTTCTCCCCGGCAGAAACACTGGAGCTGTGCTCCCATCTTGTAAAACATGAATATATTCATCTCATGGACTACCTTATGGTTTGCCCTTATCTTGACAGACTTCTGGACAAAGGTGTAAATGTCCATTTTACATAACACCGCATTTGCAGCATTTAATGCCTCTTTCGTGGGGTTTCATACTGAGGTCGTTGGAAAAAAAAGGACACCCACTCCAGAGGTTTTCATATGTGTCTATGAATGTGCTACTTGCGACGTATCTACAACATAACGAATGAAGCTGAAGTGTTGGAGACCAGTCGAGAGAATGAAGTCTATACATCCTAGGAATCCTGACTGTTGTGGGGAGTGATGAGCTGAGATGAAGGGGGACTTGTGCAGTTTCTTAAAGAGCAGCTATAATTTGGCAAGTGCCCATTGCAAGCAGAAATGATGTAAGCCTTTAGGCTCTAAACAAGAAGACATCAAAAGCAGCAAAAGATGGAGGTACTGTCCATCAAAGCATAATGTGCCTAGAAGGAAGCGCATAGAGCTGGTGCAACAGCCAAGAAAGAAGCAAGTGATCCACAATGGAAAATCAGAACATATGAACATTATAGAACAATCAAAGTACATACTTCCAGAACTTGATGAACTGAAATCAATTTAGCCTGAACAGACTAGGTTGCAAACTAGAATGGTATTCTCTACCCCAAGAAAACACCAACCCATTCCAAATGTACTGCCTTAGAAGTTGAACCTTCTTACCCAAAATCTCTACTTTTAGGTCACCCTTTACTACTCCATGTTGTTTGGTTTAAGCTGATACAATGTAAAATTCCACACTAACAACAGATTACACCCTCATAATGCTTGCCGTCACCGCACACCTATCATCGTTACCTTTCAGACATTCATCCCCTTCATCCCCTTCATGCCTCATACTTTTGCACTCATTTAATTTTGGTTCCTTGAGTTACTTACACACACAATTGTACTACTCTATGAAACTCCACTCTACGCCACTCCACTCTATGCCACTCCACTCAACACCACTCCACACAATTGCATTCTACCTCACTCTACACTCTCCACCCCACACAATGCCACTCTACTCTACACCACCCTACTCTAGCTTACTCCACACCACTCCTCTACCCCATTCCACTCTTCTCCACACCACTCTATGCCACTCCATTCTCACCACGCCACTCTACACCACTCCACTCCTTTCCACTCTACTCTACGCCACTTCACTGTATGCCACCGTATGCAATTCTACTGTTGTAATAACTTTATTTCGGTCGACAGACCATAAAAAGTACATATAAACTGTATCAACACAAAAATTAGAACACTAAGTAATTCTACTGTACTTCACCCTACTGTACGCCATTCTACTCTACAGCACTCCACTCTACTCTATGCACTCTACTGCACACCACTCCATTTAACCGTATACAAGATTATGCCATTCTACTCCACACCTCTCCGCCCAATGCTACTCCACTGTAGCCTACGCCACTCCACTTTAACCACTTCACTCTATGCCACTCCACTCCATTCATTCAACTCCACTCCAATCTATGCCACTATACTCTACCACGTCACTCTACCCCCACTCTACTCTACTCTACACCACTCCACTCTACACCACTCCACTCAACGTCACTCCACTCTAAGGCACTGCACTCTACGTTGCTCTACTCCATGCCACTCTGCACTACTCTACGCTACTCCAATCCATGCCACTGTCTTCTACGCCACTCTCCCCTATGCCACTCTGTGCCATGCTACTAACTTTTAGCCATGCTTAACCGTTGCCATGCCGCTGATCAATATGGCTAAAAGACTGGATAAGCCAATACGTCTTGCCTAGGCAAGAGCTACTGACTTTGTCCATGGTAGTTTGTGTCTGCTGCTGCCTAAGGGGGGCCTTCTGCATGGGCAGCAGTGTCACCCTTCTTCAGCTACTGATTAGTTTTTGTGCCATTCACATTTTACTTCCACCGAGCACAGCATACACCACAGGGCAGTGGGATAGCCCATTTCAACTACTGATCAGTTAGCCAGCTATTCATGTTTTTGGTTGCCCACAGTATTTAGGACAGCACTAAAGTATACAAAACCGTGACAGATAGAATGCTTAACTTAATCTCAGCCACTGGTAATTACTCAGGCCACGTCCCAATCCATTATTTTGCACACCATGCCGTCTTAGTTTGGACCAAGCCAAATGAAAATCTGTTTTGACCCTGCTCCAATGGAAACAGTCCAGCTTGAACTGCCAGGCCAGGTCCTTCATGAGATGAAGTAGGTTTATGGCCATAAATGTGTTCTCGGATCTTCTGCATTTTTTTCACTGAAGAAGAGGTTGATGGCATTGCACTTTTCTGTGTTGTGAGGAATAGGTGAATCTGGCAGAGAGGATGCAGTGCTTGATTGTCTTGAAGAACATTCTGCTTCTTTTGGTGGATCCATTGATGGTGATGGTATAGTACTGTACTTAGGCTGATGTGATGACCTGTCTGCCTGTTGCACTGAGGACCTTCACTATCAAGAGCTCCTCAGGAGTTCTGTTTTTCTTACCTGTATCATATATTGTTTATTGTCAGCAATGTATTTAGAATGCCAGGGCGCTAAAGGTTTTGGCTTGCACTTGCATTTTGTAATTTGGTTGTGGATGTTTGAGGGAAGCTGGCTCTGTATATACTGTACCGAAAAGAGGTATAGTTTGCAGTCTGGTGAGTCCCCAAAGGTATGGCAGAGGTTAAAGTAGATACTACAGTACTCTCAATTTAGTGGTAGCAGGGCTGAGCAGCTAGGCTTATCAGAGGGTAGTGTTAAGCATTTATTGTGCACTCTCAGGCAAGAAATGATGTCTCACACTCAAAGACTGAATCCACACCAATGGGTTGTACAAAAAATTGTTACTTTGTTGTTTAAGTTTCACAGTAGTTTAAAAGTACCAAAACTTTTCAAGAATGCAGATCTGTTTTGTAAATGCAGTTGTATACTTCGCAGTATTAAGAATGTTTTCTGTAGATGTCAATTAAGTACAGTTGTATGCTTTGGCAGTGATAAGGTTTGACAGTTCAATGCAACAGATAGAACTACAATACCAATCTATGGAGGAAAACAATGCTAAACAGTTTGCAGGTAAGTACCTAAACTTACCTCCCCAGGCTTCAGGGGTTTAGGACAACACAAGGCAAGGTTCAAGATAAGATAATACCTACATTTAGGCGCGTTACAGGGGGGTGCAGGTTGCAACCAATGGGTCTCTTCCCTGGGGTGTCTACGCCCCCTTTTATGCCATCCTCCGGGGGGGGGGCTTATGCCTCATCCTCATTGGGGGAGTCCCCTCATCTTCAAGATGGAGGGAACTGAAATATCTGCTTCACTGTGCCTCATTCACCTGAGGGGTGGGGTTGGGTAAGGTGTGGGGCACACCTCCCTTTCTCTCTAGGTTTTCCCGCCAATTCTCCTGCTCAAAGTGGGGGTCAGAACAGGTGGGAGCCAGCTCGTGATAGCAGCAGAGGCTGGGGCTAGCTAAGAAAGGCAGCAAGCCTTTGAAGCTTCCCATTCGTGGAACCTGCCCGTCCTGCGGTAAGGAGGCATGACACCTCTCCCCAGGATGTGCTTTGTTTCAGGACACAGAGAACTGGCAGATGGTAGGTAGCCATTCACGAACCACTCCAGGGATGGTCGTATTCCAAGGGGCATCTCTAAGATGCCCTCTGAGTGCATTTTACTTTAAATCCAACACTGGCATTAGTGTGGGTTTAATGTGCTGAGACGTTTGGTACCAAACTTCTCAGCCTTCAGTATAGCTATCTTGCAGCTGTGGAGTTTGTGCTGACAAACTCCCAGCTCATGTACTCAAAATGGCTTCACTGCACTTACAATGTCTGTGAATGGCACAGACACTGTAGGGGCAAATTGCTCATGCATCTATGCCCTCACCTGTGGTATGGTGCACTCTGCCTTTAGGGCTGTAAAGCCTACTAGAGGGGTGACGTACCCATGCCACAGGCAGTGTGGGAAGGCATTGCACACAGGGATGTGGGCCATGTCGACATTTTATTTTGGTCTGCACCAAAACACGCATCCTGCAATGACAGTATATGGTGGTTAAGGTGAGGAGTCTCTGAGGGTGGCATACCCTCAGAGGCCCTCACTGGTCACAAGGCACTTGGTACCAGGGGTACTGTTTACAAGGGACTTGCATGTGGCCCAGAGGTGTGCCAATTGTGGAGAAAAAAGTAAACTTTTGGTAAAGAATATATGCCCTGTAAGCCTGATTGGCAGGGACCACGGGCACACTCAGTCAAGTTTGCATTATGTATCTGGCAAAAAGGTAAGGGGTAACCATGCAAAAAGGGGCACTCAAAGACTGAATTCAGACCATTAAGTTGTACAAAACGTTGTTACTTTGTTATTTTATTTCTAGAACCAAGAATCACTTAGTGCAGGTAAGTTTCACAGTTGTTTAAAAGTAGCAAAACCTTTCAAGAATGCAGATCTGTTTTGTAAATGCATTGATATACTTCACAGTATTAAGAATGTTTTCTGTAGATGGCAATCAAGTACAGTTGTATGCTTTGGCAGTAATAAGGTTTGACAGTTCAATGCAACAGATTGAACTACAATACAAATCTATGGAGGAAAACAATGCTAAACAGTTTGCAGGTAAGTACCTAAACTTACTTCCCCAGGCTTCAGGGTTTAGGAAATCACAAGGGCAAGGTTCAAGACCAGGTAGGTACTGCACCACCAGCGGCACTGGGGCGGCTGAGTGCAGAAGTCACTGGGCCCAATGTTATCCAATAGAGACGGGGGGACCTCAAAGAGGCACGGTTTGAAGGTAGGTACCCATGGTCTAAGGGCAAATGCCCAGAGGGTTGAAGTGACCACAGGTTGGCCACAAAGTAGCTCCAAAGCTACACCACCAGCGGCACAGGCGTGGCCCGGTGTAGGGTGCAAATCAATGTCGGGCACCCAATACTTTCCAACGGAGATTGTCGTTTTCGGAAAGAGGCTGCAGGCTTGGACCAGGAAGCTGGATAAAGGTGACCAATGGTTGGGCAGGTAAGTTGGATTGCTGGGGTGCACCATCAGCTGGGCTCCCTAAAGTCTGGGCGCAGAAGATGCAGGGGGGCCTTTTGGTGTCGGAGTTTCTCAACCGATTCCAGTCGCAGTCGGGCTGCAGGCATCGAAGGAGAGAGGGAGTCCTGGATTGGTCAGGCACTGATACAGACGAGGTCAGGATCGCCGGGGAGACTTCACAGGATAGGTGAGTCATTCGAACTCGGGCTGTGGGTGTTGTGTGCAGTGTGTGCTGGGGATGCGGATCTGCCTGGATCCGGAGTCCTTGAAGTTGGAGTTTCTTTGTTGGACAATCCGTCTCCTCGGAAGACAAGAGTCTCTTTCAAAGGCAGGGAAGGTCTCCAGGGTTCTTGGAGGCTGCTTAGCTGCAGGACTCGCTGGTTTCAGCATGCAGGGTCTCTGAAGTGGAAGACAGGCTGGTAGAGATGGGGCCAATTCAGTTGCCGTCGTCATCTTCTCTGCAGCAAAGCTCTTCGGTTCTTCTTGTTAGGTTGTCGTATCTAAGGCCCAATGTTCAGGGGTGCCCCTAAATACTTACATTTAGGGGCATTACAGAGGGGTGCAGGTTTGGACCAATGGGTCCCTTCTCTGGGGTGTCTATAACCCCCTCTTATGCCACCCTCCAGTGTGGGGGCATATGCCTCGTCCTAATTGGGGGAGTCCCCTCATCTTCAAGATGGAGGGGACTGAGATGTGTGCTTCACTTTGCCTCCCCCACCTGAGAGGTGGGGTTGGCAAAGGTGTGGGGCACATCTCCCTTTCCCTCCAGGTTTTCCCGCGGTTTCTCTTGCCAAAGTGGGGGTCAGAACAGGTGGGAGCCAGCTTGTGCTAGCAGCAGAGGCTGGGGCTAACTAACAAAGGCAGCAAGCCTTTGAAGCTTCCAGTTTGTGGAACCTGCCCATCCTGCCGGAGGAACCATGACATCTCTGCCCAGGATGTCAATTAAGTACAGTTGTATGCTTTGGCAGTGATAAGGTTTGACAGTTCAATGCAACAGATTGAACTACAATACAAGTCTATGGAGGAAAACAATGCTAAACAGTTTGCAGGTAAGTACCTAAACTTACTTCCCCAGGCTTCAGGGGTTTAGGACAACACAAGGCAAGGTTCAAGACCAGGTAGGTACTGCACCACCAGCGGCACTGGGGCGGCTGAGTGCAGAGGTCACTGGGCCCAATGTTATCCAATAGAGATGGGGTGGACCTCGAAAAGGCACGGTTTGAAGGTAGGTACCCACGGTCTAAGGGAAAATGCCCCAAGGGTTGAAGTGAGCACAGGTTGGCCACAGAACAGCTCCAAAGCGACACCACCAGCGGCACAGGGGTGGCCAGGTGTAGGGTGCAAATCAGTGTTGGGCACCCAATACTTTCCAACGGAAGTTGTCGCTTTCGGAAAGAGGCTGCAGGCTTGGACCAGGAGGCTGGATAAAAGGTGACCAACAGTTGGGCAGGTAAGTTGGATAGCTGTGGTGCACCATCAGCTGGGCTCCCTAAAGTCTGGGCGCGGAGGATGCAGGGGGGCCTTTTGGTGTCAGGGTTTCTCAACTGATTCCAGTCACAGTCGGGCTGCAGGCGTCGAAGGGGAGAGGGAGTCCTGGATCGGTCAGGCACTGATGCAGAAGAGGTCAGGATCGCCGGGGAGACTTCACAGGATAGGTGAGTCATTCGAACTCGGCCTGTGGGTGTTGTGTGCAGTGTGTGCTGGGGATGTGGATCTGCCTGGATCCAGAGTCCTTGAAGTTGGAGTTTCTTTGTTGGACAATCCGTCTCCTCGGAAGACAAAAGTCTCTTTCAAAGGCAGGGCAGGTCTCCAGGGTTCTTGGAGGCTGCTTAGCTGCAGGACTCGCTGGTTTCAGCATTCAGGGTCTCTGAAGTGGAAGACAGGCTGGTAGGGATGGGGCCAATTCAGTTGTCGTCATCATCTTCTCTGCAGCAAAGCTCTTCGGTTCTTCTTCTTAGGTTGTCGTATCTAAGGCCCAATGTTCAGGGGTGCCCCTAAATACTTACATTTAGGGGCGTTACAGGGGGGAGCAGGTTGGGACCAATGGGTCCCTTCTCTGGGGTGTCTATACCCCCTCTTATTCCACCCTCCAGTGAGGGGGCATATGCCTCGTCCTCATTGGGGGGAGTCCCCTCATCTTCAAGATGGAGGGGACTGAGATGTGTGCTTCACTTCGCCTCCCCCACCTGAGGGGTGGGGTTGGCAAAGGTGTGGGGCACACCTTCCTTTCTCTCTAGGTTTTCCTGCTGTTTCTCTTGCCAAAGTTGGGGTCAGAACAGGTGGGAGCCAGCTCGTGCTAGCAGCAGAGGCTGGGGCTAGCTAACAAAGGCAGCAAGCCTTTGAAGCTTCCAGTTCGTGGAACCTGCCCATCCTGCCGGAGGAGGCATGACATCTCTGCCCAGGATGTGCTTTGTTTCCGGACCCAGAGAGCTGGCATATGGTGGGTAGCCATTCACAAACCACTCCAGGGATGGTCATTTTCCAAGGGGCATCTCTAAGATGCTCTCTGAGTGCATTTTACATTAAACCCAACACTGGCATCAGTGTGGGTCTAATGTGCTGAAAAGTTTGGTACTAAACTTTTCAGTCTTCATTAAAGCCATCATAGATCTGTGGAGTTCGTGCTGGCAAACTCCCAGCCCATGTACTCAAAATGGCTTCACTGCACTTACACTGTTTGTGAATGGCACAGACACTGTAGGGGCATATTGCTCATGCAGCTATGCCTTCACCTGTGGTAAGGTGCACTCTGACTTTAGGCGGTAATGACTGATAGAGGGTGGCTTACCCATCCCATAGGCAGTGTGGGTGGGCATTGCACACAGGGATGTGGGCCATGTCGACTCTCTATCGACTCTCTGGTTTGGTATGCACCAAAACACGCAGCCTGCAGTAGCAGTGTGTGGGAATTAAGGTGAGGGGTCTCCGAGGGTGGCATGCCCTCAGAGGCCCTCTCTGGTCACATGGCACTTACACTTTTTACCAGGGGTACTGTTTACAAGAGACGTGCATGTGGCCCAGAGGTGTGCCAATTGTGGAGACAAAGATACAGTTTTGGGAAAGAGCATAAGCCCTGTAAACCTGATTGGCAGGGACCCAGGGCACACTCAGTCAAGTTTGCATCATGTATCTGCCAAAAAGGTACTGGTAACCATGCAAAAAGGGGCACTCAAAGACTGAATTCAGACCATTAGGTTACACAAAACGTTGTTACTTTGTTATTTTATTTCTAGACCCAAGAATCACTTAGTGAAGGTAAGTTTCACAGTTGTTTAAAAGTAGCAAAACTTTTCAAGAATGCAGATCTGTTTTGTAAATACAGTTATATACTTCACAGTATTAAGAATATTTTTTGCAGATGTCAATCAAGTACAGTTGTATTCTTTTGCAGTGATAAGGTTAGACAGTTCAGTGCAGTAGACAGAACTACAATGCAATCCTTTACAGGGAAACAGTGTTAAACAGTTTGCAGGTAAGTACTAAACTTACTTACCAAATCTTTGGAGGTTTAGGAGAACATAGGCCAAGGTTTAAGGCCAGGTAGGTAGGTACTGCACCACCAGCTGCACCAGGGCGGCCGGATGCTGAGGTCACTGGGCACAATGTTATCCAAGAGAGCCTTGGGGTACCTCAAAGAGGCACGGTTTGCAGGTAGGTACCCACGGTCTTAGGGCGAATGCGCTGGGGGTTGAAGTGAGCACAGGGAAGGTGCCACAATGCAGCACCAAAGGTAACACCGCTAACGGTACAGGGCGGTCGAGTGTAGGGTGCAAATCAGCACCTGACGCCCAATGTTTTCCAATGGAGGTCATCGGTTTTGGAAAGTGGCTGCAGCCTTGGACCATGAAGCTGCACGAAGGCGATCAACAGCTGGGCAGGTAAGTTGGATAGCTGGGGCACACCTGAGCACCGTCATCTGGGTTGTCCAAAATCGGGGACGGAGGATGCAGGGGTGCCTTTTGGTGTTGGGGTTTTCTCATCTTGTTCTTGTTGCTCTCTGTTGGACCCTTCAAACAGAGTCTGGAGGCATTGAAGGGGGGTCCTGGATAGGTCAGCCACTGATGGAGACGAGGTCAGGATTGCTGGGGAGACTTCACAGGATAGGTGAGCCACTCGAACTCGGGCCGTGGGCATCGGGTGCACAGTATGCTGGGGAAGAGGATCCGCCTGGATCCAGAGTCCTTGAAGTTGGAGTTTCTTTGTTGGACAATCTGTGTCCTCGGAAGACAAGAGTCTTTTTTGAAGGCAGGGCAGGTCTCCAGGGTTCTTGGAGGCTGCTTACCTACAGGACTCACTGGTTTCAGATCGCAGGGTCTCTGACACAGAAGACAGGAGGGTAGGGATGGGGCCAAAGCAGTTTTTGTCATCCTCTTCTCTGCAGCACGGCTCACAGTTCTTGTTCCTCTTAGGTTGTCGTGTCTAAGATGCAATGTTCAAGGGTGCCCCTAAATACCTAGATTTAAGGGGGTTACAGGGGGGTCAGGTTGGGACCAATGGGTCCCTTCCCTTGGGTGTCTATGGCCCCTCTTATGCCACCCTCCAGTGGGGGGGGGGGCATATGTCTGTCCTCATTGGGGGAGGGCCCTCATCTTCAAGATGGAGGGGACTGAGATTTGTGCTTCACTTCGCCTCCCCCACCTGAGGGGTGGGGTTGGCAAAGGTAGGCACACCTCCCTTTCTCTCTAGGTGTCCCCACCGATTTCCCTGCCCAAAGTGGGGGTCAGAACCGGTGGGAGCCAGCTGCTGATAGCAGCAGAGGCTGGGGCTAGCTAACAGTCAGAAAGCCTTTGAAGCTTCCCCTTTGTGGAACCTACCCATCCTGAGGGAGGAAGCATGACACCTCTGCCCAGGATGTGGTTTGTTTCATGACCCAGAGAGGTGGCAGATGGCGGATAGCCATTCACGAACCACTCCAGGGATGGTTGTTTTCCAAGAGCATCTCCAAGATGCCCTCTGAGCACATTTCACATTAAATCCATCACTGGCATCAGTGTGAGTTAATGTGCTGAGATGTTTGGTACCAAGCTTCTCAGTCTTCAGTTACGCCATCATGGAGCTTCTGAATGGCACAGACACTGTAGGGGCATATTGCCCAGGCAGCTATGCCCTCACATGTGATATGGTGTACCCTGCTTTTAGGGCTGTAATGACTGCAAGAGGGGTGACTTACCCATGCCGCAGGCAGTGTGGGTAGGCATTGCACACAGGGATGTGGGCCATTTCGACTCTTTAGTTTGGTCTGCACCAAAACACGCAGCCTGCAGTGGCAGTGTGTGGGTATTAAGGTGAGGGGTCTCCAAGGGTGGTGTGCCCTCAGAGGTCCTCTCTTGTCACAAGGCCCTTGTTACCAGGGGCACCGTTTACAAGGGACTTGCAAGTGGCAAAGGGGTGTGCCAATTGTGGAGAGAAAGGTACAGTTTTGGGAAAGAAGATAGGCCCTGTAAGCCAGATTGGCAGGGACCCAGGGCACACTCAGACAAGTTGGTATCATGTATCTGGAAAAATCTTAAGGGGCTACCATGCAAAAAGGGGAACTCAAAGACTGAATTCAGACTATTAGGTTGTACAAAACGTTGTTGCTTTGTTATTTTATTTCTAGAACGAGGAATCACTTAGAGCAGGTAAGTTTCAAAGTGGTTTAAAAGTAGCAATACTTTTAAAGGATGCAATAATGTTTTGTAAATGCAATTATATACTTTACAGTATTAAGAATGTTTTCTGTAGATGTCAATCAAGTACAGTTGCATGCTTTTGCAGTGATAAGGTTAGACAGTTCAGTGCAATAGATAGAACTACAATTGAATCCTATAGAGGAGAACAAAGTTAAACAGTTTGCAGGTAAGTACTCAACTTACTTCCCCAGGCTTTGGGGGTTTAGGACAACACAGGGCAAGGTTCAAGACCAGGTAGGTACTGCACCACCAGCGGCACCAGGGTGGCAGGATGATGAGGTCACTGGGCACAATGTTATCCAATAGAGCCTGAGGGTACCGCGAAGAGGCAAGGTTTGCAGGTAGGTACCCGTAGTCTTAGGGCAAATGCACTGGGGGTTGATGTGAGCACAGGGAGGGGCCACAATGCAGCACCAAAGCTACACCACCAGGGGCACAGGGTGGTTGGGTGCAAATTAGTGCCTGACCCCCAATGTTTTCCAATGGACGTTGTCGGTTTTGGAAAGAGGCTTCAGCCTTGGACCATGAAGCTGCAAGAAGGCAATCAATGGCTGGGCAGGTACGTTGGATAACTGGGAGACACCTGCGCTCCATCAGCTGGGCTCTCCAAAGTTGGGGACGGAGGATGAAGGGGTGCCTTTTGGTATTGGGGTTTTCTCATCTAGTTCTTGTTGCGGTCGGGGGGACCCTTCTAACAGGGGCAGCAGGCGTTGAGGGGAAGTCCTGGAAGGGTCAGCCACTGATGCAGACGAGGTCAGGATCGCCGGGGAGACTTCACAGGATAGGTGAGTCACTCGAACTCGGGCCATTGGCGTCAGGTGCAGAGTGGGCTGGGGACGCGGATCTCCTAGGATCCGGAGTCCTTGAAGTTGAAATTTCTTTGTTGGACAATCCGTGTCCTCAGGATACAAGAGTCTTTTTCGAAGGCAGGGCTGGTCTCTTGGGTTCTTGGAGGCTGCTGGCTGCAGGACTCACCAGTTTCAGTTTGCTGGGTCTCTGAAGCAGGAGACAAGCTGGTAGAGCTGGGGCCAAAGCAGTTGTTGTCGTCCTCTTCTCTGCAGGACGGCTCTTCAGGCCTTCTTTTTCTTAGGTTGTCATATCTAAGGAACCAGGTTTAGGGGTGCCCTAAATACCTAGCTTTAGGGGCGTTACAGGGGGATACAGGTTGGGCCCAATGGGTCCCTTCCCAGGGGTGTCTACACCCCTCTTATGTCACCCTCCAGTGGGAGAGGGCACATGCCTCATCCTGATTGGGAGAGTCCCCTCATCTTCAAGATGGAGGGGACTGAGATGTGTGATTCGCTTCACCTCCCCCACCTGAGGGGTGGGGTTGACAAAGGTGGGCAAAACTCCCTTTCTTTCTAGGTTTTCTGGCTGATTCTCCTATCCATAGTGGGAATCAGAACCAGTGGGAGCCAGTTGCTGATAGCTGCAAGGGTAGCTAACAAAAGCGGCAGGCCTTAGAAGATTCCCCTTCGTGGACCCAGCCTATCCTGGGGGAGCAAGCATGACACCTCTGCCTAGGATATGCTTTATTTCAGGACCCAGAGAGTGAAGACTCTCTACCCAGGGGCCAGAAACCTGTCTAGAGGTGGTAGATGGTGGGTAGCCATTCAGGAACCACACATAGGCTTGTTGTTTTCCAGGGGGCATCTCTAAGATGCCCTCTGAATGCATGTTACATTAAATCCAACCCTGGCACCAGTGTGGGTTTAAACTGCTGAGAAGTTTGTTACCAAACTTCTCAGTCTTCAGTAAAGCCATCATGGAGCTGTGGAGTTTGTGCTGACAAACTCAGCCCATGTACCCAAAATGGCTTCCCTGCACTTACAATGTCTGTGAATTGCACAGGCACTGTAGGGGCATATTGCTCATGCAACTATACCCTCACCTGTGGTATGGTGCACCCTGTCTTTATGGCTGTAAGACCTGCTAGAGGGGTGACTTACCCATGCCAGAGGCAGTGTGGGTGTGCATGGCACAAAGGGATGTATGCCATCTCAACTCTTCACTTTGGTCTGCACCAAAACATGCAGGTGGCAGTGCTAAGGCGATGGATCTCTGAAGGTGGCATAATACAGCCCTCAGAGGCTTTCTCTGGTAACAAGGTCCGTGGTACCAGAGGTACCTTTTACAAGGTACTTGCATGTGGCCCAGAGGTGTGCTAATTGTGGAGAAAAAGCTACAGTATTGGGAAAGAACACAGGCCCTGGGAGCCTGATTGGCAGGGACCCAGGGCACACTCAGTCAAGTTGGCAACATGCATCTGGCAAAACGTCAGGGGGTAACCATGCGAAAAGGTGCACTTTCCAACAATGTTCACATAGTTTTCCAAGAAATTGTTGAGTGCAGGCAAACAGGCACGTGCAGAGTACAGGCAGAGTGCTCACTTGGCAGACTCCTAATGTAGTTCAGGCACAGTGGCATGCACTGTAGGTTCTGGATGTAAGGTCAATACTGCATTTTGCTTCCATAAACTACTTCCAACTTTTTATGGATAAAGATTTCTTTGAGGAAATTAAGCACCAAACAAATTTACATGCCTCTCATTTTCTGAGGAATCATTGAGGCACTCTGTTGCCTCAATCTGGGGCACACCTGGAGACTCAAAGTATCATTTGTGGAGTTAAAAGAAATTCTGAGCCTAACACTGAACATGGGAAACCTACACAACTCAACTGTACAGTCCTTCTACTCATGCGGTTTTGGCAACACCCAGCTTCGCACTGGTCATGAGCACAGCTAGGGTTTTGATTTTGGAGCCTATGTTGCTTTTCAATGATAATTCTCCTGCATTGCCCCGTGATCACCCCTACTATGAAAGACTGTTCAAAATACAGCCTGTCGTGGAACATTTGTCTGCCAAGTTTCTAGAGATTTATATTCTTGGAAAGAATATAACAGTCAACGAGTCCTTGATCTTGTACAAAGGGGATTTCTGTTTATGCAAAACATATCAAGTATGAACCAGTTACGGCATCAGGATGTACATGTTGTGTGAGAGCTCTACGGGTTACATGTACAGCCTAAGAGTATGTACAGGAAAACACTCCACAATAATCCTGAAGGTTGCTCGTCCACTGTAGGATTTAGTGAGAATATTGCATGGCAGCTTGATCCCTCCTGCCCCAGGCATACTAATCTTTCTACCCCCCCTGGGGTGGCATATAAGGGATGTTTAAGCTCAATTTGCCCCAGAGAATCAGAATGCCCATTAGACAACCGGGAAATTACTTCATTTACTGTTTTGACTGGAGTCTCCCTGCTGGACATGGGCCTGTACTCCCTATATGCCCTGGGACAACAGTTTTTCGGCCCTCTTGGGGTGGTGTTTGCTCCCTATCTACTCCCCAGGGGCTAAAAAGCCTACTAAATCGACAGTGAATTGTGGAGTTACTTTTTTGGGGGTGAGAGGCCCCCAGGACAAAATATGAAGTGTGGGCAGCCCGCCCTGTCATTAGGCTTAGCCCCTGTCCCTAAAGCCCCAACAGTCTTTTTCCATTCCCAGTGCACTGAGCATCCCCATTCCCATGGCAAGCAAAAGGAAATTTAAATTGGTCTGGGTGCAAACTTCAGATATGGACAGGCAGAGTGGGGGGTAAATTCAAATTTCATTTTTCTTGCCATACTACTATGCTAAATGGCTGAAATATCTGAAAACTTACCACCAGGGGAGTCCAGTGCGGGGTGTCAGCTTGGCGCTGATTTATAAATTTGTCAGTCGGCCCCTCCATCAGGGGAAAGGAGTAATCTACTCTGCGTCCCTCTGGCTGAACAAATAGATACCACTTGACCGATTGACATGTTTTTAAGGCTTGTGGACAGAAGGCCTACCAGCCCAATGCCACTAAATTTTGGAAAAGGTTTCATTTAGGTTGAAATTAGAGTGTGTTGGGAACTAGAACTAACAGATACTGCAGTTCCACAACCCTACCGTCCATCAAATGACTGCTCCATCAGCAGCCCTCTGTATCAGAAAGGACCTAATTGAATTTATAAGGGGGAGGCATGTCTCAACTTTTCCCACTTCAGTGTCTTGGTTCCCTTCCTCCAGTCTCAGGAATGTCAGCAATACATTTCCACTGGCAAAGCATACTCATAGCCATGTTGTGTATATACACACATGCTTAAGTGCATAGGATCTTGGTGCTACGACCCAAGATCACAGTGACCAGCAGAACACTAATGCTTCCACCACTGTGCTACACATGTGAAGCACCTGACAGGGACAGTAGTCCAGCTGTCAACATGAAGATTTTGATTGGTGCGCCCCTTTAAGATCAGGCCCAGCATAAGTCCAGAATCTCTCGCAAGTCAATGGCAAGTCTAGTCTTCTGAATACACACTGCATTAGTGACTCACCATGCAAACTTTAACTATTTCCCTCAATAATCATGTAAAGTTGGCAAACTGAGCCTTTGCGTGACAACATCACTGACAGCTTTCACAACCATATTCCAAAACAATAACTCACTAACACTTGCCCAACTGATTGATACAGTCACCTCCCCATTTCATGTGCATGCTATTACAATGCACCTGAACCCACAAAAGCTTTATTTTAAGATCTTGACAACATTCTAGATCACCTTTACACTCTGGTTCCTCTGAACATTCTTGGGGTTTGTATCCGATACACAAACACCCACATACAGAATAACATTTCCTCTCTACTTCATGCTGACCAGATACTCATTAATATTCACACATGCCCCACTCACAACACAGCAACCTTATAATGACCTCTGGACAAATAGGCTACTTCTGGCCCTCCGTGTTCCACATCCTTCTGATCATGCCTGCATTCACATACCAGTTACATTACCTCCATGACGAATCACTGAGTGTCAATTTATACATCCCTAGATATAAAATTCTGTACCTTATACCTACTTGCTGTACCACAGTGCACAACAATCTCTCAACTTCACCCAACCCAACATCTTCTCTGACCTCAGAAACACACTTACCTCACTCTTAGATCCACACTTGCATCTCAGAATCTTTAACCCTCCAGCACCACATGCAGAGAAATGGATCCTTTTTGCTAACCAATCTCTGTAAGCCAAGCTACAATACCAATTGCAGTGCTGGAATCAACCCTGTACCCCTCAGTACCTGGAAACTTACATAGCCCACTACTTTTCCTTGCTATAACTTGACAAAACCAAAACATTTTTCAATCACAAATTTTTATCTTCGCTCCAGAGTCATCCAACATGTCTGCCTCATTCCTTACAGTCACTGTCCTCCAAAATTCCATATCGTTCACCTCCGAAACTCTTGCAGCCAACTTCAACCATGATTACCCGATAACTTCCGTAAGCGACAAAGGTGGTTGACTTACAGTTTTTACCGCGACTACTGGCACATGCACAGCACTCTTTTTAATTTTTTTTTATTTGTGTGACAAAATCTGAATCATTGGCTCATGCTCCTGTAAGCCATACAATGCTAAGGATGCCTTTAAAGTTGGACTTTTTATCACCAAAGTGATCAATATACATAAAAGTATTGTTTTATGATGTCATGAGGAATTTTATGGATACTGGACGGAAGTCCTCCAAATACTTTGTCATGTACTTTTGCTACTGTTATTGATATGTATAGCTATTTGCAAGTCCTCTTGTTTTTACTCTTGGTGTACATGTATTATTATTTTATTGTCAACTACTTTTATGGTTGTTTACATACCGAATAAAGTTGTTGAATCAAATTGCCTTTCCAGTATTATTGTTCCTTACAACTAGAAGTGGTACAATCGGAGTCCTCTTCAGAAGTTTACTCTGATGCAAACATAAAACAGAAACGTCTCCGCCTTTTGCGAAGTGATCTCCATCAGTCAAACCATTCACTAATTTCTTTTTCTGATGGATACATCTGCCAGTGGATTCCTCACCTTGTGAATATCCCCTGCGCCAGCGTTCCACTGAACTTTTCTTCCCCAGCACTCCACGTCGACGTGGGCGACGTCATAATGCATCGGCTCCGCTCGCGACTCCGTATGACGTCACCGGAGCCATAAGAAGCCCACTTCGGCGTGATGACGTCAGTTCCCTTTTTTCCGCGCCGTCGACGCGCAACGGTTTGTTCCAGTACTCTCCTGATACTTAGTAGTTGTAATGTGTTACTGTTACTAAATCTGTAATGTCTTCGACGAGGAAGTCGGGCTTTAAGCCCTGTAGGGAATGTGGCGGCCACATGTCGATGACGGACCCGCATGAGGACTGCTTGTAGTGCCTTTCGTCGGACCAAAATGTGGAAGATTGTGCATACTGCAGGAGGATGTATCCTAAGGCATTGAAAGAAAGGAAGGCGAAGCTGTTTATGGCAAAGATCGGTAAGGAGAAGAGAGGGGGAAAAAAGGAGAAGTCGAGGCTGGAGTCGTCGACTTCGAGGTCGTCGAAGTCAAGGAAACATCACAAGAAAAGGAAACATTCTTCACGACGCCGGTCTTCGAAGAGCAGGAAGTCGAGGTCGGCTTCGCCCCGGCGACGTCGAAGTAAGGACTTGTCACCTTCTCCTTCTCCTTCTAAGTCTCCGGGAAGATCTCCTTCGCCGAAGCGGGCTCCAGCGCTTTCACCGGCGCAGTTCCCGGCGCAGTCCCCGGCGCCGTCTCCGGCGTCGTCTCCGGTTGCTGTGGAGTCGCCTGTTTCGGATGGTGAACAGGAACAAGGGGAAGAGCCTACTCCTGTGCCTGAAGATTCTACGGCTCCAGTAGAGGACACTACGGCGCCGCTGCCGTGTACTCTGCAGAGGGATACAGGTTCTGTACCTTATCCTCAGTTTCCTGCTCCAGGTACTGACTCTACACAATTCTTAAATGCCATGTATGGTATTGTTAATAGGGCGGCCTTCCCATCCGGAGCACCAACTGGTCCCGTGGGTCCCATGGCGTATTCGTTAGGGGTGCCGCAGCATTACGCTCAGGCCCCCTTTATGCCCTTTCTGCCGATGGCGCCTTCGTGGCAGTTTCCGGCGCCATCTGGGGATCCGTCACGGTTTCGGCTGGATCGTCCTGCTTCAGAGCCTTCCTCGATGCCGTTGCCGACTCCATCGGCACCGCGTCCGGTGCCGCCGACTCCGTCTATGGTGCCACCGACTCCTATACCTCTGGCTCCACCGACGCCGCGTACGACGTCAGCTCCCCGGATTCGATCAAGAAGGGATGCCCAAAGGGTATTGGAAGAAGGAAGGTATAGGGCAGAGGTAGAGGAAGGTGAGGTTGACACATCCTCTGATGAATTTGAAGGAATACAAGAGGCTAGCGGCCTGGATACGACCCCGGAGTGGGAGCACACCTCATCAAGATCCTCTCCACCACAAGAGCTGGCACCCTACCATGCTGTTATTAAAAAGGCCGCAGAACTGTTAGATTTACAGTTACCTTCAGTAGAGTATAAGTCGAACTTGCTGACGGAGGTGCTACACTCCCCAACTTCCACGTCAGAGCCTTTACTGCCTTTTAATGAGGCCATCTTGGAGCCTGTTTTGGAGGTATGGCGGAAACCACTTTCTTCTCCGGTGGTTTCCAGACAGGTGGCGAGAAGATACAGGGTGGCGCCTGGGGATCCGGATTTTCTATCTACACACCCGTCTCCAGAGAGCCTAGTTGTGCAGGCTTCCTGCTCAAAGCACGCTTCGGGGGCTTTCCCTCAGTCTCCCGCAGATAGGGAGTCCAAAAAGGTGGACCAGGCGGCTAAAAAGACTTTCTCTTCAGGAAGTATGGCACTAAAGTCTTCCAATGCCATGTGCTTGCTGGGTCGTTACGTGCATGCCTTAATGGACTCTATGAAGTCTTTAGCCCCTAAGCTGTCTGAAGGCGATAAGACGTCCTTCTTGGAGGTAGTTGCAGACACTCAGGCCGCTGCCAGACAGGTAATCCAATCAGGGTTGGATACGGCAGATTCGGTGGCGAGGATAATGGGCTCATCCATAGCCGCAAGAAGGCAGGCATGGCTTCGTTCGTCGGGATTCTCCGCGGATGTTCAGGCCACTTTAGTGGATTTGCCGTTTCATGGGCAGAAGTTGTTTGGAGAGAAGGCAGACTCTGCCCTACAAAGATTTAAAGACAGCAGGTTAACGGCTAAGTCTTTGGGTCTGCAAGCTCCTGCTAAGGGTTCTGGTTTTAAGAAGTTTAGAGGATTTGGAAGATCATCCTTTCGCTCCTTCCGACAGCCTCAGCAGCAACAGCAGCAGTAGCAACAGCAGAATCCCCTCTATAGATCCTATAGAGGGAGACAAAGGGGTCGGAGAGGTTCTGGACGCAACCCCTCTTCTTCTTCCTCCTCCTCTGCTCCCAATGAGGCTTCAGGGAAGAAGCCCTAGATCCCCCATCCCGGATCATGTAAGACCTGTGGGGGGTCGGGTGTCCTACTTTCTACGGGGTTGGAAATCTGTTACAACAGACCTTTGGGTTTTGAACCTCGTAGAGACTGGGTACGCCCTTCCCTTTCGGGAGTTTCCTCCCCCTTACCCTCCTTGCCAAGATTACTGCTCGGAGGACCATCTGCTTCTCCTGCAGAAAGAGGTTCTAGCTTTGCTTCAAAAGGGTGCAATAGAGGTGGTTCCGGAGCAGGAAAGGGGTCAGGGATGCTACTCCCGGTATTTCCTGATTCCCAAAAAGGACGGCAGATTGCGTCCGATACTGGACCTCAGAATCTTGAACTTTTACCTGAAACAGGAGAAGTTCAAGATGCTGACCCTTGCGCAGGTTCTTCAAGCGTTGCAGCAAGGAGACTGGATGGTGTCGCTCGACTTGCAGGATGCATACTTTCATGTCCCAATCCTGAAGTCGCACAGGAAGTATCTCCGTTTTACGGTTGGGTCGCAACACTACCAGTTTGCGGTCCTCCCGTTTGGTCTTACTACCGCACCTCGAGTCTTCACAAAGGTGATGGCAGTGGTGGCTGCTCATCTCAGGAGGTCGGAGATTCCAGTTTTCCCCTACTTGGACTACTGGCTTCTGAAGGCAGAGTCCCCAGAGATGGTGCAGCGTCTTCTGCAGGTAACATCTCAGCTGTTATTCGACTTGGGTTTTTCAATCAATGTGCCCAAATCTCACCTGGTGCCCTCTCAACGCAACCTGTTTATAGGGGCGGTACTGGACACTACTGTGTGTCGAGCATTTCCTCCTCCAGAAAGAATTCTCGACATTCAGGAGATGGTCCCTTTCTTCCACAATGGAGCGGTTGTTCCAGTTCTGAAGGTCCTTCGCCTGCTCGGTCTGTTCGCTTCCTGCATTCTGTTGGTCAGCCATGCACGCTGGCACATGAGGGGCGCTCCAGTGGTGCCTCCGCAAGCAGTGGTATCAGCACAACGGAGATCTCAGGGAGTCGATCAAGGTCTCCAGAGAAGCTGCAGCGGATCTATCTTGGTGGAGCGTGGAGGGCAATCTGTCTAAAGGAAAGCCCTTCCATCTGACTCCATCGGTGGCCATGGTGATAACGGATGCCTCCACCTTAGGGTGGGGTGCTCATCTGGGGGATCTGGAGATCAAGGGTCTTTGGTCTCCAGAGGAAAGGTTGCTTCACATCAACCTTCTGGAATTGCGGGCGATACGTTTGGCGCTCAAGGCCTTCCTCCCTTCCCTTCGCGGTCAGTCGATTCAAGTCCTGACAGACAACACTACCGCGATGTGGTATGTCAACAAGCAGGGAGGAGTGGGGTCTCTTTGTCTATGCAGAGAGGCCTTACGCCTATTGTCCTGGGCTCAGGACCATCAGATTTGTCTGATGGCAAATCATCTGGCCGGGGTGTTGAACGTACGTGCAGACAGTCTCAGTCGGCAGTTCTCCGCCGACCACGAGTGGAGGCTTCATCCAGAGGTGGTTCGTCACGTCTTTCGGATGTGGGGAACTCCTCGGGTGGACCTGTTCGCAACTCACGAGAATGCTCACTGCCCGTCATTCTGCAGTCTCCAGTATCCGATGCAGGGAGCGTTGGGGGACGCGTTTCAGTTGAGTTGGGGCTCACGACTCCTTTACGCGTTTCCTCCCATACCATTGATTCCTCGGGTTCTGAGGAAGATTCGCTAAGACCGGGCCCAAGTCATATTGATCGCCCTGGATTGGCCAAGAAGGGTGTGGTATACAGATCTTCTCCACCTCTCCTCGTGCCCTCCGCTCCGTCTCCCACTGAGGGCAGACCTCCTCTCGCAATCGGAGGGGCAGGTTCTACACCCCCACCTCCAGAGCTTACACCTTCATGCCTGGAGATTGAACGGGGCAACCTGAGTTCCTTCGCTCTCCCGCCTGATGTGGTGGATGTTATTTTATCGGCCAGGCGACACTCCACCAAGTCCATTTACTCCTACAGGTGGTCTAAATTTGTAAAATGGTGTGGAGAGAGATCCATTGACCCTTTAAAAGCTCATCTTTCTAATGTGCTCCAGTTTGCTCTTTCCTTGGCCCAGCAGGGCTGTGCTGTAGCCACGGTTAAGGGCTATTTATCTGCCTTATCAGCTTTTCTATGCCTTCCTGATCAACTGTCGCTATTTAAATCTCCGGTTGTTCTGAGATTTATCAAGGGCCTTACAAACATGTTTCCTCCCACTCCTTTTGTAATGCCACAGTGGGACCTTAATCTTGTTTTAACCTTTCTGATGGGGTCCCCATTTGAGCCTCTACATAGCTGTCCTTTGAGGCTGTTGTCCTTTAAGGTGGTCTTTCTTGTAGCCATAACCTCGGCAAGGAGGGTGAGTGAGCTTCAAGCTCTTAGTTCTAAACCCCCTTTTCTTACATTACATGCTGAAAGGATGGTTCTCAGGACCAGGGCTGGTTTCCTGCCAAAAGTTGTTACTCCGTTTCATTTGGGGCAGTCTATTACACTTCCTGTTTTTTATCCACCTCCTCATCCCTCCAAGGAGGAGGAAAGACTCCATCGCCTGGATCCAAAGAGGGCTGTGAGTTTTTATCTGGACAGGACTAAAGACCTTCGTCTAGATGATCAACTCTTCATTGGCTATGTTGGTCGTTCAAAAGGAAGAGCAGTGCACAAGCGCACTTTGTCGAGATGGATTATTCTTGCCATCAAGATCTGCTACGCCCTGGCTGGTAAGACCCCTCCTGAGGGTATTAGAGCTCATTCGACTAGAGCGAAATCGTCTACATCTGCTTTGGCCCGGGGTGTTCCTGTGGCAGATATTTGTAAAGCTGCGACTTGGGCCTCCCTCCATACTTTCGCAAAGCATTATTGCTTGGACTCTGAGATGAGGAGGGAGGGCCACTTCGCATGCTCTGTGTTGCAAGACTTTCTGGTGTAGGAATGTGGACACCCTCCTCCGGGAGTGGGGACTGCTGTGGGAATCTATTCACAAGGTGAGGAATCCACTGGCAGATGTATCCATTAGAAGAACAAGTTACTTACCTTCGGTAACGCTTTTTCTGGTGGATACAGTATCTGCCTGTGGATTCCTCACTGGCCCACCCGCCCCCCCGTTGTCCACCTTTGTATACCATGAAATAGGTCTTGTTGATATGTTTGTTACACTTTCTTGTACATTTGTAGGAAATGCTTGTTTATTTAGCATTCCTTTCCTTTGTATACTATACATATGTGTTGGTATATTGTATACTGTGTATACTTTGAGTTTGTCGTTGGTCCACCTGTTCGCCTCGAAGGCACGGAAAAAATGGGTGGAACTGACGTCATCACGCCGACGTGGGCTTCTTATGGCTCCGGTGACGTCATACGGAGTCGCGAGCGGAGCCGATGCATTATGACATTGCCCACGTCGACGTGGAGTGCTGGGGAAGAAAAGTTCCGTGGAATGCTGGCGCAGGGGATATTCACAAGGTGAGGAATCCACAGGCAGATACTGTATCTACCAGAAAAAGGGTTACCGAAGGTAAGTAACTTGTTCTTTATGTAATTCATGAAGGGTCCTTCTTTATCACTTCATCTCATTTTCCATTACTCTGGACTAGTCCCTCTCCCACCATCATGAGCAACTGTTACTCTGTTTTTGTCCTCCATTATATATCTCCTTCTTGGATGCTCTGGAATCACATGGGAAAGGCGGAGAAGGCAGAGGGGCAAGCCCCGGACCTCTTTGTGGAGGAACTCGTGCTACAACACCTGAAACTTAAGGGCCTCAGTAAGGGGCATATCATCAACGAGGCGATAAAAAATTATCGCCGCATCAGCAAGGTCACGCTATCGCGTGAAACCTTGCATTAGCGCCTGTATTCTGAACGCCCACCTTTGCATCTCTAACGAGATGCAAAGTGGGCGTTCCTGTCCTGACATAACTGGAGAAATGTCGCTATGCGACATTTCTCCAATTATCAATGGGCACCCTAACCTGCAGAGTGACAAACAAAGTAGCGATAACCTCTGTTATCGCTACTTTCCTTATGCCTGCTTTAAGACTGACTTAGCCATGTAAGGTGGATATCATGGCTAAGTATGCCTTGCCCTATCATCAAGCTATCGCCAAACTTTGTGAGATTATCGCTGGATTTCCAGCGATAATCTCACCTTTGGCAGTTAGCGCTTGGAATTTTAGAGTTTTTGAGATAAGCGTTGCTAATAGCACGCTTTCTCAGCGATAAAATTCCACATTACCCGGCGACAATTATCCTAGCGCTAAGTGCGCTTAGCGATAATTATCGCCGGTCCTTGATGAAATGCCCCTAAGATCTTTGTCATTGAGAGGGCGCACAGGATTCCAGGCGGCCGTCCCAAGCCAGGAGCCCCTCCACGTCCGATGCTAGCAAAGGTGCTCAACTTTCGAGACAGAGATGTAATCCTCCCAAAACGCCAGAACGGGAGCCCCGCTTCGCTTTGAGAATGCATACATTTACTTCTTCCCCGATTTCACGCAACGAGTACAGCGTCAAAGATGATCCTTCACAGCAGTAAAACAGAAACTTAGAGAAAAGGGCCTGAAGTATTCTATGTTGTTCCTAGCACGTCTCTGAGTGGAATCTGGCGGGAAAATCTGGTTTTTTGAACACCCGGAGGAAGCTGCGGACTGGCTTGAGTATCAAACGGAGCAGGCCCCACAAGACAGGCATGCCGGGGGTGAGCACTCCACACAGGCCCATGGCTGACAAGGATGATCTGGACATGGAATGTTCCGTGGGCTGGCTCTCTATTGGACTGGACTGGGCAGGTACCGGGTTGTGAAGAGATCTAGTTCCGGTGAGATGCCTCCCTAGTCCAAGGCATACTATTGGTCATTTGGTGTGTGGCCCACACTGGGGGTTTCTTCCTTGGTTGTACCGGGGGGGGGGGAACGGGATGCTGCGCCCTTACTTTTTCTACTAATAGTTCTTCATCAGGGCGACAGGCACTCTGAAAATGTCTTATGTGCAGTTTTGAGCCCAGAGTGCAGAGCAGCGGGGTGGGGGGTGGTTGAGGTAAAAAGGGAGGGGGTAGTTGGGGGGTTGTATTTAAGCATCATTATGGTTCGCATACTGATATTTTCCTTCACTATTACTGCAGAGGCACCAGCCAATGTGCATCTGAGCTACGAACGACATGGGGGACAAAAATGTTAAGAGCTTAAGTTGGAATGTCAACGGCCTGGGGGATAAAATTAAACATAGCGTAGTTCTACAATACATCAAAAGACAGGCCCCAGATGTCGTACTCCTGCAAGAGACGCACCTAGTGGGAAACCTCTGTAGGGCTTTGCACAGCGGAGGATACAAACTGGTGGCACATGCAGGTTTTACATCTGGTTCTAGGGGTGTCGGAGTTATGATCAAAAACTCACTCCTGCTTGAGGTGGGATCTGTCTGGACAGATGAGAGGCAGGTATACTGGGATTACGGGCACATAGGAGGGCAAGACGATCACACTCAAATCAGTTCATGTGCCTCCGGGTCTACAGGGTTCCACCTTCACTGATCTGGGTTCCTTCCTTCTCTCGGTTCCGGGCGCCTTACTGGTCCGTGGTGGAGATTTTTTTTTTAACAACACTTTTATTAATCAAGAAGGCAAAGGCTGCAGGCCCCTGTAGAACCAGGGGATCTGCCACATAGTAAATAGCAACAGCTCTTGATATTTTTACCATAACAAGGAACATTGGAGAGCTATACATACATCATCTGTCAAGAAAACCCCCTCCCTTCCCAACACCCAACACCCTCCCCCCCGACCGCACCACCGCCAGAGTCCACCAGCACCATCTCTATACAATTAATACTCAGCGCCACACTTGACACTCAAATAGGCCCCAAGTCTCCATCCTTAGGGACCGGGTCAAGGAAAATGCCCCTATAATCAGCCCACCGCTTCCAGATCTTGAATTTGGTGGAGATTTTAATGCTGTGGTTTCCGGCACTCTGGACCGCTACCCTCCCCGGGAAATTGGTCCATCTGCTAAATCGCTGCCTGAATTCCTTGACACCATGGGGTTGGTGGACGCTTGGAGGGTCTACCACCCGGACCAGATACAACATACCTTTCATTTGGGCGCCCACAATAGTTTATCCCATTTAGATTATTGCCTTATTCTGGCAGCCCAAATTGCTCAGATACACGAAATCAGACACTTAGCCAGGGGCATCTCGGATCACTCCGGTATGGACACACATAGTACTTAGTCAAGCTACTGTGGGTAGGCTGGCCCCAATCAACCCCTGGTATCTTAAGAATCTGAAACTCCGTTCAGACCTTCTCAAGGACATAGATTATTATTTTACTGAAAATATAGAGTCGGTATCCTCCTCCCAGTCCCTATGGGAGGCTTTCAAGTCCGTGATCAGAGGTCAGGCTCTGTCCTTGATCTGTGGGGCAAAGAGAGAAAAACAAAAAGAAATTCTAGACATAGAGGCCGACGTCTATCGGCTAGAGGGCGATCTTGAGACCGGTGTGACACCAGAGAAACTGCACCTCCTGAGCCTGAAACAGCATGACTATAAGACCTTGGTCACGGATAAAGCCAAACTCCTGAGCAGAGAACGCCAGGGTAGAATATATGAACTCGGCGACAAGGCAGGGAAATTAATAGCCTGGTTGGACGTACACTAAAACCGGGCAAAGCACTTGGACCCAATGGTATTCCCACTGAGCTCTACAAATTGAAGCCTGATAAATTCGCAACTCACCTAAAATCAATGTTTGAGGAGTCATTGGACCTCGGGGCCCTACCGAGAGATCAGAGAATTGCCACTATAGTTACAATATATAAAGAGGGGAAACCCCGTACTGATTGCGCCTCGTATAGACAGATTTCCCTCCTCAACGCTGAACCTAAAATCCTGGCTAAACTACTGGCTATACCAAAGGGGATGATGGACGGAGCGTTTGAGCAAATCAAACACTCACCCCCAGTCAACTGATCTGGGTTTAATCCATCATCATTCTTTAGCTCACTCCACCACCCCAGTTCAGACATGGCCATATGCAAATCAGTCTGACCCTGTGCCTCATGGGAACAGTCCAGCCCGAACTGCCAAGCCATGTCTTCTCTGGACCGGAAACAAGCATCCTGGGACCGGTTTTGGGTTCATAACCCTCATCAGCCAGGCTATCTTGAATCCAGTGGCAAAGGGCCATATGTAGGTGGGCTAATACCGGTCAGTAACGGCGGTATTTAGCCCTTTGCGATGCAGGAGGTTGGATTTAAGGATTCGGTAATTTACCGATTCGTTATTTTAAGGAATCGGTAAATTACCGAATCCTTAAATCCTATGTAGGGAGCACTCAAGTGAGTGCATGTTTGGTTTAAGGATTCGTTATTTACCACCAACTACAAGTTGGTGGTAAATACCGAATACCTTTCCAAAAGCAATTTTTGTGCTTTGTTAAAAGTGCCATGTGGCAGACATACATGCCCTCAGGGCATGTATGTGCGCCACATGTGCACACATGCACGATTCAGGGGTGCAACAGGGTGTCAATGTGACACCCTGCCACCCTTGAACATGCTCCCCCTATTACCGATTCGGTATTTACCGAATCGGTAATAGTGAATGGCTTCCCATTCATACCTATGGGCCTCCAGGCCCATAGGAATGAATGGGAAAGTATTCCTTTTACCGATTCGGTAAATACCGAATCGGTAATAACGAATATTACCAAATCGGCAAAATTTACAGATTGTTTACCTACATTCTATTTACCGATTCTTAAATACCGAATCGGTAAAATTCGGTATTTAGGAATCGGTAAATAGAAATTACCTACATATGGCCCAAAGTGAGCAAGGGACCCACGTCTGAGCATACCCTGCCAACTTAGGGCGAACAAAGCGATACCAAAGGGGATGATGGACGGAGCGTTTGAGCAAATCAAACACCCCCAGTCAACTGATCTGGGTTTAATCCATCATCATTCTTTAGCTCACTCCACCACCCCAGTTCAGACATGAACATATGCAAATCAGTCTGACCCTGTGCCTATGGGAACAGTCCAGCCCGAACTGCCAAGCCATGTCTTCTCTGGACCGGAAACAAGCATCCTGGGACCAGTTTCGGGTTCAAAACGCTCATCAGCCAGGCTATCTTGAATCCAGTGGCAAAGTGAGCAAGTAAACTACTGGCTACCTGCCTGCTAAAGGTGATTGGCACCCTGGTGCACCCGGACCAATCTGGCTTTATGCCGCACAGGAACACAGTCATGAACCTACCTAGGATTCACGGTGTGTTGGGCAGAGTTTCAACCCTACAGGAATCGGCTGTGATTGTGTCACTAGACATGACCATGGCATTCGACACGGTGGAATAGTCGTATCTCTGGGCCATACTGGAAAAACTGGGATTTGGGTCAAAAAACATTCAGTGGGCACGTCTTCTATATCGTGAACCCCTGGTGCAGGTTGTAGTCAACAACAAACTGTCAGCGGGGTTCCCCCTTAGCCGCGGAACCCGCCAGGGCTGCCCTCTCTCTCCCCTTTTGTTTGCCCTCGCCCAGGAGCCTCTAGCAGCCTGGATTCGACAGGACCAGATGATACGAGGACTCAGATGGTCCCCTGGATGGGAAGACCGTATTTCCCTCTACGCGGACGACATTCTACTCTATCTGGCCTCCCCGTCGAAATCCCTAATTGTGGTTCTGGATATCCTGGCGGTGTTTGGTAGATTCTCCGGATTTGCGGTTAATTGGGGTAAATCCTTGGTATTCGCCCTAAGGGGTGCTACCCCTACTCCCCCTGGTAACTGCCCAATCCAGATCAACACAACGGGGTTCACATACCTCGGCATTTTTATCTCTCATGATCCCTCGGTCCGATATGTTCGAAATCTCCTTCCACTACTGTACAGACACTAAAAAGACATCAGAAACTGGAAATCACTTCCCCTCTCCCTGTTGGGCAGAGCGGCATTGTTTAAAATGATGACGCTGCCCTGGTTTCTCTATGTCCTGCAAAATGCTCTTGACCCGGTACCTACACAAAACTTTGGTGAAATAGAGGGCCTGCAGAGAGACTCTGGGATGGTAAACCACGTATCGCCTTAAATAAATTGACCCTGAATTGGTATGACGGAGGCATCAGCCTTCCTGATATTAAGATATACTGCTGGGCTGCGCACTTAGCTGCCATAAACCATGGCACCTATAGACGGGGCGATTATCCAGGTTACGCCATGGACAAATGGCTCCTTCCTGGAGGGAATTACAACATGGCGCTCTATTCGCCGCCCAACAGGTTATTTTGACGTGTCCCACCAAACACTCGGTTCAGGTTTGGCACGATGCAACCAACTCTCTTGGGTGGGGACGTAAACTAACGTTGACGACCCCCCTTAGGGATTCTGAATCGCTGGGCAGCCTATGAAGAACAAAAGGCTTCGATAGATGGGACCTAATCGGCATTACGCAAATCAAGGACCTCTGGGGGGAAGGGGGTGTTAAATCCTTCAACACATTACAGACTGAATACAAACTAGCTGCTACGGAATATTTCTGCTATGCCCAAATTCTCCACTCACTTAGAACGCTCTTTCCGGCTGGCACGACCCCTCCTGAGGCCTCACCCTTAGAGGACAGACTCCTGGACGGCCACCTCCCCGAAGAAACGATTTCCCTAACATATAAAAAGCTAATAAATAATATGGCCGACTCCCTCCAGGTGTTGAGGGAGAAGTGGTCGGGAGATGGGATTGATATCGATGACGAAGACTGGCAGGAGGTGGTGTCATCTCCCAGAGTGGCTGCCATACCGGCGCGCCTTAGACTGGTACAACTAATAATCCTCCACCGTGTCTACATCACCGGACCACGCTTGGTCCATATGGGAGTCACTACCAGGGGTGACTGCAGGAGAGGGTGTGGCCAGCTAGGAACTTTTTTGCACATCGTTTAGGAATGCACGTTGATCAGCAACTTCTGGCACAAGGTACACTATGTAAAAGTGGGGAAAATTAATAATGCTCCACTCCCAGTCGCACTGCGTGAAAGGATGTCTCATCCTATTTCAAATTACTGCGTGTGATTTATTCCATTTTTAATCCAATTTAAACAACAAAATGATCCCAGTTTTTCAGCTTTTCTTTTTGTAGTCCACCAGCATGTTTTTTCTTGCGTTTTGAATGTTTCCCATATTCAAAATGTGACCATCCGGACCTCCTCAAGAATTCGACCAAACCACAAGATTCATCCACGACAGCATTTCTTTATTAGCACCCAATGCATTTCGGACTTGTGATAGCCCTTCGTCAGGGGTAACTGCAAGTGAATTATTTCAGCTAAAACACATCATTACTGTATTATTCTTCATAAAACATACACAATTCACTATGTTAATGATTCTTGAATTTGTAAAACTTTATGACCGTACAACACGTTCCCCATACCAAACACCAGGACGAAACTGAGGGACATATCAACAACAACCGGCGATAATTATCGCTAAGCGCACTTAGCGCTAGGATAATTATCGCCGGCTAGCGTTGATTTTTATCGCTAAGATAGCGTGCTATTAGCAACGCTTATCTCAATAGCGATAAAAATCCTCACGCTAAGTGGCTAACGTGAGATTATCGCTGGAATCCCCGCGGTAATCTCACGTTAGCTTGTTGATAGGGACAGACAAACTTAGCCATGATATCCTCCTTCCATAGGATATCATGGCTAAGTCAGAAAAATACCAGACGTAAAAAAGCAGCGTTAACCGCGGTTAGCGCTGCTTTTTTTGTCTCTTAACAGGGTTAGCGATATTCTTGATAATAGGAGAAATGTCGCTTAGCGACATTTCTCCTATTATTTTACTCTGGAACGCCCCCTTGGCATCTTATTAGAGATGCAAGGGGAAGCGTAGAGTAAAAGGGTGCTAACATGCAAATTTGCATGTTAGCACTCTGTTGTTGATAGGGTGCTAGTTTTATCTCTGCTTTTTTGGCTTTTAATGCCAAAAAAGCAGAGATAAAGCCCTTGTTCATATGCCCCTAAATTCCCCCATGGTTTTTATGAACTATTTCCTGTGTGTGCTCAACAGATCTATTTCCCCCAAATGCTAAATTATGTTTAAACAATATCACCGTCTACCGAACATGTGCCCACGAACATAATCGTCCAAATCAGTCCCCTCTCTCCCCCCTCTGCCTCCCTGCATTCAACCCACGCTCCCATTCATATACTAATTGATATACATTACCAACCGCGCGTGTTTCTAAGCATATACTATCATTATCACCCAATCCTTCACATCTCTAATCACACTCTCTCCTCTACTATCCTGCATTCGCATCTTTCTCGCATTCCCTGGCTAAACGCGCTGTCAGTCACACACATTCACACCCACCCAATTCAAACCAGCAGATATTCACACACTCCATTATTCTACACGTACCTGTCAAAGGAACACTTTCCTCCCAGCTTCCCACTTCAGTGCAAATACACTCACTCCCTCGTGACTACGCCATGTAAAGCTGGCCCTCCTCCCCCCGTGTACACAACGATAAACACCTGGTTCGAATATATGTCGTTACTACGCATTCCGTTGCAACGCATGCTTTTACCACGCATGCGTTACAACGGAATGTTTTTTCTTCACATTGCCCTTACCTCGATCTTGCCTTTACCCCGCTTTTTCGTTTTTGGGGGGGAGACCGCCCCAAGCCCCCTTTCTTCTTCCTTTTTCCTTTTTCTTAGGTCTTTGCCAACACTAACGAAGGACTGACGCTTTTTTTTCCGACCAGGAAGACGTTTTTCCGTGATGACGTTGCTTGCGTGCTAAAGACGTCGTTGAAGCAATACGCGTTGTGAAGACGTTTACGAGGTAAGTGTACCGTTGTAAACGTTACGCGTAGAAAATGCTTCGTGGTAAAGGCTGTTTCCCCCTGGTTCTGATCACTCCCTAAACCCATCTCCTCACTTCAAATCCCATAATCCACTACATAAACGACATCATGTGTTTAGAGAAACGTGCTCGACACTAAAAAAATATGAATATTTCACGAATCTAAACAGTCTGAGTGTTCATCCCAAATTGTAGCAACCTCATGAAGTTCAACCATTCTTCATTAAAGACGTGCTGTGTAGTCATGCGTGTGGCAATTCTTCTTCCTGGTTTTCGTTTGTTCCGGGTGCACTGCCAACAGTAGGGCAATTCATTATAACATGACAGAGGTGGTGTGCACACCGTGTTTTTCACTTTTGGTCTTCCATTTAAACGTTCATTATTAGAAATGCGTGCGTATACTGGGCAGTGCCTTGCCCTGTTTGACGCTGACGATTCTATGTAAAAGTGGGGAACATTAATAATGCTCCACTCCCAGTCGCACTGCGTGAAAGGATGTCTCATCCTATTTCAAATTACTGCGTGTGATTTATTCCATTTTTAATCCAATTTAAACAACTAAATGATCCCAATTCTTCAGGTACACTACGTAATATTCACTGTGCTACATACCCATCTTGCGCCGGAGGCAAGACGCTGCCTCCCCAATATATGGGAGCCCACAGACCTTAACACTCACCAGACACAATGGGTCACCCTGGGATTCATGATAGCGAAAAGAAACATAGCTCAATTGTGGGGAGCGGCTACACCACCTACGATAGAGACATGGGAGTGAGACCTCGATTGGTGGATGTTTAGGGAGAAGACGACATATGTTGCAAGGGGTTGCCAAAAAAAATGGGCACGTATCTGGAGCCCATGGAATAGTTATAGGGGTGATATCTGTACACCGCCTGATTGCCCCGAGCCCTATACCCCCAACTCCCCGTGATGTTCCCCTTTTATGCTGTACTGTAATCCTTATCATACCACATGTCGTTATTGCTTATCTCACTTACTGTGTCCTCTGTATTGTCTATATGAACGGATGCTTGTTTCAATAAAAAGAATTATAAAAATAAAAAAAAATGCTGTAAAATCGAAAATCTCCACCACCCTTCTCATCTCCTTCCTATCTTAGAGACCATCATTCCATTCTCCACAAGGAGAAAAGAGGGAATGATTATTAAGGATATTGATACACAATTGAGAAATCATTTCTTCCACAGGATAGGGACAGAGCATCAGCTCCCAAGTATTAGAAAAATCCAGCATCACCTTCCTTTCCAACCCACTACAAATCTCCTTTAGACATCTGTCATAAGTAATCTAGATTACTGCAACAGCTTGTTCATGGAACTCAACAAGTATGCATACTCTCTCCAGCTGACTATGTTATCAGCTTTTTAACCTAACATTCTTCTCCCTTTCACTTAAAAAACACCTCCCCCTCCTGCCTTTAGGGTGTTTGAATCAGAGCAAATGGCAAAATGGCATGAAATCTTTATCCTAATATTCAAATCAATGTATGGCCTGGACCTTCACCCATCACACCTCAACTTGATCACTGCAATCTACTAATGCGCACTTGCTCCCAGTTCCCACTTGTGCTCCTTTTCCCTACTTTGTACCCTGAACCCCCCCCCCACACACCCCTGGCACCCCAGAGAGCTCAATATCATTTCCAAACAAGCCCCCATTAAAGCTCGCTTCAAAACACCTCACTGGCCAGAAATATCACCACCATGGTCTAAAGGCCGCATCTAGACATCTGTCTGCTCACCATCAGCCAGGAAAAATATAAAAGTGTGAATGTGTTTAAGTATGTGTAATGTGCATGTCCTGTGAGTTCATCATCCTGCACCTTGGCTTCACTGACCATCGTGCTAAGTAAATCAACACATCTATTTATTGTCCTCCATACTGCAATTGATCTTTTATGCGATTTGTTATTCAAATCCAATCCCAATAAATGTTGCCAAAACCTACTGCAATCAAGCCTTAATTGTTAAATTTAGTTTCACAGTGATACAAAATTCCAGCCACACATACTTACATGTCCTTTGTGCATGTATAAAACCATTTTGGCTATCACAAACAGAGGCAAGTGTTTGAACTAATGTTTTAGCAAATATTTCATTGTCTTAATTCAAGAGAACAATGGACAGTTTATTTCCTTTAAGAAACTTAAGATCACTAAATTCATTAGTGCAGGTGAAAAATGTAAATTTGTAAGTGCTCCCATAATGTCAAATGTTGTTCTTAGAGACACATTATGGGCATGCAGACCTTTCTCAGAACAGGATTCAGGAGATGGAATTCTATGTGGCTAGCTACCCTGAGTGATGTTTGTAGACCGAAGAGTCTAAAAGCATTTCACCTACAAGAATTGAATATGAGATGGCCGGTACTGAGGCTTTTCGTTACCTGCATCTGCACCATGCCCTAAAACATTTGTGGGTCTTGAGAATGAGGAACAGGACACCTCGCCCATAAAGTATAAAGTGTTAAATTCATCTTTTCATACAAAATGGTATCCATGATCTACAAACCTCTGTACAACAACCACATAGTCTGGAATGTCTCCAGGCTCGTTGGCTGGCTGATCTAGGCCATATTGAGAAAGCTGTTTAGGAATAAATTATGCAACCTAAAAAGGGGAGGAATCGCCGAGCTTCAGGCAGGTGCAATATCAAATTTGACATAGAGGCTCTGATTACAAGTAAATAGTGCAACATTTATTCCTCCAAATAAAATCCAACTCCACTGAGTTGTAATTTGTTGTGTAACAAAAATACTACCCAATTATAAGTCTTTCCCCAAAAATAGGGAGTAATATGCAGATTTAAGGGCCATATGTATCAAAAAAGAGTTTTGCGATTCTCAAATTGCGATTTTTAGCGAATCGCAATTAGAGAATCGCAAAATGCAATGTATGTAGGATTTGCTAAAACTTTTTGTGAATCCTTCATATTCCTTATTTGCAAATCGCAAATTGAGATTCGCAATTAAGGAATACCTTTCCATTCATTCCTATGGGCTAGGAGGCCCATGGGAATGAATGGGAAGACATTCTCAATTTGCGATTACCAATTAGAGAATCACAAATTGAGAATACAATTTCAAGGTTGCAAGGGTGTCAAAAGGACACCCTGTTGCACCCCTGAAATATGCATGTGTGCACATTTTGCGCACATACATGCCCTAAGGGCTTGTATGTGCGAGATGTGGCACTTTTTAAAAATCCCAAAAGTGCTTTTTTGAAGAAAATCGCAAATTACCACCAACTTGGAGTTGGTGGTAATTTGCAATTCTTTAAGGCCAAATAGCAAATTTCTGGTGCTTCCAGAATTGCATTTAAAGAATCGCACTTTGTAATTCCTTAAATGCATTCACAAAATAAAGAATCACAAATTTTGCAATTCTCTATTTTGCGATGGCCTTTTGGGATGATACATCCCAAAAGGCTTTTTCCAATTCGCAAAAGGGGCCGATTCTGAGAATCTGCCCGTTTGCAAATAGGGAAAAGGCTTCATACATATGGCCCTTAGTCTTTACTACATCAAAATCAGCATGTTCTGGTATTGACCAGGATTCACCCCCTTCCTAGTAATATCCGCAGTTTTGACCTGCTGAAATGTATCAAGAGGATGGGATTTTTATTTCACTACTTAATACTTCTGCTACATATATGTGCAGGATTTGGACTTACTGTAAATATTGAAATTTTAAGCCCAGCTCATAATGAGGGCCTGTAGCTACTATACTCAATTACAGATGTTATGGTTAGGTAAAACTAATTAAAGCAAAACCAAAGGAATGATGGACGGAGTGTTGAACATTGCAAGCACTCACCCCCAGTCAACTGATCTGGGTTTAATCCATCACCGTTCTTTAGCCCACTCTGCCACCCCAGTTCAGACATGGCCATATGCAAATCAGTCTGACCCTGTGCCTCATGGGAACAGTCCAGCCCGAACTGCCAAGCCATGTCTTCCCTGGACCGGAAACAAGCTTCCTAGGACCGGTTTCTGGCATTTCAGCCGTCTTCAGCCAGGCTTGCTTGAATCCAGTGGCAAAGTGTGCAAGGGACTCACGTCTGAGCATACCCTGCCAACTTATGGCGAACAAAGCAAAACCAAAGGAAATGATGGACGGAGTGTTGAACATTGCAAGCACTCACCCCCAGTCAACTGATCTGGGTTTAATCCATCACCGTTCTTTAGCCCACTCTGCCACCCCAGTTCAGACATGGCCATATGCAAATCAGTCTGACCCTGTGCCTCATGGGAACAGTCCAGCCCAAACTGCCAAGCCATGTCTTCCCTGGACTGGAAACAAGCTTCCTAGGACCGGTTTCTGGCATTTCAGCCGTCTTCAGCCAGGCTTGCTTGAATCCAGTGGCAAAGTGAGCAAGGGACTCACGTCTGAGCAGAGTGGGCTAAAGAACGGTGATGGATTAAACCCAGATCAGTTGACTGGGGGTGAGTGCTTGCAATGTTCAACTTCCTAGGACTGTTCAACTTCCTAGGACTGAGCAAGGGACTCACGTCTGAGCATACCCTGCCAACTTATGGCGAACAAAGCAAAACCAAAGGAAATGATGGACGGAGTGTTGAACATTGCAAGCACTCACCCCCAGTCAACTGATCTGGGTTTAATCCATCACCGTTCTTTAGCCCACTCTGCCACCTCAGTTCAGACATGGCCATATGCAAATCAGTCTGACCCTGTGCCTCATGGGAACAGTCCAGCCCGAACTGCCAAGCCATGTGTTCCCTGGACCGGAAACAAGCTTCCTAGGACCGGTTTCTGGCATTTCAGCCGTCTTCAGCCAGGCTTGCTTGAATCCAGTGGCAAAGTGAGCAAGGGACTCACGTCTGAGCATACCCTGCCAACTTATGGCGAACAAAGCAAAACCAAAGGAAATGATGGACGGAGTGTTGAACATTGCAAGCACTCACCCCCAGTCAACTGATCTGGGTTTAATCCATCACCGTTCTTTAGCCCACTCTGCCACCCCAGTTCAGACATGGCCATATGCAAATCAGTCTGACCCTGTGCCTCATGGGAACAGTCCAGCCCGAACTGCCAAGCCATGTCTTCCCTGGACCGGAAACAAGCTTCCTAGGACCGGTTTCTGGCATTTCAGCCGTCTTCAGCCAGGCTTGCTTGAATCCAGTGGCAAAGTGAGCAAGGGACTCACGTCTGAGCATACCCTGCCAACTTATGGCGAACAAAGCAAAACCAAAGGAAATGATGGACGGAGTGTTGAACATTGCAAGCACTCACCCCCAGTCAACTGATCTGGGTTTAATCCATCACCGTTCTTTAGCCCACTCTGCCACCCCAGTTCAGACATGGCCATATGCAAATCAGTCTGGCCCTGTGCCTCATGGGAATAGTCCAGCCCGAACTGCCAAGCCAAGTCTTCCCTGGACCGGAAACAAGCTTCCTAGGACCGGTTTCTGGCATTTCAGCCGTCTTCAGCCAGGCTTGCTTGAATCCAGTGGCAAAGTGAGCAAGGGACTCATGTCTGAGCATACCCTGCCAACTTATGGCGAACAAAGCAAAACCAAAGGAAATGATGGACGGAGTGTTGAACATTGCAAGCACTCACCCCCAGTCAACTGATCTGGGTTTAATCCATCACCGTTCTTTAGCCCACTCTGACACCCCAGTTCAGACATGGCCATATGCAAATCAGTCTGACCCTGTGCCTCATGGGAACAGTCCAGCCCGAACTGCCAAGCGATGTCTTCCCTGGACCGGAAACAAGCTTCCTAGGACCGGTTTCTGGCATTTCAGCTGTCTTCAGCCAGGCTTGCTTGAATCCAGTGGCAAAGTGAGCAAGGGACTCACGTCTGAGCATACCCTGCCAACTTATGGAGAACAAAGCAAAACCAAAGGAAATGATGGACGGAGTGTTGAACATTGCAAGCACTCACCCCCAGTCAACTGATCTGGGTTTAATCCATCACCGTTCTTTAGCCCACTCTGCTACCCCAGTTCAGACATGGCCATATGCAAATCAGTCTGACCCTGTGCCTCATGGGAACAGTCCAGCCCGAACTGCCAAGCCATGTCTTCCCTGGACCGGAAACAAGCTTCCTAGGACCGGTTTCTGGCATTTCAGCCGTCTTCAGCCAGGCTTGCTTGAATCCAGTGGCAAAGTGAGCAAGGGACTCACATCTGAGCATACCCTGCCAACTTATGGCGAACAAAGCAAATCCAAAGGAAATGATGGACGGAGTGTTGAACATTGCAAGCACTCACCCCCAGTCAACTGATCTGGGTTTAATCCATCACCGTTCTTTAGCCCACTCTGCCACCCCAGTTCAGACATGGCCATATGCAAATCAGTCTGACCCTGTGCCTCATGGGAACAGTCCAGCCCGAACTGCCAAGCCATGTCTTCCCTGGACCGGAAACAAGCTTCCTAGGACCGGTTTCTGGCATTTCAGCCGTCTTCAACCAGGCTTGCTTGAATCCAGTGGCAAAGTGAGCAAGGGACTCACGTCTGAGCATACCCTGCCAACTTATGGCGAACAAAGCAAAACCAAAGGAAATGATGGACGGAGTGTTGAACATTGCAAGCACTCACCCCCAGTCAAGCTTGTTTCCGGTCCGGGGAAGACATGGCTTGGCAGTTCGGGCTGGACTGTTCCCATGAGGCACAGGGTCAGACTGATTTGCATATGGCCATCTCTGAACTGGGGAATCGGAATTCGTAGTTCGGCTGATTTTAGAGGAATATTTGTACAATGGTGAAGGAAGGAGGCGGGGCCTGAGGTGACGTGTACAAACACGCCCTGTGGCTTGTTTTAAGTTGTGGAATTAATTCCTCTTCAATCCTGCGGTCCCCTGGGGGCCAACTAGCCCACCAGGTACCTCCAGTATGCGCCAGGGAGCGACGTTGCAGAGAGGTGTTCAGAGGCTACGCCCCTTTTTACAACACTCTGCAACGCAGCTCCGTGGCGCTTACTGGAGGTACTTGGTGGGCTAGTTGGCCCCTAGGGGACCTCTGGATTGAAGAGGAATTAATTCCCCAACTTAAAACGTGCCACAGGGCGTGTTTGCACACATATCACCTCAGGCCCCGCCCCCTACCTTCACCACTGTGCAAACGCACCCCATGGCATGTTTTAAGTTGGGGGATTAAGTCCCCTTGAATCCTGAGGTCCCCTGGTGGCCAACTAGCCCACCAGGTACCTCCAGTATGCGCCAGGGTGCTGCGTTGCTGAGAGGTGTTCAGAGGCCACGGCCCCTTTTTACAACACTCTGCAACGCAGCTCCGTGGTGCTTAGTGGAGGTACCTGGTGGGCTAGTTGGCCCCTAGGGGACCTCTGGATTGAAGAGGAATGAATTCCCCAACTTAGAAACGCACCACAGGGCGTGTTTGCACACAGATCACCTCAGGCCCCGCCCCCTAACTTCACCACTGTGCAAACGCGCCCCGTGGCGTGTTTTAAGTCGGGGGATTAAGTCCCCTTGAATCCTGAGGTCCCCTGGCGGCCAACTAGGCCACCAGGTATCTCCAATAAGCGCCACAGAGCTGCGTTGCAGAGAGGTGTAAAATGGGGCGTGGCCTCATTACACCTCTCTGCAACGCAGCCCCATGGTGCATACCGGAGGTTCCTGGTGGGCTAGTTGGCCCCCAGGGACCCCCAGTATTCAAGGGGAATTAGTTCCCCTTCTGTAAACGCGCCAGGGGGCGCGTTTGCAGAGTGGTGTAAGGAGGGGGCGTGGCCTCTGACCGGATCCTGCTTTTTTTTTTTTAGAAGGGGGGCTGTGTAGCCCCCCTTCTTTTTCTAATTTATTGGCCCTGGGGAGCCCATCCCCCAGGGCCTGCCCCCAAATATTATTATTATTTTTTTTTAAATCGGGAAGGGGGCTGCGTGGCCCCCCTCCAGAGGCCATAATTTGCCCCGGGGACCTCATCACCCGGGGCATGGCCAACTTTTTAAAATCTTTTTCTGGAGGGGGGCTGCGTAGCCCCCCTCCTCTGGCCACTTAAGGCCCCGGGGACCCCATCCCCCGGGGCCGGCCATTGATTTTTTATATTTTTTTATTTTTTCATTAATGGGGAGGGGGGCAGCGTGGCCCCCCTCCCTGGCCACTTATGGCCCCGGGCCTCATCCCCCGGGGCCTGGCCACCTCGTTGGGGACCGTGGGGGGGTCCTAATCCCTCCACGGTCCCAGCCGGCTCTCTGCCTCCTGCGGGAGCTGGCATTGCTTTTCTTCATGGGGAGCAGCTAACATGCTGATCCCCATGTGGAAAAGCAATCTGCTTGGCTTCATTGAAGCGAGAGCAGGTTTCCCTGCTCTCGCTTCAATGAAGCACAGCTGTTTGCAATGGCAAGGTGGGAACCACGAGGCTCCCGCCCTGCCATTGCAAACAGCAGTGTCCCGGGGGTGGGCACCCCGGGACACTGCAGGAGCCGGCCCTGGGGCGTGGCGGTCCCCAGGGCCTGTACAAGGCTCCAGGAGGGGGGCCGCACGGCCCCCCTCCCACATTTTAAAGTTGCCCCGGGGGTGGCGGTCCCCGGAGCTGGGGGGCCTGAGAGCCCCCCTACCCATTTTAAAGTTGCCCCGGGGGTGGCGGTCCCCAGGGCTGGGGGGGCCTGAGAGCCCCCCCACCTATTTTAAAGTTGCCCCGGGGGTGGCAGTCCCCGTGGCTGGGGGGCCTGAGAGCCCCCCCACCCATTTTAAACAAGCCCCGGGGGTGGTGGTCCCCGGTGCAGGGGGGGCATGAGAGCCCCCCACCTATTTTAAAGTTGCCCTGGAGGGTGGCGGTCCCCGGGGCTGGGGGGGGGCCTGAGAGCCCCCCCACCCATTTTAAAAAAGCCCTGGAGGGTGGCGGTCCCCGGGGCTGCGGGGGGCCATGAGCCCCCCCGGCTATTTTATGTTAGTGCCCCGGGGTGGCGGTCCCCGGGGCAGTGTGGGGGGGATTGGGACCCCCCACACCTATTTTTTCAATATGCCCCCGGGATTTGGGCCATATGTTGCAAATATGCAAAATGTTCTTTCTATCGGCAGGATGTGTTTTTTAAAACGTTGTTTTTTGGGCCTTGGGGGTGCTTGTGGAACCCCCTGAGCAGGCCTAGGGTGTCAGGGTGTTTCTACCCTGCCCACTTTTCGCGTTTTGCGCCTTTTTTGGGGGGGTTTCTTGTGCCTCGGTAGAACCGAGGCACAAGATGGCTGCCAACACTTCCTGATTCAGAGTATTGGCTGCCAATTAAAATTCAGCTTGTGATCGGGAGGGTGCGCGCTGGGTGCGCATAGGGTGCACGGATCCTCCGAGACCATAGATATATGTGCTTTTAACTCTAATTTTCTCAGGAACTACTGAACGGATTTACACCATTTCAGCAAAAGGCACGATTCTGAACTGAGGACTACCTCTTTGCCAAATTTGGTGTAATTCCGTTCAGCAGTTTGGACAGTAGCTGCGGCTAAAGGTCCTATGGGAAAATGCATGGGGAAAACGCGTTTTTGGGATCTCCCTTTTTTCCCACCCCCGCTTGACGAATCACCGTGAAGCTTTCAGGATAGGAGCGGAGCGGAGCTGGCCAAAAGTTTGGAAAATTTTGCGAAGATTCGTCAATCTGCGCCAAAGTTATTCCAAATAGAATGTTGCGGATTTCCTATGGAAAATATTTCCTAACTATATCTACCTACTGGCGACCGCCAGTAGGTAATATATATATAATATATATATATATATATATATATAACGGTTTTTTTAAACTGGGGGACCTTTACCAACCCATACCCTACCGACCCCTTAACCCTAAAGACCTATCACCCACTACCCTTACCCGCCCCTAAACCCTAAATTCACCCTTACCCTCTATACCCCTGCCCACCCCTAAACCCTAAAACACCCTTACCACCCAATACTCCCATCCACCCCAACCCATAAATCATATATATATTACCTACTGGCGGTCGCCAGTAGGTAGTTATAGTTAGGACCACGTTTCCATAGGAAAACCTCAACATTCTATTTTGAATAACTTTGGCGCCGGTCGACGAATCCTCGCGAATTTCTCAAAATAGGTGGGGCGCTACGCTCCGCTCCTACCCTGAAAGTCTCGGGGGGATTCGTCAAGCGGGGGCTGAGATAAAAGGGGGGTCCCAAAACGCGTTTTTCCCATGCATTTTTCCATAGGACCTTTAGAATGAGCTACAGCCCGAACGGCTGAACAGAATTACTAGAAATTTGGCAGAGAGGTAGTCCCTAGGTCAAGGAAGTGCCTTTTGTAGGTTTGGTGTAAATCTGTTCAGTAGATTCTGAGAAAATAGCCTTTAAATCAATATATATATCTGAGCCCGCTTACGGTACGCTTACCGTACGCTTACCGTACGCTTACCGTAAGCTTACGGTGGCGTGCGCGAGCGCGATTCTGATTGGCTCTTAGATCTTAGTAAACATTCGAATCGGCCGAAACCAGGAAGCGGCGTCCGCCATTTTGTCTCTCGCACTGAGTGTTGTTTATCAAACATGATGGCCAAAAACATGTTACGGGGCTGTTTTGACAACTGCCTCCCACATAGTCATGTTGAGGGAGTCCCCAAACATCCCCCAAGAGCAAAAACGGTTTTATTTTTTTTTCGGCAATTTCGCGGGGTACGCTTACCGTACGCTTACCGTACGCTTACCGTAAGCTTACCGTACGCTTACGGTAAAAAAATAAAAATAAAAAAAACACTATCCACACTTACCCCACCCCCTGTGCTTTTGGTGGCCGCAGGCCACCAAATGTGCAGGGCTTCTTAATAGAGAAAAAAAACGTAATTTTGGCAACATGAAATTATAAAATCGAAATAAAAAAAACACTATCCACATTGACCTCACCCCCTGTGCTTTTGGTGGCCGAAGGCCACCAAATGTACAGGGCTTATTAAAGTTGATAAAAACCGTGCACGGAACGAACTGCGTTAAGTGGGCGCGCACGCCACAAATGGCGTAAAGTAACTTAGCATTTAAAAAAACGTACAAATTCACTGAAAAAACCATAGGTTTCACACACGTTATAGTTAGGAAATAGCATTTAAAAAACCTTGCTAATTCACTGAAAAAACCATAGGTTTCACACATGTTATAGTTAGCTGGACATTTTACTGATAAAAAACCAATGAAATTCCCCCGTTATAGTTACTGTAGGCAACTATAACTCAAGCGACCGTAATCCTCTGCTGATGACATATGTGTCTTTATGAAAAAAAAATATTTGTAATATATGTATAGCTAAAATTTAATGGAAGAAGATATGGGCAAATAAGTGTCTAAATACAGTATTAGCATCAGCAGAGGATTGCGGTCGCTTGAGTTATAGTTGCCTACAGTAACTATAACGGGGGAATTTCATTGGTTTTTTATCAGTAAAATGTCCAGCTAACTATAACATGTGTGAAACCTATGGTTTTTTCAGTGAATATATATATATATATTATCTACTGGCGGTCGCCAGTAGATAGTTATAGTTACAACCTAGTTTCCATAGGAAATCTCAAAATTCTATTTTGAATAACTTTGGCGCCGGTTGACGAATCCTCGCGAATTTTTCAAAACTAATGGGGCGCTCCGCTCAGCTCCTACCCTGAAAGTCTCGGGGTGATTCGTCAAGCGGGGGCCGAGAAAAAAGGGGGGTCCCAAAACGCGTTTTCCCCATGTTATTTTCCATAGGACCTTTAGACACAGCTACAGCCCGAACGGCTGAACAGAATTACGTGAAATTTGGCAGAGAGGTAGCCATAAGGTCAAGGAAGTGCCTTTTGCAGGTCTGGTGTAAATCTGTTCAGTATTTCCTGAGAAAATAGCATTTAAAAGCATATCAACATCTATACGCGCGCACCGTGCGCGCACTGTGCGCGCACCCTGCCGTGCACGAGCGCAATTCTGATTGGTTGTTAGATGTCGGTAAACATTCGAATTGGTCGAAACCAGGAAGTGTCGGCCGCCATTTTGTCTCTTGCAGTCTGAGGGGGTGAAAAAAAAAGGTGGAGAACGTGAAAAGGGGGCAGAGTGGACAGTGGACAGTTCCTGACCCCCTAGCCTTGGTCAGGGGGTCACAGAAGGACCCCCAAGGGAGAAAAAAACAATCTTTTATATTTTTTAAAAATCAAGAGGTGCGCGCACCCTGCGCGCACGGCACGAACTGCGAACCGTGGGTGCTCGGTGCGCGAAGCGCACAGCGCGGCACGGTGCACGAAGAGCACCGTGCGCGCAAAGGTCCTTGGGTGTCTGTCCTGGAGGTGTCTCTTCATAGAGTGATTTCCAAAGGAATATTTCTTCCTTGGATTTCCTCTTGATAAAACACGACCACAAAGTATGCAAGTGACCAATTGAGCATTCACCTTTTTCTCCCCCTCTGGAAAAGTGAAATACTCCCATACAAAAGAAGTCTTTTGTTTCCTCCTTCTCTGGATCATGGTGGTGCTGCTAGCCTCACTCTCAGAAGAGGTCTGCTGTTCTGCCATTGTATCCCAATGTCAATCCAGCTCCTGCTCCTAGAGAATCACAAGCAGAAATGAGGGGAATGGGTGTGGTGTGGGAAGAATCTGGAACTGAAAGTAGTTTCAACCAATGAAAAGTGTTCTTTCAAGCAGTAATGAGGGGAATGGGTGTGGTGTGGGAAGTTTCTGGAAGTGAAAGTAATTTCAACCAATAAAAAGTGTTCTTTGTAAGTCACATGACCTGCCGTGCGCGCACGTGATGCTTACGGTGCGCTTACGAAGCGCGTACGTCACACTCGCGCATGCGCATTACACGCCCCTGCGTAACCGCGACGTTGCTTCCGGGTGTACGCGTACGTCACGCACGTATTGCGTATCGCGCATTACACGCCCCTGCGTACCCGCGACGTTGCTTCCGGGTGTACGCATACGTCACGCACGTATCACGTACGCGCACCGTACTTATGACGTACGAAGCGCGTACCGTCAGCTTACCGTACGCGCACGGAAAAAAATGCATTAAAAAAAACAAAAAACCTTTCCATAATGCAGGATATAGTACATATATTATTTTATACAAAGGCTTACAAAAAATGACAAAAAAAAAATTTGCATTTAAAAATCCGTACAAATTCACTGAAAAAACTATGGGTTTCACACACGTTATAGTTAGAAATTAGCATTTTAAAAACCTTGCAAATTCACTGAAAAAACAATAGGTTTCAAACATGTTATAGTTAGGGATTAGCATTTAAAAAACCTTACAAATTCACTGAAAAAACCATAGGTTTCACACACGTTATAGTTAGGAATTAGCATTTAAAAAACCTTAGAAATTCAATGAAAAAACCAAAGGTTTCACACATGTTATAATTAGCTGGACATTTCACTCGAAAAAACCAATGAAATTTCCCCGTTATAGTTAGTTCAGCTAACTATAACTCGCGCGCCCGCAATGCACTACTGATGACGTCACATATTACATCACTCATGACATGGTCACTGACATCACTCATGACATCACTGATGACATCTCAAATGACATCACTGATGACATCACTGATGACATCATCCTTGTGAAAGAGTAGCAGACCTCTTCTTCCCCTAATATAACCTTTAATACACACATTCAAAAATAGAAACTAAAATGTACAAAATAATGAACATATCAATATCAGTTACAACAACCTATTCAGTAATTCGAAGAACCACATACACATCCACTCATTCACCAACAGTCCTCTACAGTCACTCATATATGTACTCACTCATCATATGTATTCATACACCTATACATCCTGTTACACAACGCCACTCATCCATAGAGTTACTCACACACATAGTTACTCATGCTAATAAAGAATCAAACATCCATTTACTTGCATATACAGTTATACACACACCACCACACCTACTTCTACAGAAACTTACACATACTTAGTCCTTTAAACAATCACTTATAGAAACACATACTTATTCATACAGGAACTCTTTCAATCTCTCACTCTCACATATACTCACTTATATACACCAATAGTCACATATACTAGTTAAAAACATATGTAGTTACTCATGGAGACACTATTGAGACAGTCATTCACTCACTAACACACCCATGCACACACTCATCCACCCATACAGTCCTGCACACATGCTGTCTTCAACACATACAAACAGTGAGTCACTCATTCATGCACCTATGCACTACGTAATACCCCCCACCGAACCATACAGACACTCAGACACTCATACTGACAAAAAACCAACTAATAACCTATATAGACACTCATGTAGCTACTCACCAACCCATGCAGCCACTTATACACAAAGTAAGAAACTGATACAGATATTTTCATATTTAAAGATTACTCAGTAAGCCATTTATTCACTATGATACACTTAATCAGTCAGTTACACTAAAAATACCAATTTATTCTTCCATTGACCTTGAGATATACATAAATATAAAACATATTTAATTTTCAGAAAAACACACAATCACAAGGATGATGTCATCAGTGATGTCATCAGTGATGTCATTTGAGATGTCATCAGTGATGTCATGAGTGATGTCAGTGACCATGTCATGAGTGATGTAATATGTGACGTCATCAGTAGTGCATTGCGGGCGCGCGAGTTATAGTTAGCTGAACTAACTATAACGGGGAAATTTCATTGGTTTTTTACGAGTGAAATGTCCAGCTAACTATAACATGTGTGAAACCTTTGGTTTTTTCATTGAATATATATATATATATATACACATAATAATCGTGAAGCTCTGCACTTCCAGACACCTGGCGAACAGAGACACGAACCCAGCGATATGAGGCCAGATGATTTATCGGAAGAACCTCGAACCTGACGCGTTTCGGGTAGCTCATATACACACACACACACACAAACATTTACATAAATTATATTTATCTTGCATTGTAAAGGCATGCATGGCAAAGGCATATTTGTGGTAAAGGCATGCATTGTAAAGGCAATGCATGGTAAAGGCACTGCATGGTAATGGATGTGTGGTAATAACATTGTGTGGTTCCGACTGCATGGTAAAGGCTATTTTCCCAAGTCAGGTCCCTTCTCTCCCCCAGGCTGAAGCTCAAAGCAGTGTCACCTGGGTTTCTCCCGCATGTTTGCTCTTCAAGGAGTAACGCTGCTCCCCTTCTGAGGTACACCTGAAGTTTGTAGTGCTGTTCCCATCGCGGTCACTGGAAACACTGCTTAGAGCCTGTTCAGTTCAGCTCGGAAGCCTTGACGGATTATGTGTCTACATTTTCATCACCAGTGCCTCTCCCTTCTCTCAGGGCTTCCAGATCAGCAAATGTATGAACATCTCCGGTTGAGTGGCTTTATTTACCAGGTTTGGTGAGGACCTGGAGCACAAAGCCCAGTTGGTTTCCACCCTATCCACGGCCTAGATACCAGTTTCTCATCCTTTTTTCCATGCTCTTAGATGCAGCGACAAACCTGAAGATATTGATAGAAATTCCTGTAACTAAACTCACCTGGAATATTTATTTAGTGTCATATGTATTACCATTCTTCTGAATGGTGAAGTGAATGGGATTGGTGAGAAGATACATTGAGGTAGACAGAGTATCCACCAGATAGACTGCTACCAAAGGTAAGTCGTTTTTTGTCCTGATGGATACTTTTAACTGCAGATTCTGCACCTCTTGAATCATTACCCAAGTAGCATTGCCATAGTGGCGGATCTAAAGAGATGGTCAAATCGGGACGTTTGCAGCACAGATCTGGCAAAATGGCCATGCCCGCAGTCTTCAGTGGCAAGGCAATAATGCATGGGGATGGTAAGGACTGAAGCCTACATTGCAGCCTAGCAGATAATGCAAAAGAAACAGTATTTGCCAAGGGTGGTATGAGTCCTGATGCCCTAAGGAGGCTCCTTCTTGGCAAAGGCATACCAGATTTTGATGCAAAGCACAACCCACTGAGAAACAGTCCACTCCTAATCATACTGCCTTTCTTGGAACCAGCATAGCCCAGAAAAAGCTGATCATCAATACAGTACTCACAGTCCTGGAAATGAAAAGCAGAGGGCACTGCCAGTGTTCCACACAGTGCAGACTCTCCTTCTTTTTGGTAGGATGATGAAGTGGGTATTAAGTCAGGAGAGAGTGCACTGATCAATGTGAAACAGAGTGACTAGCTTCTTGGAGGAGGCTAACCCAAAGACCTTCTATGCATTTATATATTTTATGTATTTTTATGATTGTTTTTATTACATGGGGCTGGTAGACTGCTAAAGATGCCACTAGTCCACATCTAAAAAAAATATTTTGGGTTTAGCCTAATACCTTATCTGACGGGAAACATCCATTACAACACAGTCATGACAATGAACTACCTTTACACCGCAACTGTTAGAACGCAACTGCCTTTACATCGCATGCCATTAAATTGCATGCCATTACAACGCATGTCACTACAACGGATGCCATTACAATGCATACCATTACAACGCATGCCATTACAATGCATTATATGGTAAGTAATGGAGATTTCGGTATGGATTTTGGGGTACATGGGAATAGTAATTTTTACTGCTACACTATCCAACACTTACCCTACTGTTACACTCGCTAGAGTGGGAATAGTAATTTTTACCTCTAAACTATCCAACACTTACCCTACTTTTACACTCACTGGAGTGGGAATAGTAATTTTTACCCCTACACTATCCAACACTTACCCTACTGTTACACTCGCTAGAGTGGGAATAGTAATTTTTACCCCTAAACTATCCAACACTTACCCTACTGTTACACTCACTGGAGTGGGAATAGTAATTTCTACCCCTACACTATCCAAATCTTCCCCTACTGTTGCCCTAAAAGTATTATGCATTGTAATGGTATGCGTTGCAATGGTATGCGTTGTAATGAAATGCGTTGTAATAGTCGTTTTTAAAAATGCGTTGCAATGGCATGTATTGTAAAATCATGCAATGTAATGGTAGTTGCGATGTAAAGACTGCTTTGTAAAAGCATGCGTTGTAACATCATTTATTCCATCAGACAGATCATTACTACCAGAGCCAAGTCTACCTCCCATTAGCATTTATAGGTGGATGGCAAAAATATAACAACTTCTGCTCACATACAAGCAAAAGAAATCTATAAACATGACTGCAAGTGACAGTGCACATACGTTTTTCATAGTACAAATGATTGACAACACCATCCGACTGTAGGAAGATGTACAGCTGAACTACATTTGCACCCAAGAACATGATGTCACCTCTCCATATCACCCATGCCACTGTTTCACAGGTGGCTTCCACATTACACGCCTCTCATATGCCTCCGTATCACCACTGTCTTCTACATCACACATGCACAGAGCTCATTCTGAAGCAACTAAAATACGACAAGAAAACCCATTCCGACAACACAACCCATCCCAAAGTAAGACAATGAAGATACAAACAGTCAAACACCCGAAGGAGCAAGAAATGGCAGAAAAGTCCATAATCCCATGTAGACTAATTCCACCACACTGCAAAAATGAAAGTAATGTCCGTGCCTCATATAGCATCATAAAGGCTGCACTGGCCAACTGTTACGCACATGCTATATTGGGTGGGTGGCTTTAGGTATTTCAGCACATATCCATGTTCTGGCAAGTTACAAACAACAATCTGCCTGCAATATTTAGGGTTACTGCTGAATTTAAAAAAAACACAAACAAATTCAGAATACTTGGCTTCACGGAAGCATGAAATCATTTTAGAAGCTGCTTCACCAGGCCACAAACTCATCTGTACATTTTGGCAATCTAGAACAGGAAAGGTAGGACCTGCAAGAACTCTAAAGGGGTCACATATCAGTGAACACTATCTCAGCCATCTAGCACTTTGTTGTACCAGTAGGGGTCACTCGCTTCAGAGTGAGTTGAGATGCAAGGGCAGCATCTCAAATGCCTTTTGTTGTTATTATGAAAACAAATGTGTACTGGGTGCTTGCTCTTAGTTATCCACTTGGGGAAAACCTATGTTGAAAATCTGTACACAACAAACTAGGGGTAGGATAACACAGTGGGATCCTCTACCAACAAGAAGGTGGGTGTGGTCTGATTACTTCATAGGGAGGGACAGCTGCCTGTGTGAGAGAGTGATTGCCTGGGTAGATATATGGGTGTGGCTGAAGTTTTATTGAGACAGAATGTCCATGAAAGATTGGTTGACTGTGAAGTGGAGAGAGAGAGAGAGAAATACTGTTACAGTGTGAAGTTGCCTCTAGTGAGATGGATGACTGAAAATCACAAGGTGTGCCCCTGGGAAGGTTCTGTGAGGGACATGGCCCTAAGACATGGTCAGGCTTAGGCACTCATGGCTTATCCTTCAGGGTGGTCAGATCCCTTCTACAATCCAGAGGCCAGGAATGTCCAGACGTGACAGGAATACATAGCTGAAGATTCTCAAAGAACAGTAAATAGGTTGGGCTAGCAGGTCATTGATATGGCCACCATCCCAGAGGGAGGGCTGGGCACTGGATCACCTGCCTTTTGCCCTGGTTGCATATGGCTTTTAGTCCTGTAAATAGGTCATGCACTAGTGTAGATCAATTCTTAAGTTTTGCAGGTAGTGGTCACCTGCAGCCATCTGGGAACCTGGACTTACTTTAGTCATCAGACCTTGAACCAAAGCAAGAAAGAGAAAAGCAGAAAAGGGAGTAATGAGAAGGGAAAAAATAATATCAAAACAGTGAGAAAGGACGAAAGCAATTATGAAGAAGAGACTCCAGATGAGCAGATAGGAAGTGTGGGGTGGAGGAAGAAAGATGCATGGTGTGGGGTCAACACTAGACAGCTCTGGTATTTGGCAAACCTGTCATTTAGCAGTGCTTTAAGAAGCTTTGTGTCCTAGCACATTTCTTAACACATGAATCACTAATCTAGATATTCTAAGGCCTGGCATCACAGATTGAGCACAAACATTTACAGGACTGCACATGCTCGTTCACATTGTGTTAGCTTGTTCCTTTGAGCTTTTGCTTTCTGAACTCAAGTGCAACTACTGTAGTTTGCCTTTGTGGTTTGCACTTCTTCAATAAGGACTTCACAGCATATCATTTACCAAGAGGCTACTTTAGGATGGCTAATTTCATAAACATTTTGAACTCAAATTACACACTCTAAAATTAATTACTGGATGGTATCCTCACACAATGGAGGCAACAAAGGCATAGTGAATGAATGCTCACAAGAATGGTGCTTAATACTTTCATGAGACGTTAAGAAGGATTGCTTTTGCATAGGTGTCTTACCTTTGAATGCACCTGACCCTGGTCCTGCATTAAATGCCACCATAACAATGTAGACAGAAAGGGACAGAAACATTTGAAAAATCTTCCCCTTATCGTGCTGAGCCATTATAAGATGCTAAAAGAAAAATCTAAAACATGTTGTAATTGTTATGCATTGTACTTCTTTGCATTGACACTATTTTTTTTTTAATCTTTATTTTCCAATTTTCTTACATAGTAGTAAAAGAAAGAAAATTAAAGTGGTACACTGTCAGTCATCATTACATGAAGCAATTATAACATGAATACAATAGTGATAAATTAAACCTAGACACTATGACAGGCATACTATACACAGCTGTAGAACAGGTTGATACAGTCCCCCCAGGTTGCTCTCCCCTTCTCCCGGGACCAGAGCTGACATCTGTACTCATTCTATTTTTTTTTTTTTTACAGAGTTTTATATAGCGCGAACTTGACCCGAATCAGGTATCAGAGCACTTTACATAGCACCAGTTGCATTACATGAGGACACATTAATTTTTGTTAGGCACGGGGAGATTTGGGGGCATATTATCAAGCCAGGCGATAAAATTTTCGGCGCTTTGGGCTTGTTAATATGCTCTATGGAAGTCCAATTGAAGCCCATGTTAGAAGTCCTTCACATCTAACATGGGCTTCAATTGGAATTCCATAGAGCATATTATCAAGCCCATTATCGCCGTTCTAGCGGCAGTTTTCTGCTGCTAAAGCTGCGATAATTTTATCGCCTGGCTGGATAATATGCCCCTAAGTGATTTGCCCAGAATCACAGGATGTTCAGCGTCATTGCCGAGACTCAAACCCAGTTCCCCAGATTCCTGATTCACCGCCGTAGCCAGGGCCGGACTGGCCATAGCGGGCACTGGGCAATCCCCCGGTGCGCCACACAGGGGGCGTCGTTTTTGGGCCCCTGGGGGGCGTTTTTGTTACAGGGCCGTTTTTGCAGCATAGCTGCAAAATCGTCCCTGTAACAAAATCGTCCGAAAACCGGCCCTGGCAAAGAGCTCGGCGGCACCCCCAACCCGGCCGAGCACTTTGCCAGGGCCAGTTGTGGTTCCCAGTCCGGCCCTGGCCCTAGCCGTTATCTCAACTCCTCTCTATGTCTTATGTTATTCAATATGTCAAAGGACCCAAAATGTATCATACAGTGCCAGTTACGGATGCGTGCCAGCTGAGAATGTGGTGTCCTGTTCAGATGATTGTCACATCACCCACTCCCGCCGGGACTATACCGCTTTCTACCTGGGTGACTGATGTCTGGCGCATAGTCTCAATATACGCCTTATACGGGCCCCAGATGTCCTGAGATCGTGAAGAACTAGGCATGAGATAAGCATAGGTTTCACAGTTTATATTGCAATAAGCTAGGTTACGTAGCTACCCGTGTAAGGTAGGTGCAGTTCGGCTGCCCCATAATAACGCTATTTCATGCTTAGCTAGTAATAACCCCAGGGCCGCAAATCTCCAGATTTTTTTAGGAAAGTTAACAGTGTACCCCAGGAAAGCTATTTCTGGAGTGGGGATAAGCATCAATGCAGTCATGGCTCCCAGCGTGTGATGTATTTGTTCCCAGTATGTCTGTAGCTTGGGACATGCCCATGTCAGAGGTGCAAAGTCCTCATACGGGGGCTGAACATTTCAGACACGTATGAGATCTGATGGGGTTAATTTTGTGCGCCATGGCGGGGGTATGGTAGAGCCGGCGTAGGAATTTAAAGTGAATAAGCTTATGTCTGCTATTGAGGGAAATTTCCCCTGTTACCACGCAGTGCCTTTCCCATTGTTAGTCTGTGATTGGTCGGAAGATCGAGTTCCCATGCTGTGCGTATCCTTTCATCTTTTACCGGCCTTAGACTATAGCAGGACTTGTATAGTTTGGAGAAGAGGTGAGTGCCTGAATCAATCTCAATTACCAGTGTGAGTGGGGCAAGTACTTCTGGGGCAAGTGGATAAGTGGTTAATGTTGCACGCAGGGCAGAGCGAATGCGTTGCATTACAAAGTTATCCATAAAGGAGTTTTCATGGAATCTGACTTCATCAGTTACCAAAAATATATGGTCATTTGGGTTACAGATCCCCTATCGTTGCAATGTTAAATTTTGCTAACGTGCGTTGCACAAGCGCCTCTCCTGTAATGGGAAGCCAAAGAGGATTAGGGAGAGGCAGGGCTGGAGATTACAGTGTTGCAGTGCCCAGCAGTCTCCGCAGTCTGTCCCAGGACCAACTAGTTGTGGAAATGGTTTGTGTGTCGCACGGGTCTCTGGGAACGCCCTTCGGTAGCACATTAGATAACGTTCGTGCAGTACTAGATCAGCCTCTGGTCTTAAAAATTTAATTCTCGCATCCGGATGATATCACGCATAAGCATAGCTACACTGGGCCGCTAAATATAAATGAAGATCGGGAACTCCATATCCCCCCCTATCACATGGGAGAGTAAGTACCTGCCAGCGGATGCGAGGCCTTTTCCCCCATACCAATCGAATGAGGTGCGTACGTAATTGCAAAAAGAAAGTCTTAGTGAGTGGGATGGGAATGGTATTAAAAAGATACAAGAATTTGGGAAGCACTATCATTTTGAGTATAGCGACCCTGCCTGCTATTGACAACGGCAGACATAGCCAGCGTTCCACCTGCGTCTCTAAATTGCTTACAGCGTGTCTGTAATTCAAGCTAAAAATGCTAGCGGTGTCTAAGTGCACGTGGATGCCTAAATATTTAACTGAATCTGTGCACCACTCAAGGGTGAACCCACACTCCCATGGAGTTGGGCTAGCCATTAACGGAAAGATTACTGATTTGTGCCAGTTGATGCCCAGACTTGAAAAGCGGCCAAATCTGAGTATTTCTCTAATTATCGGTTCAAGATTTTCTTGTGGGTGTCGTACATAAAGGATGGTGTTGTCTGCGTAGAGTGAGACCAATAAGGGACCAGTGTGAAATTGTTATCTCCGGTGAAGATACCGCTCCTGAAAATGTCTGATCAGTGGATCCATAGCCAATATAAATAAAAGGGGGGATAGGGAGCAGCCTTGTCGTGTGCCACGCGACAACTAAAAGGGTCTAGATAGCGTGCCACTTAAACCGATCTGCGCAGTGGGACTGCTATATAGTAGAGCAGTAGTGGCTACAAAGCCTGCCGGCATACCCATACACTGCATAACCGAAAGAAAAAAGGGCCATTCTAAAGAATCAAAGGCCTACTCGGCATATAGCAGTACAGCCGTGGCAGGGACTTTCGGGTCTATTCTTTGTATGACAGCGAATAAAGTTCTGAGATTTAGCGAAGTGGAATGGTGTGGCACAAAGCCAGACTGTGCAGGAAATATAATGAATTCCATTAGCTGAAATAGCCGTCTGGAGAGTACCTTAGCCAATATTTTATAGTCCAGATTCAAGAGTGATAGGGGTCTAAAGGAGCTGCATAGGGAGAGTCTTTGCCAGGTTTGATGAGGAGAATTATGACTGCTTCTCGGAGTGTGGGGGGAAGAATTTGCCTATCGAGCACTTCTGTGTACACTTCTATCAATTGAGGCGCAAGAATATCTTTCTAAGCTTTATAGAAGTCACCGGTAAATCAATCTAGGCCGGGGGCCGATGTGCCCCGGAGTGCCTCTATCACGCCAATACCCTCTGTCTCGGATATGGGCTCAGCTAAGAAGTCTAAAATATATTTTTCCAGATATACGAGTGCGATTTCAGACAGATAATCTTCCTGAGCAGTATGGTCGCTTCCTATTTTAGAACTGTACAAATCTTTAAAATAATCCATAAAGTTGTCACGGATTTCAGGGGTGGAGGAGATCAGCTGATTGGATGGGGAGTACAGTTCTGTGATGTAAGCCTTACTATATGGGGGTGGAGCATTTGTGCTAGCACTCTACCAGGTCTCTCGCCCTTTCCATATCTTCTGGCAGATTGATATTTCCCCAAATATAATATTTCTCTGTCTGCAGCCTCACGAAATTCGACTAATAGGGCTAACCGTCTTCCTTCAGTGTCTGCTGTGGCATTGCAAAGCTTCTCGGTATCTAGCGCCGATATGTCCTGTTCAATACGTGTGAGTGTAATGCGTAAGGCTTTCAACACGCCAGCGCGCTTAGCAATGCAAACTCCCCTTATGTATGCTTTGAAGCCCTCCCATAGGACCGCCGCCCAAGTATTAACCGACCCGGTGTTAATGTCGAAATAGTCCTCGATGGTCTCTCGCACCTCAGCATTAAAGACCTCGTCTTGCAGTGCACTGCTTGGGAACCGCCACTGCCGCTCAAAGTTTTCAGGGCGAGGGACATTTAGATGAAGCATCACCAGTGAGTGAGCAGAATACGTTTGTGGCAACGTCTCCAGGTTCCAGTACCAGCCAGCAATTCCTGGGGAGACTATCCAGTAATCAATCCTGGTCCATGTGTTATGATAGCCTTAGTAATGAGTATATGGAGTGCAAGTAGGATTGTGTTTTCGCCAGATATCTATCGATGAAAGCTGTCTGCAAATATCCCGCAGTGCACGGCGTGATCGTGGTTTGGTGTCAGGGAAAGAGGAAGTGCTATCTAGGCTGGGATCTAGTAATAGATTGAAGTCCCCTCCCATTATGATTCGGCTAGGTTTTAGTTCCGTTAAGTGTGCATGTAAGGAGTGGAAATAATCGGGAGCATCAACGTTCGGGCCGTATACGCCAATCAAGGCCGTGTAATGACCCATGAGCGTGACTGTGACAATGAGGAATCGGCCCTCCTCATCTTCTACCACCTTGCCGGGACTGAAGGGGACCCTCTTGTGAATGAGGAGGGCTATGCTTCTTTCATAACCGCTGTAATTGGCAAAGTATCTGTGCGCCCCCCAGCTAGCCACCATACGGGCCGTGCCGGTTTTAGGTAAATGTGTTTCCTGTAAGCAGGCAATGTCAACTTTATGTCGCAATAAATAATTAAGCACCTGGCGTCGTTTGTGGGTGTTATCGAGGCCTCGTACATTCCAGGACATAAGAGATAAACCAGAGGGTCCAGCAGTTTTACCCAGTTGTGCCATAGTGAGTGTAAATTGAGAAAAACGTGAATAAATTGCTAACTAACAAGACCTCATGTGACAGTGGTCATTGTCGAAAATAGTAGAAAAGGCATAAACAGTACAAATCTCCCTCCCACCTCCCACCACCCAGCCTCACCCTAACCCAAGTAAGGTGATCCCATAATAAGACATCCAACTGGAAGTACCAAATGACAGTATAACAATATGAAGAACCCCTAGAAGGGTACTTCCGTAAACTCTTAAAAAACAACAAGGTGTGCACCTTGAGGGATGGCAACGCCATGTCGGCTGGACAACTAACTTATAACAACTTAGAAATATAGTATGCATTATCCCATTACATCAGTACACTCAGAATGAGAGGGCAATGTTAACCTGTCAGCCAGTGCCCGAATTTGAAAAAAGTTCCACACTGGCATCAGAACCGCTGTGCGGTGGAGAGGGATCCCCATTCCCTAGCTTAGCCCCATTGTTGTTCTGCTTGTATGAGTGGCAAAAGTCCTGCGCCTCTGAAGGGCCGTCTAAAATGGGAACGACCTCCCACATCCACCTTTAATCTGGCAGGGTATAGCATTCCATATTTCAATCCCAGATTTCTGAGGGTGGCCTTCACCCCATTGAACTTGCGGCGGGCATCCTGGACCATTACAGTGAAGTCCGGAAAGAAGGAAAGTTTGGAGCCCTGCCAAACGTTGTCACCCCGCTCCCTGGCAAAGCGTAAGACTGAATCTCGATCTCGGAAATTTATGATCACCGCAATGATGGGTCTTGGTGGGAGGCCAGGGTCAGGCCTGGCGCCGAGGGACCGGTGCGCACGTTCTATGACAAAATCTGGGGTGAAGGCCTGCCTGCCAAACAAGTCAGATAGCAAGTGTTCCATGTATAGATCCATCCTCCCCGTAGCAGCAGTTTCCGGCACGCCTACAATGCGAACGTTGTAGCGCCGGCTGCGCGCCTCAAGGTCCTCGTTTTTAATTGCGACCTCTTTTAGGATTTGTTCCACTCTGTCCAGGCGCTTCAGTGATTGCGCCATGCTGTCTTCAATGTCTGAGACGTGGTCCTCTGCAACATCCAGGCGTCGGTTATGTGCTTGGACGTTGGCCCCCATGTCGGTCAGGCTTTTGTCCAGTGCGTCAAATCTCCCATCAAGGGCCTTGAAACCCTCCCTCATCTCTTGGAGCATCGATGCAGACAATGAAGGGAGATGGTCTACGCGGTCCGCACTCTGGGCACCGTCTGCCATGGTTGGGGCCTCTTCGGTAGATCCTTCTGCTACTTTCCCAAAGGGCAAGGTCCTCTGTTTAGGGTCTTTGCGGCCATGCCGCTGCGCAGAGATGTAATGTGGAGGCAGAGTGACGGTTAGGCCCTGGATGCAGTCGGCGGGACCAGACCCCTACTAGGAGTCAAGCAGGAGGAGTTCAGCAGGGGATGAAGGAGAAATCTGAAACCCTGGCACAGTTCACCGCCGGCCTAACAGACAGGAGGGAGCACTGTGGGCAGCACGCATTCCAAACCGCTCAGACGGACACCCAAGACCAGGGCTGCCTATTTATGTGTGTCTTCTACTGCAGCTGTGCTCCGTGCATGATCGCCAGGAGGTCCCAATCATGAGGAATAGCAGAACATCAGGAGAGCGCAGTTCTGGGCCCACCAGAGTTCGATTGTGTCGCAGGGCATGTGCACAGATCACCAGGCCCTGTCCGCGATAAGCATTGTAGAGGTGTAAAGGGATGCAGCGGGACTTCACGCCATGGATAAAAGTACACTCTTTGTGTAAGGCTTCCAGTTCAAGGACTCTGTGCGGGAGGTTCTCAGCTTAAGGACGCCGTGCGGGAGCGGGTCTCATGCAGGTCTGGGAGCAAGCGTAAGCTGGCACCAAGCATCGGAGGCCCAAATGGTGTCGAGTAGGCCTCAGGAGGGGAGGGAGGGACCAGGGGGCCACGCTGCGTGTGTGGGGGTGGGCACCAGAAGGGCTTCCCCCACCTTCTCATATGCCCCCTCACTCGTTGTCTGCTTAGCGAGGCACGTAGTCGGCCCTGTCCCCCACGCAGCCTCTCAGCAATGGTGAGTGTGGTCAGTGCAGAACAGGCGCGGCCGATTCATCCAACCATAGAGCCTATATTTGGCACATCAGGGGGGGAGATACCACAGTTGGCCCACGACCGGCCAGATTAACACAGCCACAGGCCCCCACCCACCTCCCGTCCAGGCGGCGCATCGATCATCTCGCGGCCGCGGCAGGGTCCAGGTCGCCGTGCTCGTCTCTTGATGGCCCCCAGAGCGCCGATGTCGGAAACAGGGGTAGCGAGCGTCTCCAAGCTTCAGAAGGGGCTGGTTACCATCGGGATCAGTTCAGCCACACAGTGTCTCTGGTTACCAAGCAATATCGTCGGGGTATGAGGGGGATAATGCCGGAAAGGTTGTCCGAGCTGACGGAGCTTCAGTAGCAAGTGGCCATCTTGGATGCCTGCGTCGCCACGCCCCGTGAGGAACAAAGTTTCAACCCAAAAAGTAGGTCAGGATAACAATTTTACATTAAAATTATTTTTAGTTAGGTAGGGTAGATAGGTAAAAAGAAATCTTTATCATTGTTTAGACACGTCTATAAAACAATGTACACACACAGACAATAAAAGCCCCATACCCTACCCCCGCTACTCCCCCCACCTACGCATACCCCCCACAGCAGGCCACAGTAAAAGACACAGCATAGGATCACATATTAACAAATTTGCCGTTTCAGCACTCCTCCTTCGACACGCAGCCATAAGAAATAATGTTCTCTAACAATACTTGGAGCCAAAGCTAGCTTTTAGCTCTTTTGCTAGTGTACAAGCTACATCAAAGAATACCATGATTGCAAGAAGTGCCAGTGCCTCAGTGCTATGACGTACATTATATTTAAAAAACAATGTTTTAAAACCTGACATCATAAACTATAAAAATGCAAACAATTTTTTTTAAATGCACATTAAAATTTAAAACACGTAAACCACAGGTGCAGATTTTTCCAGAATCAAAGAGTGCGTCAAACTCATGTAAATTTAACACCACCTTAAATTTTAATAGCATTATGCGCAACTGAGGGCTTGGCAAAGCAGCTATATAAGGATACATCCTCTAATTATCCCAGGACTCCAAAATGTAGCTCGCTGAGGGTTTCCTTGAAACATGACACAAATCAGCTGGATTCTCTTCTACAGCCACTCTCAACTCCCCCTTCGAAAGATCGAACACCTCCATTACTTTTCCACCTTCAGCAGTGCCCTGATTTTCAATAGTCTAGTTCTGACTTGCGCAGCTACTTTTTTTTAAAACATATTTTATTAACATTTGTAATTTAAAACATTTGTACACACATATATAGCTCAATTGTTCATTGTACATTTCTTAATCATTTCTTAGGTATGTCCGCAATGTCTTCTAGTCGGGTAACATCTCTTAGTATTGACCCTCACTGTCTAGGGTACCCTGTTGCTTTTCTTCCATCGTGTCTACCAGTCAGTAATTCACTTTGTTCATTACTGCCCGGACAATGCCTATCCCTACTTCCCCGTCCCATCGAGGCATGCGGCCTCCCGCCACAGCCCGGGGCTCGGTAATGTCCCCATCAATTTTAACTTTTCTTGTTTTTGGGGGTTAAAGAACTCAAACAAGTAACAAAACTTCGTGCAGTTGGGGGCTGCGGGGTATCCAGCTTTGGGGTGGCATCATTACTCTTATGTACTTGGCTATGAGTGTAAATCAGTGCATGCCTCCTAGGGGGTGTCTTCCTTTCCGTTCTGCTTCCTATCCAAATATGTAGCCGCTTCTCAGTTAGAGGGATGTATATACTTCCCCCTGGGTGTTCGCCTGCGCACCCCGATCTCAACTTTATATTTTCTGTCTCGTATACCAATAAGTGAATTACCCACTATCCCCCTCAGACTCTCCCGTATTTTGCTCTCATTCTGGATTCTCCCAGACCGCCGGGGCTTCCTTCTAAAGATCTGCTATGGGTCGCCTCCGTATGCCCTTTGATTCCTCTCAACTCAGTGTTCTACACTCTGCTCTGGCCCAGTTAATGACATCTCAGTCCCAGTTGGCTACCGATGGCCCAGAAGAGGACTTCCATTCTAGGGCTATCCTGCGCTTGGCCAGTCCCAAGGCCAGATCAATGAACCTGTTCGCCACCGTCTTTGCATTCGGTCGTGGGAAAAGTCCTGACAAGCAGGTCTCTATCGTGTGGGCTAGTTCCCTCCCCAGTGCATCTTTGATCTTGGCTAAGATCCCCCCTCCCAATATATATGGATGATGCCGCAGCTCCAAGTCATGTGTATAAAGCCCACGTCCAATTGTTTACATCTCGGGCAACTTCTCACTTCTCTACCATACGTAACATTAAGTCGGTAAGGCATCATATATACCATGTGTATGCAATTAAACTGTGTGTATTTGAGCCTGGTGTTCATTGATATATTCTTGGGGGACCGGAGAACCTTATTCCATTCCTCATCTGTGAGTTCTCTATCTACCGCCCTCTCCCATCTCCCACGGAGATCCCCTAGTGGGGCAATAGATGCAGAGACCAAGGCTTCATGATGCCACTTCACCAGGTGCCTCGCGGTGCCCAAAGTGATCAGAGTGTGCAGTACCATGTGAGTCTCCGGCTCATCTCTACCCTTACCCCACAATTGTCCAAAGGTGCGGACCAGCACTTCATATTGTAAGAACTGGCCTGGGGACAGACCACGGCTGTCCATCAGATACGCAAATGGGACTAGGGAGCCATCTTGGTAACAGTCCCCATGGTATCCTGCCCAACATCCGTTCATGTTGCCAGTTGCTCAGCTGTAAACCTTGTCACCGGGTCCTCATGGGGAAACCCAACTAAGGGCAGCGTAGGAGTATACCACGGGGCCCCCCACTGTCTGCGCATGTAGCGTTTCCAAGTTTGTAGGGCCGTGAGTTGTAAAGTTGACCTGTAAGGGGTGCCAACCGTAGGCTTCAGCAATATAGCTATCAATTCGTCGGGGTTTCCATTTGGTTCCATCAACCAGGTTCCCTCCGTGTTCACGCCCTCCACCCACTGCGCTAACCATTGCAGCTGGGCAGCCAGCATATACAGCTCGAAATCAGGCACTCCCAGGCTACCCTCAGTCATGGGACGCTGTAACGTCCTCAGATATACCCTTCGTCGGCCATCCCCCCATATCAAATCTCCCATTAGAGAGTTCAGGGGTCTGAAATATCCTCAGGGCATCAGTGTCGGTAGGTTCACAAAAAAGTATAATAACCGCAGCAACTTGACCATCTTGGTCAGAGAGACCCGCGCCAGAGTGGGCAGCTGCAGAGTATGCCAGAACAACCCGCAAGTTTGCAAAGACTGCAACGCCCTATCCAAGGTCCCTTCCTTCAAATCATCCATGGTATGGAAGACATGTATGCCTAAATATTTGAATGAGTGTGAAACCAGGTTAATGTCTGTTGGTAGCATTGCCGGCCTAGGCGCCGGGCCCGCCAGTTGGAAGAGGTAAGTCTTCCTCTTATTAACCTCAAAACATTCCAAGAGCGCAAGGGCAGGTACAGTACCTGCCACTTCTGTACCCCAAAAAATCAGCAGGTCATCTGCATACAATTAAATAGTATGTTTCTGTCCACCCTGCCTGTGACCCATACCTTCCAGATCAGCTCTGCTAGGGGTTGAATCGCCAGAGCAAACAATAAAGGTTCCTCGCAGTATCGTGTACTGGGAGGACACTGTATTCCCAGTCCTAACCCTTGACGTGGGGGATGAATAAAGACGTTGTACTCATTGCACCCAACCCTCCCCCAGACCCGATTGTGTCATAGTCTCAAAGAGGTAATCCCAGCTGATCGTATCGAAAGCTTTTTCTAGGTCAACTGAGAGTACTGCTGCCGCAGGCATAGATTTTGTCTCATCGTGGAATAGAACTGGGAACAGCTGACATAGGTTATAGGATGTGTTGCGAGAGGGAATGAAGCCATTTTGGTCTGAATGTATGAGAGTGTGAATATGCAGGAGCAGTCTGAGCGCTAAGATTTTGCTAAGAATCTTGAAATCTAGGTTGGGCATAGATAACTGTCTGTATTCTGTAACTGGGGTGCCGGTCTCCGTAGTCTTGGGAGAGGGATCACCAGCGCACTCTGGGTGGATGCAGGGAGTCCCCCAAGGTGCAAGGATTCCACGTACATGGTCACTAGTCGTGGTGCCAATTGATCCATGTATCTTATATAGATTCTTGCAAAGTCACTGGGCTCCCAATTCTTCCTGCACCTGTCCATCCAGCATCCTGAGTCACAGCGAGTCTGATACTAGAGCGAGAGGCCAGCCATGGGGCAGTGTACAACTGCCTATAATACGTGCGGAACAGGCTATTGATTGCATCAGGGTCATATAACCGCTCACGAGTGTCTAACTGGACTTGCATGATCTGTGATGCTCTACTTTCAGGTTTAATCAGCCATGCCAGTAGACGACCGGCCTTCCCTTCCTCTCTCTGAACTTTGTCTAAATAGTTCCTATAGCAGTGGCACCTCAGCCTTTCCAGTTCATCATAACTCTCGTGGGCCTCCTGTTACCACGCTACAGCAGCTGCGTCACACCCCATGGCATTACCCAGCTGTTGGATATTGGACTCCAGGCCCTAGAGCTCTTGCCTGATTTCCCACTGAGCGCCAATTAACTGGCTAGACAATGCCCCCTCACCACCACCTCAAATGCCTCCCACTCTACTAACACCGAGGATGCCAAATTGACATTGATCGGGGAAAACGATTCTACTATGGCACCCAATGATTCTCGGAAGGGCGCCTCCTCCAGCATCAAGGGATTCAGTCTCCACAGTGGAATTGGGGGGCGTCTTCCCAAGGGGTGGTGTATCAGTAATAGAGGACTGTTGTCCGAAAGGGTCCTACCCAGATACTCTGTGTGTGTAATGGAGGCACTAATATCGGGCATGCACAGAAAGGTGTCTAACCTAGTGTGTAGCTGGTGCATTGGGGAGAATTATGAATACTCTCTATCAGACACATGTTGCACCCTCCAAATATCGTTTAAACCCTAATGTTCTATCCAACCTCGAAACCCCGCCGCCACGCGGTGTGCCTGTGCTCCCGGGAGAGGCGGGTGTGAGTGGTCCACTGTGATATCTGCAACGCAATTAAAGTCACCCCAATCACCGAGTACCCTCCCGCGCAATCAGCCATCTGGGCCAAAAGGGGAATAAGAAACACCACCTGCTCTGTATTAGGAGCATGCACACTGCCCAGCATCAACTCCTTCCCAGACAATCTTCCAGTCACCAGAACATCCCTACCCTCACTGTCAATTTTGGTACAAGTATGTTTGAAGGGAACCCCAGATCTCACCCATACCAACACCCCTCTGGCATACGCCGAGTAGGTAGTGGCGTATGTCCAGCCCCTCCATCTCCTATACAATTTTTCAACTTAACTACCAATCAAATGTGTCTCTTGCAAGAGGGCAACGTGAACATCCCTCCTCTTTAAATACACATACACCTTATGCCTCTTAGACATAGACCTCCATCCCTCTAATGTTCCACGTTTGGAATTTTAGTGCGTTGTGAGTAGTTGCAATATTGCACAGGCAACCCCCCCCCTCGTTTGGCACTGCTGCATCCCCAGCTTTTAGCTTCCTTATTCATGATCCCCAACTCTCCTCCGCACTGAAAACACAAAAAGTCAACAACAAAAAACCCCTTTAGGACAACTCCCTGACCCCAGGAAAGTCTAGCGACAGCCATCTGCCCAAACCGCAGATAGGACTGCATCAACTAGTAAAGGTCCAAAACCACTAACGTAACGACCTGTAGGGAGTGTGGCAGTCACCACAGATTACCAAATCAAAGTGAGAAGGTTTTACCATGCGGCGCATCAGCCTTAAGTGGCCGAATCGTCCGGCATCCCAGGGGCCCACCTGGCCGCCACCCTCGCAGGAGCCCCGAGTCGTAGAAAGGAGCGAGACAAGGAGAGGAGAAAAGAAAAGAGAGAAAGTGTCAGGCAACATACTAAATGATCTCATCAGCAGTGTTTGGAGTCACCACTGGCAATTTAACACTACCACTGTGGGACGAGCCCAAATCCGACCCCTCAGTCCCCTTCCTTGAGCCAGATCCCCCCTCAGACGATGATCTCCTGACCTGCATCATGGCCGCAACGACCTGCAGCGCCTCAGCCCTCTCCTTCTCCGTCTGTGAGGAGCTTGGTTTCTTGGGGATTGCTCGTCTGTAGCCTTTTCCCTAGTTCTCGGTCCTTAGGCTGCGTCGCTGTCTGTTGCGTTGCAGGCGGGCCTACCGTTCAGTAGGCCTCGATCCAATCCCAGACAGCTTTTGGGTCCTCACAAAAATACGTCTTTCCATCAGGATCCGCAGCCGGGCCGGAAACATCACCGAATATTGGACCCCCTCTTCCCGCAGAGCTTTCTTAGCTTCCAGAAAGGAGGTACAACGCCTCTGGACCTCCAAAGTGTAGTCTGGGAAGAGTAAAACTTTACTGTTTTCGACCTCATAAGGCCCTTCAGTGCGAGCCCATTGCAGAAGGGTGTCCTGATCCCTAAAATGGAGGAGTCTGGCCACCACTGGGCGCGGAGGTCTCCCGGGGGCCGGCGGTCGGGCAGGCACACGATACGCTCTCTCCAGTGTGTAGAAGGGTGACAGGCCCTTCGGTGCAACCACCTCTCTGGAGCCAACCCTCCAGGTACTTGAGCATGTCATCCCCTTCCACTCCCTCCGGCAGTCCCAGGACCTTCACATTATTCCTTCTATTCCGCCCCTCCACATCTTCTGCTCTCCGATCCAACGTGCTGACCCTGCTAGATACGTCTCCCATCTGGAGCGTCAGTGTCTGTTGCGCCGGTGGAATTTCCGCCAGGGACGATTCGGTTAACTAGCTACCGTGCTTATGTCCTGATGGAGCGTTGCTTTGGTGTCAGCAATGGCCTCCAGTATTTTGGACAATTGCTATTGGACCAGGTTGTCGGAAGGTTCACCCCCTGGCGCCTTTGTGCCTGCTCTTGTGCAAAATCCTCATTTTCCAGGATAGGCCCCGGTTGCTTCCCTCTGGGCTTTCCCATTGCCAGGAGGGAATGTTGCCCAAGATTCTGGTCAGCACTCCTCTAGGCTTTCAGCTCCCAGTCATTTGGGCCTCGGTCTACCTCCTGGCTTTTTTTCCCTTCACCGTGCCGTTGCCTCTATTCCACTCTCAGCGGCACTGGGCATGCATCTCGCGCCCCACTCTGGAGACTTAAGTCCTCTGCTTTGTAGGGGTGCCTAACTCGTCGGCCTCCCCCGGTCAGATGCTCCCCCAGCACTGAGCTATTCCAGGGGCGTAGAGTCTGACTTCAGTTAGACTCTCCTCTCCCTGATGCTGACCAGAGTGCTCACCCTGACCCCGTCTCTCTTCCACTGCCCACCAGCAAGGTTCCGTATCCCTGCCCAGACCTCCACTCGGGGCTTCCCCCATACCTGTTTCCGGTCCACAGGCCTAGGCAATCGTGGTGCTTAACTCCGGACCCAGTCAGACACTGTCATCAGGGCTTGCCGTTTGGCTCATAGGCCTCCCCGCCCGCGCATGATAGCTCCGCCAGCCACTGCCGTGCAGGACCCAGCCGGGGTCGTACTCTTATGTCCCTTTTTGGGGCCGCCCGTCTTCGTCTCTGCTTCCTGGCCCTCGCCCAACATGGGGTCCGCTGCCCTGGCCTACCTCCTCGCATGACTCTTCTCGCGCCCCCCCCGCTGGGGTACTTGCACTCCTGACTAAACCCTGCCTCAGCACCTCCACGGCTACGTTCGGTCTCTCTGGGGCCGACCAGAGTGTTCACACTGTACCAGTTTCTCTGATGCGTCGCTCCATCAACGTTTCCTGGTCTCGGCCTGGGCCTCCTGTCTTGTTGCAGGTTTCACCGGCCTAGTCAGTCCCGTTGCTCAATATACCAGGCCCCGTCTGCCATTGTCGTCTGGGCCTGCAGTGGATCTCGCAGGCCGTCCTCATTTTGTGCAACAGCCCCGCCATCTACAGCTGTCTAGAATTCGGCTTTGGCTGCTATCTTCCACTCTTCTCTGGGGCTGTCCTGCCACTTCTCAGCCTCCTGGCACTCACCCAGTGGGGTCCGCTGACCTGGTCTACGTCTCTGCGGGACTCGTCCTGCGCCTCCCCCCGCCGGGGTTCTCGCACTCCAGGCGATCACCCTGCTGCAGTGCCTCCGCAACGCCTTCTGATCGCTCAAGTCGTCTCTTTGCGGTCAGACATCTCCCCTCATATTGCTTTGCCGCCTCCGATCCTTGGGTAGCAGGAGGCCCGCAAGCTCCTCGCGGCTCCGATCCTTCGCCCTGCTTTCCCACCTTCCGGGCTAGGGCTGCCATCTTGCTTATTCTCCGGCGGCTCCCTCGCTTCCGGGCCTCCACTTTCTGGGCACTTCCCGGGCTTCAAGTGGGCAAGCTGGTCCCCAGGACTTTCAGGGCAGGTCAGGCCTCCGACGATGTGCCCCCCGGCCCCAGCTGACACCGTTTGGGCAGGATAATTGGGCCAGCCGGGGCAGAGCTCTCGGCTGATGCGTCCACCATCTTCGGCTACCAAGCCATGCCCCACAACTTGCACAGCCACTTTAGATCACTTTGTTATAGTTCTATAACACAGAGGCTTGACACCTTGTGAACCTCTGAGGAAAAAAGCTTATCCCAAAAGTGTAGGCTAAAGATTTCATGCCACCCGATTTCCTCCCAGTCGTATCGCTGGGCACATTGTGCTTTTTGGGTAGGCCTAGCAATTTATTCAGGCATTTGCCCTCACACAGCTCCCAGCTTGTCTCTGTAACCTAGGGTCAGCAATTAAGCCCCATATTAGCATTGAGTTGGAACCATAGCATTATAGGGGGTAAGTACAGGGGTCAGAGAAGGTCCTCTCTATGTGGTTTTAAATTTGACTAGGCCACCATTGGTGGCAAGGGCTCGAGCCTCCACCATTTCTTTCTGCAGGGCCCAATGTAATTTGTTATTAAACATCGTACCTAAATATTTATATGAAGTTACCACCTCCACCTTATCATTTCCTAATACCTACTTATATTGTTTCATCTTTTTCCACAAAGGTGATTATTTTTATTTTCTCCATATTCCCCTTTAGTTTATTAGCCACACAATACAAATTAAACCTTCCTAATTTCCTCTGTAGGCACACCTGTGTCAAATCTAAATTGGCCAAGTCATTCGAATAAAGGATTGTGAGAAAGTGCCCTCTTTCTTGCATGGTATGCCCCCAATTTTTGCTGAATTGCTGATGTCCTTTGACTGAGTGTGCCCTGGGCTCCTGCTAATCAGGTACCCAGGGTCGATGTTCCTTCCCTAAAACTGCATTGAAGCCTAAACCCAATTGGCATCTCTGGCCACATGTCAGTCCCTGGTAAATGGTACCACAGGTACCCAGAGCACTGTGACCAGAGAAGGCCTCTAAGGGCTGCAGCACTTATTGTGCCACCCTCAGAGGCCCTGTATCCTGACACTCACACACTGCCTTTGGAGACTGAGTGCCTTGGTGCAGAACCAAGTGAAGAGTCGACATGGCACACACCCCTGTGTGCCATGCCCACAAACCACTGCCCTGGCATACATCAGTCACCCCTCTAGCTGGGTGCCCTATGCAAGTGGTGAGGGTACAGGTGCATGAGCCCTGAACCCCTACAGTGCCCAAGTCCATTCCTGGGCACTGTAAGTGCAGTGCTGCCATTAAGAGTATATGGTGCTGGGAGTTTGTCATTACGAACTCCACAACACGATAATGGCTACACTTCTCAGCACATTAAAGCCACACTGATGCCAGTGTGTGATTTAATGTAAAATACACAACAGAGGGCATTTTAGAGATGCCCCCTGAATCTCGACAAACTTCTAGTGACCTGACTGAGTGGCTGCCGAGGCTGCCACCACCAGACATGTTTCTGGACCCTGGGTCGAGAGCTGCTGCTCTCGGGGGCCTGAAACAATGCACATGCTGGGACGAGGTGCCAAGCCTCCTCCCCCAGGATGGGCAGGGTTCACGAAGGAGAAGCTTCAAAGGCATGCCGCCTTTGTGAGCCTCTCCAGACCATTTTCTGCTTTCAGCAACTGGTCCCCACTGGTTCTACCCCCACTTTGGGCGGGAGAACCGCAGGAAAAACAAGTGAGTAGGAGAGAGGTGTGCCCACCTCTGCCAATTCCACCCCTCAGGTGGGGGAGGCGAGGTGAAGCACAACCTCGAGTCCCCGCCATCTTGAGGATGGGTTGACCCAGCCAACCAGAGACAGGCTCCTGCCCCCCTCTCACTGGAGAGTGGCAGAATAGGGGGTCTATCCACCCCCGGGAAGGAACCCAATTGTCCCTGCCCTTACCTACCTGTAACACCCCTAAATTTAGTATTTAGGGGGCACCCTGAACCTTCCTTCCTGAGATCCAGCCTACCTACAAGAAGAAAAGAAGAAGGACGAAGAGCCGTTCAGAGCTAACAAGAGGACAACGCCCACTGACTTGGCCCCACAGGCCTGTCTCCCCTCGAACATGCTCCTACGAAATCCCGGTGTGTCCAGCAGCCAGCAACCTCACAAACCCCAGAGGAACTGCCTGCCTTCACTTCCCAGACTGTTTCTTTTGTGAACATCGGACGTGTTTAAACTGCATCTTCTGGTGCCAGCCAAAGACTGCGAATCCAGCCCACACTGCACCCGCCGAACCCGCCCGAGCTCGAGTGGAAAAACATCACGAGGAGGTCATTCCGGTGATCCTGACCCGAGATCCGGCGACCCCTGACCTGATCAAGCCTCCAGCCGACGCCTGCAGCCTAAATCCAGAAGGACCCCCTAACCGCAACCAGGAGCTGGTAAGAAGATCCGACCCCAAAAGGCACCCCTGCACCCGACGCCCCACGGCCTTGTGTGCCCCAACCGACGGTGCCTAGCCAACCCTTAACTTCCCAACTTACCTCTTCAAGTAGTGATCGCACCCAGAAGTCCTTCGTCTCCCTGCCTGCAGTGCTTTTGCAAACCGGAGGTTCTCCATAGAAAACAACAGAGCACCTGACGTTGAAACATCACTCTGCACCCGACCGCCCCAGTGTCGCTGAGGGTGCACATTTTGTGCTACTTTGTTTCCTCCTTTGCCCTGACCTTAACCCTAGGAGCTTTGCTCCCACAACCCAGTGGCCTGCTTGCCAGCAGCTGCCAACCGGAGGCCCCCTATCCCCATTGGATAACATAGGGCCTCAACACTCTGCACCCGGCCACCCTAGTGCCGCTGAGGGTGCAAAAACAGTGCATCACTGACCCTGGGGCACCCCCGAGTCTAGCCCCAGAACATTAACTCCCACATCCGTTTACTTACATCTGAACCGTTAACCTGTTTTCCTTCCAGAGGATGACATTGACACTTTTTCTCCAAAAAGTTTCTAAGTGTGGAGTTTTGAAACCTAAAAATATTCCTTAAATTCGCACAAATAACCAAAAGGTGTTTTTTCACCTGTTTGCAGGAAATGTCCTAGTGTTGAATCTAGGTATCCAGCACTGAGTTAGAAAAGTAACGTGAAAAGTAACTTACCTGCAATTTACTGTAACAGCTCATTCATTTCAATGTACTGCTCCAAAAAGTTTCTAAGTGTGGAGTTTTGAATCTGAAAATATTCTTTAAAAATCATGCAAATAACCGAAACATAATTACTTACCTGTTTCCAGGAAATGTCCCAGTGCTAAATCTAGGTATCCAGCACTGAGTTAGAAAAGTAACGTAAAAAGTAACTTACCTGCAATTTACTGAAAAAGCCTATTCATTTCAATGTACTATATTTGCTAAGTGTTGCATACTACTGCTCCCCTGTAAATCAAACAAAGTACATTTCCTATTGCATTTTTCAACTGTTCTATATCCAGTAACTTATTACTGAAAAGTATTCAATGCTTACCTGTACCAGGCTTGCTTGGTTCTAAAAAATAAACAACAGTATATTTTTATACAAAAACAATTGGCCTAGAGTTCAGTTCTTGAGTGTGTGAATTCATGTGCTGACTGAGTGTGTACATCAAATGCTTAACACTGTCCTCTGATAATGCCTTACTGCTCGACCAAGCTACCACTATTAGAGAGTAAGGTTCTATCTAACTTTAACCTCTGCCTACCTTTGGGGACTCTTGGACTCTATACACACTGTACCTCACTTTGGTGCAGTATATATAGAGCCACTTTCTTACAAGGATGTCTTAGCCCATCGGGATTCTATGAGAGAGAGACCTATTTAAATCTAATTCTACTTGACCCCAATTCTGGTGATGCAGTTCCTGAAGGATTGCTGGTAAGCTAAAGGGAATGTTCAGGTGCGAAGTTTCTCCCACCATATAGTGCGATCCACTAGGTCGAAAGCTGAGCTAAAATCTATTAACAGCAAAAAAGATTCCCTGTCGTTCCCACTGCCTTCTGCCCAAGAGCCAACAGACTGAAGCAATGGTCTGTCTTGTTTAAAGCCTCCTTCATCCATAGGGACTATATTATTGGTCCAAATACAATTTGTTTGTGTCTGTAAAATCACCTTAGAATACAACTTAGCTCCCACATCAAGCACATTTATGAAACGGTAATTGTATGGGTTGTCAAACTCCTTTTTTTGTGGATTGGCTTAATTATTGCACCCTTCCAGCTCAGAGGGAATTTACCTGTCTGAGTTGCAAAGACTTTGAATAAAAAGTAGGCCCACCACACAGGGTTTGCTTTCATAACAATGGCGGGTTAATTGTCCGATTCTGCTGCCCTGTTTAGTATTTTTTGTTTTAAGAAATCTTTTTATTGAACAGTCGCTTGGCACACCATATCCAGTTTCATAAGGTATTGTTCTGAGAAGGACCCCAGTAGACCCTCCCCCGGGGTGGGCCACCTTCCACTCTCATGAACCCCTCTAGCCCAATAGATATAACGTATGAATCTGACCCAAACGTTCTTTGGGACCACACACCTTACAGGTTCTTTTGCCTTACTTCAGCCACTCCAGACTAACTTCCAAAACGTATGCAAGTCTTTGGCTTAGAGGATGCGGATGATCAAGTACCAATTTACCTATAGTAAACACGTTTCTTTCTCCTAATTAGCGCTGCATATTACTTTTTTATGGCATCAAATCTTTTTTTAACCCTGGAGCCCTTCTGGGAGAATGATTGCATTTCTGTTCAATCAATCAATTAGGGAATTGTAAGCGTGCTACTCACCCGTGAGGGTCTCAAGGTGCTTAGGAAGGGGGGTCCGCAGATCTGTTTAGCCGAAGAGCCAGGTCTTAAGGGTCTTCCTGAAGGTGTCCAGGGAGGGGGCGCGTCTGATGTCTGCCGGTAGCTCGTTCCAGGTCTTGGCTGTAATGTGAGAGAAGGATCTTCTGCCTGCTCTGGCTCAGTGGATGCGCTGGGTTTCGGCCAGTGTGAGGTTGGAAGATCGGAGGTTTCTTTTGGGTACGTGGAAGTTGATTCTGTTGTTAAGGTATTTGGGTCCGTTGTTGTGTAGGCATTTGTAGGTGTGAGTGAGGATTTTGAAAGTGACTCTTTTCTCCACAGGGATCCAGTGGAGACTTCGTAGGTGTTGGCTGAATTGTTCATGTCGGGGGATGCCGAGGATGAGTCTGGCGGCGGTGTTCTGTATTGTCTGGAGTTTGCGTAGTAGGGACTTGTTGATGCTGTCGTTTCCATAGTCCAGTCTGCTGGTGATGAGTATGTGGGTGACTGTCTTCCTTGACTCAGAGGGTGTCCACTTGAAGGTCTTGCGGAGGATGCGGAGGGTGTTGAAGCAGCTGGAGGTGACGGCATTGACCTGTCGGTTCATGGTGAGTGATGAGTTGAGTACGATGCTGAGGTTCTTGGCATGGTCTGAGGGGTAGGTGGACTTCCGAGGGTGGTCGGCCACCAGGTGCTGTCCCATGCAGAAGGGGTGGTTCCAAGGACGAGGACTTCTGTCTTCTCGGCATTGAGGTTCAGGCAGCTGTTGGTCATCCAGGCTGCAACGTCTTGCATTCCTTTCTGGAAGCTGAGTTTGGCAGTGGTGGGGTCTTTGGTGAGGGAGAGGATGAGCTGGGTGTCGTTGGCGTAGGATACGATGTTGAGGCTGTGTTGTCGAACGATGGCTGCGAGGGGGGCCAGGTAGATGTTGAAGAGGGTGGGGCTCAGTGATGAACCCTGTGGGACTCCGCAGGTGATTTTTGTGGGGTCGGAGAGGAACGGTGGGAGTCTGATCCTTTGGCTTCTTCTGGTGAGGAATGATCGGATCCAGTCCAGGGCTGTTCCTTGTATTCCTGCATTGTGTAGTCTGGCGACTAGTGTGCGGTGGGAGACGGTGTCGAAAGGCCGCTGATAGGTTGAGTAGGATGAGGGCTGCGGAGTGGCCTTGGTCCAGGAGGGTGCAGATGTCATCCGTGACGGTGAGTAGGGTGGTCTCTGTGCTGTGGTTGCTTCCGAATCCGGATTGGGACAGGTCAAGGATGGCGTTCTCTTCAATGAATCATGTCAGTTTCCTGTTAACTGTTTTCTCTGCAACTTTGGCTGCAAAGGGGAGGAGTGAGATATGCAGATAGTTCTTGAGGTTGGTGGGGTCAGCTGTGGACTTCTTGAGCAGGGGTCTGACTTCTGCCAGCTTCCAGTCGTCTGGGAAGGTGCCTGTTTTGAAGGTTGTGTTGATGGTGTGTTGTAGTTTGGGTGCGATGGCGGCCACGGTTCTGTGCTTGATGTGAGGGGGCAGGGGTCAGTGGGGGCCCCTGAGTGGATGCTTTTCATGGTCGAGGCGGTTACTTCGGCTGTGATCGGTGTCCAGGTGGAGATGGTGGGCTGGCTGGTGTTTCTGGGGGGCGGGGGTGGGGCATCTGTGGAGCCTGGTGGATGGTCGATGAAGTTGTCGAAGAGGTTTTTGATCTTGAGGTGGAAATAGGTTCCAAGCTTGTCGAAGAGGTCGTGGGATGGGGTGATGTCTGTGGCCTCGCTGCATGGGTTGGTGAATTCTTGCCATTATATCATTGTATATAGAGTATATATTATGAGATACCCCATATCTAAAAGTGAATGTTTAGTAGGAACAACTAAAGATCTTTTAACACCAGGACCAAGAGCCCGGCTTTAATAGACATATCTGGGGGGAAGGAGGGTTAGGGAGTGGAAGGTGGAAGAGGTCCTAAATTAATTTACCTTTACCTAGTTTTCAAGAAATATCTCACATTTCATTATGTAAGTATATCCTCGTTGAATTTGAATTAGTAAACCTCGTCTGAAGGTAATATGGGACTTCAATTCACATTTTAATGCACTTCAAGAGGTGCTTTGGAAAGCCTGTTGTCAAAAGTTCAGGAATCATAGTAGTATTTAAATTCCTTTTTGTAAACTTATTGTGAAATTTTTTTTATTGCCTGAGTTTGACTAGTGAGGTCCCAGACATATTATGCTCTGTTTATAATAGTTAGTTAACCTTAGCTACTGTTTGAGGGTAGCCAGACAACAGGTCAGGACCAAGGTGCGCACTGAAGGTGTCCACATATTAAAACCAGGCATGATGCGAGTACAGTGCATCAATTCTGTACTAGCCTAGAAGAGTTACAAACATGTATGTTACAGGTGTGTGGAGTAGGATGAGTGTCCCATTACACTGAAATGTATCCCATATTTGGGTCTAAAAAAGGGTACAAGGCAGGTCAGCGCTATATTTAGGCATTTATTTTTAAAACTAGCTTCGCCTTGAATGCTTAAATCTGGCAAAAGGATTCGGTCATCCCTTACAGTTGGTTGGAACCTTCCATCATCCAATTATTGAATGAGATCGTAGACAAAAGCCAAGAAAAGGTTGGGAAGAGCTGGCCTGGTTCTGCCTGCCTTGCCAGCTAGGTGTGAACTGGCATGCCTTCACCAGGGCCTATTCAACTGTGGGTCCATTCCAGGCTCTTGCGTCCTCGTCAGTGTAGGCTGGTGTGGATGATTCAAGAACATATTGGTTTCTTGATAAAGGGTCAACAGTGGGGTGTGGGAAAGCTATTTATTGTTGAAGAAGCTTTGCGAGGCATTCAGCGAGATCAGGAAATACGTTTCAATGTCTGGAAAGAGTGATTCCAATGGGGTTACTTTCAGTGGCAGCTGATAGGGAACGGGGTAGGGGAAAGTGGAGGGGTAGAACATTTAAAAAAAAAAAAGAAAACTTACCTGCGATTGCGTCACAGCCGCCGCCTCTCCTCCGTTGCAGGAAGCACCCAGGCTCCCCTAAGCCAATCAAAACGCTGCAATGCAGCATTGTGATTGGTTCCCCTAAGCCAATCACAATGGTGCGATGCAGCATTGTGATTGGGCTGAGTGCCACGGTTTGTCTCTCAGGTGGGGACAGGGAGCCTGTGCATGTTCTTCACCAGGTTGTACATTACAGCATGGCGGGGAAGATGCATAGTGCGCATGAACTTTTGGTCGGCCCAAGAGGGCCGGCAAAATATTTTACTCCTCTCCCAGGCCCCTGCTATGGCCAGCCCCGCCTCTACCCGCACCTAGGAACGGAAAAATAAAATGACAACAATGTTCAGTTATTACCATTTTATTTTTCCACTGCACTGCTCTCAAAGCAGTGGGGTGACGCTCCTCCTTCTTAGAGGAGGAGCCGCGACTGGCGACTTTTCCTGAATTAAGGAAAAATAACCCCATTAGAATTACCTTTCTGGGTTTTTTTTAGAATTCAGAAAAAATAACCTCGTTCGGATCACTTTTCTCATCCTTTTTTCTTCATTTTGTGACAATCTTATCTATGCTAAGATAAACTTTGATGAAATAAAAAAATAAGAAACATGATAGAAATACCCTCATTAGCAAGTAAAATATCTGAAGAGCCAGTCCACATAAAGAAAGAGGATATCATACAACACAACAGCAGACTCGTCCCATACCATCTTGATCTTGTATCCTTACAAAGTTTCTCTGAATAATGAAGACACACTGAACATGAGCTCAGGTATCATTACAACATCCATCTCAAACTTTTACGTACTGTACACTCAACCACAAGATTTGACAAAGCATCTCCTCTTAAGGCACTGGACCAATAATCCTTATCGGGAAAGGCCATACAGCCCAGAGGTGAGGAATTCTGACACTGACTCTCCAAATGCACCCTAGAAAAGACATATCTAAACCTAAAGAAATACATACATAAAGTGAGCTGTCTGTACTTGGGTTGCTGTATCACTCTTTTTTTTTTTTTTTAAGACCAATATGTTTAATGCATCTTTTTTTTTTTTTAATTAGAAACCGTTATTACACGATAAAATACAGACAAGGGCCTACAACCACCAAGGCCGGCCGCTATAGAGCCCGAGGGCCCGCAATGCGACGCCACACATTCAAATGAACCAGAGGCAAAGTTCCCGGCAGTTCGTAAGCACATATAACAGGCGGTGGCCATAGGCCAGGAGCAATCGGAAAAAACAGTTTCATTTTCTATTAAATACAAAACACACTCAAGGCAATGAGAGTCCGAAATAGCAGCGTGCTCTTCCCAGGACGGGGAACAACGTGCAGTGTCCAAAGCAGTTCTGGTCTGGAAGCGGTAGTAGGGGGCAACGGGAAGACAAAACATGGAACACACCTCACACAATCCCGCAGAAGGTGTGGCTAGGGGGACAAAGCAATATCGACCTCTAATGGCAGAGGCGGGGTGCAGATACGTCCACGATATAAATTCCATGGACCCCATACCTTAGTCCATTTCCCTGGCTTGCCTCTCGCCACATACACCGTCTTTTCCCTAAACATACACCAGTCCATATTCTCCTTCCATACCTCGATCGTGGGCGGCCTCATGGAGCCCCACAGCTGTGCAATGTTACGCTTAGCCACCATGTACCCCAAAGTCACCCACTGCGTCTGTGCCGCATTATAATCATTCGGTTCCCAGACATTCAACAAACACCTCCTAGCCTCTGGCAACAGAGCAACGTGCGTGACCTCCTCCATTACGGTGTGGATACCGTTCCAAAATCGCACAACCTCCGAACATTCCCATAAGATATGAAGAAAGGTACCCGGCAGGCCACATCCACGCTTACACAGTCCATCCCTCGAGTAACCCATACGCAGCAAACCGGGCCCCGTGACATACACTCTATGAAGGATCTTCAGCTGTACGAATCGTAAGCGGGCCGGGATCGCCACCTCTTTCGGGGAGGCCACCGCCGATACCCAGTCCTCATCGTCCAGTTCCAAGCCATCGCCCGTCCATGCCTCCTGCAGACGGAGAAGCAAGTCCGCGCGATCATTAATGAGTTTCTTATAAATCAGAGAAATAGTGCTGTCGGGCACGTAGCCATCCAACACTCTATCCTCCAGTGGGGAATACTCGGGGATAGCAGCAACGTCCGGAAAAACCGAACACAGTGCGTGGTAGACTTGCGCATACCGGAAGTACTCTCTATCATTTAATTTGTATTCAGTTTTAAGCATTTCAAACGTTTTGAAAGACCCCTTTGCCCAAAGATCACCCACCTTACATATACCAATCATATCCCATTTCTCAAAGCCTTTCGATCTCCACAAACAGCCCAGCCGCCCGGAGGCATACAACGGCGTCGCCCGAGTCAAGCGATCCCTCCACCCCATCGCAGCACTCGCCGCGTGCCACACACGTACCGCAACCCGCGTGGGTCGCGTCAACCGTGTGTCCGGGGTCACCGAGTACAGCGCCCTATTATAATCCCCACCCGGGAGCAGAAATGTATCCATCTCGAAGGCCGGATTCAAGGCAGGACCGTATATCCCATGGTTCACTGCCGCCAACTGAGACGCCCAATAGTATAGTTTAATATCGGGGAGGGCGACCCCCCCATCGTACCAAGGGAGCGTCAACTTGGCGAGAGCGATCCGCGGCAGCCCGTCCCAAAACAGTTGGCGCTGAAGACCCTCCACCTCCCGAAAATAACGGGCTGGCACGACATCTAAAGTATTTTGCAAAGCATACAAGAAGCGAGGTAGCGACATCATTTTAAACAATGCCGCCCGTCCGAGCGGCGAAAGCGGAAGTCGTCGCCACCTCGCGACGTCGGCCTTCAATCGCTGGAGGGGAGGGAGAAGGTTTCGCTCATAGCGGACCGCGGGATCTAGAGAGATAAAGATTCCCAAATATTTGAACCCCAGTGTAGCAATCTGGATGGGGCAATCCCGTGGCAGGAGGGGGGCCTCGCCCGAGAGGACGTAAACACATGACTTGGCCCAGTTAATAACCAGGCCAGAGTTGCAACCAAAGGAATTCAGTACGTCCACCAATAGGATTAGCGACTGTCGGGGGGAGGTGAGATACAGAAGGATGTCGTCCGCGTAAAGGGAGACACGGTCTTCAAACTCCGGCGTCCATCTAATGCCTCGCAGCGACGGCTCCCAACGCAACCAGGCGGCGAGAGGCTCCAAAGAAAGTGCAAAGAGAAGGGGTGACAACGGACATCCCTGCCGCGTACCTCTCCCCAGTGCGAAGGGAGCCGACACCCTACCATTCACCACCACCTGAGCCAGTGGGTCAGCATATAGTAATTTTACCCAACCAATAAACTCAGGGCCGAACCCAAATTTCGCCAACACGGCCCAAATGTACGGCCACTCCAAAGTGTCGAACGCCATAGTAGCATCTAAAGATGCCAATATGGCCGGCTCACGTATAAACCCCGCTCGAGCAAGCACGCCGTGTAACCGCCTCAAATTCAGAGCGGTATTCCGATGGGGTATGAAACCGGACTGATCCTGATGAATCAAGTCGCCCACGACCCGAACCAGTCGATTAGCCAGTACCTTAGCCAGAATTTTGGGTTCTGCGTTCAACAGCGAAATGGGCCTATAGGAGGCGCAGCGATCTCGCGGCTTCCCCTCTTTGTGTATCACAACTATGTTGGCGAGGCGTTGGTCAGGGGGGAGGAAGCCCGCCGCACGTGCCGCGAAAAACATGTCCCGAAGATACGGCGCTATCGGGACGCAACTTATATAGTTCGATGGGAAGACCATTAGGACCCACAGCCTTACCCGATGCGATCGAGCGAATGGCCAGGGCGATCTCATCTGACGACAACTTCGCCTCCATCAACACTGCATCAGCCTCCGATAGGGTTGGCAATGCAATGTCTCTAAGCAACAGATGAGAGTCCTCCTCCGAACGCACAGAAACCGGAGAGTATACCCCGCGGAAATAATCCGCGAAGCAGTCAACGATCTCCACCGGGTCAGTCACACGCACTCCATCCAGTCTCTCCACAACGGGCACCACCCTGCTCGCTCTCTCCTTCTTATCCAACCAAGCAATCAACTTTCCGGCCTTATCCCCCACATCATACAGTCGTCCTTGCTGCTCTCTACTCATCCCTTTAGCGGCTTCCGTGACTAGCGCTCTATAATCTGATTGTTTGAGGCTGAAAACATGCAATTTCTCATCAGTAACTCCCCGCTCCAAGTCCTCCTCCATTTCAGCTATTTCAGTTTCCAGGCGAACCACCTCTGCTCTCTCTCACCTCTTAGCATGGGAGATAAGGGACAAGGCCTGCCCCCTGATCACCACTTTATAAGCCTCCCATAGGGAGACGGCCGACAACACCGAACCCACATTATCATTGAAGTAGTGATCAGTGGACTTGACCAGTTCCGCGCGGATCTTAGGGTTACGTATATACCAGGGGCTAATGGGTGCCACTCTCCCCTCTGCCCCAGGGACAACCTTCAATTGCAACCATATAGGGGAATGGTCAGAAATACCTCGGGCTAAATGACGCACCTCCCCAATCATACCAGCTTGGATCGCCGGCATGAGCATGTAATCAAGTCTCGAGAGACTCCCATGGGCCCCCGAGTGAAAGGTATATTGCGCCTGTCCCGGGTGCATCAATCTCCAGCAATCTACAAGTCCCAAAGTGTCCAAAAGCCACCCAACCAGGCCTGAGCCCTAGGGAGATCCCTGGGGGGGTGACGGTCCTCCAACCCGGAGACAACAGCATTAATGTCACCCCCCAACACCAGAACCCCCCCAGGGAGTCCCAGGACCAAACGCCCCAAATCAGCAAATGTAGCCGTCTGTAACCCCGGAGGCACATACACAGCAACGAGCGAAACAGTCCTACCCTCCCATCTCCCCACCAGTGCCACATAGCGCCCCCTATCATCGTGAAGCACCACGTCCACCTCCAAGGGGAGAGAGGCCCTAACCAAAATGCCCACCCCCCTAGAGCCAGAAGTGCCAGAAGTGAAACCAGAGTGAGCGGCAAGGCGATAGCCCCTCCTATTTAGGGCATGGAAGGAGTTCCCAATCAAATGCGTCTCCTGCAGGAAAACAATGTCGGGCGAGATCCGTTTCAAAAACTGCAACACCACCCCGCGCTTGATCCTGTCCCCCAGTCCATTCACATTCCACAAAAGGATTCTCAATCCCCTACCCCCCATCCCACTCCCGTGCATGATACCCACATCCCAGAAAGCACAAACCGGATAAGTCAGCAGAGAACTTCACATTGCCTTGCGAAACAAACAAACAATCCCCAACAACCCCCCTCCCCCACAATCCCCAAACCACAACTCCCCCCTCCCTGCACCCCTGCATGAGCCCAAACCGCCCCCCCAACTCGCAGTGTGCCTGTCGCCCTAACATATACCACAACAAGAACCCCAGAAGGAGGAAAGGACCCCAATAAGCTCCCCACAACCCCCGGGCATTTAGAGGGCATATTGTGCCAAACTAGGATCCAGTTGAGCCAAGGTACAAAACGTCACCAGTCCAGTCCATCACCAGGAACCAAGTTCTAGTCCTGCTCCACCAAATCCCGTCCGCTCTCCGCCGTCCGACTGTCTCGATCCTGTCCCCGAGGCAGGGCTTCCAACCAGTCTCCAACCGCCTCCGGCCGGTCGAAAAAGTGTGAGCGACCCCGGAACTCAACCCGCAGCCTAGCCGGGAATAACATCGCATAATTCAGCTCCATGTCCCTCAAGCGCCGTTTGACGACCAAAAATCCCAGCCGTTGTTTTTGGACCGCTTGCGTGAAGTCCGGGTAAAAGCTGACATTAGAGTTCTCAAACTTCAGCGGCCCGGACACCCTCGACACCTGAAGCATAGCATCCCAATCCCGAATGTTAAAGAGCCGGGCGATTATAGGCCGCGGGGGAGCACCCACTTTGGGCGCACCACCCGGAATCCTGTGGGCCCGCTCCACCGCAAAGTACTTGCTCAGTCCCTTGGGCGCGAGACGATTGGTCACCAGGTCCTCCACAAAAAGATCCGCAGCAGATTCCTCCGATCTTTCCGGCACTCCAATGATACGAACGTTGTTCCGTCTAGCCCTGCTTTCGGAGTCCTCAAGTCGACGGTCCGTCAGGTCACTGGCTAGCCGCAACCTACGGACCTCCGTCTGCAGGGCGGCCACGTCCACAGTTAAGCTCGACGCCGCTTGACTCAAGGAGTCGACCCGCTCGTTAGTCTTGGACAGGTCTGCCCTGACCAAATTCACATCGATCAGGACCGCATCCAATTTATGAGCCAGGGTATCAAACTGCTGACCCACAGCGGTCTTCATCTCCTCAATGGCGCCCATGACGTCCAGCAAAGTCAATTCTGACGATGGGTCTGAGACCTCTTTAGACCTCTCAGGCGATTTATGCGAGCCACTAGGTGATCTCTTTGCCTGAGCATATCGATCCATATTATTGACCTGGGTATAGGCACCCCTACGGGTTGACTTGGGTTTCGACTTGTCTCCGACTAGTCTCGCCGCCATCGTCCGGAGGCCACCAAGGTTGGAACCCGCCCGCACCAGGAAAAAGGGAAACAGGTGGCTAATTCAATTGAACACAGCCGTCGCCGACAGTAAGCCCATGTAGAGTCCGAGAGGCAGGCCAGACACTCCGCCGTCCGCACCCCTCTGAAACACCAAAGTCTCTCAGCCGATATCAGAAAACAAGCTTGAAAACGAAAGTGAAAGTGCGGGGTCCGTGACAGGTCAAGCCCAGCCAGCCGCTGTTGTTCACTTCGTACCCGGGCACTTCACCAGCTCGAGATCGGGACCAAGGCAAGAGCAGGCCGCAAACTTCGGAGTGCAACCATTCCGGCTCCCGGCGTCCGATCTGAATTTGGAAAACGGGTGGCACCTCAGCGCAAGTTCATCTGCAAAAGCCCGTAAAATAAACCAGGATTAAGTCAGGATAGACGTGGGAGGTTGCGGAGGCCCTCGAGAGCCGTAAGCCTACGGGGCCATCTTGGTTGCGCGCTAGGCTCCTCCTGTATCACTCTTGTATATGTGCTTGCTTAGAAACAAAACTCAACTGAATGCTAAGGCAACTTATGTGGATCTTCACTAAAATGTAGTCTGATAACAGAACCACATTACTCCCTTTATCACTTCACTCCAAGAGTACAGAGCAGTCAAGGCTTATTCCATAAGGAACTCATTTGCAGTGTAAAATAATAATCTAAACCAAATATCGCTAAGAGCTTCAGAGCTATTCATAGTAGAAATATCTTTATTTTGAGGTGAGTAAAGTAGATCAGTCAGAATTAAGCTAAATACAAAAACCCAGAAGGTCGTAGCACCTTCTGTGACAAAGGTACAACACTCCACATTAATGCACCACTCACAAAATAACATTGGACTCTACAGATAATGTCATCCTGTGGGCTGGAGATTGCAAATCCTTTGCAAACTCCATAAATGTTCCAGCCTATTGGCAATGAACCCAGCAGCCAGATGAAATGTTAAGGTGTGTATAAAGGGTCCTAGGATATGTCTGCTATTTGTACTCACTTCTCAGTGGCCTTGGGTTCAAGAGAATACCCACTAGGGGGGTGTGGCCAAGATGGCGAGCAGGTAAGACGTGACTCATTTGTCTGCCCGCCCGCCCGAACGCCGTGTGGTTTCCCGGCACTAAAATAGGCGACAGACCCCTGAAAGTGAAGGGTACAGGTGCTGGAATCCAGGAGTGTGTCCGGCGTCCGAAATCAGAGACAGACACTGCCTGAATCAACCTAAATCCGTGAAGGGACTCCGCAGCACAAAATGGCGGCCCAGGACACGCTGGAGAACTGAGGGCGGAAGGGGAATCGGATCCTCAGCGAGGGATTGCGGGAGTGGGCGCCGACCCCCGAAGCGGCTGGCACCACACGGACAGCCATGAGGAGCGCTCCCAAGGGCGGAGGTAGAGGTCCGGATGCGGAACGAAACAGAGGGAGGTGCGGAGCATAGGCCGCATCCTGCAGTGAGCTGTGAGGGAGGCCCAGAGCGCACACCAGTGGCACCGAGTCCGTAAAGCCCCAGGCATGACACACACAGAGGTATGGGGTCCGGCCATCCGGGGAGCGCCTGAAGATTCGGGGGAGGCTCAATTCCAGAGTTCCGTCCTGCTACAGACAGTGTCCAGAGAAACAGGCCCCAACGTCACCGGCGCAAAGGAGGGCCCAGTCGGACGTTTCCCCGGCGGCTAAACACGCAGGCGACACATCCGCACAGGGGCGAAGGCAGACACAGCTGAGGGCCCGTCCCCCCCAGAGCGCCCAAGAAGGCTGATGGGCCATCACCAGGTCCACCGCCTTGGGACATAGGGCATCTAGCCCTTGGGCTTTGGAATCACCGGGGTGCAGGAGGGGAACAGAGCGCAGCCCAGCTCATCAACCAGTGCCACGCAGAGTTGGATCTGCATGCCGATTGCGGCCGGGAGTGAGGGGGACTAGAGTCGTAATTTGCAGCGGGGGCCTTTTGGACACTTGGAACTGATTCCGAGGAGGCAAGGGCTTTAGCAAAAGTGGCCTGAGCATTGCAGGTGGTGGCACACAGGAAGGAAAGCACCTGGGGGCGGTGGCGCTCCCTCTGAGGCCTATCTCAACAGTGGAGGGCCTACATGGCTCGCGGCGTGCCGAGAGAGCACTACTGGAACGCCAACAGACATTGTACGACATAGAGTCAGGCTATTGCACAGGGGGGAACGCAAGCGGTCATACAGCGTGGACGGCGCGGCCTGATCTGAGAGGCCGAAAGGGAAGAGTTCGATTAGTCCCATCCTAAGACATGGTGTGGAAGGGTCAGGGAGCACTGCGCACGCCTGGTGGGACGACCCTGGGACTTTTAGCTGCGCCATAAAGCTCCCCGATATACTCTAGTGATGTCGACAGCGAGGGGGAAGAAAGATAGAAACGTCACAGATATGTTCACCAAGATGGCTGGGGCGGGCGGAGGAGACGGCCGTGCCCCACCAGCTACATTAGGAGGGCAGGAATGGGAGAGCTCAGAGGAACCGGTGACGTGCGCATTCCTAACACAACTATTCTCAACGCTGCGGGATGATATACCTACTCTCTGCAAAGACCTTTCTACCGAGATCAAAGAAGTGAGGAGGGATCTGGACACGTTGGGGGACAGAGTGGCCACACTGGAGGATCACGAACAGACCCTAGACGACAAAGTGGAGCAGCTACAACAGGAAGTGATCCGCTTTCAGGAACAGCAATTAGAGCTCCGGGCCCACGCAGAAGATTTGGAAAATCGCTCCCGCAGAATTAATATTCTTCTCCCAAAGAAGAAAGCACTCTTTTGTCACGTATTGCAGGAGTCACAGGACTTTGCCATCAAAATTGATAGGGCCCATAGAGTTGGTCTGCAGAGGAGGGCGCTTGCGCCTCCCCCAGATATCCTGGCATAATTACCGGACTTCCAACTAAAATAACTTATTCTGCGACGAGCCCGGGATGCGCAACCCCTAACATAACAGGGTCACGCAATAGCCCTGTACCATGATCTGGCAGCGATAACTCTGCAGAAGCACTGGGACTTCCGCCCGGCAATGGCACATCTTCGCAACCAAGGTGTCTCCTACTCCTGGGAGCACCCTTTCCGCATCTTCTTCAGATGGGGCGGTAAATTGCAGCAAATCAAATCATTGTGGGAGGCATGCCGGGTCTTGGGCATCGATCATTCTCAGCAAGCAGAGACTGGCAAGAGCAAGCACAGGGGCCAATGGGAGAGATGGAGTAGAGTCGGAGGACCGAAGGGGCCGGAGGCATAGTCAAAGCCGGACTCTGAGACCATACCACAGGAAGAGAAGCGGTGCTAGCTTCCTTATCTGCCGAAGCCAGATCCAGAGATTGCGAATTAACGGACACAGGGGTCTGACAAGTGGTAACCAGCTCTGCCGGGGTTAGGGTTGGGGTTAGGGCGGGGGGAGGGAGGATCCGGTGCTCACAGCAGGTCTGGGGGTCCACCACAAACTCTTATGAGAGGTGTGCCACTGATGCACATAGCTCTGACCTGGGTGGTGAGAAGTCGTTTAAGGGGGCAATAATGGGGCTGGCCTGGTGCTCACCACATCTCAGTCCACAACTACATTAGATGGACAAGGATGTTGTGAAAGTACTAACGCTTAATGTAAAAGGGCTCAACAACCCCATTAAAAGGTTAGCAATCATATCATACCTGGAAAAGGCGGAGGCAGATATTTGTCTCCTACAGGAGACACATCTTCTCCCCAAAGATTGTCATCGCTTACACTCGAGGATGTTTCCCTAGCAGTATTTCTCTTCTATGGGAGAAAAGAGGGCAGGGGTGGCTATCTTCACTGCAAAACACTGTAGAGGGGGAAGTGAAAGAGAAGGTGGCCGAAATAAAAGGGAGGCTACTGGCATACACTATACAATTCGGTACCCAATCCATGGTGGTAGGTTCTGTGTAAGCCCCTAAGTCAGGGCAAGAGGGGTTCCGAAAAATAGCCTTGGCCGAAACGATGGCCTCACAGGACCGCATGACATTAGTAGGAGGAGACCTGAATATGGTTATGGATTCGGTCAGGGACAGATCAAAGTTCATTTACCTCCAGCGGGGGGAGTTGTAAGGGGAGGGGAAAAAATGGCTGAAAGAAATTAGCACCCTTGTCCTTGCAGCCTTCTTCAGACCTGTCACACCTCTCCAATGTCACTAGGTGAAATGAGACTAGTTGACATTTGGAGGGAAGCTCACCCCACTGCAACACAGTACACATTTTCTTCCCACGTGCATAAGTCTTATGCCCGTCTGAATTATTTCCTGGGTACGCTGGAGCTTAATGCAACAATCGCAGATGTAGGCATTGAGCCTGTGGCCCTGTCGGACCATGATGCGGTGACAATACAGGTAGGGCTGCCACAAGGGCCCGACCATCTGGGAGTTGGAGCTTTAAAGAAACCATGCTCCACAGGAAAACAGTAGAGCAGCATGTCACTAAGTGTATTCGGAAGTACTTTGCCCTAAATGATACCCCAGACGTCTCTGTCACAACCCTATGGGAAGCAATGAAAGCAGTAGTGAGGGGGGAGTTCATAGCCTTATCGGCAGAGGATAACAGAGAGCAGAAGGAACTGCGGGCGGCTTTAACTGCGCAGGGGCGAATGCTTGAGAGGATACATAGTCGGACGGGGGCGCCCAGGGTATGGAGGCAGCTGAAAGTGGTCAGAGCCCAGCTGGCAGGTATTGATCTAGATAGAGCGGAGTATGCCGCGGTACCACTTAGACACTCTTATTACATTGGGGGAGATCGCACAGGCCGATTATTAGCGAGTAGGCTAAGGGCCCAGCGACAATGGACAAAGGTGCTCTCGCTGCGGAGGAGCGGACAGAGGGAAGCAACTGGGGTTCAAGCGATAGCCCAAACCTTTAGGGAGTTCCATGAGAAGCTTTACACAGCAGACATACCGACTGACCGCGATGTGCTTGCTTACTTGCAAAATGTCAACTCGATAGCAAGGTCACCAGAGCAGGCACACTCTCTGGACGCCGCCGTCCGCATAGAGGAAGTAATCACGGCCATCTCGCAGCTTAAGGCGCTTAAGTTCCCAGGCCCGGACGGGTTTCCCGCTCTCTTTTTTATAAAAGGTTCTGTCATGCTCTAGCGCCGATTTTAACACGGCTGTGTAACTCCTTTGGAGACGCTAACCTGATCCCGGTAACGATGCTGGAGGCGGCGATTGTGGTTCTGCCCAAACCTGGAAAAGATAGGCAGAACTGTGGCTCGTACCATCCGGTGTCCCTCCTTAACGTATATTTTAAAATATTCATGGGAATACTAGCCACAAGGCTGGGCCCTCACATGCCTAATCTAATAGAACCAGACCAGGCGGGGTTTATCCAAACCCGGCAGAGTGGAGATAATACAAAGAGGATACTACACCTCATTAACAAGGCTCACCAAACACGAATGGATGCGCTTTTGTTGACGGTCGATGCCGAAAAAGCGTTCGACTGAGTAGATTGGAGGTTTTTGGGACGCATGTTATCACGATTTGGGCTAGAGGCGCGATTTCGGGAGTGGGTGAGCTGCTGCTATGGGAGGCCTATGGCCTCCGTTAGAGTCAACGGCGTGTCATCACGGGCCTTTGACATTTAGAGGGGAACCAGGCAAGGCTACTCTCTTTCGCCATTATTGTTCGCTCTATACATAGAACCCCTGGCGCAAAGAATACGAAACAACCCCAACGTTAAAGTTAATTCCATTCGGAGGTGAAACACATCCAGTCAGTTTATATGCTGATGATGTGATAGCAGCATTGACGGAACCAAGGGACTCCCTTCCTGCTTTTTTAGAGGAGCTTGAAATCTTTGGCCAGGTCTCGGGCTTTTGGGTAAACGTGGATAAATCTCTGATCCTAGAGTTAAATCCCACAGTCCCCACACTTGGACCCAGGGAAGATCGGGCGACGGGGATACAGAGGGATGACACTATTCCTTATCTGGGGCTGGAGCTAGCGGCAACAGTCCAACAATTGGTTAAACTGAATTATGCTAAACTTGAGCGCCAAGTGAAAAAAGATCTGGGCAATTGGAGTAAACACCACCTCTCGTTATTGGGGAGAATAGCAGCGGTCAAAATGTCCCTTTTACCGAAAGCACTGTATTTGTTTCAAACTCTATTGGCGCTACCACCGGACGGAGTGATTGTTTCTCTGCAGTGCGCCATTAATCATTTTGTGTGGACTGGGGCGAGACCATGGAGCAGCAAGAGACTGGGGTACATGCGCCGGAAGAAGGAGGCTTCGGGATCCCATACCTTTTAAGCTACTATAAAGCGGCCCAATTGCGAAACCTAGTGTAATGGGCTAGGCCTGAATCTGAAAAAAGGTGGCTGTTCCAAGATAGGGCACTAGCGGGTGTTCCTCTATGGAAGGTTTCCTTCCTGAAAAAATTGCAGCATCCACGCAGTCTACTATGTTTGCCGGTCACCAAGTCGGTAATGAAAGCCTGGGACGGAGTGGCGACGACCAGGAATCTCACAACCTTTCCGTCTCCTTTAACTCCCCTATTTGGAAACAGTGAGTTTACACCTGGTATGGAGGACAAGACATTCACGGTGTGGCGGGACTGCCCCTGTCGCTCTGTGGGAGATCTCTTTGACCTATCAGGTATCATCCCATTCTCTCACCTAAAACTAGACTGTGGGATCCCAGAAACGGATAGGTTCCGTTACATGCAGCTCAGGCACTGGGTACTTCAGCCGGGGGTGAAAAAACAGGTGAGTCGTCGACTGACTCGATACGAAAAGTGGCGCGTCATCACTAAACACAACGACAAAGGGCTGATCTCAGAACTATACAATATGATCAGGGACCGCTCACACCCAAATGCCACACCAAGTCAAAAACGGTGGGTGAGAGAATTGGGAGGAGAATTTACTCGGAAAGACTGGGAAGGGATCTATTACAGAGCGAACCACACTGCACGAAACATGGCCAGTATTGAAACAGCTATGAAAATAGCTACTTACTGGTACCTCACACCAGCGCGTCGACATAGGGGCAATCCAGATAGAAGCCCTACTTGCTGGAGAGGCTGTGATAGTGAGGGGACACTGCTGCACTTATTATGGGCCTGCCCGTTACTTACAAATTACTAGACTGCAATATTGGATAGTGTGGATGAATTATTTGAAACGGAGATTACACGGCTACCTGTTTATGTAGTCCTGGGCCTGCCTAACCCAATCACATTTCCCCTCAAAAGCATAAGAGGTTGACCGATGGGGCTGGCACTCGGGGCAGCTCTGCAGAATATACTGACACACTGGGGGTCCTCCACTTCTCCCACGCACCTAGGGTGGTTACATAGGATTTGACACATCCTAGGGATGGAACGAATTTCAGCCACTTTGACCACTTTAGACGCTTCCTTCCAGAAAGTATGGAGTCCATTTTTAAAACTGCTCTCCACAGAGTTCAATGAAATCACCCAAACCCAAATATTTAAGAGTACTGCGATTGTTAGACCTGGGGAATGCATGGCAACCGCAATCGGCTGCTTAGCGCGAGCCACCAACTTTCTATAAACCGAAACATGAGCATAGACGGGGAGCACCGAGCGGGGTGGGGGGGGGTTAAAATTGTTGTTTTACTGCAAAAGGTAGAACTAAGACATAACGCAATTCAATTAATGCTTCAGAATTGCTTCGACTGTGTACTAGAGTCAAATGGCAAGATGTTTTGTATAGATACAGGAGTGCAAATGGACTGTACTAATCTTGCACTAGATGGATTCTGCTCTTGAATTGTTTCCAATTGAAAATCAATAAATACATTTAAACATAAAGAGAGTACCCACTCAAAGATTTTAACCCAGGTAACTGAAAACCCACCACAAAATAGCCATTATGCATAAAAGGAACAAATTCCAATGCTAATGCTTCAGTGCCTGATTATCAGCTTACCTGTGATGGAGAGGTCAATGACTAGGGCAACAGGAAATTCATGGGGACCAGAAGCAATTCAGAGTCATTCCAAATGTTAATATTGTAACATGGAAGCTACTGGAGCCAGGATTAGAAGTCACTTCCAAATTATGGTCTCTGGGCTACCAGGCTTTAGAGGCCTATATCTTGTAAAGAGTTTTTCTCTGTGTTTCTTCTTTTTACCTGCTAGGCACTCAAACAATGGCTGAAAATTATCCATAAACCGCATCACCATGTAGGAGAAAAGGCACAACCTCCTGGTCTGCTTTTGTGAATGCATGGGATGTGTGAGAGTCCAGCTGAGCAGTGGCGTCTGGATGCTTGGTGGAAATGCATGCAGCTGGGCCTATGTTGTGTAGTGCTTTGTATATGTGGGTGAAAAGCTAGAATTGTGCACACTTTTGTATCAGTAGCCAGTGCAATTCCCTCAGGTGGATGAGGTTGAGTTTCTGAGCTTCTGAGGAATATGGTGTCATGTGGACTGTTTGTGTTCCTGCAGCAAGGAAAGCCCAGATTAATTTCACGAAGTGATGTTAGACCAGCGTGGGAGGTTGAGGACCAGTCAGACTGCTGCGTTCTGGATGATCTGAATTCTTTTCATGAGTTGATTGGTGATTTCCACGTATAGGGTGTTTAAGTAGTTAAGTCTGCTGGTATTGAGGGCTTCGGTGACGGTTTTCCTTATGTTATTAGGTAGCCACTTAAATATTTTTTTAGCATCCTCAGGCTGTGGAAGGAGGCGGTGGCGACGGTGTCAACCTCGGCGGACATGTCCAGCTTGCTATCAATAATAATTCCAAGGTTTATTGCTTGTGTGCTGGGGGTGGGAGTATTTCCGAGGTCTGTAGGTCACCAGGCGGAGTCCCACAGCGAGGTATCTTTTCCGAAGATCACCAATTCAGTCTTGTCCGTCTTTAGTTTAAGGCAGGTGGACTTCTTCCAAGAGGTCACTTCAGACATGCATGATTTTAAAGTGTTTCTGGTGCTGGGTGTTTTGTCTGTGAGGAACAATATCAGGTATGTGCCATCGGAATCATGTAGATGTTGAGGAGGGTCGGGCTCAGTGCGGAACCTTTTGGTACTCCACAAATGAGTTTCCTAACTTCTGAGAAATATGGTGTCATGTAGATTGTTTGTCCACATGTACCAGTGAGGAAGAAGCAGATCCATTTAAGGGCAAGTTCTTGGATACCAGCTTAGAGAAAGTGTCTAATCAACATTGGTGTGGGAGACTGTGTCGAAGGCTGCAGAGAGGTCGAGTAGGCTGAGGCCTGCGGTTGCGGATCATTTGGATGTCGTCTGTTGCTGAGATGAGGGCTGTTTCTGTACTGAGGTCAGGTCAGAAGCTTGATTGCATTTTGAACAAGGCTTGAACACACATTGTGTAAATGTTGTTGTTTGTTATTCGTCCATGAGGCGACATGGCTATCACAAAAGAATAAACAATTTCAGCCTGGCTGAAGCCTGGACACAGAAGAATGAATACTACTATTATAAATACATACCCATTCCATGTTCAAATTAGAGGAGCACTCTACTGTCCTTGCGGGGTCACTGTTGACGGAGTCTCAGCCCAGCTGATTCCTGTTTACACTCTGCGAGGAGGGGTGTCCAACTTTTGACCAAGACAGAGACCTGCATACACTTACCTTCAGGTAATGGGGAGTTAGATCATCCAGTAGGGGATTCGTGGCAGAACAACCCCCTATGCAGCTAGGTTAGGGTGCGCATAGTAGGACTACACTATACACTGATCTTGTATGCCAGCATATATACACTGATTTAGCACAATGGTGGAATCGTTTATCCGTTTCACTGTTCTCATACTGCTAATCACTTTTATCTGCTTCTGCCTATAAATCATTGCAGCGCAAATATTTGATAAAAGATTCACAATGGTTTAATAAATATTGAAACACCCCTTTGTGTATTTCTTGTGTATCTTACTGAGTATGCACGAGTGACTGATTAAAAAAGGTTCTAAATCTGTTACCATGATTCCTTGGGGAGTCAGGGTTGTCATGTTCTGAGGTTGCCTAAACCATTTGTTTTCTTACTAGGTTTAGGGGGGTACATGTGTTGGCACTGTGAGCTAGCAGGACTATAGGCTAACATATCCTGAGGGAGTGCATATAATCAGTCTGGCTCCATACCAATGTTTATGTTGTCCAACAAATTAACAGTTCTTACTGAGAAAGTGGAAAAGGTACAACACTAACTGGTGGGTACAGGTGCCACAAGGGAACCCAAGAGAAAGTTCCTTGTGAACAGGCTGAAGCATTACGTCCAGAGAGACTACACAGTAAGTGTCATGGATATGGCAGAGGAAATTGAGGAAGACAGTGAGACTTTACCTGACTTGCTGCATAGTGACATGAAGGATGGTACTGTGGAAAGGGTTCAGTTAGCCCCTGAGGTAACACCTGAACAGCAGAGAGAGAATAGAGATGTGTTGGAACGGTTTCCCAACCTCTTCTCACTGACTCCAAGGTTGACAACTGTTTGTGTGAATGCCACAGACAAAGGTGGTAGTCTGCCAGTGAAGGGCCGAGTGTATAGAATGTATGACCTTGTTCAGGGATGCATTAAGGTATAAGCTGCCAAAATGCTGGATCTGGGAGTCATTGAGAGATTTCTTAGTCCTTGGTCTAGACCTGTGGTTCTAGTTTGAAAGCAAGGGTCAACAGATTTGCTGTTCTGCGTAAACTACAGAGCCCTCAATGATGTAACTAAAACCGATGCCTAGCTATTTTCCAGAGCAGATGAGCTTGTGGATTGGTTGGGCACTGCAAAGTATATAAGCATCATGGATCTGACCAGTGGATAATGGCAGATCACTTTGGCAACAAATGCTAAGGAGAGGTCTGTATTATCTATGCCAGTGGGGCTATATCACTTCAAGGTGATGCCCTTTAGGGTGAAGAATGCTCCTGACACATTTCAGCGCCTGATGAACCATATTCTCGCTGGGTTGGAAGAGTGGTGTGTGGCCTAATTGGATGATATTGCGGTGTTCGCCAATTCATGAAGGGACCACTTGAGGCACCTTGAACAATTATTGTCAAGAATACAAGAGAAGAAACGGACCATCAAGGCAACTCAGTGTCAGGTGAGGCAGTACTTTGTAGTCTACCTTGTGCATGAAGTGGGAAACGGGAAGATTCGCCCATCGGATGCCAAGATTCAGTCTGTGATGGAGTGGGAGGTACCTATTACCCAGACTGAAGTGAGGGCCTATTAAGGACTCGCCGGCTATTAGAGGACCATTTTTTAGAAACTATGGAAGTAAAGTTGCCCTACTGACTGCTTTGACCTTTAGGAAGCAGCCCACAAAAGTAATATGGACTGCGGAATGTCAAAAGGCATTTGAGGAAATGAAGAAGGCACTATGCACTGCACCGGTGGTCAAAGCGCCAGACTACAGTCAGCGTTTCATTGAAGAGACAGATACCTCTGACAAAGGAGTTGGAGTGGTGTTAGCTCAACTGCTTGACAAAGGTATAGAGTGTACGGTAGCCTTTATTAGTAGGAGGTTACTACCAAGAGAGCAGTTTTAAAAACTGCATCGTTTGCACATCTTTTAGAGTGGTTTTGAAGTATTATCTGAAATTGTACTATCTGTTATATAAAATTGTACTACTGTACTGCTGAATTTGAATTTGATAAAGTGCACCTACCAGCATTGGGAGGGCTCAAAACCGCCACATAGCTCTGGTGCTAAACCGGAAGTCACTGGCAGCAGCACTGGGGGAGGAGTAACAACTATGCTCCACCACGCCACAGTGCAAAAACGGGGCAGAGCAGCAGGTGCGCCGCTGGTGTGCCAAAGGCAAGCCCGTCTGTGCCTGTCCGCGCTCGAACTGGCCCAGGGGCCAGATACCCTGGTCCTATTATGCCAAGTCAAGTTCTTCTCCGCACATACTCAAAGGATATGCTCTTGGACCTGGCCGACACACTGAAACCCAGCATGTGCTGCGTGAAACTATCTCCTAGTGATTTGGATGGCCCGTTCTCCTGTTGCCACTGCAAATGGGGCTGCCAAGTAACATATGCCCATTCCTCAGAGAAAGATACCAATCTTAATAGCCTACCCCTGACCTGCATTTATTTTAATGCTAGATCATTACCCAAACATTGTATTGAGATCTGGGAGACCTTAGATAACCTAAACGCAGATCTGGCATTCATCACTGAAACATGGCTAGATGACAACAACTCCCCGATATCGCCCTACCTCTACCAATAGGGTACAAATTACTAAAACGAGTCAGTAAGGGGAAGAAGGGAGGTGGCACAGCCATTTTATTTAAAGAGCACCTTACCTGTATCCCTGAAGTAGTTACCCAGAAAGGCACACATGAAACCCTAGCTTTCTCGGTGTCCAAAGGAGAACACAAACATTTCAGAGGGGCTGTTATTTACAACCCTACTGGTCATCATCCAGACTTTAACGAAAACCTACAATCACAACTTTTCCCCCTTTGATTAAAACAAAAACACCCTGTAATTATTGGTGACTTTAACATCCACTATGAAAACTCCTCCAACGCAGGGGCCAAACAGCTAGAACACGATATGGCAACAATGCAGCTAGTTCAGTGGATCAAAGGGCCAACCCACACGGCTGGACATACAATGGAGCTACTGTTCTCCAATATGGAGAAGACCAACGTCTATGATACTGAACCGCTGTCTTGGACTGACTACTCCCTAATCTCCTTTTCTCTTAGTCTACCACTTAAATTAACCCAGACAAAAACAGGGTTCCTATCAGGGACTTGTTTGCCTCACACTTCTCACATGATAATCCCGACTCACCTCACACTAACTTCGTTTAAGCGGCAGCTGAAAATTTGCCCAAAAAACCTGAGAAAGCACTTGATCAGTGCACCCCTAAACTAGCTGGTAACCCTAACAACAAAACATGATTTGAGAAATGGTATTCATCAGAATTAAAACTAATGAAAAGAAAGTGTACAACTAGGGAACATAAATGGAGACTGTCAAAAGACAGATTGGACAGACAGAGTTACCTAGTCGAGCTGAAAAACTATCATAGTGCCTTAAAAAACGCAAAGAAAAACTACTACACAAAAAGAATTGAAAACAATGGTAACTCACCCACAGAGCTATATAAAGTAATCCAAGAACTCTGCAAACCCATTAGCTTGTCCCAAACTATGGCACCTACAATAGAAAATTGCGAACTACTTAACAACTCCTTCACTGACAAAGTGACCACAATCTACACATCCTTTAACATTCAGCCCGAGGAAGATAATATGGATTGGCAAACCATGACACCACACCCTCAGGCTCAGGCTCATGTAGCCACTTTTGCCCCTTCTCTGAAGACTAGATAGCAAAAGCCATGATTGAGTTTAAGGCAGGATCGCCACTCGATCCTTGCCCACACTTCATCTTCTCCCGCTTAGTATCAGTTTTATGCCCCCGTATCACCACTATTTTTAACCAATCATTGGAGCCAGCTTCCTTTCCAACCACATGGAAGAAAACCGTGGTCTTTTCCCTACTAAAAAACCCAGGCCTAGATATCTACAACCCAGCTAACTACCGACCTATCTCGCAGCTACCTTATCTGTCAAAGGTCTTGGAAAAACTGGTTAATAAACAACTCACCACCTTTCTTGAAATCAGTAATCTTCTGGATCCCTCCCAGACTGGCTTTAGAGCCAACAATAGCACTGAGGACACATTACTTGCCGTATCCGACAGCATTAGATCCTTGGTGGACCAAGGTAGAGCCATAGCACTGATCCTTTTGGATCTTACTGCGGCCTTTGACACCGTATCCCACAATAACCTATTACGAATCCTCCACAAAAAAGGATTGCACTCAAAAGCCCTCACATGGTTCGCATCTTTCCTGAAAAACAGAACCCAAAAAATTCAAATGGGCCCTTGCTCCTCTAAACCAAAAAGTATCAAACATGTAGTCCCACAGGGAGCTTCGCTAAGCTCCACTCTTTTTAACGCATATGTTTAATCTTTAGCAACAGTCAGTAGGAAATAGGGATTTGACATCTGCTCATATACTGATGACACGCAATTATTGATCCCTCTCGATGACAAGCATGCTGATACTGACAAAAAGCGCAACCTAATCAACTGTCTCACCGACATTGCATCTTGGATGACAGATCACTGTCTAAAGCTAAATGCTGGAAAATCTGAGATTTTGCTCTTTGGTAATGCACACTCATTCTGGGACAGCAGTTGGTGGCCCCAAGAGCTGGGAACCGCCCCTGAACCCGAGCGAGTTGCAAAAAATCTGGGCATCCTATTTGACAATGCCGTCCATGCAGGACCAAGTGCGAACGCTATGCGGAAAAAGCTTTGCCACACTAAAACTATTCCGCAGACTCTTCCATTGGATCCCACTGAACTGCAGAAAAACGGTCACCCAGGCCCTTTTTTTTAGCAGACTGGACTACGGGAATGAACTTTATATGAGCATGCCCGAGTACCTCTTTTCTCACCTGCAGGTAGTCTAGAATGCAGCTACTAGACTGATCTGTAACAAGAGCAGATACAGCTCTGCATTTGACAGCATGAAAGAACTACACAGGCTGCCAGTGCGCTAAAGAGCCAAATTCAAGCTCCTATGCCATGCTTACAGATCTCTGTATAAAAAAGGCCCACACATTTTGCAAGACAAAATGGCATTCCATGTCCCACCACAGAACCGGAGGTCCCGCCATCAGGCCCTGGCAAGGGTCAAACGTACCTCCAGAGTTAGGATGGGAGACTGCTCTTTCTCTAAATTGGCTGCTGTTCAGTGGAATGACCTCCCACTTGACCTTTGATTGACAGCTGAATATCTGCTGTTTAGAAAGAAGCAAAAAACGTTCCTGTTTCCTAGGTCCTAGAGAATTAGCAATCACTCAAGAACAACCACCGCCGCAAACAAATACCCTTTCCTTACACTGCACTGTAAGTTCTCCTAGCGCTGTGATATCCTTCTGGATGAATGTTGCTCTTTACAAATACAAAATACAAATATAAATACAGAACTGGGCGGCTATTGAGAAGGAGTGCTTTGCCATAGTGTGGGCCTTGGGTAAGTTCTGCCCATATTTGTTTGTTACTAAGTTTGTAATGCAAATAGATCATAAGCCACTTAAATTGTTGATGGCTATGAAGGGAGAGAATCCCAAGTTGATGAGATGGTATTTTTCTTTGCAAGGGTTAGCCTTTGTAGTGGAGCACAGAGCCGTATTGAGCCACAGGAATGCTGACAGACTTTTCCGACAGTTTTACCTGTTTGACCACCCAACTTATCTAGGTTACAGATGTATAACCTTAACCTGAGTGTCCGATTGTTCTGTTGTCTAGATCCATAATGCTGATTTTGTTGTCATAGGCGAACACAGATCATGTGTGTGCGCCATAACATATGCCTGTCTCACAGACTACAGTGTTGTTGGACCGAGAGGGGCACCTAAAGTGCTTCCCTCACAGTGGTGAAAGGCTACTGCCTTCATCAAGAGTTAAGCAGCACAAACGCTGTGGTGGCAGCATATCAGGCATCGATCAGTAGTAGTGAGCAGGTCCTTTTCATCCTTTGCCACTAGAAGGAGGTCTACAGGTTCACTCACCTTGTTAGATGTTCCTGTACTGTGCGCTTAGCTGACCCTTGGCCGGCATCAGGTAGATGTGGAGTGCTGTGCAGCACAGGAGTAGTGACTGCGCTGGATGTATGTGCCCCTAGGAAGGGTACATCACCAGGATAGGGCACTAATGTGCAGTATATGTGTCTTTTGTACATGTACTGGGTGGGTGTATGCCTGCGAGGAATACAATACATGAGAAATTAGTGCTGTGCTGTGTGTGCATAATAAAAGCATGTGCTGGGTGTATGTGTGATTGCAGACAGTACAATACTTGAAGGATAAAGTGTTGTGCTACATGCACATGGTGAGAGTGTGAGTGATTGCAAATAGCACACCCTGGTGCAATACAGAAAAGCAACAGTACTGAACAGTGCACACAGACTGAATGTGTGCTGAATTTATGTGTGCCTCTAATGGTACAATGAATGCAAGTAACAGTACTAGAAATATGTGTGCTTTGAAAGTACACAGAGTGCAAGAGTGCCTGCAATAGTACATTACAAGGAGGGCCCTTGGTCCCATTTTGGGAAGAGATGTATAGGACTCCCCCCCAGGCAGATTTGTGTGTTGCTGCATTCTTGTGAGCATGGTGGGACATAGACTGGAAAAGGGGGAGAAGGGACTTTAAAAGGTTGCTCTTTGATTAGTTGATATATCACAAGGAAGGAGCCTGGACACATCTCATGAAGGAGATGGTGCTGATGAGGGAATCAGAAAGAGGAGGGCTAACAGCCCACAGTTAAAGTGTTGATGCACTTATCACTGTGGCTGACATCCATGTGTATTTTCCATGAATTGTGTTGTGGGTCAATCAGCTTCGGAGTCTTGCCTGCTGTGGCAGACATCCTTTCATGGGAAAAGAGGAAAAAGAGAAGCGGGCACATCAAAAGAAGCAGAACCCCAACATAACATTTCTAGACTCAGACCCTAAAACACATTTTGGTGTCTGGAAATGTACTATAAGAAGAAGAAGTTGAGACCTCACAATTCGTCATCAGCCAAGCAGCCAGACAGGCTCTGTGAGAAAGGGAAGCTCTGCAAGACTTCTACCTGTAACCAGAACTGTGGACAAAGGCCTGCTAGTCTCCCTGCTGGGTGAGGGGACAACATCCAGGGAAACCAAGATCACCTGCCCTGGAGCTCCAGGATGTGCCTACTTGCCAAGAACAGTGTTGTCTGTGGGGAAGAGGGAGCAACGTACAGTGTAGAGCCCGACCAAGAGGATTCACTAAGCAAGGTGTGAGGAAAATGGCTGAGTACCAATCGGGTCATTGCCTGTGAGCAGAAACAGTCTGGTGACCCCGTATGCCAGGAGGTGGCCACTGTGATCTGAGCCATGCAAGGAATTCTGTACGTGAAGCGCCAGGCCCACAATGCCTCGCCATGGTGACCCCGCAAGTCAGAGGGGCCAACCGTTGTACTTATTTAATTGTTAGATGGATAGTAACATTTCGGCAGCTGACTGGGTAGAAAGGTTTTCAAAGCTGTATTCAGCTGATGCAGGTGTGTATCACTGTGGGGGTGAATCAGTTGGAATACTTGTTTCTGGGAGGGCTAGCTGCACAACTGATATCTCTCCTTATGCTGAAGGTGGGTTCCTAGAGGTGGCAGTACTGTAGCAGGTATCTCCTCAGGGGATCCTGTGCCCAGGCTGGATACCCGAGATGTTAGGCCTATTTCCATTAGTAAAATTACCAAGGCAATTGATTGGATTACCCTGAATAAAACTCCTGGCCTAGACAAGATCTCAGAGGACCTCTTTAAGGCAGATATGGACCTTTGGGCCCCTTTTTTTGCTTTGTATTTTGATGCTTTATTGTGTGGATCCCCTTTCCCTCCTTAATGGGCTGGGGCTGAGATAATCCTAAACCATTTGTTTTCTTACTAGGTTTAGGGGGGTACATGTGTTGGCACTGTGAGCTAGCAGGAATATAGGCTAACATATCCTGAGGGAGTGCATATAATCAGTCTGGCTCCATACCAATGTTTATGTTGTCCAACAAATTAACAGTTCTTACTGAGAAAGTGGAAAAGGTACAACACTAACTGGTGGGTACAGGTGCCACAAGGGAACCCAAGAGAAAGTTCCTTGTGAACAGGCTGAAGCATTACGTCCAGAGAGACTACACAGTAAGTGTCATGGATATGGCAGAGGAAATTGAGGAAGACAGTGAGACTTTACCTGACTTGCTGCATAGTGACATGAAGGATGGTACTGTGGAAAGGGTTCAGTTAGCCCCTGAGGTAACACCTGAACAGCAGAGAGAGAATAGAGATGTGTTGGAACGGTTTCCCAACCTCTTCTCACTGACTCCAAGGTTGACAACTGTTTGTGTGAATGCCACAGACAAAGGTGGTAGTCTGCCAGTGAAGGGCCGAGTGTATAGAATGTATGACCTTGTTCAGGGATGCATTAAGGTATAAGCTGCCAAAATGCTGGATCTGGGAGTCATTGAGAGATTTCTTAGTCCTTGGTCTAGACCTGTGGTTCTAGTTTGAAAGCAAGGGTCAACAGATTTGCTGTTCTGCGTAAACTACAGAGCCCTCAATGATGTAACTAAAACCGATGCCTAGCTATTTTCCAGAGCAGATGAGCTTGTGGATTGGTTGGGCACTGCAAAGTATATAAGCATCATGGATCTGACCAGTGGATAATGGCAGATCACTTTGGCAACAAATGCTAAGGAGAGGTCTGTATTATCTATGCCAGTGGGGCTATATCACTTCAAGGTGATGCCCTTTAGGGTGAAGAATGCTCCTGACACATTTCAGCGCCTGATGAACCATATTCTCGCTGGGTTGGAAGAGTGGTGTGTGGCCTAATTGGATGATATTGCGGTGTTCGCCAATTCATGAAGGGACCACTTGAGGCACCTTGAACAATTATTGTCAAGAATACAAGAGAAGAAACGGACCATCAAGGCAACTCAGTGTCAGGTGAGGCAGTACTTTGTAGTCTACCTTGTGCATGAAGTGAGAAACGGGAAGATTCGCCCATCGGATGCCAAGATTCAGTCTGTGATGGAGTGGGAGGTACCTATTACCCAGACTGAAGTGAGGGCCTATTAAGGACTCGCCGGCTATTAGAGGACCATTTTTTAGAAACTATGGAAGTAAAGTTGCCCTACTGACTGCTTTGACCTTTAGGAAGCAGCCCACAAAAGTAATATGGACTGCGGAATGTCAAAAGGCATTTGAGGAAATGAAGAAGGCACTATGCACTGCACCGGTGGTCAAAGCGCCAGACTACAGTCAGCGTTTCATTGAAGAGACAGATACCTCTGACAAAGGAGTTGGAGTGGTGTTAGCTCAACTGCTTGACAAAGGTATAGAGTGTACGGTAGCCTTTATTAGTAGGAGGTTACTACCAAGAGAGCAGTTTTAAAAACTGCATCGTTTGCACATCTTTTAGAGTGGTTTTGAAGTATTATCTGAAATTGTACTATCTGTTATATAAAATTGTACTACTGTACTGCTGAATTTGAATTTGATAAAGTGCACCTACCAGCATTGGGAGGGCTCAAAACCGCCACATAGCTCTGGTGCTAAACCGGAAGTCACTGGCAGCAGCACTGGGGGAGGAGTAACAACTATGCTCCACCACGCCACAGTGCAAAAACGGGGCAGAGCAGCAGGTGCGCCGCTGGTGTGCCAAAGGCAAGCCCGTCTGTGCCTGTCCGCGCTCGAACTGGCCCAGGGGCCAGATACCCTGGTCCTATTATGCCAAGTCAAGTTCTTCTCCGCACATACTCAAAGGATATGCTCTTGGACCTGGCCGACACACTGAAACCCAGCATGTGCTGCGTGAAACTATCTCCTAGTGATTTGGATGGCCCGTTCTCCTGTTGCCACTGCAAATGGGGCTGCCAAGTAACATATGCCCATTCCTCAGAGAAAGATACCAATCTTAATAGCCTACCCCTGACCTGCATTTATTTTAATGCTAGATCATTACCCAAACATTGTATTGAGATCTGGGAGACCTTAGATAACCTAAACGCAGATCTGGCATTCATCACTGAAACATGGCTAGATGACAACAACTCCCCGATATCGCCCTACCTCTACCAATAGGGTACAAATTACTAAAACGAGTCAGTAAGGGGAAGAAGGGAGGTGGCACAGCCATTTTATTTAAAGAGCACCTTACCTGTATCCCTGAAGTAGTTACCCAGAAAGGCACACATGAAACCCTAGCTTTCTCGGTGTCCAAAGGAGAACACAAACATTTCAGAGGGGCTGTTATTTACAACCCTACTGGTCATCATCCAGACTTTAACGAAAACCTACAATCACAACTTTTCCCCCTTTGATTAAAACAAAAACACCCTGTAATTATTGGTGACTTTAACATCCACTATGAAAACTCCTCCAACGCAGGGGCCAAACAGCTAGAACACGATATGGCAACAATGCAGCTAGTTCAGTGGATCAAAGGGCCAACCCACACGGCTGGACATACAATGGAGCTACTGTTCTCCAATATGGAGAAGACCAACGTCTATGATACTGAACCGCTGTCTTGGACTGACTACTCCCTAATCTCCTTTTCTCTTAGTCTACCACTTAAATTAACCCAGACAAAAACAGGGTTCCTATCAGGGACTTGTTTGCCTCACACTTCTCACATGATAATCCCGACTCACCTCACACTAACTTCGTTTAAGCGGCAGCTGAAAATTTGCCCAAAAAACCTGAGAAAGCACTTGATCAGTGCACCCCTAAACTAGCTGGTAACCCTAACAACAAAACATGATTTGAGAAATGGTATTCATCAGAATTAAAACTAATGAAAAGAAAGTGTACAACTAGGGAACATAAATGGAGACTGTCAAAAGACAGATTGGACAGACAGAGTTACCTAGTCGAGCTGAAAAACTATCATAGTGCCTTAAAAAACGCAAAGAAAAACTACTACACAAAAAGAATTGAAAACAATGGTAACTCACCCACAGAGCTATATAAAGTAATCCAAGAACTCTGCAAACCCATTAGCTTGTCCCAAACTATGGCACCTACAATAGAAAATTGCGAACTACTTAACAACTCCTTCACTGACAAAGTGACCACAATCTACACATCCTTTAACATTCAGCCCGAGGAAGATAATATGGATTGGCAAACCATGACACCACACCCTCAGGCTCAGGCTCATGTAGCCACTTTTGCCCCTTCTCTGAAGACTAGATAGCAAAAGCCATGATTGAGTTTAAGGCAGGATCGCCACTCGATCCTTGCCCACACTTCATCTTCTCCCGCTTAGTATCAGTTTTATGCCCCCGTATCACCACTATTTTTAACCAATCATTGGAGCCAGCTTCCTTTCCAACCACATGGAAGAAAACCGTGGTCTTTTCCCTACTAAAAAACCCAGGCCTAGATATCTACAACCCAGCTAACTACCGACCTATCTCGCAGCTACCTTATCTGTCAAAGGTCTTGGAAAAACTGGTTAATAAACAACTCACCACCTTTCTTGAAATCAGTAATCTTCTGGATCCCTCCCAGACTGGCTTTAGAGCCAACAATAGCACTGAGGACACATTACTTGCCGTATCCGACAGCATTAGATCCTTGGTGGACCAAGGTAGAGCCATAGCACTGATCCTTTTGGATCTTACTGCGGCCTTTGACACCGTATCCCACAATAACCTATTACGAATCCTCCACAAAAAAGGATTGCACTCAAAAGCCCTCACATGGTTCGCATCTTTCCTGAAAAACAGAACCCAAAAAATTCAAATGGGCCCTTGCTCCTCTAAACCAAAAAGTATCAAACATGTAGTCCCACAGGGAGCTTCGCTAAGCTCCACTCTTTTTAACGCATATGTTTAATCTTTAGCAACAGTCAGTAGGAAATAGGGATTTGACATCTGCTCATATACTGATGACACGCAATTATTGATCCCTCTCGATGACAAGCATGCTGATACTGACAAAAAGCGCAACCTAATCAACTGTCTCACCGACATTGCATCTTGGATGACAGATCACTGTCTAAAGCTAAATGCTGGAAAATCTGAGATTTTGCTCTTTGGTAATGCACACTCATTCTGGGACAGCAGTTGGTGGCCCCAAGAGCTGGGAACCGCCCCTGAACCCGAGCGAGTTGCAAAAAATCTGGGCATCCTATTTGACAATGCCGTCCATGCAGGACCAAGTGCGAACGCTATGCGGAAAAAGCTTTGCCACACTAAAACTATTCCGCAGACTCTTCCATTGGATCCCACTGAACTGCAGAAAAACGGTCACCCAGGCCCTTTTTTTTAGCAGACTGGACTACGGGAATGAACTTTATATGAGCATGCCCGAGTACCTCTTTTCTCACCTGCAGGTAGTCTAGAATGCAGCTACTAGACTGATCTGTAACAAGAGCAGATACAGCTCTGCATTTGACAGCATGAAAGAACTACACAGGCTGCCAGTGCGCTAAAGAGCCAAATTCAAGCTCCTATGCCATGCTTACAGATCTCTGTATAAAAAAGGCCCACACATTTTGCAAGACAAAATGGCATTCCATGTCCCACCACAGAACCGGAGGTCCCGCCATCAGGCCCTGGCAAGGGTCAAACGTACCTCCAGAGTTAGGATGGGAGACTGCTCTTTCTCTAAATTGGCTGCTGTTCAGTGGAATGACCTCCCACTTGACCTTTGATTGACAGCTGAATATCTGCTGTTTAGAAAGAAGCAAAAAACGTTCCTGTTTCCTAGGTCCTAGAGAATTAGCAATCACTCAAGAACAACCACCGCCGCAAACAAATACCCTTTCCTTACACTGCACTGTAAGTTCTCCTAGCGCTGTGATATCCTTCTGGATGAATGTTGCTCTTTACAAATACAAAATACAAATATAAATACAGAACTGGGCGGCTATTGAGAAGGAGTGCTTTGCCATAGTGTGGGCCTTGGGTAAGTTCTGCCCATATTTGTTTGTTACTAAGTTTGTAATGCAAATAGATCATAAGCCACTTAAATTGTTGATGGCTATGAAGGGAGAGAATCCCAAGTTGATGAGATGGTATTTTTCTTTGCAAGGGTTAGCCTTTGTAGTGGAGCACAGAGCCGTATTGAGCCACAGGAATGCTGACAGACTTTTCCGACAGTTTTACCTGTTTGACCACCCAACTTATCTAGGTTACAGATGTATAACCTTAACCTGAGTGTCCGATTGTTCTGTTGTCTAGATCCATAATGCTGATTTTGTTGTCATAGGCGAACACAGATCATGTGTGTGCGCCATAACATATGCCTGTCTCACAGACTACAGTGTTGTTGGACCGAGAGGGGCACCTAAAGTGCTTCCCTCACAGTGGTGAAAGGCTACTGCCTTCATCAAGAGTTAAGCAGCACAAACGCTGTGGTGGCAGCATATCAGGCATCGATCAGTAGTAGTGAGCAGGTCCTTTTCATCCTTTGCCACTAGAAGGAGGTCTACAGGTTCACTCACCTTGTTAGATGTTCCTGTACTGTGCGCTTAGCTGACCCTTGGCCGGCATCAGGTAGATGTGGAGTGCTGTGCAGCACAGGAGTAGTGACTGCGCTGGATGTATGTGCCCCTAGGAAGGGTACATCACCAGGATAGGGCACTAATGTGCAGTATATGTGTCTTTTGTACATGTACTGGGTGTGTGTATGCCTGCGAGGAATACAATACATGAGAAATTAGTGCTGTGCTGTGTGTGCATAATAAAAGCATGTGCTGGGTGTATGTGTGATTGCAGACAGTACAATACTTGAAGGATAAAGTGTTGTGCTACATGCACATGGTGAGAGTGTGAGTGATTGCAAATAGCACACCCTGGTGCAATACAGAAAAGCAACAGTACTGAACAGTGCACACAGACTGAATGTGTGCTGAATTTATGTGTGCCTCTAATGGTACAATGAATGCAAGTAACAGTACTAGAAATATGTGTGCTTTGAAAGTACACAGAGTGCAAGAGTGCCTGCAATAGTACATTACAAGGAGGGCCCTTGGTCCCATTTTGGGAAGAGATGTATAGGACTCCCCCCCAGGCAGATTTGTGTATTGCTGCATTCTTGTGAGCATGGTGGGACATAGACTGGAAAAGGGGGAGAAGGGACTTTAAAAGGTTGCTCTTTGATTAGTTGATATATCACAAGGAAGGAGCCTGGACACATCTCATGAAGGAGATGGTGCTGATGAGGGAATCAGAAAGAGGAGGGCTAACAGCCCACAGTTAAAGTGTTAATGCACTTATCACTGTGGCTGACATCCATGTGTATTTTCCATGAATTGTGTTGTGGGTCAATCAGCTTCGGAGTCTTGCCTGCTGTGGCAGACATCCTTTCATGGGAAAAGAGGAAAAAGAGAAGCGGGCACATCAAAAGAAGCAGAACCCCAACATAACATTTCTAGACTCAGACCCTAAAACACATTTTGGTGTCTGGAAATGTACTATAAGAAGAAGAAGTTGAGACCTCACAATTCGTCATCAGCCAAGCAGCCAGACAGGCTCTGTGAGAAAGGGAAGCTCTGCAAGACTTCTACCTGTAACCAGAACTGTGGACAAAGGCCTGCTAGTCTCCCTGCTGGGTGAGGGGACAACATCCAGGGAAACCAAGATCACCTGCCCTGGAGCTCCAGGATGTGCCTACTTGCCAAGAACAGTGTTGTCTGTGGGGAAGAGGGAGCAACGTACAGTGTAGAGCCCGACCAAGAGGATTCACTAAGCAAGGTGTGAGGAAAATGGCTGAGTACCAATCGGGTCATTGCCTGTGAGCAGAAACAGTCTGGTGACCCCGTATGCCAGGAGGTGGCCACTGTGATCTGAGCCATGCAAGGAATTCTGTACGTGAAGCGCCAGGCCCACAATGCCTCGCCATGGTGACCCCGCAAGTCAGAGGGGCCAACCGTTGTACTTATTTAATTGTTAGATGGATAGTAACATTTCGGCAGCTGACTGGGTAGAAAGGTTTTCAAAGCTGTATTCAGCTGATGCAGGTGTGTATCACTGTGGGGGTGAATCAGTTGGAATACTTGTTTCTGGGAGGGCTAGCTGCACAACTGATATCTCTCCTTATGCTGAAGGTGGGTTCCTAGAGGTGGCAGTACTGTAGCAGGTATCTCCTCAGGGGATCCTGTGCCCAGGCTGGATACCCGAGATGTTAGGCCTATTTCCATTAGTAAAATTACCAAGGCAATTGATTGGATTACCCTGAATAAAACTCCTGGCCTAGACAAGATCTCAGAGGACCTCTTTAAGGCAGATATGGACCTTTGGGCCCCTTTTTTTGCTTTGTATTTTGATGCTTTATTGTGTGGATCCCCTTTCCCTCCTTAATGGGCTGGGGCTGAGATAATCCACATTTTTAAAAAGGGTTCAAGGTCCCTTCCCTCCAGCTATAGGCCTATCGGCCTGTTCGACAGTTCTCAGAACATTTCTTAGTTGGATTGTGTTGGGTAGAATGCAAAATTGGATGGATGATGTGGGCCTGTTGATTCCCTTGCAAGCTGGCTTCAAGACCGGTATTAGCACTATTGATCTGGTGTGTCGGCTTCAATTAATATATTGGAAATACATCACCCTAGAGTGAGGCCGTTTATATATAGTCTTTGTGGACCTTCAGACCGTTTTTGACCTCGTACCAAGGGAGTCCCTGTGGAAGGTTATGATGAATTTGGGCACTCCAAAATATCTTGTTATTATCAGGCTCCACTCCAATAATTTTGCCCAGGTCAGAGGTGGTTTTCTGGGTGAACTGACAGCCCCTATTCTTGCCACTCGGGGTGTAAGGCAAGGGTGTGTGCTAGCCCTGACCCTATTTCTTTTATATATCAATGACTTGGTGGTCCAGATGGGACTGTGTGATAATGATGCCCGAGTTTTGCTAATGGGAGGGTTCTGGCTCTCCTGTTTTCACACAGTGGCGTAACAAAACATGAGGGGGCCCCCTGCAAAGTAGAAGGTGGAGCCCTACCTCTGGACTCAATAAGGAACTTTCAGGCCAGGGTACTGTGCTGAGGGGGCCTCCTGGAACTCGGCCTCCACCCCCCTTTGTTATGCATCTGTTTGCACATGAAACTCTTTTGAACTCAAAAGCCCCATAGGGGGTCCAAAAGCTTTTGGAATTTTCTACAAGCAGAGACGCCTGAAGATTAATCTTACTAAAACTAAGTATACAGTCTTTAATCATGGTCCGTCGGCACGCTCCCATCCGATTCTAAACAGCATCCCTATGGAGAGAGTCCTCACATTTGATTATTTAGAGATTACACGAAAGAGCAGTTTAACTGGTCTCCCCATATTCAGACTCATAGACTCAAGTTAGAGCAATATTTAGGGGTGTAATGGGGTCTCTACGAGGTTCTACATTTCGTTCAGTATCCCCAGCTCTCCAAATTTACAATTTGATAGCCCTTGGGCTGTCACTATATTAAGGGGGGCTCTGGGGCCATGAGAACTTAAGCAATTTGGAGCTAGCAGAAAATAACTTCCTGCGCCTCTTCACTAATCTCCCCAACAGCACTCCTCTTGTTCCCCTCTGGTTAGATTTGAGCCACAGATCTCTTAACAGTTAAGTGGGTCTTAGACCACTATTGTATTTGAGGAAGATATGGGCATCCCCAGATCTTGTGTCATACTGCTGGGGCTTGGAGGAGGTACTAAAGTTACCTAGGGTTTCTAAAATCTTGTGGTTCAGGTATATAAAATCCCGGTTGACTGAGAGAGGATGTGGGGATCTCTGGTCTACTGAAGAGGCTGCCTGTGGGACTTCGAAATTAACACTCAAGGGAATTCATCAGCACTTTAATTATACTTTGACTTCTAGGAATGGGAGAGTGGGGTCCCTAACTGCAGCTTTTCTTGAGTTCAAAAATGATTACATCATAGAACGTTTGTGTGGAGTTGTTCTGCATATAATGGAATGTCAAGCTTGTTGCTAGGCTAGAATGTTATGCCTTGAAGAGCATTCAGTTACTTGCAGCTGTGAAGCTGAACTGGAGGTACCTGTGTTCACTCTACAATAAAGATCACTTTTCTTCTTCAACTGTTGGAGGTGGATCTTTACATTGGCGACAAGTTGACCTGATCTGCGCAGGGGGCAGATAACCTGTACCTCCACCCCTGGATTAATCCACTTCCAAAGGAGTTTTACTAAGGACAAAAGGAGTAATATTCAAGTTTTCTGCAACATCCTACTTCTACTAAATGACTTTGCATACCATGTGAGTACAGGGGCAACCTTGGCTAGACTGTTGATACTGTAGTACTGATTTCTCTCGTGTTTGCTCTGATCGTGACCTGCCGCTTTCTACTCTGCTGACGTGTAAGGAATTGTGTGGAGCAGGACGTGTTTGCCTTGATCTTGGCCTACCCTGCCTCTTTCTACTCTGCGTGTGAAGGGATTGTGAGGAGTTGCAAAGAGATTTTTATAGCGTGACAGAGTTGGAGGTTTTGCTAGAGTGCGTTGGATATATTCCCATTCTCCTGAGAAATGTCTGAAATGTCGGGGATATCTATATTTGAGAAGAAGTAAGAAATGTTTGTGGAAATGCCCAGGAGATAACTGTCTTGTTTAAAAAGCTTGATGTTCACAATAGTCTGGGAAAAAAACTGCTTTGATTAAAAGTAAATTACATTCAACGTTTCAGAACGTTACTCACGCATGGCTGTGAGGCAGCATTGAGACTCGTGCTTGCTGCGGTATCCATGCCGATTCTTCTCGTGCTGACCTCTTCCTTACGTCTGCACGCACGCCTCCACACATCCAACTTCCTCTAGAAAGAAAAACGTAAATTGCACGCCTCGGTGGCCATCTTATACAATTGGGAAGGATTTCCTTTACTTTCAATAACGGCACGGCGTAGTGCACTCACTCGTTTCACATTACAAGTTTACAAGAGGCATTTTAGAATATAAATGTCAAGGAGAAGGATTTCCCTTTTTTCTGATAAGGGCACAACTCTTTTCTAATATTTTATTGAGGAACTCTTCAAGCAACACTTTCAAAAGACGACAAACAAGAACACAACTACAAACTGGTTTGTTATTTTTTAATTTTGATTTTAGTTTTTTATATTAGTTTCTTGTTTCATATAACCTTTGCTTCCTTACTGGTAGGACTGTTATTGTGACACCTTAATTATCATGGGTGATCAGGGGTTGTCTGCACCACCATCTTTTCTTCCCACTCCAGGTGACCCGGCTATTCAGTGGAAAGACTGGAAGAAATTGTTTTAAACGTATATTCTTGCAACTGGTGCGGATAAGTATAGTCCTGTGCATAGGCAAGTCATCCTACATCATTATTTAGGTGTTGAAGGACGCCGTCTATATGAAAATCTTCCTGAACTCTCTTTAGGAATGGGTGATGGTCAACCAAGCAATGTTTCTGAAATGACTATGCAAATGCTTGATTTACGTTTTACTAGAAAAGTGAATGTTGTATTGGAGCGACATACGTTTTTTTGCCTTATGTAGAAAATTGATGAGGATATTGCAAGTTATGTTGCCGCATTAAGAGGTCTTTCACTTACCTGTTGTTTCGAAGGTTTGGCAGACTCTCTTATTCGCGATCAAATGGTCAGATGCACTAATAATAAGAAAGTACGTGAAAAGCTTCTTATTAAAGATCCAACTTTGGACGAAGCAATTCAGATTGCCAAAGGGTTAGAACATACTTATTTGTGGATAAGAGAAATGGAGAGTTGTAGCAACTCATGTAACAATTCCACGGTAAAAAACAGAGCATGTCTCAAAAGGGGCTGACATTCAGCCATGTATAGATGAGACTAAAGTAATGAAACCTCATGTTAAAGTTTCACCTCCACTTTCTGCTCCTCTCAACAAGTTTAGTAATAATTCTAATAATAGCCCTCATGCAGATGCTGCTACTCCAGCAAGGGTTGTTAAATGCTATCATTGTGGAGCCCCTGGACATATAGCTTCCAGTCTTAAATGTATGGCTAAGAACACATTATGTAGAATGTGTGGGAAGAGAGGTCATCTTGCCAAAGTCTGTAGAACAAAAACTCGATTTGGTCAGGTACAAGAGGTGGATGACACATGTGAGAATATTCAAGAGTTGATGCTATGTATCGACGACCTTGATGTTCCTGAAATATCTGTGGAGTCGTACCATGACCATTCGGTCTTGGAGTGTGATACTGTTAAAGAAAGTACATATGTGTTAGAGAAACCTCACTGCATCATAAATTTGGATGAGCATGATGTTAAGATGCTTGTTGATTCAGGAAGTTTGTATACCCTAATGTCAAAAGATATGTATTCCAAGGTATGGAAAGAGGAAAGCAATGTTGAATCCTGGATCAAGCCAGATATCAAGGCTGTTGGATATGGTGGGAAAACGATTGATATTTTGGGATTAATGTGGATGACAATGTCATTTAGTGGGAAAAAAGTATATGGTCGGGTGTACTTAACAAAGCAAGGGTCCAACTTATTAGGTTGGCTCCATCAAAAAGATTTGAATATAATTCTCAATCCCAATGCCGAAGTCAACAATGGTGCATGATATTAATACGACGTATCAAACAAAGTTAATGAGAAAATACCCAGAAGTCTTTTCTGATGATTTGGGTAAACGTAAGAATTTTTCACACACGGTTATTTTAAAGAACGATGCAATCCTGATTGTGCATAAGGTGAGAAATTTACCATGTTTGATGAGAGGTCCATTGCAAGATGAGCTCACAAAATTGCTTGCACAAGGAATTATAGAACCTATCGAAGCCTCTGAGTGGTTGGCTCCCATCGTGGTCGCACCTAAGGATGAGGGCAAGAAGATCCGCTTGTGTGTAGACTTGCACGACTTAGACAAGAACCTTTGGGTTGGTAGACAACCTTTGCCCAATATTTATGAGATGTTGACAAGTGTGGGTGGAGGCGTTGTTTTTAGTGTGATCGATATCTCTGCAGCATATCATCAGATTGACTTGGATGAAAAATCAAGACACCTCACTTCCTTTGTTACACCGCTGGGGGCATTCCACTATCGCAGGATGCCATTCGGCCTAGCATCTGCCTCTGCAGTGTTTCAGAGAGCAATGCAACAGATTTTTCATGGTATGACTGATGTTTTGTGTTTTAAAGATGATGTGTTAGTCGTAGGAAAAGATGATGCACATCATGATGTGGAGATGGAAGAGATTCTGAAAAGAATGAGAAGTAATGGTCTGACTATAGTGAAAAGTGTCAAGTGAAAAAGAGTTCTGTAACATATCTGGGACATGAAATATCTAAAGATGGTATCAAACCTAATAAAAGTATTGTTACTGCCATCAAGGATGCTCCCACTCCTTGCAATAAGGACCAGTGGAAATTGTTTCTTGGCTTAGCTGAGTATTGCTCACAATTCGTGAAGGGATTCACGGAAATTGTTGAACCTTTGAGGATACAAATGAAAAAGGGGGTCACATTTGAGTATACTGATGCTTGTGATGGTGCATTCAACAAGAGAAAGAATTGTTTTGTAGAAGCTCCTACTCTGGGTCGCTTTAATGTGAAGGACAAGACTTACGTTACGACTGATGCTAGTGCTATTGGGATTGGTGCGGTTCTAACTCAAGTTTGTGATGGCGAAGAAAAGATTATTGGATTTGCATCCAGAAGGTTGCGTGATGCAGAACTGTTGTATTCAGTAATCCAAAAAGAAGCCCTAGCATGTTGTTGGGGTATAAAGCATTTTAGGTATTTTGATTGGGGTTTACCATTCAGAGTTCATACAGATCATAAACCTCTATTGCATTTATTTAAAGGAGGGAGAGGCCTAGAGGGTAGTGTCACTCCCAGGATTTCCAGGTGGATGCTGTCAGTACTGGAATATAACTTCGTGGTCGAATATGTTAGAGGATTTAGAAATGTTTTAGCTGATTATCTGTCAAGAATGCCTATTGAAGCAATTGATGTAGATGAAGTTATTGAAGAACTGTTTCAGGGTAGCAATGGAGAGGCTACTTTTAGCAAACAGGAATGGAAAGATGCTATGTTAAGTGATGATGTCTTACAGTGTGTTATAAGGTGTGTATCAGATGGATGGACTGAGAACATCATTGAGGATGTTCGTTTTAAGAGTTTCCAACATGTGGAGGAGGAGCTTAGTGTTTGTGATGGAAAATTATTGAGAAGATGTCAGATTGTGCCACTGCTGGGATTGAGGAGAAAAATTGTGAATATTGCTCATGAAGGACATCTAGGAAGAAATATGACTAAGAGCAGGGTACGACAGTCATATTGGTGGCCCGGCATGGATGGTGAGATAGAGGATGTAGTGAAAGTATTCCATGCTTGTGCCCAAGCGGATAAGACTTAAGTACTTAGACAACCTCCTTTAGTATGTGTACCATTTCCCAAATGCCCATGGGAAAGGGTTGCGATTGATTGTTTGGGTCCCATCACTAAACTTGGGTCACATAGCAAGTTCCTCATGGTTCTAGTTGATTATCATTCTAAATGGTTTATAGTTGAATCCACAGAGTGTGTGAGCACACGAAAAGTAATTGCATTTATGGAAAGGACGTTCTTGAATGAGGGAATTCCGAAGATGTTAGTGTCAGATAACAGTGTTCAATTGGTGTCAAAGGAGATGCAAGATTTTTTGTGCAAATTTGGAATCAAACATGAGAGGGTTGCTCTTTTCAGGCCTCAAGCTAACGGCTTACTTGAGAGAATAAATCGTTTAATAATGGAGAATATCCAATTATCACTTTCCAATGGATTGTCGTGGTTTGAAGAACTTAAAAAGCTCATCTGGTCATATAGAATCACACCGCATTCTATGACTGGAGTTTCACCATTCATATCTCTTAAAGGTCATGAGCCTGGTGTCAAGGAAGTTCCTGGATGGTTGAAGGATAAGGTCTGTGTGTGGGATGACAGAACTGCTGAAGAGAGTGATGTGGCCCAACGACAGTTGGCTGCAATGAGGTATTACAATGCAAAAAAAGGAATAAAGAACCTTGATGTGAGAGATGGAGATTGGGTGGTTGTAAGACGTGGAGGAATTGTCTTAAAAGGAGACAGCACATTTTCTAGGCCTATACAAGTGAGAACTGTAAAAAAGGACATTGTTATTCTATCGGATGGTTTCGCGTGGAGCACTGGAAATGTTTGTAAATGTCGTGCTCCTTTCCCTGTTTATGATAACTAAAGTTTTGTGACATTTAACTAATGTTTTTGTAACAATTTTATCAATGTATTTTCTATATAATTTTTGTTGGTTTATTATTAAAGGGGGGAAGATGTGTGGAGTTATTCTGCATATAATGGAATGTCAAGCTTGTTGCTAGTCTAGAATGTTATGCTTTGAAGAGCATTCAGTTACTTGCAGCTGTGAAGCTGAGATGGAGGTACCTGTGTTCACTCTACAATAAAGATCACTTTTCTTCTTCAATTGTTTGAGGTGGATCTTTAGAGTTACCTAGATGAGACGAACCCCCTCTTCTTAAAGCACTGTACATGAAAATTAGGTTTGGGACCCTGCCACTCTGTCCAGTTACGGCCAAGTGGTAGCGTACCTCTTAAGAGTCAGATGTGTTCTACCCTTTCCGTCCCCAGGTGATATAATCTATTGATTATGTTTTCATTTTCTGTCCACTCTATCACGGGTACAGGAAGAAGAGGATCTTGCCGATTTGCCAGAATTTGGGGTTTAGGAATTACAGATTGGCGATTAGGATCCTGAGAAGCAATACCAGCCAACCTATTTTATTTGCTGTCTCCTGTTTCTTGCTGAACATGTGGAAGAACAGGCAAAAAAAGCTAGCCCCTGGGAGGATGCTTTTGTTTTAGAGTGGGGAGAAATGTTTTGTGACTGGCATATATTGCAAGGGTCCCCCACCGTTTTAGATATATGATTGGATCAGGTCATTTATGCTGTCATTTCAATAAATTTTTATGTAAATATTTCTTATTTTTGCTTCTTTAGGCATGCAATTGAACCATACCCTTTGTGCTGCTGATTACTGATTGTATGTACTTTTATATATTGTTCTTATTGTCTGTTTTTTATGCTTTTATTGTATTTTCTGATGTGCTGTTACAGTAGTTAGCAGAATAAAGATTTATTTTGATGATGAGGAATTTATTTAAGCCAGGAGTGTGAGACTTGTGTCTGCTGATATTGGCGACCCCGAATGCCAGGAAGGGGCAGCTGTAATGAGGGTGATCGCACCAGAAGAGTCTGTGACCAGACTGAGTAATAAGGTAACATTGTATGCCAGGAGGGGCTGCCAGTACCACTGTGGCCAAGAGTTCAGGTCATTGCCTAGACAGGAGGATTACTGCTTTTTCCAGCAGGTCAATGTATACAGTAGGCTTCTTAGTTCTAAGTTTGATTTTCTGTGATATGCCTTTGACAACTGTCTTTAATGCAGTAGTCCAAAATATAGCCCCCAAAAACTCGACAAAACCTCATAGGGTCTAAGCTGACTATTCAAAGTGCATGGAGTCTTCCCTTTCCTTCTTCTGTTAAAGTCAAAACGTGAATGCAAAGACACAACAGGAACCAACATTTTAAGGTGTTATTTCTAGGGGATAGATCAAGTTGTGAACAGCAAACTGAGTTTGTCAGGATACATAGTAGGTCGATCCCAGGACATCAGAAGTGAAAGGCCTCAACAACCACAGCTGAGCCAAGTAGCCTGTGCATGCCCCGTGGACCCCTGAAAGGGGTTCTGATAGACAGTCTTCACCATGATTTCATGAGCCATGCAGCTGTACAAACCCTGGCTTCTGGATGTGGGCAGGAGGAGGAGTGGATAAAGTCTGAGAACTGTTTATGCTTGTTAGCTTCCCCTTAGTTTTCAACAACTGAAAAAACAGGTAGATAAGAAGTAGATAGAAAGAACGAGAACAGCAGATGTTGAAACCGCACCTGTCCTCACATCGTGAGAATGTACTCATGCTTTGCTGAGATTCCATTTTATGCTTGTAGAAAGCTTAACTTACTAAACCAAATGACTGCACACAGGTCCGACTCAGCTATTTCCATACTTGTCAGTATATAAAGACTGCACCAGCTGCGTCTGGCAGGGCATACTCGAAAGTTGACCGCTTTGTATCTCTCAAGCCTAAGCTTAAATTAACATATCTCCACAACTGTGTTTGATCGCAGTGTCTCATTTCTCATTCACAGACAGGTGTACCTGATTGTGCGCTCACAAACTGGGGCTCATCCAGGATCCAGGTCAATCCAGACTGACCATAGTTCCCAGTTGAAGAACTGACTAACTTCGAAGTATGTACCCTCTGAGGTGATTGTGTTTCCCGCTGTAGAAGTCTGAGGGGCTCACCAGAGCCCCGAGACACGAGGTTGACTGGGATGGCTCTAAAAGACCTCAGAGGCAACACAGTCATCGAGACCTAGTGAGAAGTACCATGGATGTGTTTAATGATATGAGAGACGTCTAAGGATAAATATGGCCTCAGGGACAATACAATGCGTTGTACTTTGTTACGTGATGGTTCAGCATGTTGTCTTTACTGGATAATGGTATGATGGGAAGCATTTGCATTGTGACAAAGAAGATTCAGCATTATTGCACTAAATTAATTATCTTATAGAAGTAGTACATAGTTAGTTGTTGTAGTAAATTGTGTGGTATAAATAAATATTATGTAGATGAAGTAAAGCCATGTCCAATAGAAGGAACTCCAGCATGCAGATGACTAAACAAGGGATGGAGACTGTACAGGTTTTGCATTTATAGCATGAATATACTGAAAAGGATCCCTCATTACAGTTTCCATTGAATGGTACTTTTGATTTTGATACATTGAATTATCTAAAGGAATGCAAGTTTGAAAAAGGAAAGAGGAAAGTGAGACTGTTGCAGTTTGATGTCCTGAATAGGTGGGAAAAATAGCCAGGCAAAAACATATGAAGGAAATAATGAAGACGAAAAGGGAGAAAGCAAGGCAATATGACAGAAAGAAAGGGGCTGATGTGTCTGCTGGAGAGATGAGGGAACGTCACATGAAGGAGAAGGACAGAACAACATTTATGGCATATAAACCAGAACAGATGACCTCGGCTGATTCCATTTCGGAGGACCCTAAAATTGAACACATTTTCACTAAAAGACCACACCCCCCACCCTATCAAGCAGCTGCTGAACAATTAAGGCATATACAGGCCATATCAAAGCCCCCCGGTTACGATATACCACATTAGAAGAACAGGGAGACCCAACGGAGGATGACCCTCCTTTTCCTCCTCTCCCCCAAATTTTCTGCATTCAGTGTGACCTGATAAATGTCACTAAATTATTAAGAAGCACCATAGCACAAGATATGTGAGATCAAATATAAATATTCTGTTAGAGCTGCATGAAACATGGCACTAAGCAGGATGCGGATAAGGAGGATAGGAATTTAAACACTTGTAAAAATGCAGTGAAAAACACTATAATACTAGAAATGGGAAAGGTTATACATCCTTTATGCATAAGTTATTATTCAGTAAGGTTTAAACAGGGTCAGCTGCAGGACCAGTCGCTGCCCAATAATTTCACCTATTATGACAGCCGATCTGAGACATTTGCTTGACGGATGCTGAATGTAACACTGCTTTTGCACTAAATATTACATGGATTGATAAGGAAACAATCCATATGTACCTCTATGATTGCCCCCATGCGTGAAGTAACAGGTTTTGACGCCAATCACCCTCATGTCTCCTGGACTAAAAAGGAGCTCGCTGCCTTTTCTAAAGAGTACACAGATATAAGGGAAAACCATGATGAATGGTAAGCCAGGACGGAAAAGATATTGCGCATAGGCCATTTCACATTGAATGACAGGCCAAATGTTTTCCTGTATTCTCCCACCTGATATATGGAAGAAGTGCAGGAAAGAAAACTTTGAAGATGTTGACTGGACGAAAATTAATACTACTGGATGCCTGGAAAGCTGATGGTCAAGTGACTGATGAAATAGCCACCTTGCCAGGCAAATTAATGGTTAGATTGCATGGATTAGTGCCCCCTAAGAGACAAGATTGGGCAAAATATAACAACTGTAAACAAGAAAAGGGCTAAAATTTAGCAGCCTTCGTCGCCGAACACAAAAGGTGTTCTCTGCCAATAGTGGGATGATGCTGCTGACGAGGGGGCCCAACAAACCCTCTCCAGTTGTTTTGTAAAAGACTGTCTAGAATGTATAAGATTATCCACCCACACATATGAACCAACATGGGGAGTAAATCCATTAACAGAAGTACCGGTCATTGTCCAATACTACAATAAGAAACAGGCCGAGGAAGATCAAAATAAGGATAAGAAACATAAGGAGTTAAAGAGTAAAGTGTTGTTCCAGCAACTACAGCAAGGGAGAGTCAGGTCCACATTCCGGGGACAACAAGGGGATACTCTGCACCAAATTACAGACCCCAGAATGCCCAAATATATAATAAGTGCACTATTGCAAATACCCTAATCATTGGATTAGAGAGTGTCTATTATTACAGAAAACTAACAGGTGATGCTCCATGTCACGTGCACATGCCCAATTGGGATACAGAAATTCTTCTAACAGAGGGTCACAACAACATATTGATATGCCCAATAATGGCCCCTTATGCCAAATATTATGTTAATTACACCAGTTACCGGGGACACTAACAAAATGACTTTGCTAGATAGCGAATGGAAAGCAAATGGTAACTGTTCCCTAGCCCAATTACGATTTTGTCCAATAGGGAAGCCCGGGAAGGAGTGTGGAGCAGGTGGAGATCCCAGTAGATCCAAGAGGGCTATATCTTGAAGCAATGGTAGAGGACAAAAGATAAAATTCTTCCTGGACACTGGGTCTACTAATTACTTAATTTCTCGAAAAATAAAACCACATGCACCCCTCTCGGGTAAGTACAACACCTTTGTGGGTTTTTCTAATGTCCCCATATATTGCCCTGTCTCTGACCCACTGACATATGGCACTGGCCCAATAACTGAAAATATTCTTTTGTGGTTACAGATAAATACGCCCATAACTTGTTGGACATAGATTTGGTTAAAAAATTGTACACCATTACAAATTACAAAATGTACTGCCATTGGCATATACCTCGACAGTACAGAAACCTCACCCTTTACTCACCCGCACTTACACTGTCCAAACCCAAACAACAATACCACAATGGGTGTTTGATGGAGTTGACAAAAATGCCTGAAGCACCTGCACATATAACATTTAAACAAAATGTTCCCCTTCCACAAATACCACAGTACAAAATATCACTGGAAGGATAACATGGAATAGAGATGTACAAGACCTGGTTCGGAAAGGGGTGATAAGAGAGATCCAGGGTTCCCCATGCAGTAGCCTAATCCTCGCTGTATTAAAAAAGAGTGACGACCCCACTAAGGAAGATGTTTGGAGGTTTGTGGTTGACCGGCATGAGATTCACAAAATATTGAAACCACATTTTCCCGTAGTACATAACATTGCCACCCTGTTAGCTAACATTCTTCCTGATGCATGTTACTTTTCTGCCATTGATTTGAAAAATTATTTCTCTTCTATTCCCCTGCATGAAGACTTACAATACCTATTCGGTTTTTTTACTTAAAAATCGCTCCCGTTTTACATGTATTACACAGGGCTTCAGGGAAAGCCCCTTTTCTTTTTTGAAGGCACTAAAAGCACAACTAGACACCTTTCAGTTGACACCAATCACCACTCTCATAAAATACATAGATGATATATTATTATCCAGCACCATCGAATCAGATTGCGCTTATGATATCATTGCCCTATTAAATTTCCTTGGTACATATGGCCACATGGTCTCTCCCACTAAATTGCTACTTAGGCCACATCCTGTTGAAGGAGAAAAGGTGACTTGACCCTCTAAGAGTGAAAGATATACTGAAAATTCAATCCCCTACCACACAACAACAAGTACAAGCCTTCCTGGGTATGGCAGGCTATTGCAGACAATGGATCCCTAATTATTCTTTTCTTTTCAAACCCTTGTAAAAACTCACGACTAAAGACAACCCAAAACATTTACTGTGGTTAACTGAACTCCAGAATAGCTTTCTGCAAATCAAACAAGCAATTTGTGATGCTCCTTTCTGACTATACTAAAGTATTTAGGGGCAGATTTATGTTCCCTGGCGCATCCCTGCAAATCAGCATGGATGTGCCAGGGAAGATGCGTCACAAAAGTTTACCCTTGTGCCACAATAGATGCGCCACATTTACAATGCAGCACATCGTGGCGCAAGGATAAACAGATGCGTGACGCATCTGATGACGGAAGGTTGGCGCATTGCTGGAGTTGCGTCGCAAGCGCGACGCAGCTCCAGCAAGGCTTGGGGTGCCCTATCGTGACAATGCTGCGTCAATCCTTACGCCTGCTTCAAGCAGGCGCAGGGTTTTGATGCAGCATGGCCGGAAAAGTGACTGAGTGAAATCTTGTAGATTTCACTCAGCCACTTTTCGGAGGCGTTCCTGCACTGGAACGCCCCCCCCTGTGCACGTACGCCCACATGTGGCGCAAGCTTTACAACGTGACGCATCTCCCTAGATGCGTCACGTTGTAAATGGGGCGCAACATGGTGCAGGGTTTACGCCGCCGCTGCGTCACAAAAGTGACGCAACGGCGGCGTAAAAGTGGCGCAAGTCCGATATAAATCTGCCCCATAATCTTTTTGTACCTGGGTAGATGGGTACACACTTGCTGTTTTTGTACAACAGGACGACTAGAAAAGGCCCTGCGCCACCTTAGACATGGTTGCTCAAGGCTTACCAGCATGTCTGCGTGCAACTGCAGCAGCAGCTGTTTCTCTAAAACAAGCAGAAATACTGATTCTCAGACACATAGTGCATCTGTATGTGCCTCACTCTGTAGAAATACTATTAAAAGAGCGCAGACTCAACATTTGACAAATGTCAAACTAGAACATTATGAGTAATGATTGTTCAGTCCTCATTTCACAATACATTGCTGGATGTATGGTGACTTATGGCTTGATAGCTCTTGCTTTAAGCTCAAGGATGGGACTACCACTGCAACCTATGCTGTCACCACCTTACACAATGTTACTGACATGTGTATGCTATTCAAATTATTGGCTCATGCAGCCAAATTAATAGTATTAACACGAGCATGTGAGCTGACCAGTGAATTAACTGTAAATATATATACTGATAGGCAATTGACATCTGAAGTTGCACATCCCTTTGACAGGCTTTGACCAGAAAGAATTTTCCTCACGTCTCAAGGAACAAAAATACAATGTGGTCCACTGATTGTTAAATTACTGAATGCTTTATCACTGCCAAAAAGAGTAGCCATTGTCAAATGTAATGTACACAAAAAAACAGATGATGTGGGTAAGGGAAATGCCTTTGCTGGTGAAACAACAGCACAGAATGTCATGTCATTAATTATTTCCACCTTTTGGTTTGCCCTAGATGATTCCATGTGACAATGGGGTGCACTTCGTCAATAAGGTAATGGAGTTGGTCTGCAAGTTGGTCTGCAAGGTAATGGGAGTACAACAAAAGTTCCATTGTGTATATCACCCCGAGGCAGCCGGAGCTATGAAAAGGAGAAATAGTATCCTGAAGGCCATGATAGCTAAAATATGTACAGAATCCACAATGACTCAAGTGGATGCCTTTCCAGTTGCCCATATGAATATGCGAACTATCCCAGATACTGTAACACGTCTCAGCACACATGAAACAGTGACTGGACGGTCCCTCACCTATTCAGAGTTCCCAAAGACATTGCTAACAACACAAATAACTGATAACCTGCTCCGAGAGTATTGTGGTAAATTGACAAAACCTGCCATTCATAAACAGGTGAAAGACCCCTTGTCATTGCCTCAGCAGTGACATGGATACAATATTCAACCCGGAAAATGGATGATGGTCAAGAACTTTCAGAGATCTAATTACCTACAACCACACTGGAAGGGTCTTTTCAAGTTCATCTGGCAACACAAACAGGTGTGAAGTGTACAGGATATAAGAATTCGATTCATGCCCAACAACTGTGCCACCTCACCCCCCCTCAGCCCATCAAGAATGCCGGCCTGCAATACAACCCGTGCCCAGGCCCTATAATAAGTCCATCTTCTTGACCCAATCAACTATAGTTTACTATTGGGTCCAGTGCGCGAAGTACTGGTGACCTCTCACGGTCTAGCAATGGTAAAGAATAAGGAACAATGGGACCCTTACTGCTCAGGAGGGACAAGCAGGATGGAAAGGAAGCATTCTGACAAAGAAATTGGGAATACCATTTGATCTGATGATCATCATTACTAGCCTAACAGCTGTTGCCATCTGCTTGCATGATTTATACCTCCTGAAATTACTGGGTTCAAATAATACCACACTTACTGAAGATCTGCAAGATCACCTATCCAAAAGTACAGTGAAAAGATTGCCATGCAAATGATGAATGCCTATCATAGGGAATTAAATGTCTCTGATTGTTGGATTTGTCTAAAACCTCCTTCTGTGACACAACACAAGATGCATGTGTTGCCTTCGAGTTTGACGCTTAATGATTCTTATTATATTCTATTTAAAGCAGTGATCACCCGGTTTTCTGGCCCGAGGGGTATTGATGTCAGATGCAAATACAGAGATGAAATAGTGGTACCTTTGGGTTGTTTCATCGGAGGGGAGGGTTCACCCTACAAGGACGCCTTCAAAGATAGTGTCATGAGTAAAAGATATAAACAATTTGTCCTAGGGAGGAATAGTTCAATTTACAGCACTTCTACCTTAATATGCCTCTGGGCTTATGGGTAACAAGAGGATACAGACAATGTTATCTGGCATCAAATGGATCACGAGCGATGAGATGGAGAAACTGCACCCATGTATTCAATCTGGCCAACACCTCTTGGCCCTCATTACCAGTGGCAGCACCAGTGGGCAGAAGGCATTCCTGTGGATGCCCAAGGGTTGGGGAGGGTCCTGTTATCTGGGCCTAGTGCTTCCCCGTATTAGACACCATTCTAAGGAGCATGTTAGTAAATATCTGCAAACAAACAGTAAAGCTAGAGAAAGAAGATGGGTGGAGCAGGCGGAGACCTCTGCTCAGGAGTTCGGTGATTTGGAGCTAGAAATACTATCTATGCTAGGGGTAGCAAAGAATTCTAGAAGTATCAGGTAATTAGGCCATTTGTTAGAAGCAACAATAAATGAAACAACATGTGTCCCAGGTAATATTACAGTAGAAATGGTAGCCATGAAACAGACAACTCTCCACAATTGTATGGCACTTGACACGCTCCTCCCAGAGAAAGGCGGCATTTGTAAAATAATGTACACTGAATGCTGCACGTTTATACCTGATAAAGCCTCGAATGTTTATAAGGTCATGGAGAATTTACATGACATAGTGTTACAAGTGCATGATTTTCCTGAACGAACATGTGGGATGATATTTTTTTACTATTTGGAGTCCGGCGTTGGACTATATTAATGGTAATAATATCTATAATCATTACAATATTAGTTAAGTGTAAATATGCTTCCTGTTTGCTGTCAGGCATGTACCAAATTGTGTATCCCCCCACCAAATAATGTTCACGGTTCAAGCGCCATGATAGAGCAGGAAGAATTGTCCGCTCTAATGCAAATACATATTGAAAAGCAAAGCATGAATACATTCTAACGGTGCGAGGAAAGGTGCGGTTTCAACATCTGTTGTTATCGTTCTTTCTTATCTACTTCTTATCTTCTTATTCCTTCAGTTCTTGAAAACAATGGGTAAGCTAACAAGCATAAACAGTTCTCAGACTTTACCCACCCCTCCTATTGTCTACGTACAGAAGCCAGGGTTTGTACAAATGCATGGCTCATGAAATCAAGGCAAAGAGACAACATGGAGGAGCAGGTGCTCAATATCACATTTATGCTCCCACATTTATGAGGTGGAAGGTTGTTAGCATTATAAGAGGTGACATGGAGGTTTGCAATTATGTTAGCATCTGAAAAGACAGACTGAAGCCCCGGCTGGTATACTACCAGAATATAAAGAATGAAATATCAACATGCCAAAATATCAAAAAACTGAATATCATGAAGGAAAGAATATTTTGGTATCAGTTTGCTACGCTTAAGTCCATATTATTTGATTTTGAATAATATGTATCTATTAGGTATGCAGATGTGGAATTACTGACAGTAAATCTATACTTATCAATATGTATTTACCTTCATGACATTCTAGTTGCCAGTATTTTCACCATAATATTTTGGCGTGTCAATATTTTTATACTCAGTAATTTGACAGCCCCCCAGAAGGGTGCTAGCAATTATGAAAATGTATTTGGAAGGTACAAAGTGATCAGGTGAGGAAGGCACTAGGTAGAACAACTGTACTGTTCATCTGGGAAACTGTTATCCCACCTTGCAGTGAGTACTGGAAAGAGTTAGTGAAGACTGATGAGGTAGTAGAGGACCTTCATGAGTAATTTCAGCAGCCATGTGGGCGTTTAGTTATTAGGGGATGAGATGGAGATCTTTATCTACAGTGGATTTATAGGTCTGCAGCAATACTGCAGAAGCAATAACTATGTTACTATACCCATAAACTATTACCATGAATACTAGCACTTTGCACAGATACATGAGAAGTGCCTTGCATAAAGATTGTTCATGCAAGCTTTAATGCAAGTATTTGTGCAGAGTAGCCAACAGAAATTCTGGTGATAACAGGATAGTTTTTTTTTCCATAATGTGATGCAGTTTTACCACATTTTTAAGACAAGAATATTCCATTAGTCTTAACCAGGTGAGTCTGATAAATGTGAATAAACTGATTACTACAGATATTTTTAATTTTGTGGCTGAGGGCCTGAGTGGAAGGTACAGATATTTTTAGATGTGATGGGGACAGAGGATGTTGGTCTTTACATGCCAGCTTGTGTGCAGACAACTAGCTTGAGCAGGATGCAAAAAAAGTCTTATCATTGCCATTTTGGATTATTTCCTTTGATGGTGCCAATGTGAAGAGACGTTTTGGCCAAGAAAGTACATTTTAAAGTTAATGGGGGGGTCCTAGCCTGCTAGGCTGCAGAGAGGAATTTCTGGTTTAGTTCTCAACTGATGTGCCTGTGGCAGTCTTTCGACTGTGTGCAAATTTCTCCCCTTTGGCAAATATATAAAAAAACATAATGGCGTTATATAGTGGGAGGGGGATTGATTGAACTGGGTTATGCTACCCTCTTTGCGATGGCCTCATCAGCAACATAAGGGTGTGGATGAGAACTGCCAAAGCACGTTGCTTTAAAAGGTCTTTGTGTGCTTGCACCCAACTCAGCAGGGGAAAAAAAGCAGAGCCAGGTGAGACACACAGACTTTGAAGAAAACTGAAAATGCACTCTCAGGCAAATCAAATTTCCACTGTTTCCAGGGTATGACAGTACTTATTGCTGGAAGACAAAAGCATGCATGTTGATCAAAGTGGCTGATGCTCTCACCATATCTATAGAGCAGAACAAGATATTGCCAAATTTATGAAGTTGTCTCTTGTTGGAACAGAATGGATTTGATGAAGCTGTGAAGTACAACATTTCAGAACTGAGGTACACAAAACCCTTGGGGAATACACAGAATTCTGATTCTCCTGGTATAGACTGGATGCTGAGCCAGAAAGTCAAACATTAAGTAAGTGGACAATTCCTGTGGTCTGGGAGCAGGTCCCAGATCCATCTCTCCCTCGTGCTGCCAGTTCTACCTTCGCCTCGCTCTTCCTGCCCTCATTGCTGTGCCTTTTCCCTGAACTGGTACGTCCCCTCCTTTTGTGCCTCTCTTCTCTGAGATCTTCTGATTGTGCTGCTGTTGCTGTGACCATGTATGCTTTCCTTCCCCCTCCGACTCCTTTTGTGCCTTCTCCTACAGCTACCCATTTGTGCCTCTTCTTTCCTTTGCTTTCTGTGCCATTGATCTTTACTCGTCTGTTGTGCCTTTTCTTTTTCACCCTTTTTGGCCTTTGTGACAGTTTTTCCTGCTCCCCTCCTGATCATTTTGCCCCCACTCTACCTGTTTCCCACCTCCCGCCAAGCCCTGCCCACCGCAACCCACAGCACCTCCATCCTCCTAGGACCTACTTAATGGAGACCACAGCGGGTGCCGCTGGTATGTCAAAGACAAGCCTTTCTGTGCCCGTCCGTGCCCAGACCACTTCTAGGCCTGGAACCTTGGCTCCAATCACATCATCACTTCACAGCGAAACCGCCACAGCTCTCCACGCCCTGGACACCGGACGCCTCAACAAGCACTACTGACGCACCACACTCTATGGTAAGACCATTTTCCTGCACCAGCTGCACCACCATGCTGCAGAGCTCCACGCTAACCTCTCGCCACGCCAGATCAGCAGCGTACCACCAGCTCTGTTTTTTACTCTTCAACACATGCTCGCAAGCACTCCACCGAGTTATGGGATCTCAACGTCAACCTTCCATCCATCATAGTCTTCTTCACCAAGACCTGGCTCAATCTGTTATCTGCCCCAACATAGCCACAGCTAGACCCAATGGATACAAAATCATCCACCACTATCACGTCAACAAGCCCGAGGAGGAATAGTCATCTTCTACTAAGTGAGCATCTAGTGCACCACCACCGACAATACCACCTGCTCCATGGAACTCCTCAACTTCAAGCTCCACAAGGACAGCAAGTCAACCATCAGAGGGGTGCTTGCATACCAACCCCCGGGACCGCGCCCCAGCTTCTACAACACCATCACTGACTTTGACGCACCGCTTGGCCTGGATTACAACTACATCTTCCTCGACTACCTCAACTTCCACCTCGATGATCCCAACGACAACACAGCCAATCTCCTTGATAGCATTTACAACCTCAGACTTGTCTGCAACCCCATTCAACCCGCAGGACACACGCTGGACCCCATCTTCACCTCCAGCAATTGTGTCAAGTACAGCCACCTCACAGAACTCACATAGACCAACAACGCCATTGTCCACTTCATAATCTGCAGGCCCTACACCGCCACCCCCAAGAAGGCCAGCACCACCAACCACAGCTGGAGCAAAGTGTCAGAGATCCATTAAACAGAAACCCTCCACACCTCCAACCCAGCTGCCACCACCAACGTGCACCAGGGAGTCAAAAACTTCAACACCTGGATCACCAACTGCGCCAACAGCATTGCCCCCATCAAGAGCAACAGAAGCAGAAGATCCTCCAAACATGCCAGCTAGTACACCCAAGAACTCAGAACAGCAAAACACGACAGCAAACTGGAGAGGAGATGGCGCACTAGCAAGGACACCTCTGACAGGACGGCCTTCAAGACATTCCTCAACCTCTACCACTGCCTGCTGAGGGTAAAAAAGAAGAATGCCCTAGCCGCACACATCGAAACCAGCTCCAACCACAGCAGAACTCATCAACATTGTCAAAGCCACCGAAAACAACATCACCCCCTCACAAGATCTCTACAACAACCTTCCCGACTCCTTACATGACAATATCACAACCATATACAGAAACTTCAAATGCCAACCCGTAGGGACTTCCTAAACCGACACGCCCTCAGTGCAACCAACACAGACCCCGACTGACCACTTGGAACCAGCTCTCTACCCAGGACATCACCTCCCTCATGAACTCCATCCACTTGGGAGCGCCTACAGCCCATGCCCGCACCACATCTTCAACCTCAAAATCCACAGGATCAGCCAGGAACGCACCACCCAGCTCAACATCTGAATCCCCACTGCCACTTTCCAGAAGTCTGGAAACACGCCAAAGTCAAACCCCTACTTAAAAAGCCCTCCCCCAACCCCAGCAAACTCAAAAACTACTGGCCCATCTCTTTGCTCCCATTCTGGGCCAGAGTTCTGGAAAAAACTATCAACAGACAACTCACGAAACACCTTGTGTAGAACCAGCTGCTTGACGCCTCCCAGACTGGATCTCTCAGCGACCACAGTACTGAGCCCGCCCTGATTGCAGCCACCAACAACATCCATGCCCTCTTCGACCGGGGAGAAATGGCAACTCTGATCTTCCTTGACCTCTAAGCAGCTTTCAACACTGTATCACACCATACGCTGATCGAACGACTCCACAACATCAGCATCCAAGGGCACACACTCAGATGGATTGCCTCCTTTCTCACAGGAAGGACACAGAGGGTCTGCCTACCACCCTTCACCTCTGAGCCCAAGGATATCATTTGCAGCGTTCCCCAGGGCTCATCCCTCAGCTCTACACTTGTCAACACCTATATGACCCCACTGGCCAACATCGACAGAGCACACGGGCTCAACATTATATCCTACGCAAACGACACCCAACTCATTCTCTCTGATGACCCGACTGTAGTGTCTTGTGAGTTAGAGATGACAGGACCTTTTAGTCCCATATGGACTCCGTAGAACAGTGACGTAGGTGCTTGGGTGTGGGTGATAGAATTAATTCTGTGGAATCTTCAGTTAACGGTTGCACACTGAGGAATCAAGACGTGTAATACCAAGCTCCATGTGTCGCGTGTTCCTTTACATGTACCCAGGCAGGAGAGAATGCTACATTTGGTGACGTTGAGGGGATTGCATAAATACTGTGACCCAAAGAACAGAGCGTGCCCTCCCAGAGAGTTTGCCGAGGTCCAGTAAACTGCTTGTGAGTGCCACGTGTGCCTGAGTCTAAGTGAAAATCGGTGTATGGGGTATGTGGAGTCAAATCGCCACTCCAGCCAGTGCAAGGCCAGTGAAGAAAGTGAAGGCCTTATCAAAAGTTTGTTGGTCGTCGGCTAGAAATTTGCTGGTAAAAATCGAGACAAGAAATACTGCGCCCCAGCCTAACACACAGCTGTCAGTCATGCAGTTCAACAACGCTAAAGACATAGACAACCAGGTACAGCGAAGTGCTAAAAGCAGTGATATCTGAGTGCAAAGAAGCGCTATAAGCGGAAACATTTCAAACACGAAGAAATGCTAACTGCAGTAGCAACAAGGTACAATACAAAAAGGCGAGAGTGGTGAAGATACTGTGCAAGAAATCAAAACGCTACTCACCACAAAAGAAAAAGACAGTGCCTCACAAGCAGAGACCCGGCATGATGACCCAAATATTGGCACATGGCTCGTGCTTAAAGAAGATACAGGTCTGAGTGGGCAGCTGATGCTACAGGAGCAGGCTCCGCTCTGGGCATCAGAAAGTTTCACAGGTTATGGTGCTGTTGCATTCTTGAACCCACCGTCTCTCTTCGATACCGCCAAAAAGCAAAATGTAGATGACAGATGGACTGTCTGGATGGAAGCACTTGATAATTTCATTTATGTACTGGAAGAAGTAAATGACAAAAAAATATCATTAGATATCTGAAGAACACGGCGGGTGAAGAAGTAAAAGAAATGATAAAGAAAAAAACACATGGTGGTGAAGTGACGCACTGTGAAATCAAAGAGGCACTAAACACTGAGTTTAAACCAAGGCTGAATATCGACTACAAAAGGTATATCTTCAGACAGAAAAGGCAGAAAACTGATGAAATGCTGGATGAGTTTGTTTAATGACTTGATTCGCTCATCACGCTTTGCAAGTTCAACAATGAAGAGGTCATGCGTCTTAGAGTAATAGATAGTTGTCTCTTCGATTCCTTTAGACAGCGAATGTTGAAACAGACACTCAGGGGCATATTATCAAGAACCGCGTTAAAATTATGTTCTGGTGTGAACTTGGGCTTCTATTTGAATTCCCAAGGGCATATTACCAAGCCCATTATCGCCGCTTTAGCTGCAGTTTCCTGCCGCTAAAACAGCGATAATGTTATCGCCTTTCTTGATAATATGTGATAGAGTGGAAAAAAGAGCTGACAGACAAGCAGCTAACATGGAGGCCGGAACTGCCCAAAATGAATCCGCGCTAAGTGTGAAAACGAAGCTGAAACACAAGGTACAAAGCCATAAAGCAATGTCTCCAAAGAAAAAGAAGTTGTATTTTCGATGTAGATTTTCCTTTTCACATGAAGGTAAATGTTCTGCCATTGGACAGATATGCAAAGGCTTTGGGAAAAAGAACAATTTTGTAACGGTTTGCAAAGCGAGGGGAAGATCAACTGCATCACACCAAGAAAACAAAATAGCGGAAAGATCAAGTGCATCACATTGAAAAAACAAAATGGATGCCAGAAAGATCCAGAGACATTCCAACCACACCCACAAGGCCAAGTGGCAACATCAGCTGGAGAAAGTAGAAACTTAACGATGTCAACTGACGTCAAATTCCTCATCTAAATGTTGTCACAGTCATTGCCAAGTGACAGTGAGGAAGAGGGGTGTGTGATGTCAATGTGAACTACTGAACAATGTGCGCCTGTAGGATTAGCTTCTTGCAAGGAAGAGTGCCAGTCGAAACAAGATTGACAAGTGTGACATTCATTTGGACACTCTCCTAAAATCACACTGAACTTAAACGGGTGCTCCATACCGTTTATCATAGACAGTGGCACGTCAATAAACATTATGCCAGCGGAAAAGTACCATGAACAGTCTCTAGTGCTCCGTTTAACCCAGATGAAATTTGTATACATGGGGTGCATCGACGCCCCTGCAAATTTAAGGCTCATTTATGGCAATGGTGAATCATAAAAAGACAAAGGTACACACAGCAATTCATGTCCAGCAAGGCACTTCATCGAAGGAATGTTTACTCAATTTCAGCACTGCTGCTGACATGGAGCTGATTTCTGTAAACTACAACGTCAATGTCTATCATGAGATAGTGAATTTATTTCTATCTCTGTTTCATGGACTAGGAAGACTTAAGACAATGAAAGTACAACTTCGCACAAATTAGGACATCCATCCTGTTGCTCAACAACATTGTCGAATTGCATTTGACTTGCAAGAGGCTGTTGAGAAACAAATTGAGACATTATTAAAACATGACATCAATGAGCGACCTACTGCTCCGATGCTAAAGGTATTCCCCCATAGTAGTAGTGCCGAAGGAGGATGGTTGAGGAGCCAAGAGCGCATCTGTGTTGATATGCGTGAAGAGAACAAGGCGATTGAAAGAGAATGACATCCAGGTTCACATATTGCTGACATGATTATGCAGCTATATGGAACCAAAGTCTTTTCCCGCCTTGATTTGAATAAAGGGTATCACCAACTCGAACTGCAAGGAAACGGCAAGTACATTACTACCTTTTCAACTCATGTTGGGCTGTTTCAATATAAACACCTATTTTTCGGGTTGTCCTCCGCTGCAGAACTCTTTCAGGATGTAATTCGTCACATGATACAGCCAGTCACAAATGTTTTTAATTACAATGATGACATATTAGTTTTTGGGGCCACACGAAAAGAACATGATAAAGCTCTTACACAAGTGTGTCAGATACTTGATGATGCAGGTCTCACTATAAACTGCAGAAAGCAAAACTCAAGTTCCTCTGTCATATCTTTACAGATGGGGGAATGACTCCAGATCCAAATAAAGTACAAGCCTTGTCATCCACTCCCCTTCCCCCCACAAGATGTAATTATGCTGTGATCCTTCCTTGGTATGGCCAGTTACTACTGTTTAAGGTTTATATGTGACTATGCCACTGTGAGTGCCCATTTGAGAGATTTAACAAAACAAAATGTTCCATTTCAATGGTCATGTGAATGTGAACGGATCGAAAGGGTGCCAGAATAGACTCGTGCAAATTACTCAGCTGCGGTTTTGAATCAGCTGCGGAGAGCAGAGAGGAGCAGAGGAGCGAGCTGTGCGCCAGGCGATCCCTGCAGAGGCTGCGGAGGCCAAACAATTGAGTAACTGATGGCAGGAAGCGGAGGACAGTGGACCCTACCCCACATCTACCCCACGCATACCTCACGAATTGGGGGGAGCGGTAAGAAACAGTGAGACGTGGACGGCACAGAGAGACGCAGACGGCAGAGTTAGAGGTTCGAGCCGCAGCAGCACCCAGTCACACGGGGCAGGCTGGCGTTAGGCCGGTGCAGCTTGCGAGCCGGTGTGGGCTGCCCCCAATCCGTTCCGCTGTTCTCCGACTGTGCTTGTGCCTGCATTCACCACCCTACCTGGTGGTGGTGGAAATTAGGGACTTTCAGGTTCTCCAAGTGTAAGTTGGTGACTTCTCACTGTGGCAAGCAGGATGCAGTGGCAGTAGACGGAGAGGAGAGGAGAGGAGTGGAGGTCGCACTGCGCTGCGTTATGAGTAGCCACTCCACAAAATGGACAAACGGGTTGGACGAAAGCTGTTGAAAAACCAATAGCAGTGTCAGCTGCAGCGGCACTCCCCCAAGACTCCGCGCCCCGAGCACAAACACAGAGAGAGGCAAGGTAAAAGAGTGAGGCGAGGAAATGAGGGGGTAAGAGGGAGAAAGGTCTTTCTGACCCCCGCCCATTCCAGGACCAGAGGCTAGAGACTGTCTTCCGCCTGCTCACTCTTGCCGAGGTTCCAGCACTAACCTCACTGAGCAGTATAGCGAGCGTAGCCACTGTAAGTCAGAGATCGCGTCTGTGCATGCGCTCAGCGTTGGACCTGTTTTTATTGTTTTATTGTTTTGTTTTTACTGAATTTGGATACGCCACGTTTGTAGTTGGCTTCACCGCACCACGCATCTCTATAACCCCGTGCCTGAGCAGGTTGAACCAGGTTATTTGGTTTATGTGGCATAATTAACTCATCAGCATATCCTCTTCGCCAGCTTGTCAGACCGTCAGATCCGGATCTGGTGTAGAAGCACTTTGGTCTCCAAATTCACAAACTAAAATTACTCGTTGGGGTTGCCATCCAGGTGCCTGAGTTCAGGGCATGTAAAAGCAAATGCACCGGTAGGATCACTCACAGGATCGCCAGGGCCTCCTGTAGGACCAGCTAGTCACTCCTCGGACCATTCCAGACCTTTTAAGCTCCAAAAAACCATCAGGCGAAGGAAAACCCGGGGGTACCTCTCACATTTGAAATCCTACCCCTCGGTGATGTCAATGCTTAGGAAGGGTGTGAGGAGCTCTCTACGGGGTAAAGCAGTAAAGGATGAGGCCCAGGAGGTGGCCTCCTGTGTAACACTCGAGGATGAGTTGGGCTTTTGCCCCGTTCCCCGTGAGCTTACAGTGCCTGCTTTTCTAAAACCTCTCCATCAGAACATTGGCGAAACGCCTCTACTGTCTCCATCAAAACAGTTCTCTGATGGAAATGCTCTACTGGTAGTAACAGAAGATACCGAGATGGAAACGGACATACCCACGGATAGCCTTGAGGTCTATCCCACTATGAATCTTGACGGAAAGGAACTGTCACTGTTGGCAGGGATGGTATCCCTGATTAGCAAATCCAGTCCCTGGAGAATCACTGAGCATAGTTCGGATCTCAGTTCCCCCTGTTCGAACAGGTGCCACAGACTATAGACCTTAGCCCTTGGTCAAGGAAATTGGAGGACTATACCTTGCTGGCACATTGCTATACCATTGGAAAAAAACAAAGTTTTGGAGGCCCACTTAAGAACGCCATGCACCGGGGAGCCAGAACTGAGACTGTCCTCGGCTATATCAGCTGGTTGTCCTCACATGCCCGCCTTGTACAGTAGTACTCCCTCTCTTGTGTCTCACGTCCACTCATTAGACCTGGCTGATCTGGGAGCATCAGCCGCGTCTCAAGTTAAGGGGTTAGTTGACACTTTGAACTCAGCAGAAAATGAATGGGGGGTATGCTAGAGATAGTTTATGCTCTAGAAAGAATTCTCTAATCAATTCTATCTTTGTTGGAGAAAACCACAGTGAATTCTGATCATATACTGGATGTCCTTTCTCCAATTTTAATGGGAATTCAAAAGCTCAATTTGGTTAATAAAGTCACAAATAAGTCAGTAAAGGGACTTGAAGTTGAATCCCGTTCATGCCAGACATGCAAGGGGGTGTCTACATTGAGAATTAAGGCAGAGGTGCAGGAAGACAAGGGTGTCTCCATAGCTTCCCCGCTTAGAGGTAGTCCCCTGGTAAGCTCAGCCCCTAATAAACAATGTGCAGAGGGTATTCAGTCCCTCGGTCCTGTGGGCAACTTAAATGTAACACCAGCTACGACCCCATTGCAGATATACCCTATTTTTAAAAAAGGGAATACAAATACATCTAGCATTATAGGATCCCCAATCAATTCCCACTGCATTAAAAAGTCCACTGTTAGTTTAGTTGCTGCTCCTCTTGGGGAGGTTCCCCCTTCGAAAGAAAGCAAACGCCCACAAGGTCGGAGGGGGAAGAGGAAAAATAGGTTCTGACGTATTCCTAAACGGGAGCAAAACAAACTGCGGTTCCCCATTGTATTTGAGGAGCTAGACAGTTCAAATCTGCTTCCAAGTAGAGAGGTCCCTGGGCCATCAGTTTCTACTGATGGCCAAATCTCAGGGCTTGTTAATAGAAACACGCTAATCCTTTACCCAATAATAGTTGACCCCTCGCTGAACGAGTTAGGAAAGCAAGAAGGGCAGGGAGATAGAGGAGCTCCAAAGGTTACCATGGGTGGTGCAGAGAATTCTAGGAAGCTACCCTGACATAGGTGCAGCTTATCAAGGTACCAGTAGAGACTCTACCCCAGAAAATGTATTAACACATACATATGCTACTGTGTGACAACAGAGTTTGGCTAGGGAAGGTGCCCCTATTTCCCCTCCTGGATGGGATACTCTCCAAGTACGGATTGATCCCGGCTGGGGGAAGGTCCGGGAGGGGTGCCACATCGTGGCTTTGAGTAGCAGTAGGTTTATGTCTGTGAGGGGATCTGACCGCGAGTTAATTGATAAGAAGCACGCTGGGTGTAGTTTTGGGCAAACAACTAATATTTTGATCTTTACCTCCGTGTTTGATACCGATTCGGCCCTACTCAAAAGAAGTGCTCTCTTGCAACTATTACCAGAAATAGAGGGTTTATGATTGGTAACAAGCAAAGTTATTGAGTTGATTTAGCTAGGCCTTAGGAGCGGCACCCCAAAGACCAGAGTTACTTTTACCTCATGGGTAGTCTCAATGTTAGCACTGGCTAATGCTGATTCTTTCAGGAAAAGAGGGACAGATGTGTTTCCATATGTGGATTCCCGGGTTGTCTCGCTTGAATCCCCTGGGATAACCCACCAGGAGCCAGGTAGTAGGTTCTCCATTCCAATGGGCGTCACAAATCCAAAAGACATTAAAATATCAGTAGGGAGTTGTTAGACCTGTCCGCCCTAGGGTGACCTTCCCTGTGTTTTTTCACCCTTGCCTCATTTTTTCCACCCTCTTTTTGGTTGGCTCTAGGTCTTCGGGCACCTTACCATTGCTGGTCAATGTTAAGGTGCAGGTGCTCTCTACCACTAAGATGGCTGCCACAGACCCCTGCTACTGCGGAGCGGTCTTTCAAGTAGCGCCCTAGTTGCCAGGAGCTGCCTAGAACCCTTAGGTATTGTGACATCACTAGCCTGGTTCCCCTGACCATCCCTAGAATGTAGAAGGCCCTGGAACCTTCCGGAATAGAGGGAGGTCACCTGACCTGGGAGTATAAATAGAAAGGGCGGGAAACTTTCTGGGGAGTTGATGAGGTACCACTGACCTGGGGGGGACCCTGTGCTGGAGTTTAGGCGGAAGGGGGAGGGGGCACCTATACCACTAGGGGTGACTAGGTCTAGGCCTTGCCCGCTAAGCTGCGTGAGGATACCTGACCAAACCCACTGACCTGGCCCAGTGTGAGGGAATCCCCTAGGGACCATCAGGAGAGGCCTAACTGGCAGCAGCCTCCTACTCAAACCCCCATCCCCCGAACTGACTAACTAACCCCTTGTCAGGAGAAAGGGCCGTGTACCATCAGCGCCATAAGGAATCATCAGCTATGAAGAACTGCTGAAGCGCTATGTCAGAAACCTCCTGAAGCGCTATGTCAGAAACCTCCTGAAGCGCTATGCCAGAAACCTCCTGAAGCGCTATGTCAGAAACCTCCTGAAGCGCTATGTCAGAAACCTCCTGAAGCGCTATGCCAGAAACCTCCTGAAGCGCTATACCTGAAGAGCGCCGTAACCCCCCTGAGGCGCTGACACCTGAGGCGCTAACTCTGAAGAGCGCCGTAACCTTCCTGAGGCGCTGAGCCCCGTCGAACTAACTCTTTGAAGCACCTACATCCCCCTAAGGCTGGGAAGCGCTAAGTGCCCCGATACACCGCCGCTGCCCGAGTCCTGCAGCACGAGAGCCAAGACGTAATCGGGTGCCCCAGACTCACCGCTGCTGCCCTAGGTGACTGCCACTGTCAGGAGGGCCGGCCGCCCCGCTCGAGGGCCCCGCGTCCGCTGAGGAGAAATAGGCGGTGTTATCCCCTGACGATCGCAGCCGTTCCCAGGATACTCCCCCTCTATCACGTGACGAGAGCGCCGGCCGCGTCTCAGGCCTCGCCCCCGCTCCCGCCCACGTCCAGCCTCCACAGAGCGCCGTAAGCACTCCCTGCGAGCGGCACTGCAACGGCGGGGGTGAAGCGACTCCGGGACTTCCCTGACATCGTAGAGGCCTGCGCAAGGGCCCCGGAGGGCCGAAGAGAACAGGTAACATCCCCGGGGAGGGGGGCGGAGATCCCAACAGCGCGGGAGGGCTGCCGAGAAGTCTCCAGTCTCACCGGAGGCAGCCCCCGCATCCGCCCCTCCCCGGGAAAGTCTAAGACTGGGCCGAGGGTGCTGAGGACACGCCGGGAGAAGTGGGACATCCCGGGCCTTAGCACATCGAGTGTATGAGGTGGGGAAAGAGCCACTAGGACAGCGCCAATGTGCCATCTGGAACCCCCCTTTTTCACTGAGGTGACTGTAAGCCATACCAGATCGTTCCTGTTACAAGGGGATAAGAACCCCAGTTATCGTGTCACTAGAAGAGCGGGTTGAAGAGCTAGTGGATTGATGAATTAATGTTGATTTACGGCATAAGTTGTTCACAGATATTAATGATTTCATGCTGATTTCCTCTATATGATATACCTAATGGATTAATGAATTCATGTTGTTTTACTGCATAAGTTGTTCACAGACAGTAATGAATCCATGCTAATCTATTGCTTATGCTATTCAAAGATAGTAATGAGTTTATGCTAATGAATTACATATGTTATCCGCAGATAGTAATGATTCCATGCTAATTTTCTGAATAGGAGTTATTTATAGATACAAATGAATTTATGCTAAATCACTTCCTGCTACGACCTACTACATAAAAGGTTTTGTTTTTAAACCCAAGTGGTGTGGTGTGTTATCATTGCGTGCGTAACTCTGCTTGGTTGGATGTGCGTGCTGTACGACTACGTTACACCAGAGGCCTTCGGGAGCCTTCCTGCCACGAGCCAGGCTACCTTTGTGAATTGGCAACCCCAGTTCCAACAGGAGTATTCAAGGAAAAAGAGAGATTAACATTATAGACCCCCAGGTTAAAAGACCCAGCATATCCATAGTGGAGGATGAGATGGGCTAGTGGAGTTGGGTAGCCGGTTCTCTGAATGGCTCAAAAGAAACCACAAAATTGCCCATGCTGCGGAGGTAGCCAATCGGGAAGAACCTGATCCTGGAACCTAGCGGGGGTAGGAAAAACCAACTGTAAGTTACACTCCCTATTAGTATATAACCCTAACATAATTTGTCTTCAGGAAACATGGAGACGTGTGGATTTTGACTTTGAGAATTTCTTTTCATATTGTTGTGCAGCTAAACCCTCTGCTAAAGGACATGCTAGTGGTGGTTTAGCCATTTTACTTAGTTGTGCCATAAAATGGAATCCTGTGGTTTATATCCACCCCTCTAAGTGTTGTATGGGAGTGCAGCTGAGGCTAGGAAAAGATACATGAGGGCAGTCTGTATCCCTTTTTCTGGTAAACGTGTATATTCCCCCAGGGAGAGCATCTGGTTGAATGCATCTGTTCCTATTTGCAAAGGATAAGTACCTCTGAAGAGTGCTCCTTGACTATGATGGTGGGTGATTTTAACTCTAAACTTTTGAATTTTTCTGTCATGTCCTTCTCCAACCCCGAGTTGGAGGAAGTATGGTCGATCCCAGAATCTTTACTGCCCGGCCATATCAGATCAGATAGATGAGGCCTGTCTCTTTTGTATAATAAGAGAATGTTTGATTTTGTGATGTTGAATGGTAGATTCCCAGAGGACTCCCCCTCCTCTTATACCATTCAGGGCCCACGTGGACACTCACTGATGGCGGTATACTACCAATTTTTTGGTGCATGCACGCAATTTAAGATACTGCCTACAAACATGAGTGACCATGGAGTTTTGGCAGTGGATGTTAACATGGAACTCAAGCTGTCAGAACCTTGGAATCAAAGGGACGAAAGCATTTTATATATTCGTAGAAATGGGCGTACCTTTGTGGTAGAATAATACGCTCCCATGTTTTAAGAGAATCTTTGAAAATGCAGTTCCTGATCGTATTCAGGAATTTCCCATTTCTAGGTTTGAGAGGATATCGGCCCTGATTAGAACGAGGGGAAGTATAAAGCAAATTATCAGCTCTGCTCCCTTAGTGGCCAAATCATGGGAGATAAAAAAATTAAATCGGGAAATCAACGCCTTGATCAGGGAACAATTCAGGGAGTCTTCAATACCTAGGCAAAGGGAAATTAATAGACTAAAACAGGTAAGGAATAGAAAATTGGTATCTGAGCATAGAAGGGTGGAAGATGCAAATTGGATCAAACTACGAGAGGTTGCACAGTCTGGTGATACCAGGAAATATTGGGAGTTAATAGCCACATTTTGTGATAGCAGAGTTAAGGCAAAATCCATTGTCATATCCATTTATATTTCCCAGCTGTACGCTCTAAATTCGTCAGTCAGATGGAATTTCGGCTTTGTCTCTGACTCTTCCGTGAGGAGCGATTATGGAGCTCCCTCGTGTAATGAAACAGAGGGTTATATCTAAGGGGCAAGGTATTCAGGTGCGATGGGCCCTGATGATGTACCAATAGCCATAATCAAACAGAACGGCGAAGCATGGGCAGAATTCTTGTGTCCACTATTCTCTTGTTACACTCATGGGGTCATTCCGCCGTCCTGGAAGGGCAGTATAGTTGTTCTGCTATATAAAAAGGGTCAAAAAAATACCCCCGGAAGCTTTAGGCAGATCGCACTTTAGGATGCGACCGGTAGACTGTTTGACAAGAGCATTCTTATCCTTCTTCAAGATTGGGCTTTTGGAAACGGTTTTATCCCTGTAGAGCAAACGGGGTTTTGCAAAAACAGTCGTACCCTTGATAACATCACCGCCCTGCAAACTCTAATTAAAAAATATCCAATGAGCCGGGGAATGCCATTATACGCGGCCTTTATAGATTTCTCAACAGCCTTCGACCAGGTGGCGAAAACTAGTCACTATGGGGATACCTGTGAATTTTTGCACTGTACTCCTCCACTTTGACGCAGGTCCTATTGGGGGAACACAGGGTCTGTCTAGCAAAATAGAGACCATAATGGGTTGAAGCAAGGTTGCCTTCTGGCCCCTTTTCTATTCTCTCTTTATGTTAATGATTTGCCAAGCAGAATGGGGCTCAGCAAAGGAGAGTCCCGAAAATTAGGAACTTTAAAGCTGAGCTGCCTGCTATATTCTATATCTTGCTTTATTTAACCCCAATAGGACTCCAAAAACGACTTTCCGAGTTAGCAAGGTACTCAGAAGACTACTACTTAAAAATAAATATCTTAAAGAGTAAGGTTATGGTTTTCAGATATCGGGGATGCAGTCAGAAAGAGCATGCACTGGTTCTTGGGGAACGAGAAACTTGACGTAGTAAAGCTATATCCTTAGTTAGGAAGAATTTTCACAAGCAAGTGTTCCATTACCAATCACACGGACCAATGCAGAGGCAAGGCAATTTCACAGGCCTCCGCAATCAGTCGATTCTATACACACTGCGGGAAAAGACACTTTGCACATATTTTACCAGTCTATAAAATTAAGATACCTCCTGCATTGAGCTATGCCTGTGAAACAGTAGATGCACAGGAGTGGGATAAATTTGACAAAGCAGAGGGTCCTATTTGGTGTCAAATGTGTAATCTGATTCATGCCGCTCCTTAGCGGCGATTCGGCCCGAATTCGGTTTACGTTCTCTCTGTGGCTGTGTGCTTAAAATGGAGCAACACACTATGGAATAGCTATCAGAACTCCCTATGGGTGGCATTGTGCGAGGACATTTTTGACACCTTGAACTGGTATGTTTTAAAAAAGTTTGCTTCTTTAAACAATGTTTAAATATATTTTAGAACAGTATTGGTTTACTGAGTACTTAAAAATTGAATAGCATTAGTGCCATTGTGGTGTGTTTACATTTTAATTTTCTCGACTGATGCTACGAATATCATCAGGCATAATTGCACACCAAGTTTTTTATAATTCTGTTATTTGAGCACTTGCACTTTCTGCTTTTCACTATGCTGCTAGCTATTGTGTACTGTATCTTGAATCGTAATACCCTGCTTTTACTATGAGTTTTTAATCCCAAATCATTAATTGTAGTATTGTATGTATAGATAGGCCAGCGACAACACAACGCCACATGGGAGAGGCAGAACCTTTCTATTATTAACCTTTCCCCCATGTCATCACCCCTGAGGATAGATCGGTCTTAGAATTAGGCCTATCTTTCTACCCCACTGGCAATTTTGATTGTGCAAAAACCAGCATTTTTTTTTTTTGTCCTCATCTGCCATTCAAGTTTCAATATGTAATCTTGCTGGTGTACACACATTGCACTGCCTCAGTTACTAGAACTGGTTGGAGCAGTAAAGGAACGTAAGGCTCACCCCTCAGCAACAATATTTTCAACCAGCAGTGATTACTAATTTATAACCATAGAAGCAATTGCCAAAATCACATCACGGCACTAAACTTAGTATCGTGAAACAAGAAGCCCCCAGAATGAGGATAATGGCATAATCATTGGACCTGGGGAAAAAAAAATAATAATAATAATAAAAAAAAATAAACAGGTATTCAATGAGACCAATTCAATGAGACCAATTCAGGAGATGCCAGAAAGATCTTGTATCTGGATTACCGGATCTAGCCAGGTCCAACTGAGAAACCATCAGAGCAGAAGCATGCCAGTTGTTAATAGAAGGAGATAAAGAGTCTTTCCATTTCATACATATTTCCCTCCTTGCTAGCAGGATGGTATAAAAAATAAGCTTTTTTGCCAAGGAGGGGACCCCTTGGTAGCAACCAAAAATTACTGATGCTAAATCCAAGGTAATGTTGACTCCAAGAGATAGTGAAAGAGTCTTACTGATAGCTTCCCAGAATTGGGCCAAATGCGGGCACTCAAAAAACATATGAATGTCAGAAGCAGCCACCAAACCACACTTCGCACAGGCCACACTACTCCCCTCGGTAAATTTAGATAGACGAAGGGGTGAGTAGTATGCTCGATGAATCGTGAAAAGATGATTCCTGCGTAACCATGCAGGTTTAACAATATCCCACATCATCATACAAGATGAATTCCAAAGATGTTGCAAGTCGGAATTGATGACATGTAAGGACCAAAGATCGTCTGGAAGTGAAAAAATTCCGTCCATTTCCTCTAAGATTAAATTGTACCATAATGAAATGTCCTTCTTGGCAGGCGGCTTATCTAGCAAAAGCGTTATAAGATGACTATATACACCCAAGGGAAATTTAGACCTAAATGGTGGTTGAACGGAGTATTCCCGAGCCCAGCTTAACATTTGAAGATACTTAAGCCTAGAGAAGTGTGGGCCAATCTTTGTGCAAAGATACTCCTAGGGTAACAAATCCCCGTCAACAAATAGGTTACCTCACTCCTCCAGGCCAGCCTCTCTCATAGGTATAGCTAATGCATCCCCCAACCACGATGGCCCATTAGGTAGGTCCCACAGCGGTGTCCTGCTTCCATGGTACCCCGCTTTAATTACTTTAGACATCTGAGTCCATATTCTTGCCATCCCCTTTAAGATTTTCAGTTTAATTTTTTTGAAGAACTTGGGGTTCCCAAACTTAAAGAGGAACCCTGACTGACTTAGACCTTCCAAATCCAATAACTTTGAATAAAGAGACCACACTCCATGCCCCACTGGCCTCTTTAGTAGGATCCTGGCATGTGATAGCTGGAAAGCCCAGGCATAAGCCTGGAGATCAGGTGCAGCAAGCCCTCCTTTTTCCCTACGCCTCCTGATTTTTTTCCAGGAGATTCTTGGAAGATGTTTATTCCAAATAAAGGTACTGATATCAGACTGCAATTTCCTAATAGAGGTGGGATCAAAATATAAAGGTATCATATTAAATAAAAAAGAAACCTTAGGGAGAATAGACATTTTAACAAGGCTGATCCTACCCAATAGAGAAAGTGGAAGATGGACCCAGGTCTGGAGCAACTTACGACACTCCTTTGCAACCCTTGCAAAATTAATAGTAGTAGTCTGATCAAGATCAGCTACAATATCCAGACCTAAATATCTCATACGATTTGCCGACCGGGTTTCTGAAACAAAAGTGCTTTGGTCAATATTCCAGGTCATCATCTCAGTTTTTAAAGTATTAATTTCGTATCCAGATACCATCCCAAATTCTGAAGCCAGCTCGAATATTACTGGGAGAGCCTCATGGGGATCAGAGGTAAATATAAGAATATCGTCGGCGTAGAGGGCCACCTTTCTCTCCCAGCCCCCGCACACAAATGCCTTGATGTTAACACTATCCCTCAAGATCTGAGCAAAAGGTTCAGCATATAAGTCGAACAAGAGCGGGAAGAGAGGGCAGCCCTGTCTGGTACTCCTCGAGATGTCAAATGGGTCGGAGAGTATACCATTAACCAAGACTCGGGCACTAGGGTTACAATAGAGAAGACTAATCGCCCGACGAAATCTAGCCTCCACGCCAAATTTTGCCAGGGCCTCCGACAGGTACAACCAATTAACTCTGTCGAAGGCCTTGGTGGCGTCCAGCGTGAGAACCGCCAAGGGTAAAGACCTCAAACATGTCATGTCAATTGACCCAAACAAATCATAAGTCAATTCAAAGAGCTGTCGTCCCTTAATAAATCCCTTCTGGTCAGTATGTAGGATGGAGGAAGCAACCAAGGACAATCTCTTTGCAAGAATGGAGGCAAAGATCTTATAGTCTCCATTCAATACAGAGATTGGTCTATAAGAACCACAGGCAGTTGGAGACTTCCCTGGTTTCAAGATAACAGTTATGGATGCATTATCCCATGATGTAGGTGGCCGTACTCCGTCCATCAAGATCTGATTAAACAATACAGCCAGAAAGGGAACAAGTTCCTGCTCCAATGATTTATATATTTCAGCAGGCAGCCCATCAGGCCCAAACGCCTTGCCTTTCCTGGCATCCTGGATGGCTTCCCTTACCTCCTCTTCCGAGATTTTACTATCTAACGTTCCTGACTGGTCAACTGAAAGTTTTGGTAGATCTACTTTCCCAAGCCAATCATTGATCTTAGTAATTTCCACATTCTTATCTTCATGATAGATGTCTTGATAGTAATCTCTGAATGCTGCTCTAATGTCTGCATCAGAGGAGAGAGGAACGTTATTGACATGGATCTGGCTAATATTGTTACGAACCAGATCAGTTTTTACTTTCCATGCCAATAACTTACCAGCACATTCTCCATACTGAAAGTGTGCGATTTTACTGGCCTCCCATCTTTCCTGAAGCCACCGATTAAGGATCGAGGTCAATTCACCCCTTAGGCTCAATAGTTTAGCCCGTATAGGTGTTAAGACATCATCTGTGGAATCCAAGTTGTCATCGATTTCTGTCTGCGTTTTAATCAGATTTGCCTCAACTAAGGCAATAGCCTCTCTGTATTCCCTCCGTCTGTATGAGATCTTACCTGTGATGAGACCCCTCAGGAAAGCTTTAAGTGAGTCCCAAACCACACCAGATTCTGCAGAACCCACATTCACCTCTAAGAAAGATCCCACTTCAGTTTTTAAAAAAGTAACATCTTCCGGATGAGAGAGCAAAGAACGGTCGAAAGACCAAATCCTTACTACATCAGAGGTAGGAACCATAAGGTCCAAAAAAATAGCAGAATGGTCAGATAAATGTAACGGGAGATAGTGAATGTCCTTAACTGTGTCGGATAAACTATGGCTAATTAATATAAAATCTATCCTAGATTGATGATTATATTTATAGTTTCTAAAGGACACCCCCTGTTGCTGCCCAGCCCTTAATCTCCAGATGTCCACATATCCGTATTGTTTCATTTCATTCAACAGAAAAGATCTTGATTTAGAAGGGACATGGGATCTACTATTATGAGATTTATCCAGGACTGGATCTAGAACGATGTTAAAATCTCCAGCTAATATAACTGGTACCGGGAAGGACAAAAGGTGAGAAAAAATCACTTCCAAGGATGTAGGGTCATCCACATTAGGACCATAGTATCCAACCACAGTAAACGAAGCACCCATAATTACCCTAGAGGCAATAACCCATCTTTCCGCAGGATCAGCTTTAAAATCTAATACCCTGGCTCTAAGCTGCTTTTTGAAGATCAAAGACACACCACAGCAGGTCATAGACTGAGATGTCGATAATATAAAATCAATCCATTTATTCCCTTTTACCAGGGTATCGATTTCAGACTGTATCAAATGTGTCTCCTGAAGAATGATGACCTGGGCATCAGAGTCCCGGAGATATTGCATCAATGTCTTAGCCCTAGGTTTGGTTCGGAGCCCATTAATGTTCCAAGACATAATTTTTAAACTAGCCATCTCCACTAAACCAGAACACTGCCAGCCCTGTCTTTATAACAAAACCAATCATAGATTGACCCACCTCCACAAGGAAAAAAAACTCGCAACAAGATTGAGAAATCAACAAAACCAGCAAGAGAAAAAAAAAATACAACAAAATGACTGATGAGGAATTTTAAATTTGCCCGTGTACCCCACCCCACCCTCACTCCCCCATAGAGAACCCACGATGTACCTAACCGGATCAAGTCCAGTAATGGCACCCCAACCTCAAACTCCCGTTATTCCCCCGCCCAAGACCAACATTTAAACAGTATAGAGGTAGAAGAAAATAGTACCGCGTTACCCAATGCTGAAAAGAGAAATTATCCCTCACTATTATTCTCTTCCCCTTTTTTTTTATTTTTTATTAGAACACTAAAATAATAAATTTTAATGTGCTATAATAGCTGTATGTGACCATAAAACCTAAACTCCAAAAAGAAAATTAAGTGCTATTATCTGATGACTTGCTGCCTATATTCGAAAGAAATTCATCAGCAGCTTGGACTGTTCTAATGTTAACCATCTTATTATTGTACATAACCCTCAGAGAGGCTGGGAACACCAATTGAGCGGAAGCGCCCAACTTCTTAAAAGCCTCCAGCCGCCTTCCAAACTCCCATTGCCTCTCCAGTGTAACCCTAGATAGATCAGACCTGATGAGGAAGGTAAAGCCCTTACCAGGTAGGGACTTCTGTTTGAGAGCTGCATTCAAAATCTGCTCTTTGATAGTGTAAGTAAGAAAATTAACAAGAATTTTACGCGGTTTTTGCCTTTGTGGATTCTGTCTAAAGGGTTCCCTATGGACCCTCTGAATATCAGTTGATAGTTGATCCAGGGAATGTTCTAAACATAATCCTTCCTTCAACAGGCGAACAACAAATTGCTTAACATCCCCACCCTCAGATCCCTCTGGAACATTGAGAATGCGAATATTACATCTTCTTGCATTGTTTTCTAATACCTCCATCCTATCTAACAGGACCTGGTCGTCTCTTTTAAGTTTGGTAATGACCTCCTCTACCTTATCCAGATGTTCTGACATTATAGCTAATTTTCCCTCCAGGACTTCTGTCTTTGTTGATAGCCCATCGATCTTATTATCCAATAACTGGCAGTAGTCACGAATCTCCTTCTGCATACCTGAAGATTGCTCGAACCCTCTTTTTATGTCTTGAGACAAGGCAGTAAGCATCGCTAGTAAAGTAGCTGACAAAATATTTCCCAAAGATGCCTCTTCACAAGATGGAATGGAAGGTATAGGAACAGGGATAGACACTGCCATAATTTGGTCGCCTGATGACTCCATAATACTAGCCACCCTTGCATCCTGCCTGATACAATCATGAACACAAGAATCAGAGTAGCCAGGGCCACCCTCGCTAGCTTCTGCTAGATCGATCCTCACGTCAGAACTAGTATGTATTAACCCCCCTCCTACCTCAGCCCCAAAAGAAACTCCAATCTTGGGTATAATCGAACATGGGGAAGGAACTAAATCTACAGAAGCAACTGAAACAGCTGATGCAGTCATCCCAGGATCGGCAAGAGGTGTAATGACTGGTGTGGCAGCCAAAGGGGGAGGGATTGTAAGAGACGGGGTTAAGGAAGGGGAAATCAGTTGGACTGAATCCCTTAATGTGGTCATTGCCTTAGATTCCACAAGGCGCAGGACCTGGGGGACAACTTTAACGTATGTCCGAAGAGATGGAGTAATTTTAGATGCAGACTCAACCCCGACGATATTACGTAATACTTTCCCTCTGGCTCCCTTAGATTTCACTTCCTTAGATAAGTAGGAGGAAGTTCTTTTATCTGATTTATCTGTTTGGGATGAAATATCGACACCAGATGGATTAGGTCCAGTGACAGGAGCCCTTGTAGGCCCTCTAGCTTGTTCCTTACCTCGTCCTTGTCCTCGAACAGATTTACCACCTCTCCCCTTACCTTTGGGCACTTTATAATGTTGGTGTTGGTGCAAACCTTCTAGATCCTTTAGAACCCCACAATGAGGTAAATCCAGGAATGACTCTTGTGCCTTCGTGTTATTGTGTCCGCTTTGTCCGCTGTGATTGTAACTGTCTGTTTTTGTAGTGACAGACTCTGTATTTTCGGCTATAGCTATAGCCTGAACGGGTTTTGCCAAATGGTGGGTAAAGGCGTCTCCGACAGCACGCACTAAACTGCGCGCCTTCCTACCTCGCCGCAGCTCCAGGGCGGCTGAGAACCAGAACCACCGAGTCGGTGAACCGATGGGGGCAGAACAATCAAAGCAAACCGGAGCACCAGCCACACCTCGAGGAACTCCAAAAGCGTCACCAGCATGAACACCGCTGCCGCCACCGCTGAGCCTGCAAAACATGGAGAGGAAAAACGGACCCAAAACGGATAGAAAGGGAAAGAGGTCCTGCGCCGTACGAACGACAAGCAGCCCGGGGGTCCGCAGCCGCCAGCACCAAGAGAACCAAGGACCCAGGCAAGCCACACAATCCAACCTGCCACCAGAAATCGAAGGGACAGGAAAAAAACAGAGGTAAGGACCTAAAAAACTAAGTTAGTGTCCGCCATCAATGAGTCGGACAGGGGAAACGGGAGCCTAACTCGCGGAGCGCCACGGCAGATCAGCCGTCTGCCGCCATGTTCTCCACCCTCGCAAAAACCAGCATTGATCTGTTTCTATTTTTGCGCAAACTCAAGTTGCTGAAGCTACATACTTTAAAACATAACAGAGGCCCAGCAAATGTCACACAAATAGATAATACCCCTACCCCCACGGACGCTGCATTATCCATGGGTGACACTGAGACCGTAGCAAATATGAGGGAATTTCAATTGGGAGCTAGAGACTAGGAAACGGATCGTGACCTCTTGATCAGTATGGATATGGAGGTCAGTAAAAGATCCAGGAATGATTTCAAACCCAGATCTAAATTCAACCCAATTGCATTGTGTGATGAAATTGATACATTCCAAGAGACAGTGTTACATGATTTATTGGATCTATGGAAAAGAGATGGCAACAATTTTGCTAGGAATCTAACCACAGCACAAAGGAAAGGTTTGCAGTCTTTGAAACAAGCAACAAACTTCGTGATCAAACCCTCTGACAAAGGGGGAAATGTGATCCTTTGGGATATTAACAAGTGCACAGTGGAGGCCAAGTGACAACTTGAATTTTCAGGTTGTTACCTGAGATCAAGCCTGCTGAGGTACAATAAAACAGTACAGGAATATCATAAAATGCTGCATGACTGGCGTGAGAATGATATGCTGAGTCAGAACGAGTTCCTGTTTCTATTGGTACAAAAACCAGTCACCCCAGTCTTTTATATGCTACTGAAGGTGCATAAACATCCCACAGACCCTCCAGGCAAGCCAATCATCTCAGCCAATCAAAGCATCCTTGAAAACACTTTCGTTTATCTAGACTATTTTCTTTGTCCCTATGTCATCAACCTACCCTCCTATTGCAGAGATACCATGGACTTCTTGTCAAAAGTACAGGAGATTCCGTGGAAAGACACCTACATCCTGGCAACAATAGATGTTGTTGCCCTTTATACCTGTATTGAGCATGATCTGGGCCTGGAGGCTTGTAAATATTATTTAAGAGACAGGCCTATCACCACACTATGCTTTTGATGCGCATGCTACACTTCTGCCTACACAATAACTGTTTTCTGTTTGAGGCTGATTGGTATGAACAGTAAACTTGTACTGCCATGGGAAGTTGCTTTGCTCCAAGCTACGCCTGTTTGTTTATGGGGTGGTGGGAAGTGGAGCTCCTGTGGCATGACGGGAATATCTTTCACATAAACAATGTTGTCCTGTGGACCCGCTACATCAAAGACATTTTTCTGAAATGGGATGGTCCACAGGACGCTTTGGATGTTTTCATTCAAGGTCTCTCAGTGAATAATTTAAATCTTAATTTCACCAGTAAAACCAATCGTCACAGCATCGAGTTCCTAGATATCTTAGTGAAGGTTAAACTAGGGACACTACATACCAGCCTGTATAGAAAGCCAACATCGAGCAACAGTATTTTGCATGCACATAGCCATCAACCGACGGGTCTGAAGAATAGCATTCCATACGGGGAGCTATTAAGAGCAAAACGAAACTGTAGCTCAACTGATTCCTATGAGAAAGAAGCCAAGAACATGAGGAGTTGCTTTAGAAGCAGGGGCTATTCAGCCAAAACCATCAGAGTAGCCACTGAAAAAGCAGACAGCAGAAACAGTTTACTTGTTCCAAAGGATAATCAAAGTAGTAAACATGAAGTGAGACTTATCACCACTTTTAACCATGACTCACAAGAAATCCATCGAAGAATACGTAAGCACTGGCACATAGTCAGGAATGATGGAATCATTGAGAAACTGGTCAGCCCATCGCCACATGTAACATACAATAAGTGTCAGTCCTTAAAGGACATGCTGGTACACAGTCACCTTTCCGTCACAACTAAGACACGTGGGACCTGGTTGAGGGAACTCCCAGGATTCCACAAGTGTGGGAGGTGCATAGCATGCAACAACAGCACGAATGTGAAAACTTTCAACCTTCCGAAAGGGAAAACAGGGAGGATTCATGTTTTTATAAACTGCAATTCTGATTTTGTTGTTTATGTTTTGATTTGCATTTGTGGCCTACGCTATGTGGGGAGCACCATCTTCCCGGTGAAAAAAAGTGTTCCAGAACATTTGCGCGCAATCAAGAATGGCGACATGTCATATGCCATTGCTAAGCATTGTGATTTGGTACACTCGGATGTCAAAGATATCGGTTCTAAAATCTCATATTTTGGCATTGACAGGGTTCCTGCATCAGTAAGAGGGGGAGATCGGGAACGTCAACTGCGACGCCTGGAATCTGAATATATAGTGAAGCTGCAAAGCAAGACCCCGGGAGGCCTCAACCATGAGGAGGACCTCCATGTCCACTTAGGCTGAACTGAGAGTAACTTGCGCCTACTATTACACTACAGTAATATGGTGAAACCCCCTCTCTCTCCCCCATTTTCCACTAGGGGGTCCCCCCTCCTCTGTACCATGAGTAATTCAGAGTGTATCTAGAGGCATTATCCAATCCATGTCTCTCTCTCCTTCCCCCCCACCACTGGGCCACGCTTGTCTCCCCCTTGAACGACCACCCAGCAGACCGACTCGTCTGCCCCACCCTCTCTCTCCCCCTTTTTTGTTGTGTTATCTTTTATTTGTTAAATCTTTCCACTCCAATACCCCTCTGCAGTAACTGATGTTAATTTTTGATTTTTATTGGTACCAGGAGTGGACCCAACCCAGTGTCTCATCCATCTGCACTAACTGTGGCGTTAACAGGACATGCAACCTTAGGCACTCGCCAATTCCTGTATTATTATTCATTAATTCATTATTTTTCAGCCCCCTGGAGTAAACCTTGAGTTGCTGAATTGTAATGGGGCATTCAGTGCAACTGAGCGCAGAACAATAGGAGTGTTCACCGCCACTCGGCGTTTTAAACTTTTGATTTGCGCTTTTTTCACCCATTGTCATCAAATACGAACTTCTGAAAAATTGAAAACCTGTGTGCAACTTTTCTTGCGTCCACTCACAAATGTATATATATAAATATATATATATATATATATTACCTACTGGCGGTCGCCAGTAGGTAGTTATAGTTAGGACCACGTTTCCATAGGAAAACCTCAACATTCTATTTTGAATAACTTTGGCGCCGGTCGACGAATCCTCGCGAATTTCTCAAAATAGGTGGGGCACTACGCTCCGCTCCTACCCTGAAAGTCTCGGGGGGATCCGTCAAGCGGGGGCTGAGATAAAAGGGGGGTCCCAAAACGCGTTTTTCCCATGCATTTTTCCATAGGACCTTTAGAACGAGCTACAGCCCGAACGGCTGAACAGAATTACTCAAAATTTGGCAGAGAGGTAGTCCCTAGGTCAAGGAAGTGCCTTTTGTAGGTTTGGTGTAAATCTGTTCAGTAGATTCTGAGAAAATAGCCTTTAAATCAATATATATATCTGAGCCCGCTTACGGTACGCTTACCGTACGCTTACGGTAAGCGTACGGTGGCGTGCGCGAGCGCGATTCTGATTGGCTCTTAGATCTTAGTAAACATTCGAATCGGCCGAAACCAGGAAGCGGCGGCCGCCATTTTGTGTATTTCACTCTGAAAAAAAAGAGTGAAAACAAGGAAAGGGGGCAATGAGGAGAGTTACAGACCCCCTAACATTTGTAAGGGGGTCAAAGAAGGACAGAAAAGTACAAAAAAAACATTTATTGATTTTAAAAAAAATCACGGGGTACGCGTACGGTAAGCTTACGGTAAGCGTACGGTAGAAAAAAAAAAAAAAAAAAATGAAAATCAGATTTAAGTGTTTAGATATTAGGGGGCTCTAAAAAGAGCCAGACCCCCTAACATTTGTAAGGGGGTCAAAGAAGGACAGAAAAGTACAAAAAAAACATTTATTGATTTTAAAAAAAATCACGGGGTACGCGTACGGTAAGCTTACGGTAAGCTTACGGTAAGCGTACGGTAGAAAAAAAAAAAAAAAAAATGAAAATCAGATTTAAGTGTTTAGATATTAGGGGGCTCTAAAAAGAGCCGTTGTGTTTATGAAATGATTTTTTAGTGGTACCTACAAGTAAGTACCGATGCAGAGTCTAAGGTTCAAGAGGAAGACTCTGTTCCCTTCATCATTGAAGTGCACACCATCTCCTCTATAAATGTCTTGCATGTCATAACGCAAGTTGTTGTGGTAAATGGCACCCATACCATAGTCATGGAGGAAAGCAGAAACAGATTTGTTGACGTGCTTTCTTGCTTTGTCATCGCACCGCGTGCCCACCGTGCGTGCACGGCACTAACTGCGTAAAGTGGGCGCGCGGTGCGCGAAGCGCACCGCGTGCTCACTGTGCGTGCACGGTGCGCGAAGCGCACCGTGCGCGCACGGAACGAACTGCGTTAAGTGGGCGCGCACGCCACGAATGGCGTAAAGTAACTTAGCATTTAAAAAACCGTACAAATTCACCGAAAAAACCATAGGTTTCACACACGTTATAGTTAGGAATTAGCATTTAAAAAACCTTGCAAATTCACTGAAAAAACCATAGGTTTCACACATGTTATAGTTAGCGGAAATTTTACTGATAAAAAACCAATGAAATTCCCCCGTTATAGTTAGTGCAGGCAACTATAACTCACGCGACCGCAATCTTCTGCTGATGACATATGTGTCTTTATGAAAAAAAAATATTTGTAATATATGTATAGCTAAAAATGTATGGAAGAAGACATGGGCAAATAAGTGTCTAAATACAGTATTAGCATCAGCAGAGGATTGCGGTCGCGTGAGTTATAGTTGCCTGCACTAACTATAACGGGGGAATTTCATTGGTTTTTTATCAGTAAAATTTCCGCTAACTATAACATGTGTGAAACCTATGGTTTTTTCAGTGAATATATATATATATATATATATATATATATATATATATATATATATATCCAAAAGCAACCACGTACTTCTTCAGCGACGTAGAAACAGGCCACTCCATTCAAGCTTTTGAAGTTTCTTTATTTTCGGCAAACAGGTAGGCATTACGCGTTTCGACTCGCATGAGTCTTAATCATATGCCACTGTATACTGGTGGGTTCGTTTAGCTTTTTAAAAAAAAAACGTAACTTGTCAACATTGAAAACGGACTAATGTCCAAATTCTTGCTTCTTTAAAGGGACAGTTATTTTTTGCAAGTTCATTTCGTTCACTCTCAGCAACAAAGGTTAGTACAGTTCTTTCAATTATTCAGGCTCAATCCTTCGAGCATAAGTGCTCATTTCAAACGTGTTTCCCTTATGTTGCTGTCAATCATCATAATTTCTTTAGTTTTGGGACCACATTTCCCATAATGCTTCATAACTGCCTTTTTCCTCTCGTTAAATATTCAATGTTGGTTGGTGGCAAAACTATTCTTGTTTACTAGTGAACCGAGTGCAATCACTGCTTCAACCGGAAAAGTTCCATAAAACGGGCACTATTTTAAACAGGAATGTCCCGCTACCACCAGATTAGTTACACAGTTTATCACTTGCCTTTTATGCTGGTGGCCTCATAGCATGGTTGAGGCGCTCCTGTTTGTCAGACTGGCGTTTGGATTTTGGATTTCATATCAAAGGAGTGCCCACCGGCTGCGATATTGGACATGACCTGAGTTACGACGGAAGGGCCACGGAGGCCCGCCTCAAAACTGAGAGAGTGAACTTTGAGCAGCCAGGGTTTGCAAGAGGGATTTTTTCCTGTGCACATCATGCTATGAGGCCACCAGCATAAAAGGCAAGTGATAAACTGTGTAACTAATCTGGTGGTAGCGGGACATTCCTGTTTAAAATAGTGCCCGTTTTATGGAACTTTTCCGGTTGAAGCAGTGATTGCACTCGGTTCACTAGTAAACAAGAATAGTTTTGCCACCAACCAACATTGAATATTTAACGAGAGGAAAAAGGCAGTTATGAAGCATTATGGGAAATGTGGTCCCAAAACTAAAGAAATTATGATGATTGACAGCAACATAAGGGAAACACGTTTGAAATGAGCACTTATGCTCGAAGGATTGAGCCTGAATAATTGAAAGAACTGTACTAACCTTTGTTGCTGAGAGTGAACGAAATGAACTTGCAAAAAATAACTGTCCCTTTAAAGAAGCAAGAATTTGGACATTAGTCCGTTTTCAATGTTGACAAGTTACGTTTTTTTTTTAAAAAGCTAAACGAACCCACCAGTATACAGTGGCATATGATTAAGACTCATGCGAGTCGAAACGCGTAATGCCTACCTGTTTGCCGAAAATAAAGAAACTTCAAAAGCTTGAATGGAGTGGCCTGTTTCTACGTCGCTGAAGAAGTACGTGGTTGCTTTTGGATTTTTAAAGGTGTCTGACACACCTTTGACAGGCCCCGACCCGCGAGGTTGAGGCGCTCCTGTTTGTCAGACTGGCGTTTGGATTTTGGATATATATATATATATATATATATATATATAAATTCACTGAAAAACCCATAGGTTTCACACATGTTATAGTTAGCTGGACATTTTACTGATAAAAAACCAATGAAATTCCCCCGTTATAGTTAGTGCAGGCAACTATAACTCACGCGACCGCAATCCTCTGCTGATGCTAATACTGTATTTAGACACTTATTTGCCCATGTCTTCTTCCATTAAATTTTAGCTATACATATATTACAAATATTTTTTTTTCATAAAGACACATATGTCATCAGCAGAGGATTGCGGTCGCGTGAGTTATAGTTGCCTGCGCTAACTATAACGGGGGAATTTCATTGCCGTGGATGGGCCATGTACGCACGATGCGCTTCGCGCACCGTGCGCACATGGAGGACATAATATGCGCTTCGTTGTGAAAGGTAAGCTTTTAAAAATTTTTTAAAGAAATTCGTCAAGTGGGGGCCGAGAAAAAAGGGGGGTCCCAAAACATGTTTTCCCCATGCATTTTTCCATAGGACCTTTAGTCGAAGGTACAGCCTGAACGGCTGAACAGAATTACTTGAAATTTGGCAGAGAGGTAGTCCTCAGGTCAGGGAAGTGCCTTTTGCAGGTCTGGTGTCAATCTGTTCAGTAGTTCCTGAGAAAATAGCATTTAAAAGCATATAAATATCTATAAGCGTGCACCGTGCACGCACCGTGCGCGCACCGTGCGAGCACCCTAATGTGCGCGAGCGTAATTCTGATTGGTGGTTACATGTTAGTCAACGTTCGAATCGGTCGAAATCATGAAGTGTCGGCTGCCATTTTGTTTGTTTTCAGTGCAAGAGTGAAAAAGGAAGGTGGCGAATGTGAAAAGGGGGCGGGGTAGAGAGTTCCTGACCCCCTAGCCTTTGTCAGGGGGTCCCTGAAGGACCCCGAAGGCAGATTTTATTTTTTTTTTAAATCGCGGGGGTGCGCGCACCGGTCGCGCACAGTGAAAAACCAAAAAAAAATAATAATAATTTTTAATACGTAGTTTATTGTAAAATAAATATATAAAAAAAAATAATACATAAATAAATTAGCATTTAAAAAACCGTACAAATTCACTGAAAAAACCATAGGTTTCACACACGTTATAGTTAGGAATTAGCATTTAAAAAACCTTGCAAATTCACTTAAAAAACCATAGGTTTCACACATGTTATAGTTAGGTGGATTTTTCACTCGTAAAAAACCAATGAAATTCCCCCGTTATAGTTAGTTCAGATAACTATAACTCGTGCGACCGCCACTCTATCACAAGGATGATGTCATCAGTGATGTCATGAGTGATGCCACTGACCATGTCATGAGTGATGTAATATGTGACGTCATGAGCAGGGGATTGCGGGCGCGCGAGTTATAGTTATCTGAACTAACTATAACGGGGGAATTTCATTGGTTTTTTACGAGTGAAATATCCACCTAACTATAACATGTGTGAAACCTATGGTTTTTTAAGTGAATATATAGACAGATAGATAGATAGATAGATAGATAGATAGATAGATAGATAGATAGATAGATAGATAGATAGATAGATAGATAGATAGATAGATAGATAGATAGATAGATAGATAGATAGATAGATAGATATATGTGTATATGTATATATATATTTTATTTTATTACCGCAAAAGTCTAACTGGAGTTTTCTAAGGATTCAATGGTTTTAAACTCATTTGTTATGTCCCTGCACACTTGGTACTTGACAGGTCTTTGAAACGGATTTTGTATATATATTTCTCCCTTGTTTTACATGTAACGATGAATTTTATATTGTAAAAATTGAACATTTTCTTTTATTGGTGGGTTGTGATGATTGTGGATGTATATTTTTTATGTGGAACTCTTCGGAATCCCAAATCCTAATGAAATAATTGAATTGAATTGATCTTCCAAAGCATGCATGGGAAAAGATTCCAATTGATTTCTTTGGTTTCCTAGACAATAGACATAATCTAAAAGTAATTTTTGATGAATACTCCTGTTTTCCACTTGTGGAAGATCTGCCGTCAACTACTCATGACAGATTCATTGAATGATTAGAAGGCATTTATGCAACATGGGGTATTCCAGTAATTTTGAAGTCTGACAATGGGCCGACTTTTAATAGTCAAAAATTGAAAGACTTTCTCACTCATCTAAATGTCAAGCATCAGAAAAGAACACCTCTCTGGCCGCAGGTGAATGGTGTTGTCGAGAGATTTATGAGCACCCGCAAGAAGACCGTTCAGCGCGCTGCACTGAAAAAGCGTGCATTTATTTGCACATGCTGTGCCTGTGGTCATTTTGTCCTGTCCCATGATTGCCAAGGACTGTCACAATGTGACGTGCTCATCAGAAGAAATTTGCTATGATGGTGTCCCTGCCGGCTATTCCTGCTGCGGCTGCAGTGGGGTGTGGTCCACCTGCCTCATCTTCATCATCGTCCGGGGCCTCTGAAACTGGTATCCATGGTGCCTTGCTGCATACACATATGTTGTGCAACACACAACATGCAACGATCATCTTGCACACAATGTCTGGGCTGTACAGGAGCCTTCCACATGTGATGTCCAGGCACCTGAAACGTGACTTGAACATGCCAAATGTGCATTCCACGATGCCCCTGGTATGTTTGTGGGCTGTATTGTACTGCCTCTGGGCCTGTGTGTTCGGGGCTCAGAGGGGTGTCATCATCCAAGCACAGAGTGCATATCCTTGGTCACCTGTGACAGTGCAGAGAGACCTGAGTCAATAGATGGTTATGCATGATGTGTTGGCAGGCTCACTGGTTCATTGGTGTGTGATATGTGTGACTTTGTGAAACCTGTATGACATGTACTGCTTGTTGAAAATGAGCGGCATCAATGTGCATTACGTAGCCTCACTGCTGCTCCTCACTCCCCCGAGCCTATCCACTATTTTGTGCAGCGTGGTTGCATCACTTGCACCCCTACAGCACACCATTGCCATGCCTGTCTGCACATGTCCACAAGCCTGACAACAACACAGTGATGTTGTGCGTCAAAGGTGTGCGACCACGTGTGTGTAGGCCCATGGTAAGGACAGGGTGGACACAGATATAGAGTTCATGCCTGGAAGAACTAGCCATTCGTTGAGGCTAGACCTTTGGCTTATGCTGCAGAAATAGCAGCACACACAACATTTGGCATGTATGATCCCGGACCCCGGGCAGGCTTGTGCACCCTCACGTAGCCCTCGGCCGAGGCTGAACTCCGTGGGCATGCCAAATAGCAACATTGTACATAGCGTGATGGGTGGCCTAAACTTAACCACGCCCAGAGCCACGTGTCAAATGACCACACCCCTACACCGTAGTGCCTTACTCCGGTCCACTCTATTATGCTCACAGGGGAGTCCTACACAGCCACATGTCCCAGGTCTATCCCACTGCCTGAGGTGACAAGGTTGCGCCTGCTGTACATAGCACAACGTAATGTGGTATGGCCCAGGCCCTCATGCATACACAATGACCACACGGACACACTAAGATAGTTTGTGGAACTGGCTACGGGCACGTGCGCCCGGCCCCTTTTATTGCCAGGGTCACACGTCCAGTGACGCCTGTGCTGTTTGGGTGTTGGGTAGTGTAAGCCACCACTCAGGGGTTGGGTGGTGCTCAACATCTGCAACAGTGATCAGACAATCAGAAGTTCAAAGTACAAACAGCAAGGGTCCATGACGTGAGCTGCACAGAGTTAGTGGCCCCAGATGCACTGCGGCTGGCACAGGCACACACGTTAGGGACAGTGACTTGTGGTGCACTGAGATAGGACCATGAGAGCTGAGCGGGTCCTTGTTGATGTCCAAGGAGAATGTCACGGAGTGTAACGGGGGACAGTGGAAGGTGTCCGTCCAGGGCATGATGCAGAGGGCAGAAGCCAGCAAAAACAGGCATTATGGAGGAGTTGAATGCTACAGTCTCCTTTTTCCCACCATGTCAGTGTCAGCTACATGATGAAGACAACCCACAGGCCATAGACTCAGACGCCAATAAAAGTTCAACGGGAGAGTGTCCATGACTCCTGTGGCACAGAGTCAGTGGCACCAGAGCTGGAAGGGGATGCAGTCTGCGATGAGGCCTGTACAATGATATAAACTCTGCAATTAACAAATCAAGACTCAGTTCCAATTGAGTGTCCTACTCAACCGCAGTGTGTGCCGGAGGCAGCGGTCAGTGCGGGGCAACCGCTGTGCAGCCAGCTCCTCCTGGATCTCTAACACACGGCGTTGAAATGGCATGGTATGAGGATTCCTGGTTGATGGAGGTGGAGGCACCAGAGCTGAGTGCATGTGCACCCTGCGACGATGCCGTGTCCTGCCTGGGACGGACTGGATTGGATTTGTCTGAGGCCTGCTGGACCGCTGTGTAGGCCATAGGCAGTCGTCAGCAAGGGCCCCAAGACACGTGTGGTAGGAATGCTCTGCACAGAGTTGGTGTCACTACATCGAAGGGAGTATAGTGAGTTAAAACTCGGCATTAATATGTGTACTTGGCCAATGTATAATCAAGACTCAGTTCCAAATGTGTCACCTACTTGACCGTTGTGTAGGCCGGTGGAGTACGTCAATGTAATAGGAGTACTGCAGGCCTGTCTCTGGGAGGACAGTGATGGTCTGAGGAGGCTGCCAAGGTTGCGGGCCTCGGGCTTGGAGCTTGCACAGGCACATGGTGGGCCCTCTTTGACACACGCCGGTGTTAGGAAGGTGCGCAGTGTGGCCAGGTTGCGCAGGTGCGGCTAAGACGGCACTGGGGACCTGCGGCCTGGGGTGCAGCGGGCGCACATGGTCGCAGGCGCAGCAGATCACGGCATCTGCCTCATGGCGTGCTTGGAGGCACCGACCTGGCACACACGTTGCCCATTCCAGAAGAGAACCATGCCCAGATCTACAAGCTTTTTATTCACACCCCTACGCTGGCCTGGCATATGCTGGGCCAGCCCACTCCGCTCACGCTTACAGGGGGAGCGTAATGAGCTACTTTCCGCGCTCTTCCCCACTGCCTGGGGTGACATGGTTGCGTCCACTGTCCACTACACTCCAAACACTAGCAGTATATGTTGACATAGTCATGTTTGTGGTCTGCATACTGCAGTCTGGCCAGCGCATCTACGCCACACTTGTGTACATTCTCATTCATGGGTCACTTGCCTCCTTCGCACATGCATGGTTCCCACCTCTCCCAAAACTTTGCTATTGTGTCACTGAGGTGCATTGCCATTGCTGGCTCGTGTACTTGGCATGCCCAGGTAACCAGAGTAAGTTGTGCTGTTGTGTCTGGTAGGTGGGCATGTTGTGTATGAGTCTGTAATGTGTGCGTTCCCACAGTTGTGAGTTGTATGATTATTGAGTTCATGTGTGTGATGTGTTCCTTTGGTACTTACTAACGAGCACTGTATTCCCATAGGTGCCATCCTGGAAGCGCTGGTTGATGATGGACTGTCGGACGATGTATGAATCATGCACACTGCCTGGGTAGTTGGCGACGACATTGGTGAAGAGTTCCCAGTAGTCCACAATTGTCTGCATATTGATGGAATGCATGTGCTTTCTGTTGCGGTAATTGTGTGCAGTGTCGGCAGGGGACACAAGTAGGACATGTGTGCAGTCAATTGCCCCCAAGACGTGCGGGAATCCAGCTATGGCGTAGAATCATTGCTTGGTCTCCAGCTTTTCCTGCGCAGTGAGGGGTAAGTATAGGTACTTGGGTACCAAGCTGATGATGGCATCTAGTACAGGTTTGAGGAACTTGGATAGGGCTGACTGTGATACTCCTCCGACTCTGGCGGTTGTTGGTTGGAATGTCCCAGAGGACAACAGGTGCAGTACAGCCAACAGCTTTGTCTGCGGAGGGATGTTGGTTGTCCGCTGTGTTTGTACCGTCAGCCTGTGGGCAATGATGTTCAGGATGCGGAGGATGGTTTTCCTTTTGAGCCTGTAGTGGGCAATGACATACTCTGGTGTTAAATCTGTGAGGCTGGTGCGTTTACTGAAGGTCCGTTGTGTTTGTCTGCGCTGCCTCTGTGGTGGTACGTGGGATGGCGGTCCTGGGGGGGTGGCCGTGGGTGTTGTGGCCCTGTTGGGGCTCCGAGCTGCATGATGAGTAGCTCCATGGCATCTGTTCTTCAGGTGTGGCTCTGGGCTGGGCTCCCTTTATGCTACAGGTTGTAGTCCGGCTTTGCACCAGGTCAGAGCAGGTGTTAATTTCCTGCTGCTAACGTGCCTTATCGCATGTTTTGGGAACTTATCGTTGATGTGGCTGGTCGTTGAGAATGTTGAGGTGTGGTGTTGTCGCTGATTTTGTCTCAGCAACGTCTACTCTGCATCTCATAAGCGATAGTTGCGATGTCATCTGTGTCAATGTTTTTTGCGGCTGCTATCGCTGGTAAACTGGTGTTATCGGCTGTTTGCAGCAGATTGTGAATGGGGCGATGTACTTATCGTGAATTTGGCTGCGATAAAGTGCCGATAACTCGGCAATAGTTCTTGAGAATATGCCCCTAAGTGTTGTGAGCAGTAAAGGACATATGGTAACTGCTAACTGTCCTGGAAAGTCTATTACGTGAAATTCTTCACATTTCACGCACCTGCCTTCACCTTCACCAACTCCAGAAGTCAGACTTCTCCACCTGAGAACCCCGAGAGCCCAACAACTGTACCTGTGTCTTTATCTCCAGTGTAGGTAATGGACACATCTTCTGTATTTCCGCAGCCTCACATGACAAGATCTGGCGGTTTGATTCGAACACCAAAAGAATGTGTAGAAGGGTTGTAATGTATATATGTGTACTTTTTATTCAACAAAGGGAGAGATGTAGTGTTTTGTGAGTTAGAGCTGATGGTAGCATTGCCAACAATTTTACCTTGGAGGCCACAACCATTGAAACACCAGGATTTGAACACATAACCTTTGGAGTAAGAGTCAGACACCTTAATCACTAGGCCACAGTGACTGATGAATGAAGTGCACGAAAATCTATCTATGACATTTGAATCAAACAATCCAGAGTGTGCAGTGCTGTAGGTTAGACTTTACCTATGTTGACATCATTGACAATGTTGAGTAGAAGGAAAGAGTGAGAGAGAAAATAAAGCGACACAGAGGCAGAGAGTAGATTAGTACTCTTGGGGGCATGACATATTTTTAAAAAGACATATTCAAAGAAGGAGAAATGAAAACTATTTTTCAACATTTACCAGAGAAAGCCTATAATCTTACTTCAGAATCCACAACCGTTGAAGCACCAAGATTTGAACACAAAACCTTTAGAGTAAGAGTCTGCGACCTTAACCACTAGGCTACACTGCCTCATGGGTAGTGTGCACAAATACTTATATATAACATTCAAATCAAACACTACAGTGTATGCAGTGCCACCGGTTAGAGTTCACCTATGTTGACATCATTGACAGTGTTGAATCAAAGGAAAGGGGGAGAGATTGTAAACAAAGTGACACAGAGGGAGAGAGAAGATTTGTATTCTCTGGGGTATGACATATTGATAAAAAGAGATATTCAAAGAAGGAGGAATGAAAAATATTTTCCAATATTTATCAGAGAAAGTAGCATTGCCTATAATTTTACCTCAGGAACCAAAAACATTGAAACACCATTATTCGAACGCATAACCTTTGAAGTAAAAGGCAGAGACCTTAAGGACTAGGCCACTGTACCTCATGAGTAGCATGCACGAAAACATATATATGACATTAGAATCAAACAATCGAGAGTGTGCAGTGCTGTAGGTTAGACTTCACCTATGTTGACATTATTGACCCAGTGTTGAGTGGAAGGAAAGAGTGAGAGAGAGAGAAAATAATGCGAAACAGAGGCAGAGAGTAGATTTGTATTCTTTGGGGTATGACATATTTTTAAAATGAGATATTCAAAGAAGGAGAAATGAATACTATTTTCCAACATTGATCATAGAAAGTACCATCACCTATAATTTACCCACAGCAACCACTGAACACATAACCTTTAGAATAAGACTGAGAGACCTTAACCACTAGGACACAGAGACTCATGAGTGGGATGCATGAAAACGTATATGTGGCATCAGAATCAAACACTCCAGTGTATGCAGTGCTGTAGGTTAGAGATCACCTATGTTGACATCGACAGTGTTGAATTGAAAGAAAGGGGGAGAGAGAGAAAATAATTGACACAGAGGGAGAGAGAAGATTTGTTTTCTTTAGGGTATGACATATTGTTAAAAAGAGCTTTTCAAGGAAGGAGACATGAAAAATATTTCCCAACAATTACCAGTACCACAACCATGGAAATACCAGAATTTGAACATATATAACGTTTGGAGTTAGAGTCACTAACCTTACCCACTAGGCCACATTAACTCATGAGCAGTGAGCATGAAAATGTTTATATGACATTCACATCAAACACTAAAGTGTATGCAGTGCCATAGGTTAGACTTCACCTATGTTGACATCATTGACAGTGTTGAATGGAAGGAAAGGGGGTGGGAGAAAAAAAGTGACACAGAGGGAGAGAGAAGATTTGTATTCTTTGGGGTATGACATATTGTGAAAAAGAGATATTCAAGGAAGGAGAAAGGAAAAATATTTTCCAACATTTATCAGAGAGAATACCATTGACTTTAAGTTTACCACAGAAACCACAACCCTTAAAACACCAAGATTTGAACCCCTAAGCTTTGGATTAGGAGACCTTAGCAACTAGGGTACAGTGACTCATGAGTAGTGTGCACAAAAACGTATACATGACATCCGAATCCAACACTCCAGTGAATGCAGTGCCATAGGTTAGAGATCACCTATGTTGACATCATTGGCAGTGTTGATTGGAAGGAAAGGGAGAGACAGAATCAGCGATACAGAGGGAGAGTGAAGATTTGTATTCTTTGGGGTATGGCATATTGATAAAAAGAGATATTCAAAGAAGGAGAAAGGAAAAATATTTTCCAACATTTATCAGAAAAAGTAGCAATGCCTGTAATGTTACCTCAGAAACCACAACCATTGAAACACAAGGATTTGAACAAATAACCTTTGGAATAAGAGTTTTAGACCTTAACCACTAGGCCACATTGTATCGCGAGGGGGTATGCACGAAAACTTATATATGACATTCACAGCAAACACTAACGTGTATGCAGTGCCATAGGTTAGAATTCACCTATGTTGACATCATTGACAATTGAATAGAAGGAAAGGGGGAGGGAGAAAAAAAAGTGACACAGAGGCAGAGAGAAGATTTGTATTCTTTCGGGTATGACATATTGTTAAAAAGAGATATTCAAGAAAAGAGAAATGAAAAATATTTTCAAACAATTATCAGAGAAAATACCATTGCCTTTAATTTTACCACAGAAACCACAACCATTAAAACACCAATTTTGGAACACCTAAGCTTTGGAGTAAGAATCAGAGACCTTAAGCACTAGGGCACAGTGACTCATGAGTAGTGTGCATGAAAACTTATATATGACATCCAAATAAAACACTCCAGTGTATGCAGTGCCATAGGTTAGAGATCACCTATGTTAACATCATTGACAGTGTTGATTGGAAGGAAAGGGAGAGAGAGAGATTAAGTGACACAGAGGGAGAGAGAAGATTTGTATTCTTTGGGGTATGACATATTGTTAAAAGGAGATATTCAAGAAAGGAGAAATTAAAAATATTTTCCAACATTTATCAGAAAAAGTAGCATTGCCTATAATTTTACCTCAGAAAACGCAACCATTGAATCACCAAGATTTAAACACCTAAGCTTTGGAGGAAGAGTCAGAAACCTTAACCACTATGGCCACACTGACTCAAAAGTAGTGTTCAAAAAAACTTATATATGACATTCAAATCAAACACTACGGTGTATGCAGTGCTGCAGGTTAGACTTCACCTATGTTGATATCATTGACAGTGTTGAGTGAAAGGAAAGAGGGAGAGAGAGAGAAAAAAAGTGAAACAGAGGCAGAGAGTATATTTGTATTCTTTGGGGTATGACATATTTTTAAAAATAGATATTTAAAGAAGGAGAATTGAAAACTATTTCCAACATTTATCATAGAAAGTACCATTGCCTATAATTTTACCTCAGAAAGCACAACCATTGCAAGACCTGTATTTGAACACTTAACCTTTGGAATAAGAGTCAGAGAAGTCAACTACTCGACCACAGTGACTCATAAATAGGGAGCACGCCAACATATATATGACCTCCGAATAAAACACCCCAGTATATTCAGTACCAAATATTATAGATCACCTATGTTGACATCATTGACAGTGTTGATTGGAAGGAAAGGGGGAGAGAGAGAAAAAAATGTGACACAGAGGGAGAGAGAAGATTTGTATTCTTTGGGGTATGACATATTTTTAAAAAAAGATATTCAAGGAAGGGGAAATGAAAAATATTTTCCAATATTTATCAGAGAAAGTAGCATTCCCTATAACTTTATCTCAGAAACCACAACCATTGAAACACCATGATTTAAACACATCATGTTTGGAATAAGAGTCAGAGACCTCAACCACTAGGCCACAGTGACTCATCTACACAAAAACATATATATGACATACAAATCAAACACACAGTATATTAAGGTTAGAAATCACCTATTTTGACATCAATGACAGTGTTGAATGGAAAGAAAGGGGGAGAGAGAGTCAAAAAAGTGACAGATGGAGAGAGTATTATTTATTTATAAAGTGTTATATAGCGCGAACTTGACCCAAGAGGGTATCAGAGCGCTTTACATTTAGGATCGTTGCGTTACAAGTTACATCAGATACAAGAGCAAAGTGGGGTACAGTACACATTAACAATGTTTCAATGATTCGTAGGAGGGATGGGAGGAAGGAGTAATAGCGGGGAGATGAGGAGGCACAATGCCCAATGTCCGGCTGGGTAGGTGATGGTCAAGGGGGAAAACCAGGGCCAATCTCCTCATTAGCTGTCAAGCAGCTCCACCGGTCATCAGCCATGTTGCTCAGGTCTCAACCAGTTTTTAGTTTATTTGATTTGCGAAGGTTAGATAGCGCTATCTAGACCTGGAGGTATCAGAGCGCATAACCAGGGGAACGTTGCATTAGAAGGTACATCAAAAGGATTATAAAGCGCTGGCTAGAACCGTAGGTATAGTAGATTTTCTTTCTTTAGGGTTTGACACATTTTTAAAAAGGGATATTCAAAGAAGGAGAAATGAAAAATATTTTTCCAACATTTATCAAAGAAAGTTCCCTTGCCTATAATTTTACCTCTAAAACCACCCTGCTCGAAACACCAGGATTTAAACACATAAACTTTGGAGTAGGATTTGGAGACCTTAACCACTAGATCACAGTCACTCATGAGTAATGTGCACGCAAATGTATAAATGACATATGAATCCAACAGTGCAGTATATGCAGTATCATAGGTTAGAGATTACCAATGTTGATATAATTGCCAGTGTTGAATGGAAGGAAAGAGGGAGAGAGAGAGAGAAAATAAAGCAACACAGAGGGAGAGAGTAGATGCGTATACTTTGAAGTATGACATATTTTTAAAAGGAGATATTCAAAGAAGGGGAAATGAAAAATATTTCTCCACAATTATCAGAGGAAGTACCATTGCCTATAATTTTACCTCAGAAACCAAAACCATTGAAATACCAGGATTTGAACACATAACCTTTGGAGTAAGAGACAGAGGACAGAGAGAGGTAATGATAGAAAGTAGATTTTCTTTCAGAGCGGTAAGAAGAGCTTCAAAAGAGATACATTCAAACAAGAGGAAGAAAAAATATTTTCCAACCTTATTAATAAATTAACATTGCCTACACTTTAACTGAGCATGCAGTGCGATTTAAAGACCAGGGATTGAAATCCTCATCTTCAGAGTAAGAGTCTGAGACCATAACCATTAGGCATGAGTGACTCTTTACCAGTTTGACTCAAAACATATATATGACATTCAGATCAATAACCCACGCCTTGGTAGAGCAGTATGTTAGTTTCCAGCAACAGTACTATTGTATATAGTGTGGAATTGAAGGACTGTGAGAGGGAACGATAGAAAGTAGATTTTTTTCAGAGGGGTAACAAGTTCTTCAAAAGAGATATATTCAAACAAGGTGAAAAGAAAAAAAAATGTCCACCCTTATTAAAGAACTTAAAACTGCCTACACTTTTAACTGAGCACACAGTGCCATTGAAAGGCCAGAGATTGAACACCTGACCTTCAGATGAAGAGTCTAAGACCTTAACAATTAGGCCAGAGTGCCATTATACCAGCTTGACTCAAAACTCATATATGACATTCAGATCAAAATCCCATGCATAGGTAGAGCAGTATGTTAGTGTCCTTCAACAGTAGCATTGTTTATAATGTGGAATGGGAGGACAGAGAGAGGGAATGATACAGAGTCGATTTCTTCACTGCGGTAAGAAGTTCTTCAAAAGAGATACATAAAAACAAGATATTTTCTAATCTTATTAAAGTAGGTAACATTGCCTACACTTTTAACTTGAACTACTGATCTTCAGAAGAAGAGTCTAAGACCTTAACCATGAGGCCAGAATGATTCTTTACCAACCTACCTCAAAACTAGTATATGACATTCGGATCAAAAACCCATGCCTAGGTAGAGCAATATGTTACTGTATACCAACAGTACTATTGTTTATAGTGTGGAATGGAAGGACTGTGAGAGGGAACGATAGTCGATTTTTTTCAGAGGGTTAACAAGTTATTCAAAAGTGATATATTCAAACAAGATTAAAAGAAAAAATATTTTCCAACCTTATTAAAGAAATTAACATTGCCTACAATTTTAACTGAGCACACAGTGCCAGAGAAAGAACATCTGATTTTCAGATTAAGAGTTTAGGAACTTAACCATTAGACCAGATTGACTCTTTAAAAGCCACCCTCAAAACTAATATATGATATTCGGATTAAAAACCCACACCTAGGTACAGCAATATGGTAGTGTATATTAACAGTACCATAGTTTATAATGTGGAATGGATGTACAGAGAGAGGGAATAATAGAGAGTAGATTTTTTTTCAGAGGTAAGACGTTCTTCAAAAGAGATATACTCAAAGAAGATAAAAAGAAAAAATATATTCCAACCTTATTAAAGAAATTAGCATGGGCTACACTTTCAATTGAGCACACAGTGCCATTGAAAGACCAGAGATTGAACACCTGCTCTTCAAATTAGGAGTTTAAGACATTAACAATTAGGCAACAGGGACTCTTTACCAGCTTCCCTCAAAATTGATATATGACATTCAGATCAAAAACCCACGCATAGGTTGAGCAGTATGTTAGTACCCACCAGCAATACTATTATTTATAGTGTGGAATGAAAGGACTGAGAAAAAGTGGACAATAGAGTGTCGATTTTTTACAGAGGGGTAGCAAGTTCTTCAAAAGAGATATATTCAATCATGATGAAAAGAAAAAATATTTTCCAACCTTATTAAAGAAATTAACATTGCTATACTTTCAACTGAGCACACAGTGCCATTGAAAGACCAGGGATTGAAAACCTAATCTTCAGGGTAAGAGGCTAAGACCTTAACCATTAGGAAAGCGTCAGACTTTGCCAGTTGGACTCAAAACATATACATGACATTCAGATCAAAAACTCACGCCTAGGTAGAGAAATATGTTAGTGTCCACCAGCACTACTATTGTTTATAGTGTGGAATGAAAGGACTGTGAGAGGGAACGATAGAGAGACAATATTTTTCAGAGGAGTAACAAGTTCTTCAAAAGAGATATATTCAAACAAGATGAAAAGAAAAAATATTTTCCCACCTTATTAAAGAAATGAACATTGCCTGCTCTTTTAATTGAGCACAAAGTGCTGTTGAAAAACAAGAGATTGAACACTGACTCTTCAGGGTAACAGTCTAAGACCTTAACCATGTGGCCAGCATGCCACTTTACCGTTATGATTCAAAACTTATATATGACATTAAGATAAAAAAACAGCGCCTAGGTAGTGCAGTATGATGGTGTCCACTAACAGTACCATTGTTTATAATGTTCAATAGAAGGACAGAGAGAGGGAATGATAGAGATTAGATTTCTTTTCAGAGGGGTAACAAGTTCTTCAAAAGAGATATATTCAAACAAGAGGAAAAGAAAAAATATTTTCCAACCTTATTAAAGAAATTAACATTGCCTATACTTTCAACTGAGCACAAACTGCCATTGAAAGCCAAGCGATTGAACACCAAATATTCACTATAACAGTCTCAGACCTTTACCAGCCAGACTCAAAAATAATACATGACATTCGCATCAAAAACCCACGCCTATGTATAGCAATATCTTAGTGTATACCAACAGTACCATTGTTTATAATGTTCAATGGAAGGACAGAGAGAGGGAAGGATGGAGAGTAGATTAATTTTCAGAGGGGTAAGAAGTTCTTCGAAAGAGATATTTTCAAACAAGATGAAAATAAAAAACATTTTTCAACCTTATTAAAGAAATTAACATTGCCTACACTTTTAAGTGAGCACACAGTGCCACTGAAAGACCAGGGATTGAACACGTAGGGGCAGATTTATGAGCCCCTTGCGCCACTTTTGCGTCACTTTTCCCATGTTAAAAGTGACGCAAAAGTGGCGCAAGGGGCTCATAAATATGCCCCGTAATATTTAGGGCCAGAGTGACTCTTTACTAGTTTTCCTCAAAACTTATATATGACATTCAGATAAAAAAACCCATGCCTAGGTAGAGAAGTATGTTAGTGTTGACCAACAGTACCATTTTTTATAATGTGGAATGGAAGTACAGAGAGAGGGAAGGATAGAGGGTCAATATTTTTCATAGGAGTAAGAAGTTCTTGAAAAGTTATATATTTAAAAAATATGAAAAAATCCAAAAAATGTCCAAGTTAATATTGCCTACACTTTTAACTGAGCACACAGTGCCACTAAAAGGGGATTGAACACCTAGGGCCTCATTTATGAAAAGTGACGCATCACTGCGTGAAAACAGTGATGCGCCACTTTTCACTGCGCCCTCCCTGCGACTCCAGTGATGCGTCATATTTACAGTATGACGCATCATGTCGCAAGGAGTCACAGATACGTCAGTATTTCTGACGTATCTGTAGGCGCAAAAGTGACGCATCGCTGGAGTGTGTCACAAAAGTGACGCAACTCCAGCAATGTGTCCTTTCACATGGGGCAAGCCCCATGTGAAAGGGCCTGCGTCAGTCTTACGCCTGCCTTGAGGCAGGCGCAAGAAATTGACGCATTTGCACCCTAGAAGTGGCGCAGTGAAATCTCGTAGATTTCACTGCGTCACTTCTACGACCCTTTGTTGCGTCAAAACGCCCCCCTTGCATACATTATACCTGGCGCAGGTATAATGTGGCGCAGGGGTTTACAAAGTGACGCATCTACCTAGATGCGTCACTTTGTAAATATGGCGCAACATGGCGCATGTTTTCTGCCACTGGTGCGTCACAAAAAGTGACGCACCGGCGGCGCAAAAGTGACGCAGGGGCTCATAAATGAGCCCCCTAATTTTTAGGGTAAGATTCTAGGAACTTAAACATTAGGCCAGAGTGATGGTTTACCAGTTTGCCTCAAAACTTAAATATGACATTCATATAAAGAACGTTACAACAAACAATTGATGGACGGAATGCTGACAATGCAGACATTCTCCCCCAGTCAAGAGATCTGGGTTAAATCCATCGTTCTTTTGCCCACTACACCACCCCAGTTTAGACATGGCCATATGCAAATCAGTCTTGACCCTGTGCCTCATGGGAACAGTCCAGCCCGAACTGCCAAGCCATGTCTTCACTGGACCGGAATCAAGCATCCTAGGACCGGTTTCTGGCTATCAGCCGTCATCAGCCAGGGTAGCTAGACTCCAGTGGCGTAGTGAGCACGGGTCCCACGTCTGGGAATACCCATCCCACTTAGGGTGAAAAGCGTTACAACAAACAATTGATGGACGGAATGCTGACAATGCAGACATTCTCCCCCAGTCAAGAGATCTGGGTTAAATCCATCGTTCTTTTGCCCACTACACCACCCCAGTTTAGACATGGCCATATGCAAATCAGTCTTGACCCTGTGCCTCATGGGAACAGTCCAGCCCGAACTGCCAAGCCATGTCTTCACTGGACCGGAATCAAGCATCCTAGGACCGGTTTCTGGCTATCAGCCGTCATCAGCCAGGGTAGCTTGACTCCAGTGGCGTAGTGAGCACGGGTCCCACGTCTGGGAATACCCATCCGACTTAGGGCGAAAAGCGTTACAACAAACAATTGATGGACGGAATGCTGACAATGCAGACATTCTCCCCCAGTCAAGAGATCTGGGTTAAATCCATCGTTCTTTTGCCCACTACACCACCCCAGTTTAGACATGGCCATATGCAAATCAGTCTTGACCCTGTGCCTCATGGGAACAGTCCAGCCCGAACTGCCAAGCCATGTCTTCACTGGACCGGAATCAAGCATCCTAGGACCAGTTTCTGGCTATTAGCCGTCATCAGCCAGGGTAGCTTGACTCCAGTGGCGTAGTGAGCACGGGTCCCACGTCTGGGAATACCCATCCCACTTAGGGCGAAAAGCGTTACAACAAACAATTGATGGACGGAATGCTGACAATGCAGACATTCTCCCCCAGTCAAGAGATCTGGGTTAAATCCATCGTTCTTTTGCCCACTACACCACCCCAGTTTAGACATGGCCATATGCAAATCAGTCTTGACCCTGTGCCTCATGGGAACAGTCCAGCCCGAACTGCCAAGCCATGTCTTCACTGGACCGGAATCAAGCATCCTAGGACCGGTTTCTGGCTATCAGCCGTCATCAGCCAGGGTAGCTTGACTCCAGTGGCGTAGTGAGCACGGGTCCCACGTCTGGGAATACCCATCCCACTTAGGGCGAAAAGCGTTACAACAAACAATTGATGGACGGAATGCTGACAATGCAGACATTCTCCCCCAGTCAAGAGATCTGGGTTAAATCCATCGTTCTTTTGCCCACTACACCACCCCAGTTTAGACATGGCCATATGCAAATCAGTCTTGACCCTGTGCCTCATGGGAACAGTCCAGCCCGAACTGCCAAGCCATGTCTTCACTGGACCGGAATCAAGCATCCTAGGACCGGTTTCTGGCTATCAGCCGTCATCAGCCAGGGTAGCTTGACTCCAGTGGCGTAGTGAGCACGGGTCTCACGTCTGGGAATACCCATCCCACTTAGGGCGAAAAGCGTTACAACAAACAATTGATGGACGGAATGCTGACAATGCAGACATTCTCCCCCAGTCAAGAGATCTGGGTTAAATCCATCGTTCTTTTGCCCACTACACCACCCCAGTTTAGACATGGCCATATGCAAATCAGTCTTGACCCTGTGCCTCATGGGAACAGTGCAGCCCGAACTGCCAAGCCATGTCTTCACTGGACCGGAATCAAGCATCCTAGGACCGGTTTCTGGCTATCAGCCGTCATCAGCCAGGGTAGCTCGACTCCAGTGGCGTAGTGAGCACGGGTCCCACGTCTGGGAATACCCATCCCACTTAGGGCGAAAAGCGTTACAACAAACAATTGATGGACGGAATGCTGACAATGCAGACATTCTCCCCCAGTCAAGAGATCTGGGTTAAATCCATCGTTCTTTTGCCCACTACACCACCCCAGTTTAGACATGGCCATATGCAAATCAGTCTTGACCCTGTGCCTCATGGGAACAGTCCAGCCCGAACTGCCAAGCCATGTCTTCACTGGACCGGAATCAAGCATCCTAGGACCGGTTTCTGGCTATCAGCCGTCATCAGCCAGGGTAGCTTGACTCCAGTGGCGTAGTGAGCACGGGTCCCACGTCTGGGAATACCCATCCCACTTAGGGCGAAAAGCGTTACAACAAACAATTGATGGACGGAATGCTGACAATGCAGACATTCTCCCCCAGTCAAGAGATCTGGGTTAAATCCATCGTTCTTTTGCCCACTACACCACCCCAGTTTAGACATGGCCATATGCAAATCAGTCTTGACCCTGTGCCTCATGGGAACAGTCCAGCCCGAACTGCCAAGCCATGTCTTCACTGGACCGGAATCAAGCATCCTAGGACCGGTTTCTGGCTATCAGCCGTCATCAGCCAGGGTAGCTTGACTCCAGTGGCGTAGTGAGCACGGGTCCCACGTCTGGGAATACCCATCCCACTTAGGGCGAAAAGCGTTACAACAAACAATTGATGGACGGAATGCTGACAATGCAGACATTCTCCCCCAGTCAAGAGATCTGGGTTAAATCCATCGTTCTTTTGCCCACTACACCACCCCAGTTTAGACATGGCCATATGCAAATCAGTCTTGACCCTGTGCCTCATGGGAACAGTCCAGCCCGAACTGCCAAGCCATGTCTTCACTGGACCGGAATCAAGCATCCTAGGACCGGTTTCTGGCTATCAGCCGTCATCAGCCAGGGTAGCTTGACTCCAGTGGCGTAGTGAGCACGGGTCCCACGTCTGGGAATACCCATCCCACTTAGGGCGAAAAGCGTTACAACAAACAATTGATGGACGGAATGCTGACAATGCAGACATTCTCCCCCAGTCAAGAGATCTGGGTTAAATCCATCGTTCTTTTGCCCACTACACCACCCCAGTTTAGACATGGCCATATGCAAATCAGTCTTGACCCTGTGCCTCATGGGAACAGTCCAGCCCGAACTGCCAAGCCATGTCTTCACTGGACCGGAATCAAGCATCCTAGGACCGGTTTCTGGCTATCAGCCGTCATCAGCCAGGGTAGCTTGACTCCAGTGGCGTAGTGAGCACGGGTCCCACGTCTGGGAATACCCATCCCACTTAGGGCGAAAAGCGTTACAACAAACAATTGATGGACGGAATGCTGACAATGCAGACATTCTCCCCCAGTCAAGAGATCTGGGTTAAATCCATCGTTCTTTTGCCCACTACACCATATAAAGAAAACACACCTAGGTAGAGCAGTATGTTAGTATCCAGCAACAGTGCTATTGTTTATAGTGTGGAATGAAAGGACTGAGAGAGGGAAAGAGAGAGACTATATTTTTTTTCCTGGGATAAGAAGTTCTTCAAAAGAGATATATTCAAATAAGATGAAAAGAAAAAATATTTTCCAACCTTATTAAAGAAATTAACATTGCCTACACTTTTAACTGAGCACAAAGTGCTATTGATAGACAAGGGATTAAACACCTCATCTTCAAAGTAAGAATCTAAGACCTTAACCATTAGGCCAGAATGACTCTTTACCAACTTGACTCAAAACTAATATAGGACATTCGGATCAAAAACCCACGCCTATATAGAGGAATATGTTAGTGTATACCAACCGTACCATTGTTTGTAATGTGGAATGGAAGGACAGAGAGGGGGAATGTTAGAGAGTAGATTTCTTCAGAGGAGTAACAAGTTCTCGAAAAGAGATATATTCAAACAAGATTAAAAGAAAACATATTTCCCAACCTTTTCAAAGAATTTTACATTGCCTACCCTTTTAAATGAGCACACAGGGCCATTGAAAGACCAATGATTGAGCACCTAATCTATATGAATCTAAGACCTTAACCAGTAGGCCAGAGTGACTCGTTAAAAGTTTGACTCAAAACCTATATATGACATTCAGATCAAAAACCCACTCCTAGGTAGAGTAGTATGGTATTGTCCACCAATAGTACTGTTGTTTATAGTGTGGAATGGAAGGACTGAGAGAGGGAATGAAAGTGAAATATTCAAACAAGATGAAAAGAAAAAATATTTTCCAACGTTTTTAAAGAAATTAAAATTGCCTACACTTTTAACTGAGTACACAGTGCCATTGAAAGACCAGAGATTGAACACCTTATCTTCACATTAAGAGTCTAAGACCTTAACAATTAGGCCAGAGTGCCATTATTACAATTTGGCTCAAAACATATATATGACATTCAGATCAAAATCCCATGCCTAGGTAGAGCAGTATGTTAGTGTCCTCAAACAGTACCATTGTTTATAATGTGGAATGGGAGGACAGAGAGAGGGAATGATACAGAGTCGATTTCTTCACTGGGGTAAGAAGTTTTTCAAAAGAGATACATTCAAACAAGATGAAAAGAAAAAATATTTTCTAATCTTATTAAAGAAATGAACATTGCCTACACTTTTAACCGACCAGAACATGTTGATCTCCGTGTGAGGCATACTATTCCGAATTGTATACACACCCTATTTCCAATATAGACCTACAGTCAATAAATAGTGGTACATTACATCCGACACTTCACCCCACCCCAGTTGGAACTATTCCATCAGGCATTGTGTCAGGAGTGTCAGGCTCCAGGTTCTGCAAGTAAGTTTTGAGCGGACCCCATATATCCTTTGGTCGAGACTTGAGTGGGAGCAATGTGGCATATAATTCACAGTTCGTGTTGCCAGTATGTAAGGCTGGCAATCCATTCACCTGTGGTAGGGAGAATCTTGCTGCCCCATCTAATTGCCAACTCACACTTAGCCAACAACATCACCAGCGCAATAACTTTACGTAGTTTCTTGGGCATATTATATACGTATCCCAGGAGAGTGACCTCTGTGGTGGGGTCTATGTCCAACTATGTAATTCGGTATATTATACTGAAAATATCCTCCCAGAACTTTCCAATCCTGGGGCAGGCCCCCGTCAAGTGGGGAAAGTTAGCGTAAGGGTTCTCACATTTTAGACAATTGTGTGGCCGAGACGGGTCAATGGCGTGGAGATTAGCCGGCGACATGTACACCCTCCATAAAAAAATTTAAAAATGCATCAGCTTATGCCTGCTGTTGAGGGAGATGTCCCTAATCTGTGAGCAGCAGAAAGCCCACTATTCATCTCGGATGGGGTGACCCAAGTCACGTTCTCAGGCCACTCGAATTTTGGTATCGCAGCTCGGGACCAAAGTCATACAAGTTTTGTATAGTCTAGAAATCAATTGATTCCCGTCAGTGTTAGATATAAGCAGGGTTAACAGCTCAAAAGATTGTTTCTCAAGTGGGAATTCAGATATTTTTGCCTGCAGTGCCCTGCGTACCCTGGTGAAAATAAACTGATCCATGAAGGGCAGTCCGACTCCCATGCCCCCCCCAACATTATCAAAAACCTGCCTGTACGGAAACAGGTCACCGAACTTCAACATGGAGTGTGATCGAAGTACCCACAAGACTAACTTTTCTTCTGTAATAGAGAGCCATGGGTTGCGTGCTAAGGGAGTTTCGGAAGAATACAGGGAACCGGACCCGGTGATTCGCGAGCGGTTATGCCACGCCTAGCTCAAGGTGGAAACCATCTGAATGTCCTTGGGGTCGCGAGGAAAACCCTGAGGTAGGATAGCATGTAGTGGAGTCGTGAGCACCAAGTCAGATTCCGGCTTACTGTAGGGGATACGTGCATCTGGGTGATACCATGAGTGGGCAAAGCTGCACTGCACCACTAGGTAGTACAGTCTGAAGTGCAGGGCCCCCAACCCACCACTCTCAAATGGCAGAGTCACGGTGTCCCATCTTATCCTAGGTCTCCTACCCCCATGCAAGTCTGATGAGGTGTGATCTGAGAGTATTAAAAAAACTATCGGGAGTGGGATGGGGATGTTGTGGAAGAGGTACAGAAACTTCGGTAGTACTATCCTCTTCATCAGTGCAATTCTGCCAGACATAGAAAGCAGGAGCTTTATCCAGCGTTGACCTGCGCTTCAAGATTATGTACCGCTGAACCATAATTCAATCTCACCATCTGGCTCACCTCTCTGAATCTGGATATCTAAATACCTTGCTGAGTCCTGACACCATTTCAGCGGGAATTCGCACTCCCATTCAGTGGTGCTAGTCGTTAAAGGAAATATCTCGGATTTATTCCAATTGATGCCCAGTCCCGAATATCCACCGGAGTGAAGAATCTCTCGAATTAGTGTACCTAAATTGTTCTGCGGGTGGCAGACATATTACACAATGTCGTCCGCATAGAGCAAGACAAGGAGGGGGCCTGTATTAAACTGGATTCCTCTATGGAGGTGTTACTCCTGAAAATGGCGTAACAGCAGGTCAAGACCCAGTATGAAAAGTAAAGGAGGCAAGGGGCAACCTTTTCTGCTATCACGTGTAAGAGCAAAGGGTGTGGACAGTGTCCCATTCAAGTGAATCCTCGCTGTGGGAGAGGCGTAAAGTAATGCTGTGAGGTCTATGAAACCTTTAGGGATGCCAAGTTTCCTCATCATGGCCCATATGAAAGGCCACTCCAAAGAGTCAAATGCCTTTTCTTAATCCAGCAGTACCTCTGCTGCCGGAACCTCTGGCACAATTCTATGTAGCACTGCAAACAATTTGCGCAAGATCAATGCGGTGGACCTGTGGGGTACAAAGCCAGACTGCACTGGGGATATAATGCAGTCTAAAAGCAACGCTAGTCTCAATGCGATCATTTTAGCTAAAATTTTATAGTCCAAATTCAAAAGTGATAACGGCCTATAAGAGCCACAGCGCATTGGGTCCTTACCAGACTTGGGCAATAACACAATCACTGCCTCACGAAGTGTGGGTGGTAACGATTTCTATTCCAGGGCTTCATTATAGACCTCAAGAAGGAACGGGGTGAGTATATCTCTATAATGATTATAAAATATGCCAGTGAAGCCATCTAGCACAGGAGGCGTGTTACCATTTAAGGCATCTATGGCGCTAACAATTTCCTCCTTAGAAAATGGCTCCCCTAAAAACGTTTCCATGTAGTCTTCTAGCCATACCATGGTGATCTCATTTAAATAAGTCCTACAGTTCTCGTTGCCATGCATTGCGCGTGTTGCATATAAATTGGTGTAGTACCGAAGGAACTCATCCCCAATCTCAGACGTGTCCGTGTGTAGCTGGCCATCATCAGAAAGAATGGATGTAATGTAGGCTTTCCCCACACAAGGTCCTAGGAGGTGCGCCAGCATGCTGCCAGGTCAATCCCCTTCTCCATATCGCCTGGCGGTGGCGTATTTCCCCAGGAAATATGTTTCAATGTCCGCTGCAACCCTGAACTCTGCCAGTAGCAACAGGTGATTGGCCTGCCTAGCCGGGTCTGGATGTTTAAGTTGTTCTCCGTCCAATTCCCTTAGGCAGTCCTCTATGCGGGCAATTGTGCCTCTCAAAGATTTCAATACCCCGGCATGTTTGACGATGCACTCCCCCCTTATATACACCTTGAATGCCTCCCACAAAGTCGCCCATGTACTGACGGAGCCCACATTTAGATCAAAGTATGACACTATGGATTCTTTAATGTGTCTTCTGTAGAAACACACTGTCAGCCTTATGGCGCTGCAGATAATTTAGCACCTGTTTCCCTTTCCTGGCATTGGTCAGACCCCACACATTCCAAGTGAGGAAGTTAATGCCAGAGTCTGTGGAGAGCTTACCCGCCATCATCACTAGTGGCCACATCTGCAAAATACTTAAAAGCGTCAAACCTTATCCATGGAACATAATGGTAGTCAAATCATGTCAGGAACAGAAGATACCATACAACTAAAGGAACACCCCTCCCCCACCCATCCCCACAGTCTTAACATGGGGGAAATCCCAAAACCATTTATTAAATTAAAACACTCATCACTATTATCAAACATAAACATAGCAAGGTGTGCGAACACACTGGGGGGGAGGCAACGCCTCGCCTTACTCCCGAAACATTGAAACATGTCATAGAAATGTTCACCTCCCCAGACCCTGGAGTCCAATACCTGAACTATTGTGTAGAAAAAGAAAAAGGTGAAGTAAATACACTCAATACTTATCAACATGCTGCAAGGGCACAGTTTTCAGCTTGCTGAGAACAGTTCCATACAGAGCCAGAGTCCGGCAACAGGTGAGAACGGTCTGGCCTGGGCGATTTCCTGAGTGGCACGGCGTTTGCTCGAGTTTGGAGGAATTCTTGGGCCTCCGCCGGTGTATTGAAAATCCTTGATCTGCCATCCACTTTCAAATGTGTCGGGTATAGCATTCCATATCATAGTCCAGCTTTACATAGCGCGGTCTTAATCGTTGCGAATTTCCGGCAGGCTTCCTGGACCTTAGCAGTATATTCCGGGTATAATGAGATTGACAACCCCTGCCAGTCCAGCGACCCACGCGTGCCATCTGTAATGCAGTGTCCCTGTCCTTAAAGTTCAGAAGCTGTGCCATGATGTGGCGAGGTGGGTAGCCAGGATTAGGTCGTGGACCAATGGATCTGTGAGCCCTTTCATCAACAAAGGTAGCAGTGAAGGAGTACCGCCCAAATAAGTCAACCAGAAGGCTTTCAACAAATCCGTCCAATCGACCCATGTTCATTGACTCTGGCACTCCCATAATGCGAACGTTGTTGCGTCTCCCCCTGGCTTCAAGGTCCTTGTTCTTTATGGCAATATTCTTCAAGAAGCCCTCCATCCTATACAGGCATTTTGCGGCCTGGGCTGAGCCGTCCTCCAAATCTTAGATTCTGCCCCCAGCTATGACAAGTCTCTTGTCATGCTGATCCAGTCTGGCCCCCATTTTATCCAACCTTTTATCAAGTGCATCAAAGCGAGTGTCAAGTGCTTGAAAGCCTGCCTTAAGTTCTACAATAAGTGCCTCAGTACCCTGAGCGGCGGGCTGTAGTGTAGGAGTAACGTGATCACCTCCCTCGGCCATTATGGGGATTGTTGACTGTGCCACTGTTGGAAACGCCCACTCCCACTCCGCAGGGTGGTGGTGGACTCCCCGAACACACTGTGGTAGCTTGGCTCGAGTGGTCAGGAAACAGGCGCAGTGCTAAGCATACAATATACCCATACAATAACCATGCGTGCATCCGTTCCAAAAACGACTCTACACCGTAAAAATTATGAAAATATTCTTTCTTTATCTTTTTCTCTTAGTTGCTGATTGGAAAAATAAATAGGTCAATCACAATATACAAGTTTAAATAGTGCAGGTCAAATAAATACTGGCTGTTTGATGAAATAAATAGGGGTGATCATAAATAACAGGGCATAAATACAAGTGCAATATATACAGACAATTAAATACTTTGAGGCAATAAATACTGTACCAATAAATATTGTACACCATCAAGTCCTGTGGACCTATAAATATAGTGCAGCAATAAATAGGTAAAAATTCAATAAATACAGTACCCCCAATAAATAATTAAAAGTATACAGCCACACTCATGTAATCAGATGATACTTCAATTCTTAAGGGCTGATTTGGCCCAGGCACAGCTTGTAGGGTTGTGGAAGGCTTGAGGGGGGCTACTCCCTGGCTGAGACAAGGCTGAGGCCTAAACTGAGGTAGATCAAAGGGGGGAATACCAGTGCCCTGGCTTTCTCTCTCCACACAACCTCTCTAGGTTAGTCCCAGTTCACCCCAGGCACAGTCAGGTTGGTTTCAGCACCTCCCTGGCCCCTTAGAGCAGTCTCTCAGGTCTCCACAGGGCCTTAGGCGCCCTCTACTCCACTTACTGCCCTTTTTCTGATGTTCCGACGCCGCTGGAGTCGTGTCGACGCCGTGAGGCGGTTCCGGTTCGGTCTCGGCGGCCTCGGCACAATGTCAGTTCTTTGACGACGCCGGCAGGCGGTTCCGGTCCGATGTCGGTGGCCTCGGTTCGATCTCGACCTCCGATTCGACGGCGTCGGGCAGTCTCTTCACGATGTCGACTTCGGGCGGCTCCGGTCCGATGGCGCTCTCGGCTCCGATGACGTCAGCCGGCCTGGCCTCGATGTCGACTTCCGGCGACTCCGGGGTGCGATCCTCACCCCCGACCTCCGGTGCTCCTCCACACAGGTTCCGGGCGTCTCCGGAGTGCGATCCTCACTCCCGACCTCCGGTGCTCCTCTACCTCGGTCTCCGACGACTCCGGAGGGCGGACTTCACTCCTCCGATGACGCCGCTCGCTCGACCTCGGTTCACTTCCTCCTCGACCTCTGGTATTCCTCACGACCTCCGTCGGCGCCCTCTCACGACCTCAGGCGGCTCCGGGTACGACGTCTGCTACTTCAGTCAGCGCCGCTTCTCCACCTCGGGCTCCAGGTCTTCAGGCTACTCGACGCCGGACTCCAGGGAAACCAGTTCTCAGGTCAGAATCTTGCTGTTTTCTTGGTTCTAAGGCCTGTTCCTGCTGTCCAGGTCCTTAGGATAAGTTTCCTCTGTCTTCTTCCCACACAGGGCTATAGGCTGGGATCCATCAGTAGGGACAAGTATCAAGGGTGGGTTTATGGACCCCACTCCAGGCACAAGTTTCCACCCCTGCTGCTTCACTCCTTCCTCCTTCACTGTTGTGCTCCTCTCTCTTCACCAGTCAGGTGCCAACTGCCAGCTCCAACTGCCAACTGCCTCTCTTATCCTCCCAACATTCTAAACGGTCTCCAACTGTCACAGAGTTCTGGAATCTCCTGGAATGTTCTGGAAGGTGCTGGTAGGTTCCAGTGGATGCTGGTGATGTCACAGGTGGCCACCATCTTGTGCTCCAGGCCCTCAGACAGAAGTTTCAGGGGTAGCTAAAATGGCTCCCTGAGTCTGCAGCAACACTAAAAAGTCTGGTGGTTCCCAAAAAGGAAAAATTCAAACAGGGTTTGAGGCAAAAGTGGGACAAAATAAATAATGATGAGGAGGGACCACCCAAAGGGCTGACAGGTCTAACACGCGTCCCCCCCAGCTGAAAGTGGGGAGAGCTACCCAACCCCTTGGGAGTTCTCATCACTAAGGCGGAAATACCTTGAGAGACCGTCTGCATTGGCGTGGTCCACTCCAGGCCGATGTTCCACCTGAAAGTCCATCCCCTGTAGGGAAATAGACCACCTCAACAACTTGGGATTCTCCCCCTTCATTTGCATCAGCCAACGAAGGGGTCTGTGGTCGGTCTGAACTAGGAAGTGCGAGCCAAACAGGTATGGCCGCAACTTCTTCAGAGCCCATACCACTGCAAAGGCTTCACGCTCTATTGCACTCCACTTCTGTTCCCTGGGAAGTAGTCTCCGGGATAGGAAGACCACGGGTTGATCCAGACCCTCTTCGTTGAGTTGCGATAACACTGCCCCAATGCCATGTTCTGATGCATCTGTCTGGACAATGAACTTCTTGGAAAAGTCTGGGGCCCTTAAGACCGGGGCCTCGCACATGGCTTTCTTCAATCTCTCAAAGGCTTGCTGACAAGCCTCCGTCCAGACTACCCGTCGAGGTTGTTTCTTGGACGTGAGCTCCGTGAGGGGGGCTACGATGGTACCGTACCCCTTCACGAAGCGGCGGTAATATCCCGTGAGGCCCAAAAATGCTCGGACCTCAGTCTGTGTCTTGGGGGGTTCCCAGGCCATGATGGCCTCGATCTTCGCCTGGAGGGGTTGCACCGCTCCCCTACCCACCAAGTGTCCAAGGTACACTACCGACCCCTGCCCGATCAGGCACTTGCTGGCCTTGATCGTCAATCCAGCTTGTCTCAGGGCCTGGAGAACAGCTTGCAGGTGACGCAAGTGATCCTCCCAGCTGTTACTGAAGACGGCTATGTCATCCAGATAAGCAGCAGAGAAACTCTCCATCCCGGTGAGGATCTGGTTTACCAGGCGCTGAAACGTGGCAGGTGCGTTCTTGAGCCCAAAGGGCATCACACAGAACTGGTAGTGGCCATTGGGCGTGGAGAAGGCTGACCTTTCCCTTGCTCCATCAGTCAAAGAGATCTGCCAGTACCCCGAAGTAAGGTCAAAGGTACTTAGATATTGGGCAGCTCCCAGCCGGTCAATTAATTCATCCGCCCTAGGGATCGGATGAGCATCAGTTTTTGTCACTGAATTCAGTCCCCGGTAGTCCACACAGAACCTCAGTTCTGGTTGGGCACCCGGTGGTGCAGCTTTCGGTACTAACACCACCGGACTGGACCAGGGGCTGCTAGAAGGTTCAATCACTCCTAGCTCCAGCATCTTAGTGACCTCACTATGAATGCTGGCCTTCACCTTGTCTGACATCCGGTAGATCTTGGACTTCACAGGTGGGCTTTCTCCTGTGTCCACGTCATGGACGCACAGGTGAGTCCTACCCGGGACAAGGGAGAACAACGCAGAGTACTGCCCCAGGGCCTGGCGACAGTCCTCCTGCTGTTCAGGAGTTAGAGATGGGGAGAGAATCACTCCCTCCACCGACCCATCCTTTTCCTGAGACGCAAACAGATCAGGGAGAGGCTCGCTTTCCACGTCCTCTCCTCCGTCAGTCACCATCATCAAGATGACTTCGGGCCTCTCGTGGTGGGGTTTGAGGCGGTTGGCATGCAGCACCCGCAGGGGCTGACGAGGGGTCTTCAGGTCCACCAAGTAGGTAGCCTTACCCTTCTTCTCCAACACCTCAAAGGGTCCTGACCAGCGATCCTGGAGGGCACTAAGCTCTCCTGGTTCGATCACCCACACCTTCTGGCCAGGCTCCAACTCCACCGGGTGAGCGTTGTGGTCATACCACGCCTTCATCACTGCTTGGCTGGCTTCCAAGTTGTCAGAAGCTTGCTTCCACAACTTAGCCATTTGGCTCCGGAAGGCCAGCATGTAGCTCACCACATCCTGGGGGAGCTTTCTGGGAGTTCTTTCCCATCCGTCTCTCACCAGGTTAAGAGGTCCACGTACAGGGTGCCCATACAGAAGCTCGAAGGGGCTGAAGCCCACTCCCTTCTGTGGCACTTCCCTGTAAGAAAAGAGTAGACAGGGTAGGAGGACGTCCCATTTCCTCCGCAGGCTTTCAGGCAGACTTCTGATCATGCCTTTTAAGGTTTTGTTAAACCTCTCCACCAGACCATTGGTCTGGGGGTGGTAAGGAGTTGTGAACCGGTAGGTCACTCCACACTCCTTCCACATTGCCCGCATATATGCTGACATGAAGTTGGTCCCCCTGTCGGACACAACTTCCTTGGGAAAACCCACTCGGGTAAAGATTCCCATCAGGGCCCTTGCCACAACAGGTGCTGTTATGGTCCTCAGAGGTATTGCCTCTGGGTACCGTGTGGCATGATCCACCAGAACCAGGATAAACCTGTGACCAGCTGTAGTTGGCGGATCTAATGGACCCACAATGTCGATGCCCACCCTTTCAAAGGGGGTGCTAACGACAGGAAGTGGTTCCAGGGGAGCTTTCAGCTTCACCCCTGTTTTCCCACTGGCTTGGCAAGACACACATGTCCGGCAGTAGGTATCGGACGACACTTTCATCTGAGGCCAATAAAAGTGTGGGACAAGACGGGCGAAGGTCTTGTCTTGCCCCAGGTGTCCTGCCAATGGTATCTCGTGAGCCAACTCCAAAAGGAAGGCTCGATAACGTTGAGGAACTACCAAGGCTCGTGACGATCCATGTAGGGGTGCCTTGGGTTCACTGTAGAGGAGGCCATCCTCCCAGTAAACACTGTAGTTCCCTTCAACGCTCCCTGCTGCCTGGGCTTCGGCCTGTCGCCTCAGCCCCTCAAGGGTAGGGCACTCCCTCTGGCCCTGGCAGAATTCCTCCCTGGACGGGCCTCCCTCCACGTGCCACTCGGCCGGGATGGGTAGGTCCTCCAGGTGGGTAACGTCCCCCTCCGCAGACTCCTGGTCCACCACCTCCGGTGGCCTATCCGTCCTACGGGGTGGAGACGCCGAGGCAGGCTCCTCCTGTCCTCGGTTCTTCCCTTGACTGGCAGCTGGCTGGGCCTTTGTTCCAGGCTCCAGCCGGAATGAACTCCCTCTTCGGGTAGTCGCGGACCTTGTGCTAACACAGGCCCAGTCAGGAGTACCCAGCATCTCGGTGTGAGTCCGGTATTCCACCTCCTTCCAAGCGTTGTGCTCCATGTCATTGCCCAGCAGACAATCGACTGGCACGGCAGGGCTTACGGCAACTCGAAGTGAACCTGCAACCCCCCCCCCATTCAAAGGGAACCTCGGCCACTGGATAGTGACCTGTTCTGCCATCAGCCATCGCGGCTGGGTGGAGTACATCGGGAATTACCTGCTCTGGAGACACCAGTTGGCTACGCACCATAGTCATACTGGCTCCTGTGTCTCTCAGAGCCTCCCCTCTTTGGCCGTTGATGGTGATCCACTGCCCATACTTTGCGGTATTTGCGGGCACCTGGATCTTAGGAACCATCTCCCGTTCTCCCAGGGACACTAAAGTGACACCCGCCCACTCCCTTCCCTTAGTTAAGGGCATCTCCTCCCCGAGCACTACACTAGCTACTCCGGGGGGCTTTCCTCCAGTGGGAGGGGGTGATCGTTTCTGACACTTCGGATCTCCTTTATAGTGTCCAACGCCACCGCACTCGTAGCAATGGACAACCCTTGGCTGCTGACTCTGGCCAGGATTAGGGTTTCTGGGTGGGTTAGCCTTAGAGGTGAATCCTGTTCCCTTCCCTTGGAAGTTATTTTGGGGGCCTTTGGAGAACTCCTTTTTCTTTTCCCCTCCCTCTTTCTTCTGGGGGGCGCCCTGTCCGGCCTTTTGAGTATCCCCTCCAGTCCCCCTTGTGGACACCCGGGTACTAGCCCAAATGTCCGCCTCCTCAGCAAGCTTCCGGGGACTGGTCAGCTTGCTATCCACCAGGTGTTGCCGCAGTTCAGGGAAACATTTCTCGAGTAGGTGTTCCTTCAGTACTAGGTCAAACAGCTCCTCGTAGTTCCTTACTTCACTGCCCTGAATCCAACCTTCCAGTGCCTTCTTTGCATAGTCCAGGAAGTCCACCCAATTCTGTGTGCCCAGTTTGTGACTACCCCTGAACTTCTGTCTGTACTTTTCAGGTGTTAGTCCAAACTTTCTGATGAGCGCCAGTTTCATGGTGGGGTAGTGGGTCTGCTCATCCTCTTCGAGGGCCAATAAAGCATCCCTACCAGCTGGAGGCATGTACCTATACAATCCTCCTCCCCAATACTTCACTGGAACCCCATGGGCCCTCAACGAGACCTCATAGGCTGCTAGCCACTTGGCGATGTCGTCACCCGCCCCATAGCTAGCTACTATGTCCTTTGGCAGGTAAGGTTTGGATTCCCTGGTGATTCCTTGGTCTTTGCTGCCACCATTAGGAACAGTTGGTGCTCCAATTCTTAGGATCTGAAGCTCTATCTCTTTCAGTCTTATCTCATGAGCCATCCTCTCTTTCTCCGTCTCATGAGCCAACCTCTGTTCCTCCTTCTCCTTCTCCAGCTTTGCTAAATCCCATGTGAGCTGTCTTTTCTCTCTCCGATCTGCTAACTCCACGCTGGATAAGCCCCCGCTAGAGACAGTGCTGCCCTTCCTAGAAAGTGTCCTGGGCCCTGCTGACAGGTTCCCCACCTCAGGTTGGTACATCTCAGCCCCCTCGGGGTCAGGCTCTCCATCCCTGTCTTCCTCCTCAGCCTTGCTTTCTCGGCGTGCCTCCCCCCAAGCCCTTAAGCTGGTTTGGAGTGCACCCTTCTTTGCTCCTGGGGGACAGTACACCCCCTCCCGCTGGCAAAACTCCCTGAGTTGGGCCACAGTGTACGTTTCTAAATCTTCCAGTACAAACTCCATCTTGCCCACTCAGGTTAGAGGACAGGTTTTGTGCAGTAACAATGCAGGGGGGTACCTTTAATAATACCTCCTCCCACCACCAGAGTAAATTTGGAAAAAACAAAAACCCACAATTAGGAAGGCCGCTGTGAGAAAACTCCCGGTGTAGGCCTATGGACTACCCACAGTTATTGTTGAGTATATGTAGGCACAGCTCTATCCCACCGCTGAACACCAATTTATGTTGGAAACGCCCACTCCCACTCCGCAGGGTGGTGGTGGACTCCCCGAACACACTGTGGTAGCTTGGCTCGAGTGGTCAGGAAACAGGCGCAGTGCTAAGCATACAATATACCCATACAATAACCATGCGTGCATCCGTTCCAAAAACGACTCTACACCGTAAAAATTATGAAAATATTCTTTCTTTATCTTTTTCTCTTAGTTGCTGATTGGAAAAATAAATAGGTCAATCACAATATACAAGTTTAAATAGTGCAGGTCAAATAAATACTGGCTGTTTGATGAAATAAATAGGGGTGATCATAAATAACAGGGCATAAATACAAGTGCAATATATACAGACAATTAAATACTTTGAGGCAATAAATACTGTACCAATAAATATTGTACACCATCAAGTCCTGTGGACCTATAAATATAGTGCAGCAATAAATAGGTAAAAATTCAATAAATACAGTACCCCCAATAAATAATTAAAAGTATACAGCCACACTCATGTAATCAGATGATACTTCAATTCTTAAGGGCTGATTTGGCCCAGGCACAGCTTGTAGGGTTGTGGAAGGCTTGAGGGGGGCTACTCCCTGGCTGAGACAAGGCTGAGGCCTAAACTGAGGTAGATCAAAGGGGGGAATACCAGTGCCCTGGCTTTCTCTCTCCACACAACCTCTCTAGGTTAGTCCCAGTTCACCCCAGGCACAGTCAGGTTGGTTTCAGCACCTCCCTAGCCCCTTAGAGCAGTCTCTCAGGTCTCCACAGGGCCTTAGGCGCCCTCTACTCCACTTACTGCCCTTTTTCTGATGTTCCGACGCCGCTGGAGTCGTGTCGACGCCGTGAGGCGGTTCCGGTTCGGTCTCGGCGGCCTCGGCACAATGTCAGTTCTTTGACGACGCCGGCAGGCGGTTCCGGTCCGATGTCGGTGGCCTCGGTTCGATCTCGACCTCCGATTCGACGGCGTCGGGCAGTCTCTTCACGATGTCGACTTCGGGCGGCTCCGGTCCGATGGCGCTCTCGGCTCCGATGACGTCAGCCGGCCTGGCCTCGATGTCGACTTCCGGCGACTCCGGGGTGCGATCCTCACCCCCGACCTCCGGTGCTCCTCCACACAGGTTCCGGGCGTCTCCGGAGTGCGATCCTCACTCCCGACCTCCGGTGCTCCTCTACCTCGGTCTCCGACGACTCCGGAGGGCGGACTTCACTCCTCCGATGACGCCGCTCGCTCGACCTCGGTTCACTTCCTCCTCGACCTCTGGTATTCCTCACGACCTCCGTCGGCGCCCTCTCACGACCTCAGGCGGCTCCGGGTACGACGTCTGCTACTTCAGTCAGCGCCGCTTCTCCACCTCGGGCTCCAGGTCTTCAGGCTACTCGACGCCGGACTCCAGGGAAACCAGTTCTCAGGTCAGAATCTTGCTGTTTTCTTGGTTCTAAGGCCTGTTCCTGCTGTCCAGGTCCTTAGGATAAGTTTCCTCTGTCTTCTTCCCACACAGGGCTATAGGCTGGGATCCATCAGTAGGGACAAGTATCAAGGGTGGGTTTATGGACCCCACTCCAGGCACAAGTTTCCACCCCTGCTGCTTCACTCCTTCCTCCTTCACTGTTGTGCTCCTCTCTCTTCACCAGTCAGGTGCCAACTGCCAGCTCCAACTGCCAACTGCCTCTCTTATCCTCCCAACATTCTAAACGGTCTCCAACTGTCACAGAGTTCTGGAATCTCCTGGAATGTTCTGGAAGGTGCTGGTAGGTTCCAGTGGATGCTGGTGATGTCACAGGTGGCCACCATCTTGTGCTCCAGGCCCTCAGACAGAAGTTTCAGGGGTAGCTAAAATGGCTCCCTGAGTCTGCAGCAACACTAAAAAGTCTGGTGGTTCCCAAAAAGGAAAAATTCAAACAGGGTTTGAGGCAAAAGTGGGACAAAATAAATAATGATGAGGAGGGACCACCCAAAGGGCTGACAGGTCTAACAGCCACCTCCTGCCTTTTTTATTTAAGGTTATTTGTCGCTGTTTCGGATCCCCCTTGCCCATGGCCTTTGGGAAGGGGGATAAGTGATTACGTCACAATGTGTCCGTCCCAGCTCAATCCAGGTGTCACACAGAAGCGTCCGTCCGAGGGCGAGGGTAATCTATGCTAGGAGGCAGCCACCTGCCTGATGCACCTCACGTCGCCCACAAGCGTGGCTCCCTCAATGGAGTCGCCTGGTCATCACCAGCTGGGCCTGGTAATATTAGCTATATTAGCTGCAAATCAGAAATGTAGACCTCAATGGGGGCTTCACAGAGAGGGGCCTCGTCTCACCCCAATTTGAAGAAGGCTGGTTATGTGACATCTTGCCACCATGTACAAGTAGAGCGACTTTGTGCAGTACTTGCTTCTTAAGGGCCAGCAAAGCGGGCGCTGTGGTTCGTATAGTAGCGGCGAGTGCACAACCTGCTGCAAATGGGTGGTGTCCTTGAATGTGGCCCAGTGAAAAGAGTTAGGCACCAAAATGGGGTTGTTGGGTGCCCCTGGGTCGGGATACGCACTTGGGCTCACCTCCTGGCCACTGAGGCGTCCGCGGGGATCATGCTTCCTGCTACTGAAGTGCCAGCAGGGCAGGCGCTGCAGCTCATAGAGGGGCAGTGTGGGCACGGCCTGCTGTGGAGGGAAAGTGCCTCCAGATATAGCCCAGTGGAGATTTCCGGGCACCAGTATAGGTCGTCGGTGTCCCGGCTTTGAGACGCACACTCAGGCTCACCTCCTGGTGGCTGGAGAGACTGAGCGGGTCATGCTAGCACCATGCAGCCCCCAGCGATCCAGGTCCCGCAAGCCTCCGATGCAGGCATTTCCGCCGTCAGGCGTCGTGGAAGCACGATCACGCCAGAGGTAAAAGCTCCGCTCCCCTTCTCCTTCGGGACGCAAGCTGCAGTTTAAGCCACGACTTGACCTAATGTCTCAGGCCACGGCACACACTCTGAAGGTGCCACAGATCTCGATCACCCCTTATAGGCGCAGAGGTATTCTTAAGTTCAGGGCACCCTGGGGAGTGAAAACACACAGCCGTCATGCACCATATCTGCTTTAGGGCTCAGGGACGGCAGCAGGTTCCGGGGATTAGAGCCAAGTTTCGAACTACACTGCCATCTTGATCCACATCTGGGCCACATTACCATTGTTTATAATATGGAATGGAAGAACAGAGAGAGGGAATGATAGAGAGTAGATTTTCTTTCAGAGGGGTAACGAGTTCTTTAAAAGAGATATGTTAAAACAAAATGAAAAGAAAAAATATTTTACAACCTTATTAAATACATTAACATTGCCTACACTTTTAAACGAGCACACAGTGCCATTGAAAGACCAGGGATTGACCAACTAATCCTCAGAGTAAGAGTCTAAGACCTTAATCATTAGGCCAGAGTCACTCTTTACCAGGGTCCCTCAAAACTGATATAAGACATTCAGATCATCATAAAATCTTTATTTCGGTTTATAATACCCTAAAAGATACAAACACATACATCCTTATCAATAGTACTCGAGATAAAAATAATGGGAATGTTCCATAAATCAAATCCTAAAGGATCAAATATTTCATATTACAGTATATAAACACGAAAGGAGATTGACAAGAGACAAATCTCACTATTTGCCATCTCAATCAAAAGTATTGTGATATAAGTCTAAAGTGCGAATGCATTATTAACTGGCAATAGTCAGAATTGATAGAGTGTGCACAACTTCTACTATAAAACATTCTTTTAAAAGCCCTTTACTGCGATATACAATAAAAATCAGAATAATAAACACATTAAAAATACATTAAAATCAGATTTAACAGTGGTATTTTTTAAATGACGAGACATTCAGATCAAAAACCCACGCCTAGGTAAAGTAGTATGTTAGTGTCCACCAACAGTACCATTGTTTATAGTGCAGAATGGAAGGTCCGAGAGAACGAACGATGGAAAGTCGATTTTTGTCACTGGGGTAAGAAGTTCTTCAAAAGAGATATATTCAAACAAGATGAAAAGAAAAAATATTTTCCAACCTTATTAAAGAAATTACCATTGCCTAAACATGTAACTGAGCACACAAAGCTATTGAAAGACCAGGGATTGAACACCTAATATTTAGGATGAGATTCTAAGATCTTAACCATTAGTCGCACATGAATGTTTATCATTGTGACTCAAAACATATATGACATTCAAATCAAAAACCCACGACTAGCTAGAGCAGTATATTAGTGTCCACCAACAGGACTATTGTTTATATAGTGGAATGGAAGGAATGAGAGAGGGAACAATAGAGAGTCATTTTTTTTCACTTGGGTCTGAAGTTCTTCAAAAGTGATATAGTCAAACAAGATTAAAAGAATAACTATTTTCCAACCTTATTAAAGAAATTAACAGTGCCTACACTTTTAACTGAGCTCACAGTGCCATTGGAAATCCAGCGAGTGAACACCTAATATTCAGCGTAAGAGTCTAAGACCTTAACCATTAGGCCAGCGTGAATTTTTACCACCATTCCTCAAAACTAATACATGACATTCGGCTCAAAAACCCACGCCTAGTTAGAGCAATATGTTAGTGTATACCAACAGTACCATTATTTATAATGTGGAATGGAAGGGCAGTGAGAGGGAATGATAAAGAGTAGATTTTCTTTCAGAGGAGTAAAACGTTCTTCAAAAGAGATATATTCAAACAAGATGGAAAGAAAAAATATTTTTCTAATGTATTAAAGAAATGAACACTGCTTACACGTTCAACTGAGCACACAGTGCCATTAAAAGACCAGTGATTGAACACCTAATCTTCAGAGTAAGAGTGTAAAACCTTAACCATTAGGCCATAGTGAGTCTTTGCCCACCTGACTCAAAACAAATATATGATATGCGGATCAAATACCAATGCCTAGGTATTGCAATATGTTAGTGTATACCAACAGTACCTTTGTTTATAATGTGGAATGGAAGGACAGAGAGAGGGAATCATAGATAAAAAAAAAACATTCAGAGGGGTAATAAGTTCTTCAAAAGAGATATTTTCAAACAAGATGCTAAGAAAAAAATATTTTCCAACCTTATTAAAGAAATTAACATTTTCTACACTTTTAACTGAGCGCAACATGCCATTGAAAGACCAGGAATTGAACACCTAATTTTCCGGGTAAGAGTTGAAGACTTTTACCATTTGGCCTGAGTGACAATTTACATGTAGGACTCAAAACGTTTATATGACATTCAGATCCAATACCCATGCCTAGGTAGAGCAGTATATTAGTGTCCACCAACAGTACCATTGTTTATAGTGTGGAATGGAAGGACTGGGAGAGGGAACGGAGAAGTTCTTCAAAAGTGATATATTCAAACAAGATTAAAAGAAAAAAATGTTTTCCAGCCTTATTAAGGAAATTAACATTGCCTACACTTTTAACTGAGCACACAGTGCCATCAAGAATCCAGGGATTGAACACCTAACATTCAGACAAAGAGTCTGAGACATTAACCAGTAGGCCATAGTGCCCCTTTTTTTTTTTTCGTTCAAACTAATATATGACATACAGATCAAAAACCCATGCATAGGTAGAGCAGTATGTTAGTGTACACCAACAGTACCATTGTTTATAATGTGGAATGGAAGGACAGAGAGAGGGAATGATAGAGAGTTGATTTTTTTTCACTTTGGTCAGAAGTCTTTAAAAAGTGATATATTTAAACAAGGTTAAAAGAAAAACTATTTTCCAACCTTATTAAAGAAATTAACATTGCCAACACTTTTAACTGAGCACACAGTGCCTTTGAAAGATCAGGAAGTGAACACGTAATATTCAGAGGAAGAGTTTAAGACCTTGAGCATTAGCCCAGAATGAATCAGAAGCAGCCGGGTCATACAAGACTGCACCACCAGAATCAGTCACTAGCAGTATGCAATATTGCCCACCTCAAACGATCTGCTGCTTGTAGATCGCAAATATATACTTAACAATTGTTTGGATGAGAGGCAATATAATAGTACAGGTAATCAAATAAAGAGTAATGTTTCAACATAAAGCATTTCACATGTGAATGTTTTTTCGAACTTTTTATTTTCCTTGTTGCACTTCATAAAAACAGCCAGCCACCTCGTTTCACCCAAACATGGGCTTCTTCAGGGCAAGATAATGTAAGTGCACAGCGTGTCTACTGGCAACCAGCACGATAGGCAAGGTCATGCTGGTTGTAAGATGCCGAATACGGATACGGCTCCCATGTACTCTTTTGGATGCGGCTACTATCGACATTAAATAACTCTACCAACAGACATTGGTTGATTATCCATGCGTCACTGTGAGCTACATTATCATGTTTTAGAATTCGTGTCCAGTTGTTCCTTGACTCACTTGCCAGTAGACACGCTGTAAATAAAAAGATCGAAAAAACATTCACATGTGAAATGCTTTATGTTGAAACATTACTGTTTATTTGATTACGTGTGCTATTATATTGCCTCTCATCCAAACAATTGTTAGGCCAGAATGACTCTTTACCAACTAGCCTCAAAACTAATATATGACATTCGGCTCAAAAACTCACGCCTAGGTAGAGCAATATGTTAGTGTATACCAACAGTACCATTGTTTATAATGTGGAATGGAGAGAAAATGCTAACACTGCCAGTTCACGACAATTAGAATGGGAGGCATTTAAGATGGTTATCCGTAGAGTGGCCTTTGGCACTAAGGTGGGGGTTTGAGCCATGGTGGATAAGGAAATGCGAGACTTAGAAGACCGGCTAGGTACGCAAGAATCTGCTGTAGCGTTAGATGACACACATAAAGAGGCTCTGCAAGAAGCACATATAAAACATGCAGAACTACTAGAGCAGTTAAGGACAATAGACTACCGCACATACAAGCAAAGGCAGTAGGCAGAGGCAGAGAAGGCAGGTACATTGCTAGCGAAAATTATACATGATGCCCCCGGTGTTTTCCCTGTAACTCAGATTACTATGAAAGATGGGTGCACAGTGACCATGCAATTTGACATTAACAAGGCGTTTCAGAAATTTGATGAAATACTATATAAGTCTCCATTGGCACTACCGGTAGAGGAATTAAATAACTTTTCAGAAGGCCTAGAGTTCCCGCAGCTCACCAAGGCACAGATAGGTGACTTGGCTGCCCCAATCACAAAGGCTGAAATACACTTAGCTATAAATGACCTGCCTCGTAATAAAACCACAATCCTGGATGGTCTGCCCATAGAATTCGGCAGGACTTTTTCGACACAACTAGCCCCTCACCTTAAAAAGCTGTACCATACAGCTCTGGAAATTGGGGCCTTACCTCTTACCACAAGACACGCTTTGGTAACATCCTTGCAGAAGCCAGGTAGGGACCCGAAAGATATGGCAGGATACCAGCCTCATTCCTTACTAAATACGGATTATAAAATCCTTAGTAAAATTTTGGCTCGCAGGCTACATCAACACCTACCATGCTTAATACATATTGACCAATGTGGATTTGTTCCAGGTAGGAGCACTTCCCTCAACATCAGGCGACCACACCAAATAATATCCTCGATGCCTTCTGATAATGCAATGGCTGGTTGCATTTCATTAGACCTGAAACAGGCTTTCGATACCCTTGTTATGTTATGTTATGTTATTTATTCTTTTGTATAGCGCACGGCTACTCAAAAAGAGTGTCCCGGCGCTTTTGGAGAAGGAGGACTGCAACACAATAACATAACGACGTTAAAAAGACAAAAGGACCAAAAGCCAGACAAATACATCCAAGAAAAAACAGGCTACTGGGTAAACAGCCAGGTTTTAAGGCCTTTTCTGAAGGCCAGTAGGCTGGTAGCTCCCCGCAGAGTGAGTGGTAGAGAGTTCCACAACTGTGGCGCCAGAAGTCCAAAAGAGCGGCCTCCCAGGCGAGCTCTCTTTACACGCGGAACAACCGCCAGAAACAGGGATTCCGACCTCAAAGACCTGGTCGGCTGATAGAAGACCAGTCTCTTTTGCAGATACTTTGCTCCCACCGCGTGGAGAGCTTTGTAGGCTAGAGTCAGAGCCTTGAACACGATCCGTTTCCGGATCGGGAGCCAATGCAGAATTTTCAATAGGCCCGATACACTGGCCCGTCTATTTAATCCGAAGATAGCTCTCGCGGCAGCGTTCTGCACCACTTGGAGCCGCTGCAGCAAATACTCCGGCAGGCCCAGGTAAAGAATGTTAGAATAATCCAACCTGGACCCGATCAAAGCCTGCACTGTCAGCTTCCTATGCTCCTCAGACAGCAGGGGAAGGAACCTCCGCAGCATCCTAAGGATGCCGAAGCAAGTGCCCGACACCCCCAGGATCTGGGATTTCAATGTTAGCCCCTTATCCATCTTGACTCCCAGATTCTTGGCTACTTGGGAGGAACAAGACGGGGGAAACATACTAATTGGCCACCAGGCCTGCCAGTCTGGCTCTGTGTCGCACCCAAAGAAGAGTACCTCCGACTTATCGGAATTGCACTTGAGGCTGTTCAGTTGAAACCATTGAAAAACAGCCCCAAGGCAGTCCCGGATGCTCTCCCCGTTAAAGTCTCCTCCTCTCTTACAAGAGAAGAGGAGCTGGGTGTCGTCGGCATAGGATACGATCCGGGCCCCATACGACTCCACCAATGCCGCCAACGGAGTCATAAAGATGTTAAATAGGGTCGGGCTCAAAATAGAGCCCTGTGGGACCCCGACTCCCAGAGGCGGCATCACGGCGGAGTCTGGCGAGGCCCAGACCGTTTGATGGCGGCCGGCTAGAAAGGAGGCAAACCAGCCGAACACCGTCCCCCGCAGACCTATCTCAGAGAGTCTTGCGAGGAGGCCATCGTGGGGGACGGTGTCGAACGCCGCCGACAGGTCCAACATCACCAGCATGGCTTTGCCCCCCGAGTCCAGAACCCCTTTAATGGTTTCTGAGACCTCAAGGAGCGCCGTCTCTGTGCTGAGATGGGAGCGAAAACCTGACTGGGTGTCATGCAAGATCTCATTGGTCTCAAGAAAATTGGAAAGCACAACCTGAACGTGCTTTTCCAAAATCTTCGTGAGAGCCGGCAGCAGAGAGATAGGCCTATAATTGACCGGGGCCTTCGGGTCTAGGCCTGGCTTTTTGAGCAATGGAATCACCATCGCCTGCTTCCAGGCGTCCGGGACCACTCCCAGACTCAGCGAAAGATTTAACAGCGGGTTTGCCAGTGGATTGATCACCTCCGCAACTTTCGCTAAAAATTTAGCAGGGCATGGGTCGAGAGGCGAACCCGATTTAAGATTGCCCATTAGCGCTAAAGAGTCGGGGGCAGAAAGCGGAGGAAACACACTCAGCGTCACACCAGGCCCAGCCCGCGGGGATGAAGTGGTCTCCGGATTAGTCTGGCCCATGGGCCCAGGCGATGAAAAAGAAGCCTGTATGCGTTGGATCTTGCTCGTAAAAAAATCAGCAAGGTCCGAAGCCCAGGTACCAGACGGTTTTTCATCCGAGATATTAGACCGTGGGGAAATAAATTCTCTCACAATGGAGAAAATCTCCTTGCAGGAGTTAGGAGCCGCATCTATTCTCCTGGCTAGATAAGCTTTTTTTTCCAGGCGAATGTCCCAGTGATAGGCCTTGACCACCGTTTTATAGGTCAGCTTGGCTGCAGTATCATATTGCGCCCGCCAAGCTCTCTCGGCCACCTTACACTGCTGCCGCGTAGCCGACAGTGCTGCGGTAAACCAAGGCGCAGAGACCCGTTTCGGTGTCAGGCGGGATGTCAGAATCGGGGCAAGATCATTCAGCCTGTCTAGGAGCCAAGCTTGCAGGGTCTCCAAGTCCCTATCCAGATCGCCAGAGAGGGAACATGGATAATCCACAGCAGCCTGGGCCAGCATCTCTGGGGTCGCACGATGATATGCCCTATGGGCACGACCCTGTTGCTGTGCCAAGGCAGCCACCGGTTTGACTATGCCTTTAATCGTAAATTTGGCAAGCAAGTGGTCTGACCATAGTACTGGCATAATCTCAACCCCCTCCAGAGGGGAAGACGAGAACACCTGATCAAGAGTGTGCCCCTTCTCGTGCGTAGGCTCCTGCAAATGAGGAATCAGTCCCAACGGGGCCATAGTCTCAGAAAGTTTAATAGCGGCAGGGTCAGACGGATCATCCAACCGAAAGTTAAAATCTCCTGCCACGATGCAGTGTTCCGCTTTCAGGGCCAGCCCTAGCAACACGGAGTCCAGATCTTCCAAGAACGTACCGGGTGCACCAGGTGGTCTATACACAAGTAATCCCTTAACAGATTGATGTGGCGACAGAGTGATAGAAAAAGCGAGAGTCTCCGAGCCACGGATGTCCTTCCCTGGCAGGATCGCACAGGGCGTGCCTTTCTTAACCACCAATGCCACTCCACCACCCCTCCCCTTGGCTCTATCCTTCCTGAAGATGTTATAATCAGGCGGGATTGCCATAGCGACATCTGGGTTGGAGAATTCACCCCACCACGTCTCAGTAAGCATAAGACATAGTGGCTTCACTGTATCTAGAAGCTCAAATATGTCTTGCGCATGTTTACATGCTGACCTGGTGTTTAATAGCATGCAGCGATAACCAACATTGAGGATATTATTGTTGGGACGTGATAACTGATCGCGGTTAGGGCGCCAACCACAGCCAGGGCAACAGAATTTCCCGCGATGGCGTCCGGGAAAGACCGTACGGCAACCTGAGGCCAGGGTATCAAAGGAGCGCAGTTCCCCAGGGGAATAATGCAGCACTGGTTTACCAAAGTGAGACATCCCTGGTGTTTTGAATCCTACCCGCCGCTCCGAACGCCTCCGGGACGCTGACGGGCGCAGACGGGCAGGACTCTGGCTTGACTCCAGCGCGAGTCCGGCGCTACCGCTGCGCGTCACCGCTGCGCGCAGGAGGCGTGCATTAAGTAGGGCTCACCTGTGGTCCTAGTGAGCGCTAGAGCGCTCAAACAAGTGGCACACTCGCTACTTGCCACCTCCAAGATGGCGACCGGCGCCAAACACGAAGGCGCAAGGAAAGAAGCATATAATCCCTTCATTGGGATTATATGCTACGAGCCCTCTCCCTATTTGGCATTCCCTAGGGCTACATCCAATGGGTCCAGCTCCTGTACACGGATACGACAGCTCGTGCCAGGACTAGGGCATACATATCTCAACCATATGCAGTGGCCAGAGGCACAAGGCAGGGATGCCCTTTGTCGCCCCTGCTTTTTGTATTGGCGCTGGAACTGCTTGCTAATAAGGTGCAAATGGCAGAAAGAGATAGGGGCATCAAATTGGGGATCACCACTCATATCCTTTCAGCCTATGCTGATGACATTATTCTGTACCTCACTGACCTGCGTTGACCCCATGATCCTCTCCCTGAAATATCCCCGCAATTCCAAACATTGGCTGGCCTAGCTAATAATGAATCCAAATTTACTGCTTATGTTTTTTTCATGACTCCGATTCTGTTGTCCTGATTATATTTGGGCACTGGTCATTCCCTATGGCACCTGTTACATTTAAATATCCGGGTATTCAAATTTACAGGAAACTCCAGGACCTGTTGGATGGTAATCTGAACCGTGCAATTAAAGCACTTAAATCACAAATTTCTTTCTGGATTTCGCTGCCAATATCTGTGGCAGGGAGAGAGGCCATATCTAAAATGGTCATGCTCCCCAGACTGCTATACTTTTTCACTAACCTACCAGTAATATTCCCAGTCACATATTCAAAACAATTAATACACTACTTATTTAATTGATTTGGGGTAAGGGGCAAAGGAAAGTAGGGCTCACTAAACTACAGCTTAGTACTGATCAGGGAGTTTTGGGCGTCCCAGACTTCCAGGCATACTGTTACTCCAGTCAGCTGCAGTGGCTGGCCTATTGGACTGCCGGCCACCATTTTCAAGAAATAGGCATGACACAGACAGCGTGGGAAAAGAGAGAACTACATATGCTATTACTCCCCAAACGTGGGCCTCTTCGATATGCATCCCCATTATTAAAAGTGGCTATGACGTACTGGAAGAAGGCTATCCAATACACAAAAGGGCTAAACCCTTACGCTCCTCATATCCCTCTGATGGGGATCCCCACACAGACTGGTATAATTTCCTCTAGACAACTGTCTCAATGGACCGAGGAAGGAGTAACGACAATAGGTGCGCTGTTTGCTGATAATATGCTTCAGGATCATAACGCATTTGTAAGAGAGCAATGAGTTCCTAACTCGCTTCATATATTGCAGGCTAAGATAAGCAGATATATAAGAAGCACCTGGGCGCCGGATGGCGCTGAGCCACAAACACATGCACTAGTACAAATGACGTATCTCATGGGGAATGGGAGACACTTAACTATGTGGCTCTAAAGAAGCATCCGGACGCATGCATAAATTCCGCTACCGGAGCTCCGAGATAAATGGTCAGTGGATCTGGGTCATGTAATAACAGACAAGGAGTGGGAGAAAACTCTGGAATATCCCAAGAAACTGTCAAGTACTCCAAAGTTTAAGTTATTCCAATTTATGTTGGTACACAGAGCTTACTTGACCCCACATAAGCTGAGTACGATGTTCCCAGCTATAGTAGACGCTTGTCCCAGATGTCATATACAATCGGCAGAGCTGGTCCATATGATATGGTCTTGAGCAAAACTCCTTGCAGAGGTAACACCAGGAATAGGGCAAAAAAAAGTGGAATTCGGTATGTTGGGGCTTTGTACAAAATGGAAATCACAGGGAACGCAACACAGGTTTGCCAACCTATTGCTTATTTTGGCAAAACGATCCATCACAATGAGATGGAAATCTCCGCAGACTCCATCAGCACTAATATGGCATACCAAAGCAGTGCATTGGGGGAGGGCAGAAAGTATGGCACTACGTAGAGAGTAAAACAGAGGCCTAAGGAAAACCTGATAGCCATGGAATGGGATATAATAGTGGAACAGTTTGTGGCTGCTGGACCTTCACTGCATTGAATAATAACATGAACCTAATCTGAGCAATGATAGACTCGAGAATATAATGGCTAAATGAGCCCATTGAAACCTCATGCATGTATATAATTTGTAAGGAGAACAGACTTGACCTCAAGGTTGCTCCGTTTGGCACCTCACTGGATATGTTTCTGTAATGCTGTAGTTGCAATTAGTCTAGGGTTATTTCTAGCTAATAGAGCATGGGAGGGAGGAAGGAATGATGCTTTGTTTAGTATCATTATTCGGTATACAGAAATACTAATACCAAATACTGCACAATATAATCCTTGCATTGGAATGGTGATAGCTTGGTAATAATACACACGCTGGTCACATTCCATTACCCTGGTATGCCATGACCATGTTAACATATGTTTGAAAATAATAAAATATGTTCCAAAAAGAATAATGTGGAATGGAAGGGCAGAGAGAGGGAATGATAGAGAGTAGATTTTCTTTTATAGGGGTAACAAGTTCCTCAAAAGAGATATATTCAAACAAGATGCAAAGAAAACATGTTTTCAAACCTTATTAAAGAAATTAACATTGTGTACACTTGTAACTGAGCACTCTGTGCCCTTCAAAGACCAGGGATTGAACACCTAATATTCAGAATAATAGTCTAAAACTTTAACCATTAGGCCAGAGTGACTCTTTACCAGCTTACCTCAAAACTTATATATGACATTTGGATTGAAAACCCACGCCTAGTTAGAGCAATATGTTAGTGTATACCAACAGTACCATTGTTTATAATGTGGAATGGATGGACAGAGAGAGGGAATGATAGAGAGTAGATTCTTTTCAGAGGGGTAACAAGTTCTTTAAAAGAGATATATTCAAATAAGATGAAAAGAAAAAACCTTATTAAAGAAATTAACATTGCCTACACTTTTAACTGAACATACAGTGCCATTGAAAGGCCAGAAAGTGAACACCTGATCCTCAGATTAAGTGTCTAAGGCTGGAGCCTTCGGAGTCTGCAGGAGCTCAGGATCAGCAAACTGGTCAGAAGCATTACGGTGCCTGTGTTTGCAGGATAGTGAGTCCTTCACTCCAAGGGAGATTCTTCTGTTGTCTTGGAGGTCCACAGGGTCCTGCACGGAGCCTGTATGGATCATGGACAGTGGTGAGACTGGGGGCGGCAGGGGAAGATGAAGTCGAGCCCAAGGGAGGTCCAGCGAAGTTCAGCATGTCCAGGCGGTCGAAGTGCAGTGGTATCTTCTTGCAGAATCTTGTCCACGTAAAATCTAATGTCCTGTAGCCAGGTAACACATATTATACCTATGGGAGAAGGTTGGGCAGATTACTGTTACTGGTGTGGAGGTATGATTCCAAAGTGTTTGACACTGAACACAACATACTTTGTTGCAGTCGTTTTCAAGATTGTATTTAGCGCAAGGTTATAATGCACCTCTACCTAAATGTCTGGTAGTATCACGTACAGCCTGGGAGAATGGTCTCCGAAGACTGCAGAGGGGCCCTGCTCATGCAGCAGCTCCCTCTCACGTAAAAACCCAGCACCCTGCCTTCAGGATTTTTAAGGCCTGCTATAGGGGTGACTTATAAGGTTTTAAGTGTAGTGATATGCATAGATATAGTAAACATATATCTCTTGTAAGTGGTGCAAGCACCAGCTTACACAGGCTGCAGTAGCAGACCTGAGGTTCCATTTTGCATGGCCTCTCATGGTTGGCATAATACATGCTTCAGCCCATGAGAGGCCTCTGGGGTACCTATGCCCTGGGTATATGTGTTCCATATACTAGGCACTGATAAGGGTACTGTAAAGATCAATCCAGAGAAAATGTAGTTAAATCCATAAGAGTTTATTGAGAAGGTCCATATACACCTCAGCCTACACACACAGCTATGAATGTAAGACTCAACAGCTGTCCTTTGAATACAAACATTCTGAGTAGAGATTGTTACTATGACATTTGGAACTAAGGGGTATCAATGTTCCACCAAAATCAGGAAATGCAAAGTACAGCATACTTGCCCCTAATAATATGAGAACCCAAACAAAATAAAGAAGATAAGGAGAATAGCAAGTTGAAACTAATTGCAAACATAGATAAGAATGTACAAAATTAGAACATGTAAATCACAAATAGTTTTGCAGATACTTAGGTTTGGAATGTAGTCTAGTGCTGGGTTGTCTTAATTGATTGGGTATAGAATTGCTTTCTTTATACGAGGAATCCTCACTGTCGTTTCTGTATCGTTCCTCAGAGAAGTAAGAATTAGAGCATTTGGCTACTCTATTCATGTTCCACACCCTGTGATCCTCAGTTTTGATGGCATTTTTAAAAACTTTCATGACCCTCATGGGTAACAAGAACTTTGAACCATTCACAAAGGTTCCTTTGCGAGGATAACTAAATCACCTACTTCTACGAACACTTTTCTTACACCTCTCCTGACACCATAGTATTTCTTGTTGTCAATCATTCTCTTCATTTCTTTTTCAAACTTCCATTGATCATCTTCAATTTCCTTCAATCCTTGAGATTTGTTGAGAATCCAAGCATGGCATAACATGGTCTGAGGCTTCCTTTTACAAAAAAGTTCAAAAGGAGTTTTGCCTGTTGTTGAATGTGGTGAAAACCTGTAACTTTTGACTATATTAAGAAGCTCTGATTGCCAACACTTTTGATTGGATAAGGCGTGTTGGATGGTCTCTTTGAGTACTTTGTTGAACCTTTCAACAACGCCATTAGTCTCTGGGTGATAAAGTGCTGACCTTTTGTGAATGATGCCTCTATTGGATAAATACTCATTCATTTCTTTAGAGGTAAATTGGACTCCGTTGTCAGAGAGCAATATTTTGGGAAAGCTTTCTCTTTCAAAATGTTCTCCAAAAACTTTATTACATCTCTAGATTCTACAGAGTTGGTTATTTTTACTTCCGGCCATCTGGAATAGAGATCTAACAGTACAATAACATATTTGTCAGTGTTACTGTGTTTGATGGGTCCTAGAATGTCTATTGCAACTTCTTTATAGGCCATTCTACGTAATTTTCTCAAGACCATAGGTTGGACCCTGGTTTTAAGGGCCTTGTCATATTAAATGCAATCAACACATTCTCTGACTGACCTTTCAATACAAATGTCCATACTGGGCCACCAGTAAGTTTGTCTTATTATTTCCTTAGTTTTCAATATTCCTGGATGACTGTCATGTGCAAAACTGATTAATTGATCCCTTAAAATGATGGGAGGAATCAACCTGGTTCCTCTGAGCAGTATGTCATTTTGGAATGATAGTTCATCCTAACCCGATGGAACCCTGCCAAGGCATCATTAGTCTTGTCGTCCTTACTCGTCCTTACTCCAGCCATTCTTGATGCAAGCAATAACAGATTGTAAAACAGTATCTTTAGAGAGTTCATCGATCCAGGTTTCTTCTTTTATTATACTGTCATCAACATAACAGACCGCATATTCATCAAATTCATTAGACGTTTCTTCAGAGGACTCATTCTGACCACTATCTATGGCAGTCAAACGAGAGCAGCAGTCAGCTATGTTATTTTTTGCACCTGGGACATATTCCACACGAAAGTTAAATTCTTGGAGAGAAATTACCCATTTGCGTATTCTGGAAGATACATTGTCAATTCCTTTTTTCTCTAATATTTCTTTAAGAGGTTTGTGGTCAGTTCTTATCAAAAAATTGTTACCCCACAGAGATTTCCGTAGCTTCCTCACTGTCCAAAATACTCCCAATGCTTCTTTTTCGATTACAGAATAATGACACTCTGCTCCCCTTAGACAACTCGATAAAAACAATATTGTAACTTCCTCTCCATTGAATACTTGTAACATGACAGCGCCTAAACCAGTTTCACTAGCATCTGTCATGATAGTTACTTCTCGGTTAGGATCAAAACTGTTAAGAGAGCAGGCTTCAGATAATTGTCTCTTTATGAGTTTGAACTCTCTCTCGCATTCGGAGTTCCACTCGAAATTGACTCCCTTATTTAACAAAAGTCTCATATTAAAGGTCTTGTCTGCAAAGTTCTTAATACATTTTGTGTAATGCTCGCCCAAAAATTTGACAACCTCATCTTTTTTCTTGGGACTGTATAACATGTTGATGGTGTCTACAAGTTCCTTTTTTGGCTTGATTCCAGACCCGGTGATAGTATGTCCCAAGTAGTCAATGCTGGAAATGTTGAACTTGCATTTCTTTGCTTTAAGAGTCAAGCCATTGTGTTTAAGTTTATCTAATACCTTCCTAACTCTGCTATCATGTTCTTGTTGACTGTTTCCAAAAATAAGAACGTCATCTTGGTATATCTTTATTCCATCACACACTTTAAGCACATGCTCCATTTCTCTCTGAAATACAGCAACAGCTGAAATAAGCCCAAAAAGGCATCCTCAAGAACTTATAAGTCCCAAACGGTGTTGTAAATGCCGTTAATTCTTGAGATGAGGTATGAAGTTTGACTTGGTGATAAGTTGAAGCTAAATCAACAGAGGAGAAAAACTTGGCTCCACCTAACAATGACAACATTTCTGCAATATTAGGTAAAGGGTAGTGAACAACCACAATGCATTTATTAAGCTCTCCTAAGTCAGTGCAGAGGCTAGACTCTCCATTAGCTTTAAGTGCCATGACCACTGGAGCCAACCATTCTGTGGCTTCTACTTCAGTGATGATTCCACCCTTTAACAACTTGTCTAATTTAACTTTCATTTTATCCTTGACTTTGATGGGAACATTTCTAAGTTTACTAATCACAGGTACAGAATTTTCTTTAAGAACAATCTTGTGTGAATAACCTACTAAACATCCTAATTGGTCATTAAATACCTCAGGAAACTCATCTTCGAATGAAGTGACACTTGTTTGTAGACTACATTCATCAATGCTGGAAATACCGTTGTGGTTTAAAAGTGAGTCTACAGGTTTATCAATTTTCAATCTTATGGAAGGTGTTTCGTTGGAATCCAGAATGACTTTAAGATCTTTTTGAAGAGCCCAACTCACCAAAGAATCACCTCTTTCGGAGATGTAAATCTTTCCTGATGTCACATTTGACTTGTAAGAGATTTTACCAGTAAAGAAACCAGAAAGTTTGATAGGTTCACCACCATAGCCCTTAGCCTTGATGTCAGGTTTTTGTAAGCTTATCTTACTACACAAATGTTCATCATAAACTGTCTTGGGAATAAGTGTGATTTTAGCTCTTGAGTCAAATAAAATTTGAACAGGAATGTCTTCAATGAGCACAGTGTCAAAATGGCCACTTTTCTTAACATCACTGATCCTCATGATGATTTCCTCAACTTCACACTCATCTCCAGAACATATTTCTTGAACCCTATTCTTAGAGGACCCACTACAACAACATTTTGATACATGACCTCTCTTTTTGCATTTTTTGCACGTGGTTTTCCAGCCAATGCAATCTTTATAATTTGCTGAATGCCCATATTCCCCACATCTATATCAGTTACCTTGGAACTTCCTGACAAACGAGTCATTCTTATGTTCAACACTACTTCTGTTACCATTCTTGTAATTGAGGGGACCCTTGTAAGGAAAGGTATCACTACTCTCTCCTATGTACTGTTGAGAGGATGTCAAACCTTGTTTGTCTTTGGATTTGTGCACCACCTGAACATTACCTTCTTTTTAACATTCTGTATCTCTTTTCTTTAACTCATCAATACAAATCTTACTGTGTTCACAAGATTTTGCTATTGTAATCACTTCAGAGAGAGAAGGGTTGTCTTTAGCCCAACATGCTGCTTTTACTTTATTTAAGGTACAACCTAGCATGAACTGGTCTCTCAACCTTTCCTCATAGTTGGCTCCAAAATTACAGGTAGAAGCCAACTTTCTTAACTCAGTTAGATATTGTTCAGCATTCTCCCCAGAGTTTTGCATACGTTTGCCAAAATGATCTCTCTCTAAAACAGTTGAAACTTTTGGCAAAAAGTGTAAATCAAGTTTCTTTAAACAAACCTCATAATCATTAAGATTATTGGAATCTTCAGAGGACAACTCAGGAAGATGTTGAAATATCTCTTGTCCTTCTGGACCTAAGCAATGTAGTAAAAGTGACATTTTCCTTTCTGCACTTAACAAGATACCACATACTCGAGAATAGTGTGAGAAAACAGTCTTCCATTTTTCCAAGGTATAGGTGGCTCGCCAGGTGCAGACAAAAAAATGAAGGAGGAGGAAAGTTTTGCATTTCACTTAAATACTTTAACAAAAATCCTGTAAGAAAAGAAAGGTTATAGTTAAATAAATACAACGTTAACCTGTAAATAAATGAATCAAAGAGAACTAGAATATTTCCCACGAAGAAGATAATGTAAGGTTCTTAATTCTTAGTCTTCTTGGAAAAAAAAGAACTAGCTTTGTCTGTGTGAACAAACAAAGGGAATTTTAGTAGAAAGCAGAGTTCTTAACTTCTGTTAATTAATTCCATGCGTTCTGAATAGAACAAAGGCTGAAAGAAATTCTACAGGAAGTATAAAATAATCAGAAGTAAGGTTAGCTGCTTAGTTGTTGAAAAACAATAAAACATGAGAGAGAACAGGAAGTACGGTTAGCTGCCTAGTTGCTGAAAATTAATGACGTAGGTGTAGAAGGCTCAACAGTTTCTGTGGGAGCGTGCTGAGAAGACAGACAGTCAATTGAAGAATAAACACAAGATTCAAAGGTAAACAAAGGTTGATTTCCAGTACACGCTCAATTAAACAGTAGCGCTGCAGGCTTTGTTTGTTTCAGAAGAGTTATGTTCCTTCAAAATGAATTGCTCCTTCACGCTTCACTTGACACAAACACAGGAGGCTTTGTTTGTTTTCATTCAAAATTAATTACTCCTTCGCGCTTCACCCGATACAAGTGCAGCAGGCTTTGTTTGCCTTGGGAGTTTAAGAGTAAGTCCCATCCTCGTCGCCATTGTAAAGATCAATCCAGAGAAAATGTAGTTAAATCCATAAGAGTTTATTGAGAAGGTCCATATATACCTCAGCCTACACACACAGCTATGAATATAAGACTCAACAGCTATCCTTTGAATACAAACATTCAGAGTAGAGATTGTTACCATGACATTTGGAACTAAGGGGTATCAATGTTCCACCAACATCAGGAAATGCAAAGTGCAGCATACTACAGGTACCCCTGTATCCAATCTGGAATTGTACCAAAGTACATACATATCAATTTAATGGAGAAGGCAGATAGGCTGGGTTCCTGAATAACAGGATCCCATCCAGACAAGTCAAAACGGTGGGTGCAAAAAGCAAAAAGTGGGGGCAACTATAAGAAGCAGAGCCTACTTTCCTACACAACCCCCCAAATGAAAGAAGATGAGACTAACCTTGCCCACTAGAGTCTCCATGTTCTAAGTGGAAATACCTGGAGAGTCCATCTGCATTGGCATGGTTACTCCCAGGTCTATGTTCCACTGTATAGACCATCCCCTGTAGGGAAATGGACCACCTCAAAAGTTTGGGGTTTTCACCCTTCATCTGTTTTATCCACAAGAGGGGCTTGTGGTCAGTCTGAACAATGAAGTGAGCTTCAAACAAGTATGGCCTCAACTTCTTCAGAGCCCAAACCACAGCAAAGGCTTCCCTCTCAATAGCTGACCAACGTTTCTCTCTGGGGGTCAGCCTTCTGCTGATAAAAGCTGCTGGCTGATCAGGACCCTCTGCATTCAATTTTGATAACACAACCCCTACCCCCAACTTAGATGCATCAGTTTGAACAATGCATGGTTTGGAATAGTCAGGACTCTGCAGAATGGAAGCAGTGCACATGGCCTGCTTGAGATCTTCAAATGCCTTTTGACAGCCAACTGTCCACTGAACATTCTTGGGCATTCTTTTTGATGTAAGATCTTTCAAGGGAGTCACTATGGACCCATTGTCCTTTACAAATATTCTGTGATACCCAGTCAGGCCCAAGAAAGCTCTGACCTGAGTCTGGGTAGTTGGAGCAACCCAATCCATGATGGTCTGGATTTTGCTCTGCAATGGTTGAACCTGGCCTCCACCCACAAGTTGGCCCAGGTACACAACCTGACTCTGCCCTATCTGGCACTTAGTAGCCTTGATAGTGAGGCCTGCCTTTAGCAAGGCCTCCAAAACATTCCTCATGTGGACCAGGTTATCCCCCAGGTTGAACTAAAGACAGCAAGATCATCTAGATAAGCTGCACTATAGTCTTCCAGGCCTGTGAGAACGTTGTTCACCAACCTTTGAAATGTGGCAGGTGCATTCTTCAAGCCAAAAGGCATCACCACAATTTGGTAATGCCCACTAGGGGTTGAGAATGCTGTTTTTAGCTTGGCATCATCAGCTAGTCTGATTTGCCAGTAGCCAGCAGTAAGGTCAAAAGTACTCAGAAACTTGGCTGAGGCCAAAGTATCTATGAGTTCATCTGCCCTTGGAGTAGGATGGGCATCAGTCCAAGTGACTGAATTGAGTCCTCTGTAGTCAACACAAAACCTCATCTCTCTCTTACCATCTTTGGTGTGAGGTTTTAGTACCAAGACCACTGGACTAGCTCAAGGACTAGTTGAGAGCACAATGACTCCAAATTCCAGCATCTTCTGGACCTCAGTCCTGATGCAGTCCCTGACATGGTCAGGTTGCCTGTAAATGTTGTTCTTCACAGGTTAGATTTCACCTGTGTCCACTTCATGGGTACACCAGGTGGTGTGACTTGGAGTCAGTGAGAACATTTGCCTAAACTGATTGAGGACCTTCTTGCAATCAGACTGTTGCTGCTCAGTGAGGCTGCTTGCCAAAGCTACACCTTCTACTGAGCCATCATCAGGGTTTTGTGAGAGGAAGTCAGGGAGTGGATCAATCTCTTCCTCCTGTCCCTCATAAGTAGCCATGAGCAAGCCCATGTCTGCCCTATCAACATATGGTTTGAGCCTGTTCACATGGAGCACACTGTGGGGGCTCTTGGGTGTTCCAAGGTCCACCAAATAGGTGACCTCTCCCTTTTGCTCAAGTATGGCATGGGGTCCACTCCATCTGTTTTGGGGAGCTGCTGGGGCCACAGGCTCCAACACCCACACCTTCTGTCCTGGCTGGTAAACAGTCAAGACAACCTTTTGGTCATGCCAGGCCTTTTGCAATTCCTGTCTAGCCTCAAGGTTTTTGGATGCCTTCTTCATATACTCAGCCGTCCTGGAGCGGAGACCAAGTACATAGTCCACAATATCTTGTTTGGAACTTTTGATAGGTAACCCCCATCCCTTCTTCACCAAACACAGTGGACCCCTAACTGGGTGACCAAATAAAAGTTCAAAAGGGCTGTAGCTAACCCTCTTCTGTGGCACCTCTCTGTAGGCAAAGAGAAGGCAGGGCAACAGAACATCCCATTTTCGCCTGAGTTTTTCTGGGAGCCCCATTATCATGCCCTTTAGGGTTTTGTTGAATCTTTCAACCAACCCATTGCATTGAGGGTGATAGGGTGTGGTAAATTTGTAGTTCACTCCACACTCTTTCCACATTGAAGTTATGTAACTAAACATAAAGTTTGTATCTCTGTCTGTTAAGACCTCCTTAGGAAAACCCACCCTGGATAAAATCCCCAGGAGGGCCCTTGCCACCACAGTAGCTGTGGTGGCCCTAAGGGGAATAGCTTCTGGATAATTGGTAGCATGGTCCACCACCACCAGGATGTAAGAATGTCCAGATGCTGTTGGAGGGTTCATGGGATCAATTATGTCAATCCCAAACCTCTCAAAGGGAACCCCCACCACAGGTAGTGGTGTCAGGGGGCCTTTTAGTAACACCTGCCTTGCCACTGGCTTGGCAAGTGATACAGGAGCGACACAACTCCTTTGTGTCCTCTGACATATGAGGCCAGTAAAAGTGAGGAAAAAGCCTGTCCCAAGTCTTGCTTTGATTTAAGTGTCCTGCTAGGGGAATGTCATGTGCTAATGTGAGTAGGAAGCCCCTAAACTTCAGAGGTATAACCAACCTCCGGGTGGCACCAGGCTTGGGGTCTCTACGCATTGTGTATAGTAGTCCCTCATCCCAATAGATCTTCTGAGACCCACTAGCATTCCCTGTAGCCTCAGCAGCAGATTGCTGTCTGAGGGGTTCAAGAGAGGGGCAGGTTTGCTGCTCCTGGCTCAGATTTGCCCTAGAAGGTCCCCCTGTCCTCAGAAACTCAACCTGATCAGGTTCAAGTTCATCTGAGACGGTTCCTTCAGCAAGACTAGAGTCATCTTCCTCAAAAGACTGACCCTCACTCTGAGCCTGGGGGAAGACACAGCCTTACCCCTCTTGCTCCTCTTCTTGGAAGGCACCAGGTCCATCATTTCAGGATCCAGGGCTTGTTCAGTGGCTCTCTGTTTGGCCTGTGACCTAGTCACAGCAAACACATCTGCAGTGATGCCCAACATTGTTGCATGAGTCCTGAGTTCCACTTTAGCCCAGGCTGAAGTTTCCAAAGCATTGCCCAACAACCATTCCACAGGGATGTCTGAACTTACCACAACCTTCTTAGGGCCAGTTACCCCTCCCCAGGTGAAATTAACAATTGCCAAGGAATGGTCTGTCCTGACATTGCTAGCATTGATCACTTGGTACATCTCACCAAGTATGATCTGACCAGGATGCACAAGATCTTTTGTCACCATGGTGACACTTGCTCCTGGGTCCCTGTATGCCATGGCCTCTCTACCATTTATTAAAGGCTGTTGTCTTTATTTGCCCAGGTTACTGGGACTAACAAATAAGGAGGTAATATCCATGCCTCCATCACAGACTAGAACAGCCTGAGCTGGAGTTCTGACTAGGCCAGAACCCACCTCAGAGCCCAAGGTTAACCCCACTATTCCCTTGTTCTGTGTACCACCACTTGAAACTGTGCTAGGGGGAGCAGTTGACTTAGGGGCAGTGGTGGTAGGAGTAGAATCCTTGGCCCTTGGATAATTGGCATCTTTTGTCCAATGGTTCTTTTCCTTACATATGTTATACCAAGGTTTCCTTTTGCCTTTTCCCTTGTTGGATTGTGACTCCCCCCAGATGCAGGTTTTTAGGGCCCTGATGAAGACTTCTGAGCTTTATTTTTGTCCCCACCCTTATCTGAGTTCTTAGAGTCTGGTTTCTTTTGGTCTCCACTATTGGTCTGAGTTTTCTGCTTCACCCTAGTTCTGACCCACTTATCTGCCTCCTTTCCCAATTCTTGGGGAGAAGTCAGATCAGAGTCAACCAGGTATTGATGCAACAACTGGTTTTGGCAATTCCTAAGTATCTGCTCCCTCATAATCAAGTTGTACAATCCCTTAAAAGCATTCACCTTGCTACCAAATAACCAGCCTTCCAGAGCCTTAATGGCACAATCAACAAAGTCTACCCAATCCTGAGTCTGTGTCTTCAGGGTGTCTCTGAACTTAATCCTGTACTGTTTAGTGATTAAGCCAAACCCTTCAATGAGATCACTCTTCAGGACTGAATAATTGTCAGCATCTTCTTCTCTAACAGTGAGGAGCTTATGTCTACCCTTGTCAGCAAAGGAGAGCCACAAGATAGCTGCCCACTGCTCTTGAGGGACCTTCTGTACTTTACAGGCGCTCACCAAAGCAGTTATCCATTTCTGGATGTCATCCCCTACATGGAAGCGAGGGACAATCTTGCTCAGGTTCTTATGATCAAAGGTGTGTTACCTAACCCTAGGGACACTATAGCTGCCACCATGGGACTCTAGTCTCAATTTCTTTCTAGCCTTCCGGACTTCGTGGGACTCTTTATCCAGGGTCAATTGCTGTTGCCTGAGCCTAAACTTAGCTTTCTCAAGCTCTAGTAATTGGCACTCCCTGTCATAAGAGTTGTCACTCTTGTTAGAAACAGAGGTCCGTATAGAATATCTAGAATGATCTGACTCAGCAGAGTGAGACCTAGATCGCCTTGGTAAATTCTGCACTCTCCCTGGAGGAATAAAGTGATGGTCCTCTTGACCCTCTTCTTCTTCTTCCTCCTGGGGATTTCAGTTGTTCTGGGATGGATCATTTTGATCCTCCTGTCAAGGGCTTGACTCTAGGTCATAGAAGGTGTCCCCTCCTGACCTATCTTCTTCCCCTGTACCACCCACACTATCCTACCCATCTGACCCAGGAATCTTCCTAATGTCATCTAGCAGTAATGCATCAATGAGGCATTGAGTGTTGGCATTTCTCCCTGTCTTCAGCTTCCTACATACACACATAGCTTTTAATTCAGTAAATGCAATGCTATCATATTTAGTAGGCAGGATGCCACCAGTGGCATTCCCATTAGAAGACATGACTAAGTGAGGTGTGGTGTAGGCACCAACCTATCCTAGTGGTAACTAAACTCTCTTAGGTTGGAGAAAGGGTGTGCTAGACCCTTGACTTACCCATACCCAAGTTTAGTAGAACTTACTATCTTAAGCTAGTATTATATGTTCCTAGATACTAGTGATTTTTCAGTTAATCAATGCAAAAGATGTATCTGTTAAAATAATGCAGGCTTGAATCCCAACCGCTGCACACCAATGTGAGAAGTTGCTCTCGTATATGCTGTCCACTACCTAAAGTGGAAGTCCAAACAACCCTTATGGTGTATATGTCAAAGATAACCTTTATAGAAAGCTATCCTAGTGGTAGCTATGGAGAACAGCCATCAGGCTAAGTCTTGAAGGAATGTTAAACACCTTGTTTTACCAGAATGCAACCTTATAGTATTGGGTAAATGAGGAGGAAAGCACACAGTAGTTATAAAAATATGTATTTATTCTATATAACACTCTCTAGTATCCTCTACACGAGGATAGAACACAAATCAAATAATACAGTTGCAAAGAATCAAACTTAAGTAGCACAATACACAGTGGGCTCCAGGGGGAGACCAAACAATATACTTAATATGTGGTATAAGAACCACGACTCAGGACTAGGTCTAAGAGGTGTAGAATTGCTGGGACACCAAGGAACCACCCAAGGAGAGTAAGTAGGGATCCCACGGAGGATAAGTGCAGAGTGAGAACACGAGTGCGTGCTCCGTACAATTCAATAGGAAAGTCGCAGTTGGAAAAGTAGAGATAAAGGACCCTTCCCAGCAGATTACAAAGACAACCCTTGGAACGTAAGAGGTTGGAGAGCCACCTATTTACCTATACCAGGGGAGCCGGGTGCATAGGCACGAAGTGGCGTCGGAAACCCTCATCGTTCTCTATGGATGTCGACAAAAAAATGCAGCTGCTGGAAGAAAGAATAGTGTCCGGTGGAATCCATATGTGGATTCTAGATGAGAAGAACCTGAAAGCAGAGGGGACAGAGTCTGGGTCACTTTGGAGTGACCAGGGGCTCGGTAGGTGAATGCCCACCGATGTCGGGTGCTTCAGGTGTGTTGACAGTGATCTTGACTCTTCAGGTGCATGGACCAGGAGATGCCTAGGAAAACCAGGAGCCAGATATGAGCTGTACCACAAAGGATGTCGAGTGCTGAGGAGTCAGTGTTTAGCGGGAGCACCAACAAGCCTTGGCAGCAGCAAACAATGCAGATGGTCACGTTCGGTGTTGATCTAGCCCAGCAAGGAACAGGGGACTCACCACAGCAAGGGGAGTCAGGGGAGGCCTGGAGCAACCAGGGGAGGCCAAATAAAGCAAAATTGACCCTCAAGTAGACCCACAGGTGGTTTCACAGGATACCAGCTAGCAGGGCACCGAGTGTGAGGATGTCAGAGTTCTTCTCAGAAAAGATGCACTGGGGTGAGGGCTACAAATGGTCCAATGCACGAAATTGTTGCACGACAACAAGCACGTGCAGCTGCAAATTGATGCAGTGCACAGGGGTACAAGTAATGCAGTCCCCACGAGGGATATCTGCCTCATACTCAGTTAGAGGGCAACTGAACTGCAGAGACATTCAGAAACCTATTTATTTATTTATTTATTTGCAGGTTTTTATAGCGCTAGAATCGACTCCAACTGGAGTATCTCTGCGCTTCTGGCGGGAGAGTCCTTATCAAGAATGGAACATGCGGAAGGCATTAGATCGCATTTGTGAACAACAGGGTTTTAAGTTGTTTCCTAAACATCAAGTGTTCGGAGCAGGAACGAATAGCTACAGGAAGACAGTTCCACAATTTTGGTCCCAACACTGATAGTGCCTTACTTCCGTGCCTGGCCTTCTTGGCACGCGGTACTACCAGTAAATGCCCATTGCTGGATCTGAGCGTTCTGGATGGAATATATGGGATACATTTATTTTCCAGATAAAGTGGACCTTGTCTGTTTAGGCTCTTGTATATTAAGCAGCAAGTTTTAAATTTTATCCTTTGACGGATAGAAAGCCAATGGAGTTCTTCTAACAGTGGCTTTGATGCTGTTCTTAGGGGGGCATTGAGAACAAGGCGAGCCGCAGTGTTTTGTATTACCTGAAGTCTATTCAATACTCCCTCATTTGCAGAGAGCAGGAGACCCTTGCAGTAGTCGATCCGACTCATGACCAGGGCCTGCACCAGCGTCTTCCTGAATTGGTCAGGCAGCAATGGAAAAGCTTTACGCAGCAAGCTAATAGTATGGAAACATACGCCTGCGACATAATTCGTATGTTGTTTCAATGACAAATCCTGGTCAAGGCGAACCCCCAAGTTTTTAACAATCTGCTTGGGCTCAGGTGCTACGCCTAGACCAGGAGGCCACCAGTCAGGAGTCCAGAGTATTTTCGCTTCACCAAACAGCATAACCTCCGTTTTACTTACGTTACACTGTAGGTAATTGGTGGACATCCAACATGCTACAGCTTCCATGCCTGCAGAGAAAGAGCTCCTCAATTCCGAGGTAAGAGTCTTAAAAGGGAAGAGGAGCTGCGTGTCGTCAGCATAAGACACGGGGATAAAGCCAAATTTGCGCATCACTCTCGCTAGGGGAGCCACATAGATGTTGAAAAGCGTTGGGCTTAAACAAGAGCCCTGTGGTACCCCTTTCGAGACTTTCACCTCTGCTGAACGATACGTACCCATGGTGACAGTCTGGGTGCGACCAGAGAGGAAGCTTCTCAACCATGCCAGAGCTTTGTTCTTAACCCCCACGTTCGACAACCGGTCAATAAGAATGTTATGAGACACGGTGTCGAACGCTGCTGATAAATCCAGTAAGACCAAGATCACTGAATAACCTTTATCTTGGAACATGTGCAGGTCGTCCATAACAGATAGTAATGTAGACTCTGTACTGTGTTTTGGCCTGAAACCAGATTGAGAGTGGTCAAGGCCGCCCACAGTTTCAATAAAGTTGGAAAGGAGTCTATTAACATACTTTTCTGTAAGTTTCCCAAGAAAAGGTAGCAGTGAAATTGGCCTTAGGTTGGATAATTCAGTCCAAGCAATGGTGGTATTTTTCCTGATAGGCCTGACAAGTGCACGTTTCCATTCTTTAGGGACAGATCCTGTACTAAGGGATAGATTAATAAGTTTAATGATCGTGGGACATAATGTGTCAAATAGAGTGGGCATTAATCTGGCTGGAATAATATCGTCTGGACTACCACTTTTAATCTGTTTGACCAATACAGATAGATCCTCATCAGTAATGGAGGGAAAGGAGTCCAGAGTGTGTATGCCATGATCGAATTCTGTATTTTGAAAGGCAGAAGCTGTGTCTGTGACCATAGCAGCATTAGATGCCACAATTTTCTCATAAATAACATCAATTTTATTAGAGAAAAAAGATGATATGTTATTACAAAGCTGTTGAGACACAAGTTCGGTGCTTTCACATGCTACTGGTTTAACAAACGAGTTAAGTACTTAGTAAAGGACCCTGGGAGAATTCCCTGCTGCCGTGATTTGGGATGTTATATGTGTTTTCCTCGCACTCCGGATTGCTTTATGATAGCTGGATAATGAAACCCAATAGAGCTTTCTATCACTATCCAAATGGGAGGACCTCCATATTTTCTCCAGTTTCCTGGCTGCTTGTTTTAGTATTTTCAGGTCTTTGGAGAACCAAATTTCCTGTTTATTAGCAGGCCGGGATTTAAAGCTCTTTATGGGGGCTATCTTGTCTATGGCTGCTCCAGAAGCCGCTTCCAGTTTTTTTAGAACACTTTCCACATTTTCTAACAAAGTAACAGAGGGCTCAATAAAGTTATTGGCAAAGACTTCTTTATTAACTTTGTGCCACTGCCGTCGAAGACAGGGAAGAGCAATTGGTCTGTGCAAAGTGTTAATAGGGTGGGAAGAGTAAAATTCAATAATGTAGTGGTCAGTCCAACTTACTTGAATGGGAGGAGAACATGTAACTGCAGGGAATTTGGATAGAATCAGGTCTAATGTATGTCCTGCCCAGTGAGTTGGCCCAAAGTTCCTTTTGGTTAGCCCAATTAAGGATAGATCATTTAACACAGACTGTGCCTCTTTGCAGTCTATCAAATCACTGTGTATGTTAAAATCCCCTACCATTAAAAAGTCCCTGTCAATGGTAATATGGGGGGCAAGAGCCTCAATTAACGTGTTAGAAAAATTAGTGCATGGTCCTGGGGGGCGATATACTAAAGCACCCATCTGAATGTTTTTAGGAGAATAATAAAATTTAAAAACCAATAATTCAATAACTGGCGAGCTCAATTCAGCCAAGATGGTACAATAAATGTCTTGTTTATGTACAATGGCTATCCCCCCTCCTATCTTACTCGGGCGGTCCAGCCTAATTATTTTGTAACCTGAGGGGATTGCTAACGTAATTGCTGGATTAGAATGGGGTTTGAGCCAAGTTTCTGTGAGAAAACAAAAGTCCGGCTCACTAGTAGAAATTAGATCCCATACTTCTGACGTATGTTTGGGAAGAGATCTAATATTACAGAGTAGGTTTTTCCTTCCGACAGAGGTTTTACTTCCATTCATATTAACGCTAGCAAGGTAGGTATTTTTATTAAAACAAGTCTCCTCAGAAGCTATGCCAAACTGAGCTCGACAAAAGCGGCAAGAAAATGGGCTGTCTAACTGGAGACACCTTCCCATCCTACACTCTTGTAACTGATGTTGATTCCGGCCTATCGCAAGGAGTACCTGTGCTGAGTAGGTCATCCTTGGAATCGGCGTAGATGGGTGGTCAGTGTTATTTGGCCCCATAGCCCCTGGCCCCGTCCTGTCGCGGACGGGCGCAGACGGGCAGGTCTTTGGCTTGTCTTCGGCGCCGTCAATGGCGCCCCTCTGCGCGCAACCGCTGCGCGCTTCGACCTCCGAGGGGCTAAATAGCCCTGTGTGGATTGATGTTAGAGCGCTAACCGCTCGACAGTTCCGGGTTTACTGGGCGTGTCTTGCTCTTGTCTGCCCGCCCTCCGCTCAACGGTATTGGCTACCGAGTCGGACCAGGGCGGGTAGGCTGAAACACCGAGCCAAGACAGGATCCGGCCCCCGGAGCCCCTCACAGTGCAGAAATGAACAATAGGCTGTCCACGAAATAAGGTACAACCCAGATGAAAGTGTTGTAGTAATGCGTGCAAGTTAAAATAGCGCCGCAAGTGATTTTTAAAAACGTATTAAACAATGCCAATAGCACGCTACACTGCTCGATGCTCAATGCTCCGTTCAGACAAGGGTTTACCTGACGCCAAGCGGAGTCGGGAGACACTGCCACTGTCCTCCCTTACCGCGAATGACCGGTCCTCCTCACCGCCTAAATAGCCCTGTGTGGATTGATGTTAGAGCGCTAACCGCTCGACAGTTCCGGGTTTACTGGGCGTGTCTTGCTCTTGTCTGCCCGCCCTCCGCTCAACGTTATTGGCTACCGAGTCGGACCAGGGCGGGTAGGCTGAAACACCGAGCCAAGACAGGATCCGGCCCCCGGAGCCCCTCACAGTGCAGAAATGAACAATAGGCTGTCCACGAAATAAGGTACAACCCAGATGAAAGTGTTGTAGTAATGCATGCAAGTTAAAATAGCGCCGCAAGTGATTTTTAAAAACATATTAAACAATGCCAATAGCACGCTACACTGCTCGATGCTCAATGCTCCGTTCAGACAAGGGTTTACCTGACGCCAAGCGGAGTCGGGAGACACTGCCACTGTCCTCCCTTACCGCGAATGACCGGTCCTCCTCGCCGCCTAAATAGCCCTGTGTGGATTGATGTTAGAGCGCTAACCGCTCGACAGTTCCGGGTTTACTGGGCGTGTCTTGCTCTTGTCTGCCCGCCCTCCGCTCAACGGTATTGGCTACCGAGTCGGACCAGGGCGGGTAGGCTGAAACACCGAGCCAAGACAGGATCCGGCCCCCGGAGCCCCTCACAGTGCAGAAATGAACAATAGGCTGTCCACGAAATAAGGTACAACCCAGATGAAAGTGTTGTAGTAATGCGTGCAAGTTAAAATAGCGCCGCAAGTGATTTTTAAAAACGTATTAAACAATGCCAATAGCACGCTACACTGCTCGATGCTCAATGCTCCGTTCAGACAAGGGTTTACCTGACGCCAAGCGGAGTCGGGAGACACTGCCACTGTCCTCCCTTACCGCGAATGACCGGTCCTCCTCGCCGCCTAAATAGCCCTGTGTGGATTGATGTTAGAGCGCTAACCGCTCGACAGTTCCGGGTTTACTGGGCGTGTCTTGCTCTTGTCTGCCCGCCCTCCGCTCAACGGTATTGGCTACCGAGTCGGACCAGGGCGGGTAGGCTGAAACACCGAGCCAAGACAGGATCCGGCCCCCGGAGCCCCTCACAGTGCAGAAATGAACAATAGGCTGTCCACGAAATAAGGTACAACCCAGATGAAAGTGTTGTAGTAATGCGTGCAAGTTAAAATAGCGCCGCAAGTGATTTTTAAAAACGTATTAAACAATGCCAATAGCACGCTACACTGCTCGATGCTCAATGCTCCGTTCAGACAAGGGTTTACCTGACGCCAAGCGGAGTCGGGAGACACTGCCACTGTCCTCCCTTACCGCGAATGACCGGTCCTCCTCGCCGCATAAATAGCCCTGTGTGGATTGATGTTAGAGTGCTAACCGCTCGACAGTTCCGGGTTTACTGGGCGTGTCTTGCTCTTGTCTGCCCGCCCTCCGCTCCGCTCAACCTATGTCTAGTGTTGCTGGAGCCTTCGGAGTGCACAGGAGCTCAGGATCATCAAACTGGTCAGATGCATTACGGTGCCTACATTTGCAGGGGAGTGACTCCTTCACTCCAAGGGAGATTCTTCTGTTGTCTTGGAGGCCCACGGGGTGCTGCATAGAACTTCTATGGATCACGGACAGTGGCAAGACTGGGGACGGCAAGGGAAGATGAAGTCGAGCCCAAGGGAGGTTCACCGAAGTCCAGCGTGTTCAGACAGTCAGAGTGCAGTGGTATCTTCTTGCAGAATCTTGTCCACGTAAAATCTAATGTCTTGTAGCCAGATAACCCATTTTATACCCATGGGAGAGGGTTGTACAGATTCTAGGGACCATCCAAGGGGAGGGACAGGACAGGGGGAGGTTACTTCCATGTCCTTTGTCCAGTTTTGTGCTAGAGCAGGAGCAAATGGCTCCCAGGACTGGTTTGAGCTGACTATGCACAAGATCACCAAATGTTCCCCGGAGCTAGACTTTCTGGCACTGAGACAGTGAACCCCCTCAGCCCCAATACACTAAATCCTGTCTGGGAGGTGGTGTGACAGGATGCCTATTGTGCTGCCTTCCCCTGCACAAGCTTGGCTCAGCAACAAGAGGGCAGACTCGTGTCTGTGGCTGGCAGCATCCATGTTGTGCTGTAAGGCTCAAGAAAGTTGGTACAGGTAGAATTAGGTACCCCCAGAACCTCGGTTCTGAGGGGAGGAATCATACCTCCCACACCAGTTATTGGTGTGCAGGTAGGATTCCAAGGTGTTTGACACCAAACATGGCATACTTCGTCGCAGTCATTTTCGAGACAGCATTTACCGCAAGGTTATAATGCACCTCTACCTATTTGTCTGGTAGTATCACGTACAACCCGGGAGAATGGTCTCCGAAGACTGCAGAGGGGCCCTGCTCATACAGGAGCACCCTCTCACGTAAAACCCAGTACCCTGCCTTCAGGATTGTTAACGCCTGCTATAGGGGTGACTTATCAGGTTTTAAGTGTAGTGATATGGATATATATAGTGAACCTATATCGCTAGTAAGTGGTGCAAGTACCAGCTTACACAGGCTGCAGTAGCAGACCTGAGGTTCCATTATGCATGGCCTCTCATGGGTGGCCTAATACATGCTTCAGCCCATGAGAGGCCTCTGGGGTACCTATGCCCTGGTTACATGTGTACCATATACTAGGGACTGATAAGTGTACCCCAGTATCCAATCTGAAGTTGTACCAAAGTACATACATATCAATTTAATGGAGAAAGCACATAGGCGGGGGACCTGTATAGCAGGATCCCAGCCAGACTAGTCAAAACAGTGGGTGTAAAAAGCAAAAAGTGGGGGTAACCATAAGAAGCAGACCCTACTTTCCTACAGAATGATAGAGAGTACATTTGTTTTCAGACGGATAAGAAGTTCTTCAAAAGAGATATATTCAAACAAGATAAAAAAAAATATATTTTCTAACCTTATTAAAGAAATTAACATTGCTTACACTTTTAACTGAGCACACAATGCCATTGAAAGCCCAGGGAATGAACATTTAATATTCAGAGTAAGAGTCTAAGACCTTAACCATTAGGCCAGAGTAACACTTATCACCCTGCTTCAAAACTAATATATGACATTCGGATCAAAAACCCATGCCTAGGTAGTGCAATATGTTAGTGTATACCAACTGTACTATTGTTTATAATGTGGAATGGAAGGACAGAGAGGGAATGATAGAGAGTAGATTTTGTTTCAGAGGGGTAACAAGTTCTTCAAAAGAGACATATTCAAACAAGATGAAAAGAAAAAATATTTTCCAACCTTACTAAAGAAATTAAAATGGTCTACACTTTAAACTGAGCACACAGTGCCATTAAAAGAACAAGAATTGAACACCGGATCTTCAGAAAAAGAGTCCGGGACCTTAACCATTAGGTCAAAGTGACTGTTTACCAGCTTGTTTCTAAACTAGTATATGATATTCGGATCAAAAATCCACGCCTAGGTTGAGCAATATGTTAGCGTATACCAACAATACCATTGTTTATAATGTGGAATTGAAGGTTCGAGAGAGGGAATGATAGAAGGTCGATTTTTTTTCAGAGGGGTAAGAAGATTTTCAAAAGAGATATATTCAAACAAGATGAAAAGAAAAAATATTTTCCAATCTTTTTAAAGAAATTAACATTGCCTATACTTTTAACTGAGTGCACAGTGCCATTGAAAGACCATGACTTGAACACATAGGTGCCGATTACAATCCTGGAAAAACTGGGTACGAACCGTCGGTCGGAGCGTTTTCTCCGTCCGACTCGTACCCGGTTGTAAAACTTTACAAACATGGAATTACGATTCGCACGGAAACACCATTTGCGTACGAATCGTAAAAAACACCGACCGACGAAAATAAACGTACAAATGCGATCCAGGAAAGCGCCGACGTGACGTCGGGACGCACGCAGCCTGCCATTCACGAACCAGGAATCACGATTCGCACCGACGTCATCCCGCACGGTGAATATTTTCCGGCTGCCAAAAACTGCCGGGAAATCAGGACGACGCGAACAAGGAGTACCTGTACGCGACGGACAGACATGGACCCGAACCTACGTGTCATCCCGGCCCTCATAGCAGTCGACCTCCTCTACAGGTTCCGACACAGACGCCGCAGAAGGTTAGAACAACAAAGGGAGGGGGGAAAGGGGGGGGGGTGGCAGGACCAGGGGCAGGCCACAAAACCCCCACCAAAGTCACACAGCACACATGCCCTGGACATACCTGACCCTCAGGCCCTGGTCACTAGGAGGGGGTGGGGGCGTTTCCAGCTAAGCCAGCGACCGCCACAACGGAAGTTCTTGACGACGCGAACCGGCAACACAACAATACAGGTACGTCCCGTACCCACGCCTTAAGAGCGTGGGTACGAGTCGTACCACGCCCACACCTATGTCACCCCAACAATGGCGGGACGGCTCGTACCCACGTGGCAAAGGCATGGGTACGGCCCGCACAAGCATTCCACACCATGGGTACGGATATGTACGGACCGTACCCCCACCCGCGTATGCATGGAGCGTACCCCCCATGCCAACAGTGTACGTACGGACCGTAACCCCACCCGCGTATGCATGGAGCGTACCCCCACCCCAACAGTGTAAGTACGACCCGTACCCCCACCCGCGTACGTATGGAGCGTACCCCCCACCCCAACAGTGTAAGTACGACCCGTACCCTCACCCGCGTACGCATGGAGCGTACCCCCCACCCCAACAGTGTAAGTACGACCCGTACCCCCCCGCGTACGTATGGAGCGTACCCCCCACCCCAACAGTGTAAGTACGACCCGTACCACCTGCGTACGTATGGAGCCTACCCCCCACCCCAACAGTGTAAGTATGACCCGTACCCTCACCCGCGTATGCATGGAGCCTACCCCCCACCCCAACAGTGTAAGTACGACCCGTACCCTCACCCGCGTATGCATGGAGCGTACCCCCCACCCCAACAGTGTAAGTACGACCCGTACCCTCACCCGCGTATGCATGGAGCGTACCCCCACCCCAACAGTGTAAGTATGACCCGTACCCCCACCCGCGTACGTATGGAGCGTACCCCCCACCCCAACAGTGTAAGTACGACCCGTACCCTCACCCGCGTACGCATGGAGCATACCCCCATGCCAACAGTGTACGTACGGACCGTAACCCCACCCGCGTATGCATGGAGCGTACCCCCACCCCAACAGTGTAAGTACGACCCGTACCCCCACCCGCGTACGTATGGAGCGTACCCCCCACCCCAACAGTGTAAGTACGACCCGTACCCTCACCCGCATACGCATGGAGCGTACCCCCCATGCCAACAGTGTACGTACAGACCGTAACCCCACCCGCCTATGCATGGAGCGTACCCCCACCCCAACAGTGTACGTACGGACCGTAACCCCACCCGCGTATGCATGGAGCGTACCCCCCACCCCAACAGTGTAAGTATGACCCGTACCCTCACCCGCGGACGTATGGAGCATACCCCCCATGCCAATAGTGTATGTCTGGACCGTAACCCCACCCGCGTATGCATGGAGCGTACCTCCACCCCAACAGTGTAAGTACGACCCGTACCCTCACCCGCGGACGTATGGAGCATACCCCCCATGCCAATAGTGTACGTCTGGACCGTAACCCCACCCCGTATGCATGGAGCGTACCCCCACCCCAACCATGTATGTAAGACCCGTACCCCCACCTCGTATGCATGGAGCGAACCCACACACGTGTATGTTCTAAGCGTACATATTGTGAAATAGGAGGGGTGTGTGCAGAGTCCTCCCAGCAGTGCCCAGAGACAGGAGGGGTGTGTGCAGAGTCCTCCCAGCAGTGCCCAGAGACAGGAGGGGTGTGTGCAGAGTGCTCCCAGCAGTGCCCAGAGACAGGAGGGGTGGGTGCAGAGTCCTCCCAGCAGTGCCCAGAGACAGGAGGGGTGTGTGCAGAGTGCTCCCAGCAGTGCCCAGAGACAGGAGGGGTGGGTGCAGAGTCCTCCCAGCAGTGCCCAGACACAGGAGGGGTGTGTGCCTAACACTCCCAGCAGTGCCCAGACACAGGAGGGGTGGGTGCAGAGTCCTCCCAGCAGTGCCCAGAGACAGGAGGAGTGTGTGCAGAGTCCTCCCAGCAATGCCCAGACACAGGAGGGGTGGGTGCAGAGTCCTCCCAGCAGTGCCCAGAGACAGGAGGGGTGTGTGCAGAGTCCTCCCAGCAGTGCCCAGAGACAGGAGGGGTGTGTGCAGAGTGCTCCCAGCAGTGCCCAGAGACAGGAGGGGTGTGTGCAGAGTCCTCCCAGCAGTGCCCAGACACAGGAGGGGTGTGTGCCTATCACTCCCAGCAGTGCCCAGACACAGGAGGGGTGGGTGCAGAGTCCTCCCAGCAGTGCCCAGAGACAGGAGGGATGGGTGCAGAGTCCTCCCAGCAGTGCCCAGACACAGGAGGGGTGGGTGCCTAACACTCCCAGCAGTGCCCAGACACAGGAGGGGTGGGTGCAGAGTCCTCCCAGCAGTGCCCAGAGACAGGAGGGGTGTGTGCAGAGTCCTCCCAGCAGTGCCCAGACACAGGAGGGGTGGGTGCAGAGTCCTCCCAGCAGTGCCCAGAGACAGGAGGGGTGTGTGCAGAGTCCTCCCAGCAGTGCCCAGACACAGGAGGGGTGTGTGCCTATCACTCCCAGCAGTGCCCAGACACAGGAGGGGTGGGTGCCTAACACTCCCAGCAGTGCCCATGGAACGCAAAGGGTGGAGTAGCCACAGATACCATGCCCACAAATGTCAGTCAGGTGCACAAAGACCCTGCAGTACATGTACCACATGTGTGCGAGGCTGGGAGTATACGCATGCATAGCGCCGAAAAGAAAACATGTCCACATGAAGTCATGTCAATCGTCCACATACACAAGTACAATGACTACCAAGGATGCCACGAATGATGCAGGTGGAGACATCGCTCAGCATGCATGTGCAAAGTTGAAGGAGTCCGTCACACACCCAGCTAATGTACACACAGTTCAGCGCTAAATATTGGGAACACCCTGCAGGGAAGATGTCAGGGTACACAGAGGAAGGAATACACCTTTGGACAATTTCACCATGCAGCAACTGCTTACATGAACAGAGAAACCTAGCTAACACCGTGTGATGGCACACAGATCCCAGGGTCCCCCCTATGACCAGCACACTACTACATTTCCCACACACCCAACACATGAACACCACCCAAAACCATGTAGCAGCCCCACCAACAGCAATACCAGCAAAGCAGTAGTGTTCCAAGGGAAAAAAATAAATTGCTTTATTCAGCATGATCCAATAAATCTTGTTTGTAGGAAGTTCAATATTTACAAAGCCCATAGGGCAGTCCAGAAGTCACAGATGGATGGGGGACACAGTGGGAAGCGTGTCCCCTAGCTTGCCTGCACAGTTAGATTCCGTCGTCTTCCACAGGGGTGAGGGCATCATGTGGGGGCGAAGAACCAGGCACCGCAGGGACAGGAGGGCGAAGGGTAGGCGTCGTGGGTGCAGGGATGGAGGACTCCACCACAGGGGGTGGGGCAGGGCCAAAGGCGGAGGCCAGGATCTCGCTGCACACCTTAGCAAGGTCCTCCAGGGAATCCCCTGCACCCGAAGGAACCACAGGCCCCAAGGAGGGGGGGGGGGGGGGTCAGAGGGATGGGTCGCAGCGCCACTGGGGGAGGGCGTAGACAGGGGGGGACTCAACCACCCTGACCGGGGACTCCCTTGACCGCTTGCGGGGTGGTGTCACTGTGGGGCTCAGGGACAGAGCGGCCATGAAGGAGTCTTTGTGTGATATGTGGCCAGGAGAGCTGAGGGGAGGGGATTTGGAGGGAGTGGATTTGGTGGAATGCGGACTCCCACTCTGGCTGCGTGTCTTACGTTTGCCCCCCGACCCAGTGGGTGTGCCTACTTCACCCTGTGTGTGCGTGCCAGGAGGTGTGCGGGTGACCTTCCCTGCTGGTGTGGTGCCTGTGTCCGTCGTGGTGGGTGCATGCTGACGTCTGGGTGTACGTGGGACAGGCATGGGAGTGGGAAGTGTGGATGGGGCAGGGGTAGGGGGTTGGATGAAGCACTGCAGGAGACCCACTGCTGCAGTCAGTGTCGAGTCTATCGACCTCAGCAAGCTGCGTTGGTCAGCCTGCGATGAGTGAATGCCCTCCAAGTATGCCTCCATGTTGTTGAGGACCTGGCTGTGGCCGTGGAGGACATTAAGGATCGCAGCCTGACCAATCTGCAACTGCCGCTGGATGTCCACAGACTCGGCATTGGCGGCAGCAGTGGAGACAGGGGCAGGGGGTGCGGTGCCTGGCAGGAAGGAGACATGTGGTGACCGGGCACGTTGGGAAGGGACACGAGCAAGTGGGAGGCGGCTGATGGCAATGGAGGGGGCGGGGTGCGATGTTGTGCCGCTGTCAGCTGGTGGTGCAGCCTCCGCCCACTCGGAGAGATCATCCTCGGACCCGTCCGCTTCATATTCGGTGGTGCCAGTGGACAGGTCCTCGGCCTCACTCTCCTCCGCCTCAGTACCACTCAATGTGCCAGCCACGATGTCAACGCTGGCACAGGTGCTCGGTCCCTCCGCACCGTCTGTGCTCATGTCTCCCTCCGTGTCCCCCGACTATGCTGTGGGCAAGGTGAAGAGACAGCAATTAATCACACACCTGTATACATATGTCACATGAGTCCAATCTACATAGGTTACAGTGCATAGCCTGCAAAGAAAGATCAGTAACATCTACAAAACAAGGTACAGATGTAGGGCATGCAACACACAGTTGGTTCACCCACCATGCCAATGAAAACCCATGGAGAGCATGACACAATAGCAACTGACATGAAATGGAGTTTGACATAGGAGCCAGGCCCTGGGGACAATCCAGCACTGCATCTGCACCACACAGCGTTGCCGACAATAGGGATGAGGAGGGACCATATCCATGAACTTGAGGCACATGCTGCATAGGTAATACTGAAAACATGCCCACCATGACTGGCTCACTGCACCTTCAGTGTATGTCCAGACAAACATCACACACTGGCCAGACCTAGCAAGGAGAATTTTGGTTTTGACATGTAGGCTTGGCCCGCACCAACCACCCCCTACATGAGACAATTTGTTGAGACACAGGTGGCACTTACATCTCTTAGTCTGGGTGAAATACACAGGGGCTGCAGAAATGCAAGATTGGACGCCAAATACCCAAGGTGCGCCTGTCCAAATAATCATGTACAAATGGGCATCATCAGAGGATTGTAACTAGACACACAGGCACTGGCCACTGTGACTATGAACAAGGAAAATCAGGTCAGGCTGTACAGTGGACACTTGTACTACATTTCACCTCAATATACATGGTGCCAGGGGAGGCACAGAGCACAACCTATTCTGTAGACACTGAGAGTGTCCACGTTTTGTGATGACACACATGACACCCAGGAAAATATGCCCCAGGGGACAGTAGTGGCAACACAACTCCATGGTCCTGAATGGGAATGACTGCAACACACCCCAACATCCCTGCACTATGCGTATCGCACACTCATGCACATCATGTCACAGGCCACAACAGAGGACATGCGCGCTGTAAGGCATGACACTTGTGAGACTAACTCCCATGTCTGGACTCTGCATCAGTGCCAACTGACATGGAACCCACATGTACTGAACTGGACAGGGCACAGCCAAGGTCCCCAAACCTGTTACACACCACCCCCACACATGATGCTACAGGCATAGTTCACGTGGAGAAAGCGCCAGCCTACATTACCTTGTGACGGAGTGACTACACACAGACCAGGGAACACATTGCAAGGAGGGGAAGGGAGGCAGGAGAGCACAGCTATACTGTGGCTAACAGGATCTGCACAGCACCTTTAAACCCTGGCAGTGTATCCATGCAACTGTGCACTTACAAATGCTGGTGAAACACAACAAACACACATGTACCTACCCCCTTCCTGCTGCTGCTTCTCCTGTAAGCGCCTCTCCAAGTCTGGAAATACCACCGGCAGCACACGCTTGTGGATGTGGGTCAGTCGGCGGTGCCCGCGGTTCTTATGGCTCTCAGGTGAGTCCCCCAGCAGGACCCGTGCGATCCTCTGCGTCCAGCACCGGATATCCTGCCAGCGTTTCCTCACCTGGGACAGGCGCCGCTTCCGACCATCCGCACTCCTCGCGGCGCTGACGGCGGTCAGCCATATCTGCTCCTTGGCAGAGGCGCCTACCTGTGAGGATGAACAAGTCACACTACATCAATACACCTGGCACATGTCACAGAGACACATATTAGAACACATTTGCTGTTTACAACAAGGCATAGTATGCATCCAACGCATTGCACCTTTGTCATAGGGACATGATCCTCTGGGGAAGGGCAAAAGCAGTATGGGCCATTGAAAGTACACAGGTGGAATGAGGGCAACTACACAATCAATGATCCTTGCTCACACTGTGCATCACAAGCTACACCAGGATAATGTGCAGCCACAGGCCACTGACGCCACCGCAGCAGAGTACACAGACACACACAGGCACAGGACATTCACCTGCCATTGCCAAATGCAGCGACATACCTCACTCTGCACATGTGCCACTAGACGGGTGGGGCCCACAGGTGTGGGGCTGCCTCTGCACGTCAGACACACAGCACTGCTCCCTGCTCACATCACATGGCCAGGGTATATCCATCCCTCATGCAGCTGGGGTGCTACACTCCACATATGCACCCACCCACATGACAGGGGACTTACACACACACCGATGTCCAGGGTACGAACACATCATGTGGACACTCTCAGCACAGGTACACAGAACTAACACACATCTGTGGGTACAGTCACCTGTCACACTGGGCTGACCACAGAATCACATGAGGACTGTAGAGGCTACATTCCCAGGAGGACAAGACAGGCAGAATGTGGCATGCACCATGCTGTGATTGTCACAGTAAACACCATGCAGACATGCACCACAGCATGCTCTGGCTGTGAGACATCAGGCATTCCCCCCCTGGGACCCCCCCTACAGGACATGGCATGTGTGTCACACCTGGACACAATGGCAGAAGTCACAGTCTTAAAAAAGGGACACAGTCTGTGCTAGTGGACTCTGCACTCACCTGATAACCTGGTCGCCCATACAGCAGGGGGTACTGTGGGGGGATCACATCCAGCAAAGCCAGGTTCTCCTCCAGGGTGAATGGATGTGACCTCTCCACAGCCCTTGACATGGTTCCAGGGAATCAGTAGCAGCAGCTGGGTCGTGGAATACAGAGATGTGCAGGCAAGTGCTCCCTCATGGGACCTGGCTGCCTTATATCTGCCTTGCTGGCCTGTTTCATGCACAGGAGTACAGAGTGATTGGTCACTCACATTTGCATCCTATGTTTCCTCCAATCCCTTCAAACCTAGCAGTCAGTGGGTTCTTATTGTGTTTTTTTTCTTGAGCATGATGTCAACTCCACAAACACATTGCAACAAAGTAGATTCATTCCAACTGACTTCTGCTGTGCACCTTCCGGAAAAAATTCAAACTTTAAACTTGGTCTCCATGACAACCAGCATGCATTTTGGCCTTTATACTTGTCCCTCATGTGTCCCCTATGTAATTTGGAGCTTCACACACAGGTACGGTGCGTTCCGGGGGCCTAGGGCACCCCAAATGCATAGCAACGGCCTGTACAGGCGTGTGTACACTCCGTCTCACTATGGGTGTTCTCGCGTATGCGTACGCATGGTGGTACGGACCGTACCCACGCCTGTGCGCTCACTATCACTATGAGTACGCATACGCGAGAAGACCCATAGTGGTACGGAGCGTACACACGCGTGTACGGCCCGTCTCACTATGGGTGTTCTCGCGTATGCGTACTCATGGTGGTACAGACCGTACCCACGCCTGTACGCTCACTATCACTATGAGTACGCATACGCGAGAACACCCATAGTGGTACGGAGCGTACACACGCGTGTACGCTCTGTCTCACTATGGGTGTTCTCACGTATGCGTACTCATGGTGGTACGGACCGTACCCACGCCTGTACGCTCACTATCACTATGAGTACGCATACGCGAGAACACCCATAGTGGTACGGAGCGTACACACTCGTGTACGCTCCGTCTCACTATGGGTGTTCTCGCGTATGCGTACTCATGGTGGTACGGACCGTACCCACGCCTGTACGCTCACTATCACTATGAGTACGCATACGCGAGAACACCCATAGTGGTACGGAGCGTACACACACGTGTACGGCCCGTCTCACTATGGGTGTTCTCGCGTATGCGTACCCATGGTGGTACGGAGCGTACACGCGTGCGTACGCTCACTATCCCTAGGGGTACACATACGGCAGCACTCCCATAGTGATACGGGAACGTACACAGGCCCTTTTTGCGAAAGTACGGTGCTTTTCACACATCACAGTGGTGACAGGCAGCACACAGGAAGGAATAGGGCTGACATACTTGTCCATGGATGGACATCAAGGCATTGTCTGGGCAGTACTACATGTGTGGGGCACAGGTGTGAAAGGCTGTGATGTGGCACATTACTCCTGAGTGGAGAAGGCACCAGATGTATGATGAGATGTGTACACATGTAATGTGTGACGGTGCAATGTGTGCCAGGCATGCCCTTGACTCCTTTGACATGTGTGCATGTCGTACTGCACACTTGGGATGAGCGTCACTGGCATGGCATGGACAACAACACACGCAAGTGTCCCCTGAGGCCCGGTACAGGGGTTACCACACCTGACATGTCACTACCCACGGTGCACGATGTGACTATGTCATGTATGTGTGGGGGGTTCCCATTAGGTTGATGTTGGAGCTCCCTCAAAAGCAGCAGCTGTTGCAGCAACCACCATGTGTCTGTGTGTAGATTGACATGGCACACTGTTCCGCACACCATGGCACATGTGGTATTGGATGTGAGGTGCGTATGTATGCATGGGACACGGAGTAGCATAACAAGGACATGTCTGCATCCTCTCTATGAATGTGTGGTGAGTCATCACATGCACACCTTCATGGCAAGGTGTGTGGGCTGTCCTAGTGTAATGTCATGTGACCTGTGGCTCTAGTGTTCCGCTACCAGTCTCTGCAATTGACATCCTACTTCTGCTGATGTGTGGATGTATGTCACTCCTGTCTTGCGTCTGGCTGTTCACTTACACTGGGACACAGCTAATCCCATGCCATGGCATGTGGAGGTTCACAATCTCCGTGTGTAGCTTGGTCTTGGTAGGGGTGTCACCTGGCAGCCATACGTGTCCAGGGCATGTGGCACATACCTGACTCCGTATGTAGCATATGTGTATTGACAGATTAACATGTGCTCAGTACAAATAAATTGTTGTTGTGGTGCACTCACTCTTCCTTGTCACTTCCAAATTACTGCAGAGTGCCGCCTCTTCACTGACCAATTCCGGACTTGACTGCCATGCGGGAGAATGACTGTATCCGGTGCTACCGCTTTCCCCAACGGTTGATTCTGGAGTTGACGGCGAGACTGGCACCACACCTGCAACCGCTGCACAGGTATCCTACGGCACTGACACCCAAGCTGAAGGTAATGGCAGCCCTACATTTTCTTGCCACGGGTACCTTTCAAAATACCATAGCTCATGTTGGTGGCATGTCCCAGAGCATGTTCTGCCGTGTGCTGCATGATTTCTTAGAGGCCATGTTGATTCACCTGGATGACTTCATCCATTTCCCAACCCCTGCAATGTTGACTGGGGTCAAGCGTGGGTTCTATGCCCTGGGAGGGATGCCCCATGTAATTGGGTCCATAGATGGGACACATGTGGCTTTGGTACCACCACAGGCACAGGAGGTAGCGTACAGGAATCGCAAGCACTACCACTCCATCAATGCCCTTGTGGTGTGTCTGTCCAACATGGTGATTTCACATGTCTGTGCTCGTTTTCCAGGATCAGCACACGATGCCTACATCATGAGGCGTAGCAGGATGCCTGAAATGATGACGCAGCTGCGCAACGAACGAGCATGTGTTGTTGGTGGGTACAGTCTGTCTGTCCTGTATCTTGCGTAGACTTCCAGCACGACTGCTTCTCCTGTCCTACTTATGTCCATGTGGTTTCCATGTAGGGGACGCTGGCTATCCCAACATGCCATGGCTGATCACACCTCTCCGCAACCCCATCACGCCGGCCCAGCTCCGCTACAACACCGCCCATGGCCGGACAAGGCGAGTGATAGAGAGGACGTTTGGCCTCCTGAAGAGCCGATTCCGATGCCTCCACAAGACCGGCGGCGCCCCGGCGAAGGTCTGCAAAATCTTCATGGTCTGCTGCATGCTGCACAACATGGCAGTTGAGAAAGCTGTGCCACTCATCCTGGATCAAGATGATCAGGACCATCCACCCGTGGAGGACGAAGGGCTTGGCAATGGGGCTAGTGATGTGGAGGATGTGGTTCCACAAGAGGACATCCGGAGTCGGCTCATACGCGACTTCTTTGCTTAGTGGTGAGTACCAGTGTCTGAGTGTGCACGCATTGGTCCCCGTGTGGCATGTGTTGCGATGTGTGTGTCCATCTGCATGTATGCCACGTGAGTTAGAGGTGTGTGTGGATGTGTCACTCGAGTGATGGTGCCAGTGATGAGTGTATTTCACCAGTCATAATTGTGACCAAGCATGTTGTCATCCTTACATGTGTCGAGTACATGCACATGCAAGTGGCTGTGCTTTTTGTGGCTGACTTCTTGTGTCTCTCATATCCCCAGGTACTTGCGCATGCCGTCTGCTGGTTGCATTGTTGTGGCACTGCTATTCCTCATGGACACGTCATCGTGTGCTGACTCAGCGTTACACGCACGGACAAGTTTGGAAGTCTCCTTAGGGTAAGGGATGCATCAGGGGTGTATTGGGTGTGGCAGTAGTTCACGATGTATGCACACTGTCCCTGTCGATGTTTGGTTCCTCTGCAGACATGTCGCATCACCATGGTACACATTACATGCAGCTGGGTACACCTGAATAGATGGTCAGACTTGTTGACAGTCATCAGTGATGGGATTGTGGAATGTGATGATGGCATCAATGTGTGTTACACTACCCTCGGACACATACGGTTTGCCTTGGCTTGACATGCTGTGGGACTTCCACATCAGCGGATCAATGGTGTATGGCAGTCTCTCCGTGAGCAGCAGGGGGTGTTTAGCTGTTAGCCGACACTTGTGTGCCAGTTCCATGGCTATCACGCATTTGGGCTGCAGAACGGGGGTTCCAGTGTTGGACCCACATGTAACTCCACATTACCCGTTCATGTGTACTCCGAGTTGCCTCTGCAATCCCGAATACATGACAAATAAAGGTGTCCCTATGCCTCCAAGGTGCCTCTACTCAGTCAATGCTGGTGTGTTGCCACGGTGCATCCGGCATGTCTGGTATGTTTTTCCGTGATAGTGGCTATGTGTCTATGTGTCGAGTAGCAAGATGCAAGCTGTTTGTGTGGGATTAGACTGTGTATTGTGCATGTAGTCAATGACTGTGTGGGTATTGTGACATGTGCCATCCCCATGCATCCCACGTTGGCCAGGCCACCATTCACTGCATCCACCTGACTCAAGCTTGCAGGACATGGTTCTGCCACCTGTCCACACATACCTGGGTGCCCCCCAGGACACGCCACATGATCCCTGACCTCTGCGCATGGCTGTAGCTGTACTCAATATGTCTGTCGGCACGGTTGTGCGGCCACCCCCTCAGCTGGTTGGGCCCATCACGGGTGTGTATGGTGCTCCATGTCTGTCTTGCCTACTACAATGTGACCCATGTGTGTCCTGTGCCAGACTCAGGCCCCAGGGTGTGGATGGTTGAAGTCAAATGAGAACTCAGTCATAGTTAGACTTTACAAGACACATGTAAGGTAATAATGCAATCAGTAGGCATCTTCTCTTTATGGTGTGACTTTTTATTTTGGTTGGGGTGGGGGGGGGTTGACATGAGGGGCTTTCCGGGTGTGTGGAATCCAAAGTTCACTTGGGGAGTTGGTGTCCTTGCCATTTGAAATCCTCAGAGTCCATGCCACAGTCTTTGTCAACATTGGTCAGACAGTGACCGGCAAGTCCATGTGGCAGAGAATGTCTTTTGATGCTGTGCTGCTGTTGCTCCAGTGGGCCAGGTGCCAGGCCAGGTGTCCTGGGAGATGGTGCTGTTGCGCCGACCCTCACGGTCTTTTCCGTGGACGACCCGCCCTCCTGCGGGGACCCTCAGAAGCAGGCCGTGACGATGTTTGGGATGCTCCGTCGGATGTCTCCTCCTCCTCCTCCTGATCCCTCCCTGTGGGTGGTGATGTTCTACGCCTGATGGCACAGGGAGGGTTGCCCATGTTGTCGGCTCCGACGGAGTGTACTTTGAATTCCCGTGAACACCGTCACGAGCTCAGCCTGTCTGTCCTCCATCCTCCGTTGGTGTTGCAGTAGACAGGCATGTTGCTCTGCATGTTGCTGGGCCTGCTGGGTCTTGATCCCCTCGAGGATGGACACAACCTGGGCCATGCCCGTGGTGTCCTGCCGGTATGTGTCAAGGATGTTTCGGACATGGGAATATACCGGTTCCCCAGCCAACTGGTCAGGCTCGCGCCTCTGCCGTCCTCCACTCCCACCACCCCTGCCCACTTGCACCTGGCCTGCCCTTGTGGGCACATCGGGTCTCCGGGACCCCTGAAGGGTGGCATTGGCATTGTCGCCTGCCTCCTCCTGGGTGCACGGGACACCGTGTCCCTCCTGGCCAGCCTGGCTGCATTGTGGTGGTGGGGCAGGGATCCTGGGTGTCTCCTGGGATGTGGCAGGAGTGGGGGTGGTGGTTGGCCCAGTTGTACCTGACGCAGGTGCTGCAGGTCGTTGGACACCAGAGGGGCCAGGTTGGTTGGGGTCGGGTTCGTCCACAGAGTGGTGAGAGTCGTCGCTGCCGGTGGCTCCGTCATCCCGCCGAGCCGGATCCTGTGTGTCTTCCCCCCCAGTGTTGGGGGGTGATCCACGACGTTGACCTGTGTGTGAGAGAGACAATGTTAATTTTGTTCCATGCAACATCCATGTTTCATTGGTTTCTAAGTTGGCACATTTCCTCTGGGAATTTGGATATGTCTTGCATTCCACTCACAGTGCACTTGTCCATGGGTATGTCCCTTGGCCACAGCTCTAGCGACTTTACCTATGTGTGGCACAGTCTTACTTGCTGCGTCAATTGTGAATGGTGTATTCTTGTGTTGTTTTGCTTTGTCCTGGTTGTGTACGTGCGTTTTTAACCTGTGTACGGTGTGTACTTCGGCCATTTGGTTGTACAGTGCTGTCCTTGTGTCTGGCTTGGTATGACTCGTACATGCGCGATGTTGTGGGAAGGTGCTGGTGTTGGGGCCTGGGGTACGCTCCATACGTCCGCGGGTGAGGGTACGGTTCGTACATACACGGGGGTACGACACGTACACGGGTGGGGGTACGACTCGAACGTACAGGGGTGTACATACACGGGGGGTGCGACACGTACACGGGTGTACATACACGGGGGTTCGACACGTACAGGGGTGTACATACACGGGGGTGCGACACGTACACGGGTGTACATACACAGGGGGTTCGACACGTACACGGGTGTACATACACAGGTGGGGGTACGACACGTACACGGGTGTACATACACGGGGGTTCGACACATACAGGGGTGTACATACACGGGGGTGACGACTCGAACGTACACGGGTGTACATACACGGGTGGGGGTACGACACGTACACGGGTGTACATACACAGGTGGGGGTACGACACGTACACGGGTGTACATACACGGGTGGGGGTACGACACGTACACGGGTGTACATACACGGGGGGTTCGACACGTACACGGGTATACAAACACGGGGGTTTGACTCGAACGTACGGGGGTGTACATACACGGGGGGTGCGACACGTACACGGGTGTACATACACGGGGGGTTCGACACGTACAGGGGTGTACATACACGGTGGGTGCGACACGTACACGGGTGTACATACACGGGGGGTTCGACACGTACACGGGTGTACATACACGGGGGGTTCGACTCGAACGTACACGGGTGTACATACACTGGGGGGTTCGACTCGAATGTACAAGGGTGTACATACACGGGGGGTTCGACACGTACACAGGTGTACATACACGGGGGTTCGACACGTACACGGGTGTACATACACGGGGGGTTCGACACGTACACGGGTGTACATACACGGGGGGTTCGACACGTACAGGGGTGTACATACACGGGGGTGCGACACGTACACGGGTGTACATACACGGGTGGGGGTACGACACGTACAGGGGTGTACATACATGGGGGTGACGACTCGAACGTACACGGGTGTACATACACGGGTGGGGGTACGACACGTACACGGGTGTACATACACGGGTGGGGGTACGACACGTACACGGGTGTACATACACGGGGCGTTCGACACGTACATGGGTGTACATACACGGGGGGTTCGACACGTACAAGGGTGTACATACACAGGGGGTTCGACACGTACACGGGTGTACATTCACGGAGGGGTTCGACACGTACACGGGTGTACATACAGGGGGGTTCGACACGAACGTACGGGGGCTGGGTGGGGGGTTCGACTCGAACGTACGGGGGCTGGGGGGGTCGGCACGTACATACGGGGGCTGGGGGGCTGGGGGGGTGTTCGGCATGTATGCGGGCACATGTCTCCATGGTTGCTATGGGAGTTCGGTGCGGACGGTGTTTTTTCCATCCGGTTGTAACATCGGACGCACGGGATGGATCGTAATTCCGCGGTCGGACTTCACTTTTCACATTTGTACGGTAAATCGTCCGTGGACGTGTCGGACACATTTTCCGACCCGAGGACATGTGGGGAATAATTTCCAATGCGATTCGTATGGACTTTTTACCATGCGAATCGTAATTGCCAGTTTGTACGGCAATTGTACGATTCGTACGGTAAAAAGACCGGATACGAGTCGTACGGGGAATTTTTTTACCGGATCGTGATCGGCACCATAATCTTTAGGGTAAATGGCTAAGCCCTTAACCATTAGGCCAGATCGAGTCTTTACCATTTTTCCCAATATATGACATTCAGATCAAAAACCCACGCCTAGGTCGAGAAGTATGTTAGTGCCCACCAACAGTACCATTGTTTATAAAGTGGAACGGATGGACAGAGAGAGGGAATGATAGAGAGTAGATTTTCTTTCAGAGGAGTAACAAGTTCTTCAAAAAAGATATATTAAAACAAGATGAAAAGAAAAAATATTTTCCAACCTTACTAATGAAATTAACATTGCCTACACTTGTAACTGTGCAAAAGGTACAATGGTTCTGTCGGGTATAACCACACTATTTCTTATAATTACAATACAAATTAAGAACAAGTTATTTTCTGCACAGGTTGAATGTGAAAACGTTTTGTGGGAACACACAATAAAGGCCCAGTAACCACAATGAAATCGGGTTTTCTGGGTATTAGGATATTTTATAGAAATTTCATCATTTATATATAAATGATGACATTTATATAAAATATCCTAATATCCTAATTTCATCATTTATATATAAATAAATGATGACATTTATATAAAATATCCTAATACCCTGAAAACCCGATTTCATTGTGGTTACTGTGCCTTTATTGTGTGTTCCCTCAAAGCGTTTTCGCATTCAACCTGTGCAGAAAACAACTTGTTCTTAATTTGTATTGTAATTATAAGAAATAGTGTGGTTATACCCGACAGAACCATTGTACCTTCTGCATTACTATACCCAGGTTTTGAGGGAAACAGGGTCACCACATTGTTTATTGAGGATACTTGTAACTGATCACTCAGTGCCATTGAAAGACCAGGGATTGAACACCTAATATTCAGAATAATAGTCAAAGACCTTAACCATTAGGCAGAAGAGCCTCTTTACCAGCCGTCTTCAAAACTAATATATGACATTCAGATCAAAAACCTACACCTAGGTAGAGCAATATGTTAGTTTATACTAACAGTACCATTGTTTATAATGTGGAATTGAAGGACAGAGAGAGGGATTAATAGGGAGTAGATTGTTTTCCAGAGGGCTAAGACGTTCTTCAAAAGAGATATATTCAAACAAGATGAAAAGAATATATATCTTCCAACCTTATGAAAGAAAATAATATTGCCTCCACATATAACTGAGCGCACAGTGAAATTGAAAGAAAGGGAATTGAACACCTGATCTTCAGAGTAAGAGTCTAAGACCTTAACACTTAGACCAGAGTTACTCTTTACCAACCTCCCTCCAAACTAATATATGACATCCTGGTAATAAAAAAACACGTCTAGATAGTGCAAAATGTTAGTGAATACCAACAATACCATTGTTTATAATGTGGAATGGAAGGACAGAGAGAGGAAATGATAGAGGGTAGATTTTCTTTCAGAGGGGTAACAAGATCTTCAAAAGAGATATATTCAAACAAGATTAAAAGAAAAAATATTTTCCAACCTTATTAAAGAAATTAACATTACCCATACCTTTCACTGAGTGCCAGTGCCATTGAAACACCAAGGATTGAATACCTGATCTTCACAGCAAGAGTCTATGACCTTAACCATAAGGCCAGAGTAACCCCATACCAACCTGCCTCAAAACTAATATATGACATGCGCATCAAAAACCCACACCTAGGTAGAGCAGTATGTTAGTGTCCACCAACAGGACTATGGTGTATAGTGTTGAATGGTAGTACTGAGAGAGGGAATGATAGAGGGTCGTTTTTTTTCACCGGGGTCAGAAGTTCTTCAAAAGTGATATATTCAAACAAGATTAAAAGAAAAAATATTTTCCAAACTTATAAAAGTAATTAACAGTGCCTACACTTTTAATTGAGCACATAGTGCTATTTAAATTCCAGGGATAGAACACCTTATATTCGGAGTAAGAGTCTCAGACGTTAACCATTGGGACAGAGTGATTTTTTACCAACATCTCTCAAAGGTAATATATGATATTCTGATCAAAAACCCACACCTAGGTAGAGCAGTATGTTAGTGTATACTAACAGTAACATTGTTTATAATGTGGAATGGAAGGACAGAGAGTGGGAATGATAGAGATTAGATTTTCTTTCAGAGGAGTAACAAGTTCTTCTAAAGAAATATATTCAAACAAGATGAAAAAAAAAATATTTTCCAATCTTATTAAAGAAATTAACATTGCCTACACTTGTACTGAGCACTCAGCGCCATTGAAAGATCTGAGATTTAACACCTAATATTCAACATAGAAGTCTAAGACATTAACTATGAGACCAGAGTGACTCTTTACCAGCATCCCTCAAAACTAATATATGACATTCGGATCAAAAACCCACGCCTAGGTAGCGCAGTATGTTAGTGTCCACCAACAGGACTATTGTGTATAGCGTTGAATGGTAGGACTGAGAGAGGGAACGATAGAGGGTCGATTTTTTTCACTCGGGTCAGAAGTTCTTCAGAAGTGATATATTCAAACAAGATTAAAAGAAAAAATATTTTCCCACTTATTAAAGAAATTAACATTGCCTACACTTTAAATTGAGCACACAGTGCCATTTAAAGACCAGGGATTGAACATCCAATATTCAGAGTAGGAGTCTAAGACTTTAACCATTAGAACAGAGTGACCCTTTAACAACCTTCCTCAAAAGAAATATATGACATTCGGATCAAAACCCGACACCTAGGTAGAGCAGTATGTTAGTGTATACCAACAGTGCCATTGTTTATAATGTGGAATGGAAGGAACGAGAGAGGGAATGATAGTAGAGTTTCTTTCAGAGGGGTAACAAGTTCTTCTAAAGAAATAAATTCAAACAAGATGAAAAGAAAATATATTTTCCAACCTTATTAAAGCAATTAAAATTGCCTACACTTGTACTGAGCACTCAGTGACATTGAAAGACCAGGGATGGAACACCTAAACTTTAAGGTAAGAATCAAAGGCCTTAATAATTAGGCCAGAGTGACTCTTTATCAGTTTGACTCCTAACTCATATATGACATTCAGATCAAAAACCCATGCCTAGGTAGAGCAGTATATTAGCCTCCACCAACAGAACTTTTTTTGTATAGTGTGGAATGGAAGGACTAGGAGAGAGAACAATAGAGAGTCCATTTTTTTCACTGGGGTAAGAAGTTCTTCAAAAGTGATATATTCAAACAAGATGAAAAGAAAAAATATTTTCCAACCTTATTAAAGAAATTGACATTTCCTAGACTTTACCCTAAGCACACAGTGCCAGAGAAAGACCTGGGATTGAACACCTACTCTACAGAGTAAGAGTTTAAGACCTTAACCATTAGACCAGAGTGATTCCTCACAAGTTTTGCTCAAAACTTATAAATGACATTCGGATCAAAAACCCATGCCTAGGTAGAGCAATATGTTAGTGTATATTAACAGTACCATTGTTTATAATGTGGAATGGAAGGCTATAGCTCCTTGGGATTCTAGACCCCTGCAGTAGTAACTATAAGCAACATTCAGGCCCTGGTGCTGTTGCCTGTGGGTTCCATTACACATGAAAAGGATGACCATGATATAGGGACGATTTGAGATCATACTAAAAGGGAAGCCAGTGTGGTCCAGTGGGTACGTTCCTGATTGACAACCAGGGTACAAATCCTGGGATCAGCACCAGGTGACGGATGATGGCACAGCAGAGGTAAGTTGGAGGTGGGCCTGCCTGGTAAGAAAAGTGTGTGCGTGTGCTGTGTAAGAGTGGAGTCATGCCTTGTGAATTGTGATTGCAGAGTGGGTGGTAAGTAGATTGGGTCTGGTGAGAGCAAGGGGTGGGATCAGTGACAGGTGAAAGAAGGGGGAACAGGTATTAAGCGAGTTTGAGTGCAGGGTGGGTGGACTCAGGGGATAGGTGTATGGGGAGTGCAAGTGTTGGTATGTAGATGGGTGGGATACCAGGGACAAAGAAGGGGCGTCATAGAGGGAGGAGCAGTCAGAGCAGAGTGGGGTCAGATGTGTTCACTCATGCAGTGGTTCCCTAGCCCACATTACGGGTGATTACATAGGGTGGGGAACCACAATTCTTTTTTAATGCACCCCCGCTACACTATGTGTTTTGGGGGTGGCAGTCGAATTTGGGGGAGCAGTTTTAAAGGGGTTGGGGTGCATTATGAAGGGTTGATGGGGACACAGAATGATGTACCTTCTGGGTAATTTTGGGGTACCTTCTGAACATTCCCCCTATTCCACAAATACAGACCAGCCATTCCTCATTACTCATTCTTCTTTAATATCTTTATTTCGACTACAAAGAGTCATAAAAGAAAAAACACAAGAATAGAACATAAGTTTGCAGACTTACAATATATGATAGAAATACATTCCTGATTCACATTTTAGCCGGAAAATGAATAATTATCAAGTTTAACAGATCACAGAAAACAACCTTGCAAACAATCGACCAACATTCAGGAGATCGTATATAACAGAGTGATCTCATTTTTCCAAAGACCTTCTTCTGATTTTCCACATTGCATCTAGGAATTTACTAACACCAAAAACGGTTAGTGGTGATAAATCCGTTTTTAGTATTCGATAAGCCTCCAGATGTTTCCTAAAGCCCCATTTTTTACATAGGGGAATAATCCACTTTTTCCTAGAGGCTGTGTACAAAGGACAGAAAAGCATTACATGGAGATCATTTTCAGGCTGTTCAATGCAAAGGGGACAGTTGCCAATGGTTAGAGGGTGCCATCTGCTCGTAAGAGCTCGAATTGGAAGCGAGTTATATCTCCATTGGAGATATAATTTCCTGAGGCTAGTGGGATAGATGTCATTCAGCACTGTCTCAAACTTGTAATAATCTTCAATTAAAAGAAATGAACTTGTCATAGAGCCCAGTTTGTCAGAGACTAGCCAAACCGACTGGTTGCTTTCATAGTACATTCTAACCAGATCTTTACGGGATATAGTTTTAGATGCGTCTTCTGGACTACTCCACAAAGAAGGACAGCCCAACCTATCAAACTCTTCCTCTTACTCATTCACTGAGTCATCTCAGTCCTCCACTCCATATACCCTGCAAGTCCAGCATGAACAAGAGGTATGTCAGCAAGCAGAAGAAAAGCCTTGGTGTGCTCTTATATTCATACTGCTTCCCTTTAGTAACACTACATGGCAATTGCAGCATATTAATTGGACGGAGAAGAGCACTGTCCTAAGCAAATAATATCCTCCCATGCTTACTTTCTTCTGAGACGGTGGACGGCTTGCGCTGTGATACATCCTCCAACATATGCTCTTCATCCTATTTCTACTTCAGCCTATGTTAGGCTAAGGATTTTGCCACTCGAAGGTTGCACATGGGGACATCACCCTCATTGAGCAGGGTCCCTAATTGCCTGCAGTCATCCTTTATACAGAACATGGGCATTCAAGGGTGTTTGAGGGTGTCCTTCAAAGGATGGGAGGGGGTGTTTAAAGCTCCATCCCAGCACAGTCCAATCCAGCACTGCATTGCCCCGCCCGCCCCACCCCACCCCACACCGCCCATCCTAGCCCAGCACTTCCCCATGTTGTACTGTGATGCTCCATCCCTTCATCTCCTGCAGCAGGAATGATTCAGACCTTTCTGAAGCAAAGGCCTGACTCTGCCCTTTTCTGCCTCTTGAAGAAAACAACCCTTCTAGCTTCTTATTGCACCTAATAAAGGGAGTTTCACTTGCCTCAAACTTTACCCATCATTTCATTACCCATAGCTCATAATTCAGCTTTATTCATAGCCAACCTCACAGGCACCAAACCCCTGATTTCAGAGATCGTCTGACACCAAAATGAAAAATCCCCACCATCCGACCTAATTTACTATCAGTGTAGCACCTTCCTCGCATTCTTGTGCTCACTTATAAGCCCTGAGGTCACATTTGCGTGCTACAATACACTGAATTTCAAGGACAAAGAATGAACACATTGATAAAGGAAGATAAGGCTTTGTCTCTATTGCACCTACTTAAGAAAAAGGGGGGTTGGTAGGAGGTCATGAGGGAAAAGATTTGTCATTTTGGGGGCTCACGTGCCAAAAAGAGCAGTTACTTTTCTCCTCTGTTTTTCCAAGTGGAAATAAACCTAGCCATGAAAATAAAATTACCATATGAACATTTTCTACCTTGGGATAATTTGAAAGCATAGGCAGGATTTGTACCCTTGCCCTGGGTGAGCCTGTGCCACCAGACGAACAAGACTTACCATTGAGCTATAGCTCCTTGATGATCTAGACCCTTGCAGTAGTAACTACAAGCAACATACTGGCCCGGGTATCATTGCCTGTGGATTCCATTACACATGAAAAGGATGACCATGATATAGGGACAATTTGATAAGATACCTAAAAGGTAAGGCAGTGTGGTCCAGTGGGTAAGTTCCTGGTTTCTACCCAGACGACCAGGGTTCAAATCCCATGATCAGGTGATGGTGCAGCAAAGGTAAGTTGGAGGTGGTCCTCTCTGGTAAGAAAAATATGTGTGTGTACATGCCGTGTAAGAGTAAAGTCATGCCTGGCGAATGGTGATTGCAGAGTGGATGGTAAGTAGCATGGGTGTGCTGAGAGCAAGGGGCAAGATCAGTGAGAGCTGAAAGAAGGGGAACAGGTGTTAAGTGAGTTGGACTGTAGGGTGGGTGGACTCGGGGGATAGGTGTAGGGAGAATGCAAGGGTAGGTAAGTGGGTGAGATACCAGGGACTAAGAAGGGGTGGCTAATAGAGGGAGAATGATCCTGGGAAAGATAAGTTGTTTCAGAGCAGAGAGGGGCCAGACGTGGGCACTCATGCAGGGGTTTCCTAGCCCACATTAGGGAGTGATTAAATAGGGTGGGATACCCCAATTTCTTTTTCACTGCACCCTGCTACACTAACTGATTTGGGGGGTGGCAGTCAAACTTGGGGGAGCAGTATTAAAAGGGGTTTGGGGTTGTATTATGAAGGGTGATGGAGACACAGAATGACATGCCTTCTGGGTAATTTTGGGGTGCCTTCCAAACATACCCCCTTCTCCACAAATACAAGCCAGACATTCCTCATTACTCATTCAGTCAATCATCTCAGTCCTCCACTCCATATGCCCTGCAAGACCGACATGAACAAGAGGTATGTCAGCAAGCAGAAGAAAAGCCTTGGTGTGCTCTTATTGTCATACTGCTGCCCTCTAGTAACACTACACGGCAATTGCAGCATAATATTTGGACTGAGAAGAAGGCTGTCCTATGCAAATAATGTCCTCCCATGCGTACTTTCTTCTGACGCGGTGGAAGGCTTCCGCCGAGATACATCCTCCATCATATGCTCTTCAGACGATTGAAAAAAAAAGATCCTATTTTAGGCTAAGGATTTTGGCACTCAGAGGTTGCACATAGGAACATCACCCTCATTTACCTGGGTCCCAAATTGCTTGCAGTCATCCTTTATATAGGACATGGGCGTCCTTCAAAGGATGGAAGGGGGTGTTTAAAGCCCCAGCCCAGCCCCGCCCCACCCCGCCCCACCCTGCCCCACTCCACCCCGCCCCATTCCACCCCACCCCACCCTACCCCACCCCACCCTGTCCCGCCCCGTCCCGCCCGTCCCGCCCTGCTCATGTTGTACTGTGATGCTCCATCCCTTCATCTGCTGCAGCAGGCATGATTCAGACCTGCTAAAGCAAAGGCCTGACTCTTGAAGAAAACAACCTTTCTAGCTTCATTTTTGCACGTAATAAAAGGAGTTTTACTTCCTTCAAACTTTACCTATCATTTCATTAGCCATAGCTCATACTTCAGCTTTATTCATAGCCAACCTCACAGGCACCAAACCCCTGATTTCAGAGATCGTCTGACACCAAAATGAAAAATCAACACCATCCAACCTAATTTACTATCAGTGTAGCACCTTCCTCGCATTCTTGTGTTCAGTTATAAGCCCCGAGGCCACATTTGTGCGCTACAATACACCGAATTTCAAGGACAAAGAATGAACACATTGACAAAGGAAGATTAGGCTTTGTCTCTATTGCACCTTCTTAAGAAAGAGGGGGGTTGGTAGGAGGTCATGAGGGAAAAGATTTGTCATTTTTTGGGCTCACGTGCCAAAACGAGCCGTTACTTTTCTCCTCTGTTTTTCCAAGTGGAAATACACATAGCAAATGAAAATAAAAACACTGTATGAACATTTACCACCTTTGGATATTTTTAAAATGGTGGCAGTATTTAAACCCTTATCCAGTGTGAGCCTGTGCCATCAGAGGAACTAGACTTACCATTGAGCTATAGCTCCTTGGTGTTTTTGACCCTTGCAGTAGTAGCTATAAGCAACATATGGTGTCATTGCCTGTGGATTCCATTACACATGAAAAGGATGACCATGATATAGGGACGTTTTGATAAGATAAGATACTAAAAGGGAAGCCAGTGTGGTCCAGTGGGTAAGTTCCTGACATCCACCCAGACAACCAGGGTTCAAATCCTGGGATCCAACCAGGTGACGAGTGAATGGCACAGCAGAGGTAAGTTGGAGGTGGGCCAGCCTGGTAAGAAAAATGTGTGTGCATGTGCGTGCACGTGTCTAGAAAGTCTGTGGTTGTGCATTTGTGTCAGCACCTTCCTACTTGGGTGGGATGAGTTTAGTTATGGTATGTGAGGGAAATGTAATGTGAATTGTTTACATGTGCATTTGGGATTGAGAGACAGAGAAAGAGAGAGTTTACACAGATCCTTGAATGTAATTTCTTGGGTGCGTGCGTGTGCAGAGATGTGCATGTATGTGTGTCTGTGTGAAACAAAATCATTATGTCTGATGGAACATTTCAGGCAAGAAAAGGTATTATTTGCACACCATTTTTTTTAATTCCTTCTTTCTTATTTTCTCTTTCGATTTCAGTTTGCCACAGAGCGTACAGGCGTGTCCCTTTCACAAAAAATCTCCCCCTCCCATGATCTTTTTTTATTTTGTATTATTTTTTCACTCTCCCTCGCTATCTAAATTTGGTAGAGACAATATCTGTTTCAGTGCAACAAAGAGTGACTTTTGCATCTCATAAATACTCATTTCTTGCCCAAACACTAAGCAGCACACTAAGCACTCCATGGAATATTATATAAACAACAATCCTACAAAAATTCAAAACTATCTCCGTAGATGAAGGCTTCAATCCAAAACACTCCTACAACTAAATCTAGCACCTACATTTCAACAAAACCTGGGGGCAGATTTATCATTATTTTATGCAGCGCAGCAAGCCATCTTGCTGCACTGCTTGATAGGTGAGGAATTCGCTGTATTTAACATGTCCTTTCCTTGTACTGGTGCTCAATGTGCTGCCTAGAGCCAACGCAGGCACCCTTGCGGAGTGGTGCAAGGGTTCCTGCATTGGAGATTGCTTTTTGTTTTTGGAGGAAGGGACACCTTCCTGCACAAAAACAATTCTCATTCATTTTTCTCTTTCTGTGTCTGCTACAGGATGCAGCACACATAGAAAGGGGAGAAATAAAGATGTTTCTCCTCGTTACGCCTCCCTGGGGAAAGCGTCACATTTTGACCCATTCCCAGGTCCACTAGTAATTGTAAATTTGGGAATGCCCCAAAATCCATAGGTGAATGCATAGGAACAGCCACGCTCCACCCATGGACCACCTGCCTGTGGTAGAGTAACACAACGCAGCGAATTTTGCTGTGTTGCATTGCTCTAGATTTATCAAGCCATGCAGGGCCATGCAAGGTGGCTTTGCGTGGCTTCATAAATCTAAATTTGGTGTTGCGTCACCCTTGCTCTCCATTGCCTGGCGTAAGTGTGACACAACACTATGATAAATTTACCCCCTGAGGTAGAGCTCGCTCAGCAGTGCAAACCAACACACATTGGAACACCCTCTCCATCCAGCTCATGAAACTACAAACCACTTCGCTATTCTGTAAAGCATTGCTGATTTCATTTTAAGGCAAGTTTTTGATCCTCAATCAAAACTCAAGGCAGTTCTTTGATCACATGATTTTCTGGGTGATTGAAATCATTCATAGAATCCATTAAGCGTTCAGTGACATGTAAGCTTTCAGTTCTTCTACTTCTAAGATTTTATTTAAGGAACATTTGTTTTGGAAACGATCAAAGCATGCAAACAGCGAAACGTGCTTTTTGTTTGCCAGGTCATAAATATTTTTCGATAGTTTGGGGGTTGGCTTTTGCATCGTGATATTAATACGTTCTGGCTTTTACAAACAATGACAATAAATAGCGCAATTTAGTCTAAAGGACCAGCAGTTTTTCCGAACTCCTTCTTTGGCATCAGGGGTAGTTTCTTTCCACCAGGTGGCAGCCTTTGACAGCTTTTATACAACACAGAAATGAATCATCAAAATTGGTGCCAGCCTTTGAGAATTGTAATGCTTGAGGATGCATTAGAGGATCTAAATATTTTTATTCGGTGAACATTGGTTCCTTGTTTCTTAATATACAATATTATTGGGCATAACTTTTATATTCAGTTTCATAGATTCCGAAATCATACGTTTTTAGAGGTCGCCTTTTTCATACAACATATTTTCATTTCACCAATCTTAAAGCTTTGCTTCCTTAACTGCAAATTGTGCCCTAAAGTAGCTAGAACTCGTGCCCCCACCATACACAGTGTCGTCATCAATAATGTAATTTGAGATGCTGCAGTGATGATATTACAAATTATGCCATAGAACATGTCATGAGTGTTGTACAATGTGAGGTAATTAGCAGTGCATGGCAAAGGCACACGTTTTTTGTTTGTTTTTTTTTTTTTTTTTTTAACTGAGTTTTATATAGCACGAACTAGACACGAAGGTATTGGTTATCAGAGCACTTTACACGAGCACCAGTTGCGTTACATGAGGACACATTCATTTTTGTTAGGCACGGGGAGATTAAGTGATTTGCCCTGAATCACAGGATGTTGCACGTCCTCGCCAAGACTAAGTTAATTATAATTGGTGAATTTCAGTGGTTTTTGTTTGTTTAAACGGGTATTATTCAAATGACATTTTCACCTAACTATAACGTCTATTTAACCTTTGGGGTTTTTTCAGCTAATTTCTAAGGCTTTTTTACATGCAAAGTTACGTCATTTTAACCTTTATTTTGTTTCTGTAAATTTGTAGTTTTTTTTTTAGCATAAAGTAATATTTATTACCATATGTAACCCCAACCTCACACTGCGCACAGCCTTCAGCCATGTGCGGCATGCAGTTGACCACAGGGCCTCGCATGCACAAACACCTGCGGTCACCTTATCCTCACCTGCATCCAAGCCCCACCACTGCGCACAAGCCATGAACAGCCAAACCCCCGTGGGCACAGACAGCTAAATATAGAGGGTGTCATTTTAAATAAGGCAGACCTACTGACTTTGTCACAGGGTCAGAACACCAATGTATAAGAAGTGGACCTGTTGTTTTTTTATCAATGAGTCAGAATATCAAAATATATAAGGCATACCTATGGTCTTGGTCAAGAAATCACCAATAATTATAATTAATCTGTATTTCATAAATACACACATTACAATGTTTAATAAAAATCAATGTCATAAAAATATGTAACAAACAAATTTAACATCAATATGTCTTTGAGGGAACAAAACTTTTTTTTTATACTTTTGCCTCCAATTTGTGGAGGATTTGGAAATCTGCAGTAATTATTTTTTAAAAGGGCATGCAATAAAAAAAAATACCTCTGGGCTGCACCAGGCCCGGGGGGGAGGGCCCCTCCCCAATCCTAAAAAGGCTTAAGGACCCCATCCCCAGGGCTGACAAGTTTATAATGGGATGGGGAGTGTGACATATCCTCCAAAAGCCTCTAAGAGGCCCCTGAGACCCTATTCTCCAGATCAATATTTAAATAAAGAAGAGGGGGGTTGTGTAGCCCCCTTCCCCAAGCCTGAAAAGGCCCTAGGACCTCATCCCATAGGGCTGTATTAACAAATAAGGGGAGAGGGCCGTGTGGACCCCTCCCCTAACCTTAAAATGCCCCGGGGGCCTCATCCCCTGGGACAGAGATAAACTTCAAAAGGAGGAGGGCCGGGGGGCGTGGCTTAGGCACCTGCGGAGATGGCCGCCGGGTCTGTGAGCTCTGTGACGGCGTGAGGCAGGGGAATGTCTCCAGGGCATTTTTATTTATCGTGGTTGCACGGAAACCATTCCTGATAGCATCGGAGGTGTAGCTCCGTGATGCGCGCTGCAGGAATGGACTTTTGGTGAGCTTTCAGTCAGCATTTCACCTCAAAATCGGATGCGATGCACCCGCGGCCGCCATTTTGTTTTTCCTTTTGAAACGCGTTTTTCGCGTTTATTGCCACAGTTCCTCAGGCAACATTTATTTTCTACAGAAATGTATCTTTTCTTTTTCCTTGGAAAGAATGCCTAACATATTATTTTAATGCACTATTTTGGAGCTCCTTCATGGGTTTTTGCTTAAACCCTGATGATTTTTATGCTCTGTGACTTGTCATTACTGTATTCTGAGCATAAGTTGTTTCGTCTTGGAGCCACTTTGATGAGACGGGACTTTCATTAGGTCGCTTTGTGGAGCTACCGGTTCTCTTTGAAGCTACTAATTTCTGGATTGGATTTTATGATCTCATCTCCAGCATTATTTTGTTCTGTACGTGGTAGTTTCCTACAGCTATATTTCATTTTCCAAAATTTGCTAGAAATTATTTGTGTTCAATCTGCAACATGGCGACTTGTCGGAATAATCGTAGAGAGGTCCTGCAAGCCAATGCTGCTTCTTTGGAAGACTTTAATCCGTTTAATATTCTACAAGAGAATGCTGATGATATTTCCAATGATCCTGCAGTTACAAAGGGTTCCTCTCCTTCTACGTCTCGGCTGGGCGCCAAACAGGGATCTAAAATACCATCCTCAGTTTCCTTCACTCCTAGGAAACGAGGCAAAGCAAACCCTCCTTCTCCTACGGATTCTTCTTCACCCCTTTCGTTGGAGCTTATTCTTGAAGAGATTCGCGCCCTCAAGCCCTACATGGAAGAGACTAACATTCGTTTGCAGAGTTTGGAAGACAACTGGTCCCACACTGAGCAACGAGTTGATGCTCTGGAGAAGAGAGTTGACTCTGTTCAAGACTACGCTCTACAGGTTCCTCTTCTTCATAAAGAAGTTGATCATCTTAAACAACAGATTGAACAGTTGGAAAATCGAAATAGGCGTAATAATTTACGCATTTATGGTCTGGCTGAAGGTCTTGAAGGTTCCAACGCAATATCCTACTTTCAGTCCTTTCTTCCAACTCTTCTTGGTCTTCCAGAGTCTCTGTTATTAAATATCCAGCGTGCGCACCGTTTGGGTCATCTTTCCAATTCTGCATCTTCCTCAGCGAAACCCAGAGGAGTAATTTTGTATTTCCTGGAATATACAGATCTTCTTAGAGTCCTGCAGGCGGCCAAACAGAGAGGAAGGCTTTCTTGGAATGGTTCCAATCTCTTTTTTGCTCAGGACTATGCCAAGGTAACTGCTGACCGTCGGAAGACGTTTTTGGACATGCGACCTGCCCTTCGCAGCCTAAATGCACGCTATGGTCTATTTCACCCCTGTCTTTTCAAGGTGACTTATAATAACAGAACAACCAACTATGAGGATCCTGCTGTGCTTCAACGATTTTTGGATTCTTGTAGAGGAGTCTCTATGGACACTTCTAAATCATAATATGTTGTGCTAATTTTTGTTTTTACTACTCACCTTTTGTTCATATTTGTTTGGAAGCGTGTATTCCTTATCTTTCAGTTGCTTTGGTACGTCTTGGTGTTAATATATTGTTTTTCATATTAATCTATCTTTTATTCTGCCCTCTCTACGTTATGGTTTCTTTGCTCCCTTGCTTCCGGTGTTCCTTCCCTTACCTGGATGACATTCTCTCTTTTGCTTCTCGTCTCGTGACCTCTCGCCCGACGTTTGGCCATCCTCCTGTGGCTCCACCTACCCTGACACCTTTGTTTCTTGTGTGGTACGTTTTTCTCATCTATGTTCTTTGTATACAGCGTCTTCTCTCTTGTTTTCACTTTTTCTTCTTTTCCGTAATCTTCTATATCCCTCACTACCATCTTTTCATAATACCTGATAAATACCTTCTATTGCTTCTTATATATGTACTTGGTAAGTTTTGTCAAAATTGTTTCAATTTATTGGTATAAAATTTAAATGTCGTTAAATATTATATCTTGGAATGTTAAAGGTTTGGGTTCTCCTATTAAGCGTCAAAGGGTTTTGTCACATATTGCGAATTTGAAGGGAGATATTGCTCTTTTGCAAGAAATTCATTTACCTGATACTGAAATAATTAAATTACGAAGGAATTGGGTAGGTCATGTCTTTGCCTCACCTGGTTCAGGAAAACGCAATGGCGTTGCTATTCTTTGTCATAAACGCTTGGATGTTCAGCTTTTAAAACAAGATAACGATTCTGCCGGCAGATGGGTTGTGACTTCTTTATTGATTAACAAGATTCCTCTCACTATTTTTAATATTTATGCTCCCACTATTCCAAATAAAGTGTTTTGGCCTCAAATCCTTTCCCTTTTAATGCAATGCACTGATGAGTATTTGATTTTTGGTGGGGATTGTAACACGATTGTAGACCCCTTTATTGACAGGAATTCCAAATATAGATTTGTCCCTTCCTTTATGCATTCTCAATTCACCTCCACTATCTCTCAGAGATCTCTTGTAGATTCTTGGAGACTTTGTCATCCCACACTACGGGAATATACTTACTTTTCTCCTGCTCATTTTACGCAATCTCGAATAGATTATCTTTTTATTTCCAAAGCTTTACTTCAACACATTTCTCATTCAGACATAGGATCTATTCTAATTTCTGATCATGCCCCAGTCTCCTTAAGTTTGGATCTACTTCCCGCTGTTAAAGGTACCAGACGCTGGAGATTTAATAATTCTCTTTTGCTCGACCCAAAATTTACATCGGCCTTTCTTGACTTTGCCTCCTTATTTTTCGAGGAGAATGAATCCCCTCAAATGTCTCCCCAACTTGTATGGGAGACCTTTAAAGCCGCTTCTAGGGACTTTATTATATCCTTTGTTGCTCGCAAGCGGCGTGCAGCTTCTTTATCTTCTCACGCAATTAATCTACAAATTAAACAATTGGAACACCGTTACTATTTAACAAAAAGCCAGTCTACTTTAGAAGAACTTATTAAGGCCAAATTTTCTTTTAACAAACTTTCTACTGAGTCTGCGAATCTTTATTTACTTAAATCTAGCGCTAAATTCTATTGTGCAAGAAATAAATCTGGCAATCTTCTTGCTAAATATCTCAATATTAAGAAGGAACGTACTAAGATTGAATCTATCATATCTTCATCTAATACCATACTCCACAAGGACGAAGACATTCTTTTAGAATTTTCCAACTTTTACAGATCACTTTACACTCCTGAATCTCCTCCGCTTTTATCTGACATTGATCAATATCTAGCCTCTATTCCTTCTCCTTCTTCTTTGGGTGTGGATTTCTCTTCTTTAGAAACTGATATTCATGCTAAGGACATCCTCACTGCCATTCAGTCACTGAAAAAAGGGAAAGCCCCGGGACCCGATGGTTTTACCATTGAATTTTATACCTACTTCTCTAAACTACTTGTTCCCAACTAATACAATTATTTTCGTCTTTTACATCTTCCCGGAGTTCTGCCGGTTCTTTTCAAGAGGCTTTGATCTGTCTCCTTCCTAAAGACGGTAAAGATCATACACTGTGCAAAAATTACAGATCTATATCTTTAATCAATTTAGATTATAAAATTTTCGCGAAGATTCTTGCGCTACGCCTCGAAAATATTCTACCACAACTCATAGGTAAAGAGCAATGTGGTTTCATTAAAGGTCGCCATCTTTCTCATAACACCCGCCTCTTTTTCAATGTCCTGAGTCAATCTTATTCCCAGAAATCTTCGTTAGCTGCTGTGGCTTTAGATGCTGAGAAAGCTTTTGACCGGGTTAATTGGCAATTTATCTTTTCCACTCTTACTTGGTTTGGTTTTGGCCCCAATTTCTCTCTTATGTTTCCCTGCTTTATTCTTTTCCTAGATCATTTATTTTAGCCAATGGGCTTGTCTCCTCTTCTTTCCCTCTTCTCGGAGGTGTCAGACAAGGTTGCCCTCTCTCTCCCCTTTTATTTATTTTGGCCCTTGAACCCTTCTTATCCAAAATACGGATGAATAAGGCTATTACTGGTTTTCCTTATGGTGATAAACATCTAAAACTCTCGGCATATGCTGATGATATTCTTTTATTTATATCTAATCCTCAAACATCCTTACCGAATTTTCTTTCAGAAGTCTCTGCCTTTTCCGCAGTTTCGGGATACAAACTCAATGTAGACAAGTGTGAAATTCTTCCGTTAAATAAATATTGTTTCCATGCTGATTTTCTCTCCTCTTCATTTCATTGGAGCGCTACGAAGATTAAATACATAGGCTTATGGTTTACCCCCTCTATTAAAGATACTGTATCACTAAATTTTAAAAATCTCCTTTCCTCTTTAGCTAATTCCACTTCGCGTTGGCATCCCTTATTTTTATCTTGGTGGGGTAGACTCGATTCTATAAAAATGATGTTGGTCCCTGTAATTTTATTTCTCTTATCTAATCTTCCTCTCCGTATTCCTCACTTCTGGTATAAAAAAATATATTCTATTTTATCAAAATTTTTGTGGCAGAACAAACAATCTAGGATGTCCTTCTCCAAGCTTAAACAACCTAAACATTTAGGTGGAGTTAATTTCCCTGATTTTGCATCATATCATACCTCCTTCTTTCTTAAAAATTCCTCTTCGTTGTAATCACAGAATGCGTCTGATTTGGTAGCTTTACCTTTGTGGGTAGAAATTGAGTCTTACTTTATTTCTCCTTTCTCTTTTGATGAATTTTTATCCCTACCTAATAATCCTCAAAAATTTTCTCTCCCCATTCTTACGCATGCTTGTAAAATTCTTCACCCACTTCTGCTAGATGGTTTAGACGCCCGAGATCGTTTCTTGCAGTCTCCAATTTGGTATAACAAGCATATTAAGATCAATAATAGGACTCTTTTTTGGAAAGACTGGTTCCATCTTGGTCTTAGATGGACCCACCAGCTTTTTCAGGATGGTACGTGTATTCCTTTTTCTATATTGCAGGAACGCTATTCTCTTCCTTCTTCCTATCACCCTAAATATACATTATTGACCCTAGCTGCTCAAAGTTCATATGATAATTTCTCGTCTTCTTCTACACAGATCAACCCTTCTTCTTTATCGCTTTCATCCCTGACCTTGACCACTTCGGCTTCTCAAATCTTCACTAAATTGAGAGACAGTGGTCATACTCGAGACCAGTCTAAGGTAGAATCTAGCTGGGAATCTGATCTAAATACTTCCTTTCCTTCCTCTGTATGGGATAAAATTTGGATTAAACTAAGAAAGGCTTCTAGGGCAGCAAATATCACTCAAACATTATTTTTCATATATAATAGACTCTTCATTACTCCGGCCGGATTGCATCAGATTAATCCTCTCAATCCCTCTACCTGTTGGTCCTGTCCAGCTCCTGTAGCAGATTTTAAACATATGTTGTTTACCTGCCCACCGATTTACCAATTTTGGCTTAGGGTATGGCGTCAAGTTAACAAAATATTTTGCACAAACATCCCTTTTTCTTTTTCCCATATTTTTCTAGGTAGCATTGCAGAAAAATGGTCCTCTTCCACTTCTCTTAATACCCTCATCATTGATATACTTATTGCTGTTGCTTTTCAACAAATTACTAAGTCATGGAAAAATGCCTCCCTTGTTTCTTTCCAAGGCTGGTGGTATGGTGTTTGTTATAACCACAGACTGGATAGAGCATATGTTCACCCGATTGCACTTGCCATTAAACGTTTAATTATATTAGTATAAGACTTATGTATATCTCTCCCCCCTCCCTCCTTTCCTCCCAACCCTTCCTATTTTCCTTTCTTTATGGTATGCATTATACTTACAATTTTCCCATTAATATTATATACTGTATTGTATTATTGTGTTATCCTATATTTTCACCAAATAAAATTTCTTTTAAACTTAAAAGGAGGAGGGCCCTTCCATCAGCTTCTTAAGACCCTGGGAATGCCATCCAACGGGGCCGAGTCACCTACTGTGTCCTGGGCAGCTACCTCCGGGACACAGTAGTTTCCCTACCTGCATCAATGTGGGCAGGGAGACATATGTTTGTTCCCACCTGGTGGGAGCATTATTAAATCTCTTGCTAGATAGGACTAGACATGCATTCTCATCCTTAGCAGGCAAGTCAAATCTGCTCCCACTAAGAGGGAGATTAAAAAATGCTCCAGTCAAGTGGGAGCAGACTTCTGTTTCCCTGAACTACTGCGGGCAGGGAAACATATTGTTTCCGATCCATAGGGATCATGGAGAAATAGCTGTTCCCTATGGGCAAGAGCAATGTTGACTGACCACAGTATGCGAGGAGCCAGCTTGGGCTGTGAGAGCCCTGGGGCTTCCCCCCGTGGTCCCCAACTTGCTGTTTGGGCAGGGCCACTAGTAGGAGGGGATCCCATGCATCTTGTTCTCTTCTAATCCCTTTCTGCATCCAACCTCTTTCTTTGTATGCTTATTTCAAGAATGGACTGTATACAATGTAAATGATGAGTGCTAGGTGTCTTCTTACTTAGATGTTTGTCAGCCACCTGCTGCCGGTGTGCTTTCACCCTAGTCTCACCTCGAGTATTTAATGAACTATCCAATGGTTGCTCGACTGGTGACTTTTTAATTCCTTCACTGCCCCGAAAGCACACTAGAAGTCAGCGCATTAGACGCAGCTGCCTCTGTTACTCGCCCACTTCCATCCGGCTAAAAGGAAGTGCTCAGTGCGGACACGCAGCTCCACCAGAAAACACATAGACAGGTTAGACCTTGCACACGGCTCCATTCTGCCGCATCATGGATCATGTTAATTTGAAATTGTTTTAAATTCATTGCGCCGCTCTACCTGTCCTCAGTCGTGCTGTCCCCGTTCCGCCACGACCTGTGCCATTTGAGTGGAGGGACCTGCACTATCATTCCTTCACTGCCCCGGAAACACCCACACCAGAAGTCAGTGCACTAGACTCAGCTGCCTTCGTTACCCGCCCACTTCCATCTGACTAAAAGGAAATGCTCAGTGCGGACGCGCAGCTCCACCAGAAAACACATAGACAGGTTAGACCTTGGACATGGCTCCATTCTGCCACATCATCGATCGTGCAAATTTGAAATTATTTTAAATTCCCTTCGCACCGCCCTACCTGTCCTCAGTCGTGCTGTCCCTGTTCTGCCACGGCCTGTGCCATTTGAGCAGAGGGACCTGCACCATAATTCCGTCACTGCCCCGGAAGCACCCACACCAGACGTCAGCACACTAGACACAGCTGCCTTCATTACCCACCCACTTCCATCTGGCTAAAAGGAAGAGCTCAGTGCGGGTGCGCAGCTCCACCAGAAAGCACATAGACAGGTTAGACCTTGCACACGGCTCAATTCTGCCGCATCAAAGATCGTGCTAATTTTTAATTGTTTAAATTCACTTTGTGCCACCCTACCTGTCCTCAGTCATGCTGTCCCAGTTCTGTCGCGGCCTGTGCTGTTTGAGCTGATGTACCTGCACCATCGTTCCTTCACTGCCCCGGAAGCACCCACAGCAGATGTCAGTGCACTAGACGCAGCTGCCTTTGTTACCTGCCCACTTCCATCTGGCTAAAAGGAAGTGCTCACTGCGGACGCGCGCAGCGGCGCGCTGGTGGCGCGCCAAAGGCATGCCCGTTCGCGATCGTCCGCGCCTGGTAATCGCCGGCTGCTGGCCACTTTGCCCGTTTTCTTCCTTGCTTGCTCTTCTTTTTTCTTCCTAATATTGCTACAAAGCTATAGCTCACTCATGGCCTTTATACAGTACACAAGCCACAAGCTTCACGCACTCAAGAGAGCACTCCCCCGCCCATGAAACATATTAATCTTCATCAGCCGGCTCAAACAAACATCTCCTCCAGTGGCCAATCCCCTTTGAAAGTAAGCCCTATTGACTCCCCAAATAACTCTACATCGGCATATCCTAACCACCTAACTGAGATATATTGCAATGCTCGATCTCTCTCAAAACACGCCCTTGAAATCTGAACTTTGCTTGATTTTGAGAAACCAGACCTTTTTTTTTGTCACCGAGAAGTTGCTCCATGAGTCTTCTCTCCTGGACATTTCTACGGCCCTCTCCCACGATTGCCACCTGACCAGATTGGAAAGGACTAACAAGAGAGGCGGAGGCCTAGCAATTTTCAAAATGAATTGCCTAACCAAGAGGTCCTGGAGAGGCGCCTTACTCTATCGCCCACCAGCCAACAAAGCTCACTTTTCTAGCCATCTAACTGAGACGATTGGTCCACATGTCCTGGCTGCCGATAATTTTCTCTGGTTGGGAGACTTATATTACCATGCCGAATTCTTATGTGACCTGCACTCTAACAGCCTAATTTCTAGTCTAAACACCTTAGGTCTCAACCAGCTGGTGATTGGTCCTACCTACATAGTTGGCCACACTCTAGACCCTTTATTCACCAACTCGTCCCATGTCAAGGTCGAAGCACCGATTCCAGTTCTTTGGTCCTACCATCATATATTAAAATTTCACATTCAGGTAGCTCTGACCCTGAAAAATTCCTGAAAAGAACCAATGTTAAGCAAGTCACGGGACAAAATTAATCTAGCTTCTTTTTCCTCACACTTTACCCCCCCTCCACTATCCGAATTGGACAACCCCAATGCAGTACTCGAATCCTGTGAGGCAGCAATTAGTCAGACTCTCGACAGAATTGCTCCCAGAAAAAAAGGCCCTCATAAACCATCTCCCACGTTCACCACAGACCTAAAAGTAGACAAATTAGCCGCCAGGAAGTCTGAATGCAAGTGGAGACAATCAAAAAGTGCCATAGATAGACAGGACTACAAATCCATACACAGACGCTATGTTGACCACATTGTCACAGCTAAAAAAATCTACTTAGGGGATAGAATTAATCAAGCCTCCAACTCCCACAAAGAATTGTACAAGATACTAAAAGAATTTACTAACCCCTCCTCTTGTCAGCCAACACAGATTTCATCTCGAGAGTGGGTGGATTCCCTGTTATCTTTCTTTGTGGATAAAATCAATAATATCCATAGACTCTTCCCCCCACTTTGCCAGTGAACCATCAAGTCAGAGATCTGCCAGCAATCACCTCTTGCTTCCTACTCTACTCAATGAATTCTCCGAATTCACTTACGAAGATGTTTCGTCTGTGTTCAGGGGGGTGAAATCTGGTTCCGCCAAAGATCCGGTCTACGCTCATGTGCTGCCCAAAATCGAACCAGCCCTTCTTCCCGGTCTAACCAAACTTTTCAAGCTTTCATTATTTCACTCTTCTGTGCCTTTAAGATGGAAAGAGGCCATGGTCAGACCTATTCTAAAGATGCCCACCCTAGACCCTAAGCAGCCCAACAACTACCGGCCAATCTCTCTTCTTCCTCTCTTTGGGAAGGTTTTAGAGTCTTTGGTCAACAACCAACTCAAAAACTACTTAGAAAGCAACAACTTGCTGGATCCTTCTCAATCTGGGTTTTGGGCTTTTCATTGCACCGAAACGGCCTTATTGGAAATGATCGATAATATCAGACTCTCCCTTGATGCCAGACAATCTGCCATCTTGGTCCTTCTTGACCTGTCCGCTGCCTTCGACAACATCTCCCACAACATTCTTTGGGATCATCTGTGGGAGTTGGGTGTCTGGGGCTCTGCGCTGAACTGGCTCAGAAGTTACTTGACCGATCGTACCTCCAAAGTTCAAATAGGCGCATTCACTTCCAGCTGCCAACTCATTGACAAGGGTGTTTCCCAGGGATCTATCCTGAGCCCTACACTGTTTAATTTGTATGTATCACCTTTGGCCAACATCGTTAAATCATACGGCTTCGATACAGTGTGGTACGCTGATGACACTCAGTTGTTAATCACTTTTGGACCAGACCCTACCGACCCCAAACACAGATTCAGGCAGTGCATGTTAGACATACACTGCTGGATGTTAAACAATTATCTTCAACTCAAAAACGAAATTATCCTCTTTGGCAATGCACAAACGTTGTGGACAAGTGATTGGTGGCCCCCCACTCTAGGCGTATGCCCTTCACCTAAGGTGGCAGTCCGCAATCTAGGAGTGTTGATTGACAATAAACTTTCCATGTCAGACCACGTCAACCACGTAGCTTGCATCTGTTATGGACTAATGCGCAGCCTCCTTAAAATCTTCAAAAGAGTCCCACTGTCATCTCGTATGTCACTGGTCCAGGGATTAATTATAAGTAGTCTGAACTATGGCAATGCCCTTTTAGCTTCCATAAATGAAGAGCACCTAACAAAACTCCAGGTCCTTCATAACACGGCGGCTAGATTGGTTCTAAACCTTCCACCCCATCCCCCCTCGGCACCTAGTCTGAAAGCCCTTCATTGGCTCCCTGTCAAGAAACTGATCCATTTTAAGATGAATTGTCTAGTACACAAAACCCTCAGTGGACATGGTTCTCATTATCTGGCTAACAAACTGAAAAGGTATCAGCCCTACAGAACTCTCCAATCCGCCAATAAAAACCTCCTAACTATCCCGAAAATCCGCACAGTCAAGAACGTTGGAAGATCATTTTCCAGTTTTGCTCCCACTTTGTGGAACAGTCTGCCTCTGCATCTACGTACAAAGAGCGACCACAAAAAGTTCCGCAAATCTCTTAAAACCTGGCTATTCTGAGACTACTTTTTTTCTTCAGTTTGTCCCCCACCTTCTCATCCTTTTCTGTTTTCTGAGTTCAGGCTAGCGCTTTGAGACCTTAGGGTGATATATGCGCATAACAAGAACCAATACATAACATAACATAACATAGCTGGAATAAGCTCTAACGAGTCTTTGGGAAACATAGACACCTTCTCTTGAGGGGACGAATGTTTCAAAAGTTATCTTCCAGTGACCCCAGCTTAATTCAAGAACAGTTCCAGGATTTTGTTTCTGTGGCTGGGTGACTGAACTTTAGGCAAAGGAAGGTTTGGAGTTTTTTCTAGTTTCTTCTTCTGGGGGAGCCATGATGACTTGGGCCCTTGCACCACCCTATTTGCCAAACTTCCTGTTCAAACTACCAAAAGTCAACTTGTAAGCGAATCTGTGCTACAAAAGCTCCTTTTTGCACCAATTTGAGGGTCTACTGCAAAGCACAGCTTACGGTGAAAGCTGCAAACACCTAGAAAAATCTGGTTCAGAGCTTGAGCTAGTCCACGAGCAGTGGTGGCTCCTCGAGGGAATGCTGCAGGGCGGTGGGGCGGGGCGGGGGAGGGGCAGGGTGGGGGGTAGTAAACTCCGGAATACTGCCCAACGGAGTTAAGTACATAAATAAATAAATAAAACAAATTACATTGCACGCTGCAACGCCGATCTGGCATTGCGGCGCGCGCAATGTAATTTGTTTTATTTAATTATTTACTGAACTCCGTTGGGCCATATTCCGGAGTTTACTAATCCCCACCTTGCCCCTCCCCCGCCCCGCCTCACCACCCCGCAGCACTCCCTCGAGGAGCCACCACTGTCCACGAGAGCTCCTGTAAAAGCAGATACTAACACAAAAAACAAGCATTTACAATGCAATGGTCTCGGCAATATTATAGGGAGAGCTATTGGTATTGCTCATTATTTTTTTATCATTTTTGTATCCCTATATAAATGGCATTGTCATTTCTATTGGCATTAGCTTTTTTTTTGCATATGTGATACCTATTGCATTAGCAGAGAGAGAGTGAGGTAGTGAGAGAGAGAGGTAGATAGAGAGTGAGGTAGTGAGATAGAGAGTGAGGTAGTGAGATAGAGAGAGTGAGGTAGTGAAAGAGTGAGGTAGTGAGGGAGAGGGATGTTGTGAGGTAGTGATATATAAGCATAGAGTGATGTTGTGATGTAGTGAGATAGAGAGAGAGGTAGTGAAAGAGAGAGTGAAAGTGAGTTAGTGAGATAGAAAGAGTGAGGTAGTGAGATAGAGAGTGATTGAGGTAGTGAGTGAGAGAGAGTGATGTAGATAGTTAGGTAGAGAGAGAGAGTGAGTGAGTGAGAGAGAGTGATTGAGATAGTGAGAGAGAGAGAGAGAGAGAGAGAGAGAGAGAGAGGTAGTGAGAGAGTGAGGTAGTGAGAGAGAGAGAGTGAGGTAGTGAGAGAGTGAGGTAGTGAGAGAGAGAGGTAGAGAGATAGTGAGGTAGTTTTAGAGAGAGAATGAACTACATAGAGATATAGACCTAGTCACATAGATGTAGACATACACTATGTCATTGATCTACACATACAGAGCCACCCATACACACATACAGAGCTACTCACACACATATACAGAGCCATACAGATACAGAGCCACACACATACACAGTCACCCACATACAAATACAGAGCCACCCAACATACATTATGAGGCATATGCGGAGCTGCATACAGCTTCAAATTAAACCAGATCATTTACAGGCAACCGTTAACAGCAAAGTGTACCATGACCCAGCGGGTTCGGCTGTGGTGCGCCGTTGGGAGAGGATGTGATGGAATCCCGGCGATGGGCAATGCCGCCAGACCTGTGAAAAGGCACCTCTGGCATGTCGGCACTGCGCCTGCAGATGCTGAAGCAAGTAATTAATCAGCTTTACAGGCCAGGGCCTTACCACCCTGCATTCGCCTGATCTCGGAGCTAAGCAGGCCTGGGCCTGGCTAGTACCTGGATGGGAGACCTCCAGTTGCTGGAAGCTCGAGTTTTGGTTTCGATATTAAAGTGAGTTAATAAAGAAATGCCCAGGTCTGGATGTGCGTGCGCATGTGTGTGGTGGGGAGCCTCGGCCCGGTCTTTATGCCTCCTGTGGGGAGGGAGTGGCCCTGAGCCAGGCCTGGGAAGGAGCCAGTCCCGAGGCTCCCTGGCTGCTTGTACCTGCCCATCGTGAGGTGAGGGCGCGGCGGTTCGGCGCTCGCTGCTGACATCTGCGGTCACTGCAGGTCACACTTCAGGATCAACTCCCAGCCCTCCTCCTGCCGGGGTCAGTATATTGAGCACCATCGCTCTGGGTCATAGTGACACCAGCTGTTCGTAGCACCTAGAAACAGCAGAGGTGCTATACCAGACGCTCTCTGTGTAATTACACAGTCTACGACCGGAAATACATGGCCACAAAAGACGTCTGCTTTTCCCAAAAGGTGGTATTGACAGCCCGGGGGGTTGAAACATTACAGTCCCCTGCTGCTGATAAGGACCGGACGGCCCCGGGTCACCAGGACGCAGTGCTAAGTGATGTTTGTTTACCAGCACTGTGCATTCTGGGAGTTGTGGTTCTGCTGCGTTCGGTTGGATCAATTGAAGTAAGGTCCCTTGATCCAGTGAAAGAAATGCCCGGGTCTGGATGTGCGTGCGCATGTGTCTGGTGGGGAGGGGGGAGGGGGTGTATCAAACCCAGCTGCAATCCATCTCTCACCCCTGAGTGTGTGAAAAAAAGCGACTGACGTGTTGGGCAATTTCATTTCCTGCACCTTTCTTCCCACAATTGCGCAAGGCCCCCCGGAGCGTCTGAACCTGACGGCAGCGCTGGCATGACGTCACCAGATCTATTTGTGTGCAGCCTTGGCACAAGTCCTAAAACAAGATAAAACTTCCCGAACTTAGATTGTGAACGCCTTTACAGGGTTAACGTACACACAGCTAAGACTCCCCAGTAACCATCTCCAAAATGAAAAGGGAGCGTAGCCCTGCATGGGCACTGTGAGACACTAAAGGACCTGGTCTCTCTCTCTCTCTCGCTCGCTCTCCCTCCCTGCAAGAGAAGTTGGTCACACTCACCGAACTCATAGTGGGACCGACCGGGCGCAGGCCTGAAGTGAGAGCCCGTACAGACAGGAATCCCAGGCGGTCAGCCTGAACCCTGCGCGCACACAGGGACACTCACAACAAATCCTGTCCAATATGGGGTTTGGAGAAGATAACCTAGAAGTGGAGGGAGTGGACAGTGCCGTAACGCGTTCAAGCAGTCGCTGCTGCGGCCGCACGGGGTTAGGGCAGGGAGAGAGCCTGGGACCGGGCGGGGAGTAGCTGAAGTCGGTGAGCAGGAGGTGACGCGCCCTTGCAAAGGTACAGCCCGGGTGGCTTGCGACTATCAGTTCGCGCCACATTAGTTGCTGCTAGATCATTCGGAAGGGGACTGTAACGCTCAGCCTACCTTGGTGCAAGTTTACTTAAAAGCGTTAACGGTAGCTGCTCGAGTCACTGATGTGTCCTGGTGCCTCTGGCCTGGGCGCTGGCACACTCCGATGTACAAACACGGGAAGCTTCAAAACCTTTTCGGCTTCGAGGGCGTGTTCCTGCTGTTTTAAAAAGGGCGTGGCTAAAAAGTGGAAAGAACAGCACGGAACACGCCCCCGAATCTGAAAAAGACGGAGCCTATTTGGAGGGACGGCTGTCTCCTCCAATGGCTGGCCTCCGTTTAGGAAGCCAGCCAATGGAAGAGAAGCAAAAAGAGAGGCGGGCTAAATAGCCACTCTAAGAAACATTAAATCTCCGGACTTCCGGTTCTGCCTTCGGCAGACCGGATGGTCCCTCGACCTAAAAATCAAGGAGGAGCGGAAAATCAAGGCCAACCTATTGCACACAGCTGCCTATCCTGTTCCTCTAAGGATGAGGACTATGGATTGAGTGCCCAGGGACAACATGTATGAAGAAAAACTTAAACAATCACAGCCCCCTTTCCGGCTGGTACTCCATTTCCCCCCTTTAATGACGGCAAGAGATTTAACCTCCATTGCACAGCTGTGCCCCCACTTACCCCAGCATTGCGAGCTTGCATAGAATGTGGAGGTGAAACCGCGAAAACTTAAGGAAAGTGCTGAATTGATGTGGTTAGTGTACTGTGTAGAGGGACTAAGTGTGACAACCACACCATGCATGCAGACACCAGCCACCGACATATGTTCTCTAAAATGGCCGTCTCTCTCAGGCCTCTAATGATTTGATCTGAAACACAGGTGATGATTCTGACCAGGCTATGTTCTGTCCCATCTCCGTTGCTCCCCATTTTCTCTTCTCTTTTAGGTTACAAAGTGTTTGCACGTGTATTGCTTTGACACACAATTAATCGCATGCTAGTGACAATTAATCAGATGGTTTATTTTAGTGAGGAATATTGTTAACTTCTGCAATTGAGGTATCACTTGACACGCACAGATTTTCTACTTACAAAGACTTACCTTTTTCTACCTTAAACCCTATGCAATCATTCCTGGTCGCAGATGTATCTCATGGTTGTGAAGAGAATGACTTGTACTAGTTGGCTTCGGTACTGGAAAGATATTGGACAGAAGTAGACATGAGAAGCTCATGTTGTGATGCGCTATTTTCCAACCTTCTCTTTGCTGTCTTGACACTGGGACAGAAGACCGGAATCCTGGGCTCATTCGGCGCCCTCTGGGGACTCGTCAGTAGATTTGTTGGCCAATGCAACGATGCTCAGGCGACAATGAATGGAAACATTGGCAGTGACGTGGTCATACAACTGCCCCCCTACCCCCTCTCCTCCACCTCAATGGCGTAACGGAACCAGAGACTGGAGCGGCGTCTTTGGACCTGGGGTACAAGGTTCGAGTCTCGACCTTGGCTCAAAATCAAGTGTTTCTGGGTAAATCTCTTCGTTCTTTAAAAAACATGTTTGACTTAATCTGGTTCTCTTGTAAAGCACAGTAATTCATTCGGGACAATTTATTTAAAAAAATGCAAAAATGTGGCTGAGCTGCTGGCGTGCTTTGTTAAAAAATTAGAGTCCAGCCACTGCCTTCCTACACATCCCAGTATGTGCTGAACTGGCAGCACTGTGATGATGAGCCTGGGTAGACATGTTGGGAGTTACACGCCTGGGTGTGAATGCAGTGAGTCTGCAGAACAGGAGATAAGGTTCTTGTAAGCTGTCTGGACATGACCGATACTGTGCCAGTGTCCCCGAAGCCGTTCGTTTTGTGCCTGGACCGGCCCATCTCAATGCACGCCAAAGAGAGAATAGTTAAAGAGACCGTGAAGCGATCAACATATTCCCCTGATTAAGTTGTCTCTTACATGTTTTAATTGCATTTTTTGTTCCATTTTCATCAAGTTTGGCAATCCTACTACTTTTAATTTTGAATTTAAATTTTATTCTGATGGTACGAAAGACCAAAAACCCTTTACAGTCAATTGGACAGAATTGAACTGTTCTTCCTTGACTCCCGGTATTTGTACTCTCACTCAGGCACTGGCCCTATACCTCTGCTCCAGTCCTTTGTAAACCCTTTGATCTGACACCTGGAAACTATTTGCCGTGAGATATTAATAATCGATCCCATATATTCATGCACATAATTCAATCTCCTAGCTCCCTTCACTCACGACTTTTCTCCACTAACATCGCTCTTGAATCACACCCCTACCACAGACACCTCCTGACCCTACTTTATATTTGCAGTAGTCATAATGCCACTAAAAAAAGATCATTGACCCTTCCACCTAACTACCACCTTGTCTCTATGTTTCACGCCTTCTCCAGAATTCTTAAACAACCACAGGGCATATTATCAAGAATGTGTGATAATCATCGCAAAAGTTACTTAACGCAATCTTCCACATCGCAGTCCATCGCGGGAAATTTACGCCATGTTAACCAAGTATTCACAACACGGCGGTACCATGCGACAGTCACCAGACAACGCGTGAACTGACCATGTTAAAATCAATGCCATGCTGCAATAATGCGTAACGTGAACGCAAAAAATCCTGCTATGAGGCCAATCGCGATTCAAAAATCGTCGAAAACCAGCTACAGGCCTGCAATTCACACGCGTCAGGCAGGAACAATCACCATAAAACTAGAAAAAAACTGATAAACAAATGCCAAACAACAGCCAAGCACAATGGATGCTGCTGGAGCAAGTACGGAGGAGAACCAGAACACCACAAGCACACTGGAAGACCAGCCTGGAACCTTGGGGTCAGGGAAGGGCAAGGACAAGAAGAGTAGGAAGAAGTGCTTCAGTCCGCAGGAGAACAGAATCCTGATAACGGAGGTGGTCGAACACCATCAACAACTGTTCATCACCTCCACTGTGTCATTGGCGACAAAAAATGGACTATGGCTGGCCATTGAGGACAAGGTGAATGCAGTCGGAGTGCTGAAGAGGACAATGGACGAGGTCAAGAGGTGCTGGATGACGTCAAGTGCAAAACCAAGCTGAAACTCGCCAACAACCGGAAGGCCTCTTATGCTTTACTTTATTTTAGATATAAAAATATCTATTAAAAGATCACCTCAAAGTTACACAGCAAAACATTTTAAAAACAGAACCTTAGCATAAAAACAGTAATTAATAGAACTTCAAAACACAGTAAAAAACTTCACCAGTCTATCAATGGAAAAGGACTTAATGTGCAAAGTGCAATGACCGGTATAACATTTAAAGTGCATTTAGATTCAAGTCTTTGGCAAGGACCATGATTACTGACAATGGACCATAAAGTGACAGCCAATTGTGCAAAGCAACAGTCCAATAAAAAGGTATAAGCAGCAGTTGAGAAATCACAAAATAGAATGAAAAAGCATAAAAGTGAACCAGCCCGTAACTACTTAAGAGAGCGGTAAGCATTTCGTATGAAAATTGTAAAAGCAATGTTCATTCCTATGTTTTCTGGCATTAATGCTGCAATAATTGCTTGTCTGCACGTTCGGATTCCCAGCCTGTTCCACTCAATTTTCAATTTATGTCTACGTTGTGACATAAAAGATGGGCAAAGACAGACTATATGCTCCATGGTTTCGGGAGACAAGCCGCACCCCCTGCAGATTACGGCCTCTGACGGACGGCGCCAGACGGGAAGATCTTTTAGAAATTGCCATTCGCCTAGTCTGGCGGCCATAAAGCTAGTTTTAAGGTGCAAGGAGTAGGTGCAGGATAGGTAAGAAGCGGGAGCAAACCGACCATATGAGGACATTGTAGCCCAGGCGTGTCTGCGTTTGGCAAATTGGGCTTTATCAATGATCAGGGACCTCATGCGAATACAGTTCTTAATGCTAGTTTTAAATGCTGATTTACTAGGGTTGAGGTCCCATAATGCACCAGCAGACATTTCACGGATCGAATCCTTAAAAAGGCGGCTGTAAGGGCCGCTTGGATTTGTCTGGGAAATATCCAGCCAAATTAAGGACTCCAATGATCCTGGCTTTGCCTGTCTCAGTTTGTGGCACAGGTTTAGATACAGACCAGTGGCTGAAATTTCATAATTTAATAGACCGAATTCTAGTCTGATCTGAGCAGCAGAAGCTGATTTGGGCAAGTGGAGGATTTTTTTGTAAAGTTTTGTCACGTGTTGGTTAAAAGAGGAATTTAGTTTCCCCCTAAAAATCTCAGCGCCATAAGTCAAAGTGGGCCCAATTTTTGCTCTCATGACTTCCAGTAATGGGGACAGGCTTGGGCCAGACAGATTTCTTGAGAGCTTACAGAAGCTTACCTGAAGGTTCATGGCTTTTACTGAGATAACCTTACGTTGTTGGTTAAAGTTACCCCTGGGGTCAAAAGTGACCCCAAGATATTTGTAGGTGTTTCCTATGCTGAGGCTAGAGTTGTTAAACAGCCAACCACCCCCACGGTATAGCTTTCTACCAAAAGTGACAACCTGGGTTTTCTTTAGATTGACCTCCAACCCATTCGTGGTTGTATAGACTTCCAGTCTGTTTAATAGCCTTTGCAGCCCTACCCGTGTCAAGCTAAAAAGGACCAAGTCGTCAGCATACAAAAGATTGCTTATCGGGACGCCTCCCATCTTGGGCGGGTGACTGTTCGTTTCTTCAAGGAAGGATGGCAGATCTGCAATGAACAGATTGAAGAGAAGGGGGGCCAGCACGCATCCCTGTTTGACTCCTCTAGTTGTCATAATTTTCCGAGAGAGATGCGTGCCGGTCCCCAACTTCACTTGTACCCACGTGCCCGAATGAAGTTGGATGATCGCGTCCAGGAGCTTATCTGGGATCCCCCATTTTTTTAGCTTCTCCCATAGAGCTGCCCTTGGTACCCGATCAAATGCAGCTTTAAAATCTATAAAGCAACAAAAAACCATGCTAGATGTGACTAATGCATTGTTGACAATGATAGACAATGATAGTAAGTTGGTCATGGTACCGGAGGAGGCAGTGAAGCCAGTTTGGTTCAGTGGAATCAGATTATTCTGCTCTACCCAATCTCTCAGTTCCCCCAATAATGTTCCTGCAAAGAACTTAGCTTCGATGTCTAACAAGGCTATTAGTCTATAATTGTTTGGGGATGCATGAGAGCCGGACTTGTAAATCGGGTGGATTATTGCCCCTCGCCATGAGTCCGGGATGGTTGAACTTGTCAGTACATAGTTGAAAAGATTGGATAGATATCTCGACCATAAATCAATGTTTGTTTTGAACAAGGACTGTGGTAGGCCGTTTGGACCGGGAGCGCCGTCGGATCTTGCTTTTACAAGAACTTTGGTGACCATTTCTTGCGTGACTTGCAGATCTTCACTTCGTATATCTGAACGGACCATCGAGCTGCTCCTGATGGATTGTGGAAGAAGTGACAGTTGTTTAGGAACAGATAAGACTGTAGACACAGAGACCTCTGAGGCCCTGAAATGGTCAGTCAGATAGGCAGACCAGGTCGCTTCTGCGATGTTTGCTGATCCAGATCTGGAGGAGCTACCGTTTAGTTGGTTGATTAAGGCCCAGAATCTTTTAGAGTTACAGCTTTTGCTCTCCCATAGAAGTTTGCACCAAAATTGGGTTAGATGGCGTCGTTTATCAGATTGGATTGCGACCCTGAATAATTTTTGGATTGCTTTGAGCCCATTCGAAAGTTCGTTATTTCCTGGGGATGACTTAAGAGATCGCAGTGCTTTGTCTCTAGATTTCTTCAGTGCCTTAGTGTGACTGGAGATTTGGAACTTGCGGCTAACGAGGGCCTTGTGGGCGTGATGGCTAGAAGGAAAGCAAGTTGTCAGTTGAGAGCAGAAAGATGACCACGCACCCGTGGAAAAGACCGCTGCGGAGGTGCTTCCTGTGATAAATACCAAACAAGCTTCCATAATGTTAGGACTTATATCGTCATTCCATTTTAGCCGTTTTAGGTTTTCGGTGTAAATTCCTGGGCATGTCGTTGAGGCAAGTTTATGAAAGTCTGGCTGAATATTAAGGGTAACAACTTGGGGACGGTGATCACTTCCTGAACGGGGCAGAATACTGTAGTTGGTCAAATGGTGGAACAGCGCTGAATTGCAGATGGTGTAATCTAAATAGGAGCGTTTGCGGCCATTTGACCAGGACCAGTTGGGGGGAGTATCATTCGTAGATCTCCCATTCATTACCAGGAAACCAATACTTAAAAATTGCAGCACACAGAGCTCACCGAGGCCACAATAGGCTTGGTGTGGGGGTTTGGACTGGGCCTTGAATTCCGGAGTTGTTAATGGAAACAGCCCTTCGTAATCGGTGGAATTACCCTGGAAAAAGTTGGTGTTAAAATCTCCAGTAATTAGGTAGTCAAAGTTGGGATAATCCACCACCAGGTCACACACAATTTTCATTAGACGCCTTAAGTGGGCCTTCTTTGAACGGGTGTTAGGGTTGATATAAACATTAAGAAGAAAAAGAGAACGCTGGTTATTCCATGCACTGATTTTAACACCAAGTAACCAGTCTTCGTCAAAGGTCAGTGTCTCAATCGGGCCTTTTAGGTTATTTGAAACATATATCGACAGACCACCTTTGGGATGGCCAAAAAGACAGGATCTAATTGCCGGTTTCCAGAATTCCATGAAACCTATAACTGGGCTAGATTGAGAAGCCCAGGTTTCTTGAAGTGCAATTAAGTCATGACCAAAGATGAAAGAATGGATCTCTGAGTTAGTAAGTTTCTGAGAAAGACCACTAATATTCCATGAACATAGGGAGAGCAAAGACTGTGACTGCGGAAACGGAGTGGTTGAGGAAGGATGTAGAGGGGATCCTGATTGAGCCTGGGCTATCACATGCTCATCACGTGGTCAATCTAATGTATTGCGAGACAAAGTGTCTGGAAGCCAGCCCCAATCAGAAGTTTTATCAAAGTTCAGGGGATTAGACCGTCCATCTTCGGTCGATTGAAGTGATCCTAAGGCATTTTTGAGGATTGAATATGGCCTATTTTTCTCCCCACTTAGCAAAGTAGGGGGTTGTTGAGTTAACACTGTGGGGTATCCAGGCGTGGAATAGGGGTAGATTTTGATGCCCCATTTCCGAAATAGGGGCTTTTGGTCTAAGAATAGTTGTACCCAAGTGATAGACTTAAGGGACACCACGGTTACCTCAGAGGGTTGAGAACCCCTTGGGGGGAGAAATTCGATTGACTCGATGTCGTCCGAAGACAAGGCCTCAAAACCCGGAACGCAGTTGACTAATTTAATTATATTTGATCTGTTGAGTATATCCTGCCAACCTTTTGATTTGTATTCGGGGGCAAGGAGAATTTTTAGAGAATGTGTATCTCTAATATCAGTGTCGGAAGTCCGGGATGAATTAGACTGTGAGAGATTAGCACTTGGAGTATCTGGGTGTGGTCTCTGAAGGGGCCGGTGAAGGGCCCGTGTGTCTTGCCCGGATGACCGAGAATCTTTTAATAAAGTTGATATATTATTGAAGATTGTTTTATGAATTATGGGACTACGTCGGGCTGCAGTTGACAATGCAGCCACTTGAGGTTGAAATGATGTAGATAATGGCCTCATTGTAGTTATCTCAGTGGAACTGCCTCTTGGTTCGTTTGTGGCCGGCTGAGATTCTGAAGGCCCATTTTCCAGTGGAGCAGGACTTAGCTCAAGACTGCTCAAAGGAATCTGTTGGTTAGTGGTTGTGATTATGTCAGCCTTGTACGGGCTTCGAGACGAACTTCCTGGTGATGCTAAAGGTAGTGAAGTGTTAGGGATGTTTTTGTTGGTAGCGATTGAAAACAACGGAAATAATTTAGGAAGGTCAGCTTTGGTGTTAAGTCTTGATTTATTCCGTTGTTTTCGTTGACGCTTGCGCTCTCTCTTACTACAAGGAGGCATGGGGGGGTGAAGCGTTTCTGGGATGGGGGGAGCCACGACCGCTGAGATGAGACTTGACCCTGCCTTATTACTAACAGAGCCATTAGGAAGCCCATTTATTGTCTGAGGGCTTATAGCAGCTTGTACCAATGGGACCGTCAGACATACAGAGCCTTGGGATGGGTGAGTGACGTCTTGATGATCCAACTGTGTTGTAGAGCTTTTTTGTTCCTCGCTCGTCTGGACCCCAGAAGCCGTTGATGTTAGGGTAAGCGCCTTATCTGATTCGTGGGTTGGAAGAGATCGAGGGGGTTGATCGAGCCGAAGCAGAACGGCGCTGCCCTTCAGCAGTTTTACTTCATTAAGGACACTGGTTAAAAAGTCTGGGAGCGAGGAGAGGGAATCAATAATAGGCGAACAGCAACAAATTGACTGAACCAATTTTGCAGATGCTTGCGCACTCATTATTAGATTGTTAAGTTTGTCCAGCTTGCTGTCGATCCCTGCTGTGAACAGAGCTAAAGTGTTCAGTAGGTCCACCTGAGTGTCCAATTTGTCCGAGTGGTAATTTAGGGCAGTGACTGTAGATTGAAAGGTCTGAAGTAATTGGGGCCAAACGGTCGGGGTTGTGACAGGATCATGGTGAGGCTCCTTTTCTGATCTTAAGTGGGGCGAGTTGTTAGGTGTAGAAAAAGTGATCATGGAAGAAAACGACAGGTCTACTAGCCGTTGATCTTTTAATTCTGACTTTTGTAAAACCTTTGAAGAGGTTGAAGTAACTGCTTGGGGTGAGAGTAAACGCTGTTGTAGTTTAACTTGGTCAGGGCCCCCCTCCAGAAAGTTTAGGACCTGCGGTGAACTGGAATTGAGCGTGTCAGAAGTAGAAATTAAGTCGTTGTGACTATGAATTTGTGGAAAAATTAAGTGAGAATGAGGCACAATGGGAGTCGTCTCAAGCGCCCGAGGATTATGTGGAGGTATGACCAGAAATTTCTCTGATTGCGAAACATACGGGACTGGAAGACTTAGATTGTAGATTGGACTCACAGACGGTTGCTGATTGGAGCAGTGCTCTTCGATAACAGGTACATGGAGGAGGGAGGGCTGACTTAGTATGCGTTGATGATGGCTTGAACCCGGTAATTGAGAAATAGTCAAAGCACATTCTGAAACAATTTCAGGAGCTGACCCAAAAATGAAAAGGTCCGGATCATGAGCCAGGGTGGTGGATAACATGGGGAGAGAGTTTGGCTCAGAGGCTTGAATTGGAGTGCTAAGCTTGGTTGCGCCCGGGGCTTTTTTAAAATAGTCCAGTAACGAATAGGATTTTGTGGGGCACGCAGGGGGTATATGAAGTGGATGCATGTCGCTTTTGTTAATATGTTGCCGTCCCTTTGGAATGGGAGACCTCGGTGGATCCGTGGACTCTGGAGCAGTCTCCGGAATGACAAGGGCGGACTCCGCGGCTGCGGCCAACCGTTTTAATTTCTTCCGTTTTAAGGCTGGAGGGGCTTTTCTCGTATTCCTGGATCTCATCACTTCCGTTGTTATGGAGGGCTTGTTAAGCCTGTGAGTTGGTAGACTGGGTTGTCGGCCCTTAGTCAAAAATACCCTTAATTGCCGGGAGGCCAACCAAACTGGAGTGTGTTTACTGGAGCACGAGGGGGCGTAGGGAACCGGGTTGACTCCCGGACCGGACCGGCCAGACCAGGCTTGCTAGGATTATCCGAGCACGGCCGCGACTGAAAGAACGGACTCAGCTGATTTTACAGCTTGGACAAGGGCACCCCCCCGCTTCTTAAACCCACCCAACCACTTGCTGATCCCTTGCCCTTGGTCGCGGCCTCCCAACAGTTGCACCCAACGGCTTTAGGGGGTAAACCCTTGTAACTAGGCACCCCGCCAAACTCCCAGTACTCCGCCCCCCCCACAAGCCTTCACGCCCGCAACCGGCCGGATCCAAAAACCGGTAAAGTCGCAACGCGGCTGCAGGGGGGGGGGAGGGGACTGGCCCAGCGGAAGGGCCGAATACCCCCTGGGCCGTGGGAGCAGTGCTGGGTGCTGGTAGCAACGGGCTGGGGGGTTGAGGGGCGCGGGGGGAGCAGAACTGTGGCTGGAGAGCTCGGTAACTGGCGAGGTAACAGGCGACCAGAGCGCTGACTAACTGCCCAATGACCGAGGCAAGGAGGGGTAGAGGTGGAACTGAGCGACGCGGAGCGGTGAGCGGTGAACTAGGAGCCCAAAGCTGGCAAAGGGCAGGCGATGAGAAAAGCCAGAGCCGGAGCCAGGGCCGGGGGCAGTCAGGAAAGGGAGCCCAAGGCTTTAGATACCACAAGCAGAGGGGGGGGCGGAGTGTGAGGGCGGGGGCACAATGCGACGAGTGGAGGGACTTGGTGCATAGGGCTTAACAACCACACACCCCCAAGTCCACAGTCGACTTACTTGGTGCTGATTGGTGCTGATTTTGAAGCCGCTCCGCCGCTCCGCCTCCATGTCTTCCACGAGGCTAACTGGCCTCTGCCCCCCGCTCTCCGCTGCTGCTGCAGCCGCTACCAGTCACTCCCGCTGGACCGCAGGTATCACTGATATCGCCGGGTCTCAGCGGGTCTCTGCGGGGTCTCACGGACCTCTCATGGACCTCTCCGAACCGCTCAATCGCAACGCGGCGCGACGCTCAGCTCACACAGCTCCGCCCACAATGCCTCGGCCTCGGCCACGGTCAGCTGATGCTCGACGCTCGTCACGATCGTTGACACTCCTCCTACCAAAGTGCGCGGCCCTGTCAATCAGAACGGAGACTACAAACAGGCGGTTGTTGAAACTCGCCAACAACCGGAAGGCAGCAATGCAGACTGGAGGTGGCAGTCCTGCGCGCCACAGGAGGAGCTGAATGACATGGAGGGATTGGTTTCCACAGTCATCAGTGCAGAGACGGTGGCAGGAGTTGGGAGACCGGACACTGCTCAACAGGACCGGACACAACAGCACCAGATTGAGTAACGACCAGGGACTGGGTGGACAGGGGTAGATGGGCACAATGGTACACATGCACAAGTAAGTAGGGCACAGCTGCGGACAAATCATGCCCCAGACCCAAACTCCCACAAAGAGAACTACGTACCCAAGTATGAAACATCTCAGCACTGTATGAGCACAGAAGTCAGAGGCACATCACATGTAAGGGATAAGGGACAGCCATATCAGAGCTGCAGGGGCAACTCCCCCAAAATGCGGCACACACACATCATGTGCACAGCACATCAACATTACTCTGCCACATGCAAATCCATAATACAAATGTTGTAGTTCAAACAGAGAAACAATTTTCATGGTGAAATGATTATTCATAATACTTAACATTTCATTTTTTGTTATATTTCTTTGAGTTTTCCTATTTTTTCTTATTATTCTCTGTTGTATATAGTTCGTAAAATTTTTATATAAATCACTGTAAAGTACATTTGATTATCTCCAAATGACAGAAAAAGTGCTGGTGTGAACGCAATGATCAAGCGAGTTCAAAACCTCTTTGAGACACAATCATTAGGAGGAGTTCTTTCATGATTAAAAGTTAATTGGCAGTTGTGGTCAACAACAGGTTATCATAGATGATGTGATAAAACGGTACATAAATGCATACAAAAAATTATGTGTGTAAATAGGCATATAAAACACATCAAGCTGAGTGAGTTTAATGTGCAGAAGGTATGTAACATTAAAGTGACTAGTGCATTCTGACATCAAGGCTCCAAATTCCATTCAAGTAAAGTGCAGTTTAAATTTAACCCAGAATGTCAATAAATAGTCAAAAAATTATCCAGTAAAAACTAAGAAAAGGGAGCTTCAAATAATGTTGACTAAGGTGTCTCTGTATAGCAATTGTGACAGTAAAGTACTGTTGACAATTGACTTTAACTTGTTGATTAGAGAGCTCTCTAACTGTTAATTAATGTGTTATTACATACAGTACAAAATCCAATAAGCAATGCTCACTGGTAACCTAATGTTAAAAAATAGCTCATATTCATCAATGGGACTGAATCCTAAGTTATACAATTTGATTGCATCAATGAGTAATTCATTATAGGTAGTGCAGGATCAGATCAAGCCTATATATATATATACAGGCACTCATCAAAGCAAGACAATCATGTTCCCCAAAACAGTCCAGGAATACATTTTACATGCGCAGGAAATGTATGGAGGCCATTAGAATATTAAAGCAAGACAATCATGTTCTGCAAAACAGTCCAAGAGTAATTTTTGCATGCACAAGAAATATCTGGAGGGCATTAAAATATTATAGATGTATATCTAGTTCGGCATCCAGATTGTGCCCATGCGGATTTTCAGTGCCAATAGCTACAAATCAATCGTGATTCTGCTCTTCTCAAGCTTAGTGTACTATCCCCACCTCATTCTTTTTGCTTGATGATTTTGATTCCAAAGTAGCTCAATTGGCAACTATCACTGGAGCGGAAGTCATGAAAATGGTTGGCCATTGGATAGGTGAAATCCTTGTTTCTGATGGCTCTCAGATGTTGCAAGATTCTCAGTTTCAATTTATTAATCGTGCTTCCAACATATGATTTTTTACAAGGACACTGTAATAAATAAACCACAAATTTAGACTCACAGGTAATGTGATCCGTGATGTGCTCGATTTTCCAATTTTGGAGTTGGAATGTTTTGGTATTTTGACCATTGATGCACGCCTTGCACTTTTGACATTTCCAGAAACCAGGATTGGTGAGCCATGTGGAGACTGTCGGTTGTTTGATTATCAAATGGCTGTGTGTTAGAATGTCCCCTAGAGATGCTATTTTTCTGTAAGTGATATTTGGATACAAGGGAAGAGAGGTTTGTTGGGTTCATCAAGCCACAGTATTTTACAATTCCTCTGTATAATATCTCTCAGTTCTTTATTTTGGGTATTAAAATCCATGAACAGCCGAGTCGTGGTGTCACCTTTCTGTTTCTAGTCCAAACCATCCTGACATGCTATTAAAAGGACATTGTTCTTTATAGATTTTACTTTGGTTCTTGCAGTCTCAATAATTTTCAATGGGTATCCCCTTTCCAGGAAACGAACACTCATTTCATCCAACTGTGATTCCAAATCAGCGTTTTTGGAGCAATTCCTCTTGACTCTAAGCATTTCTCCATAGGGTATGCTCCATTTAAGGTTTTGTGGATGTCTGCTGTTGGCATGGAGAATGTTGTTGTATGAAGTCGGTTTCCTGTACATTTTGGTGCAAAGTTTTTGGTCGTGGAGGAAGACTTACATCCACAAAGATGACATTTGACTCACTGATGGTAGATGTAAAAGAGAGATTGTATGTGTTAATGCTCAGGTTTTGGATAAAGTGTTCAAATTCAGTACAGCTTCCCTCCCATATTACAAAAAGATCATCTATAAATCTGCTCCCGATTTTTATGTTGCGGCTGACTGGCATTTTCAAAATTTCAGTTTCTCATAGTGCCACTACAAGATTGGCATAGGAGGGCACAAAAGATGTCCCCATTGCGGTTCCCTGCTTTTGATGGACGATATCACCTTTGAAAAGAAAAATGTTATGATTCAGACAATAAATCAGCACATCCAATAACATTGTGCAGTGTTCAAGGTAACTTACAGATTTTGTATTTAGAAACTGTTTAACCGCTGCAATCCCAACATTATGGATGATGGAAGTGTAAAGGGAGGTGACGTTAATAGTTGCCATAGTGAAGCCTTCTTCCCATTTGATTTTTGGGATCTTGTTGAGTAAGTCTATGGTGTCTCTAAGGTAGGATGGTAACGATGTCACATAGTTCATTAAAAATATATCAATGACGATTCCGCTACACACAAATCAGGCACGCGCTTATGGCAGAGATCGCACCAGGCACACGGCTAGCGGAAGCCTCACCACTGGAGGATAGACTCCTTACAGACCATGTCACCAAAAGAGCCATATCTCAGACATATCGTAAAATTATAAACAATCAGCCGGACCCCCTGGTAGCCCTTGAAGCGAAGTGGGAGAAAGAACTAGGAGACCTTGACGAGGCGGAATGGCGGGAGGGCATATCTTCCCCCAGAGAGGTAGCGATACCATCAAAACTCAAACTGATACAGTTGAAAATACTACACCGTACGTATTATACCCGAACTCTCCTATACAAACTCAAGCAGACAGACTCACCATTATGTCTTCGACAATGCAGACCGGAGGGGACTCTCTTTCACACCTTATGGATGTGTCCCATAGTGGTCCAATACTGGAGGGCGGTAATGCGTACACTTTCTCAGGTAACAAAAACCACGACGCTCCCAGAACCCAGGAGGTGCCTCCTTAACATATGGGAACCCACGGATCTTAACCGCTCAATGCAAACGTGGGTAACACTAGGCATGATGGTGGCAAAACGAAATATAGTGCAGAGGTGGGGATCCAGACAGACCCCTACCCTCCCCCAGTGGTGTGGAGACATGGATACCATCATGATTGCGGAAAAGGCAGTGTATGTCCACAGAGGGTGCCCCAAGAAATGGACACAGATATGGGGGAGCTGGAACAGTTATCGAGGGGATATATGCGAACCCCCTAGGGAGAACTCAGATTCAGAACTCAGTGACTAAGCAGGTTGAGGGAATATATGGGGAAAGGGTGGGCAATGATGAAGTCCTGGATAGAGCACTGACTCGGAGAAACGAGATAAAGTATTCGCATATTATTGTAATGCTGTATTTGATGTGGAATGAAACTGCAGGTACTTGTGGAATGATCCTCATTGTATGCAATGTCAAAGATTGTTATATATGGTATGGAAAAACCAAGAAAAAGTAAAAAAAAAAAAATATATATATATGTCTCAAGAGCGGGATCCCACTCGCGCTCTCAAAAACTTCTGACACAGTAAACCAGGCCTCAGTTCATATCCAAATGGGGGTTTATTCTTTTCATAAACCCACCGTGACGCGTTTCACCACCGTAGTGTGAACAAGCCACTACGGTGGCGAAACGCGTCACGGTGGGTTTATGAAAAGAATAAACCCCCATTTGGATATGAACTGAGGCCTGGTTTACTGTGTCAGAAGTTTTTGAGAGCGCGAGTGGGATCCCGTTCGTCAGAAAGTAAATTGTAGGAACAACAGGGAAGTCACTTTTGAGATATATGTATTCCTCATAATCAAGTAGGCCTGGATCTTTCCAGCCTAATAACATGGCGTGATATTCCTTAGTCCAAACTGCCATTGGATTTGTTCTTAATTTTTCATAATTATCTGCATTCACTAGTTGCCTGTTGGCTTCTTCAATGTAATCACTCAAGTTCTGTACTACAATATTATCACTCATATCAAAGGCCTTAATTATGTGGGTCATCTCGCAGTGCTCACTGTTCACCAGGTGTTAAATTCCAATTCTTCAATTTCTTCTTTGTCTTATTTGGGGGTGATTAAGTATAGTGCAATTTAAATCCTCCACCATGACTTCTTGAAAGATGTAAATTTTAATGCCCGGTGGAAGTTGTGGGCAATAGGTGGATTGTGCTCTCAAACCACTTTCACCTCCTTTCCAGGTGACAATTCCCAATTGATTGCAAAGCTATCTAAATCCTGCTCTGTTGTTGTGCCGACTGTCCCCCAGAGTGTCTGCCTTTTTCCCCTGTGTATGATCGCGTCCCCTTTTGCTTTTTTGTATCCCAGAGTGCCTGCTTTCCCCGTGTGATCGCGCTCCCCCTGCCTTCTGTATCCCTGAGTGCCTGCTTTCCCCGTTGTGATCGCGCTCCCCTTGCTTTTTGTATCCCTGAGTGCCTGCTGCCCCTCGTGCCCCCGCCGTCCCCCTCCGTCCTTCCGCCGCTTTTTGTCGTTTTTTTCTCGCTTTTCCGGCTTTTGTACCCCTTCTAGGTACTTTTCCGCTTTTTCGGGCCTCCTCGCCTCCCCGAGGCCCTTTGCCGCTTTTTCCGCTCTTTTTCCCCCCTACCCGCCCTCCTCCTGCCTCCCAGCTGTCCCCGCCTCCACGGCTACCCCTTATATGGCGGCCGCTGCGAGGCCGCGCAGCGGACGCGCACAGCGGGGTGCGCCGCTGGCGCACCGAAGGCAAGCCCATCTGCGCCCGTCCGCGCCTGGACCGCGCCCAGCACCCGAACCTCTGGCCCCCGCGCCCCCCGCCTGACCTACGACTCCGCCTTCCTCGCCAACCTCAACCCCGGCCGCACGCCGGGCTGCTACTGCGCCACCCCGAAACGTACCCACGGACCCTTCACCTGCAGCAACTGCCGCTTCACCTGCCTCCGAACCCACTCCGCTCCCGCCAAGAACTACTCCCCCGGAAACAACCTCCACTGCATCCTGGTCAACACCCGATCCATCCACAGGCACGCCATCGAACTGTGGAACCTCATCAACTCTACGAACCCGGACATCGCCTTCCTCACCGAGACCTGGATGAACCCCTCCTCGGCACCCGACATCGCCATAGCCATCCCCGACGGCTACAAAATCATCCGGAAAGACCGCACCAACCGCATCGGAGGAGGCATCGCCATCGCACACAAAAACTCCATCCGCATCTCGACCGACACCGACAACTCACTCCCCGATGCCGAACACCTCCACTTCATGATCCACAGCGACCCCAAAACCACCCTCAGAGGCACCCTCATGTACAGACCACCAGGACCTCGCACCAAGTTCAGCGAAGACATCGCAGACTTCGTCAACCCTCACGCACTCTCATCCACCGACTACATCCTCCTAGGAGACCTCAACTTTCACCTGGAGAACCTCACCGACAACAACACCACCGCCTTACTGGACAACCTCGCCAACCTGGGACTGAATCAGCTAGTCAACACCCCCACCCACGACGCCGGACACACGCTCGACCCCATCTTCTCCTCCAGCAAACACATCACCTTCAGCCACACCACCGAACTCACCTGGTCGGACCACAGCTGCGTCCACTTCATCTTCAAGAAGACCACCGTGCCCCACCACACCCAGCAACCACCAAGAAGACACTGGAATCGTATCACCACGGAACAGCTCGCATCAACCCTCTCCCAGAACCAACCCACCAGCACCACCGACCCCAACGTAGCCGCCAACAACCTCACAAACTGGATCTCCGACTGCGCCAACCTCCTGGCCCCCCTGAAGACTCAAGCCAGCACCAACCACCACAAGAAAAACTCCTGGTTCACCCCCGACCTCAAGAACTCCAAGAAAGAATGCCGCGCCCGCGAGAAGACGTGGCGCCTTAAGCAGACCGAAGAGAACATGTCAGCTCTCAAGGACGCCACCCGCCAACACCACCAACACCTCCGCGCCGCACGAAAAACAGCCTACCGGAACAGACTTGACAACAACGCCCACAACAGCAAGGAACAATTTGGCATTATCAAACAGCTCTCCAACCCGGAAGCAGAAAACAACTCCATCCCTCCCTCACAGGACCTCTGCGACTCCCTCGCAACCTTCTTCCACCACAAGATCACCGACATATACAACAGCTTCCCGACCGCCGACACGAGCCCCCCTCCGGAACCCGCCACCGACACCACCACCATCCTCACCTGGAACCCTACCACCACCGAGGAGACCACCCGCATAATGAACTCGATCCACTCCGGATCCCCATCGGACCCCTGCCCGCACCACATCTACAACAAGGCCGACGACATCATCGCACCGCACCTCCGAGACGTCATCAACGCCTCCCTCACCGCCGCCACCTTCCCGGAGAGCTGGAAACACGCAGAGCTCAACGCCCTCTTAAAGAAACCTACAGCAGACCCCACCGAACTCAAAAACTTCCGGCCCATCTCTCTCCTGCCGTTCCCCGCCAAAGTGATTGAGAAAATCGTCAACGCTCAACTCACCAACGCCCTGGAAACCAACGACTCCCTCGACCCCACACAGTTCGGTTTCAGGGCCAACCACAGCACCGAAACCGCCCTGATCGCAGCAACGGACGACATCAGAGCCCTGACCGACAAGGGAGAGACCGTGGCCCTCATACTCCTGGACCTCTCTGCAGCCTTCGACACGGTCTGCCACCGCACCCTGATACGCCGCCTCAGCAACGCCGGCATCAGAAGCAAGGCCCTGGAATGGATCGTCTCCTTCCTCTCCGGAAGGACTCAGAGAGTCCGCCTTCCCCCCTTCAGATCCACAGCCACGGAGATCATCTGCGGCGTACCTCAAGGATCCTCCCTCAGCCCCACTCTCTTCAACGTCTACATGACCCCCCTGGCGAACATCGCACACAAACACGGACTCGACCTTATATCATACGCCGACGACACCCAGCTCATCTTATCCCTCACTAACAACCCCACATCAGCTAGGACCAGACTACATGAAGGAATGAAGGAAGTGGCGAACTGGATGACAGACAGCCGTCTGAAACTGAACACAGACAAAACGGAGGTCCTCATCCTCGGCCCCACTCCCACCGCATGGGATGACTCCTGGTGGCCCCCCGCCCTAGGCAGCACTCCCCAACCCACCGACCACGCGCGCAACCTCGGCTTCATCCTGGACTCTTCCCTCACCATGACCAGACAGGTGAACTCGGTGACCTCGGCATGTTTCAACACCCTCCGCATGCTCCGCAAGATCTTCCGCTGGATCCCCACCGACACCAGGAAGACCGTCACCCACGCCCTCGTCACCAGCTGCTTGGACTACGGGAACACCCTGTACGCCGGCATCACCACCAAGCTGCAGAGGAAACTCCAACGGATCCAGAACGCTGCCGCAAGACTCATCCTGGACATCCCTCGCCACCACCACATCTCCGGACACCTGAAAAAACTCCATTGGCTACCCGTCAACAAGCGGATCACCTTCCGACTACTTACCCACGCACACAAAGCCCTTCACAACCTCGGACCCAAACTCATCAACAACCGCGTCTCCTTCTACACTCCCCCTCGCACTCTGCGCTCCACCGGACAGGCCCTGGCAGCCGTACCCCGCATCCGCAAAGCCACCGCCGGAGGAAGATCCTTCTCTTTTCTAGCAGCGAAGACCTGGAACTCTCTGCCCAGCCACCTTCGCGCCATACCTGACCACCTCTCCTTCAGAAGGCAGCTCAAGACCTGGCTCTTCGAGCACTGACACCCCCCCCCCCCCCCTCCCAGCGCCTTGAGACCCTTGATGGGTGAGTAGCGCGCTTTATAAATGCGATTGATTGATTGATTGATTGATTGGTTGTTGTTCTGTAACCCCTGATTCCTGCTCTTTTTCTAATTCTAGTAAGGCTCTTTGCGCAGGTAGATCTTTTGGACATAGGGGGGGATATTTCCATATTTGTGTTCATTGATGGTATTCATGCCGGTGGATTGGTTGCAAAATGTTTTTTTAGCTTGAGATTGCGACAAAACTTATATAGGCACATACGAAAATTAGGGATGTCAATATCATGATTCGGACAGAAGGTCAAGCCTTTGTTAAGCAGGGCTATCTGATCCGGACTCAAAATCTTGTCTGAAATGTTAATGACTAAGTCCTTTTGCAAGAGTTCTTCATTAGTTTTACTGGTTTTTTGCTCTTCCTTCTTTGGGTTTTGCTGTGTTTCCTGTTTCTTCTGATGGTGGCTTTGTTTGTCCTTTCCCTCGTATTGTTCCTCTTCCTCTTTGTTGCGTTTTCATTTGGACTAATCCCATCTCCCCGCAAAAATCCAGATTGGATCTACCCGGTTCATCATCAGCAGAGTTTATATCCGAGCTGTCCACTGTACCTTTAGTCTCATACCAAGCACATTTGTCCATTAATGCTTTATTTCTATATAGATCATACTTTCTGGCGAACATGTGGATCCACCCATTGGCATAATCTAGCTGGTCCCTGTTGAATTTATTGTCTTTTCTTTTTTCTACATAAGTCGCATGCTTGCTAATTTCTTTCACCATTGATTCAACCAAATCCTTTTTCTCATCATTCGAGGGATATTTGTCTAGTTCTTCCTCTAATTCCTTGATCTTTACTGTTAATATCTCCAGTTTCCTTTCTGCATGTATAATTAATGTTCTCATTAATTTCAGTGAGCAATCATTGGTGTCAGATTGCCATTGATTGACCAAATCGTTGTCTAAGTCATTCAGAGTAGGTATTATTAGAATCCTCAATCCTCTCGGTACTCTCTTAAATTCAATGTATTTTTCTAAGGTGGCCTTCTCCCACCATTTATTGACTACATATATCCGATTTTGTGTTAATTCTCTAATCACCACAGCGATTCTTCTCTTAGTTCCATTGCTTTGATTCGTGTTCATGTAAGTGCTAGTTGTTGACACTGCATCATCATTTAATAGTTCGCTAACACGCAATGTTCTGTTCCTACTCCTTTCTGCCATGTAGCCAAAGAAGTTGAGGATATTGTAACAAATACCCTGTTCTGCAGAATCGGTGTACTCTTCAATTCAATGTTTATTCCGGTGCCCAGTGCACCCTTCTCTGTTGTGCTTGCAATATTAATCAGCGTATTGCAAAAGTCGAGGGAAATGCTTGCGTGCACTGGCTACAATGTAACTGAATGTTAAATAGAGGAAATCAAAGGAATCGAGCGGAGAATTAGTACACAGGCAGTTTAAAAAACAATTTTAATGCTGTTTCTTTTCCCAACTCGATGTAACCAAAACAGTTATTCACATCCAAGTGTTACATTGCTGGCAGTGTTCCTCATTAGTGATTCCGAAAGGAGTGACGCTGGTGTTTTGTTTTCAAATTGCCGCCGCTTCCTTCCCCAGCCCGGTACAATCAAGGCTGGTTTTCCTTTCGGTGTCGTTCGGCCATTAGCCACCTCACGCACACTGCCCCGCAGCATTTGGGCTGCTGCCCGCTAACCTTCCCACGCCGTCGTACACACCACAGCAATTGTTGCCGGCCACCGTATGTAGGAAGTTAGGATCTGACTGCATAGATACCCCCACTTGTTTCCTTGTGTTTTGCTGGTTTTTGACTAGTCTGACTGGGATCCTGCTACTCAGGACCCCAGTCTATCTGCTTTCTCCCTTAAATTGCTATGTATGTACTCTAGGTACACTCCAGATTGGATACTGGGGTACCCTTATCTATCCCTGGTACACCATGTACCCAGGGCATAGGTACCCCAGAGGCCTCCCATGGGCTGAAGCATGTATTATGCCACCCATGAGAGACCATTCAAATTGACATGAAAAGCCTGCTACAGCAGACTGTGAAAGCTGGCGCTTGCACCTCTTACTTAAGATATAGGTTCACTACATATATCTAAATCACTACACTTAAAAACCTATCAGTCACCCCTATGGCAGGCCTTATCAAACCTGAAGGCAGGGTGCTGGGTTTTACATGAGAGGGTGCCCCTGCATGCGCAGAGCCCCTCTGCAGCCTTCGGAGACCATTCTCCGGGGTTGTCTGTGATGCAGCCAGACATCTTTGTTTAAGTGCATTATAACCTCACGGTAAATTCTAACTTTAAAACGGCTGCTTAGAAACATTTCGTGTTTAGTGTCAAACACCTTGGAATCATACCTCCACACCAGTAACTGGTGTGGAAGGTATGATTTCACCCTTCCAAAGGGACATATGTGGGTCACCGGTCTACCAGGTACCATCTTTCTCGGCCCGGGCAGCACAAAATGGACGCTGCCAGCCACAGACACGATTCTGCTCTCCTGCTGCTGAGCCAAGCTCGAGCAGAGGAAGGCATGACAATAGGCATCCTGTCACAGGGAGGTGTGACCCCCTCCCATACAGGGCTTAGTGTATTGGGCCTGGGTGGGTGCACTCTGAGAGTGCCAGAAAGTCTGCACTGGGGGCACATTTGGTGTTCCTGTGCATAGTCCAGCTCAAACCCATTCTGGGAGCCATTGGCTCCTGCTCTGGTGCAAAACTGGACAAAGGACATGGGTGTAGCCACCCCTCTGTCCTGCCCCTCCCCTAGGAGGGTCCGCAGAATCTTTCCAACCTCTTCCCATGGGTATGAAGTGGGTTACCTGGCTACAGGACTTTAGATTTTACCTGGACAAGATTCTGCTAAGAAAAAACCAAGTACTTTAACTGCCTGCACGACACTGGACGACTGAAGAATCTCTCTTGGAGTAAAGGAGATACTCTCCTGAAGAAGCAGGCACCTAAATGCATCTGACCCGTTTGCTTCTCCCAAGCTCCTGAGGACTCCGAAGATTTCCGCAACACAGGAGGTGGGTTCCCATAGGCCCCTGAGGTAGATCTGACCTCTCAGCGATTCTGAGACCAGTATCCTTCGTGGGGGCCGTGCAACCCGAAGCCCTGTGCACCGCCTACATTTGCAATTGCACATGCTTGTTGACGATTTCCAAGCTTGTGCATTGGACACCGTGTAGTCCTGACCCCGAGCAGTAATTGCACTGAAGATATCCGGCCACCACTGACCGAGTGTCCTGTGGGCTGGTACTTTGCAAACTAGCTTGAGGTCTTCTTGCGATCCCTTGTCCGTTGACCTGTGGGTCCTGGCGAGGGTCACCTTGTTTGTTCTTGGGCTTACCTGGATGCTCCAGACATGCCCTGACTCTCCATTGCTTGGAGAGTCCCCTGGACCTTGCTGGTCCACACCGTAACCTGTTTACTCTAACCACATGGGGTTGCATTTGCCAAGGCTTGTTGGTGCTCCAGCGGACATCGACCCCTCAGCACTCAACATCCATCGTGAGACAGTTACCTCTGGATCCTGGTTGTCCTCGACATCTCCTGGTCCCCGTAGCTGCAGAGTCAAGCAATCCTTCTTCACACCTGAAGCATCCAAAATCGGTGGGCATTCGACTATCGAGCCCCTGGTCACCTGAAGTGACCCAGACTCTGTCCCCTCTGCTTTCAGGTTCTTCTCACCTAGAATCCAGGCTTGTATTCCACCGGACACTCTTCGCCTTCCTGGCAGCAGTACTTCTTTGCAACTCTCCAATGAAAATGACGAAGGTTTCCGACACCACTTGACCCCTATGCACCCGGCTCCTCTGGGATAGGTAGCATGGGTACCTCGGTACTCACTGGTGGGTTGGCCTTAGAACCTCTTATATTGCATTGGGTTTGCTCGAAATCCTCGTAGAAGTGTTCTTAACCTGTAACTTTGCAACCGCGGCTTTTCCATAGAGTTGTACGGAGCACACGGTCATGTTTCCTCACTGCACCCGTCCTCCGTGGGCTCCCTGTGTCACTCCCCTGGGTGGTTCCTTGGGGTCCCAGTGATTCTACATGCTCTAGACACTGTGTCTAGTCAAGTCATTATTGTTATACCATTTTTTTTGTAAATGGTTCTGTCTCCCCCTGGAGTCCGCTGTGTAATTTGCTACTTGTGAATGTACCATTGATTCAGTATTTTGTGCTTTGTGCCCTAGTCTCGTAGAGGTTTACGTCTTCATTAATCCATTATCTGCAAATTTCCCAGCCGCTTCGTCTCGTATATAAGTTAGGGGTGGTCGGAATTTGCGAAATTCACTTTCGCAAATTATCGCGAAAATGTTAAAAATCTCCGCAAACACGCGGAAATATCGCGAAGATGCGGAAGTTTTTTTCCCGCCCGTTCGCGGTATTTTCTGCATGGTCACGGCTCGCCAACTTACCCATGCGGTTGCTCATGGGCGCGGCCATCTTGTTTTCACTTGTCTCGCGGTGCATGATCGCGAGAAGAAAGACGTGATCGCGACGCATGACGTTACTGCGGGCGCGAACTGTCGAGAGACAGCGCAAATGGCTACCAACAATCCAATATCTCGTGGAGAACGCGACCGGATCGGGAAAACTTGTCGGCGAACGCAGGGATTCAGGTAAGGCGATCGTGCGCACGCGAGAATGTATTATTTTACAGCGCGAGCAAGAAACAAATTATCGCTAAGCTGCTGAATGCGGAAATTTTGACATTTTAGAGCTTTCCGCGGAACGTGATAATGCCAAATTATCGCAATTTCCGCGAACGGAACAGAATTTTGGCCCAGGCCTAATATAAGTGTGATATATAATACCATACATATATAATACAATAAAATACAAATATAAAGCAAAAAATGTTGGACATATAATTGACCTACAAACGTATTACAGATAAAAAACAAAAACGAATATTTAAAATATTTCTTTACCAAACAATTATTATAGACTGTATTTTACAATAAAAAACAATAATTTACCATTTAAATAACTTCCCATCCTATTCCCCTACAAATCCAACAACCCACTACTATGATATACATTGATTTTAAAACAATTGAAAAATTAAATTACACATTAAAAATCACAAAATGTACTTAAATCGTTTAAATAAAAGTTACTCAATTAAATAATTTACATAAATACCAAATAAATATGTCACATAAAAAATGGTTCAAAATCCAAAATACTTTATCATTTAAATCACTTGCAACCCAATTGACCTACAAACTCTAGACCCAGCTAAAAATTCTAAATTAATAATTAAATGTAAAAAATCTTCAAATAAAGATTAAAGTGTACAAACCGTACCAACAAAATTATAGAGCAATAATAATAATAACAATAAATAATAATAATACTAATAGGATTATGATTTGTGATTATGATTATTTATTTATTGGTCAGTTAGTTAAAACCATAACAATATTACAAACACTATTTTTTTTTTAGAAGAGCAAATTGCATAAAAGTTACATTTCTCTAAAAACATATTAAAATTTATGTAATTATAAAAGATATTTCATGTTTTATCATTACTCAGATTTAACTTTCAGTTTATGTTCATGTGTACATAAAAATTTAATCAATTTACAGTTCATTTGGGGGTCATTGGAGTCCATTCCTCTTATGATAGCTGTTCTGCACAACTTTATGCCACTGTCAAGGAATGCTCGCCGTAATATTGTGATTCGTGCGGGTTGCAGTATCTTACAGTGGCATACCAGATGAATCAGATCTTCCTTTTAATAGCCACAATGCCGGCAATTTTCGTTTTCCCTATTCATCTAATGAGGGGCATCCGTAAGAGTGGGGTACTGTCCAAACCTTAATGTTATTAATTTTCTCTTTACGTAAATGGATAAAGTGGAGTCCAAATAGGCTGCTTGTTTCAGTGTTTTATAAGTGTTGATCACTGTACATGAATGACTTCTTGTAGAAAAAATATCTTTATCAACCAGCAGTAAATGGAACTTTGCAGTTTTATTTATTGTTAATTTCAATGTTTGGTAGGACATTTGTTTATTCCACAACTCACTTGTGCAGGTAACCTTTAATGCATGTTCCAAGAATTTGTTTGCAGGCGAGTGTTTGTCCTGTTCCATTTCCTGCCATAAAGATTTGTTAAGACTATTTTCCTCTATGTTTAGTTTTATTTGGTACCATACTTTTATGTAGGTGTAAAGTCTACCCAGTGTTTCGTTCATTAGCTCGAACTCCAGGCGCATCTGTGTTGGTGAGGCAGTCTTTGGGAGCTGAAGAACCTTTTTATAAATGCGCGTCATTAGTTTGTTTAGGGTTTATGAATCCTTCCAGTGCATTGCAGCACTGGCGTATGACAGTGTTGGCAGTGCTTTGGCTGTAATTGTCGTTAATAATGGTTTCAAAGACGGTCCCTCCTGTTTCTTTGCAAGTGTTTTAAGGGCGAATGTTAGTGCCCCTGCTCGCTGTGTCATGATCTTGGATATAAAATCCCAAATATTTGTAGCCTGATACTTTCTCCAGTAGGATGCCCTTTAATCTAATATTGTGAATCGAAGCTGTTCTGTTTGTAATGAGCATAGATTTGGTTGTTGAAAGATTTATTGCCAATTTATTTACAGTCAGGAATTCGGAGAGTTTGTTTAGTATCTTGTCAGGCCTACCTTAGTCAAGCTTAAAAGAACGATATCGCCTGCGTAGGCAAGATGCGACAGTTGTAGGTTTCCCAGCTTCGGTGAGTGTGAGTTAATTCCATCTAGCTGTCTTGAAAGATCTGCGATGAATAGATTAAAAAGGTGCGGAGCCAGTACGCACCCCTGCTTCAGTCCCATGTTGGTATTCACTTTTCTCGATATTCTAGCTCCATTTCCAAGCTTCACGGGTACCCAGGTACCTGTATAAAACAGTAGTAGACCCTTCAATATTCTGTCTGGTATACTCCAAGATTTTAATTTAGACCACATGAGTTTCCGGTCTACGCTGTCAAAAGCAGCTTTTAAGTCGATGTAACACAAGCTAAGATCTTGTTTTCTGCTTTTGCATCTTTCAGCAATCATTGAAATGGACATAATATTTGTGATAGTTCCTATGCCCTTCCTAAATCCGGTTTGATTTATTGGTATTAGGTTACATTCTCTGGACCAGTCAACTAGGTCTTTAAGGATTAGTGAGGCAAAATATTTGGCTTCAACATCCTGTAAGGCGATTAGTCTATAATGTTTTGGACTCAATCGGTCACCTCCTTTGTAGATAGGGGTAATGATTGATCCCTGCCAACTTTCTGGGATTTGATTGTTAAATTCTACGTCAATGTAAAGTTTCTCTAGGATCGAGCTCCAGTACTCCGGATCATATTTAAAAGTTGACTGGGGAATGCCATTCGGACCAGGCGCGCCGTCACTTCTGCCTTTCTTTATTATGTTTGTTACTTCTTCTGTTGTGTACATTGATTGACTGGTCTGTGATTTCAATTCATTCTTGATAGTCTGCTTCACAGTCCGCAACTGGAAATAGCCAATATCATCGAATTGTTCTCCTTTAAATTTATCCCTGAGGAAGTTAACCCATTCCTTCATTGTAGAAGTTCCCTCTTTTCTTTTGCCGTTGCTGGTTTGTTGACTTTTTTCCCTTTGGCCAGTCCTTTTTGTGTAACTACTTTCTCTCCCAGAGCCTTCCTCACCCTGCCTGATCTAATTCCTGAATTTTAGTTAGTGTAAGTTGAGCTGGGCTGTTTACTGAAATGGCAAGCAAGCCTACGAGCCACTTTTTTGGACACTTTTAGGACACGTCTGCAGCTCTTTATCCACTTTCACCACTTCAAATAACAGGGTTAACAGAGGGTTAAAAGTCAACAAAGGTCCAAGCAGGGTCTGAGCAGGGTCCAAGCTCGATGGAGTAGGGTCCAGGCTGAATTGACTGAGTGCGAGTGGCGCGGCGTTCTGTCTGATTCGTCTAACACCGGCAAAACCCAGTTCCCCCAAGCGCAAGCGTAAGCCAGACCCAACAAGCACAGACCCGGCACCGCACCACGCCCGCACCGGTTCAGCAAGAATATAGCTAATATATATATCTGCGCTCGTTCCTTCTCCCCTTTCACGATCTGGAAAAACACTCACAGGGGTCTTTAATTCGATAGAGTTTTTAATCCATGCAGTCCATAAATAACATGACGCGTTTCGGCTACTGCCTTTTTCCAATGTTACAAAATCAGGCGCCAACCATCGACATTTTAAAATCATCCATATCCGGTCACATGATGCAAGTCAAAGCGACATCGAAATTAACAAGGGACCATACTCTTTCTGTTCTAATACAGGCGCCATCTTGGAACATATATAAGGTGCTTTAAATCACAATGTCAAACGCTAAATAGGCCTAGCGATGTAAGTACTAATACAATGATTTTCATTAGACATATTGTATAATGGAAACAAGACATTCTCATGATTTAAATAAATAAATTGCGCTAATTACAATTCAGCCGTGTATCGGCATATCTGCGCAAACATCACCTATAATATCAAGATCATTAATTTAATGAAAAAACAATGTGTAATGATGTAAATGGTGTTGTAGATGAAGATATTTAAAAAAAAAACAATATGCTACACATTAAAAAGATACTCCTGCCTTCTATATTCTGTCTCACAATATTTTTGACACAACATCATTACATCACAATATTTCTGAAATAATATTTTGATAATTCACCGCTAAGTCCAACGAGACTTCAACATCGCACATATTCAAGTAAGCGAAGGCCTGCCATAAAGCCGGAAACTCCATGCAGACTACTTCTAACAATTGGGAAATACGCTTGACTGCTACCGACCTGAGAGAATTACAAGGCTGTAGAAAGTTCTACAAGCAAAACTGACATCATACATTCCCAACTCATTGGATAAGATATTGCCACCAAGTCATCTAAAATGATCATCTGTTGTCCTCCTGGCTTTGATTGCAAAGCTCAACTTTAACATCACACAATAGATGTAGCAGTGTAAGGATGGGCCGGTACACAATACCTGAATCTCAGATGCATAAAAATGACCCAGGCAGTGGTTTGAGAGGAATACTCAAAACTGTGTAAAAACTCAAAAAACAAACTGACCACAGTACTAAAAGATCACAATAAAGAAAGTTGTACAATTTGTGAGTCCTCAAAGCATAACATAACATGGCATAACATAACATAACTTAGCATGTAACTTAACCAAACAATCACTTACAGCACCATCAACTTAACACTCTGGTCGTAAATGAAGGGAACGGCATGTTCGAGCACTTGTGGTGCAAACAAAAAGCTGCAACCAGTACCCCAATACTTTAAGGCATTGAAGGGATCATATTTTGCCCCACCATTTTGTTTTATTTCTTCACTAATTTCACATTTCATTGTAAGAGTGATTGGTATTCACAAAAATTATAGATCAGTGGCTCGATATATGAAAATTCCATTTCAGAAACAGATCACAAATTGCGCAACGAAGAATAATAAAGAATTTTACGAATGGACCTAAAAGCTCATAGGTCGGTTCACAAAATTTTAAATAGTAGTGGGCCACAATCTGACCTCCTAAACATTCATGGTCACAAATTGCGACTCACTACAAGTGGATGTCATCACAGGGACGATTACCTAATGAGACCAGATCACCATGTCTGTGAATGCATTTTAATTTTTTTAAAACACACATTGCGGTCCCAAACCATGTGATATTGCGAATTGCAGGCTTTGCAACTAAAAATGACTTTGTACATCTGGTTCAAGATATATAAATTATTCAGTATAGAGAATGCTACAAAATGAGACAAAACATGGAAAAAGTACCCACTCTTTCAGCAATACCAAACTCACTATATGCTTCTTTAGTTAACAATCTCAAACTATGACATCGTTTTTAACCCCTAATCAAGGTCTTAGGTGAAGTGTGGACTGGAGTATTCATGAGTGCTGTGAGTGATGCCTGTGTGTGTGGAATGGGAAGGCAGGATAACTAGAGGAAGTTATTAAAAAGTAGGAAGAAATCCCAATACCCAGGTGTACAACTAGGAAGGCTTCGGAGAGGTGTGCCGGTTGTCTAAAGATCTCTTTAGGTTCCTCTAAATGGCTTAGATCCTGGGAACAGTCCTAAACATGTGTAATTAAGAAAACTTTCAATGTCTGGATTTTTCCTCTGTATGCTTACTACTCAAGGTTTGCCAGTGGTAGAAAAATATTTGCCGGCTTCCACTTAAACGAACAAGATTACTTTGCAGACTTAGTTGAGAAAGATGTAACCTCTTCAAATAGAGCAAGTGCTCTTCCCTTACTGAGCTTTTAAGAACATCGCAACAGGAGTCTTGGCTAAGGTCATGGAGTCCAGGATCTAGCTCAATATATCCTGCAAAGAAATAAAAGTAAGAAGAAATGTCACACACATATGTGAAGGCAGATGGACACTTGATGGTCCTTTATCCTAGTCAGTGCTTTTACTTCTTCAACTCAGTGGCACACTTACTGCTTCCAACAGCTTCTCAACTCCTGCTATTCTTTGGTCTTCAGATTTGCCCCACTGGTGAGATGTTTGCACAATGGATGGAAAAGACTAAGGACCTGAATTGCAAAAGGGCAATAATGAAATCTCTTTTGATTTTTGTAGTGCATGTTAAATCCTGAGGAAGATCAACTAGAGCAATTTGCTCCATAATGGGAGAAGTATGTTGGTGGATATTCCCTAGGCAGATTTTCTTCCAGAATTCAGGGGTTTTCCATTAATGCCAAGCTCTAAATGCTGGTCTCAAATGCAAATATAGGAACTTTGTCCAGATATACTTCCTGTTTTAGCTTGATTTTGTTTCCTTGCCCGGAAGCCTTTTTCTGGTTGGAAGATCCCACTGAGGTTTCCAGAAAACATTTAGGTACTGATCTAGAGAAGTGGGATCATGAGAATTCTGATAATAAAATGAAAGAATGTCCATCTGGCCTCCCTTCCTGATTCACAACTAAACTCTTTTGAGGATGATGAAGGATGTCAGCTTTCGGGTCAGCCATAGAGTTATGTGATTACCGTAAAAGTGATTGTGGAATGGCCGCTAACCAAGGGCAATTGATCCATTGCCATGTTTCATGGAGTTGCCACTATGATAGATCACAACAGTAATGATGACCTCTTACATCCTGGGAAGGTTCTCAGTATGTGAGGAGACTTGTAATGTGGGTGCTGACAATATTCACTTTTTGAGTACACTCCCTCGGCCCCCATATTGTGTGTACAACTTGCTCCATCTGACCTCTTCTGAAAGAATGGGTTTTTAGGTGCATAATTGTTCGAGCTTCGCATTGCAGTGCACAATGCACTTGGTCTTTCATATCTATGGTCCTGCTGTTCTCCATGGGTTTTACTTGTATAGTGCATCCAGACTGTGTGTGTTATAAACTGTGAGAAGAGAAGATATTACATGCCACACAAGATGGTGAATCCCTGCACCATTTCCCTGTCCCTGAACAGCTCATGAGACCCTGTAACATGTTCTTCTATATCTGATTTCTGGTTGAAATATACCTTCAGCCCAGAGCCCTACTCGAACACAGTGGGCACACCAAACCTGGCCTGATTAACTGAGATCTTCTTCTGGTTCTGGTTGGAAATAGCTTCCTCTCGCTCGAGGTGACTCACATGTTTGGGGATCTTGTACTGTGGACATCTGTGACCATCCTTCTTTGTGTTTTGCTGAGGACAGTCTAAAAAAGGTACACATCCCACTCAGAGAGTCTAAACTGTCTCCAGTGGGGATCTAGATGTCCTTGGCCAGTTATTGTTTGCCATTCCCCTTATTTGAGAAAGCCAAAGACTAGAGTCTACAAGGGACTCTGCATTTGGTTTCATTGGAGCTCTGATGTCCTAACCCAAAATCCCAACTTCCTGGTTTGAAGTGTTGGCAGCCAATCAGATCTCAGGCACGAGATCGGGAGGGGTTGCAGATCCACCACGGCCTCAGTTGTATATCTGAGAAATCTTAATATTTCTAAGCAACTACTGAATGGATTTAAACCATTTGAAAAAAAGGGCGGTTTCTGGACCAAGAGCTACCTTTTTGCCAAATTTGGTGTTCCGTTCAGCAGTTCGGGCTGTAGCCTTGTCTAAAGTTTCTTATGGAAATTAATGTTCTTGAAATTGCTAATAAACTTGACTTATTCACTGTGAGGGTGCATTGGATTATTCTATACACACATATATAAACACATGTACACACACACATATATGTGTGTGTATGTGTATGTATGTATAGTATAGTATGTATAGTGCATATATAGTGGTGGTAGCCATGCTGTAGTTATATTTAGGATTCCCCAGAGATAGACATTCTTCGGATTTTTGATTGCTAATAACTTTATGACCGTTTGATAAATCTCCACTCCACTGTAGCACATTGTACAATATGGCACTCGCCCTTACGCCACTGCCTTTCTACAACATTGTATTACACTCTATGCCTCTACACTCTTTGCCATTCTAATCAACTCTAAGACACTCCACTCCCTACACTCTACGACAAGGCACTCCACTCTATGACATGTCACTCCATTCTATGACACCCCACGCCAATCTATGACACATGTGTCCACAACACTCCATGCCACTCCACTCTATGGGCCGCCATTTCATTCTACTACAAGCCACTACACTGCCGGTCACTCCCCTCTAGAGCCCTCCATGTAAGAGAAAGTATGACACCTCACTCTATGACACACCATTCCACTCTCTCTATAACTTACCACTCCACTGCACGCCACTCCAGTCTACTGAATGCCACTGTGAGAGGGGCGGGCAGAAATATGACTTGCGAGACCTGGTTACTTGGTGGCTCTTGCCTTTTATCAATTGCATGGCTAACTGTAGGGTTACATAGGCCAATATTATAGCAAATTGATATAACAAAGTTCCACAAGTAAAGGGAAAGAGGGCTTCATTTTCCTAGTCTGTCTGAACAGGCGACGTGATGGTCTTCATTTTCCCTTTACAGGGTTCCTGAGGTGGGATGCCACCACCAGTATCCTCAACATAATAGGAACATTGCGGTAAGTATCTTACTAAGCTGTTCTCCCATCACCAGGTCACCCATGGTTTAATGCAGTTTGTTTTTTTCCCTTTTCCTCCCTTGTAGAGATAGTGTGTCTGATTGGAGGAAGTGCCTAAGACTACTAGAGAAACTCTCAGGTAAGTAATAATGGAATATGAGTAGCCAAAACTCTACTATAGGTCATGGAGCCCAACAGAAGGGAGGTTTTGTCAAGGTGCTCCCCACTCCTGTGATTTGCTCATTTCCCCCATACAAGTGCTCCTAAAATTCACCTTTCTTTGACCAAAAACATGCTCCACTGCCCTTAATATTGCTCCCACACTGCTCCGCTTACTCACCACACTGGCCACAGCTCTTCTGAGCTGTGGCAGGCTCCAGCGACATCTCTGGCAGCGTCCACCACTCTGTATCAAAAAAGACCTAGGGTGCCTCCTTTGCCTCACTACTGCCCTGGGTTTTGTCTCCTCCTCTTCCTTGGCACTGGACTGGGCATGCTCCTGCACTTCACTCTCACTCTCCCCAACTCAGCCCTCCTCGTCCTTCTTGTCGGCCTCTCCTCCTCCTCTCTCCCCCTTGTCACTTCCTCATTCTTGTTTTAATGGCCAATCAGTCACCTTCCTGAGTACAGCATCCCCGTCCCTCTCCTCCTGTTGCAAGAAGTTCTTTGTTAGTGCTGAGCTGGTTATTGTCCCTACCCACCACCATTCCTCTAATTGTTTGTTTTCCATTTCCAGGTCTCGTCGTCCATGAGGTGGTGAGTGAGGTAAGGGAGGACAGCAGACCTATTATGTAGGTAAGGAGGTGGACTGGGAAGTAGGTTCATCACAGCCACTGTACTCCACTCTATGACACTGTACTCCACTCTGTACCACTCTACGACTCTCTACGCAACAACACTCTACTCAATTCTATGCCCCTATGCTCTACACCACTCTACTGCCCTTTACTCCACTCTATGACACTATATGACAACCTACTTCAATCCACTCTACATCACGGTACTCCACTCTATGACACACTACTCCACTCTACGACACTCCACACCACACCACTCTATGACATGCCACATGACTCAATGACATTATACTATACCGTACACCACTTCACTCTACACCCTTCCATTCTAATACACTCTACCACACATCACTGTGTCACACTCCACTCCACTGTACTGTACAACACTCCACTCCACTCTACGACTCACCACGTCCCTCCACTCTACTTCACTCTACTCTACTCTATGCTACTCCACTCTATGACATGCAACTGCACTCCACGTCACTCCACTTTAAACCCCTCCACTCTAAGACATTCAAGACATGCCACTCTATGGCACACCTCTCCACTCTATGACACACTACTCCACTCAACTCTACGACACTCCATGCCACACCACTCTACGACATGTCATGCCACTCAATGACATGGCACTATACTGTACACCACTTCACTCTACATCCCTTCATTCTAATACACTCTACCACATGCCACTGCATCACACTCCACTCCACTGTACTGTAAGACACCCACTCCACTCTACGCCACTTCAATCTATTTTACTACACACCACTCTAATCTACAACATGCCATGCCACTTCACTGTACGACACTCCACTCCACTCCACTCTACAACACGCCACTCCACTCTATGACACTTTACTCCACTCAACTATACTACTCCACTCTATGACATACAAATCCACTCTACGAAACTCCACTTTACCCCACTCTACTTTAAGACACTCAAGACACGCCACTCTGGCATGCCTCTCCTCTCTACTATATGCCATCCCACCCCACTCTATGCCACTCCACTCTACGCCACTCCATTTTACACCACTCCACACCTCTCCACTGTAAGCTATGACACTGTATGCCACAACACTCTATGCCATGGCACTCTACGTCACAACACTCTATGTCACAACTCTCTAACAGACGACACTGTACGTCACTCCACTCTACAGCACTACACTGTACTCCACTCTATGACACAACACTCACTGACATGGCACAACACTGTGCACCACTTCACTCTACTCCCCTCCACTCTAATACACTCTATGACACGCCACTGTGTCACACTGTACTGTACGACCTGCCACTCCGCTCTCCGCCACTCAACTCTACTGTACGACACACTACTCCACTCTATGACAGGCCATGCCACTCCACTCTATGACACTCCACAGCACTCTTCGCCATGCCCCTCCACTCTATGACACTTTACTCCACTCTACACTATCCTAGATAGATAGATAGATAGATAGATAGATAGATAGATAGATAGATAGATAGATAGATAGATAGATAGATAGATAGATAGATAGATAGATAGATAGATAGATAGATAGATAGATAGATAGATAGATAGATAGATAGATAGATAGATAGATAGATAGATAGATAGATAGATAGATAGATAGATAGATGGATGGATGGATGGATAGATAGATAGATGGATAGATAGATAGATAGATAGATAGATAGATAGATAGATAGATAGATAGATAGATAGATAGATAGATAGATAGATAGATAGATAGATAATCAAGTGGCTGTCACCATTAAGTGGTTATAGTTAGGGACTAGTTACCATAGGAAAAGCATTATTTATTTTGCCGATAACATTTGTGCCATTTGACAAATTCACGAAATTTACAAAACTATTGTGCCACTCACTTCAGCTGCTCTCTGGAAAATGCTGTGGAGATTAATCAAGCGGTGGCCAAGAAGAAGGAGGGGGTCCCAAAACGCGTTTTCCCTCTGCAATTTTCTATCGGATTTTAGACACGACTACAGCCTGAACCGCTGAACGGATTTACACCAGATTTGGCAGAAAGTTAGCTTTTGGGTCAGGAAGAGCCTTTTTAGATCTTGGCGCTAGACGGTGTGCATGTGCTATCTCAAAGAGAGATATGATTTATCTACAGTTGTGGGCTTCAGTCCACCCATAGACTTGCCATTTGCTTGCTCCCATGCCGTTTCATTATTCTTTTTCCCCATTGGTCCATGGTTGACTTTATCTCTCACCGAACACAGTGAACAAGTACTGAAAAACATATGCAGCAGCCATTTTATTGCATTGTTTGGGACTCCTTCTTTATTTCTGTACAACACTCCAGACTTCCTCAGCCCCTGCACATGGCTTAATTTCTTTTGCTTCATTTTAAGTCAAGAGCGATTAAGCTATTTCCTTAGAATAACATGATGGGTGACATAAGGACGAGATTCATACCTGCTTTTCCTGTTCCCAAGGAGACATCTCGTGCGCCTAGGCTACAGCTCATCTCGAAACACTATGCTCTCTCCTTATACCTTAAAAGATGTGTAACTTTGAATGGTTTTGTTGTAAAGTGGCCTACGGCCAGGTTTGTGCTATTTAAAAAATACTTTAGAGAGTTGATGGTTGCCAGTCCCAAAAAAAGTAAGAATACCAAGCAGCACGAGCGACGTCCATTTTGAAACGTGGTAACGGCCGTCTGATATAATGAGCAGTGGGTCAGGGAGCGGAAATATTCCTTTGGGAGGGAGGGGGCGGGGGGGAGCAGACCACAAACCAAGGAATAATGTGTAAAAGGCCGCTTTATTACAACAGGTGCACATAACATGAAACATCCCTAGCAACCGCCTTACAAAACTAAAAACCTCACTAATATAACCACATACCTGACCCCTGACCCTGCCCTTGCTCTTAAGATTTCCTTGAACCTGTCCCCACCCAGAGATTACAATATTACAAGACAATACAAAGCATTGCATTAAACTATAACCCCTTTAATTCTACACTTCACTTAAACAACCTCCCCTGTCTGCCTCTTTACAACTGTAAATCACCCAACATGTCTAACCGAACTTAAAAATAACCTGCCTACCCATTCCCTGTTGAAAACCCAACTTCAACAATGACCAAAAAACCTCTTCCAACCCTGGCAAACTTCCAATAACCCCCGCACAGCACCTGTTCCAAGCGACAATACATAGCAAAAACCCCTGCTCACCTGTCCCATGTAAAGCCGCCAAACAAAAAAAAGGAAGAAAAATCCTACACCCCGAAAAAATGAAAAATTAGGGTGGGCAAAAACTAAACTACACCAACGCTCCCAGCCACCAGGTCACCAAACCTAAAATGATGGCTGGGAGCAGGAGCCCAAAGAATATATAATTGGGCTCCTTTGGGCTACAAACAAAAATAGCCCAAAACACAATGGAGGGCATGTAGCCCGCCCCCCCCACCCCTCCCAAACTGCCCGGGGGGGAGACCTCCTTGTGGTCGGCCCACCCCTAAACCCCCCTTGGGAGGGAGGGGGAGGGCGGAGCAGACCACAAACCAAGTGATAAGTGTGTAAAAGGCCGCTTTATTGAAACAGGTGCACATAACATGAAACATCCCGGGCAAGCGCCTTACAAAACTAAAAACCTCACTAATAGAACCACATACCTGACTCCTGACCCCGCCCCCGCCCCTAAAATTTCCTTGAACCCTCCCCCACCCAGACATTACAATATTACAAGACAATACAAAGCATTGCATTAAACTATAAACCCTTTAATTCTACACTTCACTTAAACAACCACCCCTGCCTGCCTCTTTACAACTGTAAATCATCCAACATATCTAACTGAACTTAAAAATAACCTGCCTACCCTTTCCCTGTCGATAACCCAACTTCAACAATGACCAAAAAACCTCTGCCAACCATGGCAAACTTCCAATAGCCCCCGCCACCCAGAAAGTGGGGGAGAAAATCTACCCCCACCTTTCTGCCCCCCAAATTGGCAGCCGACTTACTCTTCATGCGGAATGCTTCTGGACGTTCAAACACCTAGACAAATCCTCCCTGATTTCCCATAAATAAAGGTCCATGCCTATCCTGGATAAATGCACCCCGTCATCTGTAAAAAATTCCACTGAATCAAAACGGATATCCTTGTGACTTACTCTCCCAAAGCCCACGCTTCTACAAAACCTGGATATTTCTGTATTCACCTTCCGACGAGCCTTGTCAATAGCACTAGGGTTCAAAGCGCCCCTCCACACCCTACGAGGCACAAACTCTGTCCACAATACATGGCATCCTGACCACTGCTCCTTCAATAGTGACAAATACTTTTTCATTGCCCTCATCAAGACAACCCCTTTGTCCCCGCACAAGTCATTTTTGCCTAAGTGAATCAACAAAACATCCAGACACCGGCCCCTTACCATCCACCTGTTCAAACAAGGTATTAATTCCGTCCAAAGCATACCTCCTTTCCCCTTCAATACAATTTTAAACATACAGTCATTAAAACCCAAATGTGCACCAAAATAACTCCGGCATGCCTGGACATGAGCCCGTTTGACAAACGAGTGCCCCACTATCCAGATGGTAAACTCTTCCGCTTGGGGACCGGACACCGAACCTGAAACGAGAAAAAGTAGAATGAGAATCACAAACAGGGGGATGACGCATGCGCCTACCCCGCATCCCGTCTAACATAGCGCCCGAAAACATTCCGATGACCAGCGCCCCAGCTGCATGAGGTCGTCCTGACTCCAACCCCTGCTGCTTGCTTCAGTCGCAGCCCCAATCCGGAAAGAATGCGTCCCGTAATGAGCCCCATTCAAACAAATGCTATGTAAGGCCTTCCTCAAAACCATACATAACAGATATTGCGTCACCCTCCGCCCATTTTCGTGTTTAAACACTGCCTCCTCCCCGGAACCTCCTGATAAAGAGCGCCATTGTCAAGCCCATTGCAGCGGGCACGTTGCCCAACTTGACCACTCTGCCTCGCCCCCTCTGGTCTTTTTTAGATCTGGCCAGCCAAATTTGTATACCCAAATCCAATGGAGTCACATCGTGCCAGGGAACACCCCCCCTTCCTTTTGCCCAGAAGTTCAGAAACTTGAAACTCCCCAAAAAACATCCACACCATAAGTGTAGAGAACGAGCAAGTCTCAAACCCATCCCTGCAGACTGCTGGTAAAGCCTCAAGTAACTGGGCTAACATCTGCCAGGACAGAGGACTCCGCGCCATCCGCTCCCCAATACGCTCCCTGGCCCATCCATCAAGAATCCTCCTCCTCAATTCACCCGCCGATGGGGGGTAACCCCACAGAAGTTTTCCCATGAAGGCAACTCCCGCCAATTTGCCAGCGATGGTAACCCTAGAAAGACCCCTATCAATGAGGGCTAGAATAAACTGAATAACATCTTCAGGCCGCCGCCAGACCTCTGCGCCGCCGAGCACCTGATGCTATGAAGTCCCTCCAAGCCAGTTTATGCTGACCAAGTGGCTGACGACAACGAGCCTACCACCAATTGTAGCATCCTACGTTGCCTACGTACCACAGATGAGCGGCCATTGGCGTTGGTGTCCTGTCCACCTCCTTGGCTAGCCCACGGAATCTCCCCCACTGTGAACGAGACAAAGCATCGGCTATGTCGTTGTTCACACCAGGTACGTGTAATGCCCCGAAAGCAATGTCGTGCCTGAGGCGCCCCAATACTAAAACTCTCAACAACTTCAGGATTTGTTCGGCCCTCGCTGACTGTCTATTCACAATCTCGACCACTGCCATGTTGTCAACTCGAAACAAAACTTTCTTGTGTGCCAGTTCCTCACCCCAAAGTGTTAATGCCACCACTAACAGGAAGAGCTCCAGAAAAGCTATACTCCTTCCCCTATCTTTCCACTGTTGCGGCCACTGCTCAGCACACCATCTACCCTGCCAAAATAGGCCAAAGCCATTTGCTGCCTGCCACATCAGAAAAAATGTGGACGTCCCAATTGATGTCATCCTCCCTTGCCAAAGGCACTCCGTTAAAAGATTGCAGAAAAAAACGGTCCACATGCGTAAATCCTCCTTCACACCCACTAAAAGGAGTACATGGTGGTGAGGTAGATGATGTCCTGCCAGTGCCCTCCCCAGCCTCCTACAAAAAGTCCTCCCAGCCCTGACCACCCTGCACGCAAAATTGAGATGACCTAGGAGCACCTGTATGTCCTTAATCGTCACTTTCTGTTTTGACAGCATTCTCTCCAATAGTTCCAACATTTTCACCTTTTTGTCTGCTGGCAAGTGAGCCCGCATAGCCACAGAGTCAATTTCTATACCCAAGAAAGACAGAGCCGTACTGGGTCCCATTGTCTTTTCCGGTCCCAACGGCACCCCAAGTTCATCCATGAGCTCATGGAAAGTGTCCAGTGCTGCCTGGCATTCCGTGGAGCCCGGTGTACCGACAAAGAAAAAATCATCCAAGTAGTGTGTCACCAAAATGTGACCCGTGCGCTGCGAGAATAACCACTGCAAAAAAAGTGCTAAAACATTTAAATAATGCGCACGACATAGAGCAACCCATCAGTAAAGCTTTGTCCCCATACCATTTCCCTTCGAAATGGATACTCAGAAGATCCCAATCATCCGGATGGACTGAAAGCAGCCGAAATGCCGACTTTATGTCACATTTTGCCATTGTTGCAGTTGCGCCCGCGGTCACCACCAGTGACATGGCCACGTCAACTGAAGAGTATGAAACTGAGGCCGCCTCCTCATCAATAAAATCGTTGACCGAAGCCCTTCCGGCCATGACAGATGTTGAATCAATCGGTATTGCCCCTTGTTCTTTTTTGGGCACGACCCCGATTGGCAAGACAATTAAGTTCTCTGTTGGCCAATCATCAAAAGGGCCTGCCATCCTCCCTTCAAGCACCTCCTTGTTCAATTTGTCTTACACCACTTGTTTGTGTTCTGCCGCTGATTTTAGATTATCCACCCACCGCCTCTATCTTGGTCCCAGGTAACCCAAACAAAACCCCCATCTGAACCCCTCCCGTAGGACCTGCTTCGCCCTCAAATCCTCATACCCCCGCAGGCCCTCTTCTAACTTCTCTAACTTAACTGGCTTATGAGCCTTTGGGCCCAGGACCCTGTGGCCCCTTGCCCCCTCTGCTGTTCTGGAATTGCTGCGATTCTCCCGCTGCGCTATTGGCTGACTGCTGCCAAAGCTGGCCTCCCTGTGGCCGTCCCCTCCAGCAGTTAACCAAGGCATGGCGGCCGCCACAATTAGAACACTCATGCCGGAACCTGCAATACTCTTGCGTGCACAGGCCCTTATTAAAAGTCCCAGCATGCGCCTCCTGCCCCAGACCGCGTCGTGGCTGTGACCCCCACCCCTCCACCAGGTGGGCTTCCCCTGAAAGGGCCGGTACACTATAGGCAAGCGCCTAGCTGTAAATTTAGTTTTACCCCATTTCGCTGCCCCCATAGTATGCTGCCACAGATCCGTGTCCAGTTCCCCCCATTTTGCTTCGGGGTCCTTGGCCATTCGGGCCCGAAACTCCTCATCATACTGTGCCCTCTTGGCCAGCTCGTATTCCTCTTCTTTAGAGCCCTCCTTTAACCTTACCTCCCTGTGCAAAAGCTTTAAAATCTCATAGTATTCCGCTTTCCAAATACACTCCTGAGTTGCCAACATTAAATGAGCCCCCACGGGTTTTGTCACTCCCATATAAAAGAGTTTTTTAATTTTCAATTCCTTACTCTCCAGGCCCTCTTTGTTATCCCCAGCAACTGTGTCTGTGTTAGTCCCGCTCTCAACCTTGGTACCAGTTGTGACCCCCCCATCCCTGGTTCCTACCCCCAATATCCATCACATATTTACCTTTCTGTAAGCGTCCCTCGACCTCCCCCCGACTCCCCTCCTCCCCTGTCCCCACGGACAGCATTATAGGCCTGTCCTGTGCTCTAACAGCCTTACCTGGCTCTAAGGAGGGTGCCTGTACAGGTGCCATCTGCCTTGCCAGTGGCTCACTCCCTTCCGAAACCCGAGGAGCCCTCACCGTGCTCTCTTGGCGGTTTTACCATCAGTGCCTGTAAAACACTAGGTAACACGTGAGATTGCCCCCCCTCTCCCTCATCTTCAAGCAATTCCCCTTCCTCCAGACTCTATTCATCGTAATCCTACACTATCGGCTCCTCCACCTGGAGCTAATCGTGAGACCACTCTTCCCTGCCGGCCCTACCAGACACCGATTGCCCTCCTTGCGGTGGAGCCGAGTGTACACACCGGTACTCCCCCAAGCATGCTGCCCTCTCCATATCATTCCGTGACTGTGCGGCGGTCCACCGTGACCAGCCTTTCGTTGGGGCCAGGGAGGTCATTCTGGAACTTCGTACGCTGGCCGCGCTGGGTTCCCCTGCCGATACCGGGTGCGCCGCGCGAGGCTCCACCCTCCCTTCACCTCGGTGCCAATGGGACTCTCCTAGTCCTGCCGAATCAGCTGCGCTGCGATGCTCCTTGCCCTGCAACAAACACATTTGGACTGATGTGCTGGGTCCCTCACCCCTAACCCTAACACTTGCCCCGCTACACTTCCCCCCAGGGGCCTAGTCCTGTCCTGACCCTCCTTGACCTGATCCTTCTGCCCTGACCTCTCTACGGACCCCCTGGGGGAGGGGACTCCCCTCTCCTCATCCCCACTCTATTCCAGCATAGCTGCCACCATCGATGATACGGGGCCCAAACCCTGGCCAACACCCTGCCAAACCCCCTCCCCGTGGCCCCCCAACAGCTCCACCCCAGCTGATCCCTCCCGTCTTCTCCCAAGCCGTCGCGCCCGCCACCAACTACCCACCCCGTGCCATATACACATCTATACGGCCAACCCTGTCAAGCTCCTGCACTTCTTCATTCCATGCCATAAAAATGTCCAAATCCTCCCAGGCTTGCTCCCCCCCGCCGGGTCCAAATCGCCCAGCATGTCCTCTTCTGACCCATGCCCACTGCCCCTAGCCCCTTCAACCTCTTTCCAGTCCATTTCCAACCCCCCTTCACCATAACCCCCTGCCCCAACCCAACTGACCGGCGGGGCCGTGCTGAGGGCCCCCTACGATTCCCCCATGAAAAGAGGCCCCCCTGGGGTACCCTCCTGACCTCCCAATTGGGCCCATTCGCCGTCCCCTCTGGAGCTACCCCCAACAGAAAGTGTCTCCCCCATCCCAGAAAGCTGCCTTGCTTGGCATAAACCCCCAGCCGATCTGCTTACCCGTGCTCCCCAATCTGCCCCCGAGCCAGTACCAACCACCCACTGAACGCCTGTGCCCTGTGACAGACACCAGACGTCATACCCATCTGTCTGGACCCAAATATCACCCTCAGGGTGCGCAGGAACCCCCCTTCCACCTTCCGCCTTCCTCCCATCTGACGCGCTCTTTGCTCCCAGCGGTACCATCCTCGGTTACGGGGGAGGGGCCACGCCGCCCGCCCACACCTGCAACTGTTCCCTTAAACCCTGCAGCCACACAGGCCTTCCTCCGATTGCCCCCCCAACCGCCCTGCCACCCCTCCTCCTCATGACGGGCGCAGAGCCTGCCCTCGCCGCCATCCCGGAGGCCGCTGATGGCTCTTCGTGCTCCACAGACTTAAACACCCTCTTACTCCCTGGCTTCGCAACAGCGCGCCCAGGCCCACATGGTGGCAAAACAATGCCACTCCCAGCTCCGGGCGCTGCAACCGCCTCCCCACCCACGGAGTGTAACAATGCCCCGGGGCCCGCCCTCTTGCCACGCGGGCGGCCCCGCTCACTTACCGGGGACTGCTGGCGCCATTTAGGCAATGCACAAGCGACTACGGCCGCGGCTACCCCCACAGGGGCCTGTCGTGCAGGGCACGCAGGGTGCGCAGGCCCCACTGCCTCGGAGATAACGAGGTCCAACCGGCTGGCTTCACTATGCAGCCGAAGTTCCTCAAGGACCCGATGATCCTCTATGCTGCAAAATTAGAATAGTAAGCTACGCCTGACACGAAAACTGCCCTGCACAATACACAAATTAACCTGACAAAAACCTCATCTGTTCCAAGCGACAATACATAGCAAAAACCCATGCTCACCTGTCCCATGTAAAGTCGCCAAACAAAAAAGGGGAAGAAACATCCTACACCCTGAAAAAACAAAAAAATAGGGTGGGAGGGAGGGCAAAAACTAAACTATGCCAATGCTCCTAGCCACCAGGTCACCAAACCTAAAATGGTGGCTGGGAGCAGAAGCCCAAAGAATTTATAATTGGGCTCCGTTTGAGCTACAAACAAAAATAGCCCAAAATAAAATGGAAGGCATGAAGCCCGCCCCTCCGCCCCTCCCAAACTGCCCAGGGGGGAGACCTCCCTGTGGTTGGCTACCCCCCCCAAACCCCTCTTCTGTATTAGGAAGGAAGCCTGACCCATCTCGTTATGTTTTCTGGACTGTTCGCACAACTTTGTTGTTGAAAGACCTGGTAGGCTCCAAAATAGGGGACGATGGGACATCTTCACTGCAAAATCATGAAACATTTTTGAGTACCCATGAGGAAAGGGAAGTCGACAGCCTTCCTGTTATTCAAAATTTAAGAAAAGAACGCACCACTTATGGGATGTAACCAGGATGTCTATGGATCTCGTTTTACAGTCCTGCACAGTAACACTCTACATCATTCTGGTTGCACAGTCAGCTAGCCCCTTCTCGCCTCTTTGCCTTCCTTCATCCTTTCCCGCATGAAGAAAACACAGTCTGGCATGCGTTTTCTCCTGCTCACACCTCTTCTCCAACTACGATATTTTGTCTCATGTTTTTATCAGTGAGCATACGCATTTTTTATTATTTTATATCATTTTTGCCAGAAGTCCACAGTGCTAGTGCCTTGTGAATTAGACCCAGTCAGCCATTCCGGCCAAGACAGTCCCTTTCCTCTGCCTGCCCGAGGACATCTGGTAGCAGAAACGGAGCCTCCTGTGAGCACCTTGTCTGTTGGTGTGGTGGTGTTAATGGTGCGTGCACACGCTTGTGCTAGGGCAGGAGCACCAGAAGCTGCTGCCTGTTAGCTATTTGTTTTGGGATGTTTTTGGGCCTGTTCTATGGTCTGGTGGGCTGGTTTTTACTGTTATCTTCCCTAATATCACCAGCAACACTGCATGCAGCAAGCACAAATGTGTGCATTCTCTCATACTTCCCTTGTGTACTTCCCCACCTCCCTGCTCCTCACACCTGCCCTCCTTTTGTTATCTGTAGCGTTGCCACCTACCACTCGCACACCTTCCCTTCGGTTGTCAATGGTGTTGTTCTCAATCACCCAACCGCCCTCCGTACCTTCCATTGTCATGGTGTTCGCCTCTCCCACCCTGCTTCCCTTCTGTTGTCCGTGGTGCCACCCGCACATCTCCCTTCTCTTCCTTAACTGAAGGCAAAAAACCCTCTCCCCCCTCTCGATGCCAGCATACTGCTCTTCCATGGCTGTCAGCTCTGTCTCTTATTCCACTACTCTTGTCAAAGGTGTGATTCTTAGCAAGCTGTGTTTGTCATGTGCCTCTGATCTTCCAAAAGTGAAATTTCTTAGCCTTCATACGAAAGCTGTGTTGGCGCTATACATAGCCGGACATTTAGATTTAGGCAGATGCCTCACATGTCGATATGGCTGGGGTGGAATCAGTCGGATGCCAGTTGTAGTAACCCCATAAACCATCTTACAGTGAGTAGAACCTTTGTCCTGAAGTTTTACGTAGATTGGGTGTAGGTGCCTTAAGCCTTGAGCTATCAGGGAGTATGTAACCTGGGAGTTCATCTATATTACAAACATGGCTGTAGAACCTGCTGCTGTTGGAGGGCATGACAGCCAAATGTCACTATCTGGCAGGTTGTTGCGCACGGTACCCTGGGTTGGCTGTGCTGAGGAGGAAGGTGGGAGTTTTCCAGGAACAGAGGGACACATTCTTGCCGTGTGACACAGCTAACAGAAAAGAGTGAAATTCATCTACCAAGGAATACATTAACAAACAAATGCATGGGTAAATGAAAGTGTACGTTGATAACTGAATGCACGATTTAACACATGAACAAACAATGCATTGAAGAATAAATTCATGGATGAATAACTGAATTCAGGAATAAGTGCATGATTAAATGTATAAATGAAAGCATGCATCGATATTTGAATGAATGATTAAACGCAAAAATAAACAAATGCTTGGAAGAATGGTTGAATGCAGGACTAAACAAGGGAATTATTAAATTCATTGATAAACAGATGGATGGGTGATAGAATGAATAACAGTGCACATAAAGAAACATATGCTTGAAAGAATGCAAGCTTTGATGGACCAATGAATTATTGATTTCATAAATGGTTGACGAATTGCAGTACATGTGAGAGACTGATTGAATGCATGAATAAATATATCCATAGATTACTTGAGTGGATGAATAACAAATTGATGATATGCATGAAATAGTTCCTTGTTGCATAAAAAAATACATGAATAAATGTATCTCTAAAGCAAATACTTGAATCGGGCTCCCCCTGCAGCGCCCAACAGCATACACTGGGTGCCCTCGGTGGGGCCAAGACACCCACCATGAAGTGTCTAGACCCCAAGGGATTGGGTTCCCGGGGCCAAAATTGACCAGGGGAGGGGGGCCATGTGGCCCCCTCCCCTTTCACTTATTGGCCGGGCCCCAAGGGGATGGGGTTCCCAGGGCCAATATCAGCCTGGGGAGGGGGGCCCTCCCCTTGCAATAATTGGCTGGGCCCTGGGGGAATAGAGTCTCCAGGGCCAAAATTGGCCAAGGGAGGGGGGGCCGTGTGGCTGACCTCCCAGTTTACTAATTGGCTGGGTCCCGGGAATGGGGTCCCTGGGGCCAAAAGCAGCGTGGGGAGAGGGGCTGCATGACCCCCTACCTCTGCACTAATTAACTGGGCCCGAGGATGGCATCCCTGGGGCCGAAATCAGCACGGGCAGGGTGGCCTCACTGCCTCCCCCTTTCCTTTCAATAACTGACTAGGTCCCAGGGGATGGGGTCCTTGGAGATGAAATCGGCCAGGGGAGGGGGACTGCTAGTAATGAGGGCTCAAATTGGCCCAGGGAGGGGTGTCACTCAGCCCTCCTCCCCTTTTGGTAATTGGCAGGCTATGGGGTCCAGAGGGACAAAATCGGCCCGGGGACTGCCACCTCTCCGGTGCTTTACTTAATTATTCTGGGGGGGCCTCGTAGGCCCCCCAATTCCCAGGGACCGCCACCTCCCAGTGCTTTTATTTATTTAGGGAGGCCTTGTAGGCCCCCCTAAGCCCTGGGGACCGCCACCTCCCCGGGGCTATTATAGTAAGCAAGTGTGGGGGGCTCGAGTCCCCCCACACTGCTCCAGAGACCACCACCTCCCCGTGTCTCTAATTATTGTAATTCGGTAGTCCGTTGTGGACCCCCAGCCCCAGGGACCACCACCTCCCTGGTGCTGGATACATGTTGGGAAGGGAGCTCGCAGCCCCCTCCTGGAGCCCTCTTTAGCCCTGGCGACCGCCACCCCACAGGGCCGGCTCCAGTAATGTCCCGGGGTGCCCACCCCTGGGACATTGCAGTTTGCAATGCTCCCGCCCTGTCATTGCAAACTATGCTTTGCTTCATGGAAGCGAGAGCAGAAAACCTGCTCTTGCTTCCATGAAGCGAAGCATATTGCTTTTGGACAAGGGGAGCTGCATGTCAGCAGCTCACCTTGTCAAAAAGCAATGCCGGCTGCCCAGGAGACGAGGAGACGGCTGGGACTGCGGGACCATTGGGGCGCTCGCCGCGGTCCCCTACGTGAGGGCATGCCCGGGGAATGGGGTCCCTAGGGAATAAAAAAAGCCCTCGGGGGGGGGGGGTACTTTTTTTTTTATATATAAAATGGCTGGGCCTTGGGTGATAGGGTCCCTGAGGCAGAGTTTGAGTTATAAGAATGGGTGGCATTTTTATTTCTCACATGCCTGGAATCACAACTCCATCGCGGCTCTCAGCGCGGCCCCCGTGTAAGTAAGATTAACTGTTGGGTTATAGGGTGGCTCTAAAAAGAGCTCTTGTTTTCAATATTAGTTTGTTGTAGCTACATGTAAGTGCGGATGCACAGTTTTAGGTTGTTGAGGAGGACTCTGTTTCCTTGATCTGTGAAGTGCACGCCATCACTTCTGTAGGTGTCATCTGTATCAAAACGTAGATTGTTGTTGTAGATGGACCCCATTCTATGATCTCTGAGGTATGCAGAAACAGCTTTATTGTCATTCTTCCTAACTTTCTCAAACTGTGGAGAGAATTGATTTGACCAGTTCCATTCTGTCTTTGGCATATATTAGAGTATACAAAGAAAAGAAAGTTTGAGGCCAAAACAACTAAAATTGTGCAATGGCATCCTCCATTATCATTTCCAGACCTGCCCCAGTCAAAGTGCCTAGGTCATTTCCACCACAGTGTACAGTCATGAGGTTAGGGGGTTGAGGTTAGGGGATTGGAGATGCAAAAAGGTTTTAACCAAAGGCAATAATTGACGCCACTTTAATCCTCTCTGTGCAGTCCATTTAATGTCCACATTTTCCAAACCTAGGTCTTTGGCAATACCTCGTGTTCAGCATACCTTTTGCACCAGAAAACATAGCTGTGCCTTACAATCCACACTGTGAGCATCGTGAAGGGATGTCTGGAAGGAATGAAAAGATGTTTGTAGCTGAGGTAGTCTGTTGGTAGAATTAGAGGTATCTAAAATGGTGGAGAACAGGTTTTTTTTTTAAAAGTTGATAAGTGTTTGCTGTTCATCAAGATTGTGAACTCAAAAATAGGATGCATGTTACTTTGCTGAGGTATCATGTTTGTGATTCGCTCTTAGAAAATGTTTGAAAGGTACAGTTGATACCAAAAGGTAATATTTTGCAAAAGTCAACCACACCTGCTGTTTGCATTAGTAAGCTTGTGTGATGAACTTGAAACTATGGTGAACTTGTGACCTGCCAGTACAGTTGAATGTTCAATGAACTGTTACTATGGAAACTGGCATTAAGTAGAAGGGTTGAAACTTAACTGTGGACTTAAAATGTGAAATTAATACTTAAATATAAGTGAAAAGTTAGTAAATTAAGGTTTTATAAGACAGTAGTATGTGGAGAAGTAGTGTGTTGCAGAAAATCTATACTAGTATTATTAATAAGAGGTTTTTGAACTCCTGTGTGGATTCGTGGCTCCACCGCGGTGGAGTCTCAACTTCAGAAAATTAAAGTAGCAGTTTTGGCACCATTTGAAGACAGTTAGAAAGGGTTAATATGTCTAAGCAATAGAAAAGTGTTTTACAATTTGAAATAATGATGGAAGTAATGTGATTTTTATACTTACATTTTTTTGAGTGAAAAAAGAGAGGGAAGGTTTGCCATTTCTGGTTTCACCTTTCTAAAAGAGGTGCATTACATTTCTTGCGTGGAAAAGAAAATCTGTTAAAGAGTTTCTGATATTTGGTATTCTGCAATACTACCTCAAATGTGAGTAACCAATTTGTAAGGTGTATTATATATTATTCAGCACTGCTTTATTGTTTCTAGTGATATTTTTACTTTAAAAAAAAGAAAATCCAAGTGTTGAAATTGTAAGACAAATGTGATGTACGGAATATGTTATGAAATGTACAGCTCTCTATTGTACTTCGTATTATTGTAATGAAAATAATTTTGAAATAGTTTGTAGATAATAACATCGTAGAACGATTAGTGTTGGCTTTCTGAAATTATCCAGGCAGTACTCTTGTACTGAACTTTTCTCTGAGGCACTACTCATCTAGTCATGCATTCTTTCAGGTACTACCCACTACCCATCTATTTGTATGTGTCTTTGATATATGATGCCACTTTTAAAAGGTACAGAGACATGCATGTTTGCTTTCTGGAATATTGTGAGACTTTCAACAGATAGATTGAAAAGGTTGCTGCTTTGTATTTGCCTTGGTCCAACACTCTGAGTAGTTGCTGATTAGTGAAGCTGCACGTCATAAGTGAGGTTTAAGATATGTTGGGCGAGGGATTAGTGATTAGGTTAGGTCGTATTGGTTTATAAAGATGTACACTTCAAGTATGCTGCATAATTTTAGGTGTCTCTTTAAAATGGGAAGTGCAGTCTTTCAAGTTTATGGGACTTTTTAGTCTTATGACTGAGGTATATGTCTGTGTGCATATGTTTTCTCTCATGTGTTATGATTAAATAGATGGTAGAGGTGTAAAACTCTGGTACACATGTATTTGTATATTTCTTTTACATATAATGCCACTAAGAAGAAGGCATAGACATATGAATGCCATGTAATCCCTCAGACTTTAACCATAGATTTGTGCAATCATGCAGGCACTACTATCCCACTCAAAGATTCAGTCAAGCACTACCCATGCTCTCATCTACTCACTCAGGTACTACTGATGCACTGATAGAATGTCCCAAGCATTGCCTTTACAGTCTTATTTTCTCTCAGGTGCTTCACATACAGTCATACACTCATCTAGTTGCTTCCACTGCTGTCATAGAATCACTCGGGCAGTACCTATGCAGTTTTGTATTCTTTCAAGCAATACTCATACACTCATGTCTTCAATCATGTGTTAGCCTTGCACTCATGGTTTGTCTAAGGTATTTCCCCTCCACTGATCTAATCACCCATTTAGTACTGCTGCTCTCATGCAATCACCCAGGCAGTACTCTTGCACTGAATTATTCACTCGGGGACTACCCATCTAGTGATCTTTTTTTTCAAGCACTGCCCACTACCCATATATTTGCATGTTTCTTTGATATATGATTGCACTTTTAAAAGGTACAGATACATGCATGTATGCTGTCTGGAATATTGTGGGTCTTTTAACAGAGACATTGAAAAACCTGCTGCTTTGTACTTGGTAGGCCCAACACTCTGAGTAGTTGTTGAATAGTGAAGCTGCAGCCCGAAAGTGAGGTTTAAAACTTGTTGATAGAAGGATTAGTGATTAGGTTAGTTTGTATTAGTCTATGGAAATGCATACTTCAAATATGCCCCATAATTGTAGGTGTCTCTTTAAAATGGAAAGTGGACTCTGTCAAGGTTAAGGGGCTTTGTAGTCTTGTGACTCAAGTATGTGTCAGCTTGCACATAGAGGTATAAAACACTGATATATATGTATTTGTAAGTTTCTTTTATATATGATGCCATCCTGATCTAAGCTCCAACCAAAGACCTCAATAAATTTGCGGACCTTTTCACCCTCCTCAAAAAACATGTGCACGAACCTCATCCTTTCATGTTCCCCCTACACCAACTTTCACCACCCAACCCCCTCCCTCGCTCCGTCCAACGCAGCACAAAGGGTAAGGATAAAATCCCCCCGCTTAGTCTCACCAAAGACCCAACCACTCCCTCTCACCCCCCCCTCCAAGGGTGTAGACTAGACCAACCCAACCCTTGCCATTCCCCGCTCTAAACGGCTCTCTAGGCAATGTCACCGATATCTCTGCCAGGGATCTTCCTCCGACTCCCACACAACCTCCACCATTCCTCAAGGAGATCCTGCCGCTGCCCTCCCCTGCCAACCAGTGCTCATCCCCCACCTCCATAGTGACTCATATGCTAGACACCTGAAGGGTAGCAAACACCTGCCCCAACTATCCCTCGGCAAATCCGCCAAGCGCACCTAGCCACTCACAAACCACCCCTCCAAGGGTTTATGACACAGGTCGACCTAGCCCCACTCCCATGCTACCAGCGCATGCCAACAGAACTCTTCCTAATCCATTGACCTCCTTCCCGTAAACTCTTCCCTCACTTATGGATATCGAAACTCTGCACCAGAGAGCAGCCAAACTAACTCAGAGCATCCATAACTCCATTCTGGAACTAAAGAGCATCCTTCACCTCACTGAACTCTCCTTCTCCAACCTCAAGGTCGTGCAGAACTCTACTCCCCCCTCTCACCGAGCCCCTCCATCACCCGTTACCTCTATCCCTGAGACACCTTCGCCCTCGCAAGCAGCCCTGCCACCTTTCGGAGGAGGAAATTCTAGCCCTCCTACTCACCTACAAATCTGCCCCTGAAACCCCAAGTCCTCTGGACTTGAGTGACGAACACACTATCCATACGGTTGCAATCAACCCTAACAGATCATCTACTCTCCGCTACAGAGGAGTTATTAATAACAACCTAGCGCAAGTACCCATTTCCGCCCCAACTCACGACACACACCTCAAACCCCCTCTGTCCGGCCTCTAAATTAACTGACGCTCCATGCAGCTGATGTCACCAATTTCATCCTGAGCCAAAATCTGATATAGCAATCCTGATCGAATCTTGGCTCAATGAATCCTCATCTCCCTGCCTAGACCTCTTAGTCCCTCCTAACTATAATATCACAAGGCTGGACAGGCAATCAAAAAAAAGGGGGGGAGGCAATGCCTTAATCTACTGCTCTAACCTCCTTGTAACGGAACTTCTGGCAAATCCCACAGACTCCTGCAAATACCTTGCACTTTCCATATGCAGCAACACCACTCAACTGAGCAGACTGCACATCTTTTACCACCCCCAGGCATGAATGACATCTTCACTGACCACCTCATGCAAATCATCACAGCCAAGGTTTCCTCCAATTCCAAAGACATATTCCTTGGTGACTTCAATCTGCACTGGAATGACCTCAAGGACCCTCAGGTCAACGCTATCAAAGACTTTCTGGCCAAGCAAGCCCTTACCCAAGCCTGCACTCTCCCAATACACTCGAAAGGCACCACTCTAGACTGGATCATTGCTAAGGAATCAACGGTCAAGCTTATCTCTATAGACCCATGCAACTGGTCTGATCACCACGCGATTACCTTCCATTTACCTGGCACCCACAAGACAAGGGCTCCGCAACCTGCGATTCCTAGATGTTGGGTTATAGACACCAAGAACGTTGATCTCGAGAAACTGGCTGCACGCTGCGCGATTGATCTCCCCCTCTCATAGCACAACGGTCAACAACCTCACAGAACACTATACCACTACTATGACGAACATTCTTGATAAGCTAGCTCCACTAAAGCTAAAAAGAACCCACATCAAAGACAGAAACCCCTGGTTCAACGGATCCCTCAACAATGAAAGGAGAATCCTCCGGCAGACAGAAAGAAACAGGAGACAGCACCCCTCAGCCTCCATTTTAAAACTTCTCCGCCAGACCAGAAATGCCTATAATAGGAACATCCTCAATTCAAAAAAAGAATTCTTCAGATCAGAACTGGGTAATGCCAAGAACATACCTCGAAAGCTCTTTGAAATGGTAAAACACCAATCTAACAAACTGGTTAAAACCTCCAAAGAAACCACTAAATCTCTAAGAACATGCGAGGAATTTTCCTCCTTCTTCTCTGACAAAATTACTGCCCTAGGAAACAAACTTAGATCTGCTTCCTACTCCCAACCCCCTTCGAAACCGCCTCATCTCTCCGCGCTGCCCCCCCCCCCCAGATATCACCCAAAAACCAAGCGCACTGGTCCAACTTCAAAGTTTATGACGACCATTCTGTCTCGAAACTTCTATCCTCCTTAAACCCAAACAACCACTTTAATGACCCTCTCCCCTCTAACTGCTTAGCCGCTGCTTACCAATCTATCACTCCTAGTTGGACTGCAATAATCAATGCCTCCCTTCTTCAGGGGTCGATACCTGACTCTCTAAAAGCTTGTCAAGTCACCCCATCTTAAAAAAAACCAATGCTGAACCCTGCTTCCCCTGACAACTTTAGACCTATATCCAATACCCCACTCCTAGCCAAAGTTCTGGAGAAATGTGTGCAACAGCAGATGAGCCAACACATCACCAACTTCCACCTGCTAGACGACTTCCAATCCGGGTTCAGGCCTGGGCACAGCACCGAAACCACCATTCTCCACATCGTGGATGATGCCCTTGACCAAGGCAAAACCTGTCTCTTAATACTCTTAGATCCATCCTCGGCTTTCGATACGGTCAACCACGAAATACTCCTCGAACGCCTCAAACTCAGAATGGGACTGGATGACCCCATTCTCAAATGGTTTAGATCCTTCCTCCAGAACCGCTCTCAGAGATTCCTAATCAACAGTAACTTGCCCGTTCCCTCTCTGATCACGGTCGGAGTCCCCCAAGGTTCAACCCTGTCCCCTACCCTCTTCAACCTTTACCTCGAACCGGTAGCAGAAGTACTATGCACCGCCAATATCTCCTACCACATGTATGCCGACGACACCCAGATCTACATCAAAATCTTTTCTCTTGAGGAGATTCCTTCGCTGAATGAGGCCTTGAAGCTGACTGTCCAATGGCTCACCTCTAGCTCAAACTTAATGCTAAAAAAAACAGAATGTCTTCTAATCTCCTCACCCAAAACCAAACCTGACATACAGGAATGGATTAAGACAATCACAGCTCTAAACTGCCCACCCACCATAGTAGACTCTACCAAATCCCTGGGAATAACCCTAGACTGCAGCTTGAATATGTGTGACCACATCAACTCAATGGCCAAAAGCACCAGATTTCACCTGAGCTATCTAAGAAAACTGAAACCTTTCCTCGACACTCCTGACCTAAAAATGGCAGTTCAGGCACTAGTCATCTCGGGTCTATCAAGATCTCCCTGGCCCCCTTTAAAGCCTGCCTCAATGCTGCCGCCAGACTCCTAACAAGTTCAAAGAAATTCAACCACATATCACCACACCTAAAAGCTCTGAACTAGCTCCCTCTTGAGGCCAGAATACAACTTAAACTGGCTTGCATCACTCACAAGGCTCTCTACACCAAATCCCCTGCATTTCTCGCCATGAAACTCATGGTATCCGGAGAAGCCAGAAACTCCCAGTCCGTCAGAGACCTCTTGCTCCAGCCTCTGTGCTTGCAAAAGAAAAATCTTACAATCGAGCTTTCTCTGGGGCCGCACCAAGAATATGGAACTCACTCCCGCCCGCCATTAGAAGAATTCCGTCTCTGGCACGCTTTAAGAAGGAGGCGAAAACCTTCCTAATGGGCAAATTCCTCTCCTAATTGTTGCATTGCACTTCCTCAATGACTTTGTTTTATATCCTATTACTGCCCCACCTTGGATTAACCGGATGCTACCCACCCGGCACCTCCGGGCATCCCACCATTAGGCTCTTGGACCGCTCGCTCTTGTAAAATGTATGTACCTGTCTTTCTCCCAAATGTTTCAACCCCCCTCCTATGTTTTTTTTGTATACAACCTATTAATCCTGTAAAGCGCTCTGATACCCTGATGGATTAAGTTCGTGCTCTATACAACACAAAATAAATGAAAGTACTGAGCCTTTTTTTAATGAAGAACGTTATTTTAAACAAAATACATTAGTTTACGCAGTCGATACCAGTGGTCGTTGTTACGAGATAAAGAATGGTTGTCCAATTGAAAAAGAAAAGATGGTTCCTAGAAATGTGGAAGTAATAGCTGAAGAAATTCAAGGTAGACGTGCACATACTCCATTGTATAAATGGGATTGTAGTAGTATTTGTAGTATTCAACAGGAATCTATTGATATATTATGAGTTTTTCTGCAACAATAAGATAAAAAAAAGTGTTAAACAGAAGATTAAGATGTTGCAAGGACTAGATTCAAGTAAAGTAAGAACATATACTAAGTTGCAGAGTCATTCTCTGGCTTATCTTTCTAGAAAAGTGTGTAGAAGTACTTTTCTTCATTTAAGAATGTAAGCAGAACATTATTCAGAAATGCAGATATTAGTAAGGAGATTATACTGCGTAAAAAGTCCTGCATTATCTTTAAGTGTAATGAACACAGCTCTTTTGCTGTTTAGTATCGGATGTAAAAAAAAGTTTGTGATGATATACAGTTTTGTTTCTTTGATTCACAAGAGGAGTGTAGAGAAAGTGAGAGCTTGATATGTGTAGGTGTTGAACAACAGTTGGAAGACATTAGTACTGAGAAGTTTGAAGAAGAAATTACAAGGTTTAAGATACTTTCATGTGAAAAACCAAACTATGTTTGTATTTGTTGTCAACGTACTCACTATAGAAGTCACACTAGGAATGTTAATGTGTATTTCAAAGTGAAAAGGAAAATAATGATAAGTGGGAGCAATTTGGTGCTTTTTTGTTGGTGGAAGGTCGTTTTGAGTTGGGTACTGATCAACGTATTTGTAAATATTGTTACAACAAATTAGAAGAAAACAAAATGCCAGCTAGAGTAGTGCATAACAACTTTGAGTTGGTAGCTATTCCTCTGGAACTGGCAGATTAAATACATATGAGTCCATTCTTATTCAATCTGTGCACCCGTTTCAGGCTATAGTTCATATGGAGCCTAAAAAAGGTAAGCTGCCTCCAACAGATTTACAAAGAGGTCTGAAAGGAAGAGTTGTGTACTTACCTTTAGATTTTTTTTTTAATATTGAAACTGTTGGTATAGAGAGAGAGGAAAGTGAGCCTGTAGTTATTCTAGTTAATGGTGTACCAACAAAGAGTCGGAAAATATGGCAAGAGTTAGTTGATGTCACCAAACTTCAAAAGGCTACATTATATCTTGTACAGAACAATATTTATTATAAAACTGTAAATGTGGAAGACCAGGAAATATGTTTAGAGAAGATACAGAAATTTCAACTGGCCAAATAGAAAGAGTTGACAAGTCCAGGAGTGAAGAGATTTACGAACAGTACAGTATACATCCTCTACATTCAAAAGAAGTGATTGGAAACACTATTGAATTATTTCAAATGAAGAAAGCAAAGGGAACTCTCATGAGTGTATGGGAAAAAAGTTTAGAAGCTCGTTGTTTTCTACAGCTGTTCCCCACTGGAGAAGGTGGACGATATGATGAACGAGCAGTGCAGATTCCAGTTTCAGAATACCAGACGACAAGATTGTACTCAGGATTCAAGATTTCGGCAGTGCATTCCATATATATTTCATCTTCTATTTGAAAGTGACTTGTCTGGACTTTCATATGCAGTGAATCACATATTAAAAACAGGAGTTCATCTTAAACATGTTTCTGCAAAGGAATTTATGGACAAAGTTCAACAAAGAGACGATCATTTGGAATCTCAGTTAATTAATTTGATGGCGTGTTAACGTGGTACTAATGAGTATTGGTATCGTCGTCACGGCAAACTTAAATGTATGTTAAGAAACGTAGGTACTCCTATGTGGTTTCTAACACTTGGCGGTGCTGAATATGCTTGGGACGATTTACTTGAATTTCTTTGACAAGCAAATTCAAATGTCAAAAATATTGAATTGAAGACAGCTGGAGAATTGTGTTCTTTGTGTTCTTTGGATCCTGTGAATGTGTGCAGATATTTTAATCATAGGTTTCAAACTATGATGTCTTTTATCTGCAATAAAAATAATGTACCTCTTGGAGAAGTTACTGATTTCTTTTGGAGAAAGGAGTACCAAGCCAAAGGTGCTCCTCATATACACATGCTAATATGGATCAAGGATGCACCTAAATTTGGGACTGATTCTAATGAAACTGTTTTTTCTTTTATCAAAGAGTATGTTACCTGTTTCATTCCAAAAAAAGGAGTTGAAGAGAGCTTAAGAGAACAAGTTTTACGTTTTCAAAGCCATCAATGTGGAAAATATTGTCGATGAAAATACAAGTCAAAGGGAACATTTTTTACAAAACGTTGTTTTGGATTCCCATGTCAAGTAATTTCAAAAGGAAGAGTCAATAGTTTTATGTCAGCAGTAAGACATTCTATAACTCGAAAATCTCAGAAGAATACATACAACATAAACTTAAGATTCAAAGTATATTAATGACTACAATCCAGTGATTTTGACAATGTGGAATGCAAACATGGATATCCAGTATGTTGTAGATAATTAAATTACTGTTGCTCACTACGTTACGTCATATATGACAAAATCTGAAAAGACAGAGTTGAAGGAAATGTGGGAAGAAATTTCACAAGAGAAGAGTCCAAGTAACAAATTGTACAGCTTTAGTTTGAAAATGCTTTCCCTTCGAGAGATTGGATCCTATGAATGTTTGAATCGGTTGAGTTTATGTTCAAATTGAAGAGGAATCATTTGGGTAAGTCTAGGTCTTGTGGCTACACGAAATAGAGTTTTTAAATCTCTACAAGGAATTGAATACTTAGCATTGAATGAACCAGAAAGTACAGATATTGTTAAAACTAATATGTTGGATACATACCAACCCAAAAGGAGTCCACATCTGGAAAACGTATGTCTCTATGAAGTACTGCAACATTACAGCTTTAAGAGAAATGTTATATGCAGTAATTGGATGTGATGGATTTTTGGTAAAACATGCCAAAGGAAATGAGTTGTGAAACTCCAGAAAAAAGGGAATTTTTCTATTTAGCACTACTGCAACTCTTCAAGCTTTGGCGTAGTGAAGCGGAATTACTTGGAGATTTCGACTGCTATGAAGATTCTTTTAAAGCATGTTAAGATAACATTCAATGCACAATTTTCCCTACTTATCTACAATTGTTAAATGAAGAGATTGAACAAGAAACTACTATTGCAGCTGAACTAGCTAGAGACAGTTCTCAAGGCAGTCAGAGTTCTGCTCCACTAAGTCAAGATCCACTAGGACAACCAATTATTGAAAATGAAGCAGCAATAGCCATGAAAGAATTAGAAACGACAATGCAACAAGAAAAACAGGATATTATTGATTTGAGAAAGTTGGAAGAACAACTAAATATTGAACAAAAAGAAATATATCAGCAAGTGACACTACAGATACAGCTTGGTTTGCTACATGAATAAAAAGAATGCCAATGCACATCATTTAAACCTATTCGAATGTACATCAGTGGTCAAGCTGGAAGAGGAAAACGTTTCTTAATTAAAGTTTTCACCAGCTATCTACACAAAACTACTGGATGCCATTTATCTTGTGTTGTAACAGCTCAAACTGGATTAGCAGCACACAACATTAAAGGGATTACTTTACATTGATTACTCATGCTACCAGTTGAACATGAAAATAAATTGGGATAACACAAGCTATCTAGAGAAGCTTGTTATGAAGTGTCAAGAGTACTCAAAAAATGAAAATTCTAATCATTGATGAGGTGAGCATTGTTTCAAAATTAATGCTTGCCTTTGTACATTTAAGAATGCAACATATTTTAAAAACAGATTATGATGTTCTATTTGGAGGAAAACATGTCATTGTATTCTGCAACCTACTACAACTTACTCCTGTGAAAGGGCAACCTGTTTTTAAAACACTTTTCCATGAAGAAACTAGTAAATCTTTGGGAAGTATTGGAAATGTCAACATTTGGTCTCATTTTGAATATAAAGAACTTATTAAGAATATGCAACAAGCAAGTGATGAACATTATGGAAAAATTCTTCAAGATATAAGAATTGGTGTTTTGACAAAACATGGCAAATAAGCTTTACAAAGTCGGCTTTCAATGAACTTGTTTGCAAACGAAAACATAACACCTGAAATAATATACAATAAAATTGGAGAAAAGAAGTATATAGTTTGCCTAATGCCTACACTGGAAGAATGTTCAACATTCAATCAAGAACTTTTCAAATTGGAAAAACAACCAATAGTGAAAATGGAAGCTATTGATAAAATGGAACACCAAGGAGTTACTATTCTTCTCTCAGAGAATTTACAGTCGAAATTTGATTCTTTGGAAAAGTCGGTGTCTAAGACTGCAGGTTTAGAAAAGACTTTATATGTATGTGTAAACTGTCAGGTAATTTTACGGCATAATTTAAATGTAGAAGAAGGTTTAGTAAATGGACCAATGGGAAAAGTTGTTGATTTTGTACATTTTCAGGACAGAGATGAAATTGAATTTTTGAAGATTAAATTTCACAGATTGAAGAGGTAAAACAGATTGAACGTTGTGCTGTTTGTTTTTTGCTTGTAAAAGACTTGTATGTTCGTAGAAAACAGTTTCCGCTTTCTTTAGCATATGCAGTAACCATTCATAATTCTCAAGGTTTAAGTGTAGACAGTGCTTTGGTAAATATTGGAAGTACAGTGATTAAAGAGAGTATGACATACATTGCATTGTCTCAAGTAAGAACATCATCTGGTTTGGATTTGATTGATTTTGATGAGAAAAAGATTACTGCCGATCATCATTCGGCCTATTGGGAAGATGTGAACATGAAATAACAAGTTTATTTTGGATATTTTCAATGCAAATGGATTTGGAAACATTATTCGGCCTATTAGGAATATGTGAACAATTAGTGTTTGGATTATTGTTTGTGCTAATTCATATAGCATTTGTAAAAATGTGTTTGAACTAAGTAGTTTATATATTTGATCTTTATATTATACGTGATGTAAATGAGAGTGTATATTTTACAACATATACTTGAGAAAAATAAAAGACTTAATGTAGTTGAAGAATGTAATTTAGAAACTGTAGATAGCTAAACAGATAGTTAGACTCGTTCTAAATAACGATCAACGCTGATTTTTTTTTTACAATCTCATTGATTGTTTTTTCCCCACTGTTGTGTGATGATCTACATTGAAATCATTGTGTATGGTGAAATTCAGTAACATCTGAGAACAGCAAAAAAGGGAAACGGAAAATGCTATGTAATTCTAAAATTATGTTGTGTTCTTAAAAGTATAATATTATATTCGATAACAGTTTTTCTTCTTTTTTACAGAAGGTAATGGTGAAGTTTGAAAAGATTTTAAATTCAGTTTACAACAAAAATACTGTAAAATACTTCCACTGAGTTTTGTATCTACATTAGTAAAAAAGTAAAGACAAAATAATGTAATTAGCATAATAATGTGAAATAATGTTTACAGCCGCTTTAACTGCACACATCCATTCCTTCAAACACTACCCATGCACTCATCAATACAGTTAGGCACTGTTCCCACACTCCTTCAATCGAACAGGCACTATCCAATGCACTTCTCCAATCACCTAGCCAGTACCCATACACTTATAATATCACCCAGACATTACCCCTGCACTAATGCAATCACCTATGCATTAGCTATGCACTTCTTCAAACACTCAGGCAGTACCCATGCACTCCTCCAATCACCCACACATTATCTCTCCACTCCTGCAATCACCCAGGCATTATCCATGCACTCCTTCCATCACCCAGCCACTACCCATACTCTTATATAATCACCCAGGCACTACCCTTGCACTCCTCCAATCACGCATGTACTCATGAAATTGCCCAGCCAGTACCCAGGCACTTATAAAATCACACAGGCACTACCTTTGCACTCCTCCAATCACCCAGGCACGTCCCCTTTACTCCTCCAATCATCCAGCCAGTACCCATGCACTTATAAAATCACCCAGACACTACTTATGCACTCCTCCAATTACCTAGGCACTACCACAACACTCATGCAACCACCCAGAAATTATCCCTGCACTCATGCAATCATCCAAACATTACTCAAGCACTCCTCCAATCACCCAGACATTACCCTTGCACTCGTGCAATCACCTAGGCATTACCCATGCACTCCTTTAATCACGTAGGCACTACCCATGCACTCATAAAATCACCCAGGCACTACCTATGAACTCCTCCAATCACCTAGGCACTACCACTACACTCATGCAACCACCCAGATATTACCCCTGCACTCATGCAATCACCCAAACGTTACTCAAGCACTCCTCCAATCCCCCAGACATTACCCCTACACTCATACAATCACCTAGGTATTACCCGTGCAATCCTTCAATCACTCAGGCAGTACCCATGCATTCCTCCAATCACCCAGGCACAACCCTTGCACTCCTCCAATCACCCAGGCAGTATACATGTACTCCTCCAATCACCCAGACATTAGCCCTGCATACATGCATTCACCCAGATATTACTCATGCACTCCTTCAATCACTCAGGCAGTACCCATGCACTCCTCCAATCAACCAGACATTGCCCCAGTACTCATGCAATCACACAGGCACTACTCATGCACTCCTCCAATCACCCAGGCACTACCCATGCACTCATGCAATAACCCAGACACTACCCTTGCAGTCCTCCAATCATCCAGGCACTACTCCTGCACTCATGCAATCACCCAGTCATTACTTGTGCACTTGAGCAATAACACAGGCACTACCCTTGCACTCTTCAAATTATGCATTCACTATCCATGCACTCCTACAATCACCCAGGCAATACCCATGCACTCATGCAATCACCCAGGTAAAACCCATGCAGTCATTCAATAACTCAGGCAGTATCTATGCACTCCTCCAATTATTCAGCCAGTACCCATGCACTTATAAAATCACCCAAGTACTACCTATGCACTTATGCAACCACCCAGGCACTACCCTTGCACTCATGCAATCACCCATGCACTACCCTTGCACTCATACAATCTCCCAGGTACTATCCATGCACTCCTCCAATCACCCAGGCAATACCCATGCACTCACACAATTACTCAGGTACTACACAGGCACTCATACATGCACAGCGGCACTTCTGCTGCACTCATGCAATCATGGAAGCACTACCCATGCAGTCTTCCTATCATCCATGCAATAACTGTGCACGCATGCAATCACACAGGTACTTCTCATGTGCTCCTTCAATCATGCGGACACTACTTATGCACTCATGCAATAATCCAGACTCTACCCTTGCAGTCCTGCAATCATCCAGGCACTATCTATGCACTCCTCCAATCACCCAAGCACTTCTCATGCTCTCATGAAATCACCTAGACATTACTCATGCACTCCTCCAATCACTCAGGCAATACCTATGCTCTCCTCCAATCACCCAGACATTACATCTGCACTCATGCAATAACCCAGGCATTATCTATGCACTCCTTCAATCAGTCAGGCAGTACCGATGCACTCCTCCAATCACCCAGACACTACCCATGCACTCATTTACTCAGGCACTACCCATGCACTCATATATGCACTAAGGCAATTCTGCTGCACTCATGCAATCATAGAAGCACTACCCTTGCAGTCCTCCAATCATCCAGGCACTATTCATGCACTCATTCAATCACCCAGTCATTACCCATGCACTTGTGCAATAACCCAGGCACTACCCTTGCACTCTTCAAATTATCCAGGCACTATCCATGCACTTGTGCAATCATCCAGGCAAAACCCATGCAGTCATTCAATCACTCAGGCAGTATCTATGCACTCCTCCAATCACTCAGGCAGTACCCATACACTTATAAAATCGCCCAGGCACTACCTATGCACGTATACAATCACCCAGGCCCTACCACTGCACTCATGCAATCACCCAGGCACTACCCTGCACTCATGCAATCACCCAGGCACGACCCTTGCACTCATGCAATCACCCAGGCACTATCCATGCACACCTCCAATCACCCAGGCAATACCCATGCACTCATACAATTACTCAGGCACTACACATGCACTCATACATGCACGGTGGCACTTCTGCTGCACTCATGCAATCATGGAAGCACTACCCATGCAGTCTTCCTATCATCCATGCAATCACACAGGTACTACTCATGTGCTCCTTCAATCATGCAAGCACTGCCTATGCACTCATGCAATACTCCAGGCACTACCCTTGCAGTCCTGCAATCATCCAGGAACTATCCATGCACTCATGCAATCACCCAGGCAAAACCCATGCAGTCATTCAATAACTCAGGCAGTATGTATGCACTCCTCCAATCACTCAGGCAGTACCCATACACTTATAAAATCACCCAGGCACTACCTATTCACTTATACAATCACCCAGGCCCTACCACTGCACTCATGCAATCACCCAGGCACTACACTTGCACTCATGCAATCACCCAGGCATGACCCTTGCACTCATGCAATCACCCAGGCACTATCCATGTACACCTCCAATTACCCAGGCAATACCCATGCGCTCATACAATTACTCAGGTACTACACATGCACTCATACATGTATGGTGGCACTTCTGCTGCACTCATGCAATCATGGAAGCGCTACCCATGCAGTCTTCCTATCATCCATGCAATCACACAGGTACTACACATGTGCTCCTTCAATCATGCAGGCACTGTCTATGCACTCATGCAATAATCCAGGCAAAACCCATGCAGTCATTCAATAACTCAGGCAGTATCTATGCACTCCTCCAATCACTCAGGCAGTACCCATACACTTATAAAATCACCCAGGCACTACCTATGCACGTATACAATCACCCAGGCCCTACCACTGCACTCATGCAATCACCCAGGTACTACCCTGCACTCATGCAATCACCCAGGCACGACCCTTGCACTCATGCAATCACCCAGGCACTATCCATGCACACCTCCAATCACCCAGGCAATACCCATGCACTCATACAATTACTCAGGCACTACACATGCACTCATACATGCATGGTGGCACTTCTGCTGCACTCATGCAATCATGGAAGCACTACCCATGCAGTCTTCCTATCATCCATGCAATCACACAGGTACTACTCATGTGCTCCTTCAATCATGCAAGCACTGCCTATGCACTCATGCAATACTCCAGGCACTACCCTTGCAGTCCTGCAATCACCCAGGCACTATCTATGCACTTCTCCAATCACCCAGGCACCACTCATGCACACATGAAATCACCCAGACATTACTCATGCACTCCTTCAATCACTCAGGCAATACCTATGCACTCCTCCAATCAACCAGACATTACATCTGCACTTATGCAATCACCCAGGCATTATCTATGCACTCTTTCAATCAGTCATGCAGTACACATGCACTCCTCCAATACCACAGACTCTACCCATGCACTCATGCATTTACTCAGGCACTACCCATTCACTCATACATGCACTAAGGCACTTCTGCTGCACTCATTCAATCATAGAATCACTACCATGCAGTCTTCCTGTCATCCAGGCACTACCCATGCACTCATGCAATCACCCAGGTACTACTTATGTACTCCTCAAATCACCCAGGGCCCAGGCACTACCTATTCACTCTTGCAATAACCCAGGTACTACCCTTGCAGTCATCCAATCATCCAGGCACTATCCATCCACTCCTCCAATCACCCAGGCACTACCCATGCATTCATGCAATCACCCAGACAATACTCAGGCACTCTTTCAATCACTCGGGCAGTACCCATGCGCTCCTCCAATCACCCAGGCATTACTCCAGTACTCATGCAATCACCCAGGTACTACGTATGCACTTCTTCAATCACCCAGGCACTACCCATGCACTCGTGCAATAACCCAGGCACTACCCTTGCACTCTTCAAATTATCCAGGCACTATCCATGCACTCCAACAATCACCCAGGCAGTACCCATGCACTTGCAAAACATCCAGGCATTACCCATGCACGCATGCAATCTTTCAGGCACTATACAAGTAGTCCTGCAATCACTCAGGCAGTATCCTTGCACTCATGCAATCACTCGGGTAATTTTTCTATTTTTAACCAGTATATGTGGCTTCACAAAAACTGTTTTTTTTAAAGATTTTTTTTTTATTGTATTTTCTAACAATTTTTCCTTTTTTGGGTGTTTTTGACTTTTTTTAAAAACAAAACAAAATTGAAGACTCCAATAAAACTGTTTGGGGGAAAAAAGGAAGAGAAAACTTGGGATCAGATAAAAAAAAAAAATAACACTTATGTGTTTTAATTGCATTGGTAATTACGTCAATGCATTGCTCCCCAATGCAGAGTTTAGCATCACATTTCTTGCAACTAATTGTGACATCCAGTATTTATGGAATGATGTGTGGCCTCGGTGTAAGTGGAAGTCCTTGTGAGGATGTTGAAGGAGCATTTGGGTCTTGTTGTGCCGCTTCATTCCTCTACCTCTGAGAAAGGTCTTCCGCCAAATGCAAGTGGTGGATTGCCTCCAAATGTTTTTTCATGGATGACGTACCACATGAGAACTTTTTGTTTGAACCTCTCGAGAGTACTCTTTTACAGATCTTGCATGTAACTTTTTGTGCATTGACCTTCTTCTCTCCCTCCGGCACGGTGAAGAAGGCCCAAACCACACTTTCCTTTCTTTTTTTAACTGGCTCCACAATCATCTTCCTTTTCGAGAGAGTCTTGATCGGGATGACTGGATGCCATTGTTTGAACAAAAAGTCAAAAAACACTCTAAAATAGAAAAATGAAAGAAGATACAAGAAGCAGGTCTTGCCATGAAGACAGACAAATGATAAGAGGAATAAAACAGGTGTTGGATCCTCCCTGTTACAGAATGAAATTTTTTTAAACCAATCAGAAGCTTTCTTTTCAGGTCTCATGGAGTCGCGTAGGGTGCGTGCACTTGTCGCGCACAAGTCGCGCACCCGTAAAAGTTTGTATATGTAATTATAAAGTATAAATAGGTGTTTATAAAATACTTTTTAACCCGTCGCCTGCGTGCGTGCGTGCGTCGGCCATCGGCCATTGCGAGCACTACCTCGGTAGTGCTGCGCACGTCCGTTGGCCGACGCGGCTCCGCCCATGCAATAAATCACCTGCACCGCTGCGGAATTTACGCCGCGGTTAACGGGTTAAAGTACATTAGTGAAAGTGTTTATACAAATCTGATATTTTAACTTTGTACAATGATATTTCACACTTTGAAAATACGCCGGTCATGATCCCAGTCCGACCACGGAAATACATGCAGTGATGTCATTTGAGATTTCATCAGTGATGTCACTGACCTTGTGATGCGTGATGTAATATGTGATGTCATCAGGAGTGCATTGCGGGGGCACGAATTATAGTTAGCTCAACTGTTAGAAGGTGGTTCTGACACACTAGGCCGCCCGGATTTTTCGCTTTTTGAGCACCTATTTGTTGAGCTTTTACTGGGGGAGAGCCTCATAAATTGGGACTCACCCACAGTGAACTCATGGTGAAAGAGACTGCATGTGGATTTTACTGGTGTCCTCTAGCTTGTCTAGGCCGCTGCGCAGCCACTGGAGTAAGGGGCACGGGGCTGGTTACATGCAGACAGAGGTGTACATGCGTGTGCACGTGTGTAGGGGCTGTGCAGGGTAGATTCCTGGCGTGCGCAGCCTAGGAGCAGGTGCAGATAGATTGGTGTGGCAGTACTTATGCAGAATGGGATGGTAACATGGAATAGGCTTTATACACGGGGAAGAAACATGCCAGGGAAAGTCAGTGTGCTTTACAGTGTTTATTCCATCATTCTCTTATGAGGATAGGGAGCGCATGGGCTAGTTTCTCTTTCCTACGGCCTACAAATTCCAGACACGCACCAAAGTCCACTGTAACCTATGTGAGAAGAAGTATTCTGCAGAGTCCAAAGTCATATTGGTGCTGCTTTTGGGTCATCCAGAAATGTTATATTTCTCTGAGTCAGCTCATCACCAGGGCCATGCTGGGGTCTAACCCTGCCAGGCTGAATTAATGACCTTCCTCTCCAAGCCGTGGTCTCAGAGGCCCAGCCCAGCACGACAAGCATTCCAAGGGCGAGGGCCTCCACTCCAAGCAGAGAAGATGGATGGAGCTACTGACATCTGGTGCCAGGCACCAGGCCGCTCTGGAGGGAAGGCAGCAAGGGGGGAAGGGGCTTTTAGAAACCACGTGGCAGGAGACCCTGGACAATGCCATTTTGAACAAACCCAGAGGCCTGGGCAGGAAGGAGGGAGCAGGGGCAGAGAAGTGATGTGTCACCGTGTGATAGGACAAACAGAGGCATCCTGCCAGCCCCCTCCCCAAATCTTTAAAAAGAACTTGCACAGGAAGAGGAGTTCTCTCTGGGGTGTGGTCTTCTGAGGCAGAAGGTGCTGGAGCCTGGCGCAATGGGCAGTTGGAGAGAGGAACGCCCTGACTGTCCCAGGATCCTGAAAAGCGCCAGGAGAAGAGACCAGGACCAGTGCGCAGAAGCAGGGGCCTCTACGCAGGGAGAAGAGAGGCCCAGGAGAAGAGCCAGGCGAAAGGCTGGCGCAGGGAGCCAGTGAAGACAGCTCCCTGCTGAATCCACCCTCCGTGTGACCAGGAGGGTGAAGGAAAGTGCTCCCAGTGGCTGGGGTGCACCACCAGGATCAAGAAAAGGCCAAGATCACCAAAATTGGCCGCCTTGGGGCCGAGATATGTCCCCCAGAAGGTAGGCAACCTTTGACCTCTAATGGACTGACGACGAAGCGCATGGGGCTCTGCCGCCAGTCTCCAATGTGCCCCCGGGGTGGGTCAGGTCCCGGGGGCTTCCCCCAAGAGAATTATAGTCGGGGTGCACTGTCGCACACCCCGTGAAGGTACCCCCGCGGGGTGCCAGGAGCCCACCCTGGCCCCCGCCGAACATTAAGCCGGGGAGCGCTGTCACGCTCCCTGCGAAGACGTGCCGTGGGACTGTCTGGGATCCCAACTCCAGGCCCTGTGTGAAGAGGAGATGGCGGGGAGCGCCGTCGTGTCCCCCGCGAAGAGGAGAAGGCGGGGCGCCGTCGTGCCCGCCACAAAGAGATCTCTAGGGGCACGGGACCCCATCCCCGGGCCCTGAAGTAAAGCCGGGGAGCGCCATCGCGCTCCTTGTGAAGATTACCCCCAGCGGGGGTGCCAGGAGCCCACCCGGGGGCCCGAGACCCCATCTCCGGGCCCTGAGTGCAGGAAGGCGGAGGGGGGAGTGCCGTCACACACCCCCGAGGCCCAGTGACCCCGAAAGAACAAAGAGTGTGGTGGAAGGGGCCCGGTTGGGACCGGGCCCCCAAAAATTGGCATAGGTGGCCGGGGGTGGGCTCCCCGAGCCGTTTCACTCACCTCGGGGTCCCGGTGGGACTGGACTCTCCAACGGCAGGCAGACGCGGTCTGAGGCCCACATCGCAGCTCTCCCCAGAGCAGCAGGAGAGACGCTGCTCTAATATGCAAAAGTGCTCATAATGCCTTGCAGGCCTGGACCGGCCTGCAAGGGAAAAATAGCGTTTCCTCTGGGTGTTTTGGCCCCAGGAGAACAGGGTCACCACCCCACGTGTGCAAAGGTGCAGGGGGAGCTGCAGGAGCAACCCAGTCTCCCCCAGCATGAAAATGGATGTCCCCCCTAAGTCTCATGGGGACCTGCAAAAAAAAGAATAATCCCTCAAGGGCTCAGCCAGCATATTAACATCACTTGGGCTGGAACTTTGGGTTCTACAGCTGGAGGTGTTTTGAGAAGTGCGCCAAGTGATGAAGGGTTGAGTTGGGGATGTCTGGAGAAGGGCATCTCCTGGAGGTGAAGAGGTGTAATGGCACCAGAACTGCATTTACTAAGGTCATTTCTTTTAGAGGGGCTGAAAATCACATGTGTAATGTGAAGTACCTGTGTAAGGTGATGTCATAAGCAAAGTGGGGTTATGTTGCCAGGCATTCCTGCTAGGGTGTCTGGCTGCATATGCCTAATCCTGTGATTTCATCTGTGATGCCTTTAGGGGGTGTAATTGCAATGCATTCTAATGTCCAATAAATGTGATGAGTACTGTCATTCTACGGTGATGCTTAAATGTGTGTTCTTGCTGCTGCACTTAGGTGAAGAACCCAGACTGGTAGCCCTTAAGATGTAGAGGTGTATACTTCATGGTCAGTAGAAAATGCTCCGTCATGGTTGCGTGTCACCAGAGCAGGTGTTTGTTGAGGTAACGGGGTGGGTCGCCGCTGGGATGATACCAGTGCGCAGGGCCCTCGCACCGGGATAGGTTCAACTAACTGCTTTGGGAGCAATATGATGTGCATACATGGGAGTGGTGGTACTAGACCCCACTCCCCTGCGGGAGGGGTGGAGATGTTATGCAATGTCACAAAGTAATTCTAACAGTTTATGTATATTTGTAAATTGGTGCATTGTATTGAGTAGTGTGTGTGTTTAATAAATGTACTCTTACTTTTCTAATACAAAGTACAGACTAGACAATCAATTATTAAGTGTTATTTATGCGCACCTGCAAATAGCGATTACTAGCCCACACCACCTCCCTTGAGTAAGCCTCAGACTGCTCTGCAACGCTACCCTCTGAGAGTCACGCACTACAATTGGGTGTTTGGTTCCCAGTGAAGGACAAATGTAGTCATGTTATTTGTGCAGGCCTCACAGATACTGCCTCGTTTTCCAAAATCAACTAACTAAAACAGACAAATTTCTCTGGTTTTGTACGAGTGAAATGTCAGCCTAACTATAACGTCCCTGAAACCTGAGGTTTTAATGTAAAGTAATGGCTAAACCATCCAATGCATTTCGGCAAGAGCCTTGGTCAAACAAAGGACATAAGGAGCTAGTACAATGATTTACTAGCAAATGCAGCTTCCTTCTTGGAATGTCTTGGAATGATTAATACAAGCATAACTCAGCTTCCATAGTAATCTAACAATTCATTATATAATGACACCTTTAACCCATCAAGTTATGTATCCTTATTCATGTCCACATTAGAAATCAACTGGAGTCAGAAACATGCTAGTTCATTCTTTCGCGCCTGGATAACAGAAACTCACTGTACCTAGGAGCCACAAAATCAAAATCCGTAGTAAGAAAACTGCAGATTGTACAGAATTCTGCTGCTCGGATTCTTTACAACATTCCTAGGCATGACGCAGTCCGGCAAGCTCTGATGCCCTGGTAGTCCAGAAGATTAAATGTAAAGCCCTCTGTATAGCCCATGGGTCATTTCTTGATAAAGGTCCTTTGATCACCCGACTCCCGATCTCCCCTTACACCCCAAGTAGAAATTTGTAATCCACCAACTCCCATCAGGCTGTGGTTCCCCCGATCAAAAAAGTCAGTAGTGGAGGCTGATCTTTTAGATATAATGTTGCTAATCTCTGCAATTCTCTACCCTTCACTCTAGTGACAGCTAACCAGGAACTTCCCTTCTGTAAACTTTTGAAAACCTGGCTGCTCGACAGTCACCTCTTTTAATGTTCTCCGGGCAGCTTGATTCGCACTACTTAGCTCTGGGATGCCTATGGGTAGCTATGTGCTCTACAAGTGCCGAATAGAATAGAATAGATATATCATATTTTCTCATATTATTATAAGGTGGCCATTCAAAATATGGTTACAAATTTTGGCAAAGAAAAAATTATGTGAATATTTACAAACCATACTTATTTATATAAAATTATCGCAAATACCACCTATGTGGACTAAAGGGCCAGACCATAAAAACTTAAACATCTGACTCAAAACTGAAAACAGCGACCATTGAAATATTTTGTTTTTATTGATATGGGCATGTCCTAACTATCATAATAATAAAGAATGTCCCTTAAAACTCAATGCAATATTTATCCACATTGTTGTCCACATAATGCACAAATGTTAGATTATATGGTGTCTGCAGGAGGCTGACTTATTATATGCAAAAGACACACAGATGTGATGGCAAGGAGAACAAATCAAACATTCACCCCTAGTCAATAAATCTGGGTTCAATCCATTGTTCTGTTTCTTGCCATGCCACCCCAGTTAGACCTAGCCCTTTGCAAATCAGTCTTAACCCTGTGCTTCATGGGAACAGTCCAGCCCAAACTGCCAAGCCAGATCCTCCTTGGACAGGAAACAAGCATCATGGGACCGGTTTTGGGGCATCACCCCTCATCAGCCAGGCTAGCTTGAATCCAGTGACACAGTGAGCCCGGGATCCACGTCTGGGCATTCCCGGTGCACTTAGGGTGAGAAAGCAAAAGACACACAGATGATGGACACAATGAAGAGCAAATCCAATTTTCACCCTTAGTCAATTGATCTGGGTTAAATTCATTCTTCTATTGCTCACCATGCCACCCCAGTTTAGACCCAGCCATATGCATATCAGTCTTAACCCTGTTCCTCATGGAAACAGTCCAGCCCGAACTGCCAATCCAGGTCATCCCTGGACTGGAAACAAGCATCCTGGGACCGGTTTTGGGGTAACCCCCCTCTTCAGCCAAGCTAGCTTGACTCCAGCGGCAAAGTGAGCAAGGGACAAACGTCTGGGCTTACCCTGCCAACTTAGGGCAAAGAAAGCAAACACAAGGAGATGATGGATGGAGCGCTGAAACATTTCAGACACTCACACCCAGTCACAGAGCTGGGTTAAATCCATCATTGTTCTTTAGCTCACTTCGCCACCACAGTCATATGCAAATCAGTCTTGACCCTGTTCCTTATGGGAACAGTCCAGCATGAACTGCCAAGCCAAGTCTTCCCTGGACCAGAAACAAGCATTTTGGGACTGGATTCAGGGTAACACTCCTCATCATCCAGGCTAGCTTGAATCCAGAGGCAAAGTGAGGAAGGGACCCACGTCTGGGGCATACCCTGCCAACTTAGGGCAAACAAAGCAAACATAAGGAGATGATGGATGGAGCATTGAATGTTTTCAGACACTCACCCTCAGTCACAGACTGGGTTGAATCCATAACTGTTCTTTAACTCACTTCACCACCCCAGTACTTCAGACCCAGCCATATGCAAATCAGTCTTGACCATGTTCCACATGGGAACAGTCCAGCCTAAACTGCCAAGCCAGGTCTTCCCTGGTCAGGAAACAAGCATCCTGGGGCCGGTTTCCAGGTAACACCCCTCATCAGCCAGGCTAGCTTGAATCCAGTGTTAAAGTTAGCAAGGGACCCACGTCTGGGCATACCCTGCCAACTTAGGGCGAACATAGCTAACACAAAGAGTTGTTGGAAAGAGCACTGAAACTTTGCAGACACTCACCCCCAGTCACAGATCTGGGTTGAATCCATCATTGTTCTTTAACTCACTTCTCCACCCCAGTTCAGACCCAGCCATATGCAAATCAGTATTGACGATGTTCCTCATGGGAATAGTCCAACCCAAACTGCCAAGTCAGGTCTTCCCTAGAACAGAAACCAGCTTCCTGGGACTGATATCAGGGTCCCATGAGGAACAGGGTCAAGACTGATTTGCATATTGCTGGGTCTCAAATGGGGTGGCGAAGTGAGCTAAAGACCAATGATGGATGCAACCCAGATCTGTGAGCGCTCCGTCCATCATCTCCTTGTGTTTGCCTTGGTATCTATGTTAGGCAGTTTGAAAAACGTTAGGCAAGGGTCAGTATTTCGCACTTGTGGTGGAGCCCGGGTTTAGTCTTGGAATAAAGCAATTAATTTTACAATGGTACTTTGTAGCGTTATTGATACTCAACAGTGGATGCCCATAATTACAACATCTCGTATTGACAACGCCTGAAAAGGGGTGGACAGCGAGTAACAGAACATCCGACAGATGAAGCTTGGACTGAAAAAGGTGACATCTGCCAGTGAGATCATGAGCGTGGATGAAGCCATCTGACTCTAGCCCAGGGCAACTTTATGAATGTGTACACTGTGGTAGCCAGTGTAGAACCTGCAGCTCTCTTTACATTCTTTCCTCGACATTTCATTACCGCATTTCTGCAGGTTCTAGAGGCTGTCTGCCATCATTTAGTCCATTCTTATTCCATCCTTGAAGCAGGCGTGCTGCTGAAGTCACCCATCTATTAATTCTTCCAGCTGAAATAAATGAACTGAGGGTGAAAGCGTGCTTAGTGTTCCTTTTTAAACACCTGCCATAACTCTCCGGAACGCCTACATTTCCCAGGAGCATCTTGCCTCTTGGTGTCTAAATGTATTTTGATGTCATCTTTCTTAAGTGCTTTCAGGTTTGTCTGCTCCTTGTTGCACGGCCCCACTCAGTTAAATGTTATATCTTTAAACATGCCAAGATGAAGTTTGCCCTATAACAACATCTGTGTAAAGTCAATGATACGTCTCATATAAAATCAAGCTCAAGATAGTTGGATAGTTATTGCTGTACTCACAACTCTTGGTATATTGGTGCCAAGCGGGGATGGGCTACTATTGTAATAACCAAATTGGTACAGGCTGGTAGGTGCCCTGTGAACCGAGAGGTCGGTGAGGGTGCGGAGGTGTGGAGGGGTACTCTACAAAAGGATTAACGTCGAAACAACAGCCCATTCAGCACCTTGCTAAAAGGAACAGCATTAGATTATCTACGTCATTTTGGGGAATTCTGCAAACACCTTGAGGGGGAAAAAGTCTGACATATGTCAGCGATAATAAACTGTCTTCAGGTAGAAAGATGCCAGGGGGTTCCTGTGGCCATATTAGGACAAGAACCATTATTTTTATGAACGGTCGGAAGGGGGTCTTTCATAACAGAAGGGAAGGCAGCGGAGTGGGTGGTGAAAAGCTTTCAGACGGGGACAGGTTCTCCGGAGCGGTGACAGGTGGGCTCGTTGTGTCTTTAAGGCTGCCCCTCCCTCCCCGGCGCCGTGTTTGGGGGCGGACAGTCTGTGACTGAGGCACCTCCCTTCGGTGGCTGGAGCCGGCGAAGGGCGCAGAGCCGGGCGAGGCGGCAGGTGCGCGCACCGAGGGGGCGGAGAGGCCGCACAGGGAGCCGGTGTCCGCAGCAGCTCCTGGTCGAGGCTCTCCAGACCAGTGCAGCAGACAAGCAGCGGCGGAGGCTGCACCATGTCCTCGGCAGTGAGCGGCGCCGCCGAAGCCGGCCCCGCAGTGGCCCCCGCCGCCGTCCAGCCCCGGGTCTTCTTCCAGAGCCCGCCGCTGAGCAGCACGCCCCCGCCGGGGCCCCTGGAAGAGGAGGAAGAAGAAGACCCCTCGCTCGCTGCCGCCGCCGCGGCTCACCGGCAGCAGCAGCAGCGCCGGCAGCAGCAGGGCAAAGTGACCGTCAAGTACGACCGCAAGGAGCTGCGGAAGCGGCTGGTGCTGGAGGAGTGGATCGTGGAGCAGCTCAGCGCGCTGTACGGCTGTGAGGTACGTGCCGGCACCCACGGGTACCGGCTCCCGTCACTCGCTCTGTTTCCTACAGTACAGCAGCCGCGTCCTTCTACCGGCGCCTTGACACCAGAGATGGATTTCATTTCATTGATGCTCTAATGCATTCCCTTCTCCCTCCACTAGGAAGCCTGACCTATAGGGCAAGCCGCCTCCGTCGCGTCCATCCTAAACGCGCAAGCATGCCCCTTTTCACCTGCCTCCTGGCCGTAAAGGCGCCAGTTGGTTTACCACCCCTCTGGTTTTGATATAGTTCTTGCATCCTTACAAAAAGGGTCGCTCAGCAGGTGTTAGCGTAAGCTTCCTCCGTCCACTAGCTGGCACGGAGGGCAGCACTCGGTGGCATGACGTTTTGCTTCCCTAGCCTGGCTATACCACCCCCGCAAGGATGCCCGTTTTTACCTCCTGCATCTTTACAGTAAAGAAACCGGCTTCTTTGATCAGCCGTGGTTCCAACAGAGATCTTTACTTTTCACTGAGGTACCTCTGCAGGTCTTAGTGACCCCCCCCCCCCCCAACACACACAAATTGTGGAAGTCCGACATTTATGGCGACCTTCGATGACCTGACCTTTTACTTCGCCGGCATGCCTTTAGTGCATGGAAGCCCGTTTTCAGTGCAGAATCTCTTAACCAACCGCCCCAGTTAAAAAACATCAATAAAGGTTCTTAAATTGCCCTCTGGGCTGCCCCCCCCCCCCCCCCCCCAAAAAAAAAAAATCACAGGCCAATTTTTTAAGGCTTAGCTGAGGAATTGCCCTCTAAAAGGGACACATCAATTAGTTAATACAGGCTGCTATAGAATGTACTGCCATCAGGGGCGATCTCGAACCGTAGACCGCCCCATCACCCCTATTCCCTTCAAGCCCCTCTTTCTGCAGGATCGTTCGCAGAGCTCTGCATGCTTCCGGCTCCACCGCTGAAAGCGAGCCGGTGAACGTGGCTCAGTTTCCCTGGCATATGTCGGAGGGTGGCGCCCTTCTCAAGATATGGATTGGGGGCAAATTGGAGGTTGGTGTCAAAAGCTGTGTGGAAGGTGGAGTTTCAGCAAAGCTCTGCCTGGCTCCTTAGATTTAGCCAGACTCTCCCTTGGCGGGGTACCACGTCACCACCCGACTCGTCCCCCCACCCAAACGTGTTCTGTTTATGTTGCTTTTCTTGTGGCTGCTCTCTCCATAATGAGCCATTACACCCTGATCTGAGCCGGGGATCAGCGGCCCTTTACCGACTGTACGGCGGGGATTAGGGCTAATGCCCTGTCGGCAGCAATCAGAGCCCGGCCCTGGCTGGTATAATTGTGTCTAATGAGACCGCCAGCGCTGCTCCAGGGAGCGTGCAACACTTCCCAGAACCACGCTTGCAGGAACAGCTCGGTACGTCACAACAGCACACGCACTGCCCTGGTGTTTATAAGCGAAGGCCGGCTGCGCATGTTTTGGAGGTGTAAGTAGAGTCACGTTAAGCTTTCTGTTCATAGACATTTTTATTCACAATTGTTTATTGCCTTTTAATAACTAATGTCCCTGAGGTGTAGCTATGGTGACCTGGTTCCTACTGCAATCAGAGAAAATGGTCCTCATCACCTGGTTTAAATAGTAACAAAAAACAACATATAATTGGGGTGCAGTGGGCCCCACATCCCATGACCCAGGGTGCCACTGCACCTGATTAACTGTTTCAAGATGTGTCCTTTAGGCTGTGCATAGTTAATGATATTTTGAGTGTTGATGTTGGCAGACAGGCCAAGCATTGGCACTATTTCATCTAAAATGAGGCATCATGCTGGCGGGGGAAATGGTAGCGGTGACAGCGCAGTTGGTCAGTTCATGGTTCAAGGGCAGGGTACCGCAGCCTCCTTTCACTCTCCAGTGCTTGATGGGAGGCTGAACCTTCAGGTGGGGTCTGGATTTGTTTCACATTGAACTAAGTGATTTCCAAATTAAAGGCGGCCTGTTCGCCAATGCGTGTTCATTGGTCAACTGGCCCTCCCAGTCATGTTATTCAGCCAGCTCTGTGACCTCACCCCCCCCCCCCCCCCCCCTCCAGCGGATAGCAGTAGGGATGCTGGCATGTGTAGGACCATGATGATGATGCTAAAAGTGACATTTTAAGTTCTATCATGCTTCGTATTTGTGGCTGACAAACCAGCACTCACTTAAGTTACTTTCATGCTATGGCCCATTTGACAACTATGAGTGTCCCTTGACACCATCTGGTGCTACAGAGCTGAAATACAGGCACTCACAGGACCCCAGTATGTGTTAGAAGTGAGTTGATGTGAGGGCCATCCATTCCAAAGTGAAACTTGTTGCTGCTTCTGATTTTACTGTCCCAAGGCCCGCCCATCACAAGCGAATGACCAGATGGGCTAAGGGTTTAGGTGTTTGCCTTAAATATCTAGTCTAGGATTTTTCAACTGTGTATTTTTCTTTATAATGCAGGTGAAAGGTCGGTGCATCGTTTTCCTCAATGACAATACACACATTTTTAGGTCTTGCCTACGCAGCGCGCATGCGCTGCTTAGGAAAGAGACCTGTAGCCATCGAGTGCCTTTTTTCAGGCTAAAACGTGCACGCGTTCCATTGCCTTCAATGGCAATGCATGCACGTGTGGCGATTCCCTTGCGGGAGCGAGCGCCGCAATATGGTAGTAATTATCGGTCTCGCAAGGGAATCGCGCAGCCCCCTTACTCCACCCTGCTGCCGCGGACACGCTCCTCCCCCTGCTGCCGGCAGCCTGCCTCGCTTGTTCTTGTTGAATGCGCTTAGATCACTGGTTACACTTTCAAGTGTCATAACATGTTTTGCTTTCTACAGCCATGTCTCTCTTCCCATCTTTATTTGGTCACCCCGTTTCTTCACACAATCACCCTTTATACTGCCCTGCCCCTCCCCTACTCTTCCTCTTTCGTCATCTTTCTCGCTTGCACTCCTTTGCTCCCCTCACGCTTTCCTTCCCTCGTGCTTTCCCTCCTCTTCACCCGTCCTTTCCATTTACCCACTCTCTCCATCACTAGGGTGACCAGAATTTTAAAGCAAAAAGCCGAGACATTTCACAAAAATAGGAGAAGGACTATAATTTTACGTCAGGCGAGCGCACAGAATGACAGCGCTCCTCAGCAGAGAATTACAAAACAGGCAGTAAGAACATACATAAGATGCAATTTTTAAACCCAGTAGCTTGCCTGTGAATTAAGTTGCTTTCTTGGAACAACTGCTAACTACCCCTGCTTTGTAAAACATAAAAAACACCTCCCCCTATTTTAGGCGACCCTTTCCAAAAACCGGGACATGAGCTTAATTTCTTGAAATCTGCCCGGACAGCTGGTGAAAAACGGGGACCGTCCTGGCAAATCCGGGACGCCTCGTCACTCCTTGTCCTCGATTCTCCACCCACTCCTACCCTCCCTCTTATTTTGTCCTTCGTCAACCAGTCTTCTCACTCCACGATCTCGCCTTCTGCATTTTCCTCCTCTTCTCCAGCCATTCGCCACTTCATGCTTTATCTCTGCACCCCTTCTTCCTTCCATTTCCCCTTCCTCCCTTCCTCGGTTTTGTCCTCGGATTGCTCAATAGTAAGCAAGACAACTGACGGACGGTGCTCAAATTGTTTTGATAATACACACCATAGCACGAACCACAAATGTACCCCTGCACACAGTAGAGTGTGTTTAATGCACCCTAGTCAGACTATAGGACACTGATGTATGTGAGATTTTAGTGAGGGATGCAGGTGTTAGTGCCCTTTACTTGGGAAGAGAATCGACCAATTCATTCCATGGAAATCCCATTCAGTCTCTGAACAGGGGTCATCTTCGGCACACGTATGTGATGGGGGTTGGGTTAATATGTGCTGGGCGTTAAGCCAGTGTACTTAATCAATGCTGTTCTTTACAAGGTTATGTGGTATACAGACATACTTGTAAACCGATGTGTAGAGGAGGGTCATTCAGCAACACTGGTCCTTGAAGCAACCCCTAAGTCTGTCTCAGTGACCCCACAGCAGTTGCCCGTCTGCTTTTGAGATGCAGTATAAGTTAGTCCACGGAGTAGTCTGACAAAAAAGCCTGACCTGAACTGATGAGACTGCGGAGGCACATTTGTACCAGATTTACCTTGAAATAACGTAGTCACATTCAGGGTTGTCTGGCTTGCGTGATGCCCAATCCATTTATTCCTGCTATTGGCAGACTTTCCATTTGTTGGCAATTTAAGAATGTCTGAATATCTGAGCTACCTATTCAGAGAGTATACTATGTCTTCCTGGGTGTACCATTCCTTTGACCAGTTGGCCCATTCTCGCACTCTCTTTTGCGAAGTCCTGGAAAAATACTGCCAAAACGCTATTTTAGTAGGCTGGGTTTAGGGTTTTGAAGCAAACAAATGGTGTTGAATGGTTCTGGCTTTCCACCTGTGCCTCACTTTCAGACCAATACTAGCTACATTGAGTCAGTAGGTGGGATTTGTCTGAACTTTTGGATATTCTCAGACATAAATACTCAGAGGGACGTCTGACCAAGAAGAGCAGTTTCAAAATGTCTATTACGATAAACGTCCAGAAAGGATTTAGTCCACTAAACCTTATCCTGTATCAAAGCTACTGCATCTGCTGCTTAATAGTTGAGAGCTCGTGAAATCCTATTTGCCCCAAGGTTCAACAAGCATTGGCATAGCCAGTAGGTCTCACCTTTGGCACCTAAGTGTTTAGCCATGCAACAGTTGATGTTGTTGCACCAAGGATATTGTGCTGCATAACTAAATACATAGAAGGTCCCAAAAGTGACACCTATTGGCTATGCCAATGCTTGTTTCTTTTCTAGCGATTCCTCATATGCTGTCAGGATCTTATTGTTTTATAATACTGCGTAAATCGTTGCTTTGTTTACTACAGTGTTTGATTTTACACATTTCTATTGACTTCTATGAGGTGAGGGACAACAAAAAGACAACTGCAGACCAGCAGGCTCAAAGCAGGCTGATCTGTTGCCTTTATTGGAAGATTGATGGACCTGAGCAGGACTGTCGAGCTGTGAAATAATACCCCCCCCCCCACCCCCATCGGGTACTTCCAGTGCAGGGATTGAGATCCACAACACCTATGGGCTGCAAGAGCTTTTTGTAGTTTGTATGTCAGTGGTTTGCAATGATTAATTGGTCAGGCTTTCTTGTGTTGAAAAGCATTGCCTTTGTTCTTTACACTTTAGTCTCTAAATGGTTGGACTAAATTTGAAGCATCTGAGCAAATCAACAGAGGTCGGTGCCCATACACAGCCAGTACACATATGAATACTGTGTCTAATACCCAAGATTTCGTGTGTTCCCCCCCAAATTTGGATGCACTAAAACCTTTTTGACTGGTTCAACACCCCTTGCACGCCTCCTGCTTCTTCCTTCTCTTTGATTCACACTTAATGCATTTATTAAAAAGCATATAAAGCATCAGCACCTGGCACGATGCAAACTAGGCACGCCTTCAGTAATAGGTCTACAAAACAGGTACATGCGCCGCTGGCTTCCTTTAAAGCTTTGAATACACCTAGAAGCATGTCTATACTCGTCTTTTAATTGCATCTGTTGTTCCTGATTTACAGCAGGCAAATGTTGTGCCTTCAGGTTCATCAGCGGCACACCACTTGTAGTAACGCCTTGCACGTCGGCTCCTTGGCACATCTATACATTTCTTGAGGGTCTTTTGGATAAAACACCCATCCACTTGTTGAACTACATCTTCAGATATGTTGCAACACCCACTTTAATGGTCGTTTGAAGCCATGTCTGATGGTCTCACCGTCAGCACTAGTGCTGACTTTGGACTCTGGCGTTTTTAGAGTTGGCCTGAGTTTGGCACCTCTGACTTCAAGAGCACCATTTTCCTGGACCTCCCTACCTTGCAGCCATTTTTAGATTAGGTTGGATGCAAAGTTCCCCATGCCTGCTTTATATGTACTCATGTCTTAGAACACTTTCTTATCTGCATATTGACTTTTTATTCCGTCCCATTGGAAGCATATTTGCATGGACATTTGTTGCACATCTCCCTGGGGGGCTTTCAGGAGTCCTTAAAATGTTAACAGTGATACCTCTTGGACGGTCAAAGTGTTGAGATGTAGAAGATTCATGGCTTTTGTTTTGAGTTCTGTGCATTGTTTGATCTTTCTACCGCTACCCTGTAACCAGTCTTCGAAGGCAGGCACCTAAAAGCATGGACGTCAAACGAACCTTCTAATAGAGCTGCACGTGGCCAAATACCTTCTTTACTTTTAGAATCCTCAGCCCTGTGGGTTACTCAGAAAATGTGCTAGGGTTGGAAACAAATTAACTTGGAATGCTAATTGCAGCATGACGTAGTTTATTCCAATGAATGAAAAAGCCCTCACGTGAATTGGAGGAAAGTAAGCCTCTCAAAGTCCTTGCTTCTGTTTCTTTTACCTTGCCAATTGCTGCAGGGGAGGGCGACCCCTGTTCTCATGTTTGGTGAAACCTTGAGGCCGACAGCGCTATAGTGACATATATCTTTAAGGTCATGGTCTTTTTGGACATTGTCATTTGGTTTGTGGTCTAGTTGTATTGGATGGCTCAAGACACACATTGATTATCCTGTTTTGGGCTTAAAGCATATCTTTATCTCTGTCAGAGCTTTGACGTTCAGTGGTGCTGGATTAAACCTGATGGAGGCCCCTAGGCAGTCGAAATTTCGCCCCCCTCAAATTATCTCCTAATACTTTTTTTAATTTTACCAACCAACAATTTTAATAAACCAATTTTATTACACAAAACGAAACATTAACAATTATTAATGTTACTAAACAAAAAATTAATTTAATAAACCAACAAATCTTTATATATTCACTATCCTCAATTTGTTTTTGGTGATATCTTGGAAGTCTACCTTTTGCAAGACATCATATTCAGTGGCCATAATGGTAAGTGAGTCCAGTCGTTCTTGTGTCATTGAAGATTGATGACAATTTTTCAGTAGTTTTAACTTTGAAAAGGTTTGTATTTTGATCCTTTGCCGCGGGGCCAGTAAAAGGAGTGGGGCCCTTAGGCTGGTGGCTACTTTGCCTAATTGGTAATGCAGAACTAGTGCTTTGCTCCTTATTGCATGCAGGACTGGACTGGGAACCCAAAGCAGCCCTGGCAAATTTAGGCAGACTAGCCCTGTACAGTGTGTAGCAAATGCAGCAAGCCTGACCACTACAAAGTTCTTGTGGGAGGGAGGGATGGCTCTCCCCCCCCCCCCCCCCCCAAGAAAATTTTGAGGGGGGAAAATCGCAAAAATGGTGCATTCTACAACTCGTTTTTTATTACATATATAATTTTATTAGCTTTTAAAGCATAGTTCACTATGATCTTACAGTGCACCAGGCTACAACAATATTTGTTTTGGCCCTTGAATGATTTCCCTCGCTACCACCTTTTAACAATGCCCCTCATCTCTCCATAGTCTCTCTCTCACATGCATTTCATTTGTTTTATAGCGCCTCTCACACCAGTGTAGGGTGTTGCAGCACTTTACATCACACGCAGACCGAGACAAAGACCCTTAAGGCATGTGTAAATCAGTGTATTGAAAATGTTACATATGGCAAAGGAATACAAGGTGTAGGATTCGTATGTCACCCATACTGGTAGACATTTTTTTAAGCATTCTTGTTCTGGTGAAGCAGAGATTCAAAGCGTAACACAGTGGTTGGATTTACTAATAAGAATGTATTTCTACCCAAACAAACCCATTTTATCAACATTAGAATGATGGACTGGGGTACACAACGAACCTATACCATGCAGTTTGCATGCAGTTCTTTGGCATTTCATAGCTCACTGTGCTACATTAGAATTGTAAGTTATGAACTGTAAGTAATACAAGGATCACTGAGACCAAAGCAGTAACTCAGTTAGCTATGCACATTAAAAACAGTTCCGTGATCTGTATGGTACACATTCTTTGCATCAGACATGTTAGCCCTCCACTATTTTAATGAATTCAAAGCTGCCAGTAGACACAACTCCGATCTCTCTCCAGTGGGAACATTAAACACCAGCGATATCAATCCAGACACTTTTATTTTTGCCTGAAAACTGCCGGATATACAAGAAACTCTGCAGAGAGAGAAGGAAGTGGGTGATGATGCTGACCTGCTGATTTTGTTACTGGGGGCCGATATTGCATCACTCCTGTAAAACTGACCCCCAGTAACAACACTGTCCATCCACCCGTTTAGCCTCCCTAGGAAACACCCATTATCATGTACGGGCAGTCCAGCCTAGGTTGCATGCTTACCTTAAAAATATCTCCTTGAATTGGGATGCCTCCGAAGGCCGCATTACAAGTATGCCACTCCAATGCAAAAGAACCACAAAATGAGGCATAGCGGTTGTGCATATGTACTTGGTTGCACCAAAGTCATTGTTCTTGTTTGCAGCAACTCTGTTCTAGATTGTGTGTCTGTAATATAGACATTTGTGTAATGTTGAACAAGGTGGGAATATGTCTAAATGTTCAGGTACTTGCGTTTGGGGATCATATGTTGGTATGATGGCCTGAGTGCCCAAGAAGGTTCACTCGAATTTTTACTATACTAGCTGCTTTAGTAGGTGTAATCTGACCAATCATAGGCTGTAGAGTGGACTACTAGATTTGAGAGACCCCGTGTTGAGTTATTCCTGTGCCACGTGATGCAGTGGTTTGAGACAAATGTATACCCATTGATTTATAATCCTAAGTGATTATTACATTTTACTTAAATGTGTGTATGTATGTATGTGTATATGTGTGTGTGTGTATATATATATATATATATATATATATATATATATATATATATATATATTGATGAAGATTCCACCGCAATTAATCCAAAGGAACACTCGCACTCCAAGGTCCGTTATTTCAAGAAAGTTTTATTGGCTACGCGTTTCGAGCAGACGCTCTTCTTCACTGGCCACAGAAAGTATAACACTCGTCCTCCATTTAAAATGAATAAACATAGAAAGTGGACCAAGCGTTGCTCGCTATCCGAGCAATGTAATAAACAAAAGACTTCAAAACACTCAAAGTGAGAAAAGAAGAAATCCTTGAAGTTTACAAACGCAAGTGCGTAAACAAAAGAGTGTAAATAACATCAGAAAAGCCAAGTGGCTATTCTACTGAAAAAGACAACAAATATACTTTTCACAAACAATTATTTCCATATGAACACTCCAGTAAACACTGGTCATTCGACCATTGAACACATGGTCCCATACAATAAAAGTTTAGAGTGAAAAACAAAATCACTGACAATTGTTCACTACGAGATTATGAATGTAGCAGGAGAGAGCAGGGGGCACTGATTGGACACCATTGTCCTAGGAGTGAAAAATAAGTCACACAACCAAACTGAGTATTGAATATATATATATTCACTGAAAAAACCATAGGTTTCAGACATGTTATAGTTAGCGGAAATTTTACTGATAAAAAACCAATGAAATTCCCCCGTTATAGTTAGTGCAGGCAACTATAACTCACGCGACCGCAATCCTCTGCTGATGCTAATACTGTATTTAGACACTTATTTGCCCATGTCTTCTTCCATAAATTTTTAGCTATACATATATTAGAAATATTTTTTTTTCATAAAGACACATATGTCATCAGCAGTAGATTGCGGTCGCGTGAGTTATAGTTGCCTGCACTAACTATAACGGGGGAATTTCATTGGTTTTTTTATCAGTAAAATTTCCGCTAACTATAACATGTCTGAAACCTATGGTTTTTTCAGTGAATTTGCAAGGTTTTTTAAATGCTAATTCCGAACTATAACGTGTGTGAAACCTATGGTTTTTTCAGTGAATTTGTACGGTTTTTTAAATGCTAAGTTACTTTACGCCATTCGTGGCGTGCACGCCCACTTAACGCAGTTCGTTCCGTGCGCGCACGGTGAGCACGCGGTGCGCTTCGTGCACCGCGCGCCCACTTTACGCAGTTAGTGCCGTACACGCAAGGTGGGCACGCAGTGCGCTACGCACACCGCGTGCCCACGTTACGCACCGTGCGCACATGGAGGACATATGCGCTTCCTTGTGATAGGTAATCTGTTAAATTTAATTTGTAAGTGATGACAATAATATGCCATGCACAGAGTTTTTTTTTTTTTTTATTAAAATTTTTAGCGTAAGCGCACCGTACGCGTACGGTAAGCGTAATCGGCGAAATTTTAAAAAAATAAAAATTTACCGTTTTTGGCCTTTGAGGACTCAACTAACATGGCTATGTGCATGGGCGCTGTCTAAACAGCCCCTTTATATGTTTTTTGCCTTTATTTACTGCCCCCCCCTCAGAGTGCGAGAGAGAAAATGGCGGCCGCCGCTTCCTGGTTTCGACCGATTCGAATGTTTACTTAGATGTAACAGCCAATCAGAATCGCGCTCGCGCACGCCACCGTACGCGTACGGTAAGCTTACGGTAAGCGTACCGTAAGCTGGCTCAGATATATATATATTGATTTAAAGGCTATTTTCTCAGAGTCTACTGAACAGATTTACACCAAACCTACAAAAGGCACTTCCTTGACCTGAGGACTACCTCTCTGCCAAATTTCTAGTAATTCTGTTCAGCCGTTCGGGCTGTAGCCCTGTCTAAAGGTCCTATGGAAAAATGCATGGGAAAAACGCGTTTTGGGACCCCCCTTTTATCTCAGCCCCCGCTTGACGAATCCCCCCGAGACTTTCAGGGTAGGAGCGGAGCGTAGCGCCCCACCTATTTTGAGAAATTCGCGAGGATTCGTCGACCGGCGCCAAAGTTATTCAAAATAGAATGTTGCGGATTGCCTATGGAAAAGGGGTCCTAACTATAACTACCTACTGGCGACCGCCAGTAGGTAATTATATATATATATATATATATATATATATATATATATATATATATATATATATATATTATATTATATTAAAAGATGTTCAGGACCTTCTTTCAAGAGTAGGAACTGATGAACCAATTTATTTAGCATAAATGTAAACTATGCATAGTTATTTTATATATCTCCTTATCTTTGCACACTCGTGTATTATCTTGCTCTATCAGTGCACTTTGATATTTCCAATCTATTGCTGCTTCAGATAACTTCTTATCTTAGACTCTCACTTTTTACTCTTGGCCTCTCACGTCTTTTGTCTCCCTTTGCCCCCGTGCAAACCTCCTTTAATACAAACACACTCTGTTGATCCCACGTTTCACTCCACTGACCATTTACCCTCTAACCATATTTGTCTATCTTGTTGCCCACCATTCCGCTAAGTTGCTCAAAAGGTTTCGCTTAATCGTTTCACTGAACTATTTTGCTTCTTTTCCACTTGACACACCTTCTTCTGATTCGCCCTATAAGCGCAATTCTCACACTTAAATCCTTCCATACCTGGTCCTACCCTTCTCCAATCAGTTTCATATTATCCTCTTGCTCTCCACTTTTTCCAATGTACATAAACCTTTTTACTTTCCACTTGCTATCTCATACAGCTTCATCTATCTATGTCTATATCACATATATATATCTATGTGCTATAAATGGGTATTTTGTACAGCACAAACCTAACTAGCAAGCATTAGAATGCCATACAAGATTAGAAGAACTGACTTAGAATTTATCATCACATATGAAGGAGCAGGATGTCCATGGGTGGTGAATCCTACTGGGTGGAGATGTAGTATTATCTGAAGAGGTTGGCCTGTAGCTCGATTCTGAATTGGAGAAAGGACGGAACAGCATATCTTAATATCTTTTTTTGATAATCAGTTTTATTGATTTTTAAACAGGGAGAAAACAAACCAGCATAGGTGAAAGGCAGCATGTTACAGCACTTGTAAAAAAATTCCCGTTACATGTGAAGAAAAGGCACCAACAATACGTAGTCTGACTAAACTCTGCACCCTCTTTAGGCTTCCCACATTGATGCTACTCTATCTGCCCCAGCCATTTGCTCCAGACTTTTCAATGTTTCACCGGGCACCCTCTGGCCTCATAAAAAGACTTCTCTTGTGTGGCGCACCAATTCACCCCTTTGTGCCATTTCGTTATAGTGGGTGGGATGGGATTTAACCAGGTAGCTGCGATATCCCTTTTGGCCACTACCAGAGCTGTGTTTAGGAACAACTTGTCAGATCTGGAGCCATTGAGACTGTCTGTGATTCCCAGGAGCCCATTCAGTGGATTATGTGGGACCTCCCAACCCAGGACCTCAGAAAGTTCTCTTTTAATGGAGTCCCAGTATTGTGTTATGGCTAGACGAGACCAAACCATATGATGAAAGTCTTCTGGGTCCTGGTCATAACGCGTGTATGATTCATTTAGCCTCAGACCTGCATTGTGAAGGCGTTTCGGTGTTAGGTATGCGGCATATAGGTAGTACAATTAGATCAGGCGAAGCCTGGCTGAGGTAGTGATTGTTTTGGGTGCCATTATTGCATCTCTCCAGAGGTCCCATCCATCCCTCCCATCAGCCACTAAGGTGATCTAATGTGTTTGGGGTGTTTATTTATCATGGAACGGTAAATACAGGAGATCCCTCCCCATCCCAGGCCCCCTGTCATGGGTTGCACCTCGGGGGGGGGGGGGGGGGGTGCTGTATTCTGGTAGTGAAGTGCCAGTTGGAATGTGATTGTTGAGGGCATGTCCTAGTTGTAGGTACTTATAAAAGTGTAAGGGGTGTAAGGAGTATCGGGTCTGTCACTCCTGAAAAGTACGCAAGTGACGCCCGTCCATATGTCCCCAAATTGTGAAATCCCTAGAAAGTCCCAAGCCTTGAATCCTTCTAAGTTGCTGACTTCACGAAGCCAGGTACCCTGCCAGAGTGGTGTGTAACGGGTCAACTTGTTCGATCATTGGGTGTGTCGCAAGGGAGGCGCACCAGGCTAGGAGAACCACCCTTGTCACTGTGGGCAGAGGTCTGGGTATAGGACGCCCGAACACCCTTGCTTGGATCTTGGATTGGTCAAAGTAAGCCAGCTCTGTTCTGTAAGCTAGGTCTGACCAGCCTCCATTGAACCAATCGTGCAGGGTGAGTAAGTGGGTTGCCAGATAGTACAAATGGAGATTGGTCATGCCCATACCCCCCGTCAAAGCATGGAATTCGGCATTGGGACAGGGCCAGGCAGGGTCTCCACCAGCTCCTCAGAAATTTGGTGATCAAACTGTCCAGTTTGTTGAACCAGGTCCGTGGGAAATGGAATGGAGTGTTTTGAATTCTGTATAGGAATGTGGGATGTATCATCATTTTGAAGAGGGTGACTTTTCCCAGTGCATTGAGGTGCAATGTCTGCCATTAATGGAGGTCCTCTTAGGCTCTCTTCACCAACGGGGTGATGTTGAGTGCCCACTCAAGGTCAGGAAGCAGGCCACCCAGATTCCCAGATAATTAAAGGATTGCCGTCTAATAGGTATCGTGGATTGCCAGTCAAAACAGTCACATGAGATATGGAGAGGGACTAGAATGGACTAGGTGAGGTTTAGGTGTAGGCCAGAAGCTTGTCCATAGGAGTGCAGAGCCCCAAGACAATGGGGGCCAGATTGGGCCGGGTCGGCTAAAAAGAGCAAGACATAGTCTGCATATAGAGCGATTTTTATCTTCATCAGAGCGTAACCATTTCCATCCCCTGATTCGGTCGTCAGACCATACGAGGCATGCAAGAGGCTCCATTACCAGGGCGATCAGAAGCGGGGAGAGAGGACAGCCCTGCCTTGTCCCCCTCCTAATAGGGAACGGCTCCGACAGCGCCCAGTTGATGAGCACTTGTGTGTTCGGTCCAGTGTATAACACTTTAAATATCTTAATCTCTCTCATACAGTAATACAGCAATTTGTAGTTTTTTGCGCTGTGTACTTTTTTCCCATAAAAAATGTGTTATTGATTCTTGGCACCATTTTCAATCCCAGGAAACTGGACTAGCCAAGGTGACCCTTGCTTGTCAAAAAACAAACCATCTCCTGAGGCTGTTGGATTTTAGCAGTGAGATGAAATTGCAGTAACACGCCCTAATCTTTGGCTTTGCATTAATGCCTCTGAAGTCTGCCATCTACAAGGCCAGTCTTAAGACTGGCATTTGATTACAGGAGGCACAAGGATCAATGCTTCTTTTATCTTAGCATTCCAAAAAGTTAAAAAAAATATTCAGGGCATTAAGTGAGTTATTTAACACTCCGTTTTATGCATTTTCAACTGTATTATTAATGACTTTAGGTTTAACAAGCAACCCACCATCTTAAAGATCTCTTTTGAAATATTTTCTTCTGTGGGGATGTTATTGGAATATTTTTTGCAGGTCTCACTAAATTACTGTACTTTCACATTTGTGGTTTGTCGCTGTTGTGATTTTGCAGATTTTAATTCTGCTGCCATTGTTTCCAGAGCACAGAGCATTCTTTTTTGCCCTTTTAGCTTATAATTATAATGTTTACATTTACAAAATTCTGCCTAGAGCAGTTGCAAAGGAGCTCATTTATTTAATACCTTGATCAATACATTGTCGTTCTTATTAACTTTATTCTCTTCTCCGGTTTCAGGTTCTGTATTCTCTTAAATTCATATTTTTATTCAGAAAGCAGCTTAAATTGTCTAGTGTAAGTTTATTCCCTCTTCTATCAATGTATTTACATGGTGTCTTTTTTTTAACTAGGCACTAGTTACTCTTGGTTCAAATTTGATAAGGATAAGAGCTCTCATAATGCCAAGTAGTGTCTGAGCCTGAAGATTATTTTCTTGTTTTGCCTATACATTGAAATCTCCTACTACAAGCAATTTATCAACTGGGGTTTGCCAGTGGATTGTTGTATCATCTAGCCAGATAAAATAATTTCCATTCAAAGCTGATGGCCGATAAAAGAGAATAGAGAGATAATTTTTTTTTTATTTAATGGACATCGCTGCAAGAAAAGAGTCTTATTGGTGCCAAGAAAGGGCACTATTGTCTTTGAATTGATGTAACTTGAATGTAAAGTTTAAACAGAAAAGGGTGACTAAAAATACAAAATGGACAAAAAACTGAATTGAAAAAAAATATCGCCAATGTCTTGTCCCACCAGTCCTAGCACTACTTTTTACATGCATATGTACATATGATAAGGGAAAATATAGTCGCTCACAGTGCAAGAGAGCCAGTGGGTGAAGTTGGCTGAGCCCCCACCCCCCGTGCCTTGATGTGTGTTGCGGTACTCAAGCAAATGGCTAGTGACTATTGAATAGACCAGCGGATGATGAGGGCTGACCCAAAGTCCCTTTATGTAGGGAAACAGCCTTCACAACACGGCTGTTTCCACGCATGCCATTACAACGCAAGCGTTACAACGTGGTAAAGTTTTGCATTGTAAAGGCATGTGTTACAATGGAATGCGAATTAACGCCATATAACCCTTTATGTATATAGGCATGCATATTGTATTTGTGATTTATTTATTTAGTTTAACATTTTTTTTAATTTAAAATATTACACAAGGCTGATGAGACAGCCAAATGTATCTCTAGGTCAGCTTAAAAAAGTGCCCTATGTCATATCCTACATGTTGGAAATTGGCTTACTGATTGAGGGGGCTGAAACCCTTCTCGAGCAGTAACCACAATTTATTTTAGGGTGAAGTCTTTGCAGACCCCAAATTAGCTTGTGCTTAACCCTCTGTTAGCTTGGAACAAAAGCAGTCAGACTTAACTTGGAGGCAATTTGTAAAGTTTTTATGTAGCACTTCAAACAGTAATAGAGTGAAAACACAAAACAAGAAAAATCCCACACCAATTTAGAAAAATATAGTAACATTTCTTAAAGTATTTGATACCAAAACAACAACAACTTTTATCAGTAGACCCAGAGATATGCAATTTTAAAGATTTCAGGTAAGTAAAGTGACTAAAAGCAAAAAGCGCCACTCACAGCTATCTGGCCGTGCGAGACCAGGTGACAGTCACAGGTTTAGTTTAGACCAACCATGATGGAGTGCGGGTCGTATATAGGGACCAGGTTAGTCCTGTTGAAAGAGTTACCTTCAAAGTCCTGCGCAAGGAGTTTCGGTTGCTGTGAAACAGGCCGTGAGCAGCAGGGAGAGCATCATGGATGGTCGTCGATGTAGCGCGAAGAACATGCTGGGTGTCGGAGACGGTTGTTTCTGGAGCTTTGCGTTGGTTGTCACTGCATGTTGATGCTGTAGTGAGAAGTGCAGATTTCACGCTGCTAGACGTCATTGGCTGATGTGGCGCGAAGAGCTGAGGTCACAAGAACGTCATTTTGGCGGACGACAAGATATGGTGTGAACTAGCCCATTCACGAAGAGCCCAAAATTTCAGGAAAGCTTAACGGAGGCCACACCAAGGGTCCAGAACTTGAGGGGTACCACTTGGGGGCAGTACGGTTCCTCCTTTAGGGTGGATGAGCATCGTCCCACCTGCTCGAAGCGCAGCAGTAAACCAACAACTAATACGTTATGAAAACAGTCTCAATCATTTCTACAATGTGCTTAAGTTGCTAGCAGCAATGGTGATGACCCTACAGGTGCAGAGCGCGCATGTCTGATTGCCCAACATGCACACTTCTGTTGCACCAATCCAGCAGCTGTGTAACAGCCGTGGGATGGCAGACACAGGTCCCCAGCCAGAAAGAGAGCACTAGGTTTGCCTGCTCCATCCAATTCTGATGCTTCTCTCATTCTGAAAACCGCATGACAGCAGCTGCAGGACTGGTTATAGGTTTGCATTGGTGTGACCAGACAGCAGTGAAGCCTCAGATTAGAGCAGCACGTGGGCTTTTAGAGCGGACCTCGCCTCCTTGTGGGGGAGCTCAACTACTTTTCACCGCATCTTGGAAATTGCCCGACGAGGCTAAGGGGGTTTCACTCAGTCGTGACAGCACAGCTGTCTCCTTGCACAGTGACTCCCCTGGTGACACCACTGGGTCCCCCATCAGCACGTGCCCGGCCCCTCATTGATAAAGACCGTTGTCTGTAGGAGCACAGGTACATGGTGAAAACTAGTGTCCTCCACTTCAGTGGGACACAATGTGCAAAACTCCTAGTTGCATTGCAGCAAAGGAACGTTAAAAGTCAAAAATGGGATTGTGACTCATGATGTACTCATTGCGACAGCTTATGACTAAGCAAACACAAGGAAATGATGGACGGGAGCGCTGAAACTTTTCAGACACTCAGCCCCAGTTACAGACCTGGGTTTAATCTATTATCGTTCTTTAGCTAGCTTCGCCACCCCAGTTTCAACTCAGCCATATGCAAATCAGTCTTGACCCTGTTCCTCATGGAAACAGTCTTAGGGTGAACAAAGCAGACACAAGGAGATGATGGACAGAGGGCTGAAAGTTTTCAGACACTCAGCCCCAGTCACAGACCTGGGGTAACGTCCCCTAGATCCAGTACAAAATATCCACAGATGGAGTAATCCAATATTAATCAAATGTTAAGACACTGATTAATTTCCAATTTGAATGTATTACTTTGTCTGTGTTCTCCCATCATAAGAATTCATATCATTCTATGTCATAAAAATGAAAAGGCTTGGGCAAATTATGCTTGTGTGTGAGAAGTTGGCCTGGCATATGCTGGTCACTAGTTATAGTGGCCACCTTGCACCAGTCCAATTCGACTCTTATGGTAGATAGGTTTAAGACAACCTTTTAAAGAAGGCTATCCTAGTGGTAGCTGTGGAGAGCAGCCTTCAGGCTAAGTCTCAGAGGAATGTAAAGCAGCTTGTTTTACCTTATAATCTCTTGAATTAACTAATGAAAGGACACCACACAGGTACATATATCAAATATATATTTATTTCTAGACACACTCTACTAATCTCTTTATGAGATTAGAAGCCAGGAACACATTCAAATATCAACGTTTCACAATAAGTTAAGCACAAATATGGCTGGAGCCCTAGGGGCGTACCAGACCATATACTAAAAAAGAGGTTTAGGAAAGTTGACTTGCAGAATGACAAGGCCTAGGGCCTGTAGAATCCCTGGGGCTTCACTAATGCAGTAAAAGCAGGTAAGTAACAGACCCACGGGAGACGCATGCAGTGTGAGAACACAGCCGCGGGTTCCCTATTGATTACAATGGAGCAAGTCGCGGTTTGATTTTTTAAGTTTTAGGGTACTTCGAGGAAGTCTACAAGCAAGCCGCTTACAAGGTAAGTAATTCGAGGGCCAACACACACTAGGGCACCGGAGTGCACGAGTTACCTCACCCAGGGAAGCCGGGTGCATAGGTGTCTTTTGGTGTCGGGTCGCGTCGCGTCGCTGTTTTCTATGGAGACCAAAGAAGATTTGCTGCTTGCGGCGACTGAACAAGTGTCCGGTGGAATCCAAGGCTGGATTCAAGATGCAGATGACCTGAAAATTGAAGGGACAGTGTTCACAGTCACTTGCTAGTGACCCGGGGCCAGGAAGATGGATGCCCACGGATGTCGGGTGATTTCAGGTGATAAAGGGTGTGTTTTGACTCTTTGCTCATGAGGTCCAGAAGAGATCAATGATGACCAGCAGCTGGATTCGGAATGGCTCACGACATCTGCAGCCGACTGCGGTGTCGGCAACCGGATTGGAGCCAACAAGCCATGGCAACAGCAAGTCTTGTGGAAAGTGAATTTAGTCAATGGTGCAGACCAGCAAGGTCTGAGGGACTCACCCAGCGAGGGTGAGTGAGGGCAGGCCTGGAGCAACCAGGGGAGCCCTTTGAGTCAATAAAGTCTTCAGTGGACCCCCAAGCCAACGGGCAAGGGATCGCGAAGACGCCTCTTGAGGAAATGCTTCACATGAGCCCACTGTCACTCTGGATGGGGTAGGCCTCTGATTTTTGCTGCAAAACCTGCTGGAGGCTTGGGCCACAAATGGTCCAAAGCACAAGTTCGTAGAACGTCGTGAAGGGGTGGCACTCGACAATAGTGCACGGTACCCGGGTATTACTGTTCCTTTTCACTTGTGGGGTCCACTCACCTCAGCTCTGCTGGGGACTCACAATGGCCGTCGAGAAGTCAGGAAATCCACTTCCGGGACTGCAGGGACTTCGGACTCCGGCGGGAATGGGAACGTTTGCGACCTTTTGATTCAAGTTTTTGGTGCCTGCCAAGCAGGGGAGTCACTCCTTGACTCCAAGGGAGATTCTTCTGTCTTCCAAAGGTAGTGGAACGTCGAAGGGCCAGGATTCTTCTTTGTAGAGCGTCGCCCAGGGTGATCTACTTTGCAATGGCAAGGTTTCCTATCTTATACTGAAGATAGGGGAGGGACTAGCTCTAGGACCACTCCTCTGGGAGGGTCGGGTAGGGGGTGGTTACACCCACTTCCCTTTGTCCAGTTTCACGCCAGAGCAGGGACAGGTAGCCCCTGAACTGGTTTGAGCTGGCATATGCACAGAGGAACCTACTGCTCCCCCAGTGCAGGACTTCAGAGCACTCTAGGAGTGCACCCACCCAGCCCCAATACACTAAATCCTGTCTGGAAGGTGGTGACGCCTCCCTGTGATAGGATGCCTATTGTTGGGCCTCCTCCACTGTGAGTTTCAGTCAGCAGCAGGAGGGCAGCCCAGTGTCTGTGGTGGTGGCATCCATTTTGTGATGCCAGGGCTCTTTCAGATTTCTACTGTGTTACCACAGTAGGTACAGGTCATCCCCCTCTAGAAGGGTGGAATCATACTCCCACACCAGTTACTGGTGTGGGGGTATGATTCCAAGTTGTTTGACACCAAACACGACATGTTTTGATGCAGTCATTCCAAAGTTAGCATTTACCAGGAGGTTATAATGCACTTAAGAGTATATGGTTTAACCGCATCCACAAACAGCCACAGGGAATAGACCCTGCCAGCTGCAGAGGGGCCCTGCTCAGGCAGAGGCACCCCCTCACATTGTAATCCAAGCACCCTGCCCTCAGGATTGATAGGGCCTGCCATAGGGGTGGCTGATAGGTTTATATGTGTGTGTATGGTGAGATATAGGAACCTATACCTCAGTGAGGAGTGCTAACACTACCTCACCCAGGCTGCAGTAGCAGGCCTGTGGTGTCCGAGTTAGTCTGATTCCCAGAGGTGGCATAATACATGCTTCTGCCCCTGGTAGGCCTTTGAAGTACCTATGCCCTTGGTACCTAGGGTACCATATACTAGGGGCTCATAACGTACCACAGTATCCAATCACTAGTGCGTCTAGTATTCACTCAAAGTTGTTTAGAGAGAACAGAGAGACTGGGGCCCTGGTTACCAGGGACCCAGCCAGACAATAGCCAGAAACCAGTGTATACACCAGAAAAAAAGTGGGGGCAACATAAGGTCAGATCCTACTCTCCTACATTGTGGAATTCCTTGCAAGCAATATTTGCCCAAGCATTTTTGATCTTATGATATAGAATTATATGAATTATTACGATTGGAGAACGCTGAATTAACCAGTGCCCCAAGTTTCAAGGTATCCATAGCATACACTAGTACTGGTGGTTCGGACCAGTTACATCAAGTACACTAGGTTACTAGCCTACCTGGTTAAAAGACTGCAGAAAATGCAAAACGAAGCAGAAAGAATGCTTTTTGGCCAAAAATTGAAATAACTCCACCCACATCTGACGTTGCTCCGTCTGCATTAAAAATCTATACTTTATATAGGGTACAGTAGAACTAACTTGCATCTTAGTTCACTAATGGCTTTGTCAGGAGGGCGGGGGAGCTTTAAGTTAATTCTTAAACTTTCTCTTTGAATAAATACTTCTCAATGCAGTAGGATCGCATCTTTATGTTAAAGAATACACTTTTGGTAGCTACATGTAAGTGACTTCATTATATTTTAATATGATGTTTGTTGCATGGCGTACATGCCAATGCAAAATATTTTCAGTGCTTGGCTCGTGCTCTCGGGTTTCCCTGTTAGTTTGTGGGGTCGCCCGCCTCTATTCTCTAGTATCCATCTTTTATGTAGAGTTTAGTTTCCTTTTCCTCATTATAGTGGTTTAATTTTGTTGAGGTTTTTGATGTAGAGATGACCAGAGCCGTTAGCGTTGCGTTCCTTGCTCTGAAAGAGTGCCCTGTTACAAACATTAGAGCAGTGCTTTAAATGGGCCGGTAGTGTCCGGAACGGAGTACCGGCACATTTTTTTGACAGGGAGAGTACCGACACTTCTGAAAAGAAATACTATACTTTTAATTGGAGAGTACCGGCACTTCCCAGAAACAAGCAGGTACTCAATTACAGAGTGCCTGCACTTCTATTTTTCCCATTTGAAGCACTGCATTAGAGCATTGTTAATCAATAGTTTTGACTAACGTTCTGGGACCCAGCACGTTCCAACCGCAGCTACAGCAATGCGTCTTGCACTTGTAGTGCCTCGACTCTTGTCGCAGTGTGCCTTGCTTGACCCTCAGCTGTTTATCGAGTGGGTTTCTGAAACTCCGAGCCCCATCTGTCTGTCTGAAGTCTCAGCCGCACCGAGCCTGCAGATGCACTCAGCAGCAAGGTCACCTGCGCGCGATGTAGCTGCTGAGAACGGGCTTTTACTTGCAGTACTCCATAAACTGCAGCTTTCCTGATTCTGCAGATTCGGTTAATGATAAAACAGTTTGTTAATGTTTAAAGGAACGGCCCTTATTTTATTTAGCCCGTAATGCCGTTAAATGGTGCCGGGACTTCCGTGTCTGTGTGTTACTTAGCTGCAGCAGGTGAACGGTGGTTCCCTTAGATTGAAGTGACTGGTGAGGTTACTGCTTGCGTTTTTTTTTTCTTCTTTTTTTAGCTAATGTACTTTGACCACCCTTGCATCTATTGCTCCATTTACAACGTGTTGGTTATTTCACTTTACTTATTATAACTTTGCCCTCTTTGGGCGTCCATGAAAAAAGCAGGCGGCCATTTCTTTTTAAGTTTTCCTATTATACATCCGGTTAAACTCATATGCCACTTTTTCGTAAATATCCTCTGCCCCATCTCTTTTAAAGCCTTAAGCCCTCGTCTTTTTCTTTTCTTATATTGTTTTTAAATCTTATTTGTGGTTTATTCGTGCATTGGATGAAAGCAAAAGAAAAGTGTAGGAAGCTGACTCTGCTTATACTATACCAAAGTAAGGTATAGTGTGCACAGAGTTCAGTGGATCCCCAGAGGTATAGCAGAGGCTAAATTAGATAATCACAAACTGCTTTATTTTGGGTAGTATGGTCGAGCAGTTAGGCTTATTGAAGTCCCAGACTCACAGAATCCAGACCAAATTGGGTAAGTATAAAAAAGGTATACTTATACTTATTTATAGTACCAAGTCCTGCTTGGTTCTGTTAGGAAATACACATTTGCAGTTACACGACTGTTAACCCGTTCGCTGCGGTCGTCCGCCAACGGCCGTCGCAAGCACTATCTCCATAGTGCTGCGCACGTCCGTTGGCCGACGCGGCCCCACCCGCGCACAAAAACGCCCGCACCGCGGCGGATTTTACACCGCGGTTAAAGGAAATACAGTGTTTTTTGCGATATCAACAGTCACAGCAGTTTCATAATACTTTTAGAATGCAGGAAGAATAACACAGTAATTACTACTTTTCAGTACTTTGAATATTGGGGGTGTTATGCCTAGATACCACATCCTGGATTTCTACATACAAGGTATGCACAACTTTGGATAATTAGCAATAGTACTCACTTTTTCTGCCTACATTGGCTGTTCTATCCGTAGAACAATACTTAGGCTCAATCTCATCACATGAACGTCTGTGGAAGGAAAACTGGTTATCGGTCTTGGAGGTAAGTGTTCGACTCACATGGGTGAGTTTTGGGGTTTTGGACTAAGGTACCCCAAGATCCAGAGGGGCACTCGACTTGCACCACAGGTGGCACTAGGGCAGCCGGAAGCATAGTGCAGGGAACCAACAGGGATGATGAGGGTCTTTGGTTAGGGACTGCTGGCAAGCAGACCACTGGGATGTGGGAGAAAGGCTCCTAGGATTAAGGTCGGCACTGCAGGGGCCAATGATCAACACACTGCCACCGGCACGGGGGCAGCTGGGTGCAGGAAATGAAGCGGATGTTGGGGACCATGTGTTTCTAAATGGAGACCGTGGGTTTCGGAAGATGCTGCACGCTTGGTCAAGGAGAGTCCTAAAAGGTGACCAATGACTGGGAAGGCGAATTGGGTTTTGGGAAGATGCCTGGACACCGTCGATTGGGCCACCCAAGGCCGTGGGTCGTCGGGTGCTGTGGTGTTTTTGGGCGTCAAAATCCTTGGGTCGCAATTGGTCGCGTACAGGGTCGTTCGCGGTCAGGCCTCCTGGACTGCTTCGGTCAAGGAGGCGGTCCTCTTACTGCCTTCGGTCATGGGACTCCTTCAAGTAAAGGCTACAGGTTTGATTTTGAAGCATGTGGGAGGTCACGGGCCACCGGATCCCAAGTTATGATCGTTGGGGGGGACCTCCTTGGGGCATTGACCACTCGATCGTGGGCTGTTACGGCCGGGTGCAGAGTGGTGCAGAATCGCAGAGTCGACAGAGTCTAGACTCTGAAGGTTATTTTTGGGTTGAGCAAGCCCAGTGCTCACGAGACAGAGTTCATTAGTTGAGAGCAGGGCAGGACCTCCGGGCACTGGGGGTCTGCTGATGCTGGACACATCAGCTTCTTTTCTGTAGGCAGGTCGTGGTTGTGTCAGGCTGGTAGGGCTGGGGCCTAGTCAGATGGTGTCCTTGATTTCTTCCTGGGTCAGCACGGCTCTTCAGTCCCTCTTTCTACCTCGAATCTGAGGAGGCAAGGTTCTGGGTCGCCCCTAAATACACATTTTAGAGGCATTAAAGGGGTTTGCAGGTCAGGACCAATGGGTCCCTTCCTTAGGATGGGTACACCTCCTATTATGCCACCCTCCAGTGGGAGGTGGCTGAGCCTCTTCCTAATTGACTGAGTCTCCTCATCTTCAAGATGGAGGGGACTGACATGTGTACTTCACCTCGCCTCCCTCACTTGAGGGATGGGGTTGGCAAAGGTGGGCACACCTCTCTTTTTAGCTTAGATTTCCCTCCGATTCTCCTGCCCAAGTGGAGCCAGAACCAGTGGGGGACAGTTGCTGGGGGCAGGAAAAGGCAGGGACAGCATCCCAAAGGCGGCAGGCTTTGAAGCTTCCCCTTTCATGGACTCAGCCCATCCTGGGGGAGGAGGCATGACAACTCTGCCAAGGATGGGCTTTGTTTTTGGATCCAGAGAGCATAGGCCCTCCACCCAGGGGTCCAGAAACCTGTCTGGTGGTGGCAAATGGCAGGCAGCCATTCAGGAGATTTTCAGGGGGCATCTCTAAGATGCCCTCTGAGTGCATTTTACATTAAATCCCACACTGTCATCCGTGTGGGTTTAATGTGCTGAGAAGTTTGCTACCAAACTTCCCAGTTTTTAGTAAAGCCATTAGGGAGCTGTGGAGTTCGTAGTGGCCAACTCCCAGACCATATATAGAATGTATATGGCTTTACTACACTGTGAATACCTACAAATGGACTTAGACACTGTAGAGGTACAGGGCTCATGACTATACCCTCACCTTTTGGACTAGTGCACCCTGCTAGAGGGGTGACTTACCTAGGCCTTAGGCAGTTGATTGAAGGCATTGCACACATCACTGTGTGCCATGCCTTCAATGTCGACTCTTCAATTTTCTCTGCACTAAAACACGCAGCCTGCAGTGGCAGAGTGTGTGGGTTAAGGTGCAGGGTTTCTAAGGGTGGCACAATAGGTGCTGCAGCCCTCAGAAGCCTTTCTTGGTCACAGTGCCCTTGGTACCCATGGCACCTTTTACAAGGGGGTTTCCTGTTGCCAGGGATGTGGCAATTGTGGATACAAAGGTTCCATTTTGGGAAAGAACACAGGCCCTGGGAACCTGATTGGCAGGGACCCAGGGCACAATGTCAGGTTGCATCAGATGACAGGCAAAAAATGGGGGATAACCATGCAAAGACTAGGGCACTTTCCTACAGAAAGTGTGTAGTAAGAGGGCCACATTGCACACTCGAGCATTTAGCTTGTATCTTGGTAATAGTTTGGCCAGCCTAATGTTTGGCTCAAGCCCTACTGAAAGCATCAGGCCACTGCCTTCTCCCTTCTCCTATATGCAGTTTTGTAACACATAAATATCTAAGTTGCACCTTGTCTATTGAAGGAGACATGCTGCAAGATATCACCAACATGAATATAATAAAAACTGGGCATTTTTCCTCCCTTTGACCTTGGCATTTTTTTTAAGCATGTCATCTATTGTGTGAGCCATGTAGCGCGTCCCTCAGTGGCTTGCCTCATGCTTTGGCTCTTAAGGCCACTAGAGGCCCTTGGGTCTGCACCACAGGCTAGCATAACTATAATATAGGCCCGGCCAAAGGTTCTGTTACACTGGCGTCATTTTATGTTATTCAAAATTAACCCTGGGCATAGTTTGCGTAGTAGCGCTATGCGTAGCTACGCGAAGTGCACTTCGCACTACGCGAGATATGCGTATCACTACGCGAACTGCGTAGTACGCTGTTCGCGATGATTGCACAGTGCTGGATGTTTGTCCGCACTGTGCAACCATTGCAAACGGCATCTTGCACAGTGCAAGCTGTTGTTTTCTGCCGCTCAAGTAGATGTTTACTCGAGCGGCAGCTTTCTCAACGCGGACTGGTAGTTTCTCATCGCGAGTGGTCGCGAGCAACAGCGGAAAGATGGCTGCATCATTGTAAGCTTCCCGTACACATCAGTTACTTACAAGGAGCAGCAATCCAAGGTCCCCTTTTGTTTAATTGCTTTGAGATAATCTAATATGACAACTCATACCACCCTCTAACAATGGCAAGACCACTGGAGACTTAAATGAGTGTAGAGTTAAAGATGACAAACCAACCAGAAAAAGGAGGTTTTCTTATTATGGCACTTTGTGCATGTTAAAACTTCTTGATATTGTGTGGAATCCAGTTGTAAAATGGCTCATTTGGTATTTGCTCTCAATATCGTTGTCTCATCTGGAGTATTTCTAACATTAGTATCAGATCTGACATATTGAGCAGAGTTAACATATGTGTAGAAAATTCGCATTTTCGTAAGGTTCCTGTCCTTTTTCTCTGATTGACAGTGCTTGTATTTTGACACTTGCACTGAGAAACCAATGCATGGTTCCTCAATGCATGTGTTTCCTTAATGGTGAAGAAGCTGATTGTATTCAGTTTCTCAGCCTTGCCTGTTCTTTGCAGGAGAAAGCTGCAGAAGGGATGGCTTCCCTTTGCACAGCCTCGTAGAGGTCTGCAGAAGAGGTAATAAAGGGGGATGCCCATCTTTCTAGCAGACCCAATAGCAGATAAGAAAGGAATGCCCTTTAGTGAATTATCGGAACTGGTAAGGAGTGGATTAGGAAAGGAGGAAATATATTTTTTCAGCATTTCCTTTATTGAAGCCTAAGATCAGAGGTTACCAAACCAGATTATGTGAGATCAGCTTTGGTGTTCAATGGGAGGGAATCGATGTAAATGGGTTAAATAGGTGAAGTCCAGATTTGTAAAATAACTAGTGTAATTGAGCTGACTTCGCCAATAGTGTGGTTTTGCTGCCATAAAAAAGAGGCTGTTATACATTTATTGTAAGTGTAGATAATTACAATAGAGTATCCCCCCTCACCTCGGCTAGGAGCGATCTGTTAGCATTTCAGTGAGAAGCAGTGTTTTGGATTGGACTGGAGACTGATGAGTTTCTGCTGCCTGCCAATAGTGTGAGAGGAACAGAAATCTAGTCCCTCTAAAGTAGGGGGTGAAAGCTGTGTGGGCCACCTAGGGACTCTTCAGTTGAAGCAGATCAGCTTTAACTGGTCTGGCATGGACTTGGTGCATATTGATTTATGGAATGAATTGCAATGTGAGCCACAAAACTACTTATTGGGGCAAGTAGGAGATATACAAGCATGTGTCTAATGTCCTTATTTAAACATACAGCCTCTCTTTATGCCCTGGCACTTGAATGTCTAACAAAGAGGTGACTTTCAGTCAAGTTGCTGCATGGCACCCGGTGTGCTTGTGATGCCCAGACCTCCGTGTGCACATGTGATGGCCAGGAATGTACGTTCTTATGACACATTCTTTTCCCCCGCAGGGAATCACAACGCGGTCGTTACAACGATCGCATTGTGATTCCGCATACCATTACTCCGCAAGTCGTTGTTCCGGGGGGCGCTGGATGTTGGAATGGTATAATTTACTATTCCAACTCCAATCTGTGCGGACAATAGGGAAGGTGTTGGATTTAAAATGCAACACCCCCCCCCCCCCTCCGCAAGTCATTGTTCCGACTTGCGGAGTAATGGTATGCGGAATAACAACGCGGTCGTTGTAACGACTGCGTTGTGATTCCCTGCGGGGAAAAAGATTTGTGGTAAACTTTGTTTACTGATTGCCAGACCCACGCCCTCCCCGTGTACCTGTGGCTATCAGCCCCACATGTGCACAAGATGTGTTTCCTGGGGCCATGCAACATCTGTGTGCACAGTGAAGAACATTTCATGAAGGAGAGTGGTAAAATAAGTTGTTAATCTGTCTACAAGTAGGATTGGCTTTGACAGGAATTTGCACTATTGCAAGTGTGTTAATTAAGGGCATTATGCTACAGCAAGCTCAGTGCTTGGAAGACTTTGAGAAAATTGTGCTGAAGAGGGGAAAAGTGGGAGTGAAAATTGAGGTACTCGGAGTCTGTATACTTTGCTAGGAAAATAAATGTTTGAGAAATTTGAAGAGATTTGGGCAACTGGAACCACCCGCTTTAGATCCTGGGAAGATATAGTACATCTAAAATTGAATTGGTTTCTTGACCATTTGTGACTTGTGTTAAAGGAGTGGTATGTCTGTGCCAAAAGTCAATGTGGCTGTGGTGAGTGATACATTATTGTGCTGTTGTTACCAGCATCGCCTGGAATTTAAGTTGGCCCAAATGCTAGTGAGCCTGGTATGTTGGTGTCAAGGTCTATAGATGGAATCCCTTAACGCAAAACTGGCGAAATTGGTAATGGGGAGGAGGTATAATCCTAGAATAGTTTGCCCCGTGGTTTTCATGGCGAAGTTTGTTACATGTCTGTGGATCCTGTAGATGTTGTAGATGTCAATAAAACATAGCTGGATAGCTTAATATTTCTTATGCTTTGCCTTTGATCGGCTTGGTGGATGTGTAATTTTTTACTATCCTCATTGATTCTGTTTCTCTTTGGTTAGACCTGCATGAAGAGTAAAGCAACTGTACTCCATTTGTTATGCCCTTAGGTGCATTTAAAGTGCTAGATCTAGCAGCCCTAGGGTGGTTTTCCCACTATCGTTTTGCCTTGAACCCTCCTCCTTTGCAGACTTCATTTCTGCTGGCTTTAGGATTCTGCGCACTTTACTACTGCTAACCAGTGCTTGTGCTCTCTCCTTAAAACCTGGCAGAATTGGCTTATACCCAATTGGCATATTTAATTTATTTGTAAGTCTCTAGTAACGTGGCATTATCTGCACCCAGGGCCCATTAACTAAATTGTGCGTAGTGGACCTACAACACAGCTTGTGCCACCCACTTAAGTAGCACCTTAAACATGTCTCCAGTCTGCCAATTCAGCCTTTGTGTGCAGTTTTAAACTGCCATTTTGACCTTGCAAAACAAACCTTTTTGCCAAATCGAAACCTTCCTTTTTAATACATATGAGTCACCCTAGGGTAGCATGTGGACATCCCAGAGGACAGGGTGCAGAATATTTAAAAAGTAGGACATGTACTTTTGAGGATTACATGTCCTTGTAGTGACAAGCTCTTAAATTTGTATTTCGCTACTTCAAGGCCTCCCTCTCCAATAGGATAATATTTGAGTTACCATAGTACCGTTAATAAGTGATAATTTCAAAATGGGAGCAATTGACAAGTTCATGTTTGGTGTCCTTGTAATTGTAATGCTCTCCCAAAGTGAAGTCTGACTTTAAATTGCAATTTCGAAAATGGCACTTTTAGAAACCCTGAAACCAGTCCTAGAATGCTTGCTTCCAGTCCAGGGAGGACCTGGCCTGGCAGTTCGGGCTGGACAGTTCCCATTGGGTGCAAGGCCAAGACTGATTTGCATATGGCTGGGTTCAAACTGGAATGGCATGGGGAGCAAAAAACGATGAATTTAGGCCCAGATCTATGTACTGGGGCCATTGTTCTGCATTCTGTCCATAAGTTATTCTTTTAGAAATTTGGCATTTTCCTGCCTTAGTCATTTACCTGCCCCTCCTACCCAAGATCAAAACCATTCTTGCTTGTGAACCTCCCAAGACATAGACATCGAGCAACAGGAGATTTGTGCCCGCTGTTGACTAAATGAAGAAAGGCCATGCACTGGCCAGAAAATAGCACTCCTTGGGTTGCCAAGTGGGTGCATGACATATCGTCAGTAGAAGGCAGGGGTATATACTTTGTAGCCCACTCTTCTAGACTACGAGATATATGGGGCCCTCTGCTCTCCTTCCTGGCATGCAGAGAAGCTGTTGGACACTATCAAAGGACTGAGTGCAACACATAACCAGGGCTCTTCAGAAGTGGAATTCTCACTTGTTGCCACATAATTGACTTTGTTCTGGCACTACAATGCTCCAGCGTATTCTATACCAATTTGTTATTACGTTTTATGATGGGATAACTGTTTAGAGGGGAACTAGTAGTCACTCAAATACCCTTCTGACGAGCTCCCGTGCTGGCACGTTTTTTATAATGCTGTTTTGATGAGAAGGGTTGGGAAATTGCCATTAAATATGGAAGATATATTTAGTGTATTCTAGGTGAAATACTGTGACACTGATATCAGCTTTATTTTTTAACGTCGTCTTTGTTTAGAGTAAAGCATTAAAGGAATATAATGGTACAACAAATCACACCTGAGCTGTTTGGTAGTGACGTGAACCCTAAAAAAGCGAAACTCTACAAACCAGTTTTAAAACTACATGTAACCGTGCCCACATCCTTGCTGCAGATTGCTTGCTTTCCGCACCGTGGCTGGTTCTCGAGCACAGAGACGTGCTCTTTCCTAATCGCCTCTATGCCCTACACAAAGATCCATATCCTGCTAGATTACTTCTTTCTATTGTGCATTTCGCACAGAAGTGTTAATTGAGAATATCAAAAGGAACCCAAGCAGCAAATTCTGGGAAAAACTGTGCGTCTGTTATTGATGCTCTTGAATAGGCCGTTTTGAGCCTGGTTTGTGGTTCAAAATTGCAGTGGTAATTTGCATTGAACGAGGTAGCTGGCCCTGGAGTCTGCACCCAGCTGGAAACCCTGATTTCTTTTTTTTTCTCCCTTCCCTCCCCACAGTGAGGTTTGCAGAGCGGTAAATTGGAGAGCCAGAAGTTTTGTTGTCCATAATCCCGGAAGCCATTTCAGTTCCTTTGCTTACATCTTTAGAAAGTACCAACTTGTCGAAAGTTCATTGAGTAAGTCTGAGAAATCTTGTGTCCTGATGCCAGGCTTTATGCAACTTTGCCACAAGTCCAAGTTCTTTTCACCAAAACATTACCTGCATGCTATAGATATAAAAGCTTCTATACGACTCTGAAGAAAAGCATCTTTAAGGTAACTTGGTCTATAGAAACCTTATCCACAAACTTTTCTTAATTTTTCTTCTAATGAATAGCCTTTCCAACATGTCTTTAGATGGAATTTAGTCTCCTCGTCAGCTGCAGTCAGTGGATGTTGAAATTTCAAGATAACACCCTGAGCCTGAAGCACTAGTTTGCAAAACGATAAATTCACATTGAAATTGCAGTTCAACACTTGCCGTTTACGTACAGAAGTTTGTCTATGCCAGTTTATTTGAAGGTAAAACACCCACTTTCCTGCCTGTTTTTGTATATTCAACCAAAATCTGTGTCCATTCTTTTCATTAAATTATTTTGGTAATTGTAGGTCTGTCAGTTTATCTCTGTGCTATTACAGTTGTCCGTTCAGTGCCTGTGCTTCTCCCACCATGTGTACCGGAGCCAAAAGTACATTATGTTGCGATATCATTTTACACCCACTTTGTAAACCTTGACAAGAAGACGGCCGCATTCATTGTCCTCAGAACTGCTGGCCACAGACGAGGCGATGTTGAAGTCCCCACGGGATGCTTTATTTCACCCCACTTGTGCACATACAGTGCATTACTTTGCAGCGCACACTGTCTAGGTAGGTCCCTGCAGTGCTTAATTTGTGAAAGAATAAATGCCAGAAACCAAAGTTTTGCTTGGAAGCCCGAGGTTAGGGCTACTAAATGTTGCAGTTTGTCCACTATCCTAGCTGCATATGCTTGATTCCACCTCATGCCTCATCTGCCACCAGACCGTCCTGGTCTCTTTATCTCACTCTATCACCTTCTTTTTCATCCCCGCCATGTCACCGTTTTTCCATCTTTCTCTTCCTCCTCCTTTCTCACATTTATGATTTTTCAAAGACTGGCAAAGAAAAATAAGTGCCAGTCCTCAAAAATGAGCACTGGTGGGCCCCACTTGCAACCACAGTCTCAAATTAAGCACTGGGTCTCTGGCTCATTCCTCTGCCAGCGGCACAATGGGGCCAAGAAACAACATGAGACCTGCCAATTAAATTCTAGCCACCAGCTAAATATTTTATTTTGAGTTTTTATATCACACCTGCTCCATCACACAACTAGGCTTTGTGCCCTAGGATAAGAGCATCTCTGTGGTTATTTACACACTACACCCAAACGCATCCCATATAGGATCACCACACTATGTCAAACACACACTCCCCATTGTGTAGAGTGTTATGTGTCTGAAAATGAGCGTCAGCACCTCACAACTGGTGTGAAGCGTTATATAACGATGGAAGTTCCATGGTACGAAAATGTGCAAATCTGATGATCTGCTTGGGGGAAATTGAATCGGCCATATGTCTTTCCTTTTTCCCCACTGGGGAGGGTGTGGATTGTAGGGTTTTCAGATTAAGCGAAACCCTTGGGTCAAGCATGGTTCCAATTTTACCGAAACAGCTGTACCTTGTTGGGTCTGGAACGGACAATAATCTATCTAGATGCTGTGGCTTCGTCGTTATGACTTGGTTTTTGTTCATTAGCTTAAAGCTGTGGGAAATATGCTACTGTTTGTGTAAGTTGCGCTTTTCAAACGTCTCCTGCTGAATCCATTTGTTCATGCAGAACGGGGCTTTATAAAATGTGTCTCGGAGGAGAACGGAGCACTGCGGCCAGTGTTTCTGCAACGTGCACAGTAACAGCTTGTGTCTTTGCCCCGACTACAATGTGTCTTCACCAGATACAGTGTGTCTTCACCAGATACAGTGTGGGTCTTCACCTGATACAGTGTGTCTTCACCAGATAAGGCCCGGCCTCTAACGCGTCACGGTAAAGTTAAGCTGCCCCGCCTCCTTGCACAAACACACTGGGCGAAGAGTAACTCTTGTGCGCGTGGCTTCACCTCAGCAGTGGCGTCCGCCCGTTCCCTGGGAGTTCAGCCTTGGGATAATGAGCTGGCCTCTCTCGGCCGTCTTGCAGTCGTTCCCACTGCTTGAAGGAAGCCCGATGAAGATACATGGTTGCAGTGTTTTCTGCAGAAGCCCCTGTCCCACTCGGCCTGAGATGACACATTTTATGTGCTGAGTCATCCCTTCCCTCGCGCATCGCCGGCCCTATTAGACGCCGCTTTAGCGGCTGGGTTCGTCTGCGGAGGGTTATTGATGGAATAAGCAGATTTGAGAATCTGAGCCCGGGCTCGGGGCGCCCCTTCAAGGTTAAATACTCCTGTACACAGCTCGGAGCATTGATTGAAGGGGTTCACTTACATGGGGTCACTCGGTCTGCCCGGAGAAGGGAATTGTCCTACATTGCACCGCGACTGTTATCTTTCAAAGATCCGAGATAGCTATTGATTTTGTGTTGATTTTCATGTATCCTCTTAAGTTACGTTATGACGAGGTATCGAGGCTGCCTACGGGAGTGGCGGCCATTTAATTTGGGTGTTTCAAATAGGGCCGGCCAAGCTCGCAGGGGCAGGGAACCAGTGATGGGGCGAAGTGCAGACACCCACCCCATTCGCTGTTATCTCTTCAATACTGAGGCCGCCTAGTCATTGGCGTAACGAAACTCGAGGAGGCCTCCCTGCAAGGCACATGGAGGGCCCCCCTCCGGGCTCATTCAGCAGCTCTGCAGACCGAGTGCTGTGCGGAGGGAAACCCCTGGCGCTTGCCCCCCCCCCGCACTGCGGGGGATGCGGGGACCTGTGTTACGCGCCTAGTCTTGAGTCCGTCTCATGCTTCTTTTCCCTCCACCCTCCACTTCCTGTCTCTTTATCTTTCTCCTGCAGACTCTTTTTCATACCTGCTCTCTTCCTATGTCACGGTTTTTATATCTTTCTTTCCTTCTCCCTTTTCTGCCTTTTTCTTTCTTGCTTGATGATGATGAATTGATATCTGGTTCCCAAACAAGTATTTAGGGCAGCACCTGCAACCGGCTGCACAAATTAAGCCCTCAGACCAGCGCTACATAGAGAAGTATTCCATTGATAAAGGGCCATCTCACCCATGAAGTGGTGGGGGAAAGCAAAGGGGGGGGGGGAGGGAGTATGGGGGGGGGGGGTGGTGTGTGTTTTAAACCAGATGACAGATACCAAGGGGGAACATTCAGGGGGTGAGAACGTAGTTTGTTTCTGTACTTGTCAAAAGTTCTTCATACTTGAAATACTTTACATAAAACTCATTTACAATTTGATGCACGGGCAGTTAACGATCTGCCCCAAAATGCGTAAAACATTGCATTAAGTGCAGCGACTACACCCAGGACTTTAGGGGATGGGTAAGCCATTGTACCAGATTTCCTTCCTGCTTCCAGGATCACAGTCGCTATTCCGTGAATAGCCTCTTGTACAGTAGATGAGTTTGGCATAATTTAAGGATGCAAGAGCACCAAAGTCAGGGCAATCGGCATAGTAACCCTCAGCCTGTTGACTGGCCTCCCTCTGCCAGCTCTGCCTTGGCGCTACATGAGACTCTTCCGGTGCCAAGTGACCCCAAATAGTGCCTGGTCCTGCCAAACATACAGTATTCTTCTCCGAGTGTTTAAGTCAGCCACTTCTAGTTTGATGGTTGACCAGAGGTAAGAAGCTCAACATGCACCTCAAATGCCATCTGCTTCCTCTGCAAGGGCATACATTAGATGCTCCTAAAATCTCTTGGGAGCAGGATGTAGAGATTTACCATAGGACACTTTAGGTTCTTATCTAAGCATTGTCGTCTATTATAGCAACTCTTAAAACACGCAGCAGCTTCGAGGGTGGTGTCACAAGCTAAAGGTTGCAGCTCTAAGATAATGTCTCTAATATCTACTCGACACCCGACTACTTCTTCACGGTGATTCACCTTTATGAAATGTACTGTTCATTTACTGCAACATCTTTTGAAAGATTGTAAACCTACAGTTATGTTTTGGGGTGTGAGGTTTTGGGCTACTGGGCACAGGTGAAATGTGCAATTGGTGAGGCGTAAACTACTTTCTGAAATTTGAAAGAGCAGGTGAGCAAGGCAAGTGAATCCCGGTGACAGTGACGGCTCCTCCGCTATGGCGGGCGAGCATCGCCTCACTGCTTTCAAGCAGTGCGAGAAGTAGACACATACAATGATAATAACTTTCAGTTATTATCATTTTATTATTATCATTTTATGTTTGTGCTGCTTTGTGGGCGGGTGGGTGGGGCTGCTCTGCTCTTGGAGCGGGGCAGGGGAGGAGTGGTTTGCCCACTCGTAAGAGAGAAATGACTGTTTGGTCGGCCCTCTCAGGCCGCCCAAGCCATTCATGTGCACTTTCCCTGTTTTCCATGCAGGCTGCGTTACAGCCTACATGGAGAACACACCCGGGCCACTATTCCCTGGTTGAGCATCGAACCAGAATGCTCAAAACCAATCACAATGCTGCATTACAGCGTTGTGATTGGTCAGTGGGGCCTGGCTGTGCTTCCTGTTCCTCGAGGAGAGCAGGAGCGGAGACTTGGGACCCGGCAGCAAAGTAGGTACATTTTTTATTTTATTTATTTTTTATTATGCACACCATCCTGCAATTTTGAACCCAGGTCGTTCTAGAACTCTGGTTTTCTCAACTGCGAAAACATAAAATTATTCTCTTTATGGAATTCTTCGCAGAGTTTCACATTTCATTGTATTTATCTTCTACATTCCAATGGTTAATTACAAAAACTCATTTTGGGACAACACGCACGTTTAGAGCCAGAGGCGAAGCTGCGTTAGCACACATGGCACTAAAACTAACGAAATGGCAGCCATGTAGAGTAATTAATCTGTTGTATACCTGTGGTTAAAGCTGTTGAGGGTGAAAGTCAGTATTCTGCCCCTCTCATTTTGAGACGTGGTTTGTTAAACTCTGTTGCTGCAGGTATTTCTAGCCCATGTTTGCTCCACCATTATTCGGCCTCCTGTCAGCACTGGCATTGCATTATGTTATGCTGTACAAACATCTCAACAGCAGCTATATATTAGTTAATTTACCATGTAAACAGAAATTTTAAATATGCTAATCTTCAAAAGAGAAAACCAGTTGTATTCTTTATAAAGCCATTCCATAGCAAAGAAATACAAGTTTCCAGTGTGGTTTTTCTTCTCCTCTTTATATATTTTTTTAAATATTTTAGTTTGAAAGTGGCTAACCAGAAATACACTCCTTATGCAATATGTGCAAGAGGTTAAACTGGTCAGGGTGTCTCACACAATAATATAAGAGGGTCAGAAATACTTTATTTTCCTATCCAACCTGTTCTAAGCCCTCTCTCCAAAACTATTACAAGAAGCCCAACATGACAGTCCAGAGCTGCAGCTTAGGGACCAACATAAACGAGCATTGGCATAGCCAATAGGTCTCGCCTTTGGGACCTTATAAGTGTTTAGCCATGCAACAGTTGCATAACTAAATACTTGTAAGGTCCTAAAAGCGAGACCTATTGGCTATGCAAAGCAAAGTGATCGCGATCAAACATCAAAGCAGCCGTGCGGCCGCGAAAGTGAAAATAATTGCGGTAAAGCGCGGCACTGAAGCTCTAGGCTGGCCTGGTAGCACTTTTTGGAGCCCTCTCAATAAGTCTCGCCAGACCAGCGCATGTGCTGGGTCAGGTGAGACCTAAAAAGGCTAGACTAAGAAAATAAGTTGCTGTTTAGATAGACTTCTTAAAAGTACCACCTGGAGTGGTAATACTTATGTAAAGTTTGTGAGCAGTTCCATATTGTCTCTTCCACTGAGGCAATCCTGGAAAGATTCTGCATCCAAACATACACATTAGGTTTCATCTTGGATGATGTGTCATTTTGAAGCCTTCTGCAGGGCAGCGACCTGGTGTATTTATGCCAGCTGCCAGGCTCTATTAGATAAGTTGTCTAGGTCTGTTATTTTTCTGCTGTATTTCCATACTTCAATATTTTTTTGAGTGTAAAGAAAGGAGGCTGGACTTAATAGTAAGAAATCATTCACCATAATGACCTTATTTATCCTTTTATATTCTTTGACCTCCTTCCTGCAAACCATCCAGCAAACCTTCCACTCTCCTCGTCTGTACCCTCTAAACAGTAGAGTTTGAAGTGTGCTGTGCGTAAGGTGTGACTCTTGCTGCGAGCGCATGCATCCAGGAATCCAATTCAGATTTTTACTTTTTGCTTTGCAAAAGCTGTCCTGACCCCTAATGTGTGAGCAGGACATTTTGTGAACTTCGGTGCAGGGACTGTAGACTACTGGCCCTAGAATGGCCACCAGTCACTTTTACATTTTCATCCATGCTTGATGTCCCGTGTTACAGATAAGAAGACTATGGATTTGCCCAGATCCAAGTTTCTGTTTATATATGGGCTCTATCAGTGTAAGTGTCGATTGATATACAGTACTAGAGAGACTTTGGATAGCACCGTGAAGCATGTCGCATGCAATGGTCTACTCTTCGTTCTGTGGCAAACAGATTATCATGTAGGATATTGAACATCTTCCTACCACTGGAGGACAACGGCTGAGGGTATTCGTTTCTTGTGACTTAGGGCACCATGGTTGCTCCATTTATTGGATGCCGGTGGTGCTTTCTTTGTAAAAATGTGAGTGCCGGAGCCCTCTTCAGCAGGCCACTGTAGCTTGCACCACTCACTGCCCCTGCCAGTGCTGCCAATGACAGTACCAACACAACCGCTAAGCATTACACTCCTACAGTCTATTCCAGGCCATTCAAAGCTATAGGAACGGCTTGAGCGGCAGGTATTTTGGTATTCTTTTTAATGTATATTAAAATAATAAACAACTGTTGTGCTCATCTCTAAATCAGACAAAGGGCTCCACCATGTGCCAGACAATTATAAGTGCCGGTGTTGACAATTAAATGCAGATGTGTGAGCATCGGATACCATCAGCTTAAATTAAGCACTGGATTCTGGCTGCCTGTTGCCCATAATGCATGCACATTAAGGCGAGCAAGTACTTGCATGTCAGATATTTTGTCTGGAGGCACAACAAGATCTTTGTAAATTAAAAGTATGTTATAACTAGTACAGATTTTCATCTCCGTTTTATGTTGGTTTATCATTTTCCTCCTGGCTCCAGAAAAGGTGTCCATGTCTGTTTACTTACAATGGTTGTGAAACTCTCTACCTCAAGCTATTTAGATTTGTTGGTGTTGGAACACCACTGCTTGTCTGAGTGTTTGCTTTCCTCCCTGCTTCTGTAGCTCAGCTCTGAGCACGTAGAAACAAATTGGCACACTTTGTGCAGCCAATGGATTGCTAATGTAAGCCCTGTTCCTAGGCAGTGCACAAATTAATTGGAACTCTTCTGAAGGGGATATTGCAAATAGTGACCTGTCTTTGTCATCGAGTCTTCTGCATGGGCAATGTAAAGGGTTGCATGCTGTGTTTATGACAGTAATATCTGCGAATTTAGGCTAAAGAACAGAATTGTCAATCTAGGTTTTGTGCAGTGCCATCTTACTGTACAATCGTTGTTAAGTTGAATTAATTGGTTGGCCTCCTTTTTTATCTCCACTGTAATTCAGTGGGGTACAGGAACTCCATTGGTACTATGAAAATCTAGACAAAATGGCTTCACTGATTGTTTTAAAGGACATTATCTGTAATCTAAAAAAACTCTTGATGGTGGTGGGTTCTGAAACAGTCTACGGCTGAAACCTTTTGTGTGTAAATCAAAATGTTTTGCAGCATTCAAACAACAATGTAAAATATCTGCCTAGATGTGTTGGTAAAATCACTAAAAAATGTTTTAGTACTCCAATGAACTTAATTGCTAATGCCTGTTAGCAAACGGCAAAAGCACTTTGGGGCCAGATTAGTGGCAAATGGGAAGTTCAGCAATCACAATTTCAAAAGATTCAACATGCAATTTATAACAGGTAAGTTCTTCTAATGGATTTAAAAAAAAATGTGAATTTGAATAGACTTTACTAAAATGTGGAAGGATACAAAGATCTCTCTACATGGGAGTTTGCAGCACTTTCCCATATTGGGAAAATTGAATGGCAAGTAGCGTATTATAAAGTGTTTTTGGACAGCGACATTAATCAAAACCTGTTCAGAATTAAAAATTACTTTACATGGAGGGATTGGATGTTTTCGCCAAGGACTTCATGCAAATGTGGTGTAAAATAGGGCATTCTAATTATTTCAGTCTTGTAACGTTGATAAAAAAAAAAAGAAAGCCCAAAGTATTTTTGGGAGGGTTCAAGACAAATGGATCACTATATAGCAAAATAAGATAGTAACGTTGTGAAATGTGGTTTGATTGTAAGACCACTTTAAAGGTGAGTTTTACAATTTTCCATAATGCCACTGGTTTGACATTTTGCATGTTTACTTAATGCGCTATTTAGCTGACTGTGCTGCGCAACCTTCTACAGTATCTTTATCTCCCATGATTACCGGGCAAGTATTCTTTCCAAGGTTCCATAATGTCCTAGTTGGAACAGCTTTCAGATTCATTAAACTCCCATTAGCATCAGGGCCGTAGTGGGCACTGGGCATTTCCCCGGAGGGGTGGGGGTGCCGGTTTTGTGGCCGAATGGTCTGCTTTTCTTACAGGGGGCCGATTTTGCAGCAGTTCTGTAATATCGGTCCCTTGTAAGAAAAGCGGGAGCAGTGCTTTGCGCCTACCACCCCCCCCTAATCCCTGCTCCCAGGCCCGGTCAAATAGCAACCTGCCAGGGCTGGTTGCTGCTGATTAGCACAAGGCATGACCTATACCTGACTCAGTAGTTTGGCCCTGGCAGACTGAGCAAAGAAAATTCGCTGGGGTCAGGCTGTCTGTAGTGTTCATGGATTACCATTCAGCACTTCCATTACATTGCCTCGTCTTCCTCAAATGGTGAAGGTAGCAGCAAGGCGCATAACAATGGCATGATCTCAAGCCGAAGAGCAAAAAGACTAAAAACAGTAGATGTTTTCTGTTAGTCTTTCTCTCTCATCAAATGCTCTACTCAATGGCAGCTATCTGTCTCCTGCTATTGACTTTGATGGGTCAAAAAGCCTGCAGCACACTTTCAGAGCTACCGGAACGCCATTAAACAGAATCTGGTATCACTGCCTCAGATCCAGTGATCCCTTGTGCATCCATCAGGCAGAGCCAGAGGCCAATGAGCATAGCTTCCTCATTCTCCCTTCAGATGAAAATAAATGTGTTAATAGTAGCATTGACATAAATATCATAGGAGTTGGATCATCTGGTGATCAGCCATTTGGGTGCAGTAAGCGATGTTGCTTCCAAGCTACACATTGGAGACACCTGTCCCAAATCCTGAGTATGCCAGTGATTAGCAGTGGATGAACACAGAGCAGTACATTGAAAAAAGGTCCATAGCACATGGAATAGGAATCTGAAAGCAGCAAGTCCGTTTAGCGATGGGGTGAAGACCATTATTCTCAATAGAGCTTGTTAGCGGAAGAACAACAATTTCTATACTCATATTTTCATTAAATGAATCAAAATTGCTCGATCAACTAGTTTCAGCTTAAGGTCCTTTTGTTCTGGCTAACATGGTGTTCCTCTACTTTTTGCACGATGGCCATAGGTCCTCAAAGACCTTGAGAGTCCTCAAACTGTACTGGGGGGGAAAGAGTCGAGAGGGATCAAGATCCAAAAGATAGGCAGAGACCTGGGTTTTTGTCTATAATCGCATCTTAGGTGTTGTTTTTAAGAACCATATTTTGCCAACTTGTGGGCATTTCAGTACCATTTTGTAAAGATTAATTTGAAAATGTCTCTTCCAAAAGGACTACAAAGTCCACCTGACTCCTTAACATCATGGAGCTCATGGAACAGGATGCTACTAAATAAGAGAATGAGCAAAATCACTCTTTATGTGCATGATGAATGTAGCACATACATTATCTCGGTAATCTCCCAGATAATACTTGCATACTGTATACCAACCTTGTGCATGCAGATTATGTGCATATCTTTAGAGTTACTGTGATGGAGACTCTCCCTTTGTACTGCTTATATACCAGTTCTCCTTAATGTAAAGTATCACAGGGATCACTTGGAGACATGTATAAGGCTATATATAGATATAAGTAATGATGTTGTGCTTGATTAATCATCTCTGCCTCTCCCGTTCCTACAGAGAAATGTGAACATATAGAACAAATAGATTGGTATGTTTGGCATGTAAGAGTAAGGTGACTGGAAGTTTCACAATTGAATGCACACAAATAGGATCCTAACGGGATCCTTCTGAGGTCCTGATGAATGCCACCAAACCTGGTGAAGCACTGGTGTGATGGCTGAAACCTGTTGACCCAAGGATACAGAGGGTGCTAATTCCCTTAGTGCATCCCCATCTGTTTTTACCTGCGTCAGGGTGCCCTTTGAAAATAAAATTAACCCTCAGGACACCCTAGACTATTTTAAATCTAGGATCCCACCCAATAACCAAAGAGCTCCCTTGCCTACCAAGGATGAGCCTTTCCAGATACACTAGGTATTTCAACGAGGACTCTGATGAAGCATGCCATTTGGAATCCCATTGTATGAGAGTTGTTTTATTACCATAGCGTGATCCCCTTGAGCTGTTATGGAGAGATAGTTTCAGCAGCAGTAGGGGCTCCCCCCCGTTCTGATTTTTATGTATCTACCAAAATGATGCCATGATGAAGCCTTTTATCATATTACCCTTATTTTCAATACATTTCAGTTTTTGAACTTGGGTTGTGGGCTTCTCATCTTGTTTGCAAACGTGGAAGAGATTCCTGACATGTGAGGCTCAGTTAAATGTACTGTTTGAAGTGCATTGGCTTGGTATAGAAGTTAGTAAGGCACTTCTTTACCAGTCGTCTTTATGCACACGTAGCCATTTGCCCTTGCAAATTAAGCTGGCAGCATGACGTTGAGTGAGCCACGAAGCCCGTTGCACTGCATGACAATGAATTAACCTACCTACTCACTGCCCTATGTGTAGTTTATGCCCCATTGTAAAATAGAAACTGGAAGCAGATGATAATTCGCACCAATTATAAAGCTGTAGGAACAAAATTCAGTTCTAATAATTGAACTCTCTATAGCAGATACAACAAACACTGAAACTGTGATCTTAAGTTCTTCCATGGACGCACTTGATTTGAGTGTATGCTTATAACTGTAGTAAACAAACGATATCTTATATATGATATTACTTATCAGTTTCTTCAGTAATTGTTTTCATTGAGTTACTGCCAATGTTTACAGTAATATTTTCCTACCGAGTGAAACATGACCTCGGTCAAGCACACCAGATGTGACGCAGTCTGTTGCTAGAATGTCTACAATTTCAAAGTATCATGCCAGGTATTTGTATATTTTTGCTGTTAGGGAAGTTTGACCCTGGTTATCACTTAGACACGAGTTGGAATGCCCTTTTTCAGCCACAGCTGGCAGCATTCCCACCCCCTACTGCATACAGCATGAGGCCAGTGGCTAATGTCCCTCTGAGTGACTACATTTTGCCTTTTCAGAAAGCGCTCATCCACATGAAGAACTTCTTTTCAGTACCAGGGACATCTGTGGCACATTGTGCCTTGTGAGACCAAACATTCTTATTGCTTTTTAGTTAGTGTTTATTTTTAGGAGCAGTTGGGCCCTTGCCAATATAACGAAATATAAAGTTTTACAAAGCCCGTGAAAAACAGAGCATTGACAAAGTTAAAAGGCAGGCATCGTACAACAGACCTACTGGCTTTGCCGGTGCTTGTTTAGTATCCTTAGTAGTAGCACTGTTATGCATTTGAAAAGGATAAAAACTGACTTTTAACAGATTTTCGCAGAGAGACACCTTTGCTTGAAATGTATTAGTCATGGGAATGTACTAGCAGTGTAATAGAGGAGGGGAAAACCGCCCCACAGTACTGTGACGAGTCAAATGGTGCAAGTGGGTAAGTCCAAAGCTTCTTCTCCTAGAAATTTTTCCTTATTAGACACACAGTGCTAAAAGTTGGATGAAGTAGGCCAAACATTTTGTTTGCATTCAAAAGTTTACATGTCTAGATCATACAATTGCTGCTGGAAGTAATGTACCTAGTCTAACCAATAATTAGATTGGATCAATGGACCACAAACGTTGGTAAGATTGCTCTCTGAGTTGGATGTTGTATGTTGCAAAGATCAGAGTATAACTTTAGGGCCATATTCTGTTTCAGCCTTTCATGAATGTATAACTGCACCCTTTGTTTTAGGCCCGCTCTCAACACTTGATTTAGTATTGTTCATGTTGCCTGTTGCTAGTGGCAAAAGTGAGCCACACGCCAACACTTGTACATTCGGTTCCCTCTGTTTGTCCCTTGACCCCGACAGTTATTATATCTCCATAATCTCCTTACAGGGAATGTGATTGTTATGCTATAGGAGAAACAAGCCATGGCTCAAGCAGTCTGATCCAGAGAGTTGAGCTGGGTTTTTTGAGGAATACTTACTTGGCTGACCCTTGGGATCTTGGCGCATGCAGTAAAGCCTTTCTCTGTGAAAAAGCATATGTGGTGTGGGTGCAGCAACATGACAGATATACTATTGAAATAAAGACCCTAAACGATCTCAAAGTTGGATCAAAAGCTAAAACTGTACTGAGAAAAATATCAAAAATGTTTTAACAAATTGAATATAAGGGATCAAAACTTCTAAAGAAAAAGAAATCTGACTCACAGGAAAGCATCTGGAAAAGATGTGGATGAAAATGGCTAAGATGTAGCCACTGAGATGGTTTCTTATTTTGGGTAAGCTTTGTGGGTTGTTATGGTTTTTAAAGAGTAATTGTTTATGAAGTTCCCCTTTTTTTTGTTTAAAAACATCTGGTACAACTGCTACCTTGGAATATATCTAGTCTACTTTTTCCAGTGAAGTGTAGAGGGGAGTTTCCTCAACTCTTTTGGGTCCACAAGATGATGTCCATTTCTAACTGTTACACTGGAATTCTTCCAATCGTTCATCAGCCCCTTTTATTACAACACCTTTTACACCCTTTAATCACTGGGGAGAGTGAATGGGGCTGACGATTCACATGGGACAAATGGGGGAAATGTTCCGGTGCAACTTGTCCAATGGCCTTCTTCCAGAAGGCAGCCTTTAACTCTGTATCGAACCATCTGCACACTCCATCCAACGGTGGGAAGTACCACAGGAGAAAGTAAACTTCACTTGCTGGGCTTTAAACTCCCTTAGCCCTTTTGGTGACCAGAAGACTGACAATTAGCATTGCTAAAGCAAAATACTTGACCATGAGCAGATGTTCTACACAGACTTGGAGACAAGTATTGTACAGATTCAATAACATTTTTTTAAAATATTTTAATTTAAAATGCATTTATTTCCAGTTTTAACACACACATATATATATATATTCGTCATATTTAGATTTGCAATATTAATGAAAACATTCTAATAATGAATTAAACATTCCAATAAAGTATTCTAATTGAATTTAACGTTTGCTTTCAACAATTCATCAAAGTATAATTTATCATAAAATTATAAACACCCTGTGTAGAATGAACTGAAAATAGTTTGCCTCAAACCACTCAAGTATTTACAAATCGGTAGTAAATGGCTGTGTTTCAACATCGGTATCCGCAGTCAACAAAGACATAAACTTTAGCCACCATCAACTGAAGAGCAGGGAATGGTTTAAGTATATTGTGCAGCAATATCCAAAGTCCAGTACTTTACACAACTCACGATCATTGTCTCAAATATTTCCTTTGAGATGTTGGCATCCTGAAAATAAATCTTTAATCTCAAGCTCTCCAATGAATTCAAACAAATTGTCCAGGATTGCTTAGAAAGACCTTGTCCACTGGTTGATACTTATTAGAAAATAATATATCCCAATAACCCTGTAGTCTGTCTGCTGATTGGAAGTAACCAAGTAAGGGATAAAGTTAATGTAATGATCCAGCTCAGTCGTAACCCAGATTCCTGTCACAACATTTCATATGATGTCCAATTTAAGAGTTTAATTAACTTCCTCAAAATGGGTCAATCTGCATGTTTAATTGAATGGAGTGTACTGTGACACCTGCTTGGCATTCAATATGTAATTACTGTAGACATTTACCAATGGCTTCAAAGAAAAGCCTCCAAATTTAGATCTAAAACTTATAAAAGCAATACCATTTTTTGTGGCTCCTTTATTATAAGACCCCTTTTCCATGCCATAAGATCAAATGGTATACCTAGGTATTTATAAATGACAATTTGTTCGAGCAGATCCGTATCAATTGACTAACTGCCCAGAATGCCCCAAAAATCATTACTTTGCTTTTTTGTAATTTAGTATAATTTATTTACAAATTACTGTTGTCCAGCCAATCTCACTCGTCAACCACTGCTTCATATAGATGTCTCCATTAGTACTTTGTTCCAGTGAGCCTACAGGATTCCCTTTCATGAATGGAACGATTCTAAAGTTTTTATAAAAACAGAGTTCTTACCTGGTAGCCCCGAGAGATGTCTCCCTCTCCCATTCTGGGCATTGCACGGGCAGCTCTTTTAGGTAGCAGTTGGCACGTGGAGGCCAACAGAGGGCATGAATGAAATGTGATCATAGACTAAATGTATGTGTATTGTGGAAAGCACATCATCTAAGCTCAGTAGAATACATTACTGATTCTGAAACTGTAGTTAGGGTAAGAATTGATTGATAGGAATTTTACATCACCACTGGACTTTTTTTTTTTTTTATAGCCAGAATTATATTTAAACTTTGGATTTGATTGCGACAGCACCTTTCCTATCTGATGTTAGATTTAAGATATTAACATATTTTAAACATTAATTATTTTTCCTTCTGAAGGCTGATAGAGCTCAACATCAAAAATGTATTAAACAATATTAATAATCCTTACATTTAACACAGATGAATATTTCTAATCTTATAAAAAGATGCCAAACATTGCTAATAGAAACATTCTCACCTTTTTTGCTACGTTTAATTTGGTGATATTCACCTACTAGATAATTCAGCTAATGTAAGTTAATTAACTTTAGGTACCTGGTGTGACAATACTAGCTGATTGAAGAAATGTAAGCACAGAAAAAGTAATGTGCATGATGTGTCACTTTTGCATGTAAGGTTGTATTCATGAATACCAAAGTTTTTAAGTAATGACATCTGCCATTGCTGACCATGCTTTTGTACAGAATGGTGCAGAAAAGTAGCAAGTGAACATCTGATACCTCCAACCCAGAACAAAAAGAACAGTGGTTTACCTGAGTGGATACACCATGCTGTTACTGGGAAATCATTGCAAGAGGTAGAGCCCAGAATTAAGAGTCCTAGCTGAAAATGGGGTTATCTAGACTAAATGACTCTAGAACATAAAATCACTTTAATACTGCGGGAAATTTTCAGTAAGGGTTTTATGGTTCGAGGTAGTGAAACTTTGCATATATATAATGGTCCAAAACAGATTTTAACCACCTGCGCAGCATCCCTGTTGATCGATGGATGAAACCGGTATTCTTTCATCTCCAAGTAGACATTGTAGTTTGGACTTACTTAAACAAGGGCACATTCTGAGGCTGCTGCATAAAAAGTCATTCTTGGACTACATTTTATAATGGTTTCAAATTGTTTGTAGAACAACGTCTAATTCAATGTATTAAGTGAAGCTAAGGATTCTATGTTTCTGAAACCAAGCTCAAAGTAACATGTTCTTGGCATATGTTATGGTAAAATGAATAATACTTAAAACATGTTTTTCTGCTATTTATAAGTGAGTAGTCACATTGCAACCCCAATTTTCAGTCCCATATAATGCCACAAGTTTTGATTTTGCTCTATAGACCTCAATAGTTGGAGTAAGTACTCTACCAATATAGGTTGAAGCAAAGTGAAGAGTTGCCCAGCCCTGTGAACACAGTAGGCTCTTGTGACTATGGAGCTGTTTAGCCCATTTGCATTAGCAGCTACCTTGAAAGGGAGACGATCGGTGTCAGGTAAATTTTCCAGTTTCACTCCATGTAAATAATGAATTACCTAGATGATCTATGTGGATTAATAGCCATAAACTTAGTTTTTGTAACATTAGTTTTGCAGCCCTCTGAGATGATAGAATTCCGAATAACCATTGAGTTAGTTTTGGACACCTAAAGAGTTATGAGAAATGAAGAAATCTGTGTGTAAACGGAGAGGAATTTTAGCATCCGAGAACGATTATTATTTACACATTTGAAAAGATGTTCAATTACTTGGTTGACACACAGTATGAAAATTGTTAGTGCTTTAACACATCCCTGATGGGCATGGTTAGTGACTATTGCCTTACCCTGGGCACCTAAATGTACCTTAGCAAAGTTATCTTGACGTTGTCTATTCAATTTCTCAATAAATATGTGAGCAAACCCATATCATGCAGGACCTTCCAAAGCTTTTCTCTTTGGACGTTAGTTAATGCTGCTGTTAAATCAACAAAAACGATATAACCAGGTGTTCTAAGTAGTGCAACATACTTTTGAACTATCCGATTATACCCATAGACTTGGTCAACAGCACCAACATTCCTTTTAAAGTCCGCTGGTAAATCAGACAGGATATCGTTCTTACTAATAAAGCGCTCGATGCGTCCTAAAACAACCTTACCAAAACATTTCTAGGAACTGTTTAATAAGGCTAATTGATCAAAAGTTAGCCAAATTGTCTTTATTTTCCTTTTTGTATATGGGAACAAATTCTGCTTCCTTCCAAGAATGTACTATTGGTACACAACGCATAATGGAATTAAACAACACCATAGGAAAAGTGCCCTAGATCCAAAAATGGCCCTACCCACCCTCGACAATGGTAATAAATTGCATATTACTCTCTGCTCATCTGCATATATGGTTTATGCTATGGCGTGTTATTGCATGTGGTTCTTAAAGACGAGAGTCAATAAAATCCAGGCAGCAATGGGGTTACATCTGTGCAGTGAGGTAAAGACCGTGTAACTATTAGCAAAGTTGTTTCCCTTTGCAGTATTCTGTTTGTGTCAGTGTTACTGTTCTATGGTAAAAATGTGGAATGTGGCCTATGTACTGTAGAGTGCGTGTATACTGATTGTAAAGAGGTGCTTTTGCCCCTCTGTAGTTAAGGTTAACATCTCACTCCATAGGAAATCAGTTTTTTTTGGGACCCTTAATAACTGTGGCTGTTTTTGATGAACCTGCATTAAGATCTGTGGAAAAAGGTTCCAGTGATGGACTTCTGAGAGTGGGACAAATTTGGTGCAGATCAATCAAATGGTTAAAAAGTTGTAAAACAGAGGGGTTCAAATCTCTTTCTTTAATCAAGAATAAAATACAATTTACCATAGGAAAATGTTCTCTGCTCGTATATGGGAAACGGTTGCACAGATGAGTACCACATTTTTATGGCACAGCAGTTTTATGGTCAATTGGTGGAAATGTGTTCAATGGTTTGAAAGGTATAAGGCGGAAAGTAAGGCTCAAATGCTTCAAGTGCTTGTCCACTAATAAGTATATTCACAGATGTTTGTAAACACCTCTATTCAAGTTTCAAACGGTTGTGAACTTTGCCGAAAATCCGCAAAGAGTAGTAAAATGCCAACACTTGGGAAAACTGCAACTTTAGCCTGAAATTGTAAACAGCACACACCCGATGTTTAAGATGCATATGCTGCATACTTCAGGCGTGCACTTGGTACACATACTTCACATTAGACACACTGCATGTGATGCATGTCTTACACACTTCTCTGATGCAAACAATTGACACTATATGTGTAAGTGGAACACATATGATGAATAGACATATTCAACAGCACCCAATACACAGACACTGCAAGCGATGCACACCAAACACACACACACTCTATGTGATACAGATGTTTGTACACTTTTGAAAGTGGCACACTCCTGACTTATTACATACATTCCCAGGCTCCTGATTCTTTTCACATTCAGACTTGGATGGATGCCCAGCACATGTGACGGATACACATACTCCATGACACCCCATACACTCCACGCGATGCACACACATAGTCCACGTGGTACAATCATTCTTGCAAAACACACTTCTGAGGTTTTACATAAACTCTGGCTTTGCATACATTCATCATGATATAACCACACGGCACACACCAACCCAAATGTAGTCCATGTGTTACAGACACCGCATTCCTGGCTCATACTCCTGACTCTGCACACTTTTGTAAGTGGCACATTACTTTTTCCCGACACCCTTCTACATACATTCACTCATGGCTCTATATGCATTCCTACTAATATACACATCTGTCGCCCATAATAGACGTACACACTTCACAACGCCTGATTCACACAAAACTCTAATAAAACACACACTCCTGACTCTACATGCTTTGTAATTTATACACATGGTTGATACACACTTTAAACAAAACAAACTTTTAATACATATACACTCAATACTATGCATCAGTGGCGGCTCCCCCATTGGGGCATGGGGGCGTTGCCCCACTGCTTTCTAGCGGTGCAAGAAGGCAGAAACATAAATGGTAATAACTACCATTTTATGTTTCTGCCTCCTCGCAGCAGAAGTGCCTGGTTGGGGGTGGGCGGTCCTGCTCGTGGGCAGGGGGGGAGTGGCTTGCCCACCGTTGTGGATACGGACTGTTTGGCCGGCCTGGGTGCCGACCAAACAGTCAGTATGCTCAACAGTGAGCAAGCCACGGACCCCCCCCCCCGCCCCTGCCCTCGAGCAGGGCCGCCCACTCTCCCATTTTCTCTATGCAGGCTGCTGCATGCTGCTGCACGCATCAGCCTACATAGAGAAAATGGCCCTGGTGGGGCGCACTCCGCTTCGCCTCCCGCTTTGTGATTGGCGGAGGGGAGGGAGGGAGGCTGGCTTTCCTGGCTGATGACGTCGCCGCGATGAGAGCTGCCTGCAGAAATTTGAAAAGGCAGCAGGACGGTAGATGACGGGAGTCAGACCCCAGAAGCTGAGGTGAGGACGGTAAGTTACGTTTGATTATATTTTTTAATTAAACAAACCCCTTCCGCCTCCCCCCATCCCACTGGCACAACATCATTTCCAACCCCTCTCCCCCCACCCACCCGTCATGCCAGCCGCGACTGGCAGGACACGGTTCAAGAGCACGTGCGAACATGTCAAGATTTAAAGAATAGGTAAGGAAACACCGGTCTGGCAAGCGACTTCAAGTAATGTTGTTTATTATTTTCTGATCACAATGCTGTTAATTTCATCTCCCAATTGCTACGTTCGATTTTGTGTTCCATCGGAAAGCAGGGAGTTCTGTGGCTGTGCTTGCGTTTCGTCTCGGAATGTTATTGGGATGATGTCAAAATGCTGGGAAAGTGTCTTGTCGAGAGTTGAAATTGAAGGAATTTAAATGTATAACATTTGGAGCCGTTGCCAATTTGCATTCATTTTTATTCTGCTTTATGGTTGCTTTGAAGACTGGGCCCATGGATTGCAGGTAGAGATTACGATTTGGTAGTCATGTTGTAGTTGATTGCTCTGTCAATTGAAAAGATTTTTTTCTGTGTATTTTTCTTTTCCTTGCTGTAATGTGCCTCTGCTTTTGAAGTCTGGAGGCAGCGCTCACCTGGTCGGTTGTTTCAGTGCACCAGCAACGGAGGAGTGCCAGTTCCACTGGTTCACTTGTTGTTATTCACAGCCAAAACTTGCGAGTCATTTGTTGTGTTCTTGTGATGTATGGAGTCTCCCTCCCAGTTGCATCTGCATACAGCGATAGCTGCAGCAATCGAATGGGTCCACATGGAGAGAGCTACACTCTTTGTTAATAGTGCGTTTCTGGGGCTGTACAGGATGGACTAGTTGACAGTGTTGAGGCTGGTCTGCCTGGAGTGGGACCAGACGAGGCTGCTCAGTGTTTGGCAAGAAGAGTTGGATTGGTTGGGTGTGTAGGCTCTGAGAACTGCAATCACTGTGGGGTTGTCACGCTTTCGATGGCACTTGTGGGTGCCTTTGAAATGTTGAAAAGTCTACATTTGGCCTTGGCTGGCTCATCTATTGGAGACTTGGAGGAGAAGGCGGGGGAGGCTGGGGGAGACCGGGGGAGACCGGAGGCTTGGAAGGAGGGAGACAGACTGAGGGAGAGCAGAGGCCTGAGGGTGGAGAGGGAAGAGACTGAGAGGGAGCGGAGCCTTGGAGGTGGAAGAGAGAGAGAGGCTGAGACTTGAAGATGGAGGAGAGAGAGACTGGAGGGAGAGTGGAGGCTTGGAGGTGGGGGAAGAGAGCGGCTGGGGGAGAGCAGAGTCTGAGGTGGATGAGAGAGGAGCTGTGGAGGAGTGGAAACTCAGAAGTGCATTGTTGACCTTCTTGCTTTCTCATGTTTGCTTGAAAGTGCACCATTTGCCCACTCTAAAAAAAGAGTTTTCTCAGGGTCGCTTTCTCGCCTCAGGGCACTCTTCCCGATCTTTTACGCCCTACCACTTTCAAATGTCACCAGCCACCACTGCTATGCATATACACACTTTCCAAACTGTTATTTTGTTACAAAAAATAAATGAAAACATTTGATCTTGTTCATGAACTTCTGTTTTTTATTTTTTTAAATAGTTAATCAACAACTTTTTTGTAAATGAAAGGTTATCTCTGAAAAGAGCAGTTTGCATGACTTAATATACATTCAAACTGACATCAATAGATATGCACACTCCACGTGATACACCCAAAACACACACATTTATGTAATGAGTACCCCACTAAAGAAACACACTCTATTCCCACACTCAAAAAACACAGATGCCTGATTTGATATAAACGGATATTCATGCCCAACACATGATGGATTCACACTCTGCAACTACTGTAACCCACCAATTTCACACACGTCTTATTTGGTGTCCATTTAGACTAATAACACACACTCCTAACACCACTCCTTAAATGCACACTCCTAAATCCTTACATATTTTTAACAGACAGTAACACACCCTAATGAACCCTGACTTTGTTTACACTCAGCCTAATAAATAGGCCTGCAATTGTGACAAATACAAACACTCATGATGCGCAGTATATATAGACATATATAGACATTATCTCTCTCTCTCTCGCTCTCTGTCTCTCTGTCTCTGTCTCTCTCTCTCTCTTTCTTTCTCGATACACTCCTAACACACGCCTTTAACTCAAAACATATGACTGTACATACACTGTGCATGAATGTTAGATTACGTTAAGCTTTATAAATAAATATTTAGAAACATTTTTGGGAGAAAAAGCTTGAGTTGGAAATACGTTATGTTGGCTTCACCATAAAAACTAAAAGGAGAATATATTGACATGTTAAGGGCTATATTCTTCCTACTGAAGAGAGTCAACCTTAACTCCCAATACGCATTATCCTTTACATCAAATGCTAACACACTCACTGTTCTACAGCAATTCACAAAGCCTCATACAGCTGTTTTCAGAATACAATATACAACCCACTACAAAAGGTAAAAGCATAAATGCCATCGCACACCCACATACCTCTTTTCAAGCCACTGCACAGCCACAATCATGCTCTCACCCACCAAAATACATTTGCACAAAATCAAATGCCTAAATGCTCACCTTCATACCTTCATACACCAGCAAACCGACCATTCCTTATCCATACAGTCACGATTTACAAAAGCTCTACAGAATCTGTAAAAAATAACAACCATCATATAGGTGTTCACACAATGTCATATATAGGTACGCTCTAACCATCCTGCACCTATCCTGCCAACGTTTGCAAATGCTGGAGACTGTTGACGGCAAAATACCAACCATCATGTGGGTGTTTACAGATCCTATGTAACCACACACCGACCATTAAATGTGTGCATAACCACTACTATACACTGACCCCCACCTCACCCGCAATGAAAAATCCACACACTACACCCACACCCACTGACATGCGATCATGCACCCCATGAAAGGCCCGCTCACCCACCATCATAAACGTAAACTTCTTCTACCGTCCACCATTATGGAACCATCATACACCCACATTACCACTACTTACCAGTAGCCTTCACTGTTAGTCCTACAACTTAGTGACGCTTCATACAACCTTAAAAACCCTTCCAAACGTAATCAGTCACTTTCTAAAGCCCATCTCAGTTTGAACTTCTTCGAGCTCCAAATGGGGTGAGAGAGGAGTTTGAGTTAACACAGTGGGGTGAAGGCCACACATTGAGTTTCCTTACTGTTCAGTTTTCAACATTGTTAGGGGAGAAGAGGAAAGCTTAGGTGATCTATGGATTGCAAACAAGGAAATCCATTAAGATACCAGTATACAGTTTCTTAAGCTAAAAGACAAGACCTAAGAAAAAGGGACGGGTTAGAGTGGGAGACAGTGTAGCTCTTTTAGCACCTTTCAAGAATAGATTATTGATGAAACCATGGACGATGGTATGGTACAATGGAGTTATGTGATGCTGTGACGTTTATCTCATAAATATTGATTTATCACATTTGGAGCATATCTGCAGGTTTCAACCAAACATTTTCTTTCTAGCTCCAGTGGTTTAAAGTAAATAACACTGCAAGAGAATGTGCTGCACAATTCTACATAATTTGCATTTACTTGCAATGTAGTGTAGGTACCCCTGCCACATAACTTTGTTCTGCATTTCTTCATTATCCTTGTGTATATGACCATGATCCCGCTTAGCAGAGTGGTTTGGGAGCTGCTAATTTGATAATGAAAACCAAATTTCATAAGTACCTGTGAAATAGTTTCTATATATCATGGGTTCCTGTGAAATGTTTTTATACCATTGTGTTTTGTGCAATAAATCACCTAAATGTGTAATCACGTGTATATATTCAAGCTAACTACCCCAAGATAAACATGTATTATAAAATATGCACAACAGGCAACGTGTTATATGGTCATGTATAGCCAGTGCAAAATTCGGTGGGCTTGTGATTTCTGATGCCACCAGAACCCGTAAAACCAATATTGGACTATATTAACGCAGTTACCTGCCATGTAATCTATGCAACTGCCTGTCCAGACTTTGCAGAACTGTCTGAAACATGCTCCCATACACTGATCCTTTGGTCAATGCAGCTGGGGCAGAGAGCTACTGACCTGGGACCCTACTATGTAAAGGGCGTAATTTCCCTGTTTGCGCCCGGTGCATCTTAAAACGGGTACGCCAGGCGCAAACAGGGAAAGTGCGCTCTATCACATTGGAATGCGCTGCCCCCAGGGCAGCCGCAAACTCAAGCTGCCCTTGGGCAGCACAGTCCTGTGAAAAACAGAGCACTTGTTTTGAAACCGCTCCGTGTTTTCACCGTACAGGTGGCACCCTCCTGCACTTTTAAAGGGACCATCCTGCACTTTTAAAGGGGAAAAGCGATCCCCTTGCAGGCGGATGCAGTCAGTGACTGCACCCGCCTGCAAGGGGATGTCTGCGGTGTCCATAGGACCCTCTCCCCCTCCCCCCTCCCAGAGGGCTGCTCTCAGGGGGTGCATTGACAGTGCACCACCTTTTAGATGTTAGTGTGACTCCTGAGAGTTTGTTTGCCTCTGCTCCCGCATCTGTAATATGGTGCGGGCGCAGTGGCAAAGGGATTACCTCATTTGCATGGAGCACACTCCCATGCAGATGAGGGAACGCCTCCTGCAGATAGTGCTGGCGCTTTATGTGCGCCAGAGCTATCGTATTACAGAAGGGGCCGCACAAGCGTATGTGGCCCCTTCTGTAATAGCAAAGTGCCCCAGGGGCGTGCAAAGCGGGCGCTAATTCCTGATGTGCCCCTGGGGCACTCTCTAAAACGGCCTCTGGAAGGGGTAATCTGTTTTCACCGAGGGTTTTGTAATGTTTCCGCATCTCTTGGGCTATACCTCTTCAGGTACAGAGACGATGGTACTGCGAGTCTCTGCCGGGGCTGTCATCGAACGACCACCAGCAACTCTGGCTCAATTTTCAATACGAATAACAAATCCTAACCACTGGCCCTATACCCTTTCATTGCTATGCATTTCTATTCTTTCTTATGACAACAGGAAACATTACTAGCAGATGCTTTGATTTTTAACCCGCAGTACAGAATAACATACTACATCTACCTCAGCAACCTATAGATTTGTTTGTGACAACATGATATCCATTTTGACGCAATACCAAATCGCCTGTTTAAATTGATGTATGTCTGCCGACAGAAAAACAAATTAGAATACCTTGACTTTTCTGGATTTCTTTAGTAATCTGCATTCTTGTTAAACCCTAGACAGTAAAAACAATCGTTTTTTTTTATTTGGCTATACAAATGACCATATTTTGAACAAAGGTAATTCAATGATAATTATTTTGCCCAATAATAGACTGAAGAGAGATACAACCATCTACCATCTTTTTGGTAAGACACTTTTATGCTATAAATCACTGCAAGGGAATCTAAAAATGTTAACGTCAAGCACGGCCCTAAAAAGGCTAGTGTTCTAATAGTAATTTGCCTGGAGCTGGAACAGCCTGCCTTCAAACATTACTTATTCAGGTTGAAACATGGAATTTTGTTACTTGCCCATACTTAATGGAAAATCTTATTTCGCGTGTTCGCGCTTGTCATCTCTGCACACAAGGCTCTCGATTGCTGACAGGATATGCGCGTTCTGTGCCAGTTATGTAACTTGTAAAAATGTGATTTCCGTTCCGTGTGAATTGAAATGGCGTCCCTCCTTTCCTGGGCATGTGGTGAGGCTGGTCCTAGAACTGTCACATTTCAAAAGAGGCGTCCTGAATTTGGCCCGACAAGGCAATCTAGGCCTCCTGTTGCAAATTCGTTCGCCTGGGGTGATCAACAGGATTAAATGCTCGCGCAGCGAATTAGTGCTGAAGTTGCGACATAGTTCAGTATCTGCTCATAAATAGCTGCGTTTGGACTCCACTTATAGTTCCTTGTAGTTATAAGTCTTGCTTGATCATAAAAGCACTGGCAGAACATGTACACAGTAAAGAAAATAGCTTTCCGTATATAATGCATATGTGATTAACAATGTATGGTATGATGATTTATTGTGCTTTTGAGATGTAAATTAGTCCCTCATGCATTGCACTGCCTACGCTGCTTAGGGAGTGTAATGTTCCATCTAATAGCATGAGGTGAGAGAGGAATGCTCCTCTGGGTGAAGCCAAAACGCATTCCATTTATATTCTAAATATGGGAATGTCATCCTTTTTGCCTGATCACCCCCATTTTTTGACTGATACTAGTGGTAACTAACTCTGACTGTGCCATGGGCTCTGCTAACCAGGCCTAGGGCCAGTGTTCTGAAAAGGTGTATGGTAATCGCGTGTAATTACCATTTGTACTGACAACCTACCTGTAAGTCCCTAGTATATGGTGGGGCATGTAGGTTTAGAGGCCCAGCAGATTTAATGCACGTAAATGTGCACTGCTGTGTTGCCTGCTGTCCTTTTAAGTCCGCCCTGCTTTGCAAGCTGCTTTTAAATTCGACTATGCAAATTCGACTTTGAATTTAAAGGTACTTCCAAAGTATTAAACTACCTTATTTTTACATATGTCACCCCTAAGGTCTACCCTAGGTGCCCCCAGGGTTGGGTGCCATGTAAAAATAAGCAGAGACATTTTATAGGTTGTTTTATATGCCCTGATGAGGGGAAAACTACCAACTTAGGCTAGCATAGGAGTACGTTAATAAAGTATAACTATTGACAGGAGTAAGCTAAAATAATATTTTAAGTACTTACAACATTGGCAATGATAAATCCAACAACGTGTCACTGTTGAATTTATCATAATTAGTACAGAAAAGAAGTTATGAAACTTTCTGTTCTGTGAGCAAAAATCCAGCCTACTAGGAGCCTCTCCTGTGTGGCTAGTCTTGAAAGGCTGAGCCAAACTGCTTTGAGGAGGTGATGAGCAGCCTGCATAGAGACAGAGGTTATCTGGTGGAGGCAGATCTGCAGAGAACGGGCCAGGAAGGGGACTGGGTAAACAAATTTGATCTTCAAAGAGAGCAGGACAATCAGGATGCAAGCCAGGCCTACCCCATCTCCCTGTACCCCCAGCCATGTGGGAGCCCCAAGAATGGAATGTGCAGGAGGTGTGGAAGGGGAGTGTTAAGAGGAGTGAGCCACACCAGTAGGTTGGCTTAGCCAGTTCCTAACCCCAAGGAGAAAGTTTCTCCATTTTGAATTTGAAAGAATATTGCTTTGTGGGACAAGAGTGTGCCACACTTTGGCACAAGCTGTCATACCTTTGGGTGGGACCCTGGACCCCAGTGGACAGGGGTGCCCCCTGCTTGTTGCCCCAGAACACTGGATAACTATGGAAGAGCTGCATAGCCACTTGGATCCCCTGCCTGAAACTACAAGGAGAAGGACTGCTCTGCTTGATCCCTGGCCTGCACCAAGAGGACTCCACTCTGAATGACTGTGCCTGCTGAACACTAACAAACTACAGCCCTAAGGACTTTGCCTTGCTTCAAAAAGAAAGGAGGGGACACCTGGAAGCAATAGGTTAAAATAGCTTTACCTGCAACATCTCCAGCAAGAAGAACCCAGTTGACCACCTTTAGCTGGACTTGTCCAGGTGCACTATGGTAACTGTAGTGCCAACGTCCGAGGAACAACTCAGACTCTGGAACATTGGATTTTGTTTGTGAACACTTTGAAGCCCCAAAAGGAACTTCAGGAAGCACCTCCGGAAGTTTGGAGATCTTTTTCTAAAAAGCTCCATAAGGTGACTGAGTCGAAGTCTGGAGTCAAGCCGACTGTGAAAGTGTGACCTGTTCTGGCTTTCAGGTTCCTGCCACTGAAAGCTCTGGAGCTCAAGACTTCCAGGAGTTGACCCGGGATTCCCGCTGAACCAAGTCAATGAAGCCGCTGCAAAATGTCGCCTGCTGGAGAGGCCCGCTCGACATGGAGAGAAAATCCTCCAGAAAAGTTTTAGTTCAAAGGTAACATTTCATTTTGACCGAGGCCTCCCGCTTGGTGTATCCAACCAGGGCTCCATCGCAGTCAGCCTCAAAGTTTAACTTTGTCCCGGTCATACACAATCAGATGTCCCAATTTGGTTCTATTGGTTTCTAAGCATTAGACCTACATTGTATTTTTGTCATTTGGGTGTCCTTCTAAAGATGAGAAATATTTTATTTGTAAAAATTGAGGTTGCATTTTTGTGTCGTCTTATTGATATAATGTATTGGTGTTTTTTTTAATGCTTTACACACCTGTCTTTTAAGTTAAGCCTGCCTGCTTGCAGCCAGCTACCAAGGTTTGATCAGGGGAATATTTTATTGAGACCTTAACTGGGCCTTCTATTGTGTTGGTGGCCCGATTGCTAGTGTTAGGTGCATACTTATCCCTACTAATAATCCACCTTTCAACAGTAAGGAACTGGTAACCATGGGTAAATAGACAGCTGCACTATCAAGCCAGAGATAAAAAGAGAACCATAAGCAGACGGCTAACCTGGTTATGGCCTTACACATTGAAAGGGCACACTTTACAATTGGGAACCAATAAGAATTCTTTGGAGTAATGTTTTTCTGACTGCTTTAGGGTGTAGAGGGTATTATTGATTTCACGAGATACTGATTGCTCAGATTGATCACAGATTGATATTCTTTGCCTTTTCTAGGATTCCACTGGGGTTTACCTTTCGCCATTCCCTTCCCAGTGTCCTGTGCTTCTGCAATGATACTTCTCTCTGCTTTATGAAAGGCGCCTTAACACTTATTATTCTGGCTGCTTGATCTTTAAATAAAAAGTGTTTGCTTTATTTCTACATAATCAGTCAATCAAGACCTATAAAGCGCGGCTGAGAATCTGCTGTATAGGGAGGGCTCAGTTGAACCGCCAGGTCTTGAGTCCTTTCCTGAATTTCAACTGAGAGGATGAGGTCCCAAGGGGGAGGTCATTCCATGACTTTGTTGCGAGGTAGGAGACGGAGCGTCCTCCACTGTTGCTTTGGCAGAAGCAGAAAGTATGAGAGAGGGAGGCAGAGCACAGGTGTCTGAAGGGTTGGTGGAAGTTCGGGTGGGGGTTTTATGTATGCTGGTACTTAGTTGTGGAGGGCTTTGTAGGTGTGGATCAGCATCTTGAATTGACTTCTCTTCTGAATGGGTAGCCAGTGAGGTGGGGGTGATGTGGGTTCGCTTAGGGAGGTCGAGGAAGAGTCTAGCTGCTGAGTTCTGTATGGTTTGCAGTCTCTACAGGAGGTGCGAGGTGATTCCTACAGAGAGGACATTGCCGCAGTCCAGCCAGCTGGTGACTTGGGCTTGAGTGACCCTTTGCCTGGTGTTGATGGAGAACCATTTGAATATTTTATGAAGCATGTCAGGAGTGAGGAAGCAGGCGGAGGAGACTGCGTTGACCTGTTTTTTTTATGGTGAGCTTGCTGCCCAGGATGATGCCAAGGTTGCGTGCATGGTCTGTCAGAGTGGGTGAGGGTACTAGCTATTGCTCCACAGGGAGATGGTGTTCCCGAAGATGAACACCTCAGTTTTGTCTGTGTTGAGTTTTAGGCAGTTGTTTCTCACCCAGTCAGCGACGCTCGTCCCGTGCCTGTGGAAGTTGGCCATCACGGTGGAGGGGTCTTGGATAGCGAGAGGATGAGCTGGGTGTCGTTGGCGTAGCATATAATGTTTATGCCATTGTTTCTGACTATGTTGGCCAAGGGGGTCGTGTAGGTGTTTAACAGTGTAGGGCTGAGGGACAGGCCTTGAGGGATGCTGCAGATTATATTCTTACATTCTGAGGTGAAAGGTGGTAGGCGTAATCTCTAGGTTGTTTCGGTGAGGAAGGAGATGATACATTTGAGGGCATCATCTTGGATTCCAATATGGTGAAGCCTTTTGATAAGTGTGTGGTGGGGATGAAAGCTGCTAAGTGTTTGAGGAGGATCAGGGCTGCTATTTCTCCCTGGTCCAGGAGGGTTCTGATGTTGTTGGTGGCAGTGATCAGAGTGGTTTTATTGCTGTGGTTGGTGCTGTATCTGGATTGGGAGGTGTTCAGAATATTGTTGTTCTCCAGGTGCTCCATGAATTGGTGGTTGATGGCCTTTTTGAAGACTTTGGCAGGAAAGGGAGCAGAGAGATGTAATTTTAGTTCTTGAGTTTGCTGGGGTCGGCGAACGGTTTCTGTAGAAGGGGTTTGATCTATGCATTTTTCCGTTCTTGAGGGAAGGTGACTGTGGTGATGGATGCGAAGAAGATGGCGGCAAGCTCCTTGCTGATCATTTGGCTCCCAAGGTTGATGTAATGGGGACAGGGTCTGTGGGGAATACTGAGTGGGCAGAGTTCATGATGGCTGCGTTGTTTTGAGTGGTGAGTTGGTCCCATGTGGCGAGCAAGTGGTCGGGATTTACATCTGTGGGAGCGAGGAGGCTGAGGATGGTGGCGGTGGGTTGGGGTTCAAAGTTTTTATAGATGGTGGAGATCTTGTGGTGGAAGATATCCGCCAGGGTTTTGCAGAGTTCCTGGGAAGGGGTGATGGTTTTTGGGGGCTGAGGAGTTGGTGAGCTCTCTGATGTTGAAGAGTTATTTGCTGTGGTTAGAACTGGCTTCGATGTAGTCAGAAAAGGTACTCCTTTTCATCTCTTTGAGGAGTTGGTGGTATTGGTTGAGGGATGTCTTGAAAGTGGCTTGCTCTGTGGGTTCCTTGCTGGTGTGCCATTTCCTTTTCTGACTCTTGCAGTTGCGTTTTGTGGTCCTCAGTTCTGTGGTGTACCTACTGGCCTATTTAGAGGATCTCCTGAGTATAGTAAGCCTGACGGGGGAGACTGTCCGTGCAGTCGGTAATCAAAGGGGAGAAGTTCTTGACCGCCTGTTCTTGGTTTGTTGCGGTGTCAGGGTGGGAGGTGTTAAGGATTTCTGTCCACTGGCAATCTGATACTTTGTTCCACCTGTAGTGTGAGATGCTGGGTGGCTTGGGGGGTGTTGCTCGGGGATCCATGGATGGAGTGGACAATGGCGTGGTCTGCCCACGTAAGCTCTGTGACATGGCTGTACTTGACTCTGATGCTGGCCATGAAGATGGCGTCCAGTGCGTGCCCTGTGATGAGTGTGGGGTTTGTGACAAGTTGGGTGAGGCCCATGTTCATGCTTTCAAGGAGGAACACCTGGATCTGAAAGTGATAGGATCTGGGGAATGTCTTGACCCAGGGGAGGAGGTGAGACAGCAACAGGCTGACCTGCATCTGGAGTGTAGGGGGAGGAGTAGCCCCTGGAGGTGAAGAGGCCTGGGCTGCAGCCATAAAACAATGGCTCCATCCCCTGCTGAGTGATTAAGGATCCAGACCCCCACTATCAAAGGAATAAGGTGTCACTGGCAGAGAGACACCCAAAACTGGTTTGGACAGGGGTCAGTGCCCCCTGAACACAAAGACTTCAAAGACATGTATGGGTATAACTATGAGAGCTGAACCCCTGGACTTTGGGATGGAATGGAACTGTTCAAGACTGTAAAGGATTGAAACTACTTCATGGTCAAGAGGAACCTCTGCCAAGGAAGAAACAGCTGAATAGACTGAAGGAAAGAACTGACCCTTGCTGTGTGTTCTGGGGCTGGCCTGCAGTTTGCTGCTTTAACCAAGGAGAGGCTAAAGGGACTTTGCTGTGTGCTGTGTCCCCCTGTGTGAAAGGACTTTGCTGTGCTGGGTCCTGAAGTAACTTAACCCCAAGGGCCTGAGAGCTGGCTCCCTGTTGTGGAAACTCAGGAACACAAAAGTTTCCAGATGTGTCTCAGTGGTGCTGTATATGTGTGCTTTGTGCAGCCTAAGCCCATCATGAGGATTGTCCTGTGATCGTGTGCACCTGTAACTCAAGTGAGTCTCAGCAACGCTGTGTGTGTGTGCTTTGTGCAGCTAGAGACCTTGTTGAGGATTGCCCTGTGACTGTGCACACCAGAAGTTCAAGCGAGTCTCAGCGACGCTATGTGCGTGTGCTTCATGCAGCCTGAGACCTTTGTGAGGATTGTCCTGTGATCGTGTGCACCTGTAACTCAAGTGAGTCGCAGCGACGCGGTGTGTGTGTGCGCTTTGTGCAGCTAGAGACCTTGTTGAGGATTGCCCTGTGACCGTGCACACCAGAAGTTCAAGTGTGTCTCAGTGACGCTGTGTGCGTGTGCTTTTTGCAGCCTTAGACCCTTGTAAGAATTGACCTGTGATCATGGGCGCCAGGAGTCCAAGTGAGTCTCAGCGACGCTGTGTGCGTGTCCTTCATGCAGCCTGAGACCATCGTGAGGATTGCCCTGTGATTGTGTGCACCCGTAACTCAAGTGAGTCTCAGCGAGTGTGTGTGTGTGTGTGTGTGTGTGTGCGCGCGCGCAGGCTTAGTGCAGTCTGAGACCTTTGTGAGGATTGCCCTGTGACTGTGCACACCCGAAGCTCAAGGGTGTCTCAGCGATGCTGTGTGCATGGGCCCTGTTGCAGCCGGAGATCTTTGTTATCGCCATCGGCCCGGAATCAACAAGTCGCATCGGAGGCCCAAGTCGAGAGAGGAGGAGAGGAGAGCGAGGTCGCAACCCCGCAGGGAACGCGTGTCGCCGCCTGGGGTGGGGTGCGGGATCAGAGAGAGACACACTTGGCCTCTCACCTTCTTGCAGCTCGAGCCTCTGTTCCAGCTTGTATCGCGGCCCGTATTTGCCAAGGAGTGGCAGTTACGGGGCCGGAGTGTTGAGCTGCACTGTGGTTTACACCATACCCGTGTTGGGGGCATGTGTTGGTGGAGGCTGACAGCGAGTCAGTACGAGTGACAGAGAGACAGTCTGAAGAATGTGATCGGTGCCGAAGTGCCTTGCGCATTGCGTTATTTGTGCATAACAAACTGCCAGATTGTTGCATAACGAACAGCATTATTTTTATATTGCAAAGTGCCTGATTCTTGCATTACGAACTGCATCGGATCATCTAGAATTGCTCATTAATACCGCCAGGACCTACGAGGGCTGGCTGGCCTAATAACAGGAATATTACAGATAGGCATATGTTGGATTTTTATCGTGTGGTCTCATCGCATATCTTTTTATATAAACATATACTTGTTTTTCTATTAAACTTGTGTGGTGTCCTTTTTTTGGTGTCGTTATTGGGTCACTGAGAGCGTGGTTGCAAATACTTTACACATTTGCCTTGAAGATGAGCCTGGCTGCTTGTTCCATGCTACCGAGGGGGTGATCAGGGGCTATCTGAGAAGGTGTCCTTCCTTTCCCTGACGTGGGAGCGAGGGTCCCTACTTGGCCTAAGGTACCTACCTCAGCCAACTAGGGAATCCCGGTTCTAACATAAGTTAAACATGGTATACAAGTTAACCATTCAGAAACCATTGAGGCAGCGAAACAGTGAGGGGGGGGGGGGTAGCTGTCACAATAGACATGCTGCGCTATACATGCTTAATGGGGCTGAGCAGCAGTCTCCATTAAGTTGGTTCTGATGAGGAGGGAGTGGTGCTGAGAGGGGGTGGGTGGGGCCAGCAAGGGCAGGAAGCGGGAGGGTGATGCAGCGGTAATAACTGCAGGAAAGTATACATATTATATAGTAAATTTCAATTTCTTAAAGTATTTTAGCTAATAAGTATAATCTTACTATATATTTTTCTTTGAGTCGTAATTTACTTTACCTCCAGGTGTCTTTAGGCAAATGCAGGATTATTGCTTTTAAGAACACTGTGCATAGAAACCATGCCTTCACAGTTGCAATTTGTTCTTCAATCTCTGCAAGTGGTAGATTTTCTAGGTACCCTATAACATCCCTGTGTTTTTAGGTTTGGCCATATCGCAGTACAGGCATTAAGTATCCTCTTATCCAGGGGTATGGAATTTAATAAAATATCTACTTGTCCATGGGGCAGGTTGCCTCATAAATCTACTTGTCCTGTAAAAAAATCCACTAGCCCCTTTGGTGGCAAGTAGTGCAGCAACAAATATGGCAGCAATCTCATTATAGAAGAGCTCTGATATGATCTGATTATGCCAGGTCTCATACCATAGTCGTGTTTTAATACTTGCAATCCCCTTATGTTGCCACCTTTCCACAGATCTACATACTGGGGCTGAAGGTAGTGTTAAGCAATAGTTCCAGGGTTAGAATGCCATTTTGAGTCTTTGCAGACCTACTAACTTGCATGTTTTACGGATTTTCAACAACTCTTTTTTCCCATACTGACAAATTTTGGCAATTTACTCCTGACAATGGCAGATGTAAACCTTCTTCCAGAGTTGGGAAAAAAGTTGTTGGCTGGAAAGTGAACTTGCAAACGTTGAGATTTTCGCATGAGCAAATCTACACATGCATATTTGCTCATGCTAAAATGCAGTTCACAAATATTTTCTAGGAGTACTATTTCTTGTCCTACTTCTGTAAATTCTTGGGAATTCACAAAAGCCGTGTAGCTGCACTTAATGCAAGGACATCTACCATGGGTGTACTTTTGAGACTTTCTTTAATAATTGGGCCCCTTATTTGGTCTAGCGTTGAGCGTGACCTTTTGTGTTTATTAAAGTTCAGTCTCTCTCTCTTTATCGGCTGCCTTCACTGTTGCAGTTAAGGCCATTTTCCAGTCCCCATCCTGAGGATAACTCCGGGTTTGAAACGCGTGGACTCTGAGCTGAAGCCAAGATATTTATGGGGCACCCCAAGGAGTTTTAAAAGAGATGGAACCCCTTATGGGGCAATGACCCCCTACACATAAAGTAGCCTTCAGCTCAGCAAACAGGCAGAACGTTTTAATCAAGATACGTCCGCCTGCTTCTTCATGTGTTATACATGGACTGGTGTCCTCTAAAGACTTTTAGGAGGCAATCGGCATTTGTATATTTGTGTATTAAGAATCTTGTGTTTGCATTAATATGTACTTTTGTCGTTAAATGTGCAAAATTTGTGTTTCTTTTTAAGACATGACGAAATGCTTCTATGCACAATAATTTGAAACTGAAAAATAATTTAAAATAAATCACGCATGCTTAGGATTTAATGGCTAGGCATTGCTAAATAATTGCTTAACCTTTCTGGCCAATTTCTTGTTTTCTAAATTACAGTGGTCTGGGCCAGTAAGTGATAGGACCCAAGCCTTTCTTGTTTCACCTGTGAGTGACCGCATTCTCCTCTTTCACAAGGAGCATATTGGCACACAAAGTAGTTTTGTTCAGTGCCAGTAATTACTGTGGAAGTGTGCTTTTTGAGACCAAAAACCTTTTTTTGCTTTTGCGAATGTTTGTTATAATGGTGAGGGCCTGGCATCTCCCACACCAATAAGGTTATACAAAAACAATGCCAAAACAAATCACACATTGACAAAACTAAAAAGCTGACCACCAATTTCTGACCTACTGGCTATGGCAATGCTTGTTTATTTTGGTTTCCCGTAATCTTATTGAAACTGGTTACACTGATTTTCTTTCATGAATATTTTTGGGAAATACTAGCATGCATCAACACATGTTACTAAATCATGCTGCAAATAAATGGTACCTGAAATGTTGCAGTAGTTTAGCAAAATGTTTTTTTCCTGCTTTCTTTTTTTATGAACATTTTATTTTGAAAGCAAAGAATCCTCAATCTTGCTTTCAAGCTTTTACAAATATTTGCATCAAATCAGAGTGCATTCTGGAAGCGTTATACATAGTCTCATATTGAGAAACCACTGTCAGTAGTGCAGTCGGAGCTTACAACAGTTACTTAGAGCACTCACCCTAATAATAAAGGCTTTCAATTAATGAACCATAAATACAAGTTTGAACAGCATTAATATTACTTTAACTGTAGACCGTGCCCTTACCTGATCCATAATGTGGTACCGCAAACTGGCAGCCAAAGGGTTTGTGCTGTAGGGGGGTTGGACCTTGATCCCAAACAATATGTCCTGGACGTCAGGCTATAGGAATTTCACATCCCTGTCTTATCTCTGAATCGCTTATTTTGTTTAAAAGTACTGTACTGAGATTACTGGAGAGAAAGTTAAAAATATTTAATACTGCTTACTATTTAGGAGAGATGAATCCGCCTGTTCTAGTGACTTAACTAAGGGCCGACCCTCGTGTTGGCAGAGGTCATTAATATGTCTAGGCTCTTATGATGAACCTGGCTTTAAAGGATGAAGCCAACATGCACATTAAATGAATTTATCATTGGGGCACTGAAATGGTGGCATTCTGCGGCTGCGGCCACAGCGGTATTTCAACATATTTATAAAATGTGTTGCACTTGCCATATAAAATAGATAGTCTTCATAAATTGCAGATTTGAAAAAAACATTGTTCCTCGCTTGAATGAATCAAAAATTGCTAAAAACACTGCCACAGGTTGCTGAGCACTGTTAGGACACCTTTCAGTTGCTGATTGCATTTAGGTGTTAAACTGATACTAATGAGTTGAAACCTTCGACCAGACTTTCTTAACATGTGTGAAAGTGACAAAATAGTGATGTAATACTTCCTCAAAATGTGGCTCATAATTTGCCTTTTCTTGACTCCTAATTTAGTCAACCCTGCTGTATAACTTGGTCCTCCCCTACTGCGCTATTCTAATGGCCCTAGATTATTGACATAAATTGTATTCACTCTGAGCCTTTGTTATGGAAAAACATTTCTCAACTAATCCTTCAGTGGGCTCTCAAGTTCTTAGAGCAGTCTCTAGTTAAGCGGTTAAAATCCTGGAATCCCAAGGTTTTCCCTTTTTTTCCCCTTTATTTTGCTAATAACTTTGGCGCCTTTTGACGAATCTTCCCAAAAACGTTGGGTTGCCTCAGGTCCTTACTCGAATTTTTCAGGCAGGTCAGTCAAGCTGGGGCTGAGAAAAAAGGTGGTTTGCTCTCAAAATACTTTTTGCTCCATGAGGTACTCAGTAAAGCGCTCTGTTCCAGCGCAGATAAATATTTCTTATCTAAAAGTTGCAAGGAAATCTTGCAAATTGCCCTTAGCCTGACGTTTCTTCCCATCTAAGAATAAACTCTGCTAATGCAGCATATCATTTCTCTGACAGCAATACTTGGAAAAGCCATGCTGTCAATTGACAATGTGCTGATATGGAATTGTCCTGGTACCAATAAGATTTACTGCCAAATTGCCTTGCCTGACGTTTCCTGGTTTGCTTGGTCTCAGCGTGTTCTTCACACCCTTCTAATTAGGAGGGGTACGAGAAACACCGGTACAGGCTCTACCTTTCCCCCTAGAGGCTCATACCTTGTAGTAAGCAGATTCTTGAGCTGGGGTGCATGCATCGTCTCCGCGGTCACACCTTTCTTAGTGACCCTGCCAAGGAACAGGCTCTTCCTGTTCTGGTTGCAACCTTCATCCTGATAATGACTCTTTTAGCTCTTAGCAGACAAAGAAGCTTGTAATCCTAAAATGTTTTGCCCTTTGCATTTTTCAAGCGGCTTCTTTGTATATAGCGTTCTTGCACACTCGGTGTGCTCGTTCAACTTCTTGGTGCACCGGTCGATTACCTTTCTAAAATGGGCCAACTAATGATAGCACAGTGACTGGATGCTCAAGTCAGTAACATCAAACATGGCTTTTCAGACTATCGGTGTGCTATTACTACTTACATTTAATTTAGTTATTTCATCGTAGACCTACTTCAATTTCTAATCCTAAAAGAGATTTTGTCCTATCTTCATTTCCTTGAGGAACGAAAAAAGGCCATCACATCTTTTTTTACGACAGTTCATGAGTTGTGCCTCTTTTTACATGTGTTGTCCTGATTTTTATTTCTTTGATGGTCGTGTCTCACGAGGGTGTGGTGATCTATCTGAAGCAGCGCAGTGATAGCTCTCACTAATGGGATGCTTCTGTCAACTGATTTCTAACCGAAGCTAGAGTGAAGATGCAAACCTCGAGATGCCCTGAGTGTCCGCAGGATGCAACTTGGTGGGAACCTTTTTCAACAGGCAATCCTATGTCTTGAATGGAAGGACAGGGTATATGATCGTTTTTGTAATAAATGTTGCTTTTTGATCCTGTTAAAAACAGCTTTATTTTGCAATGAACTACCTGGGGTGGCTTTATTGCTACTTGACGTGATGTGGCTTCTGAAAGATCTCTCTCCCTTTAAGAAACACCCCAGTTCCTAGTACTGTTCCTTATACATTTGCAGTGGAAGTATTTCACAAGGAGACCTTAGAGTTGAAAAATATTTGGGAGTCTTCAACTTTTATCGTGTTCGCTTGAAATGTTGTCTGCTTCTAGGACACTGTGGCATAAACATGGATATATGAATGACTGGATGAGTGAGTACATGGATGAGAATGCATAGATGAATGGGAGAGTGCATGCAGGGATGGATGGGTTGATGTATGAGTGGGTAAATACATAGGTAGTTGACTGGATGAGTAGTGGAGCGTACAGATGGGTGAATGGGCAGTACAGTCACCTAAGTGGACTCTACTAATCATTCATCATCTGTTTGCTCTGTCAATCACCTATTCAGTCATTAACCCACATTCACCAATATTCACCCTCTCAAATAAAACTAGCGTTCAGTGACTCACCCATTCAAACAAACCACGAGCAAACGCTGAACTTTGAACATCTTTTGTGTTCATTTGGGTAGTATTACCAGTCTTCTTGTTGCACAGTGTGTCTGCCAGGGCCTTATGTGATTGTATCCTGTTTAGTTATATGTGTTTGAGTGTGTATCTGAGAGCGAGAGAAGGGAATGTCCTGTCACTGCGGTGAGCGGGATAACATACACTGTGTGCATAGAATACTTTATCTGTTATCTTTCTAAATATTGTTGCTTGCAAGATCAATCGGCTGCTGAGGAGCGGTTTGTCAGGAGGCCTTTTTGAAGGTTTTACCTCTTCACCTAAGGCTCTTACCTTGGGTGACTTCACCTTGTCAGCAGGACGAACAGCTGGGGCATTTAAGAGCATGTGTAGTACTGCCACCTGTCTGTGTTTGTGATCCAGAGCAGGACATATTATTTTCTAAACTCCAGTAAGAATAACCAGCCATGTCTATGCCAGCCTAGCTACCACAGCACAGCATTAGCTCAGTGCTTTGCCTGTAGCACTCTCTGGGTCAGCTTCTAAATTTCCTGGCATTAGTAGTTCACCTCTTTGTTTGCATTCTGGTGCTTATGGACTATTGAGATGTCATGTAAGTAGTGGCTGACGAGAGGAAGATGTGATTGTATGCTATTCTTCCTAAAGACATTTGTGGACTCAAGTCCTTTTGGCTTCTATGATGAGTTGAATGGATTGGTAGCACAGGCCATTCGTTGAAAATCCGTCCTGACTCCTTAGTCAGCCCGCATGCCCTCCCCTCCGCTGACTACATCCTCCTGGGGGACCTCAATTTCCACCTGGAGAACAACAACGACCGCAACACCAGCACCCTGCTCGACAACCTCGCCAATCTTGGACTCGAGCAACTGGTGTCCACCCCCACCCACCTCGCCGGACACACACTCGACGCAGTCTTCTCTTCCAGCACAGACATCGCCTTCAGCCACGCCACAGAGCTTCAATGGACGGACCACAGCTGCGTCCACTTCACCTTCAAGAGAACGACGACCCACCACCACCAGCAACAGGCCACCCGCAGAAGCTGGAACAAGATCACAGCAGACCAGCTCGCCACCTCCCTGAGCCAGCACCCTCCTGCCAGCTCAGCGAACCCCAGCCAGGCCGCCGACAACCTCACGAAGTGGATCAGCAACTGCGCGGACGAACTCGCCCCTCTGAGGACCCCGCCCAGCAGACCCGGCAGCAAGAAAGCCCCGTGGTTCACCGACGAACTCAAGAGCTCCAAGAAGAACTGCCGAGCCCTCGAGAAAGTCTGGAGAAGGGAACCTACACCGGACAACAGGACCTCCTTCAAGCTTGCCACCCGGAAGCACCACCAGCTGATCCGTGCCGCCAAGAAAACAGCATTCAAGGACCGGTTGGACAACAACGCACACAACTGCAAGGAACTCTTCAATATGGTGAAAGAGCTTTCCAACCCCAGCACAGGAAACAACGACATCACCCCATCGCAAGACCTCTGTAACTCCCTCGCTTCATACTTCCACAACAAGATAGCGGACATACACAACAGCTTCAACAACCAACCAACGCACACCATGACCGAACAACCACCCCCCACCACCACCCTCCACGCCTGGACCCCGATCAGCACCGAAGACACCATCCGCACGATGAACTCCACCCACTCCGGATCACCGACCGACCCCTGCCCTCACCACGTCTTCAACAAGGCCGACGCTGTCATCGCACCCCACCTGCGAGACATCATCAACACATCCTTCGACACCGCCACCTTCCCTGAGAGCTGGAAACACGCCGAACTCACCGCTCTGCTCAAGAAACCAACAGCGGACCCCACCGAACTCAAGAACTACCGCCCCATCTCGCTCCTCCCGTTCCCTGCGAAAGTCATCGAGAAGACCGTCAACAAGCAGATGGCCGCCTTCCTCGAGACGAACGGATCCCTCGACCCCTCATAGTCCGGCTTCCGAGCCAATCACAGCACCGAGACCGCCCTCATCGCCGCCACCGATGACATCCGAGCCCTGATGGACAATGGAGAAACAGCGGCCCTCATCCTCCTAGACCTCTCCGCGGCATTCGACACGGTCTGCCACCGCACCCTAGTACAGCGCCTCAGCAACATCGGAATCCAGGACAAGGCGCTGGAATGGATCATCTCCTTCCTCGACGGAAGAACACAGAGAGTCCGCCTACCACCGTACAAGTCAGAGGCCTCCGAAGTCATCTGCGGCGTCCCTCAAGGATCATCTCTGAGCCCCACCCTCTTCAACGTCTACATGAGCCCCCTCGCGGCCATCGTACGCAAACACAACCTCAGCATAATCTCCTACGCCGACGACACCCAGCTGATCCTCTCCCTGACCAACGACCCCGCCTCCGCCAGAGCCAACCTGCACGAAGGGATGAAAGAGGTAGCCGAGTGGATGGCGACCAGCCGCCTGAAACTGAACTCTGACAAGACGGAGGTCCTCATCCTGGGCTCTTCACCCTCCGCCTGGGACGACTCCTGGTGGCCTCCCGCCCTGGGCGCCGCACCCAAACCGACAGACCATGCACGCAACCTGGGCTTCATCCTGGACTCCTCCCTCTCCATGACCAGGCAAGTCAACAACGTCTCCTCGGCGTGCTTCAACATCCTACGCATGCTACGGAAGATCTTCTGGTGGATCCCCACCGAGACCAGGAAGACCGTCACCCAGGCCCTCGTCACCAGCCGACTGGACCACGGCAACGCCCTCTACGCCGGTACCACCGCCAAGATCCAGAAGAGACTCCAGCGGATCCAGAATGCCTCAGCCAGACTCATCCTCGACATCCCACGAACCAGCCACATCACCGGACACCTGAGAGACCTTCACTGGCTCCCCGTCAACAAAAGAATCACCTTCCGCCTCCTCACCCACGCACACAAAGCCCTACACGACCAAGGCCCGAGCTACCTCAACAGCCGGATCAACTTCTACGCTCCCAAACGCCACCTCCGATCAGCCAACCACGCCCTCGCCGCCGTCCCCCGCATCCGAAGAGCGACTACGGGAGGAAGGTCCTTCTCCTACCTGGCCGCCAGGACCTGGAACTCCCTCCCGACCGACCTGCGCCTGACCCAAGACCACCTCTCCTTCAGGAAGAAGCTGAAGACCTGGCTGTTCGAGCAGTAGCGGCACCCCCCCCCCCCCCCAGCGCCTTGAGACCCTACGGGTATGTAGCGCGCTCTATAAGTGTCATTGATTGATTAGTAATAGGATAGTGTCGGTCCTGTGACTTGTCGGCCTTTTCTACAACGCCATAGCCCAGATAAAAGGGCTTAAGGTGACTGGGCTACATGGAAGAGAAAACAAGCCAAATATCAGGTACCAAATAGCTATCTGTGACTACGCGACGGTGGTATATGGCTCTCGCTTAAGATAGTTCTGTGCAGTTGTACTCTGTTTCAGGGCTCGGGCTGGGTACTTTGACAGCTGGGAGTGAGACAGTCGGTTGGAGGACATTTTTTCTGGAATGCATTTATCTGGAATAAATCCCATCTTTTTCCACTCATCTATGCTGCACTTCGTTTGTGAAAATACTACAACGACCATAGACTAACCAAGGCTTACCCATATGTCTTTTGGTATTGCCTTCTTCTTTACAATATATTATTTGTAACACAATGTCTCACTTTCTGTTACCGATCCGGTTTAGGGTCTTATAAGCCCCCCACCCCCATACTTTGACTTTTACAGGAGATATGGGTACACAATTAAGGACGTATTGACACAGCTGTCCTATTATCATCATACATAGATTATAAATATGGTGAAAACGATAAATTGTTTTGTAATCAGAAACCTTCAAATACAAGCATGTGCACGAATGAGGCTTGTACTATAAATTATTGTTTCTTCACATTAACGAAGTAAAGTTACATCATGAGTATATGAAAATGTCGCATTCAATCTTTCGGTCCTCTTGGCCTATATATGTTGATGTGTTAAAGGACCCCAGCAACGTGGAAGAATGAGGTAAATGAGGAGGCCAGGATGACTTACTCCAGGTCTACATTAAATGTTGCACAGTGTGCTGTAGGTGCAACCCCACTCAAAGATGAGGTCTAGTGTGCACTTTTAATCAATACTACGCCTGTATTTATATTTTGAAGGGGAATAGTCTGTCAAATTCTGTAGGTAAACACGTATCCTTATGTATAACCGTGCTTACCAATTTGCACCAAATATGTGGCACGGAAGCCCATGCCGCCTGGAAATGCTGGTCCTTGATAGCGACGCCATACGAAGTGTGAACCATTTGCTGCTGTGCTTACTTTGACCATCAGAACCTGCAAGGAAAAAGTGCAAGGAGGGTTCTGAAAGGGAGTGTTGTGAGAATTGATTAATAGGAATTGCTTTCTTCCCACTGTGGGAATTCAACATAGTAGTAGGCGAGATATGGCGCTAGATCTTGGATCTATTCTAATTGTAATATATGCAGATCAGAAAGAAGGAGTAAGAGCTCTCGTTGGTCCGTCGCACAAAGTCTCCCTCTTCACCCTACCAAGAGCTTCCTGATCATGAACCAGGCAGTCTGCAGAAATTACAATGCAGATTTTCAATGGCAATGCCAGCATAATTGTTCAATAGCTCAATTCAGTTAGTCATTGGTCAACCTGATAATTGCATATTCAGAACTGCTCTCCATCACTGACCATATTTTGGAATCTTACGAGTGGAAGCCAACGGGAAGTGTGCAGCCCACATGGTTTATCATTGGTCAACCTGATATTTGCATATCCAGAACTGCTCCATCACTGACCATATTTTGGAATCTTAGGAGTGGAAGCCAATGGGAAGTGTGCAGCCCAGATGGTTTCTCATTGGTCAACCTGATATTTGCATATCCAGAACTGCTCTCCATCATTGACCCCGGATTGGAATCTTACTAGTGGAAGGCAACAAAGTCTGTAGCTCAGATGGTCACCTGAGAGATTAATTTTGTAATCCAACTAGAGAGAGTTGGACTTCTACCGCTTTTTTGCTCACTGTCAGACCTACATTGTCAGCCTAATAAAGATTTATGAGCAGCATATCAGCTTCCTAGAAGAGCTATTAAATCGCAGTCTCCAAACACCCCCGCCCTCCCTATTAACGTTTGAATACACCTGGGAAGCTGCATTTTACTAAGATGAATAACACCCGAGCTCTAATCTTTTCATCTGTTACACTGCAGCGTCGTTTGATGCTTAAATCAAAGTCCCCAATGGTATTCTTCTATGCAGTGTTGACACTGAAGAAAGGTGTGGGTGATTCTTGGCAGGGACACCTTGCCTCATGCCGTTCCATTCAGAACAACAAGATATCATGCCATCTTGTGGGTAAGGGCGTGCCTCCTCCCAGAGCCTGTGTTGTGCACATAGATGTTTTAAATAAACACGCGTTTGGTGGAGGTGGAATTATTGTTCTTCACGTTTTGGCTTTCTCGTGCTGTGTTGTGTTGGTTCATCCGGTTTTGTAATGTATAATCTTTTTTTTTTTTTTGTTTTGATTTAATTGTTTTGTAATTGGGTGGTGGTCGCCTAAAAAGCTTTGTGTGTTTACAGCCTGGCCCCTTTCTCATGTAGCATGATTGCAATGTGGTATATTGTCATGACCTGACTGACCCTAGTACATTGTTGCTCGAGCCGAATGTTTTAAATTGGGTCAGAGATGAGACTTCGAAAGAGAGCTGGAAGGAAACAAGTTTATTTACTTTTTAGGTCTCTCCTGCGTGAGTAAGTGCTAGCAAGACTCACTCTTGTGTTTAGTAATAGGCTTTGATTCCGCCCATTGCATACCATTCGCTGTCATCACTGTGGCTCTTCTTTTCTGCTTTCTAATTGGGCAGCGCTTTTCCTGCGCCACATCCGTTTTTTCCTGTGGTGCATGGACTAAACACCGATTAATAATGCTTGATTAGTGTCCCTCTGCTGACCATCAGCTGCTTACGCTGTGACTCTGGTACTATTTCTTCCAAAAGAAAAAAGTCTTATGCAGTCAGCGCTGCCCGTATTAAAAAAAAAACGTTATTCCCACCCTGTCCCTGTTTCTCTCCCCTCGTATCCGCCCTCCCGTCCCTCTTTCTTCCCCTTGCATTCCTCCTGCCCCTCTTTCTTCTCCCCCCCCCCCATCATCCGCCCATCTGTTTATTTTCCAGACAGAAGTGTAAAAGTTCTATGAAGCAACCAACGCTGGCTGCTTCATCGCGCTTTTTAGGATCATCCCGTTATTGACCCTCACCTTCCCCAGTTAACCATTGCCACCTGCCCCACCTTTACCCCCTCCACCTGCCCCACCTTTACCCCCCTCCACCTGCCCCACCTTTACCCCCCTCCACCGGCCCCACCTTCACCCTCCTCCACCGGCCCCACCTTTACCCTCCTCCACCGGCCCCACCTTTACCCTCTTCCACCTGCCCCACCTTTACCCACCTCCACCGGCCCCATCTTCACCCACCTTCACCACCCCACTTTTACCCACCTCCACCCTCCTGTTACCCACCTCCTCCTGCCATCCCATTAACTACCTCCACCTGCCTCCCAGTTACCCATCCTTAACTACACCCATCCCCTGTTGCCCATCTTCACCTGATAGCCAAAGCCAAAAGCTCGCTCACAGGCAACACCTGGTGGCTTTGCGCACAATATTTTAGGTAAGGTTTTGCTTTATAGTTCAAACAGTCCTAAACTTGTAGTCTTTGTGAATGTCTTTAAAGGCAGACATGATGAGGTATCAGCGAGGCGCAACATTCATGAGTACTAAGGGGCCTTTTCACAAAGGCATCTTGGAGTACCTAAAGTGGTCCTCATGTAGTACTCTTTTATGTACTATTATTTGCCTTTGGAATTGGCCACAAAACATCTGAAAAGGGTTTGTTCCAGCAAGACAATTTCTGGACTGCAATCAATATTTAATTTCTTTATTTGGAAGAAGATTTACAACAATTGAAGTAGGTTGCATTAACTTTGAAGCCTACTTGGGAGTGCAGGATATAGTATTGCCTTGGTCACAAACCCTTTGCATTTATCCATGGGGAGGAGGTGGAAGGGTTTTGAATGCAGCTTACTAGGTCTCTAGGTGTGTTGCCAGGAACACATTGGAGAATTTTGGATTTAGAAAACTTTAATTAAGCCACTCCAACCCACCCGCTCCTTTGGACATTAAATACTTAAAGATACTGCTCTGAATGCGTTTTGTGGACCATTTACTCAAAGGCTGCTTCGGGTGTTGTCAGGCCAACATGGGAATGTGTAAGAAGTATAGGAGTAGCAAGAGATGGGACATAGTGGTCCCTGCAGCAGAGAGATATTGCATCAGCAAAATGGGTCAAACGTAATGCCTTTTGTGCATTTACTGACCAAGGCCCAACACATTTGAGAGTGGGGACCCAATGCCCCTGTAACTTAATTGATCCTCTTTAGTAAAAGAGCATGGGATCAAAAGATGTTGAATAGTCGAAGAATTAGTGTAGCAGGTAAATTGGAGTTTGCTTCAACGACAAGGTCATCCCAGTTTGTTTCCAGGGAATGTTAGAGTTGGACCTCTGTCTTCACTTTGGGATACCATGAAGGCCGAATAGTTGTTGTGGTTGATGAACATGTATTTTAGTTTTTGAATTTGTACCTGACATCAGTGATAGTTTATACAGGCTGATGAGTGGAGGACAAAGATGGAGGTGAACTCCTTAGCAAGGGGCACGGAGACCGTATTCCTCAGGGCATGAGACGGTCTCCAAGACTTGAGGTGTTCTCTTTAGGTGGTTACTGTTCATGGACAGAACTCTAGGGCTGTGCTAATAGTGGGAGTTGGAGAAGAGTGATGTCTTGAAGGCTGGCTATTGGTTTTGATATCCCATTCAGAAAAACTTGAACTGGCACAGCCCTCTTCTTTGTGCTCTGCAGTTCAGTGCTTGGTAGGGGACGCGCTTGTCGGGCACTTTGTACCGTGCAGACCACTTCATTAGCCGTGAGGGGAACGGCGTTTCAAGTTGGAATTGTGCCTGGGTAGCTGCAGTGCCGTGAGGGGAACGGCGGAAGACGCAAAGAACTACAGCCCCCAGCACTCCCTCTCCCGGGCGCCTGCCTACCACATCATCAGGCAGCGCCGGGGAGGGCTAAAGCCGCCGAGGAAGACCCGCAGCGCGGGACGCGCTTGTCGGGCACTTTGTACCGTGCAGACCACTTCATTAGCCGTGAGGGGAACGGCGTTTCAAGTTGGAATTGTGCCTGGGTAGCTGCAGTGCCGTGAGGGGAACGGCGGAAGACGCAAAGAACTACAGCCCCCAGCACTCCCTCTCCCGGGCGCCTGCCTACCACATCATCAGGCAGCGCCGGGGAGGGCTAAAGCCGCCGAGGAAGACCCGCAGCGCGGGACGTGCTTGTCGGGCACTTTGTACCGTGCAGACCACTTCATTAGCCGTGAGGGGAACGGCGTTTCAAGTTGGAATTGTGCCTGGGTAGCTGCAGTGCCGTGAGGGGAACGGCAGAAGATGCAAAGAACTACAGCCCCCAGCACTCCCTCTCCCGGGCGCCTGCCTACCACATCATCAGGCAGCGCCGGGGAGGGCTAAAGCCGCCGAGGAAGACCCGCAGCGCGGGACGCGCTTGTCGGGCACTTTGTACCGTGCAGACCACTTCATTAGCCGTGAGGGGAACGGCGTTTCAAGTTGGAATTGTGCCTGGGTAGCTGCAGTGCCGTGAGGGGAACGGCGGAAGACGCAAAGAACTACAGCCCCCAACACTCCCTCTCCCGGGCGCCTGCCTACCACATCATCAGGCAGCGCCGGGGAGGGCTAAAGCCGCCGAGGAAGACCCGCAGCGCGGGACGCGCTTGTCGGGCACTTTGTACCGTGCAGACCACTTCATTAGCCGTGAGGGGAACGGCGTTTCAAGTTGGAATTGTGCCTGGGTAGCTGCAGTGCCGTGAGGGGAACGGCGGAAGACGCAAAGAACTACAGCCCCCAGCACTCCCTCTCCCGGGCGCCTGCCTACCACATCATCAGGCAGCGCCGGGGAGGGCTAAAGCCGCCGAGGAAGACCCGCAGCGCGGGACGCGCGCGGGCCGGGCCCGTCCTTGCCTGTCAAGGACCGTTCAAGGCCGGGCAGGGCCACCCCTCTGACATCTGCTACAGAACTGTAAGTGTCCCAGCTCCTGTCTGTGTTTCACTTACCCTGCTGGAGATAACGGATGTATCGTGCCTGATTGAGTGTTCGGCATAATCTGATAGGTGAAAGCTGCTTCTAGGCGCTGGGTTCCGGAGGCGCTGGGGGGGTAACATCGAACTGGTGTTGGCGTTGTAGCAGGGACTCGAAGATCCAGGAGTCCCTGCTCTCACAGGCGGACGCGCCCACCACCAGCCACGCACCCCGCCTGCAACACTCTCTGATTTAACGCTCTGTCAGGCGCTCTGCGGGACGCGAGCGGGATGACGAGCGAAGCCCGAGCAAAGGGCGGGCAGTCAGGGGCTGTCAAGGCTGGGCTGGGCCACGTCCCTTTCCTCTCTAACAACAGTGAGTACATACGCCCGGTGTGTGTCCCTGTTCTGTTTCCCGAAACCATGCCTACTCGTTCTGGAAAGCTTCTTAGGAGTGAAGGCGAAAGGGGGACAAATGCCGCAAGCCCTGTTATAGGAACTATGGACCGCTTTATCACCAGGGTGACGGCGGTGATTGAAAAGGAGATTGCTATGTCTGAGCGGCGTTTATCTGAGGTTTACCTCCCCTCAAGACGTTCATCCTTGGGGGTCGCCGCTCAGTCGCTTACACCGGCCAGTGTCCGGGTTCAATCTGTTTCCCCACCTAGTGTGCCTGGTGTTTTCACAGACCCCCCCCAGTTGGCTGGTATAGAGCAAAATATAGGTAGGCTGGAAAATCTGGCCGCTCTTCTCCCTATAGTTATAGTGGAAGACGGTGGCCTTAGTAAGCTGTCCACACCATTATCACCTAATCTCCCAAGCGAAGCCATCAGTGATCCTTAGCCCCCAAAACCGCTCACTCCCTCCATAGTTATATCAGAAGGGGAGTCAGTTAGGGCTTCCCCTAACACCCAAACTCCCGATACTAGGCAGGAGAATAGGCCCTTAAGCAGAAAGCCACGAAAACGCAAAAAGGGTGGGCTAGTGAGACAGGCCGCTCTTTACCAAAGAGTAAGAAAGCCTTCTGGATCCGGTACGAGAACCATAAGGGGTATGCCTATAGTGAATGAAATTGACATAGAAGGGGATGTTCTGATCTCTCCCAAGGGGCTACACCCAGACGCTAACACCGCCAAGGTCTCAAAGCTCTCTGACTCAGTAACAGTTGAAAATATCTTTGAGAAGGTATACAGCCTCTTGAAACCGTTACTAACACAAGTCAAGGGTCTAGGGGAGAGGATAGACAAATTAGAGCAATTAACCCTTGACGGGTTTCACTCACTCAAAACAACATTTAAACAAATAACCAGAGTGACTGAAAATAAGGACTTAGGCGCAAAGGGGAATGAACCACCATCTCAGAGAGTCCCTAAGCCCCCAATATGTTTAAACAAAGTTGTTCCTAATAGTCCATTAATTCCAGCTCTTAAATCTCCTCCCCGTCCCAAAGCAGGGCCAAAACATAAGGGTCCATCAACACACTTAGAGCCTGACAAAAATAAGCCTAAGTTTCTTCCACAAAAGCAGCCACAGATAGTTAGTGGCAAAACGGAAGACTCCCAAAAACCTGGGGCACGCAGCAAATCCAACGGGTTAGCGACAGGGAAAGCCCCTAGGTCTGTATCTCAACCTACTGCCCCATCTACCCCCTCACCGGCCCCCAGTAATCCAGTACGACGGATCCCCCCAGTAAACCTCCCACCAGACTGTCAACCTTTTGTTGCTGTCATGGTTAATGTGCCCCCTTTAAAGGAAGGCCAGTTGGAAAACCACCAATCACTCAAGAACAAGTGTATCCACTGGCTGAAGGCAAACAAGCCAATCCTGTTGGGTGTGGATGGTATTATTCTAAGTGTCCGCAGAGTGGGTTGGTTAGGGCAGGGGAAAAAAACGCAGGAGGGGGATTGCATAATCATAAATTTCCAAGACCCAAGAGTAGTACCATCGATTTGCACTCCTATTAAAAGTATGGGGGCTCCGGGGGTTAAAGTGGTAGATCTTTCTTATTTTTACCCCAGGCAAATTGTTAGCCCAACTGGAGGAAGTTTAAGTTCCCCCATTTTTGGTCAAAACTGGGCTGGGGTCTCGGGGGGTACTTGGGAGAACCAATTGTGGGCACCAGGGCCTTACTGACTGGAAACTGGGAGTAGAGTAGAGCCAGCAGGAGTATCACCCACCCAGGCAAACCTTGCAAGTGGGATAGGAGTCTCTATAGCCACCCCACAAGATCCCTGTTCCCCTCAGATACCTCCGAGGAGGCCCATAGACAGGGGCATTCTGGCGCCCAGCGACACTTCAGCTGTGACGGACCTAGTCTTTAAGGTTTTCAGCTGGAATGTCGCAGGGATTGCAAGAAAACTGGCTCTACCGGACTTTACTGCCTGGGTTGATGAGCACTCCCTGTGCCTTTTCCAAGAGACATGGAGCTTGGTGCCGGTCCATAGGGTGCGTTTTTCTTCCTATTCCTCCCCTGCGCAAGTCTCGGAAACAGGGAGAGGGCGACCTTCGGGTGGCCTTCTCATCTGGGTCGCGGCTTCTTTAGACTGCAGAGTAGTGGAGTCTCCCACAGGTTCCCCTGACATACAAAACATCACCCTAATAGATCAAAGGGGAAGAATTGTCTTAAATGTTTTTAATGTTTATGCCCGGGGAACCAAGGGCGGGAGAAAGTCTCCTGTAATATCTCTCCTCGAGACCTTGCTAAATAATACTCCATATAAGACTCGTACATTGGTTGCAGGTGATATGAACTGTACGTTCGAGCCCTTGGGCTCGGACGTCTCCCTCGACCAAGACGAGGAGGATACCAGGTTGGGGATCCCGGTACTGGAAATCCCACCGATCAGAAGGTGGACAGAAGTGGCGCTCCAGATATACTCCCTGAGCCTCGAATTCAACTTAAGGGCAGCTAATGGGAGGACATCCTCGGATAGGGGGGGTGCCCACACGTACAATAGACCAGGACACACCTCTAGGCTAGATTATTTCCTAATAGATGTATACTTATGGTCTTATGTAAGGGACATGCAGGTGGTCCCCTCGACTGAAAGTGACCACAATTCACTCTCCTTAAGTATGGTTCAGTGGTGGCGCCCCTTAAGGAAGGACAACATTAACCTGGTAGCCGCACCCCCGGATGAGTCTGAAGTCTCCCCTTGTGGTAGATGAATAAAATGGGCGAATTTGGTTTTATCCGAGGCAAAGGTAGGGGAAATTCAATCCCATTTAAACCATGCGGTAACAACCCTCGGAACCTCCTTAGAAGGGGTGGGTAGAGCGAGTGGGCTTTTTGTCTCCCTGGTAGAAGCCTTAACTAACGTGTTTACCTTATACCCTAACAAGTCGGGCAACAAAGAATTTAAAAAACCAGTTGATGGTTGGTATACCCAAACATGTAGGGTTCACAAGGCCAAGTTAGTTGAGGCGGTTAAACTCAAGTCCCGTAGTGTGATACAGGAAGCAAGGAAGACCTATAATAAGTCCCTTAAATTTGCCAGGAGGGAGTGGGAAGACAAATTCTGGGAAGACCTGCTCCAGGCTAGTAAAATCAGGGATTCAAGGGCCTTTTGGAATCTCATAAGCACACGGAATAAACCCGATGCATCTGTGAGACCCTGCAACATCCCGCCTCAAAGCTGGGTAAAACACTTTGGGACCCTATACCTCCCCCCAGATGGGGAACTGAACGTGGGGATGGACCTCACACGAGCAATTGAACCTCATGCCTATGATCTCTTCACTCCTTTAGAGATTGAGGGGGTTATAGGGTGGGTAGCGCCTCGCAAGGCAGCGGGCCCAGACGGCCTTCCGGGGGACCTTATGAGGGCATACCCAGCGGAATGGGCAAGGGTCATAGCAGCTCTCCTAAACGATATCATGATGGGAGGGGCTGTGCCAGAATCCTGGAAAGGGGCGGTGGTGGTCCCGATTTATAAAAAAGGGTGCAGGGAAACACCGGGGAACTATCGCCCTATAAGTCTGATAGACTCCACCCAAAAGATAGCTGGTAAAGCTATCCTTGGAAGGATTCTCCATTGGGTGGAGGAGAATAAAATCCTATCAGACTTTCAGGCAGGTTTTCGGGCTGGTATGGGGGACAATAGAGCAGGTGTTTAGGCTGGCACTATTGGGGTGGAAGGTGGTGGAACTGGGCAAGGGTAGTCTTTATTTGGCCTTTATAGACCTGAAGACTGCCTTTGACCTAGTCCCCCGGGAAGAGCTCTGGAGGGTGCTTTATGAGTTGGGATTACCCCCTTACATCTTGTCCCTTCTCATTAGCCTTCATGCCCATACCTTTGCACAGGTCCGTTGGGGTAAAAATGGAGAGCTCACTGAGAAGATACCAGTGTCCAGGGGCGTAAGACAGGGCTGTGTCTTGGCACCCACCCTATTTTCACTATATGTGAATGGGGTGGTAAAACATCTTCAACAAGAACCAGCCGACGCCCCCTGTCTCGGAGGAGTCCGTATCCCCACCCTGCTTTTTGCGGATGACACGCTCCTGATCTCGAAGACCCCACAAGGCCTCCAGAAATTGCTAACGCGATTCCAGGAGTTCTGTGCTGCAAAAGGCTTAATAATAAATGTGGACAAAACAAAATACCTAGTCCTAAATCCTCCTAAGAAACTGGGCCGTCCACCTACACTTAACTCGATTCCCTTAGAGAAAGTAGCCGAATTCGATTACCTCGGTATTCGGATTACGGATAGGATGTCTTGGGCAAATCATATTGACAAAATGGTCCTCAACCATAGGAGAGTAGGAGGAGCTCTCATGAGGGAGTTCAGGGCCTCACCTAGGAGATCACTTACCCCAGTAATCGATATCTACAAGGCCAAAGTAGTGACATCAGCCTTGTATGGGGCAGAACTGTGGGGCCACTGCCGATTGGACGCCCTAGTGACAGCGGAGAGCAAGCTACTGAAATCCATTATCTCCATTCCACTGAGCACACCATCTGTACCAGTGTGGTTGGACACGGGTTGTAAAAACATCAAAGATCAGGCCCAGCTTCGCCCGCTCCTGCTATGGACACGAATCTGGAGGGGTGAAGAACTAAAATCCTATGCTGATGCCCTGGGGGAAATAATGAGTCTGGGGGGTTGGGCTAAGATAAGATGGTTAAGAGAAACTAAAAAGCTTCTGGAGAAGATCGGTCTAGGAGACTGTTGGTCATCACGTTCAGCCCCTCCAAAAGAAGTTGTCAAGGCGCTTTACTGGAAATGGACTGTGGAGCGTCTAATTACAAACCCTAACCACTGCAAGTCCACTGTCGCCTTTTTACAAATCAAAGACATTGTGGCTTTTGAACCCTACCTGGACCTGATCACCCTCCCCTTTGACCGAGCCCTTTATTTTAAATTTAGAGTTGGATCCCTTCCCCTAGGTGCTGTGGTATCGAATTGGACATCAGCGGCCCGTACTTCTCCAAATTGTGCATGTTGCCTGAGTAGGGTTGAGTCCATTGCGCATGTCCTATTTGAATGCCCGGATTATGCAAGGCCTAGGAGTTTCTGGTTGAAACCTCTTTGTCGAAATATGGGCACACGTAGCCACCTAGTAGCCTTGCGTATCCTAACCACGGACACTTCCCCCCCCCTATAGTGTGTGGAACAGCAAAATTTTTAAAGCAGTTTTGGCTTATTCGTTGTAAGAGATTGTCAGTAGCTGTTTAATTCCTTTTTTAGCTAATTTAGTAACGGGCAATTCATGTCCTTTTATCTTTTTTAATGAATTTCATACTGGCTTCTTGTAGCAATGCTTTTTTGTACACTGTAATGATTGTATTTTAATTGTGCTTATAAGATATCTTGCATATCGAATAAAAGCTGATGATGATGATATCCCATTCAGAAAAACTTGAACTGGCACAGCCCTCTTCTTTGTGCTCTGCAGTTCAGTGCTTGGTAGGGAAAGGAGCATAGACCATCAGTTCCTGAAAGCTCTAAACATCTGGCTCTTCCCTTTACTATAAAAACAAGACACTGACTTAGTTCTCAGTTCATGAATTGAAGTATGCGTCGCATCATCTGTCTTCTCATAATCTCTGCTGCACTTTATGCCTATGGTCTGCGGTATATCCCACACCAGGCTGTGGCATGGCCCACACCAGCTCGAAACCTTTCTTCAGACCTCATGCACCTCAGCCAGCATCTCCCAGAGAGGCCATTCCCTTCCAACCACACTTCTGAAATTATGCCTTTGATCTTCAGTGATTTGGAGCACTTCGTGGCCTTGTTAAGGTGTGAACTACCATTCAAAAGCTGTAATACAAAACAATACCATTCAGATGAGTGGATGCCTTCTAATGCTTTTTCATGGTTCCACCCTATTCTGAGAACGGTTCCCAAATGCCACACTTCTCTTTCTAGGAATTGTCAAAGCTGAAAGCGTTTGCGTGTGTTGGATGTGTTGCGCATCTCCCACGTCTATTTTCTGAGCTGCCACAAATAACACATATATTTTTGGCGCATTAACGTGCGTGGAAGTATTTTGAGGACAGTGAGAAGCACATCTGGTACTCTTACTGAAACTGATTTCAAAGGTGAGCTCATCGTCTTTTGTGTGGAGTGGGTGTGTGTGTGTGTGTTGCTTTCACACGCTGAACTGGTTTAATCCTTTCCTTGCTGAGTACAACATTTCCGTGTGACTCATGAAGAACATTTCTCAACAGCTAATTTTAAACTTTTTATTGATGTGAGCGGCAGGGTGGTTATAGTCCTTTTCTTGTCATGTTGGTCTAAATCCTGTAACAGTTTCATGTGCTGTGCTTTGTTTGGGTACAGGCTGTAGCTAAGCCACTGGCTTGTGGGGTGTGCGGGTCTAGAAGGCGAATACACGTTCCAAGACTGCAACTAGCCCACCACACCTCTTGTTAGGGCAATGCACGATAGTCATGGGTCGGCCAGGCTTTTGGCACATTGGACACCCTGGCTGTTACAGTTAATGTGCTCCCATGCTGTGGTGATGGTGGTGGTGGGGGGCGGTGGGGGGTGTTGGTGGTCGAATAGTGAAGCTTGCAGCTGAATCATGGGACTCTGGGCGGGTAAAAGATAAGCTGCTTAGGAATGTCTTCGGTTGTACTGTAAAAGAGTGTGTCTGTACTACCTCATTGCAACAATTTTCTAAGCTTTTTCTTTGCTCTTTTAAAGGCATTGTTCAGTAGATGCTAGTCATGTGTTTTTTTCTCTATTTACAATTTCATATTTTGTCAGCTCCAACAAAATTATTATTTTCTTACCGGGAATTCTGAAGGTAGGGAAATATATTTTGATATTCTAAAACAGGGTTAAAGTATTTAGACTCCTCTTTAACGCTATACTGCCCTTGTAGCTCATCTATTTAATTCTTTCATTGGCACACTGTACATTTATTCTTTATGAATAACGAATTATCAGTAAAAACAAGATGCCTTTACCAGTGAAGCATGTAATTTAGAAATTAGTCACCAACCCACCCAAGAAAGGAGATGCAACATAACCGTGCACCGCTATAGGCCAGGGATTTTGACAAACTTTTTCACCCAATTATTTGCATTGTATCTCGCTTGTCGAAAGATTTAATTCGCAATGCTATGTTATAACTGTGAAGAGTAGGAGGTTTCTTGATGGAGGTAGGAAGGGTATTCTAGAGTTTGGCTCTAAGATAAGACCTGGTACAGCCACCTATCTGGCTATGTTTAAAGCATGGGAAACACACCTAGTTGATGAAAGTAGAGTGCAAGGTGCACCGTAAGGCAAGAATTTACACATAGGATAAGTAGGTCCAAGGTGTTAAGGGCTCTGTGATATAAACAAAGATGTTTAAAAAGTGATTTTTGTCTTACGGGTAGCCAATGTGGTACTCGAAGATAAATGCAATTGATGTAGTGGTGATCAGACGAGTGGCTGCATTTTTCCCATCTGTAGACTATGAATACGGTAGCCCAGACTGCCCAAATATAGATGGTTGCCATAGTTAAGCCATGAAGTGTTCAAAGAATGCACTATGGTCTTTCGGGCAGATGAGTAAGAAGCAAAGTCACTTTCCACAGCATTCTCGGTAAGGAGAAACAGGTAGCTGAGATTTGTCTGACCTGCGTAAAGATTGATAGATTTAGGCCAATAAGGAAGCCTAGGCTCCTGGCAGTCTCAACAGTGGTGAAGTTGGCCTAAGCTCTGTAGGCTACCAGAAGGGTCGTCTTATGATTGATTGTTTACCAAAGATAAAAACGTTTACATTGTGACAAAATTAAGACAGTTGCTCTTGCTCCAGATGGCCACTAAGGTCATGCATTATCAGAATTTTCCGTAGTTGGAGGAACAATTATCCAATATGGAAGTAATCTGAGTGTCTTCTACTCCTGAAATAATTTCAAAGCCGGGTGACCGAACAAGAGACACCAGTGGAGTAATGTAGATATTGAACAATGTGGGACTGAGTGACAATGTCAATGGGGCCCTACAAGAAAGGGGGCAGCCTTCGAGAGAAAGGGTGGAAGAGAAACTGATTGCATCCTAGAAATAAAAAAAAAAAACATCATATAATGGCTTATTAACATATGCATATCTTAAAAAGATTTGTGATAAGAAACGAATATAAAATAAAATTGAATTCAGCAAATCGATTCAATAAGATCAAGGTGGCTGAACCGCCTTGGTCTAGAATCATTCTTAACTCCCAAGGTAATATATAATATGACAGGCTCAGTACTGTTTAGTGGACAAAAGCGAGATTGGGCTTGATAAAGCTGGGAGCTGATTCCAGATACGTGGATGGCTTTTTATTGATACCCTTTTAGAAGCTTTTAGTGGGAAAGGGAATCGAGAGATAGGGTGGTAATTACTTACAAGAAATCAAATCCTTGTACCTTTTTTCGAAAAAAAAAAAATCAAATGGTGTTTAACTCCTTGCTGAGGCACAGATGCACATCTCCTTCCTCTCACAATGCTTCTCTGTCCATTATTCAGTAATAAAAATAAGTATGATTTATTCCATATAAAGACACATTTTTTCATTATTAATCTGCTATTTGAACCTGTATATAAAGAATTGGTTGTGAGGTGGGTTATTTCTCTTTTTCTTGGCCAGTGCGACCTACCTTCCATCAAATCAAGGTGGGAGAGGTCTGGCACCCAGTAATAAAAACTTAAATGTGTATAGCTATTGAAAGTATATATGGGTGTGGTATGTTTCTAAACAACCCAAAGACTGGTACCCTAGACTGGCATTTCATTTTCAGCTGCTTTCCAATTTTCCAAAATGTACTGCACCCAGTCTGTGGCCTGTGGGCATCATGAACCTGCAGAAAACCCATACATTTTTGGAACCCCTATGCTCCGGAGACCCCAAGTAACCAAGATTGTGGTCAACCTTGGCAAGCGTATGTTTCTATGTGATGGAGACTTGAGGGGATTACCATATTAGGGGAAAATGCTGAAAAACTGACACATGTCATGTTTTATGCATTTTCTTGACCAGCCAGTTATGGCAAAGGAGAGCCAGCTTTCACCACTAGATTACTTGGTTGGACATATTTGAACTTTGTGTTGTCTGGCGTTTGATGTGCGTCTTCAAGGTCATGATGCATTATAAACTGTTATTCTGACACATTGTAATGATCTGCCTTAATATTGCATAGTTGTGTTCACTATATTTCCTAGAAAAATCCACAATCATTTAGCATTGCCAGACTCCGAATATTCAGAGCAACAGCAAAGTGGCAATCCTTGTAGCACAGCAGTGTTTACTCCTGGCAAAGTCCTTCACAGGTCCAGTAGTGTACTCTTGGTAGGGTCAGAGCCATAGTGCTTATACCCAAATGTGCCTTAAAAGTGGGGGTGGCTTAAAAGCAGTCCATTGAAGTGCACTGGTCCCCTTTCATCCCAGCACTGTCTGCCAGGCTATCAGTAGGGGGTAATCAGCCCTTTGTGTGGGACACAGGACACTGCCTATTCGGTTGTGTCAGCTCCCCCCTCCTGGCCCAGGAAGAGCTATTAGAATGTAGATGAATGCAAATGAGTTCTCTTTTCACCCACCCTTACAGTGTTTGTGGCTGTCTAGAGGAAATGCACAAAGTGTAGCTGTCACCCATCCCAGACGTGTATTGGAGACAGACTGCAAGGCACACAGAATAATAAGCGCAGAGAAATTCCCACTTTCTGAAAGTGTAATTTCTAAAACAGTAATGGTAAATCCAACTTTACCAGTGAGGAGGCTTTATCATTACCATCACAAAGATCTAAAACATGAGTCTGCTACTCCTTTCTCATCAGGGATTACATCTTTAAAGTATTTCAAGGAATTCCCAATGCTAGCTTATGAGGGGAGTAGGCCTCACAGTAGTGAAAGGCAAATGTTGTGGTTTGTCACTATCTGGACATGTAAAATTTACAAGTACATGTCCTACCTTTCAGTTACACAGCACTCTGGGCTGTCTAGGACCTACCTTAGGGATGACATGTGTAATAAAAGGGGAGTTACAAAACTTGGCTGGTGGTTTTAAATGCCAATTCAAAGTGGCAGTAAACTGCACACACAGGCCTTGTAATGGCAGGCCTAAGACTGGTTTGAAAGGCTACTTGTGTGGGTGGCACAACCAGTGCTGCAGGCCCACTAGCAGTTAGGTTGCAGACCCTGGGTATATAGTATACCACTTTACAAGGGACTCATAACTAAACTAAATATGCCCATCCTGCATACAGCAATGTCACCATGTGTATGGGAGAAGCACATGCACTTTAGCTCTGGTTATCAGTGGTTACGTGTTCAGAGTCCTAAGGCCAGCAGAAAGATACAGCAACAAAGCAGGTAAGCTGGCAAAACTTTGGAGGAAGGCCACATTAAGGATGACTGGTCTAACAGTCGGCCAGGACTCTGTTGAGGATATTATAATCCAGGATCAGCATAGATAGTCTTTATGAGGACACATCCAATGGTGCCTTTCCTGGATCGGAAATAGACTATTGGTGCCCTAGTGGTTGCCGGCAGCGCACCTTTCTCTAATATTTTGTGGTACATTTCTGACAAACGTGGTGCTAGCAGTGACGCATACATCCGATTCAGCAGGCAGTCAATTTATTGCTTGATAGAGCCTTTAATACAGTTTTTGTCCCATTCTCGGTAATGGTCTCACAAGGGTCTCACAGATCGGCACTGCCAATGATAACAGACCCAACCAAACCAGAAAGGAGTCTGTTGCGTTCTCTAGCCTGCCCGTGAGGGGCATACAAATCTACATAGTGATGTAAAATGTACCGATGTATAGCGGCTTTGGTGTGCCATGTGTGTCCCGCTGGGGTTCAAATGCTGGTAGTCGGAGCATATTTTGAATCCATTTGTGTAAATCTAGTGTTCTGGACACTTTCTCCTCCCCCGGATGGTTTAGCATAATGTACTCCTGATAGATGCAGATGCTCCAATATTTCATCAAGTTTTTTCCGGTCAACTCTGAGGTCCTCCCTATTCTGCCACGTGTGTGTGCTCCCCACTTCAATATACGTATTGTTTCTTCTAGGAGGCCAGCTCCGACTCCAGGGATTTTCATACTCCCACAGCCTGACCCACGCAGTGGCAATGAACCACCAGGTTAAAATCTTCTAACTCTATCCAGCGCAGTTCTGTGGTGCGTCTATTGAGGCTAAAATATTCTTGGGTAACATCCTTCAGTGGACCCCTGAATACAGGCTCCTGCAAGAGTCACACCTGTAACTTCCACTTGGATATTGGAGTGGTCCTAAGTTCCCATCGCAGGGCCAGGTTGTGGTCAGACAGAATGTGGCAGAGATACTCCACATCCACAATCGGATCGATAAGCCTATTTGAGCATAGTATCTTGTCTACATGTACATGTGAGTTGTACACTGGGGAGTTGAAGGAATAGTCCCTATGTTCAGCATTCAGAAGTCACCACATGTCCCTTAAGCCTGAGTGTTTTCAGTCCATGCCACAAAGTTGTGTGCGAGCTGGACCATCGTAGAGTCTGGGAGAGGTGGGGTGGAAAGGTCTATATCCACATCCGCCACAATGTTTTATAATCTCCCCATAGTATCCTTGACGTCTGTGCCCCATCAGATAGGAGTGGTGCCAAGGGGGTAAGGAATGGTATCTGCCTCATGTATAGTGAATAGATGCTGCATACTGTTACATTCAAGTATCCAAAAAAGTGATGGATGGAATACTTGAATTAATATCGGCCACTGGTAATTCCTCGGGCAGCATCCAATTCCAATGGTATTTTGCACACCATGCCACCTTAATGTGGACTCTCCTATATGCAAATCAGTCTTAATCCTGGTCCAATGGGAACAGTCCAGCCTGAACTGCCAAGCCAGGTCCTCCCTAAACTGGAACACAAGCAACCCAGAGCCGACTTCGCCTACTTAGGGGTCATCAGCCAGGTATAGCTTGGTTCAGTTAGACACTGTGCATGGCAACCATGTCTTGCCATATCCGTCCCACTTAGGGTGACACACTAAAGTATAATAAAAAATGATGAATGGAATGCTTGAATTAATCTCAGCCACTGGTAATTACTCGGGCCGCATCCCAATCCATCATTATTTTGCACACCATGCCATCTCGGTTTGAACCAAGCTGTTTGCAAATCAGTCTTGACCCTCCTCCAATGGTAACAGTCCAGCCTGAACTGCCAAGCCAGGTACTCCCTGAACGGGAACACAAGCAATCAAGGACCGATTTCGCCTTACTCTGGGCTCATCAGTCAGGTACAAAGTATCTCTTGGTCAGTATGCTCATGTCTCTTTCGTTCCAAGGGAGGAATGAGTATTTATTTGTATGCTGTGCCATGTAGTTTGGTATGCTTTACCCATTGTTAATACATAGAGGCACATCACTTCCACTGGTTTGTCATGAGCTGCAAGCGTGTCTGTCAGCATTCTGCACGCAACAGCCCATCTGGGCCTGTCTGTTGTTGGGTCGCAAGTGCCACACTGTTTGGGTGAGCCTAAAACAAAATGGTAAACTCCAACTCCTACACCCCAAGGTAGAAAGCCAAGGACCATCCGTCTAATAGCCTAAACTCTAAAAAGTAATTTTGTCCATGCTCCCAAATCGTGTCCAACTATGGAAGGCCTGGAGGGGAAGCGGCTGCACCTCCCATGTCGTGTCTTCCACTGCCCGCAAAATTTGATCCAAATTACAATGCCGTATGATGCCCGCATAGTGTACATAAAAGACACATAAGTGGCCCAAGTGTATTTTTCCTCAGTCATAGCAGCATGTCACGGTCCCGCCGCCTCATGGTGCAACAGTCCCAGGTCATCCACTGTACTCTGCTTCAGTTGTTGTACCCTGTGGCGATCTCTAACAGTGTCCGACTCCGAGCCACTCCGTGAGGTCTTGGAGGTGTTATCACATCTTAAAACCATTTAATTAAAAAAAAAAGCTGAAAAAAGGCACTAGCAAAGAGGTAGACAAACATCCCGGCATTGAAGCAAGTAGCCACAACTGCTCCTTTGTATATTAACTGATAACAGTAATGTTGTCTGTTATTTTTCAAATTGAGCTAACAAAATGCTATACCCAAAAATGTAGCGATTTCTTCATACACAGTGCTTCACAGCGGCATATTCACATTTAATATATATCAGAAGTAGAAATTGACTTTTATTTCTAGTCTAGACACCCGATTCCTAGTTCTTTTCAGCATTCATTGATTGTATTGTTTTGTAGACCGCTGATGTAGCTTTGGATTGGTAGTCCTGTCCCTGCATTTTTTTGCATCTATGATCCGCACAGCCTACCATTCTGGTTTTCAGGTTCTTCTCATTTTCATTTTTTAGATGGCCTGCCAAATTTAGCAACACATTCTACCCGCTGGGAAGCATTTTGTTGGGTTAAAAGTAACTACGCTTTCCTACTTAACTGCACCTTTACTCTTTTGTTAAAGAGGGAAATGGATTAACCCATAAAATATACCCATTAAAGGACTAGTCGTGCACTATCCCTCTGGCTCAGGTGGCAGAGGGGTTCCAGTGTACTTTGGCATGTACAGAATGGTGAACTAGTCCAGAGGCAAAAGCCTTACTTAAGCCTAATGACATTATTGAGATCTCAGTAACTTGTCTTGCATGTTTCGGCATTACATTTGCAATGGTACCCTGTTCTGGAAATGGTGAGTAACTATACAATAAAATATTGGTGTTTGAATAAATTTCTTGGTTGCTTAAAAACGAATGAAAATGTGCGTTTTCAGTTCTAAGGAGGGCAAAACATTTTTGGAGTGCTGAGCTTTTTCAGATTTTTCAATGTCAGAATTTTGCAGTTGAATTATGCTTCTACTGGGCAGCATTTGTGACTCACTTCCAGGGCCGGACTGGGACTCCCAACCGGCCCTGGCAAAGTGCTCGGCCGCCAACCCCGGGGTGGGGGGGGTGCGGCCGAGCTCTGTGCCATGGCCGGTTTTCGACCAAGTTTGTTATAGGGCCGATTTTGCAGCTAAACGGCCCTGTAACAAAAACGGCCACCAGGGGCCCAAAACCGGCACCCGTCCGTGCGGCGCACCGGGGGATTGCCCGGTGCCCACTATGGCCAGTCCGGCCCTGCTCACTTCCATTTTTCCTGCTTACTAGAATCGTTGTGGTGGTTAGTTCTGTAGATCAGCCAGGCAATGTGTATACAGCTCAGGCAAAAGAGGGCTATCAAGATTGCCAATATCTGGAATGGGGGTGATATTAATACGGTGTGAGTTTCTCTCTGGTCATGCATGGTGCTGCCCGCTGCAATGCTCCTCAAGGTGCAGATCAACTTTTAGAAGGACTTTTGGTAACATGTTTTTGTATTCCTCAGTCTCTTTTATTTTATTTTGACACAGAACTATGACCATATATGACTTCTCTTAATCTTCTTTATTGTCATCATGTATGAGCATGGTAACATACATTTTTCAGCATTGTTATCTTGATGTGAGAGGATGTGTGTGTTGTTCTGAGCCTCCTACCGCCTCTTTTGCTTGCAGTCACATGGCTGCATAGCCGCATGCTGAAGGAGCTCGCTGCTAAACAGGTCCCTCGACTCCGACACATGTACAGATAATGGGGCCAGTGAAGGCTCCGAGTGCCGGGCAAGAAATGTAGCGTAATTGCACATGGGGGATTACTTTACAAATGAGTCTTCACGTCTGGCTCACAGTTAGGGATAATGTACAATTCCCACATGTGCAATTTAGCGTAGCATTCTGCTGGCGCGGGTATATTGCGTCATCATAGATTGTCGTCCCTAGTTTGCTTACTGAGACTCGCCTAGTTGCAAAGGTAAGATTTCTCAATCTGCAGCTTTGGAGACTTTGGTCTATGTGCATGCTGGCCTGGATACTCCGATAAACACCGCACATGGGAAAACCCCTCCACACCCCCGGAAGCAAAGAAACGTGAGGGAGAAACAGATTGGGAATTGGAAAGCCGAAGTGGAGGGTCCCACCAATGGTGAATTATGTATCATCCCCAAAGTTATAAATGGTATTGCTAATTTATATTCCTGTTCTGCTGTTCAGTAGTTTCTTTAGTGAACATTGCGGTCTGTCCTGAACAGCAGAACAGGAATCCAAATCCGCAATACCATTTATAACTTGGGGATGATACGTAATTCACCATTGGTGGGCCCCACCACTTCTGCTTTCCAATTACCAAAATGTTTCTCCCTCATGTTTCTTTGCTTCCGGAGGTGTGGAAGCAAGATGATCACAAGCATTGACACTCCTCTATTCTTCACATCAATCCATGCTACACCATTATACTGAATCATAGCTGCTACCACATCCAGCACAATTTGTCTAAATCCACGCTTCACTCTTGGCAAAACACCTGCATCATTCACTGGACTTGCATGGAAAACCCTAGGGATTGCCTAGAGAAGCTAGCAGCTCTCGACCCAATTACGGGCAGGTTAAAATGTGTAATCTCACCATAAACATAATAAATTCCTCTAATTATTGAATCATCACCAATTAAAAACTCCTCATCAACAATGCAACTCCTTTTACACTCATTCTTGCCAACAAATTCCATTGAACTAATATCTTTAGACCTTTGACGCGCCATAGACCGCACCCCTTTTCTCTCATGCTAAATATTCCCTCGGATGCACATTGGAATTCCTAATTTTTCTTTGCCTCAATTTTTATCCTAATCTCACTTGTAGCTTCCCATTTCCTCGGAATTTTCACCCTACTTTTATTATACTCCCTAATAAACTCTTGCTTTTCTTCACTCAAACTACAAACTCGTTTTTTAGTATTGTCATTGATCATGTATGTTTAATTGCTCTCAAGTGTGTAGAAAAAGTTCACAACTCTCAGAGTCTTCAGATGCAAGTAGTTCTTCCAACAAAGCATTAAAAATTAAGACCAAAGCTCTCTTTTGTAGAAAACATTAATAAACAAATTACAAGAAAACGCATTGGAGATAGAGAATTGTACACATGAAACAGGTCCTCACTTTCATAATTACTATATATTCTTTTAACAAGTACAAATTTGTTCTCTTTATAATTGCCTACAGATCTAGTTATATGTGTTAACTTCATATGTACTGTAGCATTGTGTGTAGTAGTTAATTCAACTTGTGGTGGTTGAGCGTATCCAACTGGAGAAATCAACCCTACCAGACCAGCGAAGCTTAATAATATCATTATCAACGAGAACATATATCAAAATTGCCGGCACGTTCAGCACTTTTGTCTGCATTTAGCAGTTGTCTTTCTCTAATAAAAAAAAGAGAGACTGGGAAAACCTAACTTCTAAAAAGGTCAAACTCGGGAACTCTTTGTTTTTGTTTTACAAAATATTCAGCTCATTAACTCAGTCCATAGAATTAAAAAAAATCCGGATCAAAATTCTTCAAAACACTTTACTTAGATCATGGTAGTTCTGGTTCTTCTGATTCGTCTTTAGAGATGAACTGGCAGGAATTTGTCAAATCATAGACTTCCACCTGCCACTCTTCATGTGCAGAGACTGATGCTAGATAAGTCCACTCTCGCGATGTATATTTTCTGTTTGGCACTCTTTTTTCAGGCTATTAGCCACAGGGGGTTTACTTTCACTGAATAAAGAATGAACTTCAGTTGCGACTCTTATCTAATTTTTTCTGGTCTCTGAGTTTTCCAGTGCAGTCTTTAGCTTCCTCTCACAGATTGAAACCACTTGCCCTCTCGATGTACACTCTAGTCTCCTGCTTCTTTTGTGACTACTGATGTATTTTCTTCTTTTTCATCTGGATTGATTAAATGAAGTTGCACAAACATTGTTATGATCTGTCTTACAACCAGCTGTTTCACACCTTTTCTTTTCATCCTCTAGAGCCCTCTGAGGTCACTCAATGTTGCTTGTACTACTGGATTCAACATTTATTTATTTATTTATTTATTTATTTATTTATTTATAGCATTTGTAGAGCGCTCTGCAACCCTACGGGCATCCTGGCGCAAGGTACATACAGCTGAGAACCCTGTAGAACAGAAGAGGACAGTGGACAAGGGGCTGATCAGTTAGATTTTTTTGGTAGATTTTTTGGGAAGAGCCATGTTTTCACCTTTTTACGAAAGGCCATCAATTCGTTTGTTTTTCTGATGTCAATAGGGAGGTTGTTCCATAAATGAGCTGCGGCTAAACTGAAGGCTCTTCCCCCACAGGTAGCTTTCTTGATCCTAGGAATGCTGATAAAGTTTAAAAATGAGGATCGAAGAGACCGGGTAGGCTCATACCAGTTAAATTTATTTTGGAGTGGTCGGGGGCATAGCCCATGAACTGCCCTGAAGACAATACATAAGGAATTGAAACAGATCCTCTGGTGTATAGGCAGCCAGTGGAGGTCGGCCAGGGCAGAAGTGGTGGAATATCTTCGTTCCCGAGAGAGTGCCAGTTTGGCTGCAGCCGCCTGGATACTTTGAAGTCTGGAAATGAGATAGGCAGGGGATTCCAGCAAAAGGGCATTACAGTAATCCAGGCGGCTGAGGATGGTGCTCCTGACTATGTTAGCTCTAGTCTGTGGGGGCAGGAGAGGTAGCAGCTTTCGCAGTCCTCGCAGTAAGGCAAGTCAGCTGCTGACCTGCTGGTTGACGTTAGTCTCAAGGCTCAGGCTGTTGTTAATAGTGACTCCGAGATTCCTTACTGATTTCACTGGGGTAGGCGAGTCTCCTAGCAGCTGAGGCCAGAAGTCTGTAGGTAGACTTATGGGGATTCTTCCCACTACGCAGTGGAGTATTTCAGTTTTGTCACTGTTGAATTGTAGTGAGTTCTGTTTTAGCCAGAGTGACATTTCCAGCATGCAAGTGTGGAAGGTCTCCAGTGAGTTTGCATGGGCTCCATCAAGAGAGATCATTAGCTGGGTGTCATCTGCGTAATTTTTCACGCTGATGCCATGGCTTTTGATGATCCTCATCAGGGGTTGCATATAAATGTTAAAAAGTATGGGGGCTAATAGCAGACCCCTGTGGGACCCCATGCGGAACTTTAATGAACTCTGATTGATATGGAGGGATAGCTACTGCCTGCCATCTATCCGTCAGGTAGGAGCGGAACCAGTCAAGCTCGACTCCTCCGACTCCGATGTTCTTTAGTCTTTTCATCAGGATGTCGTGGTTCACCGTATCGAATGCGGCGGACATGTCCAGCAAAATCAGAATTGCTGATTCTCCCCTGTCCGCCCTCATTCGTCGGTCATCCATGACTGTCAGCAAGGCTGACTCAGTTCCATGAGCTGGTCTGAAACCAAATTGCTCCTCTTCCAAGATGTTGTTGGTTTCTAGGAAGAGGGCTAGGGATCTGCTGACCCATCGCTCTATGATCTTTATCGGGTATGGTAAGAGGGATATAGGTCGGTAGTTCTTTTGGCAGTTTGGGTCCAGATTTGGTTTCTTTAATAACGGAGTAACAACCGCCAGTTTCCAATTTCTTGGTACGGAGCCTGTGTAGAGAGATTGGTTACAAAGCTGATGCAGAGCTGGGAAGAGATCATCCTCGAATTTCTTTGCTATTCTATGGGGAAGAGGGTCTAGAGGGGATCCTGATGACGTGTTAAGGGCTGTTCTAAGAAATTCCTGTTCTGAAGGGACCACAAAATTTTCCAAAGTGGCGTTCGGAGAAGGGTTTCTAGCGTATTCCACCATCTCATCTCTGTTCGCTTGATTGCTGTTGTCCTGCATTGTGGGGATAGACTTACTATTCATTCCCTCGACAATTTTATTGATTTTTTCCTGAAAGAATACTGCTAGGGCGTCACAAAGTTCTTGTGAGGGCTTGATTTGGCTGTCAGCGCAAGCAGGATGAGAAAGCTCTCTGATAATCTTGAAAGTGTCGCAGGACTTATTAGAGCTTTTGAGAATAAGGTCTGCGAAGTGGCTTGTTTTGGCTGTTATAATTTCCTTCTTATATTGTACGATAGTGAGCCTCCATCGCACTTTCTCCTGTTCTGAGTAATTTTTCCTCCAGAGCTTCTCCACCTTTTTACAGGTGTTTTTCAGTTTGTCAGTGTACCAGGGCGCAAAGGGTTTTCCCCTTTTCTTGATTGTTTTCAGCGGTATGATATTATCAAGTTTCTTAGTTATCTCATTACATAATGAGAGATAGTTTGTAGTGACATCGTTCTCTAAATTGAACGAGGTCCCAACCTGACGAAAGTCAGACTTACCTTCCTCTTTCCTTTTCAGCAGGTTCCTCCAATCACGACCAATAAAGGTTCTGGTCTGTGCCCTTGCAGGTCCTGTGTAGGACAGGATATGGATATTAAATATGAGGAGGTGATGATCTGACCAACCTACTGGAAGAGTTGTATCCATGGTCATTAGATCTTCTGCCGTGAATATTAAGTCCAGTGTGTTTCCCTGTATATGTGTGGGGGTAGTTATCCACTGTTTCAGCCCCAGATTATGACAGGATTGAGTGATGTTATACAAGGCTGTGCGTAATTGGTCATTGTCCCATATATTAAAATCACCCAGTATCAGCAGCCTGCTGTGAGAGATTGAAATATTATTTATAACCGTGATCAGTTCCTGCTGTTGTGAGGCATTGAAGTGCCCCGGAGTCCTATAGCAAATGAGGCCCGTAAGGCAATGTTCAGAATCCTGTTTTATGGAAATCCCAAGGATTTCAACACAGGAGACAGTGTCAACGTCCAGAGTTGTAATGTTTAGCTCCTCCTTAAAAATGATCCCCAAGCCTCCTCCTCGTCTTGTATTTCTGGGTTTATGAATTATTTTATATCCTGCTGGACATGCTGGACCTAACTCTGATTCTGTTCCCGCAGCCATCCATGTCTCGGTTAGGAAAAGAATGTCTAAGTTATTGGACTCAATCAGAAGCTGTATTTCAGTAGCATGTTTCGGAAGGGATCTGACGTTTAGTAGTCCGCTAATTAGTTTTCCCTTAGTGCTAAGCTTAGGTCCCGCATAGGTTGGTGGGAAATGAGTCTTGTCAGAGGTTGGATTGGGTTTCAATAGAGATTTGGGGAGGAGGGGATTCATGTTTGGTAGCCGTCCTTGGCAGTTGAGGCATACATTTTTGTCCTTATGTATTATATTGGGGGGTAAACGTGGGCACTCGGCTATATCTACCAGTGGGTTCAGTAGCATAAGTGTTTCCCTACTATATCTGAGCACTTCGAGGGACGATGTTGGACGAAAAGGGGGGAGTGCCCTAGGCCCGGCCTCGGCGCGGACGAGCGCAGACGAGCTTGCCTTAAGCGTGCCTTCGGCGCGCAATCGTCGCGCCCGCTGCGCTCGTCCGCTGCGCTTCCGGTAGAGACACATGCTTTATGGTAGTGGAGGATGAGAACAAAGGGGGCGTGGCTATGGTTGTGGGTGTGCCTCTGGCGACTGGCCAATCACGCCAGTGCAGCTGGAAAGCCCTGCCTGCGTCAGCTGCGTTCAGTCTGCTGGTCGAGGGAAATAGTGCAGGTACAGCGATTAAAATCAAGTTATTAACAATTCAAATTTTTAAAAAGCAATCTGTTCCCTACTCCCAGCTGTGCCTCAGGAGATCCAACTATAAGAACGCTGCGCTCGAGATCGGCGCGCGTTTTAACACAAAGGGGGCGTGGCTATGGTTGTGGGCGTGCCTCTGGCGACCGGCCAATCACGCCAGTGCAGCTGGAAAGCCCTGCCTGCGTCAGCTGCGTTCAGTCAATTCACAAGATCAGTTTCTGTCTTAGTTTTACATTGCTCTGGTTCTTGTTCTTTTTAATTTAATTGTTACAGTTTCAAGATCTGGATACCTAGCCACTTCATTGTCTTAGTGATTGCCCATGGTGACCATGTTATCTGTAAATCTATTAGCTAATGCACTTTACAATCGATATCTAGGTTGCTGCATGGCCTTTAACACAGTCCAGTCAACATGTATGAACCATTGGTATTGGTGTACCAGAGGATGTCCTAAAAACCCTTAGTAACAATAATTGTCCAAAATTGTTAGGACATTTAGTTCTGCTATTTATGCTGAAGTTACATTACACAAGTCTGATGCTTCAATAATTGCAGAATAGAACAAACTGTATACGCCGCTCTCAGTATTTCTTGATGGCCTCTCAGACAAGAATCATCCAAAAATATTCAGATCAGCCATTTCATGAACAATATCTTTGTCTGGTCTTGGTTTGGTGCACAATTCTGTTACATGGATGCAATCCTGGTCAGAGGCTTCATTGTTTGGAACTACCATCAGCATTGCAGGAATTAAGGAATGACAGCGCCTTATTGAGATGTTGTCAGCTGCCAATATTGTTTGTCAAGCAGCTGCTTGTCGTGTGTATGGCTCATTACAATACATAATTGAAATTCTCTGTCCTAATTAGGAATTCCTGGAGCTGGTGCGCTGCTGAGATGGTTTCGGAGTTCTAGGAAGACATTCATGCATTCTTATCGAATGGCACCGGATCCACTATGTCATTGTGAGTAAGCCTTACTAAAGGCTTTGTAATCAGGGATAAGTTTGGAATCCACTGACGACAGTAGCCAACCATTCCCAGAAAGATCCTCACTTACAACTGAGTAGTCGGAGGATTCATTCTCAGGATTGCAAAAACTTGCTGTTTGGACACCTTTCTCATCCCTTTTTCACTATGGTGACCAAGGTAGATCAATTCTCTTTGCCAATACTGCATCTTTATACATGAGACCTTAGGCCCATTATCAGCAAGATTATTCAAGAACATAATTGTATCCAACTTGGAATCCTTTGTCTTTCAAGTGACTAAAGATCACCAACATATTGCACCAGTGCTGCGTTACAGGGCAGCTGCGGATTTTCCAAATCTTTCTTTAGACTCTGATTAAATATTGAAGGACTTTCAGTATGTCTTTGGCATTTAACCCTGAATTATTACTTTATTGAGGAAACTACATGCGAAAAAAAATTATCTATCCTTATGTAGAGGAATGGAGAAGAGAGCTTGAGACAAATCAATGAGTGTGTACCACCTACATCTGTTTTTTAAATATCCATCAAATAAGAGTTGCTAGGATTGCTAAACCCCTCTCGTGGAATTCCCTGTTCTGTCATTTTCTCCGATAGGCTTCATTCCTTCCTCTGCTTCTCGTGAACCTTTATTTTGAGTCCTGGGGCAAACTTCATCTGGTCGGATTGTAAATTTTACTGGCTCTGCATTTTTTTATTAGTTCAAACTCTTTACGTGGAAAATACCATACTCCTGCTGTGTGTCTTAGATCAAGATGTGAGGCAAGTCATCCTTTGTAAAAACTGGTAACAACTGAATTCTTGACTCCTATATTTTATTTTTAAATACTTAATCCTCATCTTGAGTCTTAATTGTGACACTATCCAGTGTACAGGTAAATCTCTGCCGGGTAAATTAACAGGACTTGAATAACACAACATGAATTGGCTGTCATTTTCCATAGACACAATCTTAACTCTTAACTGGGGCATTTGCAGGAACCTGATTATTACTCTATTTATAGTTAACTCCCACAACTTGGACTACTTTTCCTGGGCGTGGTAGACTTGGGACCTCCATGGATTGAACAGTCTCCCTCTAGGACTGCACCAAGCATGCAATGCTTCCTGTCTCCCAAATCCCCCCCGACCCCCTCACCAATGCAGTCTCATTGCAAATGTGTCACTTTTGGTGTAAACGTGGGAAAATCACTGTTCAAAATCAAAGGATTTTGCTGGAAACCTAAATTCTGTGGCATTCTATGTTTTGCTGCCACACTGGAGCTACAGGAATATTTGTATGGAACTGGCCTTGATTATGCACACTTTGCTTAGGAATCTGTTGGGCTGGGACAGGAAACTAGAAGTGTCTGGTTTGGTCTGATTTGCATGTTGCTTCATTTGAGGAACAAAATCAGTTTGGCTTTGATCTAGATTCTATTGACAATCACTCTGACAATTCAAGTGCACAAATTACAAGTAGCGCTTTTTTTAAGCATGTTGATCTTCTCATTAATTCCAGGACTGTTTACAAGCCCGCCTTCTGCTCTGCAGGGCCACAGTCCCAACCTGTGTAGATAACATTTAATTTCCTTGTGCTCAAGCTCCCTGTATACCCTGCATTCTGAAATTTGAATTTACAGTCGCACCAGAATTTGTAGATGGTGCAAAGTCTGCATCCGAATTAATCCGATTTTTACCACCTCTTTGAAGCTGTTTTGTCAGTGCAACCATCAACATTTCCTTAACCGGTTGTGTGCTTATGACGAGCCCAGCTCGTCATGAGGCACAGTGGAGCTGTGCTCATGACGAGCTGGGCTCGTCATAACGGTCGCGCTCCGCCCACGCGCGATTGATTCCCCACCTGTGCGGGAGAATCAATTAGTGGGCGGAGTCGTAACGAGCTCAGCTCGTCACGAGCACAGCTCCACTGTGCCTCATGACGAGCTGGGCTCGTCACGAGCACAGCGCTGCCGCTGCCCCCCCCCCCCCCGTGCCGCAGGGAAATTACCCCCGTGGTGAAGGGGTTAATCTTTCTCTGCTTGGTGTCAAAGCAGTCACTGCAGTATTTGGTGTACTGAAGTAGCTCATCATTACTCTTAGGCTGCCAACACATCACAATCTAATGAATATGAGAATTAAGTTCTGGGTGAAAACCCAAAGTAAAGCAGATATGAATCTGCTTGCTGCCGCCTTTTGCTGGATTTCTGAATCTAGATCTGCATTATTCTCTCATAATATGAATCCACCGATTCTTTTGTCTCCAGTGTAACTCTCATGATTTTTGCCCATTACCTCTTTCTCAGCCACTTTGTAGTTCAAACGCTCTATTACTGTTTTATATTTTATCTTTCCTTTTCCTGAGCATTTGGACCATTATTAGGAGGTACTCTGTGGTGTTCATCGGTTGGCAAGCAAACAGCAGCTTTGCGCTCCGCTCACAAATCTTTAGGGATTATTGCAAACAATGTATTCAAATTGGTCGAGAGCACCTTCAAAATAGTCACTAATCTTTCATCTTCTGTGTACTACTTTTGTGTTCCTCTCTGTTTTGGAAAATTTGTAGTAAATGTATAGAGATCAAACGTAGTACAAGGAACATGCACATTATTCCATCCATGTACTGCTTGCAAACAGATTTCTGTCAGAACCATTTGTGTTTCAGGTTCACTCCTGCCCATCATCACTTTATTCTCTGTATCAAATATTTTCTTTTTAGAACTAATATTCTTCCACTTGTCTCTGTACTTTCTCATATCTTTCCAGTCTTTTATGGAATTAATTTAGTCCTTGATGTGAGCTCACAGTCAGGGGCCCCGTGTTTTCTATTTTAGCTTCGCTTAAATCCATTCTAAAATTTCTACACAAGCTCCTATTTTTGTATACGTCAATATGTTCTTCTGCTGAATCTTTCAACCAGTCTCATGCTTCACACGCATACATAGCTACTTCGTTATATACATTCCTTTAAATATCAGTCCATCTGCATTGTATACATGCAGTCTTCCTGCATTGATTGTCCCTTGCAAAATGTCTCCAAATTTGATTTTCAGCTCATCAAATGTATTCTCAATTTTCTTCGTATCCACCTCACTAATTAATGCAAGAAGGACACCAATAACTTTGCATTGTCTTCTCTCCAGCCTTTCTTTGCATTTCCCACATGGATTCTAGCCATTGACTCACTGTATTTCTAACTTGCTTCTTCATTCTTTTCCTTTCCTTCTCGATGACCACTCGACCCCACTCATTTAATGCCTCAAATTGTGTTAGTCCAGGTTGCTGCTTTCTCTCATGCATTATATTCCTCAGGTAATCAAACTTCCTAATACTAAAGTTACTCAGTTAAGTAAATTGTGTGTCCTTGTCAGATGTCAACCTGTGCTAATCTTTTAATAACATACACACAGATGAAACCTGACGTTCAACATCATTTCAAATGTAGGAGTATCCTCAGGAAGAACCTTTTCACCTTCCATAATAACTTTAATAACTTAATAACTTTAGAAACTTTAGGCCGTTTCCGTCTAGCTTCCATTTCTCCTAATTAAAACATGCGAAATACCCAAAAACAAACGACAATCAATCACAGTGCTCCAAAGGCAAAGGTCAATCAATCGCAGAGTGACTTACAGCAACAGCTAACCAATCACTCATTGATTAAAGAAGGTAAAGATGTCCACACAAAACAATTCCTTACTTTCATAATTTCTACATATTCGAATACAAGTTTGCTTTATAATTGCCTCTGTGTTCGCTTCATGTGTACTGTATCATTGTGTGTAGTAGTTAATTCCACTTGTGGTGGTGGAGCGTATCAAACTGGAGAAATCTAAAATAACAGGCCAACTAAGATTATTAATATCCTCATCAGCGAGAAAATACTAAAACTTTTGCAGCATCTTTGTCTGCAATTAGTTGCCATCGTCTACTAAATAAAACAAGCATTGGCATAGCCAATAGGTCTCGCCTTTGGGGCGTTATAAGTGTTTAGACAGAGCTATTGGCTTTGTTAACATTTTTAATATGTGTTGTAGAGCATTGTGAATGTTGTGCAGCATGTTGAAAATTTATAAATTATAATAAACAAAGTGTTATAACTATTTCTGTCACCTTATATCTACCCGAAAAAGCATTATATACAACTGATGTATTGTACTAAAAACCAAAATGAATACAAAAAATGTGTTCTAGTTTACTTGTTTATGCAATGCTGTCTATTTTTCCTTGCTTGTTCTAATTAATTTTTGTTATAGGTTTTATTGTTAGGTGTGGGATCTAAACGGGAGGGTGGATGTAGTGAAACAGTATTTTAATTTAGATAGGAGTAGTGGAGAGTTATTTGTGGAGAATTAATAGATGTCAAATTTTTATGCCAAACTGAAGTGGTGTGGATTGATGCTGAGGTGGTTGTGAGTAGTGGCGGAGGTGATGCTCAGGTGATCCAGAATGATATTGAGGTTATGCTAAAGTGGTGGGGCGCTGGTTCTGAGGTGATGCTTATGTGATGCTGAATGATACATAGGTGGTACCGAGTGATGCTGAGGTGGTGCTGAGTGATGTTGTGGTGATGAGTTATGCCGATGTTGTGTAGCTGAATCGATGCTTATGTGGTGCCAAGTGATGTTGTTCTTGTTCTATGTTGGGGTGTTGCTGTATTGATGCTGAAGTGGTGCTGCGTTGGTTCTGAATTGGTGCTGGTGTGGGGCTGTGCAGGTGCCGAGCTGGTGTTGCACTGGTGGTGGTGCACTGATGTGGAGGTGGTGCTGTGATAATGCTGAGATGGTGCTGTGTTGATAATTAGGTGCTGCTACAGTGCATCTAAGGTAGTGTTGTGTTGATGGTGACTTGTTGCTGCACTGCTGGTGGTGGTGCACTGATGAGGAGGTGTTACTGTGTTGATGCTAATATTATGTGGTGATAAGGTGCTTAGGTGGTTTTGCTGATGCTTAGGTGGTACTGAGTGATGCAGAGGTGCTGCTTAGTGATGCTGTGATGGTGCTGAGTGATGCTGTGGTGGTAGTGAATGATACTTAGGTGGTGCTGAGTGATGTTGAGGTGGTACTGAGTGATACTTTGTTGGTGCTGTGTTCTGGGCAATGGTGCAAAGGAAGCGCGCACCACTGCTATGCATTGTGCAGAGATGTCAAAGGTAGCACGCACCACAGCTGCGCAGAGATGTGAAAGGAAGCACGTACCACGCTGATGAAAAAAACGTGAATGTTAAAAAGTGCGGTCCATTTTGAAGCTGTGTACTGTGCAATGGGGGGGGAAAAGAAGCACGCACCACAGCTGTGTACTGTGCAGAGATGTCAAAGGTAGCACGCACCACAGCTGCGCAGAGGTGTGAAAGGAAGCGCGCACCACAGCGCTGAAACTCGAATGTTAAAAGGTGCGGTCAATTTTTAAGCTGTGTACTGTGCAATGAGGGAAAGGAAGCACGCACCACAGCTGTGCACTATGCAGAGATGTGAAAGGTAGCACGCACCATAGCTGCGCAGAGGCATTATTTAGCAGCCGGTGCCAGCAAGCACGCACAAAAAGCAAGTGCTAATAATTAAGTGCCCATGTGCGCACCGGCAGACACCGGCTCAAATTAAGCCCCCAGCAAGGGCCTGCGTTACGCCTCTGAATGGAGCGAGCACCAAAAGCAATGTAGGGAAATGAAACACGCACCACAGCTATGCACTATGCAGACATGTCAAAGGTAGCACGCACCACAGCTGCGTAGAGGTGTAAAAGGAAGCATGCACCACGGTGATGAAAAAACGCTAATGTTAAAAGGTGCGGTCAATTTTAAGGATGGTAACGAAAAAGAGGCGACTATAGAGGCCAACTACAGAGTACAGCAAAAATGTCTTGACAATAACATACTAATACAAAGATAACTGTGTTGGAAGAGAGTGCTGACATAGATGAAATGCGAGTGCTGGAAAAAGAAGTGTGCACTCTTGTGGCGGTGGGGTCTGTCCCTTAGCCGGGGTGGAGGGGGCGCACCTTGTTAGTATCTTATTGTCATGAATGCAAGTGCTGGAAAAGAAGTGCGCACTCTTGTGGTGGTGGGCTCTGTCCCTTGGCCGGGGTGGAAGGGACACACCTTGTAAGGAAAGCTGCAAGGTCTTAAAATGAAACATGATCCACAACAAATGGCACGCTGCGTGCCGCTGCTCGCTCCCGACAGCTAAACGCTGTGGGAGTAAACATTTTCAGAAAAGGTGGGACATGCATCCGCCTTTGGCCAATTGCGTGTTTTCATTTTTTAAAGTCACACGTGAAGGCCAATAGCATGTGTGGAAAATCGAACAACATACGCACGTTTGTAGAAAGTCTGAAGTGATTCCAAGAGGCCTTCTCCTAGAGCAGCGTATGCGCACTGCGCTAGGCTCGTCCTAAAAAATTTAGATGACAGGATGTTAGACGGACCGGGAGGGTCGGCCGAGGACAAGGGGAGAGGTCTCCGGGGAGAGCCGTCTCCAGCGATCGTACAGATAAATAACTTCCCCCCCCCCCCCCCACAGACAGACACCACACAAGGAGAAGATTTAGCGTTCTTTATAGGCAATTTCTTATGGTACGATGAAATGGTACAAGGAGGTCTGGACTCAGGAGTCCCCTCGATTCAAGTCTCTCAAGATGGGGAAAGGGGGTAGCGGGACAGTCTGGTTACCAGTCTGGTAGTTGGGATGGTATGGTGGATAGCTCACAATCCTCGAGCTCGGTGTTCTAGCTGGGACGGGCCGCGGCAGCGCCAGCAGGTCCCGGTGAAGATGGTTGATACACGGTCCGCGGCAGCGCCAGCAGGTCCCGGAAAGATGGTCGATACACGGTCCGCGGCAGCGCCAACAGGTCCCGGTAAAGATGGTCGTTACAACGGGCCGCGGCAGCGCCAGCAGGTCCCGACGAGGATGGATGTTGCAGAAGGCCGCGGCAGCGCCAGCAGGCAGGACGATAGTTCACAAGATAGGGCTACGGCAGCGCCAGTAGTCCGTCAAGGCTGAGTTCTCTCGGTGTCTCTCGACTCCAGGATACAACTGCCGTCCTGCTCCGGAGCTGCCCTAGTTATAGGTCTGGCGCCCTTTGATGTCCGGACCCTCGCACTTGGAGGTCGGAGGGTCCGGGATGAAGGTGTCCAGACACCCAGCAGGGGGTGGAGCCAGCGCCTGGGGGAACTGGAGGCGATCGGCACCTGGCGGGGGAGAGCCCTTGACGCTTCGTTCTCCCATTGACCTGCCAAGTGGTCCGCTCACCTCCTGGGTGGTTGGTGGTGCCGGAATGTCGGGGCCGGCCAGGCCCAGGGTTAGGGTCGGGTGGAGGCCACGCGGCCTCGTGGCGCAGGGCCCAAGATGGCGGCTTGATCCGGCCGGGGGAGCCGGTGGTGGCTCGGTCCCGTGATACATGGAGGTCCGGGGGCAGGAGTTCCGTCGGGAGACGGGGTGCGGGTGATTCTTTGTGGGTCACGCCTGGCGGGCCGGGGCTTGGGCCCTGTCATGCGGGGAGGGAGCAAGCCCTTCGTGTGGCCTGTCCAACATGCGTCCCCCCCCAGCTGAAGGCGGGGAGAGTCACCCATCTTCCTGGGGACTCTCCTCGTCGAGGCGGAAAAAGCGTGACAGGCCATCTGCGTTGGCGTGGTCTTGGCCCGGTCGATGTTCCACGGTGAAGTCCATTCCCTGCAGGGAGATGGACCAGCGCAATAGTTTTGGGTTCTCCCCCCGCATCTGCATCAGCCACTGCAGGGGTCGATGGTCGGTTTGTACCCGGAAGTGGGTACCGAAGAGATAGGGCCGGAGCTTTTTGAGGGCTCACACCACTGCGAAGGCCTCCCTCTCGATTGTGCTCCAGCACTGTTCTCGGGCCAGGAGACGTCTGCTGATGAAGGCCACCGGCTGGTCATGACCCTCGGGGTTCAGTTGGGAAAGAACCGCTCCGATGCCGTGGTCGAAGGCATCTGTCTGTACAATGAATTCCCGACTGTAATCGGGGGCCTGGAGCACAGGGGCGGTGCACAGGGCGGCCTTCAGCTTTTCGAAGGCCGCTTGACAGTCGGGGGTCCAGTTAATCCGCTTCGGCTGGTTTTTGGACGTGAGACCCGTGAGGGGCCCCACAATGCTGCCGTAGTCCCTCACGAACCGCCGGTAGTAGCCGGTGAGCCCCAAGAAGGCTCGGACCTCGGTCTGGGTGACGGGGGGCTGCCAGGACTGGATGGCAGCAATTTTAAGTTGCAGCGGGGCCACCAGCCCGCTTCCCACCTGGTGCCCGAGGTAGGTCACGGACCCTTGACCAATTTGGCATTTGCCGGCCTTAATCGTGAGGCCGGCCCGCTGGAGGGCCTGCAGGACCTTTTGGAGGTGGAGGAGGTGGTCGGACCAGTGGCGGCTGTACACAGCGATATCGTCCAGGTAGGCGGCGCTGAACTCTTCGAGCCCTGCCAAGACCTGGTTCACTAGACGTTGAAAAGTAGCGGGGGCATTCTTCATGCCGAAGGGCATGACCTTGAAGTGGTAGTGGCCATCGGGGGTAGAGAAGGCGGACTGTTCCTGAGCCCGGGGTGTGAGACCGATCTGCCAGTAGCCCGCTGTTAGGTCGAAGATGCTGAGGTAGCGGGCGGCCCCCAGCCGGTCGATCAATTCATCCGCTCGGGGGATAGGATGAGCGTCGGTCCGGGTGACAGCGTTCAAGCCCCGGTAGTCGACGCAGAATCTCAGTTCAGGTGTGGTGCCGGGGGCAGCGGCTTTGGGGACCAGTACAACCGGGCTGGCCCAGGGGCTGTCCGAGGGCTCGATGACCCCGATCGTGAGCATTTTGGCCACTTCCTCTTGGATGCAGGTCCGTACCCGATCTGGCACGCGGTAGGCCCGGTGTCGGATAGGGGGACTGTCCCCGGTGTCTACGTCGTGCAAGCACCAAGGGGTGATCCCGGGGGTGAGGGAGAACAGTGTAGCGAACCGCAGCAGGAGGTCCCGGCAGCCCTGGCGTTGCTCCGGGGTGAGGGCATCGGAGAGCCGGACCCCGTCCACGGAACCGTCGTTCTCCTGAGTCTTCAGGAGATCCGGGAGGGGTTCGGAGTCCTCCTCCGCCCCACTGTCCGTAGCCATCAGGAGGCTGAGTTCTGAGCGCACAAAGTGTGGTTTGAGTCTGTTGGTGTGGAGGACCCAAAGGGGGTTCCGGGGGGTCCCCATGTCGATGAGGTAAGTGACGGGGCTTTTGCGCTCGACCACTTTGAAGGGCCCCGTCCACTTATCTTGCAAGGCACATGGTTCGGTGGGGGACATCACCCACACTTGTTGACCAGGTTCGAACTCGACGGAGGAGGCATTGTGATCGTACCATTTTTTCATGTCCTCCTGACTGGCCTCGAGGTTCGCCTTGGCCATCTCCCTGAAGCGCCGGGTCTGATTGCGTAGGGCCAGGAGGTACTTGAAGACGTCTGGAGGGGTCTTTAGGGGGGCCATCTCCCAACCTTCTTTGATTAGGCTGAGGGGCCCTCGCACAGGGTGCCCGTACAGGAGTTCGAAAGGGCTAAAGCCGAGGGACTTCTGGGGAACTTCTCGATAGGCGAAGAGGAGGCACGGGAGTAGTACATCCCACTGGCGACGGAGGGGCTCTTCCAATCCCCCAATCATCCCCTTGAGGGTGCGGTTGAATCGCTCCACTAGTCCGTTCCCTTGGGGGTGATAGGGGGTCGTGAATCGGTAGGTGACCCCGCACTGTTGCCAGAGGGACTTCATATATTTTGAGATAAAGTTTGTGCCTCGGTCGCTGACGACTTCTTGGGGGAAGCCCACCCGGGAGAAGATCCCCATTAGGGCCCTGCCAACCACCGGAGCTGTTACAGTTCGTAGGGGCACCGCCTCGGGGTAGCGGGTGGCGTGGTCCACCAGTACCAGGATGAACCTATGTCCTTGTGCCGTGCGGGGGTCCAGGGGCCCCACAATGTCTATTCCTACCCTCTCAAACGGGGTGGTGACCACTGGGAAGGGTTGCAGAGGGGCTTTCAGCTTACGGCCGCTTTTCCCACTGGCCTGGCACGTGGGGCAGGACCGGCAGTGGTTAAGGACATCGTTCCGCATCTTCGGCCAGAAAAAGTGAGTCACTAGGCGACTGTAGGTTTTGTCCTGGCCCAGGTGTCCAGCCAGGGGGACATCGTGGGCCAGAGTTAGTAGGAAGTCTCTGAAGCGGAGAGGTACCACCAGCACTCGACTGGCCCCTAGCTCTGCGATTCTTTGTTCGCTGTATAGCAGGTCGTTATCCCAATAGACCCAATGAGTTCCGGTGGAGTCCCCTGCGCTCTGGGCGCTGGCTTGCTGGCGGAGTCCCTCGAGGGAGGGGCAGGTCTTTTGCTCCTGGCGGAACTGTTCTTGGGTGGGCCCCCCTTCTTGACGCCACTGAGCCAGGCCTGGAAGGTCCTGGGGTTGCGCGACCCCTTCGGCCGTTGGTTCTGGGGGGTTGGCCTCGTCGTTGTCCTCTACTGGGGCGACCGGGGGCGGAGGTGCTGGCCATTCTGGTTCTTCTGATCGGGGGACGGCACGGGCGGCCATGGACCGGGTGGTTACGCAGGCCCAGTCCGGGAGGCCCAGCATCCCCAGGTGCTCTCTTCTTTCGACGGTGGCCCACGGGGAACTCTCAAGGTCATTCCCCAGGAGGCAGTCCACGGGGGCATCATCCCGGACCGTCACCTTCAACAGGCCGGAGACCCCTCCCCATTCGAAGGGGACGCAGGCCATTTGACACAGACTTTCGGAATTGTCGGCTGAGCGGACGGGGCAGAGAATGTTCGGCAGGATCTGCTCGGGCTTCACCAGGTGACAGCGGACGGCCGTCACACTGGCGCCTGTGTCACGTAAGGCCTCGGCCCGACGTCCATTAATGGTCACCCACTGGCCATATTTCCGGGTGTTGGCGGGTAGGGGAGCCCGCGGGACCATGTCTTTTCCCCCTAGGCACGCTAGAACGATGGCGGCCGGTTCCCACTCTTGCTGGGCCGGCTCATATTCTTCCTGTTCCTCTGATAGTCGTTCTTCCCCCAGGGCGGCGGCAGCTACCTGGCGGGGCTTTGGTGTTTGGTTCTGCGGGCAGCTCGGGTCATTGGCGTAGTGGCCGACTCGCTGGCATCGGTGGCACGTGACGTTGGCTCGGAACCCCGGGCGCATCGGGGGGTTGCCCCGGCCGGCCGGGGGTGGGGTGCTGGCCACGGGTGTTGCCGGGATGGTGTCTCTCCCTCGCCCCTGGCCTCCTCCTCCTCCCCGGGGACGGTGCTGGCCTTGGTTGTTTCGGTTTTGCTCGTGTGGTCCTCTCCGGCCCACTCGGGTGCTTTCCCATCGGTCAGCTTCGGCGGCGAGTTGCCGGGGGTCAGTTAATTTACTGTCGAGGAGGTGCTGCCTGAGCTCGACGAAACAGTTGTTCGACAGATGCTCCCATACCATAAGGTTAAAGAGTTGCTCGTAGGTCGTTACATGGCTCCCCTTGATCCAACCCTCGAAGGCTCGGCTGAAATAGCTGACGTACTCCACCCAAGTTGTACCCGGGATCTGGGTGCAGTCTCTGAACCTCTGGCGGTACATCTCGGGCGTGAGGCCGTAGCGGGTGAGGAGGGCAGCCTTCATGTGGTCGTAGGACGTCATCTGGTGATCTGGGAGCTGCAATAGGGCATCGCGGCCTTCGTTGACGAACCTCCCCCATAGTCCGGCTCCCCAATCACTCCGGTCGATCCGGTGGGAGGTCATGGCGATCTCGTAGGCTTTGAACCACTGTTGTATGTCGTCCTCTCGGACATATTCTCGGACAACATCCTTGGGGATGTGGACTTTTTTCTCGGTTGCTCCCGGGGTGTGCGGTCGCTCAGGCACCCCCGGTTCTTTATTCTGTTTCCGAAGTTCTATTTCCGCCAGTTTGCGCTCGTGTTCGAGTGTTATTCTTTTTTCCTCGAGCTCTCTCTGTCTCTGTTTTTCTTCTCGTTCTTCTCGGAGCCGCAGATGTTCTAGATTTAGTTTCTGCTCGGCTAACTTTAGTTCACCGTCCATCTTGAGTCGTGCCATTTCCAACTCGTGTAATCTGGTTCTTTCTCTTTCTTGGATCTCCTCCTGCGAGAGGCCCGTTCCCCGCTCCTCGGGAGCCGTGGCGTTCCCCTTTGGTGCGACACTGTTTTGGTCGGGGGATCCGGCGACCCCAGTTTCTGCCCACGACTCAAGGGCGCGCTTAAAATCGTCTTTGGTACTCAGGCCGGTGGTAGCAATGCCTAGTTCCATGCAGAATTGTTTAAGTTCGCGGTGGCTATATTCTTCCAACTTATCCATTTGGAACTTTTCAGTGGGACCGCTATCTTTGGCTGACATCGTGGTTTTGTTGTGGGGTGAGCTACTCTCTGTACGATTACGCGTTGATTCGGATCGCGCCGCTGGCCACCAATGTTAGACGGACCGGGAGCGTCGGCCGAGGACAAGGGGAGAGGTCTCCGGGGAGAGCCGTCTCCAGCGCTCGTACAGATAAATAACTTCCCCCCCCCCCACAGACAGACACCACACAAGGAGAAGATTTAGCGTTCTTTATAGGCAATTTCTTATGGTACGATGAAATGGTACAAGGAGGTCTGGACTCAGGAGTCCCCTCGATTCAAGTCTCTCAAGATGGGGAAAGGGGGTAGCGGGACAGTCTGGTTACCAGTCTGGTAGTTGGGATGGTATGGTGGATAGCTCACAATCCTCGAGCTCGGTGTTCTAGCTGGGACGGGCCGCGGCAGCGCCAGCAGGTCCCGGTGAAGATGGTTGATACACGGTCCGCGGCAGCGCCAGCAGGTCCCGGAAAGATGGTCGATACACGGTCCGCGGCAGCGCCAACAGGTCCCGGTGAAGATGGTCGTTACAACGGGCCGCGGCAGCGCCAGCAGGTCCCGACGAGGATGGATGTTGCAGAAGGCCGCGGCAGCGCCAGCAGGCAGGACGATAGTTCACAAGATAGGGCTACGGCAGCGCCAGTAGTCCGTCAAGGCTGAGTTCTCTCGGTGTCTCTCGACTCCAGGATACAACTGCCGTCCTGCTCCGGAGCTGCCCTAGTTATAGGTCTGGCGCCCTTTGATGTCTGGACCCTCGCACTTGGAGGTCGGAGGGTCCGGGATGAAGGTGTCCAGACACCCAGCAGGGGGTGGAGCCAGCGCCTGGGGGAACTGGAGGCGATCGGCACCTGGCGGGGGAGAGCCCTTGACGCTTCGTTCTCCCATTGACCTGCCAAGTGGTCCGCTCACCTCCTGGGTGGTTGGTGGTGCCGGAATGTCGGGGCCGGCCAGGCCCAGGGTTAGGGTCGGGTGGAGGCCACGCGGCCTCGTGGCGCAGGGCCCAAGATGGCGGCTTGATCCGGCCGGGGGAGCCGGTGGTGGCTCGGTCCCGTGATACATGGAGGTCCGGGGGCAGGAGTTCCGTCGGGAGACGGGGTGCGGGTGATTCTTTGTGGGTCACACCTGGCGGGCCGGGGCTTGGGCCCTGTCATGCGGGGAGGGAGCAAGCCCTTCGTGTGGCCTGTCCAACACAGGATATAACCTAACTTTTAAAAAGGTCCAAAATCAGGAACACTTTTTTTTTCTTTTTTCCAAATGTTCAGGTCATTGCCTCAGTCTATAGATATCTGGACACCCTACTATCTTCAGTCTTGCTGCCTATGATGCAAACAAAATATCAAATTCAATATCTGTATATTTTAAAAATTTAACATACAATTCTTCAAATGCCTTTGCTTAGTTCATAGGTGGTTCTGATTATTAATTTGTCTTCCAATGGAACCTAAGGCTGTCCTTATTCAGCTTGCAACACATCATTTACCAAAACAAATACTGTGTGGGTTCTAAGTTGACCATCAAATGTCATCATCAAGCTTATGGAACATCAATAGCTTGAGATGGCAAAACTCGACCACAATTCTTGCAGTTATTAGCACCTTCATACAGCCTGGATACTTTGAAAGGCTGAAACAAATGCTCTATCCTCTTTACATTCTGACGGTCAGTCCTATTCTCTTCTTGTAAGTGAATGCAGATTACATTTTTAGTTTGACTCATTGTTATAGGCCTAAATATTTCCACCCTCTTCACTGACCCCTTTAAGGATCTGAATTACAATTGATACGAACTTCACACACTTTGTAATTACTGTGTGTTATAAGGGTCACGTCCCTTGTTAAATTCTGGCAGGATGGACCTGCCAAAATTTAGCAGGGAAAAAATGCCTGATAATTACTGGGACATTTGGATTTTTGTGCTTTTAACACCAAAATCCACAGGTTATTCCCTGTTATGGGGGGGAAATAGCAAAACAGGAGCTATTTATCTCACCAATAAGTTCTGACATTTGATAGGGTGCAATAGGTTCTGACAGATTTGATAGGATGCACCCTTTTCTGGATCACCCAAGAAGATAGCTTAAGTAGTTTATCTACAAATACAGCTTTGAGTATCTCTCAGAGTATAGTTTATAGTCCTTTTATCACGCATACAGAAGTCTAAACCCAATGGGCAGTATGTATGTTTTTGTGGTGGTATGGTCATAAAATAATGGCAGTTGCCTACTGAGAATTGTACTCGGAGGTTTGATGAACAGGGCAATTTTCCAAAAGTTATGCTATGCAGATTTCTAGAACTTATTATCACCGGTGATGGTATCCTTCTGCTGAGTATGTGTGAGTTTAGCCAAATCTATAGCCAAGTGGCCCACCTTGAAAAGCACGATCTTCAGCTCCTTGCAGAATTCAAGAAGTGAGGAGGAGGCTCTTGTGTAGCTGCAGGTCATTCCATGATTTAAGAGTGAAGTAGGAGAAGGATCGACCGCTGGATCTAGTTTTCCATATGCTTGGAGTCTGTGCAAGTAGGAGTCCAGATGAGTAGAGGTGTCTGGAGGTTTATGAAAGCGGTTGCGATTGTTGAGGCATGCTTGGCCAGTGTTATGTCGTGCTTTAAAAGTGTGGATGAGGAGTTTACATTGTACGTGTTTGTTTATGGGGAGCCAGTGTAGTGCCTTCAAGTGTGGTGTGATGTGAGAGTGGCGTAGGAGGTTGAGAGTGATTCTCACTGCCGAGTTCTGAATGGTCTGCAGCCTTCAGGTGAGTTTTTTTGTTGCTCTGTCATAGAGCGTGTTCCCATAGTCCAGCTTGCTTGTGAAATGGGTGTGTGTGATGGCTTTCTGGGTGCTGATTTGGAGCCATTTGAAAATCTTCCTCAGCATCTTCAGGGCATAGAAGCATGAGGCGGTGACTGCATTTACTTGGGCGGTCATCTTAAGTTTGCTATTGATGATGATCCAGTGGTTCTTGGTGTGTGCCTATCCTAACTCTGTTGGCCAACAGGTGGCATCCCACGGTAAAGTGCTCTTCATGAAGATCACAATTCCAATCTATTCAATGTACAGCCTCAGACAGTTAGTCTTCATCCAATTGGCCGTTTCCGTCAGGCAGGCAGGCATTCAACTTGATCTGGATACTGTGCTTCTTGTCCATGAAGGAGAGAATGAACTGTCTCATCTGCTTAGGAAAGGACGTTGATGTGGTGAGAGCGATCATGTATACGTTGAAGAGGATCGGGCTCAGGGAGGATTCTTCTGGAACTCCGCAGATGAGGTTTTGGGCATCCGAGGTGTATGGTGCTAGGCTAAATGACTGACTGTGTCCTTCCAGTCAAAAAGGAACAGATCCAGCGGACTTCGTGTTCTTGGATTCTAATGTCATGTAGGTATCGAATGGGAGACCATGTCAAACCCTGTAGAGAGGTGCAGAAGGATGAGGGCTGCCATGTCTCCTCTGTCCAGGGTCCTTTGGATGACCCCAGTGGCTGCAATTAGAGCACTTTCCGTGCTGTGGTTGGGTCTGAAACCAGACTGAGTGGTATTGAGGAGTTGGTGGTCATTAAGGTATTTGGTGAGGTGTTTGTCAATACTTTTCTCTAAGATCTTGGCAGGAATGGGAGATGGAAGAAGGGAGATCGGTCTGTAGTTGGTGAGCATTGAAGCGTATGCAGTGGGTTATTTCAGCAATGGAAGGACAGTTGCTTGTTTCTAAGAATCTGGGAAGGTCCCAAAAGAGGTGGAGGCATTCAGAATGGGTGTGAGTATGTTGCTGATAGGTTAAAGTCCACTTGAGTAGGCGTGGTGTGGGCAGTGGTTCGATGGGGACCACTGATTAGATGCCCTTCATAGTGGAGGTGGTTTCTACTGGAGTGATGACGGGGCCATGTGTTTAACATTAATTCTTTAGATAAGATTGGGAGCTATTTGGCCAGGTCTGCCAGTTCTGGGTGCAGGTTGAAGTTGCTGTAAATTATGGTGATTTTGTATTGAGAAATTGTTGCAGAGGTCTTGCAAGGTGGTGATCAAGTTTGAGGCCTCCCATGAGTGGGTGAAATCCTTCACAATAGCAAAGATTTATTTGCTTCTATCGGTGCTGACATAGATGCAGTCTGCCAGAGCGGCTCATTTGGTGGTAGCATCTCAAGGCAGATTTGAAAGTGCTCCTGTCTGCATTGTCCTTGCTCATTCTCCATTTGGTCACTAGTTGTTTGTAGTGGTGCTTAGTCAATCTGAATTCCTGTGTGTACCAACTGGTCTGTGGTCTAGATCTTGTTGTATTACCATGGTTCAGGGGGCCAGGGAGTCTGTGCAGGTGGTGATGCAATTGCTGAAATTCTTGAAGGCTTTGGTGAGGCTGTTGCTGTGTTTGGGTCGGTTTGTGTTGAGAGCAGTGTTTTAGTCCTTGTCAGTGATGTTACTCTAGTTTCGGCTGGCTGGTCTGGTGGTGGTGCATGTGCATTGCACCAGGATGGGAATGCTGTACTTGATGAGGGTGTGATCTGTCCAGATGACTTGTCTGGGCTTGGATGTTGCCAAAAGTGGTGAAAATAGGCTCCAGAAGGTGTCCAGCGATGTGGGTAGGTCCCATTAATCGTAGGTTAATTCCCAGGCTTCCAAGGTCTTCAATGAGTGCTTTTGAGTTTGGGTCAGTGTGGAGTTCTAGGCTGAAGTTCAGGTCTCGAAGTAGGATGTAATTGGTAAGTTTGTGAATGAGTGGTGCGACAAAGTCTGTGATGATGTCAGTAAAGTTGGTTTGGAGTCCAGGTGGTCTGTAGATAAGAGTGGGCTTGGGGTGAAGTTGGCTGTGACCTGGAGCCCGAACAACAGGTGTTCGAACTTGAAGGATGACTTATTCTTGGAGGTGGTGCAGCTGATGGTATTCTTGTGGATAATGGCAAATCTGCCTCTGGGCTTGTCAAGTCTGTCCTAACTGGCGTTCTTTTATCCGGTAGGGATGGTTGTGGTGATGTCAGTTGCTGAAGCAGGGTTCAGCCAGTTTTCTGTGAGTAAAAGTAGATCCGGGGCATTGCCGTACTAATTAAAGTTTTTCCTTGTACAGAGGGCTTCATAATGCGAAAATAATGTTGCTCCTTATTTATGTATTGAGCATAGATGCTACATGCACACAGGTATTAGCTCCACCCTTAACTATGGTGATTCAGATGCACTAACATCTAGATGGACCTTTTTGAGCAGGTTATATTCAAGCAGAGTTCATCCTTCCAAAGGTCGTCCTACTGAAATGTGTGCCGCCAGCTGTAGGGCTTTCTCTAGTCAACCCTTTTACTTGTAACCTTCGTAAATACTACCTTTGTCATGTAATGGGCAAGCAATGCTAATTCTGCGTATTTTATTGTAATAGTCTAAGTGTGTATCATTTGTCTCTGCTGGTGTATGTGGTCTTGTGACACGGGATTTCTGTATTGTGACTGTGATTTTGGCACTGTTAGTTCTTCTTCGCCAGACTGAGTCTCCCAGCCTTATTGGTCACTGTGCCTCTTGTAGTGAAGTAGCCTGAGCCGGTCTAGTAACTCTGTGTATTCCACTTTTGTTTGTGTTGGTAATGCCCTTACTTCTGCAGTTGTCATTGCTTCTTTTTCCAAGTCTTTATTTTCATCCTCTGGTTTTGTGACTTCCATTTCACTCACGATCTTGACCTTGCGAGACGTTCCTATACAAGTCCCCCTCGCAGATCTAGAATGGCTCCCACTTTATCAATGCGCTGCTCGTCCATGCTGCATTTTCAGCAAAGTAATAGCACAGCCTTGTCCCAAGAGATTCTCTGGAGGTCGTGCCTAAGAGAGCCAGGGGCTGTTGCCAAAATGATTAACTTGTGGAGCGCCACCGCCACTATAATGTCACAAGTAAAGCGGTGGGGTCTGTGGATAGCAAGCACATTGCCCCGCAGGTGAGTGCTACATAGAGACATTTCTGTTCTGTTGAGCATGTAATGGACATGGGAATAATGAGTAACCTCTTTCTTTGGGGGTGTTTTTTGCCATACCTCAGTCAATTCCCCAGTTTTACAGCTAATTTTGAGTTTCTGCAGCATAAAGATAGCCAGTGTCTTCACCAATGGTGGGAATGATCTATCCCAGTACAGGTATGAGACACAGTATTGATAACTATTGGTATGTGCTGTAAATGTGGAATCAGAGCTGATGTCCATTCAAGAATTCTAATTTGGAGGCATTCAGGGAAGTACTCTCACTAGTCAGCCTTCCACTCTTGTGTGTCTGCTATTGGAGTGATTACAAAGGGGATTCCCTGAGCCTACCCGCAGTAATGTACCACTGGCATTAGACGAATACGATGTATAGCTGTTTAAATTGTTTAATCAATTTCTCCCCTGTTTCTTTAGATAAGTGTTTCCAGCCGGATTGTAAAGTCTCTCCGCACATTGTCTGGTACATGTATGTGCTCTGTGGTATTTGGGTAAATTGCCCTACCCCCTAAAGAACAGTCCAATACATGACTGCGTTTGCACACATCATCTGTGTAGGGGCAAGGACCTGCCGCTGCCTGCAGGCCCATCTAGCCAAGTGAGTCGGGTACATCTCAGCAGAAGGGTTTAAAGTGCTGGTGTTCTGAAATACAGTTTTTCTTTTCCAACCCCTAAGGAAGGAGTGTGAACAAGGATTGATATGGAGGCTCGCACAGAACACCAGAGGTTCATAAGGGCGCTTGGCAAGGCATCTGCATGGAGAGGTCTAGACGCAACCCACTTCTGCTTTGCGCTGTCATAGGGGAAAGATGATGAACTGGAGAATTGAGGATGTGCTCACACTTTTTGTGCTGGCTACTCCCTTTTCCCTGCCCAATTCCACCATAAATATTCTGCGCATGGTTATGAGCGCAGTCCGCTGTGCACGCGCGAGACTTCAGAGCCTGGGATGGCGCGTTTCAATTCATCTTGCATATTTGCAAAGTGTACACAGGATAGAAAGAATTAGGCCCAAGTAAGACTAACTTTATCATCTGTGTGAGTGGTATGTCATCCATAAATGTATTCCTGATGTTGAGTTTTTCATGCAGTGGGGGTTGCAGTTAAACCAATATTTGTTGGTTTTGGCTATTTTACTTTTGAAAGAAGAAAACCCTTTTCAGCGCTCCGTCTCAACTGGGGTGGAAACCCCTGTCGGCGTGAGGGTGTCTGGCCGCTTCTCAGAGCTACAGGCGTGAGGAAAAATCTGCACTCATTGTGCATTCCGCAGTTACCAGGCTGATTTGTTTTTATTGGAGAAAGCTTCATTTTGAGAGGCAGAATGTCCAAGTGCTTAAGCCACGGACGTGCTGGCCTTGTTTGTTCTTACGCCTCGAATTGAAAAAACATGAGATCTGGTGCTCTTATCGGCACAATTTTCAAATAAATTGCCAAAAAAAAGATGTTTTATAAGTCGTATCGCATCCAAAGCGGCAGCTGTTACATAGGAGGCACGCGCCTCAAAGAAAACTTTCAAGAGAATGGGGCACACTGACTTTTTTCCAGGCCATTTATAAATGGCTAAAAGTCATGGGTACTGGGAGCAGGTCACACAATCTGGCTGTACAGTACATTTTGGCATGCTGCACTAATATTTGTCAAAGTGTATATAAAATCTTTGTTCATTTCTCAATGCCTACTCCTTTCATTGCGACTGCATAATTAATTCCGTCTGCCTACTCCTTTAATTTCCAGCTTGACCCTTTGAAGTAAATTGCAAAACCTGCTATTTGACTGAGAATCCACTTGAATGGGGCAGGAGGGGAAAGCATAAAGGTGTGTATCTCCGTCTCAGGCCACGGACAGCAGAGCTACCCTTTTCGTTAGACATCTCCCACTAGCTCAAACAGCAGAGCAACCGCTCAGGAAATAGACTCCGCTTACCTTACCAGTGCTTAGTTTGTAATCAGGAGGCCACTGCCCATTGCCTCTGCCAGCACTTCCAGTGACCGTACCTACACAGCTACTAAACCTCACGCTGACAATTTAGATTATTCCAGGCGCTTAAAGGCTTGAGCGGCAGGTATTTGTCCTTTTTGATGCGTTTTGAATTAAGAAACTGCTGGTGGGCCCATTTCTAAATTATACAGGCAGTGCCACCATGTGACAGACTGTCATAAGTGCCGGTGCTGAACACCGGAAACCACCGGCTCAAATTAAGCACTGCTTATGCCACTCTGAGTGGTCTTGTGTTTCAAACACCAATGCAACTTGCCAATACGGTTGATGATTAGTCTCCATGTTGGTCATAAAAGAGCGGTCGCCAGTGCACTATGGCACGAAAGGAACCAATATTGGCATTACATTTCCCCAAACAGAGCATACATTTATTACCTAAAAATCAACTTTACATACATTTTGGAAATATTATTCGCCTCAAAAGCAGTAAATTATTTTTTGAAAATTCATTTTCCAGGAAATGCCATCTTTTCATTTATAGTAGAGGAATCAGTTTGTTCCTTAAATATATGCATGGCATTTTCACACACATGTCCCATTTACTCCAGCCCCTCATTGACTTCTGTATCCTCACGTGTCCATGGTTCAGCATCACAAATCAGGTTGTTCACCAGATACATGCTGTGGCCACAAGATTCCAGGGTACCCCATCTGATAGCGAGACTTCAAGATGTCAGGGATGCACACTAGATGTCACTGAATGTATGCCATAAATCTACACCCTGTGCCAGAAATGGACACACTATGCCAGTGGTGATCACTAGATCTGATGCCATGTTCCCCCACCATATGCTGTACATAGCTATCCTATGCCCCAATGCTAACTCAGTCAAGGGCAGCTACCTTATTCCGAGGTTGACCATCAGATGCCATGACTATCCCACTGTGTGGCAGAGATGCCCACCCTTTTCTAAGAATAATCACCCCGTGGCACAGTAGGCCGAGTCCTCACATTATGTTAGGGTAGCAACTAGAAACCGGAATGCCCCAAAATGCTCCTAGACATCCACACCCTCCTTGCTATTGGCACAACTGAACACATGCACACAAAGGATGTGCACACAGCAGACACATATAGGAAGATCAACACAAACAGAAGCACATATCACTCCCACATAGACAGCATCCCATACAGACACACAATCAATTGCCCTCACCAGGCACGTGTCAGTTGTGGCACAAGCTAGCTTCTGCACTTTGCCCCCCCTTCTCGGGAGCACTGCATGATTTTGTCTGGTTCAGCAAGTAATTTGGGGCGCAATCTTCCAGGTGCTCATCTGGCTACAAGCCCTAACGTGTTCTAAGACTGGCAAAGTCCTTGGTAAGCGGGAGATAGGCTGGGAGCTGCAGCAACTTAGGTCACTGGAGGGAGTGCGAGGACAAGTGTAGACACCGGTGGCTGCCCTGTGTTCACTGTCCCACATTGATTAAGCATCTGTGAGGCTGAAGGGGTGGGTCTTCTTGAATAAGTAAGGCGGGGAGGCGTAAAGAAGTTTCTTGAAACAGAAGTTGCTTTATTGAAGTAAAGGAGCCCACATCCTGGCGATCCTCTCTCCGTTAGTTCCCAACTCCAACTGGTGTAGTTGGAGTGGACAACCATGGACAAGGAATCCAGAACCTGGAACTATACACAAATCTATACATAACGTGCATGCTGGTTAACAGGCAGCATGCACGCGAATATACGCATGTATATGCGCACTACAGAGGCTTAACCATTGAAGCGAGGTGGTGGAATCCTGGAGACTGGTCTGAACTAAGTCAGTGCTTGGACTGAGACGGGTTGTCGCCAGTTCTGGTAAAAGAACCCGTTTTAGCAGTGGCTTGCTGTCATCTGCTGCCACCCCTTACACCCTCCACACACTCATAAACACTGACTGTGCTTGCAAGTTTGGTTCAACATTAGAGGTGCCCTTAACCTGTATGCACACTGTGTGCTCTGCTTGTTTGCATTCCTTCTGCTCTGGGAGTGCTGCAAAAGCCATCTGCTAATCTCCACAGTTTGTTTGTCAAATTTGTCGATTGTCAAAGTCAAGTCATAGATGTGTGTCGTCATATTAGTCTTAATGCTCTTACAGAGGGGGCGTAGTTGGAGATCAGGAAGGGGTGCATTCCAGGGATGAGGGACGGGCAGATGCTTGGCTGCTTCACAGCGGGAGAGGGCAGGAAACCTAGTGAATGTATAGTTTCGCGTACTAGGGATATTTAATGAAAACCTATTTTATCACAGCTTCTCCTCTTCCTGATGTTTACCAGTTCCAACCAGTGGAATGACTGTAAATGTTCTTAAAACTGTCAATGAAAAGGTTTGGGAGCTCACTACAGGGCTGGTGTGAAAAGTATACTCCTATAGACCTTATTACCCAAGACTGAGGCCCACTTTTCTGTTCTGAATACTGTCTGAACTTTGTGGTCCAGATGTTATTACCAGTAGCACATTATAGAGGGGGGGAAGGGGATAAAGAGCAATTTTAGTTAAGTAGTCATGGGCTGGCCCGTGGAGACATCCGAAAGTGTGCCAGTCCATGTTAAAGGGGAAGTGTGCCTTGATAGGAAGGCAACTGAGTAATTTCCTAACCTCAGTTACATTATTTCATTTACAGATATCATGAATGTAAGAAATGGGGTTATTGGTTGAAGGGGATGAAAGCCCCACTTGGGCAACAACCACAGTCCTTGGCAAGGTGAATTACAAAAATCACTAAGCTAACCTGTGCTTAACCCTCTGGTAGCATGGCACAAAGCAGTCAGGCTCAACTTAGTGGCAAAGTGTAAAGTATTTATGCAGCACACAAATTGTAATAAAGTGAAAAGACAAGAAAAAAATCCAAATCTGTTTAGAAAAATAGAGTACACTTTAATAAATACAATTATACCAGAATGACAAATATCCAATCAGTAGAACTGGGAGATGTGCAATTGTAAAATTTTAGGTAGATGTAGCACCTGAAATCACACCGCTACTGGCTGTCATTTGGTCATGCTAGACCGGGGCAATGTCACAAGATCAGGCTGACCCGATGGAGTGTGGGCCAAATACAAGGACCAGCTTAGGCCTGCTGGAAAAATTACAATCACAAAGTCTAATGTAAAGAGTTATATTTGCGGTGGAGGTGGCCGCAAAGAGCAGGGAGATGGTTGTTGCTGTAGGGCACAGAGCAGACCGGATGGTGCGGGCTGTTGTTGCTGAAGTCTGGAGAACCATTTGGGTGTTGTAGGCTTTCATTGCTGGAGCTTCGCTTTGGCAGTCTCCGTGGGCTGTCATTGCTGTAGTTCGAAGTGCGGATCTCGCATTGCTAGTAGTCGCCATAGCGCAAAGAATCTGGTTTACTGGATCTTCGCTTTGGAGGTCGTCACGCGCGGAATCTTGGCCCCCCCCCTGGCCAAGAAGAGCCTAGAACTTCAAAATGTCACCATGTAGTGTAGAGGAGTGCACTCTTATGCCACCCAAGTGTCCAGGATCTGGGGAAGCGTCTCTGGGGTATCCGTGACTCATTCTAGCAGAAGCCAGCAGGGCTCAGGCAGGACCAACTGCAGCAGGTTGGCTGGGCAGTTGCATGGAGGCCTCTGGAGCTTGCTGCATCACTTTAGCTCAGAACAGGTAAGCCAACTGACCTTTGGAGGCACTCTGGTATATTGAGATAAAGGAAGCAGGTCCAGTCTTCCTTCTCAGAGATCTGGGCAGAACTCAAGCTGCAGGGGAGTGCTCTGGGGAACAAGGCAGTTCTTCCTGGGATGAAGGCAAGCAAGCCCAGTCTTCCTTTTCAGACATCACAGCAATCCTTCAAACAGTTCTGTACTCTTGCAGCAGGACAGTCTTTCTGTAACTTCCACAGGTCTAGGTGTGTACTGATGAGTGACTCAGGAGGTCTAATGCTTATACCTGGTGCCAGCTTTTGAGGTGGGGGATTGCCTATACTATCCCCACATTTGGTTCTGGAAAGTTCTTCCCTTCTCCTGTCAAGGCTTCAAGAAGTCTGGGTTGACAAAAGACCAGTGTCTGGTTCCTTTGTGTGTGCAGGAGGCAAATGAAAAGTAAATGGGACTGGGTACAGCTCCTGCCCCCAACCTTCCTGGCAGAATGGCCCATACTGTACGGTTCTAATCTCCTTTTGTGTTACTGTCTGGAAGTTTTACACAAACCCCAATAGCAGAGCCATTCACAGTCATGTGACTGAGGATACTTCCAGAAGGCACAAATGATTAGGACACGAAAATTGCAACTTTCTAAAAGTTGAATTTTCAGAATTTCGACTTAAAATCCGGCTTTACTGTTTGAGAGGATTTTAAATTACAAATCATTTGAGTTTAAACAGCATTTCTCTAACTGCTCCTAATCAAAAGTTACCACTTATTAAATGTAATAAGGTAACCCTGTCTTTGTCAATGGGAGAAATAGGCCTTACAATAGTGAAGAACAACTGTAGGAGTTTTTCACTACCAGGACATGTAAAACTTAAACCCACATGTTCTGCTGTTTAAATACAGTGCACGTGTCTTATGAGCCTAATTGTAGGGGTGTCTTATATGTATTTGTTGGAAAAGAGGCAGCATCTGTGAGGCCTGCACAAATAACATGACTACATTTGTCCTTCACTGGGAACCAAACACCCAATTGTAGCGCCTGATTCTCAGAGGGTAGCGTTGCAGAGCAGTCCGAGGCTTACTCAAGGGAGGTGGTGTGGGCTAGTAATCGCCATTTGCAGGTGCACAAAAATAACACTCAATAATTGATTGTCCAGTCTGTACTTTGCTTCATAAAAGTAAGAGTACATTTATTAAACACACACAGACCACTCAATACTATGCACCAATTTTACAAATATACATAAGCTGTTGGAATTACTTTGTGACATTGCATAACATCTCCACCCCTCCCGCAGGGGAGGGTGGGGTCTAGTACCACCACTCCCATGTATGCACATCAACTTGCCCCCAATGCAGTTAGTTGAACATAACCTGGAGCGAGGGCCCTGTGCACTGGCACCATCCCAGTGGCGACCCACCCCATTACCTCAACAAGCACTAAAAAGGGGTAAACCTGCCTTGGTGACATATGACCCTGACTGAGCATCTCCTACTGACCATAAAGTATGCACCTCTATATCTTAAGGGCTAGCAGTCTGGGGTCTTCACCTAAGCGCAGCAGCAAGAATCCATGTTTACGCACACTTTAGAATGACAGTACTCATCACCTTGGTTTATCATTTGAATGCATTGCAATTACAGCCCCTAAGGGCATCACAGATGAAATCACAGGATTGCGCATATACAGCCAGACACCCTAGCAGGACTGTCTGGCAACATAGCCCCACTTAGCCTATGACATCTCCTTACACATGTGACTTACAGTCCCTTCAAAAGAAGTACTCCTGGCAACTACACTTCTCCTGCAGTGGGCCTCTTCACTTTAAAAGGAATCACAGGTAAAAGCATGGGATTACATACATACAGCCAGACCCCCTAGCAGGAAGGTCCAGCAACATAACTCCATTTAGCTTAACATCACCTTACACAGGTACTTCACTTTACACATGTGACTTTCAGTCCACCTAAAAAGAAATAACCAATAGTAAATGCATTTCGGTGCAATTACACCACTTCACCTCCAGGGGATGCCCTTCTCCAGACATCCCCAACTCAGCCCTTCTTCTGAGCCCTTGAGGGGTTATTCTTTCAGATGCCCCGTGAAACTTAGGGGTGGACTATTCTTCTTTATGCTGGGGGAGACTGCAGTGCTCCTGCAGCCCCCCTTTTCACAGATGAGGTTGACCCCCTCCTCTGGGGGCCACCAGGCACCAAAATGGCAGATTTATTTGTGCTGGGGGGTGGGGAAAAAAGACTGTGCTCCCCCAGCCGCTCCCCCAGCACCTTTTCACAAGTGAGGGTGACCCCCCCTCCTCTGGGGGCCACAGAGCACCAAAACGGCAGATTTCCAAATGCCTGGCGAGACACTATGGGGCGCTTCATGCTCCTCTTTACCAGCCCCCGCCACTGGGAACACTCTCCTCTGCCCTCAGGTTCTCTGATTCAGCAGGGTGCTGTCTTCACTGGCTCCCTGCGCCAACCTCTCGCCAGGCTCTCCTTCTGGGACTCTGTTCTCCCTGCGCAGAGGCCCCTGCTTCTGGGCACCAGTCCTGGGCTCTTCTTCTGGTGCTGATAGGGTCCTGGGGGCAGTCAGGGGGTCTCTCCTTCCAACTGCCCATTGCGCCAGGCTCCAGCACCTTCACCCTCAGCAGACCACACCCCAGAGAGAGCTTCTCTTCCTGTGCAGGCACTTTTAAAAAGTTGAGTAGGGGGCTGGCAGGAAGTCTCTGTTGGTCCTATCAAACAGCGACACATCACGTCCCTGCTCCTTCCTTGTCCAGCCTCTAAGCTTGTTCAAAATGGTGTCGTCCAGAGTTTCTGGCCACATGTCTGAAGCCTCATCCCCCATGCTGCCTTCACTCCTTGGTGCATCCTGGTGCCTGGCACCCAGTGACAGCTGCTAATTGATGAGCCTGTAGCCCCTCCCATCTTCTCTTGTGGAGAGGAGGCCCTAGCTTGTGGAAGAAAGGTTATCAATCCATCCAGCTGAGGTCAGCCCTCAGCCTGGGTCTGGTCCTGGCTTGCTCACAGAAATGACAGTTCTGGATGACCCAAAAGCAGTACAAATATGACTTTGGACTCTGCAGAATACTTCTTTTCACCTCCAATACAATGGACTTTAGTGCATGTCTGGAAACTGTAGGCCTTGTGGAAGTTAATTTAGCCATGGGCCCCACATTCCCTTAGGGAAATAATGAAGTGAAAGCACAGTAAAACACACTGACTTTCCCTGGCACGTTTCTTTCCAGCGTATAAAGCCTATTCCATGTCACCACCCAATACTGCATAAGTCCTGCCACACCATTCACTTTGTAGCTGCTCCTGGACTGCGCACGCTAGGAATCTCCCCTGCGCAGCCCGTACACGTGTGCACACGCATGTACACATGTCTGCATGTAACCAGCCCGGTGTCCCTTACTCCAGCTGTTGCGCAGTGGGCTGGTCAAGCCAGGGGAACACCAGTAAAATCCCCATGCAGTCTCTTACATCCTGAGTTCACTGTGGGTGAGTCCCAACTTATGAGGCTCCCCCCACAGTAAAAGCTCAACAATTAGGTGCTCAAAAATCAAAAAATCCGGGCGGCCCATAGTGTCAGAACCACCTTCTAACAGTATTGAAAAGGAAGGTTTAGGCCTGGCAAAAGGTTTATTTTGCGAAGTTGAAATGGCATCTTAAAACTAAACTATTGGCTGCAGTGGCAGCCCTGAGACCTGTTTTTCAGTGCTACGTTAGTGGGTGGCTCAATTAGTACTGCAGCTCGCAAGCTGCATTTAATTTACTTGCCCTGGGTACATGAAGTACCATTTACTAGCGACTTACAAGATAATTGTACCAATCGGTTATATACCAATTTTTACATGTTTGAATGAAATAGTACTATCAGTTTGCACACTTTACTACTGCTGACCAGTGCTAGAGTCCAAAAGCCAACAACTAATTCCACAAACCAGAAGAATGAAGGCAAAATGTTTGGGTAAATACCACGCTAAGGATGTCAAGTTCAAACATGCGTTCCTCCCCCGCCCCCTTAACCCCTCTCCCCCCCCCTGCTGAAAGAAGGGGGAACTACCCACCCTCATGTGACTTCTCTTCATTAAGACTGAAGATCCTCTCCTTTTATTGGCTGAACCTTGACACGGTTAACCAATGAGACAAGGCAGCAGGAACTTCTGCTTCCTCCTTCCCTCCCGAAGCCTCACATACTTTGTGAGCCATTGTTCTTCCCCCTCCTGCCACTCGCTCGTCTTGACTTGCCTTCTATCACCTCAGCCCACTAAGTGCTATATTGAATGTTTGGGTGCATGTGTGTATGGATGAATGCATGTATATTTGCATGCAGGTGCTGGGTGTGCTTATAGGTGTGTAGGGGTATGTGTGCTTGTGAATGTTTGAATGGGTGGAAGTGAGTATGTGTGCCAGTGTGTGATGGTGGAGGGGTAGAATTGAGTGTGGTTGTCTGCCCTCTCTATGCCACCACTGATGATCATATTTTAGTTATTATTTTTTGAAGTTTTTTCCTAACTGATGATATAGAGAGAAACTACCCTATCACAACAAATAGCTGGTGATTAGACACACGAATTGCAGAAACGCAACTGAGCGTGTGCAAAAGGAGTTGCACTCAACTCACTTTTGCACAGGCGCGCATAGCTCATTTGAGGGCCCCATGTTTCTTGTACGGCAGGATTTGCACAAGAGGCGGAAGGGAGAAGTGTCGTTAATAATGCAGCAGGTGCAGTGGCACTGGGTTCCGGGGGTTATGGGGTGGTTTTGCTATCCAATTGTGGCTGTAGGTTATTATCCAGTTGGGGGGGGGGGGGGGGGGTGGGTGCATTTGCGTGCTTGCATTAGGGTCATTATACCTTCGCAACGCCGCTGGAACAGTACGGGCACTCGTGTCACTGAGCCCAAGGGATTCATTGCTTGCTGGCTGCTTCCTACTTGTCTTAATCAGTCGGGTCAGCTGGTAACCGTTCTTTCGTTACGTGTGTTCCTCCTGGTGTGTTATTCTTTCGTTTCTTTTGTTTCTTTTGTCGCGCTGCAGGAAGCCAGGGTGTGCGCCATACCCGCTGCTCGCTGGCAAAGGCCCAGTTTCACTGAGGATTTGAGCTGTCACAACCCTGCTCTCTTTCTCCCATGCTCGAGGTGTGAGGGGTTGGCTTTTGGCACAACCCCCTCGTTTTGTGTGGGAACCTGGAACTCAGGCAGCGTTATACAAATTGCGACGCACAACCAGTTGTTTACGAGTGCAAAGCACGAAGAGTCATAAAAGCTGTTAAGCGGCCGCTTTTTTCAAGCCGTTCCCGAAAGTTATTCGTATCGGGCCATTCTTCTAGTAATGGAAGGTTACAACAGGCTATAATGAGGCTGCGATTAAGGCAATCATCCTCTGTTTTAAAAAAAAAAACCTCTGAAACCGCTATATCTATTCATTTTGTTCAGATATGCAATGCTGTAATCGAGAACCGTTTATAACCCCCCCCCCCCCCCGATCCTCGGAATAGCACGTGTCCTTCAGTGCTGTAGGTCAGAATTATGTGGCACACTTAAGATGAGAAGCAGATTGTTTCATTCAGGATCTTGTCAATCAATCATTTAACTAGGCAAAGTTCGAATGCAGAAACCGGATTAAAGACCAACCAAATACCATGTGACTTGTTACGCATTTAGCAACCATTGAAGGGCGGGTTGACTTTTCGTTCTCTGACCTGTACTCGGACTAACCACCCAGGGGGTAAACCTCCGACTCCATGTCGTTACAGGGAAGCGTTTGTTTCAGCTTAGTGCATTCTGGGTATTGCAGTCTCTCTTGATTTGGTTGCAGTGAACTAAATAGATTAAATCACCTGGGAGCATGATTTGTAGGTGGAAGTTTCAGGGTGAGTTACACCTGTGTTCTCCCTCCTCCCTCCTTTGTTATTGATGTAGCAGAATATTCTTGTTATCTTGTTGGCATCTGTACAGCTAATAATCTGTCATTGGTATAGTCTCTTGGACTTTTTGTCAGTAAGGTAACTTTCCACGTTACGATTCTGGGGCTGGAATTAATTTAAATATGATGCAAAGCACCGTATGCCAACTTGCACACACTATAGTGTCTTCGTATAGACGTTGTAGGGCTTTGTAGAGGTGGGCCTGCCCACAAATGAACAGGCAAAGCCTAGAGTTTAGTGGCTGAGAGTGCAGTGGTGCAGAGTAGAGTGTCTGAGTGCAGTGGTGTAGAGTGAAGTAGAGTGGCAAAGAGAGCAGTGGCTTAGAGTACAGTGATACAGAGCTGAGTGCAGTTGTGTAGAGTGCATTGGTGTAGAGTGGAGTGGTTAAGAGTAGAGTGGCATAGAATGCAGTGGCAGAGACTGAAGTGGCGCAGAGTAGAGTGATGAAGTGTAGAGTGCAATTGCGTAGAGTGGCATAGAGTGTAATGGCGTACAGTAAAGTGATGTAGAGTTTAGTTGTACAGAGTAGATTAGTGGGGTACAGTGGATGAGCATAGAGTGCAGGGGCATAGAGCTGAGTGCATTGGCGTAGAGTGCAGTATTGTAGAGTGGATTGGTATGGCCTATACTGGAGTGGTGTCGAGTGCAGTGGTGAAGAGTGCAACGGTGTAGAGCTGCAAAGAATGCATTGGCATAGAGTGGTACAGGGTAGAGAACAAGAGGGGTAGAGTGGAGAGATGCAGAGTGCAGTGGCATGGAGTGTTGTAAAGTGGAGTGGTGCAGAGTAGAGTACAGTGGTGTGAAGTGGTACAGAGTAGAGTGGAGTATTTATGGTGTGGTAGCACACTGCCATTACAGACAACACATTTTCAATTGAAATTACCATTACATTTGCTCATACAGTTTTTTTTAAAAAACTTTATTTGTAATTTCAGTTTACAAATCATAACATCATCAAAGCAGAGTTTTTTTCCATTTGCTAGACATATATATTGTTGATCATACAACCACAGTTTCAGCTCTACGTTGCGTACAGTTAAAGTATATCTAGTACATACCCCGTGGCACCAATTAAGCATCCTCCGTCCTTCCTATCAGTCCCCCTCCATGTTCTCTTCCGCCTGTTCTCTTGGTGGGTCACAGATGTTGCCTCTGTATTTATTCCACGCCCCCCAGATCTTGTTCCACTTTTGGGGACAGCCACGGTTAATAAATACTGTTCTTTCCGTTACCATGGCCGTGTCCATGTCTTTACAGCATGCGCTAAGCGATGGCACCTCCGTCGCCCCCCACTTCGGTGCTATATTACGTTTGGCTGTCGCAAGCCCCAGCATTGCCCAATCTTGCGCCCACTGTGTTAAGTCGTTTGGGTCCCATATATTTAGTAGGCAACTCTTAGGCACCGGCAAGATGGACACTCCCAGAGTCTGTGAAATCATCCTCATCACTTTCACCCAGTAGACCCTAATCTTCGGGCATTGCAATATCGTATGATAAAAGGTACCTTCCTCCCCACACTGCCTAAGACAATATGGGTGTGGCACTCTGCCCATCTTAACCATTATGCATCTAGTGTAGTATGTTCTGTGCAGAATTTTGAGTTGTACTAAGCTGAGTCTCGAGGGTATACTCACTTCCTTTGGTGAGGACAGCGCCTCCTGCCATTCTGTGTCGTCTAGGTCGCCCACATCATGGATCCATTGGTCCCTGAGAAGCGTCGTGGGGTCCGGCAGGTTGTTAACTAACTTGCGGTAAGTGAATGATGTAACTCGCTTATGCATATGATCTGTTAGTAACCTGTCCTCCAGAGGGGAGGCTTCCAGGACCCCAACACCAGGCGACAGGGCCGTTGTAATTGCATGTTTTATCTGCGTATATCGATATATTTCAGTGGGTGCTAAATCATACTGTTGCTGGAGGCGTTCGAAGGTGGCCACCACCCCCCCTTATGCCACATGTCTCCCACTGTAGATATGCTAATGGCATCCCATTGATCAAAGCCTTTACTATTCCTGAGTCTTCCTAGTCTCCCCGTGTCCCATAGCGAAGTAAGTTGGGTTATGACCCCCTGCCAGCCCATCCTTGACTGTGCTGCGTGCCATATGGTGACTGTGTGTTTCGTAGGCCCTATTAATGTTCGAGTTTGCTTCTTGTTGTAGAGAGGGGACAGCATACTTCCTGTTCCTAATTGGATCCTGTCAGCCATAAATGCAGGATCCGCTTATGCTGCGTGTAACCACTGATTGATCACTTTCAGCTGCGCTGCCCAGTAGTAGAGGTGTATAATTGGGAGCGCTATCCCCCCATCATACCACCCTCGCACCAGTTTAGCCTGCGCTATGCGTGCTGGTTTGTGTCCCCACATTAAGTTGGAGACCTGGGCTGCAATTGCTCTGAAGTAACGTGGATGTATCGGGAATGGAGCATTTTCAAATACATATAGGAAACGAGGTTGTGTCATCATTTTAAATAGTGCTGCCCTCCCTAGAAGAGTCAGCTGTAATGACCCCCAGTGTGCTGTGTCCCTTTTTAGACGCTCTAACGGAGGCGCTAGGTTTCTTTTGAAAAAGTCATCAGGGTCAGCCGTGACGTTGATGCCTAAATATTTAAACGTGTCGACCGCAATCTGCAACGGACACTCTAAAGGTAGTTGTGGTGGAGGACCGTGCAGCACAAACCAGGTGGATTTGGACCAGTTAATGGTGTACCCCGACGCCCGTCCGAAGAGTTTGCATATATTGAGGAGGACCATTATGGAGCACCTGGGGGAAGCCATATACAATAAAATGTCGTCCGCATATAGGGAGATGCGGTCCTCCCATCCTGCTGCCCACCTGAGTCCCCTTATCATTGGTTCCCACCTTATCCACGCCGCCAACGGTTCCAGCACTAGGGCAAAGAGCAGCGGTGACAGGGGGCAGCCCTGACGCGTGCCCCTTGCAAGAGGAAAGTCCCTGGAGATGTGCCCGTTCGCTAGAACGTGCGCTATTGGCTTGGTGTACAGAAGGCGGACCCATGCGCAAAATTTAGGGCCAAAGCCCATGTGGCGAAGGACTGCGAACAAAAAGGGCCATTCGACCATGTCGAACGCCATTCTGGCGTCTAGGGAGAGTATAACCGCCGGTTCCTGCTCATACAGTTTTACTAATAAAACTATACGGTGCACAGATGAAAAGGTGTGGAAATTGCATCACCTAGTGTAATGATTTGTTTTGATCTTATTAATGTATTTGTTTCCAACACAGTTCAGAAATAAACACAAATGTGTTTGATTATGTTTTCTTAATTCTGATATATTCTGAAAAACGTACACAGTTCATTTAAATGTTGTTGTGTGCTAGAAAATGACGCTTTCCTGCCCCAGTATCCAGCAAGGTTGTCACATAAATCCTCTCACTTTTTAGTCGGAGAAAGAAAAGTAAACAAGCCTCTGGAAGAACATCGCCTGAAATTTGACCTCTGACACAGCAAACATGAGGAGATGAGAACAAGATTTACAGCCCTGTTTACAGAAAGGGAGCACTCGGAAGGATACTGTAAATAAGGTTTGTGCAAGGGAATGTACGCACTCAAGCTGGACAGCCTAAAACAAATAAAGCCAGTAAACGGAAAGCAAGAAAACATGAGTTACAAACCACAAAGCCAATGAATGGCAAGCAACGGGCAGAATGCATTCCTCAGTCAACTTTCTGATTGTCCTCAAGATGTCTTTAGCTAACCAGACTGCTGTTCTGTCTGGTAGGCTGCTACCTAAAAAGGAGGCATGGTGAAGCTAAATATTTGCTTAGGCTGAAATAGTTTGGTAAAGTTGGGACTGAATCCAGTTTTCTAGCTTCAAAGTGTACAAATCATCCACTAGATCAAAATGTGACAGATTTGTCTTTAATTATTGGTGCACAAGGTATGACTGTGGGTAGCAGGCAGAAGCCACAATACGGCTTGGCTTGGACTCAAGGGCCCAAGAGGACATTAAGCTGTGGCAGAGATAGGCATCTGGCTCGAGTTTGCGTTAGTGTATCCATCTCATGGGTCCTGGCATGGAATGCTGGCTTCCAAAGATTGTGTAGAGAAACCCTAGAGCATTTTATTTTGGGTTCTGTGGTTGTTCAATATGGGGTTTTCATAGCTGTATATTCACGAATGGCAATGTTATAAAGGTGTGCAGAAATAGAGAAGTAACCTGTGATTTTGAAATTGGGTGCGCTAATTTTTAAAATTTTAAATTAATAATATTTAATATGTTTGAAGGTATAAAGGTTTTAAAACCAAATAAATTATTTATTAAAAGGAAAACAAATATTAAAGTAATGTTTTCTTCAGAACGCTGGGGATAAAGCCAAAAAAGACTTCTTGATCTAGCCAATGGGGAACTTGGGAGTCTTTTTAAACATCTTGGAAGCATGTCTGGTATTCTTTTGGCGTGACCGCTGTTCTGTGAGGAGTATTTAAAAGCAAGCCTGAGTAAGTCTGCTTTCACAAGTTGCCAATTGCTGATGGTTGGGTCCCACTCAAAGTTAGGTTTATGACACCTTGGAGTCTGTACCTTGAGACCCTGACATGCTGCAGTCTGATTCAGTCACTTGTGATTGGCGATTCTTTTTGATTTCTCATTTCTCACTGTCTCAGGTTCTAGGCTCCCTTATTGTCATCTCTTGATATGTCCGGTTCTAAGTTCCACTATCCCCACTTCTTTGTCTGCAGACAGTCTATAACTGGCGTTGCGCATCCGGACGCAGCCCTTTGACCCTTCTTGAAGCCCGCCCATCTCCCAGCCTTGAACTGTGGCACACATTAACGAGGGCCAAACATGTTTTGACAACGTGACTTGCAGCCGTTCATTTGCTTCACGTTTGAGCCTGTTTTGGCCCATTGTGTAGCCTGTCACCCCAGATTTGTACTTGACATACTGGGCATGATGGCCGAGTCTTACACTGCTTTGCTGAGCTTCAGCACATTAAAAAGAAGCGAATTATTGCTGCTGGGATTAGCCCGAACAATTACAGTAGCAAAGCTTATCGGCCATCTGGCCTGCCTAATTTCCCACATGGCAGCCAATACTATCCTTAAAAACCTAGGCAGTGGGCGTGCCCGAGCAATTAGTCTCTAATGGTGCCTAATTAATGGCAATCCAAGCTACGTTTTGTTTGCTTATGCAAGCCTTTTAATTTGATATTACATGTTAACTGAACTGCATTTGAGTCCTGTACAAACAATTCTGATTTCTGTAGGGAACAACTTTTTAAATCCTCTAAAGCCAGTATTTTGCTTTGAATTTTTTGGGTCCACCATTTTAATGTGAACCCCTGCAAATGTGTTCCAGCAAATAGTTGAATATTCTGCGGTCTTGCTGTCTCGCTGACCTTCTACACGTGTGCTTGCTTTTGTTCTATGCCAGTCTCCCGCAACAGCCTGTTCAGGGGTATCTTCCAGATGCAAAGCAAAGATTCTGTATAGTGTCAGGGTTCGGCCCTTTTAGTAGTAAGTGTGTACAGTCCTACATCACTCAAACAACAATGTAGTTAAAATAATAAAAAATCAAGGTATAGAAGTAAAAAGAAAAAAGTTACTAACCAATATCAGTCTATAGGAGTAATTGTTAACAGTGCAATGGTATTGAAATTATAGCACGAGGAAAAAGTAAAATAGGGTCAAAAACGTCTGCAGGTTGTCAGGTGGAGCTGATGGGTAGTCATAGTCAACAAAGTTACCCACATACTTGTCAGTGGCCCGAGGAATTTGAAACCGTATTTATGCACCCTGAATTAACTACTTTAAAGGAATTTGTAATTCGGGCTGTCTAAAAGCCATGTAATCACAGGCTTTCCCTGAGATCTGAGTAGTTGCTGTGGGTACCCGTTTCGCACCCAGATCTTGTTGTAATTCCTCGTTTTTCACCCTTTCCCAACATGCCCATTTTGCTATGTTTTAGCTTGTAAAATGCCCTTGGGGAGAACCTTGGGAGTGTGATATTACTCCACAATTTGCTAGGCCATCTCTGCTGCTGGTCACATCGGGTTCGACTTCCTGCTTGGATTAAGGACCTTGGTCTCCTTTCAGCAGTAAAAACTTCACCAACAAGCTGGGTTCTATGGCTCCGCCCTCGTCGGTTTATACGAGGTCGTATACATTTGATTCCTGGTGGCAGAAGGTCCCTTGAAGGCCATTGCTTGATGGACAGTTGTATGGTTTGCTGGATGACTTTTCTTGCATATAAAGTACGACACAGTTTTATGGGTCCTGATGGTACCCTGCATCGGCAGTTTAATAATTAACTAAGCCGAAGTGTGCTTTACCGTAAGTTGTACCTGAGTTAGGCATTGCTGCGGTTACTGTTTTGACGTGCATGCCACAGAAGGGTTAGCCAATGTCCCAGAAGGGCCAAAGTGAATTATTTTATTTGTAATTTTTCGGTAGAGCGTGCTAGGCCTGGAGCACTTTCAATAGAGCAGGTTTTGATGGCTAACAACAGTAATAATACCAGGGCCGGACTGGGAAACCAAAGGTAGCCGTGGCAAAAATGTCAAACCAGCCCTACTCTGTTTCCTCAGGCAGTCTCTCTTTGCATCCTTCTCTCTCCTTTCCCCCTCTCTGATTGCTTTCACTCTACCTTCACCCTCCATCCCTCCCTCTCTTGAAGCCTTCCCTTGGCTGCTGCAATTAACCCCAGGGAGCTGGGGAAAGTGACAGGGACACCAGGAGCGCCCTGGGTTTTCAAATCTGGCCTCCCAAGTGCTCCAGTTCACCGGGAAAGGACCTGTTGAATAAATGGCCGGCCTGGCCCCGATTAATACACAAAATGAGTATTCATAAACAAAAAGCAAGGTTAGTCAACTTAAAGAAGAATGATGCATGCACCATAAAAACAAGCAGGCAGGGAAAGACTAGACATTGCCAGTACCCGGGACCAGATGTTATATGGCAAATAAATAGCTGTGCATTTCTAACTTGATTAGAGAAACCTCAGCGAACAAGACTGCCAACATCCAAGTGTGCTCATCTATTGAGAAGTTTGCAAACGATGAGGGTAAGTATGGCAGACATCAAGGGCGCTCAGTCAGTATGTCAAGCGATCCGGGCATACCAGGAGAATGAGAAATGTACAGAACATGCACCATAGCACAAGATAAGTTAGGTGTCCAGGAGGCGCCAGACAGGAAAAAGAGGTGAAGACAAAATAAAAAATTCGTTCATTTTGTAAGGTAGATTGAGAGAAGGGAGTGCCAATGGCAGGTGGGAGTGTGTTTCAAACCTTCGTCATTCAACCGCAGAAAGGTTGGTTGAAGGTGCATTTTTTGTTGGAAGATGGTGTTTGCCTTACCAGCCAATCAGAGCTGAGCGGTTTAGTGGCTATTACCAGAGAACTTTTGTTTCTTAGCCAGATGATGAGATTAGTCAGAACAGATATATTTGGCGCAATTCACCCAATCTTCTAGGAGAATCTGCCTTCAATAGGAGGTCAACGCATTGAGTGAAGGACTGGGGAAACATGGTTGTCAAATCGAACCCCAATGATAAGGCGGGCATCTGTGAGCAGGGAGTACCTGAGCCGTGCCAGAAAATATGACAGATCTTACATACTATAATGTGCCCAAGACCAAGTCTTGAATAAATGTACATACCCGCAAAGTCTTTGGGGTCTTGCATACAAGTCAGGCAGAATAGCTTAAAATATGTGCGGGTGCTTGCACATGTTCATGTTTCATTGTTAGTCTGAAGCCCCTGCTCTCTGCTCTGAATGTCTTTATCACTCTGCTTCATTTGTTTAAAAAGGCACAAGTTCCTACAATGCCGTTTTGGTGGAGTCGAGAGGTTTTATGAATGGCACACCGCCTATGCTTGGTCTTTCAGCCTTCCTCCCCCGCCGTGAGTTAGCTTTCTCTTTCTTGTCGTGCCCTGCCGGCCTCTGATACGAGGTTCTGTAATCTAAGACTAGTTTATAAATAGCACATTTGTCACAGCAGAAGGGCCTGGCGTGTTATCAGGCGCCGGTGGGACTCTCGCACCCCCAGCGCCTGTCCCAGTGCACGAGCCGATGCCTCGGCGCTGCACGCCGGGGACTCGCTTGAAACGCTTCATTGCTTTCAGTGGGGTAAAGCGGATTAGGACCCAGGCCGGGGAAGGCGAAGCCGGACCCGATAGAGGCCTAGGGTGGAACGCCGGCCGGCGGCGGGACCCCTCCACGCCACGCCCCCGCAATTTAGAAAACCCGGCTAGGCCGGGGAGGGCATGATAGGCCCACAAACAATGGAAGCTCCCCCCCCCAATCAGGGGGTGAGAGAGGTAGGCAAGGGGGAGGTTAAAAGGGGCCAACGGCCCAGGAAAATTCAATTTCAAGGCTCCCCCTCGCCGCATAAGACGCTCAACTGCGGCCCTTGCAAGTTGAGCGGACACCCTACGGAACGTGCCGCTGGTTGAGCCTTGCGTGGTGCGCTAAGGTTCACGTAGAAACCCACCCTTTCCGGACCGGGAGTCAGCAGGCGCGAGTACCACCAGGGGTCGTTCGGCGCACGCTCGGAGAACAGCGGGAACAGCCCCGAGCGTGAGCGCGCAACTTAGCCAGGCCATTGGAGGAAGCGAGAGACCGAGGGACGCGCCCTCTTAAAGAGACAGGATCCCCTTTTTCTCCGTGGTCCCTCTCTGGCCGGGTGTTCGACACAACGGATGTCTTGGGAGTCAACTTCCAGATGCCGGCGCTGCCTGGCACCATGCCAGGCAATTACTCGGAGGTCAAACCAGTACCACATAGGACGACCCAAGGACTTTGTGGGATCCCATGACCTACGATTCCAGACTAGGAAAGTCACAATGGCTTTGAGCAAGCCAATGAGGAAAGCCACTGCAGCAGGTCCCCACAATCGCCTTCGTAAGGTGTAGAAGAATGATGGGAACAACGGCATCGGGGGTTTCGCGCCTTCGCAGGAAAGACGGAAAGGAAGGCCGCGCCATCGCATGGAAGGCAGAATTTAAGGCCGGGGAAGCCAACCGGACCGGTGAGGAGGGCGCAAGGACGCTACATGGCATTTCGCGCCTTTTTCGTCGGAAGGGAAAGAATGCGGCGATCACCCCCGCCCCATCTGTCGTCGAGGGACGGGCAGGGTCCACAACAGAATCCAGACTCACGGGCACTTGGAGCCAATACGGCGGTGCCCGGATCAACAGGGGCAACGACCAGGGGTTGGCGAAGAGCTGGATCGAAGCTGGGCAACTGGCGACTTCGAGCGAGCAACCGGGGAAAATCACCGAGGGTCGGTGCGGGCGGCGGTGCCCCCGAAAGGCGGAAGACTGGTGCGGGCGGCGGTGCCCCCATGGCGAGCCCGGACGCGTAATTAAGTGAAAGAGGTAAGGAGCGGGGCTGCGCGAGGCTAGGGTACGGCCGAATCACGTTGGTAAGCCAGGGTTGCGGCCAGCCTACTCACAATCGCTAAGACCCCGCCCCCGGCATTGAGCACAGTAACCCCGTTTTTTAGAACAATAAGGAAGGGTCTAATAAGGTTTGCTCTGCGGTTTATAGGCAGTTCCGGGATGAAAGTTAAGAGCTCACTATTCTATAGTGGAAAGTTAAGTGGTAAATTCCAAGGAGCAAAAGATATCTCTTTTGAACGCAGTAGTCTGCGGTTCGGTTTACGTCATATGCAGGCGGTAATCTACGGGGTACAGGTTCTTGGCAGCAGGCATAGTAACCCTCTGCAGTATCTTCGCCTAGGAAAATGCACTCACCGTGGTCTGGTGGGCGCAACTGACTATAAAAAAAAAAAAAAAAAAAAATCAGCATACTCAGCTGTCCGGTAGGTCTTGGTATTCGATCCCCAAATGGTTGCGTTACAGAAAAGGGATTCACTATAAAGATTGGGTGGGCACTCCTGCTTGAATTCAGGCAGTTTGAACCAAAAAAGGTTTATTCAAGAAAGTTTATTCGCCTTAAGGAAGCCATCACCCGGTGCGGCAGCACCGGTCGCACCGCACCACCATACCGCGATAGGGGCCCGAGCATCTGCCATCGCACACGTCTCACGAGGAACGGAGATGTTACAGCGGTTACGAAAGGTGGAGAGGGGTTCGAGCCCGGTAAAACAGACCCGAGCTTTCACGGAATGGGCCCGATTGCTGTAAAACGCCGGGGAGACAACAGGGCCGGTTTGTAGTGCTGGGGGCGCCCTGGGGGATAATGTTTGTGGGCGCCCCCCGCCCCTATGACCACGCACTCGCTGGCACCCTGTAACAGTGAACAAGTCACCAGGTCCACACGCTCGCAGAGGCGCCGAATTTGTTATATAGCGCCTTCCGGCCAGTGTAGGGGGCCGAGCACTGGGCATCGCACATGCAGGCATCTAAACGCAACAGGTTTTACAGGCGTTGAATCACGCCATTAAAGCATCGAGAGGTGTCCTCTGCCTGTAATGTGTCAGGCTGGGGCAAGCATTCGTCGTCACCCCTTTTACTTTCTTGGCTATATATATAAATCTTGTACATTTGGGAGCACAAAGGCTCCAATGAGAGGCAGTGGTTTTGCAGAATCTTTGCTGCATCTTCCCCTCCAAGGTGGATTTTCTCCATGACCTAGTTTGACGGGGGCGATCTACCCGCCGAAGGATCGACCTTCATACCAAAGCCCCCGGGATGCTCTTATGCTTGTAGAGGCTTCCAGGGCAAGCTGCAATAAGCTGATGCGGCGTAGGTGTGTGCGCAGGGGTCTGGCAGCAGCGATTGCATGACAGAATACTGACATAAATATCATGTTTTCTTTTCTTTTATATAGCGCGATAAGTATCAGAGCGCTTTACACGAGCACTTTACATGCAGTGCACAGAGACAATCAAGCATAGGTCGAATACGGGTATAGGAAAGGATAAATAAGCCAAAGGACGGAAAGCGTAGGAAGCAAGCACGCAGAGGCGAAAAGAAACAGCGCAGTTGGGAGTTTTTCTTTGAGAATAGGAATCGTTTGATAGCCAAATTTACTCCTTTTGCAGCATGGTTGAAGTTTCTAATAATGTATAGGTTGTAAAAAAAAAAAAAAAAAAAAAAGTCACTGATTTCAAACATGCCTACTGGTTGTGCTTGCCTTTCCCACACGCGAGGGGCGGCTAGGGGTAGGCAAGCTCGGAAAGTCACAGACAGAACTATGCATTGGCTTTGCTTTCGGAGTCAAAAGCATGCAGATTGCAAGGCATGGAGTAGAGCTTAGGTACGTTAATACCCGGACTTTCATTATTCTAATGTCGCAAAATAGGTTCACCTGGGTTACAGGTGAAAATCAGGCCTTGTGCTGGTTCAGACCAAGCACTTTCCAACCATACGGGCTGCCTGTGTGGACACCGCGCAAATTCACCCCTTGTTGTCCTGTGTGTAAGTTAACATTTTGTATACGCTGAGTTACACACCTAGGAAAGTCGGTAGGCCCGGTTACAAGGCAATTGGGTGTTGAAAGCTAGGTGGGGCGGAATGGCTCCCACCGGTGTACGTTTAAGGGCTGTCAGACAAAACACTGGGTTCATTCACAATGCAGCAGTCACAGGCACAGCTTCATGATCCCTTCGTTCAGGCTACAAGAGCACGTTCGAGCCCATTGCTTGGCAGTACTGGTAATAGGAGAGGTAGGGCAAGGTCCGGAAAAACAGTCTGTCTAAATACGGATGCCCCTTTTGCTTAGTTAAAGGTCAGGTCTAGAGGAGTCCAGTTTAGACACGGGGCAGAGAAGTGTTGTGTTACAGTTGGGTTAATATTTCAGGCAGCACTCAAGAAAAGGTTTCTTTGGGGTCAAACAGGGCCCCCAATGGTGATTAGTGGAGGGGAATCACCGAGAGTATTTGCAGTAATAGTAGTGAACTGCTGCAGTGGTTCACCCCACAAGTCCCAATACCTTACAAAGTACCATTCAGAAAAGTCTCACCCTGCATCACCATATTACAGCGAGAAACTCAATTACGTGGAGTACACAGGGAGATTTAGCTATGGAGATACCTTCCCCAGCTAGAACAAACCAGAGGTATAGCATCCAGTGAGGTACAGCTGCACTTCCGATACGAAACGAAGACGCATAGCGGGCGGTGGTACCAGCAAGATTGGGGCATAAACGAAATGATAGATATGTGTCCCCGAGGGTGTAGGACAATACAAGTGTTGTTGGCATGTGGCATATTATAATTTTCGGTAAGAGCACAACCAGGACAGGGCAGTGCAAAAGCCACCCGTGGTCAGGGCGTTGGTCAAGACCAGGCCCCGGGGAATCCGTGTTTTCGGCTAGGGGAGAGCCCCCCCCCCCCCCCCCAGTTTCCTCAATGTCAATTACGAAAAGTTAGCCCAGTATACCGGCGCCACGCAGCAAGCGTAGTTAGAGGAGGCAAAGCCAAAAAAAAAAAAAAAAAAAAAAAAAAAAAAAAATCCTGAAGAGAGCTGATCATCTCCGGGGACAAAGCTTACAAGGCCCAGGGGTGGATGTCAAGCAGCACGGGTGCATAAAACTGGTAGTAGTCAGGGCAGACCGCACGAGGACAGGAAGAGACAAGTTCAGGCGGCACATCGTGGGCATATTCGAGCTAGGAGGTGGCGAGTAGGTAGCGAGGGTAGGCCGAGCAAAGGGGGGAGCTCCCTCCGATCGAGAAACCGTAGGGAGCGTGGCGGAGCTGACACGAGGAACCTAGTAGAGAACGAAAGTACTAGGAGATAGATGAAAGGCTCACACAGTGTCCTTGGATGCCTCACGCCAGGGGCACTGGGGGAGCCGTTGGGCGGCGTGCCGCCAGAGAAAGAACAGAGATGACACTCCTGCAGGACCCCGGGGATGCCTTACGGCAGGGGTACAGACGGAGAAGATGACAAGGACCCAGCCGCAAGAAAATAGAGTAGATGCTCAAGTAAGGTCCTTGGGATGCCAAACAGCAGAGACCCCTGGGAGAAGGGAGGGCCCCGAAAAGATACAGGACGAGCGGGACGGCACTTGCAGCCCGGGCATGCCCAGAAAGGGACACCCTCCTAATCGGTAGCAAGTTGAAGCCTAGACCCGCGAATCGAAACACAGGGATTGGGGCCCCTCCCTCCTCTCCCAGGCAATTGGGGCGGCTGGGGTCCAGAATGGGAATAGAGAAAATAATGAACAATAGATAAAAGTGAAACATGGTCGTTGAAGGACTATAGTAAGACCATGAATGTTGAAATTTGAAATATGAAGATTTCATGTTACAAAAATGTTTGTTGTAAATAAAACTGCGACCTTTTCAGGCACCAAGAAGTGGTCACGTGGTACTTAAGGGAAAAGCGCGCAGAGATGGCAGCAAACAGGGGGGGAGCGGGGAGGGAGCGCTCGCCGCCTGGACGGGGTTAGGACCCAGGCCGGGGAAGGCGAAGCCGGACCCGATAGAGGCCTAGGGTGGAACGCCGGCCGGCGGCGGGACCCCTCCACGCCACGCCCCCGCAATTTAGAAAACCCGGCTAGGCCGGGGAGGGCATGATAGGCCCACAAACAATGGAAGCTCCCCCCCCCAATCAGGGGGTGAGAGAGGTAGGCAAGGGGGAGGTTAAAAGGGGCCAACGGCCCAGGAAAATTCAATTTCAAGGCTCCCCCTCGCCGCATAAGAAGAAGAAGAAAAGCCCACCCACCCACACCTATGGATACGGGCGTCGCAGCCGTAGGGGCGGAAGGGTAGCGGAGCTGACACGAGGAACCTAGTAGAGAACGAAAGTACTAGGAGATAGATGAAAGGCTCACACAGTGTCCTTGGATGCCTCACGCCAGGGGCACTGGGGGAGCCGTTGGGCGGCGTGCCGCCAGAGAAAGAACAGAGATGACACTCCTGCAGGACCCCGGGGATGCCTTACGGCAGGGGTACAGACGGAGAAGATGACAAGGACCCAGCCGCAAGAAAATAGAGTAGATGCTCAAGTAAGGTCCTTGGGATGCCAAACGGCAGAGACCCCTGGGAGAAGGGAGGGCCCCGAAAAGATACAGGACGAGCGGGACGGCACTTGCAGCCCGGGCATGCCCAGAAAGGGACACCCTCCTAATCGGTAGCAAGTTGAAGCCTAGACCCGCGAATCGAAACACAGGGATTGGGGCCCCTCCCTCCTCTCCCAGGCAATTGGGGCGGCTGGGGTCCAGAATGGGAATAGAGAAAATAATGAACAATAGATAAAAGTGAAACATGGTCGTTGAAGGACTATAGTAAGACCATGAATGTTGAAATTTGAAATATGAAGATTTCATGTTACAAAAATGTTTGTTGTAAATAAAACTGCGACCTTTTCAGGCACCAAGAAGTGGTCACGTGGTACTTAAGGGAAAAGCGCGCAGAGATGGCAGCAAACAGGGGGGGAGCGGGGAGGGAGCGCTCGCCGCCTGGACGGGGTTAATAGTAGGATCTGAGCACAAAGCGCTGCAGAGTTTATTCGTTTTGCATTGCATGTGTAAATTAAGGGGGGTGGGGGGTGGGCTTAGCCAGAAGTTGAACAGAGCAGCACAATGCAAAGGAAAGGAACACGTGACTGTAGGGAAACACGACCTGTCCGTGATCTAGACAAAGTTTAATTATGAAGACATGGAAACAGGGTCTCCAAGTTTTTCTTAGAAGGCTGAGATGTTGTAGATAAATGCTGGGTTTGCTGGCTGTCTTGTCTTGTCTCTGTCTTAGGCTTCCGGACTCTTTAACTTGTTGTCTTTCAGCCCTGCTCCCCTCCTTGTCACTGGTTCCCATCGTTCTGCCTCTCTCTCTCTTGCTCTGGGTCAATGCCCGATGAAGAGACTAAGCTCTGGATTTCCAGGAAGGAGTGCCGGTGCCCAGAGCCTTTTCTAAGATGGCGCCCTGGGCGTGGGCAGGGAGACATTTGGAGACCTTGCGGATGGCAGTGAATCAAATGAGGCAGCAGGGGGATTCTCTTGTGTTCACTGGTCAGTACCTGGCTAAGCAGTGACTGGCCCTTGAACACAAGAGCCCGCGGACCTACCCCAGCGCACCTAAACCACCCAGAGCTTAGTTGCCTTGGGCTGATGAAGGTTTTGTTGATGTGTGTCAGCAGGAGCCGGAGGGTGAAGGAAGGGGGCAACGGGGTGTTAAAAACATTGCCCACTGTATGGTATTGAAGGATCAAAACCACTTTAAACTGGAAAATCAGACAGAATAGAGCACACGGGGAAATAGACAAGCCTGGGACAAGACGTGGAGGGTGCTACTGTTAGCATTACCTTAATGCACACTTCTCCGTGCACCTCTGACTATTGGCGCCCCGGGCCCAGCTCGTCCATGCTAAAGGTCAGCCCTGCCAGTGCCCACCATAGGCAGCAACTGGCAAAAATTAAGCACTAGACCGGGAGTCTACGAAGGTGGATCACAATAATTGACCCTATGGACAAGTCTGTACTTTATCCTGTCTGTACTTTCTCCTGTCTTCACTTCCCATCAGCTTCCAGCCTGTTTTGCCCAGGTCCTCGAACTGCCTTCCCACTCACACTGTGCCTTAATACCACGCCCTTCCTCTCCAGCCTCTTGCAGTCCCCCTCTACCATTGCATTACCGGTGGTGCACCCTCCTTTCTCTGTGCATTGTAACACTCCCTGCTGTGCACTGTATATAGTGTTTCTTGATGCTTGAACCAAGCAACATGCACCTTTATTTCAGCATTATATCTGCATTCTGCTGCTCTTCCAGATGTATTTTTCTAGGTTGGGCACGCGTCTATTCTATCTTTGCAATGCAGCTTCCTCCTGCAAAGCGGTTCTGCACCCTACCACTAATCTTCTCTGGTGGTGAGTAGTCAGTGGCGAAGCACCCATTCACCTCCCCTTTCCCCCTTACCCTCACACTCTTGGTTGGCCACCAACAACAGCTTCTATCTATATAGGCTTCTTAATAAAGTACAACCACTGGGTCTCTTGGCACTCCTGCCTGTTAAACCCTCTACAAGGATGGAAATAAACAACTCTGTCCCTCCTACCCCTACCCATGGCACCAGACCTGCGGTACCACTAAACCCTGGTGCTACAGAAAAAGGCAGAAAGAGGTATCCTTCAACTGTGTACCAGGCAAAACCCACACTGCCTTCGCCACCACTAGAAACCCAACCAATCCTATAGTCGAGCTGTCATTGAGCTATGCAACTCACAAAAGAAAAGTTTGGGGAGACTGATTTTTCCACCCAAACCCCCCCCAAACACTATTTGGGGAACACACCTTGTATGGAAAAAAAAGGAGCAAGTAGTAAATAAAAATGTCACTCATCACTGGTTTATAACTATTCATCTAATATTTGTGGAAAATGAGAACTCTGAAACAATAGTTCATGTTTTTTTTGGTTGTTGAACAACTGCTATTTTGAGAGAGAACTCTCCTTGTACTTCTCTTAATAGTCTTTGTATCTCCGCCTTGCATATTTCATTTCAGTGTTGTATTTTATTCTCGTATTGAAAAAAATAGTTAAAAAGGGCTATTACCTTGGAGTACTTCAAAACCTCTTGCATAAAAAAAATACAGAGAAATTGCCAACTTCTCCCATGGGTATTCTCCTTGGAATATCTGATCTTCCAGGTTATCTTAAGTGTTTATGTGGGAAAAAACAAACTTTTTTTATTTTTATTTTTTTAAATAAATATTTTATCTATTTAATCTATCTCATCAAACCCTTTTTGATGAATGTGTTTTGGCCTGTCGCTGTTGTGTACCGCTGGTGACAATGGGGCCCCTCTCTATGAAATGCTTGGTTTTGAGACAAAGTGCTTCTGTATTACTAGTTTCAAATCTGAACAAGAAACAATATGGCTGGTAAAACCTATACTAAATTTATTCTAAAAGTGTTATCAATACTTGTCTCTAGTTTGGTGTTCCTGTACAGGATGACAGCATTAAAAAGTGGTTGATCATATATTGGTCTAGGTATCGTTGTAATGGCCATGTATGTATCAGTCTGCTGCTTTAATGGATGATACTGCAGCCAAGGCTTAGCTTTTCCTTCGGAGGTAAACATCAACCTGTGTCTAAAATTAAGAACAAGCATATGTTCTACTCAGTCCAATAAAAATACATTCTTGTGGTCCATCTGCAATTCAGAGATGTCTCTACAATGAACAAATATTTAAAAAAAATGTGTAGTTAAATATTTTAATTCAAAAAGTCTTTTCCTCTGATCGCCATAGTCATTCTGAAAGTGCATCTAGACATTATTCTGCTAACTATATGTATCTCTTGAGATACATGATTTTCATATATATATTTTTTTTACATGCGTTTAAGTGTACTGCTTACTAGTAAAGGACTTCGGTCAACTGATGGGCTTACTGACTTAGGTTTGCCTTATCGCCTGGGTTTTACCAGCCGGACCTGTATTGTTCTGTGGAGGCTTGAAAAATAGGGTCAACCGTAGGACGGAGAAAGCAAAATAACATACTTTCAAATGTAATATAATGCAAACCATACACCTATGTGTGTGTTTCTTTTTTTTTATATAGATACGCACTTCTACTCACATTAATTGTAAGTTGATAGCAAGGTGATTCTGGTTGGTAAAACAACATATAAATCTAACACCTACGAGGCTTTCTCTCAACATTCGTGCTGGAAAACGGTGGTTGTTTGCTTACCAACAAAGTTGCAAATTGCAAGAGAACCTGTCTTGTCATATTGACAGTTCCATTTATATAAAGATGCTGCCATGTTAAGTTTGTGTGCAAAAGTGACATTGCTTCTTTCACAGTGCTTGTTTGCATCACTTACATGGGTGTGACATCTTTACAACTTTTGTGTGCATCTCTCAAGAAAGATAGCATGTTACTCACAGAAGGCACCATTATTTCAGGCATGTTACAGGTGGAACCTTAACTGCTAATGTATATAGATTTTTTTTTAATGCTTTTATATCGTCGGTTTTCTTTTCTTTTGGTTCCTCTGTCTGGCACTTTTCGGTGTTTCCAGAGTGTCTGAGACGGACCCAATAAATAGTACTCCTCGAGCCAGTCCCAATTACTTTACAACATCGTTCACACCAGCTTCGTCCATGCGTAATTTGTATATCCACTTCTGACCATTGGAGGATACCTTATCTAATACAACATGTCTGTTTCTGGATCCTTATTTAAATTCTTTAATCATTATTTGGTAAAACCAGAGTTGCCATTAAATCCCATAGTCCCATTTACAGATACAGCAAAAGATAGTCAATGGTTGGTTGCTTTCTTTCAGTAATTATTAAAGTTGTGAAAAGTAGGCCCACAGCAGCATTTTCTTTTAAAAGAAATGTTTACTATTTAAAAAAAGGAAACCTAGGCATTTTTAAAAACGTTGTTGATTTATGATTTTGTAATGTAGGCCGAGGCCCCATGCTCCTGCATTTTGTCCAGAAACTTGTCTCAAAACCAGAATCTCTTGCATGTTACCCTCTTCAACTGTAGGAGGACTTTGGTACTTAGTCTCATGGGCTCATGGGTTTCAGGTAAACAAATACTCCAGGCCCATAGCTATGAATTGAGGAGGACTTGCAGGCACAAAAGAGTTAGAAAAGAGATGGGGACACGTGGCTGAAAAAACATGGTTTTTGCAGACCCAAGTGGCACATTCCGGAAGTTTACATTTGAGTTTTGTACTGATAATTATTTTCTAATAAGTCTTCACGTCACTCATCAATACATGGTAAACGCCTAAAGAATGTCTCCCAGTGCTTAATGTCTTCTGATGGTTGCAGGTGGTGGCTACTGGCATTCGTTTTTGGGCATTAGAGCTTAATTTCTGTTGTCAGACTTTGACCTGAAGCAACAGAGAGGCAGGAAAGGTAGAAAGGAGTAGGAAAGCAAAAAAAAAAAAACCCTGAAAAAGTAGATAAAGCATGGATGAAAAAGAATGTGCAAGAATAAAATAAAGAGAAAGGAAGTATGGAAATGGTTGTTGGTAGAAAGATGCAAGCAATGAAATCAAGTTGGCGAGCTACGTTTGTATACAGCAGCCTCTTCATTTGGTAATTTTGCAGTGGGCACCTAAGAAAATATTTGAACCTGTACATTTTTCTTTTTGATTCAAAATAAGCTCACATTCCTCTCCCCATCCAGTGGCATATAAATCATTTCCTCTGTTTAACGATGGCTAGTGCAAAGCTCTCTTCCAGTCCTTTTTGTTTTTTACGATATATTTTTTATCAAAGATTTTCAAAATGCATAAAACAAGTACAGACCAGTTTGGGTATACTCACTAAGTTAACATTTGTAATTCTACTTTTGTTAAGGTTTACCCCTGTCAAAGTGAGGTGTGGTGAATCATTAAATGTCTGAGAAAGCACCATGGAAGTGTCATCACCATATACCCCAGATCTTTCTGTTTCCCAATTGTCTTCTAGGTCTGGCCTTTGACATAGCTGTCTCGACTGACTATTGTTTTAACAAAGAAAAAAATCCAGGGTATACTTGCATTTAGTGGCTTGTGGACCTCATCTATTGGTCAGTCGAATAGTCATTTATATTCTGCTTCCGCCCGCCACAATGGACAGGATGGGGCATTGGGGGCAGACCACTTGATCCATTGGCTTAATCCTTTGTGAGTGAGGGCATACAGCATGTGCAAAATGTGCATAGCTAGCATAAAGTAGTTTGCTCATTATGTTTGAATTTTTAAAAACATGGATATAATTTCTTTTTTCTTTTTGCGAGTGCCCGGTAGTGTCCACAGAATGCTGTCCGGCAGTGCAGCGTATCTAAAGCGGGCACTCCTTAGGTGGCCAACTTTTATTTTCAATACTTATGGTCCAATACCGCCAAAATGCTCCTGCCAACCCATGGGACATCTTGGCGTGCAAATAAATTGTGGTTCACGTCTTCCCCAAGGCTAATAGAAGTCCAGTGTTTGTCACACAAAATGCGCAGGTACTCCTAGTACGAGCTCTTTTGATTTCTGTATTTCATGAACACCATATGATGTTTAGCTGATACTGACACTTAAACCTAGCTCATCAGTTCCAAAGTCAGCAGCTGTGGCTGTAACACCACATCTTTTCCCCTGCACTTAGTTTAGAAAGTGTCTGTAGAGTCAGGTCACATTTACATGATGCTTATAGTGTCTGTCCTCAAGCAGGGTTGTGGGCCGACTCAAATTAAGACAAGGGGCATACCAAAAGCCTTGGTGTATGAGTACCTCATGGTTCACCCCGTGCATACGGGGCCCACTAATAAGAGACTGTGGGCAGAACTGTGCAACAGTTGCGCGTCGACCTTAGTACCTCAAGTACAGTACCTGGAGTCTCCTTTATTCGGTGCATGTGGCGCACATGGCACAGGTCCCGTCCAAATCACCAACCAGCAAGGGAGGCGCAGCCAGGCCAAGCACACTGGTGAAGAGGTGAGGCAGTCTTCATGACCTTCGCCCCAACAACACAACCTCTGCCCCCTACCCCCCTCGGTGATCCTGACGACCTGCAAGATGGCTGTCTGTCACCCTCTTATCAGTGGTGCTTGTGCCATGTGGTACACGTGGTGTGGCTTCTACAAGAAAAAATAAATCACAGTTGACTGACATCGCTGCACAGCCAGCAAAGCTCGATCTGCAGCACAGTGAGCCACCACAGTAACCCCATGGAGGCTTGTTGGTCACTCACTGGCCCAGGAGAGTCGACATTGCCCACAGAGTTCTCCCATTGCGTGAAATTGCCAACAGGCCCCACCCATTGGACCATTTGCAATAAACTGTGCACCCTCATCGCAGGCACCTAAATGGAGGGACTGGGTGGAGTGCCTAGAGCTCTACTTAGTGGCTACAGGAGTGCCTGACGAGCGAGGACGAGCTCTGCTGCTCCACTTGAGAGGCAAAGCTGTACTCAAAATATATAAGACCATCACTGAAGCGACTCCCAAAACACATGCCATGCTTGTAGCAGCCCTGAATACGCACTTCGAGCCCATGGCCAGCCATGGGCTCATGAGCGATTAATCTTTCGTCAAGCTCACCAGGAGTCCTGAGTCCATTGACCGCTTCTCTGGCAGACTAAAAGAACTCACTAGTACCCATGGATTTAATGAGTCGTACAAGCCCCTACAAAATATACTCACACTCTGAAGGTCGAAGAAATCATCCAAAGCAAGGGCTTCTTACATGGAAGCAGCACTGCACTGGGCAGTCGAGATGGAACCCTTCAATGTGGTTCAGCCTTGACCCACACTAAAAGAAGGCCTTTTGAGATTAGACAAACGTGTGGCTGTTGCAGGGACCCATCTCACAGATCAACCGACTGCCTAGCGAAAGTGAGAAAATGCATCACCATTGACGTATAACTATTTTGCAAAAAATATGCAGGTTCTCCAAGCTGAAAAAGCCCAAGCAGTTTGTTGTCCGCTTCAACCCTGAAAGGGAGGCTGAGCATATGGACCATGACCTCACCGAATACACTGTGCACTCCGTATTTACCGTTGGCAACACCAGCACATCCCGCAGACCACTTCCCCAATGCCAGCTATGCATTGGTCACCACAACGATTGACAAAGGGGCATCCATCGACATCATGTCAGCAGACATGTATCAACACATGCTTGGACATCTGACGGTAAGCAAGTTAAAGGTCAGAGTATTCTCTTATGGCCAAACTTAACCCCTACTCATGCTGGGATGTTTTGAGTCACAGGTTTCACATAGAGACAAGTGTGCCAGAATGACCATATTTGTAGCAAGAGGCGTCCAAGGGACGCTGATCAGTTGCAACACTGCTGCATTTTTGAATAGCCTCCAATCTGAGGCCCAAAGTTGAGAAGGAACTGGACAAACAGGAGAAGGCTGGAGTAATCTAAAGGGTCACCAGCCCCACCCCACGGGTATTCCCCATTGTGGTGGCTAAGAAACAGCCCAGAGAAGTCATTTGCTTGGACATGAGACTGCCGAATATCGAAATACAGTGAGAGCGCTACCTCACCCCCACAATAGATAACCTCATTGGAGAGCTCAGTTTTGCCATATGGTTCTCCAAGGTAGACCTGTGATCCGGGTACCATCAACTACTTTTACACCCTGACTCGAGATGCTTAACGTTCTCAACACAAGCAGGGCTCCCAAAGTACTGCTATTTTAGCCTTGAAATATATGTGATGTATGTGGTCGAACTGTCTCGGCCACTGCCCCTATCAATTGACGTGATCCGAAGTGCAACAGCCGAAGAAGGCAATACAGCCAGGGAAGTGGCATTTCCTCAAGGAAGATCATGCGTACAGCACACCAGAAGCCAAACTAATTTTGGACTCACTCCTTCAAGTGCATCATAAGCTGGTGACTGACTGGGGGGTGCTTCCTGTGAGGAAACAGAATAGTGATTTCCACCAGCCTCACCATTTCAGTTAGCCCACAGTGAACACCAGGGCATGGTGAAGATGAAGAATCCCCTCTGGAACAAACTCTGGTTTTCTCTCAAGGATGGAATGATTGAAACCATAGTACAGGCCTGTCAATGGTGCCAATTCACTGGGTCAACAGATGCACCACCTCCTGTAATAACAGAATGAAGCCCACAGCAACCTTGGTATGCACCAGCCTCGAATTTGATTGCCTCCCCAATGGACAATGCACCCTTGTTTTAATTGATGAATACATAAAGTATCCAGAAGTCGAAATTGTGGCATCTCAGACAGCTGCAGAAGTCATACCCAGTTTCGAGAAGATGATGGCCACACATGGGTTACTGAGAGAACTTTGAACAAACAATGGCCTGCCGGTCCAAGGCCAGAAGTTTGCAGCATTTCTACAATCATGGGGCATAAGGCACAAATGGATAATTCCTCAATGGGCTCAGGCCAATGGAGAAGCAGGGCGGTTCATGTGAGAGCTCATTAGTCATTTGCATAGCGCACGCCAATGCACAAACTTTGGAGATGATGGTATGTGCTTTTCTCCGAGAATATAGATAAACTCTCCAGTCGACCACCGAACAAGCTCCAGGACATGCCAGGATTGTGCGGGTGGTAGCTGACAGCATCCCAAACCATCCATAGTGGAGATCGTTCTCCCCCTGTCCCCCCCCCCCACATTTGATCACGCCTTGATGCTACAGAGATGGAAATACACCAACCAATGGGCAAGTGCCCAGCAAGGAGCCTGACAGTCGAATCTAAGCCCTGAGGACATTGTTTTTGTGCGAGATCAATACCCAGGTAGCAAATTCGGGCTCCCTTTTCAACATAGCTCCTGTGTTGTCACTCAATGCCAAGGCACTATGCAGAAAGCCCAATGCCATGGAGAATCCGTCACCCACAACGTTTGTCTTTAAATCTGCCAAGTGTGACATAAGTGAAGAGAAAATAAACCCAGAAAGCGAGTCACCTGGATGGAGTATAGCTGGCAAATCGTCCCCAGCAGCACCACAAGATGACACTGATGGGCCAGACACCCAAGAAATAGCCTGTTTAACCCAACTCCTCCTCCTTCTGCCATTGTCGAGCAGCCCAAATCCCAATGGAAGGGGTGATCACACAAAATACCACTTGTGGGGCAAAACAACACCATCCTCCTTATGATCCTTGGAGTCCACTTCTTTTTCCTGGGTACAAGAGAGAGAGAGGAGGTCCAGTCTTCAGGGTTGTTCGCAGGTCAAGTTTGTTTTTTCTTCTTCTACAGTCCAAACATGACCTCAGTAGGGTACTGTGGGTTCTATATTTATGTCAAGTGCCATCCTGTGGTGGGGGACTACTGGCCAGACCCTAACCATTGGCGTAAAAGTTTCCAGGGTTGCCAATACCCACTTCTGCAGCACTTCCTGTGGGTTTTCCTCCAAACACCACAGTGCCCCTCTCTGCCCAAAGCCAACATGCCAGAACCTTTCTTCCCCTGTGCAGAGCTTTTGCCCACCCTAGAGGTTTGGCCAGGAAAATGAGCATCCTCTCCCCAGTGATTACTCAAAACTGTTCTAGGGGAAGCTCCTCTGTTACTAGGCCTGGTGCCTGAGTGGATGGGGGTACAAAGGAAGGGTCAGGACAAGATGTGTGCTCCATCTGCCTGTGACAGGGAAGGCTCCATTGAAGTTAGATTCCTGGGCACAGTCCAGATGGTCAGCCTGCCAGAGAAACAGAACACCACCCCACATCCAAGGCCTTTGTCTCAGCAATGGAAGCAAGTTCACACCTCATTAAGGGGACTATTCCGCTCCTGTGTAACAGTTAGAAGCTCATGCAAGACTTGAGACTGTAGACAAATACCATGTTAAAAGTACTGGTTCTAAAATATTGTTTACAAATCCAAATTTAACATTAATTTGGGTTTGTGATAAATATTTTTAAAAGTCCAAGAACTAAATGTGTAGCTGTTTCCTAAGCAGAGATAGCAGTATTAAATGTAATATTGTATCACAATGCTTTCTTATTAAACAAGTAATCCTGCTACAGGGAAACTAGCCTTCTGGACCTTTTCATTGTAAAGGCATGTTAAACATTAAACTTTTACATGTCTTTCTTTTAAATACCCTGCAGTGTGCCTTGATGGGCAGTAAAGCATTTTTTATGGTTGACTTATTAATATTTAAAAGGAGGATTTAGTCCTGTCAAAACTGTTTTTTGGCAGGTTGAATTTGCAGTTTAAACCTGCATAGCCAGCCTACAGGAGGGAGGCCTGCAATCAAATCAAATTTCCAAATTCAAATTTACTTTATTCGGCTAATTGTAGCCATCAAAGTACATAAAACAAACAAGACAGATCAAATCTGCAATCAATAAAAACCATAAAATGATTATTATTAATCTTCATAGGGTCATGTCCCTCTCAAAATCCATTATCCACAATAGGACAAAGTACACTCCTTCAAATAATGCCACAGTTCATACAAAAATGGAAATACAGACCACTAACACATAATTAGGCCTGGGAATAAATAAATAAATAGAATAAATATATAAAATACAGTTAGCCCAGCATTAGTCTTATTCAACATTACATATAAAAAAGCATAAAAATACATTTTTAAGTAACAGGATTCAAAGCCCTATCCACAGGGAGATTCACAGATAGCCTATTCCTACACCTAATTGCACCTATTATAAAACTTGCTACCCCAAAACAGACCATAGGTGAGGCCAGCATTTGTAAATATACCAATGCCGGCCTAACTAACTCAAAGTTACATCCTCTAAGCAAGGGAATAATACATTTTCTGCGCAAGGAATTGTAACATGCACAGAAAAATACTATATGCAGAGTATTCTGGTCTTTAATCCTAAATCTTATCAAGACAAAAAGATGGTATGGTTTGTTTATATAGGATAAATATGGTTGTGTCTGTCGACCCAGGCTCAATATAGCAAAACTTCTCACCATGGGTTTCTTTCAGCTCATTCTCCTCCCTTAGTACTCTTCGTCTCTCTAAGAACTCCTGCTTGAGGTCTCTAATGGTCGATTTACTCAGTGCCAGAGGACTCAAAAATAAGTCGGGACGGCTAAGAATTTCCATCTGGTCCTTAATGTATCTAAGCCACGGAATGTCTAACATCTTTTCCAGGGTAAGACAATCTCTAATGACCAATTGATTAAGACTTGGGGTAGCTTGTGCCCAAATTCTCAACCAACGCAATAACGGGGCAACTGCAATTTGGTCAGAAATAAAACCTGTTCTTAATTCCTCATGTATGTTAAAAACTGGCGTAGAAGCAGGGACCGAAAGCAATCTACGGAAGAAAATATTTTCAACCCCCTGAATTTCTCTGACATCCGTATAACCCCAGATGTCACTCCCATAAGTCGCCATAGGGAGACACTTAGCATTATAGATCTTTATAAGCGCGGGGATTGGTTTTGAGCCTATTCTTTTTGCAAAGTCTAGAGTGGCCCCCAATGCTCTGGCTAATGCATTCTTCGTGTGTGCACGCTGCCTGCACCATGAGCGCTGGTCGTCAAAAAGTACCCCTAGGTATGGGAACACGGGGACTTTTACTAACTCAAGACCCTTGCAATAGAATTTGACCTTCCTTGCCCTTTTTGACCCTATGGACATAGCATGTGATTTTTTTAAATTGGCAATTAAATCCAAAGACTCCATAAAATTTGTAAAACAATTTAAAAGGGTTTGCAGCCCCCTTGCAGTCCTGGCCACCAACACCGCGTCATCAGCATACAGGAAAGCGGGGAGCATTTTGGAGCCGGCTCTGGGGATTTCTTTACAGCAGGAAATTAGGGAATCTCCCAGCTTATTAATATAGAGAGTTAAAAGTAAAGGGGCCAAAATACACCCCTGCCGGACCCCTCTCTTTACTGCCCATGAGTCAGTCAGGCTGCCATCTTCATTAAAGCGCACAGCCGCTATTGTATTTTCGTGGATGGCTGCCAGAAAAGAGATTAAATTAGCATTTAGCCCTATATCCTGAAGGATCACCCAGAGTTTTGATTTATTAACAAGATCAAAAGCCGAGGTTAAATCCATAAAGGCCAGATGAAGATCCCCGCATTTTACAACTGTATACTTCCCTATCACCAAATGGAGATTAAGGCATTGATCCAACGTGCCTTTCCCTTGTCTAAAACCATATTGGAGATTGGAAATAATATTTGCTTGGTCCAGCCAGTCTGTTAACCGGGCCAGGACAACTTTTCCCATGATTTTTGCCGCGGAATCAAAGAGCGAAATAGGCCTATAACAGGCCGGATCATCCCCTCTCTCCTTTCTTAAAAATTGGTATAATAACCGCCTTGGCCCAAGACAGGGGAAAACCAATCAGGCACGCTACATTAAAAACGTAAGTTAGAACCTTAGCCCATAGCTGAGGATCTGCCTTGTGCAAGTCAGCCGGTATTCCATCGGGACCTGGAGTTTTCCCCCCCTAAGGTTGATGTGATCGCCTTATTGACTTCGTCAATAGTAAAAACAATAGGGTGGCATACACGATCACTTTCTGCTGACCCTGCGGGAGTTCCGGGTGTCACATCACTGTACACTTTCCCAAAGTGTTGCACCCACCTCTCAGCAGGAACTAAACAGTCTTTACTAGAGTTTGGTATATCATCAAACAATGGGCTATTAACAACAGACCAGAATCTAGAGCTGTTGGCCAGGACACCAGCCTGACTAAGCTCCTGCCACGCCATCTCCCTTAATTGCCTTTTCCGTCTTTCCACTGCAAATTTATATACCCTTCTTGCATTCTTAACCCGTGAGACCTCCCTGGGATTTTGGTTAAGTTCCCACATAAGTTCCTTAGCCTGCAGTCATGTTTACTAGCTGAGGCTTATACATTAAGGCGGAGGAGCATCGGAGCCATTGCAGTGAAAAAAGGAAAAATAAAATAACATGCTTTGTTATCATTTTATTTTTCCTTGCTGAGCCAAGTCCAGGGCGGGGTAGCACTGCTGCAAATATGCATGTTGGGTTGGTTGGCCATCTTAGTATGGCCAAACTGACATGTGCATTTAGCTCTCTCTACCTGAGCTGTGTTGCACAGCCGGGTGGAGACTAGAGCAGCAAACCAGGCAGCTCAGACCAATCCTACCGCTATAGTGTACCAGAGCCAGGATGCGAGCGTCTATCCGAGGTACTTACAGCTTACTTCCTGCTTACTTTCTTTGTCTTTTTAAAAAAAATACAGAGACACTACGTTGAGTGTCCATTTACTCCGCTGCGATCTGATGTGGCAGCCCATGAATACATATGAGGTGAGCTGATGTATACTCACCACCATGATCTGAACCATGATCTTTCTAAATATGGTTACACAAGGGTTTTATGTATAAATGAAGGCACGCACAGAGCTTGATGGGCTGCATGAAAGCACTGTGTTTTTAAGTTTGTATAGATTTTATTTAAGAATGTGTGCAGTGAGACCCATCCACTGCATTTAATAGGACCATTCACTGTTAGCTTTACTTGGTTTTTGATCCTTCTCTTTGTACTCTAGGTTTGCTGCTTTTCTCCGGGGCAATCACCCACGTAGCAAACAAGTAGTATGTAGCTTTGCACCACACCACTCACTGTAGATAGTTTTTTAGTCACCTGGTCCTGAGGAATCGCCAACTGATCTATTAGTGACATTTTGAGGCAAGAAACATGTTGACCATCTGGGGGTAGAGCATATTTTTTGTCATATTAAAACAAAATAGTCGCCCCCCCCCCCCCCGCTTTCCTCTTTAGTCGGGTTGAGACCTCTTCAGAATAAAAATAATCATAGATTCCCTTACCTGTTTTAATTCACACACCACATCTATATCTTTCTAGGCCCCTCACACCCACGGCACCTATACGGCAAGGAACAATAGATCTCCGAAAAAGAGCCCCTTTATGGGTGCCTGTCGAGCATTGCAGCGCCGGCTCGACGAGGAGCAGACCCATATGATGAAGCATGATACCTAGCTTGCTGGGTGTGTGAGGGTCCTAGTTCCGAAAGGAGGTATTCCCCACCTCCTCACTACCTTGAGTACACACCAGGTGGCAAACTTGCCACCTAGGAACTCCGTCTTATATGCTGTACTGGGCAGAAAATAAACTGAAGGACATAATTGTAGACCAATAGATGGAACATTCCAGCTGAATATTCTGTAAGTATATTATACATATCATTTTAGTAAAGTCAAATGTCACCAGACCTTAAAAGAGCTGCAATTTCTTCAATGTTTTTGGTGCAGTTATGCATACTGTATGTTGTACATCTGATTGTTCGTAGAACGAAGATTGGCTAGAGCAAAATTCGCACTAACTTCACAAAAGTAGTTTAGTTGCCAATTCAGACCGGAAAAGACTTCAATAAATATACTTGTACATTGTTTTCCAGCATCATTCTAAGTTTTATATTACTGAATGTGTGTGAATTGTCGCGGTCATAAAGATCAAAAGATATAAACGTTTTAAAAAATCACGTCTATTGCAGGAAAAAAAATGATGCCAACTGTTCCTTTCCCACTATGTTCCTGACAGTCCCCCCATTGTCTGTGGTCCATCATACCTCTTATCAAAGGTACGCGGTGGTATCTTATTTCTGCTTGTATTTTGCCGATGCCCCGATGAATATTTAAAGAGGCCTGGGAGGCAGCCGGATTATTGCTCCTATGGAAGGGTGTGCTACCCGCCTCCCATCTGCATTTCTAATTTAACATTTAACTTCGCATATGGAGAGTGAGCCTGACTGCACGCTGACAGCACAGTCAGCGCTGCATGTCAGCAGGGGGCTTTCTTGTCAGGGTAATTTAAATCGACACCTCCAATAACGAACCGACTGTTGCCCCTCATAACTGCTTGAACAACTCAGCCCCTAAGGCAGTAATCTGGTCCGCGTGCTCAGCAGTGCCTCGACTCTTAAGCTTTCGGAACGATGACGTAGGCACCGGCACTGTGCGAGCTGCTACTGGGGTGTCAAAAAGTGCGCCATCTGAGCCATAACCACATTCAGTTCATCACAATTTACAAGGGGATTGCAAAATGTACAGTCACTGCTCGTTGTCGGGGTGGGTTTGCTCAGTTCCCTTCATGCATTCAGTTGCTTGGCTTTTTGAGCCTGTTTCTAGCCAAGAGTGTCCCAGGGCAGAGTCGAGGTTAAAAATCCCCTCTTGTTACAATGTTAGTTTGTGTATCAATAACAGGAAATGTTATTGCTGCAGAAGCGCGCAAAGTGAAACTGTTTTAGAATTGAAAAGGTCGTTTTCTGGATGAATCAAAGTGAAGCGGAAAACTGAAGCAGGGAGTAAAGTACTTCATTTGTCAAGAAATAAAAGTGCTGGGACCTAAGGTTTTGCTCATAAGCCCGCAGCCCACGCTGCGAATATCCAGGATGCCATTAATACCCAGGCTGTGTAGTGTTGATTCTCCCTGGTGCCTCTTCCATCCACCAGCAGACACTCCCTGCCCGTTTATCTCACTCCTTTGGGTACTTTTATACACCTGCATTCGCCTGTTGTCGCTGTTTTTCCATCTTTCTCTTCTTGTTTTTCCTGCTCTTTCTTCCCCTTTTGTATTTTCTCCCTCGTTCTGGGTAAACGTCTGGTATTGGTCGTATGGTCCTCAAAAATGAGTGATGATGGGCCACACCTACAACCACTGGCTTAAATTAAAGACTGGTTGTTGCAGGGAATTTGTTGCCCTTGACTTCCCTTTCAAACAATCACAGTATAGATGAAATGTATGTGTATGTTTTTGTATGAACTCAAAAGTTCTGTATGATAGAAATTAATTCGGTTCCCTCAGATTCTACCTGTTGCTGTGTGCTCGCTAATCAACAGTCTAAGCATTCCTGAGAGGGAGGGAGGGAGGGAGGGAGGAAAAACACTTCCTGGCACCAGTTTTAGTATGGAGAATGTTCTGTCACACGATACAGTTTTATGTTCGAAGGATGCTTTCAGAAATGACACTACTTAATTTAATTCTGTTGGCTTTTAAGCATGTTCTTTTCTCCCCAAATGTCTGCTCAACCACATTATTTTTTGGTTCCCAGCATGTTTTCAGGTGATTATTCAGTTTGTAGGTGAAGCCTACTAGACAGCCCATGCGCTGTTTTTTGTGAGGCATATTGTGGCTTACCAATGACCCCGCCCTTTGTTTACTATTCATTGGCTTGCCTTGTCACTCTCATTTGCCTGCTTCTTATTCGTGTACCAGCTTGTCAATCTTTTGTATGTGTTCCTCTCATGGAGTATTGCTTCTTTAGAATCTTTTTGAACTGCAAACATCACTGATTCCACTGTTTGCTTTTCAAGCACAACGTTTTCTTTTGTGTGAAACACTTCATTTGAGTGTATGTGTTTTCGAGTAATCTCTCTTATGTACTTCTCCCCCCTGCTCTCTGTGTTGCTTTCTGTTTCCCAACTACTTCTCCCTGCCCTCCTCCCTCTTGTGCATGCCAATGTAGTTCTCCCTGTTGCTTCGCTCACCTGCGCCCTCTGTTTTCCCCTGAACCTCTGTGTTGCTTTAGTTTTTCGCACTCCCTTTCTGTTGTTTTTTGCGGCTCCTCCTATTCTTTTCCACCCGTTCCTGTCATGTCACTTCCCATATTGTTTAGGCATCCCAGACTATTCCCATGTTGCTTCACCCTTCGTTCCCAAGCCTTCCCCGGTTGCTTCGCCATTTCTAACAGGTGGGTAATGGTGGTCTCTAGTTGGTAATGGTTTGAACCATCGTCCAAGTAGGGACCCTTCTTCCTAGTCTGGGTACAGGGGATACACTTCTAAAAGAACTCCTGATCACCCCCTTGGTAGCTTGGCACAAGCAGATAGGCTTATCTTGGAGGCAGTGTGTAAAGCATTTGTGCACGCATACAGTAACGCAGTGAAAACACTACAAATGGACACCACACCAGTTTAAAGAAATAAGTAATCATTATCAAAACCAAACAAGACCAAAACGACAAATATCCAACATACAATAATCAGAATACGATTCTGAGAAGGAAAAACAGTTCTGGCCATAGCACACTATAGATGCGACGCTTTCAACACAAAGTACATTGGATGCATCAAAATCATAAGCAAAAACAGCTGCAGAGAAAGTGATGCGTCAGTTCCTTATTGCTACTCAGGGGATGTTATGCGTCTGTTCCTTACTGAAGGAGAGGAGATGCTTCGATTTCTTACTGTGTGGGGTGATGCGTCTGTTTCTTACTGCCGCCCCAGCATTCTTGTAGACTTGGCGTCCCGGTACGATGCGTGGGGATTCGGGGCAGGCATTGGTTCTTGCAGTCACATAGCAGAGCCTGCGTCGTTGTCAAGGAGGTGATCTCAGACTTCGGAGATCGGTGCCCGAGACTCGGCGTGCAGTGATTTCTCCAGCCATAGGCAGGCCCTGCGTTGGTTTCTTCAGCTGCACTACGGTGATGCATCAAACGGGTGTGGATACATCACGTTTCTCTAGTTGCTTCTCTTTTCCCAGCTCCCAGCAGCAGAAATAACCTCTAGAGTCCCAGCAGCAGGGACAGGCACCTCTTGGCAGGTCAGAACTCCCAGCAAGGAAGTTCAGAGGAACTGGTGGTGAAGTCTTGGTGTCCCTGAGACTTCAGAACAGGAGGCAAGCTCTACTTCAAGCAGGATATACAGCAAAGTCTTTATACTCTTCTTTGCAGAAACAACCACTGCAGGCCAACTCCAGACAGCACACAGCAAATGGGCAGTACTTCTCCTTCAGTTTCCCAGCTATTCCCCTTGGTAGAGGTTCCTCTTGAGTCTAGAAGTAATCTAAAGTTCAATTTCTCTTTGTTCTCTGGTGTCAGAGAGTCTGTGTGCTTATTCATACCAGTTCTGTCCTCTCTAGTCCATCTTCCCGGCAGGAGGTGGAGACAGCATTGTGTAAGGCAGACCAGGCCTATTCAGGTGCAAGCAAATACTTCACTACTCTAAATGCAGCCCAAGTCTATTCAGCCCAGCCCGACTCATCCAGGTGGGGCATGACCTACCTCAACCCCCCGCCCCAGTGGCTGTCTACTGTGAATGTACATCTCCAGCCCCTGTCATTCCAAAACCAGAGAATCAATCCACAAACCAGCAGAGGCACACAGGATGGCTAAGCAAGAAAATGCCTACTTAATAAAAATGGTATTTTCAAACACACAATATAAAAATCATCTTTACTAAAAGATGCATTTTTATATTCTGAGTTCAGGCATACTAAACTCTGTCTTTCTATCTTGTCCCAATGGGAAGATATATTTATAAGATGTTATAAATAACCTCCCATTTTCTTATGAGACAGATAGCTTTACAATAGTGAAACCTAAAATACACTGCATTTCACGATCAGGACATGTCTCACACATCAGTACATGTCCTACCCATCACATACACTGCACCCTGCCCACAGGGGTACCATGGGGCCTACCTTAGAGGTGACTCCATTACCATAAAAGGAAAGGTTAGGTCCTGGCAAGTGGGTGCACTTACCAGGTCGACATGGCAGTAGAGACTGCGCGGAGACACTGCAGTGGCAGGTCTGTGACCAAATTGAAGGGCTGCTTGTGTGGGTGGCACAATCAGTGCTGCAGGCCCAATAGCAGCAGTTGACTTACAGGCCCTAGGCGCACAAGGGCACTTAGTAGTAAATCAACCAAGCCAATCATGGAAACACCAATCCATATTCACAATTTATCGAGGGAACACTTGCACTTTGGCACTGATCAGCAGTGGCAAAGTGCCCAAAGCATCTAGAACAGCAAAAAACGAAATCCAGTACACAGCTAAAAATACAGGAGGCAGAGGCAAAAAGACAGGGGCAAACCACGCCAAGGATGCCAGGTCTAACACAACCACTCTACCCCGTATTGTTTCTGCTACCCTCTGCCCACCGTCTTTTTAAAAAAAACTTGATTAGAAACAAAAAAGAAAAAAAAAGTCCGAGCGACATTTTGAAACGCATATACGCATATACTTTATCAAAGGCTTTTTTATTTTTTTAACTTTAGCCATGCTGCTATTGGACGCTGTGCAACATGGGAACAAACCATTGGCAAACCCAATAGGTCAGAAAGGCGAGACCTATTGATTTGCTGGTGCTAGTTTGCAAATTCCTATGTACTTGAAAAATGTGTTCTTGGATAAGATCCAATAGACTGAAACCTTCTTTAATTCATTGTAGTTGTATCACCCTTTACTTTGCAATTCCGATCTCCATTCAACAAGTGGTACACTCTAGCAGTCACTGTACAAGCGTAATAAGGCATTTAAGGCAGCATGTTAGGGTAACGCTGGCAAAGGAGGTTTTTGGTAACTTGACCACATGTTGAATGAGCTTTGTATACACAATGGCCCCTCAGTTCATGTATAGCAACTACTTTGTGTAGGCTGTTGAGCAGTTCTTTCGTTGGATTTTATGTAAACTAGTCTGCAAAATTAAGCCACACTGTTCTCCAGCAATCCCACAAGTTTGTGGCCTGATCGAAAAATGGTTAAAAATGATTTTGTTAATTTAAGGGGCAGGTTTATTATAAGCCAGGCAGTATTGAACCTCCATTTGCAGTCGCAGCTCGCAATTCTCACGGGTGGGGGGGATGGAGGAACTAACCTGACCGGTCCCGCGCCACCTCTGCTCCTGGGCCGGATCCAGGTTTTTCTGCTCCAGAACAGGAACAGACATGCTCCCTCCCCTCCTGTAAGCCAATCACAACGCTGCAGTGGCAGTGTTGTGATTGGTGAGGAGTCCCGGACAGCGCCCAGCCCACCTCTAGGGAGGCCATTTTCTCTATGTAGGCTGCATGCAGCCTACATAGAGAAAATGTAGAGCGCGCCTGACTGCTTGGGGCCGACCAAACAGTCAGGGTACTCAGAGTGGTGCAAGCCACTCCTCCCCGACTCGCCCGCCGCCCCCAACCAGGCATATCCTCCCACCCGCCCCCAATGAGGCATACCCCTGCCTTCTGCTTTCTCGCAGCGCGAGAAGCAGAAAATAAAATGGTATTTAATATACCATTTTATTTTCTGCTTCTCGTACTGCGAGAAAGCAGTGGGAAGGTGCTCCTCCGCCCAAATGGAGGAGCCGCCTCTGTTTTCAAAATCAACATATCTAGCTTTGTGTTAGGGGAAGTATTTGGTAGTGACTTTGTGATTGGGTGCTTTTGTGCGTGTTTCTCCCAGCTGTCCTGTAAGGACAGCCCCACGATGGTTGAACATATTGAGATACAGCAGTGTCAAAGCTGCAACCAGGACCCTATTGATGATCAGACTGTTGTAGATCGTTTTACCATTAAATTAAAGTGTTATGAGGAGTAAGATGAAGTTTGCTTTGTAAGTGGTGATCCTAAAAGGAATACAGTGCAATGTAGAGCATAGTATTTTCATGGTATCTTTTTAGAAAGTCTGTGCAAGAATGTTTTTGCTTTGCAATCAAAGTAATCAGTAAATCGAACATTATCCTTAATGTTAAGTAAAATAAATGAACTTGCAAGGGTGATTAGTGAATAGTGGTGTGTCTTTGACTTACTAAGGTACCCCAACAACTTCCTTAACTAACATCCAAAATCCTAACTCGACAATTAAAATGTTGTGACCGGTTAGTAAATAATCAAAGAGCATATTAGCTCTCTCTTACAAGCTTAGCTCATGTATTCTCATGTAGGGACAATTTGATGCCCCCTCACCAAAACACAATCGGAACGCAAATGGTGCAATTTAACCATCCATAAAACTCCCACGGTCTTGATAGACAGCCAATCTCAGAAATAGGATAAGATGATAAACACAAACTTGAAAGTCCATGACTGAAGGGGACTGACTCAAAACCCTCTCTCTCTCAATATGTGCGCCAGTAATTTTTTGTGAAGACTTGATGACATGAGAGCTTCCAGACAGTTATGACTGTTTGCAGCCATACCCCAAAAAGCAGAAAATCCAGCCCAACCTTCTAAATGCCCGTTCAATGTTGAGGTAAAAAAAGTTGCTAAAAGTGCTCAAGACGTGGGTTGAGAAATAACCCCACCCTCTTCCATCAAACTGGCACTATGCCAATCTGGGATACATTAGACAATATTTTGGATGTCATTGTTAATACACAAACATGTAAATATTAGAAAGTTAGTTGAATTCGTTTTTTAATAACATTTTTGGCAGAGTTGTCAGGGTGGTTCTAGGGGAGAAATGACTTGAGAATTTCTCCCTCACATTTGAAGGCAATATTGAGTCTTCGTGCTAGAGTTGGTCCTTAAAAACTGATCAAATTCCATTCCATAAGACCCATACTTATCAGGGTTTAAAGTAGAAGTAAACATTTTGGTTGTGATCTGCAGGGCTCTGTAGTGTTTACCCATAGATTAAAAATGTACTTAAGGGTTTTGCAGTATGCAGGCAACATGTTAGACTTTACCCCACAGGTCTTCAAAGGTCTCTTAACATATTTAATCGACACAATCTATAATATAAACGGGCAGTTAATCCGCAAAAGTGAATGATTCCAGTGTTCGGGAGTAAACAGAAAATATCAAAGGTCATATCTCCGTGAAATGTGGATTGGCTGCAGAAGCATCTACAAATATTTACCCCTGGCTGAAGGAGCGAGGAAGTCCAAGTGCCTTTAGTCTTGCTGAAAGAGTAAGGGTGTCCATCTACGGTTAGCCTTCCGAAGACAGTATGACAAACTTGCATCCCCAGCCTTAGAGCCAATATTGTCAATGCTCCGTGTTAAATCTGCCCACAATAACATATGCCCTAGTAGGTTGTATAGCCAGGTTTTCAAAATGGCTACCTAGTGGTATACTTATTGACGCTATTTTAACTGCCCTATTTCCACTCCCCAAATCAAACCTACTTGCATTTTAACATGTTCAGATATAAATGTCGGACATGTTTTATTTGAAATTGTGTTTTCAGCAGAGACTGTTTTTTTTAAAGCTAATACCTGGAGGTCACTTGTGAATGGAACAGGAGCCCTATATAACCCATGCCCTGCTTGTTTTAGGCAATCACAGTAGGAATTGGAAATAATTGAGATGGATCATCCTTGACCCATAACCTTAGACTCCCAGTAAAGCAACATGTTCTCGGTTCTCATGTGAAAGTAAATGAATCTCAAAATATGTAATCCTGAGTACATGGACACACAAACCCATCTCTATCAGACATTTACAAAATCTATTATGCACTAGTTTATTCACCCATGAATCTTGCTCTTTGCATTGGTTGAATTCATGAGAATATGGGCTACACTATCCATGGAGTGCCTTGAACAAGAAGGACTTAGCCCACATCTGACTTTGTCAAGGTTTAGATTACAAGTGTAATCTTTGGCTGAAGTTATTCTTTTGTAAATATGGTGTTCGAAGATGCTACGTCTTAACAACCCTATATCTGAGTAGCCAAGATATTATGCGGTCAATAAAATTACTTAAATATATGGAAGATGTCACCAAACAACTTACTGACAGGAAATTCCAGAATACATAAATGTCATTGAATTTGGCCTAAGGGGCAGAAGTTAGGAGAGATGTACAAGGTGCAGAATTTTATCTGGGATTACTTTATCTCGTGTGACAATTAGGTTTAAAATCACCTTTTGTTTTCTACTGCCAATGTTGGTGCTTAGTTTATTGTAATTTCATATATATATTGCTTACCGCCCCATAATGAGGTGTTGAACCACTTTACCGCTAGGAGCACTCTACTCCGGAACCGAGGGATGGGGTTAATGCAGTCTGCATTTGTTGTTGGGATTAGGTTTATGCTGCTAAATCATTCCATGCATTTATTTGCTCCAGATACTTTGTGATATATTAAGTTATTTGAAGTTAGGTTCAGCACAAGATGTTTTTTTTTTTGTGCAGCAGTGTTTTTAGGTGTACTAAACAGCTCGCGTATGGCCATAGTGTGGCTGAAACGTGTGAAATCAAGACCAGATGAGCACAGCTATATGAATGGTAACAATTGTAATTGCATCTATAGGGTACTTACTACCCCCGAGGATGCATTGAAGTACTTTTTTATTGATTAGTAACACCCTTCTCTGGGACCTAGTGGTAGTGATTAGTACAATGGTTATATTACTGGTGTTAGTCTTGTGTTCTAGACATATGTCCTTTCATGCACTAGAGTGAGTGTAGCTGATTTAGGATTGTCATCAAGTGAAGATATGGAGATTAAGATTTAGGAGTTGAGTGGGATTTGGGGTTCTATGATATGGATTGGGAATCATAGGCACATGTGAAAGGAAGTGACTGAGGGAGGAGATTTAAATGGGAAATTAAATTTGGCATCATGCTTGGTGGCTGATATTTTAGAAGCTGCGTAGAAAAATCTTGATTGGTTTTCTTCAAAGTAGACGTGGTGCATTTCTGGAAGGAGTTGAGTTCCTCGATTTTGATGCTGGTCTCTCCTTGATGGTTTATGAGAATGTTGGAGGGTGTCTGTTGTGACTTGCTGGGATTTCTGATGTGTCCTATTTTTTGGTTGTTGTAGAGAAATCCTAGGTTTGCTTTCTAATGGCTAAGATCTGGATAATCTGCTCTTAACCCTTCTGTACTTAAGGTGGTCCACAGTTGCTCTTATATTTGGTGGGAGACAGTTCGGTAATTTGGAACTGCATCCAACAGTTCCTTTCCTGTAAGAATCTGATATTTTGTTGTGCCTCTCGTTTACAGATGAGTCCTTGGTATATTTGTATACTGTCTAGTTGTTATGCTGGGAATAACCAACTTTTTATCGTTCTTCAAGTCTTCATCATGTCCTTGTTTGTTCTAATGTTCATTGGGATGGAGTTCCATAGTTTGGCTTAGTTTATGGAGAAGAATGTACCTCAAATGTTTTTTTCTTATACTCTGATCTTTTTAACTGCAGTGTTAACCTCAAGCGAAACTTCTCCATGCTGGAACTATTTTGGAATTCGTTTTTTTTTCTCTGAATGAATTCAGGGCCGTTACCATTAACCAAACACACAAAAGGACAAGGGAGGAATGCTTGCAATGAATCTAACCAATAGCAATCACTTGGGTAGCATTCCAACCCATCATTCTTTTGCCCACTATGCCACCTCAGTGTGCACCCAGCCATATGCAGATCAGTCTCAACTATGCTCCAATAGGATCAGTCCAGACCAAGCCTTTACCATCTATGCTGGAGTCATGCATAGGAGCTTTTACAAGCATATCGTTGTGGTAGGTAGTCAGTGTAAAGTCTTCACGAGGAGATATGTGAGAACCAATGTTTACATGTAGTAGTTGTAATCTTGTTGCAGCATTCTGAATTTTCTGCTAAGGCAACGTGATGGAAGGAATGCTTGAATTAAGAGGACCCTCCAAGAGGACCTGGCTTGGCAGTTCCTGCTGGAGCATGACCAAGCCTGATTTTCATATGGCTGATTCTAATCTAAGGTGGCAAAAAAGCAATGGACTGGGATGCAGCCCTGAGAAATTACGAGTGGCCGAGATTAATCAAGCCTTCCATCCATCACTTTTTTATAGGTTGTATTGTGACAACTTAAGTGCCACTGGTATGCCCAAACATCGGTCCCGATCTCACTTTGCCACTAGGACCAAGTTGCACCTCACTGAACAGACCCGGTTAGGCCAAAACCAGTCTGGATTGCTTTTGTTCTGGTTCAGAGAGGACCTGGTTTGGCAGTTCAGGCTGGACTGTTTGGATTGGAGCAAGACCGAGGCTGATTTGCATATGGCGAGTCTAATCAGAGGTGGCATGGTGGGCAGAAAACACAATGGACTCGGATACCGCCCGAGTAATTACCAGTGGCTGAGATTAAACCAAACCTTTCATACATCACTTTAAAAAAAATTGCGGTCTGAGGTTTCTGCAGTCTTTTTAGGAGTCCTAGTGAGGGAGGCATTTTTAATAGGACATTAGTGTAATCCACGTTTTGAGAGCGTGAGTGATGTAGCTGCTTGAACCCTAGAAGGGAATCCTTGGTCTTGGAAGATACATTGAAGAATTTTCGTGCTCTAGAATGAGGATTTAAATTGTTTATCCAAGGGAGTGTTCATTGAGTGTTCCCAATCCATGATAACTCTACAGTTTTGTACCTCCTCTGATATTTTTGTTCATTTATCAGGGACAGGGGAATCGTATGTTTTCCAGTTGCCACTGGTGAGTATTTCTGCTTCTGAAGCATTTAGTTTGAGGTGGTTTCAAATCCTCCATTCGTCCATTGCTATGAGACCACTGACGACATTTGATTTTCCTATGTCCTTGGGGTTTTCCAATTTCAGTGTTTTCTGCATGTCTGCATAATTGTAACATATATAAGTAAAATGCTATTGATTAGCTCTGGTAGTAGTTTTGTGTAGATATTTAACAGAAAGGGTGGGAGGATAGATCCTTGTGGAAGTCATTTTATTTTGCGTTGTAAGGTTTGAAATGAATACACTAGTCCTGTTGTGTAGGTAAGATGATTTCCTTGAACCTGAGCAAGAAGGAAAACTGTGACTAAAGCTGCTGAGTGGTTCAGAAGTACAGGTACGGCTTTTAAGTCAGCAGTATTTTTAGGTCTCCCCAAATCATGATTGAGGATGATTTAGTGCCAGGGTGTAATCTGGTCTCTGAGAGGAAGAGGTTATTTTCTGTGTACTGTGAGACCTGGAGGAATACTGCTCTTAACATTAATTTGCAGAGGCAGGGTCCATTAATTATTGGCCTGTATTTGTTAGGGTCTTGGGGCATCAGATTGTTTTCTTGAGTAATGGACAAATGAAAGCTTTCCTCTAGAAAAACTCCTGTAGGTAAGGAATTGTTTATTGTCTCTGATGGGGATAGCTACAGATGCTGATAGAAGAATATTTTTGAATGTTTGCAGAGGGCAAGGATCCGACCAGCAGTGCCCTCCCCAATATTGCGGAGGAGTGTCGCCCCCCCCCCCCCCCCCACGCTGCCAGTGCCACAAAAGTGAAAAAAAACGGTAATGCAATGAATTACTGTTTTATTTTTCCCTGCTCCCAGGCTGAGCAGTGTTTGAGTGTGGGGCATTGCTGCAGACTGGCAGTAGGGGAGTGGTGCTCTCTCTAGTTTACACTGCGCATATCACTTTAACCGGCTGTCTTGCGATGCCCAGCCTGACGTTTTACATGCACTCTGTAAACCTCTCCACCTATTTGTCTCAGACAGCTGGATGGAGAGCAGGCACTGGCCTCCTGTGCCTGCTGGAGCAGCAAGGCGGCCCGCTCCAGCCAATCATAGTGCTGCTCTCCTGGTGCTCATCTGCAGGATGAAAGCAGCATCGGGATTTGCAAAAGGGGGTTGCCTGAGGTGCTGTAGTGCTGACAGCATCCAAGAAAGAAGAAAACAAGGAGGAGTGCATGGGCAAGTACATTATTTTTTTTTTTTTAAATATCTTTTTGGCCCCAACTGGGTTTGGCTCCCTGTCCCCTCATGACTTCCCCAGTGTTGAGGGACACCACCCGCCACTGTGTCTGACACAGTTGACTGGGCTCTGGTCTTTTCAAGGTCTTGAAATTCATACATTGAGGTTCCTTGAAAGGATGTGAAACCTTCTGGAATATTTTCTGTGGTGTTTATTATTGTGTACTCGGGCGGCAGTTTGGACTCCTATCTTGCTTTCAAGAAAGTAATGTGTCTCCTTTGCGTATGTAATAAGTCGCTAGCATATTGCATAAATCTTGAGTTAGTTAGTTTGACTGTTTTCTGGATTACACAATTCTGCTTTAATATTAGAGTGTTTGAGCAGTGTGTTTTAAAAATAATGTAAAGTTATTTTTATCATTGATTTGTATATCTTGTTTTGTCTGTGTAGGCATCTTTTGTCATGAGGGTTCATGGATTTATACCAAATTCTTCAACGTGTAGATATTTGACCTTTTATTTCTCCTAACTCTTCGTTCATCCTAGAACCTATGTTTTTTTTGTTGCATTGTTTTACATTTTTCTTTAGATTTAATATGTCAAAGGGTGAGGTCAGCAATTCATAAACTTTAATATTGAGTTTTTCTTCACATCCGTGTTAGATGTTAGCTGCACTTCAGATCGCCCATGTTCCGTTTGTTCCATAGTCTGTAGGATGATGTCAGTAGATGAGTTGGCTGACCTTTTTTGTGGAATTGTGTGTGAGAAAGTGACAATGGGCCAATCATCACACTGTCAATTTATCACAATGTGATGATTGGACCAAGAAACTGGAGAAAGTCTTTTGGATAGTAATTGGTTCTGGATTGCAAAAGATGACATCTAAGGTATGGTCTGGTACACCAGTGGGAGTGGTGTCAGTCTGCTGTAAATTTGAGTGTCTAGGTCATACTTATTAGTGTTTGTTTGAAGCATGATAGGTTTGTTATACCAAATGTTAAGATAAACAAGGATACATAGCTTGTGATTTTTAATGGATTACTGTTACCGCATCAAGAAAGGCATCTGTCAATTTGTGGAGGGGACTGTAGAGTAGCAGAAAATTGCAGTTTTAGATGGGATTAGGATTGCAAGTGATGAGCAGGACTACAAAACCTTTTTATCACAGCTAGTGCCAGGCATATACACTCTTCTGGACACTTTCTGGACCTGTGGAATATTTGAAGAAAACTCAACCTTCTCTTTGTAACCCGAGAGGATACCTGAAGGACTGGACCTGCTCCCTCTTGTACCCAGGACAAAGACTTGGACTCCAAGGGTCATTTGGCTGAACTACTGTGTGGCCATAGGGGGACAATAAGCTGCAGGATGCCTTTTTCTGGAAGTATCCATCCGACCAGTGGCAACTGGACCCTGCTGTTGGCCTGTACCAGACACCCAATGAGTCTGAGGTTGGGGCCTTGGAAGTATACTCTTGAGGTGAATTGGGATTGAAAGGGCTAAAGTCGGAAGGTAAAATCTTTGACCAGGGCAAACCTGGTTAATGTATACGCTCCTTGCTCCCTCCATCGCGGTTGACACCAAAATGCATATAGGTCCTGTTCTATTGCGACCATTGATTATCTTTGGCACTCTGTGCTTCTTGACACAATTTATAGTTAATATTCGTTTTCCCCTATTGGGTTTTTGTCATTTTGTTTATTATATTTAACTACATTTTTTCTAATTAGTTTTGAGATGTTGATTGTTTAGCATTTTGACTTTATTACTGTTTTAGTACTGCATAAATACTTTACAGAGTGCCATAAGTTGGCCTCTGTTTAATGCCATAGTTACAACGGGGGTTGAGCTCAGGTTAATTTAGTGACTGGAGGGTTCACCCTGACAAGGATTATGATTATTACTAGAGGTGGGTACTTACCACCCTCAACTAATACTCCAATTTCTTACGGTGCAAAAGAGGGAGTTAACCAATTAAGCATACATTATTGTAGGACTGCAGTGGAGACAAAGGATTCTGAACAAATGTGCATATCGGTACACAAAATAAAATTCATGCATAAATCTATCCAAATTAACGCTGATAGGCTTCTTCTAGTGTTTCTAATTGTAGTTTACAACTCCAAGTACATGTAGTGGAGGAAAACGTGGGATTTAGGATAAGAATATGCATACTGCACCATATTATCACAACGAACCAAATACCGAAAAAAACTGAACAAGAGTTTTGGCAAGTAAGGCTGGTAGCTTACACCACATAACAAAACATATATGCATTTGTAAAGTGCACGTTCAACTGTGGGCATCTTGGCGCTGAATAACAGATGTTTATTGTTACCCAACTCAATGGTACTCGTTTTACCAACCTCCGAAGGATGAAAAGGCTGAGTGGACCCACCGGGATTTGAACCTGTGACCATAAGGTCAAACACAAGCTCCTAGAGTGGACACATTAGTTTGTTACCAGTGAAGAGACTTCTGCTGTTTGAAAGGAACATTTAATTGTGCTCTCTGATATTAAACTAGGGGTGCCCAAGATAGGATTGGAAACATTTTATAGATCCTCAGTAACACAATATTGGTATGTTCTGATCCGGGCACTGTAATATCTATTCAAAAATACAATTTAGACATTTGCCATTTAAAAAAAATTAATTTACAATAAGAATGCATTTCCAGATTAATTACAAAATTTCTGCAGTGACATTAAAATTACACTTTCAAACAATGCATCATAACAAAGTTGATATAAAACACTATAATTGACAATCATTTTGGCAGTTACTAAAACGAGCGCTGACTGGTTGAGACCTCAATACACAACTGAAAACACCCCATTCTGACATGATTACACCTACAATGAACTGTGTGCTACTTTCTATCTAAATCATTGAAACAATTCTTGGTCACCTGCCAGCTGGTAATATTGTCTGTGTCCACTTTCAGATTTCATGCACCCTACCTTATGGGCTACAAAGTTTACTGCTAATATGTATTTAAAAGGGAAATTTGTACCTATTTAAAAGGGTTATTTTCATCTGTTGCACTGCACGGTTAGCACTGCAGCAGTCGCCCACATTGGGGTAGGCCTAAAGCCATGTTTACTTTGCCACTGTAGTGGATTGCACAATAGCTGTTGCTTTCATTATTGACACTTAACTTATGCTTTGTGCACCATATACTAGCGGTGCAAAGGAAAGTTAAATATATCAATCAGGAATAGGCCAATTAAACCGGGTCTAAAGGGGGGCACATGCACTTTATTACTGGTTAGCAAGGGTAAAGAGCATAGAGTTCTAAAGCCAGCAAAATAGGTTGGGCAAAAATCAGGGGGGGTGGGGGTGTGGAAGGGAGGGTTTGGTCCAATCATACACTCCTCTAATGGAATTGTTTGAGGCTAGCAGTGCAGAGAAGCTGTTCTTTTCAGTATGTTCTATTGTTCCAGGCCATTGTTTCTGTCCAAATCAGAATAGCATATATTTATATTAATGCCCAGTATGTGGAAGGCCCTGCATAGATGGCCCGTCTGACTAGTTCTTTATCTCCTGTATGCAGCTATCGAAAATTTACTTTCACATGCACATAATGCACAACTGCAGACTTGTTTTGGATGGTGGTGAAACCTTGTCAAGGAAATAGCTAGAAAAAATTTACGAGCTTCATGTAGGATACTAAGAATTGATGCAAGAACTCACAGGTGTTCCCTTTCTATGGAAGGTTTTCTGTATTTCAGTGTTTAAGAACTGCAGGTAGACAATGTAGTGTGTTCTTTTCTATGATATTCTACAAGGAAGGCTCTGCTCACAGTGGGCACCAGCTGGGGCTTTGCATTACAATAATTCCTATTTAATGACTGATGTTTTGTACTGCAGTTGGAAAATCCATATCCCTTTGAATTGTTTTGCAATTGCTTGTATTGAGTTCACAGCTAGACGTCTTTCTTTCACGAACAGGCAAAAAACCGATGAAATGTACTCAAGCGTTGGTTCCAAAGTCCACATGAGCACATTAACATTTTTATATTTGAGGGGAAAATGGAACTTAGTCTAGGTCGGTTTTAATTAAAATTGTAGTGAGTGAGTAGACGAAATGGGAAAACTGCAGTCTCTCCGTTTGTAGAAGCATTAGCTTGTCTGTTCGGAAAGCTGTTATTTTTCACAAGTTGTGAGATTGTGCTTACCTCCCTTTCACCATTCCTTGAATAAAATTGTTTTAATTGATTTTGTAGAGTGCACCCATAGTCAAATATGTTCATTTTTGCTGTTTTTATCAGGCCACTAGTTACGAAGTATTTAGAATTTACAATATTTTTAACATCCCAAAAATTAATTACGTACAAGTAGCCAGGGTGGACGACTGGAGGTGCAAGCCATGGGTCTCCTCTACATCCTGTGATCATATGTTTGTGATGCATCTTCGTGACTCTTTGGGTCTTTTTATGGGGTTTGGGAAAAGGGCCAATCGGGGCATGGGTTGACCAGCTTGGCGTGCGATGGAGATTTGGCTTTCTAAGAAAAGTTATATTTGAAAAGAAGAAATGGTCATGGTCAGTCCATAAAGCTGTGCTACATGCCTTTTTTGATGTAGAAGGATCAGTTGCAGCTAATTACAGCATTACCCTAATAATTAGTGAGAGATTTCCCTAGGACTTTCATTATAAAATTATAATGAACATATCTTTCTAACTTGCTAATAAATTCTGCGTATCCTGTACAATCCTGCAGTTGCTATGTAATGCCAGCATCAAGATTTCGTGGACAACAGCACATTCATTTTTAAAATACAGAATATTTATTTGTACCCCTCCTTCCAGATTAAGATTGATCTGGAAGCACAGAGCCGCATATCTTAGATTGCTCCCAGTCCTGCACATTGAAAGCAGAACTGTGCAAATAGTACATTTTGGCACATTTTCTAGGGAATAATAGTATCGTAAATTATTGAAATGTATGTTATTCAAATTCTCTTTTCATAAAATGAAGAGTGGCAAAGATTTCAGTGTTTCGGGGTGAGTTTAGTTTCTGGTTCTGTAATCCATTCGGCCATGATTCTCAAACTGCTAGCATCATCTGTATCCTTGTAAATTTTGAAACATGACATGACATTTGATCACAGCATATTTATAGAAGTAGTAACCTAGTTTTGCATTGGAAAAGGTCCAGTGTTATTAATGGGTCGAAAAAGCCTTTATTCATGCATAATAGAACACTGAGGTAGGTGAATTATGGGAGAGCAACTACAGAGCATCCTAAGAGGCTGGAATATCACAATTAATTTTCCTCAATCAAAGAATTCAGTCTCCAAGAACTCAGATTCTGGTAGTCGATACACCTCTAGATACCATGTCTTATTATCTAAAAATAGATAATGCCTCTGCATTTGTCAGGTCTGGGTTCATTCCTGAATACTTGGAAATGAACGAATCTCTAACCAGCCATACTCTCAAGATCTTTGCAGTTTTACAAAAATAAGAGTCAAGAGAGGAACTGGTGAGATATGGTTTTGGTGATTCTAGACTTTCCTCCAGAACTTTTTTACTGTTTTTAATACTTAATTCATATTTTTGAATCCTTCTCTGCATGGGGTATAATTCAGTTTTGTTTTTTTGTTTGCAGCTTGCCTATCAGGTTCATGAACCCCAACAAGTTTGATCCTGCAAATTCAGAAACTTTATTTTAAGCCTGGGCAAAGCACTACGCTACGCTCGCGTAGTTTGCGAAGTTCGCGCTACTTCGCACTACGCGAACTGCACGTAGCACAGTGCGAACACGCGTAGCGTAGTGCTGCGTAGTGCTGCGGTCATTTTATGCTTGCTTGCGGTCCTCAACGTCAAGTTGGCGACCGCGAGCAAGCAAAATGACATCCCGGCGAGACTTTTTCCTTGTTCGCGATCAGCAACATCAAGTTGGCGATCGCGAGCATGGAAAATAAACCTCCCGGCGAGATTCCCAACGCGAGGAGGTCAGGTTTCTCATTGCGAGTGGTCGCGTATGCTCGCGACCGCTCACGATGAGAAACTACCAGTTCGCGTTGAGAAAGCTGCCGCTCGAGTAAAAATCTACTCGAGAAGCAGAAAACTACAGCTCTCACCGTGCAAGATGCCATTTTCAATGATTGCAGAGTGCCGGTTGCTTGTCCGCACTGTGCAATCATTGAAAACGTACTACGCAGTTCGCGAAGTGCTACGCGTAGCTCGCGTAGTGCGAACTGCACTTTGCGTAGCTTCGCGAAGTGCTACTTCGCGAACTACGGCCAGGGTTACTTTATTTTCCTTTAATTCACACCGTCCCACGAGCCCTGGATGATTTGTGCACTATAACGGAAGCCAGTTCTGAAATCTGTCTTTTGCTTTTTAAATTCTCTCAAAGGCATTACATATATTATACTTTCTTGTTGTCTGCTTGACTAATCCCTATGGCTCAAAAACTTGACTGTCAGTCGCATACATCTTTTTTTCCACAAACCAAAATGCCATTGCAAATCTTGTCATTTTCATCCAGAAATTGATGTCACTTGCTTATTCCAGTGGGGATAATAAATACTTTTTGAGGACTGTTCTTTGCATGGTTACTGTTTTGCATCTCTTTGCACTGAACCCCGCGTCGTTCACATCACACTTATAAGCTTACTTATAATACTAGATCATTCAATTCACTACAATACGGAAAATCTTTTGTACTGTTCATTTGGTTAATATAACAAGGTTGATTTGTAGCAGTTATGTAAATGTACAGATTTTTAGAAGGATATAGGCAAGAAGACGTACAACAAATGATTAGTAGACGAAGAGCCACTATGCTGATTGATGCTTATTTACCGAAGTTCCTGTTTGCACAGCGTTATCCTGTGATTCGTTTTTTTAAAATTTTGATCATGGCCACTGATTGGAATATTAATGAATAAGCACTTTGGTGGTGGGCCTTCACCCAACAGCATTGTAAAATCAGTAACCGTTACATACTTTTATACTTTTTTATTTTTATAGTGAATATGTTTTGTTCAACTGAAACATAATGCATATTTCAAAACATTAGCTTTGTAACTATTTGCACTTTAGGATTAAACTTTTGATATTGATTGGTTAGGATCATGATGCTTTCTTATGGGTTTAATTAGGTGGCTGAATCAGTGTCCCAAACACATCTAAGTGCAATAGAAGAAATTGACTTCAGAAATCACACAAGTTTCATATCTCAATTATGGAATTCGCAGACTTATCTAATTCTCCAATTTGGCATGTGAACAAATTATTTTCATTTTACTGTAGAAAGGGGTGTTCTGTGTGACTGTCTCTTTTTATTAAAACAAAGCCAGCACTTTAAACCTCTGATGCATTTCCCTACTTTCACGCTTCGAGATTCCCTTATTAATGTCATTCAAATGAATAATGCTTTACAGTTCAATGTGACTTCTGTTTAGTATGCACATTACAGAGTTCCTTATATATACACTAATACCGCATATTGTTACAGATTTCCTGTGTAATAATGCCAGGGTCGAAATTAAGACTGACTTGGAGAACCTCTGATTGCTTCTAAAGAATATTTCTCTTGTTTCAGGAAGAAGAGATGCCAGAAGTAGAAATTGACATTGATGACCTCCTTGATGCGAATAGTGAAGAAGAACGGGTCTTCAAATTGCAAGTAGGTTGTTTTCCACACGATTCGCATTGATGTTAAGTGATACTCTACTTGGATCTCAGAATAAGCACTAAATTGCCTAAAAAAACTATCAAAAAGCACCATTGGTATGATTTTACATTTCACTTGCTCTGGGATCTTTGGATATATGCCGGGGATTCAGTGAAGGCTTAAAATCTGAAGCGTAGATAATAAAAATATCTTTTATTCATATATTTATATATATTCATTCCCGAAATGTAATTGCCATCTTTCGGAGTGCAGCTGATAATGATTTTGACTGCAACTATCACCCTAGATTTACTGCTCCCATCCATTCACGCAGCTTTGCAAGCACCAAAGTGCATATCAGGTTATTGCCTCTATTTTACCTCATGTGGCAATAAACAGACACAGCTAGGTCTCTGCAGCCAGACATTGAGGGCTAGAAGGTCCAGAATGACATTTAGATGGACATGCTAGCTGATCGCTGGTAGACAGGAATATATCAATTCTTCCCAATTCCTGATGTCTACATTGCAGTGTCACCCATGAGACTACTGTTACAGTTAAGAAACTCTCACAGGCTTACCTTTTGACAAATGAGGGTCTCTTGCAGGGCAGATCTCTGCTGCAACAGTGACCTTTCGCAGTAGGACCAGTATACAGACTTCACTCTTCCTTTTTACTGTGGAAGCATCAGGCGCCTACTCCTTGAATTTGGAAATACCTTCACCTGAAGGATCCTGGATTGGTGGAATCCTGTTGACCAGGGGATGAATTCCCTGTTCACTGGAGAAGTCCTGAGTGGACTGTGGGATGGTTAACCTAGTTGTGGATCCCTCTCGGTTATCCCGGAGTACACTACATCAGTTGGAAATAGTCCTGTGGAGTTGCTGGAAAAAGTACCCTCACTATATTTTCCTTAATTTAGTACTGGATGTTAATTTATTGTGTACATATAAATTAACTCTGTTACATACCAAGGGTTACAAATATGCTACAGGTGGTCTGCGGCCAGTGGAGATCCAGATAGGTGTGTGAGGGAATAAATGTGATGCCTGATTGAAGTTAGCAGTGCAGCTGTAGGAATGTACGTGTTGTGTGACCATGAAGGGGTCTGTGGCATGGAAATTTGTTCAGGTTGATTCTCATAGGAAACCAGAGGGGTTGAGTTGGAGAAGGATGTCCAAACTCACTCTCCTGCCATAAATCTAAAGTTTAACCACCATTCAGGAAAAATCTGCCTGGGTCCCCATCACACTAACCTTGAGTTTAAGAGTAATAGAAAGATGTAAACCCATGGAGCGGTAAATGCTGCAGGAGAGAGATGGACCTCAGGGACCTTAGGTTTTAGATGAAGTCCCAAGATTCTGCCAGGTGCTAATGCTTTAGCAGGACACATGACTGACATATGACTGGCTGCAGGCAGGACAGATGACATGATGGATGTATGGTGAAGTAATGAGTCCTAGGAGAGTACAGGGTACCCTGCTACCATTGTTTAGTGTAGTAGAGGAGGTGAGAAATGTCTTCATCTGGCCCCGCACCTGGGAGTCGGAGTTTTCCTATATTATGGGGTGATGCATTACAGCTTGTCCTGCAACCCCAAAGAACATAACTGTCCACAAAGATCTGCATCAGAGTGGCCCAACTCCCCATGGATTAATCAACAGTTGCACAAAGAAGGACCCTTGCCAATTCTGGTGGGTGGTGCATAGCTCATATGTAGGAAAATAAACCTGTGGGGCCTTTGTACACTCTAAACCCCTAACCCCTTAATTCATCGGGATTAATAAAATAAGGAACCCCACAGGACAATTAGCATGTTCCCTAAATCAGGGCGAATACAAAGACAGAATCGTGGCACTGGAAATAATATATGCCAAGCAATATAGATAACTTGTGTTAAGGGCTTCATCTCCAGGAGGGTAACTTCCTATCAAGAGCTGGTGTGTGTGGTACCCTGCCGGTGATTTTTTTTAATGCGACCCCCCCCCCCCCTGCATTAACCAAAGAGTGGCAATGTGGCAGCACACACACAAAAAAACTATTTCACACCAGGATATGAACCTGTTACTTGAATTGAATTTGCTTTGATGTTCCTCTTGGCTCCTCTTAGTCCTTATGTTGCTCAGGGGCCTGATGTATATGGACAAATGTAGGCATGTAGAGGCAGATGTACCTAGTTGTATGGCAGTGGTCTTCAAACTTTAATCCGCACTGCCCCAGTGGGGAAGAGAAACCGAGCCCCCTTCAGAAGTTTTCACAAATATTTTATTAAATTGGCTATCTTTAAATATGTCTATACATATTTAAATATTGCAGTTACATTCTGTTACTGTTTTAAAATGCAATCAAATACATGTTTGCCAAACACACTTTTCTGGTCAGGCAGTCCTTACTAAGACCTACAAGTATCCCCAGTGTGACTAGTAGAAGTGGGGGTGGGAGGTTTAAAGAATACTTGAGATCCCTTCCCTTTTGACACCTTCTCTCAGCTAGGATATAAATAGCAAAAGATGTTAGTTATGACCCACTACAGAGCGGCTTGCTGTCCCTCATTTTTTTCAGCTTAAAACAAAGCACTGTTATCAGCACAATGCTTCTTTTGGGCAGAGCCTGGCACCACCCCGGGATCACTTGAGGTCCCCCCCTGTGTTTGAAGAACCCTGCGTTATGGTCTATGTACATACTGTTTAAAGTTAAATTAAACCTGGACTAGTGTGCGCCCATTGCCAAATGATGTAAACCGGACCGTTTGTGAATGGAATAACTTGGTCCACGGGTTGCTGCTTATGCCACATACGTACATGGATTACATTTTTTAGATCTTTGATCCAACATTTAAAACACTAGGTACGTGGGCAGGGGTGTCGCAAAATAACAATTTGTATTTTAAATCCGCACTTAGAAACTATTGTTTTGTATCCATCCAGTGTACTGGATACCTTTGGGATTGGTGGATGAGCCTCATTTCATTTTTACCTGTACCCTGCATTGTTTTGTTTGGGAGTAAGACTAAAATCTTCATTAAGAAGACGTTGTCTTTGCCCATTCCCATATTCCATTCTCCATTTTGGAGACACTTGGTGTAAATGGAAAGTAGCCTGGGTGACCTTGGGACGGTCCACAGTATATGTACCTGTGTGACCAGAACATAAAGAACTTGGCAGTTAGTACCAATTGGCACCTAGAAGCTGCAATGCCAGTGTTAATTCAACTTACTGATCCCTTCTGGGGCTGGAAAGTGAGAATCCCTCTTCTGTTTACCTAAAACAGCACTGTTTGTATATTACCCATAGATGCAGTGCTCTGGCGTGTGAGCCTGAGCGACACATTACAGTAAGCTTTTGGTATTTGTGTCTTTCCACTTGTTCACAATGGGACCCGCTCTATACCTTTTGGTAACTGGTTTACTGTTGAGTTTCCTTCCTTTGGGACAGCTCTGCCTGAGAGCGCATCAAAACTGACACCTCTCTCTCTCCCGTAGACAAGAGGACACCCTACACTTGAGCATTAATTAGGATCTTTCATTGCACTTGGGAGGGAATAAATATGGCTGTAGTAGTCTTATTGTCGAATCCAGTGGGACCAAGTATCCATGAAACAGGGCCTGCTTTAGGGCAGTGCGGCCGCACCGGGCACTGACCTGGAGGAGGGGCACTGACCTCAAGGGGGTGCGTAGTGTTTAGCAATAACATCTGATTTAGAAGCACCTGCAGCATAGTTCCTTGTGCATCCAGCTTTCAGGCAGCAATAAAAATGTCATGATAACTCTTGTGATTAATGTTGCCCCTTGAGGCAGAAATCAGAGTTTTGTCTAGTGGTAATTTTGACTCGCCATAAATAACACAGAGGGTTAATATGGCTGCTGCAAAGAACGCATACTGTGCAGATTACAGATCTGTATTTTATGTGAATAGCCGAGTGGATTAGTAACGCCAGCCTTTACCAGCACTTTGATACAAGTGAAATGCTTTTGAGAGAGGGGCTATGGAGAGATGAGGGGTACTTTTGCAAGATGGTAGTGAGGAGACCTGAGGAGGAAGTCAAATTGGGGGGGGGTGGGGGGGGTGTGAGAGGCACCAAAAAAGATTGACACACTGGGCGCCACCACTGCTAAGGCCGGTGCTGCCGTGAAATGAGGGGCATCATTTAGTCAAGTCAAGTCAAGTCAGAGAATTTATATAGCGCACTACATACCCAGAGGGTCTCAAGGCGCTTAGGGAGGGGTGGGGGATTACTTGTCAAATATCCACGTTTTAAGTTGCTTTCTGAATGCTAGGTGGTTCTGGGTAAGGCGAAGGTAAGTGGGAAGTGAGTTCCAGGTTTTAGCTGCTAGGTAGGAGAAGGATCTACCTCCCATGGTGGTTTTGTTGATGCGAGGTACAGTGGCGAGGGCTTGGTTGGAAGATCGTAGTTGCCGGGGGGGGGGTGTAGAAGGACAGTCGTGTGTTGAGGCATTCTGGTCCGATTTCGTAGAGTGCTTTGTGTGCGTGGGTTAGGAGCCGGAAAGTGATCCTCTTATTGACGGGAAGCCAGTGGAGGTTTTTCAGGTGACCAGAGATGTGTTCTTTACGCGGGATGTCTAATATGATCCTGGCTGAGGCGTTTTGGATTCGTTGGAGTTTTTTCTGGAGTTTAGCGGTAGTACCGGCGTAGAGGGTGTTTCCATAGTCCAGTCGGCTCGTGACCAGAGCGTGGGTGACCGTTTTCCTAGTTTCGATGGGGATCCAACAAAATGTTTTTTTGAGCATGCGCAGAATGTTGAAGCAGGATGAGGAGACGGCGTTGACTTGTCTGTTCATTGAAAGTGAGGAATCCAGGATGACGCCTAGGTTCCGTGCGTGGTCTGTCGGGATGGGTGCTTTTCCAAGGGCTTCTGGCCACCAAGAGTCGTCCCATGCGGAGGGGGATGTACCTAAAATGAGGACTTCTGTTTTATCTGAGTTCAGTTTCAGACGGCTGTGCTTCATCCATTCGGCAACTTCTTTCATTCCTTCGTGAAGGTTAGTTTTGGCGGTGCTAGGGTCATTGGTGAGTGATAGGATCAGTTGAGTGTCATCCGCGTAGGAGATGATGTTGAGGTTGTGTTGGCGGGCGATGGCCGCGAGGGGGCTCATGTATACGTTGAAGAGGGTGGGGCTGAGTGAGGATCCTTGTGGTACACCGCAGATGACTTCAGTGGCCTTTGATTTGAAAGGTGGAAGGCGGACTCTCTGGGTTCTTCCGGTGAGGAACGAGATGATCCATTCTAGTGCTTTGCCTTGGATTCCGATATTTCTGAGGCGCTGTAGAAGGGTGCTATGGCAGACTGTGTCAAAGGCTGCGGAGAGGTCGAGGAGGATGAGGGCGACTGTGTCTCCATTGTCCAGTAGAGTTCTAATGTCGTCTGTTGCTGCGATGAGGGCGGTCTCAGTGCTGTGTTTTGCTCGGAAGCCGGACTGTGAGGAGTCGAGGGATTTGTTGGCTTCGAGGAAGGCGGCGAGCTGGTTGTTGACAGCTTTCTCGATGACTTTGGCCGGGAATGGAAGGAGCGAGATGGGGCGGTAATTTTTGAGTTCGGTGGGGTCCGCTGTGAGTTTTTTTAGAAGGGCGCTGAGTTCAGCATGTTTCCAGCTTTCCGGGAAGGTGGCGGAGTTGAAGGAGCAGTTGATGACGTCTCGGAGGTGCGGTGCTATGATGGAGTCTGCTTTGTTGAAGATGTGGTGAGGGCATGGGTCTGTGGGGGATCCTGAGTGGATGGAGTTCATCAGGCGGATGGTGTCCTCAGTGGAGATTGGGTTCCAGTCATTAAGGATGTTCATGTTTAAGGGGGGTGAAGGTTCAGCAGATGGTTGGGTGGGTTGGTCTCCGGGTTGGTTGTCGAAGCTGTTGTGGATGTCTGCAATTTTGTTGTGGAAGAATGAAGCTAGGGAGTTGCAGAGGGCTTGAGAGGGGGTGATGTCGTTGGAGTTGGCCGAGGGATTGGTAAATTCCTTGACGATGTTGAATAGTTCCTTGCTGTTGTGGGCGTTGTTATCTAGTCGATCCTTGAAGGCGGTTTTCTTGGCCTTTCGGATTAGTTGGTGGTGACTGCGGGTGGCGTTTTTGAAGGCGTCCTTGGTGCTGGTGGTTGGGACTTTTTTCCAGGCCTTCTCAAGGGAGCGGCAGAGTTTCTTGGACTTCTTGAGATCATCGTTGAACCATGAGGCCTTCTTGCTGCCAAGTTTGCTTTGTCGTTTTTTCAGTGGTGCTAGGATGTCGGCGCTGTTGGATAACCATAGGGTGAGGTTGGTGGCGGCTTGGTCGGGGTTTGAAGAGTGGGTTGGGGTGTTTAGAAGGAGCGATGAGGAGATCTGGTCGATGGTGATTTTGTTCCAGTTTCTTTGCAGAGTTGGTTGGGGGTGGTTGATGGGTTTGGGCTTGTTGTAGGTAAAGTGAACGCAGCTGTGGTCAGTCCAGAGGAGAGCCGTAGTGTGGCTGAAGGAGACATGATTGCTGGAGGTGAAGATAGGGTCGAGTGTGTGACCTGCGATGTGGGTGGGGGAGGTGACCAGTTGTTTAAGTCCGAGGTTGGCGAGGTTGTCCAAGAGGGTGGTGGAGTTGCGGTCGTTGTTCTTTTCAAGGTGAAAATTGAGGTCTCCCAGAAGGATGTAATCTTTGGAGGGGAGCGCGTGTGGGGTGATGAAGTTCGTGATGTCTTCACTGAATTGTGCGCGGGGTCCTGGTGGCCTGTAAAGGAGGGTGCCTCTGAGTGTGGTCTTGGGGTCGATGTGGATCTGGAAGTGAAGGTGTTCAGAGTTGGCGAGATTGACGTCAGAGCTGGTTGAGATGTGGATGGATTTTTCATGGACGATAGCGATTCCTCCTCCTGTGTGGCCGGTACGGTCCTTGCGTATGATCTTATAATTTTCTGGGATGGCGATGGTGATGTCTGGGGCGGAGGAAGCGTTCATCCATGTTTCTGTTAGGAAGGCGACGTCCGGAGAGATGGTGTCTAGTAGATTCCATAGGTCGATGGCGTGTCTGTGGACCGATCGGGTGTTGAGCAGGATGCATTGTAGGTGGTTGGGGTCGGGAATCTGGGGTGTGATCGTAGCGGAGTTGGTGACGGTACCGATGAATTTGCAGGAGTAGCATGAGAAAGGTCCATGGGTGTGTCCAGGAGCGGCTTGGACGCAGTTGGTGGAGCGGCCGGGGTTGAGGGCTAGGAGGGTGGTGGCATCGTAGGTAATGCGGGAGGGGTGGACTTTACGAGGACCAGGGGCTATGGCGCTGGGCGCGGTCCAGGCGTAGACTGGCTTACCTTTGGCGCACCTTCGGCGCGAATGGGGCGCGATCGCTGCGCGTGAACGCTGCGCGCGGGAGCAACTGTCATATATGGATAGTGGAGGGGAGGGGCGAGGGCGGCTCAGCTGGGAGGCGGGGCGGGCTCACGAGGACGACAACAACAAACAAAATGGAGATGGAGGGGGGAGCACAGCGGAGCGCTAGGGGCAAACGCGCAAACAGAGTAAAAACACAGTATTAAATGATAAAAGTGCAAATGAAGCAAAGCGGCAACCAGGCAGATAGCAGGCAATACTAATTGGCAATATTAGGTAGCAATGCAGCACAACGATACCAAATGTCTCCAAGGGACACTGGGAGCGACCACTCAGCCCGAGAGAGAGGAGCGAGTCACGGCGCTTTCAGGTAGGGGAGCGCTGTTTCTAGTCAGTGGGAGGGCGGCTCAGCTGGGAGCCGGGGCGGGCTCACGAGGACGACAACAACAAACAAAATGGAGACGGAGGGGGGAGCACAGCGGAGCGCTAGGGGCAAACGCGCAAACAGAGTAAAAACACAGTATTAAATGATAAAAGTGCAAATGAAGCAAAGCGGCAACCAGGCAGATAACAGGCAATACTAATTGGCAATTTTAGGTAGCAATGCAGCACAACGATACCAAATGTCTCCAAGGGACACTGGGAGCGACCACTCAGCCTGAGAGAGAGGAGCACCTGCTGTTTGTAAGCCCTTATGGCTACTTTTCAACTTGGGTGTGGTACCTTTTCTTACTATTCTTTTAAAAGTAGGTATGACTTTAGCTATTGCTAGCATCTGGTTGTTGGTGCATGGAATCATTTAGTGTTTGAAAGCTTAATTTTTAAATAAAGATTGTGTAAAGAGCTGCACAATGTCCTCCCATCATTGCCTGTCCTCTGATAACACGTCGGTGATGTTTCTGAAGTAAAAATAGTGTTAATGGGTGTGCAATATATGTTCACATCTTACCTTGACCGTTTCTGTATTTTTTAAACCTGTGAAAAGGATACAAATTTCTTTCAGGAAACATTAAAATACATGTTACTAGATACAACCGATTTGTTTTATGATATTCTCTGTTGGGCAAACTCATGTCTTCATAGATATTATATGTAAATGTGGCATGCTGGGATATACTTTCTGTACATACTTCAACAAAAGAGCTTTGTACATTGTGTAATCACACCTTAGGTAGTAGAGTGTGGTATTACCCTGAGTGGCACCATTATTCATATAATCAATGTTTACTTAGCCTACTAACACTACATGCCCACTAAATTGTTCGCTTTACGAGGTGCGACATCTTGTTCCACCCATATTGCATATTTGAGAGGATGTGCCCTAACGGCTAGAGCGGTCTACCTCAAAGCTGGGGAACCTGGTTTAAGTCTTTTCAGGGACGGTCAACAGTCTGTGATTCTGGGCAAATCACTTAATCTCCTGGTGCCTAACAAAATAAATGTCAGCCTGTAATGCAACTGGTGCTCATGTAAAGCTCTCCGATACCGTCAGGCCAAGTTCGTGCTATATAACTCTACCCCCCTCCTCCCCCCAAAAAAAAAATATATATTTATATATACATTTGGCAACTACCAAGTGTGTTATTAATCAAGTCAAATGTATTTGGCACTTGCTTGATGAATTCATCCAATAGGAGCGCCCTTTACAGATGCTTGAATAATGCTTTCCTAAGCTGCCTCTTTTATAATTCTGCTGGACACTTTACCAGATTTCTGCTGGATGACAGTGGGACACCAACCTGGGTGTTTATCAAATTAATTACTTGAATCTTAAGAGGCCCAGGTCATTTTACTCTAAAACCGCCACCAATAAGTGTTGTATATGACTGCGTACAATGCTCCTCAACTAACGTTCATGTCTAGCCATTATGGCACTCGTGAGCCCCCATATCTGAAACCTTCTGTCCAAAAGAGCTGGCAGTTGTGATGCTGAGGGGTGGTTCATTGAGAATGGCTTTGACTGCAAGTTACCCGACAAAGTTGTGCCCATGCGCTTTGGTGTGCTGGGCGACATGTGGCATCTTGGTTGTAACTTTATTATTGCCATTTCTGAGATTTTTGTTTTTGTTGAATCCTTCTTTTTCAAATGAATTTGAATCACATTAACTAATGCACCTGTTGTGGTCTACATCTTTCATCACCATCCGACTAGTTCTTTATCTCCTGTATGCAGCCTTCGACAATTTACTTTCACATGCACATAATGCACAACTGCAGACTTGTTTTGGATGGTGGTGAAACCTTGTCAAGGGGCTAGCTAGAAAAAATGGACTAGCTTCATGTAGGATACTAAGAATTGATGCAAGAACTCTCAGGTGTTCCCTTTCTAGGGAAGGTTTTCTGTATTTCATAGTTTAAGAACTGCAGGTAGACAATGCGTGTTCTTTTCTATGATATTTTACAAGGAAGGCTCTGCTCACAGTGGGCACCAGCTGGGGCTTTGTATTACAAGAATTCCTATTTAATGACTGATGTTTTGTACTGCAGTTGGAAAATCCATTTCCCTTTGAATTGTTTTGCAATTGCTTGTATTGAGTTCGCAGCTAGACGTCTTTCTTTCACAAACAGGCAAAAAACCGATGAAATGAACTCAAGCGTTGGTTTACAAAGTCCACATGAGCACATTAACATTTTTATATTTGAGGGGAAAAAGGAACTCAGTCTAGGTCGCTTTTAATTAAAATTGTAGTGAGTTAGTCGACTCAATTGGACACCAAGACGCTGCATTTTAAAATATCTTAGAGGGTTAAGACACCTGCCCCAGAGATCATGGTGTGCCCAGAAAATGTTAAGGAATTAGAATAGTGGTAAGATAACTCTAGTGGTTAACACAGTTCTGGGAGAGTTCTATTTTGTACAGTTATATTTTCACAAAGAGCAACTGCTGATATCTATTTCCAAAGGTTGTTCAGTAGATTCCCGGAATCAATTTTTGAATTAGTCCCAATTAGTCCTATGTAACAGATGTTATCCTGAGACATAACCATTCAAGGTGTTAGGATATCCACAGATATTGGAGAAGACGCCTCACTCACTAATAGTGACATGCTTCGTCATAGGCGTCTTTCCATACCCAGGTAAGATGGTACTACCTGGGCGGACTCAAACAAAATATGTTATGGGAGTTTTTATATACATTTTTTCTGGTTATGCAGGGAACCAGTTTGGTAATAAATTTAAAAATACCTTCAGGTATACCCCAATGCTTTGCTTTATTCGTGGGGTACCTGGGGTATCAGATTAAAAAAACTTATGTTTTGGTGGGGTTATTTTGAACTATTTGATTCAAATGTACCCACTTTCAGATGCCAACATGTTTCGGCCCACACCAGGAGCCCTTTCGGGTCTGGGGCCTTCTTCAGGGCTATACTATCTAATCGCCGACTGTTGTTTAACAATGTGCTTCGTGTAAACAATGTCTAAAATGAGGCCTATTGCACTCACCTATTTTTTTAATTCCAGTAGATTATCTGGAAAAAGAAAAGACAAAGGTATACACATATTAATATTCTGTGTTGAAACTTCACCATTAGTGACATCTATGAATATTTAGGCTACTATGATCGTATACCATTATACCAAGGGTTAAGCGTGATAAAGTGTCAACCCCTACATGGTATGTCTGTGTGACTTATTACACACCCGTGTTGCTATAATGTAACTCAATTTCTTATTTCTGCTTTGTGGTGGGTTCAGGTGACAGATACGCAGGCTCAGGCTTTAGGAGGTTCTAGGGAGTTTTTATTCAACAGTTTACGCAGTAATTTGTTCCCACTTCGAGACAGCTGTCTGGGGTAGGTGTCGTTTCGTAGGATGTCTTCCCGGGGTATTCCCTCTTTCTCTTGGCGGTGGCTCGGAAGGGTGGTCCTGGTCTGGTCTCTCCGGTGTATCCGCCCCAAAAGATAAAGGAAAGTAGGTGTCAGACAAACGCTGATTACTGTGGTGACGGTAGGGCCGGGAGTGAGGGACACCGTGTTGGGGAATAGTCGTTGCGTGCCTAAGTGCTCAGGGGAAGGTGCTGTGATCTGATCAGGGCTGAACTATTTACAGGCGGCGTTATTCAGAAGCGTTTTCCCTTCCCCCCCCCCACCCCGCAACTTTCCCTCGTACCTGCTCCAGCCACGCTCCTCCCCCGGGAACAGAACCGTAGCTCCAACCCACGCATACTGCGCTGGTTCTTGTCTTTACAACCATACGCATTCACAGTGAGACATAGAAAAGGGAAGGACAACGGCAACGCCGATTTCTTGTCACGGGTCTTTCCTCTCCCCGATCGGGAGACGCCAGGGGGGGGAGGTGTGTGACGGGGTAGGGGATAGCGGTGCCATAAACACCCCTGACTGTCACTGTCCGGCACTTGACTGCGCTAAAAACCCTTCTCTCACCACGCAGGCATCTGAGGGACATTCCCGGCCGGACCACTGGGCTCCGTACAATCGCCTCGATTGGACGATAGAGGATGAGCACCATACCTTTAAGACGGAGTTTCCCTGCGTGGAAGCCCCTCCCCCGGATGACGTCTTCATCGGCGGGACTTCAAAGGAGAGTCCGAGGAGAGAGACGACGAACGGCGTTTCCCCGGAGGTCGGGAGAGAGAGAAGGAGACTGGAGGAGCGGGAGTCGGAGAGAAGGAGAGCGGAGGAGCGTGAGACGGGCTTCGGAACATCGGAGGAGCACGAGCCCGAGCGGAAGGGAGCGGAGACGACGGAGCTGGAGTGGAGGAGACGGGCTGACCTCGGAGGCCGGACGGAAGGCGGGTACATCCAGCGCAGAGGCGCATGATCTGTATATAACAGGAATGGTTTGCCCTCTAAATAGTAGTGCAACTTGTCAACGGCCCACTTGATCGCCAGACACTCTCTTTCTACCGTGGGATATTTGGTTTCCCTAGGGAAGAGCTTGCGGCTCACAAAGAGTACTGGATGTTCCAACCCATCCGCCCCCTCCTGTGATAGAACAGCCCCGAGACCCAATTCGGAGGCATCCGTGGCCAGGATAAAGGTCCTAGAAAAATCTGAGGACGCTAGAATCGGTTGTGTGGTTATGGCTGTCTTTAGGGTCGTGAAGGCTTGTACTGCCTCCAGGGAGGGGTGTACCAGGTCTCGTGGTTTTGCGTTTTTCTGGAGCAGATCAGTAAGAGGGGCTGCTATGTCGGCAAAGTTAGGTATAAACCGTCTGTAATACCCTATAAGTCCCAGGAATGCCCGTAGTTCTCTTTTAGACTGTGGGAAGGGGGTCCCATCAATGGCTTTCACCTTTTCCGTTTGGGGGGTTATTGTCCCGTCTCCCAGTACGAAACCCAAATAATTCACGCGGTGGAACGCCGCCCTAGACTTCTTGGCGTTCACAGGTAAGCCTTCTTTCTTCAGGGCGGTTAAGACGGTATCCACGTGTTGTAGGTGTTCCTGCCAGGTTCTACTGTGTATGACGATATCGTCAAGATATGCGGAACAGAAGGCCGTGTAGGGACTCAGGATGGCGTTCATGAGGCGTTGAAAGGTGGCAGGTGCCCCATGTAGGCCGAAGGGAAGGACGGTGAACTCGTACAGTCCCTCCTCCGTGATAAATGCGGTCTTCTTCTTGTCGCTTTCTCGGAGGGGTACCTGCCAGTACCCCTTCGTTAGGTCAAGTGTGGTGATGAATACCGCGTCCCCAAGTTTCTCGATCAATTCGTCCACCCGTGGGATGGGATAAGCATCAAATGTCGAAATGGCGTTTAATGCACGGAAGTCCATGCAGAAACGCCGTGACCCGTCTGGTTTGGGCACCATCACAATAGGTGATGCCCACTCGCTCCTTGATGGTTGGATGACGCCCAATTTCAGCATGTCACAGACCTCCCGCCGTATGGCTTCTCGTCGGGTCGCAGGTATCCGGTATGGTCGTTGTTTCACAATTTTTCCTGGTTGGGTCTCAATGACGTGTTACACCAACGTGGTTCTCCCTGGTAAATCGGAAAAAATGTCTTTAAACGGTTGCAGCGTCTCCATGAGTTCTTTCCTCTGTTGCGTGGAGATCTCCTTATTCACCACAAGTTCGGTAATCTTGGAATCAGTATTCTGACTCGTGGGTATAAGGAACTGGGCATTTGTCGGTGGGGGTCCTATCCACTTCTTCAGCATGTTTATGTGATATGACTGGAGTTTTGTGGGGGATACCTGCAATCTATAGGTCGTATCCCCGATAGTCTCCCGGACTTCATAGGGACCCACCCACTCATTTTTGTTCTTGTTGGCGATCGATGGCAGGAGAAGTAGAGCCCAGTCCCCCTTTTGTAACCTCCGAAGTTTCGTCCCCTGATCATAATACCGTCCCTGTTTCGTCTGCTGCTGTTCCAAATTGGAGCAGGCTAGGGCCTGTAGCTTCCCTAACTTGGATCTGAGTCGTTTGGTGTAGTCGAGAAGGGATCTCTGTTCTCGGTCTTCTTCGGACTCCCACACGTCTTTGGTTATCTCCAATAAGGAGCGAGGTTGTCGCCCGTACAAAAATTCAAAAGCTGAACAGCCCAAACTGCTTTGTTTTTGTGCCCTTAAGACGTACAGCGCTAAGGGTAACAGACGGTCCCACTCCTGGCCTTCAGCCGTGAGCATTTTCTTTAGTGTTCCCTTTAGGCTTTGGGTATATCTCTCGACCAGACCGTCTGTCTGCGGATGATATACAGAGGTACGTAGGTGGTGTATATCTAGGGTTTTGCAAACTTCTTTCATCAGTTTAGAGGTGAAGGGCGTACCTTGGTCCGTTAGGATCTCTTTAGGAAATCCCACGCGAGAGAACAACTCCACCATTTTCTCCGCGACATGCATTGTAGTCGGGGTGCGTAAAGGGAAGGCCTCGATGAATCTTGTGGCATAATCAACCACCACGAGGGCGTACAGGTGTCCTTTCGCAGATTTCGGCAGGGGTCCAATCAGATCCATTCCTACTCTCTCAAACGGTCTTCCGATTATGGGTAGAGGTCGTAACGGGGCCGCAGCGGGGCGGTGTGTGTTTTTCCTTTGGCATATCTCGCACTTCATGCAGTAGTTGTGAACATCTTTATATATCCCTGGCCAGTAGAAGAACCTCGTTATGGTCTCTGTTGTTTTCTCCTTTCCGCTATGCCCTGCTGTAAGGTGTGCATTGGCAAAGAAAAGGACCTGTTCTCGGAAAGAAACGGGGACTAACAGCTGTGGAGTCCCTCCCTCTGTCCCCTCCCGGTACAGTAACTCGTTTTTAATAAAGAAACGGGGAAACTTTTTAGCCTCCTGGGTTTGGGTCACATGGGCGCTCTCCCAGGCGTTAAATAGGGTGGTGTCATTAGCCTGTGCGAACCGAAAGCTGCGGTCCAAAACCCATGGTTCTGGGGACAGGAGAGCAGCCCTGTCTAACCTGCTCTCTAAAGGGGCTGTAGCCATAGACCCTGAAAACAATGCCATAAACTCCGGGTTGTCCACCCCCAACAGCATCTCCTCAGGAAGGGACTTCACCACCCCCACTCTCACCGTACAGGGGCCTTTGTTCACGGGGTGTATTGTTATCTGGGCAAGGGGATACGGTCTCACGTCCCCGTGTACACAACGGATGTGGACTACTGCGCCTGGTAAGTACTGGTGTGGGTGTATGAGATGGTCCTGTACCACCGACTGTCGACCGCCTGAATCTAATAAGGCTCTCACTGTCCTCCCGTTCAACTGCAAACTCACGTAGAATGAGCTCCCCATCTCTGCTGAGTACAGTACGGACCGTGGCAAGTATCCTACTTCCATCGGCTCCTCAGTGGACCGCTTCCTCGGGCAGAGCCTGGCTATATGACCCCAGTCTCTACAATCGAAGCACTGGGGCCCTTGGACCGGAGGGGGTCCCTCCATCCGCATAGGCCGGGGTCTAGGGGGTTCAACAACGCTCCTCTGCTTCTTGTCTCCTTTTCCGAGGTTGACTCCCTTTTGCCCTTTTTCTCCCTCCCATCCCAGGGACTTGGGTTGGGCTCTTGCATAGTTGGCGGCCATTTCTACGGCCTCATCAAGCGTTAACCCTGAATGTTGCTTCAGCCACCTCTGACTGGCGTACGGCAAAGCCTCCATGAACTGTTCTAGATATATTTTAGTCATCACGTCCTCCATTGTACTAGTCGACGGCTTCAGCCACTTGTCGGCGGCCATCTTGAGCCTGATGAACAGGGTTTTGGGGTTCTCTCCCGGTATACCTCGTTCCTTCCGGAAGCGGATCCGGTAGGCCTCCCCATCAAGCCCGAGATGGTTAAGTATGATTGTCTTAATGGTAGGATATGGGACCAGTCCCGAGGGGTTGGCTAGCTGGTAGGCAAACTGGGCTTCTCCGGTCAATAGAGGAGCCAAAAAGTGGGGCCACTTTTGCTCCGGCCACCCCAATGCTCTGGCGGCCCTCTCGAAGTTCATAAGGAAGACGTCGGGGTCTTCACCATGGACTTATTTCTGCAAGGAAATACCTGAAGGGTTAGGGATAGACAGGGGCCGGCGGTCTATGGGTATCGGTAGGGTAGGGACTGAGCTGGTCTTCTGTATACTGTCCAATTGAGCTGTTATAGTGTTTTGGAACAGGTCCCGGTCTGCATGTGCTGACGTCATCTGTCGTTGGATTGCCCATTCCAATTTCTCCTGTCCCTGGACGAGGTGCTGGATTAGGGCGTCCATCTTTTCCATCCAGATGGACCTTGTGATGGTAAATCCCACTTCTGACACCAGTGTGGTGGGTTCAGGTGACAGTTACGCAGGCTCAGGCTTTAGGAGGTTCTAGGGAGTTTTTATTCAACAGTTTACACAGTAATTTGTTCCCACTTCGAGACAGCTGTCTGGGGTAGGTGTTGTTTCGTAGGATGTCTTCCCGGGGTATTCCCTCTTTCTCTTGGCGGTGGCTCGGAAGGGTGGTCCTGGTCTGGTCTCTCCGGTGTATCCGCCCCAAAAGATAAAGGAAAGCAGGTGTCAGACAAACGCTGATTACTGTGGTGACGGTAGGGCCGGGAGTGAGGGACACCGTGTTGGGGAATAGTCGTTGCGTGCCTAAGTGCTCAGGGGAAGGTGCTGTGATCTGATCAGGGCTGAACTATTTACAGGCGGCGTTATTCAGAAGCGTTTTCCCTTCCCCACCCACCCCGCAACTTTCCCTCGTACCTGCTCCAGCCACGCTCCTCCCCCGGGAACGTGGCAGGGCGCCTCACGGATACGTTGGCCTCCTGGCTTGTAGGTTTCACCCCTCGTAGTTGTCACGTCGAGGTGGGGTCTTCCGCCTTCCGTCCGGCCTCCGAGGTCAGCCCGTCTCCTCCACTCCAGCTCCGTCGTCTCCGCTCCCTTCCGCTCGGGCTCGTGCTCCTCCGATGTTCCGAAGCCCGTCTCACGCTCCTCCGCTCTCCTTCTCTCCGACTCCCGCTCCTCCAGTCTCCTTCTCTCTCTCCCGACCTCCGGGGAAACGCCGTTCGTCATCTCTCTCCTCGGACTCTCCTTTGAAGTCCCGCCGATGAAGACGTCATCCGGGGGAGGGGCTTCCACGCAGGGAAACTCCGTCTTAAAGGTATGGTGCTCATCCTCTAGCGTCCAATCGAGGCGATTGTACGGAGCCCAGTGGTCCGGCCGGGAATGTCCCACAGATGCCTGCGTGGTGAGAGAAGGGTGTTTAGCGCAGTCAAGTGCCGGACAGTGACAGTCAGGGGTGTTTATGGCACCGCTATCCCCTACCCCGTCACATGCTTCCAAACAGTCTTATCTGATCTCTGTAATAGTTCCTTACATCCAATCTTTTGTCAGCATGATTAATTACTGTGGACACCCAAATGTCAACTATTAGATAAGTGATTCCGTGTAGTGTTTTCTGGGTGGCATGCTCAGTGATGTTTAATTTCACATCCCTTTCATGTACATGCTTCTTTTTCTGATGTTATTCAAAGTATTAAGTAGGTGATACTTGGATACATTAGCCTCACCTACTGGTCAGTGCTATTTTGCACCATGTGGGTGTCCTGACTCAAGGTGCCGTCTTATAGTCACACACTGGAGAAAGGAAAAAATATAAACATAAAAATCCATAAAAACCGTATGCTTCTCTCTTATCTATTTAATCCGATCTTTTTTTTGGATTCAAAGTCTAGTTAGTATTTCTTTATGATGTAGTAGAAGAGTCACACAAATTCTGAGTTATGCGTTCTTTTTTTCTCTCGCAATAGTTGGTACATTTCCCTTGTATCTGGTAGCAAGGATCAATACTTCTTGTGGATTGGTATTTCGATTCTACGAAACTCGAGATCATCGAACACTCTACTCATCGTTCTTATTTGTTTTTCTGGCTTCCGGTGCCTGCTAATTTTTGCAGTATCCTTTATATATATATTTTTTATAAAAAGGTCACATCACTATATTTCTATGCCCACTACGAACCATATCGGGTACATCTAAGTTGTTATATCAGTCTCAACTCTGGGTCTAGTCTCATTCTACTGAGCTCTCTCAATCCTGTATGGCAGTTCTTATGAATCTTCCCTCTGCTCTATACATCCATGTTAGTCAATTTTAAAACAGACTGTTCCACTCTACTACTTATGAATCGGACTGTATCACACGCTGAGAGCTGATCAGATGTTTGCGCGCGATGCTCTGCACCACTCATACTACGTCCCTTTATATCAACATACGTGTTAATGACCCCCCCCCCTCTCTTTCTCTAGGCCACAAAGCTCTCACCCGGCTTACTTCGTCAAAGATCGGTCACCGTATCTCCACCTAGGTTTTTCACTGCCCGCCGCCGTAGCGATCCGGTGGTCGGGCAGTGTTTTTTTTATAGTTCATTTCCTCCTCGGCATGCCAATAGGATATGTATCTAACGCGTCCTCTGATAGGAGGCGTGCGTGTGACGTCCTATTCAGCCGTCACCGTAGACGATGTCCTTTAGGTTTTGTGAGAATTGAAGTATGTTTCAAAGAAAGCCGATTTTACAAACGGATGTTCCCCCACTTATACCATTTTATTCAAAGTGTGTTTGTGCCCAGGTTTATCTTATAAGGTTAGCATGAATCAAATACGCTATACGTGGGGGTAACGTTCTTGTTGTTCGAAATGAATACACTGTTGCTATTTGTATGTGTGTCACTATTGGCCCCAACCCATTGTTCGGAGGTTCATGTATACATCGCTGTGCTCATCACTTTGTGGTTTAGTGCCCACATCAAGAATCAAGCACCATATTAAAAGTGCCTGTTTACAGTCATTGATGTTACTGCAGTGGTTTAGAATGTTAATTCTATGAATCACCTTTAAGTCCACGTGTTTTAAACAGTTATTTAACCCGCCATTAAACTTCATTATCAGAGGACTTTAATTTTTCCAAAAACTCTGAATATTTCTAGTTTATGTGCACCAGAATTGCAGCATTAATTACTAAGTTCGTACATGTACCAATGCTCATTTTCCCATTTGTTATGCAAGATTTGTATATAAGCTCACATATGATTGGTGGCTTGACCCACAGTAAGCATTCTCTGTTTGATCATTTTCTGGGGGCAAACTCATGTTAACATTGACCATGGGATTTCTTCATTTAACCCGTGTGTGACACTTGAGGTCCGATAGATCCAACGTCGTTCTAATTTCAAAAGTTGTTTTTCACTGCAATTACTTGGTAGTCTCTCAATGATTGACCATGTAAAGTCATTCTCACTGTGTCTTGTCATTTCAAAGTGACGCATCATCTTGGTGACTGTTTTCCAGCACTGAAAGGTGCTACGGTGTTCATTTAATCGCGTGTTGACTTTTCATGTGGTCATACCAATGGACACCAATTGACATTTGCAGGTCATGATATATACCACGTATTGGCTGTTACAATTTGAGAATGTCCTCTGTTCCCATGGTGTTTTCAGACCCCGATCAATGTTTTTACTCGCTTTTGTTAGGCAACATACATTGCAACTCCCGCATGGGAAGTGTCCCACCACCACGGGTAAATTCCAGAGCGTGTTGGTGTTGTCTCTAGTTCCTATTTTTTTCTTAGGACGGGTATGTACTATTGAGTCACGTAGGGATTTTCCACGTTTAAATGCGAAGAGAGGTTTTTCCATTTTAAGGGTTCCTGAGTTTAGAGTCTTCCAATGTCTTAGTATGATCCCCTTCAATTTGTTGGATTCTGTACCATATGTGGTTACACATACCGTTCTCTTATTTTCTGGTTTTTGATGCGTCTCCAATAGTGCTTCTCTTGGGTTGTTGATTACCCTTTTGTATGCTTGCTTTACCAACCTTGGTGGATAAGATTTTGACTGTAGCTTTCTTGACAGCTTCTTAGCATGGACCACGTAGGTTTCTTTTTCTGTGCAATTTCTACGAAGTCTTAGAAATTGACCTAGTGGTAAATTGTCTTTCAAGGTTTTGGGATGAAAACTGTCATATCTCAATAAATTGTTCACGTCTGTGGGTTTGTAGAAGACTTCAGTTTTTAATTATCTTCTGTCAGGCCAGATTTTCAGGTCCAAAAAAGTAATCCAGTCTTTTTTTATAGTCATTTTGAACTTGAGATATTGGTCTCTCGAGTTTAGCCAATTAAAAAAATTCTTTGCTTCTTATTCGTTCCCTTTCCATATGAGGAAGATGTCACACTAACTAATGCACCTGTTGTGGTCGACATTTTTCATCACCTTCAAACTATATTTTCTCTTGTTGTATAATAATAGGTATTATCAAAGGTAATTCTAATCATGGGGAGCATGATAAGAATAAAAATGTGAATTGACCCTACTGACCTTGTGAGCTGCAGGCTATTCAATCGACTTCTACATTTATTAAAAAACATCTTCTGCACAGAAATTGGCAACAAGGGCATTAGTGACAGTAAACCTGTTCTAGCTGACTCAATTGGACACCAAGACGCTGCATTTTAAAATATCTTAGCGGGTTAAGACACCTGGCCCAGAGATCATGGTGTGCCCAGAAAATGTGAAGGAATTAGAATAGCGGTAAGATAACTCTAGTGGTTAACACAGTTCTGGGAGAGTTCTGTTTTGTACAGTCACAGTTTGTCTCCTAAAGTAGCACAGAGGGTTAATGTGCCTGCACATCATTTAACACAGAGATTGGTATTTTATTTAGAGCAGCAAGTGGGCTACTGCTTTTGATGCGGAGATCATTTTGTTACTTCCAGTTCATAAGTTGCAAACCTCCCAATATAGCCCAGTTATCTATTTATTGGCATCAAAAAGCTGCAAGCAGACTGTAAGTCATGGGTTTAGATCCTCATAATTGTTTTCTCAATCTGTTGTTGTTTTATGGTTGCCACGAAGGGTTTGTTTTATATCCCGGCTTTGTTTCTCCCCAAACATTCACTCTTAACATAATATGTCTAAAAGTATAGATAATATGTGATTCCTACAATTTATAACCCTCATTCTCCTATGAAGCTTTCCTGTACATTGATTTGCGCCCTTGCATGAATTATTGTATGAATTATTGTGCCTGTGTGTGATGTAGAGTGCTCTGACACCATACGCTGGGAGGAGTAGCGTCCTATCCGAATTTAAAAAATACTAGGTTTTATTTAAATCAATATTTGTGTAATTACTCGTATAGACAGATACATCTTGCATTCTTAAAATGCAAGCACATCTGTTACAGAAGGAGTAGAAAATAAGTTAAAAACCTTCCTCCAACAGTTTCTCTTAATTAATTGTGAAGTGGTAACAAGCTGTGTGTCTTTGTTTCCTTCCATTGCATTGGTGCCTAGCTGTTCGGCTCCAGATTGCTCCCAGGCAGGATGATGCGTGAACAAAAGGAGGGCTGCTGGACCTTTAAATCAGGCCTTTGTCTTGGGCCCAGCTGGAATCTAAAATCAGAAATCCCCCTGCTGCCTGCATGTTGTTGCAGACACTGTGCAAGAGCTGCCTAATGTGTCAAGGTGTCAGTAAAATGAAAAGTTCAGAATGTTTCACTTAGTCAGCCAGATCCAGCCCACAAATAGGTGCTCAAATGGGCATTCGATGCGATCCCTCTACTTTCCGGCACTGAACTAGACCAATTTGGTGTGCTGATAGAGCATGACAGCGCTGTTAGTGCATCACAAATCTGTAGATGATTAAGTGCATCACTAATCTGTAGATGATTAATTAAATACTGTATCAATGATGCATTTATGTAAGGGAAGCAAAATCACTTAGCCTCTTGTGCTTCTTGCTAACCAACAGTTAATTGCTCAACAGCAGAACCTCAAACATAATATAGAGACCTGCTTGTCTTGCACTTCTCCAGTAACAAAAACTCTGTGGAATAAGAATTGTAAAAGGCAGTAGGCCTGGCCTTAGCAGGCCTGTGCGATGCTTAATATTTTTAAAATATTTTTATTTCATGCATATGCCACAAAAATAAAAAAGGAAAGCTGCTGCCAAACGGTTGTATGTCGTCACAACGCATTCCGTTGCAACGCATGCCTTTACCACGCATGCGTTACAACGGAATGCTATTTCCATGCATAACCTTTACCAAGAATATTCCTTTACCACGAATATTCCTTTACCACGCATACTTTTACAACGGTTTTCATGGTAAATGTATGCATGGTAAAGGTTATACCCCTTCCCTGTACCCTTACATGACCCCCCAGCCCCCAATCCTTATTATAATTACCCCTGCCCGTTAGCCTCAATCCATATATATATTTTTTTAATTTATTTTCCCTTTACCTCTTCACGTAGTCTCCTCTCCTTGATCTTCCTTGTTTACGTCGTACATCTTAAAGAGGAAGCGTCATTCCGTTTCCTCTAAAACGACGCTGATTGCCTCCACTTCCCGACGTTACAACCCCCTTATTCTAATCGTAGCCTTTATCTCACGTCTTCGCTGACAGTAAAAAAAGGACTGAACCTGACGAGGAAGAAGACGTTCCAGTGCAGCTTGCGTGGTAAGACGGTCGTGGAAGGCATACGCGTTGTAAAGACGTTTACGTGGTAAGTGTACCGTTGTAAACGTAACGCGTAGAAAAGCCTTCGTGGTAAAGGATGTTTCCCCTGCCAAACCAAACATGAATACCATATGCTTGCATTCAAAATTTTACATTAAAAAACATCAGTGATATGGCTGTTTTTTTTAATGTTTTTTTTTTAAGTCATCTTTCAGCTTTTAGTATTCTTGTTTGTGACGGAGAGAAGAATACATCACAGCCTAACCAACCACTAAATCGTAGGCAGTTACAATGTTACACAAACACCAAAACACTTTATTACAGCAACAAAAAAAGCAGATGGAAATCCAATCCCTACACTTACTCGACAGCCGAAGTGCTGATAGTTGATGTTAAAATAAAATATAAAGAAACAGCACGCTTAGAACCAACTATGTCACTGAAGAGAAGGGAACTATTTTTAAGTGGATGTGAACAATGCGCACAAGCGTTGTGCAGTCACCCCAAGTGAGGGAGCCAATGTGTAAAGGGGGCTGACCTGTTGCCCCGTGCTGTATGCTGTGGTGCTTGGAAGTAAAATCTGAAGAGCAGTTTAACCAACTAATGTATGAATTCTGCGTACCAAAAGCTCTTATATTATAGCCTTATAGCCCGCCGTAGCGGGCTATACCGGCTATTAAAGGCCCGCTGCAGCGTTAAAGGCCCGAGCCGAAGGCGAGGGACTTTAACAAAAGCAGCGGGACTTTAATAGCGGTATAGCCCTGCTACGAAGGGCTATAAGGCTATTAGAACATTCTGCCACTAGAGGGCAGAATGTTCTAACAAATTAAACAAAGGCTTCTCGAAGCTCGAGGAGATTTAAATCCCCTCGAGCTTCGAGAGGCTTTTGTAAACATTGGAATGTTGCTCTGCGGGCCTTTACCGGCCCGTAGAAGCACGGAGCACTCCATTGTCTACAATGGAGTGCTCCACATTCCAATGTTCTAATATGTATTATTGTTTTGTAAAAACAATAGTGTGGCAAGACAACAAAAGCTGTCTATAAGGCTAGACCTAAAAACAGCTGTAACACTGAGAAGAGAGGTCTATGTTCAGACAGACGGCTTTTTCGTTCTTTTTGAGGCTCGTCATCAGGATGATCGTGTGATTGCGGCGCTAAGAGTTTGACTAGGGTCCCAAAACAAAACCAGTCATCTTTGATGTTGGTTACCCAAGGACATTCTGCCTTCCCTTTTCATGTGATCATCAGCATTATATTTGCTGTTGGTTACTGTGTTCAGCTAGAGTGAATTAGGTGGTACCAGGCGGGGCTTCAAATGCTGTGCTAATCCAATATCCATTTCAAGTAAAGAGGTCGTAGACCTGCATTTCCATGAAATATTCTCAAAATCATAAAATGCAAGTAGCTTGCTAAAAAAGTGAAACGTGCAACCAAATATCAAATCTTGTTTGAGTTATCAGAAGCTTGCCCTTTTGAAAAAACATATATTCTTAAAATGCAGCTATGTTAGTCATGTAGATTTCAAACAAAAGTGCCCATTGCGCACTAACCTTTTGTTTGTAGATGTTCATAACGTGACTGTACTTGTGACATTTGCATGGAAATCCAGACTTTACTAGACCATTGGTATCTGCTCTAAACCTTCCATTCTACGAGCACCGGAAGAAACCCCAACTCCGCCAAGGAAGCGAAGGATGTAACATCCAAATAATAATAATAATAATACCGGCATTTGTAAAGCACGAACAATTACCACTAAGGGTGTCTCGGTGCTGGGGGGTCGTCGGGAAGATTAAGCGAGCTTTTGCCCAGAGTCCAATGGTTCTGGGCTAACCTGGTGCTGGGGATCGAACCATGACCCCCGTGCTCCGGAGTCGGCCGCCATGGCCGCTGCGCCGCACCTCTTCCTACGGGAGGCCTAATCTAATCACCGGCCCATGTTTCAATGTACTATTGACACTGAGCTGCAGTATCACCTCATGAAACCCTCTACTTTAGGAATACAATCGCACAAATACATTGTACATTCACACCTCTGAAGCGTCCGGCATAGATGTCTGGTTTAGACTTGAGTTGTCTCCGCTTCTTCGGATTTTCAAATCTAGCCTGCTAAAAGATAGCTGTTCGGACCATTGGGCGGAACAGGTTTTCCTCAACAGTTGTACCTTACCATACCTGCGAAAACTATATCAACCTGTTTCATAAATAATATCCAGTAATTTTGAAAAGTGTCACAGTTAGAGTCCCATTCCAAGTTCATTGACAACTACCTGTGGTGATACCTGGGCCGTATTACTGATTCTGGCCAAGATCTCGCTGTGTGTTAACTGGGATCTCAATTGAAAGTCCATGAAGTGGGGGCTAACCACTTTAATCCACAATTACTATCAACAGGTATCAAATGGAATTTAACATTAATCTGAGATTGTGGTTCATACCTACATATGACCTGGTTGTTGGACAAGAGGCCTGAGGCATTGTCTGCTCCCCATGGTGCAGGAGCAGGCGGAGGAGAGCTGTCTGTGACGCAGCCCCTGTCACTCTCCACTCTTAGTTTACGGATTGCGGTTTTGAGTGTGGTGTATCCAGACTCTGTAATTTTGGGTCCAGACACCCCTTACTATTCTTAGTTACATAGAGTGGTATTCATCAGGAATACAACTTCCGAGGAACTCATTACGGAGGCCTTAAGTGTATTTACCACATGCTACCCAAGTCATGATGTGAACAGTGATTGGTGATTAAATAAGTCACTTGGTCTTAGTTCTTGACCAGGGGCATAAGGCAGACCCCCAGCAGCGGATGGCCCCACTCTCCTTTCGGGGAGGCCCTCATTCAGTCGAAGGCTTCGGAGTATCTGTGAGATATTAGACTCTCTGGGACTCATCGCCACATTACGCAAGCGTGGTGTCATTTTGTGGTACACCACCTCTCTTCCCCTGAAATTGGCAGGGGCGTAGCTTCTCTGGGGTGTTTGGGGTGTTACACAATCCTAATAAATGCAATTTCTTAAAAATAGTTATTAGAGGTGCTTTCAGTCGGGTATGGTGTGGACTGTGTAGGATTTCACACTGATTTCTTTTACATAAACACAGCCTAAAACACAAAAACGCACTCTGATTTGAAAGTCTCTAATTGTTAGTTATTTTACAAAATGTGTTTTCCCTCACTTAGTACCCCTGCCACTACGCATTCATCTCCCTTTCCACTGCCTCTTTATCCCCTCTCATCTGCCCTGCTTGTCACACACTGCGTTTTGACATTACGTGCCAGCAGGGCCAGCCTTTTGCATGGGCGAGCTGGGTCAGGCCCAGGGCTCCAATATTCTGATGGGCGCATGGAGGTTTTTGCATTAAGGTAATGCCAACAACAGCTCCGTTCTCATCTTGCTCCAGCCTTGTCCTTTCATTTCGGTCTGATTTTCCAGTTTAAAGTGGTTTTAGTCCTTCATTATCATATCGCAGGCAATGTTTTTAACACCCCTTTAGGAAGGGGGTTCCTTGCCCTCCCCACACCCTCTGACCCACAACAACAAAACCATCATCTGCGTAAGGCAGCTAAGCTATAGGGGATTTCGGTGAGCTGGGGGAGGTCCGGGGATGTTTGTGTTCAGGGGCTAGTCCATGCTCATCCAGATACTGACAAGTGAACACAATAGGGACCCCCTGCTGCCTCATTTCATTCACTACCAGCAGCAAGGGCACCACATTTATCTGCGCCCACGCAGCTATCTTAGCAAAGGTTGGCTCTGTATGCCAGTGTGATTGTTGGAAACACTGAAACCCCTCCCCGATTTCCAACCAAGCTACGCCCATGGAAATTGCTCTAATATCAACATCCAGAAAAGCCAAAAGGATGGTACAATTTATGCTGTTGAATACGGTTTATTAACAGGGTCGCCCCACTGCCTTTCAGCACGGCAAAAAAGTAAAAATAAAATGTTAATAACTCAATGCGATTATCATTTTATTTTTCCTCGCTGAGGCAGTTTTGTGGGATGGGGCAAGGCAGCGCAGGGGGGAGCAGTGGTGGCACCCTTCGAGGTGCGCATGAATGTTTGGCTGGCCCTCCCGGGACAGCCAAACATTCATGCACACTTTGTATGTTCTCCACCCATGCCCAGGCTCCCATTCCCCCATCTGAGCGCCGAACCATGATACTCAGACCAATCCTAATGCTGCACCGCAGCGTTGTAATTGGCTTAGGGGAGCCTGGGTTCTTCCTATTCGAACAAAACTCAGCTGGCTGGAAGCTAAGTGATCTTTTAGTATTCCTTTTTTGTAACCCTTGACCCAGGGCTTTACGTGGGATGGAAAAACTGTTTTTTTTTTTCGAAGGGACGTGGCATATGTAATTGAGGGCGTGGTGTAAAAACACGTAAGCTGAAAACCTGTGCTTATGATAGAAGCAGCAAAATAACAGTCGGGATGCACACTGTCATTGCATCCAGATTTATAATACAACAAGTAACATTACACCTACAACAAGCCTAGGACTATTGGCTTTGTCAATGGTTATTAGGTGCATAAGATGAATAAGCAACAACTATGGCTTCATTGTATATTACATTGAAAATGCTGCAGTGCTAAAATGATGAGACTGAACGAACTAAAACAAACCTCTTTGAAGTTACATGAAAGGCAGTGAAGGGTGGCACTGCTGCAGAGTTAAGATTTTTTTTTAATAAACCTTGGGGATGAGGGCAAAAATGGAGAGCCCGATAGAGACCCGTATCGGCACCTGTCTGTGCTGAGCACCTGCAGGACCCGGCCCACGATAAGCCCTGCGCTACCCCCACCCCCTCGCTGTCCACCCCCTTACCTTCCCCTGTGTCCCATTACTGCTTCCCGGGAGCAGCCGGGACTGTTTAATAAGTCCTCTCTATATGTCAAACAAGCAACGTCTTCTGAGTGTGTCTCCGCGCGCGTGCATTTAAAGCTGCGCTCATAGAAGCAGAGATCGTAGATCAGACGGGGTCTTGGTTTGTGTCAGAAGCTTTAAGTGGCGGCGCCTAACTCATCCTGCCGTAAAATCCGCCTCGATTTTACTCAGCCGCTGTCAATCCGAAATGATCAACTTCCGTAAATTAAAGATACGTTTCTAATGTGAACAGCTTTCCAGGAACAGGAAATTAGGCCATTTCAGCAGTGATGAGCCGTAATTAAGTGCCCTCGGGACAGTGATTTCCAGGACTGCCTGTTTCTGGTGCCACCGTTACTGCTAATGTTTTCTTGATTTGCGCTGTGTTCTGTGTAACATTGACAGCATTATTTTCTCTTGCTGTGAGGGTAACATTTTCATATTTACATTTTAGGAATCTCTGGTAGACTGCTACAAACCGACAGAGGTAAGTTATTTTTTTATGTGCTTCTATATGTATGTGTCTGTCATTCGAACGATATATAGATAACTTTATACATACCATTAGCATTTTTGGCTCAGTCAAGACTTTTCATTCAAGAACAATATACTAATAAGGCAAAAAGATTTTATATATAGATATATAGAGAGAACTAAAACAATGGAGACAGAGGAAAGGGAAGCACACAGGGAGAGAAGATTGAATGGAATATAAAACATGCTGTGGAAAAGTACGATTTAAAAGAATTTAAAATAAAACTGAACTGGAAAATGTGAATGCACAATTCGTGTACTGGAGTTAGATAATGTAACTTCAGTTTTCACATTTTAATTCGCTGTGGACTGTTGTGTGGCAAGACTCTTCTAACTCGTAAGAATCAGATGTGTTTTCACACAAATTTGTTTCAAAACACAATCATTTAAGATGCTACCAATGCGGTTTAGGGACCTTCGTCCTTAGGCAGAATTCATTCAACTGTGAAACCAATGTGCATTTTTATATCTGCGAATTTGAACGTACTTACGGGTTGTGGGGGCGGGGGAGGGAAGAGAGAGTTATGGATTTCCAGGAAGCAATATATTGAAATATTTAAAACTTTCTTTCATTTTTGGTTTATGACATATATGTCCTGACTTCTGCCTGAATTTAGTCTAGTAAATTGACGTGTTTCCACGAGAAGAACTTCCCCAGTGGGTAATTTAAATCGCCAACATTTGATGAAGGTGGATGCCCACCATAACTTAAAATATTTCTGTTTTCAGGGACTCTCGCTTTGGAAACGTTATCCACTGTTGGGTTAGGGCTGTGTTTGGTTGTAAGAGACTGGTTTATGGAATGCAAACAACAAATTGTACCTTGCTTGTAGGTACTGTTATGAGCAAAGGGGTTATTGACTAAATGTGCGATGCAGTGTTTCATTTTTTTTGTTATCTTTATGAGAATTTCACAATAAGAAGTACCAGAAAAATAATAAAATGATAGGCTCAGACTGTTATCAGAGTACGGTAGTGGTTGCATTTGTGTTTTATGTGAGGGTGCGTGAACGTTTTCGTTCAATGGTGTTGGCATATGATTGTAAGTGCGTTGGTGTTAGACCCAGCGGTTTCAGGATGGCTAAGAAGCATCGAAGCTAGTCAGAATCCACTGTTCCAAATAGAATGAGTACAGTACACTTGTCCGATAACCTGTGCTCACCCTCTGGTAGCTAGGCACAGAGTAGTCAGGCTAATCCACAACTCACCCCCTCACAACACAGTGCGTTTACCACAAAGACTCCATACCTTATGTATAAAACCACTTGTCTTTGTATTACACACACTGAAATCCGAATGTGATACACATTGTATATACTCTCTACAGTTATATGCAATCATAAGACTTTCCCATTTCAGAAGGGTCAGAAAGTCTCTAGTCTCTGACTATGCCTCGTGACCCAGCCCCTCAATCTTTCAAATTTTGCAGCCAACAATACACGTTGCCCCTGCTGGCGCCTCGTTGACTAGGAATTCCCTAACGCGGAGAGAAACAGTTACTTTGTTTCATCCATCTGAATTAGACCTCCAGGCGCCCAATACCACCTACGCGAGGGTGGGATCACTATACCACGTGTAGACAAAAGTTTGTGACTCAGGAAGCTGGTGCGCTCCCCATCTGGATAAAATGTTTTTCCTCAAGTGAAGGCGTGGCCTGCCGTAGACCCCCGGCAGTCAGCTGTGGATGCCCACAAGGCTCTCAAAACCCCTCTGGTCTTGTCACAATGTTTTCCAAAACAAAGTACCTTGTGGCATGTGTCCAGGGAGAGGGAGCTCACGACCTCAGTCTGCGATGTCGGGCACTTTTGCCCTCCTGAACTGGAGGCCGAAGACAGTCTCAGCTCCTGGCTCAGTTTCCCCCAAAACCCTTCTGACATCACATGCTTTGAAGCACAAGCGAGCACAGGTCTCCTTGGTTGCAAGCACAGGTCCCTCGGACTCTGCAAGCTTTCCCCGCACATCTCAAACTCCTCATGTCTTGGGCCCTGAGATGGCTGCTGATCTTTGCGCACACACTACTCTTGCACAGCGAGATGATAATGTATGTCGGTGCGGTCCTTGTCACAAGCACGATCGCTTCCACCTGTCTCTGCTGCACCTTTCCGATCCATGGTGACTGTGATATCTTTTCTGTCCCTGGGATATCGTGGACAGGAGGCTAGCTCATCGGCCCTCAGAGAGTACTTTGAGACCCCGACCACGACATTTGCCACTAGCTGCAGGCCAGCAACGTCCAGGTAAAATCCACCAAGTGCTAGTCCCCTTCTTGGAGCACGACAGCTCCAAGGCATCACAAGTTTGGGGATAGTCCAGTTGCAGTCCCTCCTGCCCTAATGATTCCTCGTGCAAATGTCCAAGTATCCAACAAGTGTAGTATGGGTCGAAATCCAAAAGTGCCTCCACTTTCGGAAGCCGAAGCCCCAGTAGTTATACCTACCATGGCCTTTGAAGATACAATCAATTCAAAATTCCACCTTTGAAATGCACAGGCCCTCTATAAATATTGTCCTTTTTGCCATCCTACCCAGTAGGTTTGATCACAATCTCTAGTGGGGCCCAGACCCTGCCCCTTAGAATGCAGGTACCAATTCCACCCTCACATAACCATCCCAGAAAGACCCTTCAGAGTCAGAGGTCCGCAGTTTCCTGTGAACCTGTGCTTTATGGCCCTCTATCAGGAATGCACAGATGTGGCTATCCCCCTAGCACCCAGTTGTGAATTATGAGAGAGGCCTCCAGGAAAACAGAGCCATGCACATTGAAATGCCCACTTTCACAAAATGACATTTCCATCACCGTAATGTCGAACCCACTCCCAATGCTGGAGACGATTCGGCATTACGAACCTTTGAACAAGTGATGGAAGCTTGGAAAACCGGTACTGCACCTCCTGAAGTTTTCCCTCTTGTTAAGACACCAGTTGCCCACCTCCAATGACCAGCTTGCCTTTGGTCACACATTATATATGTTAAACATATGAATGAGAGACAACAAAGCACAAAAGTACTTTCAAGGAACACAATTTGTGGAAGTAATGAAGAAATCAGACTAGTAGGTCCTTATGATGCGTATCTGTTCTTTAATTGTGCACTTCAAAGTGGACACATTACACCTTAACAAAAAGGCTTCCTCAGGACATGTCTACACAACTGTACACACCAACGTTTCGAACGTTGAATCAATCTACGCACAGTTGAATGGGACTTGATGCCGATCATGACGTGGATGACGAACTCGTGATTGTGTACAAGTGATCGCCTACACTAAGATTGGGAAGTGGATTATTTGAAGGTGTTGTCACTACCTTCTATGATATTTGAACATCTGAGGATTCATTGTCCAATACGACATCGCGTTTATGACTTGGTGTGTAAAATTGTATCGACCTGCCCTTTTGAAGCCTTTTTGTTAAGGCGAAATGGATTGGTTGCGTGTGTGCATTTAGAAGAACACAAAGAACGGATACTCATCATAAGGACCTACCAGTTTGATCTCTTGATCACTTTTATAAACATTGTGTTCCTTGAAAGTACGTTTGTCCTTTTTTGCATCTCATTCATATGTTTTGCCATTACAAACTCCTTGATACCAAAAATCATACTGTCACTATTCTGCCCGTAGGAAATAATGCTAGACAGCCTTTTCATACATCCCTTCATGCTAATCCAATGCAAGAAGCAGGCCCCATCGTACAGAACACACCTTCCGTTGTCATTCACTACTCTTGCAGGTAACATACACACACCTGCTCAACGCTCTTCCCAACCCAAACCCTGTCACCAGGGAGAACTCTGATATATCAGGGGACATGCAGAGCCTTGGCACACAGCTTTTTAAATGCCAATTCGAGTAACAGTAAACCGTGCACACAGGCCCTACCAGGGCAAACTTGTAGCACAATTGATGAGATACTTCTGTGGCTGGCACAGTCAGAGTAGCAGGCAATCTGAGTCACATTCGAGATACATGCCTCTAGTATAGGTCTTACCTCATGACATGGGACTTGAAGCTAAGTCGAATCAGTCAATCATATGTACACCGCTCCACAGCATGTACATGATAAGCCCAGCGCTTTGACACTGCACAGCAGTGCCAAACGCGTCCAAGTGCTAAGGGTAGCATCCAGAGCAATGGAAAACTGGGAAGGAGGAAAGCAAATAGTCGAGGGAAAACTCCCTAGAAAGGGCAATTTCCGAAAATTGACATATCAGCTTTGTTGTCTGGGTGGATGTATGAATGTTAGTGTGTTGACCTATAATGGTGGGTGCTTTTGAACATGGTGGGTCTGTCAGCATATGACATTAGTTGTTCATACATATGATTTTGGGTATAACAGTATCATGTCGATGCCAACGAGTAGTGATGTTGAATTGGATTTGTCCCTTTCGCAAAGTAGTAAACAATCGTTTTAGGAAAGAGGGCGAAGTGGGCAGCAGCCGCAGCCAGAAATAGTACATTTGCCTGATGTAGGAGCAGAACAGGAAGTTGAGTGGATGTATGTCTTTGGGAGGTCTTGAAGTATTTTTTGGCTTTGTGGGCTTGTGGTGGTGGGTGCAGCAGTGGTACCTTCTTTAGGGTGGACGAGCATGACCCCTCTGCTGCGACTGCAGCAAACATGAAAAATAAAATGGTACTAAAACAAATGTATTATCATTTTATTTTTCATGCTGGCAACCGAGTCTAAGGTTGGGACTATTGTTGCTGATTGGCAGCAGGAACGAGTGGTGTGCACTTGAGTTCAAAGTGCTCATATCACTTTGACCGGCTGTCTTGCAGCGGCCAAAATGGAATGTGCGCTTTAAACTTCTCCAACCCGAGTTGTCTTAGACAGATGGGTATAGGGCAGGCCCAGGCCCCCAGTGCCTGAGGGAGCATTGATCAAACATGTTCCAGCCAATCCTGGAGCTTCTCCCATGCTGCCTAAGCAGCATGAGAGGAGAATGTAGATTCTCCTAGTATGTGAAGAGAGAATCTGGATTTCATTAAAGACGCGGAGGCTAGCATTATGCATAAATACTTTTATTGCACTACTCCTTGCAGCACTTCAAAGCAAAACATCTCAAAACCCAAAAACTCTAGAACTTAGAACATCCAACAATATATATTCCAATACACAGCAGCCATCTTCCTCTTTTCAAGCTGCTCCTGAAGTAAAATCCAAAACAGATTCCTGTTGCAGAACTCCTCTTCTATTGAAACTCTGAAACAAAACCAAACCAAAAATTTTAAAACTAAAAAACCAAACCAAAACATGTTACAATAACCAATACAAATCTCCATACTCCCCCAAACCTCCTTAAACAGGGAGGGAGGGAGGGATAATGCTAGCCTCCGCGTCTTTAATGAAATCCAGATTCTCTCTTCACATACTAGGAGAATCTACATTTCATGACAAGACCGGAGGCTAGCATTATGCATGTTCAAAGCTGTGATAACACCACAGACGAAACATGACTCATTGGTTTTAAATAAAACTTTGCAAAAACATCCGCACTTGACCAATCTGCAGCACGCAAAATCTCTTCTAAACGTCCACCAGACAAAAAAACCTTACTCGCCATTGCACCTCTCACAGAATGTGCCCCAAACTCCTTCAAATCCACACCAGCTTCAGACATACAAAACCTCACCCACCTCGCAATAGAGGCTGAAGTAACCGGCTTAAAAGGACGAACAAAAGAAATCAAAAGTTGATCATCGCCATGCATCCTGAATTCACTCATTCTACCCTCATACTCTTTTAAGCACCTTACCACACATAATTTTGGATGCTCATCAAATTTTGGATAAAAAACTGACCTTGACATACATTTTGTCCTTTTTGTTATGTTAAAAATTACTCCATCTGGCGAAAAACAACGTCCACTAATGTCTAAAGCCCTCACATCGGATACTCTTCTAAATGAAATCAGACATAAAAGACTCGCCAATTTGCCAGACAACTGCTTCAAACTCAGAAACTTATTACCTGGCCACCCCTCAAATAGCTTTAGAATCTTGCTTACATCCCATAATCCATTATACCTAGGTTTAGGAGGTCTCAACTTTATTCCTTTCAAAACCCTACAAATCAACGGCTCCCTGCCTATTGAACAACCTCCAACCAAACTATGCCCCGTTGCAACAGCAGATCTATAACAATTAATAGTCCTATATCCCAAACCTTTCTCATACAAATCTGACAAAAAATTTGCCAACTCTATGGCAGATGCTTCCACGGGATCCAAACCCCTTTCCATGCACCAACAAAACCACTTCTTCCATGCTGACAAGTATCTCTTTCTTGTGCCTGGTGCCCAAGATTCTCTGAGCAATTCCTGAGCCTGGTCCGAAAGATCTTTGAACTGCTCTCCTCCCCTGAAATCTTCCAAACAAGAAGGCTCAAAGCCCCCTCTTGAACTAAAGGATGAAAGGCTCCTCCCTCTCCTAGAAGGACGTCTTCTAAATCTGGTATCAACAAAGGCTTCTCCATGGCTAACTCCAACAGACCTGGGAACCAAGCTTGAGACGCCCAAAAAGGCGTCACCAACACCACCTGACACTTCTGACTTCTGACCATCAACAGCACTCTTTGAATCAATGCAAATGGTGGAAACGCATAACCCCGTATCACACTCTAATCCTGCTGAAATGCATCCACCTCCTCCGCTAAAGGATCCGGTCTCCAACTGAAATAACGATCTAGCTGAAACGTCAGTCTCGAAGCAAACAGATCCACTTCCAAGGGACCCCACATCCGATCTATCCTCTTGAAAATCCCTACATTCAACTTCCAATCGCTGTAATCCCTTAAATACCTTGAATTCCAATCCGCTACCAAATTGCACTGACCTGGAAAATACTCCGCCTGCAAACCTATTTTTTCTTCCAAACAATAATCCCAAATCTCTTTCGCCAACTCTGAAAGATTCCTCGACCTGCTTCCACCTAAACGATTTATGTACCTCACCGCTGACACATTGTCCATCTTCAACAAAACATTGAAATTCCTTAACCTTTTTCCAAAACTCTTCAACCCATATAGGCCTGCCTTCATCTCCAATCCATTTATGTGTACTGCACTCTCCTCCTTGGACCATCTCCCACCTGTCTCCTGTCCTTCTAGACACGCTCCCCAACCATAAAGGCTTGCATCCGTCTCTAACACATAATCCGGACAAATTCCAAAAATTGCACGACCATTCCATGCTTCCAGATTTTTCAACCACCAAACCAATTCCTCCCGTGCCTCTTTCGAAATTACAACCAGATCTCCATACCATAAACCTTTCCTTAGAGCATCTGCTTTCAATCTTTGCAAAGCTCTGTAATGAAGAGGCCCAGGAAAAACAGCCTGTATTGAGGAAGAAAACAATCCAATCACCCTTGCCAAAGATCTCAAAGTCACTCTCTCCTTTCTTAATAAACCTTTCACCTCTGACTTTATTTTCTTCACCTTCCTTAAAGGTAAACTCAAGGACTTCTCCACAGTATCCACCTCGAAACCTAAAAACTCCACTCTTTGTTTTGGTTCCATAACAGATTTCTCTCTGTTCACTATGAATCCTAAACCTACCAAAAGATCCACTGTCAAAACCAACTGTTCCTTCACTTGATCCTGCCTCTGCGACATTATTAGAAAATCGTCTAGATACATTATCATACGCACTCCTCTCTCCCTCAGAAACTTCGCCACTGGCTTCAGCACCTTGGTGAAACACCATGGAGCCGACGCCAGACCAAATGGAAGGGAAGTAAATTGGAATAACTGATCCATCCATCTGAATTGCAAAAACTTCCGACTTTTTTCCTCTATCGGAATTGTAAAATACGCATCCTTCAAAACCAGCTTCACCATCCAGTCTTTTTCCTGCAAAATATCCCTCAACAGATGGATACCTTCCATCTTGAAATGCCTGTAAACCACATAATGGTTTAAATCTCTCAAATTTATTACTGGTCTCCATCCCTTTCCTTTCTTTTCCACCAAAAAAATTGTACTCACAAAACCCTTCCGATCCTCTGCAATCTTTTCTATTGCGCCTTTCTTCAACATTTCTAATACCTCTGTATCTACTATTTTTTGAAATTCTTTTTTGAATACCAGCTGATTTGGCTCCTTCCTCTGAACTGGTAAATCCACTAGCTCCACTGAAAAACCCTTTACAGTATCTAAAACCCATCTGTCTCCTGTTATTTTTCTCCAACTTTCCTCGTAAAATTTCAACCTTCCCCCTACCCTTTCTGGGGAAAAACCAGTAAAGGTCCTCATACTTACCATTCGTTCCTTGAGCAAACTGCGCTCTTCCTCTTGGCTGCCGGCCTCTGCCAGCTGATCTCCCTCTCTGGGGATAAAATCCCGTTGCGGACTGAAATCCCCTGAATGCGCCTCTTCCACTTGTTTGGTATTGCGCCCTAAATGTTGCTCGGCCAGGGAAACGGGCTCTTCCCCCAGCCCTCTCAAAAACACCTCTCCCAAAGACTCTTCTAAGGGAAGACTGTGCTTTATCCAAACTCGTGAAGGTATTTACATATTTTCCAACTCCCTTCACCATACTCTCTCCAAACAGATACCCTTTTGGATCCTCAGTAGGTTCTTTCTTTGCGAAATCCCCTAGTTTAGGACTAATCCTCATTAGAATTGATTTTCGCCTTTCAGATGATATGGCCGCGTTGGCATTACCCAACATACAAATCGCTCTCTGCGACCATCCTCTTAAAAGGTCAACATCCACATTCACTTTATTCATCTTGGCTTCTTCCGCCATGTCAACTATCCTTGCCACAGGCCCCAAAATATCTAGTAGCCTGTCCTGGCACTGTTTTAATGCCTTTTCAATCCCCTTTCGTGGGTCCCTACCCATCTTAAACAAAAAACTAATTAAGTCTGGATCCAATTCCGGTGTTAAACAGCACTTCCCCTCAATCACTGGGCGAGAGCACTCCGCCTTCAGCACTGCTCTTGTTTCTTTCTCCATGGGTCTCCTTATCCAAAACTTTATGAACTCTGCAACGTGTGGCAACGGCCACCAATCTGCGCTTCTCGGATGTCTTATAAGATCGGGACTAAACATATCCTCCCCCTGAGGATCCTTCACCAAACCTTTCTCTTTCCTCTCCTTCTCCAACTTGTCTCTATCCATGTCCCAACCATCATCAATGTAATCATCCAGGACAAACTCGTCCCCCTCTTCCTCACTATCTCTGTCCGAGCTCTCATCAAATGTTAAATTAATATCTTTTGTGCCGCTATGGACACCCTCATTTGTGCCGCGGTGGACACCTTCACCTTTTGTGGCGCTTGGCTCACCTTCTCCTTTTTTTAACAATCTAATGCCCACTTCTACATTTTTTACCTTCCTTAATTTCTTTTTCCCTTTTCTCTTTTCACCTTTTTCTTCATCCTCCATGCTCCAAAATTCCTCCTCTGAATTTTCCTCTGCTCTTCTCTTCCTTTTCAAAACATCCCTTAAAACACCCTTCATTGAGCTCTTAATCTCCTCCTGTACCATCCTTCTTATATCCACTTCATCTGACACATTTTTTTCAACCACCTCTGGATCCATTTCAAATATTCTTCATTCTTTCTTTTTTTTTTTTTTTTTACTAAATTTTCTCCTTATAAATGCCTCCTGCACAAACTACCTTGCTCCTATCTCAAAGATTCTCAACCGCCGACTGACAGCGCGAGCGCTATCTTCAACTCCACTCCTCGCTCGCTAGCGCTATTTTAATGCACTTTCCGCTCTAGTCTTCCCCTAAGATGGCCGCTCTGCGTCCCCACGCTCTATGCGTGATGACGCAAACGCGGCCACTCTGCTTCCCTTCCTTACCGGAGCCTCGCTCCTTCCACCTCACGCGCCTGCGAATTCCGCGCTCGAGAACCAGCTTAAATCTAAAACTACCGGTAAAACATTTTTTCTTACCTTTCTCTGCAACTACTCGATCTTTTTTTTTTTTTTTTTTTGTTTTTTTTTGATATGCCTACAAATAAAACGTCTTTCCTTCTAAACCCTTATTACCAAACCCATAAATTGGGTCGTCAATCAGACACAAAAACAAATCTCAAATCCACAAGTACACACCTATGTAATCTAGTAAATACATAAAATATAAAACATTTCCTTCACTTTATACTTCATTTAAACGATCTCCTCTCTCTCATATTCACCAACTGTCACTCCGCTCATACACAGCATACTTATCTGCAAGGAGCAGCGAACAAAAGAGGAAGATGGCTGCTGTGTATTGGAATATATATTGTTGGATGTTCTAAGTTCTAGAGTTTTTGGGTTTTGAGATGTTTTGCTTTGAAGTGCTGCAAGCAGTAGTGCAATAAAAGTATTTATGCATAATGCTAGCCTCCGGTCTTGCCATGAAATCTGGATTGGTAGAGGGGAGTTGGCTGAGACTCTGGGAGCCTGTGCTGGAAGCACAGACTGCAGACACGGAGAGGCGCATCAAGGCAGTGGGTAAGTAAACCTTTTATCTTGTACTTAAAGATAATTTAACTCACTGATAGGCACTGTGAGATACTTGCAGCGCCTTCAGCCTCAACTCCAGAGCTCTTAATCATGGCTCATTATAAACACTGTTTAAAATGGACCACAATTGACAGCTTTGGCTTTGAGCCTAAGGGCATTGCTGGTTTTTATCAGTACCTGTCAGTGGGTCAAGTATTCACCCACCAGTTTTATTTGTTAGCAGCCACCACTGGGTGGATGTGTAGGAGTATGATGGTGGATGCGTAGGTGAATGATGGTGATATGCTGGTGTGTGATGGTGCATCTGCTGGTGTATAATGGGCTTTTTGGCCTAGGATGTTGGTTGTGTGGATGTATGGTTTTGTCTGTGTTGGTGTAAGATGGTGGTTTTGTTGATATGATTTTGCTTCTGCTGAAGTACAATAGTAGTTGTGTGGTTGTCTCATTGTGGTTGTGAGAACTTATGATAGTGATTAAATTGGTTCCCGATGGTGGTGTGTTGCATATATCATGTTGGTTATATGAACATATTATGTTGGTTATGTGCATTTATTATGGTGGGTATGTATGTATATGTATATATATGTATATATATATGTGTGTAAGTGTGTGTGTGTATATATATATATATATATATATATATATATATATATATTACCTACTGGCGGTCGCCAGTAGGTAGTTATAGTTAGGACCACGTTTCCATAGGAAAACCTCAACATTCTATTTTGAATAACTTTGGCGCCGGTCGACGAATCCTCGCGAATTTCTCAAAATAGGTGGGGCGCTACGCTCCGCTCCTACCCTGAAAGTCTCGGGGGGATCCGTCAAGCGGGGGCTGAGATAAAAGGGGGGTCCCAAAACGCGTTTTTCCCATGCATTTTTCCATAGGACCTTTAGAACGACCTACAGCCCGAACGGCTGAACAGAATTACTAGAAATTTGGCAGAGAGGTAGTCCGTAGGTCAAGGAAGTGCCTTTTGTAGGTTTGGTGTAAATCAGTTCAGTAGATTTTGAGAAAATAGCCTTTAAATCAATATATATATCTGAGCCAGCTTACGGTACGCTTACCGTACGCTTACGGTAAGCGTACGGTGGCGTGCGCGAGCGCGATTCTGATTGGCTCTTAGATCTTAGTAAACATTCGAATCGGCCGAAACCAGGAAGCGGCGGCCGCCATTTTGTGTATTTCACTCTGAAAAAAAAGAGTGAAAACAAGGAAAGGGGGCAATGAGGAGAGTTACAGACCCCCTAACAATTGTAAGGGGGTCAAAGAAGGACAGAAAAGTACAAAAAAAACATTTATTGATTTTAAAAAAAATCACGGGGTACGCGTACGGTAAGCTCACGGTAAGCGTACGGTAAAAAAAATAAAAATAAATAAATGAAAATCAGATTTAAGAGTTTAGAAATTAGGGAGCTCTAAAAAGAGCTGTTGTGTTTATGGAGTCATTTTTTTAGTGGTACCTACAAGTAAGTACCGATGCAGAGTCTAAGGTTCAAGAGGAAGACTCTGTTCCCTTCATCATTGAAGTGCACACCATCTCCTCTATAAATGTCTTGCATGTCGTAACGCAAGTTGTTGTGGTAAATGGCACCCATACCATAGTCACGGAGGAAAGCAGAAACAGATTTGTTGACGTGCTTTCTTGCTTTGTCAATCTGTGGACAGAAATGATTGGACCAGTTCCATTTTTGCCTTTGGCATATGTTGGAAAACACAAAGGCAGTTTTAGGGAAAAGTGTAAACAGTTGTGCAAAGGTGTCCTTCATAAGCATTTCCAGACCTACCCCAGTCAAAGTGCCTAGGTCATTGCCACCACAGTGCACTATTATGAGGTCAGGGTGTTGGATTTGCATGAAGGATTTCACCAATGGCATCAATTGGTGCCACTTTAACCCTCTCTGACCAATCCATTTAATGTCTACATTTGGCAAAGCAAGGTCTCTCACCATATCTGTTTTCTCTGCAAACTTTTCACTCCAGAAGACATAGCTGTGCCCTACAATCCACACTGTGAACATCTTCAAAGGAGAACTGGATGCACTCAGGAGGTGTCTTTCAGTAGAATGGCAATATGAAAAGAAAGACAGTTTGGAAATGGAGGCATACATATTTTTTACAAAACAAAAAGAACTGATTGGCTGTTTCATACCATTCTAGAAAAAAAACTAGGCTGTATGTGAAAATTAATAGAAGCATGTTTTGTATTGGTACAAAAAAATGTGTAACCAAAGAACAGTACTATGGATTTGCAGTTAGGATTGAAAAGTCAAGCACTCTTGCTCTGTGGAATTGAAACATTGTGTGTCGAACTTCTGACCTAACTGCACACAGCAGTGTTCCATGAGCTGTTGCTATGGTAGCAGGCAGAAGTCAAGTTGGGGGAAGGGTACTAGGCAGAAGTCAAGTTGGGGGCAGGGTACTTTTGGAAAAGGGTTGGTTTTCAACCAATAGAAATGTGTCATTACATTTGAAAAAAAGGGGGAAGCACTGAGATTTGAAACTTACATGTATATGTGTGGAAAAATAGAGGGAAAGTTTGCCATTATCTGGTTCTGCTGAGAGGAGAGAGGTGTACAGAACAGAGATCCTGGCTCTGATAATCTGCTGTTTGAGTGACACATTTCTTTCACAACTAACTAATTTTAAAGGTGAGTTTACAGTTTGAGAGGGGATGTATGTGGTAACTTAAGAAATGAATAATAGAAATGGGAATTGTTTTTGTTGTAGTTACACATGGTGGATTCATAATGTGTCAGTCTGTAAAAGAGATTTTCACTTGGCCCGAAAAAAAAAGAGCAGTAAGTGTGCTTTCAAATTGGCAAAGAAATTTCGTTTTGGCACTAATGTGAAAACATGACTCTGTGTGCATAGAAGAATTATAGGCAGAAATTTATTGCGTCTTGTTCTGGTGATTTCACAGTTGCAGTAGATGGAAAAGAGGAGCGAATTTTTGGGGGAAGAAGCAGAGGGTTAGCACACACCCATGTGCTTGCTATGTATAGTCATGCACAGTAATTAGAAGCGAGTGGGGTTTTCAGGTTTAAGTCTGTAATGCAAATACATTCAGCATCACTAAGGCTGGTTGCCCCTGCTGGAGTGTAGGCAGTCACAGAGAATACACACGGTGGTGGTCTGAAAAAAAAACAGCTTGGACATGTGCATTTAAATAAATTTAAAAAAAAGGTTTCAGAATGTGTCAGTCTGTAAAAGTGATTTCAAAGTGTAAAAAGAGATTTTCACTTGGCCCAAAAAAAAAAGAGCAGTAAGTGTGCTTTCAAATTGGCAAAGAAATTTCGTTTTGGCACTAATGTGAAAACATGACTCTGTGTGCATAGAAGAATTATAGGCAGAAATTTATTGCGTCTTGCTCTGGTGATTTCACAGTTGCAGTAGATGGAAAAGAGGAGCGAATTTTTGGGGGAAGAAGCAGAGGCTTAGCACACACCCATGTGCTTGCCATGTATAGTCATGCACAGTAATTAGAAGCGAGTGGGGTTTTCAGGTTTAAGTCTGTAATGCAAATACATTGAGCATCACTAAGGCTGGTTGCCCCTGCTGGAGTGTAGGCAGTCACAGAGAATACACACGGTGGTGGTCTGAAAAAAAAACAGCTTGGACATGTGCATTTAAATAAATTTAAAAAAAAGGTTTCAGAATGTGTCAGTCTGTAAAAGTGATTTCAAAGTGTAAAAAGAGATTTTTACTTGGCCCAAAAAAAAAAGATCAGTAAGTGTGCTTTCAAATTGGCAAAGAAATTTCGTTTTGGCACTAATGTGAAAACATGACTCTGTGTCCATAGAAGAATTATAGGCAGAAATTTATTGCGTCTTGCTCTGGTGATTTCACAGTTGCAGTAGATGGAAAAGAGGAGCGAATTTTTGGGGGAAGAAGCAGAGGCTTAGCACACACCCATGTGCTTGCCATGTATAGTCATGCACAGTAATTAGAAGCGAGTGGGGTTTTCAGGTTTAAGTCTGTAATGCAAATACATTCAGCATCACTAAGGCTGGTTGCTCCTGCTGGAGTGTAGGCAGTCACAGAGAATACACACGGTGGTGGTCTGAAAAAAAAACAGCTTGGACATGTGCATTTAAATAAATTTAAAAAAAAGGTTTCAGAATGTGTCAGTCTGTAAAAGTGATTTCAAAGTGTAAAAAGAGATTTTTACTTGGCCCAAAAAAAAAAGAGCAGTAAGTGTGCTTTCAAATTGGCAAAGAAATTTCGTTTTGGCACTAATGTGAAAACATGACTCTGTGTCCATAGAAGAATTATAGGCAGAAATTTATTGCGTCTTGCTCTGGTGATTTCACAGTTGCAGTAAATGGAAAAGAGGAGCGAATTTTTGGGGGAAGAAGCAGAGGCTTAGCACACACCCATGTGCTTGCCATGTATAGTCATGCACAGTAATTAGAAGCGAGTGGGGTTTTCAGGTTTAAGTCTGTAATGCAAATACATTCAGCATCACTAAGGCTGGTTGCTCCTGCTGGAGTGTAGGCAGTCACAGAGAATAAACACGGTGGTGGTCTGAAAAAAAAACAGCTTGGACATGTGCATTTAAATAAATTTAAAAAAAAGGTTTCAGAATGTGTCAGTCTGTAAAAGTGATTTCAAAGTGTAAAAAGAGATTTTCACTTGGCCCAAAAAAAAAAGAGCAGTAAGTGTGCTTTCAAATTGGCAAAGAAATTTCGTTTTGGCACTAATGTGAAAACATGACTCTGTGTGCATAGAAGAATTATAGGCAGAAATTTATTGCGTCTTGCTCTGGTGATTTCACAGTTGCAGTAGATGGAAAAGAGGAGCGAATTTTTGGGGGAAGAAGCAGAGGCTTAGCACACACCCATGTGCTTGCCATGTATAGTCATGCACAGTAATTAGAAGCGAGTGGGGTTTTCAGGTTTAAGTCTGTAATGCAAATACATTCAGCATCACTAAGGCTGGTTGCCCCTGCTGGAGTGTAGGCAGTCACAGAGAATACACACGGTGGTGGTCTGAAAAAAAAACAGCTTGGACATGTGCATTTAAATAAATTTAAAAAAAAGGTTTCAGAATGTGTCAGTCTGTAAAAGTGATTTCAAAGTGTAAAAAGAGATTTTCACTTGGCCCAAAAAAAAAGAGCAGTAAGTGTGCTTTCAAATTGGCAAAGAAATTTCGTTTTGGCACTAATGTGAAAACATGACTCTGTGTGCATAGAAGAATTATAGGCAGAAATTTATTGCGTTTTGCTCTGGTGATTTCACAGTTGCAGTAGATGGAAAAGAGGAGCGAATTTTTGGGGGAAGAAGCAGAGGCTTAGCACACACCCATGTGCTTGCCATGTATAGTCATGCACAGTAATTAGAAGCGAGTGGGGTTTTCAGGTTTAAGTCTGTAATGCAAATATATTCAGCATCACTAAGGCTGGTTGCCCCTGCTGGAGTGTAGGCAGTCACAGAGAATACACACGGTGGTGGAATGAAAAAAAAAAACAGGTTGGACATGTGCATTTAAATAAATTTTAAAAAAAGGTTTCAGAATGTGTCAGTCTGTAAAAGTGATTTCAAAGTGTAAAAAGAGATTTTCACTTGGCCCGAAAAAAAAAGTGCAGTAAGTGTGCTTTCAAATTGGCAAAGAAATTTCGTTTTGGCACTAATGTGATAACATGACTCTGTGTGCATAGAAGAATTATAGGCAGAAATTTATTGCGTCTTCTTCTGGTGATTTCACAGTTGCAGTAGATGGAAAAGAGGAGCGAATTTTTTGGGGAAAAAGCAGAGGCTTAGCACACACCCATGTGCTTGCCATGTATAGTCATGCACAGTAATTAGAAGCGAGTGGGGTTTTCAGGTTTAAGTCTGTAATGCAAATATATTCAGCATCACTAAGGCTGGTTGCCCCTGCTGGAGTGTAGGCAGTCACAGAGAATACACACGGTGGTGATCTGAAAAAAAAAAAAAGCTTGGACATGTGCATTTAAATAAATTTTAAAAAAAGAGCAGTTTGTGTGCATTCAAAATGGCAAAGAAATTTCGTTTTGTGACTGTTGTGAAAAGAAATGTAGTAATATATTTAAATACAATAAAGGATTTTTTTTTTAGTTTTTTTCAGTTATTGCTGAAGAACAGTGAACAAAATTTAAGATGCCTACAAAATCTCGAGTTCAAAAAACGCTAAAAAAAAAACTATATTTGAGGACAACTGGAGGACCAAAGTTAGTAGAAGATGCTGATGTTGGGAAAAAGAAAAAATCTTCTGGTAAGCAAAAAAAACAATTCCTAAACAAAATATTGAAAACAAACAAAAATGTACAAAATGTCTGTTCTCGGAAAAATGTACCAAAACCTACAGAACAGCAAAAAATTGAGGATTTAGTTAATGCAAATATACCTTCTGCAATTGAAAAGTTTAACATAAACAGAAAAACAGCATTTAAAGAGATACGTAGAAAAATGTTTCAGAGAAGAGTTATGTCCAATTTGATAAAGGATATAAAGAAATATAAGCAAAAGGCTAAATATTATAAGAGAAAAAAAGAAATTGAAGCCATTGCAGCAAAAGCATTAGAATTAAAAAGGAAACTATTCATATTAATTTTGAATAGGATGCGTACATTAGATAAAATGGTTAATGTACTGAAATCACAAAGCAAAAGCAAAAGAGTAGTGAACAGAACAAACTTTTGTAAAGTGTTTTTAGGAAAGTGGATGCATAGTTCAAGTAGTGAACCTTTTTTTAATGAAGAAAGCTATTTTCAAAGTAATAGTTTGCTGCATGCAGTTGACACCAGAGGTCGTTCATACGAAGTAAAAAATGGTTGCATAATGGAGAAGGAGATAATGGTTCCAAGAGATGAGGTACAAGTGATGGCAGATGAGGCAATGGGGAGACGTCCTAAAGCCCCAGTGTACACTTGGAATTGTAGTAGTATTTGCACTGTGCGTCAGGAATCTATTGACAGATTTCGAGAGTTTCTAAGAGAATATAGTAAAAAAAGTGTAAAACAAAAGATTAAGGTGCTTCAAAGTCTGGATCCATGCAGAGTGAGAGAGAATACTGGTTTGCAGGGTCATTCTCTGGCTTGTCTATCTAGAAAAGTGTGCAATAGTGTTTTCCATCATTTTAGGATGCTGGCTGTTCATCATACTGAAATGAGAAAGTTTGTGAGACGGTTGTATTTTGCCAAAAGTCCAGCAATAAAGTTAAATGAATTGAATAGGGCTCTGTTCCGAGGAACGGTATCAGATGTAGAGAAGGTTGTTGATGAAATTCAGTTTTGTTACTTTGGTCCTGAACAAAACAGTGCAGAGAAGGACACAGTAAATGAGGCAGAAGTGGAAGAGAATGTAGAACCCTCTGTAAGTAACACATTTAATGATCACATAACAAAATTTGCAATAGTCTCTAATGAAAGACCAAATGTTACTTGTATTTGTTGCCGCAGAACTCATTATAGAAAACAAACTAGGAATGTTGATCTCTACAGAAAGAGTGAAAATGAAGATAATTATAAGTGGATGGATTTTGCCACATATATATTTCTTGAAAATTGTTTTGAATTGGGTGAAGATCAGCGTATTTGTAAATACTGCTACAACAAGTTAGAGGAAAATAGAATGCCGACCAGAGCTGTACATAATAATTTAGAATTGGATGCTATTCCTGCTGAACTTTCTGAATTAAATACATATGAGTCTATACTCATTCAATGTGTTCATCCGTTCCAGACCATAGTACGTATGGAGCCCAAAACTGGTAAATTACCTCCTTCAGATTTACTGAGAGGTTTAAAAGGTAGAGTGGTGTATTTGCCCTTGGATTTGAAAAAAAATATGGAAACTATTGATGCAGATACTTTGGAAACTGAACCATTAATTATTCTGGTTAATGGTGTCCCTACAAAGAATAAGAAGATTTGGCAGGAGCTGGTAGATGTGCGGAAAGTACAAAGAGCAAATTTGTATTTGAAAAAAAATAACAAATGGTATGAATCAATTTATATACAAGAAGAAGAAGAAGAAGATTTACAAGGAGACACAGAAACACCAACTGGACAAATTGAAAAAGTGGACAAGTCAAAGGAAGAAGAAATTTATGAACATTTTAGCATACATCCTCTCCATTCGAAAGAAGTTATGGGAGACAATATTGATCTCTTTCAGATGAAGAAAGCAAAAGGAAATCCCGTGAGTGTATGGGAGGAGAGCTTGGAAGCTCGATGTTTTCCCCAGCTGTTTCCTAAAGGAAAAGGAGGACGATACGATGAACGTCCGGAACAGATTCCAGCTTCTGAGTATCGGACTACAAGACTATATGCTGAAGATCCCAGATTTCGACAAAGTATCCCTTATTTGTTCCATCTTTTATTTGAAAGCGACTTGTCTGCACTGTCTTATGCAGTAAATCACATTTTAAAAAGTGGAGTACATTTACAAAATGTGTCTGCTAAGGATTTTATGGAGAAAGTGCAGCACCGAGATGATCATTTGGAAACACAACTGATCAATCTGATGGCTTGTCAGCGTGGGACAAATGAATATTGGTACCGACGCCATGGTGAACTAAAATGCATGTTACGCAACTTAGGAACACCAACATGGTTCCTTACCCTAAGCTGCGCCGAGTACGCTTGGGATGATTTACTGGATTTTCTACGAGAGGCCAATTCAAACATTGAAAACATCGAATACAAGACAGCAGGAGAACTGTGCTCATTGGATCCGGTTAATGTTTGCAGATATTTCAATCATAGATTTGAGGCTATGATGTCCTTCATCTGCAATAAAAAAAATCCACCCCTTGGAGAAGTAGTGGATTTCTTTTGGAGAAAAGAGTACCAGGCAAGAGGTGCTCCTCATATTCATATGCTGCTGTGGATCAAGGATGCCCCAAAGTTTGGAACAGATACTGATGAAGCAGTGTTATCTTACATTGAAGAATATGCAACATGTGCTATACCTAAAAGCACAGAAGAGAACAAGTTAAAGGAGCAAGTTCTACGTTTCCAAAGTCATCGGTGTGGAAAATACTGTCGACGGAAATACAAGAGCAAAGAAAAATACTACACTAAATGTCGATTTGGATTTCCTAGACCTGTTCTTACAAATGGAAGAGTCAACAGTTTTATGTCAGCTGTGAGACATACTATCACAAGAAAATCACCTAAGAATACCTACAACCTTAAAAGAAAAGAAGAATCAAAAAATATAAATGACTACAACCCAGTCATTTTATCCATGTGGAACGCTAACATGGATATACAGTATGTTGCTGACAATTCCATTGCTGTTGCTCGATATGTTACGTCTTACATTACGAAATCAGAAAAAACAGAATTGAAGGAAATGTGGGAAGAGATTTCTCACGAGAAGACTGTCAGTAAGAAGCTGTACAGTTTCAGTTTGAAGATGTTATCGCATCGAGAAATTGGATCCTACGAATGTTCAGATAGGTTATCTTCTGCAAGTCTCTACTCGAAGTCAAGAAGAATAATTTGGGCAAGTTTAGGCCTTGCAGCAATGAGAAATCGGGTACTGAAATCTGTTGGAGAAATTGAATATTTGGCTGAGAATGACCCAGAAAGTACAGACATATTGAAAACAAACATGTTGGACACATATTATCCCAAGAGAAGTCATCATCTGGAGAACATGTGTCTCTATGAAGTGCTGCAGAACTACATTTATTCACGGAAAGCTGCAGAAGACATCAACAGTGGAAAATATAAAGTTGTTGGTGAAGAAGGATGTTTGGTGAAGCAAACCAAAGGAAGTTTGATAAATCACCGGAAGCTGAGTTGCGACACTACCGACAAGAAAGAATTTTACTACTTGGCTCTTTTACAGTTGTTTAAACCATGGCGTACAGAGGATGAACTACTGGGAGAATTCCAGAGCTATGAAGATTCTTTTAATGCTTGCAAAGACAGCATACAATGCAGTACATTCTCAACTTATCTGCAAATGTTAAATGAAGAAATTGAACAGGAAACTACAATTGCAGCAGAAATAGCTAGAGACAGTTCTCAGGACAGCCAAAGTTCAGGAACATACAGTCAAGATCCCCTAGGACAACCAATCGTTGAAAATGAAGCATCAATAGCCATGAATGAAGTGGAAACGGCTATGAATCAAGCTCAAGAAGAATTTATAGACTTAGAAAATTTGGAAAGACAACTGAATCAAGAGCAGCAACAAATTTATGAAGAGATCAAAAACAAAATTGATCACGGATTTCTACATATCAAAAAAGAGTGCTCATGCACATCATTTCATCCAATCAGGATGTATGTAAGCGGACAAGCTGGCACTGGAAAAAGTTTCCTAATTAAAGTCATCAGAAGCTACCTAAAGCAAAAAACGGATTCTACTTTGTCTTGTGTGGTTACTGCTCCAACTGGGTTAGCAGCATATAACATAAAAGGAATCACCTTACATCGTTTGCTAATGTTACCAGTGGAGCATGAGAACAAAATACAATTCAACAAGCTAACTGGAGAAGCATCCTTAGAAGTGTCAAGAGTATTGAAGAAGATGCAAGTTCTCATTATTGATGAGGTGAGCATGGTATCAAACTTAATGCTTGCCTTTGTGCATTTAAGAATGCAGCAAATTTTGAAGACAGACTATGACGTGTTATTTGGTGGAAAACACGTCATAGTTTTTGGGGATCTTTTGCAACTTACTCCAGTTAAAGGACAACCAGTGTTTAATACTGTGACACATGAAGACACGAAGAAGTCATTGGGAAGCATTGGAAATACAAATATTTGGTCCTTCTTTGAGTACAAGGAACTTACAACTAATATGAGGCAAGCAAACGATGAAGAATATGGAAGTATTCTGAAAGATATCAGAATTGGACTACTCACAGAAGTTGGCAAAAAAGCATTACAGAGTCGGCTGTTACATAACTTATTTCCAAAGGAAGAAATAGTTGCAGAGAAAATATACAAGAATATTGCAGAAAACAAAAGTGTCATCTGCTTAATGCCAACTCTACGTGAATGCTCAATATTTAATGAGGAGCTTTTGAAATTGGAAAATGAAGACATCATGAAATTGGAAGCAGTGGACAAAATTGAGGATGGAAGAATTACTGTCACAGTAACAGGCAAACTGAAAAATAAATTGGACTCACTAGAGAAGAATATCTCCAAAACAGCAGGATTAGAAAAAAATCTATATGTTTGCATGAACTGTAGAGTGTTTTTAAGGAGAAATTTGGATGTTGAAAAAGGCTTAGTGAATGGAGCGATGGGAAGAGTTGTGGGTTTTATTAATTATCAGAAAAAAGATGGAATTGAATGTTTAAAAATAAAATTTGATCAGATAGAGGAAGTTAAACACATTTGTCGTTGTTCAGTTCGTTTCATGCTTGTGAAAGACTTATATGTACGTAGGAAGCAGTTTCCGTTTTCACTAGCATATGCTGTAACTATCCACAAGTCTCAAGGATTGACTGTAGATTGTGCATTTGTGAACATTGGTTCAACTGTGTTCAAAGAAGGTATGGCATATGTAGCTTTGTCACGAGTCAAAACATTATCAGGTTTATTCATGATTGACTTTGATGATTCAAAAGTTAGTGCTGATACAAACTGTGTAAAGGAGTATAATAGATTAAGAAGAACCTATGCTCCTCATTTAGGTCAGTATCCTGTGTTGGAGAAACGTGTAGTTTCTCGTAAAAGGAGAAATGAGAATATCTGTAATGAAGATGTAGAGAAGAGGAAAAAAAAGAGGAGTGATGTAATTGCAAGCAAAAAGAATAAGGAAAATGAAGAACAGGTTGTAGGATGTCATTTTGAAAATAGCTCTGGTGTCAACTGCTACGCTAATGTAGTGCTGAATGTTGTATTTTATCTGGAAAGTTTGCAAGAGCAGATAATAGTAAATCAGGGAAAAAGATTCTGTTCAGAGCTCAGTCTCCTTTTTCAAAAGCTGAGTAAAGATAAAACTCAAATAGAAAGTGCTACTGACATTAGAAAACTTTTAGATGTATGTTCAGGACGAACACAGTTTTCTCAAAATGTACAGCAAGACGCACAGGAATTCTTGTTGTTTTTTCTTCAGGTAGCGGAAGAAGAAGGAGTTCCCATTGACATTTTTTTTGGTCTCTCTTATAAATGGGAACATAGTTGTGAAAATTGTTATAATATATGTGGCTCTATTGTTGATAATGAAAGGTTTATTTATTTGACATTGCCAGAGAGTAAAACAGTCACTTTTGCAAAATTAGTTAAAGATGCTAATCATAGCATGAAATGTGGTGAGTGTAATTCTGACATGTTTTCAACATTAATTTTAAGGGAATACGGACAGTATGTAATTTTAATGATGCAACGATGTAGAGCTGATGGTTCAAAATTGGATACTTTAATAAAGAAGTTTACAGGACAGCAATTATCAATTTCAGGAAAAACTTTTGTAACTGTTGCAATAATTTTCCATGATGGACCTACTGTTACTTCTGGACATTACACAGTTTATCTTAAATGTGAAAAAGGCTGGACACTGTGTAATGATTCCCAATTGATTTTCAAACAACGTTTGCCTTTTGATTTAGCAAATTCCTATCTAATCTTTCTGAAACCTAAATTTTAGAGAGACTTGGCAAGATCTGGACAAAATAATTTTACCATTTTACTGGATTACCATTGCAATTTTGTAGAAAAAATATTTTTTAAAATTATCATTTGGCCTAAAGGAAAGATAACCAATTGTAATGTGGACTTTTTAAATTTTTAATGCAATTTTGAAAAACCAATAATTTAGAGATAATCGGTAACTTCTGCACATTTTAAATTTTGGAATGCTATTGGACTGCCATTGGAAATTTTTACAAAAATGATTTAAAAAATTACTATTTGGCCATGTGGAAAAGTAACCAATTCTATTGTGGACTAAATAAATTATTCAAAAAATTTTTGTGAACCAAAATGTTACAGAGAATCGGTGAGATCTGGACAGATTAAACTTTAGAATTTTAATGGTTTTCCCTTGGAAATTTATTCCAGGGAAAAAAAAAAATACAATTTGGCCTAAAGGAAATAAAATCAGATGTATTTTGGAGTTATTTGAGATATAATATTGTGATTATACTCCTGAAACAAAAATATCAGACGGTATTTTAAAGAAAAAAGTATTGTTTTTAGATGATATTTTTTAAGAATAATATGCTTTTCTGTAATGATAAGTTTAAGTGAGAAGAGATTCTGGGCTTTTTTAATACAATCTTTGAGATTGTTATTTTTTTTTGCCCGCTGTAAAATGATGAATGCAATTGCTTTCACAATTTATAGTGAAATGCAATATATTCTGAAAACAGCAAAAATAAGGCAAAAATATTTTTTGGTAAAAAATGTAAATATGTGTACTGTATTATAAAATGGTTTAAAAATATTAATACTTTTTTCTTTTTTTTCAGATCGATATAGAAAATTTTCGTAAACTACAACCATTTAAAAAACTATTTTTAAAAAAAACAAATGAATAAATATTTTTTTCAGTGAGTATGGTAAGTCAATAGTAATAATTGTAGTCTCTCAAGGACCTTGTAATGTGAAAAATGATTTTTAGTGTTTTTTTTAAAAAATAAAAAAAAAGGTACGCTTACCGTACGCGTACGGTAAAAAAAAAAAAAAAAAGTTTTTTAAAAAAAATGTAAAAAAAAGATGAAAGATAAGGTTGGCTCTTAAAAGAACCGTTGTGTTCATGCAGGGACAGAGGAAAGGAACCATGGGAAAATCATTCAAAGCTACAAATGTGCTGATCTATTTTGTTATTCACTAGGGAAACACTGGTCTCCCTATAACAAATTAGAGCTTTACAAAATGTGCAATGAATATCAACCTTCCGAAATCGAGGGTTCATTTCCAGAGGGCCAGCAAAAGGAGATTCTCCCCCCACAGATGAAGGGCTCACCTGAGCTGCAGAAGAAGGAGTAAGCTCTGCAGGTGATGGTCCAGGCTGAGCTGCTGTGGATGTACTGGCTCGTCTTTCTGAAGAGTTACCTCCAAAAAGTTGAGCATGTGTCCTTTTGTGTACATCCTTGAGGTGCCTCATCATGGTGTGATTCCCAAAGGAATACTTCCTGTCAGGATTACCTCTAGAAAGTACACGCTGACACAGCTTGCAAGTAACTAAGGGTGCATTCACCTTTTGCTGGCCTTCTGGAAAAGTAAAATAATCCCAAACATAAGAAGGCTTTACTTTCCTCGCTCTCTGCCTCAAGACAGTGCTGCTGGTGCTAGCCTCACTCTCAGAAGAGCTCTGCTGTTCTGCCATCGTATCCCAAAGACAAACCAGCTCCTTCTCCCAAGGGATCACAAGCAGAAATGAGGGGAATGGGTGTGGTGTAGGAGAGTTCTAGAACTGAAAGTAGTTTCAACCAATCAAAAGTTGTGTTTCATGATCACATGACCAACCGTACGCTTACGGTACGCTTACGGTACGCTTACGGCAAAAAGTACGCGTGCGCGTAAAAAAGACACGCGCTTGCGCGCATGCGCATAACAGTCATTTCCCGGCACTTCCGCGTAACGTGCGCGTGTTGCGTAAGCGCGCACGCGTCCCACGCGCAGTACGCGCGCTACGCAAAGTACGTAACTATACGCAAGCAGCGTAGATAGATTACGGACGTTGCGTAAACCGTACGCTTACCGTGAGCTTACGGTACGCGTACTATAAAAAAAAAAAAAAAAAATCTGGAAATAAATTTTACTTGTTTATTTTAAAAAATTTATATAAAAAAAATATTTAATGATTTTAAAAAATTAAGCATAGTCTTTATAAAAGGTAAAAAATTAAATTAAAAATATGTTTGAAAAAAATGAAGAAAAAAAAAAAAAAATAGCATTTAAAAAACCTTGCAAATTCACTGAAAAAAACATGGGTTTCACACACGTTATAGTTAGGAATTAGCATTTAAAAAACCTTAGAAATTCACTGAAAAAACCATAGGTTTCACACACGTTATAGTTAGGAATTAGCATTTAAAAAACCTTAGAAATTCAGTGAAAAAACCATAGGTTTCACACACGTTATAGTTAGGAATTAGCATTTAAAAAACCTTAGAAATTCAGTGAAAAAACCATAGGTTTCACACATGTTATAGTTAGCTGGACATTTTACTCGTAAAAAACCAATGAAATTGCCCCGTTATAGTTAGTTCAGCTAACTATAACTCGCGCGCCCGCAATGCACTGCTGATGACGTCACATATTACATCACTCATGACATGGTCAGTGACATCACTCATGACATCACTGATGACATCTCAAATGACATCACTGATGACATCACTGATGACATCATCCTTGTGATAGAGTGGCAGACCTCCTCTCACCTTAATATAAGCTTTGATACACACATTCAAAAATAGAGACTAAAAATTTCAAAACAATGGACATACCAATACCAGTTACAACAACCTCTTCAGTAATTCAAAGATCCACATACACATCCACTCATTCACCAACAGTCCTATACAGTCACTCATACATGTACTCACTCATCATATGTACTCATACATCTATACATCCTGTTACACAATGCCACTCATCCATAGAGTTACTCACACACATAGTCACTCATGCTAAAAAAGAATAAAACATACATTTACTTGCATATACAGTAATACACACACCACCATACTTACTTCTACGGAAACTTACACATACTTAGTCTTTTAAACAATCACTTATAGAAACACATACTTATTCATACAGGAACTCTTTCAATCTCTCCCTCTCATATATACTCACATATATACACCAATACTCACATATACTAGTTTAAAACATATGTAGTTACTCCTGAAGACACTATTGAGACAGTCATTCACTCACTAACACACCCATACACACACTCATCCACCCATACAGTCCTGCACACATGCGGTCTTCAACACATACAAACAGTGAGTCACTCATTCATGCATCTATGCACTACGTAATACCCCCCACCGTACCATACAGACACTCAGACTGATACTCAAAAAAACAACTAATAACCTATATAGACACCCATGTAGCTACTCACCAACCCATGCAGCCACTTATACACAAAGTGAGAGATACACTTAATCAGTCAGTTACACAATCAATTTTTCAAAAACAAATCATCCATTTAGACACTTATATACCCATTTATTCTTCCATCGACCTTGAGATATACATATATAAAACATATTTAATTTTCAGAAAAACACACATTCACTGGATGATGTCATCAGTGATGTCATTTGAGATGTCATCAGTGATGTCATCAGTGATGTCACTGACCATGTCATGAGTGATGTAATATGTGACGTCATCAGCAGTGCATTGCGGGCGCGCGAGTTATAGTTAGCTGAACTAACTATAACGGGGCAATTTCATTGGTTTTTTACGAGTAAAATGTCCAGCTAACTATAACATGTGTGAAACCTATGGTTTTTTCACTGAATTTCTAAGGTTTTTTAAATGCTAATTCCTAACTATAACGTGTGTGAAACCTATGGTTTTTTCACTGAATTTCTAAGGTTTTTTAAATGCTAATTCCTAACTATAACGTGTGTGAAACCTATGGTTTTTTCAGTGAATATATATATATATATATATATATATATATACACACAAGTGAGGTAGTGTTGGAAAGTGCCCATTTTGACGTGGTACCCCCCCTCCCACCTTTTGCATGGTATTTGATGTGATTTTGACTGGAAGAGCACTGGGTACCTGCTAACCAGGTCCCCAGTACCAGATCTCTTTTCCCTAGTAAATGGTATCTCTGGTACCTAGGGCCTGAGGCAGCATGAATTGTACCACCCTATAGGATCACTCACCAAGCTCATGGAAACTGCCACTGCAGGCTGTGTCTTGGTGCAGACAAAGGTGAAAATATGACATGACACACATCCCTGTGGGCCATGTCCCCTAACACTGCATGTAATATTTGTAAGTCACCCCTACAGGAGGTCTTACAGCCCTATGGCAGGGTGACTTATTACACGCAAAGGCATAGCTGCATGAGCAGATATGCCCCTGTGCTGGTCAGTTTCATTACTGCCAGTAAAAGTGAACAGGGAAGCCATTTCAAAACATGTGCTGGACACTGATGAAAATGAGTTCCCTATCTACATGATGGCTTCACTGAAATGAGGGATGTTTGGCATCAAACATCTCTTATTAATACACCAACACCAATGTTAGTGTTGGATTTAGTAATACATGCACCCAGAGTACACATTAGAGGTGCCCCCTGAAAACCTACCAGCCCCTGGTGCTTACTGACTAGCATTCATCAGCCCACCACCAGAGACGAGTGTCTGATTTCCTTTCCGCCCAAGGGGGAGGGCTTTTGCTCTTGGGAGGCCAGAATCCAGGCCTGCTTGTGCAGGGGGTGTTTTTACATCCACCCACAGGATGGCCTACAGAGTAACATACCAAGGCAGGGGAGCTTCAAAGTGCCTTCCGCCTTTGGTTTGTGAATCGGGTTTCCATCACTGGAGAAGAAGCCCACCCCCTTTGTCCAGAGCCATTAGGCACATGGGCAGGTGGGATAATTATCTTCTCAGATAGGCGTGTCCCCCCTCACGCTAATGCCACCACTAAGGTGGACTACCTGAAGTGGATGTGATTTTTCAAAGTAAGCCATATTGGTGATGGCAAAATCGGGAACTCTGAGAAAGTGTTATGACCATCTCCCCCAGGAAGTGGTCATATAAGGGGCGTAGTGACCCCAACGGTAGGTAGCCTATTGGCTACTACCCTACACTGCCCGAATACCCCTAAATTCAGTATTTAGGGGAACCCTGGCACCAAAGAATCAGTTCCTACCAACCAAAAGAAAAACTAAGAGCTGCAAAAAGCAAGAACTGTGGAAGAAGCAACTGACTCTGCACCAACCCTACCGGCCTGTCTGCTGTTCCTGATGATTGCACCAGAGTTGACTCATCCTGCATGCTGCTGTGCCTCCAAAAGCCTAGGAGGACTGCCAGCTCTTCTGCCAAGACTCGGGAACTTCTGTGGAGCAGCCGAGTGTTTCCCTGCATTCTGTTGTCACCAAAGAGACCTTACAGGACTCTGTACTGCCAAAATCTGACACTGGAAAGCACCACTGCACCTGTGCCGTCTAGCCTGAGCTGAAATGGGCCAGCGGTGCCAGCGTGGTCCCCCCAGCCTTCCAGAGACTAATCCCAAAGCCACCTGCTATCTCCGTTTGCAACCCTTCTCTACCGCGAGTGCTCCCAGTGCCAAAAGCCTCAAGACACTTCTACACCCCTGGCCCGTAGAGAAGAGGACCAATGGTGTCCCCAAGAACTGTGGGACCTGAGCCCCCCCTCGTGGTTCAGACTGACTGGCTTCCCAGTCCAAGCCTGCAGCCTCTTTTCGACCAGACCGATCCCCAAAGGATAATATTGGGAACCTGACGTTTAAAAGCAGCTCTGCACCCAGCTGCCCCAGTGCCGCCCGAGGTGACCTGTTGGAGCTGCCTTGGACCTTGCCCCATAATCACCTTATGTCCAGGAGATTTGTCCCGTAAGTCGCTGCAAAGTGGTCAAATATAGTACATGTTTTCCCCCATAGGATAACATTGGCCACCAGATGCTGTATATCACCTCTGCACCCGGCTGCCCGAGGTGACCTGTGGGTGCTGCCTTGGACCTTGCCCCATACTCACCTTAAGTCCAGGAGATTGGTCTTGTAAGTCGCTGTACTGTACCTGAATTCCGTACTTGTTTTTCCTTCCATAGGATAACATTGCAGCTTCTGAAAAATGTACGAAATGTCAACTTTTAAAATGCAAAATTATTTGTATAAATTGTTGTGGTTCTCCCTATTGAGTCATGTGCACCCACCACCTTATATTGCAGATCTGTTGCACATAGTGTATACAACAGTTACTATATCTATATAGTCATTTGTGCATCATAAGATTTGTGAATAATTTTGCGACCTTCTCCCACTGGTCGCATGCATTGTTCAATACCTGCCTTTTCCATCCTTTTGAGGGCAGATAATACACTGAAAAACAAAATGTAACGAATAACCTTTTAAAGTAAGGAATAAAGGCAGAGCCAATCACAGTGAGGGTCAGTGGTAGCTACTCATTACTAAAGAAGTCCGAGATTGAGGTTGTAATAGTACAAATAAAGCAATCCAGATTTTATTAAAGGGCAAACGCCGTGCCATGCTTTGAGAGACAGCCTTAAACTCTAATTCCTAGTGAATGCATTTATCCCGGCAATATCCAGCTCTGTCCTTGTTCACCTTTATTATTAATAATAAAAAAAGCTTTGTACTTCTGTTAGGTTTCATCTCCTTGCAGACAGTGGGTTGCATACTGTTTTTGAATGTTTTCTGACACGTGCTCTACTTAAGTAACTGTGTGTATTTGCACGTGTGTGTGTGTGTGTGTGTGTATATATATATATAATCTACTGGCGGTCGCCAGTAGATAGTTATACTTAGGACCGTGTTTCCATAGGAAATCTGAAAATTCTATTTTGAATAACTTTGGCGCCGGTTGACGAATCTTCGCGAAATTTTCAAAACTAATGGGGCGCTCCGCTCAGCTCCTACCCTGAAAGTCTCGGGGGGGATTTGTCAAGCGGGGACCGAGGAAAAAAAGGGGGGTCCCAAAACGCGTTTTTCCCATGCATTTTTCCATAGGACCTTTAGTCGAAGGTACAGCCCGAACGGCTGAACAGAATTACTTGAAATTTGGCATAGAGGTAGTCCTCAGGTCAGGGAAGTGCCTTTTGCATATATGGAGTCAATCTGTTCAGTAGTTCCTGAGAAAATAGCATTTAAAAGCATATACATATCTATAAGCGCGCACCCTAACGTGCGTGAGCGTAATTCTGATTGGTGGTTACATGTTAGTCAACGTTCGAATCGGTCGAAATCAGGAAGTGTCGGCCGCCATTTTGTTTGTTTTCAGTGCGAGAGTGAAAAAGGAAGGTGGCGAACGTGAAAAGGGGGCAGGGTAGAGAGTTGACCCCCTAGCCTTTGTCAGGGGGTCCCTGAAGGACCCCGAAGGCAGAAAAAATGTTTTAAATTTTTTTTTTTTAAATCGTGGGGGTGCGCGCACCGTGCACGCACGGTGAAAAACCCAAAAAATAAAATAAAAATTCATACGTAGTTTATTGTAAAATAAATATATAAAAAAAATAATACATACATAACTTAGCATTTAAAAAAACGTACAAATTCACTTAAAAAACCATAGGTTTCACACATGTTATAGTTAGGTGGATATTTCACTCGTAAAAAACCAATGAAATTCCCCTGTTATAGTTAGTTCAGATAACTATAACTCGCGCGACCGCCACTCTATCACAAGGATGATGTCATCAGTGATGTCATCAGTGATGCCACTGACCATGTCATGAGTGATGTAATATGTGACATCATGAGCAGGATTGCGGGCGCGCGAGTTATAGTTATCCTGCCTGCCCCGCACGGTCTGTTGTGAGGCCCCTTCCCCTGAACTCTCTTTTCTGTGCCCAGGTCCTGACCCTCCCTTCTATCCTCCATGGTCCTTTGTGCATGCCCCTGCACCCTCCTTCTTGCCCATCATAGCCATTGTGCTACCACTAACCCTCCCGCTTGCCATGCATGGTCTTCTGTGCTGCCATGGCCCCTCCCACCTTCCCTGGGTGGTCAGCTAGCTGCCCCATACCCCCTCCCACCTTCCCTCCATGGTCTGTGTGTATGCCACCATAGTCTTATTGTTGCTCTCCATGGTGTGTCTTGTTTCTAGTGCCCATCCTGCCTGACCTCCATGGTCATCTTGCTGCTCCTGCCCTGCCACCTTGCCCCCAGCCCTCTGTTTCCATGTGCAGACCCCCTATTCCCTCCCTCCTGGCTTGTCTGTTCCATTGTAATGCCCCTGATCCGTCCCTCCTGCCCTTTATGGTCTGTTATGCTGCAGCTTTCTCTCCTGTCTGTCCATTATGGTCAGCTAGCTACCATTGCCTCTTTCCCATCTGTTCTCTGTTGTCCATGTGCATGGTCCTGTCCCCTCCCTATTGCTTTCTATGGATTGTTGTGCTGCACTCCCGTCCCACATTCGCTGTGTGGTGTATTGTGCTGCTGCAAACCCTGATTCCTGCCCTGTAGGGTCAGTTTGGTGCACCTCTCCATGTCCCTCCTGTCCTCTGTTATCCGAGTCCATGTCCCTACCCCAATTCCTCCTGCCTACCATGATTCAATGTACCATACTTGCGAACATTTTGAACTTGGTAAGAGGGAGATTTTGAAAAAAAACTGGGTGTATTGATTTTCCCCTTTGAGTTACATTGAAAAAGAGGAGATTGTAGACAGGAGACAGATCAAATAAAGCCCATTTGAGCTTAAAAACATTGGACGTTTCCTGCCTGAAACGGGTCTGTTGGCATGTATGGTTGTACTACCACTGCCTCTTCCTTCTGCCCACAATGGTCTAATATATTGCCACAGCCTCTCTTGCCAGTCCTGTATTGTTGGTTTGTTGCTCCTGCCCCCCTTTCCACTGCCCTCCATAGTCTGTTGTGCTGCCACTGCCCTTCCTGCCTGCCCAGTGTGGTCAAATTGTTGCCTCTGCACTCTCCTACCTGCCTTCAATTTTCAGAGTCCGTGCCCCTGGCCTCTACCTCTCAACAGTATCCCAATGAACAACTAGATTGTTAACATTCTATATTTATTACAAAAGTGTGGAACGCCTGACGTCATCTTGATGTAATCAAAACTGTAATACCTAGAGTATTTCCTTTAGAAATTACATATATGAGAGGGTCTTATTTGCATCAAAATTATGGTTAGTGCTCTAAAAAACTAAAATGAGGACATATTTTCTGAGTTTTCAAATAGCGACAAAGAACTTTTAAATTATTTGTACCCTTTATGTTTTTTTAACCAGTTGACCACTTGATTAAATGTTGCACCTTGGCGAGAGGATGTGGTGTTACTTCCAGAGCTGCAGACTTTGCAACTGGGGAACCAGGTTGGAGTTTCTGCTTCAGCTCAACATTCTGTGATTGTGGTCAAATCACTTAATATCCCCATGTCTACAACCAAAATGAATTTGATCTTGTGTGATGTAACCAATGCTCATGTAAAGCATTCCAATACCTGACAAGTCTGCACTATATAAAACTGCAAATACACAAAAAAATAAGTGTTTTGCACACTTCTGTCATTGGGCTACATGTGGGCTACATCTGGGTGATATTTGTGCTGCATTTAGGCTCTTTTGTGTCTGGTGGCCATTTTGGGAGATTTATTTGTCATGAAGTTTCCTAATTTCCTCATTTACTGCAGTCTCCTCAGTAGGAAATGCTTTCAGTTTTTTACTTTTTAATTCCATCAAGAAGGTATTTAGATGTGTCACAAATTTGCCATAAATTCAGAATGTTCGCACTCTAGTTGCTTATTAGATTACTGTAGTCAAGCTACTGCTCACCAGGGAAGTCTGCTGCTGGTATTCAAAGTGCATGTTTCAGTCTGCATATCAGAATTTTTTAATGAAATAGAAGAGGATTTGAGAAGTCAATCAAAATGTGCCCTAATTTTTCTTTCTTCAGCACTAATCATAATTTCTATGGCAAAATGAACCCCCTCATTGTGTTCCTTTTTAAATTAAATGTTTTAAGTGTTACCAGTTTATTCCAATCAAGATGGCTTCAGGTGTGCCATACTTTTGTCATAAGTAAGACAGTAAGCGCTCTAGTTGTTCTTAAGAACACTCTGGGACATTCTGTCACTAGGCTATACTTGGGCTACATCTGGGTGATATTTGGGCTACATTTGGGCTCTTTTGTCTCTGGTGGCCATCTTGGGAGATTTATTTGTTATGAAGTTTCCTAATTTCCTCATTTACTGCAGTCTCTTCAGTGGGAATACTTTCAGTTTTTTATTTTGATTCCATCAAGAATGCATTCAGATGTGTCACACATTTGCCATAAATTCTGAATGTTAGCACTCTAGTTGCTCATTAGATCACTGTAGTAAAACTACTGCTCACCAGGGAAGTCTGCTGCTGGTATTCAAAGTGCATGTTTCAGTCTGCATGTCAGAATTTGTTTATGAAATAGAAGAGGATTTGAGAAGTCACTCAAAATGTGCCCTAATTTTTCTTTCTGCAGCACTAATCATACTTTTATGGCAAAAAAAACCCCTCATTTTGTTCCTTTTTAAATTAAATGTTTTAAGAATTGCCACTTTATTCCAACCAAGATGGCTTCAGGTGTGCCATACGTTTGTCTCTAGTTAGCGCTCTAGTTGTTCTTTAGAACACTCTGGGAAGCTGCAGTAGAACACAAAGGAATCAACTGACAGTCTCTGCTCTTGTTGGATGTACATGTTTTACTGAGAATGTCAGACCTCATTCTCACATGACTGAGAAAGATAATGTGAATTTACAGAAAATATGCTCTCAGTTAGCTTATAGATCACCTTCCAAACCTCTGCGGGAAAAGCATGAGAAAATAGTTTTCTCTCAAACATGATTCATGATATCACAGCAGAAGGCTTTTTCACATGGTAAAATCACCTTAGAACACACCACAATTCCTAAAATCAGTATGGTACCATCAACAAATGATTTATAATGTAACGAAAGTCTTAAAACCTTCTATTAACTGCAATGCTTTTTAATGAGGTGCTATCATGTATATTGGTCTCAAGATGGCTGCCAACACTTCTTGGATGAAGTGCTGACAGCCAATCAGATCTCACGATGAGATGTGTGGTTAGGCTCTGCCCAGATATATATGTGATTTTACTTTTGATTTTCTCAGGAACTACTGAACGGATTTACACCATTTAAGCAAAAGGCGCATGCCTGACCTGAGGACTACCTCTTTGCCAAATTTCAAGTAATTCTATTCAGCCGTTCGGGCTGTACCTTCGACTAAAGGTCCTATGGGAAAATGCATATGGAAAACGCGTTTTGGGACACCCCTTTTTTCTCAGCCCCCGCTTGACGAATCACCCCGAGACTTTCAGGGTAGGAGCTGAGCGGAGCGCCCCATTAGTTTTGAAAATTTCACGAAGATAAGTCAACCGGCGCCAAAGTTATTCAAAATAGAATTTTCAGATTTCCTATGGGAACTCAGTCCTAACTATAACTATCTACTGGTGACCGCAAGTAGATAATGTGTGTGTGTGTGTATATATATATATATATATATATATATATATATATATCTCTATATATATATATATATATCCAGCTCCAAAGTTGCACCGAAGTCCAAGGCACTCAGAGGCGGGTGCTCGTCGTGGCAGTGCTCCACGTAAAAATCAATGCTCCCAGACTCACGCACTTTGCAGTATGTTGTTTATGACCGATCCACTGAAGCTGATGGTGAGCTATGTCAATCTTGAAAAGCTATGATGTACTTTTTAGTATTAACTGATGTACATATTGTGATTTTACCGATATACGGTGCTATGTTGTCGAAGACTGACCCACTTTTGCCGGTGACGATAGCAGATCATATACTATTTAGTATTGATATATCGATATCCTCCTTTGCACATAATTTATGTTGGGATTGAGAGAGGGTTGCTTTATATGAGTTTCCATGCATCAATGTATATATGATACACCATGCAAAGATGTCCGCCATTTTCACAGATCAACTTAAGTAGTTTCTGACCACAGACGTCACTCCCCTAATCACGTGCACGTAAATTTAAAAATGCTGCTACTCCGCGATAATTGTAAACACTGACGAAGGAATTTCCGAAACGCGTCTGTTTTCTTGTGTGGCTTAATAAAACATCTATGAAGCAACCCCCCGAGTGCTGGACTTTTACTGCAAAGTGCGTGAGTCTGGGAGTATTGATATATATATATATATATATATATATATATATATATATATATATATATATATATATATATACACATCTACTGGCGGTCGCCAGTAGATAGTTCTAGTTAGGACTGTGTTTCCATAGGAAATCTGAAAATTCTATTTTGAATAACTTTGGCGCCGGTTGACGAATCTTCGCGAAATTTTCAAAACTAATGGGGCGCTCCGCTCAGCTCCTACCCTGAAAGTCTCGGGGGGATTCGTCAAGCGGGGGCCGAGAAAAAAGGGGGGTCCCAAAACGCATTTTCCCTATGCATTTTCCCTTAGGACCTTTAGTCGAAGGTACAGCCCGAACGGCTGAACAGAATTACTTGAAATGTGGCGGTAGTCCTCAGGTCAGGGATGTGCCTTTTGCATATATGGAGTCAATCTGTTCAGTAGTTCCTGAGAAAATTGCAGTTAAAAGCACATACATATCTATAGCCGCGCACCGTGCGAGCACCCTAACGTGCGCGAGCGTCATTCTGATTGGTGGTTACATGTTAGTCAACGTTCGAATCGGTCGAAATCAGGAAGTGTCGGCCGCCATTTTGTTTGTTTTCAGTGCGAGAGTGAAAAAGGAAGGTGGCGAACGTGAAAAGAGGGCAGGGTTGAGAGTTCCTGACCCCCTAGCCTTTGTCAGGGGGTCCCTGAAGGACCCCGAATGCAGAAAAAAACATTTAAATTTTTTGTAAAAAAAATCGCGGGGGTGCGCGCACGGTGAAACACCAAAAAAAAAACCAAAACATTTTTAATACGTAGTTTATGGTAAAATAAATATATACAAAAAATAATAATACATACATAACTTAGCATTTAAAAAAACGTAAAAATTCACTGAAAAAACCATAGGTTTCACACACGTTATAGTTAGGAATTAGCATTTAAAAAACCTTGCAAATTCACTTAAAAAACCATAGGTTTCACACATGTTATAGTTAGGTGGATATTTCACTCGTAAAAAACCAATGAAATTCCCCCGTTATAGTTACTTCAGATAACTATAACTTGCGCGACCGCCACTCTATCACAAGGATGATGTCATCAGTGATGTCAACAGTGATGCCACTGACCATGTCATGAGTGATGTAATATGTGACGTCATGAGCAGAGGATTGCGGGCGCGCGAGTTATAGTTATCTGAAGTAACTATAACGGGGGAATTTCATTGTTTTTTTACGAGTGAAATATCCACCTAACTATAACGTGTGAAACCTATGGTTTTTTAAGTGAATATATTATGAGCACAATACCCTACCTCCCCTAAAGATGCCACTGCTAATTGTTAGAATACAATAGAGCACGCCGGACATCTTTTTAGTAAATGGTTTGTGTGTGCAAGGCCTGGTTTAAATACTTAGGTTGCTCACTTTCTTTGCATTTCATGTCTTCAGAAGAGAACGTTAATAAAAAGTACTTCTGAACTTCACTTTTGTCAATAGATCCAGTCAAGTTTATATCCCCAAACCATTTAAAGCTTCAGATCTGTCACAACATTTTTTTTACTGCAAGTACTGGATTTATTAAGAGTCAATAAAAGTATAACTAAATGTTGGACTGTTATCAGATGTCTGCAGGCATCCCCAAATTTGCAAATGTATGGGTCATCAATAGGTATTGACATCAATTTACCATCCCAAATGTGCTCCTGAGCCTGCACCTGTCAAGGACAGTCGAACATTACGTTTCATCTTGGCTGTGATTATTTTCCCCAGAAAAAGGAATAGACCAGTCTCAAATGACAATACAGAATTATGTTCACATTTGCCCATGTGTAAATATACACCATCCGCATGACTAGGCCTTTTTTTTGTTCACAAAGTTGTAGATTATAGGACTAGCCTAAAGACAGTTGTAGCTGAAGGGGATTTCATATCCATTTATCAATTCGTGCCATTCACATTTTGCTTCCGTCCACCACAGCTTACAGCAGTGGTTCATCCAACCTGAACCGTTGGCTCACTTCAATGTGAGTGACGGCAATTTTGATTTGTACTTTTTTAAAATTATTCTTGTAACACTTTTAATGTCTGGTGAACATGTTTACCATGCTTGTTTTAATACGGAATCATACAGGTGAAATGCTAGGTGCCAATATATTTAATATATTTAAGAAAGGGAACATGCCCATTCCTCAGGAATATAAAAGTATAACATTGCAGTTCCACCATGCTGGCCGGTCTGATTTGATCCTGCTTGTTACAGAGCATGCTTGTAGTGCCATAGTTTTCATAGCCTCTTCACTTTTCAAATAAATTTTTCACGGACCAGAGGCTAAGTACGATCAAGAAGATTTAAAAAAAAAAGTTTCTAAAGCATGCACGCAAATTGAAGGCAACACCAATGGAATTCAATGTACAGTAAATCAGTTGCAGCTGCTGCGGATACGAAGTGGGGGGTGGGGAATCGTGGGGAGGTACAATAAAAAAGAAATAAAAATACACTTACTTTTGTGCTGCCGGCCACTGCCTCTGTGATCCTCTCATCCCACGCCTCGTTGCGCCCCTGCTCCAGGAACTGCAGTCCCTTTGAGCGCAGACTCCCAGACTTCCCTACGGCCAATCCCAGCACTTCTTGAGAAGTGCTGGGATTGACATGAGCGTGCTTGTTTTCCGCTCCAAAGGGAACTGGCAGCCTGCGCCTGCTATTCTCTCCACATGGCAATGTGGCATGGGTAGGGGAGATGTCAGTGTGCATGTCGGTTTGGCCGTCCTGAGACGGCTGGCTATACCGACAAGCACTCTGACCACCCACCACTCCTGTTGCTGATGGCCCCACCTCCAAGACTCGACTGACTGCTCCAGCCCCTACAGGTAAAATAAAATGATAATAAAGCAGTTTTATTAATTTGCTTTATTATAATTTTATTTTATGTTTTGATCTGCTGATTCCAGCGGTGGGGCGATGCTTCTCCGCCATAACTGAGGAGCCACCCCTGCAGCAAATAAAATAAATCCTTATTTTTGTGGCTGAGTGGCTAATCTTTCCCTACACTTTACATCGTACGATCATCCTTCTTGTGTTTTCAATTTTTTCATATAAACTGCTTCCTTTCCATTTCCGATTCTACTTGGCGCCTTTCGTTTAAGTGAAGTAACACATGAATGGACCACACGAAGATGGCCTCTGGGGTTGTAGATAAATGAGCGCTAATGAATTCAAATTGGCTGAAACGCAATCTCCCTTATGACCGACTGCTGTGTAGTTCATTAAAATGGAAAAAGGATGATCTGCCAGGAATAATGGTGTGAGGTTGTAAATTAGAGGAACAGAAATGTCTTTAGAGTTCTGGCACGTTAGGGAAATAAAATATGTACTTTTAAATTGAGCGTGTTTCTTCCCACATACAAAATGTAAAATCTGAATTGAGGAAAAGGGAAAAATAGCTTTTCCAAAACCTTCAGAACGAGTTTTTGCCTTCTGGCATTTTTTTCTGATTAAGAGTTCTATTTTGGCCTGCCTTTTAAAAATGGGCTCTATTAAGATTTCAGTTTCGATGTATTTAGAATGTGGTCTTTTGAAGGAACAGAGGTAAATTCTTTGCATTTTTGCTATGTAGTATGTATGCAGTTTACACAACAACTTTTTAAGTATGGCTTGAGACAAATTCAGCGGGTTACCAAAGAGTAGACATCAATACACACTGAGAGAGGAGAAGAATACCCGCCCTCAGCCATTGTTTTTTTCATCCATTGCCAAAGCCGGACTGGGAACAGCAACCATCCCTGGGAGTGGGGTGGGGTGGGGGGGGCGTGGGGTCGTTAGCGGGAGGGGGGTGTAGCAGTGGAGGGTAAACAACGTTTACCACAAAACTTTTTCCTGGCAGGGAATCACAACGCGGTTGTTACAACGACCGCGTTGTGATTCCGCATACCATTACTCCGCAAGTCAGAACAACGACTTGCGGGGGGGTGGCCGAAGGTGTTGGATTTAAAATCCTGTGGGGAAAAAGACTGCTAGATGACGACATACATTCCAGTGGGGCAGGTGCTGGCAAGGAGCACCACTCCCGCTTTTGTTGGAGGGGGCCAGTATTGCAGCACTGCTGCAAACCTGGCTCTCAGTAATAAAACCGGCCCCCACAGGCACAAAACCAGCCCCCACACCTCCGGCCCACTGGGGTAATGCCCGGTCCCTGCTACATGAGGCACAGGGTCAGGACTGATTGGCATATAGCTGGGTCTTGACTGGGGTGGTGAAGTGAGCTAAAGAACGATGATGGATTTAACCCGGATCTGTGACTGGGGGTGAGTGTATGAAAAGTTTCAGGACTCCGTCCATGATCTCCTTGTGTTTGCCCTAAGTTGGCAGGGTATGCCCAGACGTGGGTCCTTTGCTCACTTTGCGACTGGAATCAAGCTAGCCTGGCTGTTGAGAGGTGTTACCCTGAAACCGGTCCCAGGATGCTTGATTCCGGTCCAGAGAAGACCTGGCTTGGCAGTTCGGGCTGGACTGTTCCCATAAGGAACAGGGTCAAGACAGATTTGCATATGGCTAGGTCTCATTTGGGGTGGCGAAGTGAGCTAAAGATCAATGATGGATTGACCCCAGACCTGTGACTGGGGGTGAGGGTCTGAAAAGTTTCAGCGCTCGGTCCATTATCTCCTTGTGTTTGCTTGGTAAAAATAAATAGACACGGGAGAAGCTTGTGAATTGGATGTGAGAGAAACTGAGAAGTAGACATGATTGAATGACAGACAAAAGATGAGAGGTAAACGTTGACATTGGAGGTGACCGTGACACTGGCAAATGTTGGGTGAACTTTCTAGATATTGAGCTGCATCTGCCACAGGTTGACTCAGTTGTACATTCTATGCATTATAATAGCCCTGCTCAGCATGCTTTGGAAATTATGGTAGCTCTGGCATAAGGTGGTCCTCTGGATATATTTTGGGCATTCTAGGATTTGTGGTGACACAAACATAAAGTATCTCTCCTTGGCATATTGTAAGCATTCTAGGATCTATGGAAGCCTGACCTGAGGTAACCTTTCTTAACATTGTTGGTGTTGTAGGGATTATGTCTTTCTGGCATAAGGTGGATGTCATAAGCACATTATTGGAATCCTTGGCATCAAGTTGGCCATTCCTGGCATTATGGTGGCCATTGTATCAGGTTGGGAATGTCTGCATACTGTCAGCATGTTCACCATTATTCTGCTGTCCCAGAAGCATAGTGGCTACCCTTGCTTTCCTTGTACATCCTGGCCAGGTCCTGCTCAAGCGCTCTGGCATTAGTAGGTTGTTGACATATTCATTTTCAGGAAATATAAGTTTTTGTCTAGGGAAATACCCTTTAACAAAATCTGGTATATGAGAAGCCATTATTGAGGGGACTATGGTTTTGCGTTTCCTTATAATATGCAAAGCTCCTAGTTAAGTAATAATTCTTGCTGAGCTCGTGGCATTCGTTGTTAATGCTATTTGTGTTTACGGTTACTGGTGTTATTTCATAGTGTGCATTTGGAGGCATTTCATGTTCTATAATGACATTCTCATGAGTACTGCTGCCATATGCTTGGCGAAAGCTAATGGTCCTATACCCTGCCTGAACCAGTATGGTACTTATAGCGTTTGAGTTGGAGGTCTTCCCGAACTCTGGAATAGCCTGGTATTTAGTAAGATGGTGAGATAAGTTGCATTTTAAATTTCCTGCACCCTGTACCCTCAGAGCAAATTCTCCGTTATAATGTATGAAAACGAATCTCTCTGGAAAAAACAAGCTGGGAATATGAAATAAAATGGGAGGTAAAAACGATGTTCCGTGCTATAATGCTGTATACCGCTCTAAAAATCAAAGGGCATAGTAAATTGCACACCCAGATTATGTGAACAGTCTATTAACCATTGCAGTTTGGCCAGATGGACTGCAAGTTGCTCACGGGCAGATGTCCCCCAATACACTGGAAGGGATTAGACTTGTATGGCACATTATAAGACTATTGGAACACCTCATGAGTGGCTCTTCGGAGCTGATCTGTAAAAACTATAGCTTTTCCATCAATTTATTTCAAATATGTGCTGTAATATCCACGGCGTTGACCCTTTCTTTGAGGGGATGACTTTCCAGGATCGCTCCTGAAAGATGCCTTTATTAGGCAGTCTGTTATACTTTGGATTGTTTCATGAGTACCCTTTAAGAACTGTTTGAGAAACATGTAGCTTTGTGCTCACTATAGGAAAATTGCACTTTGCATGGCGATATCTATTTTTTATGAAGTGCTGCTGCTGGTTTTTTGACCCTGCGCACTAGGGCTCTGCTAAACAGCCCCAGTGTGTGTTTTAACGCCTATAATGTTTCAAAATTGGTTACACTACGATCTCCCATACTTAACGTGCCAATAAATCTCAAGTTTATAGTACAAAACATACCCAGAGCATGCAAGTCAAATGTCATTAGTGAACTGCAGCGTCTTTTGATCCATCCACTACAGTGACAGTGTAGTCATGGCTTCAGGCCTACCATTGTAACCAGACTGTGGCAATTTTAGAACTGCAGTTTGGCCTGTCACAGTAAACCCTTTTGACAGGCCTAAACCTTATTTTTAAATATTAAAAAGGTTCCCCCTAACTAGGGCTTACTGCCCATAAGGCAGGGTGGCTAGTATTTAAAATCAGGGTTTGCAGATATTTGTTAGGCATGTCATTGCAGAGAAAAAGCCCCAAAAGCTATTTTTACTATAACAACACTGTTTTTTAAACAGGAAAACACTGGGTTGCAATATAACATTTAATAATGCCATCCTCTGGTAGAAAACAACTACAAATTTCATTCTTGACCTTTTTGCAGTATTTATTGAAAGGCTAATTCACTGATAAAGTTGTATGTTTAATAACTATTAAGGGCAAGTACTTTTAGAAAGTTATCTTTTCCTTTCCTAAAGTCTCTGAAGGCTAGTTTGTATTAGTCTCCAGGTACAGCCCATTTAGTCCGTAGCCCTGAATAAGGTGTGAGACCTGCTCCTATAGCAGGAAACAAATACTTTGGTGTGGGGAGTTGTTTCTGTTCCTCTGGCAGAATGACCATTTGGGCAGTACTCAGATATGTGATGAAATTCAGTGAGGCCTCCTGTCTCAGGCAAATGTTAGCGAACAACTGTGTTTGTTTCCTTAATCAGACAAGCTACAATCTCAGTAAGGAAGGAGCTACCCTAGAACTCATTTGAACAGACCACAGAGGAGCGGGTGCTTATTTACCTTTCCACACCTCTGAGGTGGGCACACAGGTTCTGGACAAGGGATGAAGGATTTTACCATCATGCATGTAGATAGAGGGGAACACTGTGGGATTAAATGCAGTTGGACACACAGGAACTGCAGCAAACACGGTTAGGGTTCCTTTAGGAACGGTTTTCCTATTTCTTAGGGAGGAGTCTGAAGTCCTCAACCCCCCCCCCCCCTTATTGGCTTCAGAATAGCCTGGATGTTTGGAAGAACAGAAGGACTGCTCCTGCTGAGGGGACCTGAAGGACTGGACCTGCTCCCACTTGTACCCAGAACAAAGAAGTGGATTTCAAGGGTCGGTTGGCTGACCTCTTAAACTACAGGGACACAACAAGCTGCAAGCAGCCTTTTTTCTGAACAGTCCAGCTGACCAGTTCCAACTGAACCTGCCCTGAACCCAGCAAGCAGTTTATGTTGGAGTGAATCTTGACGAGAGTTCCTGAGATCCTTGAACCCTTCCTTGGCTGTAAGTGTACTCCTCCCAACATCCTGAAAAACCTGGGACTTAGAATCTTTGTGGCTCCAAAGGCCACCAGGGGACTGGGACAAACCTGCCAAGTTGATCCGACCAAGAAGCATTTCCACTGGGCTGAAGATTCAGGCTTCTCCCATTCATAGATTTTCTGCAGCAGAGCATCCAATTCAGTGGCACCTCATAGAAAAGGTATCCTGTTGTTGTAGAGCCCTCTTTGGCTAAAACATGCAGCCTTGCCCCGCTGGAAGATTCAGAGTCACTTCTTTGGAGCCAAGACTGAATGTAGAAAACTTGACCGGGCGAATACACCAAAAGCATGTGGCCAGCAAAGAGGACTTCCTGTGCATGAATTATTAATTAGGTCACTCTGGTTTTTTCCACATTAACCGATGGCTTCACCAGGGCCTTGCCCAACAACTTTTCGTTCATTAAATCCTCTGTTTTTATAACTTGTAGTGGGATTTTTTTACTGTATTGTGTTTTTGCCTTTTTATCTGTTTTGTATTTCTTAATGCTGTACACATTTTTTAAAGACAAGCCTGTCTGCCCTGTGGCACAGCTACCAGGAGTTGAGCTCCAGTTTAGATTGCTGAAGCCTTTACTGGACCTAACAAGATAATGGCAGTTGTACTTGTGGTAGACTCCCATCCACCCAACCTAATCATCCACTTTCTCACAGTCACATTCTTTGAAAATTGTGCAGTAAAATCAGAGTTTTTTAGTTAATCTGTGAAATAATTCCTGCAGCCCTTCTTAGAAAGGGTTGGGAAGGATCCCTTTGCTTGCTTACCAAGTCTTTTATGGTTTAAAGTGATGTATTTTATTTTTCTGGCTCCTCTCTTGGGCCACATATAGGTAGACAACTGTTGTAATGTTGTTGGGTGCTTTAAGCCAGGGTAATGTAGCGCATGTGCCATATTGTCACCATGTACTAAGTGAAAGATGCCTCATTTCCTGTCTAAGAATACTAAAGTTTATTTCTGATTCAAATAGAGGGTTTACTGAATTTTAACAAGCATTGGCAAAAAACATATATCTCAGTTTTGACACTGTGATGCCAGTTGGCTTTGCCACAGATTTCTAGGAATGCTTTCCTTAACAATCCCATTCCAAGATAGCCACCACTTGTAATATACTATTTTTTAAGGCAAAATGCATTCTAAGATGGCCACCGTTTATGTACACATATGAATGCACATGCAGAGTGGCCATCTAGCAGTTTTGTATTTAAAAAAAAAAAAAAACACTACAAAGTCCCGAACGCATGCACGTGCTTGCATAGTGGCCATTTTGTAATGAGTTTAAAAAAAATGTACATTAGTAGATGTCTTTAATGCCTGCAGTTCATATCCATGATGGCCATCTTGTAATCTTTGTTTTGTTTTTAAAAATGGGCATTGCAACTGCTGGACCATGTGTGTGCACTGCCAAAATCAGAATCCTTTATCTTCATTTTTTTACCAACCCACTCAAAGACGACTGCCGAACATGTGTACACATCGTGCCCATCTTGGGATGGATTTTCCAGTAAAACAAACACACAAAAAAGACAAAAAGCATTGGGATAGCTACAGTGGATGCACTACCAAGGAAAGCCATATTGGAACGGTATAAGAAGCATTCCAAAATCACTTTGCACCGATGGAGCCCCTGGTGGTCGGCGCATGGAGTGAAAGGGTGGGGGAGGCAAGCGGGCACTGAGGGGCAAATGCACCATATTTTTTAATGAAAAATAGCAGGGGACTTGCAGAAAGGAGAGAAAGGTGGGTTAAAGGGTGGCTGTCCTGGAATGGTCAAACATATTCAAAATCGCTGCCCCGAGATAGAGCCACCAACACCGAGCAGGTGAGCACCAAGGAGCAGGAATGAATGAAAAATTGTAATTTAAATAGCACTACAGCGGTCTTCGTAGAGGCGTCCCAGTGCTTTGGTATGATACAACTCAAAAAAAGGTTACTTGGTATTTGAATTTTTTTTAGGGTGTTTTCTATAGGAATTTTCCTAAGTGAAAGTGGAAGAATTCTTCAGAGTCTTACTGCTAACCCAAGGAAAGATAGTCTACCTCTACTGATTTTGCACCCTTTTGGAATGTGCAGTAGAAGCAGGTTGGCCAAGCACAAAGTTCTGTTGGGAAAATATGAACCATCCTCTTTCTCAGGTACAGGGGACCCTTCTGCTAGAAGGCCCTGTTTGTGATAACCAGGACTTTGAAATGAATCTATTTAATTATGGGCAGCCAGTCTAGTCCTTTCAGATATGGAGAAATGAAATGCCCAGCCTGTATTTTTAGGATCAGCCTGGCAGCCGCACTGTGGACTGCCTATAGTCTGTGCTACTGATAAGTCAGGAGGCCCAAATAGAGGGCGTTAGCATAGTCCAGTCCAGATAGTACCAAAATATGCACAGTGTTCCTTCTTGTGAAGTTGGTCACCAAAGTGAGAATCTTCTTTAGGGATCTTCAGTAAGAAGAAACAAGTCGAGGACACCATCAAAAGTTGAGGTAGGAAGGTGAGATTACTTTCAAATTTAAACCCCAGGTTTCTAGCTCTGGAACTCGGGATGGGGTTGACCCTAATTAGAGGCTATCAGCTGTGAGAACAGAGGAAATTCTTTCCCCCAAAGAATCGGACTTCTGGTGTATCAGAGATGAGTTTTAAAGAACTGCCTTTCATCCAGTTGGTCAAAGCGCCTAAGCATCATTCAATATATCAGTAATGTCTCCATTGAATTTTTGGAGCAGCACTACTTTGAGACTCCACAATCTGGGACAGGGGAGACATAAAAATATGGGACATTGTATCTAAAAGGTTTGGAGGTGGAGGCAAATGGACATGTGTGGACTTTTCTGTGAGAAAAGATTGACGAGGGGCCAATGAACAAGGCAGGAGGAAACCTTATTTTAAAATTTTAAAAAACAGGATGTTAGAAATAGGAAGGGGGAGCTGGGGCAGCCGAGAAAGGTGTCTCTATGCACTAATGTAGGTCATCAACAAACAAAAACATAGTACAACTAAAATGCTCCTGGACAGGGCAAGCTCAAGAATGGGAAGGAAAGCTGCTGAATCCGGAGCATTGAAGTGATATGACCAAGAAAGTCATCCAATCATAAGTCATGAGTTGATCCAAAGGCCAGTCTATCTATTCCATTGCTCTCAATGGGTCTATGATAAGACAGCAAAATCTGTCCGTATGTAGGCTCTAAAACGGAGAAGAAGAATACGGAGTCCCATCCGAGACAACCCAAAAACACGGAGGAAGGTTCCAGATCGCAAGGGTGACTAACGAACGTGAAGGCAATCTGAATACCCCTACTATGCACCAGAGGAGCAGAGGCGTAATGCATGGATTATCATGCCCCCATAGTACTCGCTGTGCACCATTTTGTGTTTAATAAGAATAAGAAACTGAAAACTCAGTTTTCAGATAAATGGATGCATTTTTGTTATCCACAGATGCTCTTTGTGGTATTTAGAAATACTGTGTAGATGCTGACTTCCAGGATGCACCCTGTTTAGACTAACTTTAGCTCTCATGTCATGACTTTAGTGCTAGCCATGTGTTTTAAAAAAAAATAAAATGCCATCCTCATTTCCCTTGGTCTTGGTGTCAAGCGGTTTGCATATTAATTATATCATGGTGATCAAAGACTAATAGATCCTGCCACATCTTCCAACTTGCAATGTTCAATTATGTCGAGCCTGTGATCTAATAAATCTAATCAATTAGGAGTTTAATGGATTTGATTTTCACACGTGTCGACCCTTCTCATCAGATCGGTGTAACTCAATCTAGTTTTATGCAGATATGCTTCATAACCTAATATAGTGGATAGTTGCACGTGTCATAGTGATTGTTGTTCATGACTGTCTATTCAATCAGAAGTTGCTATTCTACTCCCGCAAGCAGCAGTTTATCATTTTGTGTGCAACGATATGCATGTGAATTGGCGTAACCTGCAAGTAATTCAAAGGCATTTTACTCCATTTTGCCTCAGGCAAACCAGTAGAATGCCTAAAGTGCTGACCTTTAGTGGAATGGTTTGTTAGGAGCTACTTCTTTCTAACACTAGTAATGTGCGAAATCGACATTTAGTGTAGCGTCCCTGGGGTACCATATAATGGCCCAATAGAATTTGCAGAGACGAATTTTAAGTCTGCAATTGAATGTAAAATTGTCTTGATATTGCAGATGCTTAAGGTTTCCTACCATTCGTTTTGTTGTAATATTTTTCTTTATTTGTTTTCATTCCTTTTATTTTCCTATATTTGCTCAATCAAGAGCTCTGCTTCCTACCATAGTTTCACCAAATGCCAAACTTGGCGAGTTTCTGATTATAAAAATGTTGTACTTGGCCCTCTCTAAAGAGTACGCCCAAACTCTTTGCCCTCACCCATCCTGTGTTCTGAACCTGTTTTTGCTACTTTAGGACTATGTGTACTTTACCACTGCTAACCTGTTAACCAGTTATAAAGTGCTTGTGCTCTCTCCTTAAAACATGGTAGAATTGTCCTACACCCGATTGGCACATTTGATTTACTTATAATCTCCTAGTAAAACAGTACAACATGTACCCAGGGCCTTTAAATTAAATGCTACTTGTGGGCTTCAGCACTTGTTGTGCCGCCCAATAAGTAGTTTTTTAAAACGGGTCTCAGGTCTGCCATTGCAGCCTCTATGCAGTTTTAAACTGACAATTTGACCTGACAACATAAACCATTTGCCAGGCCTAAACCTTCCTTTTTAATTCTTATAAGCAACCCCTAAAGTAGGTCCTAAACAGCCCATAGGGCAGTGTGCTTTGTATTTAAAAAGTATGACTTTTTGAAAGTTTTAAATATCCTGAAAGTGAACGCTCCCAAATTAGTTTTTCACTAATCTGAGGCCTATTTCTCCCACAGTACAACATTGGGTTACATTAAATAAATGCTAACTTTTTGATTGGGAACAGTTAGAAATGTCATGTTTGGACTCCACTGAATTGTAATTTTTAATCCTCTTTAATGGTGAATTCAGATTTTAGATTGCATTTTTGAAAATGTAAAATGCCACTTTTATAAAGTTGGTATTTTCCTGTCCTAAACTTTCTAAGGTCTCCTAGGAGATTCTAGCTACCTGGACCTGTTAATTGCCCCCCCCTATCAGGATTGACTATTGGGCCCAGACAGCGAACTATAGGACCTGGGTGTAGCTGGGAGAGGCCATCCTGTCAGAATGGGAGGGGCAGAGCTGTTACCTGCTCTACTTGCATATCAATGGAGCTTCCCTAGCACACTCCCAAAGAGCTTGAGACCTGTCTACCATCTCCCTAGACATCTTGGAACCTGGGCAGGGAGGAAGGGAAATCTAGACCCATCTTTGTAGGAAAAATCCAGATGTTTTTTCCATTTCAAAGCTGGTACCAAGGGTAAATAGTGGATCCTCAGACTCACTCTTCCGTACACTCCTTGACCTGTGGAAGACTGCTTTTACTCCAGAAGGCTGCCCTGCTGCTTGAGTCCTTCCTTATTTGTCAGATGACTGCCCTGCTGCTTCAGGCCTTCCTTGTTCTTCAGAGGACTTCCCTGCTGCTTGAGGCCTACTCTGCTCCTTGAAGGAAAGAGGACCATCTAGTTGAACCCAGGACTACCAGAGTGACTCAAAGGGTTTGTTGGCTGACGTTTTTTTTTTTGAGCTGCAGGGACAGAACAAGCTCCAGAGGCCTCCCTGCAACTACCCAGCTGGCCTGCTGCAAATGGCCTGCTGGAGTGAGTTTCTGATTCCCCAAGAGGTGCCTCTCTAGGTCTTGGACCCTTGGCTGGCATCAGTTGGGCTACACTTGTAAAATCCCGAAGTTGATTCCGCATACTGTGATTTGAATTTCTTTCCATAAGCCCCTCTTTCATTCCTTCCTTTCCTCTCCAGTGTTTGGGCTGTGATTCTCCATTTTGTTTGTGAACCACAAAAATTAATGTATGTTTGGTGCCTTTGCCTTGTGTACATTTATGACTGGGAAGTCCATGTTTTGGGAACAAAGCCCCTATAGATTAAGTTTTTTTCCCAGAAACGCACAAAGTTTTTGTCAATTGCCAAAGAAACTAGGATTCAGACCCATGTCTCCAGGTCCAAAGTTAGCAATATGTGAACAGAAATGATGTGTGGATGTGTGGGTCTTTGGAAATAAACCCTAACCAATAAAACAAATTGCAGTGGTATATATACACGTCAGATAACTTAATGTCCAATTTTTGTGGAACCAATCTTTTTATTAAAGTGAGTCAGAGAAAATGAACACAGCTTCACCCCTACAACCACTGGCCGGCAGCGCTTCATCATATGTAATTACACAGTTGTATGCCTACAACCCTGAGGCCAGCAGCATCCTTAGAATTATTTCTTGATTTTGCAAGCACTGACTCATTTAACTAAAATAAGAAAACGAAACTGTAAATAACAACAAAGAAGCCCCCCCACCCCATCCCCTCAATCCACACCAGTCAACCCACCCCCTTCCAATCCCCCTAGGCCTAGGTAACAGAAAGGGTACTTGAATGCGTCCTCTTTGCCTCGGCCACATAGTGAGTTATGGAGCATCTTGCGGCAGCAAAGAATTCGTAGATATTTGGGGCATTTGATCTCCCTTAGCTCTTTAGAAAGCAATTTTAGAAATGGGCCCCCTAGCTCAGCATATGATTCTCCTTTGTGGTCAACCACCAAGGAAAACACTCCATAGTCAGCACTAGCCATAGCTTCTGAAGCCAGCCACTAAAGTCAGGAATATCCGGTGTCCCCCAGTGTGCCAAAAACACTTTTCTTGCTGCTAATAGAGCTATCGCAATCTGTCTACCCCTCAGAGATCGAAGGAGAAAAGTCAGAGGGTTTGGTAGCCCCACATTGGTGTATGCTGGAAATCTGGGAAGGGAAGTATCAAATGCTTCGTCTGTATTATCTAAAACCTCTGTCCAATAGAGCTGTAGTGTGGGACAGTGCCATAATAAGTGCACTAAAGATCCAGTCAACCCGCAGCCCCTCCAGCATAATTCGGATTTGCTTTTATCCCAGCTGTGTATTCGGGCTGGCGTATAGTACCAGTACGAAATCACTTTGTATGCTGATTCAGTACCTGCCTTGTTATGCGCTGTTTGGTATGCCCAGTAGTGTATCAGCCCTTTCTTTGTCAGAGAGTGTCCTTTCTTATGCTGCCTCCCACCACAATTGCCCTTTTGTTTGTCTACCTGTGTTACCTACAGAAAGCATTGAGTATAAATTGGATATGAGGCGCTTATCATCCTTCTTACACACCAACCATTCTCAAATGCCGTAAGTGGCCGAGATGCCCTGCTATGACAGGAGGGCGATGTAACCCAGTGTCTCAGTTGGCGATAGGGAAATTCATCAGATGGAGAGAGGTCATATTCGCATCTCAGCTGTTCAAATGAGATCAAACCTTTTGTATCAAACAGGAATCCAATCCTCTCACAGCCTCCATCTTTGGAACACTGCTAAGTCACGTCCTGGGGAAAATCCGGATTGTCCACTATCTGGGACATTGGAGATGGAAAAGTGGTCCAGTCCTTCATGCTTGCCACAGCATCCCATATCCCATACCTTCATAGTTGAAGATGTAACTGGGGAGGAATACAGTCCCCATGCCCTGTGTTTGGGAGGTAACCAGATCTCTCGCCATAAGTTTACCTCTGCCACCAATTGCTCCATAAAGTTCCAATGTTTTTCAGAGAGGGGTCAGTTCCATTCTACAATGTTGCAAAGGCACGATGCCTGGAACTATCGCTTAATAATAGGAAGCCCTGCACCCCCCTCATTCCTAGGAAGCATCATTTGGGCCAACGCTAAATGCGTTTTTTCCCCTCCCCATACAGATTTATTAATTAGTGACTGCAGTTGACCCAGCGCTTTTGGTGGCGGCGCTATGGGAATCGTTTGAAAAATGTAAAGAATGTGAGGTAGGATCGTCATTTTTATAGCTGCAATTCTCCCAAACCAGACATACCGAAGTCGGGACCCCTATCTAGCGCTTTTGTTGTTTGGTCAAGCATGGTCGCATAATTGAGGGCCACGGTTCTAGAAAAGGTTGGGGCCCATCGGATACCAAAATATGTATGTATGTACGGATGTCTTGTTGTGTCCATTGAAATGGAAACTGGTGCCGAATACGTTCTACTACAGCCCGCAGGATCGATAGATTTAGTATCTGTGATTTATTTAAATTGACTTTAAAGCCTGTGCTGTTCACAGCCTTTATACAGCAGGGCGTAGGGTATTGTGGGGGTGCAATTCTTCCCAAGGGGGTATGCCCGAGGTCTGGGGGTCCGTCTTGTTCTTTGCAATCCTTTCTAGATCGAGTGGGAGCCCAATTGAAATGACTGCTTTTATGTCCTTTCGGCGTCTCCACGGTGCACGCTGCTCTGAAGCAGCCCTTATGTACAGTCCGTAGCCTGCCAGGTTTTCACCCCTCACAGATCCTTCTCCAGTTGAGGTGCCTAGTCCTGTGCCACTTGCCCCTTGTGACTGTCTCCTAGAGCCTGGCTCTCATCAACCAATACATTCAAAGCAGTAGTTGAGCTTTTCTAGGGCTATGTCTCTTTAGGATATGCAGTGGCCAGGTACGCTTGTGGCCTAGAGCATTTTTTAGTGTTGCACCCGCTATTGCTGTGCCCCCAGGCTGCCGTATCCCACCTGCAGTTCAGCTAATCAGCCCCACCAGTCCGGTAGTAAATGGCTCCAGGCGCTTACACTGGCAGGGGAGATCTGCTGGTGTCAGAGCGGTGAGAAGAGCTGGGACCGCTCCCCCTCCCGCGCCAGCACAAGGGTGTCACTCGGTATCTGCTCGGTCCACCGGGGTCACACTCTGTGCAATGGCCAGGTACTCCTGTGGCCCAAGGAGTGAGCTGCGCCTCTGGATCTTGGTTTCGCCTGATAGTGCTATGCCCCCGGGATGCCATACAATCATCCGCAGTCCAGCGCATGAGCCCCACCAGACCGGTCGTACAGGGCTCCAGGTGCCTATATAGGCCCACAGCGAGGGAGGTCTGGCGAACCCGGTGGCAAGGGAAGCTGGGCACAGGGCCGCTGTCCTACAATCGCCGTGGTCTCGTTCACTCACCGTGCGGGCTGCGGCAGGCCCGAACAGCATCCACCGGTCCTCCGGTAGCAAGATGGTGGCCGTTTGTCTCCATTCCTCGCCTCCAGGCCCCAGCGCCGCCCTCTCTTCCGCTATTTGCTCCGGCGAACGAGGGCCGTTCCGAAGCCTCCTAGGGGTCGAAGTTCCCTTGAGTTAACCAGCATTCAATGTAGGGATAGGCTGCGCCTCCCAATAGTTAGCCTTGAGTCGCCAATGCAGGTGCCAATATGGCGGGCATTGCTCCTTCTCCGCTTCCATGTCCTCTCGTAGGTCTGGGCCCTTCTGGTGCTCGCAGCTCTCTGTCGCCCATTCAGTCACACAGATCCCAAGGGCCGGCTCGGGTGCCCGAAAACTGCGGCACTTCACCTCCACTCCAGCCTGCTATTCAGCTTGCCCCCGGCAGCCACGGCTATCGTCGCTCTACTGTGCTGGGGCCTCGTCCCGTCTTCGCCTTTCCAGTCCCAGGGTTCGGAAGTACCGCAACTCTGCTTGTATCTCATACCATCTCGCCTGGCTCGCCTTGCGAAAACTTAAGGCCGGGAATGGGCAATTAAACAAAGCTTAAGTGTGGCAGAGCCGGAGGAACACGGTCATGGGTGCCATCTTGGCCACGCCCCGATGTCCAATTTTTAAAGAAAAAAATTACATTCATTATGGCGGAGATTTTTTATTTATAATAATGCATATATTTGACTTACTTGTCAAAAACAGGCAGTGTCACTCCAAGATTACATGATCCTTTTGCATCATAGGCAAAGTACTTTTTCTCCAGCCACAGTACTTACTCTACATTTAAACTCAACAAAGAGCCCATCCTTTTTACTCTGTACTAGAAGTGGGTCCAGAATGCCTGCTTTTCCAAACAGGCATTTCCCCAGTGGGCTGGGGCCAATGAAGGCTGTTTTTTTAGGGTAGAGGTCTGTATCTGGCGCCTCTGCCACATTCTCCAGCTCCTTAGGTGGGGTTGTCTGGTGTGGGGAGCCTTTCTGCAGAGAGAGAGATGAGAGAAGACGAATGGAGCAGGGCTAGTTGAACATACAATGCATGAATACAACACATCTGCCAGCGATGCTTTTAGTTTCAAGTTTGTCCCGGACTAAAAGTATTACAGTGATGGCTGGTACGGAATGGGGGTGGTGGGGCAGGGGGGTGAAAAAGAAAAAAAACACTTACCTCTGCACGCCGCCGTCCCTCCTCCCGGAAGCAAGAAGCACACAGGTTGCCCTGAGCCAATCACCACGCTGCTGTTACCAGCACGACCGCAGCGTCGTGATTGGTCTGAGCACTGTGGTCTGGCACTCAGACAGGGACTGAGAGCCTGTGCATGAGCTCCACCCAGGCTGTGCATTACAGACAGGTAGAGAACATGCTATGTGCGCATGACTGTTTGGCCACCACAAGCCGGCCGGCCAAACTGTCATGCGCACTTAAGTGTACATATTTCCTCCTCGACTCGCTGGCTGTGACGACACCCAAACCCCGCCCCAAAACTGGATTCAGCACGGGAGAATAAAATGATAACATGTTATTATCATTTTATTTTTCCTTTTTTTCACTGCTTAAAAGCAGTCGGGCGACGCTCCTTCGGATGAGGCTACGCTGAAGTATAAACTAATGCCCCAATTTGTGGTGCTATCATGAACCTCTGTAAGATAGAATGGCAAGGGGTACTCGACTAGAGAAGGTATTGTTAGTTCATGGTAATTCCTGTAACTGGCTGTTTGGTGAGTTTTGGTCTGCCACCACTAACTGTGATAAGTGAGAATGCCAGTGCATACATATACTAATTCTAAAAACTTAACTGTGATAAAATGCAATAGTGTTTACTTGTAAAAGGTACTATTTGTGTGAAATGATTCAAGAGCTCAAGTTGTACTCCACAGGTCAGCTGGTGCACCCCAGTGTACTGCAAAGGACCTTCTGAGCTTTGCATACAATGCTAAAAATGCAATATTCTGCAGTCGGGGTGAGCTTGACACTATCCTATTGACTATTTCGTAAAGTATAGCAGCCACAATTAGTCACAAGGTGTCATCTTCATGTCATTCATGCTCAGCGGCCTTAAAGTATTCAGATGCTTTTGATTATACCTTGAAGAATCCATTACAGAGGTTTTGGATCATCACTCATTTATGGCTTTTCTAACTTGTATTTTTACAAGCACATGCAAAGCTAATAGGTCTGAGATTAAAGTGCTGATTCATGCAGTATTAGCACATTCGTGCACAACACCAGGAGGAAGCCTAGCTGGCCAAGACGGAGGGGTAGAGTTGGAAAGTAGTCCCTTGTGTAGTTTAATGGAAGCACTCGACTGGAGGTGGAAGGATGTATCCAAGTAGCAATAATATTAGATAAGAGATTATTGCTTCATAGGGCTGGGCCAAGACATGATTGACAAAGTTTCAAGTTGATGGCTGAAACAAGCTTGTTGAAGAAAGCCAGTATCTGAAAGGTGTGGACCATAAGCTCACTTTATGGGCTGCTCTGTCAAAACCCAGACCTAAAAATGGCTATTTGTGAAGTCGTTTTGCGAATTGATGGCTTTCAGCTGGATAATCTCATATGCTTCAAGAGGGGTAACCATAATAACAAGGACTGACATATGTTTCGATATTGAAATTCTTTTGCATGTATAGTCCTAGGTTCAAGGGAGGTTAGCATAAACCTTGATCCTGAAATCCAACAATGTTGTAGGGACGTTTTGGTGTCACTGTACAGTTTTTGTTGAATTAATTGACTTAGCATTGTTTTTGTTGCATACTTCATATTACTTCTTAATACTGATTAAACTTTCTTTCTTTCAGGAGTTTGTCAAGGAGCTCCTTAATCGTATCAGGGGGATGCGAAAATTGAGTCCTCCGCAAAAGAAGGCCACATAACTTCACTTAGCATTGTCCTTTAAAATATGCGGAAAAGGAACTGGAACTTAAGATACAAGAAGATTTCATCTTTCAGAGAAATTTACATTTTGTCACTGAGGTCCTGCTTAAGAGTTTTTAAGTTTCCTTTTGCGCGAGTGGATTTCTTTTAATACTAAGACTGGTCTGGAAAGCTGACAGCCTATTGCACAGAAGAGTGGCAGATGTTTCATAGCAGTACCCGATTCTTGCTTGGGACCCTGTCGTACATGACGAATTGGAACGTCCTATTCAATTCTGGAATCTAAAGAAGTTTTCTCCTTCATTAGAACTGGTTGAACAACTTTTATTGTGTGATTGTTTTGCGCACCCATTTACTTCTGTATGTCAAACTTCTTGGACTTGTACATAGTTAATTTATGAGATGGGTGTGCTTTTGTGTGCTCTTTCACTTGGAAGCTAGCCATTGGGAAAGGAAGCGTTTATGCACTACTATGTTTAATTTGATGTAGGGTTATAAGAGAGCAATAAGAGGAGGGTTCCCAGATAAGTGCTGCCAGCGACTACTTTGTTGTAAAAATTGGTATGGAAGGATTAGCCATTTAAAATGAAAACAGTAAGTGTATTCCGGAGGTCAAAGGGCTTAACATACAGGTGTCCTAGTCGGCTACTTTGATAATTTGCCAAAATGTCATTGTATCATATTCCACTGCGTTAGACTAGTATCTTTGGGTGTACGTTGATTGGAGTAGATATATTACAGCACCGTCAGAACAATGTTTTTAACAAGGGGGGAGCTAATGCTACAAACATCAGCTGCCTTATATACTTTTTTTCATGTTCAGCCAAAACAGGTAAGTACTGTACCTTTTATCTGATCAAAGTCTGAAAAGTGTGGCTATACTTGTTTTGTGGTGTATGAAATAGAAACGCAAAAGTAGAACATTTTCAATTGATTGCGACAGTCTTCGTGAGGAACAATTTACTCTTGCGCCTTTTTCTCAAGATGTGGGTGAGATGCACTAATTCTAACATTGTTTGCTGAAATACCCTTACTTCTGAAATCTATGGACCAGCACAACGAATTCTCACAAGTAGACGAAATAGTTCTATGATTACTTGAAGCCATTTCACGACAGCCAATGGCATCCACTTTATTTTTAGACGTGTACCTATTTTGTTGAGTGAATGAATGTAAAGTTAATCGCTTGCAAAATATAACGCCATGTCATACATGGACATGAGGAAAGAATCTGGTAGAATTATCATGAGAAAAAGGCACAAGAGTTCAACTTTGACGGAATGTTGCTCAAGGCACAATAACAAAGTCAGCACTCCATCTAGCATTTTTATATTATGGGTGCTCTGAGCATATTTTATTGTTTTTAAGAGACATACATATTTGTGAGGTTCCTGTACACTGGCAAGTTTTTTTTTTAATGTATTTAATTTTGTAACATTTATGATGATTTTATTTACTGATATTTGCTGAAATAAACACTGGAAAATTAAGTCGCTCTTTTTTGGTCACAATTATTGTAATTTAAATGATGCATAAGAGGAAACATTGTGGATTGGAACAGAGTGTTACATATACCGAATCTATAGAAATCACTGTACAGCACAACGAAAAGATGGGCAGAACAATCACCCACAGAGTAACCCACTGAGTGTTTGTCTTAACACCTGAACCATGAACAAAATACAGTAATCAAAGAATGAAAGAACAGTGCACATGTTCATCTACTTTGAAAGGAGTCTTCATTTGCCCCAGGATTACTATAGAGGAATCATTTTCCACCCCACTCTGGAATCTTTCCCGTAAAGTACACATGTTTCAACCCTTATTAGGATGCACATATTCCAGATATGATCCCTCATTGGGGAGCAGTGAACCCAGGAAAGAATCCCAGATTTAATTAAATGTTCTCTTCATTTTTCAATCTGTACAATTCTTTCTGCACAGGCAGGTAATCTTGACGTTTACAAGACTATACAACTTGCCAAAAATGTATCCCCAATATTGTCCTATTTTTCTTATGATGTACAGGATGTCATTTTTGTAAAGATATATATATATATATATATATATATTTTTTTTAGAAATTTGAGCTCTTGTGATTTACTATTTAGGGGTAACTTCATAATATACATAAACACTGTGAAGCGCAGAGTTCATTTCTGCAGGGGATTTATAGAAATACTAATGTTGGTGGTCTCTGTCTTTTAGCAACTAACAACTTTTTCTAGGCTATGCCTTTTATTATAATTTCAGGAAGTTGACTCTTAATTGAGCAAACATTTGGAGTAAATTAAAAATGAATCAAATTTGGTAAAATAGGAAAATGTATCTTCTATACTTCGCAGCAAGCATTTTACCACACCGCCTCACACATTTTTGAATGATCAATCTAACAGTATTGAGTTTCATCATGCAGTCTGCAAAAAAGAAATGTGCCTTATGTTTAGCAACTGGGTTTACTCGGATCTGATCTGGGACAACAGAAAAGCATCTAAGTTTTATCAGTTCACAAATGGGGTTTGAGGAAAAAATGACAGGCAGCCTTTAATTCAGTTAGAACTACATATCCTATGATAGTTGATGTCTAGAAACTCAACACCATATATTTTATATAATGCTTTGGAAGCAAGAACCTTCCATTTCAATTTAAATGGTTCAGGATTCTGACATCTAGGCTGAAATCAGAAAAAGTTCAAATGGTTTGATAGAACAATAACGTCTCAGACTTTGATAGAGACCTAGGAGTGGGTATGGTTAACCTATGTAAATGTTAAACATATTTCAAATGTTCGAAATTTCAACACAGTAGTAATAACATGTTCGTGAATTTATGAAGCCTGAAGTTATGGAACGTTCAGCAATGTTGGCCCAGCACTCTAATTTGTTTTCAAACCCGAAGTGGATATGGTTGTCAGCTGCACAAATTAGGAAGCACATCTGCTACTGCTCAAAATGCTGTGCCAGGGGCATATATTAACAGTAGGCAGAGGATGGAATACCCACATGGTACACTGCATGAAAACTTTCAGTGAGGGTAATTCCACTGATTCAAAGTCTCTGGCTATGGTTTGAAGGAAATGGTTGGATCCGTGTTGAGGCCAGTCTAGTCAAGCTTGCCCAAATTTTGCCAGGCTAGAACTAATCATGCAGTCCTGAAGCCATATTTGCCTTGTCAGCCTAGTGGTTGACATAACCTGCTGCAGTCCACAGGTGATATTTAACTTCCATGCCGTGGTTGTTGTTTTATGTACCACATACTATGACCATATTGAAAAGTTAAGTATGCCAGTTTGGGCCTAGCTAATTATATCATTTTGGGGCGGGGGCAGAGAAACAGTGCCCTAGTTCCCAGAGTAGGACTCAAAACTGTGATGGCATGGTGGGTAAAAGGACAATGGGTTGGGATCCTATTCCAAGCAATTGCAAGTGATTAGACTGATTGTAAGCATCATCCCATCACCTTTTGTGGTTTGATGTAATGCCCTTAGTGGCCAGGGGAAGCCCAGACATGGATCCGGTGCTCACTGTGCCACTGAAGCCAAGCTACACCTGACTGAAGAGTCCCAGTCAGGGCAAAAATGGTCTTTTCGGGCGTGCACAATTCCCACTGCAGTCATTAGAGAGAACTAATTGATCGACACAGTTTTAATGACTGAGGGAATATGTGGCATTCATGTGGTATAGGGTTTGTGTTCAGCATGAATTGACTTGCCTATCTGGAGCTATGACCATTCCTTCACGAGACTGCTGTTTTGTCATTTGTATATTTGTTCTTACAGGGGCCGTTCAAATCATTGAGACTCCAATATAACTTACTGGATGTGCAGTGAGTTGCCATCAGGCCCTTCTGAGACCATTTGATTTTAGTCCTGATAAATCTACATCAATATCTACCCAGCAGTGAAACAAGTTGTGGTTCCCAAAACAAAATGTACATTGTTTGAAGACCATTAATGTATAAAATATAGAAATGAGTTTATATTTGACTGTTTTTCAAATTAACAGCTATGCAATGGAGTCTGTGGGCCAGACAACATAGAAGCCTTTCATCCTAATGTTAATAGAGCTTTGACGTAAGATGGGGAGTAGCAGTTGTTCTAACCAGCAAATGGCAAACCGATCACACATGACCAGATTCACAAAGCGAATTCCTTGAGCTAGTGTGTCTTACCCCAGGATTGGGTGTGATTTGCTCCAGAAAATCCAAGCCTTGTTCGCAAAAGGCATTTTGTGTAAGTAGGTATGTTTTACTCAGGAGATATCCGTGCAGCTCATAGGTTTCGTGAAGCTCCTAGGTTTTCTGAGGATCACAAGCATCCGGGAAGAGGTGCTGAAACATTTTCATTGAGCAAGCACAATACAGAGCACAGCGCTGAAAAAGAAGAGGCAATATCTGACGGAGGAAAGTTTTGTGTGTTACTGTAGTGAGGTTATAGTAAGGTGCTCTGCAATTCATATTAAGTGTTTAAGCTACTCTGCACTTCATATTGGGTATGTGAATGTTATAATGGCAGACAGGCAAAGGATTCCCATTTGAACCTAGGTTTTGAGGTGACACATAGTACCAATTCTATTTCTTTATATAGCATTGTAGATTTCTGTCTTCTGCTAATACTAATTAGATTGCTTTTCCAATAAAAACAAAAAGCTCTGGGAAAGCCAATAGGTCTCATCTATGGGAGAGCTATTGGCTTTGTCACTTTCTTTTAGCAATGTTGTACAGCAGCATGGCTGCAAATTAGGAAAAAAACACTATGGCGTGGCCATCGCTGACTGTGAGGGGCCAGTGATCCATTTTCATAGTATAGAATTGATCTCTCTCTTCAGACAAACTGTTTAATTATCTTACATCCAAGCTAAAGCTGGTTGTGTTGGCCCACATGAGGACAGCTCAAAAAGACCATGCAGAGCATAGTGTGCAACACATTCTGCATCTTTATAGCATCTTGAAACCCTCTGACATGAGTTTTGGCAGGTTTTATTCTAGAAGAACGAAAGGGGTTAAGAAATAAAGTGGGCTGTGATGGGGGGATGCGGGTCAAGCAACAAGGGGGAGGAGTGGAGTAAACTGGGCAAGCAACAATGCATTAAGAGGGTGAGGGGGCAGGGCAAGCAATAATGCGGGAAGGGGGCAGGGATGAAGGGGGTGCAAGTAAAGGGGAAAAGGTATCTCTGAAAGTGGTAGGAAACTGGGCAGGGGAAGCAGTACTTGGACCAAGCTCCAGGGTAGTGGCAAACGCACAAAGAGTAAGTGAATCTGGCAAAGAGAAGAAATGACATGAGTGACTATGAAGCCAACCAATAGTAAGCAGCGGACTGGCTCTAAGCCGTGTATAAGTAAACAAAATGTTTTGAAAGCAACAGTGTATACACGGTCTCAGGTGAGATCGAAGATTTAGGGTAAAGAAGGGAAGAGGGTAAACTGTCAGACTCAGGGAGGCTGCTAAACATACTAAAGGGAATAAAACAAACAGTGCCCCAAAAACATTTAAGGAGCCCTAGGGTGAAGGCAGCAGAGTGTTTAAGGAAGGGGAGGGAATGTTTCCTACCTGATGGGAGACAGTCTTCATCTGCAGGACTTTTTCCACGCAGGTAAGTGCCACACAGGTAAGTATTTGTAATTTTGCCCTGCAGTATTATACTAATCAGGTACGTTTTCAATAACATACTTTATATGTTATTTTTTTTTAAACTGCGATTTTAGGGTGTAGGAATGGGTAGAGGTAAAGGGAGGTAAGGGCGACTTGAGGGTTCTGTGTGGGGAAAAAGGGAGGGAGGTGAGGGTGACATGAGGGTTTCTGGTGGGTAGCAGTAAAGGGAGTTGAGGGTCACTTGAGGGCTCGGGTGGGTGGAGGTAAAAGGGAAGCGACAGTGGCTTGAGGGCTCATGGTGAGTAGAAGTGAGAAATTGGTTTGTTGGTTGACTGGGGTGAAAGCCCTGGTCAAGCAGCAGCCACAATCCTTGTCAGGGTGAGGCACAAGCCAACCCTAAATTAACCTGAGCTCATCCTCTGCTAAGGCAAAGTAGCGTCACCCTACGGAGCAGGTCTAAAAGGAAAACATAAAATGATAATAACTCATTGCTATTATCATTTCATTTTTCCGTCCTTGCCCAGCTGGGTAGGGGCGGGGATGCTCTGCTCACAGAGCAGGGCAAGGGAGGAGTGGTTTGCCCACCACAAGTACGTATGACGCTTTGGCCAGCCAAAGCATCATGCTCACGTTGCATGTCCTCCACCCAGGCTGCATTACAGCCTGGGTGGAGAATATGCACAGGCTTCCATTCCCTGGCTGAGTGCTGAACCACAGCGCACAGACCAATCACAGCGCTGCATTGCATCATTGTGATTGGCTATTGGGAGCTGGGTGCTTCCAGCCCTGGAGTCCTGGAAGTGGGCAAAGAGTACCGAGAGGCAGCGGCAGCACATAGGTAAGTGTTTCATTTTTTTCCCATCAAATCACCCCCATCTCCGCCCCTTCCCCTCCTCCCACCGCCGTTAAATACCAGCTGCCCGTGCCCTCTGGTAGCTTGCCACAGAGCAGTCAGGCTTAACTTAGAGGCAATGTGTAAAGTATTTGTTTAACACTTGAAAGAGTAATAAAATTAAACACCACACAAAAAGAATCCTACATCAAGTTAAGAAAATAGAACTTTCTTTAATAAATAAAACAAGACCAAAACAATAACAGTCCAATTAGTAGAACTGGAGGAATGCAATATTAAAGATTTTAGTGAAAATAGTGCCAAAAAGCACAACGCTTTAAGTACCATAAATCCTGGTGTGTATGGCGTTACAAGGATCCACGTTGAAGATTCGTCATGCAGCCAAAATGGCTACTATGCGGAGTCCGTCATTGAGGCTGCCATTGACAGTCGCACAGTGGCGGTTCCGATAGTGCTGCAAAGGACTTGTGGGTCTTTGCGACGGGTCCAATCAAAGCAGCAGCAGCTCAGACACCCTCTTCCTCAAAATGCCAGCCATAAAAAATATCTAAGACACTCAATCAGTATTTCTCCAGAAGTGCCTACAATGTTTGAAATCCCTTCTGTCAGGTCGGCAGGACAACGGCTTACATTTAAAGGGGAACTGAAAAACCTGTTATCCCAGTACTAGGTCCTCATCTAGATCTGCCTGCTGGAAACAGGGTTCACTAGCAACCCCAAGGTTAGCCTACATGGCTGTTCAGTACATGGGCTCTGTCAGGAAGCTTTCAATGTAATTATAAGTGATATTATGCAAACTTCTGACCAGGAACAGGATCTTCCATGTTCTTTAAGCTATGCATACATGATGCAATTGAACTAGTTAATAGTTACTTAGGAATTCACTCCATCACTCTAGAATCTTGTGTGCGCTATGCAGCATTGCTGAATATATAAATACATGGTTATTGCTGTGAACATACTAGCCATTCCCTCAACATTGCACGCCTTGCAGTTTGTGATTCGGTGGTCCTTTCGGATAAATGCAGCATTAACAAAATGACAACCTCCACTAGAGACCTATTTGTCGTGTGGGACCAATTTGCTATACTTGGAAAAAGAAATGACATTGATCATCGTTAGCTTGTTGCTCTTCTTTCACAGAGTGGTATAGGGGGTTTATGACCTCCCTCATCTTCATTATTTGTGTTGTCTCACTTGCGTTTTATTCGCCATCTCTACTTCCCACTATGTTTTGTGACCACCAGGCCGCCATGGCTCCTCTTTAAGGTGTCCGGAGTAGTGCAGATACTCTATAGTCAGTTATTTAAATAAAGGCTGGATCCGGATTACATGCTTCCAGTGTTACCTCTACCTTCAAACCCCACCTGCATTTGTTGTTTGCCTCCTTCCTATCCACACACTCTAGAACATGGGTGTCCATCAGAGGTCTTGGAGCACCGAAACAAGGACTCATGTTCCGCATAATCACTGACTAAATTCATTGTAAGGAAATGTATTTTCTGTTGTGTTAAAAAGATTTATAAAGTGCGTATATACCCTAGGGTGTCTTGTCGCTGGCTGAACATGGACACGCAAAGATTGGCGCATTTGTGGATATCCTCAAAATCTGTCATGGATCCAGCCATCCTGAACCCACATTGGGCATTATTGGCGAAGAACTGTCCGCATTTCTTGCCTTTGAACTTTATAGCAAGGTCTGGTTAAAAATGTGTATACACTTTCAATGAGCTGGTGGTTTTCTGGCACAGTGGGACGACAGACCTTTGACGTTTCAATGCACACTAGCCCATTATAAAACACTTCCATCAACCAAATGATTTTTGTAAGTCTAGCCCCAGTTTTCAATCGAATGTAATTGCCATTTACAAGTGAGTGCTTGTGAATTGCCCTAAACCGCTTTCCCTCGGCTCCGAGTTGTCTTCTCAAGGCAGCGTGGCACATACCGTCAGGGACAGCTTCATGAATTCCATTCAGGAGGCCGAGTTGTTTCAGGAAACAAAGTGTGTGTTGTATTTTGTTTTGTAGAGAACTGCCTTTGTGCGCGCGGTTCCCACTCCCACGAGCTCCGTGGCAGACATTTTGGAGTTGTTGAATAAAGTCTGCTTGTTAGCTGGTTCCTAGCTGGTCTTTCATTGTGTACTTCCCCGCCCTGCTGTGTGGGCAAGGTTTGCTGTAAGCTGGGTCGGAGTGGCATGGAAGCGTTTCGCTGCTCACAGTGCTGACTCGGCTTCTAGGAGCCTAGGACAACGGTGCAGTGTTTAGCCCTCATCTGAGACCCGCGTGGTGCGTCACACAAATACGTTCTTCCTCCTTCAGTATACCACGTGGGATGTAAGGGCAGGAAGTGATGCTTGCTAGCAAGCTATCTCAATAGGGTTAGTGCTATGGGAATAGACCTGTGGGGTCTCTGGTTTGAATTTGTTCCTCTGCTTTATTTAGAGGGCATTTTAAAACGCACTCCTTTTTAGGCAGCTGTGCACATGTGATCGAGCAACGTCAGTCACTCACAGTGCAAGACAGCTTAGTGGGTGAAATGGGCTACCAAAATGTCTCATGCTGTATGCATTCATGGGCAGATGCAAAATGTGAATTACACTTGAACAAAGCAATGTATGAAGAGGTCTGACCGAAAGCCCTGGAATATATATGTATCTATGTATGTATTTTTTATTATGATTTAAAATAAATCTGGCTGTTGAGACCTCTAGATCGAGGCTAGATTTAAAAAATGCCCACCTACAAGGATTACCACTTTACGTTAGACAGCCCAGCTGCGGATGGTGTAGCGTAGACACCTCTGGCACACCAGCTAAATCATGGCCTGGCTACCTCCTTATAAATGATGCCCTAAATCTATAATATTAACCCAGTTCATGTACTGAAACTCACAACATTGACATAACTTTGTGCCATGTTTATAGTTTGTTTATTTTAATGTACACATTAAGGCTGTTGAAAGTTGGTTAAAAGTCGTATTCCTTTGATGACCAATTAATCTACTCGATTCCACCTTTAGTAGTTTGTCGCATTTTCCAAAATAAATGGTATTATACCAAAGAAAATGAGAACAAATGTTAGCCATTCCACAAAAACACAATCCCGAAAGAGACTCTTATTGCTAATTGCCAGCCTAACACATTAATTATATGTTCTGCAGTGCAAGCATAACACGGTAAGGAAGCGAAACTCCCCAAACGACAAGGCGGACATTGCTGCGTTTGTGAAGTGCGTTTAATGGTTGCAGCAGTTGCATTGTTTCCCATTGCTGTTATAATGCATGTTACCGAGAAGGGCAGGAAAGGCAAGCAGGTGTCAGCTCTTTCAATTTCTTTACCCTATATAGATGTTAAAGATGAATACTCCACCAAGCGGCCAATATGTTTCTACTTCAGCTTCACTGTCTTCATCGTGTAGGCTATCTATTTGTTTATTTATTTAACACGAGCAGTCTAACGTTACAAGCAGACCTGGCGTACATAAGGGCTGAAGAAATACATAGCATGAAATCATGTCTTGATGGGGAGTACAAATATAGAATAAGGCATTGTACTAAGAATCTAACTTGTGCAGAGGGATCAACAAAACAAATTAAACATATAGACAGGTGACCAGGCATAGTTTCATGATGAACATGTCTAACGTTCAGAACTTATGTGCATCTTTAGGTATGTATTCTTTATCACTCGAATCCCATGAGATGGCTTTTTAAAGCTTCTTTACAGTTGAGCGTAGGGCAGGCCCAAGTGTGAACATCGAGGCTTGTTTGCAAATTCGTGGAGGGTGTATTGTATGTAGAACAAGACATAAGTGTGTTAGTGCAGGGAAATAACATGAACCACATTCAAAGGATTGTCAGCAGCTTGTAGAGTTCCCTGGTTTAAGCCTTATGAGGATATAGAGTGGTAATCAACTTCAATAATGTTCTGTTTGCAATATAAAGTAACTTTTCATTGGATAGAAGGAATACTCTGAGTCGGGCATGGGGTGGGGTGTTCTGGCGGAATGCCTTGGGTACCTGGTATGGGGATCCAGCTGCATATTTGGACGCTCTTCCCTCAACCCTCCTTACAGGGATGCCATTTAGGTTTGGGCTTTTATTCAAGTGGAGGCCATGGATCAGGGCGCTCTGCTCGAAGATGGCGGCCATCTTCTACTGAGGAATATCTGTCAAACACTTCAGTGGCATGAACTCGAGCTTGAAACAGCACAAGAGCAGCCATGTTGTCCCACCTTTTGTTTGTTCATAAGGAAGACAATGAAGAGTAACAAAAAAAAAAACTGGTAAATTGGTTTCAGCCAACATTGGCGCGGACATCAATTTAGTTTTTATTTGTTAACCTTGCTCTTTTGTTCTAGCTCGATCTAAAACCGTTCTTTTGTAAACTGTTTATTGGGTATTGAAAACTGTAACTGTGTAAGGGACTCCGGCACCCATCTGAGTAATGCTCATGCGATATGAAAATACAAATAAATAATATTAAGGGAGACCAGCATGTTGTTGCGGTTGTCTCATTTGCTAAGCATTAGAGCATTTTTTAAAGCCTTATTGGTATGGATTGGGCAACATGAGTCATTGGTGTATTTTTTGGGCTATTTATTACTTGGCTAACCGCCATTGGTGGAACCAAGAAAGAAGGAGCGTTCCATATACTGATAGTGCCCGTTTTTCTCACCAGCTTACTCATGAGTGGAATGAGGACACAGGTAACCACACTGCTCCTTACTTTCACAATCCACATAAACTCATTAGAAGAATAGAGAGGTGGTGAGTGAAGCACCAGTAATATCATGAATGCCCCTTACAGTGGTATCTGTGATGTCATGTTTTAGGTCATGAGCAGTGCACCTAGGAATAGTTATTGTCTTCTTAGGTAACCATAAGTGGTCAGTTTGAGTGTTTTTTAGGTTGTGCTTAATAATCATACAACTACTTCAACTCTGTTTTTCACTGAATTTCTGGTGCGTTTTTGAAAGTTATCATATTCTGAGCAAAAAAACAAAATAATAACTTACTCTTGCTAACATTTTTTATAGTTTTATTCCATGCTTTTATATTTCATTATTTTGCCCCGCCATGAAGCAAGCTAACCAGCCAATTAAACCACTCCCTCCCCATGCCATCTGCCATGGGCTGCAGTTATTTGCCATATAACCTGGTCTGTGTCTGGCCACTGTGCAGTCTGTCCCTACAGCACACAGGCTTCAGCCATGCACAGCAAGGGTTAAGTGCAGGTACGTGCCTGCATCCACCCTCTGCAGGTAACCCCAGTGAGGCCTACCCCTACAGCACTTGACCATAGATTTGGGCACTAATGCAAGACATGGCCTGTGGCCAGACACTCTGCCTACCGCTCTGTGACCAGCCATTACTGCTCACAGCAGGAAGTGACGTCAGGAGGTGGCGTGTGACCAAGCCTTGCATCTAAACCACCAGGTGCCACATCCAGCTTCTCACACCATTTCTATGATCAGCCGTGACTGTACCTGGACTCAAACTGTTTACAGTTGGAATTGTATTCAGGGTTTGGCCTGTACTAGACATATTCCACTGAGGTAGGTGCAAACAACTAGACCAGGTCCTGCGTCACCCTCCATCACACTGACACAGCTGCGCACAACCTTTTAGCACCCTTCCCATGCACAAAACGTTCAAAGGACAGCTTGAGGACTATGCAAATTTGCACTATTCAATTTTCTTTTTCTTTTTTTCCCCACAAAATACAATAAAAAAAAAAAAAGTGCTGATTTCACATGTTGTGGGCACTGGTTCGCTCAGGGTGGGCATGGAGGCACACATGATACCAAAGCTACCCCTTCTTAAATACTCCAGAAGGAAGCACAATATTGCAATTGTTGTAAGGACGAGAATGTAAGCCAATCAAACAAGTCTGGACTGAGTTTGGTGTGAGGTGTAGCTTCCTATGAGGTAATGGGCGAGTTCTTACAAGGAAGTCTGTCAATGTCAGTATGAGGGTCTCACTTGCAGTTCTAAGGCTGGAATGGAGAGCAGGAATAAACATAGATTTCCCATCAGGAATACTTCTGGCAGCAGCAGGGCCCCTTCCCGAAGTACTAGGAGGACCATCAGTATACCAGGTCTGTAAGGTCTCACAACAGGCCAGGTCTGTGCCTGGCTCGAATTTTGCTGGGAAACGTCTGCATCACTACATGTACTAATCAGGTGCAAGGCAAAGGAGACTTTGAGGAGGCAGCAGAGCGCTGGTCTGTTGACTGCTGTCTGGGCAGTATGTGGAGGGGACAACCTATGGGTCATCACTGTTATGGGCCCCTACTTTGATGGATAACATTTAGGGCACCAGGTAAGAAACTACTCCAGGGTAGGACCCTCTTCTAGGCAATAGCCTACAGCCTTGTTAGACCACCCCCTGTTTTCCTGCTGAGAACTATAAACGAAGCTCTTATTTTAGAGCAGAAGAATGTTCCTCATAAATGCTAAAGCACTTACATGTTCACTCTTTTTTACCTCCCCAGAGTAGGACATTCTGGGTTATATATCATAGCGGAGAAAAGAGGTGCCCCTTGTGGTGAGAGAGAATGAAGACAATAATAATACCTTAGGTGCGATAGTGAGCCGCTGTATATTAAAAGGTACTGCCAATTTGTGTCCCCCCCCCCCCGGATGATTGAGCTTTGTTTAACCTAGTTTTTGCAGATGGCAGTGGCTTGTATTATTTTAAGAATTATGACCTGCAACATCAGGGCCTGCTGAGTATGCGCTGTGTTCACCTTGAATGAGACTTGCAGAGTGAGTTTCGTGGCCCCTGATAATCATCTAATAAAGTTCAGTATACGTATAAAGTTTGATGATGCTTTATTTCCACCTAAAAACGTGTGCATGGTGGACCAGAAATGTCGTTCAATGTTTTTTCTATTTTCAGTATGGTATTCTTTTTTTCCTTGTAAATTTTGCCAAAATATATGATAATTTTGTTTTTTGGAGCACATTGGGCCAGTATTGTTGGCCATACTGGAAATAATTGAAATACAATCTCGGGGTTTGGGATTCTGTGACATAGTAAGTCAATAACCTAAGGGGAATAACCTGATTCAGTACTAGTAGCGCTCTGAGCATTACCTCCCTGCTAAACCTCCAGGTGCTGTGACTAACCCATCTGTATAAAGATGAGCCTGGCTTCTCTAAACATAATTTATCAGGCGTGGCAGTCCCGCTTGCTAAGCATGGCTGGTCTAACTGAGGAGCAAAATGAGAATTGTACCTTGGAAGCTGGCACCAAAAGCAACATGCTACCAACCAATGCCAGCGCCTGGAGAGCCTCCTGATATGAGTGATCGGCACTTGAAAATATATTAGAAGCAGACTGGCATATAATGCTACCAATGATGGTCTAACTTCTGGCGCAGTCCTTCTGACGCATTATTAACAATTTTGAGAACAGCCATAGACAATATGACATGACCCTTTGTTTAAAACTGATGTTACTCCTCAGGTATGTGGTTTTCAAGGGTATATCCTGTAGGAACTACCATATAAGAAATAGTACTGTTCCTAAGACGCAATTTATCCCCACTGTGCACCCATAGTTTTATATTGGGACATGCTTTTTATAGGCACATTCATTCCTCGTTGCCTAGAAATATTGTTTGTGGATCCTATGCAACCCCTGATGTATTGGATTATTGCATTAGTTCCACAAGACTCCTCGTCATATAATGGAGCTCCATTGATGTGCTGCTTCATAACATAATGGGGTTGATATTAAAATATTTCCAACCCTCCTAGTTCCAAGTCCACCACGTCACCCTCATCTCTTCACCTCACTTCATCTTCACTTCAATGTCACTACAGCCCAGCTTTATCTTCTCCCAACCGCGATTCATTCTCAACTCACTCCCACATCAATCTAAAACTCCCAATGCCCTTCGCCTCATCCTCACCTTAAGTTCACATCCCCTTGAACCTCATCCAACCCTTATGTAGGTTCACTTTTCTCCATCTCAACACCTTCCTCCTCACATGCATCTGTTCGTGCACACTTTCCATGACAGATGCGAGCTGCTGTGAGCATGTGCTCTTCTAAGATTCTAGCTTCGCTGTCACTGTCCAATGTTTCTATTGTCCACAAAGTTTATCACAAATGTTCTTTCTTGATACCGCCCCACTTTTTTGATGTACAGTGGTAGACTTGCAACGCAGTGCAGCTACAAAAGTTGCTGTGTTGCGAGAAAAGGAGTGAGCAGCACATTGCCATATCTACTCATATTTAGAGCTGTTTCTCTCTTCCCCAGCGGTGGTGTACTTTAGGGTGACTTGTGCCAGTGCTCACACCCTTGCATGGTAGTGCAAGCATGTATGGTGCAAGGGTGTGTGTGTGTGTGCGATGTCTAAGCACAGGTTTTGTACTCGAAGGGTACGCTTACAGTACAAAATACTGTGCTTGTACATAGTTTAATACATTTCCCCACTCACTTGAGTGCTGTACAGTGCAACACACATGCAAAGTTGAAAATGTTTTGAGAAAACAATACTTTATGGTCCTCTAAACTAAGCATAGCTGTGTTTTCTATACAGGGCTGTACAGCATATTTGGTGCAGCTATTTCATGTTTTTGGTGACTCATCTACGGCTACCCAATTCCTTTAGTTATTCCTAGGCTGCGATCAGAATCTCAACAACTGGTCACAGTTTTCCAGATGTGGTTTCCAAATTTGGACAAAATAAGCAACAGGCGTCATACAGAGGGGGACACATTTTGCCAGAAGTGGTTTCCAGAAATTGATGTAAGAGTCCAGGTGTGGCCACTGTAATTGGACGCAAGCTCCTTGGAAGCGGTCTCTTGCACTGGGCAAAATTCCACATCCTGCCTTTAACTACCAAAAAATCGATTTAGGAGCAGCCCATCCTTGAGATTTTTACTAGGGCCAGGCAAAAAGTTTTAACTTGGACTCAACCTCCCTAATTACGTCCTTTTTCTCAGTAAGTGGATCTTGTGAAATTCCCTAAAACGTTGCAAGATTTTGCCTGTTTAAATAAATACCAAAGCCAGTTAGCTGCTGCTGAAATATGGAAAATAATTATATGCAATTCACCTTTCTAATGCCGATGCATATATCACAGAAGTTAAACCTCAGTGGGTTAACATACAAATATGAACAGTGATGTTGTAACTTTACTTAAGTGATCCCACTCAAATAATCTGGGGATGTTCAAGGAAAAGACAAGTGTGTAATCTCTTCTCTTGCTCTGATAGAAGAGCTATTTGTGTTCCCTTCCAATCACTCAATCAATATTTAAATCACCTTGAAGCGCCTCTCACTTTCCACATCATTTTGAGTGGATGTTAGCTGAGAGATTTTCCACATACGTGCCACTGTGTTTAAAAAGGAAATGTTGACATGAAATCGCTTTTCAAGAGAAATTATAAAGGGGCTGTTGTGTAAATAATCCAACAAAGAAGTAAAGGAAATAATCTTCTTTATTACGCACAAGAAACATGTGTGTCTTGTCCAGCAGCAGTAACAGTACTGACTTCAATTTAGCACCAGAATATAGAATACCTACAGCAACATTCTAATACATCACTAAGCTCTAAGAGAGAATGTGGATACAACACATCCCCCGTTTTATAATGGAAACACCAAAGAGAATACAACGAACATACTATGTAAAAAGATTAACTACTTACCACTACTTACTACACCAAAAAAAAAAATAAGAAGAATTATCCAACGACAAAATCCTTCAACCAAGAAGGTAAATTCCTCTTTCTTCCACTCCTCCCGTCAACGGCATTAGTACATTCACTACTAAGATCACTACTAACTGCAGGTACAACAATATTTTGGTAATTAGGCCCAATAATATCAGTAGACCAAAGGGGATCCGTAAATGAATCAGCTTTACATTTCACTCCTAATTGACTCTTTTTACATAACACTACTCTTTTCACATTCCACACTTTACCGTTCTCTAAACGAACAGCATTCTTTAAATTTTCAATTACTTTTTCTGGCTCATAAAATCTACTGACACTTTTTGCCCCTTTGTTTTTTGATTCTTACCCAATCACCAACTTTCACACAAACATTTTTAACATTATTAAGTAAGTCATAATATTCCTTACTATTCATTTGATATTCTATTAGTCTTTTCTTCACAATTTCAGGTGACCACTCTAAAACAGTACTGTCATTCAACCATATACGATTAAACTTGCATCTAGGAGATCTACCTCTTATTATGAAAGGTGATAATCCTGCTACATCATTTTTAGTTATTCTGTATGCCCATACAGTTTTTTTGACAGCTAATCTCCAATCAGTTCCTTCTGAAACAGCACCTTGTTTTGTCCCGTTCAACACACGGTTAAACCTTTCAGCTGTGCCATTTCCACTAGGATTATAAAGTGCCGTGGTTTTGTGTTTTCAGCCAACCCTAGTAAAATACGTTTTGGCTGCTAATGAAGTAAATTATACACCATTATCACTCAAAAGAGTAATAGGAATGCCCTCAGATAAAAACACTTTGTTTAAAAATTCCAAAACTGTGTTAGTGTCCGCTTTTCTTAAAATATCTATAAGGGGCCATTTAGTAAATAAATCCATTAAAACAATAATGTACTCTTGTGACACACCAATGAGGCCCATAAGATCAATAGCAACATTTTCCCATGGTTAATTTGGAATATTAAGGTCAGACATAGGGGGCCTTAATGTGTGGAAGGTTTTATCTGAAGAGGAACAAACAGTACAATTGTTTACAAACACTTCAACTGCTTTATCAATAGAAGGCCACCAAAAAGATTCCTTAACAACATTTTTCGTCCTTACAACACCAAAATGTCCTTCATGACATAGACTCAAAAGCCAATTCCTCATGCCAGCAGGAGGAATTACTCTACAACCTCTAAAAGCGATGTCATTTTGTAAGGATAGCTCAGATCTAACTTCCCAGAAGGCTTTGCACTCCTTTGACAGCACCTCTTTCTTTGGCCACCCTTCAGACATGTACCTGATCATTTCTAGTAAATCTTTGTCCTCTGAATGTTTTTCAAGCCAAACTTTATGTTCAATAGCAGACGAGCCTGAATCATGCACAACAGCAACTTTATAGTCATTTCATGGCTCATCCTCACACACTTCTAAAGGGTTTGGTAATCTTGACAAGAAATCAGAAATTAAATTCTCTTTGCCTGGAATGTAAACCATTTTGTGAATATAATCTTTCATCCTCATGGATAATCTTGCTAATCTTGCAGAAGAAGATGAAATGCCTTCAGTGGAAAGTAGTTTGATGAGGGGTTTATGATCACTGCAAATGACTACAGGTTTACCCCAAATGAAAGCTCTAAAATGATCAAGTGCCCATGCACAAGGTAATGCTTCTCGCTCAATTATAGGGTATTTTTCTTCTGTTGGTGATATGGATCTTGATGCAAACAAAATAATGTTCTTCTTCCCATGAATGTTCTTTTGAGAAAGGACTGTCCCAAAACCCTTATTACTTCCATCTACAGTAATGTAATTGTCTGAATTAGGGTCAAAACTTGCTAAATGTGGTACCTTTTCTAAAAATTCTCTGATGTACTGGAATTCTTCTTCACATAAAGAATTCCAAAAGAATTTTACATGTTTCTTAAGTGGTTGCCCGATGTTGAACACCTTCCCTGCAAAGTTTGACTAAACTTCGCACAACATTCCGCCATTCCCAGGAAGGATCTTACTTCGTCCTTGCTCGTGGGGGACGGTACATTTGCAATAGCATTGATTAATGCAGGTTTAGGTTTAACGCCCTCTTCACTGATAACATGAACTAGATAAGCTACATTCCTTTCAGAAAATTTACATTTGCTTAACTCACTTGTTAATCCTTTACTTCCATAAATACCTAATACCTTATGTAGCCTCTCATCATGTTGACATTTGTTCTCACCAAAAACTAAAATGTCATCCTGAAAGAATAATACACCATTTTCTTTCCCCAAAAAGTTAAACACAAGTCTTTGAAATACAGCCGCAGCCGAAGCTAGGCCAAACAGCATACGTTTGTATTGAAAACAACCAAAAGGTGTGATAAAATCTATGATTTTTCTAGATTTTTCAGATAACACGATCTGGTGATAGGCACTTGAAAGATCGATGGTTGAAAACCACGAAGCACCTTTAAGGCAAGACACCATTTCAGTAATTTTAGGTAAAGGAAAACGATCAATAAGTATATTATTATTAACATGGCGCAAGTCTACACATAAACGGATCTTTCCGTTACTTCGTCGAGCAACCACAACCGGAAAAATCCAATCAGAAGACTCCACAGGTTCGATGACATCCATATCTTTTATCCTTTCAAGTTCCTTGGCCTCTTCCTCTCGTATCATAATAGGTACCATTCTCATTTTATGTACTTTAGGAATTGCATCCTGTTTAAGGATAATCTCATGCTCAAATCCCTCGTGTGCCTAATTGTGCTTCAAACACATTAGGAAACTTCCTTTCCATCTCCTTTCTAATGGATATGCCTTCATCCATTACTAAAACTTTGTCGATGCTATTCGGATCTAAGATAATATATAAGTTCCCTTGATCCTGCCAGCCCAGTACTGATGGGCCGCTCTTTGCCACGTATAACTTTCCTCTTGCACATCTGCCCTTAAATGCGAAAGACAACCATCTATATCCAATAATATCTATTCTTTCACCAGTGAAGGTTTCTGGATTTATATCTGAAGGAGATAAGTATTCTCCCACTTTTCCTGTGAATTTATTTCTCCATACTTCTTCGTTCACTATTGTAAAAGGTGAACCCGAATCTGCATAGATTTTTATCCTAACACAACCGATGGACATATTGCATTCAGGTTTTCTTTTTGTGTTCTTCTCATCAATATTGAGTACAAACTTTCTTTCTTGAAGATTTAAGACACTTCCCTGTTTATCATTATCCTCCTCATTCTTTCTACTACTTGAACTTTTAATATTGTGAACACACTTCACCTTAAAATTCTTCTTGCGGCAAACTTTGGCATAATGTCCTATAACGCCACAATTCATACACTTTTGTTTGATAGCAGGGCATGATTTACTGTACGCTAAATTGTCTTTTCTGCCACAGCGATGGCATTTCCAGTCTGTTGGTCGTTTTCCATTTTGAGTCATATTTCTTATTATGCTCAACTTTTCGAGAACCAACTTTACATACACATGACCCATCCTTGTTTGGTTGTTGTAGTTCTGTCACACACCTCCCAGACATTTTTGCCTTGGGTACAATATTTACTACCTCACCTAGAGGTGAATCTCCGTTAATCCATAATCGTTCCTGAATGGTATTATTATTGCTATGCATTACTAGTTTATTTCTTATAGAATCATCATGGTTGGCACCAAACTTGCAGTCAATAGCTACCTTTTTTAGTTCAGCAACATAGTCATCAACTGCTTCACCTTTAAGTTGTTTGCGTTGAAAAACTTTATACCTTGTAATTCCAATACAAACTTTTGTTGTGAAGTACTTATCTAAATCCTGTAAGGCTGCTAACAATACATTTGCATCACCTCCAACAACCCTTTTAGGCATTCTATTACCAGTTTTTAACCCCACTGGACCTAAGGAGAGTAAAAGAATTCTCTTCTTTTGCTCTGCTGACATTTTTTTATTTTCATCAATTGCTGCAATGTAATTGTCAAAATACTCTTTCCACTCTGTCCACTTCATAGTAGGTTCACGACTAGTTACCCAAAAACTATGAGGAGGATTAATGGTAAAGTTTTGTTGAGCCATCTTACTTTAAGGTAATTCAAATATATCAAAAATGAATTTTGCAGCATAGTACTTTTCCTTTTCGATATGTTACAGTCTCTCAAAATGTCTATTATAGTTTAAAGTAAAGCAGGTAATGTAATATAATTAAACTTCCACCTGTTTCCTGTGTTTCTGTTAAATAATAACTTGTTTAATGATATCGTAAAGAAAAGCACAGGAGAAGCTGTTTGTGTTGCGTTGTTGAAATCACGTAAATAAGAAAAAGAAAATGGCCTCTCTCTCGGGTCACGTTGCGTGACCCAGACGTAATTACAACTTACGTTGCGTACGCTCTTCAGTGGAAAACTCCTGTGTTCAGCGCACGGTCAGTGCGTGCGTCATTGCATTGTAGAGCTCCGAATGCATGACGCGAGAGTCATTTTAAACGGCTCGCTTCTCCGCTTGAAAGATGCGATGTCGGAGATACGTTTTTCCAACGGCAATACAACGATGTAAACACAGCGGACCGATTGTCCCACGCTGTGTTCAAGGTAAAAAAAAAAATCCAAACTGAAGAATGTCCTTCTTAGAAATGCGCTCCTCCGGTGGATTGAAATCCTAGTTTTGTCCTTGTTTACCAAACACAGATTTAAATCAAAATTTTACTCCAGATGACCGTGATCTTGAGGTGAAAGATAAGGTAGTTCATCCGCCGGCTCGTCGCCAAAAATTGTTGTGTAAATAATCCAACAAAGAAGTAAAGGAAATATTATTCTTTATTCCGCACAGGAAACAGGTGGGTCTTGTCCAGCAGCAGAAACAGTACTGACTGGAACTTAGCACCAGAATATAGAATACCTACAACAAAATTCTAATACATCACTAAGCTCTAAGAGAGAATGTGGATACAACAGGGGTGAGGAAGAAAAACATACTGCAGAGAAATAAGAGAAGATTTCTACCGACAAATCACTTTAAGTTAAGAGGAGTGCAACATTTTTGTTTGGTGGCAATTTAACATCCTGTTTGTTGTTCTATCTTCTTGAGTAAAATTTCACATAATTTTTGTAATTTTTTGTTGAACTTTTGCTATCAGAAATTTCTCACATTTTCTCATACCTTAAGCGACAAAGGAATTGAGCAGGGAAACAAGATGTGAAAGGTTAATTATTCACTGTGAAATGAAAAGGAGACCGACTGGGCAGGCTCATGAGTAAATTACAGAACCGCCTTCCCACTCTGTCTTCATCAACTGTCATGCACCGGTCCCCACTGAGGCTTAACTGAGGGGGAAGGTTGGTGGGGGGGGGCAATCCGCCCCGGGCGGCACTGTTTTCAGGGGCGGCGGTGGTGGCAAGCAAGTCGTGTCTATCCACCATCCCCTGAGAGTAAGCCGTCCATCGGCTGCCAGCCCGTCCCCCCCCGGAACAAGTCTCCCGTCAGCTCCTACCATGCCACCCCACCTCTTTCCTGAGTCCACCCTGGGTGCCAGTAGGTCTAGCTAGGCCACTGCCCATCCCCATCGAGTTTGAAGCCAAGAACACTGATGTAGGTTGGCACACTAGTAAAAAAAGGAAAGAAGAATCACTGCATACCTATTTTTACATATTATTCTCAAGGTTGAGTTGAAGCATTGAGAGCTCTTCAGCACTGGATACGCTACTCCGGATGAGGGCATACCATTAATGTGTGTGCTGCACAAAATTAACGCAATCATTTATTTTCAGCTGCTTGTAGTTTCTCTCCTTCTGTACCGGAGGATTGCATTTGCCTTTACTTGGGCCTCTTCATATTGTTTACCAACTTTGAGTTAATCCATTAGGAGAATTCAGTGATGCTCAAGGTGCAAGTTTTTACTGTCGCTGCCTGTATTGCCCCTGGATGGAACTTAAAAATGCAGAAATCAGCATTTATGGCAAAGTTTCTGCAGTCGTAAAGTTAAGGTTAAGGCTGAGAACATTGGTGGGTTTCCAGATTAACAGTAAGTGGGTCCATCGTGAATGTGGTGAGTACTCTAGAGATATTCACAAAGAATCTTAGTGGAGTTTAAACATAATTTCCACATTTAGCTTTCTTCTAATAAGTGCTACAGACAATGTGCAAATTGGGTGTTCAAAATTCCCAAATCGCATCATATAAACAGGCGGAGCAGGGAAAGGGTTCTGTCTATATGAACACATATCTTCCATGTAAGGAAAAAGGATGAATGTGCAAATTAATATTTCCATAACATTTACTCCTGATGATTTCCTACACAATGATCAATCATCAGGAACAACAGTTCATACATCTGGCACTAAGTGTAGGAGTTCCTATGATTGTTTGTATTGCTCCCCAAGTATGTGAACATTTATTCAACCCCACGCTTATATTTTGAATAGTGTTGTTAATTATTCCATATAGCATTAGCACACCTTTTTTGACGGGTCTGTGAGGCCATTCTCTTACGAGAAACACAAGACTTAAATAGTCTCTCACTCGAGAGAACACACTGTTTCTTCTTCACACTAGGGTTTCTAAATCAGTATGCCCTTTGGCTTGACTATTTGATTATTGCTATTTCTTTAAGCATTGAACAAAATCTGGCCTTGGCTCACAGAGCCATATGTTCATGTAATTCTGCTTTGCAAGCACACATTCTCAAACTCCTTTCCCAGCCCTTTCCATGCACGAAATGCTCAGAGATGTACCCCTGCTAGGGGCAACAGTAAATCCCTTCCCTGATTGGGGAAGGAGGTGTAGGGATCACCCCCCACAACTGGTAAAAATATAATCGAAAGTATCTTTTCCACTGGCAAAATGTAGATAAAAAAAAGGCAAAAATGCACCACTGCAAAACGTTGAATGTGTAATTACACAATAGGTACAATTTCACACACAAATTCCTGGAAAAATCCTGAATTTACAAACATTTTCCACGATTGCCCAGGGAAACTGACCACTGTCGAACATTCCAGGCATTCTCCTAGAAAACTTCCTAAATTGTAGAGATTCATAAATCTCTATATTTCCTAAAGTAATAAACCTTCCTTTATAGACATAGGATTTTTTGCGTGAATTTTCTTCCCAGTGTAAAGAATTGCTAATATCCTTTGTGCTCTGTACCTGACACATCTTCCATCTTCATTTCTCTGCCAAGTACTTCTAACCTCTTTGCCCCTCACACACTCTTCTGTTTATATAGCTTCAAATTCGACACAAGCATTCTTGTCCTCAATGTACACATCCGAGAAGAGATCTGACCATCCACATTTCCATCAGATACTGGTATGAGATGCATTGCCTGTTTTCTGCCTTATAACAACCACAGAAGTCTTCATTTTGATGGGTTATTAGCTCACCCAGGTCAGGATTTTGGTTTGAATTCTGGGACTTGTAATCCTGCTTATTCCAATCTAAAACTAGGTCTTCATATCCCAAAATGCAAAACAAAGACCCAGGACTGGTACTCGTGCGTGGACCTGGGAAACTTTAGAACCCCGTCTGTATGTTATTCTTCATTTAAAACTAAATTTGCAGTAATAAAAAGAATACATGGTCCAGTCATTTATTTAACAATATTTGGCACATAATTAACAATTTCTGAGCTTATCACAAATTTTCCAAGGTGAATGTGATTTCAAGAAATTGTAGTGCTTTAAAAAAAAAAAATAAAGTCCTCATCACCTTGGAGCCCACTCAGGCACCACCGAAAAAAGCAGTGCTCAAAAAGTGAGACTGTAAGAAATTGAGTTGTTGCTTGACTGGGGTGTGAGCCCTGGTCGAGCAGTGACCGGAATTCTTCTCAGGGTGAAGTCACAAGTGAACCCTAAATTAATCTGTGCTCAACCCTTGAGTAGCTTGGTACAGATCAGTGAAACTTGAGTCAGAGGCAATGTTGTGATGTATTTGTACAACAGTAACACAGTAAAAACACACCACGAAAGGATTCCATACCAGTTCAGAAAAGTTGAACAAAATGTAATGAATAAAACAACACCAAAACAGCAAAACTCTAATTAGCAGAACTGGAGTTATGAATTTTTATTTTAGTGTGAAATAGCTCCTAAAGCACACCGCATCAACCGCAGCAATCTGGTCGTGTAAGAGCAGGAGAAAGCCACAAGTTCTGACTGCCCACAATGGAGTGCAGGTCAGATACAGGGACCAGGCTAGTCCTGCTGAAAAGTTAACTGCTCAGTCTAGTGCCAAGAGTCCCGTTTGTGGTGGTGGGGGGGGGCTGCGAGGAGTAGGGAAGCATTGCAAACTGTTGTCGCTGTAGCGCAAAAAACTGACTGGGCATTGCAGGAGGTCATCCCTGTAGTGCAAAGATCCTGTTGTTGTGGGTGGTTGGCGCAGTGCTTTGCGGTGTACCTCCACACAAGTGGTCTATGCTGTAACATTAAGGGTTGGGCTAACGGAACTTCGCATTGTTGTGTGAGTGACAAGGATTCAGTACCACTGGGCCTGTTTGCTGTCAAGAATACCTAGTACCCTTCCTCTTGAGGTGGGGAAGCCTCTAGAAATTTCATTTGAAGTCAACAGGCAGCCTACCATCCCAGTACCGGCTCCACACTAATTACAGAGGGTATGCTGCCCTTTGTATGAGACAAGACACAGCCTATTCAAGTGAAAGTGGGGCTGTGCCCAGTTCTCCCCTACCATCATACCATGGATATCCCAACCAGGCACATGTAAGCTTTCTGTAGCATGTGGCTGCCTAGGAGGAATGCACAAAGCCCAACTGTCAGCTACACCTAGTCATGTGACCCAGAGACAGGCTCCAGGCACGACATGCATAAGGCAGAAAAATACCAACTTTCTCAAAGAGAGGGATTCAATTCTGAAAATGATATTCTGTATGACTTGCTAATCAATTATCTGTCCCAGCAGGTCACACTAAAGAATCAAACATGAATTAATGAAATACCCCAAGATGAAATCCAACTAAAGACAAGAAAACGAGCACATACTAGGAAAAAGTTTGAAGCAAAGAAGGATTGTATTCCATGAATGAAATTTCTCAAGGGTACAGATCTCAAAATTCAATATCCGCATTAATCTTGCAAAACAAACCATGATCGCTAATACATATCAAAGATTAATGTCGACTTCAGAGTTTAACTTGTGAGAGAAATAGGCTACTGGATGTAGCTCTCCAGTGAGTGGATCACATTGTGACAAAACCCCTCCTACTGCCACTTGAGAGGCATCAGCTTCTACTATAAATGGTTGCATAGGATCTGATCTCCATGTCATGAAACTCGGGCCTCTCTCAACCTATCTTTTGGCCGGCAGAATGCTTTCTCAGCATTGTTTCCCCACACAAAAATCGCCCCCTTTACGGAGGAGTTTGGTTACTGGAGAAACAACTGTATAAAAGTTAAATTTGTGTGACGTTTTGCGGGGCATTCTATTGAGTTATGGCTTCTACCTTTCTGGGGTCCATTCTAACTCCATTTGGAGTCAGTATGTAACCAAGGAACTTCATCTCCTGAACGTGAAAACTACACATCTCCAGTTTTGGTGTAAAGACTATGCTGTTGTAATGCACATAAAATGGCCTTAACATGGGTAACATGTTCCTCATATGAATTAAAATAGATCAGGATGTCGATACTTGTAAGCTTTGGGTGTGCTGCAGAGTCCAAAAGGCATGACAAGATATTTGTACAATCCAAATTTGGTACGGAAAGCTGTTTTCCACTCGTCACCCTCTCGAACTCGTTCAAGATGGTAGGCACCACACAGGTCTAGCTTGGTGTAAATATGTGCATTCTTCACTTGGTCAATTACTGTAGAAATGAAGGGAATAGGGTACCTGTTCTTCATTATATTCTTATTCAGGGACCTATAATCTATAGAGGTCCTGTGATCTCCCTCCTTCTTCAGGACGAAGAACAGTGGGGAAGAGGCCGGTGACAGTGATGGTGGTATGAAACCTATCGCTAACATCTCATCATGATCCTGGTATAAATAGGTGTTCTCCTTTTATGTTAGGGCATAAATGCGGCTACAGGGAATTTGTGAGCCTGTTTGTAAATCTATCCTACAATTTAATTAATGATGCGGTGAAAGAGTTGTCACTTCCTCTTTGTCAAACACATCCACAAAGTCTTGGTATTCTTGGGGTAAGGTAGTGGTATTACCTTTTGATTATTTGACAGTGGCACCCATATCACTTAGTCTCTGTCAGGTTTCAAACCAACAATAGTTTGTGCAAAAGAGTGATTGCAAAGAGACTGTCCAAGTAATCCAATATATGGTAGGGTTGTGTTTCTGAAGCTAGGAAATGTCTAATATAGCTTTAAACTGTGGTGCATTGATCAAATCAAACCTGATCTTTTCTCTGGGGTTTTTATACAAAAGCACGGTCATCTCACATGTGGTTTTGGTGATGGGGCCTGAAGACAATGCACTAACATCAATAGTCTTGACCACTTCCCGGTTAATTTTCATGAGAAGTGATACACCCAACTTTTGGGAGCCAGAAATATCCATAAAATTCCTGGTAGCTCCTGAATCTAGAATGAGTTCCAGTGCAATAAGGGTGTTTTCTTGACCCCATCCCACCTGCACAGAAATATAAAACTGTCTGTCGTCATTTGGGGAATTCACTTGAGCCAAATAATGGGGGGCTTCTGGATGCTTCACACCTGAGCAACTAGCCTCTACCATCATCGGGTGTTTTAGTTTCCCGGTCCTAATTTGTTGGACCCTGCTCTGGAAGCATCAGAACCAGTATCCTTTCCTTTAGGTTTGACCGTACAGTCCCTCAAAAAGTGATATTTTTTACCACAGTATTAACATATTTCTGGTTGCATCTCAGCTGTCGCTCTTCCTTCGAGAGAGGTCCTCTGTAGAACAAGGATCCCCTTTTGTCCTTTGCCAATCTGATTCACCGACTAGTCTGTTAAAGGCAGTTCTGTACATCAGAAGGTCCATATTACCTTGTTGCAAATTGACTGTTCAAGTATCTACTGACTGCATGAACGTATGCTTGTAAAAACCTTTTTTCATCTCTGCCTTAAAGGCCTGGTGGTTATTCGCAACAATGTGGTCCACTGACAAATTATTTACAGGATAGTATACAATATTGAATAACGTACTGTAGTCAAGGCGCAAGAGAAATAAAAAAGAGAGAAAATACAAGGACCCTTCAACTCCATTCAATTTATATTTTTCTTTAAAAAAAAGTCCCTATAAATGCATACGTATGTTTGAGAAAATCATATCACGGTTGCTCCAAAAAGGTGCATAGAAGAAGTGATCATAGAGGTGCTCATGTGCAGGGTGACGTAAAGAAGAAAAAAAATATTTCACCCAAAATGTTCATTTTTACAATTTGAAATAACGGCTAACTTGCCTCAACGTAACCACTGTCACACGCCTGTTTGAAAACACAATTATCCACTCAAAAATGATATTCAATTCTTATGATTTATTAGTCCTAATGAAAAATTAATTGAATTAAGAGGGTGAGTGGAACGTTCAAGGACACACTTCCTTTTTATTGTCTTAAATATTTTCAAGGTATTTAGGTTCCTGCTCATGGCTACTTAAGGTTTTTATTCTTTTATCCTCAGCCCAACAGAATTGGCAGAGAGCTAGCTCTGCATATACTATACCAAAGTGAGGTATAGTGTGCACAGAGTCCAGTGGAACCGCAAAGGTAGGCAGAGGTAAAGGTAGATAGCACCTTACTCCCTATTTGTGGTAGTGTGGTCAAGCAGTAAGGCTTTATCAGAGAGTAGTGTTAATAGATGAGGGCAAACTTGAGTGTTCCATTAACCAGAAAGAGTGCTGTAATCAAAGAAATATTCCCAGCACAATCGTTTCGACAGAAGTCGTATTTAAAACATTGTTTAAGCATTTGACATGCATTACCGCTACAAGAATCACTGACTAGTTTTCCCTTGGGTACTGAACTGCGGGTAGCCGGGAGAAGCTGAAGGCACAGACAGGCATGCAGACCCAGCTCACCAAGACCAGCTGGGCAAGTACAAGATGGCCAGCCGGTGCGTTCTAGAATGGCGAGTTTTATAAATCCGCTGCTTCTGGCTACGCCCTCTAAGACCTTGCGAGATTTGCAGGTCTAGTCTTTAAAAAAAGTACAAGTATAGTCAAAACCCTGCACTAACAAACAAGCATTGGCAGAAACAAGGCATTGCACCATGCAACAAACAAAGGACAATGCAAACAGTAATGGCCCATGGGCACCATTAGTGGGGGCATCCGTTATGCACACTCCTGTGTGTGTTGGGTACAAGGGGGTCTAGTACAAGGGGTCAAGCATTACCTGGTCTGCAGGATTGACAGAAATTGGCTGATAGGACTCACACCTATGATGAGGCTTATTATGTTTAGTGATAACTAATATTATTCCTTCTTCACTCAAGCATGGCAGTTTTAAACCCTTACCCAGGGTACCATTAAACAGCTCCAGCCACCTATGTATTATTTCTTCCACTAGGATTTTATACAGCTCCTCCGGCAACCCTACCGGGCCTTTGGCCTTGCCCTTCTGTAACTTACTGACGGCTGCTCTAATCTCCTCTTCTGTGATTTCTCGTGGGATGTATTCCTGCTCCCTAATTTTGATAGCAACTCCTTTTTTGAAAGCTACTTGTGATATACACATAACCTTCTGCACCCACCCTTGATGCTTGAATACCTCTTTTCTGTTCTAATAAATGAGCTTCCTGTAAGATGATAACTTGGGTGCCACTCCCCTTTAGATATTCTAGTATAGTTCTCATTTTCAGCCTCAACCCATTCACATTCCAAGTGACCAATCTTAAACCTTTAGCTTCCTTCCTATTTACTAGCCTTCCAAAATGGACCTGCCCTACTCTGTAAAGGTGAGGGAAGGAACGGTGTATAGAAAATAGGAATATCTGAGCTCCAACGTGTTATAGACCAATATTATTTCTATTTTTAACCCGATTCTCCCCACCCTTGTAAATCCTTCCATTAGGGTACTCCCTATGAAATATTTGGCCTGAATAAGCCATTGAGACGCTCCTCACCAACACCATCAGGACAGTGCTAGTAGGGGAAAAAAAAACCTTCCAATTTCTATACCCCATCCCCACATATTCCACCCTTTTTGTTTAGAGTTGTGCCCCAATATTAAGGGAAAAGAAAGTACAAAGTGAGAGAAGAAAAGCAAAAGAGGAAACTCTCAGTGCTACTACTTCTCCCCCATTTTGATTTCTGGGATCAACCTCTCTGCTTCCGCCTCATTTGTTATTATGTGCCTTTTGTTGTTCCACATAACCTTTAGTACTGCTGGAAATTTAGGTTGTGCCTTTGCCCCTATCTGTTGCAGTTCATTCATTTTCTTACCAAGTTGCCATTGTCTTTCTTCTGCCACACAACAGAGGTTAAAACTTATTTCACAAGTAAAGTCTTTGCATGCAAGGGACTTATTCTTCAAAGCCACTGTTAGTATTGTATTTTTCACTAGGAAGGTGCGGAGGTTCACCAAGATCTTCTTGGGTCTACTACTTTTGGGATTAAGTCTAAATGGATCTCTGTATTTCCTGTGCCAAATTATCTAGGAGCGGGCCACCTCCCCCCCTTAAATAGGCCTTCTTGGATCAAGCTTATCACAAAAGCCCTTATATCTTCCACCTCCGAACCTTCTGGAACATTCTTAATCTTAATAGTATTCCTCCTAGCTTGCTTTTCCAGATTCTCCAGAGCTTCCTGCATAGTTTTATCTCTGTCCCTCAAGATAGCCAACTCCCTGCTATTTCTTTCCACCGCATTCCTTGCACTCTCAACTTGTTCTTTCGAGAACGAGTTTCTTTCATGCAGGTTATCTAACTTATCAATCAAAATCTGACTGGTATCCCGCATTTCAATCTTGTTTGGCACAGAAATCGCAAATCCATTTTTAATTTCCTACGAGATACTCCTCAAAATACTTTCAATCCCTCCGGTATCCTCACCCTCATTCGGGCCATTTACAGACGCTTGCTGTTCCCCCGGATGTTTGAGTCAGCTTCCCTCTCTCGCTCGATGGTCCTTGGTGCTGGAGCCTGCCACCCTCCTCAGTAGGCACTTGTAAAAAAAAGAAACTGCAAATCTATTGGAAAGTGGGAACAGGGTACTTGTTTTGCTACCACTCATCTACACCACTACCTGACTTTCTTCAGCACTATTGCTGACCCACCTTGAGGTTTCTTCCCTCTTTCCTATACCAGGCCCCTCTTTATTCTTGGCAGCTTGAGCTCTGTACGCTATACTCTCAGTGATTTATGGGGATGAGCTTATAAATTTAAAAAAGGCTCTTAATTATGGGCCAGCCTAGGAATACAATAGCCTTCTACTGTCCCAGCGGGCCTTTTTATGGCTGGGGGCTCTTTGAATTTATCTGACTGTCTCAAAACCCCCTTACTTGCTGATGACTTAGGCCAACCACAACCCAGCAGATTCACAGACTTGATAGGTTTATTTGTGAGTCCGAGACACCAGTTGGTAACCCAACAGGACTTAGCTGATACCTATTAATCCTTTTTTGGGGCCGCTTCGGTGTCACCCCCTTCGTTTCCACCATACCCTCTTATAGACTCCCTGCCCCTACCACCCAAGACCAGCTTCTTAGAGCAATTGAGGTAATCCTGCTTCCCACTCTTCTTCCCATTTTTTTGGCATCCTCCTATTTTACTATGTTTAAGGGAAAGCTGGTTAAATTACATCTATGGGCTCATTGTCAGCCGTCTCCCACGTAGATTTGTGCTCTTCTGGATGTAGATGGACACAAAGGTAGGGCCTTGCCATGCGAGCTCTGTCTGTGCAGCCTGCACTCTCTCCTTTCCTCAGCAGCCAGTGACTTACACCCTGCCCTGTTCTGATGCTACCGCTCTTGCCATGGAAGAAGACTCACCTCCCCATGGTACAGTCCCTTGCCAGAGCCTTTGCTGCACGAGTCCAACTTCCCAGAGACTCAGAAGCCTGCGTCATAGGAGTCTAGCCGACCTGCGCCAGCACCTCTCCACTGCTTGGATTGCTGCCTCCACTGTGGTAAGTATACTTCCTGTTGGACTTTCTGGGTGATAACCTTAGTATAAAGAGGGAGGGAAAGAGGAATGCTCAAAATAAAGGTGTCATCCTCCGAAAGCTGCCACTTTCCCTGATGTGTGGTGGGAGCACCTCGCAGCAGCAGCTCTCACTTGTCTGCCGCCATGCTCCCCGCTCTCCCAGCAGAGTGGCTTCTGTGCTGCATCCCCCCCAGCCATTTCAGTGCTGTGTGATTGCACCTACACTTCAGTGCTTTGCCTGGTTTCAGTTTATGTCTTCCCCTATGCTATTTTGTATATTTGGATTCTTACTGAAATTTGGTATGAAAACGTTTAGGAACCACTGTGCAACAGTAAATTCTGTGAAATGCAAAGGGGACTTTTGGCATTCCAGAGTCTCAAAGCACTTACCCTCACTGTATGGATAAGTTGCGTCTAGAAATACTGTGTTACACTACTTGTATTTTGTTGCATATTGCAAGCATCAATGGCCTGCTGTGAAAGACTCTTAGGGGCACATTTATCAAGCTTCACACAGCACATTGCAGCAAGCCACATTGGTGCATTGAGTGACAGGGAAAGAGCAGGAATGCGCCGTATTTAGCACTATACGACACATTCCTGTCTTTTCCTTGTGCTGGTGCACAATGTACTGCCTTGTGCCAAAGCAGACACCTTTGCACAATGGTGCAAGAGAGTCTGTGTTGCAGGCCAGGTTGTTTTTGGGCAGGAAGGGCCACTGTCCTGCCCAAAAACAATCCTCAGAGACAATTTCCTGTTTCTATGTTTTCTGTATAATGCAGCTCGCACATAGAAAGAGGAAAAAAACAAGGAGAAATAAAGATATTTCTCCTGTGGAAATATGGATTTTTCTGATCAGTTATGTCCCCTATCTTGGACCCCAACGGTTTCATGTATGAATCATAAGTACATGTATGTTCCCTCCAGTTCCAGTTATGAAGACGCAAACACATGTGCGTCCACCGTCAACATGTCCTCTTTCAAATCCGCCAGGAATAGGCCGGATATTCCATTCCTAAGTATGAAAGGCCACCGGCTTTATATGGTTCACTTATGCCATTTTACAGTCCAGGCAAGTAGGCCCTGATTCTGTCATCAAACTTTTCTTGCCTTCTGCCTCTGAAAGCTCCAGTCTGAGCCTGCATCTGTGACCATGAACTTTGTCTCATTCCCTGCGCGGCTCACGAAGCCTGACATCAGCCTGTTGCCTGCCAAAAACTGTATTTCACCTTCGAAATTATCTGCTCCGTTCCCTGCCCAATGCATTCCTGTCTAGTAGTTTAAGTAAACATTCTTCCAGCTACCGAGCAAAGGCCCGGCTTCTCTGTCTTTATGCAAGTAATTCATAGCCCTATTACTATGGAAGATTTCCGCCCTCGCATCTAGTGTAGACACTTAGACGCTTGTACACGCACTAACAGTCAGTATAGTCAGTATAGAATAAGATTCTACTCTAAGAGACCTCTCTTTTGGATAACATAGTTCTTTAAACATAGGATGTTAGATATGATTTGGGATTAGGTTGACTTGACCCTCCAGACTTCTGTCGCCACATGTAGAGCTAAAAGTCAAGTCCCCTTCACCCCCTAGTTGCACGTCAATCACACGTCATGCTGCTGCGCGCGCATTTCTGCCAAGTATTTCTGCTGACATTGCGAAATTCTTTCATGGAACCACCCTATTATGACGTCACACCTGATGACGTTCCCTAGTCACTCCCAGTTACGCCTACTTTTTGCTACGCATGAATGTATTATCCACACTATCAATTGTTACGCCTCTTGCATTTGCTTCACTGTAATGCCTATTGTATAAAAGTGATTAATTATCAATAACGTATGTACTTCACTTCCTGAACCTTCGTGGTGATGGAACTTGGAGCAACCGATTCGAATCGACCATTGGAATAAAGCCCATTCCGAACCTCTAATACCACAGATTCTGCCTCTTATTTCCTGAGCTATTTTTATTATGTTTCTGTATCAAATTAAGTCCCGGTAATTAAATTATTTACCACATGAATGGCGCCCGAACAGGGACACTTTCTCATCTCACGCGCCGGCGGTGAGTTGCAGGCCCGGTCTCCTGCCACAGCTGGACGGACAACAACGCGTACCAGCAGGATTTCCTGTATCTCCCTCCGGTCAAGCGGGGGCGACTGAGGCTGCGATCAACACCCAGACGAGGCGGTGAGAAGTGCGAAGTATCCCGACCAGAGCCTAGCTGAGAGAGCAAGATCCGAGGTATACAGAGGCCCACCAGTTTCCGAAGTCCCGAGTCGAGTCCAGTTTCCGAAGTCCCGAGTCGAGTCCAGTCCGGTTCAAGTTCAGTTCAGTTTCCGAGGCCTTCCGTTTCCGAGCTACCCGGTGAGTACCATTACTGGGGAGGCGTTCTGACGTGCACATAGGTTGTGCCGGTCAAGACGGGTTTGGGTACACAAATCCGGTCTGCACTGTTTCAGCAGTGTATCTGTACTGTTTAGCAGTATATCTAGTATATCAAGTATATATATTCAGAATAATCCAGATAATGTCGAGTATTATGTTTAGTGATTAAGTTTTCCTTAGATCGTCATCATCATTGTTGCTCGGTTAAATGTTAAATGTTAAATGTTTTAAATACGTTCTGCATATTGTGGTATGAATGACTGTTCATTATTGTGTTTACTGTATTAAGTTTGTTCAAGATCAAGTATCAGATCAGTTCTCAATATGCCGCTCTTTTCGAAATTAAGACAGATCACAACTAGAAAAGGGGTACTCGAAGAAGCCGTTCCTATTCCTCCTAGGGACACTCCAGGGTACTTTATGTATCATAAACATGGCTTAGACGCTATATTATTTCTTGATTTATGGGTAGACTACACTAAGGAATTACCAGAAAGTCAGAGGTGGCCCGCAGCTGGGACCTGGGATGCAGAGTGCATCATGAAAGTAGAGGAAGAGTTATGGAAAAGGAAAGTCAGACAGTCACAGAAAGACGCCATTGAGTTATGGCGTAAAGAATCTCATAGACGTACAGAAAAAGCACTCCGACAGGAAGAGAAAAATAGAGAGAATTCAAATAAAGTCCGAGAAAATCTATTAATTGAAGAAGGTACCCGAGTGAAATCAGAACAAGTAGACAGACAAAGAAATGCCCTTATGAATGGTATGTATCCCCTCCTGGCCGAGGGATTACCTAAGGCTACTCCGGAAATACCAAAAGACTTGCCACCCCCATTGTTTCCAATAAAAATACATCCTAAGGGGCATCCTAGAACGGCAGAAGATGTTTTTCTTTCCTCATATTTAGATGACGCAGCTCCCGAGTACGCTAATCCCGCCCCACATAGACCGCCTGCCAGGGAGGTTCAACGCCAAGATCCAGTATCTGTATCTCTACAGCAACAAATCCTGACACAAGTTCCGGCAAGCACATCTGTTTCTACATCTGTTCCTACAGCTACTTCTATAGCTGTGTCCACACCTATAGTTGCTGTATCGCGTTCAACGAATCCTTTCACGCCCGATACCCCAGACGGGGCTACGGGAGGTGCTACCAACATTTTTTCTACGTCACCCAGAGTAAATAAACTTACCTTTCAAGAGTCAGCACATTCACGTACCCCCAAACTCATAAATGCCCGCACGCTTAAGGAACTTCTTATAGATTGTAGATATGACCCTGTGCCCGGCAAAGAGGACGAAATGATCATGGCATCATTACGTATCAGACGAGCCGCGGTGTATCTAGGGAAGATACCAGGAATGACTGCGCATCTAGATAATATATACCATTTTGTCCAAACAGGGCGAGATTCAGAATGTATTAACAGAGCTATGGAATACCAGAAGGTGGAGATACAGGGGGAACTGTTACGTTTCCTCATAAATTGTGTGATCAGAAATCAAGACCGACCGGGGGTAGACCCGGAAGCAATGCAAATTCTTACCAGATGGAGCCAGAATATATCAGAAGAGAGACATGATAAGCAAAATTGTATAATAGCCATGTGCCGAAAGATCCGTAAAGAAATAGAACGCCTACACGAAGAAAGATTAGCGGTAGACCAGTTCGAACAAAGCGAGGAGGAAGGATCAGGACTGCCCACAGGACAGTCAGACACCATAGCCTACGTAGGTAGAGGAAGATCTTGTAATAGTACTAGATGTTTTATTGACCCGATGCGTCCGATATGTCCAGACAATAACAGGAATTTCCAAACACCTATAATAAATATAAGGTCCCCCGAGCATTCGTTCCAAGCCGCTGACAAATTACTCCGAGAACGAAGGGGTTATCATTTTCTCGATTCTATGGATGAACAAGAATTAGCCAGGTCAGCCGTTCATTGGGTTGACAGTCCCGGAAAATATGGTGATGATACAGTAGCACACACATTTTTGAATCTCACCCCAGATGAACAGCGTTTAGCTGGGATTTATATGATTCAACAACTCCATATACTATATCAGAGTCAGCATTCAGATCCTGGTCCCTTACCTGATATATTGACTGAATTACTCACGAATAGATGGAGAGGTTCAGGTACTAAATTAATTAAAGAAATACTAGAATCAAGAAAGCAGTACATTCTTTTTGTATGCCCAGAACATGTCCCACTGCCCATCAAGGAAAGAACCACGTATTACATGGACAGACAGAATCCCTTACGAGAAGTACACCCAATAAAAGGCGAGGACAATGAGTTTAAACGTGTATTTGTATATACGCCCATATCGAAAATAGAATTGTTACAAATGAAGAAAGTGGTACCCAGTCATGACAAAGACCCAGCGGGTTTCCACCGAGAAATTAAAGACATGTTACTCATGGGAGAGTATACCTATCCCGACATTATGACAATATTAAAGGTATTGATGCCTGCTGGCATTTACGAAAAACTCAAGGAAAAAGAGTGGGAGGTGGGAGACCAAAAGATAGAATGGTCAGCATTAGAAGCAGAAGAAAAGGCCCGAACTGCAGGAGCAGGGCTTGGGGATAAAACTAAAGCACTACCAGGTTTACTAGTACAGGTACTGCCACGTTTATTAACTACGAAAAAGGAAGATTGGGGTACAATTTCAGCCTGTAAACAGAAGCAAGATGAAGACACTAGTGATTTCTATGCCCGATTTGAAAAATGTTTTGGTATAAATAGTGGCATAAAAGCAAGTAGCGAATCATACCCACATCTGTTTGTGACAAAATTGGTTGAAAATTCCTTGCCCCAAGTGAAGAATAGAGTATTAAAATTCGAGAGTACCTGGCAAGGTAACACCCCATCACAAATGTTGCAAATGTTACAGTACCATCACAATAGAATTAGAGAGGAACAAGAACATGAACAAAGACGCATGAAAGACACAAAAATGAAAATGCTTGTCTCCCAGACAGTTCCAGCTGAAGGACATAAAAAGGGTACGACACAGTCCAGTGTTTCAGCGGGACCTGTAAAAGGGACATGCAACTATTGTAAACAGCCAGGTCATTACGTACACGATTGTCCAGTTTTGAAACATAATATCGCCATAGGTAATACAAAAGAAAGACCACGGCCACCTAGACAGGATCAGAATGAACAAGGAGCCCCGCAGCATGCACAGTCCATGCCAGCTCCACCACAGTCTATACAGTTTGTGCCAGCTGCACCAGCGCTGCCTGTTGCTACCACACAAACCACGACACGACAGCTGTACCAGACCGCACAGTACGACTATCCTGATTATCAACGATACGCATGAACCAGCCTAGAGAGGGAAGTTGACTTACCCCTTATCGAGGTCCCTGTAGACCAAGAAGGACCTTATGTACATAGTGAATTATTAGGCCAAGACAGAAAATTTTTACTCGATACAGGGGCAAGTCGAACAACCATAAAACGTAGTGAAGTTCCAGGGGCACCCCTCTCAGGCTCACAGAATATTTCCCTTGGTTTTTCAGGAAAACCTATTGTTAATGAAGTATCACAGCCTCTTCCACTTACGATAGGACCTTTGACCCGAACTACAGATTTATTGCTTACTAAATCATGTCCAGAAAACTTGTTAGGTATAAAAACACTGAAAGCTCTAGGAGCTATAATATGTTGTTCTCCGGAAGGAGTAAGATTGTTTTTACGTGATTTTAAAGGTCACTATGTGTCTAGAGACATGGATCCCCGACTGCAGACTTTACCTACACATCTATGGGCACAAGGCCCTACTGATGTTGGTTGCATGAATATTACACCATATCGAGTCACACTAAAGGCAGGAGTGGTACTACCACGAATGCGACAATACAAGTTACCACCAGATGCTGTAGTGGCTTTACTGCAAATCATTGACGAGCTCATTGCCCAAGGAGTGGTTGTGGAAACAGACTCCAATGTATGTAATTCCCCGATAATTCCGATTCTTAAACGAACAGATCCGAAGGCCCCGCCAGTATATCGATTGGTTATTGATCTGCGCGAATTGAACAAGTGCATTGTGCCACAATTTCCTGTGGTCCCAGATATCTCGTCATTACTGACAGCTATTGATTCCGAAGCAACATTCTTTACTGTAATTGATCTCAAGAATGCCTTTTTCAGCGTCCCAATAGATCCGGAAAGCCAATACTTGTTCGGATTTAGTTTAAATGGACGCAGCTTTAAATTCTCACGCGCACCTCAAGGATTTACAGAAAGCCCCAGCATCTATAGCCAAGCACTGAAACGAGAACTCGACAGTATCCACATGCCAGTTAACACTGCCTTGCTTCAGTATGTCGATGATCTGCTGATCACCGCGAGAAGCGAACCCGAATGTGAGAAAGCATCACTGACAGTTTTACAATTTCTAGCCGAAAAGGGGCATAAGGTGTCCCCTTCTAAGCTGCAATTCTGTGTCCAGCGAGTTGTTTATCTTGGACACTCGCTGTCCAAGGAGGGAAGGCAGCTTACACCCGACCGCATTCAGTTAATAGCTAACATGCCAATACCCAAGACACAAAAGGAGGTGCGGGCTTTCATAGGCCTCACTTCATATTGTAGGCAGTGGATCCCTCAGTATGCATTTCTAGCAAAACCACTCATTCAATTGACAACACAGGAGGCAGCCACATCGACTGTTCTCCCTTGGACTCAGGAACATACACAAGCTTTTGAAAGCTTAAAGAAAGCTTTATGTCAAGCACCTGTTTTAGCAACACCATGTTACAATAAACAGTTTACACTCTTTGTTACTGAACGCGAAGGTACTGCCTTGTCAGTACTCACACAGGAACAAGCCGGATCACACAAACCATGTGCTTATTTTTCTAGTACATTAGATCCCGTAGCTCAGGCTTTGCCTGCATGCCGAAAATCAGTGGCAGCAACAGCTTTAGCAATCAGACAAAGCGATGCCATAGTGTTAGGACTTCCATTGACAGTTCAAGTACCACATGCAGTAGAGGTTCTCGTGAATCGAACGCAAACACAACACTTGACTATAGCGCGACTTACAGGGTATGAATTAACATTGTTTCAGCCACATATAGAAATCAGACGTTGTAACACATTGAATCCTGCCACACTTTTACCTGTAAACGGAACAGACCCACTAGCTCATGACTGTATTGAAGTTATTACAATCACGACGAAACCCAGACAAGACTTGACGGATGTCCCATTGTCAGACCCAGACCTGACGTTGTATGTAGATGGTTCATGTATGAGAACAAGTACAGGAGAGTTAGTGGCCGCTTACGCAGTCACAACAGATACTGAAATCATTGAAACAAATTGCATAAATACCTTGTCAGCTCAAGCCGCAGAGCTCATCGCTCTGACACAAGCCTGTATTCAAGCCACAAATAAAAAAGTCAACATATACACTGATTCACGTTATGCATTCGGAGTTGTACATGACTTCGGCGTGCTGTGGCGAGAGAGAGGTTATTTAACTTCTCACGGTGCCCACATTCAGCACGGACCCCTCATTCATGCCTTATTAGATGCAATACATCTACCCACTGCAATATCAATTATGAAATGTAAAGCTCATACGAAAGTTACTGATATCATTTCTCAAGGCAATGACCTAGCTGACAGAACAACTAAACAGACTGCTCAAACTCAAACATCCGACATGACAAAGACAATAGTCCCGACGCCAACACATTGTATGACGATTAAAGATCCTACTCTTGATGTAATTGATATACAGACACATGCTACACCAGACGAAATAAAGAAATGGACTGAATTAGGAGGGATCCAAACGGATCAAGGATGGATGATGAAGGAAAAGTCTGTGTGGTTCCTTCCTGATTCAATGGTCCAGGTTATAATTAACACTGTACATAGTCCAGCACATCTAGGAGAAAAAGCTATGCTAGATAGCATTCAACACATTTGGTTCAATAAACATTTACGAGCAGCAGCTAAACAAAAAGTTCGTACCTGTATGATCTGTTGTCAGTTCAACCCAGGAAAAAGCGTTCCCGTAGAACAGGGTGGATTTCAGCCTCCTGATCACCCTTTTGAAGTCCTCCAGATGGATTATATCCAGATGGAACGATGTCGAGGATTCAAATATGTTCTCGTAGTTGTCTGTGCTCTTTCCCGTTGGACGGAGGCATACCCGGTTTCAGATTACACTGCCCCGACTACTGCCAAACAGTTGGTTCGAGAATTCTTCCCACGATACGGTTTACCACGTGTTGTCTACTCTGATAACGGCCAGCCGTTCTCATCCGAATTAATGAAACACGTTTCACTTTTGTTAGGCTATCAGTGGAAATTCCACTGTGTCCGACACCCCGAGGCAGCAGGTCTCGTAGAAAGACATAATCAGATCCTAAAAATCAGACTGTCCAAAATATGCAGAGAGAAAGGTGTCGACTGGGTAGTAGCATTACCAGTTGCACTCTTTTACATGAGAATGGTAGCACACTCTCGAACAGGGCTATCCCCGTATGAGGTGATCTTTGGCAGACCACCAAATATGTGGGGGACGCCCATACCACGCAAAATAACTGATATTGACTGTAATATGCTGACAGATTACTTGGCTTCCTTGATGTCTGCACTACAATCTTGTCGTTCACAGGTAGCTGCAGCTTTTCCTGACAACACTGAGGTGAAACCCCATGACGTAGTTCCGGGAGACCTGGTCCTGGTGAGGAACTTTGATCGAAAGACTCAACTGGAACCTAGGTGGAAGTCACCGCAGCTGGTCTTGCTCACCACAAGGACAGCCGTGAAGATCGAGGGCAGGAAAGGCTGGATTCATTCAAGTCATATCAAGAAATTTCATGGACTACTATCGGATGTGAATACCACACCTCGTGTGTCTTCACCCATTGACTCAAAACTTCCTTTTGTTGAAAAGAGTAATTCCGAACTTTATAAACTAAAACTCAGGTCTAATCAGTCAAGCAATTTGATTGTTTAAGTCCTCTCCAAGGTGAAGCGGTTGAATTGTCTCTGACATGTATCCCTTAGACCTGAATAGAGAACACACCCGAAAAATGTTGAAACGACAGGCGTACTGTAAATCACTGCGTAGTCATTGCACAGTGACGTTATTAATTTTGTTTGTCTTAAGTCTCTTAATAATTACTGCAAGTATATTGTTGCACATATATTATCCTATTTCTAGACATGTTTATAATATTACTGCTGAACATTCTTTTAGTGAATTACCTCCGCTTGAGTTGTCTTATAGATTTGCGCTGCGCAATAACACGTTTATTAGTATGTTACATCATTCCCATCAGGTTAGCAATGCTACAAATTGTTGGATATGTGGCCGACTCCCTCCCTATCAGAATTATAAAGGAATTCTACCTCTCTTTCCATACCCGTTCACACACAACGGCTCCTGTGGAGCATGGTTTAGTTTAATTAATTCTCTAGATTCGAATTCTGCAGTTTATCAAGATAACTGGGTATGGGGAAATTTGAACTTAGTTTTACTTAAAGTCTGCTACCCTAACAAGGAGGGACTTCCCCAGAGAACAGGAACTGATCTAGAAAATGAAGTGTATGGATTAGGTAATTTTACGCTTAATCTTATGATCCTAAATGTCGAATCCGAAGCTACTCCAATTTTGCCCGCTATGTCAATATTTCCAGTAAAAGGTGAATTATGTGTAAGAAAGAATGGTTCCATACATATGGGCCATAGTAGATGCACCACTGTAGTAGAATTTAGTGATCAAGGCAAGTCTACATTTAGAGCTTCCCGCCATTCCTATTTCATATGTGGTCAGACGGCATATGTACGTTTGCCTCTAGATTGGGATGGTACTTGCTACATTGGATTCCTTTTGCCACCTGTTTTCCTAGCTCCTCCTGATTATCACAGAAATACTCATTTAGTATATAATAGAGTAAGGAGAGATCTCCCAATAGTCGATTACACTGAAACAGCATGGGAAAAATACACAGATTTCAATAAAGGTCTCTTTCCCTATATAGGTACAGTTACTAATAGTAAGCTGATACGTAGATTAACTAGAACCCTTAAAGCAGTAGTGAACGAAACTATTTCCGCCTTAGGCAATTTAACAGAAGAGCAGTCTGCTATGCGGATTGTTGTGCTTCAAAATCGTCTTGTCCTTGACGTCATCCTGGCCGATAGGGGCGGAGCTTGTAGGGTCATCGGATCAAGCTGTTGCATTTTCATACCAGAAAATTCGCCATCTGTATATAAAGCCATAACTCGCCTTCATAAGATTGTAAGCCAGAGACACCAGAACCCAGGCACCTGGACTTGGTCCGGTTGGTTTTGGAGTGTATTATCTACCTTTGGATGGAAGGTCCTATCCTTCCTAGGTATTGGCCTTCTCATACTATTCAGTTGCTGTCTATGTCTACAATGTGGACCAGCGATCTGTGGTCTGTGTGCCACATCGTGTATTCCACCACCAAGATTTCATTCATCACGGAAGAAAAAAGAAGAACAAATGATGCTATATGAACAGATCAACGGATTGATGAAGATTGATATCTCTTAACGGGCAAGTAGGGGACAAGGAGGGAATGTGGAAATATGGATTTTTCTGATCAGTTATGTCCCCTATCTTGGACCCCAACGGTTTCATGTATGAATCATAAGTACATGTATGTTCCCTCCAGTTCCAGTTATGAAGACGCAAACACATGTGCGTCCACCGTCAACATGTCCTCTTTCAAATCCGCCAGGAATAGGCCGGATATTCCATTCCTAAGTATGAAAGGCCACCGGCTTTATATGGTTCACTTATGCCATTTTACAGTCCAGGCAAGTAGGCCCTGTTTCTGTCATCAAACTTTTCTTGCCTTCTGCCTCTGAAAGCTCCAGTCTGAGCCTGCATCTGTGACCATGAACTTTGTCTCATTCCCTGCGCGGCTCACGAAGCCTGACATCAGCCTGTTGCCTGCCAAAAACTGTATTTCACCTTCGAAATTATCTGCTCCGTTCCCTGCCCAATGCATTCCTGTCTAGTAGTTTAAGTAAACATTCTTCCAGCTACCGAGCAAAGGCCCGGCTTCTCTGTCTTTATGCAAGTAATTCATAGCCCTATTACTATGGAAGATTTCCGCCCTCGCATCTAGTGTAGACACTTAGACGCTTGTACACGCACTAACAGTCAGTATAGTCAGTATAGAATAAGATTCTACTCTAAGAGACCTCTCTTTTGGATAACATAGTTCTTTAAACATAGGATGTTAGATATGATTTGGGATTAGGTTGACTTGACCCTCCAGACTTCTGTCGCCACATGTAGAGCTAAAAGTCAAGTCCCCTTCACCCCCTAGTTGCACGTCAATCACACATCATGCTGCTGCGCGCGCATTTCTGCCAAGTATTTCTGCTGACATTGCGAAATTCTTTCATGGAACCACCCTATTATGACGTCACACCTGATGACGTTCCCTAGTCACTCCCAGTTACGCCTACTTTTTGCTACGCATGAATGTATTATCCACACTATCAATTGTTACGCCTCTTGCATTTGCTTGACTGTAATGCCTATTGTATAAAAGTGATTAATTATCAATAACGTATGTACTTCACTTCCTGAACCTTCGTGGTGATGGAACTTGGAGCAACCGATTCGAATCGACCATTGGAATAAAGCCCATTCCGAACCTCTAATACCACGAATTCTGCCTCTTATTTCCTGAGCTATTTTTATTATGTTTCTGTATCAAATTAGCTGATACCTATTAATCCTTTTTTGGGGCCGCTTCGGTGTCACCCCCTTCGTTTCCACCATACCCTCTTATAGACTCCCTGCCCCTACCACCCAAGACCAGCTTCTTAGAGCAATTGAGGTAATCCTGCTTCCCACTCTTCTTCCCATTTTTTTGGCATCCTCCTATTTTACTATGTTTAAGGGAAAGCTGGTTAAATTACATCTATGGGCTCATTGTCAGCCGTCTCCCACGTAGATTTGTGCTCTTCTGGATGTAGATGGACACAAAGGTAGGGCCTTGCCATGCGAGCTCTGTCTGTGCAGCCTGCACTCTCTCCTTTCCTCAGCAGCCAGTGACTTACACCCTGCCCTGTTCTGATGCTACCGCTCTTGCCATGGAAGAAGACTCACCTCCCCATGGTACAGTCCCTTGCCAGAGCCTTTGCTGCACGAGTCCAACTTCCCAGAGACTCAGAAGCCTGCGTCATAGGAGTCTAGCCGACCTGCGCCAGCACCTCTCCACTGCTTGGATTGCTGCCTCCACTGTGGTAAGTATACTTCCTGTTGGACTTTCTGGGTGATAACCTTAGTATAAAGAGGGAGGGAAAGAGGAATGCTCAAAATAAAGGTGTCATCCTCCGAAAGCTGCCACTTTCCCTGATGTGTGGTGGGAGCACCTCGCAGCAGCAGCTCTCACTTGTCTGCCGCCATGCTCCCCGCTCTCCCAGCAGAGTGGCTTCTGTGCTGCATCCCCCCCAGCCATTTCAGTGCTGTGTGATTGCACCTACACTTCAGTGCTTTGCCTGGTTTCAGTTTATGTCTTCCCCTATGCTATTTTGTATATTTGGATTCTTACTGAAATTTGGTATGAAAACGTTTAGGAACCACTGTGCAACAGTAAATTCTGTGAAATGCAAAGGGGACTTTTGGCATTCCAGAGTCTCAAAGCACTTACCCTCACTGTATGGATAAGTTGCGTCTAGAAATACTGTGTTACACTACTTGTATTTTGTTGCATATTGCAAGCATCAATGGCCTGCTGTGAAAGACTCTTAGGGGCACATTTATCAAGCTTCACACAGCACATTGCAGCAAGCCACATTGGTGCATTGAGTGACAGGGAAAGAGCAGGAATGCGCCGTATTTAGCACTATACGACACATTCCTGTCTTTTCCTTGTGCTGGTGCACAATGTACTGCCTTGTGCCAAAGCAGACACCTTTGCACAATGGTGCAAGAGAGTCTGTGTTGCAGGCCAGGTTGTTTTTGGGCAGGAAGGGCCACTGTCCTGCCCAAAAACAATCCTCAGAGACAATTTCCTGTTTCTATGTTTTCTGTATAATGCAGCTCGCACATAGAAAGAGGAAAAAAACAAGGAGAAATAAAGATATTTCTCCTGTGGAAATATGGATTTTTCTGATCAGTTATGTCCCCTATCTTGGACCCCAACGGTTTCATGTATGAATCATAAGTACATGTATGTTCCCTCCAGTTCCAGTTATGAAGACGCAAACACATGTGCGTCCACCGTCAACATGTCCTCTTTCAAATCCGCCAGGAATAGGCCGGATATTCCATTCCTAAGTATGAAAGGCCACCGGCTTTATATGGTTCACTTATGCCATTTTACAGTCCAGGCAAGTAGGCCCTGATTCTGTCATCAAACTTTTCTTGCCTTCTGCCTCTGAAAGCTCCAGTCTGAGCCTGCATCTGTGACCATGAACTTTGTCTCATTCCCTGCGCGGCTCACGAAGCCTGACATCAGCCTGTTGCCTGCCAAAAACTGTATTTCACCTTCGAGTTATCTGCTTCGTTCCCTGCCCAATGCATTCCTGTCTAGTAGTTTAAGTAAACATTCTTCCAGCTACCGAGCAAAGGCCCGGCTTCTCTGTCTTTATGCAAGTAATTCATAGCCCTATTACTATGGAAGATTTCCGCCCTCGCATCTAGTGTAGACACTTAGACGCTTGTACACGCACTAACAGTCAGTATAGTCAGTATAGAATAAGATTCTACTCTAAGAGACCTCTCTTTTGGATAACATAGTTCTTTAAACATAGGATGTTAGATATGATTTGGGATTAGGTTGACTTGACCCTCCAGACTTCTGTCGCCACATGTAGAGCTAAAAGTCAAGTCCCCTTCACCCCCTAGTTGCACGTCAATCACACGTCATGCTGCTGCGCGCGCATTTCTGCCAAGTATTTCTGCTGACATTGCGAAATTCTTTCATGGAACCACCCTATTATGACGTCACACCTGATGACGTTCCCTAGTCACTCCCAGTTACGCCTACTTTTTGCTACGCATGAATGTATTATCCACACTATCAATTGTTACGCCTCTTGCATTTGCTTCACTGTAATGCCTATTGTATAAAAGTGATTAATTATCAATAACGTATGTACTTCACTTCCTGAACCTTCGTGGTGATGGAACTTGGAGCAACCGATTCGAATCGACCATTGGAATAAAGCCCATTCCGAACCTCTAATACCACGGATTCTGCCTCTTATTTCCTGAGCTATTTTTATTATGTTTCTGTATCAAATTAAGTCCCGGTAATTAAATTATTTACCACACTCCTTGTATGCCTCACTTGGGGAAGCATAGTAATTTTGGCACATTTGGAGGTCTACCAGTACTGGTAAATCTGGGAATGTGCCAAAATCCATGGGTGGATGCGTAGGACTGGGCAGGCTTTAGGGCGGTGCGACCGTTGTGGCCACACTGGGTGCTGGCCTTGAGGGGGGGGGGGGGACTCTGACCTCAAGGGGTCGCTGTGTTTAGCAATAACGTATGATTTTAAAGCACCTGCTGCAGAATTCTTTGTGCTTCTAGCTTTCAGGCAGCAATAAAAATGCCATGATAACTCTTGTGATCAATGTTCTGGCTAGAGTGAGAGATCAGAGTTTTGTCTAGTGACCGTTTTGGCTTGCCATAACGTAGCACAGAAGGTTAATATGCCTGCTTCAAAGAACCAATCTGTATTTTATAGGATAGCTGAGTGGATTAGTAAAGCCAGCCTTTACCAGCACTTTAAAACAAACAAAATAAATGTGAGCCATTCGAGGTGGAGAAATAAGGGGCACTTTTCCAGGTGGTAGTGAGGGAATTCAAAGAGGAGGTCTTAGGAAGGGGGGAGGCCCCAAAAAAGATTGTCGGACTAGGCCCCACCAGTGCTAAAGCGAGCCCTGGCATGGTCAAACCTATGCTCCACCCATGGAACACCACATGGCATTGCATTACTCAACATTTATCAAGCCATGCAGCACCATGCAAGGTCATCTTGGTTGGTTTAATAAATCTAACTTACCTGTTGCATCGCACTTGCGCCACTTGGTGGCACAAGGGCTATGCAACTCAATGATAATTATGCCACTGTGTGCTTGATTTAGAGTTTGGTGGAAAGGAAATGTTCTGATTTGAGGAAGAAGTGCTGAATTCAGGGGGAAATTTCACTCCCAGGCTATCCTAAGGATTTTTTTTTATTATTTCTTCCAGCAATAGTACTTCTAAATACATCTCAACTCTAAATCTAAACCTTGGTTGTTATAACGTCTCTGCTGTATTACATGCCAGGTACGCTTAACATCCGTATTTTTTATGGACTCAGAAAATGAACATTGCATTGCCCGAAAGGATGAAACTGGGGAGAGGGCGCCTTAATGTTTGCACTCATACGTCAGCAAAGAGAAAATCACAGCCAAATGCGAGCCGGAAGTGTATGCCATAGGCTACCTTCAAAAAGTAAGACCGTCATCTCTGTGACAGACAGCGTTTCCCACTTCAGGGATTCAGCTTCATGAATTATTGCTGCTGTGGCAGGCTGCTGGGACGGAAACTGACCAAACCTCACCTTTGTCTGTGAAGGTGAAAATGGGGCTAGAGGGCCAAGATTAGCAGAGGTGATCAGAAATACAATTTGTTCTTGCCTAAATATCTTAGTTCTTTCTAAATGAAACCACGATTTCAAACCCGTCATAGCTCTTTCCAGCGTTTGTACTCCAGTGTCGACCATTACGTTCTAAATAAACGCTGTACTACTAGGGCACTATTTGCTCTCCATCACCTGTGCATACCCATCATGGTGATGTTGGCAAGTGGTGCACAACAATGCTTAACGTGTGTGTGCTTATTCTAGAATGATTTACATGGACTACAGCAGAGTAAATTGCGTAAACCTTTATAGAAGTATTTTTCAAGTATTTCTGTAATCAATTTTCTAGTTGCACTATTTTTTGTGGTAAAATAGATAAAAACGTAATATTCTGGTAACACACCTTCAGCCAGACATAATTATTTCGCAATTTAAAGATCAATACTCAACTAGTTGCGTGATGTGAAAATTACCCACTACCTAAGGGTAGAACAGTTTAAATATCGGCTCCAGGGAGGGGGCTTCTGTGAGCCCGGAGCACATTTCTCACTTCCTGCTATCTGCACATGCGCTGTAAGAAGTAGTAACTGCTATCTATATTTCCAACCTGAAAGGAGAAGTTGTAATTTTGACAGCAAATAGTGGAAGTTCAGAGGGAAACCAATGTCCATTATAAGTTTTCCACCAGTCAAATAAATGTGGAACTGGAGTTTTTTAAACTGATACAAAAAGTGCATAAAGTAATGATAAATTACAATTAAGCCCGCAAAGGAGTTTACCATAAAGTGTTTGTTCTACGAGAGTACTATGTCAAAAAAATGAGGGAGGCGTATGATGAGGTTGTTGATACACGACATAGAAAGGTGAGATGTACACACATGAATTTCCCGATCAAGGTTTTCTTTGTTTACACAAATATATCAAAAAGTGTATAAAATCATTCCAATTTTGCTTGAAGTGAATGTATGTGAATCTTAAAATCAGGAGGAAACGGATTTGAAATCCAGTACTGCACCCTCACCCCCTTGGAAGGGGTCTCCAAGGACTTGTCACAGGATTGTTTATTTCTACGGTGCAGATTTAGGGAACATTTGAAAGATTGTTTAAACAAAGTGGTTCAGACTCTGATTTTAAATACATGAAATATGTATCACTCAAAAACTCACTTGTACCAGTAAATATCTTAACGACCAGCGCTTTTCTGGTGTGCACTGTTTTTTGACATGTTATTGTGTGTGACCTTTATCAAGCTTTGAAAGGGCTTATCCCATATGTCCTTGACAATCTTGGACATTTCCTCTAAGGTTCGTATATGCTGTTTATCCCCTGTGATTTGCACACCTTCCATCAGCCATCCTCCCTGTGGCCATATCTGAATCTGTTAATGTGCTGACCCTGGGTGTTGCCAGCAATGGGTCAGGAGATCCCTATGCGTGGTTAGGTTGTTCAGTATCACTCAGACGAGCACATACATTGATCCAATACACACCATTCACTGACAGTAATATAGAAGGTGTTATTGCTGCACAGTCAGAGAATGATAAGCAGAGTAAGTCATCCTGCCCAATCACAGCCCTGCACCATCAAAAGCATGCAATCCAGGTAATGCACTTCTATTTCCCTGCATGTCATCCTTTTGCAGCAGGCTCCCTAAAAATGTTTACAATCATGCCCACCTCTCACATTGTGCCTTCTCAATCCTTCTCCTCTCAAGTCCCCTCTCGTGATGATATAATATCAGTAGGATTCCTCCTTCTTAACCAGTCTGCGATCAGTGCAGGATCCCCAACCCACTTCCCCTTTTGTGTCTTTGGTGGGACTAGTGGTGTTGACGGAAGTGAAGTCCTCAGCCAGTTTAGGTTTGAATGCTTCAGAGTGAACTATGGAAGAATTATGGAATATTGTGAATGTTTTCTGCTTTCTTGACAGAGGAACGAACAATCCTAAAGGAAATAGTTTCGTGAATGGACGAGATGACAGGGGAGATTGCGAGGTTTTAAATTTGGAGGCTATGTTGTACCACTGTGTCTAAGCAATGGCCCTTGATGTGCGGAGGACTTCCTTGTTGAGGCTTATGCATGTGACTTTGAATTCTTGGATGAGGAGATGAAATGGTCTTCAAACCAGAGGTTGAAGTCTCTAGCGATTAAAAGATGATTGGATGTAATGCAAACAACTGTGCAGAATGCAGAGAATTCTTCAAGGTGGTAGTAAATAGTGATTTTGAGTGTGCTGATAGGTGAGGTTTGAAAAGATACATCAGGGCGTTCGCAGAGGTAGGGAAGGGAAAATGCCAACATTATGTATATATATGCTACGCATTGATACCTCAATGTTGAGTGGCGAGTTAGACTAGCTTGTTAGGGAAACAGACACGGTCCTACTGTCATTAGAGAGAACCAAGCCTGTCAGATACATTCAAATGTACCAATCAGCCAGTAAACCACAATGTGAATCAAAACTGGGCAAAGGCATATTAATACATTTTATTCAATTACATAGAAAAGATCATCTGAGAAGCATAATAGTAAAATCATTCACATGTTAGCATTAGCATATCATTCAGCACAGCACATGTAATGGTACATTTATCTCTATATTAATTGCAGCTATTTCTACTTATCAGGTAGAGCAACACATTCACACACAGTCTCCAATCTGCAAAATTGTCTGCCACCGATCATCTTTTTTCACTCTATTAATAGTTGTTGCCTCTGGTCAGCCCATTCCTGTACATCTTCCACCAGTCAAGTCTCCCCTTATGTCCCTTCCCTGGGAAAAATATTTTTATGAGTAGGCAGTGGTCCGTTTGAATCAGTTCTCTCTTTTTTTTTTTTAAACCATCACATATTCTGTAAAAGGGAAAGAGGATGCATTTTTTTTTTGGTTTCTATATTTAAAAACAATCACAGACATGGTTGTCTGCTGACCCCTGCAGGTTACCATTCTTTGTTATGGTGGCCAATCGTAATGGTCACAATTTACGGCCTACCTCATAAAAATTGATGAGGTACGTCAAATTGTGACAGAATAAGAAAGTCACACAACAAGAAAGAAGCCAGACATCAATTCATAAAAATAGATTATATTTTTATGAATTTTTAGGCAAGATGAGCAAAATTCAACAGAGGGCTCTAGACATATAGATTTGAAGTAAAACGTAAATCTCAGCTATTTAGTCCAAAGCGCAAAGAAGCAGTGCTAACTGTAAAGTTTGAAAATGTTCTTAAACTTTTAAAGAGTTGTGTTCTATTACCCGTGTCAGACTGAGCGACAATTATGACAGGGAGAAGGTCAGAGGGGTCAACAATGAGTCTTAGGACAGTTACCTGGTTCCCAAAGCAGCCTCAAGTCCAAATCCACACTTTATAGATGAACCGCCTTAGACTTTAATGGAGTGGTCTTGATGCTGAGGAAACTGTAAGATTCTCTTGGAGCTGTGCGGTTGATGAGGGTCTTTGTGAGGTTATTCCTTGGTCTATGGCCCAGATGGGGTGAATGTGACCCTAGGGGTCGGTGTCCCTCAGAGTCCTCTTTGGTCCAGCAGAAGTCCAGTTATGACTGGGCCAAGGGTCTCTGGTTGCACCAGGTCCAGTGGTTTCCTTGTGTGAGGGCTAGTGTCCGTCTTTGGCAACCAATATGTACTCTGACTACTCTCCCAGGTCTGGCATACTCGTGCAACTTTTGAGCATCGAGAAGTGGTCTTCTCATCTTCACGTTGCGGGAATGCGCTGATTCGATAAAATTGGCTACTCACTGATCAGAACTGGCTACTTCAGCTTTTATTGCCCTGGTGCTGGAACAGGGAGTCAGCCGACTGACTCTTAGAGTTCACCTTTTTCTCTCTGGGGCTCAGGACTGACTTTTCCACAAACCAGGCACCATAAGCACAGTCCTCTCTTTGCTAGCTCCTCTTGCCAGGTCCAGGGGTCATCAGAACAGTCTTTATTTGGTCCTCTCTCCAGTCCATATTTAATCTGAGATCTTGGATGCCAGGGGTGCCATATGTATGCCCAGAAAGTGTCCTCAGGGGATGAAGCAATCATTAGCCAATACGCTACCAGGTTTTCTCCTGCCTTATGATGACGTCTGGCTTTGAGGGGCATCCATCTTTCCCAGAGGGCACTATTCTGCCCACTTCCAAGCAGTGGCGTAGCTAGCCCTATGGCCGCCTGTGGCAGTCCCTGCGTTTGTAGCCCTTCAGCGACCGCTTGAACAGGGGGGGGCCGTGCTGGCGAGATTTAGTGGCAAATGCCACCCCACGACGCCCGCAATATAGAGGTGGGGCGGGCGGTTTCCGCCCCCGAGACGGCAGGTAAGAGCAGTAGGAGCCCGCTGCCCCCAAAATCCGTGCCCCCCGGGGCGGATGGGCCCCCGCACCCACCTTGCTACACCACTGCTCCCAAGGTGTCTGAACCCTTCTCTTGGTGTAGGAAGCGTGGTAGCCCACCCTAGAGGTGTGGCTACGTGTGGGCTCCATGCTCATGGAAAGAAAATGGTTTGGAAAATGTTTCCCCTCTCTGTTCTTGCCGCCAGCCTATCTACCTGAACAAAGTAGTAGTCCCTCTAAAGTGTGGTTGCTATTTTCCCATCAAACCTCCTTTGATGCTTGCCTTTTGGGCCAATAACTTGAGTCTAGTGGCCAGCATCTATGAGTGGCCACCGGATAAACTCTGCAACAGAGTGGCAACTTTCTAATAGTTGCTTTTTCTAATAGTGACAAAGTGACATTAACTTCGATTTGGGCATTTAGTCGGGTTTAATGTCACACTTAATTTGATACTTTGAAGTGCCTACTTTATTAGTCCCATTCCAAAGTTAGCAGGGCTGAGATGTCAGCCTGTAACTTTGTATTTGCCAATGGGGCTACTAGCCTTTCCACAGTAAAAATGACAATTTGGGGTGTTTACTGTTAGGATAGAAGAAAGTGTCCTAGCAGTACTTACTATACAGCACCTTTACTTTGGGCTTCATAGGCCGTTCTTAGGGGTGATTTACATATTCCATTAAAGGAGGTTTAGGCTTTGCCATAAGTTTAATTGGTAAAGTCAAACTAGTAGTTTTAAAACTGCTCTTCCAGTCTGCAGTACCAGACTGGGACCAGGCTGTGCTCTGTCACGCTCACAGTGGCACAATTAGTGTTGCATGCCTGGGTGAACACTTTAACCTACATACCTAGGATATCCCTGGTAACATATATTAGGGACTTAGAAGTAAGTTAACTCATGCCAATTGGGGGTAGCCAATTCAACGTACACTTTGTATAGGGTTAGAACACTGGGATTGAGGTCTGGTTAGCAGGCCTCAGTCCACTTTGAGTTGAAAAATCCGCAGCATCAGTCCAGAACTTTGGGCACGATAATGCAGGAAGAGGCATTTCCTTACAGTGAACCAACCTATTAGTACATATGTTGATTCACAAAATACCAGTGCATTCAATAGAAGTTAGTGTGCAAATTGCAACTACTTTTACCAAATTGATTTTATTACATCCAAGTAATATATTGCAAATTGTTCTTAGTCGCAATTTACGATTTCTTATTTGGAATCTTTGTACATGAGGCCCTGAGTGACTTGGGGCCTGATTGTGAGTTTGGTGGATGGGATACTCCATAACAAATGTGACATGATTGAATATAATGAAATTGTAATTTGGTGGACGGGATATCCATCACGTTTGTGACAGAGTAACCCTGTCCGCCAAACTTGTAATCAGGCCCTTGGTCTTTCATATGGAATAGTTACTATGTAGACTTGAAAAATAAATGTAGAATCTGTATTGAAAAATAAGCACACTAACAACATTTTTAATTTGTTACAAAAACATATTAGAATCAGTTTAATGTAAGTTAGATGGAAAAAAATGTGTGTCTCAGAATGTGTAGGAACATGAATAGATTTTATCGTTAATGTATGTGAAATGAAGATAAACATGTTGACATAAAGATCTTCTTTCTGCTGATCACCCTTCATTTTAGAAAAAGAGATCAGAACGAACGCCATTTCTCCCTTTTGTTTCCTAAATTTCAGCAGTGACCTGCCTTTCACCTTGGCTGCTGGCAGGAGGCATTATGACATCAGGATTCAAATATAATACGCTATTACAGTTGAGCACTTATGTCATTTTGTTTGCAAAGGTAACTGGAGATTTCATAACTTGAATGTAAAAAAAGGAAATTTAAGCCAGGTTTTTATATTTGAATGGCAGGTTTCCATATTTTATAACCCCATGTAACTGTTAGCGCTCTGTATAATGTTAACATTAGTCTTCCATCCCATGCAAAGCATAGCAGATCTCTGTGTCATTGACTCTGGTGACATCTTAGGGAGCCTTGGCCACTTGGCAATGTACAATATTGCCTGCAATTATTTCTTGTACTGGCAGAAATTTTATAAACGGAGACAAGTACTTTTCCAAGCTAAATGGCATTAACAGCTTATAAACATGCATAAGATATATTTTTGTGCGCTTCTGTAATTTGGATTCTGCCAACCCCTCAATGCGTACATTTTGAAATTTTGACTAAAAGGTTTAGGTGACATGAGTTCTCAGAATTGGTATTCTATGTAACAGTTCTTTAATTAAATCAGATATAGCCCACCAAAATAATTTACTGAAACTCACACCATATCTCTGGCTAAGAGTTTAGGTTGGTGCCAGGAGGTGACACCATCAGGAAGGAGAGGAAATATCTCTATAAGCTTATCAAAACACAAAAGCTGCTGAATTTAATTTTTAGAAACATTGAATCTGGATAGTATAAATGAGCTACAATATGTCACATTCTTCCTTTAAATATTTAAGGGTAGATTTCAAATGCATTCAGGAATGTGTGAAACTCTCACAAACACACACATACATATATGAAAAAACTGCAAAAGGAAGGATGAACAGGTGTTTTTAGAAAGAGAAAGGATCTAGTACATCCAATAGAGAAGTGATTTTCTTAAAAATATACAGGTGGGTGGTGTTTTAAGTGCCATGCAGTGGAAGTATGAACTGCAGCAATTGGAGTATTGTCAAACCATTTCCAATGGTCTTTTCTAATATCAATCTGGAATATAAAGTCTTCTTTTAGCCACCCAACTAATTACTTTTCATCAGCATTTAAGTGCGCCAACTCATATTCAGTTCATCCTATTCCTACTGCAACTTAAGCATGCCACTTTATCTAGGCGTACTTCCAATTCACTGCTCTACTTTCCGTGTCAGTCTACTACTTCATCACACTGTTAATCCTATGGATGTGGCTAGTTGTGACTGCAACTCAATTAGCTTGTCACATAATATTCCTTTAATCCCCTTCTTAATATTGGGTTGAGCACCTCACTCAATGTCACTACAGACACTGCTTCCAGTCCTGTACTTTACTCCTGCAAATAATTGCAATCAGGTGTGTTAGTTTAATTAGATCAATGGACAACAACCAAGACGACAATCTCAGAATGTATTAAGTTGTACTATATAAAGCCCAGGTCTGGAAACATCATCTGTAATAACATGGAGTAAAGAACCAACCCTATTGAATGTAAACCCATGCCGATCACATTTCTTAACTGATAAACATGTGCTTCGAATCCATCTTTCTTGGCAACACGCAAATAACCTTCCAGCTTTGTTGCTTTATTTGTGAAACTTCTTGTGTTTCCTAAATTCAAATTTATTTTGAGTATCCTTCTCTTTTTTGTGTCTGCTTCTATTCCAGTAGCCTAACGGTGGGATACGTTCTTATTGTTCAATTTGTGAATGAAGAGTCAATTCAGGATGGCTCCTGTGACATCCAATAGAGGGACAAGAAAGAGAGAAAGGACAAGAGAGCGAGGATAGATTAGATAGGGAAAAAAGACCACGAGAAAGAGAGAGAAAAGCATGGGGAGATAAAAGAGATGGAAAAACCCTAATGAAGGGAAGGAAAGGAAATCCCCTCATTGCCAGACGAGGTAGGTTGGCCTCTTAATTCATAACTGTGGGATGACTTAGGGAAACTTAATTTGCAATACTCACCATAAAAAGGGAGGTCATCAAAGATTAAACATATAAACACTCCTTAAAGTAATCCACTACTCGTTTTTTTCTCATTTATTTTTATTATTTTTTCCTTGTTAGTCATTAGTTGAAATAGTAAAGAAAAGCACCACTTAAGATTTAAAGGGAATAAAAAAAAAATCTTTATTTTTCCGATTCTTTCCACTAACTCACACCTGGTATCCTTATCATCTATTTGAGGGACGCCATCCAGAGAGGGGAAACTCTGTCATTTTTCCTTCTTTTCCCTACTAGTAAGCAATTACTAGAAGGAGACCTGTAGGATTGAAAGAGTGAACAACCCATTGTATACCTTTAGCAAATAAATTAAAGAATATATTTTTCTAAACTTTTTTTATATTCTCCTCCAGTTTAATACTATGCACTTTACCAATACATGTTCCTGTAATCACTATTTTCATTGTCTCTCCTGTTATCCCTCAAGAGAAGCTCCATGTTTTTTTCAAAACAGTAAAATCAGTGATGAGTGGTAAGAAAATCCATGCCGCCAATACACTTCTTATACTCGAGTCGATTAACTTGGAATTAGGATACAAGACATCATATTTTCTGAGCAGTGGCATTCAGCTGCTATCCATCTGGCTGTCATGCAGAAAACAATGCATATTATAGGTGCCTCTTTAGCTTTCTAGCCAATGTACCTGATTCGTTGATGTGAGATGTGTCTCTTGAAGCATTGCCACTTGCAGCTCATCTCTGTGAAAAATACCTGTCTCCTTGTGCCTTTTCACATAATGTATATCCCTGACCTTCATTCCAAATTGCACATTTCAATGCACCGCCCAGCTAATTTCACTGTATTTGCATACACTAGACCACTATCTTCAAGTAGTAAGAATAGCTGTGTTCTATCCTAATTGTGATTATGTTGAATCAATAAGTCACTAATATATCATTAAATACATTTCTACAATCAAACAGAGCTTACTCCCACCTAATCATACATTCACTGTAATGCCCATGTTTATTTATTGCTGACAGTGCAAAAAGCATAAGTGCTGGGCCCAAAATTGTTCCTAGACGGTCACGTCCCACTTTCACCTTTGCCACACCAGTTTCTACCAATGGTACAGTCCCCGATCACAACTAAAGCAGCCCACTCTACATATGCGAATGCCATTCAGAGCCTTCATTGAGATAACTATCAACTTGTTCGGTTGGCTGCATGGGATACAGGTTTTTTTTTCCGCAGGGGGTGTATGCGCATGAAAGCAAGGAATCAGGATAGTAACACATCTAATAATTCCTGGTATAAATCCCCTCCCATTTATCACCTGCTTTGTGCCTTTACAGGGACAGGAGACGTAGAGGCCATTAGGAAACAGGAGAGGCTGTGGGCTGGCAGGGGAGCCTTCTTTTGCTCCCTTCATGGGGTGGGAATGGGGTCAGGCAGGGGGTGGGAGTGGAGGGACGGTGCAAGGCGGAGTTCACAGTCCAATCTGCACAAGATTTTACCAACCAGATTTTCCAACTCATGTAATTGGGATGATGTTCTCGCACCTGGAATATCTGAGTGCAGGAACACTGGGCCGTTTGTGGTAGGGTGTAGTGGTAGCCCATCCACGTATATGGCTCCATGAGATGTGCAATCAGACCCTTACCATGTTATTTATTAATAAGAATGCTAAACTTTGTCCAAGTAGCCCCATCACCATTCCACAATCTGTTTGTTACCATTTTGGTTGCTTTGTTCCAAGTGTGCCTATTAATATGTGCTAGGCACTAAACAGTTCATTCTAGTGAAAAGTTCTCAGTCTGCAATGACTCATTTGGTGTCTAAGCTTATACCTCCTCTATGATTTAATTTGCATTCTATTTCATATCTTGGGCTGCATTACACAAAGTTAGTAATGGAAGAGATCTCTTCCACAGTTTTGGGTTGTCTGGTGTCTTAAATGATGGAAGAGCTGAAGCAGTAGTCTCTTACCACATTAGACAATGTTAAATAGTTATTTTTCTCTGGGACATTTAAGAAATGTTCTGTTTTTCACTTGAAATGTAGCAGCATTTGTTGACATCTCTAAAGTAAATAATAAAATACAACAAAATAACATAACACAATACAAAATATTATGACTAAAATATAACCGGTACAAAACACAACAAAATAGTCAAAACAGCATGCAACACAATAACCACTTAATAGCCCAACAGAAACAGAATGTAATAACAAAGAACAAAAATACAACAGAAAAAACACAACACCTCCACAACAAATTACAGCAGAACAACCATGCACAAATATTTTTTAGAGGTGGGCGGAATTCAGCGGAATTACATTACATTACAATTCTGTGAGATTCAGCAGGATTTCAAGACGGGGCATAGTGGGCATTTGGCACTATTTTCTTAGTGTAAAATGAACCCTTGTGTCCAAAAATGAATGGGATGATTCATTTTGCACTAAGAAAATGGCGCAGCCAAACACCACCCTGCATACTCTGCAGTGATATGCAAGGGCGCAGAGTGTTATGCAGTGGTTTCTAAACTTTGGAAACCACTGCATATCACTCTTACATACTCTGCAGTGTTTAAAATTTTAATCACTGCAGAGTATGGTCGGTGATTGGTGTGCAGTTGTTTCTAAACTTTGAAAACCACTACATGATTTTCAGTACATCAGGGGAGTGACAGAATTTTTATTTAGCAGTAATTCTGCATTACAAGAGTAACACAGGATTTCCAACATTCCTGTAATGCTGTAGGTGAAATTGACATTACTACCTGTAAAAGTTGGCTTTCATAATGCAGTGGTAAAAGATGTTAGCGCCAAGCATTGCCTTACTTACAACCAATGACAATAATAGTTCCAGTAGACATGTTTTGTGTTCCGGGGCCTCTTCTGTTGATGGAAATGCCCTCATGTTAGACGTCAACCCTCTATTTAGTTCCATGCCTGTTTTTTTTTTTTTAAGTTTAACGTTTATTAAAGGAAAAAGGAAAAATTGAGGCAAACAGATGAAAAAACATTATATAAGAGAAATCACAATCTAAAATTGAAACAAATAGAAACCTATTGCTGATGATCGGAAAAGGAAAATAGAGGGGGGGGGGGGAATCAAAATATCTATTACAATAGTTCTTTTAAAACATTGAGAAGAAAAGTGATGTCTAAAACCTTAATCTCTATTCAAATATAAAGACATTAATAAATACATTATAATCATAACTTTAAAACAAAGGAGTAATATCAGAATTATATCTAGAACAGAAATATAAGACAGCAAGTATTTCATGGAGGTTTTCTGACTTCACCAGGAGTATTAGCGAAGGATGAAGCCATATCAGTTAAGTAAGTGGATTGAGGGAGCCAAAACAGATCTCTTTTAATGGATAGGGATACAGGAGTGACATTGCTTGTATCAAGTCTATGATGAAAACGAACAGCATTCCACCATGCTTTGAAGGTAACTTTGTCAGCTTGTTTCCAGTTAGAAGTTATTAAATGGAGGACTATTGCTAATAATAAGTCAATTAAAGAGGGGCTAGAGAAAGACTGTGTCCAGGATGGTGATAAGGAACCTAAAAAGACGTTAGATGGAGAAAAAGAAACTTGGGTTTTAAAAATTGTATTTATTTGGGACCAGACTAAAAGCCAAAAACAGGAGAGGGAGGGGCATTCAAAAAGCATGTGTTTGAAATCAGCTGAGGAACGGGTGCAAGACCAGCAGGCTGAAGAAGATTCTGTAGAAAAAGAGGCTAACTTCACTGGGGTAAATAAAAGGCGTTTGTAAATAAAATAAAGAGTCTGAGAAGTATTAGCTGCTCTCGATGTCTTATGAATCTTTAGCCATAATTTATCCTAAAATAGTATAGACCAACATTTTATTAGATCCTTTGCCCAAGCCAATTCAGCCTTCCCCTTGGCCCTGTCGGAGGAGAAAAATAGACGTTTATATAAAGAAGAAGCAGAGGTATTAGTAAGATAATAAAGGAAAAAGATTGGAACATCTGGTAGGGATAGTGGGGTCAGGGGGTAAAGAAAGAAGGTATTGTGTGAGAGAAGGGAGGAGTGAGTTGTATTGAGTTTTACAGGATGAGGGTAAAGAAAATTTTGATTGGAGGATTGAGAAGGATAGAGGAACATTGTCATGTACCAACTGTGAAATCCAAATTAGGCCTCTGAGTCTCCAAGTTTTTTCCAATAAAAGGTACGGCCTCTAATACGCAATTAGTGATTATGCCAAATGGATTGCTGATCCAACGAGGAAAAAGAGGGGTAAGAGGATGGAAGAAGTGGTGCTAATATTATACGTGTATGGGAAATAACTTGAGAACGGAAAGAAGAAATATTATTTGTAAAAGTGAGAGATTCTTTAAAATGGAAAGGAGCAATAAAGTGTTGTTCTATATTCAACCAAAGAGGAGGATAAACACATTGATCAAGAGACAACCAGCAAGATGATTGTTTTAGAGAAAAAGCATAATGATAAGTTTAAAGTCAGGAAATTTGAGACCTCCAGAATTCTTGTCAGCCTTGAGAGCATTGAGAGCTATTCGAGGAGATTTCTTTTTACAGAGAAATTTGTTTAGCATAGAATCAATTTTTTTTTAAGTAGAAACCAGGAATATGTACTGGGATCATAGACAGAAGATAGATAATTAACGGCGAAAGCATCATCTTGATAGAGTCTAGTCGTCCCCACCAGGAGAGGAAAAGCGGGTGCCATCGATCAATAGACTCAGATAAAGTTTTAATAATATTATCAACATTTTCCTTTAAAGTTTCTGGAATAGGAGGAGAGAACCATAAACCTGAGTACTTTATTTTAGAGGTCTTCCAAGAGAAACCAGTGGAAATAGAATCCTGTTTTAAACAGAAAATATTTAAGGGGAGAACTTCACATTTATCTGACGATAGCCAGATAATTGAGAAAAAGTATCAACTTGGGATAGAAAGGCTGGAAGAGACGTAGATGGATTTGAGCAATATAGAAGGATGTCATCAGCATAAACTGACATTTTAACATGAGTAGTGTCAAGTTTAAAACCAGTAATTCTATCATCTAATCTAATTTTCATTAAAAAGGGTTCCAATGCTATTATAAATAAAAGAGGGGACAAAGGGCATCCTTGACGAACTCCTCTAAAAAGAGAAAAATACTCAGAAGTTTTCCCATTAACAAAAATAGAGGCTTTAGGGCCAGAGTAAAGTAAAGAAATAAGAGAAATCAATTTAACAGGGAAACCAATCCATTTTAATGCTTGAAACATAAAATCCCAACCGATCCTGTCAAAAGCTTTTTCAGCATCTTGTGCTATCGCGGCGATGGGGTAATCGAGAGAGGAAGCTTTACTTAAAATGTTAAAGAAGACTCTGGAATTATCTGAGGACAAATGACCCTTAACAAAACCTGATTGTTCTGGACCGATAAGGTTAGGTAAAATGGGATCAATACGGAGGGCAAGAATCTTTGCGAAGATCTTATAGTGCAAATTAACTAGGGAGATCGGGCGGTAATTTTTGCAAAAAGCGGGGTCATTGTTTTCTTTGGGAATTAAACAGATCACGGCTTCCTGAAAAGTTCCTGATGAGGAACCGTCATTAACGAAAGACTTCTAAAGCAGTAAGAGTTGGGGAAGTAATAAAAACGCAAAATGGGCATAAAATTCAATAGTAAAGCCATCAGGACCAGGTGCTTTTCCTCTTTTCAGTACTGAAACAGCATGCGTGATTTCAGAGAGAGTGATGTCAGATTCTAATGAAGTAAAATCAGTATCATACGAGGGTGGATAATTTATTGATTGAAAGAAAGAGGAAAGGGCAGTTGAAGTTGATTGTTGCTCTCGCTTATAAAGATTTTTGTAAAATGAGACAAACTCATTCAGGATATCATTATCTTTAAATAGTGAGTCACCTACATTATTACGGATGGAATCTGTTTTAGTCCTCTCGCGACGAATCTTTAAATAATTAGCAAGTAGTTTTCCCATTTTATTTTGGCCTCCATAGTAACGGGCACTGCTTTTTAGGAGATAAGAGGCGGCAGCTTCTGTAGATGATTTATTAAAGGAAATTTTTGCCTCAATAAGATTTTTTAACGAAACTTCAGAATTGGCGCGATAATAACAATATTCAACTTGTTTAATCTTAGCTAATAACTGAGCATTTTTGATTTCAAAGAACCTTTTTTTCCGTGAAACAAAATTTATGATAAAACCTCTAGCTGCAGCTTTAAAAGAGTTCCAAATCATTACTGCTGAAGAGTCTGGGGTGGAGTTAAAAGAAAAAAATTCAGACGCAAAGGAGGTGAATTGGCTTGTGAAGTTAGGATCTGCTAATAATGCGTTATTAAAACGGCACCTACCAGCAAGAGGGGAAAAGGGTATCAGATCAAAATCCACAAAAACTGGGGCATGATGCGATATTAAAATAGAACCAATCTCAGCGTGAGAGACAAGCTGAGACAAAGGTTTACTGAGGAAAAGATAATCTATTCGAGATTGTGAATGATGAGTGGGAGAATAGAAACTGTATTCCCGGATATCCATATTACAAAGCCTCCAGATGTCTATTAAGGCTTTAGGACGTACGGCAGAAGAAAATTGTGAATGCATCTTGGTGTTGGCAAATTTTACAGAGGAATGTCTATCTAAAATAGGGTCAAGAATCTGACTACAATCACCCCCAAAAATAACATAGTCGTCATCAAACATAAGCAGTTTGTCAGATATCTGAGACCAAAACGTATTGTCAATATGAACAGGTGCATAGACATTAAAGAGTACTAAGGGTATTTGATCAATAAGCAATTTAACAATTACCCAGCGACCTTCCAGGTCATTTTCCTGATGAACAACTGAAAACTGATGTTTTTGTGGCATAAAATAGATGCCCCATTTTTCTTTCCTAAACTTGGGGAAGAAAAGACATGACCCACCCAACTTTTTTTCAGTTTAGTTACTTCAACATCTGACAGGTGAGTTTCTTGAGTTAGAGCAATATCAGTATTCAATCTAGCTAAATGAGTTAACACGCGTTGTCTTTTTATGGGGTTGTTAACTCCTTTAACGTTCCAAGTTACAACTCTAAAGGTAATCCTTTAAAAAGAACATGCACAATTATTATAAAAGCAATTGAATAGTAAACTTGTTGTTTAAAGAAAGAAATAAAAAAAGTTGATGAGGGAATAAAAAAGAGAAGTGAGATTAAGAAAGGAGAGAAAGCACAAATGAAGAAGATAGTATCAAGGAGAGAGGGAAGGAAAGAAGAAAAGTGAAGGGAAAAGGACAGGGAAAGATAAAAAGAAAAGGAGAAGACAAAATACAGTACAAAGAAACAATACAAAACAAACCATTGACACTGAGAAATAAAATCAAAGGGACATACCACACAAAAACGTTGAGAATGGGGTGGGTGGAACCACATGAGGAAGGTAGCACACCGGACCGAGGCCTCCACGGAGAAGCAGCAAAGAGAGACAATCCCCAGGCACAAACGAAGAGGACAAATTCAAAGAATCACAAAACTGCATCTGAAAAAATCAAACAAATAATAAAAATGATTAACAAAGCTCATATCTTGACGAAAAATAGAAAACAATTGGGATGAGAATAAGACATAAGACAGTGACTGACAATGCTTATGCCACAAAAACAATTAAACTCGAGGAGTGTCCATAGAATCATCTCTACAAAAGTTCAGGAATTGTTGAAGAATCGCTGGATCTTTATAGGTCATTGTTTTATTATTATAAGTCACTTTGAAGAGACATGGATGGAATAAGCCATAACGAGCATTCAAGGATCTGAGAGCAGGCCTCATCTCTAGAAACGTCTTTCGACGATCCGCAGTAACCTTGGCGTAATCCTGTGCAAAGAAGAGGGTTGAACCATTCCATGTGATCTTCCCTTTCTGTTTAGCTACTTGAAGAACTTTAAGGAGATCAGTATACTCTAGAAAGTAGAAAATTACCCCTCTAGGTTTCAATGAAGAGGAAAAAGTAGCAAATGAGTGTGAGATTTGACCTAGGCGATGGGCTCGCTGAATATTCAAGGTTGGAGAGGTTGAAAGTCCAAGAAGCGTGGGCAAAAAGGATTGAAAAAAGGTGATAGGGTTAGACCCTTCAAGACCCTCCGCCAGTCCATAAATGCGTAGATTATTGCGTCTGTTGCGGTTTTCAAAATTTTCAACTTGTAGTTTAAGGTTCTGTATTTCTTTATGAAGGCAGGGAACTTGGTCAGTGATTACCTGAACAGAAGCAACCTTTCTTTCTAATTCGTCAACTTTTTGTTCAGTGTGCAACCAATTATCCTCCAAGTTTTGAAGACGCAAATTCGTCTCTGCCATGTATGGTTTAAGAGAACGGATTTAATCAAGTAATAATTCCATAGAAATAGCGGAAGAGGAAGTAGTGAACGAAGGAGGATTTGTTTTTCACTCTCTTACCCGGTGTAGAGGCAGGTGTGGAAGGAATTTTGGAATTATTTTTGTGACTTGAGCATGAATTTTGAGAGGAAGTACCTTTTGTTGTAGAAGTATCCATTGTTGCTTCTTCCACATTATCTGATAGGACACTGAATGGGTTAATGTCCTCCTGTGACCCATTGTTAGAATTTATTTGATGAAGACCACTCCGAGACGTTGCCATTTTAGGAAGAATGGAGATATAGAATAAGAGTTCAGAGCACAAAATGGCGGTTGGTAACTGTGTTATTATTCACCACCTCAAAATATGGAAAATAGTACAAAAGACAGTTACATGAGTAGATAAGATTTAAGACGTGAGGTCACTGAAGGAAACACATATTTGTTGCTGAGGAAAACATGCTGGCAATTCACCTCCTCAAAATGTATAAAAAAAGCAGACTAAAAGGCAGATACATAGGCAAAATATGATTTAAATATAAGTCACTGTGTATAAAAAAGTAGAGGGATAGTTCTGAAAGTGAGAGAGCTCCGTCCATGAGTGACACAGGAGAAGGCAATAAAACAAAATGGCAGCCGCGTTTCACTCGTGGAACGCGCTGAAGTAAAACCAGGAAAAAAAGGTCAAAGAGCGCTCACCCCGTGTGCTGCAAATAATACATTTCAGGCAGCAGGAGCTCCGGCATATAAATCCGCTTCTATGAAGTACATGCGACTGGAAATAAAGCCTGGAGATTCTCTGTCGCGCTACGTGTCAGCGGAGCTCCCGAAAGCGGCGGCCATCTTCCTCGGCGCCTTAACCATGCCCCCCTATACCTGTTTTAAGTCGATGAAAAACATGGCTTTATCTGCACTTACTATTTTTAATTTAGCTGTAAACAAAAGCATATATTTGATTTGCAGATCTCGTAAATTTATTTTTGTGACACCATGAAATCTCTTCCGCATCCTCACACTTGCAGCATTTAATCAGACAGCAGCATTGTTTTCACATTTTCAAATCTAATTGGTCCAGTGTATATTGGGAAATTTAGTGCAATCATGAGCCAGTCACTCATGTGGCTAACTCTGCCCCTGAGCCCCTATTCTTGCAGTTCTACCATGTGTAGTGGAATAGGGGGCATGGGGAAGGATGACAGAAAACATCTGCACGCAGATATTTAGGGGACATGCAAAGAAAAAAATGTGCATGAAATATATATTGAAAAATCACTGAAAATACAGTTTTATGATAAATGTAATACCTCTGGCAGCAAGAGAGATGCAGGTCTTACAAGTTCATAGCAAGAGATGAGCTTTCTAAAAAGTCATGACTAGCTGCAGGTGACATAAAAAATATGGGGCTTCTTGGAGGCTATGCATTTTTCCTAACTTTCATCCTTTTTCACTTGTCCGAGAGCTCACACACGACTTCAGGACTATTCTTGCAGTCATTTTATACCACTCATTAGCGTTCTGGCCCAAAATGACCTCTCTGGCAGGACGAGTTGATTAGTTAAATGTAATTAGTTTTTTTTCTGGTTCATAATGATGCATAACAAGATTTTCTCCCCCGCCCCCCTTGCTGTATTCACACTGACCCCCTTCCTTTCCCGTAAAGTGTAAAATCAATTGAGAGGCTTGTTTATGTGTAGCTGGCTTGCATAAGAATGAAGCAATCAAGCATACTTGGCAGTGAATCAGACATGAAGGGGTATCTGAGAGGATGTGTTGTGTGATTGACAGCCTGCTCTCACCGCTCCTTAGTTGTCTTTGTAGTGCTAAGCGGGGGCGACTGCAAGGAGTGAGAGAGGGGGTGCAGGGTCACATCCGAGAATTTGGAGCTATACAGAAAGGGTACAACATTTTGGTTTATTTTACCTTTGAATGCATTAATCTTATGGGGCCTTCTATAAATTGCACTTTTATTCCCAGAAAACAAATCTAAAGTAGGAAACATTTTTATCTCAAGCTTATTATTTATGCATATGCTGGTACAGGTTAAAAAAGATAATCAATTTATTATTGCTAAGTAATCATGAATTGGTCGTGAATGCCTTCATAAACCTCATCATTATGACACTGCTAGAGCAAGACATTTCAAGATGTGCAGGCATAAATCAAATGCTGCCATATGTGTTAATGCAGAACGAGGTGACCTTTGGGTTTGAGTTAATGATGCTCGCAGTTCCACTAAAACAAGTTTAGTTTCCAAAGGCATAAGTGTTGCATCCTGCTTTTCCTCTTTCCTTGTCCTTTCTTAGTCTCTTGTACTCTGCTGCTCAGCCAGTCTCTATGATGTCATCCTTAGTTCTATCTGTGTATGTTTCAGTGTACTGTCAGTTACCTTGGAGGCTGAGCAGCAGGGCAGCTGCTCCCGGTGGAGCCTTTACCTTTGCCTTAACCTTAACCTTTACTGGAACTTTACTGGATTCTACTTGTATGATTATATGCAGTGTCTATTTATCCTATGACTGCATATCAACAATAAATCTACACCTGTAACAAGGCAACTAAGAGACATCATTATTTTCTTGGATGTTACAATAAGCTACTTCAGAATTGTTTCATGGTAAGAACCTCAGTGCAGGGGATTGTGTCCCATGTGTTTGATTTCACCGGAAACCCAAGGGCCCAATCCATCCTCCAATAGAAACCACCCGCTTGCACACTGCCTTGTGCCACAGTTTGTCAAGAGCAACATGCCATTGTTTTTGGTCAGCACCGCATTGGCAGATCTGGACATGTTGGCTCAGTACAACCTCTGAAAGAAACACAAACAGAAGGCCTATTTACAGGCCAAGGCACTATCATGATAGTGTTTCTGAGAACTAAGACCAATAAAGTTAATGCCGTTCTCAGTTATTTAACATTTTTGGCTTACCTTGTGTGTGGCACATTGAAATTGGACCATCATCAAAATGATAAAAGTATTTGTACTGTTTCTTCATATTTTTGAGGGGTTTGAGGGAGAGTCGCTTTCTCAGGATTTCCCTTGTCAGAATCATGGAGAGTTAGCGATCTATAGTAATTATTACTCTGCCACAGTAAATCATGGCTGATGCCTCCAGAGGATCACCTTAACAGCTGCCTATCTTTCATCAGTTTTGGATGGCTTGAGAGAGGACCTCGATGTCTAATTGTGTAGCTGGTCAACTGCAAGACATGAATCCTTTCCCACAGAATTTAGTGACACTTTCTTGATGCAAAGAATAGGAGGACATCTCTACCAAACAAAGAAGCATTTGCTTTATATATTTAATAGGATGTACCCTTGTTTGGTGGAAATGTAACTCATTGTAGTCTCGTGGTCTTCTCTATGTAGGAGTCTTGTTATTACAGATTTCTGCATGAAGACGCACAAGGAACATAGTGTAAGGGCTAGGGACAGCATGGGGGTGAGAGGGAGTCAGAGAATTCGGACCTCAGGGCAGGGGGCTTGTAGGGAGTTTCTAGTTTAGGGCGGGGGTTGCTACCTTAGCCATGCATACCCTTTTACCATTCATGCCTTTACCATGAAATTGCGTGGTAAAGGCATGCATGGTAAAGGAATGAGTGGTTAAGATGCATTTGTTGTTCAGACTGCATGGTAGAGGCATGTGTGGTTGAGCCATGCATACCTCCATTATACAACTGTTAAATTGAGCAGTTATAGATAGCTGAGTTAACTATAAATCGCACCCCTGCAATGCACTGCTTATGACCTCACATATTACATCACCCATGACATGGTCAGTGACATCGCTGATGACTTCACTGATAACTTCTCAAATGACATCACTGATGACATCATCCGGTGACTGTGAATGTTTTTAAAACGTTTGTGTTCAATATATATACAACAAGGTGTATTGATGAATCCGTGGGTGTATGGATGACTGGATGATTCAGTGGATGTGTGACTGACTGTTTAAATGAGTGATTAGATGTCTCAGTGAATGTATTGTTGAGTGACTGGTTGTGTGAATGTCTGTATCTTTCTGTCAGTTGGTATCTAAGTGGCTGTATGGGTGAGTGAGTGGGTACTTGACTGATTGGTTGACTGTTTTGACTGTGTAGTTGTCTGAGTGTCTATGTAGGTGGGTGAGGGGGTGGTTGACCTCCTGTATGGATGAGTGAGTGTGTGAGTCAGTGGCTCTATGAGTTAGTGAGTGTGTGTATGAAGGGCTGTATGGGTGATTGAGTGTGTGTATAGCTGTGTTGATGAGTAAGTGCCTGTGTCAGTGGTATATGGATAAATAACTGTACATGTGAAAGGCAGTATAGGTGAGTGAAGGGGTATGTGTGTGACACTATGAGGGAGTGAACGTGAGAGTGGCTGTATGCATGAGTGTGTGCTTGTGTCACTGACTGTATAGGTGAGTGATTACATGTAAGTCTCTGTACAAGTAAGTGAGTGAGTGTGTGTGTAACTGTATGGGTGAGTAAGTGGCTGTGTGATTGACTGTCAGGGTGAGTGAATAGGTGTGTGAGTAACTCCATGGATGACTGACTCAGTTTTTGAGTGTCTGTATGAGTGGATATGTCAGTGGCTGTATTAGTGAGTGGGTGTGTGAGTGGCTGCATGGATAAGTGAGTGGATGTGTGTTTTATGAATCAGTGAGTAGCTGTGTAAATACTGGTATGGTTGTGTGAATGGGTTTGAGAAGGATAGTGTCAAAGTTGGAGTGGGTGTATGAAAGTTTACATGGGGGTGTGAGTGGGTGCGTCGGAGATTCTGTGGATGATGTCATCAGTGATGCCATGTGATATGTCATGAGTGATGTCACTGACCATGTCAGGGGTGATGTAATATGTGAGGTCATAAGCAGTGCATTGCAGGGGCGCGAGTTTTAGTTCACTCAGCTAACATGCTGCTGAATTTCACTGGTTTTGTATGAGTGAAACTTGAGCCTAACTTTAACTTCTCTGTGACCTTTGTTTTTTTCAGTGAATTTCTAAAGTTTTTTCAATTCCAATTCCAAACTATAACATCCCTGTAACCTTTGTTTTTTTCAGTGAATTTCTAAGGTTTTTTAAATTCCTAACTATAACATCCTTGTAACCTTTGTTTTTTCAGTGAATTTCTATGGTTTTTAAGTAGTAGCTGCGTTTTCAGAGTGGTGGAGAAAGGGGACTGGGCCACCGATTAGCTCTCAGGAATCCCACTGTGTAGGACTTACAGGAGGTGCCTGGATGGCTTCTTGTCCCCAAAGGTCCCTCAGGAGTCATATGGACTTAATCTCCCAACCAGTAGTGCACCACGAGACACGTTTGCAGAGTGGTAGAGAAAGGGGGTGTGGCCTCTGAAGACTTCTTAGCAATCCTGCTGGGTGGGACTTACTGGAGATAACAGGAAGGGTAGTTGTCCCCCAAGGACATCCTTAGGGGGCAAATACCCGTTCCTGATACCTCCAGTAAGTCCCACACAGTTGGATTACTGAGACCTCGTAGGAGGCCACAACCACTTTCTTCACCACTCTGCAAACGTGCCTCCTGGTGTACTACCAGTAGGAGGATGAAGTCACCTTGGCTATTGAGGGTCCTTGGGGGCCAACTACCCTTCTTGTTACCTCAAGCAAGTCTCAGCAGTGCACCAGGAGCCTTGTCTGCAGAGTGGTGGTGAAAAGGGGTGGGGCCTTCGGCGAGTGGCCAACTTTTTTTTCTATTTCTATTTTGTAGACAGTAGCTGAAGTGACTGGCATATTAATTTTGAACATTTCGCAAAGATTCGTCAAACAATGCCAAAGTTATTGGGAAACGAAAAATGCTTTATCTATCTATCTATCTATCTATCTATCTATCTATCTATCTATCTATCTATCTATCTATCTATCTATCTATCTATCTATCTATCTATCTATCTATCTATCTATCTATCTATCTATCTATCTCTCTCTCTATATATATATATATATATATATATATATATATATATATATATATATATATATATATGCTTTACTTACCTGTTATAGACTTACATCTTCATTGTAAAGGCATGTGTTAAAGGTGTATGCATGGTAAAGACTCGAATGGTAAAGGCAATACGATGTAATGGGCGCGTGGCAAAGGCATACGTTATAAGAGCATGCGTGGTTCCGTCATTCAACCTTTTTGTGGCCAACAGCTTATTCTAATGGTCATTTTTGATCTTGACTTTCATTTTTCTCAGGAACAGTTATTTTTGCTTTGCTTCTTTAGGGAAAAACTACTCCCTTGTACATGTAAGGGTTTAGTTTGAGGAACAATATATGTTATTTTCAGTAAGTGAACGCTTTTCTTATTGGTTTTTAAATTACTTCTTCTGGGTTACATTTTTCTTTCTTTCTTTACTTTCTTTATTTGTTTTATAAATGGCTCTTGAAATTGTTTGTTGTAAGGGAAGCTTTTATGAGGCTTTAAAATGGAATACTTATTTTGTGAAAAGTCAGTTCTTCGGTGGGCAAAATAACAGCTAATTATTTTGCTGGTGTAAATCAGTGGGGAGGAAATTCCACACACTTGACTCAATTCTTTCAACAGCTGTACTTGGGAAGAGTGTAATTCAAAGCAAGGAGGATATTGATTCCCTAGTGATAAGACAGTCCACCTCAAAGTTGATTGTGGTTAATCTTCTTTTCTACTTAAGTAGCCTTCTGTTTTGACTAAACTACAGGTTACCTCACTTCCCTCTCACAGAGAATTTGAGTGCTCCATTCCAACTGACCCTAGTGCTATTAGAATTATATTGTATGATACTGTGGAATGTATTTATTCCTTAATAGTAAAAGAAAAGGACATACAGGAAAATTAAGGAACCCCGCACCAGCCCCTCGGTTTTTGTGTCCTGCTGCCGGGGACCTTCGTTGTTGGGAGACTGCAGCTCACATAATTTTTGGCCCACAGGAGGGATCGCAACCCTCTGTTCAGGTGCCTTAAATCAATGAGAGGTTTCCCACAGCGCAGAACGCGAGCGGGTTGCGCCCGGGCATGGCTCAGGTCAAGACCGGGCGAAGATGGGCCCGTCCTAGCCCGTCATAGTCTGGCATAGGCTGGGCTAGGCCACCCCTCTTAGTCATGTGACCTGCTTAATTGGAAGCTGATATCCATCTAAAGGCACTGTGCTTTGTTTGTTTAGCGTTGCCTTGGCATTTTGGGATTCTTCTTTCTCTTCTTCCCGAGAAGCCTTGCTGCTTAAATCATCATGAGAAAAAGGAAGGGTACCTCTAGTGTCCCCAGCATCCCTCCATTATGCACATGCTCCACTATCGATAATTTTCTGACACGGGCGGGTGACATTGTATCCAATGAAATTAGATTGGCAGAGCGTCATCTATCACTTACAACTGAGGAATTTGCTACACCTCTACCTTCCTCCCAGGATAACTGTTATGTTATGAACAAGAAGGGTGAGATACGCTCTAAACAGTTGACACTCATAACTGAATACAATTCATATAGCAACGTGATTTTTAGACTCATGTCCAAACATTGGCACATACTCAAGTTAGATTCAGACATAGTGCCTTATATTGCTGACAAACCTAGAGTCACCTATAAAAGGGGTAGAACTCTTCGCAATTGGCTTAGTCCATCTATAGTCAAGACTAACAAGATGGAAGTGAAAAATACATGGCTACCGGAACAACCAGTGGGGTTTTACAAATGCACTATGTGCAACGTGTGCCAATTTGCGGAAAACAAACTTAAGAGCTTCAGTTATAACAATGGGCAGATACACAGACTTTATCAGTTTATAAACTGCAATACTAAGTTTACAGTGTATTGTATTATTTGCCAATGCAAATTGATCTATGTGGGGAGTACCATCAGGCCATTGAAGGAACGGATTCAGGAACACATCAGAGCTATCCGAAATAATAACAGAGAATATCCACTAGCAGCACACTATAACACCGTACACAAGGATTCTGAGATTCTAGGAATTAGATTCCATGGGATTGCGACGCTTAAACATGACCCCAGAGGTGGTGACAAAACTCTGGCCTTAAGGAAACTGGAAGCCAAATGGTTGATAAAGTTACGATCGGTTGACTTGGGTTTAAATACAGATAGAGAACTTCATGTATTTCTAAAAGATTGAAAGACAACACGAGGAAGGTTTTCTCCCCGTACCATACAATATCTATTCATATTGTTAGATAATTGGCCTCATTGTGTTCCTATACTTTAGTCATGTTATTTATTATTAATTGTCGGACAGGTCCTCCTTTTTGATGATGTTTGTCAGACCACAAGTGTGTTATAATTGATGGTACATTTGCATTATTATCAGTTGTCATATTGTCTAATATATATATTCGAATTCTACTGCATATATGAATTGTGACAATTTCTATCTACTGTTTTATGCCTAACTCAGGTGAAAATTTATGATTTGCCAGCTCAATCTCACTGTACTCTCTATAGAAACAGACTGTGGCATACTCTCTTGTGTTATTAAATGAAACTATATAATAAGAACATGAATGATATGCTCAATGTGGATGTAATTCAATATTTGTAATCCTTACATTATGAGCACCTAAACTAACCACCATTACATTTAACATGGGCATCTCCACTTTTGCTCTTTCTTCCTTCTTTATATTTTGCCTTATAGACACGGTAGTAACTTATTTTATGATGTGGCCATGTTATATTGGCTTTTTTTAATTGCGTCAAACTACGATAGGTCATTATTGTGTCCATCGTGTTAATTTAATTTTATTTGTCATATTGATTCCGATATTACATTAATTATGATTTATTATATTTGTGTCTTATTTGGCGTTTATATTTAATTGGGACTTGGTATTTGGTCTTAAAATGCAGTTTTAGCATATTACGCACTGTTAATACTTGTCACTCCAACATGGCGGCGACTATTTCAAGCAGTCCGTTTTTCCTCTTCTAAGCGGGTTTTTGACACGTAATCACACGTGACATATCACGTGACACCGGCAATCTATCACTTAAATGGATGGACTGGGTGGCGTTCACCGAGTAATTGAACGAGACGGAAGGCTGTTAGATCACTCGACCGGCGGAAACTAGTAAGAAATCTTGACTGTGTGTCTGTACGGAGTGGTTATGTTTCACCATTTACGTAACACGCTACAGGACGAATTTGTTTTTTATATTTTTACGTTTGTTTCCAGGCAGTGAGTGCGCTCGTATCACGGAGTTAGCACGTCACTTGGAAGATACTATTTGATGCTCGTATTTACATTTTATTGAACTTTGGAGACAAGAGAAGCGCATATACTACAATTGGGTATGCTTATTATTCTCAATGCGGCACGACTTGTTTACGTTTTAGTTGTTTATCTAAGGTTAGGAGATTATTCTTAACCATGCAATAGCATTTGCGTGCACATGTTACTCTTATTGGACTAACATATAGTTGAGTGTGTACTTAGCTTTTACTGATAGACAGTCAATGTTATTGAGCTTTACAAGATGTAGCTGGTGATAGGAGTGTTCTGAAAGGGTTTATTATATTGCCATTTCCACCGGCACTGCTGGTCTATCAATTGAATCCATTCACCATTGATACCATAGTGAGCTTTTTCACGTAACGAATCACCTTGTTTGCTGAATATTCGTTGAGGATACACTGCTACAGATTATAAACATTGCTTATGCTCATTTCGTTTGGTTAAGTGTACTCATGTTGGGACATTAGTGTGCGCTTGCACAATTGAGCCATAATATATGATCCTTTATTTTGAACGCTTAGCCTTTTCCATTGCTCTGTCCGTCCTTTAGATGGTGTGATCGCACACATGATGATTTTATATGGGAAGTCGTGTTTACGAACCACATGATTGGATACTCTATCAACTACCTCGTTGAACCTATTGGTGGGTTGATGCATCAAATTTCATAATTTTGTATTTTAGAGTCTCTACTTCTTGCTTGTTTAGACACGTCTAACACTTTTGTTTTATTTTATTTTTCGTTTTGTTAACATTTCCCCACTGTTATTACAGACTTTGGGTGTCGTGAACACTGTTCTTATGCTTTGTGATCATTGTTCTTTTCATTTTTAGCTGGATTCCTATACTAAATAATTGATTTTGGGAAGTTTGGTTCTTTTTCTTACCCACGTCTTCTTTCTCTGACTATCACCCATCAAGGTGAACACTTAGTTATGATATTGTGAAAAGTGTAACTTTCACCATTTTCTAAGATGTTGCACAAGAAATGGTTGCATTCAGTTCTTGTATTTACTTTTTCCAGCCTTGAAAAAGTCTTTTGTAAGACGAAACACGTGTCGGCTGGTCCGTGTATTTGGAATTTACTATCATGTGTCAATAAAGAAAGGATGAAAAAAAACAACTATTACTCCAAGGGTTCTGGATTGAACTTGTGACAGCTTAATGATCTGAAGAAATTGATTTCATCTCTCTTGACATTGTAACAGGCATATATGATCTAATTAAGAACTGACAAACTTGTATCAGTTGGGTACTTTACCAATATATTGTGTGGGTGTGCAATATTAGTCTTCTAAAAATTGTAGTAATTCACGTTTGTATGTCTTGTACATATGGATGGTGTCCTTAGGTAGTGGACACTAATTGAAGCTTTAAGCACCCTACAGCCTTTTACTTATTTCTACATATTGTTGACGCCTAAAATTTACTGACTAAGTTATCTTGCATTTTGGTGTGCCGTTTTTCCCTGTTTTCAGGGACACTACTACCTACTTTTCTCATTGCATATTTGAAGTGTTACGTGCACCCGAAGTTCCTTTGTAGGCGTGTCCTGACACTATATAAGAATCAGGATAGTTACTTTGCATCAATAACACTCACTATGGCAAGTTTTGAAGATGACCGAGATAAGATGTTTAATGAAATTTTTCTAGGACAGGGATTACAGTCAAAAAAAGTGACTAACGTGGACAGCAAACCCCTTGGATTAAAACAGCTATTTATCAAACTAGAAAGATTACGAAAATCAGTACTCTCCCGTTGGTGGGACTATACCACATTAAAAAAGTATATTGAGATCAAACAAGTCCCTAGGGGACTAAGGGTCATTATTTTTCCTACATTTGAGGACTTAGATCCCGATCTTCTCGCCGAATGGGAGAACTTAATTTCCTCATCCTCATTTGGCATGATGGATTTGCTAATTAGGCATGCGGAGAGAAAAAGAGCCAAGCTACTAGAAGAAATTGAACAGGTGGAAGAGGAAATAAAAAAACTGAACCTAACAGAAGCAACTGAAAAAAAATTCAAAATATTGAAGGAAGTGCTCAATTCACACCAGGCATATATTAGAGAGAAGAAAGTACGTAAACTTAAGCGAGATGCCAATGATTATAGTAGTGGTAGGATATTTACGTTCGCTAAAAAATTCGATGAAGTCAAGCCTCGGGGTGGTACAAATGCCTCAAACAAAAGAACAGAAAGAGATGCATCCATCAGTGGGTCAGATGTTTCAAGCTTCACAAGTGAAACCAGTGAAGTAAGGAGTGAGAATACTTCTGATAGAGGGGCGGTGGAGAACAATTCCCCAGGTTCATCTTTTTTATCGGAATTGGAGCGATACCGAAAGAGAACGAGATTGGGGTACAACAAACAGAACCAGTCAGAAAGAGAACAAGGAGGGGTGGCAGAAAGAACAGATACAGAACCAAACAAAAGGGTTACAAGGTCAGTGACACGAATACAGAGGAACTAAGGGCTCCGGAATGTGTGGACTCTAGTGATTCATCTGTGTTGACTGGTAATCATGTAAACGATTTGAGTGTTATCAATTTGTCTAATAAAATACTCACCACTGCAGAAAATAATGTTTTGAAAAAGGGTTTGGGCTTTTGCCCCGTGACAAAACCTAACTTCACGCAAATTCACGTGGATCTTTTTCGATTCACGCGTAAACTGAAATTAAAAAAGTTTTTTGAAAACAATGAAAGAATGTGTCCGATTCCCGTATATACAACTGGTCCTAGTGGACAAACGATTAAAGATATTGAAAATATAAGAATGCTACTGTCAATGGATGACAGCATTGAGCTTGTACCCAGTATGAATGATCTATTACAGGAATTGAACATTGATACCAATACGGCCACGGATAGTGGTTTGAGGCCTAAGTCCACCTTTACTCCAGTGTTAACACCAAATAACATGATTGATTGCTTTTATAAAGCGGTCACCAACGATCTATACAAACTGGAAGACAAGATGTTTATCAAACCACATAAGTTTAAAGACAATCTTAGCATTAATGAAAGGAAAGCTCTACGGGAATTGTCTGAGTGCCCCGACCTTATCATAAAGGAAGCTGACAAGGGGGGCAATATTGTTGTTATGACACGAGAGTACTATCTTGGGGAAATAGATAAACAATTATCTGATATTAACTCATACACTAAGATATCTACTAATCCAATGAAAGATGTTAATGAACTCATCCAAAAAACACTAGGGTATTGGCAAAATGCTGGTATCCTATCTGATGCCGAGGTTAAATATCTGTACAACCCTTCATCCAAGGCAGCATATATTTATACACTGCCCAAAATTCATAAGAACTCCAACACTCCCCCTGGCAGGCCCATTATATCGGGGATAGGTGGACCGACTGAATGTATCTCTGAATTCATAGACATTTATCTTCAGCCAATTGTAAGGAATCTTCCTGCTTTCATTGAAGACACTAAGGACCTCCTCAACAAACTAGAGGATGTAATATGGTCTAGTGATTTAACCTTTGTTACCTTGGATGTAAATGCTTTGTACACGAGCATCCCATTCACCGAGGGTATGGAAGCACTTACCTATTATTTGTCCAAACGTGATGCTACTTTGTATGAACACACTACCATGCTTCTTGAACTTACCCGCCTTGCATTGGATAACAATTATTTCATGCACAACAACCATTGGTATAAACAACATTCTGGGGTGGCGATGGGAGCTAAATTCTCTCCATCTTTTGCAAACATCTACATGGGCTACTATGAAGAACATCACATTTGGAAACAATGTCCTCATGAACTTACTGATTGTATCATCTATTGGGGCAGATTTATTGATGACGTCATTATGATATGGGGTGGTAGTGTAACATCATTGGAATGCTTTATTAATCACCTCAACACCAACGAATATAATTTAAGCTTTACCCATGAGATTGACACCAAGCAGATCAACTTTTTAGACATTACACTCTACATAGAGGATGGGAAGCTAGAAAGTAAACTGTTTCGAAAAAATACTGCATGTAATTCTGTCCTTCATGCAAACAGTGCACACCCTAAATTTCAGATTTCTGCCATACCATTTGGTGAGATGACTCGCATCAAACGCAATTGCAGCAAGGAGGATATACTGCAGAGAGAGGTCGAGAATCTTAAAAATCGCTTTAAAAGCAGGGGTTATGATCAGGATCTTCTTGAAAAAGCTCATAACAGGATCAATCATACAGAACGTAAGAAACTGCTTAAAGTTCAACCCAAAGCAAAGAACAAGAAGGGTGAGATACGCTCTAAACAGTTGACACTCATAACTGAATACAATTCATATAGCAACGTGATTTTTAGACTCATGTCCAAACATTGGCACATACTCAAGTTAGATTCAGACATAGTGCCTTATATTGCTGACAAACCTAGAGTCACCTATAAAAGGGGTAGAACTCTTCGCAATTGGCTTAGTCCATCTATAGTCAAGACTAACAAGATGGAAGTGAAAAATACATGGCTACCGGAACAACCAGTGGGGTTTTACAAATGCACTATGTGCAACGTGTGCCAATTTGCGGAAAACAAACTTAAGAGCTTCAGTTATAACAATGGGCAGATACACAGACTTTATCAGTTTATAAACTGCAATACTAAGTTTACAGTGTATTGTATTATTTGCCAATGCAAATTGATCTATGTGGGGAGTACCATCAGGCCATTGAAGGAACGGATTCAGGAACACATCAGAGCTATCCGAAATAATAACAGAGAATATCCACTAGCAGCACACTATAACACCGTACACAAGGATTCTGAGATTCTAGGAATTAGATTCCATGGGATTGCGACGCTTAAACATGACCCCAGAGGTGGTGACAAAACTCTGGCCTTAAGGAAACTGGAAGCCAAATGGTTGATAAAGTTACGATCGGTTGACTTGGGTTTAAATACAGATAGAGAACTTCATGTATTTCTAAAAGATTGAAAGCCAACACGAGGAAGGTTTTCTCCCCGTACCATACAATATCTGTTCATATTGTTAGATAATTGGCCTCATTGTGTTCCTATACTTTAGTCATGTTATTTATTATTAATTGTCGGACAGGTCCTCCTTTTTGATGATGTTTGTCAGACCACAAGTGTGTTATAATTGATGGTACATTTGCATTATTATCAGTTGTCATATTGTCTAATATATATATTCGAATTCTACTGCATATATGAATTGTGACAATTTCTATCTACTGTTTTATGCCTAACTCAGGTGACAATTTATGATTTGCCAGCTCAATCTCACTGTACTCTCTATAGAAACAGACTGTGGCATACTCTCTTGTGTTATTAAATGAAACTATATAATAAGAACATGAATGATATGCTCAATGTGGATGTAATTCAATATTAGTAATCCTTACATTATGAGCACCTAAACTAACCACCATTACATTTAACATGGGCATCTCCACTTTTGCTCTTTCTTCCTTCTTTATATTTTGCCTTATAGACACGGTAGTAACTTATTTTATGATGTGGCCATGTTATATTGGCTTTTTTTAATTGCGTCAAACTACGATAGGTCATTATTGTGTCCATCGTGTTAATTTAATTTTATTTGTCATATTGATTCCGATATTACATTAATTATGATTTATTATATTCGCGTCTTATTTGGCGTTTATATTTAATTGGGACTTGGTATTTGGTCTTAAAATGCAGTTTTAGCATATTACGCACTGTTAATACTTGTCACTCCAACATGGCGGAGACTATTTCAAGCAGTCCGTTTTTCCTCTTCTAAGCGGGTTTTTGACACGTAATCACACGTGACATATCACGTGACACCGTCAATCTATCACTTAAATGGATGGACTGGGTGGCGTTCACCGAGTAATTGAACGAGACGGAAGGCTGTTAGATCACTCGACCGGCGGAAACTAGTAAGAAATCTTGACTGTGTGTCTGTACGGAGTGGTTATGTTTCACCATTTACGTAACACGCTACAGGACGAATTTGTTTTTTATATTTTTACGTTTGTTTCCAGGCAGTGAGTGCGCTCGTATCACGGAGTTAGCACGTCACTTGGAAGATACTATTTGATGCTCGTATTTACATTTTATTGAACTTTGGAGACAAGAGAAGCGCATATACTACAATTGGGTATGCTTATTATTCTCAATGCGGCACGACTTGTTTACGTTTTAGTTGTTTATCTAAGGTTAGGAAATTATTCTTAACCATGCAATAGCATTTGCGTGCACATGTTACTCTTATTGGACTAACATATAGTTGAGTGTGTACTTAGCTTTTACTGATAGACAGTCAATGTTATTGAGCTTTACAAGATGTAGCTGGTGATAGGAGTGTTCTGAAAGGGTTTATTATATTGCCATTTCCACCGGCACTGCTGGTCTATCAATTGAATCCATTCACCATTGATACCATAGTGAGCTTTTTCACGTAACGAATCACCTTGTTTGCTGAATATTCGTTGAGGATACACTGCTACAGATTATAAACATTGCTTATGCTCATTTCGTTTGGTTAAGTGTACTCATGTTGGGACATTAGTGTGCGCTTGCACAATTGAGCCATAATATATGATCCTTTATTTTGAACGCTTAGCCTTTTCCATTGCTCTGTCCGTCCTTTAGATGGTGTGATCGCACACATGATGATTTTATATGGGAAGTCGTGTTTACGAACCACATGATTGGATACTCTATCAACTACCTCGTTGAACCTATTGGTGGGTTGATGCATCAAATTTCATAATTTTGTATTTTAGAGTCTCTACTTCTTGCTTGTTTAGACACATGTCTAACACTTTTGTTTTATTTTATTTTTCGTTTTGTTAACATTTCCCCACTGTTATTACAGACTTTGGGTGTCGTGAACAGGGTTCTTATGCTTTGTGATCATTGTTCTTTTCATTTTTAGCTGGATTCCTATACTAAATAATTGATTTTGGGAAGTTTGGTTCTTTTTCTTACCCACGTCTTCTTTCTCTGACTATCACCCATCAAGGTGAACACTTAGTTATGATATTGTGAAAAGTGTAACTTTCACCATTTTCTAAGATGTTGCACAAGAAATGGTTGCATTCAGTTCTTGTATTTACTTTTTCCAGCCTTGAAAAAGTCTTTTGTAAGACGAAACACGTGTCGGCTGGTCCGTGTATTTGGAATTTACTATCATGTGTCAATAAAGAAAGGATGGAAAAAAACAACTATTACTCCAAGGGTTCTGGATTGAACTTGTGACAGCTTAATGATCTGAAGAAATTGATTTCATCTCTCTTGACATTGTAACAGGCATATATGATCTAATTAAGAACTGACAAACTTGTATCAGTTGGGTACTTTACCAATATATTGTGTGGGTGTGCAATATTAGTCTTCTAAAAATTGTAGTAATTCACAATTATTTTGCTGGTGTAAATCAGTGGGGAGGAAATTCCACACACTTGACTCAATTCTTTCAACAGCTGTACTTGGGAAGAGTGTAATTCAAAGCAAGGAGGATATTGATTCCCTAGTGATAAGACAGTCCACCTCAAAGTTGATTGTGGTTAATCTTCTTTTCTACTTAAGTAGCCTTCTGTTTTGACTAAACTACAGGTTACCTCACTTCCCTCTCACAGAGAATTTGAGTGCTCCATTCCAACTGACCCTAGTGCTATTAGAATTATATTGTATGATACTGTGGAATGTATTTATTCCTTAATAGTAAAAGAAAAGGACACACAGGAAAATTAAGGAACCCCGCACCAGCCCCTCGGTTTTTGTGTCCTGCTGCCGGGGACCTTCGTTGTTGGGAGACTGCAGCTCACATAATTTTTGGCCCACAGGAGGGATCGCAACCCTCTGTTCAGGTGCCTTAAATCAATGAGAGGTTTCCCACAGCGCAGAACACGAGCGGGTTGCGCCCGGGCATGGCTCAGGTCAAGACCGGGCGAAGATGGGCCCGTCCTAGCCCGTCATAGTCTGGCATAGGCTGGGCTAGGCCACCCCTCTTAGTCATGTGACCTGCTTAATTGGAAGCTGATATCCATCTAAAGGCACTGTGCTTTGTTTGTTTAGCTTTGCCTTGGCATTTTGGGATTCTTCTTTCTCTTCTTCCCGAGAAGCCTTGCTGCTTAAATCATCATGAGAAAAAGGAAGGGTACCTCTAGTGTCCCCAGCATCCCTCCATTATGCACATGCTCCACTATCGATAATTTTCTGACACGGGCGGGTGACATTGTATCCAATGAAATTAGATTGGCAGAGCGTCATCTATCACTTACAACTGAGGAATTTGCTACACCTCTACCTTCCTCCCAGGATAACTGTTATGCTTCTGCATGCACCCCTGAGCCTTCTCCTTTGGGTCTTTGAGAGCTCCTGTGTCAAATTTGCCAGCTGGAACAATTGCTGATGTGTGCCTGGCAGACATGGGACTTACCCGTAGCAAAATGTTGGGTGGGGCGTGGGAGCAGTCTAAGTACAAGTGAATGAATCTAATCATATTTGCCCGCCTGGTTCTGGTTTAGATTCTGGCCTAGACAACGGGCCAACAGCCAAACACAGGAAGAACACCTTGGAACTTTAACTCCCTGTAGCTAAGAGTAAAACTACGACTCACAGGAGGACTGGTATTGAGTCTGTGCAGGTGTCTATTGCTGCCATACTAGAAGATTCCAGGGAGCACTTGAGTAAATATCTAAATGATTTGTTTGGCATATAATAACTTAAGTTGTGCCCTGTTGTTGATTGCCTTCCCTCTATTGAGGCCCAATTGGTAAAGCTGGCTGCCAATAGGACTCCTGCTTGCCCTCAGGAAATTCGGTGTTCTTTAGCCGGTCCTTTATTTAATTCTGTCCCATCAATCATGTCGATTCAGGACCCTAATTCTGGGGGCAGAGTGGCCCCCAACAGCTACGTTTTGCTGCTACTATTGGACCAGCAACGAACAGGGTACCACAGAGTGATGAGGAGCAAGCCATTCCTGTTAAGTGGGCTGCCGAGCAGGTGGAAAGGAGATACCCCAGTTTGATTCTTCTCCCTGTGATTGACCTTCCTCCTGCCTCATCTCCTTATGTAATTGTTTTGGCTAATGTTCCTAGCCTCCTTGCCGATAGTTCAGAATCCACCAGGGGCCTTTTGAACAAAGTTATACATTGGCTGAACATTAATGTGTGCGGTCATTGGTATTTCCCTAAAGAGATACTTTTTGCAAGACATGTGGGGGCAAAGTTGGTATGGGCAAGCAATACAACAGTGAAGACATAGTCATACATTTTGGAAATCCCATGGTCGTAAATGAAATACAGGGCTGGAATGGCATGGTGGATCAATGGTGCCCAACCAAGAACTTCCTAGACTCCCTTTGCACCTGTTAGTACTCTTGCAAAATTGATTTGCGATGTTTGCAGGTTTGGAGGACAATGATTGACAGTATAGTAGGGAGTGTGACTGTGCTGGAGCCATGGTGAATGGTGGTGCCATTAGTATAGAGACCCCTGGGGCGCACTCGTCTAACTTCCCTCTACCAATAAGTCTTGGTAATCTGGATGGGGATTTAGCCTTTGACAACTCCTTGAAGTCCCAGGAAGAGATAAAGGCAGGTGTACCTTGTAGGAGAGTAGGATCTGCCTCTTATGGTTACCCCCACTTTTTGCTGATGTATCACTGTTTTCGACCTAGTCTTACTAGGATCCTGCTAATCAGGACCCCAGTCTAGCTGCTTTCTCCTCTAAATTGATTGCATGTACTGTAGGTACACTCCAGATTGGATTTGGGGATACCCTTATCATTCCCTAGTATATGGTACACCATATATCCAGGGCACAGGTACCACCGAGGCCTCCCAGGGGCTGCAGCATGTATTGTGCCACCCCTGAGAGACCATTCAAACTGACACCACAGGTCTGCTACTGCAGCCTGTGTAAGGTGGTGCATGCACCCCTTACTTAGATGTAGGTTACCTATATCTATTCTAAATCACTGCACATATAAACCTATCAGTCACCCCTATTGCAGGCCTTATCGATCCTGAAGGCAGGGTGCTGGGATTTGTGTGAGAGGGTGCCCCTGCATGAGTAGGGCCCCTCTGCACCCTTCGGAATCTATTCTCCGGGGTTGTCTGTGATGCAGCCAACCATATATATTTAAAGTGCATTATAACCTTGTGGTAAAAGCTAACTTTAAAACAGCTGCTTAGAAACATGTTGTGTTTGGTGTCAAACACCTTGGAATCATACCTTCACTCCAGTAACTGGTGTGGGAGGTATGATTCCACCCTTCTAGAACCACTACTGTGGGTCACCGGTCTACCCGGTACCAGCTTTCTCGACCTAGGCAGCACAAAAAGGATGCTGCCAGCAACAGACACGAGTCTGCCCTCCTGCTGCTGAGCCAAGCTCAAGCAGGGGAAGGCCAGATAATATGTTTCCTGTCACAGGGAGGTGTGACCACCTCCCAGACAGGCTTTAGTGTATTGGGGCTGGGTGAGTGCACTCTGAGAGTGCCAGAAAGTCTACACTGGGGGCACATTTGTTGTCCCTGTGCATATTCCAGCTCAAACCGGTTGCAGGAACCATTTGCCTCTGCTCTGGCGCGAAACTGGACAAAGGACATGGGTGTAGCCACCCCTCTGTCCTGACCCTCCCATAGAGGGTCCCCAGAGTTTGTCCAACGCCTCCCTTGGGTATATAGTAGGAAACCTGATTACAGGACTTTAGATTTTACATGGACTAAACTCTGCAAGCAGAAACCAAGTACTTCGACGATCTACACTTTGCTGGACGACAGAAGAGGAGTTACTCCCCTGCAGCAGCAGGCACCTAAAAGCATCTGACCGGTTTGCATCTCCCAAGCTCCTGAGGACTTCAAAGATTTCTGCAACACAGGAGGTGGGTTCCCGAGTGTCACTGAGGTTGATCTGCTCTCTCAGCAATTCTGAGACCAGTATCCCTCGTGGGGACTGTGCAACCCGAACCCCTGTGCACCGTGTACTTTTGCAGCAGCATATGCTTTTTTGCGATCCCTGAGGCTCTGATTTAGACTACTTGTTTATTAACAAAAAGTGGTTCTGTTGGGTTCTCAAAAGTAATTTTATCAGCGCATTAAGTGTCGCAAAACCCAAATATTCCTAGGGCATGAATAACACACACGCCTAGACACTTGTGAGTAGTTATCTGGAATAATCACAATAACACAGTCTGTGCATATCCACTTTGCATTTTATCTGAATTACTTCATTCAAAACTATTCATATTTTCAAAGATACAAAGAGGCTGTTCAGCAATAGGTCGAATATATACAGTGCTCATGTGACATATGTGCTTAGTGAAACAGAATTGTGCAGTATATACATGGTGGTTCAAAATTTATATACAAGGTGGAAGGACAAAGTTTATAATGGCCAGACTCATAACCATGAACCCTGGTGGCTGTAAATGCTCCTCTTGGTAAACAGGGCCTTGGTAGGTCTGTGCCTTGTTCTATCGTCGACGTTTCAACCCTCGGTGTGCTCCCTTCGGTAGTTTGCGACACTTAATGCGCTGATAAAATTACTTTTGAGAACCCGACAGAACCACTTTTTGTTAATAAACATTATACCCAGGCTCTGAGGGACACCGGGTTGTCCCGCTTTATAATTGGTTAGACTACTTGTAGTCCCGACCCGGAGCAGGATTTCCACCGAAGATGTCCAGACACCACTCCTCAAGTGCTCTGTGGGCTGGTGCTTTGTCATTCCGCTCGAGGTCCCTTTGTGATCCCTGGTCCGTTGGCCTGTGGGTCCCGACGAGGGTCACTTTGAATTTCCTTAGGCTTTCCTGGTTGCTCCAGACATGCCCTGACTCCCCATAGCTTGGAGAGCCTCCTGGGTCTTGCTGGTCCACACCGTAGCCTGTTTTCTCTGACCGCGTGTGTTTCCTTTGCCAAGGCTTGTTGGTGTTCAATCTGAACACTTACCCCTCAGCACTCGACATCCTTCGGGGGACATCTCACCTCCGGACTTTGGTCATCGTCGACGTCTCTTGGTCCCCATGGCTGAAGAGTCAAGCATCCTATCTTAGCACCAGAAGCACGCGACATCAGTGGGCATTCATCTATCGTGCCCCTAGTCACTCTGTAGTGACCCATATCCTGTCCCTTCTGCTTTCAGGTTCTTCTCATCTCTGATCCAGGCTTGGACTCCACCGGACACTTTTCATCTTCCCGGCAGCAGCACTTCTTCGCATCACGCCATTGAAAACGGCGAGGGTTTCCGATACCACTTGACCCCTATGCAGCCAGCTCCTCTGGGATAGGTAACATGGGTACCTCGGTACTCACAAGGGTGCTGACCTTAGAACCTTCTATGTTCCCAAGGGTTTGCTTGCAGTCATCTCTGAGGTGTCTTTAAACTGTAAATTTCCAACCACGACTTTCCCATAGCAGTGTACGGAGCACGCGTCTGTGTTCACACACTGCACCCGTCCTCCGTGGGCTCCCTGTGCCACTCCTGTGGGTGGTTTCTTGGGGTCCCAGCGATTCTACGTGCTCTAGGCACTGTGTCTATTGAAGTCGTGGTTGTTATATCACTTTCTTGGTATATGGTTCGGTCTCCCCCTGGAGCCCGCTGTGTGTTGTGCTATTTACTGACGTTCTGTTGATTAAATATTGTGTGCTTTGTGCTCTAATCTCATAAAGAGATTAGTAGAGAGTGTTTAGTAATAAATACATATTTTTATAATAACACTTGTGCAGTTCTCCTTTCATTTGGTCATTCAGGAGGTTCTGTTCTGGTAAAACAAGCTGCTTTACATTCCTTCGAGACTTAGCCTGAAGGCTGCTCTCCACAGCTACCACTAGGATAGCTTTTTATAAAGGTTGTCTTTAACCTAATCATCAATAAGGGTCGTTTGGACTGGTACAAGGTGCCCACTTTAACTAGTGGACAGCATATGCCAGGCCAAGATCTCACATTGGTGTGCAGCGGTTGGGATTCAAGCTTGCTATTGCTTTACCAGATCAATCTCATTGAGTGATTAACTGAAAACCACTAAAAGTATTAGGTACATATAAATCAAGAATTATAATACAGTAAGTTCTACTGAACTTGGAGTTGGGTAAGTCAAGGGTCTAGCACACCCTTTCTCCAACTCAAGAGAGTTTAGACTCCACTAGGTTGGGTAGGTGCCTACACCACATAACACTAGTTTGTCTTCTAAAGGAGAAGCCAGTGGCTCTCTGCCAACTAGATAGAATGGCATCTCATTCCCAGAATTGATAGCCATGTGTGCCTCTAGGAAGCTGATGACAGGTAGAACAGCAAACACTCAACGCCTCATAGAGATATTGCTTCTGGATGACCTCAGAAAGACCCCAGGGTCTGATGAGGCAGGTTAATTGGGTGGGACAGGAGATGAGGACAGAGCAGGAAGTGAACACTTCTTTGATATGGACTCAAACCCTGGCCAGGAGGATCAAGATGATTCCAACCTGGAAAACCCAACTCTTCCTTCAGGTGGGGGAGAAGGCCCCAGTGGCCCTCTCTTTACTCCACCAGGAAGAGTACTGAGTGTTCCTAGGAGATCTAGATCACCCTCCTTAGAATATAATCACTCAGGTACTTCTGTAGGGTCCTCTGCCTCTCATAAGAGGGAATCCTCTTATGATAGGCATTGCCAATTCCTGGAGCTTGAGAGAATCAAGCTCAGGCTCAAGAGAGAGCAATTGGCAATAGATAGGGAATCCCTAGAGATCCAGAGAGCTTTCAGAAGGTTGGGGCTAGAGCCCCGTGGTGGCAGCAACAGTGTCCCTAGAACTAGAGAATTTTCTCATGATCATAGAACCTGAACAATATAGTATCTCCCTACCAGAGTGGGGATGACATCCACAAATGGATAGCTGCACTAGAAAGTGCCTGTAAAGTACAGAGGGTCCCTCAAGAGCAGTGGGTAGCTATCTTGTGGCTCTCCCTTGCTGACAAAGGTAGAGATAAGCTCCTCACTGTTAGAGAAGAGGATGCTGATAATTTCTCAGTTTTGATGGGTTTGGCTTAACCACTGAACAATACAGGATTAAGTTCAGAGACATCCAGAAAGCACAGACTCAGGACTGGGTTGACTTTGTAGATTGTGCTGCTAGGGCTCTGGAAGGCTGGTTACTTGGCAGTAAGGTGTGTGATTTTAAAGGATTGTACAATTTAATTATGAGAGAGCAGATCCTTAATAATTGTCAAAATCAGTTGTTGCATCAGTACCTGGTTGACTCTGATCTGACCTCTCCCCCAAAATTGGGAAAGAAGGCAGACAAATGGGTCAGAGCCAGGGTGAAGCAGAAAGCCCAGAACCAAAGTGGTGACTCTAAGAAGCAAGATTCTAAAGCCTCAGATAAGGGTGGAAAGAAGGGTAAAGACCAGAAGTCTTCACAAGGGTCCCAAAACTCTGCATCTGGGGGGGAGTCACAATCAAACAAAGGACAAGGCAAAAGGATACCTTGGTGTCATATCTGTAAACAGAAGACCCATTGGACAAAAGATGCCAATTGTCCAAATGCCATGGAATCTACTCCAGCCACCACTGCCCAAAGGCAACTGTTCCCCCTAGCTCAGTTCAAAGTGGTGGTACACAGAATATAGGTGTAGTAGGGTTAACCCTTGGATCTGAGATGGATTCTGGCCTAGTCAGAATTCCAACTCAGGCTGTGTTAGTCTGTGATGGAGGCATGGATATTGCCTCCTTATTTGTCAGTCCCACTACCCTGGGTAAATACAGACAGCAGCCTTAGATCAATGGTAAGGAGGCCATGGCATATAGGGACACAGGTACAAGTGTCACCATGGTGACAGAAGAACTTGTAAGCCCTGACTAGATCATACTTGATGAGATGTACCAAGTGACCAATGCAAACAATGTCCGGACAGACCATTCCTTGGCAGTTGTGAATTTCACCTGGAGAGGGGTAACTGGCCCTAAGAACGTTGTGGTAAGTGCAGACCTCCTTGTAGAATGCCTATTTGGCAATGATTTGTAAACTTCAGCTTGGGCTGAAGTGGAACTCAGGACACATGCAGAAATGCTGGGAATCCCTGCAAATGTTTTTGCCATGACTAGGTCACAAGAAAAAATGTCTTCCACTGAACAGGCCCTGGATCCTGGAATAATGGACCAGGTGCCTTCCAAGAGAAGGAGCAGTAGGGGTAAGGCAGTGTCTTCTCCCCTGCCTCAGAATGCAAATCAGTCTCTTGAGGGATATGATCTCAGTCCTGAAGAAGTAACTATCTCGGAGGAACTGGAACCTGATCAGGTTGAGTTCTTGGGGACAGGGGGCCCTTCCAGGGCAGATCTGAGCCAGGAGCAGCTGAGCTGCCCCTCTCTTAAACCCCTCAGACAGCAAGCTGCTGCTGAGGCTGCTGGGAGTGCCAGTGGGTCCCAGAGGATCTACTGGGATAATGGACTCTTATACTCGGAGAATAGAGACCCCAAACCTGGTGCAACCAGGAGGTTGGTCATACCTTTGAAGTTTAGGGGCTTCCTATTAACATTGGCACATGACATTCCATTAGCAGGACACTTAGGCCAAAACAAGACCTGGGACTGGCTTGTTCCTCACTTTCATTGGCCTCATATGTCAGAAGACACCAAGGAGTTTTGTTGCTTCTGTGTCACTTGCCAAGTCAGTAGTAAGGCAGGTGGTACTACAAAGGTCCCCCTGATACCACTACCTGTGGTAGGGGTTCCCTTTGAGAAGGTTGGAATAGACATGGGTTGTCCCATGGATCCTCAAACAGCATCTGGGCACAGATTCATACTAGTGGTGGTGGACCATGCCACTAGGTATCCAGAAGCTATTCCACTTAGGACTACCACAGCTCCTGTTGTGGCTAGAGCCCTCCTGGGAATTTTTTTCCAGAGTAGGTTTCCCCAAGGAGGTAGTATCAGACAGAGATGTAAACTTTATGTCTGGTTACTTGACTGCTATGTGGAAGGAGTGTGGAGTAAATTACACATTTACCACCGCTTATCACCCACAATGCAATGTGTTAGATGAGAGTTTCAACAAAACCCTCAAGGGCATGATCAAAGGTCTCCCTGAAAAGCTCAGGCATAGATGGGACATCCTTTTGCCCTGCCTTCTCTTTGCCTACAGAGAGGTTCCTCAGAAGGGGGTTGGTTACAGCCCATTTGAACTTCTGTTTGGACATCCAGTTAGGGGTCATCTATGTCTAGTGAAGGAGGGATGGGAGTTACCTCTCAAACTCCCTAAACAGGATATTGTGGACACTGTACTTGGTCTCCGCTCCAGGATGGCTGAGTACATGAAGAAGGCATCCAAAAACCATGAGGCTAGCCAGCAATTGCAAAAGGCCTGGCATGACCAAAGGCTGTTTTGACTGTTTACCAGCCAGGACAGAAAGTATGGGTGTTGGAGCCTGGGGCCCCAGCAGCCCTCCAAGACAAGTGGAGTTGACCCCATACTATTCTTGAGTAAAAGGGAGAGGTTACCTACCTGGTGGACCTTGGAACTCCCAGGAGCCCCCACAGGGTGCTCCATGTGAACAGGCTCAAGCCATATATAGACAGGGCAGACATTGGCTTGCTCATGGCTACTGATGAGGTACAGGAGGAAGAGAGTGATCCACTCCCCGACCTGCTCCCACAGAACCCTGATGATGGTTCAGTTGGTGGTGTAGCCAGCCTCACTGACCAACAGCAAACGGATTGTAGGAAAGTCTTTAATCAGTACAGACACATGTTTCACTGACTCCAAGTCAGACTACCTGGTGCACTCATGAAGTGGACACAGGTGACAGTCTGCCTGTTAAAAATAAGATTTACAGGCAACCTTACCATGTCAGGGACTGCATCAGGACTGAAGTCCAGAAAATAATGGAGCTGGGAGTAATTGAGCCCTCAGATAGCCCTTGAGCGAGGGGCGTGGCTAGCCGTCTGTCATGGCGGTCACAGCGCAGTAGAGCTCTGGACCCTCCGGGGGGGAATCTAATCATCCTTTGCCGTCCCGCGGACATTTGTGGCCAGGAGACAAGCATCTGGGAGCCCCTCAGCCCTCAGCACGGAGGAGTGTGTTTGGCTGCCCGGATAGCTGCATTCCGATGTAGATCTTGCTCGGGGCCTGTCGGCTGCTGGACCCGAGCGGAGGCCGGGACCTGGAGTGACGAGGGCGCCCGAGCACGGGGCAGGCGCCTGGGCGTGTTCCCGCCTGGGACCTGCACTCGGCGTGGGACTTGGGGTCCTCTCCTAGCCCATTCAACGGCACCCTGCATAATCCACACCGCCTTCGAAAAACGTGCGCAGGGCCTGATCCCCCTGCCGGACAGTGGTTGTGGGGCGGACGGCCTGGCGGGGGAGCGGCCTGGGGCTCCGCATCGAGCCGGGAGTGACGTCGCCCAGGAGCGTGCCTGTCATGATCTAGCGCTGTGAGTGGGAGCTCTAGAGGCGCCTGCGCTGACTTACGCACTCGGGCCCCAGATCTGCGGCCTGCTGAGACCCGGGAGTCTTTAATCCTGCGGAGAGGAGATTGGCGTGGGCCTTTCGGGGCTGCACCTGGAAAGAGGCCAAGACCTGCAGCGAGACACGGGCGCTGTGACATGGGCCTGAAGCGGAGAAGGCGGTGGTGGGGTCCGTTGGCCTGGCTCCTGCACCACGTATTTGCACAGCGGAGGAATGCTGGAGGCTCACAGCGGAAAGACACACAGCCCACGGACCGAACTGGCCCCCGGAGGAGGTGCGACTGGGGAGGCACAGAGAAGCGCCAGAGGAACCTGTCTATGGTCAATACAGTGCCAGGTATAGTGCCACGGTACCGTGTAAGACCCCTGCGGACTGCCATTGAGCCTCATGGGAAGCGAGGTGAACCGGAGTGTAAAACCCTGACCCTTTTCCTTCTGTCTGTGGGCTGCATGGACCTAGAGGGTTGCCGGATTGACATGGGCCCGGGGGGGGGGGGGGGGGGACTGCGAGACGGATGCCGAGATGTCTCCTCCCAGTGCAACCCGCGGTGTAGAGCTGGCTGACGGGGGACCCTGGGCGCCTTTGCCGCTGTCCTTTACCAGAGTACAACAACGCTGGACGCATTCCCCTACAGTAGACCGAGCGTATTATACACGTGCTGAGTTGCCACACACATAGCGAAGAACATACAGGGGGGCCCTGTGGTGCCATATCATCTAACAACTTTAGGACACCGCTGTCCATGAACGCTGGATCTATTTGCTCTGCCTGGACATACACAACGGGATACCGCCCCCCCTGACTCCCTGTCCCATCGGCGATACTTATCCAGGGTGCGCTGAAAAGCTGCGCCATAACACTATTGGGGACACTACCGGAGTCCCCGCGGACCCGACCATAGAGACGGCTTAGTACGAAGACTGGCGGCAATGTTGCGTCATGGGCAGGAACCGGGCGAAGATGCTGGAAGGACAATAAGGCCCTGACCACTCTTCTCCCATGATGGGCCACACTAATAGGCCCTCCTCGTCAGGGACAACATCGACTGGACATACAGAAGAGCCACCGGATAAACTGGACCTCATTCTCAAGGAGAGCCGAGACTCTAGAACAGCGCTGGAACTACAAATGGGTACGCTCGCCACGGGGGTCACGCTGCTGAAGACAGACCATAATAAACTGGCGGACACGGTCAAAGACCACGGCCAATCTATCACTGACCTGGCCCCCAGAGTGGCGGAACACTCATCCACATTGCAACAACTACAAAAGCAGGTGACTACGCTCCTGGATCGGGCGGAGGATGCGGAGGGCAGAAACAGACGCAATAATGTCCGCGTCATTGGACTGCCGGAACGCTGTGAAGGGAATAGGGCGGCAGTCTTCATGGAGACATGGTTCAGAGATCATGTGGCATCTGAAGGACTTTCCCCGTACTTCTGTGTGGAATGGGCCCATCGAATTCCGACGGGACAGCCCAGGCCCGGCGCGCCGCCCCGCCCTCTGATCGTGAAAATACTCAATTATAGAGACCGCAACGTCCTACTACAGAAACCTAGAGAAAAGGTACTAATCCAGTATGAAATCCACCGTATATCCTTGTATCCCGACTACACAGTGTTGGCACAGAGAAAAAGATCATCCTATCAGGCTGTGAAGAAAAAACTACAGAAAGCACAACTCAAATACGCACTTTTATATCCTGCCCGGATGAAGGTTATACATGACAAAAAAAACACTTTTTTGAAAGCCCAGCAGACGTCGAGGATTGGTTGGAAGTTATGTGCATCGGTTCTAGCCAAATCAGCAACCCAGATATGTCCTCACAGGATTTGGACGCACTCCTGAAAAGGACTTCTCGCCGAACTCAGAATTCCAACCGGAGTAAATGAGGCGCCGGCGCCTCACGCGAACAACAGCGACGAGACCAGGAGGGAGCGATTGAGGTTGCTGGTGCCTTCCGTGAAGACACGCACAAAATTCCTACTGACTCAGAGGACAGTACTACTCACTTGGATTCCGAGCACAGTGCAATTCTCTTCCCCACGATCACACCGAGGGCAGCCGATGATATGATCAACAACTGAATATAGGGGACGAGTCAACGACACCTGAGTCGGAGGCTGCGGGACTTGCCCTTGCCACTGGCGTGAGCTCTGCGCCTGAGAGACTATTGTATTCTTTAGTTTGTAATGCTTTATGTGTATGCTGATGAACTCAGAGGTTCAGTCTGGGGGTGGGTGGGGCTACAGCCCTATGTCCTATTGAAACAACTGTTGCACTCTGATACATCTGGGATATGCGCTTTCTGAGGAGGGGCTTCGTAACACTTCCCATTATGGTTGATTATGCCAATAACCATGTCCCCACCACATCTGCACACACTTCCCCCCCCCCAGGGGTAGGGTACCGTAGAGCCGCTGGGTTGCAGACCCTCTTACTACCATGATCAGGTATGGGTTTGGCTACCTCCCTGCTAGCGTACGCACCGTTATTTGTTTCAAACTATTGGTACTCCAATGTTGGGCCCAGCGCAGTTTAGGCGCTGTGCCAAGTTTTGTTAAGGTTATGGGAAAGGGGTCTCCTGGTCAGGTCTGCTCTACTGGCTCCCTAGGTATGGGAGCTCCACAGTATACTTTGAAACATGATAGGGAACACTAACACAACAGGGTCGTATAACTTAATCACATGGAATGTACGGGGATTAGGCGCAATCCAGAAAAGGCACCGTATTCATGCATTCCTCCTTCGACACAAGACACAGGTGGCGTTCCTTCAGGAGTCCCACCTAACCGAATCTGAAACACAAAAGATGTGGAAAAAATGGAGTGGACATATTTATTCCACCAATTACTCGGCCTTCGCTAGGGGAGCGACTATTTGGTTACGCCACGGGGTACCCTTTCTTGAACTGGAGCGCCGGGTAGATGACCAGGGCCGATACATCCTGGTGAAAGGCACCCTTGATGGCTCCCCGGTAGTCCTCGGCAGCATTTATGCCCCTAACTTCGACCAGGACCGTTTCTTGGGTACGTTGGCTGCAGTCTTAGGAGACTGGGACGGGATCCCCTGGATACTGGGTGGGGATTGGAACACGGTACAGGACACTGAGCTAGGCAGGTCACACCCTCCCCTACATGGCACGAGCGCTAGCAAACTAGCGGAACAATTCATGACATGGACACTTTCTGACGTGTGGCGTAGCCTTTACCCAACCCACAAGGAATATTCCTTTTACTCCCCGGCACACAGTCTCCTCACCAGAATCGACAGGTTCCTCTGTTCGAGATCCATCATAGCGAAGGCCCACCACTCCACATATCTAGCAAAGACCTTCTCTGATCATAGCCCCCTCGAGCTCACACTCCGTTGGGGCGTGGTGCCTACCCCAGTCCCCACATGGAAGTTGCATCCACACCTACTTGAAGATGCCCCATTCCGTACGACTCTGTCTAACACTATCAGCAATTACTTGGCTGAAAACTGGAACACAGCCTCCTCTAATTTGATTGAGTGGGATGCTCTGAAAGTGGTGGTGAGGGGGGCGACGATTGGACAGTTAGCGGGGTTAGACAAGAGACACACCAAAGGCTGCAGGATGTTGAACACAGGCTACACGCACTGGAGAGGGAGGCAGTCTCAGACCCTGACAAACAGGAGGCATTGCAATCCACACACATTGAGCCTGCGGAAACGCTGGAGACACTGCGGACAATAGACTACAGGGCATTTCTCCAACGAAAACACACCGAAGCGGATAGATCAGGTGCACTACTTGCCCGCATTGTTAGAGACAGACCAGACCCGCTAATCATAACTAGAATCCGAACCCTAGCAGGACATATAGTCCACACACAAGAAGAAATAAATTCGGCCTTCCATGATCACCTTGAAGCACTCTATGCAACCCCTGCTCCGGTAGAAAGCTCCTCAATCACTGAGTTTTTACAAGATCTCCCCTTCCCAGTGCAATCTGATGATATGCAGAAAGAGATAGATGGTCCTATAACTCAACAAGAAATCCGCACTGCAATCAAGGGTCTAAACCGTAATAAGATGCCTGGGATGGATGGGCTCCCTGTAGAATTTTACCAGACCTACTCTGACTCTTTGGTACCCGCTCTGGAGGTCGTATTTAAGACTGCTTTTGAGATTGGCCGCCTGCCAGATTCCACCATGCAGGCATTGGTCACGTCCATACCCAAACCAGGGCGAGACGGGTTAGAGATGTCTAACTACAGACCCCTCTCTATGTTATCTACAGAATATAAAATTCTAAGCAAGTCCCTTGCTAATCGCATACAACCCTGTCTTACTGCGCTTATCCACAGGGACCAGTGCGGTTTCCTACCAAACCGCAGCACTTCTCTGAACACCAGACAGCTACATTATGTAATGAAGGCCACCCCACGAGCTTACCAATACGCAGGGTGTATGGCACTGGACCTTAAACAGGCATTCGACTCCCTCTCCTGGGACTTCATGTTCGCGACTCTGAGACGGTTTGAATTTCCAGACACATACCTTAAATGGGTCCGTTTATTATATACGTCCCCTACGGCCAGGGCTCGCACGGTTCACTACATTTCAGACCAATATAATATCTACAGAGGCACGAGGCAGGGATGCCCTCTATCCCCCTGCTATTTGGCCTTGCACTAGAGCCCTTGGCCCTAGCCCTACGGCTTTCCGCGGACCGGCTTGGCATTCCTATCGATGGAGTGTGCCACCTAATATCCATCTATGCGGATGACATACTCCTATACTTACGAGACCTGCCCACTGATAATGCCCCTCTCCCTAATATATTTGCCACCTTTGAGCGACTGTCGGGCCTGGCCATAAACCCTGAGAAATCGACGACCTATTTCTTCCAAGAGGTACCACATCTAACCCGCCTGCAGTTCGGTACCTATACCCTACCGGTAACTCCTACCACCTTTAAGTATCTAGGTATCCAGGTCTATAGAACACAGGAGGATCAAATTGGGGGCAATATACAGCGGGCAATAACGGGGCTCCGTGCTAGTGTAGGGTTCTGGTCTTCTCTACCTTTATCGGTGATGGGACAGATCGCTATCTCAAAAATGGTGATGCTGCCTCGCCTATTATACTACTTTGTGAATCTACCCGTGATCCTCCCGCAGTCCATTTTTAACACATTGAACACTATACTGGTGAGTCTTATTTGGGGTGCCGGCCGCAGACGAATAAGCCTTCGGTAGCTCCAACTGGAAACACACAATGGCGGCCTGGGAGTACCTGACTTCCGAGGGCTACAACTACGCAAGCCAGCTCCAGTGGCTCTCATACTGGACTGCGGGGAGGAATTTACAGGAGATTGTGTTCACGCCGCAGAGACTAGACCGAGGGGAGCTGCATTCTTTGCTGTTGCCGAGGGCTAGGATTCCCCCAGACTGTCCTCCCCTACTGAAGACTGCCCTATTATGCTGGAGAAAGGCCCTATCTTATACATCTACGGTGATCCCTTACGCCACGAACATTCCCATCCTAGGTATCCCTACACCGCAAGGCAGACTCGCGAAGACCAGAATACGGGACTGGACAGACAATGGGGTCGAGGAAGTAGGGGCGTTCTTTGGGGATGGCACCATGATGGATCACGACTCCTTCATGCAGGCCACGGGAGCACCCCCACGCTTATATCTCTTACACGCTACTGTGACGCATTACATCAGAACCGCATGGGTCCCACAGAGGAATGAACCCTCACAACATGATTTGATACACCTATTATACTATATGGGACCCGGGGGGGGCATTTAGTACGCTGGCTATACACTGGAGTCAGGGCACATGCAGCAATTACACTTACCTCCCCTAGGGCGCACTGGGTGGAGGACTCTAGATTAGAGATCACGGATAAAGCATGGAAGAGTATGCTGGAGCACCCCAAAAAAGTATCGCGTAATGTGAAACTCAAACCTACTCAGACGATGATCCTTCATAGGTCATACCTCACCCCGAAAAAGATACATCGCATGTTTCCAGACTCCCCCACTGTTGCCCCCGCTGTAGGGGAGACGAGGCGGACTTTATTCATATGTTGTGGTCTTGTCCCTGTATACGGGGTTACTGGGGGAGAGTTCGCCACTCATTGATGGTAGTAACGCACCTTCCGGTTCCGGATGAGGCCCTGAACTGCCTTGTGGGCCTTCGTAGGCGCTCAGGGGTGCAAAAGGTGCGGTTAAAGTTCTTGGACCTAGCACTCATCTTAGCGATCAGAGTTCTCACTATGAGGTGGAAGTCCCCCAGATGCCCAGCGGTCACCGTTTGGCAAACTGACATGCTTCAGTGGGGATGGGCGGAGGGTGCAGCTCTTCGCAGAGAGAGGGCTAAGGAAGCAGCCCATCTCACTGGAGTGGGAGGCTATGATAATTGAAGTGGAAACACTTGACCTGTCCCCTACATGAGCTACCCCGACCCAGCAATACGCAAGAGCGCCTTATGGCCCTTCGAAGTCAGGCTCTGAGACCCGAAAAACTATGTTCTTGCCTTGAAAATTACATCCCCTAGGAGAATAATGCACATAGACCACTTACGATTACCGTGTAAGTTGAAGTAAGAACGACCAGGAGTGGGGTAAGGAGGGCTGAGAGGGGGGGGGGACAATGAGTTTGCATAAGTTCCTATCAGTTGAATGTTAATATACACAACTTTGTGATTACACTGATGATAGAACGGTTACACTGTTTGCTTGGTAGCATTATTACCACAGAATGCGACCTTTGGTCCTTTTTCTCTTGTTTATAGCATATAGGACACTGGAAACAGAACTTCTGTGTGGGCATATATATTGTAATTAATGTACTAAGGGAAAAGAATTAAACCAACTGTATCGAGTGAATCTTGCTTCTTCTATGCATCTGATATATTGCGGTCATCAATAAAGTGTTTAGTCCAGTAGTCTTGGTACTAAAACCACACACCCAGGGTGGTAAGAGAGAGATGAGGTTGGTTCTGTGTTCTGTGTTGACTACAGGGGTCTCAATGCAGTCACTAGGACTGACGCCCATCCTATACCCAGGGCAGATGAACTTATAGATACTTTGGCCTCTGCCAAGTTTCTGAGTACATGTGACCTGACAGCTGGTTACTGGCAAATCAGATTAGCTGAGGATGCAAAACCAAAAACAGCATTCTCAACCCCTAGTGGGCAGTACCAATTTGTGGTGATGCTCTTTGGCTTGAAGAATGCACCTGCCACTTTTCAATGGTCGGTGAACAAAGTCCTTACAGGCCTGGAAGCCTATAGTGCAACTTATCTAGATGATATTGCTGTCTTAGCTCCACCTGGGAGGATTACCTGGTCCACCTGAGAAATGTTTAGAGGTCCTGCAAAAAGCAGGCCTCACTATCAAGGCCAACAAGTGCCAGATAGGGCAGAGTAAGGTTGTATACCTAGACCACCTTGTGGGTGGAGGTCAGATTCAACCATTGCAGAGCAAACTCCAGACCATCATGGACTGGGTTTCTCCAACTACCCAAACTCAGGTCAGAGCTTTCTTGGGCCTGACTGGGTATTACAGGAGGTTTGTCAAAATGTATGGCTCTATAGTGACCCCTTTGAATGATATAACTTCCAAAAGAATGCCTAAGAAAGTTCAGTGGACAGTTAGCTGTCAAAAGGCATTTGATGACCTGAAGCAGGCCATATGCACTGTTCCGTTCTGCAAAGTCCTGACTATTCCAAACAATTCATTGTCCAAACAGATGCATCTGAATTGGGGGTAGGGGCTGTGTTATCACAACTAAATGAAGAGGGTCAGGATCAGCCAGTAGCTTTTATTGGCAGAAGGTTGACCCCCAGAGAGAAACGTTGGTCAGCTATTGAGAGGGAGGCCTTTGCTGTGGTTTGGGCTCTGAAGAAGCTGAGGCCATACTTGTTTGGCACTCACTTCATTGTTCAGACAGACCATAAGCCCCTCTTATGGCTAAAACAGATGAAGGGTGAAAACCCCAAACTTTTGAGGTGGTCCATTTCCCTACAGGGGATGGACTATACAGTGGAACATAGACCTGGGAGTAACCATGCCAATGCAGAGGGACTCTCCAGATATTTCCACTTAGAACATGAAGACTCAAATGGTCAAGGTCATTTTAATGTCCTTTCCTTTGGGGGGTTGTGCAGGAGAGTAGGATCTGCCTCTTATGGTTACCCCCACTTTTTGCTGATGTATCACTGTTTTCAACCTAGTCTGACTGGGATCCTGCTAATCAGGACCCCAGTCTAGCTGCTTTCCCCTCTAAATTGATTGCATGTACTTTAGGTACACTCCAGATTGGATTCTTGGAAATCCTTATCAGTCCCTAGTATATGGTATACCATGAACCCAGGGTATAGCTACCCCAAAGGCCTCCCAGGGGGCTGCAGCATGTATTGTGCCACCCCTGAGAGACCATTCAAACTCACACCACAGGTCTGCTCCTGCAGCCTGTGTAAGGTGGGGCATGCACCCCTTACTTAGATATAGATTACCTATATCTATTCTAAATCACTGCACATATAAACCTATCAGTCACCCCTATGGCAGGCCTTATCGATCCTGAAGGCAGGGTGCTGGGTTTTGTGTGAGAGGGTGCCCCTGCATGAGTAGGGCCCCTCTGCAGCCTTCGGAATCTATTCTTCGGGGTTTTCCGTGATGCAGCCAACCATATATATTGAAAGTTCATTATAACCTCGTGGTAAATGCTAACTTTAAAACGGCTGCTTAGAAACATGTCGTGTATGGTGTCAAACACCTTGGAATCATACCTCCACACCAGTAACTGGTGTGGGAGGTATGAATCCACCCTTCTAGAACCACTACTGTGGGTCTCCGGTCTACCAGGTACCAGATTTCTCGACCTGGGCAGCACAAAATGGATGCTGCCAGCCACAGACACGAGTCTGCCCTCCTGCTGCTGAGCGGAGCTCGAGCAGGGGAAGGCCTGACAATAGGTTTCCTGTCACAGGGAGGTGTGACCACCTCCCAGACAAGCTTTAGTGTATTTGGGCTGGGTGGGTGCACTCTGAGAGTACCATAAAGTCTGCACTGGGGGCACATTTGGTGTCCCTGTGCATAGTCCAGCTCAAACCAGTTGCAGGAGCCATTTGCTCCTGCTCTGGCATGAAACTAGACAAAGGACATGGGTGTAGCCACCCCTCTGGCCTGACCCTCCCATAGGTGGGTCCCCAGAGTTTGTCCAACCCCTTCCTAGGGTATACATTTGGAATCCTGATTACAGGATGTTAGATTTTACCTGGACTAAACTCTGCAAGCAGAGACCAAGTACTTCGATGATCTACACTTCGCTGGACGACAGAAGAATCTCCCTTGGAGTAAAGGAGTTACTCCCCTGCAGCAGCAGGCACCTAAATGCATCTGACCGGTTTGCATCTCCTGAGCTCCTGAGGACTCTGCAACACAGGAGGTGGGTTCCCCGAGTGTCACTGAGGTTGATCTGCTCTCTCAGAAATTCTGAGATCAGTATCCCTCGTGGGACCGTGCATCCCGAACCCCTGTGTACCTTGTACTTTTGCAGCAGCGTATGCTTTTTGGCAATCCCTAAGGCTGTGCTTTGGACTACTTGTAGTCCCAACCCCGAGCAGCATTTCCACCGAAGATCTCCAGCCTCCACTCCACGAGTGCTCGTGCTTTTTGATTCCGCTTGAGGTCCCTTCGTGATCCCTGGTCCGTTAGCCTGTGGGTCCTGGCGTGGGTCACTTTGAATTTGCTTGGGCTTCCCTGGTTGCTCCAGAAGTGCCCTGACTCCCCATAGCTTGGAGAGTCTCCTGGACCTTGCTGGTCCACACCGTGGCCTGTTTCCTCTGACCGCCTGGGGTGCATTTGCCAAGGCTTCTTGGTGTTCAATCTGGACACTGACCCCTCAGCACTCGACATCCTTTGACAGCTCACCTCCAGACTTTGGTCATCGTCGACATTTCCTGGTCCCCATGGCTGCAGAGTCAAGCATCCTATCTTCACAACTGAAGCATGCGACATCGGTGGGCATTCGTCTATCGGGCCCCTGGTCACCCTGAAGTGACCCAGACTCTGACCCCTCTGTTTTCAGGTTCTTCTCACCTCGGATCCAGGCTTGGATTCCACCGGACACTTCATCTTCCCGACAGCAGCACTTCTTCGCATCACACCATTGAAAACGACGAGGGTTTCCGACACCACTTGACCCCTATGCACCCGGTTCCTCTGGGATAGGTAACACGGGTACCTCAGTACTCACAAGGGTGCTGGCCTTAGAACCTTCTATGTTCCAAAGGGCTTTCTAGAAGTCCTTTCCGAAGTGTCCTTAAACTGTAAATTTCCAACCGCGACTTTCCCATAGCATTGTACGGAGCACGCGTCTGTGTTCACCCACTGCACCCCTCCTCTGTGGGCTCCCTGTGTCACTCCTGTGGGTGGTTCCTTGGGGTCCCAGCGATTCTACGTGCTCTAGGCACTGTCTATTGAAGTCGTGGTCGTTATACCACTTTCATAGTATATGGTTCGGTCTCCCCCTGGAGCCCGCTGTGTATTGTGCTATTTACTGATGTTCTGTTGATTAAATATTGTGTGCTTTGTGCTCTAATCTCATAAAGAGATTAGTAGAGAGTGTTTAGTAATAAATGCATATTTTTATAATAACACTTGTGTAGTTCTCCTTTCATTTGGTCATTCAGGTGGTTCTGTTCTGGTAAAACAAGCTGCTTTACATTCCTTCGAGACTTAGCCTGAAGGCTGTTCTCCACAGCTACCACTAAGATAGCTTTCTATAAAGGTTGTCTTTAACCTAATCATCAATAAGGGTCATTTGGACTGGTGCAAGGTGCCCACTTTAACTAGTGGACAGCATATGCCAGGCCAACTTCTCACATACCTGATGTTATAGGAGCTGAGCATTGCCCATGTAATAACTTTTTAAGCTGGGATGGGGCTGGTCTGGCCTCAAAGGTGTTGATTGAAGGTTGATAATCCCTTATTTTAGATTATAACATAGTTTTTATACAGGAAATGTGGGAAGGGAAACAGGTGGCATTCAATGGTTATTTGTGTTTTTGCCTGCCAGCCGTACCGTCGCCAGCTGGGCGTGCCATAGGGGTGTTGATAGCCTGGTTTAGAGTTAATATTGGCTGTTCAATCTCTCCCATTTCTTTAGATCAGGGTGAGGTTCCGGCGTTTTGCCTCTGCTCTGGTGGGAAACATAGGGCTTATGTGGTGAATTTTAATAATAATTTCTCTAGCACGTTTGATTGCAATTTTCAGGGTCTATTTTCAGTAATTGACTTGTTAGCTGAAAAAAAGGCTTGGGCATAAAGTCCTTTTAATTTGCTAGTGGCAGGTGATTTTAATGCCAAGTTATGTCTCTTGCCCACACTATCACCAATAACCTTTGACCCTCTTGCTTGGGAAGTTGATTTCAATACAATGGATGCGAGGGCCCGTGTTCTATTTTCTCTGTTGGCTGAGCGTGATCGAGCAAACAAGACTCCAAATTCCTCCAGTTCAGAAATTCCAATCTTTATTTGGAGGGGCGCTGGGAGCATAATAGACAATGTTTTTACCTCCTGAAGTCTATCTTCAACTGTTATAGGCAGTGAGGTCCTTGTTCAGATCTATAGAGAACACAATTCCATCGCAGTGCAGCTTGTGGCCCCCTTAAAATGTTATAAGCCAAAGCTCACAGCCACTCAAACACTAACTATTATGGACGTAGGGTGGCATGCCGCTCTCGTGAATATGAAGTGTGTTATGACCCAGGTTGTCTGCAACATTAAGGCATTGGTGAACTCTTGTAAATTGGACATACATCATACCACCTCCATATTGAACCACTTTATTGACCTCTTAATTCAGATTAAAGGGTTGTTACTTAGACTCATAGCACAGACTTTTTCTTATGTTAAATCCTGGTTTGACAAAGAGTGTAGAGCGGCAAATTAATTCTTGTGTTGAGTACTAAAACAGTCCCCCAGACATCATTGAGTAATAGCAGCCAGCAGAAAGGTTTATGCCTTGGCGCTAAAGAAAAGGAATCTGGCTATTAAGGAAAAGAAATGGGAGACAATAGTTAAGTGTAGGGAGACCTGGTTATAATTTTCCCTCTTTTGATCCCCTTTGTTAAAGACAATAGTTGATGCCTGCCAACTTAAAGATTGTCAAGCCTTTTGTAAAGCACTGCGGTCAGTTTTATCCCCATCGATGTCCCCTGACAAAGTTAACGTCCTTATCACTGCGGAGGCCTGGCTGACGCACTTCTCAGTGATGTATTCATTTGATAATTGGTCTGTAGAAGAAGTGCAGATGGCTAGTTCTTCCTGTGTCAAATTCCAATTTAGGAAGGAAGAGCCGCTTAAAGCCATTCTTAATAGTCGCTGTATGAAGGCTCCAGGCCCGCACGGTGTACCCCTTGATCTTTTCAGAGAAAACCTGGGTTTTCTGACCCCTGTGCTCAAGTGTGTATTTCATTCTGTTTGTTGTATGGGTGTGCCTCCATCCTGGTGCACTTCAATAATCGTTCCTATCTTTAAAAAAGGTAATGCACATGATCCAAGCTGTTATCATCCGATATCCCTTCTAGACTCTATGGCCAAAATCATTGGGAGAGTTGTATTGGATCGCCTTCTTGTTTGGCTAAACGAAAATAAGATCTTCTCCCAAACACAGTATGGGTTTAGAAAGGGGCTAGGCACAATCGAAGAGTGCCTTAATCTCCACCTTATCATGGCTAAATACAAATATGCCAAGGGTGCTTCCACCCATTTAGCGTTTATGGATCCATAGACTGCCTTTGATTGCGTCTGTAGATGTAAGTTGTGGTCCATTTTAGAGAGCATGGGTGTTGATGCGGGATTGGTCTCTTTTTTAAGACTCTTACGTTATGACTTCACAGCATCTGTAAGAATTGGGAATGCTGGTGAATGCACCCAACCTTTTAAAGTTAAACGAGAGCTGCACCAGGGGTGTGTCCTCGCCCGATCCCTTTTCTATTCTATGTCAATTATCTGGATAGAACACTAGTATATGCTGGGGCAGATGTTTTTTATGTAGAGTAGAATGCCGTGCCTGCGTTTTTATATGTGGACGGCATGGTCCTTCTTGCCAGAACGGCCAATGGTCTCAAGACTTTAATTTCTAGTTTTGTATCATTTATGAGAGATCTGGAATTGGAGACTAATTTTACTAAAACATACACAATGGAATGCAGCCCTAGAAATATAAAAACTCGCACCCTAAGTATAAGTGGCAAAAAACTGGATAGGGTGAGCTCATTTTCTTACCTTAGCTCGGAGTTCGATGACGTGTGCACCTGGTCATCCTGCATTAAACGCAGGATAATCCACTATACCCGAGCAGTAGGCCCTACCTTTTCGCTCACCACATCCATCGCCAAAAAAACGATTGCCCCGATTTTAGAGATAAGCAACCGGAAAGCCTGACAATTCTAACATACGGTATGGGTATTTGAGGACGTAGAAATGTGGGGACAATTCAGGCTGAGGAGAATAGATTCTGCCACCAGCTACTAGGAGTTCCCCCTTAGACTCTGCATTTTTCTCTGCACCAGGAGCAAGGTATGGAGTACATTTAAGATATTATTAATGCTACCCCCATGGTCCTTTGGTGCTCAATTAGGGCAAACAAGGAAGCTGAGCTTAACAGGGCATTCATTAGAGACTGCCCTTCTTGGCTGACTATTCCATGGTTAAAATACATCAAAGACTCCTTTTTAGCTCTAGATTGTGTACATTTGTTCGAGCACCCCAAGCCCATTATGATAAAAGATAAATACTGGTTCCAGGATAGCTTTACTAAGCATAGACAGGGCACTAGGGAGTTAGTTAGTTGAATTGGTTAAACCCCTGGTTAGAGATTATTGTATAATTCCGACTGCACCTGCGACTGTTCCCTATTTACTCTTTGTGGCCATACAGCAGCAGCTATGTTTTCCATTAGGACGTTACTCTACCGCAGACATCAACACTTTGCCCATGTGATGGCAATCAAGTCAATCCTTATTGCATTTTGTTTTCTTTTGTGGTTATTATTTGCTGTTCACAAGGAGGTTTTTATTACCGTTGTTGCGTAGGTATACATTTTCTAAGTGTAAAGCCACCCTACTCTTTTTACAGCAATTTAAGGACTATGACACGTGCCACCTAGTTGCTTGTTTTCTGAAAAGTATTTTAATACAAAGAAGGAGTATGCTATTTTAAATATAGTGTTTGTATATATATAATTGCACTTTGAGCTGCTGGTCTTCTACTATGATGATGAACTTTGATTTATGTATTTTAAACTCCCCAAAGTCGATGTTGTGCAGTGAAATTCGTCAAGGAAGTCAATGCTAATTTAAATATATTGGTAGTGGCTCTATTTGTATTATACGCTACCAGTTACTTATTAAGCTGCTGAATTGAGATCCAGGCCTTTTTATCCCCTGCAAGTGTTAGTATTTAATGAATTGTATTGTAGATATTTGAATCTTTATCTGTATATCTTTCATGATCTGCTTTTGGAGATTGAATAAAGATTATTATTGTTATTGATTGATGGCTTAAGGAGAATTACCAAAATCGGTTAATTGTACCACCTTTTTCCACAGCAGGGTAATATTTGTTTTTTCCACCCAAGAAAGATCGGGATTATGTAGGTTTGGATCAAACTAAACAATAATTAAAAATTGATGTGCTTTATTCCTAATAAAGGATACAATAGAGTTTGTTAAAAGAGCAGAATTTGTTTAGATTCAATATTTTCTGATGATTTGAATGAGTTTATATTGCTCTGCCTACAGAGATTCTGGAACAATGTTCAGTGTGGGAGTGCTGCCATCAGTGTTATATCACTGAAGTCATAAGGATTGTGAAAAATCCAGGCGTAACACAAAGAACAAGTTTCGCAAATGAGCCACGCCCATTTAGCTGGAGAGTGGTAAATGTGTTGTATGTAGCAGTTGGTGTATTTTGGAGCACATTGTCTCAAATATATTACTAAAGCATGGTGACATAGCGCATTGTCATTTACAGACAATTTTCCATTGAACAAACATGCTGTTTTACTGCTAAAACTATATAGCACACAAGCAATAATGTGTGGAAAATGAGTTTCAGCAAATATTTATCATTTGGCATCTGTTTTGATCTTATTAAAATCCATCCGTTTACAGAACTACCAAAAAAGATGCCTCATTTGCGCTTATATCACTGATTGCAAATTTTGAAATATCAATACAATCCATTTACAGGTATTTCCATTTCATTGTGTGTTAAAAAATTACATCATTCAGCCTTTCCTTTCACACCCCCTGTATCCCATCAAAATTGAACACATAACTGACTTTACTAAATCCTCTTCCTTTGCAGTAATAGAAAGAAAAATAAACACCAATATCCATGTTAAAAGAATAAGCAGGAATTTGTCAGAAGACATAGCATGACATTTGACCTCTATCTTTGAATGAACAGCAGATGTGACCAGATAAAAACCAAAATTGTGAGGTATTTTATTGCACATTGCACATTCACCATTTGAACTCCAGCATGGTTATTTTTGGGGTCTGCAGCACCCCCAGCATCCAGTGCCTGTCTGTCTGTATGGATGGCACCCATGTGTTTTCTAGGACTCTGGTGGAACATCAAGTACATGTGAATCTGGTAATATCAAGACTTCTGCAACATCATTTATTTGGTACACCGAGTGTCAATTCCAGAAAAATGAGGGAAAGCATCTTGGATTCCGATTGAATACTGCTGGTCTTTCCATTGATCCAAAGAAGGCTTCAGTAATTTTGGAATGATCTTCACCTACTGATGTCACAGTTTCCTTGGATTTACAACTTTTTGTTCTCAGGCTAAGAATTTTGCAGAGAGTATTAGCACCATCACTCATGTTTAAAAAAAAAATATATGAAAACGTCTTTTCTGAGATGATCAAGCTGAAAAGGCCTTTAAGACACTTGAGAGGATGCTTGTTCAATCGTTGATCTGATGTGATCGTAACATTTCTAGGACATTTAGCGCGGGAACAGACAATTCTGAAACAGGTTTATTGAGCAATTTGTTTTAAAGATAAGACAATGGTGGACTGGAACACCCTGTCCTTTTCTTATCCCATGTTTTGTCAGATTCTGAACAGATTAATTCAGCTCAAGTAATCTTTTAGCTGATGGTTTGGCTAATTGAAATATTAAATTTATGATCAAATTGTATGTCATTCTCATTCTGTAGTTGTAATTGTTCAGTCTTTTGGAAATAATTAAAGTTACCTGAAAACAGATGGTGCTGAAGGAATTAGGAGATTCCTGTTTGAAGACAGCTTTCGTTCAACAAAATGGTTCGCATTTTGGGCAAAAAGCCATTTTGATGGCAACTAAAGAGCTGTAATTGGATGTAATGATCATGTGTCTTTATTCTGCTATTTCTGGTCATACAGGAATACCTTCAATTTAGTATAACAATCTTTTCGGTGGCCAAATGTTCATGCTTGTGTCTGAAAATATATTCTTGCTTGCCTCATTTATGTGGAACACCAGCCAGTACATTCTCAACCTTTTGGATATTTACAATTGCTATCCATGGCTCTTGAGCCTTGGCTAACCATATCTACATACGTTATATGGATCTATTCCATTCTGAAGGATGTTGACTGTTAGATTTGGGGGTACCGCTTGCTGCGACCCAGGCCTTCAGCGCCTTCTGGTACTCATCCTTCTTGGAGAGGCCGGTCATTGCAACTTTAAACCTCCTGCAAAAGTGCTTCAGCTGCTTTACATTGTAGCATTCCAGTTTCTCCTCTTCCCAATCATAATCAACAGATGATATGGAAGCTGCTTTACTCATGGTGGTTAAACTTGCAAGTTCTTGGCAAAAATAGAAAATCCCAGGAAAAAAAATCTACCAAAAGTATGTGGTCGCGTTTTGGTCTGCCCTCACTAGTAATGTTCACCATTCACTGTATATGAGTCACAAATGCAAGTCCAAATCCTCACTGCTGACCACCAATGTTAGATTTGGGGGTCTCTAGTTGGCAGAGGTAGGTACCTTTGTCCAAATAGGGGCCCTTGCGTCTAATCAGGGTAAGGGGGTACACTCCTAAAATAAGCCCTGCTCACCCCTTAGTAGCTTGGCACGAGCAAACAGGATTATCTCAGAGGCAGTGTGTAAAGCATCTGTGAACACATACAGTAACCCAGTGACAACACTACAGATGGACACCACACCAGTTGTATATTAAAAATAAGTATTCTTTGTATAGATTTAACACAAGACCATAAATGCCAAAAATCCCCAATACTGTACTTAAATTGGTAGAATTAGCTTAGTTCTCTTTAGATGTAAAAATGCGACACTTTGAGTTCAATGTACCTGAGGATGCTTAACGCTATACAACAAAAGTGTTCCAGGGAAGGTGATGCGTTGGGTCCTTACACGCAAGAACGGTGATGTGTCGGGTCCCTACTGCTGGGTAGGGGATGCATCGGTTCTTCTCTGCGAGGGGAGGTGATGCGTCGGTTTCTTACTGCGCTTCTGTGGCGATGCGGCCCGCAATGCCGTGATGCGATGAAGATCCGGTACAATGCAACAAAGATGGCGTCTTCTTCTTGATGCGACACGTTGCGTGCACGCCTGACGGCCGTGCGGCGACTCAACAATACTTCTGAGCCGCTACAGGCCCTGCGACACGCTTCCCTGTGATGCGGCGGCATCTGATGCGACGTCGATCCTCTTCTCCGGCGATGCGAGGCGCTTTCACGTTGTGAAGCGACAGTGGCAGTTCAGCATCACGCTTCTTGCTCGTGAGTCATACTTCCAGCTCCTTGCGACACGCAGTCCCTCAGAAAGCCCAACACAACTGCAGGCACTTCCAAAGAACTCTTGGGGAGCTGGTGGGTGAAGTCTATTGTCCCAGAGACTTCAGCAAGAGGCAAGCTCTTTTGGAGATCCTTCACAAGTTGAATAAAGTACACACAAAGTTCCTTTCTCCTCTCTTTGGCAGTCAGGCAACCACTGCAGGCCAATCCCTCAAGCTTAGGGATAGCCTCTCCTCAGTCTCTCTGGCTCCTCTCCTCAGCAAAGGTTTCTTCTTGTTTCCCAAAGTGATCTAAAGTTCTGGGGTCTGGGTCCCCCTTTTTATACACAGTTTATCTTTGTTTTTTGAAGGCAGGGAGGCCTTTGCCTAGTCCAAACCTGTTCTGGTCAGTCCTGGAGCACTTTGTTGACATGACTGCTGCTTTCCTTTCACAGTGCAGGGCAGAGACATCAGACGCACCACATGAGGTGGAGCCAGCATTGTGGAGGGAAGGCACATCCCTATTCAGGTCCCAGGTGCAACTCCTCCCACCCATCTGCATGCAGATCTCTCTATTCAGCCCTGTGCAGACTCACCCTGTCTCCTGGAATCCCCAAGCCCCTGACACTCAAACTCCAGACAAGGAATACACAACCTAGCAGAGGCAGGCTTGGATGGTTAGACAAGAAAATACATACTTTCTAAAAGTGGTATTTTCAAACACAGAATGTTAAAACCAACTTCACTAAAAGATGCATTTTATCATTCTGAGTTCAGGAATACTAAACTCGAATTTCTACCTAGTTCCCTGAGTCAGTTAGGATTATAAGATGTAATAATCAAACTACCCATTCTTGCCTATGGGGAACAGATAGCCTTGCAATAGTGAAAAACGAAAATGGCTGTATTTCACTATTAGGACATGCAACACACACACCAGGGCATGTTCTATCTTATACTTACAATGCACCCTCCCCTTAGGGGTGTCTGATATGAAGAAAAGGGAAGGTTTAGAGACTGGCAAGTGGGTGCACTTGCCCAGTCAGCTTGGCAGTCACAGACTGCACACAGGCCCTGCAATGGCAGTCCTGAGACACACTTTACAAGCTGCTTCTGTGGGTGGCACAACCCGTGCTGCAAGTCCACCAGCAGCATTTGATTTACAAGCCCTGGGCACACGCAGTGCACTGTACTAGGGTCTGACAGTAAACCAAATAACCCAATAATGGAGTCACTAATCAATACATTAATTTACAATACGGATTGCATATGCACTTTAGCACTGATCAGCAGTGGTGAAGTGCCCAGAGTCATTATACAGCCAACAACAGGTCAGAAAAATACAGGAGAAAGGTAAAAAGTTCAGGGCGACCCTGCAAAAAGGGCCAAGTCCAACACAACCCCCTTCCAGCCAAAATGCAGGGCAGACCAATCACTACCTTGATGGGATTCCCTGCTTTGGCCGATAGAACATGGACCCTGGCCCGCAACAGCAGGGGCATATTCCAGTTCTACGCCAATCTGAACCCATTTGGATCTCTCTGTCCATACACTCAGGGCCCACCAGGCTAACCCATGTGGAATCCTTCTCCTCACCTGTGGACACCATCTGTGCAGCACCTAACCATAGCTTGCTCACAGGTGTGTCCCAACAGACAGACTTCAAGCCACAATGGCCACTGACAGTAGTCAGTGATGAGACCCAGGTCCTATGCCTCTCAGGGCTCTCAAACCTCTGTGGCGTCAGAGAGCGGGGGCAGTAGCCCCAGGTGCTTGGCACCATTTGTCCACTCTCCCTCCTGTCAGGTCAGGTATGACATCCTGACACTGACCCACCAGCCCCAGGCCTGTACCCGGTGGCTGGACCAGAGACTGGGGTGGGTTCTCGCACACCCGGTCCTCCTCCTTGGGGCTCTGTACCCTCCCACCTGGAGCGGTACCCCCTTCCAGAAATGTCAGGGTTCTGTAGCAGGTGTCCTGCACAATTTGCCCACCAGTTCAGGGGTTCTATCCTGCAACTGGGCTTAAAGGTCAGGGGGGCACCCTGAACCTGGCCCTCCAACCTAGGGTCTAAGCCCTCAGGCTGTACCGGGGTCAGAAGCGAGGACTCCATTCCTTTGCACCCCCTTCCAGAGCACTGCACCCCCCCAACTGGAGTGGTACTCCTAGAAGCTACATTGGTCAGGACACTGATTACAATTGCCCCTTCCTCCAGGTCAGAAAACACCTGAACCTGGCTTCCCAACCCAGGGACCAACCCCTGCAGTTGAACACTTGCCCAGCACACCAGGGCTTCCTTGGGAGCATATATGCCCCCCTCCGAGGGTGACACATAACTCATGTGTCGTGTGACAGTCTGCCTGGCGCAGATCTCCCGACCCCTGTCCATCTGACAGCGCGTAAAGATCCCCCAGGACATAAGTGGTGTCACCATGGTCATTCACCGGTGACTCAGCCCTTCTGGCTGGCCCCTGACCCACTGGTTCTTCCACTGGGGACTCTTTCCCCCTCTCACCCCTCAATCTGGACTTCTGCACCCTCCACTAAGGAGTGGCACGGCCAGACACCAGAACTGATGGAGGCCTGCTTACAGACACTCCAAGTTCACCAGACACTAGGGGATCTCCCTCCAATGGACTACTAGGACAGCCTAGGCTCCCTACCTGGTGTTCCCTTAAGGAACCATCCAGGTCCTGAGGCTGGGTTTCGGGCACCTTGGGACACGCAGTCCCACCCTCACTCCTTCTTCACTGAGACAGGACTTGAGGCCCTACACCCCTCCCACTACACTGAGACCTAGCCAGGCCACACTGAACCTCTTCCCCCACTCTGGGCTGGAAGATACCTGAGCCACTCCTCTGAGGGTCATTCCCCAATGCCTCCCCAGACCCTCTGGGATCCACCAAAAGGTCTGCCTCCGATATGAGCTCCTTGGGGTCAGAGAACTCACTCTCCAACAGGTGTTGGCATAGCTCTGGATAACAGGGACTTACAATATGCTCTCCCACAATTGGATCACACAGCCCCCTACAAGGGTTAACCAAACTATCCTTCACCTCACCATCCAGTGCCTCGCACACGTACTCCACACCACTCTCCTGAGATTGGCAAGACAGCATCTGACAGTCTCTGTCACTCAACCCACACTCTTATGGATGGTCTTCACACTCATATACCAGGACTTCAACCTTGGGGAAACCCCTTTCCCGGCACCTCTCATCTAGAGTCAGTAGAGTGTCCCTCCCACCACTAGGACCATGAACCCCTGTGCCAGTTTCCCCATTTACCTCAGAGACATTGCACACTACTGGAGCTACCTCATGTCCTTGAACCTCCTGGTGTATGTTAACCCCCTCCTTCAAGTTAGGCGCCAAATCTCTGGGTGTGTGTACTACTCCCTCAGCACTAGAAAATTCAATTTTGCTGCCACCATCTGAGCTGGATTCCGCCTCCAGCTCAGCAAAGCTCACTTCCTGAGCTACACACTTTTCTTTTCTCTGGGCTGAGACACTCATGGCATCAAGCCTCTTGAGCTCCAAATCAAGCTTCCTCATTCTCAACTCATGCTCAAACTGTATCCTCTTTTCCTCTAGGGCTAATTTCCTAGTTTTCAGCTCCAGTCACCCACTCAACTTGAGCTTGGCCAGCTCCATTTCATGCATCCTATATCTCTCCCTGTCCTCCAACTCTTCTGGGGACAGGCCTTTGGCAGAAACACTGCTACCTACTGGGGAAGTTGCTCTCCTCCCCCTGGACCCAACGGCCCACCCCGCTGCTCCTCTGCATTCTCATCCCCTTCCACATCCTCAATGGTACTCCTTGCTGCGACCCAGGCCCTCAGCGCCTTCTGGTACTCATCCTTCTTGGAGAGACCGGTCATTGCAACTTTAAACCTCCTGCAAAAGTGCTTCAGCTGCTTTACATTGTAGCATTCCAGTTTCTCCTCTTCCCAATCATAATCAACAGATGATATGGATGCTGCTTTACTCATGGTGGTTAAACTTGGCAGTTCTTGGCAAAAATAGAAAATCCCAGGAAAAAAATCTACCAAAAGTATGTGGTTGCGTTTTGGTCTGCCCTCACTAGTAATGATCACCAATCACTGTATATGAGTCACAAATGCAAGTCCAAATCCTCACCGCTGACCACCAATGTTAAATTTGGGGGTCTCTAGTTGGCAGAGGTAGGTACCTTTGTCCAAATAGGGGCCCTTGCGTCTAATCAGGGTAAGGGGATACACTCCTAAAGTAACCCCTGCTCACCCCCTTCGTAGCTTGGCACGAGCAGACAGGCTTATCTCAGAGGCAGTGTGTAAAGCATTTGTGAACACATACAGTAACCCAGTGACAACACTACCGATGGACACCACACCAGTTGTATATTAAAAATAAGTATTCTTTATATAGATTTAACACAAGACGATAAATGACAAAAATCCCCAATACTGTACTTAAATTGGTAGAATTAGCTTAGTTCTCTTTAGATGTAAAAATGCGACACTTTGAGTTCAATGTACCTTAGGATGCGTAACGCTATACAACAAAAGTGTTGCAGGGAAGGTGCTGCTTTCGTTCCTTATGCGCAAGAACGGTGATGCGTGGGGTCCCTACTGCTGGGTAGGGGATGCATCGGTTCTTCTCTGAGAGGGGAGGTGATGCGTCGGTTTCTGACTGCGCTTCTGTGGCAATGCAGCCCGCAACGCCCTGATTCGATGAAGATCCAGTACAATGCGACAAAGATGGCGTCTTCTTCTTGATGCGACACGATACGTGCATGCACGATGGCCGTGTAGCGACTCAAGGATACTTCTGAGCCACGACATGCCCTGCGACACACTTCCCGGTGATTCGGCGGCATCGGATGCGACGTCGATCATCTTCTTCGGCGATGCGAGACGCTTCAGCAACGATGCGACGGCCCTGTGGTGGCGCAACGATTCTTCTGTGCCGCGACTGGCCCTGTGACATGCTTCCCGGTGATGCGGCGGCATCTGATGCGACGTCGATCCTCTTCTCTGGCGATGTGTGATGCTTCGGCGGCCCTGCGATGACTCAACGATTCTTCTGACCCACGACAGGCCCTGCGACACGCTTCCCGGTGATGCGACGACGTCTGCTGGGACGTCGATCCTCTTCTCCGGTGATGCGAGGCACTTTCGAGTTGTGAAGTGACAGCGGCAGTTCGGCGTCACGCTGCTTGCTCGTGAGTCGCACTTCCAGCTCCTTGCGACACACAGTCCCTCAGAAAGCCCAACACAACTGCAGGCACTTCTGAAGAACTCTTGGGGAGCTGGTGGGTGAAGTCTGTTGTCCCTGAGACTTCAGCAGGAGGCAAGCTCTTTTCTCAAGCCCTTGCAGATCCTTCACAAGTTGAATAAAGTACACACAAAGTTCCTTTCACCTCTCTTTGGCAGTCAGGCAACCACTGCAGACCAATCCCTCAAGCTTAGGGATAGTCTCTCCTCAGTCTCTCTGGTTCCTCTCCTCAGCAAAGGTTTCTTCTTGTTTCCCAAAGTAATCTAAAGTTCTGGGGTCTGGGTCCCCTTTTTATACACAGTTTCTCTTTGTTCTCTGAAGGCAGAGAAGCCTTTGCCTAGTCCAAAACAGTTCTGGTCAGTCCTGGAGCACTTTGTTGACATGACTGCGTCTTTCCTTTCACAGTGCAGGGCAGAGACATCAGACGTACCACAGGAGGTGGAGCCAGTATTGTGGAGGGAAGGCACAGCCCTATTCAGGTCAAACTCCTCCCACCCATCTGCATGCAGATCTCTCTATTCAGCCCTGTGCTGACTCACCTTGTCTCCTGGAATCCCCCAGCCCCTGTCACTCAAACTCCAGACAAGGAATACACAACCTAGCAGAGGCAGGCCTGGATGGTTAGACACGAAAATACATACTTTCTAAAAGTGGTATTTTCAAACACAGAATGTTAAAACCAACTTCACTAAAAGATGCATTTTATCATTCTGAGTTCAGGCATACTAAACTCGAATTTCCATCTACTTCTCTGAGTTAGTTAGTATTATAAGATGTAATAATCAAACTACCCATTTCGGCCTATGGGGAACAGATAGCCTTGCAATTGTGAAAAACGAAAATGGCTGTAATTCACTATTAGGACATGCCACACACACCAGGGCATGTCCTACCTTATACTTACAATGCACCCTGCCCTTGGGCCTACCATAGGGGTGTCTGATATGAAGAAAAGGGAAGGTTTAGGGATTGGCAAGTGGGTGCACTTGCCCAGTCAGCTTGGCAGTCACAGACTGCACACAGGTCCTGCAATGGCAGGCCTGAGACACACTTTACAAGCTGCTTCTGTGGGTGGCACAACCCGTGCTGCAAGCCCACCAACAGCATTTGATTTACAAGCCCTGGGCACACGCAGTGCACTGTACTAGGGTCTGACAGTTAACCAAATGACCCAATCATGGAGTCACTAATCAATACATCAATTTACAATAGGGAGAGCATATGCACTTTAGCACTGATCAGCAGTGCTGAAGTGCCCAGAGTCATAAAAGAGCCAACAACAGGTCAGAAAAAATATAGGAGGAAGGTAAAATGTTCAGGGATGACCCTGCAAAAAGGGCCAAGTCCAAAATTGAGTAATAATGGTTACTGTGGGTACACTTTTAAAAAAGACTCATTGTTCTCCTGTGGTGATGGCTATCCAAAGCATAACTAAATGGCTCAATGATTTTTGATAGACATTTTTTGTCTCCATGGATTAACTTATACCAGTAATTCTGACAGAGGTAGTCAATATCTTTCTCATTTTGGTAAGGCTGTTTGCAAGGCCTTACTAATTGAACATCTTTTTTGTTCTGATTATTATCCTCAGTCAAATGGCCAAATAGAGTGCACCACACCAAGCCATAAAATGTTCCACAAGGGGTCTCAACAGATCTAGTTCATGGCATGAAGTACTTGTTTACAACTATATGTGGCAATCTTTGTCACATGTGGTCTCTTCCAGAAAGGGTTGCCAGCGTCATCTGGTGATCATCTGACAATAAAGAGCATCTTGGCATGTTACTGCACCCTACCAGACGATCTAATTCTATATTGACTGCCCTAAATGAAATATCACTGTCTTGAATGGAGCTGCTGCAACAGTAACTATCTAGCAAAGATTAATTTTGGGAAATGAGTTCTGCATCCACACAACCTAGCACATCATTCATCATCCTTAAATCTGAATGCAAATAGGATATGTTTAATGTGAAAAGTTCAGGATCTGAATCAGTTGCTATTGAAGACCTGAGCATACAACAGCAGTGTCTGCATGTTTACTGATCTGTGTGTTATCTTTCCTCTCCTCATAAACTCACACTTGCACAAACCGCAAAAAGAACCCAACATTTCAAATATGTTGGAGTAGTCAAATGTGTAACATCCACAGCTGATGGTTCTGTTTCATACATGTAGTGGAAAGTATGCAAAAGCAGTGCAGGTTATCATTCAAACATATAAAACCATTGTTACACTGTTAGAGCAGAGGTTCTGTATGTGGAACTTCTGTTAGATTAATCAACGATCTACTTACGCCAGGAAAGCTCAGCAAAGTGCAACCCAGGGCATGTTCAAAAAGCTTCATGTCTGGGTCATCGCAGGGGATTTTTTTGTCTTGTGTGGGGTAAAATCCAAAAGCCCTGCAGCATAGCTTAGGAGATGATGGTGAAGGCTTCAAACTTCTGTTCAGACGCTGCCACTATTGTGGGTGGGAGAGTGCTAGCACAGTACCACTTACTCTTTAGTAAGGGTGATAGCAGCTGGGGTTGAATGACCGGGCCTACATCTGGCATGAATAGCAAGAGAGTGCACTAAGATCTTTATCCATAATCTGAAGTATAAGAATGCTACAGCAGTTTTAGAAGACTTGATGTTCTGATCCAAGATGAAGTCACGGGACCTTGTTAAGGTGGCACCCCGGCAGCACCACCCAAGGTGCTGTCATACCACTTACTGTTGCATTGATGTGTGTATTAGGATGTGCCCCTGGCACTCCACAGTATGATGTGAAATACACAGTGGCGGGTGCTGCAGAACTTATCAGGTCACCATGCTTATGACAACAACATGCATGACAGCATGTATAAACAAGGATGGAGACCGGTGGAATGGAAAAAATGTAAATGTGGGTGTGAGATAACGCCCCTTTTTGTGTGGTCATCCCCATTTTTGCTGAATTTTATTGCTGATTTTTAGACTCTGCAAACTGGGGCACTTCTGTTCAGGGACCAGTGTATGTGCTCTGACCGTGAAAACATGTACAAATTAGATAATCCCTGAGTGACATATCTGGCAGTAAGTGAAATGTGTTATTTTGACAGAAATATCACTTATAAAATTCGGTTTGGCAGAAGAATCTTTCTTAAAAGGAAAGTGTGTATATCACAAAAAGTGATGAGTTGTATGATACAGAATTTTGTGTCTAATGTGGCACTATTGGTTGCCACTTTTCATTGCACATATATGGAACAGGTTTTCATGAGGTATGACTGAACTCTTGCATAAGTAGGGTTTTCTTCCCAATGGTGTATTAATGAGCAGATAGGAAGAGGCACTTTTCCGAGTGTCTTATATTTGATTACAGGCTTGTAATTGGACTAAAAAATTAGCCAAGAAAGGGAAGCAAAAGGGATCTAACAATCATGCGACCTCAAAAGACGTTTGGACAGAAGATTGAGTAGGAAGGCAGAGTAACAGGAGGAATGGCGGGAGAGTCAGAGCAGAGAAAGAAGGTTCATTTGGGCCTCCATTTGTAAGAGACCACTCTAAGTGGGCCTCCCCATGCAAATATGATTCCTGTCCACAGCAAACCTTTCAACCTTCCAAAAATGTTCATCATGCGCGAGAGGCCGGGCACTAGAAGGGAGCTGGGCCTTGCACCTCTAACTGGTCTTCCAGACGTGGAACGGCCTAAACAGGAGAGGATCCTAGTTCAGGGGTTTGGTTTAGGGCCTAGCAGGCCCTCCTCATGAACACAAAAAAGGCTTTTGGTAATAGTGCGAGCTGGAAACACACTACTGCAGAGGTTTCCAGGTAATTTTGTGCTTCACCGTGTGATATTGGCTTTACACCATCAGAACGCGTGAAGGGAGCCAATATCGTGTGACACATGGTGGCACCATGTATGTTGGCAGGTCTGGAACAGCACTTAGAGTGACCAACGTAAAGTAACATATGAGAGCTTGCACGGTACCAGCATTTTACTCTCTAAGGCAAGCTCTTAGATACCCTCTCGGGTGACAAGCAGCACTTTACAAATAATTATTGATTGATTGATTAAGCCAGGGGTTACCTGGTAAAGAAAACTGCAATATTGAAAAGAAGTATTTTTTAACTACAGGAATACCTCAAATGATTATGTAAAATTGTCTAGAAGGATGACAGTAAGCTGTGATAAGACCTTAACTTATCGTGTACCCCATAAAATAACCATTATTTTAGCCAGCATGCACACTAGCAATCCCAAGGAATGGATGCATGACAAGTAATGTGAAGAGGACTTTGTATCTCACATACTTCAATCATATACAAATTATTATCAAGCAAATGCAATGTATTAATACCAACGGATACTACTTTTTTTTACAACATTATTAATTATTTGCATCTATCTCGTCCATCATTATCCTGCGGCATATTATCATCAAATAAAACAACGCTGTATGTGTACAAAAACCGAAGAAAACGTTAGCAGTTTGAATTTCCAGGCAGATGTAAATTAACGAATTAGCACCTTTTCTCCTCATTAAGCAAGAGCGGCCTATTTCTGTCTGAAAATCTAGGGCAAGAGGCTTCAAGTGCCAGGGCGTGCTGCAGATGTTTCTCGAGCCGGTTGTGATGGAACTAAATAATGCATGCGCGGGGCCTAAAACCGGAGCTCTCCTGCGGGGCTGCTGTGGCACTGCAGTGACAGCGACTGCGCGCCGAGATCCGGGTCTGGACTCGCGAACTCTCCCTTGGAAAAACACGTCACACAGTCTTATTTTTCCTCTCCAATTTTCAAACAACTGAGTACGTTGGAAAGTTGTCGGCAGCGTGCCCCTTGGCATGTACACAGTCCCTGTTTGCCATTCCTGGAAACAATAGCCAGGGGCGTTCTCTATAGAAGCGCAAGGAGTCCTAGAAAGCACATCAGACATAACAGAGGCGTGTCCCCATAGTCCCGTCCCGCCAAACGTTAAATGAGAGCATGGGATTTACATACCTAAATGCCGAAGCGAGCCCCTTTAACAAGCAGCATTGGGCTTCCAGCGTACATTTCAATGACGTTCTAAAGTCACATCCTGACAGCGCTGCTGTTACCTAGGGGAGTGGACGGTCGAGCTGCTGTAAACGTGAACCACTGTTTAGGAAACGTCTGATGCTAACACTGACAGGTCTATTTTTATATTGGTAGCTTGTGAGCTGCTTTTGGATTTTACCATTTCCTTTAGTTACTTGTTGGAGAGGTCAGCCGGCGTGGTATGAACTGCACGTGCAATACCTCAAAAAATAAAACAAGCATTGGTAAAACCAAAAGGCCAGGTGCTATTGCCAGCCTTTCAGCTTCTTCAATGCTTGTTTTGTTTGCCTGTTGTTTGCAAAACTTTATTGTGGGGTAAGCTATTGGGCCCTCGTCTATCTAAAAATTAAACATTGGCTAAAAGCAAAAATGTTTTGCTCTTAAAAACACACATTGCCGTAGCAGTCCCTGGCACTTAAGGGAACCACTTTGTGTGTGGATGTGCTCCTCGTGAAAGGGCACCATGCTGTCACTCACAGTGAAGTTAGCCAATGGGTGGAGTGGGCTGACCCACTAGCCTCTACCATATTCTGTATTGAGCAGAAGAAAAATCTGATTGACACAACAATTAACCAATGGATGGAGAGGACTAGCTGAAAGTTCCTATACCTTAGATTATTAGACATATCATTTTAGTAAAATCAAAAGGTCATGGTTAAGGCCTAACAAAGCAGTTTCCTCTAACTTTTACAGTGCCTAAAATAAGTTTTTACTTTCTGGCTGTCTAGATAGAATATACAAACACTAGTCTCAAAGATGCCTAACTACTTTGACATTGGCCCTTATGTCAAGAATGGTGTGGAAAGCCGCCCCTCAAGTAGTATTGCTAGACCATATTTCTGGTGGGAAAGCATTGTACAAACACCTATAAATAAAGTAGTACAAGGTAACATACCATATCATGAATGACATTTATTTAATCATTGTTTTAACGAAAATCTTTACTTAGAATTTACAATTATTTCCTTAAACAAAAAAAGCAAGATGCAAAAAGAAACCTCCATAATTATTCTGAGTTACATATACCATGCAGATCTAGAATCCAGTGCATGATCCGGTCCCATGGGTGAAGAATCACAAATAGATGTATGTATCAAGCAAACCAGTGCCATCTAATGTGTAGACCAGAAGTCCTTCAAACTGAGTCTGAGGTATCTATCCCATCTCAGTAGCATTTCACCCATTTGTACCTTAAATGTTTATGCTTTTGGGTACAACTTCGAGTCTGTGTTTTGGGAATTCAACAACTGAGCATCTATTGACGCCCCATTTTTGCCCCAAGGCAGTAGGAGGTGCTTGACATCTCCAATTCTGATCAGTTTCTCTTTTTTCCCACAGTTAAACCGATTCTCAAAAGATCTTTTATGCGTTTGTGAAGCCCTCATCTTCAAGCACATTAAGTAAAGCTAGTTTTGGGCGTCGATTCACCGGCCTTCCCCATAATAGACTGGAGCGTGCAAAAGACCTCTGACCAAAGGGATCTAGGGTCCAAGCAGTTTGTATAATGTCCCCTACCACTGTCCGACATCGTAAGCATTCCAGTCCCAGTCCCTCCTGAAAACGCCAGCGACGCTCAGAAGTTCGATACACCCTACGGATGTATTTCAACTGTAAGAGATGAAGCCTGTTTGTGACAGATGCTTTGCGTGGAACCATAAGTGCAAACATTCATTCGTCATCAGTAGGGCTACCGGTTGTATGTAGGGGTGGGCGGAATTTGCGAAAGTGACTTTCGCAAATTATCGCGAAAATGTTAAAAATCTCCTCAAACACGCGGAAATATCGCGAAGATGCGGAAGTTTTTTTCCCGCCCGTTCGCAGTATTTTCTGCGTGGTCACGGCTCGCCAACTTACCCATGCGGTTACTCGCGGGCGCGGCCATCTTGTTTTCACTCTTCTCGCGGTGCATGATCGCGAGAAGAAAGACGTGATCGCGCGACCAATAACATTACTGCGGGCGCGAACTGTCGTGAGACAGCGCAAATGGCTACCAACAATCCAACATCTCGTGGAGAACGCGACCGGATCGGGAAAACTTGTCGGCGAACGCGGGGATTCAGGTAAGGCGATCGCGCGCGCGCGAGAATGTATTATTTTACAGAGCGAGCAAGAAACAAATTATCGCTAAGCTGCGGAATGCGGAAATTTTGACATTTTACCGCTCTCCGCGGAACGCGAAAATGTCAAATTATCGCAATTTCCGCGAGCGGAACGGGAATTTAGCCCAGGCCTAGTTGTATGGTATTTATTTTTTTGCCATTTCCGTCTGTATTTATCCCCATTTATTTTTGCCACAAGTAAAAGACGATGCTGCAGCTAGTATTTTTCCACATTTATTTAAATTGACAATGCACACATGCGCTCACTTAAACTAGCGATTTGTTGTATTCAGCTGTATGGGTGCACTTTCACAAATAGCTGGGCAAAATCTTGTGCAATTCTATTTTGTTTTATGTATATTTCGCATACTTTTTCACCAAATTCACTGTCACGATTTTTCATGAAAATCTCACCGGCTTTAGACTGGCTCGATAAGAAAATAGAAGACATGCACACCTGAGGTTTACCTGTGCGAGACATATTTTCTACTGAAACAATACTCCCGAGCCCCTGACATCTCGCCTTCTGTAGGCCCTTGAGTACAATTTCCTTGTAGTTTAAAAAAGCCGAGTGCCAGGATGCGCTGCTGCAGCACTGTGAATATAAGTGCTTAAAACGTGCAATGTATGGGCCTGGGACAGGAGGAGTCAGGGGTGTTGGGGGAGGCTACAGCATGGGGTGAAAGAACAATAAAGCCTCATTAACAAGTAAATGTTCTTTCAAAAGACCTGTGAAGTACTCTAGTGCAGCTGTGTGTGTGCCGACGTGGCGATCTTTTAAAAATGGCACCCGGGAAGCTTGAAGCAAACTGCGAATATTAGTAAAATAAGCTGTGTATTTCCTGGGTAAATGGGCCAGGGCACACGGCTCTGGCTTCAGATCATATGAGTAAGTGCCCGCTGCTTTAGGTAGGGAAAACGCTGATCCATTCAGGCAGGACAGACCGACGACTGAATGTTCTTCAAGTCTTCTTTTGTATTTTATATTCATTATAGTAATGCTGCTAAATGCGTGTTTTTAATAATCGCAAAACGTAGGGCATTCTCTTACAAATTAACTCAGGATATGGGTATTCTTGGAACTTGCATGTCTTTTTTTACCAGCTCTATGCCATTCTGCAAACCTTCTCTCCCAAAGGAATAAACGCCTGGGTTTAAACCCACACAGAGTGTGGTGGTTAGACGTAGGACTGCGGGGCCTTTTATACTGCATTCCATACATAAAGTGGGTTTTATTTACAGTTAAACTCTGGAGACAGTCTGACCGCTAATAAAGGTTATTTGACTGCCATTTTTCTAGAGACACACCCGACCGAGCTCCTGCTTTGGGGACCTGCAATTTGAAATCCAACCTTTTAAAATTGGTCGGCCCGTGAAACGAGGGGGCCGTGGCACTTACAGGCCCGCCCGGGCCTCGCTCCGGCTATTAATGTGTGAGAACTGCGGAAAGACGTCCCAGGGCCTGGGAGGTGGCGCTTTAAAATAAAGCAAAACCAAAGGGAATGATGGACGGAGTGTTGAACATTGCAAGCACTCACCCCCAGTCAACTGATCTGGGTTTAATCCATCACCGTTCTTTAGCCCACTCTGCCACCCCAGTTCAGACATGGCCATATGCAAATCAGTCTGACCCTGTGCCTCATGGAAACAGTCCAGCCCGAACTGCCAAGCCATGTCTTCCCTGGACCGGAAACAAGCTTCCTAGGACCGGTTTCTGGAATTTCAGCCGTCTTCAGCCAGGCTTGCTTGAATCCAGTGGCAAAGTGACCAAGGGACTCACGTCTGAGCATACCCTGCCAACTTATGGCGAACAAAGCAAAACCAAAGGGAATGATGGACGGAGTGTTGAACATTGCAAGCACTCACCCCCAGTCAACTGATCTGGGTTTAATCCATCACCGTTCTTTAGCCCACTCTGCCACCCCAGTTCAGACATGGCCATATGCAAATCAGTCTGACCCTGTGCCTCATGGGAACAGTCCAGCCCGAACTGCCAAGCCATGTCTTCCCTGGACCGGAAACAAGCTTCCTAGGACCGGTTTCTGGCATTTCAGCCGTCTTCAGCCAGAAACCGGTCCTAGGAAGCTTGTTCCTCTGATTTGCATATGGCCATGTCTGAACTGGGGTGGCAGAGTGGGCTAAAGAACGGTGATGGATTAAACCCAGATCAATTGACTGGGAGTGAGTGCTTGCAATGTTCAACACTCCGTCCATCATTTCCTTTGGTTTTTGCTTTGTTCGCCATAAGTTAGCAGGGTATGCTCAGACGTGAGTCCCTTGCTCACTTTGCCACTGGATTCAAGCAAGCCTGGCTGAAGACGGCTGAAATGCCAGAAACCGTTCCAAGGAAGCTTGATTCCGGTCCAGGGAAGACATGGCTTGGCAGTTCGGGCTCGACTGTTCCCATGAGGCACAGGGTCAGACTGATTTGCATATGGCCATGTCTGAACTGGGGTGGCAGAGTGGGCTAAAGAACGGTGATGGATTAAACCCAGATCAGTTGACTGGGAGTGAGTGCTTGCAATGTTCAACACTCCGTCCATCATTTCCTTTGGTTGGCGCTTTAAAATAACCCAGCTCCCGGGTGGCAGGTGTGAGCAGGGGATAGACGAGGGGAATTCTGCTGCTGCCACAGGAGAGCAGTGAGTGGGGCTCGGCCCTTCAATCACAAGCTTATGCTGGGCTTGTACACAGGAAACCCTTGGTGGTCCTGACCCGGCTCCCAGTGGACACGGGCCCAAGACGCAAAACAAAAGCTCCAATGCATGTTTTTCCTGTACAATTCAAGTGATTGGCAGACCCCTCCCGCCCCACCCCGGATTGTCAGCCTCCGTGGCTGGAACAACACAGGAGGTCAGGTCAGAAACAAGCTGACCAGCCGAGCAATAGCGCCAAGAGGGCAGGAGAAACATGTCAAACCATCACAGCTTTTTTAAAAGAAAGTAATCTAATTTTGTTAATGGTTTTGAAAAAAGCTAGTTTAAAAAATGTCAGCATACCTAAACCCTTTCAGTTCGTGAGGTTTGGAGATTAAAACAAAGACAGGGCTTAAGCCCACAAGAGGGGCACCTGGGATGGACTAATGCAAGCAGCAAAACTTTATAACTTACTTCTGGTACAGTTAACAAACCGCTAAGAACACCTGGAATTTAGGCAGTCCGGTGAAGGTCTGGCTCTTGCCAAGATAATCTGTCAACAATAGGGCAGTACTGGGTGACAGGATCACACCCACCCAAAACAACCAAATCGCTAAAAGACCCTGATTGGAAGGGATTTATTTCCAGGGGCGTGGAAAGGAAACTGATGCAGCGGCAGCGTGGCAACATTTGCTAGTGATTTGCCATTTTTACATATAAATACAGACAAAGGAAATATCGATTTCCGTCTGTATTTATATGTAAAAATCTGTAAAAACGGAAAACTGGGAGCCCTAATTATAAGCGATTTGTAAACGTGGGATACCTTACCTTTTTGGGTGATAGTAGACATTACCATTTTTGCTCCAGGTTGCTTTATTCCAGACTCTCATCTATGTTAGTTATACAGAGGTTCAATGTATGCCTGAGTTTGAGGTCTCTGTAGAACTCGGTCTGTACCAACCTGTGTTCCTCTCTAATTTCTGTGAATATGTTCAGGTAGCCACCCCTGATCACAACACCTAATTATAGATACTGAGAAGATTCCAGCCTTAAAAAGCCATCCAAGCACAACATCTCTGGGAGAATGATATCCACCCACAGAGGGGTCTGTTCCATGCCTGACCCGCTCAACCAGTATATCTATTAGAGACTTTCCAAATTTCATAAACTACTCATGTTGACGGTGGTATATCTGAGGGTAACCTTCCTCCATACAGGAAGTTGATTGGGATTTCTCCCCCAGGGCTCAGTGTTTGACTGCATATGCAGGATCTACCATGATCCCATATTTGGGTGTGAATCAGGTCATTCACTACTATCAAATAGCCGCTCTATATTATTACGTTGGATCAATCATCGCTAGAACTCCATTGTACGTCAGTTTGCAACATTTAGCAATAGAGATCCTAGGATGGCCTCATTCCATAAGAAGGTTCTCAACACAGATGTCAGGGTCTGTAGATAGTTCCAGGGTAAGGAAAAGGGATAGTTCTGAAATATATTCCAAATCTTAGGTAAAATTATCATTTTTAATAAGGCGATTTCTCCCCATCATTGCCAAGGGTAGTAACATCCAGACCTGCATATCTTTGTGCTTTCCTTATAATAAAGGGAGTATGTTTTTAGTGCTGGCTACTTCCTCCTTTTTTGTGAGGTGAATCCCCAGGTTTTTAATCCATTGGGTGCTAATCTGGATCCCTCTCTCCTCAACCCATGGCCCACAGTCATCTGCATGAGAGAATGGGTATAGGTTGTAATGTCCAATTAGCTGTATGTCCTGAATAGTGACTAAAGTCGTCTAGCAGTTATATCAGTAAAGTCAGCTAGTGGAGTGGTTCCCAGGATCACCACCAATGGAGGTCTTGAGCGGTCTTTCATGAAGTCCATCAGCCCATTGAAGTCCCCTCTAACAATCGTGAGGCTAGGTGGTGCCTGTAAGAGGACAGATTTACTCAGGAGATCTATATACACTAGTGGTGGAGTAGACAGAGCACATTGATGGGCTGCTTATACATGGTGCCTGTTACCATAGCCTATCTCCCATCCACATCTTTTCATATGAGCATTTCCATCATTGACAACGGGTTGTGCAGTAGTATTGGTACCCCTCGGGATCCTCTCTCAAACTGCAAATGAGTTTTTGAAGTGAATTAGTATCTGTTTAGGAAGGGACAAAGATTGCCCATCAAGTGTGTCTCTTGTCACAAGAGTTTATCAAACCTACATTAATTAGCAGTTCTAAGTAGTGCACCCCTTTTAGCCTTATTGAGGAGTCTGTTAACATTTCAAGAGACACACCACACTGTGCTCATGTGTCGCGTGATTGATTTATCCTCCACCTTGGAAAATCCCCTGCACCTTCCTTATTTTCCATTAGGTAGTTTAGCTAAGGTGACTGGTTGCATCTACATAAACTCATCTCTCCCACCCCATACTTCGGGACGTGAAGTATCTGTCACCCTAAAACACAAACAGAAAACCCCTCACTGATGACAAAAAAGAAGGGGCGGAGCGGTGTGGTTCAAGTTGAATTCAACCCTAAAAGAGAACCAAGCGAGGGTTAAGCAAAACCCCGTGCTCTACTTCTGTATCGTCTGTGTATACTAGGGAGGGAGAAGGAATGAGATCCTGAAACAATAGAGTTAAAGTGCTTTATTTTTTTTTAGGCTATATAGACTAAGGATGCCATTATGTCTGAGTTCAAGTGCAATATGCGGTCACTGTTTTGTTTATCTTGAGAGCCCGCTGTTCTGTTGTTGGTGACCTCTTTAGATTCTGAGGTCATCAGCAGCTGCGACTGCTGCAGGTAAGAGCGGTGAGGCAGTGGGGCCAGCTGGGGGGGATTTCGAGAAACGACCGCGAGGGAAAATTACATATTTATTTAATTTTCCCTTGTGGTCGTCTCTCGAAATCTCCCCCCCCAGCCGGCCCCACCGCTCTTACTTGCAGCGGCCGGTCTTCAGTCTAACTAGAACGTCTCAATCTAATTCTACGCCAACTGGGCTTGTATTGCAGCTTGGACATAGATTTGTTCCTCCCTTCACTCAGTTCACCCCTTGCAAGAGTAGGCGATGGACCTCAATGTTTGATCTATCCTCCACCCACTCCCAAGCTTCCTGGGGAGTCTTGAAAAAGAATGAGTGGTTCTGGAAAATAACCTACAGGAAGAGCAGGTAGATAAGCATTTGTTGGAGCTCCATGGCCTGTAGTTTTTCCTTTACTGCCTCAAAGGAGTTGTGCATGTTTTGTGAAATCCCGAAAAATCATAATCCAGTGTGATTCAGATTGTGCTCTTCTGGCTTTTCTGGCAGCAATTAAGATTTCATTCCTATATTTATACTTGAGGATGTGGGCCAGGCCCGGCTCCAGGAATTTTTATTTGGGTGGGCCAAGGGTGCATTCGTGTAGGCCACTGCGTGCCCGATTTGTCTCTTATATGACTAGCCAGGCCTGCTTCAGGGCCCTCCTTTATCTCTCCTTAGTCTTACGAAGCCCAGTAAAACACACTCTTTTTCAAATCTCTTTCTAAATGTTTTTGCAAGCCTTCAGGGAGAATCCCTCTTCATACCTACATCCACCTGAACCCAGTCTCTGCAGCACACTCCCTTACAGGCTTGATTACCCACTTTTCTACCACCCCTCTCAATTGCACCTTATCTCACAACCAACCTTGGGCCCCAGCCCTATATCAGCCACCATCCGGGTCAACTTACATTATTCCCGTGAAAATCTTAGTAAAATCACTTTCAAACTTTAATTTGAATATAGCAATAAATATAATTAGCACGCATTTTAAAATATGTTCCACAGTTGCCCTAATGACCCGACTGCTAATTACATAAACAAAAACAGAACGGCCATGAAGGGGTGGCTTTAGCGCTGCTGTTAAAGTCTTTTTTGGTGCCCCACCATGACCTCTTTCTCCGTAGATTCCCTCACTGTCACCCTCCAACAGTGCTCCTCATCTCTCTATAGACCCTCACCCTCATGAACTCCTCCTCGGATTCCCTCACTTCCATTCTCCACCAGTGCCCCTGACCTCCCCACAGCCCCTTTCCCTCAAGACCGCCTCCTCGGATTCCCTCACTGCAACACTCCACCAGAGCCCCTCATCTCTCCATACCCTTCCCCTCATGACCTCCTCCTCAGACTCCCTCACTACCACCCTCCAAAAGTGCCCCTCATCTCTCCGTACCTCCCTTCCTCATGACCTCCTCCTCAGATACCCTCACTGCCACCCTCCAACAGTGACCCTCATCGCTCCATAGCACCTCCCCCTAGTGACCTCCTCCTCAGATTCCCTCACTGCCACCTTCCACCAGTGCCCCTCATCGCTCCATAGCCCCTCCCCCTCTTGACCTCCTTCTCGGATTCCCTCACTGCCATCCTCCACCAGCATCCCTCATCTTTCCGCAGCCACTCTCTCATATGCATTTTGGTTGTTGTATAGCGCTACTCATATCAGTATAGGGTGGCATAGTATTTTACATTACACACACAATATACAGAGACAATGAATCATACAAGTATGTAAATCAATCTACAGGGAATGTCACATAAACCAATGAGGATTACAAGGTGTAGAAATCACATGTCATCCATACATGTTATCACACGCCGCAGCCGGGATCGGGAGGACACTGCGCATCGCCCCGAATCTGCTCCGAAGTCCGGCTGGAGGTGGGAGTAACTGGGGGGCAGATCGCGTCCACCGCCCGTCCACTTCAGAGGCCTGATCGAGGAGCTAACAGGACACCCGCATTGCCGATGTGAACTCCTCTGGTGGTCGTAAGGGACGGGCGCCATTTTCCCATTTGCCCATTTCTCCTTCTCGACTGCCCATCCTCTTGGCCCTAGGTAAGCTCTTCTGCCTGGAGCCTTTAGTTAACTAGAAAGGGATAAAAGTTAAGCCGGGGAAGCGGATTTCTACGGAGGTCCTGTGAGTCGGCATAGAACTTTGAAACCGGATGCCTGACTTTAAAATGGCACCCGATCGAGACACTAAAATAAATAATAAAAAACGAAGGCAGCAAAACCGGGCCTATCGTCCCTGTTAATAAACAGTGAAACAGGACTACACTCAGGGAAGTACACTCAATCGATGGTGAAAGTCGATTATAGACAGAAGTGACAGGACTAGGACAAGGATATCTAATGCAAAGGAATTAAGGGGGTCTACACTGCAGAGATGGATTGAGGGAGTACTCTGAGAGTCCATCGCGATCTGACATATATTGAAGGGCTGACACCCCTTTCTCCTCTTTCAACATGCACAAAGATGTGTGCAGCACAATGGGTTTTTTAAATAAACCGGTAGGACAAATCTTAACTTATCTGTTAGTTTAAAACTACCCACAGCGGACGGGGGAAGGTAGGAAACGAAAAAGAAGAGAAGGAAGAAAAAGGATTAAAAAAAATGAATGGATATAGACCTTGAACCTGCAGGCCACAATGCCTTCACCATTCTCTACCCGCCCAACCTCTCCAAAAATGCAACAAAGAAGTTCATGCACAGGCTTATGATAAACCATCCTGAGACTCTCGTTTTAGACCCGTACTTCTGCATTAACAAAGGCATTATTTCCAGCGACCTGATCTTCCACACAAAAAAACGTGCCCAATGGAAAAAATACCTTCTACGCTTTGCTCCGAATCTCCAAAACAAAGAAAATCCCGCATGCCCTCAAATTGACGGTTACTGCCTCAGACCTATGGCCAGCGAATGCCACCATTACTATCTACAACAACGGTAATATTCTTATACAAGCCGCCAACGCTAATCTCGATACCATAGACAGGTTCCTCCCTACTCTCAAGAATAGCACACTCAACGCACCCACTCATCCTCATGATCTAGATGCCACCCTAACTCCTCTTCAAAATACCACATCAAACTCTCCCAATCTGACAAATGCCGTCACTGACATTGTGTCCATTCCCCCAGACACGTCTGATCCAAATACACATGGGTCCCCTGGCCCAGGTGAGATTGGGCTGCACTTAGCCACCAACCTCAGCAGTGCTGAAACCCCCAGTAATCCCTACCACCCAGTCCTATTGGTGGCTGCCTCACCTGGATCCCCCAGCCCAGAAGAGACAGGGTTAGGCTTTGCTACCGATCTCATCATGACAGACGCACCACTGTTATCCCTGCCGTCCACGCGGGATGGCACCAAACGGGATGTCACCAACACCGACCTCTCCCCCTTTCATCCAAAGCAGATTGCATAGATCCCCCTCACCCACTGTCCTCCTCGATATCTGAGAGGACCCTTACACCCGCTACACTCATCCCACCCATCCAATCACAGCGCACAATGACTATTCCCCAACCTCACGAGGCAGCCCCTATCTGTCTGCCTCGCCTATATACCACACCACTCATTGACTTGGACCCCACAACAAACCTCCTGATTCATCTTCCTGCATCGACCCCTAATGAAGTTATCCCCAAGCAAATGGAGAACGTGATCATGCAAACAGACACTACCGGCAGATTGCCCTCCATAACTGATCATACACCCATACCTACTACCTACTTTCCCAACTCCGTCTGGATCACTCGACTCAATGAGTTAGCCACTGGCTTATCCCATCTCAAGGGCGAGATGCATAACCTATCTTCTATCACTAAAGAACTTCTTAACATACACAGAGCCACCAACGACACCGTGAACCAAATCAGTCTCCAAACAAGAAATTGCATCCCCACGAAGGCACACACCGAGAACACTAGTCAGAATAACCAAATCAATGTCCAACCTAGTAGACACATATCCAAGTTCACACACCCCAAAAACACTAATCCGGGTAGTTTACCCTCCCCATCTTGGTCTAGGAGGGCAAATGATGAACTATCAGACAGAGACATAGACGACCTCCTCACATCCTATGCCCGGGCAACAGATAACAGTAAGTCGCAATATGGCACTATTCAATCCATTGTGACCAATCCCCTCAGAGAACCGACTCTCAACAACAGATCCGTAAATAGAGACAACCTCACAAATATCAACATAGAACCGATTACCCTAAACCACTCTATTAACAAGTTGAAGTGTGGGCTCATTAATTGCAGATCTGCTAGCAAACATGCTCCTGACATATTCAACCTCATTTTAGAGAATGATTTAGATATCATGGTCCTCACAGAGACATGGCTAAATAGTTCCTCTTCGCCCATCCTTGACTTACTAGTTCCTCCTACCCACGACCTAATTCGACTACACAGAATCGGGAAACTCGGGGGAGGGGTAGCCTGCATTTATCGTAAATCAATCTCAGTCAAGCAAGCAGACTCCATAGGTCTATCCTCCTGTGACTATGTATTAATATCTCTGATGCTAAGCGCATCGCCAGCAAGCTTCACATATTCTACCACCCCCCGGGTGATAACTTGACTTGTATCGATGAGATAATGGAGGTCATGGCATCTAACGCCAACTCTCAAGTACCTCAGATTTTCTTGGATGTCTTTAATCTCCACTGGAACAACGCAAACAATCATATGGTAGGCTTTCTTAAAGAGTTTCTTTCAGACCAGGAGCTATCTCAATTCTGTGACAGCCCAACTCACAACAAGGGAGAGACACTGGACCTCATCATTGCAAAAACAAACATCGTCCTACATGAATCCATCACCCCTTGCGATTGGTCTGGTCATTATTGCATCCTCTTCTCCATCAATATCGAAGTTACTCAAAAAAGGGGCCAACCCTCAAAAACAAGACAATGGAAAAGGAACTTACAAAATATCAACCCCATCACCTTGGTAAACCGATGCAACTCCGCCTTGACCCACATGACGGACATGACTGATGTACATGACCTCACAACATTCTATAATTCCACTTTACTCGAAATCCTGGAAAAAAACGTCTCCTCCAAAATCTCCAAACCTTGGTTCAATGAGACCCAGAACTCGGAGCGACGCCATCTAAGAGTTGCAGAGCGTCTATGGATATCTGCTCCTACAACTGATAACCTTGATCACCTGAGAAGGTTAAGGAACTCATACAATAGGAAGATTCTTAAGGCAAAGGCAGATTTCTTCAGAACCCAGCTGAACCAAGCTATCAACCGGCCCAAAACACTCTTTGAAATCGTCAAGCAACAATCATGCAATACGACTAACTCTAAGGAACTAAATGACCTGGCCACACCTACCTGTGATGTGCTTGCCAATTTCTTCCACGAAAAGACTAAGACCATCGAACTAGACATCCAATCCAAGAAGGCGCTCCCACAATCTATGGCTCAAGATACTAGATGTGGTGCTCTATGAAAGTCCATTTTAATACTCCAATAGTCACAAAAAACAATGCTTCATGGCACACCTTCTCGCCAATCTCTCAACAAATAATCAATAACACTCTTCAAGCAATCAAACCCTCAAATCATTTCTCTGACTCCCTGCCTCCTGCCCTGTTCAAAATGTTAAAAACATCTATCCTACCGCTATGGGCAAAAATCGTAAACGCCTCCCTGAGACAAGGTGCCATTCCGGACTGTCTTAAAATAGGGCAGGTCACACCTATACTAAAGAAAGCTGACGCCACCCCATATGATCTCAACAACTACTGCCCTATATCCAACATCCCCACTTTGGCGAAACTGTTGGAGAAATGTGTACAAATTCAATTATGCAACCATATTGAGAATTACAACCTCTTAAACAGTCACTAATCTGGCTTCCGCCAAGGTCACAGCACAGAATCTGCACTCACACACATTATGGACGACATACTAAAAATGCTTGACCGTAACGAGTCATGCCTAATGATACTTCTTGACCTGTACTCCGCCTTCGATACGGTCAAGCATGACAACCTTTTGTCCCTATTGGAACGAACGATGGGCCTCTCGGGCACAGTGTTGCAATGGTTCTCCTCCTTCTTAATTAACAGAACACAAAGAATCAAGATGAAGAATTCACTCTCGCAACCCACTGTGGTCACCCTGGGTGTCCCTCAGGAATCAGCCCTATCACCCATTCTTTTCAACCTCCTAATGGAGCCTTTGGCGAACGCATTGAAATCAGCGAACATTCTATATCACCTGTATGCGGACGACACCCAGCTGTATCTGAAAATCTCCACCCCAGAAGACTTCATTGCCCTCAACACTATTCTTCTGAACGCGCAAAGCTGGCTCACTAACAACCACCTTATGCTGAATACCAAAAAAACAGAATTCATTCTCATCTCGCCACCGAGTCACACACCTAAGTTAGACCTATGGTTAAAACACTTAACCTCCTTTGACTGTGTTCCCCTCATCATTGACTCAGCATAATCCCTTGGAATCACCATAGACAAACATCTGAATATGCAGTTGCACATCTCTAATGCCACCAAGGGAGCTAATCACAAGTTGAGTATACTAAGGAAACTCAAACCCTTCCTCCCTCAGGCCGATCTAAAAATGGCAGTGCAAGCCCTAGTGCTGCCAAGATTAGACTACAGAAGCACCACTCTCTGTGGTCTCCCCAAATACAAGCTGGCTTCGCTGAGGGCATCCCTTAATGCTGCGGCTAGACTGGTATCAGGAACCCAAAGAAATAGTCACTTCTCTCCGACCCTGAAAGCCCTGAACTGGCTGCCTTACAAGGCAAGAATACTCCTAAAAGTGGACTGCATGACCCACAAAGCAATGCATAACAATACACCCAGTTACTTGGCTCTAAAGCTAGAAAGGTCGGGAGGTTGCAGACAACTTCGAAGTGCGAGTACTTTCCTTCTGAAACCTCAATCCTTTCATAAGAAGAGAACTGGCTGCAGAGCTTTCTAAGGGATTGCACCAAAGATTTGGAACTCCTTACCTCCAGTGGGGCATGGAATCTCTTCCTTTACCGCATTCAAAAAAGAAGTAAAAATACTACTAATGAACAAATTCACGTCCTAAGTCTTAACTCTAGGCTGACACCGAGTCACCTGTAAGATCCGTACATCATTGCCTCTCTCCGGTGGAATGTACGAGACTATTATATGTACGATTAATACCACAGCCCTTAATGCTCAATAACTATATCATACAGACACCGAGTCACCTTTAAGATCTGCATATCATTGCCTATCTTCGGTGGAATATATGAGACTATTATATGTAAGATTAATGCCTCAGCCCTTAATGCTCAATAACTGTATGTAGTGTAAAGCTTAGTTGGCCTCGGGTCCCCTTTATTATCTATATATTTTATATCCATTGTGAATCGAAGGAGTATATTATACGTTTGTTTGTTAGCACAATCACCTAATGCTCAATAACTGTATACTGTGCAATGTCCTGCAGATTCCCGGTCCCCTAGGTTAGTTATCCTTATATTATATATCTCTTTTGTACAAAATGACACATTCCAATGCTTGTATACCACCTCATCCATTTATATTTTTATACTGTATACTGTAAAGCGCTCTGAGACCCTCGTGGGTCACGTTCGCGCTATATAAAACGTTATAAATAAATACATAAATAAATAAATACTGGTGGGCAGAATATTTTAAGAGGGTTTGGTCTGGAGAAGCACAAACTCAGGATTTAGTGCTTGGGGGTTGGCTTTACTGATAAAAATGTATATCTGCCTAAATGCACTTTTTAGCAACGTTAGAATAATGAACGAGTGGGAATGTTTTAACTATATCGCAACACACACACACAAAAAGAAGTGAAGTTCTAACTATACCATTCAGGTATGTATGCAGCTCCTTGATGACAGTTCATAGGTCACTTGCTTATGTAAGGATTTTAACTTCTGAACTGAAAATAACAAAAGGATCTTTGTGACAAAGCGAGTAACCCACTGAGCTATCCATATAAAATACAAATAATCTGCATTTCAAAACTATCAACAGACAAATGATTGCTCTCCAGCAGGATCATAAATCACCAGAGTTATCTGGACATTATTTATTGTCTTGCATCAGTGGCAGAGCCGACCTTGATAATGATGAAAAATGTTTAAGTGAAGCATGCACGAAGTGTGTGTCTTGCTGGGCCTTCCCTGATTTTAAAAACTCTATTGTCACAGCCCGCTCTGATAAGCAGCTGCAGGGGCCACTAAAGGTCAATCAGGAAAAACAAATGTCTTTTCTCTAGCGTGGAATAGCAAAGGAATATCCATGCAGCAGGACAGTAGGCAAAGGTTAGCCGTGCCAAAGAAAGGAATTGTCCCCTTCGCCATGCCCCTATTTTACCTGCACGAGTGGGCGAGGACACAGCCCACCTTTTTAAAAGGAGATGCATGATTGGGGGTGTCTATGAGGAAGAGCCCAGGCCCAATCACGCAACTTCCAGGACAGGAAGAAAAACAACGTTTGGAGGAATGTTTTAAATTAAAGTGACCATTTTCTATCGCCTTTTGGCTGTCACTGCGAGGGCCAAGGCTCATGTTTGGGTGAGCCTAGCCCACCCGCTAGAACTGTGCCTGATGGGGACATAGTGAGCCCACACGTTTATGACGTATTATGACAGGCTGCCCACTGGGACCCATTCACGGATCCACTGCTTGAGTTGTAAGGCTAGATTGTCATCTTCCATGCTCCTGAGGAATCAAAGGTTGCTGAGGCATGCCCGGCCCCCAGCGTTTTCAGTTCTCAACTCTAATGTCCTCGTAACTTCTGACAAGGCGTTGAGTTTTCACTTCATATCAGCAAGTAATTCTTCTGTCTCAGTGACCCTGGTTTCAGTAGCCAAGATTCTCTCAATAGCATTTCGTCGTTTCGTAGGTCTTGGCAAAGCACTTATACGTCGAAGCCCACCTCTCCGATCTTAGCTTTCAGTGCATCTCTGCAGGGCTGTGTGGCTTGTATTTTAAGGTCTGTAGAGTGTGGGTCCTTGGATGAGGTGGCTCAGTAGGACCTTCAGGTCACCCCACCTGTCGTCAGGGAGAAGACAGCACTGGTGTATTTATCAAAGTTGCCTTAGAGAGCAATTTGTGGGGATTTATCTCTCACCATGATGGTCTGTGACCTGGTTATATACAGATGATGGAATAGACTTGTAGTGTATTGGTGAAGAATTTCCTCAACATGTAATGTAGCCTACGAAGTATCAGTGCATCTTCTTTTCTCCCCCTCGTTCAGGACCCACCAGAACCTAGACCTGAAAGTCTGTTATGGTCCAGGGCAGCATAAGCTGTCCTCTGCTGGATCGCAAGATGAGCCTCAGGACCTGTATCGACAGCTAAGTAATTTGTTGCAGTATGTATAGAGTTTCAATGTCTTAAATCTTAAGTATTGGCATTGACTTAGCGGTTGGTCAGGTCCGTTGTCTTGATTACCCTCGCACATATTTTTCAGGCATCACTTACTCCTCAGTTCTGAGACTCTTGGTATTCAATTTCAAGACTCCAGGTTGAGGCCGGAGCCTCCCCCATTGCGCATGCCTCCCTGTTGATATTCGCTTCCAAGCCCCACTCTCAAAGGCTGCTTGATATTATGGATGGGGGAGCCAGATCACCCCCTCAGCATAGCAGCCCTCGCTTTACAGTACGTAGGGGGCTGCGCCCACCAGAAGATGGCATTCTGCTGTGTTTCTAGGGCAGTTTTTCTCACCTGGGGGGAGGAACTTATATCTCATTGTTTATATCCATAGTTTACTCCTCCACAAAAGCCTTCAGCATGCACCGGTAGCTCCTCGATCTCTTGTTGCTATTGTGCCTCAGTGCGAGACTGGCTCGGACCAATTTGGCCTTTTCAAAGTCCCCACCTGATCTCTGCCGTGGCATCAACCTGGGAATGGATGGTCCTGGTATAATTGACAGAAGGCCTGACTGCCTCCATCTTCAGCGACAACCCAGGCTGGGCTGCTGTTAGCCACAGTACCTGCCTCTAAATCTCCATGGCTTGTAAGGCACAGCCATTCAACACTCCCATTCCCACCGACCACTTCATCTGCAATCACACGTCCTTCCAAGTCCGTGCTCAGGTAGCAGCAGCCTCTAGTTTCCAGGCAGCAGCCCTCTTCCAATCCGCTCTATGCAGGTGAATCGGGTGGCCTGGAAGACCGTCTCGAGGAATATATTCAAGATTTTCCAGGCATGTTGCAGAGATTCTGTGAAAAGCACCTGCCCTCTTCGATTTAAAGCAGATCACCCACTTGCTGTCTCACAATAATCTGCAGCAACAAGTGATGGACTGAATGCTGAATGAATCAAGTCAAGTCAAAAGCTTTTATTTCGGTAAAATACCATAAAAAGACATAAATAGTTATTTACAATAAAATTGATTAAAATATACAATGCATAGAGTACAATCCATCAAAAACATTATTTTAGAAATAAAATACAGAACACAATTGAAGCATTATTAGTAGAGACGGAATAAAACAATATCCCTGTCCCTAAATAATCTCACATCTCAACTTGCTTTTACTATAGCGCTGAAATCATCTCTAGGGACAGAAAATGATCTGACAATTTGTATTTTTTTAGACCTAGAAAACCACATGGAAAGGAGGAATCTGTCCGTCGCAAACACTATCATTGGAGTAGTATCGTACTTGAGGATGCTAAACACCTCCTGGTAGTCCCTAAGGCCCCTGGACTTACAGAGTTGGATGATCCACTTCTTCCTTGCCTTAGTGTAGAGCGGGCAAAAAAGGACAACATGCAACTCTGACTCACAGGTATCAGTACATTCAGGACACAAGCTCGTAGAGTAGGACACATTAGACCACCTATGTGTAAAAGCCCTCATTGGTAACGAGCCGTGTCTAAACTGAATGTATAGTTTCTTTGCCAATGGGGGTTGGATAACATCCAGGAAAGCTTCAAAATGGGGACTGGTCTTAATGTCCAAGAAGGTGTTGGTGAGCCTACCCCAGGTAGAATGTAATAGAATTTCCTTCCGGTACAACTGTAGAGCCTCAATCAATGATTTCTTAGTTAACGAACAGCTTGTCTCTTCCGGTACAGACCACAGGTCCCCCATTCCTATGAGATAACAGAGGTTCTTTACATATGTGAGCCATGGTATTTTCCCCAAATTCCCCCTTGGCAAGAGATCACCGAGATCCTGCCTATAGCTCGCAAGCTCGGGTGTTGACCAGAGTCGTCTCCAATACAGGAGAGGGCGGTTCAGGGCGATCTCTTCAATAGGAACTAAGCCTAGATCCCATCTCAGGGGAATTAAGGGGGTACTCATAGGTAATTTCAGGAGTCGCCTAATAAAAGAATTCTCAGTTGAAGTTAAAGGGGCAATACTACAATGTCCCCAAAGCTCAGCGCCATAGAGCGCGCCCCCTCTAGCTTGGGATTTGTAAATTTCCATAGGGGGGCCCAAGGGTTTAGAATAGGTATTATTGAAGACCTTCAGGATACCCCCCACGGATTGTATTAACTTCAAATTGGCCTTCGCCATATGGGACCCCCATTTCATTTTATCATTGAGAGTTACCCCCAAATAATCAAAAGTAGATACCCTATCACCTCTACGCCTTCCATCTGAGGATGAGGACAGTTAGCTGAACTAGAGCTAAAAACCATGAATTTTGTTTTAGATAAATTCAATTCCAGATCCCTTTTTTTTACAAAAGGAGCAAAAGGCCTTTAAGGAACGCTGGATGCCCATAAATGATTTAGACAACAGGAGCGTATCATCCGCGAACATTAGGGCAGGTATATTACGCCCCGCTAACATTGGGGAATCCAGATTAGTGGCACACAAAAGGTGCTCAATCAGTCCGTTAATAAAAAGGGAAAAGAGTGTTGGGGCCAAAACACATCCCTGCCTCACACCCTTTTCAACCAGAAATGGACCTGAGATTTCCCCACATCTCTCATCTCTCACCCTTGCATAAGTGCCTTCATACATACGTTTAAATAGGTGGCAGAGATAAGGGGGAGCACCCATCTCCATTAATAAGACCCATAGTTTCTCCCTTTGGACCATGTCAAACGCGGACCGGAGGTCCACGAAAATCAAATAGAGATTACCAGCACCCATAGAAACTGTCTTCCAATAGATCAGCTGTAACCTGAACAGTTGATCAATGGTGGAAACCTTTGCTCGGAAGCCCGCTTGGAGAGAGGTTAGAATTTGATGGTCCTCCATCCAAGTCTGTAATTTTGTTAAAAGGACTCGGGCAAACAGTTTCTGTAGAACATCGATCAAGCTTATGGGGCGATAATTGGCCGGGTCCAAAGGGGAAGATTTTTTATGGATGGGTATAATTTCGGCTCCTAACCAAGTATCGGGGATCTCAAGGCCCTGCAGAATAGCATTAAAGTAAACCTGAATGTAAGGGGCCCAGATTTTTATTTCGCTTCGATACAGATCGCCAGGGATCCTATCGAGCCCCGGGGCTTTCCCCACAGATAGGGTACTAAGGGCCAACTCAATTTCCGAGAGGGTGCAAGATCGACTCTCCAAATCCTCATATTCAGGATGAGCCACAGCAATATCATTTGGCTTGATTGCTAGGTCTAGTCTACTACTAGTATTACTAAGCGAATAGAGGGGTTTGAAATACTCAAGCCAAACCTCCTCGCTAAGATTAGGGATGATGGCAGACGGACTTTCTGCCGAACCTGCTCGTACAAAGTTCCAGAAAGCCCTCAAATCACGATCTTCTAGTGCTTGCTTCATACTTAGCCACCTTAAATCCTCCCACTCGGATTTTGCCTCTTTTATCAAATTTTTATAATAGACCCTCGCAACTCTAATGCTTGACTGAGTACCCTCTTTTACTTCCCTAATCAAAGCAGTCTTAGCCAACCTACAGGTTTTATTATACCAATGGTCAATCTTTGGGGTCCTTGGCCTCAGTGTAGGGGGGCTGTAGAAAAAGCCAACCAGGCCACCAAGAAGTTTATTGTGAATATCCTGCAGGTCTGGGAAGTGATTCTGCAAAATATCACCATTAGGACTCAAAAGGTGGGAGACCTCCTCTAGGGAGCAAGCAACGCTGCAAGTATAATTCCGCGAGCCTTGCCTCATCGGTCACGACCCTTGCCCACCTAATGCGTCTACCACCTGCAACTAACACCAAGTTCTCGCTACTTGGTATTGCTGGGCCCAGAGGAACTAAACGACCACCGATATTGGTTACCAGTTCTCATGACAATAAATTGTGGTCGTTGTCGACCCTAGGTATAACAGAAAAGGCTGCTAGATAACCCCAGAATTCGACATTCACCAAGATATAATCAATTGTCGAACAATTCCCGGGTCTATTAAAAGCATAAGAACCCGGGACATCGGGAAGGAGTCTGCCATTACAAGCCCTCAGGGAATGAAAAATAACTAACTTGTTAATCTCAAGGGCCAGAGGCAAAAGACGTTTTTCTGGGTACATAGTACAGTCTGGGATTTTATAATTTTCATCCTCATCTCGAGTAGCTGAGGGAATCCCGAGGAGAGGTTCAAAGTGGCAGTTAAAATCAGCACCTATTATTTTATGGGACAAAGGGGAAGAGAATGTAAGATAGCGTCTAAGGCACCCAAAATCGATAAGCCCAGCTGTACCGGATGGGGATGCAAGTAGACATTAAGTACTACCAGCGAGTATCCGGCGGGGAAAGTAAGTAGCAAACATAGAATATCAGGGCACTGTGAATCTATGGTCTTAATTGTGCAACCTAAGTGAGTTGCAACCCAAACAACTAACCCCCCCGAGGGTCTACCCCTGCCTCCTTGAACCGCGGGGACGAAAAAGGACGCATAGCCCACCCTCACTGGAATGTGCCGTAGCCACGTTTCTTGAAATAGGCAAATATCATGTTTGTCCACTAGCTCTCCCCACTCTGGATTAGGGAGTTTAGACCCCAAACCAGCCACGTTCCAGGACCCTACTAGAGGTCTGCGTGTAACTGCATGGGGGGGACTGACCGCTAGAGGGACACAAACGCCACAGCAGTGGGAGGCTTTTCGGTCTGGAGAACCAGACTCAAAGGACCCTTGAATAGAGCTATTGCTTTGGAGGGATAAGGGGATGGAGATAGATCCTATCCCGGTTTCATATGCTACATTAGAAAGGGCCACCTCCACACTTGAACCACCCCTTGCCAGGCCCCCTTTCACAAGCATGTGCCTTCCTTCGGTATGCCTCAGACATGATGGTCAATCCACAGAGCTAAGTGCATCAAATCTGTTAGCAACTGGGATATTAAAATAGGAATTATGGGTGACTTGGTGAAAATAAGGTAATTCCACGGGATTTAGTGCGCAAGGGTACATATAAAAGTACCCCAAGTGGCAGGTGTCAATAGAACCTAATTTAGACTTCCCTCCAAAATCCAGTATGTGGCCAACTACTCTCGGCTCCCTAAAATTAATTAGGACACAGTCCCCACCAATGTCCTTAGGTCTGGTCCCCAGCCAGCAAACCCTGCGAACAAAAAGGATCTCCCCCCGGCCTACTCCATTCAATGGTCTGTTTTTGGATAACCAGTGAATGACTTTATTTTTTAGTTCGTGATATGTTTCTCCCTTATCACTTGATAGTGGAAGAACTCCTGTGAGCACCGCCACGTAGGGTGAAGCCTCGGGGGGGAGCTGTGGATAAGGAGATGATTTAACCGGGCCCAGTGTACCTAAGTTCCCACCCAAGTTAGGTGGTGGCCTACCCACACCCAGGCTCCGTGTAGTATAATCCTTAGTACTGGAATGTTGATCACAAGCTACTGGATCAATAGGAGCTCGAGGGATGTTAGAGGGGTTAGAGGGACCACCAAAAGGAGGAGGAAGAACTGGCAACACCGAGGGCGACTGAGCTGAAACAGGTTGAGTAGATTGAGAGGAGGAGATAGTGGGAACCTGTAAGGTAGGTTTACTAATCATAGATTGTATTCCAACACCCTCCAAGCTACCAGGATCATGCAAAGCTAGATTTGGCTGTTTTTTCCCGATACCTTTGGTGTTAATCAAGGATACCAATCTGTCGATCTTAGACGACAAAGTTTTTAAAAAAACATTTAGGGACTGGTCTATATGAGACTGTAGATCTATTAGTAGATCGGTAACCCACACCGGCGGGCTTGAGATGAGTGGATGATGAACTGAATCTGAATAGACAGGGCTAGCTGCGGAAGGGGCAGAATTATTACCCATTTTTTTCACTTTCTGTTTTTTTTTCTTTGACTTTACCCGCTTTTTGAGCGCCACTGTGGATACCAGGGAGGATGAAAGTGGACCAGCTTCCACTTGCTCAGACTCTGCTGGTGTACTCTGGGCACATGGTAGGTGAGTAAAAGAGGGCAACATGAAAGACAGGGCTTCCGCATCCACCTGGTTTAAGAAATCTACCGAACCATCATCCAGAGGGGGTGCCAGAGAAATAGCGGGAGTAATAGACAGCCGCCTTTCAGTGTTTTCAATAGCTGTGGCAACCACCCCGATTGTTTTCTGGAGCATTTTGTCTATAGCTGTGAGGCTCGGGAGCGGCGGATTTGAATTTGCAAGTTGCCTAGTCATTGGGCGAGCAGTAGAAGGCTTACAATGTTTCCCCATAATTAGAGCAGCAGTAGTAATAAAAAAGAAACTCCACTTATGGGAGTTAACTAGTAGCTAAACAGAGAAATGTAAGAAATAAAACACTCTATGCACAGCTTATGCCTGAATGCTTACATATAAGAAGAAACAATTAGATTACTAAACATAAAAGGGGACAGACACCAAACTAACCCACTATCACCAGTAAGGAGGTGTGGCCCAGCCCGGCCTCCTTCGGCCTTTGACGGGCAAGGACGGGCCCGCCCTTGGCCCGGGCTTTGCCCGGGCGCTGCCCGCGTGCGTCCCACGCTGCGGGGGCACCTGGCGGCCTTTATGGTGTTCCGGCACTGCCAGGCGTCGTCACCAGCGTGCGCCGAAGCAGGGGATGCTGGGGGATGGAGTTCTCGATGGCCGTTCCCCTCACGGCGGCGAAGTTCGTGGGCTAAATGCTGTCAGGAGAGCCCGCAGCAAAGCCGTTCCCCTCACGGCAGGTAAGTGAAGCAGAGGATATGCCACAAAAGTTCAAAGAGCGCGTCCCGCACTGCGGGGGCACCTGGCGGCCTTTATGGTGTTCCGGCGCTGCCAGGCGTCGTCACCAGCGTGCGCCGAAGCAGGGGATGCTGGGGGATGGAGTTCTCGATGGCCGTTCCCCTCACGGCGGCGAAGTTCGTGGGCTAAATGCTGTCAGGAGAGCCCGCAGCAAAGCCGTTCCCCTCACGGCAGGTAAGTGAAGCAGAGGATATGCCACAAAAGTTCAAAGAGCGCGTCCCGCGCTGCGGGGGCACCTGGCGGCCTTTATGGTGTTCCGGCGCTGCCAGGCGTCGTCACCAGCGTGCGCCGCAGCAGGGGATGCTGGGGGATGGAGTTCTCGATGGCCGTTCCCCTCACGGCGGCGAAGTTCGTGGGCTAAATGCTGTCAGGAGAGCCCGCTGCAAAGCCGTTCCCCTCACGGCAGGTAAGTGAAGCAGAGGATATGCCACAAAAGTTCAAAGAGCGCGTCCCGCACTGCGGGGGCACCTGGCGGCCTTTATGGTGTTCCGGCGCTGCCAGGCGTCGTCACCAGCGTGCGCCGAAGCAGGGGATGCTGGGGGATGGAGTTCTCGATGGCCGTTCCCCTCACGGCGGCGAAGTTCGTGGGCTAAATGCTGTCAGGAGAGCCCGCTGCAAAGCCGTTCCCCTCACGGCAGGTAAGTGAAGCAGAGGATATGCCACAAAAGTTCAAAGAGCGCGTGAATGAATCAAACATTTACCCCCAGTCAAGAGACTTGGGTTAAATCCATTGATATTTTGCTCACTACACCACCCCAGTTTAGACCCAACCATATGCAGATCAGTCTTGACCCTGCTCCTCATGGGAACAGTCCAGCCTGAAGGGTATACCTAGACGTGGGTCCCCTGCTCACCATGCCACTGAACTCAAGCTAGCCTGGCTGATGAGGCGTGATACCCTGAAACCGGTCCCAGGATGCTTGTTTCCAGTTCAGGGAGGACATGGCTTGGCAGTTTGGGCTGGACTATTTGCAAGGGGAGCACGGTCAAGATTGACTCGCATATGGCTGGGTCCAAACTTGAATGGCATGGTGTGCAAAAAAAATGATGGCTTTAGGCCCTGTTGTCTGTACTGTGGGTGAATTACATTATTTCAGCTTCAATGTAGAGCGTGTGAAACGTGTTCACTCCTTCCAAAGCCTGGGCCCAAAAGTCAGCCCAGGACCAATTATTGTCACCAAAACACCAATGTAAGTTCTACTACTGTCAGTTAGGGGTTGTCCATGCAGCATCAAGTACTAACAGTGGTAAGGCACCAATCCATTTTTTGTAATGGGGTAAACGTTGCAGCTTCCTATAAAAGTTGTATGACCAGTGCCAACGTTAGGATTTTTTTAGCCATGGGCAAGACATTTTCGAGTCCCCTGTTCTGAATAACTTTAAATTTATAACCCTCTTCCAGCTCGTTTAAGGTCTTACGATTTCAAGCAACATCAAAATATACTTTTAATATTCAAAAAAGGGGCATGTAAAATAGAAGTGTGACTATTGTCTGTCGACAAAAATAATATTAAAGCGAAAGTATATTTTATATACATTTCTCCACTCCCATGTTTTCTTGAATAACATGGAGCAATCAGTGTTTCCTCACATATCCCTTCAAGGTTTTGCCCACTATGTTAGCCAGACACTTTGCCTACTTGGAGCAGGAGAAGTTCCTGTGTTTAATACTTCAGAGCCATGGGATTACTGTAGATTGAATAAATTCAATGTGTTTGGTAGCACTCTACAAGCTCCATCGGCATTATAGCAGGACTAGCAAAAATGGATGTTACTATGAAGCAAAATTAAGGAACGGCGACTATAACAAGCATTACCTCCTCGTAAGTCTTCCTCGCCACATGCTAAACGAAGTGAGCTTCAGCTCCACACTAGAACCCTCCAAAGCAAAAGTTAGCCTGCCATGCCTCCAATTCCTTCCAACATGGCTAACCCATATCACCCCTGGCGTCTATAAGAGGAGGGTCAGCCCAACCCCAGCCTGTTTTTTTGGTTTTGCGCTGGCTCTCCAAGTGCTCTTTCAGGTAAGTGTGGTCCTGCTTTAGCAGGAACATGGGTCCCTGGGTGGAGGTCCTGCTCTAGCGGGTCCATGGGTGTGGGGATCCTCCCCCTTCCTTCCACTGTTTCCTCTTGCTTGGGGGCGATTAGGCTTTGCTGTAGCGAGCCATGGGTTAATAGGGGCAGCCGTGGGGGAATTGGGCTCTGCTTTCCAGGCCCGTCTTGTCCCCTGCGGCCGTGGAGGTGTCCTGCCTAGTTTACAGGGTGTGCAGTGGATCACGTCCCCCAGTCTGTGGTTATATGTGTTTATATGTGCCCAGCACGCATTGTTCTCCATGCCCCGCAGGTAGCGCACTTTGGACCGTAGGGTCAGCCAGCCTCCCTGTGTGCTCGCTATGGAGGAGACCTCGTGCGCGGTTCACTGCTACTCGCTAGATGCCTTCCCGCGCAGGTTGCCGTGAGGGGCCACAGTTGTGCTAGGACCTTGCGGGTCCTGGCCTTACCTCAGGAGTCAGCATCTGGGACGATGGCAGTTCCCAGCGCCGTTCCGCGCATCGCTTCCCTCATTCCGCCCGTGCTCATAATGAGTCCAGCATGGGTGGATGGCGGCACTCCATTTCTCTTCAGGTCGTGCATGGCGGACCGGATGGTGTTTTATGGCAGTGGAGGGGAGCTTTCCCGCATTTGTGGACCAGCCTCCTACAGGGCAGGTCTGGGCATTTCCAGCCATCCCACGCAGCAGGTTGCATAGCAACTTGGTGCCGTGAGGCCCTCGATGGTTCCCTTTGCATTTTTACGGCATTTTTGCCTATTTTTTGTCACAGGCTGTGACTGCGGCATTCTTAGGCTGTTTGCACTCACGTTTGGTTGTGGCCAATCTGTCGTAGTTCCAGCTGAGTTCCTCATGGAGCAGGGGACGGATCCTTGTGGTGGCTGGCTCTAGCTCTCAGGCCCCCGCTGATGCCCTGTCTTTGCAGTCCATTCAGGCCATGATCCAGGCCGTGGTGACGGCGGCATTTGAGGAGCGCGAAGGGGGGCATGGTCCTTCTTCCCCCAAACGTCCGCGCCTGGACCCCCCACCGGTTTCCGATGTCGATGGGGAGGATGAGGACCTCCGGGGTCGGTAGGTCGAGGGCCAGGAACTGCGTGATGTCCTACAACACATTAAGGATAACATGGCGTTTAATGCTCCCACCATCGATGAACTTTCGGAGGATTTCTTCTTGCAGTACCAGTGCAAGGAGCCTGAGCCCCTTCCTTTGCATTCTTCCATTAGGAAAGTTATTGACAATGAATGGCAAAATATCGACAAGCAGGCTTTTCCTCGGTATCTGGCCAAGCGCTACGCCATCCAGGACTTGGCTCAGGAGTTCCCTCCCTCTGTGAAGGTGGACTTTCTCATTGCTGGTCTTGCCACTCAGGGTTCCATCATCTCCAAGGATGCTTCTCTTTCGGACCCGGTGGACAAATGGGTGGAGGCCGCGGCCAAGTGGACCAATGTGGCGGCCAACTTTTCCATCTGTGCTTCGGTGTACTTGTCGTACACGGTCTAGTCTTTATTGAAGGACTTACGATGATTGGCGGAGTTGCTGGACCAGGGGGCTGATGTAGTGCCTACCTTGGCACTGATGGAACAACAGACTCGCCTTCTTTCGGATATCTCTTTCGATACCTTGGGGGCCGCAGCCGCGGCTGGTGGCGCTGCTATTCAAACCTGTCGCCAAGTCTGGCTTCGCCACTGGAAGGTTGATGCTGCCAAGAAAGCGATCCTTATGAAAATCCCCTTTTCGGGTACGGAGCTGTTCGGTGCTTCATTAGAGGACATGGTGAAGAAGTCTGCGGAGGACAAGAAGCTTTTGGCGCCCATCCGTTCCTCCAGGGGCTTTTTTTTGGCCCTAAGAGGGCGTTCTCTTCCACGTCTGCCTCTAGGGGCAGTGTGCCCTTTCCAGGAAATTCGTCGCAGCCGGGGCACCCCGTTTTTCAACAAATCCCGGTCTCAGCCAGCTGCCTCTTCCTCCGCCCCTAAGTCCTATCGTCTGGTCCCGTTGGTGGGTTGTCCGGTGGGTGGACACCTGCACTTGGGAGACATCCATCACGGATCTATGGGCTCTCCGAATTTTCCGGGACATTTTTTCCATTGTGTTCAGCTCCGCTCCTCCGGATGCTTTCTGCGCCACCCCGCTGCCTTCCTCTCCTGTGAAGCAGGTGGCCCTGCTGGCCGGCGTTTAGGATCTTCTCTCCAAGGGGGATATGCCCCTGTCCCGGCATCTCAGAGGGGGAGAGCAGTCTATTCCACACTGTTCTTGGTGTGGAAGGTGTCTTGGGACTTTTGTCCAGTTCTGGACTTGAAGCTGGTTAATTCACTCATTCCGCATGTAAAATTCCAAATGTTCTCTCTGTAGGAGATTTTATCGCTGCTGGTTGAGGGAAAGGTGATTGCATCCCTGGATCTTATGGACGCCTACCTCCATGTGCCCGTCCACCCAGCCTAACAGTGCTTCCTTCAGTTCTGCATGGGGGGGTCTCCACTACCAGTTCCAGGTATTTCCCTTTGGTTTATCCTCTGCCCAAGGGTTTTTTACTAAGGTGTTGGCCCCTTTGGTGGGTATCCTCCACAGGGAGGGGATCAGGGTTTTTCCTTATCTGGATGACTGGCTGATTTCTGCCTCTTATTTTTCCAAGGGGACGGTTCATGTCAAGAGGGTCCTCCCATGGTTTCCTGATCAATCTCAAGAAGTCACACCTGTTGCCGACCCAGGACTTGGTGTTCATTGGGAGTTGGCTGGACATGGTTCGGGGATACTGTTCTTACCTCTGGAACAACGGAACACCTTGTGGTGGGATCTGGGTTCTCTCCTGGGTGTAGATTCCACTCCTGTCCATCAATGGTTGAGGGTTCAAGGGTTGATGTCTGCTACCATCAATGTGCTGCCTTTGGCTCACATCCACTTGTACCCCTTGGTGAATCATCTCTTGGCCCATTGGGATCTCTGCTCAGTGGATTATGACATTCCTGCGGTTGTGTCTCCGCAGCTCCGTGCTGACCTGGGCTGGTGTTTGGTCGAGGCCCACCTCTCTAAGGGTCTCCCTTCCTGGTCTCCCCGCCCCAGGTGGTCACGGCCGATGCCAGTCACCTGGCTAGGGGGTGACCCTGGGTTCCTGGTCTGTTCAGGGGCAGTGGGGTCGGTTTCAGGCGAGGTGCTCCTCCACCTTTCGGGAACTGAAGGCAGTTCTCTTGGCATGCCTGGAGTTTGCTCCTTCTCTCCGGGGTCGGCATGTGTTGGTCCGGACGGACAAACAGGTGGTATGGGGTACATCAATCATCAAGGCGGGGTGCTGGGTTCGCTCCCTTTGGCAGCTGACCCAGGAGCTGTTGTCCTGAGCGGAGTCTTCGGTCCTACCCCTCAGGGCGGTGTATCTTCCGGGGAAGGAGAATGTTGTGGCGGATCACCTAAGTTTCCCCTCTGTCTGCCCTCTGCCTGAGGTTCTCGGTGTTCTAGCTTCTGGTGGCCCGGTTTGGCCGTCCGCAGGATCAACTTGTTCGCGGATGTGTTCAATACTCTCCTGCCCTGTTTTTGCACTCTTCGTCCATGCCCAGGGGCTTGGCGGGTGGGTTGGTTGTTATTCCCTTGGCTGTCCGGCCTCCTGTATGCCTTTGACCCGTTTCCCTTGATTCAACGTGTCCTGTGCAAGATCTGCCTGGAGAAGGCGTTTGTCCTGTTGGTTATTCCCGGTTGGGTTCGCCGTCCTTCGTTTCCTCTCCCGAGCGAGCTGGCTGTTCAGGAGTGCTGGCCGATTCCGGATCTGCCTTACCTTTTGCAGGGCCCCCACTCCCTGTGGGAATGTTGCACCAGCTTCATCTGCAGGCTTGGCTCTTGAGAGAGTCAACTTGCTGGCTCAGAGTTGTTTGGTGGGGGTGGTGGACCAGCTGCAGGGTTACCGCAGGTCTTCTACGATGCTGTCTTATTCCTACCATTGATCTTCCTTCTCTTGTTGGTGTGGGCTGCACGAGGTTGACCCGATCTCGGTGGATCCCTTGCGGGTCCTTGATTTCCTCGCTGAGGGTTTTTCCCTGGGTCTGGCTCCTTCCACTCTGCGGACTCAATGGGCTGCCTTGCAGGCTTTCTGCAGTCCGGAGCAGGATGGCCTCGATCCTCTGGTGGCTCGCTTGATGCGGAGTTGTTTTTGCAGCGGCCTCGGCTATTTGCCTGGCTCTGCCCTGGGATCGCCCCTCGGTTTTGCGGGCCCTCCAGGGTGTTCCCTTTGACCCCCTGGGCTCAGTGGATTTGAAGTTTCTCACCTTCAAGGTGGTGTTCTTGGTGGCGATTGTTTCGGCTGGTAGGATGGGCGAACTGGGTTCTTTCCTTTGGTTTCCTCCTTTCTTGCGTGTTCTCTCGGATCGTGTGGTGTTGTGCCCTGACCCTCGGTTTCTTCCCAAGGTTCCTTCAGTCGTTAACCGCTCCTGCAAGGTGTTTTTGCCCTTGTTTCCTTCGGGGATGTCTTGGATTCTGATGCCTCTCTTTCTCTACTGGATGTTCGGTGGGCGGTCATGGTGTATCTGGACCACACTGCCGCCTTCTGTTTTTGTGACAATTTATTTGTGACGTTTGGCCCAGTCTGGTCTGGTTGCAAGCCTTCGGTCTCCACGTTGTGTTGGTGAATTAAGCAGGCTATGTTGCTGGCCTATGAGTCCCAGGGGTCTGAGCTCCCGGACAGGGTTGAGGGTAGTTCCACCCAGGGCCTCTCTCTGTCTCGGGCCTCGTTTAAGGGTGTTTCTGCTGAAGATATTTGCCGGGCTGTGACCTAGGCTTCCTAACACATGTTCGTGGAGCACTACCGGGTGGTTTTAGGTGGTTCTCCTCCTGGGGATTTTGCGGAGGCAGTTCTTGTGCTGGATCCTCCGTCCCATGATTATGGCCTTTTTCTATGTTGAGCCTGTGTGATTTGTACTGTGTATTTTTTGTACTCTGGATTAAATCCTGTTTTGGTGTCATGTACTCCTTGTTGTTGGTTTCTTGTTCGCTATGAAGCCGCTTGGCTCGGGTATGTGCTCACTTCATTTAGCATGTGGCGAGGAAGACTTATGAGAAGGTAATGCCCCGGTTACTTACCGGTAATCATCATTACTCCGAGTATTGTCTTCCTCGCCATATGTGTTTCCATCCCTCACTCCTTGGGGTGCTATCGGCTTCATTGTTGGGGCTTGGTAGTTATTCAGGCTGGGGGTTGGGCCGGCCCTCCTCTTATAGAGGTCAGGGGTGATATGTGTCGGCCATGTTGGGAAGGGATGGGAGGCATGTGAGGCTAACTTTCTTTTTGGAGCGTTTTGATGTGGAACTGAAGCTCACTTCTTTTGTCATGTGATGAGGAAGACAATATTCGGAGTAATGAAGATAACCGGTAAGTAACCAGGGCATGTTCTTTGATCGGAGTTTAGAAAGCAATGAAAATAATACACCATTTTCTGATCATTTGAAAGGTCATGTTTCTGCCTTCACCCCAGTTTACAATCAAGAGCTACTTGACCCTCTGCAAACCTCAGATCCATTTTTCACGCCAGTCCTACATTTCACACCTTCATAGTGATGCATTATGGTCTGTGTAGTTCCTTTCTTTCTTAGCCCTACCCGCGATGACTCAAAGAAGAGATATGTGTGTTTTCATGGGTCATGGTCCCCGCAGAAATCCTTATGCTTACATATATATATTTACTGGGCTTTCCAATCTCAGCTCTGATCTGTCCTCTGTTTTTAGTTTTTCTTTTTTCCTTACAGTCCAGCCTGAACTGCGAAGACAGGTCCTCCCTGAACTGGAACTCAAGGATCCTAGGACCGGTTTTGCCCCAGTTATGTGCTCATAAACTGAGTGAAGCTTGGTTCCAGTGACACAGTGTGCACGGGAACCATGTTTGGGCATACCTATCTCATTTAGGGTGACACAATAAGTATACAAAACAGTGATGGATGGAATGCTTGAATTAATCTCAGCCACTGATAATCACTTCGGCTGCATCAGAATCGATTGTTATTTTGCACACCATGCCACCTCAGTTTGTTTGGACCAAGCTACATACAAATCAGGCTTGACCCTCCTTCATTAGGAATAGTCCAGCTGAAACTGCCAAACTAGGCCCTCCCCGAACTGGAAAACAAGCAACCCAGGACCGGTTTTGCCCTAGTTATTGGCTCATCAGCTAGGTACAGCTTGGTTCTAGTGACACAATTTTACACAGGTCTGATGTTTGGGCATACCCATCCACTTAGAGCGACACAATAAGTATACAAAACAGTGATGGATGGAATGCTTGAATTAATCTCAGCCCCTGATAATCACTCAGGCCACATCCCAATCCATCATTATTTTGCAGACCATGCCTCCTCAGTTTGGACCTAGCTACATGTAAAACACTGTGGACCCTGCTCCAATAGGAACAGTCCAGCCTGAACTGCCAAGCCTGGTCCTCCCTGAACTGGAAAAGAAGCAACCGAGGACTGGTTTCGTCCTACTTATGGGCTCATCAGCCAGGCACAGCTTGGTTCCAGTGACAGTGCGCATGGGAGCCATGTCTGGGCATACCCGTCCCACTCTGGATGGCACTATAAGTATACAAAGCAGTGATGGACGGAATGCTTGAATTAATCCCAGCCACTGGCAATCACTTGGGGCCACATCCCAATTGTGATTTTACACACCATGCCAATAGCTGAGATTAATTCAAGCATTAAATCCATCACCTTGCTGTTTTTGCACTTGAGGCCCTAAGTGCGCTCGGTATGCCCAGATGTGCGTCCCGAGCTCACTGTGTCACTAAAACCAAGCTATAACTAGCTGAAGAGCCCTAATAATAGCAAAACCAGCCCTGAGTTGCTTTTGTTCTGGTTTAGGGAGGACATGGCCTGGCAGTCCGGCTGGACTATTCCCAAGAGGAAAAGGGCTAAGACTGATTGGCATATGGCTGGGTCCAAATTGAGGTGGCACGATGGGTTAAAAATGATGGATTTGTATGCGAAATTGAGCAATTGCCAGTGGCTAAGATAAATTCAAGCATTCCATCCATCACCTTGTTGTTTTTACACTCTACTAGTGACACTCCAATGTTTAGCACTTGACAAAGTGCTTTCAACTGGTCTCTCCATGCACCTGTGGTCCTACCCTGAGCTTCCATATGTATCGTCCATTTAAGGTCAGGTCTTTGGCATATTTACCAAAATTTCACTCAACACAGGGCAGCAAGCAAACTTGCTGACCTGCATTTCATAAGCAGGAGAGAGCGTAAAAGCCCCATATCTACTAATATATGGCACCCTTCAACTCTCTCTCTATGGTGGCACACTTGTGGTTGCCTAGCGCCAATGCAGACATCCTTGCATCATTGTGCAAGAGTGCCTGCATTAAAGGCAGGATTACATTTATGCCGGAAGACCATCGTGTATGTGGAATGTATATTCTGTCGCTGTTGCAACAGAGTATAGATACCTGCAACATATAAATACCCCCCTTAGTAGGTGAAGTGGAAATGACCAATTACTGGATTTAAATGAGGAAGAGAATGAAAGTGTGATGCTATAGGTTGATGCAAAATGAGCGGGAGTAGGCCTATGGGAAAATCTTGTAAAAAATCAAGAACAGAACAAATTCTCCCCTTGTAAAAAATCGATGAAAATGGCACATAGTTTATTAGATCAACAAGAAAAAACATTTGACCAATAAACTCTTGTGGGTCAGAAGGACAGAAATGTTTAGAGTAAATCGGATACAAGTGGGAAAAGATGCAAAGTTTTTATTTTTTATATCAATGTTTACTTCTTAAGGTACAGAGCAAACACATATGTCTTTCTTGGTGCTCGTAATGGAATTTACTTCACTCATTGCATATTTAATAATATAAGCTGTGTATGTTAGCTGGTTCTTAGTAAACTCAAATGTGTCTTTTACTGTGAACATGCCTTTTTCATACGTGTTTCAAATATGTGCTCTTAATCAAGTTTTAGTTTTGCTCTTGCTCACAGGAAGATCAGCGATATGCCTTCCTACCTTACTGTCAAAGGTGTTTGACCAAAATGTTCTTGAATATAATAAGCTTATGATGTACCTGGACCAGTAGAGACTGCAGCTGACGACGTAGTGAGTTCAGGTGTGCAGGGTGTCAGGAAGGAAAATTCCTTCACATGGTAATGGATGTGTGCCACTGACATAAATACCCCAACTGTACTGATATCTGGATCCCTTATGCTGATTTTTGATGTCATAGGCAAACATGGATGCATGTGCGCCAGAACATAAGCCTGTCTCATGTATTGCTTCCTTCTTGGACCCGGGTACCACCCAAAGCGCTGCCCACAATGTGGTGGAAGGCTAGTGCCTTTACAAGGAGTTAAGCACCACAAGTGCATTGGTGTCAACATACCGTGTAGTGATCAGTAGGAGTGAACAGGTCCTTTTTCCTGTGTCATTGGAGTGAAGCCTACAGGCTCACTAATTTAAAGTTCCATTGCTTTGTGCTTAACTCATCCTTGACCTTCCTTGGTTTGGTGTGGTGTGGCGCTGCTGTGCAGTGCATTAGTGGTGCACCTGCGTTTTGTGCATGTATGCCCGAGAAAAGTACCATACAGGGATAATGCTGTATAATGTGCAGTGCGTATGTGTTCTGTTCATATACTGGGTGCATGTATGCTTGTGAGTGGGACAATACATGAAGGGTGAAGTGCTATGCAGTGCGTGTAGGTTGAATACATGTGCTGGATGTATGTCTGCTTGTAAAGGGTACAACAGTTGTACTGATGGAGCAAGGACGCGTATCAAAAGAGACTTGCTCGGACGCAATCCTCTCAAATAACTCGTAACCCCGTAATAATTGTGTTTGTAAATATTAATTTGCACTACATGTTCGTACACACAAATCTAGGGGAAGCGTGCCTATGTGTTTTACTAACAAGTAACCCGGGTGACACTAAAGATGGCTGCTAAACGTGGGATTCTGCATTGCGCATGCGTCTACTGCATCTACGTAGTATGGCATTCTATCGCTTGGAGGGAAAATCTTTGCAGCTGTGCAGTTGCTTCCAATATGGCCACTTGAAACCCACATGATAATGCGCATGCTTTGCTGAAACTTAACTATGTAAGTTTTAGTAAAATGGTAATGCTAAATATTTTTACAAGCACATGGGAATCGAGTAGAGATAGATGGTGTACAGTGAAACTATTTTATTTTGATTTCTAACATGTCTCTTTCTGATTTTACTATTAGTTCTTATTTGGGCCTCTGAGGCTGACTGAAATCCCCACCCCACGTGACGACTGCACTTGCACAGCTGTAACCCGCCTGGAACCATGATGAAGCTCTTGAACCACAGCCAAGGCCATGAATGTTGCATTGTCCTGGGAACCTGACTGCCTTACACGGAACTGGAGGAAGCTGAATATTAAATTGTATACATTGTATTGATTTACTTGTGAATACGGGTGGGAAATAAAGCATGGGAAAGTAAATTAGAGGGTGGAAACATTGAACAATAAGCTTAAAGAAAAGTATTAAACTTAGCATGGTGTGATGATCATCTCCCCTTGCTTGTCCAATCAGAAGTAGGCGTTTCATGAACATTGAAACATTTGAGGGCAGCTTTTTCCCTTAGAAGAGTATAATTGAGGTAGTGTAATTAGTTAAATACCACTCATGCTGCAGAGATGTTGAGAGACTGAGATGCTGTCCGAGAATTGAGCAATTCTAAAGAAGATTCGAACTACAGAACCTAGAACCAAACTAAATAGAGAACATCACGGAAGAATCGAGGAGGCACATAATGGAGAACATCGCGGAAGAATTGAGGAGGAAGATAGTGTTAGAGAGGGGTGCGACGCAGGCGTTGTCTCTAGAAGAGGTCACCTTTCTTGTCCTGAATCCTGTCCTGAATCCTGTCCTTGAATCCTGTCCTGAAGGCGTCGGCCTCCTAACCTGTCCCAGGGGACCCTTTCCAGCTCCTAGGCCAAGGGGTTGGTTTCCACACCATTCTAGGTAAATATAACTCTGTGTAGTATGTCATTGTACTGCTCTCTCTGATTTTCGTCCTTTCCAGGTACTGTCATTTCCTAGTTTAGTTCAAAGGTTCTAAATAATCTGATTTTCCTTCTTTGAATGAAAATGGTGTACGAACTGTACTTTATGCTTCTGATTTCACATATATAAACATTTAAGCCTTCTCGAGTCTGTGGTCATTTAAAGGTATTTACTTGATGGTATTTACACCTAAACTGCTAATAACTAGGTCCATTGATCAGAGGAAATTATATTCAGACGGAAGGAATGGTAAACATTTGTGAGGTAAATTTATCTCTCAGGCATTAACACACAAAATTGATGCGAGTGGCGCTTACTAGCTTAAGTATGAATGGTTATGGGCCCAGGTGAGTATGTGGATAGTGTGTATCATTTAGCTGGCAACACACACACACAAAACGATTTGTTCATTGTGTGATTAATAACATAGAATTAGTAATGTCACATTTTCCTGTGTGACACCATTTATTTAAAATGGATGTAGTTTCTGGTGTTCTGCTTGTCTTGCTCTTGTTTATTCCCCTCCCAATAAGAGACCCGCTGTGTGTCTTCTCTTTCCACGATTCCTGCGGAGCATCCCGTGCCCTGATGTAAAAGGGTGATTGAAGCCTGTCTTATGAATGAAACTTTTTATTATGTAGCTGATGTATCACTTTGAGGGATTTCCGATGGAAGTTCTGATGCAGGCATGTAGAAGAACATAATTCCATGAGCTATTGTTTGAGAAATGTTTCAAGCAGAAGAGTTCTTCACCTTAAGAAAAGGTTTAGTGTTAAGATGTTTTAATTACTACAAGGTTGTTTTTGATTTGCCAGTGTGATCTAACCATGATCATACCATACTGAATTTGCAGTTTTGCTTATTGTAATGCACATATTATGTATAAAAACCTTGGGTTTTGAAGGTTCATGGACGACTTCTGATTTTCCTTCCGAGACTCTGTCCAGTTATTTTGAGACACTCTTTTCCTCACTTAGGATGCTATCAGTATTCTTGATGATTTTGACACTTAGAATCTGCAGACATGTATTTGCCTAAATAGTGATTTATTATGATTTTATGATTCTGCATTCTGCATCTGTGCTTGTATGGTGAAAATATGCATTTAGTCTGTATTGCTTATTTAACAATTCCTGGAATAATCCTTTTCAATGTAATTTTGATCTAGAACTCAGTTCTTGAGTGGCACTAGTTTCTATTTTGAATTGTACTCTGCTAAATTACGAGTTATTCATTAGGAGAGTAGTTTCTTACCCCTAGATCAACAAGAGATCCCGGAGCCGAACTGCCTAAGGTTAAAATTGGAGTGCATAACATACTGGTGTTCGGACAATTATTGGGGTTTGGCTACCATAAACCAGTGCCTAACCCACTGGTAGTTTGGCACAAAAGCAGTCAGCCTTCACTTAGAGGCAATGTTTAAAGTATTTATGCAGAACTCAGACAGTAATAAAGTGAATTCACAACCCAAGAGAAAACCCACACTAATTAAAAAAAATTGAGAAAATGTTACTTAACACAATGACACTGGAATGAATTAGATCCAATCAGTAAAACCGGAGTTATGAATTTTTAAACGTGTTTAATGAAAACTACACCTAAAAGATCAAAGCGCCAACCGCAGACATCTAGTCGTGTGAAAATAGGGCTAAGTCAACAGTTATGGCTGACCCTGATGGAGGGCGGTTTGGATGCACAAGGTGGCTTGGGCTGGGTCTCTTCTTACCTTCTTATTTCAAAGATTGTTTGAAGGAAAATGTCTCCAGAAGGTAAAGTTCAGCAGGCGGTGTCTGGGGAGACGGTGGTGTCTTTGGGGATCTGCTGGATGAAGTCACAGTGAATAATTCTACATTCAGTCTTTGTCACTTTTTTGGAAGTCAAAAAATCTCCAGCGGGCTGTATCCGACAAGGGCTCCACAATGCCAGATACCCCTCTGAAGAAGAGCCGTTGACCAGGATTTACTGCTGGGGAGAAGAACATAGTAGGAGCTACTGCAAAGTCAGTCTGACCAGTGATGTACCTTGGGCAGATCGGAGAGCAGTTAGGTCCTGATCTCCTGTCAGTTCTCAGAACACTTTTTAGTGGAAACATTTCTAAATCTTAAGTTTAGGTTTTTGTCTGTTTTGTTTGTTTTGTCTTTTAGCCCCACTTCCAAAGGTCCAAGACTGGGTGAGCACCGTTTGGAGTGCAGGACTCACTGAAGGCAGGGTTCAGGTGTGGTTTGAAGGTTGTTGGAGTTTATTGTGTCCCTCTAGCTCAGAACAGGAGGCCAGTCAACTAGCTCTTGGAGCCACTCTGGCAGCCCTGGGATCAAGCAGCTAGGCAGGCCTCAAGCAGCAGGGCAGTGCTCTGAGGCTACAAGGCAGGCCTTAAGCAGCAGGGTAGTGCTCTGAGGCTACAAATCAGGTCTCAGGTAGCAGGGTCGTCCTCTGAAGTACATGGTAGTCCTTCTTGGGGTTCTCCATAGGCCCAGGAGTGAACGGAAGAGGTGGTCTGAGGGTGAAATATTTATACCTGTTACCAGCCTTTGAAGTATGAGAGATGTCTATGTTATCCCACCATCTGCTTCTGGAAAATTTTCCCTGGCTCCAAGTGGACTAGGGTGATAATAGGCTGATGTACAGTTCCTTTGTGAGTGTTCTGGAGGCAGCCCTTTGAAATGTAAGTGGGGTAGGGGACAGCTGTGTCCCACCCTTCCTCACTGGATGGCCCTCCTGACAACTCCTAGTCTCCTTTGTCTCACTCTTTGGGAGGAATACACAAAGGCCAACTGCCAACTATTCAGTCATGTGACCAAAGACAGAGGCTGCAGGTACCAAATGGATAGGAAACAAAAATGTAAACTTTCTAAAAGTGTTTTTATCAGAATTGAAACTTAAAATCCGATTTTACCATTGAAGAGGATTTTAAGTTACAATTCTTTTTGAGACTAAACATGACATTTCCTCCTGTTTCCCATTAGAAGTAAGCCCTTATTAAATGTAATAAAATAACCCACTGTTATCCTATTGGAAAGGTAGGCTTTACAGTAGTGAAAAACGAATTTAGGACATTTTCACTACCAGGAAAAGTACAACTTACAAGTACATGTCCAACTTTATAAATATACTGCACCCTGCCCTTAGGGGTTTATTTATATGTATTAAAAGGAAGGTTTAGGTTTGACAAAATTACTATTTTACCAAGTCAAATTGGCAATTTACAACTGCCCACAGGCAGAAATGACAGGCTTGAGACATCTTTCTGAAAGACTACTTAAGTGGGGGGCCCAATAAGTGCTGCAGCCACAGTAGTTGCATTTAATTTATAGGCCCTGTGTACATGAGGTAGCACTTTGCTAGGGACTTATAAGTGAATTACATTGCAGCAGTAGTTTGCGGATCAGGGGTATGGCCAACTGTACTTTCCGACAGGATACAAATGCCTACAAGCACAGATACTCAGTAAATTATTTTGTTTCTTTTGTTTGAGGTGTGTCTTGTCTGGAAGCAAGCAGTTGCAAATTAAATAGCACACCTTGATGCTCACCACTCACACCTTGCTGGCAGACAGGAGAGCCCATTGGGAAAACAAAGATGCGCTGAACATGCTATTTATATATGTATTTGTCCCTTCACAAGTTTGTAGAGGAGAAATTGTCAATGAAAGTGTTATTTTTCAAGCTCTGGATCTATATAAGATATGTAGGTCTATGCTTTCTTAATTATAACCATTTATACAAACACTTAATCAGTATTTATTGAATGCAATCATTTTTCACAACCTTCAGTTGACAACATGTTAAGTTGATAACTGTGAGCATTCTAACATATGCCTTGCAGGTTCCATACAGCGTCTTTTTTTTAGTTTTATATAGCACAAACTAGACTCGAAGGCATAAGAGTGCTTTACATGAGCTCCAGATGTGTTACAGACGGACACATTCATTTTGATAGGCAGAGGGAGAGTATGTGATTTACCCCAAATCACAGGATGTCGAGTGTCCTCGATCCTGGTTCCCCAGCTTTGAGGTCGACCACTCTAACCATTAGGCCACATCCTCTCCCAGTTGCAACTAGCGCACAAATCAATCACATATTTTACCACTTGAAGAACTGCTGCTAGATGTGTGCTACTACACATGCATGGTCAATTACACAAGAATCTCTGTCTCTGCAAACAAACTCATTAACCCACAGACCTATCTTACATACTAATACAAATGTGTGAGGAACATGTCACAGGCAGTGCTTTGCAGTGGGCATATTAACGGTTTAAGCTATTTTGTGGTTCCTCAAGCCTCTGACCTGAGAACTAATGCACACACACACTCACTCACTGACTCAGTCAGTCATTCATCCCTCTATACCAAGTGTTTTAACTACCAGAACTATTTTATCAGTCTTATATCATGAGACTTCCTGGAAACACTTAGAGGTCGATTTATATTTTGTCGGATGGTCCATTGTTCCGTTGTAGATTACTCTGTCCCCCCTGGTGGAGGGATCTCCTACCAAGCTGGCGGTCATTCATAATGCATTGGCAGGAACTGCCATCACGGCGGTTCCTGAAAATGCATATCCCTGTTTGGGGTACGGTTGCGTCAGCATGACGCAATCCTGCACCAAACAGTTTTTTTTTATTTTGAAAAAGAAAATCGCAAAACGGGATTTTCTTTTTTTAAAATAAAATAAATAAATAATGCTTCTCCCTCCATGGCAGTCATCTCCATGGCAGGGAAGCATTATTTACATTGTAATGTCCTTCATCAACAGGCTTCACCTGACGGTAACGGATAGAAAAAAACATGGCTACATGTCCACCCATCTAAATTTGTTGGGCAGTTGGAGAGGTTTAGCTATGGTGGTCACTGCCATAGCCAAACGTATGGAAATCAGTCTTGACCCTGTTCCTCATCAGAACAGTCCAGCCTGAACTACCAGTCAAGGTCCTCCCAGCTGTACCCAGCTGATGAGCCCATAGTGTCTAGTGGCATGGGTATCCCCAGATGTGGGTCCTATGCTCACTGTGTCACTGGAACCATGCTGTACCCGGCTGATGAGCTCATAACTAGGGTGAAACCAGTCCTGGGTTGCTTGCGTTCCGGTTCAGGGAGAACCTCGCTTGGCAGTTCAGGCTGGACTGTTTCCATGAGGAACAGGGTTAAGACTGATTTGCATATGGCTGGCTCCAATCTGAGGTGGTATGGTGAGCAAAAGAACAATGGTTTGGAGCGCTGCCCTGAGCTATTGCCAGTGGTTAGACTTATTGCAAGCAGCCTCCCATCACATTTTGTGTGGTTCCTACGATATTCTACCACCATAGCTTTGAAGAGTCATTTCCAATACTTTTGACTGAATTTTTTTGTTTGCTATTCTTTTTTATACAGGAATATTTTGTTGCCCTTTCCATATAAAACACAATCCATTGTATAGTATCCTTGAATTAGAATACCCATGTAGATTTAAGCTATAAAAAGGATATGCTTTCATTTATGTTATTCTGAAGTGCTGAGAAGTTGACACATGAACTGAACATGCTCTTTCTGTACTTGACTACCCTTCGACACAATCCTCCAAAAATGATGGCTTCTTAGAGTCTCGGTTTAGTTACATTTATGAGTGCTTGCAGTATGAATTCGTCTTTTCTGGGTCAGACCTGCGAGAGAAATCTGTTGCAAATTCAGTGCTAGGTTCCATTCACCCTTTCCACATGAGCACATAGCATCCACCTCACCGGTTTGTGCCATGTGGCCTGAGGCATTTCTCTGGTACAACCTGCATGAGGAATTTTAATGGGGAGGTTTTGTTACTGGAAGGATTTGGTGTGGGGTGGCACATGCATTGGGAGACAGTCAGATAGAGATGTACTGGGACAGTTAGGAGGAGCATGGGGATAGGAAAGCACCGGGATGGGGAGGGTTAGGGTCAGAGAAGATGCAAAAGGATGGGGGTAGCACACAGAGACAGTGACACACACACTCAGATTTGCACACGTGAAAATAAACATAATGGGTCAGAAAGACACTTGGACAGGGACTCAATGGTTCAGGGAGGCAGTGAGACCAGCAGACAGGAAGATGAAGAGGAGAGCTGGGCCCTGGAATACGGACACTTGTTGACATGGAGGCACAGGGAGCTGAAGGGTTGGGAAGTGCATAATCAGGGGGCAGCATGCGCAGGAAAGGGCAAGGACAGGGAGGGAGCGATGAGGACTTAAAGTGGGTTATGAAGAGGGGTGAAGAGTGATGAAGACCAATGAAGACTTCTAGGTAAAAAGAACCAAGTGGAACAGGAAAGAAGGCAAACCGGGTCTTGGGAGCGTGAAGACAAGTGCTTCATTTGAGCTGATAGGTGCCAGTGGGGCCCACCAACACTTCTTTTTGGGGACCAGAACTTATTTTTCCTCTTCAGACATTTCCAGAGAACAAGAGGGAAAACCCAGAAAGCGGAAAGAAGGATGAAAAGAAAGACAGAAAAACTGTCACAGTGGGAAAAGGCAGGAACCCACAAGAGTGAGATAAATGGTGAGGGAGTGTTTGCCAGTGGATTAAAGCGGCTTGAGGTTAATTCAAGAGTACGCTGTCTTGGTATTCAGTACGCTAACTTTTAATAGCCCCAACCGTGGGTTTCTGAGCAGAGCTTTGAGCACCGTCACTCATTCTTTCACAGAGAAAGCACTGATAAAGACACAGAGAAAGATGCTATTGGAATAGCTGGTTAAGTCTGTAGAAACAAAGTTGGAGACCATAAAGTTGAAGATTGGGTCGACATAAAGTGGTCATCAGATTAGGTGCAACATATGGCTCACTCCTTAGACCACCTACTATGGACACCTGCAATGGACCTTTAATCAATCAATCTCTAGTAAAGGGGGCATAACATATGTCAGTGCATCCCCTCTAAAAAGAAATAGTGACCATCAAATGGTTTGTATGAGTGTTGTTTGGAAGCCACCTGAACTGTTTGTGTCATTTGTGAGTTTAATGTACAGTTCAGACTCCATCTTGGTACAGAATTGTTACTGTTACTGATTCTGAATGATTTGAATAAGGCTGCAAGTAATTTCAGTGCTAGTTTCCTAATTCCTAGATCTTCCAGAGAGATTTGTCCTTATTACCCATTACATTGAGTCGGCCCTGGGACATCAGTATGGGAAAACCTACCTACCGATCTTGGTTAAAAATAATTTGTATGGCCACTCGTTAGTAGTTTCAATGTAAGAAGTTTCAACCTTCTGCCCAGAGGTAAACCCACTGAACTGCAGCAAGGGGCAGGATGCTTCCCTGCCACCTGGTCTTCCTAATGCATATGCTCAATGCTTGGCTTGCCTGATCTAATGCTTGGCTTCCTCTTCCACTTGTACGAAGATTACAGCCAGATTTAACCCTGTGTGACCTCTAACCTGGGTGTTATACTTGGCAAGTTACCAACTTTCAGCACTGAACAGGGCATGGCTGTGACTGGGTGGGAAATCACTGTTTAAAAATAAATACGGAAAAATAGAACTGATGGTTGTTGGTGACAGGGAAGATCTTTGTGACCCGTTGTTCAGCCTGGTGCCCTGGGGAATCTTCCTTATCCAAGAGTCTCGTTTCCCAACTTAATGGCAACTTTTACAAATCTCAACAGTTCAGGGGCATCTCTTCAGGGCGTGGGTGTTACACCCCCCAAATAAATGCATTTTGTGGTAAATAGTTGTGTACAGGTGCTTTCAGTCGGGTATGGTACGGTGTCTGTCTGGTTTCACTAGGAATTTTTACACACAGACAAAAACGCCTACACACACTGTCTCCCTCTCTTTGTTTAGAAAGACTTAAAAAATGTTGTTACTTATTTCACAAGATTAGATAATGTGCTTTTTGCCACTTAGTACCCCTACCAATCCGCAGTCCTCTGCCTTTCCGCTGCCCCTTAAGGCTCGCTTGTGCACCCTGCTTGTCGTTTATTGTAAATTAACATTATATGCCAGTGAAATTATTGGAAATTCGGAAGCGCACCCCTCCCCCCAATCTTGCTGACCAAGCTACGCCCCTGCAACAGTGTCTCTCAAACTGTTTTTTTGCAATTCAAAATCCTCTGGATTTTCTGACAAGCCTCACTGTTCCGCCTGTGACCATCTTGATAAGGATCACGTTTTATTATAAGAATGCTGTGTAACTAAACTCAACAGTGTCTGCAAATTGTCAGACCTGCGTTTTCACACTTGAAGATTTTACAATTCCTGTCTTTCTTCAGGCTATACATGGTCGGACCTGTGCATGCTGATGTGGGTATGTCCCTCTAAATTAGCCTGTATTTGTAAATTATGACAGTTAAACATGTTCATGCTGGGCGATTTACCTTATTAATATTTTCTTTTGTGATTTCACAATTCAGTCTAAATGCAGTTAATTGATCTTTTTGCAATACTTCACAAGGCCTATATACATCCTTGGCTATGTGCTTGATTTTTTTGATCTTGGAGGAAAATTAATTTTTCCTTGTAAAAGTCACATTTGGATTAAATGGTGCACATGAATTAATAAAGTCTCGCTAATCAATTTGAAAAGGTATTGCTCTTTCTACAGAAAACTCCTACTAGATCTCATAAAGATATACTTATTTGTTGCAGATTAGCTTCATTCAATTGGTATCTTCTGTAAATGAACCATCAAAGGAGTAAATACTTTAAAATATCACAATGGTTCATATCTTACCAATTAGCCCCTCTTGTGGCAGAAAGTAGCAAAACGTCTAGGCCTATAAACTCCTAGAATGCCTTCCACTGTTTTCTCCCACACCCTGCTCTCACACCAGAGTAGTCTCCTGGTTCTCTTCAAACCTCTGCCTCCTGGCATCTCGCTTCCGAACCTTAGCAGTCTCCCTGCTTTCTTTTTTCTGTCTCCATGCTTACCTACCTCCGCTGTCACTGGCCATGCCTAATGATCCCGCCTCTTGGAATATTTCCTATGTATACCGGTGATATCAAAGAAAGACTCCGGCTTTGGTATTATAACAGCCAGTTCCACGGAGGCATAACTGTAGTACTTGTCTCCTAGTGAAGCACTTATGTGGACTTGCCAACTAACACAGTGCCACATGTGTCACACCACATTGGCTACCTTGGTACAGTCACTGGGTGAGTAGCCATTTTCACATGGTGGCGGGGAAGACGAGCTGGAAACTATTACACAGAGTGGATTTCCGGCCTGCCTTTGGAGGCTATAAGCAGCTATTGTTCATGGGGGGGGAGGGGTGAAAACACCGCAGGACACAGGCAGCAGCATCAGTGACCCTTTGTATTTTTAGGTCTCGCCTGACCCAGCGCATGCGCTGGTCAGGCGAGACATTTTGTGAGGGCTCCAAAAAGTGCTACCAGGCCAGCCTAGAGCTACAGTGCATGTGCGCGGGCGCGGGCGTGCGCGTCGCACTTTACCGGGATTACTTTCACTTTCCGCTTTGATGTTTGATCGATTGCGATCACTTTCCCGGCCGCAGGGCCGCTTTGATGTTCTCCGTGAGGCTTCAATAGATTGCAGCAGTTAAAACAAGCATTGCCAATAGGTTTCGCTTTTGGGACCTTATAAGTGTTTAGTTATGCAACTGTTGCATGGAGAATATTTGGGGCAGAGTGCATTTTAGGTACTTCTGGACGTGAACCTCCCCACACCCCATCATGATATCGAAATCTTCTGTCACTACTTCCATAGGCTTGTTACCATTTTGTTTCACATGTTTTATCTTGTTGTCAGCTTGCCTCTCTTCAACATTACCTTATCTGGTTATGCCATCATCTTTGAATGTATTCAAATGACTTTACAAGTGTAATGCCATCATATTTGAATATCTTCAATTGACCTTACAAGTTTAATTTAAAAATAATGCAGTGCTTTTATGGCTTCAGTTTACTTTTACTATTTTTTGCAGGTGTTATACCCAATGGTTAAAAAATAAAAGCTTACCTCATACCGATAAACTTTAGCAAAATACAAATTAAAATGGCACCATAAATATGCTTAAAATAAGATCTCTTTGTATAACAAGGCAAGAGTTTCTTTAGTTCAAGACAAATATGAAATTTCTAGTCTCAGAATATTATTTAAGGTGTCGGAGGATTTTTAAACACACCTCCACCTCCCTTTTCTCTAACTTCCTACACTCCTACTGCATTTACTGTGAATGAATCTTTAGAGAGTCCTTACTCAGTAGACTCAGTTCTCATAACTTACCATCAATGATTTTATGTGTATGTCAGCTCCAACTACACCAGCCGCCGACAAGCATCAGCCCTCCCATTCTAGTTAAAGCATTTCCAGAACTCTAGGTTCAGCTTTAATTTCCTATTCAGAATTGCTTAATGTCCAAATCTGCGCTAAACATAATGTCATCATAAGATTAAAAGGGCAATGTGGGGCAAACAAATACATGATTTGTGGGGGGGCAGTGAAGTATGGTAATACGTGTATATGGAAATCACAACATATTGACATTGTGCTTTATGGAAACAGAAAATATCTGCAGAACGCGCACTAAAGAAATGTGCAATGTCTGCATTATATATAAATGGAGAGAATCTCTTAAATTTGCCACTGTTAATAAATAGCTCTTTGGAAGTGAGTCTAGCCCCCTCAGTTTTGAGCAATAATATCAAGCAAAGCAAACATTACTTTAAAAAGCCCTATTTTCCAAAAATTTCAGATATCCGTGTTAATTATTAAACAGTGCTACAGGTCCACTTACTTTGCTAAGTTTTTGCTTTCCCATCGCTTACTAAATAATATTAACCTTTTTGTTGGAGACCCCACTACTAGTTGTGTGCATTATCATGAGGAAGAAGAGTTGCGTTTTGCGCTTTGGCTGTTACGCCCTGTTTAAACTCCGAAGAGATCCTCCAAGCCCTTCAACTAGCTTAGCACTTACAACAAATGATAACAAGCATTTGCAATGCCAATAGGCTTTTCTATGATGTGCTGCACCCTGCACTCCCACAGGCACTCCACTCATCCTGCACTCATCTGGCCAGAGTCTTTTACCTCTGCCACACTGGAAATGGGGGCGAGAACCAAGCAAGAGCGTGTGCCTGTTCTGGTGCAATGGAACATGGATACAACCATCAGTGCACAAGAAGAGGAATAAAGCATGTGACAAGGTATCTACGCTGAAGCAGAGAGCTGAGATGTTAATAGCAAGTGCCAGCAAGTCCCTTGTGCTCCATGCAGAATGTCTTAAACAAGATTTGTTTATTCATTGATGACCTTTGGCTGAGGTAAATTAAGTAACAGGTGTTGCAACTGTGCAACTGCAGTTTCACACTCTGAATGCAACAGTTAAGATATTTAGGTGAGCCTCACAAGACTGCATTCCTATAATTTACACATGAAAAGATAACTGTCTGGATCACTAACCTTTTCCCTTCAAGCGGGAAGCGAGCACACATTTTCCTTAATCTCTTGAAAAGGGAGTTATGCGTACTAGCAATATTGTTGAAATGCCGGCAGAAAGTATAATCAACATTGATATTCGCGCAATTTTTTGATCACCATAGCAGAGCCTGGGGTAGGACCAAGAGCCAGTGACTACCAAATTTAGGTCCAGGTCTGAGGATGATTCCCTAGAACTAACACTTCCATTTTATCTGCATTCAAAAAACATAAGGTCGAAAGAATGAATAGGAGTAACTGATGGGGTTAATCAAAGGCTTAAGACTAGGTACAGAAAAATTGTTAATAATTCAATGTCCAGGGTTTTTACTTCAAAGGGTACACACACAATTAAATACTATACAAAAAAATACAATGTACACAATGACAAAGAAACGTCCCTAGCACAGCCTGAACTAGAGAGCTGTGTAAGAAGGTTTCCCAGTTTTAAACGATGTTTAGCCACTCCATATGGTGGTCGTCAAGGAGTTCATAATGGGAAAACCATCTCAGATCTCAGTGTAAACCCTTTCTTTATAGGTCTCGGCTAGCGAAGGCTGCGCTTGAACTCGCCCCTCTTCTCTCCTCTTCTCCGTTGGCTGGCCTCTTAAATGCTGGTCAGCCATTGGAGAAGAGGCTTGTCTCTCCAAACAAGCCCCGTCGTTTTGCGATTCGGGGGCGTGTTTTTTGTCGATTTTTCTCTGGGCGTGTTGTTCGAGAAAAACACGCCCCCGAATCCGAAAACGCCGCTGCCTTTCTCCGAGGCATTTCTGCTTTCACCTCGGAGAAAGGCAGTGGTGTGCTTGTTTTCTTCTGGGAGTAAGCCTCTCTGTATTCAGATGCTGCCTGTGTGCCTGTTTTCTGCCTCGCCATGTGCTGGAATCCAGAGTTCGTCCCTCGGGGTCCGGTCCACATCCTTCACCGTGCCTGAATGGGTGACGTAACCGGCGCTGATGTAAAGCGCTACTAATCTCCCCGTGCCGAGATGTGTAATGAAAAAACGGGGCTATGTGGAGTGCTCCAACACCTTCCGGTCGAGTTCACGCTATATCATTGCTTTATCCGTCGGCTAGACTGCCGACTTTTGTGCTGGAGACCGGAGTTCGTCCCTCGGGGTAGCGTCCACATCCTTCCCCGTGCCTGAATCTGTAACGTGACCGGCGCTCATGTAAAGCGCTACAAATCTCCCCGTGCCGAAATGTGTAAGGTAAATACGGTGCTATGTAAAGCGCTCCAATACCTTCCGGGCGAGTTCACGCTATATCATTACTTTGTCCGTCAGCTACACTGCCGACTTTTGTGCTGGAAGCCAGAGTTCGTCCCTCGGGGTCGCGTCCACATCCTTCCCCGTGCTTGAATGTGTAACGTAGCCGGCACTCATGCGGGGCGCTCTAAATCCCGTGCCTGAATGTGTAATGTAAATACGGGGTTATGTAAAGCGCTCCAAAAACTTCCGGGCGAGTTCGCGCCATATAAATATATAACTCTGCCAGCTGGTGCTTTCGTTCTACTGCTGCCTACATCGGAGAATAAAGGGGGTTAAGAGTGCTGGTTAAGTGTTGTGTTGAGGGTCGCGTCCACATCCTTCCCCGAATGTGTAACGTAACCGGCACTCATGTAAGGCGCTCCAAATCTCCCCGTGTCTGAATGTGTAATGTAAATACGGGGCCATGTAAAGCGCTCCAATACCTTCCGGGCGAGTTCACGCTATATCATTACTTTGCCCGTCGGCTAGACTGCCGACTTTTGTGCTGGAAGCCAGAGTTCGTCCCTCGGGATCGCGTCCACATCCTTCCCTGTGCTTGAATGTGCAACGTAGCCGGCACTCATGCGGGGCGCTCCAAATCTCCCCGTGCCTGAATGTGTAATGTAAATACGGGGTTATGTAAAGCGCTCCAATAACTTCCGGGCGAGTTCGCGCCTTATAAATATATAACTCTGCCAGCTGGTGCTTTCGTTCTACTGCTGCCTACATCGGGAGAATAAAGGGGGTTAAGAGTGTTGGTTAAGTGTTGTTTTGAGAGTCGCGTCCACATCCTTCCCCGAATGTGTAACGTAACCGGCACTCATGTAAGGCACTCCAAATCCTCCCGTGCCTGAATGTGTAATGTAAATACGGGGCTATGTAAAGCGCTCCAATACATTCCGGGCGAGTTCACGCTATATCATTACTTTGTCCGTCGGCTAGACTGCCGACTTTTGTGCTGGAAGCCAGAGTTCGTCTCTCGGGGTCGCGTCCACATCCTTCCCCGTGCTTGAATGTGTAATGTAGCCAGCACTCATGCGGGGCGCTCCAAATCTCCCCGTGCCTGAATGTGTAATGTAAATACGGGGTTATGTAAAGTGCTCCAATAACTTCCGGGCGAGTTCGCGCCATATAAATATATAACTCTGCCAGCTGGTGCTTTCGTTCTACTGCTGCCTACATCGGGAGAATAAAGGGGGTTAAGAGTGCTGGTTAAGTGTTGTGTTGAAGATTTGTGGTGGGGGTTATGAGCAATGCCAATAGCTCTAACTTTAACAATGCCGAGACCATTGCATTGTAAATGCTTGTTGCATTTGTCAGAGAGTTTGCAATGGAAACGTGCTTTGTAGTGCATTTCGCAAAGGGTGCACAATGTAAAACCTGAGTGAGTGTATTGAGGCAGAGCAATCCAAGGCCGACTCAGGGAGGTGTTGTGATCCATAACCTCTTAGCAAACTAAACAAAACATAAACATAACACACAATAAATCAATATACAATCAATGCCTTTTCTATAAAATGAAAATTAAAGCACAATATTGTATTCAATATGACAACTATTTAAAATATTATGAATTCAAACGCCTAGGCAGTCTAAATTTAAGCAACTAAATTGTACAATGAAAAAACACTAATATTGTAGAAGGAGACACAATGTACATGATATTAATAAAAACATATATGAAATTTATTATGTATAAATTGCACAATAATGATAATAAATTGATAATGGGCAATTCAATATTTAGGGATACAGTTCAAAAGATGTCAAACAAAATAGACAATACATTGCAAATAATGAGCCGGATCAACTATATAATACAAAAAGTAACAAAATACAGATACAAAAAAGCAAACAGAAGTGGCTGAGCATCCCTGTCATAGAATCTAGCTCGCTTAAGAGATTCCCGTATCAGCCGATGTGGGTAACCTCTAGTGAGAAATTTGGTTTTCATAATTATAGCTTGCGAGTCAAAATCATGGATGTTGGTGCAGTTGCGACGCAGTCGCAAAAATTGACTGAAAGGGATGCTTTGTTTCTGTGATCTAGGATGGTAGCTATTGAAATGTAGCAAGGTGTTTCTGGCTGTGGGCTTAGTAAAAAGGTCCACTTCTAAATGGCCAGAGTTATGTGTAATCAAGATGTCTAGAAATTCGACTTTTTGTTTGTTGGTATGTGCTGTAAATTTGAGATTAGTGTCAGTGACATTGATCCATTGTAAGAATTCCTTTAGCTGTCCTTCCGTGTCTCCCCAAATGAAAAAAATGTCGTCAATGTATCGTGCCCAACGATACACTGATTCAAAGAAGGGAGCAATTTCATTATAAATGAAATTGGATTCAAATTTGGACATGTAGATATTTGCTACAGAAGGAGCCACCGTAGCACCCATACTTACACCGCGAATTTGTTTGAACCAGGTGTTATTGAATTCAAATGTATTTTCTGTAAGTACAATAGTGAGACACTCCAAAACAAAAACTTTAGGGCAGGGTATCTCATATGTATCGATAAACCAAGAAACAGCTGCAATGGCTTCCCTTTGAGGGATGTTACTGTAAAGTGATTCTACATCTAGAGTCACTAGAATCTCTCGTTCAGAGTTGAAGGGAAGGTATTCAACCTTCGAGATCATGTCTCCAGTATCCTTAATGTATGATGGAATTTTGGATATAGAGGGACGTAGCCAGTGATCCACATATTTGGATAATGGTTCAGTGACCGATCCAATAGTGGATACAATGGGACGTAAGGGAGGTTGTGTCATGTTTTTATGAACTTTAGGTACTCCATAGATACATGGCATAGTCTTCTTGGAGTTGGTAAGGAATGCAAATTCTTTATTGTTTATTTCACCTTTTAAGAGGGCAGCGCTGGCCACACGTTGAATAGTTTGACAGATTCTGTTGGTAGGATCTGATGTAACTTTCATGTAAAAGAGTGGGTCTCCAAGTAGGGCTAGCATTTGATTTTCATAGCTATTGGTATTCAACACAACTATGCCTCCCCCTTTGTCTGCACTTTTGATGGTGATAGATTTATTCTCTTTAAGGGTGGATAGACAAGAAAATTCTTCTTTGTTAAGATTGAAGCAGGGTTTTGGAATGTTTCATTGTTTCTCTATTCCACACTTACTGATCGCTGGTTCCACTTGGGTTATCATAGCACTCTCTCTTTCTTCCTCTTTTCTTTCTCTATTCTACTTATATCTGTACATATGGTTTGGGTTTTTCTCTTTTCTCTAGCCTGGGACTCTTATTGAAGGTTGGTCTTTGACAGCACTTTTCTGTTATTAGTCAAATAGTAGGTGAAGGGGGGGCGTGGCTTGGCGCCGACAGCGATGGCCGCCTAGCTTCGGAGCTCCGCCGGGGCTCCTAACCCATTAAAATCCGCCAGAATCCGGCCATAAGGGGTGACGGGGGCAGCGACGGACCTTTGAGGTACCCCTGAACCGAGCGACCCCAGAAAACGTTGCACACTCGCGACTCGGCACATTTTGTGGAGTGCGGACTGCAATCGCCGGGCGGAGGAGGCCGCGGGCCGTGGAGTCGACACACAATCCAGTCACCGGCGCGGAGGTGAGTGGCGCCGAGCGCAGGTGACGCATCTCCCAAAGCCCACAAGAGTGGAGGGGCAGCGAGGTCCGGAGTCGTTGGTTGGGACCCGGTGCCATTTCGGAGCCTGAGGAGGGGCGGAGATCGCAAGTGACCCGGTCAGGGATCCGGCGGCGCCGATCGGAGAGGTGCATTGGTCGGCCTGAAGCCCTGGGGCCTTCTGGGTGGAGTTGCCATGAGTCGGGGTGCCTCGAGGAGCGGCCGCTGGAGTGCCCGGCGTGGATTGCCGAGAAACGGACGGGGGGAGTGCCTTGGCAGCGGCGGCCTACTTTACCATAGTGCAGGCAGCATTGCCGCCCAGTGCCACCCCCATGCACTGAGATCCGCTACCGGGGAATAAACGCTGGCAGCTGGGGAGCACAGAGGCGAAAGGAGAGGCTAAGTGCCCGGAGAGCCCCTGACCAGCCGGTGGGCCAGACCTCCAACGTATTGCAGGAAGCAGGCAGTGGGACTGATCTTTGGGGCCCGTGAACTGCCCAGGTAGGCGCGGGATCAAGAGCGCCACGGCGGCCTGGGTTGGAGGTGCGTGCGTTGGAAATACTGAGGCCGGCATTGGAAGGACCTCATATCAGCAGTGGATCGGAGGCCTGGATTGCGCGGCACACGCCCGAGTGCCAGCCACGTGGAGGGTTGATTGCCTGCGGGTCGTGGGTGTGGGATCGCGTTGAGATGGCCCAGTTGCCTGTGCGACCATCTAGGTGGCAGATATTCGTCAACAGGGCGGCTCCGTCAACGGCCCCGGCCGGGGGCAGAAGAGTGATAAGTGGGGGTCCACCGGAGGTGGGCGGGGACGGCCGCTGGTCGCCCCTGGGCCGGACGCCTCCGACTGAAGCCGCGTCCGGATGGTGGATGGGTGGAGGAACACTGCGCTGAAAACCATTCGCCGGCGGCCCGCCCGGGACGCAACCAGACATCCTGAGTGAACCTGAAACCGGGGCCAAATTGGGCTGTGTGCGGACGTGGGGCAGCCTAGCCGGCGGACGTGGAGTGAGCCGCTCCTGGAGGGCTCGAACGTGGCCGCGGAAGTGATACTAACAGAGATCGGCCTTTAGCCTACTACCACTATGAGGCCTAAACACGGCTCCGCAGTGCAGTCCAATAAACTGGACAAATACGCACTCCCGAAGGCATCCCAGACGTCCGAAGAGGGACACGATCGCCGTCAAGAGGAATCGGAACCGTCATTGCAATCCATCATGGCGGCCATCACGAACCTGGGGACAACCCTCGAAACGAAAATGGACAAGATGTCGATTGAAATGAACCTCATGAGGGCTGATATGCAGAAAACCACTGACCGGGTCAAAGAAACGGAATCCAATGTCACGGAACTCCAGACATCTACCAAAAGACTGGAAGAGAGAATAAACGTTTTGACCCACCAACACCGCCAAATGGCGGCGAAGCTCGAGGACCAAGAAGGGAGGGCACGATGCAGCAACATTAGAGTGGTGGGGGTCCCGGAGGGACTGGAGGGGCCGAGCGCGGACCTCTTCCTGGAAGACCTCATCTTAAACCACCTCAAACCACAGAGACTCTCTTCTCTCTTCACGGTGGAGCGGGCACATAGAGCACTGCTCCCGAGGCCGAAACCGGGGGCGGCCCCCAGAACGATCATTGCAAAAATTCTGAACTATAGGGACCGGGACGCTATCCTGCAGGCCGCAAGGGTCAAGGGAGACGTGAAATACGATAATGCTACTATCAGGTTCTTCCCGGACTTCACGCTCAAGGTTCAGCAAGAGAGGAGGTCCTTTGAAGGGGTGAAAGCAACCCTGCGACAACGCGGGATCAAATACATGATGTTCTTCCCGGCGAAGCTGAAGGTTCTCATGGACGGAAAAGCACTCTTCTTCACAAGCCCCCAAGAAGCGCAAGACTGGCTGGAGGGGAAGGCGGACCTCCGCAAACACACCAGATACTCCGGGAGAGGGGCAGCGTCGGCCGGTCGAGGGGCGTCATCCAGAGGCAACGACGGTGCGCAAGGACAGCAGGCGGAACGCACGTGGAGGTCGCGGTCCAGCAGCCCGGTGCAGGATCCAATGAACCAAAACTCTGACCCGGAATCCAGCAGCGTGCTGCCTTGAAGAAGACTACAAACCGTAATGTACATTGTGGGGAATGCTTCCTGGGAGGACACTGGTGGGTGGGTCATGGCTGCCCGGGGAACACCCTTCGGGGTTTTTTTCTATTAAGAAACGTCCCCCCAAAATGCGGGCACTGGGCCCGCACCAGAGACACATAGTACTGACTGGGGTGCTCTACCTATTGGGTCGCAGGCCGCGATAGGGGTGCTTGGCATTAACCCGGGATCACCCGCATGGCAATAACTCAGTTCACTACCGGGAAGGGGCTCTGGTCGCCGGGGTCGGCTGCGATCCACTCTCCCAAGACACAGTAGTTCACACGTTGGGGCGATAGGCACTCTGCTGGTTGGGGATGTGGGTAGTTTGGAACCTACGTGGCAGGGTAGCAGGGAGGGGGGAGGGGACGCCGGGGTTGAAACTGTTAGAGGTTGGTATTTGTTGGGGTGTGGAATGGGGAGGAGGGGGGGGTACAAGGGGATTTGTTGGTCATTTGAATGTACAGCATCAGATATACAGTCAATGTGCGAGATTATTGCAGGGTGCCTTTCAATTTGCTTTCTATGACACACATGCAGTGGGATAAAATTCTCAAACTTCTAAGCTGGAACGTTAACGGGTTGGGGGACAAAATAAAAAGAAGCATTGCTCTGCAGTACATTAAAAGACATTCCCCGGACGTTGCATTGTTGCAGGAGACACACTTAATGGGAAACAACTGTAGGGCGCTCAACAGAGGAGGTTACAAAATGGTGGTGCATGCGGGGTTCACCTCAGGATCCAGGGGGACAGGGATCCTTGTGCGCCACTCCTTCCCCTTAGCGGTTCAGCGCACATGGACGGACCCGTTGGGGCGTTACGTGGCAGCAGCAGGGCAATGGGAGGGTAGAATACTAATAGTGGTTGCGGTATATATCCCTCCGGGCCTACAAGCGCAAACTTATAAGGATCTGGGTGCCTTTCTATTAGGGTTACCCAGGGGACACCTTGTGATTGGAGGGGACTTTAACTCCGTGGTCTCAGGGGACTGGGATAGACACCCCCCGCGAGCGATTGGAGCGGGGCAACAGTGGCTCCCCCAATTCATTGATGTATTTGGCCTGGTGGACGTCTGGCGGGAACACCATCCCACCGGCAGGGGTTATACTTTCGTGTCAGGAGCGCATCACACACTGTCTCGACTCGATTACATACTCACCCCAGTACAATTTGACATGAATACAACGGAAATACAGCATCTGCCCCGGGGCATCTCGGATCACTCACCACTATGGGTGCACTTCACAATGGGGGATAAAAGAATCGGAGGCCCAGTGCCAATAAACCCATGGTACCTTAAAGGACCGGAGATCAGAGCAACGCTGGTAAAAGCAATTGACCAATACTTCATAGATAATGAAGGCACGGTGGAATCACCAGCCACGTTATGGGAGGCATTCAAGACGGTCCTAAGGGGGCAGGCCCTCTCACTCATAGCCGGGTAGGCGTAAAGAAAAAGGGAAACAACTGACAGAGATAGAGAACGCGATCAAACAAATAGAGGAGAGAATCGGCCGTGGCCCGGATGAGGATAGCACACACCAATTGCAGCTTAGGGCCGCAGAGTATAAGGACATCGCTACATAGGCGGCGAAAACTTTGGCACGTAATAGAGATGGGCGCATATACGATCAGGGCGACAAGGCGGGCAAGCTCATAGCTTGGCTGGATAAGAAAGAAAGGGAACAACGGGTGGTGCCCGAACTCATGAGCACTTCAGGGAGGCTCCTGACTGAACCGGGTGACATAGTGAACGAACAGGCCTTGCACTTTGAACAGGTGTATAGGAGACAGTCGGACCTCACGGAGGACGACTCTGCTGCCTTCTTGACCGACATTCGGATGCCCACCCTGACAGATCAGGAACGAGATCAAATGGAAGAGGATCTTACGTCAGAAGAACTCACCAAAGCAATAGGTGACCTCAAAGGGGGTAAGGCACTGGGGCCCAACGGCCTCCCTATTGAGCTGTACAAGCTTAAACCAGATAGGATAGCGCCATTTCTGAAGGCAATGTATAACGAAAGTCATGAACAGGGGATCCTGCCTCGGGACCAGCGCATAGCCACACTTGTGGCAATTCCCAAACCAGGGAAGCCGAAAACGGAGTGCTCCTCGTACAGACCCATTTCGCTCCTCAACGCGGAGCCCAAAATACTGGCTAAAGTCTTAGCCAACAGGCTTCGTACAGTTATCACAAAGCTGGTGCACCCGGACCAGTCGGGATTCATGCCTCATCGCAACACGGGGAACAACCTTTACAACGCAACTTTTACAACGCACTACACTTACAACGCATTTTTTACAACGCACAATCCATTACAACGCATGACATTACAACGCATGACACTACAACGCATTTTTAAAAACTACCTTTACAACGCATTCCATTACAACGCATACTACCATTACAACGCATACCATTACAACGCATAATATTAAACTACACTATCCAACACTTTCCCTACTGTTGCACCCCCTGGAGTTAGAATAGTAATTTTTACCCCTATACTATCCAACACTTTCCCTACTGTTGCACCCCCTGGAGTTAGAATAGTAATTTTTACCCCTATACTATCCAACACTTACCCTACTGTTGCACCCCCTGGAGTTAGAATAGTAATTTTAACCCCTATACTATCCAACACTTTCCCTACTGTTGCACCCCCTGGAGTTAGAATAGTAATTTTTACCCCTATACTATCCAACACTTACCCTACTGTTGCATCCCCTGGAGTTAGAATAGTAATTTTAACCCCTATACTATCCAACACTTTCCCTACTGTTGCACCCCCTGGAGTTAGAATAGTAATTTTAACCCCTATACTATCCAACACTTTCCCTACTGTTGCACCCCCTGGAGTTAGAATAGTAATTTTCACCCCTATACTATCCAACACTTTCCCTACTGTTGCACCCCCTGGAGTTAGAATAGTAATTTTTACCCCTATACTATCCAACACTTACCCTACTGTTGCACCCCCTGGAGTTAGAATAGTAATTTGTACCCCTATACTATCCAACACTTTCCCTACTGTTGCACCCCCTGGAGTTAGAATAGTAATTTTTACCCCCATACTATCCAACACTTACCCTACTGTTGCACCCCCTGGAGTTAGAATAGTAATTTTAACCCCTATACTATCCAACACTTTCCCTACTGTTGCACCCCCTGGAGTTAGAATAGTAATTTTTACCCCTATACTATCCAACACTTACCCTACTGTTGCACCCCCTGGAGTTAGAAAAGTAATTTTTACCCCTATACTATCTAATACTTACCTTAAATGCAATTTAATATTATGCATTGTAATGGTATGCGTTGTAATGGTAGTATGCGTTGTAATGGAATGCGTTGTAAAGGTAGTTTTTAAAAATGCGTTGTAGTGTCATGCGTTGTAATGTGATGCGTTGTAATGGATTGTGCGTTGTAAAAAATGCGTTGTAAGTGCATGCGTTGTAAAAGTGTGCGTTGTAACGACATACATCCTCGCAACACCGCACTCAACCTCAGGCGACTTCATGGAGTCCTGGGGCGCTGCCCTGGAATCCAGGAGGATGCTATGGTGGTGTCATTGGATGCAGCCATGGCGTTCGACACACTTGAATGGGCGTACCTATTTGCGGTGCTCAAGAAATTCGGTTTCGGACCCAAGTTTCTGGGGTGGGTGCGCCTCTTATACTCCGAGCCACTGGCGACCGTGTCGGTAAACAACAAGACTTCTGAGGTCTTTCCACTCAGCAGAGGTACGAGGCAGGGCTGCCCGCTGTCGCCGTTGCTATTCGCGCTCTCGCTGGAGCCACTTGCGGCGTGGATACGTAGAACTGTGACCATCCGTGGCCTCAAGTGGACTGAAGGATGGGAGGACAGGATATCGTTATACGCAGACGATATACTGCTTTATCTGGCATCACCTGCCCGTTCCCTCAGAGTGATTCTAGACATTTTCGCCAGTTTCGGAAGAAACTCAGGGTTCCGTATTAACTGGAGCAAATCAGTGATCTACATGCTCCACGGACCGGCCCCCTCCCTCCCGAGAGACTGCACCATTCAGATTGTGGAAGACGGTTTCCGTTACTTGGGGATATTCATAACTACTGATGTTAGGAAGCGATATGACCAAAACCTGATTCCCCCGTTGCAAAGGCTCAGGAGAGACGTGGAGGTCTGGAAGAAGTTGCCCATATCCTTACTTGGGAGAGCTGCGCTCTTCAAAATGATGGCCTTGCCTAGATTCTTGTATGTTCTACAAAACTATCCAGATGCTGTGCCGCCAACATTTTTTAGAGAGGTCGAGTCTTTACAGAGAGACTTGTTGTGGGACGGTAGACCCAGAATTGTGCTAGGCAAGCTCACACTCGGATGGTATGACGGAGGTATAGCCCTCCCTGACATCAAGAAGTATTACTGGGCAGCACAGCTGGCCGCAATAAACCAATGCCAGTATGGCAATGGAGATGACCCGGCATATGGAATGGATAGGTGGTTACTGCCGGGGGGGCGACTTTACGAGATCCCTATATTCTAGACCAACCAAATTCCCACTCACAGGCCCCACTAAACACGCGGTCCAGGTCTGGCATGTGGCAACTAAAGCCCTGGGATGGGCCAATAAATTTACAATGGCAACCCCGCTGTGGGATACGGAGCGGCTGGGTACATTGGGACGAACGAAAGGGTTTGCAAAGTGGGATATCATCGGTATCTCACACATCAGGGACCTGTGGGGGAGGGAGGGTGTGGTGCCATTTGCCACACTGCAACAGACGTACGAAATGGCGGCGTCAGAACGCTTCCGTTATATGCAAATCAGGCATGCCCTGCAGACCTCCATATGCGCCGGCACGACGCTTCCGGAGGCATCCCCACTCGAAGATAGGTTGCTAGACGGGCATCTGCCCGAAAAATGTATATCTCTCACGTACAAAAAGATCATCCACCACACTCCTGATCCCCTCGCCGCACTCAGGGAGAAGTGGGTAAGAGACGGTTTGGAGGTGGATGACGAGGAATGGCAGGAGGCACTCGCCTCACCCAGGGAGGTGGCTATTTCTGCAAAGTTTAAATTAATACAGCTGAAGATTTTGCACAGAGTCTATTTATCAGGGACCCAATTGATCCACATGGGGAGTAGTATGGACGGGCTTTGCAGAAGGGGCTGTGGAATGCAGGGCGCATTCCTCCATGTGCTCTGGGAGTGCCCAGTCATTCATAGTTTCTGGAGGTGCGTGTTGAAAGTAATGAGTGGGGTGTGGGGGGTGCCCGTGTTACCTGAGGCAAAGAGATGCCTTCTGAATGTTTGGGAGCCCACAGATTTACCCATACACGGGAGGTTGTGGGTCACACTGGGGCAGACGGTGGCCAAACGCAATATAGCGCAGCTGTGGGGGGCTGCTGCACCTCCCACTTTAAAGAAATGGAAAGATGACATGGACTGGTGCATGGTCCGGGAGAAAACTGTATATGTTGCACGGGGAAGCCCCAAAAAATGGTTATCGATCTGGACAAAGTGGAATGTGTACCGGGGGGGGATATGTGAACCACCAGTTGTTTCTTCCCCAGACGACCACTGTACAGTGTGAACCATAATGTATGTAGAGTAACATCGCCTGCTATTCCGAACAATATGTATTGACATATGTATACACTGATGCACGTATTCCTTGTGAGGTAACCAACCGGAACTGTACAATATGACCAAGTTTCTTTCTGTTGAGTAAACGGATTGTGTGCCGGGGGGGGATATGTGAACCACCAGTTGTATCTTCCCCAGACGACCACTGCACAGTGTGAACCCTAAGGTATGTAAAGTAACATCGCCTGCTATTCCGAACAATATGTATTGACATATGTATACACTGATGCACGTATTCCTTGTGAAGTAACCGAACGGAACTGTATGATATGACCAAGTTTCTTTATGTTGAATAAACAGATTGTTAAAAAAAAAAAGAGTAGGTGAAGGAGCACAGTGTTTTTTTAAGAAAAAATTATTGAAAAAAATCTTTTTTGTATATTGTTGTGCTTTACATGATATTTTTGTATATTTATAGGATTAAAGATATTGTGGCTCTCCTGATGAAAACGCTTTGCAAGCGTCGAAACGCGCGTTGAGAACATCTCGGCCTCAGCCACTTCTGTTTGCTTTTTTGTATCTGTATTTTGTTACTTTTTGTATTATATAGTTGATCCGGCTCATTATTTGCAATGTATTGTCTATTTTGTTTGACATCTTTTGAACTGTATCCCTAAATATTGAATTGCCCATTATCAATTTATTATCATTATTGTGCAATTTATACATAATAAATTTCATATATGTTTTTATTAATATCATGTACATTGTGTCTCCGTCTACAATATTAGTGTTTTTTCATTGTACAATTCAGTTGCTTAGATTTAGACTGCCTAGGCGTTTGAATTCATAATGTTATTTACCCTGTCCTAGGAGTTTTTGTTAGTCCCTGCAGGGGGTCCCTATTTCTAGCATTAACTATTTAAAATATTTCAGCTGGAATCATAAATTGGAACAGGTCCTTTAAGAACTTTGCAGATTAAACGTTGTGCAATCTGTGAACCCTAAAGAAATATAACAGGAGTCATCCAAACCTGTGAAGGTTGTCTGCTTCCATTATTTGTGTGGTACAAAGTGTCAACTTGTGCACTAACAGGCTATGATCATAAAAACCAGCAATGGTCCTATATGAGCGTATTAAAACATGAGGCTTCATATAATCAAAATGGTTAAGGCTTTGTCAAGTTGTTTGCAATGAAAAATGAGAAGGCTACTACTTATTCCACCACAATTAAAGATACATAAAAAAAGCCTGTTAGTTTTATTGGTTTAAGCATGAAAATAAAGATGACTGATTGAAATTTAGGTTTCTGGTTGGCAGAGTATACACCCTGTCCAAGCAGGAACCACAAACCTAGTCAGGGTAAATCAGATACACAACCTCTATTAACCTGTGCTCACCCTCTGGTAGTTTGGCATGGAGCAGTCATGCTTACATTAAGAGACAATGTGTAAAGTATTTATGCAACACTTTAATTACACTAACATAGTGAAAACACCACAAAAAGACTCCACATCACTTTAGAAAAATAGAGAATATCTGAGAAAACAAGGCCAAAACAACAAAAGATATGATTTTTAAAGATTAAATCCCAAAACAGTGCTTAGAAGTCAATAGCGTTAAAAGGTTACTTGAGGTCACACTAGACTGAGGTAAATACAAAGTTCAGGCTAATGGTGATGAAGGGCAGGCCGGCTACAGTACCCACGTATGGCCCAATGAAAAAGTACATTTTGTATGGAGCAAGCATTGACATTGAAGACTCGATGTGTCGGTTCCGATTCACACAGTTGGGTCGATGCGCCAGAGTCGGGCCTTGCAGTCGGTGCAGAATGATCGGCACTGCATCAACGTTGAATCTCGCAGTGGAGTCTTTGGATTGGCGCTGCGTAGTCATTAAACCTCACAGTCGAGTCCAGCATCATTGTTGAGCTGCGCAGGGATATCCTCGAATCTGCACTGCGTCGCCATTGAAGGGCACTGCGTCTGTTCGGATCAGCGCAGTGGTGGTGATCTATTGATTTTAGAGGGAAAATGCTGCTGAACCCACTTCTGAGGCCTAGGACTGGAGTGGTTACCTCAGGCAAGGGCAGGACTCAAAGAGTCCAGCAGCACCAGCAGAGTTGCAAGAAGTCTTTTGTGAACCTGAGACTTAAAAGAACTGGAGGCAAGCCAGCAAGCCCTTGGAGAAACTTGGGTTCAATGATGTAGAGAACAGGTCCAGTCCTTCCCATTCCCAGGCAAAAAGCAGCAGACAGCAGGCCAACACAGTAGAGCAGGTAGCAAAGTGGCAGTCCCTCCTACAGAACAGCAACTCTTCTTCCAGGCAGAATGTCCGTGGTTCCAGCAAAGTTCTGATTTGGTGGCGTCAGGGGTCCAGTACTTTTACCCAAATGTGTCTTTGAATTTGGGGGAGACTTCAAAGAGGCCTTTGAAGATCAAAAGGTCCCTGCCTTTCCTGCCATGGGTCCAGACTCACTACAGTGGTATATGCAGCTTTTTGTGTGGGGCTAGACACAGGCCTATTCAGGTGTAAGTTTCAGCTTCTTCCTCTCATCCTGCAAATGTCACACCCCAGCTCCCTTTGTGTGACTATTTAGAGGAAATGCACAAGTCCAGCTGTCACCCAACCAGACTTGTATTCAAAGACAGACAGAGGCTCAGATGGTTAAAGTAAGAAAATGCCAACTTTCTAAAAGTTGCATTTCCAGGACATGTAAAACTCAAAAGCACTTTTAAATACACTGCACCCTGCCCACAGCGCTGCCTGGGGCCTAATTTAGGGGTGACATATATGTGATAAAAGGGAAGGCCTGGAATGGCAGTTTAAACTGCACAGACAGGCTCTGTAATGCCTGGGCATGTTTAAAAGGCTACTGAGTGGGTGGCATTCAGTGCTAGAGGTCCACTAGTAGCATATAATTCACATGCCCTGGGCACATTTAGTGTGCTTTACTAGGTATTTATATGGAAATGAAATATACCAATTGTGGATAAGCTAATGTTACCATGTGCTGAGTATAGCCTGGCATGGAAGTTCTGTGGGTCCGGCACTGCCACCCAATGACATGAGTCCGAAGGGATTCAAACAGACTCAGGAAACAGCTGAGAAACGGCCAGGTACAACTGATGAGAATTTGCGAGATTATTAGAAAGACCTCTCATATCTTTGCTCCAAGAAATGGGAAACTATACCTGCCTTATATGGCAACGAAGCACCAACAATCTCTCGTCCTATCTCAAAAGGCAGCAATGATTCCCAACAAAAAAGTTCCTCAGGCAAAAAGTTTGGTGGCCTACCCAGGTTTAAATACAAGAAACAGGTCCCCATGGCAATGGATATAGGGCAGGAAGCCAGCAGTGAAGCGCCCAGCATCAATGGGACTGCCCAGAAGTAGCCCCTCTTAATCCCTCGGATTCAGTTATGGTAAATAACCGGACCTTAAATGCTACCCTCCCCTGGACCGTGTGTCCAAATGTGCCGGTTAGAACACAGGCAAATATCATCACGGAGCCTCAACTTTTCTTAATGGCTGAACACAGCAAAGAAGAAGAGGCCGTCACTATACGCATCAGGGCTGAGGTCGATACCTTCAACCCACAAGGGGAAATGTAGGTGTTAACACCCGAGGGAGAGCAGAGTTTAATTATTGTCAGTACCATATGCTGGCCCTACTGAAGAATTGAGATACTCAAAGGAAATAGTTAGCACGCTACTTTATCTGGAATACACTTCAAGGGCCCTTTTGACATCCTAAATAGGGGCAACATTCTTAAGCTTATTCATTTTATAGACACGCTTGGTGAGGTCACATCACAAGTATTGCTTCATTAGAATGTATCAATCCGGGACAGCGTAATGAAATTACCAAAGTAACTTGGGGTACGATTGAGTAGGCCTAGAATATTTTAAAGGAGGCTGAGGCTCTCAGAAACTGGGGGATCCTAATCACCTCATTAAAGAGAACAGGATATCCATAGGTTTTGGAAAACTCGAGGAAGGATGGATTAACACTGACTCGACCCAGAAATGTCTATTCTGCAACATGCTAGAAGGCCTTCGAGTAAGCCTGTCCCAAACCTTGAAGCAGCACCTGATTAGGGGTGGCTGTCAGGGGCTCTAAACACAACCAGACTTTTAAGATGACAAAATAACCATCCAGCCCACACACAGACAAGGGGCTCAGGCATATCAACGGCTGGCCCACAAGCTAAAATACCCAGAAACCCTTCAATATCTTCACTCGTTTCAAGTAGTGCTTCTGCAAGAGACTTGATCAAAAGAGGCATTTCATCTGGAGGGCTTTGTCAATCTCTTTGGATCTGCAACCAAAGCAAATAAGTATGGCTGATGTAAGGGAGAGCTCGCAGTATATGTATATATGTATCTGCCACTAGTGCATTTGAATGCCTGGAGCAGGAAAGCTGTGAGGACGGCTTGCAAGTAGTAGATATGGTCCATAGAATATCAAATAGCCTGCTCAAGAAAATCACAATGATGAATGTTTATATCTACCCAAACACAAGATCAAGGACAGAGATAACGGACAACTTGATAGACCACCAAGCTGGAAAACATTCCTTCGCTGACTCATTTGTATCACTCACAGCTAAACCTAGAAAAACAAGGAAACAAGAATGGGTAAAATAAGCCATCTTACCTGTTCAGCCTCCCTCTTGAATTACCCCTCCCTCCCAATGAATACTGGCACCCCTGTTTATGACCTCCAAGAAAGAACTCAAGACTTACCTCATTCCATTCTACCACCCCATCAGGTTCGAAGCTCGGCGCCTGCTCACCATCCTGTGATTCTGGGCACATCACGTAATATTCCCGTGCCTACCAAAAATGTATTTGTCCATGTGTAACGCAACTGATGCTCGTGTAAAGCGCTCTGCTAACTTCTGCTTGAATTCGTGCTATATAAACAAAACAAAAAAAATAATTGTACAGACTATGACCAATATATATTCAATAAATTGCATTAAATCGTAATAATAATGTTGATATAATTTCTCCTATGAAAACTCTAAGGCGGTTATAACCTCGTGCTGTAAACCCCCACCCGTGCTTATGTACCTTCACGTGGCGGTATGCACTGACCATTTTTAATCTAAAGTGATCTACTGACTTTTGGGGATAGAGCCACACATAAACAACCCCAGCCCCCAACATTTTTTCTTTTTTTTTTAAATGAGCAAATGTTAGGAAGAATTTCAGGATAAAATGCTTTGAAGCTAATCATACATCTTTGAGTGTGTCACCTTACACAAAAGGAACCTGCATTATCCCTGCAAGTGAATGTACAGAGTCTATAGCACTAGATTATTAAGGTCTTTTCCCAATAGTAATAACAAAGGCTGTTCAGAACTTAATTTAAAAAGCTGTGCAGCAAGCGATTCCTTTTGTGCTGGGCTGAACAGTGGATTGTTTTATGGTGTGAAATTATTCTCCAGTGTTTGTTTGAATGCCACGTTTACTGAGAGACGTGGAACCGGCCTTTCTTTCATTTGCAGCAATAATTCCCTGTCTGATGGAGTGCAGGCGGAGGCTGTGAGTGCGGCGTGTGTGTGTCTGTATGTTTGTGTGCGAAGCTCTGTAATGTCAGGGACGCTTTCTCAAACCTCCCGGGGACCATAGTGCAGCAGCATTCTCCCACCTCAGTGCCTCACACGTATTAATGGGTTTAATCAGTGCAATGGAGTTGGGACACACCGGAAGCCCTGTAGCCAAGGCAACCCCTCCGTCAGTTTCTGCTTCCGACCATAGCTGTACTGTCCATGGAATCACAGATCACTTGTAACCGCGAAGAACCGCCAGCATTGACGTCAGTCGTTTCCCCATGGCACCGTGGACGTGTATTTATGAAATGTAATATTTGAAGAAGTACATTAAACTGACATTGTAACATGGTGTTTATACATGATATCATTTTAAGATAATGGCCACAAAAACAGCATTATTGCATGTCATTCTGTTTTGGAAAACTGATTTTGTAAACATTCAGTGGGAAGTTTCTGTTCCCAGGCTGGCCTGGTGTGAGACACCCAACAGGGCCGGACTGGCCGTAACGGGCACTGGGCCGCCAGGTTGGTGGCCCTTTTTTAAAAATTGGTTTTACCGGGGACCAGTTTTGCGGCATTGCTGCAATATGGGCCCCCGCAACAAAAGCGAAAAGCGGCACAAAGCTTTCCACTAACCCCCACCACCTGCACCCCCCCCATACCCCCACACCCCCCACACCCTCTTGAAGTTTATACAAAGGATAGTAACGCAACCTCCATAGTGCGCTCACACGTGCCACTCGCTGGTTGTGCGAATCCAGTGTGATGGCTCTTGGTGCTCAGCGAAGGGAAAAGAGGCCGATCCCTCGCCTCGCGGGACCTTATAAAGCTGCTGCCTCCTTGAGCGGCCCCCAATGACGTCTTGGGAACTACCCCTCCGATGTGGCGACACCAACAGAGGACAACTCTCCCCCTTGGCTGCTCCTGCCCGTTCCGCGACTAAGGGCGCCACTCTGCTATGCGCCGTGTGCGCCTTCATAGTGCGCTCACACGTGCCACTCGCTGCGCCCCACTGCATCACTCCCAAGGAGATGGACAATAGTCATTACTGTGGTTTAACCAAGGGCGTAGCCTTTTATTCATATAGACACCACTCACTGTGAAATGATAAGTGACAATCTTTGGCATAGTTAAGCAAACATTGTTATGAGAACACCGTTCATAAGATCAGCCAGATCATACATAATTGTTTTTGAGAAGCAGGTCATAGGGCAGATGAACAGCTCATAGATTGTGCAAGCCACACATCAGTATCTCGACCTTCCTTTACAAAGGAACATTTCAAAGAGGTTAATGTCAAGTGCCAGCAGGCCCCTTAACCTTATTCATCGCCCTCACCTTAAACCAAGGTCATCCATTTATTAGTATCTTCCATGGCACCACATCGCGGTCCATCCCTGCCAGGGGAGACCTACCACTAGGCCAAATTCCCCAAAATGTTCAATTTCTGGCATCCCGGGGTAGGGCAGAAAGGCCAGGACCACCAGCAGGTCAGTCCCCCCTCCTGCCTGCCCAGTGCCCACATTAATCAACCCCCTTCCAAGGGGAAAGTCAAGTAAATCAGTCCACATTTGGGGTACCCCCATTTCTTCTGGAAAATCCGCCACAGGGCGAGTCGGCCACTGTCGAACTCGCCCTCCCCCCGCTACCCCTGATGGGCCTCTTTAACACCACTACGATTGTGCTGTTGACCAAAAACGGAACTGCTGGTACTTGTATGACCAAAAAGTGCCCCCCCTAAGGGGCCTCCCTCCATCCCCCGCACCCCCCACACTATGGGTGCCTAAGGACACGCTTCTGCCCCAGATTCTCCCATGGGTACCCATTTACTACTTGGATACAACTGCACCTTATAAACTGGAAGCCATATCGACCTTATTGTCTGGCTATGGAGCCTCCTAGCCGCGCAGTACGCTCCATTGCGTTATTGTAAGAATTCCATCCCCCCAAGCTCAGCTTCGTCCAAGCAAGTGGGATAATAAAATCCTACCCCTTTTGGGCCCCTGGGATCTCTGGGTAGATATACTCTTCTGCGTCCTCATGCCATCCCGGTATCTTACCTAAGATTCCGTATCCTACAGATGAGTCCCCGCTACTGGTTGGAAACCTAGCTGCGGACACAGACAAAGCGGAGCTGCTAGTCCTCGTATAGCCATAAGCGCCCCTTTCCTTAAAGGGGGGCTCTCTCCACCCCCCCCCGCACGACCCCACTATGGGTGCTTAAAGATATGTTTCTGCCTCCTGTGCTCCAATGGGTACCCCTTTTAATACTAGGTAACGACTGCCCCTTAAAAACTGGAAGCCATATCAACCTTATTGTCTGGCTACGGACCCTCCTAGCCACATAGTTCGCTCCATCGCGTTATTACAAGAATTCCTCCCCCCGAGCTCGGCTTCCTCCAAACTAGGGAGCAAATAAAATTCTACGCCTGCTGAACCCTTGGGTCTATGGGTAGGTATACTCTCCTGCGTCCTCATGCCATCCTCGTAGTCCGGAATCACCTGAAAAACTGATCCAGGTGATAACACTTGCTCATCAGAGGTTAATTCACCACATTTCCTTAGTGCCTCTGAAGCACCCTTTTCCTCCCCCCCCAGGGTCCATTGCTCCACCCCTTGGTCCCTAGTGGTTTCCCCTCCGGGCATAACAATGACCTTTGACCCCAGCGGAGCACTAAAGGAAGGAAGCCGGATTCTATCGCAGCCCTAGTGTCCAATGGCAATTCATACAAAGCAGGCTGGGCTACACACTGTGCAGTTTAGTTAAACAATGTGTCTCTGTTGCAGTATGGTGTAACCCATCAGAACTATGTACAAAACTGTAGCTGTGCAGATTAGCCAAGTGAAGACCTAATCACATCCACTCATTGAAAGGGACACACAAATCATTGTATAAAAGCGTGGTGTGCTGCTTTAGTCCATATTTTTTTTTAAATTATAAAGCAGGACTCAGGGCCGGTTTAGCACTGGTGGCGCCCAGTGCGACAATGTTTTTTGGTGCCCCCCAATGACCACCTCCGCCACGGATTCCCTCCCTACCTCCCTTTAACAGTCTCCATAACCACTCTCTCTCAGATGCATTTTATTAATATAGCATCACTTCTAAAAGTGAAGGGTGTCAGAGCACTTTACATAACACACACATTACACAGAGACTATCAATGTTAGGTATGTAAATCTGTGTATAGAAAATGTTACATAAGACAGATGACAGAAAGGGGTGGATTCACATGTGATCCATACAGGTAGGCAGTATAGCTGAAGAGTACTTGGTCTGGAGAAGCACAAACTCTGAATTTAAAATGTAACACAATGGATTGGGGCTCTCTTTAATAACAAGAACTGATTTGTACCCAAATGAACCCTTTTTGCAACATTAAAATGAAAATCTGGGGAAAAAATCCATACGAATTTATCTACACTTTGAAGTCTGCACGCAGTTCTTTGATGACAGTTAATAGCTCACAGTAAACTGCAACTAACAAAAGGAAGTCTCTGACAAAAGCAGTAACACACTGACTTGTTTACATTACATTCACTTTTTTATCTGCATGGTTCATGTTCTTTACAGCAGGGATATTAACCCTCTGTGCTACCTTACCATGAATCAAAACTTCTATGAGTCAAAACTTCTATTAGACAAAACTCCCATCTCCCCAGGAAGAACATTAATCACCGGAGTTTTCTTGACATTTTAAATGTTGCTCAAAAGCTGCTGGAGGCCAGGAACACGGAAACAGGTGCTTTTAAGCACAATATAAACTAGCAAACAGGCGCCCCCATGCGAAGTCAGCACCCCGTGCGTTGGCACTGGTCACAGCGCCCTAGAGCCGGCCCTGGCAGGACTACAAGTCCCAGACTTCTGAGAAAAACCTGGACTGGAGCAGCACATCACGCATGTACCTGGGAAACTTGGCAGCTATGTCTGGTCCTTGTGACATCTGAAGCACTGTAACAGTCTTTCACTCTAACATCATGGGTAAGGTCATTTCTGTCCCAGGTGGGGAGCACCCAGAAGTGTGCGGTACCTGCTCTGGAGTGGCTGACTGTTACCAGTTAGGCGGCACAAGAACAAGCGAGCTAGTGTTGTCACGCTCACCATATTTTTCAATGCACGGACCTCTTTATTTAGATATAAAAACGAGTTTTATTGAACATGCAATAAGTGCCCTATGTTTAATGTGTAGTTTAGGAGTTATTCCGGGATCTTGTAAATACTATGACGGTTCCCTTTCATATTCTAATATTTCCATCATTTGTCTATCCAAATCTTCTGTTTTCATCACTTGTCTTTCCAGACTTTTCTATTTCTTTCATAGAAAGTGTGACATGCTCAGAAATGCCTTTATAGATTTTTCTATTTCCTTTATACTATGAGTTCAAACCTTTCTATTTTTATATAGGATTCTTCTATTTCTTTTTAGTAGAAAGTGTAAAGTTCTTGACACATAGACAAGGAATGCTGATATCCTGCTGTTCACCTGGAGAACAACAACGACAGAAACACCACCGCCCTGCTGGACAACCTCGCCAACCTCGGACTCAAGCAACTAGTGAACACCCCCACCCACTACGCCGGCCACACGCTTGACCCAGTCTTCTCATCCAGCAAGCACATCTCCTTCAGCCACGCCTCCGGACTCCACTGGACCGACCACAGCTGTGTCCACTTCAGCTTCAAAAAAACTACGACCCACCACCACCCGCAACAGGTCCCCCGCCGATGCTGGAGCAAGATCACCGCCGAGCAGCTCACCGCCTCCCTCAGCCAGAACACTCCCACCAGCACAACGGACCCCAACGAAGCAGCCAGCAACCTCACCAAGTGGCTGACCACCTGCGCCGATGACCTCGCACCACTAAAGAACCCTCCCAGCAGACACGGCAGCAAGAAAACCCCCTGGTTCACCGACGAACTCAAGGAATCCAAGAAGAACTGCCCCACCCTGGAGAAAGCCTGCCGGCTCGACCACACCACGGACAACAGGACCGCCCTCAAGCACGCCATCCGCAAACACCATCAGCTGATCCGCGCCACCAAGAAGACGGCACTCAAAGAACGACTGGACAACAACACCCACGACAACAAGGAACTCTTCAGCATCATCAAAGAGTTCTCCAACCCCAGCGCCGGAAACAACGACATCACTCCCTCGCAAGACCTCTGCAACTCACTCGCCTCGTTCTTCCACCGCAAGATCGCCGACATACACAACAGCTTCGACGCACAGACCACGCACCCTACCACCAAACCAACGCCCGCCACCACCACCCTCTGCAACTGGACCCCGATCAGCACCGAAGACGCCACCCGCACGATGAACTCCATCCACTCCGGATCACCAACCGACCCGTGCCCACACCACGTCTTCAACAAAGCCGACGCCACCATCGCACCCCATCTCCGAGACACCATCAACTCCTCCTTCCACACAGCCACCTTCCCGGAGAGCTGGTAGCACGCCGAGCTGACCGCCCTCCTGAAGAAACCAACGGCGGACCCCACCGACCTCAAGAACTACCGTCCCATCTCGCTCCTTCCTTTCCCGGCCAAAGTCATCGAAAAGACCGTCAACAAACAGCTGGCCGCCTTCCTCGAGACGAACGGATCCCTCGACCCCTCGCAGTCCGGGTTTCGGGCCAACCACAGCACCGAGACCGCCCTGATCGCAGCCACCGACGACATCAGAACCCTGATCGACAACGGGGAAACAGCGGCCCTCATCCTCCTGGACCTCTCTGCGGCATTCGACACCGTCTGCCACCGAACTCTAGTGAAGCGCCTCAGCAACATCGGAATTCGAGAAAAAGCGCTGGAATGGATCATCTCGTTTCTCACCGGAAGAACCCAGAGAGTCCGCCTCCCTCCGTTCAGATCCGAGGCCACCGAAGTCATCTGCGGCGTACCACAAGGATCCTCACTCAGCCCAACCCTCTTCAACGTCTACATGAGCCCCCTCGCAGCCATCGCACGCCAGCACAACCTCAACATCATCTCCTACGCCGACGACACCCAGCTCATCCTCTCCCTCACCAGCGACCCCACCACCGCCAGAGCCAACCTACACGAAGGGATGAAAAACGTCGCCGACTGGATGAGGAACAGCCGCCTTAAACTGAACTCGGACAAGACGGAAGTCCTCATCCTGGGATCATCACCCTCCGCCTGGGACGACTCCTGGTGGCCCCCGGCCCTGGGCACCGCCCCCAAACCGACGGACCACGCACGCAACCTGGGCTTCACCCTGGACTCCTCCCTGACAATGACCAGACAAGTCAACGCCGTCTCATCCTCGTGCTACAACACCCTGCGCATGCTCCGCAAGATCTTCAGATGGATCCCCACGGAAACCAGGAAGACCGTCACCCAGGCACTCGTCACCAGCCGACTGGACTACGGGAACACCCTCTACGCCGGAACCACAGCGAGACTCCAAAAAAGACTCCAACGCATCCAGAACGCCTCCGCCCGACTCATCCTCGACATCCCCCGACACAGCCACATCACCGGACACCTGAGAGACCTGCACTGGCTCCCCGTCAGCAAGAGAATCACGTTCAGACTCCTCACCCACGCACACAAGGCTCTCCACGACCTGGGCCCCAAGTAACTCAACGACCGCATGACCTTCTACACGCCCACCCGCCAGCTACGATCGACCGGCCACGCACTCGCCACCGTACCACGCATCCGCAGAGCCACCGCCGGAGGAAGATCCTTCTCCTACCTGGCAGCCAAGACGTGGAACTCCCTCCCCACCCACCTTCGGCGAACCCAAGACCATCTCGCCTTCAGGAAGCAGCTCAAGACCTGGCTGTTCGAGCAGTAACTTTCCCCTCCCCCAGCGCCTTGAGACCCTCCCGGGTGAGTAGTGCGCTATACAAATGACGTGATTGATTGATTGATTGATATCACCATGGCTGTCCTGTGTAGGCTGACATGTTTCCCACAAATGTAAATATATCAATGAAGACGACGTATTTTGCACCAAATGTAACCAAATAATGAAAAAGAACAAACAAAGATCTGTCAATTCAAAACGGAGGGCATTGTTCATCTCAGGGATGTTGTTTTACCAGGAGACTAGATGGTGAAGCTAGACCATAAGGACTCTGTAGAATTGAAATAGAAAATCTTACAACTTCCAGAGTCAGAGATAACTTTTATCAAAAATAAATAAGGATGATTTCATATTCACAAACATCTTTCAGGCAATGAATGATAGGGCTTATAGCATTCAATATGTAAGCTATATTTTCATGACCTCTTCTTTACCATGCATGCTAATTACTTAAGGTCAGACATTTGTGGAAGGGTTTCTGTATAGAGACAAAGTATCCTTGGTCATAGATGAGAAGAGATGACATGGTGACAAGACAATTTAGTTTGCTGGAATGGCCATTCCCTCTTTGCCTTGTCCCTAGGTCAAGTCTATTAAGATAAGTTCCTTGGAGTGGTCAGTACTCAACTGATGTGATATGATCTGTAAAGGAATTGCCAATTCTTGTCAATTGTTTGGATGTTTTACAGGCTCCTTTGTCATTTAATTTCACCAAGGAGAAAATTAATTTCACTGTACTTTTGCAGATGGACAACAAGCCAATTCTAAACCCCTAGTATGCCTAGCAAAGCCATTTTGGTAGTTCTCTCCCCATCAAAACATTTTAGTTAGGGAAGAATTTTTCATTTTTTTTTACATCATGACAAGAAACTTCATATACTGGTTTTCGAAGCATTGAATAGTCACTGGAGCCTGTTAGCAATAGACCTGTCTTGAGTTGGAACTCACAATTGGCCTACTTCTACTGTATCCTCTTGCCACAGTCATATTCTTGCAAGATTGGTCACATGTATGCTGTTTCTCTTTTTGTCTTGATTTTGAGGTGTCTGGCTCAGATTCTTATACAATGACCTTTGTGGTTCTAGTTTCCCCACTCTGGATGGCTCAGGCCTAATTCTGATCTCTCCTCCAAATGGCCATACATATACATTTATTGCTTTCAATTCACCCTCACATTCTCCAAGTTCCTCACCACAAGAGTCACAATCTAAATCTTTCTGCTGATCTACAGCTGATGGCTTTGAAACCTTTTGGTATTCATGGTCACTGACGGGCCTTTTACCTTCAGCAGCTAGCTTCATAAAATCTTCCTGGGCCCATGTACTATCAAGACTTTAAAAAAATATATTTATGGAATGTAGCTGGCAGAAAAAATACATCAAACACCATTCATTGTATAAATAAAAAAAATACATAATAAAATCATAGCAGTCAATTCATTATGGCACTAAAATTACATGAAAAGCAGTCTCTCAAGCTCTCTCAAAATCTATACATCATCTCCATCATCCCAATTTTGCCAAAGTTTTCTGAATCGTCTTAAGATCCAACTTTCTTAGCATAGAGATTTTCACGTAGTTTAACCCCATGAATTTTTGTAATCCATTGATCGAGTGTAGGACATATGTCTGACTTCCAATTTTCTGAAATGAAAGACCTTGCTATTAATGTGGAAATAAAAATAAATTGACATTGTCCTATTGATAAATCGTTATACATTCATGATACCAAATAATGCCCGGAGGCATCGGGAGACACTTGAAATTTCAGTTTTGTACTAATTGCTGAAAAAAATCTCCTGCCAGAATTGAGGTATTCTCGTACAAGTAAATATTGTATGAAGCCGTCTCCATTACCCTGAGCGCACCTAAAACATGCCAATAATGCCCCCGGTGCATTTTTTTTATTTTAGCCGACGCATAATAGAGAAGCCATTTGCTAAGAAACACCATTCTCTTGTAGTTGGCAGCGGGAATGGCCTTAAAACTAAGGCGGTTATGAAATTTCCATTGGACAAGATCAAATTTACAGGTTGTTAAAGAAGCTGATTTATTTCGTAAAACTGGAATCAGCTTTTCCCCAATATTTTGATGTAAAAATCCTATACCAGTTTCCTACACCCATTATCCAGAAATAAAGTAAGCTTTACTGATGTATTATGTCTGTTTTAGAGCCTGTACAAAAATGTTTAATTTGTTTGTAACTAAATAGAAAAAAGGAACTAAAAGTGGGGTTACCCTTGTTAAGAGTCTGCCACTGAATACATTCATTATTTTAATAGCAGTCTCTCACCCTCCAAAATCCCAAGTTGGTCCAATGGCTAAGGGCCTAATTACAAGTCGGACTTTCAGACTCGTGGTGGTGCAGTTGTGGCGGTACGCACTGGCGGTACGTCCGCCTTATAACGAGTTGGGCGGTCGAACCGTAATTGAACCACTGGCCCCGCTAGGGAACCACCATTTCCTGGCAGTGGCACGGTGGCCAGGGCCATTGTAAAATGCAGGCTTGCCACTGTGGCACCACCATGAATATTACAAGTTTCAGGACTGCCAGCGTTTTCCTGAAGGTCTTTCCACCATGAAAAGGCTGGCGGTGCTGAAACAAAGAGGACCCTATGAGGGGCCCAGTGCCCCCTCAGCCTGGGTATGCATGCAAGAGGGCTGCCTGTGTGCATGCGCCCTAGTTCCTGCACAGCATAGACTTTACTTTCCATGCCGTGCAGGAACCTGTGTGGCGTTCCCATTGCATGCTTTTTTCAAAGGCACCGCCATGCCGCTCGCCTGCCCGCCAGACCACAAAATTACTCGTAATCTGGCGGGTGGGAGGCACCAACTCTTGGTGGTCTGGGGGCACTGAGGTAACAGGCAGCCCGCCCCACGCCGCGAAAAGTTGTAAGTATTTTTTGGCCTAGACATAATCCTAAAGATATGCATTCCATGAGTTTCACATTGGAGTGGAACCGCGGGACCTCATATTCTTCCTCGATGCTGGTAAATCGAACCATAATGATCCTTGGAACCTTCTATCTAGTCGTCTTGGGTAGTCTGGGATTTTCAAGAATGCAAAAAGATCATTTTGGACATACTTAACATGTCATTTACATAAAAACTACTATCACTAAATATATTATTTACAGTTATTGTAAGCCAGTCTAGAAGTGCAGACTGATAATATGTTTGTAGTCTGGGGAGTGCCAGTTCTCCCTCCACCCGATCCAGATGAATGACCTGAATTTTAAGCCTTGGTTTCTTCCCTTGCCAAATAAAATGTGTTTCTGAATCAATTGTATCAAAAAAGAATTGTGGAACTTTGATCATAATATTGATGAAAAAAATAAAAATAACAGTAAAATGCTCCTTTTATGAAAGCAAACTGACCTACTATTGTCAACGGCAAATTCTGCCATTGTTTTAATAGATCACACACATTTGAAAGAGTGGAAGTGTAGTTAAGTGTGAACAGATCTTGAATTTTTTGGGGAAACATAAATTCCTAGATACCTTTATAGGTTGAGCTGGGCAGTAGTAGATTTTCATTGCTATAGGCAGAATTTCTGGTGATAAATTTAAAAGAAGAGACTTGCGTTATTGGTCTGATAGGTGCCTATATGCAGCTCCGGTTCAGAGGAAGAGCCAGGTCTTGAGGCTCTTCCTGATGGTGTGCAGAGTAGGGGAGCGTCTGATGTTGACTGGGAGCTCGTTCCAGGCCTTTGCTGTGACGTAGGAGAAGCTCTTCTGCCTGCTCTGGTTCTGCAGATGCGAGGGGTCTATGCCAAGGCGAGGTCGGCGGAGCGGAGGTTCCTTTTAGGTATGTGAAAGGAGACTCGATCGTTGAGGTATTTGGGTCCGATGTTGTGGAGGGATTTGTAGGCGTGGGTGAGTAATTTGAAGGTTACTCTCTTCTCGACGGGGAGCCAGTGGAGGTCTCGTACGTGCTGGGTCATGTGCTCGTGTCGTGGGGTTCCGAGGACGAGTCTGGCCGCGGTGTTCTGGATGGTTTGGAGCTTGTGTAGCAGGGTTCTGTTGATTTTGGCATAGAGGGCGTTGCCGTAGTCCAGTCTGCTGGGTATGAGTGCGTGGGTGACGGTATTTCTGCATTCGGGGGGGGGGATCCACTTGAAGGTCTTTCGGAGGATGCGGAGGGAGTTGAAACAGGCGCAGGCGAACAGAGTTGATCTGGCGGGGCATGGTGAGGGAGGAGTCTAAGATGATGCCGAGGTTTCGGATGTGGTCTGATGGAGTGAGTGGGTTCCTGAGGATGGAAGGCCACCAGGAGTTGTCCCAGGTGGAGGGTCCAAGGACTAGGACCTCTGTCTTCTCTGAGTTGAGCTTCAAGCAGCTTTTGTTCATCCAGGCTGCAACGTCCTTCATTCCTTACTGAAAGCAGAGTCTGGTCTCCTCTGGGTCCTTTGTGAGGGAGATGATGAGCTGGGTGTCGTCGGCGTAGGATACTATGCTGAGCCCATTCTGTCTGATGATGGCGGTGAGGTGTCCATGTAGATGTTGTAAAAGTAATAATCCTACAAGGAAGGAAACTGTTTTGATCTTTATGGAAAATTGATTGAGTTACCAGTGCTAACCAATTTGCAATAATTTATAAGCATTGTTGAGTAGGCTGATCAAACAATAGGAATTTACATCTTCGTCCAGCTTATTGTTTTTTTAGAAAGCTGATGATTTCAGATTCTTTAAATGGACTTGGAATTTTGCGACCTGAAAGAATATTTTTAAAAAGCATGACTAAAGTATATTTAACTATGGAAAAAAGTTTTATAAACTTCCGTAGGTATCTCGTCTTTACCGCAGGCTTTAGGTGAAGAGTTAACTGCCAGTTGCACTTCGGTCATAGTTATAGGAGTGGTCATAGTTTCCTTCTGTTCAATTGATATTTTTGGCATACTAATGCCATCTAGCCAGATGCAGAGGGGCTATAAAAATTTGAATACATTTTTGAATAGTGATCTCTAAAAGCCTCTGCTAATGCTAGAGGGTGAGATACTAATGTGCCTGTCTCTGGATCTATAATTGTCTTTATTACATTAGTGTTAGTTTTACGCTTTACTAAAAAGGCCAGATATTTCCCCATATGCTGTCTCTTCATATCATTTTTGGAAATATGAATTATGATTTGATATTTCAGTTGACGGGTAACAATCTTGAAAATTACAACCTGCCTGAGATACCTCTCTTTTAGTTCCCACAGTTGGCGTGAGATTATATGCCATGTTGGGCTTGTTTAAAGCAGTCTGTAGCTGTAGGAGTTACATCTTTTGTAACTGTCTTTGATTTGCCTGGAAGGCAATGACTTTTCACCTAAAGAAGGCTTTCAATGCTTCCCATACCGCGAAGTCAGAAGACGAGTTGATATTACGTTTTAGAAATTCCTCCAAAGTTTCACACTTCTGTTCTACCTAGTTTTAATTAGTAAGTGATGTTTTAATAAAGACCTATTTGGAGCTCTGCAACTGTGGAGATGGTAAGCTGAGATCTAATGTGATTACCTAGTGGTCTGAAAATGCTATTGATAATTATTTCTGTTTGATATCTACAAAGGGTGTGAGATCCTAAAAAAAATCAATACAAGAGGATGAATTATTATCTTTTAGAATGGCAGGTATATTGTCTTTCTTGTGGGTGGTTGATGTGCCTTGGATCCACCAGCACTAAATCTTGCTTTAGTAATCGTAGTATCTTGATAGTTTTGGAGTTTGTTCTGGTGCTTATTAGTGCAAGACGAATCTAAAGAAATATTTGGGAGTAGGTTAAAATCACCCCCACCTCTAGAGAGCCAGGCGTCCCTTTCGCGATATTGTATATTGCTTCTAAGGCCGAGGGTGAGTCCTCTATGGGACCATAATAGCTTACGAAGTTTATCAATTGATTTTGTATCTTGGATTTCACCCAATTTCATCTGGTGCCTGGGTCTCTGACTACTCCAAGTATTTCGCATGATAATTCTTTCACAACTAAAATTGCTACCCCTCTAATTGCAGCATGTGAAGAAGCAAGAAATGTGGGCTGAATATAATCTGTTGTTATGAAGGGAGAACTCTTGGCTTTTAGGTGCGTTTCCTGCAAAATTACTACATATGCATTTAGTGATCTGAACCAAAGGAGCATCGCCCGAAATTTAATTCAATTATTTAAACCATTGGCATTGCATGAAATAATTCTAAAGATCTTAGAGCTGAGATATAGAACTTTCATCTGTGCATGCTAAGGAACGGGGTCTGCTGCCAACACCCAGAGATCTTCTGACATAATCACTTTGCTTCTGTAGGAGGAGAGGGGGTTAGGCTAGCCTGTCATATAATGACATCTCTGTCTATGATTTATGGACTATTTACTATGCTGACCGTATTTGTGTTAGGCATCTTCTTACTTATTGTGGCACGTATACTGCTTACTAGAGCACAATAGTTAAAATAAACATTTTAAACTTTACTTGTGTCTCTGTCAGATCTTATTGTGTACTAGTACGAGTGTTAGAGTGAAAGGGTGTGTCTTGCAACCATGATTCCTGAGAGGGCCTGGAGTGTTGTGTTCTGGGGTGTCTAACCACTTGTTCCTCTGTGAGTGAGTAGGAGGGCAAGTGAGACACTATAGATAGCCGGTCCTGGGCTCATGGCTACTTAGGTGGTAGAATGACTCAGTCCCTGCCTACTAAGGTTCTATGATCCCAAGCATAGTTCTGTGACGCCGCAGAAACCCTGCAACACCTTGGACTTGCACCCATGACTTCTTCTCTGATGGCAATGCTACACAACAGCCTATTGCCCTGCAGTTTTCCCACTTTAAGAAAAATAGAAAAAAACTAAAGAAGAAAAAGAGAACCAAAACAAAAGGAATAACAGAAAATGCAATAGGAAGAAGGCCAAAGAAATTAATCACATTTGTGATCCCTTTATCTTGGGGCCACCACTATTAGAAAACTGATGTTAAAGTTCTTTTAGAGTCCCTTTTATCTCGTCGCTTCTTAATAATGGACTGCAAAAGTTCATTGGCTTGGTTCACCAAAGTAAAGACAAGAAATTGTCCCCCGAACAAGACTTTAAGTTTTGATTGCTGAACCAAAGCCGCTTGTGTTCCGTGTAGTCTGAAAAAATCAATCATAGCTTTAAATTCACAAAGACGTAGTGCTGGGGCATATACGAGAAAATTGTAAATGGAAAGTTATCGGATGTCTGAAACTCCCTGTTCTGAGTTGTTTGCATTAATAGTTTCTCTTTTAATCAAAATCTTTATGGACCGAGATTTAGCAAATCACCTTTAGCCCCATCATAAGTGTCTTCTCACTGAAACCTGCACCCCGGCTGTGTACTAAGGATTGCCTAATTATGCTCTTCTCCCCTGTGTGCGGCTCTCTCCCCTCTTCTCTCCGACGCCATCTCCGAAATCAGGTCTGCAGCCACAATGACCCGGAAGTGGTTTCTCAAGCGTGAAGCATGTACTATCAAGACTTACAAGAAAGCTTGGCAAGCTTAGAATTAGTTGGTGTGTAAAAACAAGTAGCAAATGTCAGTCCAGAACTAAGCCTGGGCAAAGCACTACGCTACGCTCGCGTAGTTGGCGCTACTTCGCACTACGCGAATAGCACAGTGCAAACACGCGTAGCGTAGTGCAGCGGTCATTTTTTGCTTGCTCGCGGTCCTCATCGTCAAGTTGGCGACTGCGAGCAAGCAAAATGACATCCCGGCGAGACTTTTTCCTCGTTCACGATCAGCAACATCAAGTTGCCGATCGCGAGCGTGGAAAATAAACCTCCCGGCGAGATTCTCAACGCGGGGAGGTCAGGTTTCTCATTGCGAGTGGTCTCGTATGCTCGCGACTGCTCGCGGTGAGAAACTACCAGTCCACATTGAGAAAGCTGCCGCTCGACTAAATATCTACTCGAGCGGCAGAAAACTACAGCTCGCACTGTGCAAGATGCCCTTTTTCAATGATTGCACAGTGCCGGATGCTTGTCCGCACTGTGCAATCATTGAAAACGGCATCTTGCACAGTGCGAACAGGGTACTATGCAGTTCGCGAAGTGCTTCGCGTAGTGCGAAGTGCACTTTGCCTAGCTACGCGTAGCGCTACTTCGCAAACTACGCCCAGGGTTATTCAGAACTCACTGACAACTCACGCCACATCTTTCAGGACTATTTAATGGCTACAGATCAGCTATCTTGGTAGCCCTGAGCTTTTTGAGAACAAACTCATAGAGCAAAATCTTTTAGGTTGTAAATTTCTAGATGAATATCAGATATTCCACTGTCTAAAATCTGTTTTTCCTCAATATGGGATGTTATACTAACTTATAATTGTTCCAAACATGACCTGACATTGACTCATTATCACTGCAAAATTATGCTCACTAACATGCTTGAGTTCCTTTTGAAATAATCTCAAAAGATATAGCGCTATGTGTTACTAGAAGACATTATTCTCATTCAGGGTTGTTCTTTTCTTTTACCAGACACATGAAGAATGCCTTCACTAGTGTTGAGCATCCACATTTTCTTTAAATAATATGAATGATAGATTACTGGTTTAAAAATCTCCTCTTCTCATTATCTAATCTTTCTTTTAAAAAACATCCTCCTATATCATCTCTTTTAGGCAGATGTTCTTGGTCTCTCTATGGCTGAAAAAATAGAAACAATTTTGGGGCCAATTCCACTAGAGGAGACATGGCCTCTAGAGCCTTGTTGACTAAAACATGGTTAGATTACATTTTTAGATCTGCTGATTGGTCCAGAGTTTCAAATTCAGGATGTTTGATTGCAAATCGGGGGCTCATGACTATTTGGTAGAAGTGAATGGGTTTTAAACAAGCAAACTATGAGGCTCCGGCATTGCAATAAAATGCTACTTTTTCTAGCTAGAATAGTGAAGGAAAGTCCTTTTACTGTTGACAATTTGTCAGATGTTTTGTTTACCTTCCATTAAATGTTCTATACTACAAATATGTTTGATTCTTTCTTTCGGTTTCAGTTGCTGGTAATTCTTAAACTTCATCTCAACAGAACACATATAAAGCTCAAGTGTCAAGATTCCTCGATAATCCTGACACCTCCTCTAGTGAATCTTAAAAACTTCAATTGTTTCTATGTGGTTTCTTCTGATGTTCTAATCAAGAAAAGGGGCTGTTACTTCCAGGCTACTGATATTTATAAACTAAGCCAATGTCTGATTTGGTGTTTTCACTTCTGCTCAACCTTTAGTATGTGACTCAGGGTTTGCTGGGAAGTGTAGTTTTTTGTGATTCATGGTCCCTATACTAAAGTTAGATAGTTAAAAAATCATAATTTTGCCTTTAGTACAATCAGGACTTTTTCCTTCACAATTATAGCTAAGAAAACACGCATTGTTTAGAACGCTGCCTGGTTCTGCATTAATATGTCAAGCAATACACTGGTTTCTTCTTTGTGTCCTGCTCCCAGACCGTAAGACAAAAGCAGGCTAGGTATTGGCCTGATGGGCCCCTCTGACTTAATGAAAGGGAGGAGCTGTCACCTACCACACTTGCACATCACAAACGCTCTGCCTGAATACACTCACAAAGTATTTGGTACCACTCCTATGTCAAAATGGGCACCGGGTATAAGTAATGGACCCTCAGACCCAGCTCTTGAGTTCAGATTTGGACCTGTGGAGGACTCTGAAGAAGGACTGCTCGGCTGCTTTTCTGCGAGAAGGGCTGCAACTCTGGTGCCCTGCTGCCCTGCTGTCCTCCTGTCTCAGTGAGAAGGACTGGACATGCATCTTAACCCCATGACCACCAATGTGACACCAATGGCTATTTGGCTGTCCTGATCAGAGCCTCAGGGACAGAAAAGGCTCCAACAATCTTGAACCCAGCACATGGACTCTCCCAGCTGTGAGTCCTGCACTCCCAGGTGGTGCTACACCAGTCCTGGATGCCTGGTAGTGAGCCTGATGGTGCTATGCCAGCCCATCTGTGGTCTCAACAGAACTAATGTAGCACAACGCATCATCTCACAAACCTCCACATTGGAACCCCAGCACAAAACGTCACCTCACAATACTTCACACCCGAACCGCTGTGCAAGGCATTCCTGGAGCAGGACTTTGCATCACAGCCCGCAGCCTCCTTGGAACCGCCGCTGCATGATTCATCCTCAATGCAGGTCTTTGCAGTGCAAGCCCCTCTTCGACGGCATCCTCGACAGCGATGCAGGACTCCGCATCACAAGCCCCACAACTTCTTCAGAACCAGCTGATGCATGACGCATCTTCAATGCAGGATTTTGCATCTCAAGCCCCTCATTGACAGCATCCTCAACAACGATGCAGAACCTTGCATCACAGCCTTGCAGCTTTCCGGAACTGTCACTGAGTGATGCATGCCCACTCCAGGATCTCGCATCACCTCGGCTGCATGACACATCCTCAACAGAGAATCTTGCAACGCTCAGCAACCAGGATTTAAGGTACTCTTAGTCAGTGGTCCCTGTATCCAGCCAGCGCTCCATTGACATAGGCCTGAACTTGTGATTTTGTCCCGAGCTGGTGTAACCTGATAACCATAGTTGATGCTTTGGGCTTCTTGGCGCTATTTTCACTTAAATCTTTAAAATTGCATATCTCCAGTTTTACTGATTGGATTTTTGACGTTTTGTTCTTAAATTATTTATTACACTTTGCTCTATTTTTATAAATAGTGTGATGTTTCACGTTATTACTGGTTGAAGTGCTGCATAAATACTTTACACATTGCCTCTAAGTTAAGTCTGATTGCTCCGTGCCAAGTACCAGAGGGTTATCACAGGTTAATCTGGGGTTTGCTTTTGACTTCACCTTGACAAAGATAGTGGTTGCTGCTTGAGTAGAGTCTCCCTCCCCTCAACCATTAACCCAATGTCTTACAATTACATACATGCATCAAACATGATCTGTGCCATATAGGCTTGTGCATATTGCCTTAAAAGGAGGCCTTTGGCATCTTTCAATCATACTCAGTTGCTACTAGATATGATAAAATTCTGTCTTAGTAACAACTGATTTCTCTTTGAGGGCCAATTGGATAGGCAGCTTTCCAAACTGTGATGGACACCTGCCCCACCCCAACCTCCGCTAACATCTTTCTGGGTTGGTGGAAGGAGCATGTGGTGGAACAATGGATGGAACATATTCCCCTTTGGTTACGTTTTTGTTATCTCGGATGGAAGTATGGAAGAGGTCTGGAACTTTGTGGAACAATGACAAGACAATAGTCTTAATTTGAAGTTCACCTCTAACGTAAGCAATCAGGAAGTCGAGTTCCTAGACATTAAGGTCAAAGTAGTTGAGGGGAACCTAGTCACACATGTGTCCCGAAAGGAGACAGCAGCGAACAGTATTCTCCATGCCAGGAGTCATCACCTGAGTAAATTGAAATGGAGCATCCTGTTTGGGGAGCTCCTCAGAGCCAAACGTAATTGTAGTACAGGAGAGGCATTTTCTGAGGAGTGTAAAACATCATGGTGAAAAGGTTTAGAATAAGGGGTCATCCAAAGAAGCTACTTAAGAAACCCAAAGAGAAGGTTGCCTCTATATCTAGGGACAAATGTCTCCATACCAAGACATGGACTATAAAGGATAACAACCCTAGAATTATATGCACATACAATAAGGCCAGCAGGAATGTGAACAAAATACTTTCTAGGCTTTGGCTTCTAATTCAGGGTGATCCAATATAGGAGCCATGATGTGCCCCCATATGTAACCTATTGTAAATCTCAATCTTTGAAGGATATGTTGAATACAAGTTATTGCAAGGAACCATCAGATAGAGGTTGGTAGAACTCCCCTATGGGACTCTTTACATATGCAAAATGCAAACTTGTCAAAAGAGTACAAATTGTGGTTTCTAGTCATTACCTAATGGCAAACAAAAGGCAATTTCTAAACATCTTGCGTTCAATTCAGATTATTATGTGGGTTCCCCAAGGGACCCCTTCCCCTGTGAATGGTGGTGAAAACGTTTGCTCTTAAAAAATTAAAAGAAAAGTTTTCCTTTTTTTTAATGCAACCCATTTTCCTTTAAGGAAAACAGACTGCATTAAAATAAAAAGATTGCTTTATTTAAAAGCAATCATGGACATGGTGGCTTGCTGACCCCAGCAGGCCACCACTCCTGTGATTTTAGCGATTCCTAATGGGCTGCAAATAATGACCTACCTCCTTAATATTAATGAGGTAGGTTGGGTTGCACCCCCCTCCCTAGGAATCTCTAAATGAAACTCATGGAGTTTCATACATTAGGAATAGCGGTTACCTGATGCAATTTGCAGAAAATCGCAGTTAAGTAATCGCTATTCCTAATATTGATACATATGGCCCTAAAACTTCTATTGATGGCTTCCTGTGTATAGACATGTGTACCATACTAAGAATCTATTTCCAATACCTATGTGCTCGTACTCTTAGGGTTTATGAGCCAGGCTCTCCAGCTTTTTCCCATGTTTTTCAATTTGTTTCACAAGAGTGCATCTAACCCCCACTATCTCCACTATACAGCCCCAACGTATAACAACCTTAATCACAACCCGCTCTGTCAGAAGGTACACAGAAGTAGCCTCATTTTCATTAAAATAATTCACCACTGCCTTTCCAATAACATCACGGAACACTGGATCTTTCAATGCCTCCATGCGCAAATGCGAGGCTGGTATTCGTGCCCGTTCACTATTCGAACCCACTGATAGTGAAACAGGACTATGATCAGAGATTGTTAAGCATAAATACTCCATATTTCCGACTTCACTATGCACTGCAGGAAGACACAAACATGTATCCAATTGCACATGCAGATCATGCAGCCCTGAAAAGTATGAATAATCCCTATTTTCTGGGTGCATACACCTTCACGAGTCCACTAACCCCCATCTTTGTTGCTAATTTCTAAATTTGCTAGCCACCCGATGCACTGACGAATCCATCAGAGCTGGGTGCGATCTATCTTTGTCTGGGACAGCAACACAATTAAAATCTCGTCTATGAGGATACTCTGTGTCACATATAGTGCCAATATCCTCGATAATCCATCAAAACTTGGCGTCTGCTTACCAATCGATGGCAGGCAGCGGCTCTCTCAGGTGCAGTCTGGAAAAGTTGAGAGGAACTCCTGCCTGGTTCTGCCAAATGTTGCAGAATTAAACAAAAGACAACACAACTTCTGCTGGAATATAGTACAGACTTTAATATAAAAAGCAAACACACCTGCTGAAGGTCAGTCAGCTGTCTGGAAATGGAATCTGAGCTGCGACGGACAGCTTCTTCTATACATGTCTAGCCGTAATAATGTCGTACATTTGCATGGTGAATGAACATCTGCTTGTTATCAAAAGTTCTACTTTCTGTGAAAACAGCTAGTCACGTGTCTACAAAATGTGTCCCAGGTGCACATGTTAGCGTTAGTAATGCTTCCACACCACCGCTACACTAACAATGTCTATGGTTTGTCTTGTGTTTTAAACCTAGCAATGCTCTACTCCCTACACATCTACTGCCTGGCAAAGCCTATCCTCCCACCTATTCTGTGTCTCTGTGCTGCCTTATCTCCATATTTTCTCAGATACGTATTCTTGCAATGCGTGCCTGTGATCTTCCATTTGTTCTATGCCTAATTATATTTCTCTCTGTTCTACTGAAGCTCATATCTTCTTCCCTCCCCCTGAGGTCCTGTGTCCATCTGTGCTCCTTTTTCATCCTGCTACAGAAGAAAGCTTAGGCCTGTATTCCTATCACACTGAACACATCTTTCTGCTGGTGCTTTCATTGACATGTGTAGGCCTTCTTCATTTTCGACATTTATTATAACACCAGGGCCCTCGTCAGGTGGCCACTGCACCTTTGCCCATGCCAGCTCAGCCATCACAGTACCTACACAACTACTAATCCTCGCACTGCTACAAATGTGACCATTCAGACTGTTTGAGGCCTCCAAAGCCATAAGAATGGCTTGGGCAGTGGTATTAATTGTTTTTAATGTTTATTGAATTATTAAAACAACTATTGTTCTGCTTATCTCTAAATCAACCAAACAGTAACACCATGTAGCAGCTGTCCTAAGTGCTGGTGTTGACAATTAAGTGGTAGTGCTGAGCACCGGAAACCATCAGCTCAAATTAAGCACTGGGCTGTTGCCTCAATCCAGGCAGGAAAGGACTGTAACACTGAGAAATGAGAACCAGTTGATCTGCCGAAGAAATGGAAGAATTATCTTCAAGGTTTTCAGCAGGTTGAGACTAGAGGCCCATGTTTTATGTATTTGAGTGTTCAATCACATGTGTTTATCTAGCCAAAAAACACGATTTTTCACAGATTCGGAAAGCAAAGGAATTTCACCTACTGAGAAAGAATATAAGGAATTGTCCAAGTAAGAGTTGCTACTAGAGATCAAAACCTCTGTCTTGTCTGTTAGGCTTGAAAGTTTGCCACCATCAAGCTCAAGCTCCTGGCTACCACCAGGTAATTCCTGAGGGGAAGCCTAGGTCTGAGGCCATATGTTCAACCCTAAATGGAATCAGAGTAGCACAGCACGTGGAATCTGAAGCTGAAAATCAGAAGTTGGGCATATACAGTGAAGATGACAGGAGAGAGCAGACCCTTGAAGCACTCCACAGTTCAGATTCCATTCTTTAGAGCAACACAGAGACAAGAGATTAAATGAGCCAGTCTAGTGCTGGCTCCATAAATCCAATCTTTTTCAGGTCTGGTCCACCGTGCTGCACTGCATGTAGACCAAGTGAAATAAGACTGTCGGAGAATACCATATCGCAGGACCTGCGTAATTAATACAGCAGTACTACTAAAGTGATCTCAGTACTGTAGCCCCCACAAAATCCTACCAATGAGTGGTTAAGAAAACCAGTATTTTCTTGCCTGCTTGTACGCCAATTGTCCATGAATTGTTCCATTATTTTAGCAAAGGCAGGAAGAAGTGTGATAGGTCTATAGTTAATGTCCTTAGGATCAAGGTTGTTTTTTAAGCAATGGGTTAATCTTATTTGTATAACTATAAAATCGTGGACGCTTCCGCTGCTGACGGAGGAGTTGATTGCTTCATATGTTATTAGTGCATCTCAGGGGGCAACATTTCAGAGTGGCTGTAGAAAATGGGTATTATATAGAATTATAGAATGGCAACTGTGACATACAATATTATGTGGCAAAAGGCCACACTGTCTTCTCCTGCTCAGATGAGTAGAGCTGGTGCAAACAACTCATGAGGGAGTCACGCATTAACTAGACTCCCCTCCACCACTTCAATATAATAATGATTTGGTGTTGTGCCACCCACCCTCACCACTGGCCTTGACATTACCCCTCTCCCCAATCAAATATTTAAAAAAAAAACATAGAAAAAATTACTTGGGGTCGGGCCACCCTCACCCACCACAAGATGCACGTTTCTTTTGTCACGCTCACTCTGCCATACAAAAAATATACCTGGTGTCCTGCCACCCTCCAATACATCCCTCTGTGCATTCCCTCCTGTTACCCTGCCTGGCATGTTTCAACACTCCCACGCCAACCTTAGCATATTCCCTCCCCCTCCCAAAATGAAGGAGTGCTCTTCAATCTCACATTGAGAGCAAAGTGCTATCACCTCCCTGATAGGGCATCCAGAGACAACCTGTCAGCACAGTTAAACTTTAAACTTTCTTCAGTGCTCTGACATCAGAGCAGTGAATAACAGGTTTTTGATACCCATCTTTTACATCAACAATCATTTTACGTGTTCATTTTGGTGACACGTGTATGATTTGTCATGCTAATTCTGTATGTTGAATTGCATTTTATTGGATTTTGTTGAAGAGGGTTTTGAGAAATTGTAAGCAATAACCTATATGAATAAAGCTGTTCTGTGCCAATCGGGCTTAAAAAGTACAAAAGTTGCATATGAGTAATAAGGAAGGGATGCAGTGGAGAGCTGAAATTATGTTATATTATATTGATTTGTATAATGTACGAATCATCCAAGAGGGTATTCAGACGCTTGTTCAGGTGTGTAGGTGTGAGGTCCCCAAGGTGCTTATACGAAGAGCCAGGTCTTCAGCCTCCTGAGGAACTCAAGAAGTCAGGAGGAGGCTTGGATGTGTTGAAGGAGGTCGTCCCATGCCTTGGTTGCAAACACTGTATGACAATTCTGGTGTTTAAGTTATTGTTCCCATATTTGTGCTAAACCTCTATATGTTAATTTTGGAAGGAGATATCATCTATTTTAGCTATAGATAGACCGAGATTTCAGCAACAGCTTTTCTTACTTTATACCATTTTTAAAATGCATAATTTCCCCACAAAGATGTCGTAGGTGAAGCACAATGCAGCAGAGACACAAACCTCATCATTGATCCCTTCTTCCATTGAGACCTCTGGAGGGGCATGTGGCCTTTCGCCCTTCCAGATAGTGTCAGTTACTAACCCATAGACGGTTAGAAGATTATATACTGTCCAACATTTTTGAGAAGTACAATCTTATGGATGCCACTGGTAGCATGACAGCCCTTGTACCCCTCCAGGGCCCTTTGGAGGTCTTGCGGTACTAGTGTACTGCTGCAACTGTTAAAGCAGGAAATTACCTTACCCCCTCGCCATGCAGAACAGAGCTGTGTCTGAAGTCAGGTCAAGAAAATGTTAAGACTTTAAACAATAAACAACATACAACATCACATCTATTGATAAAAACACATTAAAAAGGCCTAAAAATCTTTAAAATATTAAAATATCAGCCATGTGTACAACCATTTACCTAATGACGTAAAACAGCACGGGCTAAAGAGGCTTAGACAAAGCCTTATAAAATGAATGCCACAAAGGTTCTTACAGACTACTTGACCAGCTCACAATCCCCATAAAACCTTTTTATGGCAGACATGAATCACCCAATAACACATGCTGCACCCAAAAAGTGCATGTCAGTTAACAAGGCTACGGCTTGCACACAATTATTAATGCCATAATTTAAAAACAATGGGCCTAAAATGCTCCTCCCTAAGGGCCAGAATGTTAAACAGTCCATAAGAATATGCAAAAATTCATATACAGTGTGCAGGCCACGAGTACAGTTACCAGCTGAATCTATCATTAACTTTTTAACTTTTTTACTTCAGTAACATGGATTAATTTTAATCCTTAGCCTTAATAACTCACATCTAAGCCAACGGTTAGGTAATAAATCCAAAAATGGGAACTATTCTTCATTATGACAGGACGCAATCATTCACTGGATGGAGCATTGTCCCTTTATGTATTAGACAGTACCTTTATTTGGGACCGAAACTTACTCCATGAGGTCTTAATTCCCAGCCTCCAGGGGCACATAATAACCTTCATTTCTCTGCATATGCCCACTAGATTTTTCTTCATCTCCCTGGTCCATTTCAGTTCACTTTGTGCTATTTCATTTTTACACCAAAGGGAGACCTTTCAGCCATCAACGACGTCCAAGTGTTGCCAGAATCTAATTACTGCTGCGGCGGCTGTCTCTAACTTTATTGTCTGTATCATGATCAAACCTGGCAAGGAGAGTAAAGTTTTCAAGCATTTCCCCTCCTCAAGGTTCCAACTACTTTTACCCTTCAGACCCATTATTTTAGCCCCATCCTGTAATCGATGGCGTGTCATTGCTGCATAGCCTTTTAAATATCATCATAATCCCTATTATGTTTTTTCGGCCCGCTGATCAAAGTAAAGGCTATTGCTTTTAGGGATTCTAGATGCACATCCCACTTTAAGGATCTCGAAACCAAATTCCAAGGTACTTGTATTCACTTTCAGATTCTAGTGTTGTGGGCCTACATGCCACGTAAACTTTACAGGTCTTTTACCAAATCTCAGTACCTTACAACCAATTTTTTATTATTACAATAATTCGGAAATAGATCCAGTTTTCTTTGCAGGCCTATCTCAGTTAGATTGAAGATCATGAGGTCATCTGCATATAGAAGACATGTTATGTGGTTTCCATCCATTTTGGGGCTAATACCCCTAGCTGCAATAAGGAATTTAGGTAGATTGGCTGTAAACAAGGAGAAAAGTAAAAGGCAAGGACGCAACCCTGCTTTAACCCATTATTGATCAGGATTTTTTGAGTCAGAGTCCCCTCCAAGTCCCTTATTATTTGGGCCGAATTTCAGGAATGTAGTTCCTGGATAAGACACAGCTAGCTCTTGAGGATATCTCGTTCAGTCAAGGTTTCCTATTAATGGCTCCGGTCCACCAAATCAAACGCGGCACGGAAGACTACGAAGCAACAGAACAAACTGCCCATTTGCTCCACAGACTTCTGCTCCAACAACCACAGGCAAAAGCAGTGGTTGATTGTGGAGTGGCCTTTCCTAAAAAAAACCCTGCTCTGGGGGTACAATATGGTTTAACTCTGCCTATTTTTTCAGTCTTCCCACGACAGCCCTTGTACCCCTCAAGGGCCCTTTGGAGGTCTTGCAGCACTAGTGTAGTGCTGCAACTGTTGAAGTAACAAATTACCATAACACCTCTCCATACAGAACAGAAATGCATCTGCAGTCTAAATATCATGTCTGCCTATCCATACTCCATTACAGGGAGGCAGCGCACCTACTACGGAGTCTGTGATTGGCCTGCAGCTCAGTACGCAGCATGGTTCTCCCCCATTCAACCTGAACAGTTGTATTTGGGCAGACAAGAATTGTGCTGTGACCTAGTGAAGGAGAATAAAGTAGTCGGCCTCGGATTATCATCTGTGAATCAATCTGTTTCTGGGAATGTTGACTAACCCATATGTGTTCCTTGGTATGTGGTAGCTAGCTGTGCATGTCATGTGCCATGTGGGTAAGGCCTAATCTACAACTGAGCATGTGGGCAATTGCCCAATCTCTCAGTCTTCATGTGGACTGGGCCGTGCATGTGAGAGGGCAAGAGTACATGAGCATTAGAGTACATCAGAAAATGGACATTCTGGAATAGTGGGCATGTAAATCCGGTATTACCTATTAGATGGGTATGTCTGCTAGGCTGTATCTGTTATGTGGGCATGTGAAATTAGCCATCCCTGTTGGTGGGCATGTCAACTAAACTATAACAGTTCAGGAGTCATGAGGGCTTAACTGCATCTGTTAGTGGACTAATGGACCTAGTCATTCCTGTGGGCATATGGATATAGCCGTACTTTTAGTGGGCAAGTGGACCAACCATGACTAACACTCCATAATGTTGCCATTAAATCAATCCACATTTTGATCAATGTTAAAGTGCTAGGGACAGATTCTCTAACATTTGATGCAAGGTAGCTCAGAAAGACAACTTGCTGCGCTTCGCAGTGACAAATGGAGAGAGAGGGAATGTGCCATATTAATAAGATATGGTGCATTCCTGCTCTCTCCCTGCGCTGGTGTACTGTGTGCAGCCTAGAACCAATGCAGGCACCCGTGCAACATTTTGTAATGGTGCCTCCATTACAGGCAGTTGTTTTTGTGCAGGTGCACAAAGCAATCCTCAGAGGAATTTTTCTCTTTCTATGCGTCACACATAGAAAGAAGAAATAACAAGGAAAAATAAACACATTTTTCCTTGTTACGCCTCTGTTGTGATTGTGTAGCATTTTGATACATTCCCAGGTTTACTACACTTAGTAAATCTGAAAATGCTCTCAAATCCATGGGCAGATATGTGGGAAAAACCACACTCCACCCACAATATGTGTAGTAATGTAAAAGAAGTCCATGGTAGCCATAGAGTAGATTGTAGATGATGGTTCATTAAGATACAGTTACAAGTTATCAAGATGGTAAATTTCAGGTAAGTAAGTATATAGAAGATTGGAAGTCTAGCTCCTGAAGGAGCAGCCTCCCTGCTGCCCAGCCTGCACACCCCAACTGACACACAGCGGCTCACCAGACACTCAGGCATTCCATGACATCACCAAGCATTCAGCATTCTACTACATCACCAAGCACTCCAACACTCATCCTGGCTGAGCAGTAGGGAAGTTGTAACTAAGGAAAGTGTGTGTGGCAGTGTGGCAACAATTAAGTCACAACATATCTCCTATCCTTTTGGAAACTTTTGACAGAATTAATACACAGAGCAAAAGGCCAGTCATATGAACCTAATGATGAAAATACTGTAAGAAAATACAGGCTGAACTATCAAAGAATTAACTAAAAAACTAAAAATGAGAAGGATAGAATATTCCTAAAGCATCAAACACATTAAAGTCCACAAAAAATTTAAAGAACATTCCTCAAGCATAAAAAACACACAACCCCTTTACTTAGGGAACTTAATGACATGAGCATTCCATAACCAGGAAGGACGTGGAGCCTCATGCAACCCACACTGTACGCCTGACAAGAACAAGAGTCTCAGGCAACTCACTTCTTATTGTAACAGGATACACGACCTGCAACTCAGCACTAAGGTACATGACCCTACAACACATACTTCATACTATACCAGGAAACAAGATCCTGCAACGCAGCACTAGGGTAGACAACCCTACACACAGCACTAAGGTACTCGGCCTTGCAACTTAGCACTAGGGTACTCAAACCCTACAACACACACTTCATACCGTACCAGGATACATGATCCTGTAACGCAGCACTGGGGTAGGCAACCCTACACACAGCACTAAGGTAGTAGACCTTACAACTCAGCACTAAGGTACTTGACCTTACAACTTGGTACTAGGACACTCAAACTCCACAACACACACTTCATTCTATACCAGGATACATGTTTCAGCAACGAAGCACTAGGATTGACAACTCTACACACTGCACTAAGGTACTAGACCTTACAACTCAGCACTAAGGTGCTAGACCCCTTCCGTTGCCTTGTGTCACCTTGCGTGCCGTCATGACAACTCAAGGGCCTTGTAAATCTTTGCCAAAATGTCCTGGATGGTGCATTATTTTACAGGGATTGTCTCAAAATATCCTTGGGACAAGAAACCCTCAACCCTTCTGAAGGATGGATTACATTTTATAGTATTTTAGTTGCAATTAATTACCCAGCACTAATTACCCCTGACAGGCAACGTTTCATCAGTATAAATTGCTTAATGCACTTTTAAATTCCCTGGGTTTGAACCCCAAACTGCCTCCCCGTCTCTCTGCAATGTGGTCTTTAACTCCTGTCATGTGTGGATCACTGTTACACAATGTACTCTCCCAGACTTAGTTCACACGTCCACCGCTGACACGTAAGAAAAATGTATTATTTATAGGGGATCCAACTGTGGAGAAAATGGAGGGCGCTGAGTGATGATTAGACACCACGTGTGGCAGGAAACTCTGAGTCCCTTTACTCATGAGGATAATTTTGTAAAAAACACAACGCAGGTTGCAAGTTTTCCACATCATTCCACGGTCAGTAGATTTTCTCGAGCGGAAAGTTTAAGTCATTTCAATTACGTATGTGCTTTTATTCCCCTACTCTTTCTTGTAAAGCAGTGTTGTTTTCTTGAACATAATTTGCTGGCTTTTGTACGAAGCCATTGTTCTGTAAGTGTTGCTTTCTCAAAGAATTTCTTTGCATCGTGCGATAGAGTTTAAAGTCTTGAGCAATCAGTAAAAACTGTTATTAAATGTGCTATAAATAAAGCCCCTCATCCCTTCTGCTATGGCGAATATAAAATAACACGAACAGATGATTGCAGGCACTGTTGTGCTCAATTTGAAGCACTGTGACAATTCTCCATATTTATTTAAAGGGCTTCTGCAATTAACTGACCCCCATATTCCTTTGTTGTGGTGTTCTCTCTAGGGCAGGCATGAGGTGCAAAAGGTGAAAACTAAATGTTTCCTTACATTTGCGGCCTACTTAACCCTGATGAGATATAAAATAAGCTGTCTCTAAGTCTGGGAGTTATCTGACGCAAAGATTTGAGAACATCAAGGCCAGAATTCACAAATTGTTGGCCCACATTCCCTTGGATTAAGTCCTTTATTTAGATGTCTCACTGTCTCTCCTGTCAAGCCACGAGTTGACCTTCTGAAAATGGCTTGATCCTGGTAATGGGGACACAAATAAACTTTCCTACTTCACTGAAGGGAATGTGAATCTATAACCAGACACGCCCACTTAGTCTAAAATGGCTGCACCAGGCGTGTGAGCGGGGAGAGGCGATCCGGACATGCAGGGAGTGGAAAACATCCAACTTTCTCTTTCCCTAAACTTATGGAGCACCCTTAAACCTTTGGGGTTACATATTGATGGGGGAACGCCCATCGCGTATCGAACTACTGCATCATAGACCTCATACATTGTGGGGGACCCAGGTAAAGCAGACTACACAGATTTAAACAAAGGGAGCCAGTCGGCGATCTCGCAAGGGTGGTTCAGTTTAATAGCTGTGCCCACGATCACCAACTACGGGCATATCATGACCTGGTACTTGGGGTGGTGGTCTTGTCCATGATGTACGCAATACCACTTTGGTGCACCCTTTCTGTCGGACATAGTCTAGAACCCTGTTGGGAAACAACATCCAGAAACATGTAAAGCACTTATGAGGGGACTTGTGACACTAGGTTTTTCCAGAGGATCATAAATTCTAACAGAATGGAGAAATTACCCAGTTGCTACTAAATTTAACTACTCAAGGGCAGGGCGTCTATACTAATGAAGGTCTGCCTGGGAATATTGTGATCACTGGCTAGAATGTTACTTTGGGGAGGTGCTTCTCAGCCTACATTAATAGGCAGGATCCAAATAAATAATTTCCTGATTGATTGTCTTGCTCAGGGCAGAAAATAAACTATTTCATTGGCTTCGTTCTCATCAAAAACACAACGTCAATTCATAGTGCAAGATGTAGCTTTCTAGCATCAATGGAGAAAGGCTGTTTATATGGCGTCCACCTTGTAGAGTATATGCTATCAGGGTGCGGGCAGTCCTCCCCCATGGCTGAGCCCTCATCAGTATCCCAGCCTTCCGGACTCTATACCCACATCAAGCACACCAAGGGACACCTGCCCCTCATTAGGGACTCCAAAAGCAGCCATACTACTTCTTTGGACTGATATCCACAAGGGAAACACAAACATAGGCTTTAGGCCTAATTAAGAAGTCCTGGATTGGCATCCCCTGCATAGAGGAGCTCTTCTGACAAAACACAGAGGGAGTGCTTCAGAGAGGTGCCCTATTCAGATTTCAATACTTTGATCAATAAGGGTATAATCAACCCAGGCCCAAAAACACATCCATCTTAAATATGTTTAGGCTCCATAATCTAGGAAAAAGGACTCTGACAGGTGTCTACGCCTCACGAAGGACACATCTAACAGCCATATTGCTTTGGGCTGATGCACATACAGGAAAAAAAGAAATTCAAGTATGAACTGAGACAGCCCTTATTTGCTTCCCGTGCCACCTAACCAGGTTGATATAAAGCAGAGGCGAGCCTGCATAGCAGATCTTGGGCACATCCCATTTGTTTGCGGTGTCAGCTGTATGCAATTGAATTAGTTTGAGTCACAGCTCAGACTGAAATAGACTATTATTACTTTTCCCCTAATTTGAAAGGTTGGTGTGCATGGGTCTCAAACTATATTTGATTGTGTCTTGACTGCCACCCTCCATTTCAATGACTGGTACCTGTGCACCTTAAACTTTATTGTGTTGTGTCCATGCTGTTGCCAATCCTCGTTTGAGCAATTGTTTCTGCCACACACTACACTTCATTGTATTGTGCTAAGCTGCACTCTTCCCCTCATCTGAGTGATTGGTGCACCTGCACTCAAACAATTGTCTCCTATGCTGTGCATGATATTGTTTGTCGGCGAGTTTCATTCATTTATGTTTCTTTTTATATTACTTCCTTCCTTCTGTGAAATAGTTCAGATTTTTTTGCATTTGTAGTTGACAGAAATGATGAAACACTGATGCTCAGAAAACTCGTGTTTCACCCCCCTGTAGTGTGCAAACCCAGGGCTTTTTCAAAGTTATGTATGGAGATCCAGTGCCTGCACAAGATTAATTTCTGGTTATGGAAAAACATCATTGGTGTAATAAAGGCCTGTCATCATAGGTTACAGTTGTTACTTGCATGAAGGATGTGTCTGATTGTAGGCAGTCTGCTATGATAGGAAAAGGAAGCGAAGCATGAAGCAGCCTGCGTGCTGCCTCTCCTTGTAGTTAGACAGCTACTATCCAGAGGAGAAGTGGGCCCAACCATGCACCAACCCATCTAACTCTTTATAACTAAGCTAATTTGGAGTCTGGCTGGACTAGGGCCCTTCTCATATTCAATTGTATGATACTATGTAGGTAGGCCTAACACCCTCCCTTTCTTGATAGTTTTCAGGGCCTCTGTAACCCAAACTTCATGCATTGAATCTAAACTGCCATGAGCCACATTAGAATGACTGGGGTCCAACACCCATATTGTATAAAAAATGATTGCTGTCCATCTACCCCAAACTGGGTTGTATTCGATTCATAATGCCACCTTCTCCTTTGATTGTTTGATGCCAAATTACCTCGCATTGGGTATTTGCTTCTACTTTCGCCCCTCATTTCAGTAATTGGTTTCTTGCACCCCAAACAGTATGTGTTGTGGCTATACTTCCAGTCCACCCATTAGACTGAATGGCGCTCTTGCACCTCAGACTGCATTTGACTGTGTCTATGCTGCTACTGCCCCAATTTGAGCGATTGCTGTCCCTGCACGCAAAACTGTATTGTATTGTGTATGCTCTGATGTGCTCCCTTACATTTGAGTGATGAGTGCATTGTATAGTGTCTGTACTGCCACCCTCCCTATTTGTGTGATAAGTGCCCCTACACCCCAGGCTGTAATGTATTGTGCCTGTACATCCATTTTCTCCTCTTTTGGGAGATTGTTCCTCTTTGGCACCAGAATGCATGCTAGTGTCTCCAGTCTGGCCACCTCTTTTTCAATGACTGATATCCCTAAAAGCCAAACTGCATGGTAAATTGCCTATACTGACATTTCACACCCCAATTAAACAATTCATGTTCCTGTCCCGTTAACTGTATGGCTTCTTTGCTACCAATCTAACCAAAAGCCACCACTTTATAAAACCAAAAATATATACATAAGCCTGTGTGATTGAGGCCTCACACTCTGACCTGCATTGTCCTCTAAATAAGGGGTTTGTTTATCCCCTTTTACATTCTCTGGTGCCAAAAGATCCAATTTACCATAATCCTCTCTGATAATTCACATCAAAACTGTGCATGTGTGCACACACAAATTTATAAAATGCTAATCCACTTCTAAACTACCAGTAACCCGAATTTACCTGACCATGCGATTTTAAATGTCAGTCAGTACCCACATCTCCTCAGTCCCTTGGAAAGAGCCCAATCACAAAACATTCTACTTAGAACCAGAGTCTACAACCAGATCCACTATGATCTTGAATCTATGCTAAATTCCACATCATTTGAATTTTTATTGACACTTTAAACTGATGTTTTTGATTCACCCTACCTTATCTGAAACCTTGATCATTGACTGAGATCCCCCCTTAACATCTAATCACTGAAAAACAAAAAAGTGCAATCCCACAAAACGAAGACTTTAGAAAAACTAAATGCTTGTAAACATTCCATAAATGCTCACATGAATGCCCCGGCTGTCAAATGTACTTGCTTGCAAGACTTCATCTCTTCATTATGCCCACTTCTTCAATGACTCACCCATACTACTCATACTTCAGTCTCTCTGCACATCACTGGGCCACTCCTCTGCCCAGCCACAAGCTTTTTAACTGAAAATGTTGAGTACCAGAAATTCTGGACTCTTTCCTACCTCCTCCACCTAATTGGTCCCATGAATAAAACTGCTAAGCCTTCTTGTGCACCATCCGCAGTGTTGAACTGACCTATTGGGCACTTTGGCTGTTCCATATGGGCTGGCCAGTGTATGGACAGGTTGCTTTGTTACCTCGGGCCATGCCAGGGCCAAAGAAATTCCCACACGTCGGTCCTTTCAAGCCGGTCCATCTGGCAGTGCCAGAGTGTCATATTACCCAAAATGCCAATACAACACTTGCCATTGGACCCATTCAATCCTTAAATTGTTAAAGTTAAACCCATAACCGTCCGCTCATGTATCTGTCCTCCTTAGCTTTGTTCTTTAACTACTTTCTCAATATAGCAAACTATCCACTGTGTTGTAAATCTGCCCTGATACTGCCTTTAGTAGAAAATGCCACCAATGAACTTTGTTGTCCTGTCAGACATAGCTTAGTCACTAAACTCACCTTTTTCTTCACAGTTTTAGATTTGATTGCTACTGTTTCAACTGCTTTCTCTCCACACACAAACTTCTTTATTCTCTTCAATCAGCTTCAGAGCGCTAGACTCCATTGAAATAGCCCTTACTTATATGGCAAGATTCATTAGTTCTTCCTACCTCTACCATCCCTTATACATCCTTATGTTCTTGACCTCTCTGCAATATATAACTTTTTGGGAAATTCCACTGTACTCTCTACCATTAACATCCTTGGTATTATTGGAACTATATTGGACTTTTCTTATTATCTCTCAGATCACTCCTTTTTAATTTCCTGGAGCTTCTCAAACTTCACCTATACACATTCGACACCCTTATCTGGTGGCTTTCCACTAGGCCTAGTCTTTTGACCTCATATTTTCCCCCTAAACTCGACATCCCTTGTCTGGGTTCCCTTACATTGTTACACATATAATGCTCAAACATTTGTCTGACTTTCTGGCCTAACTATCACCAAATATATTGAATATCAGAGTGCCTCAAAAGAATGACATTAAAGATTCAATTCACACCAACTGACTTCAGTCATTTATAGAGCTAAATAACCATTGTAAGGCAAATCTCATGGCTGATGTAAGAGATTGAGGCTTTGTTCCAAATGAGCCTGCAAAAGAAGGTTGTGATGGTGCATACATTTGTTGGGTGGGATAAGTGCACTTTTCAATGACCCGATTTGTGATGTTGGTTTCTGAAGTTGGAAGGGACGTATTTGTACATTACACTGTGCTTGGCACACTTGGCAGGCTTGAGGTTTTGAGCCTTTTGAATACTGAGTTGTTCATACTAGGCTTCCTCAGAAGACTGGAGCCCTGAGTTAAAATGACTGAGTACCGCTGGCTGAGCCCTTCTTGTATATCAGCCAGTTGGTAACTGACAATTGGTGTGACTTCCTTTCTATCCCTATCACTAATTATACTCATCCACTAGGTACTTAAGCTGGTATTTGAGTAACCATTTCGTTAAGTATGTTTACCATCAAAAACGAAGAAGTGGTATACAGGAGCTGGTACGACAACTCCTACAGGGAGATCAGCCTAAAACAATAAATTCTTCAATCTGTTTTTAAAACAGATAAACTCACTGATTGATTCAAGCTCCTTTGAATTGCCATTACACTACTTGAATCCATCACCTTAAGCAACCTGCTGCCCATCAGACCTTTAGCAAAATGTGGGACCGCCAACAGGTCTTAATCCAAGGATCTAAGGTTATTTGTAAGAGTATAAACCCCAGTTGTGAGCTTGCAGTGGGTGACTTATTCCTGTCAAGCTATTTTAAGCATCAAGGGCAAAATTTAACACTAAGGGCCTCCTTCCGATGGCAGGTGGACTTGAGTCCGCCCGCCATCGTAGCAGGGACTGAGGCTGCTCGCCTGTAAGGCGGTGGTCCTGCAACCCCGATTACGATGTGACCGCCACCGCATCACCTATACTTTGCATTGTGGCAGGGATGCATTCAGCAACCACCTCCACAATGCCAATATAAGGCACTTGCATACCCCTGCACTACGTGTCAGGCACCATGCGGTGCCTGCCACATGGAGCAGGGATATGTAGGGGGGCACTATAGGTGCCCCCCCAGTGCCCTTGACCCAGTCCCAGGGATTAAGGGGGGCCAATTACAGGCCCCCAAATCCGTTTCTGCCATTTGTTTTGCTGCGGTTTGTCCGCCGCAAAACAAATGGAGGAAAGGGATATCGTAACCCCTACGGTGGTGCCTGCAAGGCAACTCCTCAATGCTGGCCTATGTTTCTGTTCCCCAAGGCGGTCGGACAAGGACTGCCTTGCAGAACCGTGGCAGCTGGTCTTTTTTTGCGACCGCCACGCTGCCGCATCAATTCCCCCCGCTATCATAATATGGCAGGGGGAAAATAACCATTCGATGGCGGAGGGACCACCACCGCACGGCTGGCGGTGGCAGACCCTCCACCATCATATTGACCCCCTTAATTCTCTCCGAAAGGTGCATCCAATGTAGTCTTTTTGATGTCTAATTGTTCTCTGCTCATATGGTGTACTACTGCTCACCCTGCATAGTTGTTTTTTTTATTAGTCCACAATATTTGAGTTTATGATAGCTTAAACTATAGTTGTTCTTTCTTTTTCTACAGAGATAGATCATAGGATGCTTAGAATGTGGATATAAAACCTACACATTTTGGTCAACAAGACTGCTTGCCTCTGCATAGATAGTGTATTGTTAAAAACAAATCCCAAGGTTTTAACTTCTGATAATAACTTAATAAAGCACTCTTCCACTTGAATTTCACCACATGCAAAAACAATGTAAGGGTGCTTGCACACGATATGAATAGCTCAGCTCAGTGTTGTTTATTTTAAGATTCAGTCAACTCTCATACATCTAGTCCTGAATTTCATCAGTATTAGTTTCTACCACTGTTTTCTCTTTAATGTCTTCATAATTAAGAAACACAAGATGCATGTCATCAACATATGCATAGAACATAATCTCTGAAACCTGAGGGACATTAATTTAGATGTTAAGCAATATACGTGATAGTGGGGAGCTATGGAAACTATGGGGAATCCTGCATGCTGCGTGAGGGTAATCCCCTCACTAAAGGTCTGGAAATTATCAGTCCAAGGAAAAATATGAACCAGTTCAAAAGATTCAAAAATGTCCCCAACTACCTCACAGATGCAACCTAGTTAAATAGTCAACCCAATAACTGCTTTCACTCCTCAGCCGTTACTCCGCATGATCATTGGTCCACAATCTTTATAACACAGTTAAGTACCACACAGGTAAGTATATTAAATGGGTTTTTACTACTCCCCCTTCACTACACAGTCTTGTAATCCATAGATACAACTATAAGTATAAGTTACCTACTTGCGGTCTCCAGTAAGTTCAAAACTAGTTTGACGCTCACTTCAGCTGCTATCTTGAAAGTTTTGGGGTGATCCGTCAAGCGGTGGCCGAGAAAAAGGGTTGGGGTCCAAAAACGCATTTTCCCTATGTTAATTTCCATAGGAACTTTAGACATGGCTACAGCCCGAACTGCTGAATGAAATTACACCAAATTTGGCAGGAAGATAGATGTTGGTTCATGGAAGTGCCTTTTTGTTAAATTGTTTAAATCAGTTCAGTAGTTGCAGAGTTATTTAAAGGTGTTTCTAATATACAAATGGGGATGCGTAGGATCCACAACCCCTCCCGAGATCTTCTGCTGAGATCGGATTGGCAGCCATCTTGTGACTCAGTTGAACTGAATTACAGGAAAAAAAGGCAAAAAAATGAAAAAGGGGCAGGGTAGAAACACCCTTACACCCTAGGCCTCACTGGGGGACCACAGGGACCCCCTCAGGGCCAAAAAATAATTTTGTTTTTAAAAGTTTTCGCGGGAGTCACACTGATTCTGCAAATCCCGCCAAAATGCACTTCATTTGTAATCGGACCCTGGGTGGGCCGAGTCCCGGGGCATGTGTGTAATATATAAGAGGGGTGCCCAGGGCCACCCTGCTTGGAGCCTTAAAGCCCCGGGGACTGCCACCTCCCCGGGGCATTTTGATTAAATTAAACGGGGGTTGCCTTAGGCAACCCCTGTGCCCTGGGGACTGCCACATCCCCAGGGCAAATGATTATTGAATGCAGGGGGGCCTACATGGCCCCCCACCGCCCCAGGAACCGCCACCTCCACAGGTCAAATAGTTATAATTTAAGTGGAGGGCCCCCTCCTAGAGCCATAGATGAGTACTGGTATGGGTCTGTGAATGGGTATGTGAGTGGTTGTGTGGGTATGTGAGTGGGTGTACGAGAGGTTGTATGGGGTGTGAGCAGGTGTTTGAGTGGTTCTGTGGATGATGTCATCAGTGATTTTGTCAGTGATGTCATTTGAGGTGTCATCAGTGATGTCACTGACCATGTCATGAGTGATGTAAGATGTGAGGTCATAAGCAGTGCATTGAAGGGACTTAAGTTACAGTTTGCTCAGGTAACCATAACGGCTGAATTTTACTGGTTTTGTTCGACTGAAATCTGAGCCTAACTATAACATCCATGTAACGTTTGTTTTTAGTCAGTGAATTTCTAACGATTTTTTAATTCTATTTTCTAACTATAACATGCTTGTAACCTTTGTTTTTCTAAGTGAATTTCTATGGTTTTGTAACTAGTAGTCATATTTGCAGAGTGATGGAGAAAGGGGGCGGGGCCACCGACCAGCTCTCAGGAATCCTGCTGTGTGGAACTTACTGGAGGTAACAGGAGAGATTCTGGGTCCCCAAGATGCTCAACCTCGAAAAGGATTTCATCCCCCAACCGCCAGTGCGATAGAAGGCACATTTGCAGAGTGGTGGAGAAAGGGGGCGTGGCCTTTTAACCCCTCACAGCAGTTTCTAAGGGTCGAACTTACTGGTCATAACAGGAGGGCTTGTTGGCACCCCAGGGCCCTCTGGAGCCAAGAGGACTTCATCTCCCAACAATAAGTGCTCAGGAGGCACGTTTACAGAGTGGTGGAGAAAGGGGGCATGGCCTTCAAAGTTTTCTCAGCAATCGCGCTCTGTGGGACTTACTGGAGGTAACAGGAGGGCTGTTGGCCTCCAAGGACCCTCTGGAGCCAAGGGGACTTCATCTCCCAACCAGAAGTGCACAGGAGGCACATTTGCAGAGTGGTGGAGAAAGGGGGCATGGCCTCCGAAGTCCTCTCAGCAAACGCACTCTGTGGGACTTCCTGGAGGTAACAGGAGGGCTTGTTGGTCCCAAGGATCCTCTAGAGCCAAGGAAACTTCATCTCTCAACCAGAAGTGCTCCAGGAGGTGCGTTTGTAGAGTGGTGGAGAAAGGGGACGTGGCCTCCAAAGTCCTGCCCCCGGGGTTCGGAGGGGGTCAAAGAGGCCCCCCCGATTTATATTTTGCATATTTTCCCGGGGAAGTCACCAGGGCCTGGGGGGGTCCGAGAGCCCCCCTGCATTAATATGAGTGAGCCCCGGGAAGATTGTTGTCTGACCTGGGGGGTCCAAGAGGCCCCCCTGCATTATTATGAGTGAGCCCCGGAAAGTAGCGGTCCCTGGGGCATAATAAGCACCAGGTAGAGGGGGCTCATGGCCCCCTTTCTTTATTTGGGACATGCCCCTGGGATCAGGGCCACCTGGGTGAATATAATTAACAAAGGGTGGGAAAGTGCGCTTCATTTAAAAAAAAGAAAAACAATTGTCAGGATTCGAAGAAAAGGGCAAGAAAAAAAGGGGGGGTCCCAAAACACTTTTCTCCATGCAATATCCATAGGAAAAATTAGAAGCGATATAGTAAAAAATGGCTGAGCAAAACTACACCAAATTTGGCAGAAATCTAGATTTTTTTTTAAAAGCATGCTTTTTGTGATTTGTGTCCCTTGAAACAGATGGGTATGTCAGATCTATGAGGATGATATATAGATTCTAAAGAAATGCTTGCCTCAAGAGAGTGGTAATTTCCTTTTAGAATACTCAAAAGTCCACAGTGATTAAAGGAACATTAAGAAAAACCCTCTCTGAGGCCTGAGAGTGATGGATATGCTGTTGCAGGATATTGAATCAATCATGAACTATGGGAAGAGAAGAGAGTCTGTGCTGAGGGTTATGCCTGGACCATTTAAAGTACAAGTCGCAGGATGTGGTCTTCTGTTCTAGCACCAGGCACTGTAATACATAAAGTGTCCAGGGGTTGCAATGGGATTGTGTGCCTGCTTTCTGTGACCCTGGGGCACTTTGGTATTACAGAAGGAGTTAGAGATGCCTATGCTGGCATGATTCTAAGGGGCTTACGGAAACGCCCTCTACACCGGGATCAACAAATCTCTGCTCCGCAAACTCCGGACCATACAGAACACCACAGCCAGACTCGTCCTCTGCATCCCTCGACACGAACACACCACCGAACACCTGCGTAACCTCCACTGGCTCCCCATTGAGAAGAGACTTACCTTCAAGATACTCACTCACGTCTACAAATGCCTCCACAACACCAGACTGCCTACCCCCCGCCCCAAGCGCCTTGAGACCCTCACGGGTGAGTAGCAAGCTTACAATTCCCCTGATTGATTGATTGGGGCTTTCCATCCTTAGCATGGGGATGTACATTTCATGCTAATACGAAATACATGTTACCTTCGTGCCTGCGCTGTATTATTTATGCACGGACACAGAGGCAAAGAGATGGTCAGAAGGCACATTGACTCTGCGCCATATAGAAGTGGTGTACAATAAGTACGCTCCTGCAAGGGGATGAAGGGGGTTCCATGGAGCCCCAGACATGCCTTTTCAGAAGGGTGCAGTCACTCACTGCAACCCATTAAAGGAGGATCTCTCAGCCTGGAGCTGCCTTCACTGTGAAAGACAGATTGCCTGCTTCTAACAGCCTGGTCACCCTTCACTAATGATTTACTCCTATGGCAGACACAAGTTTGCAGCTGCCCTGGGTGCAAAGCATTTTCTGTTTTAGGCTTCACTGACCAGCTCTGCATGTGACACAACCTTTTAAAGGTGCGCTGCAGCCGAGAATCTACAGAGGACCCATTTTATGCAGACCAGGTTGGTGCGCCCTATATAGAACGCAGCCCGAAGTTTCCTAAAGAGCTCATTGAACTCTGTTCTCCCCCACAAAAATCAAGCACATTATTTGAGGATTGGCGATGAAGGGCCAATTGCAATGTATAAATATGTATTATGTTCATTTTCCCACAGTTGAAACAAAATCGTCTCCATTCTTTGGTAATGGCCGATCCTTACGCAGGTTCTCTGTCATAATCCTCGTATAACCACACAACTATTGAAACAATGTTTTAAAGGAATTGTGCATTACTAATTAATGAAGCATCATATTGTGTTTAACGATCTGTGTGTTCTTTGTATGTCATGCATTAATGGGTTATATAAAGGTGGGTTACACACACAGCATGTAACCAATCAGGATCCAAAGCATCTGCATCACAGTGACCTTCCTAGCAATTAATCATCACTTTACTGGCGCAAACAAAAAGGAATGACCTAGCTTTCATCTATCAGGATATGGAAATATTAAATGTGATTAGTGGACTTTATTATTTGTCTCCATTACTGTGCAGTTTAAAGTACGTGCACATTGGGAGTCAGGTCAGGTAATCACAATGAACCCATCTTTTATACAGTATATATAGTAGAACTTGGAATCTACATAGGACTCTTTTTTTGCTGGCTCCATAGGCTCTCAAGATTCTTATTTCCATCAATGAAATACCTGAGCCTGTCAGACGGTCGGGATAGGCCTTGTAAGAAATGCCACCATTACATGCTTACGTTTCTTAAGTTGGCATCTCCATTAAAATGGTGACTTTTGATATACATTTGTGTGCATGACCATGCATGAATCTGCATTGCTTGCATTTCCACTTTGTAGGCATACTATCAGGACACCTTGAGCATTCAGTACAAGGGATAAAGTTAACTGCACAAATGTTATTTATGTTATTGAACCGTAGGCGACGACGCTATCCAACTATAATAAAGAATTGGGGCCTGACAGGGGTTGTGACATGGCCACATGGGTGCTATTATTATATATACAGAACCACTTCCTTGTTTAGAGTGAAGAGCACTCAGCTGACACTGCGAGGTCAGTACATGCTGGAATTACAGCTCAGTTGATTCCTGTGTATCAACACGAGGGATATCCAGCTCTACACCAAGACGGACAGCCTGATAACGCCTGATAACATTTACTTGCAGGTAATGAGGAGCTAAACCTCCCGGGCATGGATTTGACAGATCACTCACCCAAGGCAAGACTAGTTTTGGGAGCGGTAGGTAGGAGTACACTACGCACAGTACTTTTAGCACAATGGTGGAAATGTTCATCTTTTCCCTATTCTTGTAAAGCTAATTACTCTAATCTGTTTCATTCTATTCAACATTGAAGAGCATGTTTTTTATACAAGAATCACAATGCTTCAATAAATATTAAAATGCCTTGCTGAGTATTTCTTGTGTATTTCGTTGGATATCCATGAAAGGCCAAGCGAAAGGCATCTAGATCTGTTACCACAATTTCCTTGGGGGATCTGGATTTGTCACATTCTGAGGTTGCACACACATTTGTTACCCTGTAAGTTTAGGGGTGAAGATAGTGCACTGTGGTCTAGCAAGGATATAGGACAACATATCCTGAGGGTGTACATGGAATCAGTCTGTCACAATCCTGACATTTATGATGTCCGACAAACACACAGTTTTACTGATGAGGTACAAGCCGTATGACAAGCCCTACCTGGTACTGGGATACAGGGAGGTTTATTCTAAACCACGTTTTATTCTTAATCTCTCTCCTCTGTATTGAGTGAATAATGTGATATTTCATAATTAGGTTAAATATTTGCTCACACCTTATATAGCTTTGATTGTCTGTTTTCCCCAGGTAAGGCGCAACAACAGTAAAAACCCAAGATTCAATTTTGTACTATAAATAACTAGGTAAAACATATCATTTTAGTGAACTCAGAAGGTCTTGGCCAACACAGACCTAAAAAAGTCAATCAGTCTGGCATTGGCTGCAAGATAGATAGATAGATAGATAGATAGATAGATAGATAGATAGATAGATAGATAGATAGATAGATAGATAGATAGATAGATAGATAGATAGATGAAAAAAGGCAAGCATGCATGAAAGAAGGCAGACAATAAAGAAAGGCAAGAGAAAGTAAGAAATAGAGAAAGACAAAAAGAAGAAAACAGAAGGGAAGTAAAAAAGAACAAGAAAGAGAGATGGAAAGTGACAGACAGAGAGAAGGAAAGAAGAAAGAAGAAAGAAAGAGAAGGACAGTCAGAGGGAAGGAAAAAAGAGAATAAAGCAATAGAAGGAAAGAGAAGGAAAGATATAAAGAAGAAAAGAGAGAAAAGAAAAGAAAAGTGCAAAGGAAAGAGAAAGAAAGAGAAAATGAAAGTAGAAAGAAAGAAAGGAATGACTGAAGGCAAGAGTGAAAGAAGACAAGAGAAAGAAAGAAGGAAAGCAAAAAAGAGAGAGAAAGAATACAGAGAGAAGGAAAGAGAAAAGGAAGGAAAGAAAAAAGAATGTAGGATTGAAAGAAAAAAGAATGAATGAAAGAGAGTGAGTGAAAGAAAGAACAAGAGAAAGAAAGGAAGAGAAAGGAAAATAGAAAGAGAAGGAAAGAGAGAAAGGGAAAAAGAACGAGAGAATGAAAGAGAAAGAAGGCAAGCATGAAAGTAGGCAAACATGAAAAAGAAAGAAAGAGTATAACTTAATACAGAACAGTTTCAAATAGACACAAGCTGGTATGCTGTGAAATAGCAGCAGTCAGAAAAGCAAAACACTCTAAAAGGAATTTACAAAAGCATTGGCAGGAGATGGGATGTGATAAAGATGGGATGTCCATCCGAAGTGTGCTGCCATCGCATCATGCTCCAAAGAAGAAGGCAACAATAATGTATTCATAAAGGAATAACAAAAACACTGCCACTGAAGGGAACAACATTGTGTGTGGATGTGCTCCTTGTGAGAGAGCAAGATGCAGTCACTCAAAGTAAAGTTAGCCAGTGACGCCTGACACGCTGCCCAGTGCTATGTGCAGTAGTGTGGGGGGGGGGGGAATGACACAACAACCGCAGACCAATGGATGAAGAGAGGTGGCTAAAAGTCATATATGTATGTATGTATATTATACATATATTTGTAAAATCAAAATACTTGACTAATGCTAGACCTAAGAATAAGAATATATGTTATCTTTTAGGATGATGCTTGGAAGAGAAGAGAGTCCTATTTAAGTAGATACAAGAAAAAACTACTCTTGCAAGAAGGAGCACGAAGGGGGGGAGAACCTAAGCAGCACACTGGTGGTTTTAAACAATGTGGATCAAAATGATGTGAAATAGTTTGGTGAAAACTCAATTAATTTAAACTGGTTTTAAAAAGATCTGCACAAATAGTGTCTGTTCCGTATAAAATAGCACAGGTTTTTAAAACTACATCTAGTGAACAATAGAAATGTAGGGAAAAGTGTGTAAAAGTGTTTGGATGTTTTGGACTTGCATGAGAAAGAGTTTATTTTTATATTTAGCTGAGTAAAAGATGCAGAAGGGTGGACTGCCTTATGTTTCTTGCTTTGTTTTTATACAGAGGTGGGGTGGAGGATGATACTCATGGTGATAAGAAGCTTGTTGATGGTAGTGTAGAAGATAGTAGACAAAATGCCACACAGATTAGAACTAATACCATTACCTGTTGTACTTCTTTTTTTGTGCGTGACCACGTCTATGTTGAATCTTGTGATGTCACTTTGTCAGCTGTTCAATAGTATCATGTGCTACCAACTAAAACGTCAACCTGAATGTAAGAGGTAGTAATCAGAGACATAAAGAATGTCTTTCTTATGTCGTGGGAATAATGTAAATGTAGTTCAGTCTACCCTTAATAACCCTCTTTTCAGCCAGGGGTATTTCCGATGTCATCCTTTGTAATTACTTACTCACTATTATACTTTAATGAACCTTGTAAAGATCTTTATTTCCTCTGGTTTTAAGAAATGGTGTATTAAGAAATATAAAATCAACAATATATATACCTTTCCAGATGTAGTGTAGGTAATTTGTGTGATGAGATTTTTGCTCTTCTGTATATAGAATGAGGAAGTCTGACCGACAAACGTTGCGCTGACGCTGGGCAAGAGTGATTGAGCACTTTGAAGCACAGGCTCTTGAACATAGCGCCCTTATTGATAGGGGCTGTAAATACAGATTTTTTTAAATGCCTACTGATGGAAGTGAAGCGGGGAAAGTTAAGCAAGAGCCTCGCTGCTGTATTCTGAACCAGCACTAAGGGGCCAGTAGTGGTGAGTGGTGGTAGCTGGGAGGCCCAAATAGAGGGCGTTCGCATAATCGAGACTGACAACAACAGTAGACTCAAGAAATGAGTATGCTGAGGAGTGAAGGGAAGCACTTTCCTTGGAACTTGTAAGTGACAGTAACATGTGGAAGCTACATTAGCTACCTGGGGGTGAATTCACTAACACATAAGTGATGCAAATTCAGGGCAAAGACTTATATTGATAATTATTTTACAATGTAGATCCTGATTTGCATTTGAAAGTTGTGAAGCGATGAGAAGTAACGCTATGCTCTATTTTGTGCCAAATTGGAGTCGCGTGGGAGGTACATGGGTGTTCCCATGCAACCATCTTTCGCTTAAATCCCTATCTCACTAACATAAAGATTGAGAAATATTTTCTTTTCTGAAGAACATTTCCAGCTTTCCTTGTGTACTGCACTGCACTGTACAACACATGTGCAAAGTGGGAGAAGTGTTAAACCATGTCATAGCTTAGAATTTCACCCTGGAGGGGTTCCCTTCTAGTACAAAACCTATCTTTGACATTGCACACACAGCCTTGCACTGTGGTGCATGGGTGTGTGCATCGGTGGAAGATAGTCAAAAGTGTGCCATCAAAGGGGTTGAGAGAAACAACACCATGGCACTGATCTGTTCCCTTCCTTTCCCACAATGCAGCACAGCCAATTTGATTGCTGGGTTGGTTGAAATATTGGTAAATTAGGCCCAAGGGTTTTAAAGGACAGTTTATCATCAAAATAGACTCCCAGATTTTTTACAGTTGTAGAGGGAGTAGGACTCTGGCCAAAAGGCGGAAAAACAAATCATGGTTGGCCTCACATCACTTCCACCTCTTTTTATGTCTGCAAATTCAAATAGTTGTTGTTAATTGAAACTGCTACGTCCGTAAGACAATTTTGGAAGCTATGATGAGCAACCTCAGAGTGGTGGTTAATGTTTCAGTTTGTAAAGTTTAGGCAAGTATGTCTAAAATGTAGAGAAAAGAAATAGAAACTTAGCATCTAACATTTCTAACACACAATCCCAATTTTAGAAATGGGTCACTTAATAACTTTTGTAAAACACATGTATTGTGTTTTAGGAGAAACATTAACTTAGGTATTAGTAAAGGCTTTAGCATTGTGTACATATTGCTCTGCAATTGGACGTTGCAAATATCTAATCACAGAATGCCACTCTTTGAGACCTATTGATCTTCTATGCATTTAGTCATAGGTAATGTAGGAAATTATCATCTTTTATACAATATCCCCCCAGAGTTGTGCCCTACCTGCTTTTCTGACTTTGGAACTTAGTGCACTCTACCCCTGATTACCAGGGGTAAAGTGGCTGTGCTCCCCCATTAAAGATGGTTACATAGGCCTATCTGTGATTGGCACCTTTAACTTGCCTGTAGGTCCCTAATAGATGGTGTGGAATGTGCATCCAAGGCCTGGCAGTTAAATTCCACTTGTGGACTGCAAAATCTATTTTGTCATCCACTACAGTGGCAGTGCAGCAAGAATGGCTATAGTCCTACCCTGTATAGCCTGACAGCTGTAAAACCTGTAATGCAACAAGTCAAAATAACTCTTTTTGACAGGTAATGGCCTCCCTTTTCAATAGAAATAAATCACCCCTATGTAGGCCGCATAGCCCACAAGACAGGGTGAATGGCAATTACATTTTGGATAGGCAGCAAATTGATATTACCATGTCCCTACAATCTCAAGACCCATAAAGCTGTTTCCACTGTGGCAGGCTTAGCTGTCCTATGTAGAAATCTGCAGTAAAATTAAAATACTAATACTGCTAATATGATAGTCGGAAAAGGGACCAGCTAGAAAAATAATTAAGCCACTGTTTTAGTAGTGATTAAAAATCTAATTAAATGTCGAATTTGTATTTGCACCAAATATTAACGAAAATAAAATTAACTTTATCTGCCTGAACTCTCAGAAGACTAATTAGCAAAAAAACATATGAGAGGAAGCAGATTAAAACTCAAAACAAAAAGACATTACATTACTTAGTATTCCCACTGTGTTCATGGAATTTTATCACTTTATTCTTGAAAAGTCCATCACTACAAAAATGCAAAACGTGCATCAGTGTTCACGCTCCTTCATGTCAATCACATATGAATAGGATATTGTAGTCCGCAAGTTATAAGGGATCAACCATCAGTTCCAAAATATGTACGGGTCTTCTTAATTGATATGTATCGAACAATCTCATTTGTCCTCTTTATTGCACATCTAAAATCCCATTAAAAACACGTGTCAGCCCAGCCAACGCGTTTCTTCCCACAAAGGGACTTCCTCAAATCTTGAGAGTTCTCAGGTTCCAGAGAGTGAGCAGCACAGTTAATACACAATTGTTTCACTATACATGTCATTCATATGTCTTGGAATCAATCCATACAGTTGTCAAGAGTTGGTATATATATGTCATCCAGATAAATATCAATCAATCAGAAGGAACTCAAGTTGACACTTACCTTTATATGGATGGCTCAACAACTCACTTCCAGGTTATAGGTATATGCCATTAAGCAATTAACAGTGCTAGGTCTACGATTTTACTACATGCTGTTTTGGTCTTGGGGTGTGATAACCACACCAGCAAACATATCTTTGGGTGTGGTGGGATTGGCCTTTGGTAGCCTGTTTGTTGCCAGTAAGTCTTTAACCTTGGGCATTCCAATAATATATTCTAAAGCCCAGCTTCTTCCATCTTGCATCTGGGGCATGCTGATCTAACTCCCAGGGCATCGTTTACTTATTTTCTCTAAGAATTAAATAAGAACCTGGCATTCCTAGGCACCCCATCAGCATAATGGCCTAATTTGCATCTGTAATGTCTTTCTTCATATAACAGGTCACGTTTCTTTATGTTGCTCACGGTTTTTACCAATAGTTCCTATGAAATAAAGTACAAATGAAAATAAAATATAAATAAATGTTAAACAAAATGCAAGAACCTTTACCTTTGCTCAGTAAATATAACGCTAAAAATCAATGTGCTGTAATGTTTCTCTGACTCTTTTTTAATGGGGCACTGTTTATTGTATTAGAACTGCAAAATATCTACTTCCTACAGCCAAGTGGTGCCTCACTAGAACTGAATGCTTTCTCTGCTTGTGTGATTATTGCTCTGTTGTCATCATATTACCATAACACTAATAGATTCTGTACATACATCACAAAGTTTTAGGAGGACCTTTTGTACAGATGCGTATGTTTTAATAGATTTCAGGGGTAACAGGCCTGTTTATTGGCTCACTAGGGCGCTTCCAAATTTGAGCTGAAGCATTTGACCAACTTAACATAGTTAAAATAGCAGTTTTTTGTCCCCACTTCACCATGGAGAGTATTGAGGATTAGAGGCAACTCAATTACCCTTCATCCTCACATGGCTGGTGATTTCGACTTTAGTCCTACTCCAGGAAGGCAGAAGAGTATGAACGGAATGCCTTGGGGGTCTGCAGCTATGCACTCTGTTTCCTGCATTATGCATGAGGTATCAATGCACTATTCCAGACCCTTGCAGTGACAGCCCGGAATTCTGCAGGTAGCTCCTTCTGCAGTATTTGCCCATAGCAGGTCTGGACTCGGAAACCAAAATCAGCCCTGGCACAAATGCTCAAACCAGCCCTGCTCATTTCATCTCCTTGCACTATCTCTTTCTTTACGTCCATCCATCCATTCTTTCTCTCTCTCGTTCTCTCCTCCCTGGTCGCTTTTTCTTTACTTCTCCCCTCCCTTCCTCTCTCTCTCTCTTTTGAAGTCTGCTGCATTCAACCTCAGGGAGCTGGGGAAAGTGGCGGAGCCACCAGAAATAGTTCTGGACTTTCAAAAACAGCCTTTAAGTCCTCCAGCCTCCCGGGGGAAATGCCCGGTGGAATAAAATGCCTGCCCGGCCCTGATCTATAGTGAAAATGTTCTGGTTTTGTGTGGCTCTATTGGAAGCTTCTTTTCACTCAGGGTTTTAGATGTTAACTCTGGACCATATATGTTTCGAGCTAATGTATTACGCATGATCAAATGGAACGATAAAATAAGTGCACATTGTTTATTAAATAAAAGCACAGAAACAATACTGGGTAAACTCGAAGGGCACAGACGTCCTGACAAGTAATGTGTCTCGGTGGAGCCAGCCATGCTAATGGGATTCTGACTCTACACAGCTGCCTGGATAAGACATTTCTAATCTTCATATCAGATAATGCTGCCTCTGCATTTTTAATTAGTGCTCAGCATTAGCAAGGTGACTTCCAATAAAAAATTCCCCTCGAGGTTTCCTGTTGGTGGCTTAGTTAAATATTTCATTGAAGATTATTATGCCTTGTCAGCATGTGTACTACTACCTCAGTGACCTCAACTACACTTTATTTAAGATCTAGTTTTTGAAACAAATTTATCGCTCTATAATTTCAAAGCATCCAGCAAGAACAAAGTGTTCGCACCTTCTCGTGAACAGAAAAGTGCCCATTTAATGCAACTATTTCACTAGAAAGGTCATCAGTGCATAGGAAATGGTGAATGTTGCATTATTGAAGGTCAACTTTCAATATCCTGGAAACAAACTAGTCATAAATGTTGTAAGATTCTCTTCAAACCAGCAAGAGTTTGTAGTTCCTCTAATTAGAGTGAGTATAGATACTCATGAAAAAGAAAAATAAACATGATAAAAGAAATAGGTTTAGGGGCCGATTAGGATGCGGGAAGGAAGGGCTCTGACCATCGGTCGGAGTCCTCCTGCCCGCAACGTAATCACTGATTCGGATTCCCTTCTGACTGAGCCATTTCGATGGGTCCGGTCAGAAGGGAGTCCGAATCGGTCTTCCGAATGGCTTACGATGGGCCCAGAGAGCCCGTCCGCCATTTGGAAGGCCCACAGTAATCTCCTGGCCGGCTCTTTCCGGCCGAGGGATTATGATGGCAGTTTCCCGCTGCCTTCTTGTGCCAGCCTTTCCGGCCCAAAAAGGCATTGGGAAACAGCTCTGGTGGCCCCCAGCATGGCCCCCATGGGTGCAAGGCCACCGAATGGTGGCCTAAGGGGCACCTATTGATCCCTGCACCCGGTGGCAGGTACATTGGGGTGCCTGCCACAGGGTGCAGGGATGAACTGAACCTCTGTCCCTTACAATGTGAGCATGCATTCCGTTCGAAATGCATGCTCCCACTGTAAGTATAGGTATGCGACCAAACATGGTTTGGTCGCATCCTAATTCCTGGGATGTAACCGACGACAGGAGGTCGTTTGGTTACAGTTCCAGGCCGATGTCGGGCAGACTCCAGTCCCTCGGACATAGTAATCAACCCCTTAATGTGAGGAACATGCTTGGGCCCTGTCATGAAGAGCTATGTTAACTCAGAGCAGAGACAGCGCCTGTGTTTTTTTTTTACCAGTGCAGCTTTTCATGATTCGACCCCTGGTGTCAGAATCCCACAAGGCCTACCCTTTGTTCTCAGTTTAAAGGGGCCATCAGGTGAATGTCACAATAAATCTCGCTGAAGTTTACTAAAGTCTGTTCTAAAAACATACATTAGAAAATATCTCTCTTGCACACAGTGTATTAGATTCAATAGTGTATTCATGCATTACATTTAATATGTCAATAATAGCATTGGCTTTACAAAAACGGACTAATCTCATGCAAAGTATAACAGCTAACAATTTAGCACCATAAACTCTCAATAAGGGATGTAGAGCCAGATGTACTAAGCATTTTAACGGTCGCAGACATTTCATTTCTGTGTTTGTGACTGTTATAAAGTTTGTTTCAATGTACTAATCCCCATTTCTGATTCACATAATGGGATTCTGAATGGATACCGATTTGGTATGCAGAAGGTGGTGCTGCAGGGGTCCCTTCCAAATACCGACTCAGTATCATATGTATCTGTCCGCATTCTATTAAAAAATATACATTTATTTAAAAGCAGTCACAGACATAGTTGTCTGCTGACCATAGCAAGCCACCATACCTGCAATGGCTTCCATTCATTGAGAGTGGCAATCTGTGACGTAAATCATTAATATTCATGAGGTAAGTGGAATTGCTGTACACTATGATTCGGAATTTTAGGGACTGACCTCTTAGTACATAGGTCTTTCGAGGTGGCAAAAATACTGGTTGCAAATTGTGACCAATATTATGCGACCAGTAAATAGTACATCTGGCCAGTAGAGGCTAACCATCATGTAAGTAATTTATTTCTCAATTAATTAATTCATAAACTTGATAGAGATGATTTATACTGTTTACACATGACAAAACTAATGTTACTACTAATCATTTTGTTAAATTGAAAAGTTTTTATTTTATTGAAAGAGAAAAGTAATAATAAGGATAAAACATAATTCATATACTTGAAGCAAGAATACAAGATAATGACAATATATTTGAATACAAGAAATTATGAGTAAATATAAAGTGTGCACATTATAGAATAATTATTGCCAGAGAGAAAAATAAACAATTGCACTAAAAATATTGTAAAGCACAATATCTCAGTTGATATATTATAAAAATGAGGGTAAACTTTGCATACATTGAATCAAATTGTTTGTAAATTTAGAAATAAAATTGCAATTTCCAAAACAGGGGCCTGCAATGATTTACAAAAAAATAATCCTGTATTTAAAACCAACATAGTTAATAAAAACAGAAGAAAAATAATTCTCAGTAAATGGAAAGTAGTTATTAAGGTGGCTTACTATTTTCCTTTTCTAAATATGATAGTTGAGCTGTTTAACTGAGGTGCGTGTCTGCCAGATTTTATATCTTCAATGCTAATTGCAAAGGTTTAACATTACATGTAGCCAGTCTGTGATTAATGCATACCAAATTCCACCAAATCCTCTAAGAAACCCCACCAACTGATATTCCAATTTGAGCTTATAACCTAAATAGTGCTAGGAAAAAACATATAAATTCAGATTGATAAGTTTGGTTGTTGTAATATTCATGACATCCACCCAAAAATATATGAGAAGAGAATTGTATGACTATTAATATGTTTAACATTTTGGCAAATATGGTTAAGAAATATGCGAATGTTAGGACATTAAAAAAAACAAATGGATAAGTGTTCCAGGAGAGGAATTATATGACCAACATGAGTCTTATTGTGAATGTTTCCAGTTTTAAAGTTAAGTAGGTGTATAAAATAATCTGCTATTAAACAAAATAATGGCTGGGTTGCACTTGCAGAACATGATGTACACTGAAATTTTGTCGAAATCCTAGCCCGCAAATCCGAAACCAATAAGATTCCAAATGACTTTCCCATTTTATCAGGTTGATCTGTTGTGCATGAGATTGAAGTTAGAAATGTAAAAATAGTTCAAGCCTGTTATCCAATTATACTACTACTATTATAAGACTCTGTCAGTTAATACTCATTAGAAAATATATTACGTTTTCTATACTGTTAGGGATTCAATTACTTAATTTTTCATACTGTTTGCTTCATTAAGTGAGTCATTTATAAACATATTTTAATTAAGAATAATGAATAAACATAGAATCTTGAAACAATTGGGAAACTGTGCTTATTTTACAAGAATGACAAACTTTCCAAAAATAACTTTATCATTAACTGTAATTTATTAATTATACCATTATCTTGTATTGACAATAAATCAGTAAGCAAAGACCTTAATAGACAATGAAAAATATTTATTTTGTAGGACCTAAAATCCACTTAAGAGGCTGTGACATAGATGAAACCTCTGAATATAAAACGGGATCTAAATAGTCCTGAAAAAGACAGAGTTTTCCCAAACTGAATGTTTGAGACTTGTTTCCAACAGAAGGCCTGGTGATATTTAACAAAATCAAGGAAGTTGACCTCCCCCCTTTAGACTTAGGTTTTTTAAAAATGTTCAGAGAAATGTTCGCCTTTTTATTGTTTCTTAACATTATGGACAGTAAACTATCCATTTTAGGGAAAAAGGATCCACCAGAGTAAAAAAATCATAATGGGGAGAAACATAATTTTGATTGTATCTAAATGTCTGCACCAAGAGATTTATTAATACTTTATCTAGTTGATTTCTTATTTGCTCTAGGTTAAATTTGAGAGTGTTGTGAATAGAGTCAGTATACCAAGTACCAAAACAATTTATCTTAGTTCCACTTGTTGAAAAGGTAATTTAAAACAATATTTATTTAGGTGTAATACCTCAGACCTTTCCACAGAATATATAACCTGAAACATCAAAAAACCTTGATAACCCCTGAAAGAAAGTTGGTAGAGATAACTCAGGTTTAGAAATAAATAATAAATTGTCATCTGCATAGGCTGTGAATATGCTCTGATTGGATTTGAAAGAATAACCAAAAATAGGTTTATTTTGTCTATGGTATTCATAAAAAAGATCTAAAGAAAATGTACATTACAGAGGGGATAGTGGGCAACCTAGATGTGTTCCCGGTTGTAACAGGAACATGTAAGCCAAAGTTCCATTTACACAAAGTGAGGTTCTAGGTGATGAATAAATTAAGAAAATAGAATTGAGTAAATGTTCCCCAAAGATCTGCCATTTAAGAGCCATTTAGGAGCCTTCGTCATGAAGTCCCAATTTTTTTAGTCAAAGACCTTTTCAGCATCAAGTGTTATAGCAGCAATTGGCTCTTTTCTTTATCAGCTCCATATATCATATTAAAAAAATTCCTAGCCTTATTCATTCCTTTAAACAAAACCAGATTTCTCAGGCCAAAAATAAATTTGAAACCACCATTTCAAGGTGTAAAGTCAGTATTTAGCAAAAACCTTTCAATCTATATTAATCCAGGAGATAGGATGGTAATGTTTTCAAAAGGATGGATCTCTATCATTCTTAGGGATTAAATACAACATCGCCTCTGTAAAAGTCTCTTTAGCTTTTCCCATAAATGAAAAGTAATTATAGAAGGCAATGAATATGGGATTTAATAGTTTTGATAATTGTATAAAAACAACTCTAAAGTAAAGCCATCTGGCCCAGGAGCCATGTCATTTTGGGAGCCAAATAAGAGCATCTTACATTTCTTCAATTTATAAAATAACTATCAATCCCATAAAAGCCATATATGTTCCTACTTCCAGACCTAAGGTTTCAAAATATTTCTTTAACTCACTGTCTAAAGCACCTTCTTTGGAGTATACAATTTCCTATTACAATCTGTGAAACATTCAGAAATTTATCTTTGAAGGCTTTAAGCTCATCCTCAATTTTAATAATTTTATCCCAGGATTTTTGTTCTTTCTTTTTTTAATTTTCTAGAAGCCTCCCAGATCTATTTTGAACAGTATCGTGCATGGGCTTTTAAAAAATACACTCAAACGTATTTAGTAGATCTTTTGTTGAATTCGTTTTTTGCTGCTAGAAATTTGTTCCAGAATTCTTTTTTATTTTTAGATATATAATAATTATGTTCTTACTTTTTAATCTCTTGCAAATTAATTTCTCATGCCTTAGTGGCTTCTTTTCTTTTTTAGCAGCAATGTAGTCAATAAGAACATCTCTGGCAGCATCCTTGAAGAAGTCCCATTCAACTCTAATGGAAGAATATCCAGTGTAAATGAAGTTTTAAAAAATCTCTAAAGAATTCTTTGAATTTGGGTACAAATATTTTGTTTTATCACAATGAATTTTTAAAATGCCATCTGTTAAATTTATGCTTAATTGGTAATACATCCAATCCCACTGTTATGGGGGGACATGATCAGATATCAAAATTGCTCTTATTTCAGCATTAGTCAGTGACTGAATCAAAACCTTACTCCACAAAATATAACCTATTCTTGTTTGTGTATTATGTACATGAGTAAAGAAAAGTAAATTCTCTACAATTGAGGTGGAACAATGTCCAGGAATCTGATAAGGCTCTATGCTTTGCCACTTTATGAAAGTCCTCTGTTTATAATATTGCATATAGGAGCCCCTACGGGAGTCATATTATGATTGCAATCCCACCCGTTAAACTCCGATCCTTAGAATATGGCAAATGTTTGGAGAGCATATTTTTCCAAAAGGCTGTACTTGGACAATTAGGACGATATACTATCATAATTTAAAGGAGCAAACCATTAATGTTAAGTTCCACAGCAACCCACTGGCCCTCTGAGGCAGCTTCCTATGAGATATTGTACAAATCTAAAACCTTATGAAACAATACACCAACAACATTTTTATTATGTATAGCTGGTGAACACACTATTTCTGTAATCAATTGTTTTTTCCCTATTCATTATGTAATATATGATTTTTTTGCAAAAAACCCCACTTGAACTTTATGTTTTTCTAAATGGAAGATTGCACTTTGCCTTTAAAGCTTCCCTCAACATAACCATTTGTCAGAGAACTTTATAAGTGAACCAACAACAAGCATAACTACTAAAAAACATAAAGATAAAAACACCAAGGAACAAGAATAGGACTAAACTATGGATTAAAGACAAGATGATAAGTGTAAAAAATAAACTGTCATAGTTGGAAGCTACAGGCAAATGTAATAATCACAGGGGTTGATAAAACACCAAACAATTCAAGACAAGTGGTTCCGAATCACAAAATGGCATAACCTCAAACAGTTGCCTTAGTGAAAAGTTTGCTTATAACAATACATAGAGAACTCTTGTTGACCAATTAAAGATGTAAAAAAATATGTAGGACAATAATTGCAAAAATCTATCACAGTGTATAACCAAAAGTAAAGGAAAAATAGGAAGAGTAGTTATCCACAGTAAGTGGCAGTCTTCTCTGGATTACATGGGAAAACAAACTATAGCGTAGAGGATAACAATCTCTTCACATAGAACGAGGACTACAAAGGAAAACAAGCAAATCTAAAACAATTGGCACACATTATGAGAAAGAAAAATCCTTGAATTAAGTTATTAAGTGGGCCATTCCTGAGACTTCAAGCTAACAAGTAAAAAAAGAAAGAAGTATGTCAAGAGGCCACATTAGTTCTGAATCCATTGCTTCAGTCTTATTACAGTTAACAAACTCTTGGTGAAAGATTGATCCTTGTAGGTGACCTTAAAAAGACAAGGATAAATGAATCCATAACTGGTGTTCATGTCTTTTATTTACTGGAGAAGATTAAAAAACACCTTCCTTTTGTTGGCAGTGTTTTTTGAGACATTCAGTGAAATGAAACCTTTATGGTCCATCCAAAGCACCTATTTTTCCTCTTTAGCTGCAAAAAGTATTATTTATCATCAAGTCATTAAACTGTAAGAAATTAAAAAATCTAGCTCTCTTTTATATCTCAAAAGTAGCCACACTATGTCTAGGAGTCACAGTATTAGCTCTTTGAATACAGATAGTCATTAAACTTGAAAGGCCCCACATAGCTGGAAGATGCGACTTAAGAAAGAATATCATATATCCTAGCCTTCATACCCCTCAGGGATTCCAAAAGTATTGGGCTATATTTTATTCTGCATTCTGAACCTGGGAGGGGGCAGGATGTGGATGAAATGGAATGGGTGGAATGTGGTGAATAGAAGGTTGTGGGGGTTCAAGGAAAAACTGTTGGGATTGGAGTGACTTCCGTTGGTTCAAAGTGATCATTGGCTGCTCCTTTCATGATGAAATAAACTTTCACTTGCCAGCAATCCTTTGTGCTGGAGTCTGTCAATTAATACATATTGCGATAAGGATGGGAGCCGGAGCTGCCACGAGATCCTTTAAAGTACCCTTCGGTTCGATTGCAGCCCACCAGAAAAAAGAAATCCATGTTTTGCACAGCACATTTTGGAGAAATTGTGACCTGTAAACTCAGTGACTGTAATTGTGCACATCCCTGGTGGATTGTTCGACCTTCATGTGGAGTTTTTATGGAAATGGCTGTCCTGTTATTCTTGTACAGTGTACAGCCTTGCACACTTTCACTTGCACGCCAAGACAGTTTCCAGTGTGTGGCTCGCGAGTGCTGATCAAGCTGTGCATTCAAGCCCTGTCCTGTGCAACATCTAGTGTATGTATTCACGTAAGGCGCACATCGGCCCCATCTTTAATTGGGCCCAAAGTGTATTAAGAGTGGAGTGGGGTGTTGAATTTTTATTGTTAGAGCGTATCCAAGGTGATATTTCACCAAAGCGCATTGAAAGCACATTATTTGCAGGGGTGTACAGAATTTTCATTGTTGTGCTCACCATTAAATTCTGTGTTACGCTAACCATACAAAAGCAAGCTTATAAATAAATTATGCTGAATAAAGGAGTGTTTTCATGCTTACCATCGCACACCATTATGTATTCTCTGGGGCACATTTGAAGGGACATATGCAGATTTTGACCACCATTTACCAACCACTATACAGCTGAATAAAGGAGCGTATTCACTGTGATACGCTCGACCATCTTTATTTTGCCTGTAAATTTATGAAAGTGTTAATTAAGAGATCTCTTGTAGCGGTTATTTGGGAAATGTACAGATTGTACAACTTAAGTCTTGTGTTTAGTCATATGTGAATTGAGTCTAATACCGCTATCGTTGCAATATGTCTAATTTCGCTCCACCACCATCCTTTTTACAAACTAAAGGCAATCCCCCACTGGAATGGGAACTTTGGCTACCTATGTTTTTGACCTATGTTAATCTTTTGCTTCAAAATCTTTTTATTGAAAATATTTGGAGTACCACAGTTAGAAATACATGGCAGGGTTAATCATACAAGAAACCGGTCAAATGCTATAGAAATCTCATAAGAGAACACAGCTTGTGAATAAGGATTCAACCCAATACACATTTATGCTTCTACACCCCTGCTTATTTCAACCACTTGCAATAGCAAATCCCCTGGATGGTGATCCAGTTAAAGGGGTTCTCGGTGGGAATGTGAGTGCTTAATGTCCATACTAAGTTCTCCCTTAAGAAAAATATGAACTAGTGAAAGAAAGAAGAGAAAAAAGAAAGAAAAACAATATAAACTTGGTATCATGGTGTAAATTGTGTGGAGTGGTATGTCGTGTGGGGTGGGCGGAGGGGCGAGTCCAAAAGCAGCGCAGCGAGGGAAAATGTCCTCCTTGGGGGACTCCCTACTAGGTCAGATATGGAAGAGGTGAAGAGCCCTCAGTCGGGGGCTACATGCAAATAAGGGAAGACCCTCAGAGAGGTATGTCACTAACGGGGACCAAATGTAGTCGAAGCCTTTCCTAGTGTCCTCTATGATGTCAGTCAGTCGTTCCAGCGCCAGCGCTCGCCATAGTCTCGCATACCACTGTGAGATGTAAGGGGCCTCTGTCTTTTTCCAAGCTGCTGCAACCGCCATCTTAGCTGCGCCTAGGCATAGCCACATAATGGCTTGGTCACTGTTTGTTTGTCGCTTCAATGAAGGATCTCTTATGCCCAGGAGAGTGTGTTCAATGGTTTTCGGTATGGTATACCCTACAATCAGTTTTATTTGAGATAGAATTTCCTTCCAAAATGGTTTAATGGAGGGACAGTCCCACCAGATGTGTCTAAAATCTCCCACCAAGCCACAGCCCCTCCAACATCTATCAGAAGTGTTAGGGAAAATGTTATGCAGTTTCTGTGGGTACATGTACCAATCATACATTGTTTTGAAATGAGCTTCCCGAAGGTACATTGAGCGATTATGTTTTGTTATATCTTTATGAAGGCGGGTCCACTGTCTCTCCTCTACTGGTGTAGGCAAGATGGCTTCCCAGAAAGCTCTGTGCTTCGGTCTCTCCCGAGGGCCCAACAACCGAATAAGGGCATACAAAAAAGATATATTGCCCTTAGTGGAGGGTCCTGACTGTGCAAATTTCTCTATGGGGAGCAAGTCCCTGGTACCGGCCAGCCGCTCCTGTGGTTGCTGCACCCAGTGCTTGAGTTGTGCATAATGGAAACCCTCATGTGCTTCTAATTGGAATTCTTTGGCGCATTCCTCAAATGTCATTAGGACCCCCTTCTTATATAGGTGTGAGATCATTAGGCAGCCTCCCTGTTTCCACTGCGTAAAAGGCCCCTCCTGCATGGCCGGCGGGAAGTCGGGATTAAAATGGATGGGGGTGAAAGGCGAGGGAAAAGTGGATAGAGAAAGCGTTTTAGTAAGCAGATCCCAAACTCTCAGGGTAGTGGCCGTAGGGGTACTGATGTAGGCGTTTGGTGATCTGTGCTGTTTTTTTAACCACAAAAGATCTCAAATGGTCCTTCCTGTTATCTGGCGGTCCATATGTAACCAGTGTTTTTCTGACTCCCTGAGCGACCATTCTGGTATGACCCAGAGCTGTGCCGCTCAATAATAACTTCTAAAATCCGGGAGGGCCAGGCCTCCTTCTGGTCTGGGTCTAGCCAGAATCCTGTGCGAGAGTCGGGCCCTTTGATCCTGCCAAATAAATTTGGTGACTGCTTTTTTTAGATCAGCAAAGAGCTCCCTGTCCACAGAAATCGGAAGACCTTGAAATAAGTAGAGTAGTCTAGGGAGAATATTAATTTTCACCGCGTTTATTCGATCAATCCAGGAAGTGTAGGCCGCCCTCCACCCTTTTAGGTCATCCTTAATTTGCCGCATTAGCGGCGGGTAATTGGCTTTGTAGAGGCCTGAGAGTTTGGGAGTAAGCTTGACCCCTAGGTAAGTGAGATGTTTGTTAGTGCAACAAAAAGGCACAGTCTCCTTTAGCCGCTCCCAGACACCCGCAGGGAGAGTCAGGTTTAAGAGGAACGATTTGGAGCGCTTCACCCGAAATCCCGCCACTTGTTCAAATCTCTCCAGCTCCATTAGACGTGCCAGAAGTGTGGTCTGTGGATCAGTAATGTGTAGGAGAACTCACGAAGTGGGAGAGTGGTAGTTGGCCTGTATCATAGCTATAAACGCCTCACAAAAGCAAGGTTCTGGCTAGGAAGGCCCAATCAACACGATCAAAGGCCTTCTCCGCATCCAGCGAAAGGAGGGCCACAGGGATGTTTTTCCTCTGTACCTTCTCAATAATATATACCATTCTGCGGAGGTTGTCATGGGTCTGACGTCCCTTGACAAACCCCGATTGGTCAGGATCTATCAATGTCGGGAGGAGGTTTTCTAGGCATGTAGCTAACATTTTTGAGTAGAGTTTAGCATCCAGGTTGAGAAGAGCAATTGGCCTGTAAGAGGCACACATTGTGGGATCCTTACCTGGTTTAGGGGTGATTGAAACCAGGCCCTCCCCCATGGTGTCCCCATGGTGTCCGTGACTCGGCGCGCCTTTGCTATTTCGTTAAATAGGATCACCAAATGGGCGGTCAATTTGGGCGCAAACATACCATAGAAGGGGGCATTAAGCTCATCCGGGCCCGGTGGCTTCTGTAGTTTTAAAGCATCTATTGCCTTTTGGACCTCCTCCTTAGTGAACAGCCTACTCAATTCCTCGTTGGTGTGAGCCGAGACCTGGGGCAGGGAGAGGGACTGCAAGTATTGTTCCTGGGCTTGGATGTCTACTGGATCTGCGGGGTAACAAAGCTTTGTAAAATCAGCCAAAGGCATTTGCTTTGCCCTCTTCCGTGGTGTGGGAGACTCCTGCATCATCCACTATCTGTCTAATGTATGTCTGCTCTAAGAGTGAACCTATCTTGTTGCCACTTTCATACCCCCCGGCCTGCAGCCTTAGTAGTGTATGCTCAGACCTGTTAGTGTATACGGTTTTTAATTTCCCCTTAAGGGCAGTGACTTTCCGGAGTGATTGGCTTGAAGGGGACGTTTGATGGTTCTTTTCCACCACTTGTAAATCTTTTTCCAGGTGGAGCCTCTCCCCCTTCTGTTGATTTCTGAGGGCTATGATTAATCCTATACATTTGCCTAGAATCACCGCCTTGAAGGTGGCCCCATTGTTGTTAAAGGAAGTCAGGGCTGGGTTGTTATTTTAGAAAAATTCCGTAATAGTTGCCCGCAGGTCATCCCTAAAAAGTCTGCCTCGACTAAGAACATTGGGGAAAACCATCTCCTGTGTTTTGACCGTGGTGCCAGCCAGTCTAAGGTAGTCTCTAGTGGGGCATGATCAGAAAGGCAAATCGGGTGATAGCAGGAATCCAATATTCCCCCCAGCAGGGACTGACTGAGAAAGGCATGGTCTATTCTAGAGTGAGTTCTGTGGGAGTGGGAAAAAAATGAATAATCTTTCTCAGTGGGGTGGGTTTCCCTCCAGGCGTCAACTAAGCCTAATCGCTGCATCGCCGCTTTGAGAAATGTACTAAATGTCCCCCCCCCCTAGCTCTCTGGGGATGAGCTGTATCCAGTGCGGGGTCCCACATGATGGGAAGCGTGGAATGAAAGAGGAGGGCAACCCCATTCTGCTTCGAAGCAGCAGAGAAGCGGAATATCTGGGTATGCCTCTTGTGTTTCAACCTACCCTCCTCAGATTTCTTGAGGTGCGTTTCCTGAAGTGCGGCCAGGAGGATCTGATGATCCGTTAGATATTTCCATAGGGATTGCCTTTTATTGGGTGAATTAAGCCCCCTCACATTCCAGGAAAGACAGTTAACTGCCATAGTCTGGGGTACATCTGTTCCATCTGATTGTAAGTCGGATGAGGGCCTCCCGGCCAGTTTCCACCCATCCTGCCCCCCCGACACCACCCCGCGATACACAATAAGGAATCACCATGGTACACAACAAATATAACAACAACAAATAACCAATACATTGAGTTGTGGGAACCTCCATCCCAGAGGAGAGACTCCTGATGAACAACTCCAGAGGCGAGCCCATTTCCACTCCCAGATACCCCAGCTAGTTCAAAATCAGGGTGTGCTTTTCGTCACCATCTTCAACCAATAGCATAAAAAACATGACCCACATGAAGTACCAGACGCCAAAGTTGCTCTGTGGGTATCAGACTCCCAGAAACAGAGTTCAGGGGTAATCGACGTGAATACAGTAGATCGGTGTCTGGGCATCAATGACCCCACCGGGGCTCCCTGTCATTGTTCAGTGTCGCTCCCCCTTGAGTGGAGCTGCTCACCCGTAAAATTTTCACAGCAAACCTGAAACTGACCAACATTAACTCGGCCTCGTCTTGTATGCCCGACCTGCCATTCTTCATGCACCAGTGCCAATCCGTGCCTCCCTCCGAACTCCTTCATTTTGCCGCGACATGGATGCATTTGGAGAGGTGAGAGGATTAAGACCCAGGAGCTCCAACGCTTCTCCGAGATCCGTGCAGTGAACCGGCTTATTTTCCATGTGGAAGGCAATGCCAAAGGGATAGGTCCACCTGTACTTGACTTGTCGTTCTCTCAACGCTTCTGTAACCGGGCGAAACTGCTGGTGACGGATCAAGGTAGCCTGAGCAACATCTTGGAAGAGCGAGCATGAAGCATTTTGGAAGGTAATTTTCTCTAAACCTCTCGCTTTTTGCAGAACCAGTTCCTTTGTCTTGAAGGAGCTAAATTTCGCAAGGATATCCCGCGGCTTCTTGTTGGAGCCAGGTAGCTTAGGACCCACTCTGTGTGTTCGCTCGAGTCGCACCTCCGGACCACCCTCTCCGATCACAGAGGAGAAGAGGCCCACCAGGAAGGCCTCCAAGTCCGGCCTTTGCTTCCTTCTTCCAGACCTCGAATTCTTATGTTGTCACGTCAGGAACGATTTTTGAGGTCCTCGCATTTAAGGACAGATGTCTTCAGTTGCTCCCGGAGCGACGCCGTTCCTTCCTCCAGTGGGCCCAGCCGGTCCTCCAGCTCCTGACATTTCGCCTCCAGATCTAATGTGCGTACCCCCACCGAGTCCACACTAGCTTGCATAGCTACCATCTTCCCTCTCATCTCAGCCTTGAAGGATTCAAAGGAGGCTGTCATGTCCGCCTTAATATCCTCTCTTAGCACCCTGAGCGACTCTAGCAGATCCTCCCGAGTGAGCGCCATGGTGCCTCTTAATTGTGCGTCGCTTCCCGAGATTCATTCTGGAGCCACTGATGGTTATTCAGCAACCGTTACCTGACCATAGGGTGTACTATCGGCACCCATTTCTCAAGTAAATTGGATTTGTTTCCCTCATGCAAGAGCCAACCAGACCCACAGTTTTGATAATGCAGCCAGATTCTTCATGCTGTACCGAAATGTGCTCCTCCCCCTCCCGCACTTTTCTTTGAGTCCTGGTGAAAACCCCATAATAAGGATGAAGCAACCTTTATGATTACAGGGGTCGAAACATTGACGGCCTATTTATATCTATATCAAACATGGACAACAGAGATATGTTTTTCTGGGTCTAGATTGTTATGTTTATTGTGTACATTGTTTCATCTATTTGAAGACCGGATTGGTTCTAAATTATTTTGATGTATTTAAACCACATTATCTTTCTGTTCCTTTGCACAATCACGCAACTTCCCCATAGCACTCACTTCCTTCCCTTTTTCTCTGAGCACTAATACATACCAATTTTGATTACATTCATTTTCATATGTTTTGATTGATTCTGTCTGTGATGCAATATTAAATCACAGTGAATCATCCCTCTGTGTTGTGACGTTTGAAATGACTTAAGAGTTTTGAATTCAGTTCTATGAACATAGTACTATAAGCAGCTAGCCACTGTGACCATTTTTCTTGTACCGCTTTCCTTGGCGGAACCTGTTCCTCGTTGGCCAAAATAGTTGGAGACTTTGTTGGTCGAAGTCTTTTTGGGTGGCATATGGGGATGGAAGAGGAGGTCACGCCAGACCTCGCCAAGGGGAGGGCGTCGCGCTAGACAGGTCACCAGAAGGGAGGCCCAGTGGCGGGTGTCTACCGAGCTGTACCCGCAGGGCCCCGCGGTTCAGATCCTTTGTTCGTCAGCCAAGTTAACTGCCCTTGTCGTGGAACTCCAGCGCAGCCCACCAGCAGGAGACCCCCTCCAGCTAGATGACTCCGCCGCTCAACTGGGGACCTAGATCACAGTACTCTCACCACCAAGACAGGCTGCTTTGTTCATGCAGATTATCCCCTCCTCAGGCCATCCAGCTTGCTCGGGGAACTGCACTCGAGAGTTCCGTACAGGGCTTGGGGACTTGGTGCTGTACTCTTGCCACAAGGACACTGAAGCCTCCCCTGGAGAGAGTGAGGATGCCTAAAGCGGGAGCCACCCTGTTGCATGGTAGGTGGGCTGGGACTGATGTTGTGGAAGCCCCATGGAAGACCCCCAGCCCGGGGAGCTTGCCGGGTATTGCTGGACTTCAGAGCGAATGCTCAGCACTTATTGGGGACCTACTGCCTCGAAAGGGTGGTTCTCTGCAAGCAGCCGCCACCATGTTAGGGTCAGGCAGGCAGCCTTCCATTCACCGCTACACCTCACAGTTCAGGATCCCCCGTCACCTGGAGCCTTCTCAGGGAGATTTGCCGCCTCTCGGATTAGGGATGAGTCCGCCTGTAGTCTGGTCACTGCACTGCTGGAGGGTAGCGCTGAGCGGAGTCCTTCCGTCACGAAATGGTGACTCCCCGCGCGCGATCGCTGCCACACTGGGATCAGGCAGGCAACTTCTCCCACTCCGACGCGCTGCTCAATTTGGGGCCCCCTGCCTCTTGTGATATTACTGGGGGAGCTCACAGTCTCACAGAATCGGTAAGGGGATGCCTGCGAACTGGTCCCGACCTCATCCGCGCCGCACTCACCCGATCCGCTCCCTCCTGGTGTCCCCCGTCCATGGATCCCTCCTGTGAGTCTGCTGCTCCTCTGCGGTGGGGGGCCACCGAAAGCCCACCGTTGCACTAAGCAACCAGCCAGAGAACCGAGCCACACCAGCGGCAGAGGATCGGTGTTGCAGGCTCCAGGAACGCCACCGGCGACCGGCCACCATTTCGCGAGGCGCCACATCGAAACAGGTTCTCATCCAGCAAACTCCGAAAATGGTGAAAATCAGGTACCGGGAGCTCCCCACAGCATGCCAGGTCCTACACCTTCAATTTCTGAGAATGGATGGGTCTCTACTAGATGGATAACACCCTTAACACAGATTAAATCATGGGGCCTGGGCCAGAGCCGATCGGATTCACATCCCAGTGGCCATGATGTCAGGCCACGCCCTCTATGTTGATGTTTTGGAAGAGGAAGATTGTACTCCTCAAAGAAATTTGGCTTTATTGAAACGTACTTTAGGTGGAGTGGGTCTCAAAGAATTTAAAACGTTACTGCCGGTGGGAAATTCAGGAGATTTTATATATTTTTGATTATGCTGTAAAATAACTGACCAAAAGATATGGTAAAAAAAAAGTTAACACTGTTATTGAAAGATTGAAGTTTTATTCACGAGCACTAAAAGAACACATAGAGGAGTATGTATCGGCTCTTAGGGCATTAACAGCATCATGTGAGTTTGAGACCATAACGTATGACCAGGTGTTGAGGGACCAGGCCATGATGAAAAATAAAAGTAAAAAAGTGAAAGAAAGGCTGTGGGTGGGAACTGACATTACGTTGAATGCCACTGTTAATATTGCTAAGAGAAATATTAACAGTAAAGTTGTAAGCAGTTTTCCTAAATGTGTGGTCGAAATAAATTGGAAAAGTGTGGAAGACATTGTAGATTCATGGGCCTGGTACAGCATTATCAATAAAGTTTTATGGGAATTAAATTGTCAGGATGAAACATTGGTAGAGCCCGACATATGTCCTGGCAGCTATACCGGTGACAGGATTGATCTACTTGGTTATTTTTGGGCAGACATATGCTTTAAGGAAAGAAAGACTCCTGAGAAAATGTATGTGGCCTTCAAAGGTGATTACATTTTGGGATTGCCTCATCAACAAGAACTCAGCATGAAGTTAGACCCTATTGCTATTCTACCTGTTTATGCTGTGGGTAATGCAAAACATGAATTGTTCATGAATGAAATAAGAGCAGGATTTCCTGAAGTTTATTGTGACAAATTTGGGAAATTTGTTGGTGTTAAACACCAAATTAAATTCTTTGAAGCTTTGCTGTGAGTCAGGCATGACGTTTGAAATGTTCCTCTTACATTTAGAGTGAAACTAAATTAAATTTTACAGGATTTATGCAATAAGGAAGTGATTAAGCTGATAGAATTGTCACCATGGGTTTCACCATTGGTCATTGCTTTGAAGCACTTGGGAGATCTCCATTTGTGTGTGGATCTCAGGAGTCTGAATAACAAAATATGTATTGACAGGCAGCCATTGCCTAATCTACATGAACTTGTTTCAACTTTAGCTGGGGCAACTGTGTTTTCCCTTTTAGAGTCACGCCATTTGACTGCTTTTGTTATGCCGGAAGGTATGTTTCAATTCTGCAGAATGCATTTTGAGTTGACTAGTGTTGGTTGACTAGTGCAGCGTCTGTAGTTTAAAGATTGATAAAGGATATGTTGGAAGGTACCCAACGGACTGTACCATTCCAGGATGATATTTTGGTGTACGGTAGGGGTGAAGAGGAACATTTGTTTAATCTAAGAAAGGTTCTCCAATGTTTGGGCCAGAAAGGCTTGAAGGAATCTAAAAGTAAATTGAAATGTGAGGAGACAGTCTATCTTGGTCATTGTATTACAAAAGAGGGTATCAAACTAAAACAAAATCATATCAAGGCAGAGGAGGATGCTTCTGTTCCAATAGCAAAATAACTATTACTATCATGTTTGAGTTTGACAGAGTCTTACTCAAAATTAATTGACAACTATGCTTCAAAAGTTGAGTGCCTACGCAAATTGTTGAGAAAGAACAATGCATTTTAGTGAGATGTTGACCAGAACAATGCTTTTGTTGAACTCAAAAAAGAGCTGGCTAATGCTCCTTTTCTTAAGTCATTTGAATTGGGAAAAAAGTGTATTGTGCCTGCTGATGCCAACAATTATGGAATAGGGACCACTTTGTCACAGAGAGAAAATTCTGAAGAGCCTGTGATATCATGTGCATCTTGTGCATTGAGACAGTCAGAAAAGAATTACTCTGTGATAGAAAAAGAAGTATTAGCATGTACTTGGGCGGCAGACCATTTCAGGCAGTTCTTGTGGAGAATGTGGTTTGTGATAAGAACGGCTTACAAACAACAGGTTTATGTTCTTTCTCCAGGAGGTGGCAGGAGTTTAACAACTAGACTGGCACAAATGGCTGCAAAATTGCAATCGTATCAATTCAGAATTGAATATCTGCAAGGAAGAAGGAATGTTCATGCAGATTTTTTGTCGCATTTACCTTTGAATGTGAAACCTGTTGAAAATGAGACAGCTAATGATGTGGCTTATTCAGTGGAGGACATTAATGGATGGAATCATTCTAGTGATGAGTTTGGAGTGATTTCTAAGGAAGTCTTGGAAAGTCAATTAAGGAAAGATGTTGACATTGGTATGTGAGTACATGAGAACAGGTTGGCCAGATGAGAGGAAGTTGAGTGGGGAAACAACAATAATTTTCAAAATAAGAAATGAGTTGATGTTCGATTAATTTTGTTTGTTTTTGGTGACAAAGTTGTGCACAAGGAGAGAAATTTTTCTTATGGGTCATGAAGGACATATTGAAATGTCCACCACCAAGAGGCTCATTCAGGAATTCACTGGTGGCTGGGTATTGATGGCATGGTTGAGGATTTGGTGAGCGCGTGCAAATTGTGGGCCAACAGTGACAAATCAATGAAACCATGTGTTACTAAATCTATCATTGAGTTTGCTCCTGGTCTCTGGAGGAAGTTGGGTTTAGAAATCTTTGGTCCACTTTGTACGGTCCCCAAAAAAGACGCTTTTGCCATTGTTTTAGTTGATTATTTATCAAAGTGTCCTGAAGTTAAGATGACCGGAAAAAAAAACTTCTGAGATAATCATTACGTTTTTGGAGGATGATTTTTGCAGGGAGGGGTTTCCGGAAGAATTGGTTCCGTACAATGGACCCAAGTTTGTCAGTAAGGTTTTCGTAGACTACTTATCAAGGTGTGGGGGTAAAACATAAGAAAACTGCCAATTATTATCCCCAATCCATTGGTCAGACTGAAAGATTTAATTGAGTTGTTAGAGAGTCCATACAATTGGCATGTAAAGGTGGTTTGCCTTAGAGGAAAGTTTTACAGGCCATTGTGTTGTCATATTGTACAGTGCCCAATTCTGTTACCGGTTGTTCGCCATTTGAATTGCTCCATGGCAGGAAACTGGGAACCAAGTTGGCTCCATGGTGGTTAGAGGATTTTAGAGGTGATTCAGATGTGGGCTTTGATTGTAAGAAAATCAGGGAATGTGTTGAAGTTTATCAAAAGAAAAAAAGGAAAGTTAGGATAAAAGCAGAGGAATACCTTCAGGTGTTAAAATTTGCCTGGTTGACTGGGTTAGGATCAAGAAGCCTATAGTTGTTAGAAAGGAGTTACTCAAACGGCCAGATCCTGTTGAGGTTGTGGACATTTATGATAAAGCTGTGAAAGTATAAGGAAGGAAGGTTTGGAATTTGAGCAGGGTTTCAGCGTGTAGAACGACCTTGAGTGTGTAGTCAAATAATAATGAGTTGTTTCACAGGAAGTTGGATGAGAGTAATGTGCTCATGGATGTGCCATTATGTGAGTATAGTGTGATGCTGAGTGAATCTGAAAATTCTTCAAAAATAGCTACATTGTAATGAAATTGAACATGTGTTTAGGAGAACTTCAAGGACCAAAGGTTTACCTGCAAAGTTTTCATAGTGTGTCAAATATTAACATATGTTGGATATAGTTTACAATCCAATGAGATTGAAAGATTTGTTAAGGAGAAGTTCAAGGATCAAATGTTTATTTGCAAAATGTTTGAGTATCTTAAATATTAACATGTGTTATATACATCTCTTATAGTTAATATTTTGTATACCTGCACATATTTTCTAATGTTTATTTTTATTTTTATTACTGGTTTTAGGTATAGATTGATCATTATTTTAATTATATTTTTTTGTTTTTGCTAAAAAGAGAAGGTGTGTTACATTGTGCTTTGTAAACCTGGGAGGTGTCAGGAGGTGGATGGAAAGTAGTGGGTACATTTTGGGGAGTAAAATGTTGTGTGGGTTTTAGGAAAAATCGTTAGGGTTGGAGAGACCTCCGTGGGCTCGCAATGATCATTGGCTGCTCCTTTAATGATGAAATGAACTTTCACTTACCGGTAAACCTTTGTACTGGAGTACATTATTTACTACAGATTGTTACTTCCATTTCTATTTTCCAAACCTTTTGTAAGTCTATATCTTTGGTCATAGCTTTATAATTAACAATATCTCCTTCCACCTTGCTTATTCTCTGCTCTGCTTCTGACTTTCTTGCGGCAAAGCTCGGCCATTTGTCTAACCTTTACAAAGACAGATTTGCATTTATCATAATTGGGTTCATTGCTTGGATTTATTCCACCAAGTTCTAACTTTAACGGAGTTAGAATTTGATGGAGTGGGAGATTTTGTTGGGGAATCTATTGGCCAGATTTACAAACCTTGTTCGCCGGGTTTGCACCACAAAAGTGACACAAACCTATACAAAATGTTTTTGTTGGATTTACTTTCCAGCACAAAACTTGTTTTGCTCTAGAAAGTTGCATGAAAGTAACGCAAAGCAGTGCGAAGAACTGTCTTTCATTACTCTGTGATAGGGGTGTTCCATGGGTGGTACATAGGAGGTCCAGTGCAAGCACCTCTAGTTTTGGACACAAACCATATCTACAAACACTACTAGACAGGGTTTTGCACAAACATCAATGCCACTTTGAAGCAGGTGTTAAAAGGAGAAATGCATTTATTTCTCCTAACTTTTCCCACTTTGCACGTGTGCTGCATTGTACAGCACCCTTTGCACTATAGTGCAAATTGTATGTATGGCACTTGGCAGCCCACACTAGGAAGAGAGCAGGATAGTGCCCTATCTCGGTAGATATGGCTCTTTCCTGCTCTCTCCCTGTCACACAACTTGTCGCTGTACTGCGTTGTGTGACAGTTTTGTAAGTCTCGGCCTATATCTTTTTGGGCCTTTTAGCTGGGCCTGACAAGTCTCTTTTGAGATCGTCCTTCGGGCACTGCTGACCGCTCATCTCCATTTCAAATGTGCTTACCCTCCTATTGTTATTCGTTATATTATGATTTTCTTTAGGGAACTGTTGTGGTTTTTTTTGTAGAACCAGACCAGGAGTTTTAAAACAGAACGAAGAGCCTTTGTTCACTTCCTTGTCCGTCTACAGAATTAACTGATTTGGGAAATAGAATCATTTTGAATAATGAAGGATATTTGCAATTAATATATTTTATTCCACTTGTAGTTTATTTTCTTGAAACTGGACCACTCAGGGCCTCAGATGTCAACTGCTAAGGCTGCCAGAGCTGCATGGATAACGTTGATTTAGGTGGGAAACTGCAAGCTGGTGCAAGTGTGAAAAAGGAGGGATTTTTTCATTAGCATAACTGTGCTAAATTAAAAATATTACAACAGCTCCTGACTCCCCAGCTACACCGATGTTCCCCGTCCTTTCTTTTTCTTGTCAGAAGCCTGGCATATTGAGGTTATAACTTAAGGAATGCAGCCAGCTCCATGAGCATCAGGGAAAAGCGACTATCTTCCCGGCTGTCAAGCCACGCCCCTCATACTGCTAATTATTATCATGGTTGATTCTTGTTTTCTTCAGTCCAGTAAGTGAACCTGCTGTGTCTCTCTCCAAAGTCTATATTTAGTTTTTTTGAAATATTTATCTTTAAAAACATTCTTCACATTGTAGCTTTGTTAGACATAGAAAGGCAGAACAGAACTAGATCATCTTCAGACTACAATGAATTTAGGGCCAAATTTATCAAAGACTTGCATCGCCCTTGTGCCATGTAATGTGACGCAAGAGCCACCTGGCTCTTAAATTAGATTTATCAACCCACAGAAGACCAGATTGCATGGCCTTGCATGGTTTAATAAACCTAGAGTAATGCAACGCAGCGCAAATAACTGCATTACTATACTTTGACCCCAGGGAGGCGTTCCATGGGCGTTCTCATGCGTCCACCCATGGATTATGGTGCATTCCCAAAAAGTTTTAATAGTAATATATGAGTGAATTATTATCGGTTTTCATGTGAATTTGATACAACCAGTGTTTTATTTAATTTCATACTGTTCATATACTTGATTTCCCATTGTTGGTTGAGGTTCACAGTGTATTTTCATTTGAAATTCATGCATCAGCATGGTTTAAACAGATATGCAGGCCTTAAGATGGATGGGTTTCGCCTGTGGTGCATGTAACAGGTTTGATAGTTACGAGTTCGTTTGGAGTACAATCTTTGTGGTGTCTGGGTGAAGCAGTCTCGCTGCCGGTCATGGGGTCTTAGATTATATAATGGCCAGACAGTAAGTTTATGTTTGGTATTGTTTTGGTTCATGCTCGGGTTGTGATGATTGTTTTTACACACACAGTGTTGCATGGGTTTCGCATGGGGCGCATTGCATTTAGGGCACCAGAATATTGATATTCTGTATTGAGTTTTTTAGATAATCCCTTAGTTTACACTGAGCACAATTCAGCTTATTGGTTTATGTTCAGTGATTGGTGGTGTGTATTCACTTCACTGACTACAATTCAAAAGGTTTACTGTTGGTTGCTGATGGTCTGTTTTTATACTGCAGTTACTCCTGAAGAAGGGCTTCATTGCCCGAAATGCATTGGGTGAACACTCACACAGTTACCCAGGATGATAGTGTATTCTGACATGCCATTCAAAAGGCCTGGATGGGCATTTCTTCAGCATTTAAAGTTGGAAATCATGCTGCCTCTGTTGTGAACTTTGAAAACTTGTACAATTAACATGGATTATAATTGATTATTGGGTGAAAGCTGGATTCTTGATGCATGATTCTGCCAACTTGTGCTTTTGTGGCTGTGCTGCTTGACGTGGGGCACAACCGTGCAACAGCTTAACTTTGAAACTTCATGCTTGTGGCTATTGGGACAGAGCATGATTCAAGCTTGCACTTCAAATGTTTGCCTTTGAACATTTTCTAAACTGTTGAACTTTGATTACAATAATGTGTGCATTCTATTGTTAAAGCATGCTATATTCTGTCCCTTCAATCATCCGCACCCTCAACTAACAATGGAATAAAAGTGAAATACCATCTCGGAGGCCACCTGGGAATATCAAGTTGCAAAACATTAAGCAGTTATTCGAATGAGAAATTGCTGTTTTTATGTTAATGTTTTATCATGTCATGTTAAGTTTTAGTATCAACATATGAGTGAATTATTATCGATTTTTATGCGAATTTGATGCAACCAGTGTTTTATTTAATTTCGTACTGTTCATATATTTGAGTTCCCATTATTGGAGGCTCACAGTATATCTTCATTTGATTATGCATCAGCATGTTTTTTAACAGATATGCACAATATGTTCAGGGAGGTTTTATGTTTTACGGGACGCGTTTTTGGTCATGTGTTTTTGTTTGAACTTCATGGCAGTCCTTAGGATGGATGGGTTTCACCTGTGATGTACGTAACAGGTTTGTTAACCACAAATTCATTTGACGCACCGTTTTTGTGGCATTTGGATGAAGCAGTCTTGCTGCCGGTAACGGCGTTAAGACACTGGGGTCTTAGATTATATGTTGGCCGCACAGTAAATTTACGTTCGGTATCGGTTTGGTTCACGCTCAGTTTGCGGTGATCATTTTTGCACACACAGTGCTACATGGGGCACATTGCACTTAAGGAACCAGAATCATTACATTTTGTATTGATTTTTTTAATAATGCCTTGGTTTACACCAAGCACGATACTGCTGTCTCATTGGTTTAATTTCAGTGATGGATGGTGTGTATTCACTTCACGGACTATACAATTCAAAAAGATTTATCATTGTGTACTGTTGGTTGCTGATGGTCTGTTTTTATACTGCAGTTATCCCTGAAGAAGGGCTTCATTACCCGAAATGCAGTGGGTGAACACTCGCACAGTTACCCAGTATGATACATGTATTCTGACAGCCGTTGAAAAAAGCCTGGATGGGCATTTCTTCAGCATTGAAAGTTGGAAATCATGCTGCCTCCGTTGTGAACTTTGAAAACCTTTACAATAAACATGGATTGCAATTGATTACTTGGGTGAAAGCTGGATTCTTGTAGCCTGATTCTGCTGACTTGTGGTTTGTGGCTGTGCAGCTTGACGCTGGGCGCGACGGCACAACAGCTTAACTTTGGCATTCCCAAATATACCTTAAGTGGTAGACCTGGGAAAGCGTCAAACCTGCTATACATTCCCAGGGGTGGACTAAGAACAAGAAATATCTTTATTTCTCCTCATTACTTCCCTGTTTATGTGTGCTGCATTCTGCAGCACATGTAGAAAGAGGAAAATGCCTCTCAAGATTGTTTTTGTGCAGGAAGGTGTCCCTTCCGCCACGAAAAACAATCTTGCTTTTAACACTGGCACCCTTGACCCATGGTGAAAGGGTCCCGGTGTTGGTGCTAGGCAATGCATTGTGCACCAGTGCAGGGAAAAGACAAGAATAAACTGTACAATGCCCTGTACTTATCATGAAGCACATCACAGTGCAGCAAGGTAATGCTGCATTGCATGATTTCTCAATAAATACGCCCCAAAGTTTAAGGCAACAATAGCTTTGGGGACGAAGCTGCAAGACACATCCATACCTGCAGTTTTACACTGAAAGTACTTGAAGAGCCACAGTGGTATTGTTGCAGGAGTCATTATTAGCATTGGTTCCTGGAGGGAGAAGAAAAGCATTGCTATGTCCACCCAGGTTTGACAAGGTTTGGGGGGAACCCCTGATCTTACAGGTGAGACACTGGAGAGTGGAAACTGTCAAATTTATCAATTTTAAAATAAAAGTTATATGTCCCTCTGTCATAAGCATATCCATTTTCAGACTTTTGAGACCCTCCTCTTAAGACTCTGGTCGGAGCCAAGTATTAGTTTCAGTATCAATCTCAAGAGTTTCCCCAGTCTGTCTTTACTCGTCAGTGGGGATGGCCTCTACAACTGAACGTAGTACTCATGATGTAACTTCAGAAATGTTTCCTGCAGTTTTATGCCAGGGTATTACAGTGAAGCCACTTTTTTCATTTAAATTCAAGTCTCTTTGAACTTCAGATTCTGATAGGATTTAAATCAGTAAGCCTTTTATTGAATGTTTGTCAGTGGTTCCAAAGCTTGTATTTCACAGAAAAGAGGGCTTCACTTTGAAATATTTTCTGTAATTCACAGGGATAGTCTTGTTCAAAAACGCTTTCACAATTACATTGCTGATCTCAGAGAATTAATTGAGGCAAGCACATAACAACGAATCTTCGAGTGTGTGTGAAAATAAACATTGTGAAAGCATAACCCTGTAAGAATAAGGGTAAATACGCTGCCCTACATGGCACCTTATTTTCTCATTTTTAGTCTTGTTCAACCTACTCTGTAGAAAAGCACATTTTCAAATACATGTTTTTATTTCCTTGAAAGGCTGCTTACCATTTTAAAATTCACATGTATTAATACTCACCATTGCATGGAAAAAACATTTTAAATGTTATTACACTATCTATTCTATTCTATACAAAACAAAATTCTATCTGTCCCAAAATGTTCTTTTCCCATTCATTTTTCTATCAGTAATGTAGGCAGAGCTACAGCCCAAACAGTTGAATGGATTTACACCAAATTTGGCAGAAAGTTAAATCTTGGGCCAAAAGAGTGCTTTTGTGATTTGGTGGAATTCCGTTCAATAGATTTTGAGAAATTAAGCCTAAAAATCTTTGTATTGTATATTTCATGTCGCAGAGGATCCACTGAGATGAGATCCGAACGGCTGCCACCACATTAACAATGATGTCACGACAACCATCTTAGAACTCAGGACTCAATTCTGAATCCTGGGGGGGGGGGAGGTATTAGGGGGCAGGGTAGGGATACTGGGGCCAAAAACAGATAGTGAAAAACAATGCTGCAAATTTGCGTTTCAAAAAATCCCATGGTGGGCCACAGTTCGGGGGGGCAGAGCATTTGTATATTTTAGAGTAGAGGGGTGTTTGGCTATCTCCTTGAGCTGCTTGGTGGCCCTGAGGACCGCATTCCCTGGGGCTGATGGTAAATTAAAGGGGAAGGGGCATTGAGGCCCCATCCGGAGGCTCTCTGAGGTCTCATTCCCCTTGGCCTAATGAAAATAGAAGGGGAGGGGGCACGCAGCCCCCTCCCTTAGCCTCCAAAGCTCCCAGAGGCTCTATTCCGCAGGACCGAAATTATTTAAAAGGGAAGGGAATGCGCAAGCCCCCTCCCTGAGCATTGTGTAGCTCAGAGACACCATCCACCAGGGCTACTGTTTTGAAAAGGGGAGCGAGTCTGCAGCTCACTTCCCGAAGCCTCAAAAAGCCCTGGGGACCACATCCCCAGGGGCCGGCTCCATTGTTGTGTCCCTAGGGGCTGACCCCCGGGCCAGCATGAGCGCAGTCAGGAAGGAAAAAAAGTGTGCTTCCACCTGGCGGGAACTGCAAAAATGTTCCCATCAGGTGGAAGCACGCATTTTTAGCCAGCTCCCGCTGAAACCAGATTGGTTACATGCAGCAGGGCCACTCCCCCATGGCCACCAACCTTAGGCCCCGGGATATGGAGTCCCTAGAGCCAGCATTCAATCAGGGAGGGGGGACATGCATCCCACTCCTTAAAAAAGAATATGGCCCAGGGGTATGGTATCCCTGGGGCCAGTAAAGGCTCAGGGAGGGGGGAGGCACACCCTCCTCTCCTTTACAATAATTCTGGCCGCGGGTATTGAGGTCTCCAGGGCCCGTATTAGCTCACAGAGGGGGCCAGCATTTAAAAAAAAAAAAGAATTGGCGGATTCCAGGATTGGTGCTAGCAGGGAGCCAACGGGGCAGCAGGTCCTGGCTCTCCCCCGTGGCCCCAAACAAAAAATTAAGATCTGGGTGCCCTGGGTGGGCACCGGGACGCCCTATATAAATGAAAAAAATGAATAGTAAATGAATGGTAGGATGCGCTCATTTGTTATTCACTGCATCTTGAAAGGAATGACCCAAAATACCCTGAAGGGCTTTTTAAATATATCTTTTCAGTCTGGTGGTGGCCCTACCGCCAAGCATTTTTTTAACGTTGTGGGGGTGCTGCAAGGAGTGCAGCAGCACTCCAGCAACATTTAAAAAAAAGAGCGCATGTCTCCTGTGTTAAAAGCGAAACGACAATCGTGAACATTGCCTGCGCCATCTTGTCTGGTGGAAATTTCTATGTGCACATAAGCTACAGTCATTTTAATCTATCACAGCCATTTTGTACTCTGTTGGCCACCTTTGTTTCAGCCTGCCCTTACTAGCATCCCTCTGACCCTCTGACCGACCTGGTATGTGTGCTCGGGGCTAGAAACTCTATTGCCGCAACAAACCTCAGCGCCACTTGCTGCCACAAACTTGTTTTTCCTCTCATTTCTGTTTACAGGCAAACCTTTGGACACTCTACCCCTCACTACACCTAGTTACACAAACAGGTTCCAAACACCAAAAACTCTTGCAACATGATTTATTGCACTGCAAACAGCAAGACTTGTTTTTACCAACAATGGGACCTGTTTTTATCAACAGAACGGACTCTTAGATCTGGCCAGTCTCACATGTTTTAGACCCTGAACTAAGGTCCAGCTGCAAAATAAGATTGTCTTTGACCTGGATGGGAAGAGAAATACTGTTGGGCTTGTGTGACAACCTGCCCGGGGCGGGGACTCCAAGCTTGTGTAACCATGTTGATGAAACAAATGCATTGTGTCAAACCTATATAAAAGGAAGAGCGAAAGGAGTTATCAGCAGAACACCTCCCTCAGACATCCCAGTGTCTGCAGTTGACGTGATCTCCTCATGAGAAATAAACCTTTTTCTTGTCTTCCAGTTTCCAGCGCTTGCCTAATTATTTTGATATCGAACCCAAAGTGAATTAGAGGTGGAAACCTGCACCAGGCAGCATTGAGGGTCTTTGAAGACTCGCTGTCTTTCACAATTGGCACTCAAATGTGAGGCCCATCAGCGACACATGGGTCCGGTAGAGAGGTCCTAAAGACGGAGTGAACGACTAAACGATTGGGGTATACCTGCCTGAGAAGACCCTCGTCTGGCTGCCGATCGACTGAACTTCACCGGTTCCGAACGGACCTCTCTCGAGTGACCTGCGGTCCTGACTGGGACCTTAGAGGAACGCCGCATTGATTGTTGGAGTGAGAGGACAACCAGGCGCTGGAAGTGGAAGACGAAGAACTGTCCACACGGTCCGGGTAAGGTCGTGAAAAAATGACTTAAATTGATTGATTGAATAGTTTGATTGAAATACTAGTATTCCTTTTTTTGAGTTATTTGAGACATTCCTTGCTTGCAAACAACAAAGAATAGGAATATTTTCTCTCTTTGCAGACAGCGAAGGACAGGTAGTGCAGACTTTTTGTCTAAATTGATTGATTGTGATATTCATTTTGACCGATAAATACGTCATGCCTGTTTTCTCTAGATTGTTTGATTGCAATTGTTTTGGACGGACTGTTTGTTAGAGGTCAGTCAGCCGGCGCCGTCGGAAGGCACCTCTAACAAGGACATGTACGTAAAGTATGGATTAGCCACCGTAGCTTATAGAAAACTATGGCATAAATACACTAGGAAGGACCGGGTAAATCAGTGGCCACTGACGGGATCTTTTGATCCCGCTAAAATAGAAACGTTAGAATTAGCTCTCCACAAAAAGAAAACTAGAACAGCCATGTTTGACAGTTTTGGTTTATGGCGAAAAGAGGCAGCCCAAAGAAAGAAAAGAGACGAAGCTAGACAAGATAAAGAAACGCAAAAATCAGCTTACCAAGCCTGTAAAAGGTAAGAAGAAAACTAAAAGAAAAGGAAATCGATAAAAAGGAACAGGAATAAAAAATATCAGGTCAATGCCCTGTTAGAACGCCCTCGACTCTTTACCCCGAGTTACCGGCAACACAAAGGGTAGATGATGATTTATTGTTAGGTCCCCCAATCATATACATGTCACCCCGTTACGCCCCTACTCATCACGTAGTACAACGCCAGGACCCCCAGAGTATAGCCGGAGGTGACACGATCGCCTCAGTCTCCACCGCCTCTGCTCCCACCGAGTCACACACACCAAATGACTCATCAAAGGATACAGTAGTAGAGGTAGGATCAAAAGAAAAAGGAGCGCCCAGGGTCCCGCGATTAAGTACAAATGAGCGAGCAGGCATTGATAAAATAGTTAAATGCCTCATAGAGAGGAAGGAGACAGAAGAGCATGTAACTGACATATGCAACTCCTATGTTGAAAATCACAAACAATACTTTATTGTACGTCTCTGTTACCACACTCTTACTGCATATGAAGAGAAGTACCAAGATGTAGGGCCTGAGCAACTAGTGGCTCTCTATAGGAAAGTAGACACCGGAGATGAAGGTGACAACGATGTTACAGAACTCTTTTCATCCACACTGGAAGTATGCCGTCACCTTGTGGAACAAGGACGGATAGATAAGGACAGGATATCTAAGATAGCAGGACCCCCAGTGGAAAAACCAGATAGCATGATGCCGATAAAAGAAGCTGCCCCTTATTGGGTACCTCCTAGAGGACAAGGGACTCATGACGATATGAACCATCAAGACGCTAGAGGAAGGGTGGTCTACAATTGGGTGTATCAGCAATGGGACAGACAGGATATTCTGACGTTCCGTAAATCTTTACCGGATTTACGAAAAAACCCCACCGCCTTTTACACTGAGCTAGGTACCGCTCTGGGATCAACAATAATGACACTTGCCGACAGACTTGTTCTTCAGGTTAGGTTTGCCAGCAGATGTGTGGAAACAGATTAGGAAAATAGACCATACCGAACTGCTTGGTCATACCTGGGAACAACTCAACACACTAGATAAACAGCGGAACCCTGGTCAAAAACCGGTTAAAGCAATATTGGACCTCCCTGACAAAATAGTGCAGAAAGTGAAAACGCTGATCCCAGAGAAAAAGATAGACTGGTCCATAGTAACCGCGTGCCACCAGAAACCACAAGAGGATGTCTCAGAGTATTTCTCCAAATTTGAAACGGTGTTCTCCGATTACAGTGGACAAGACATGTCCACCGCAACCGGACACCACTTATTTGTGCAGAACTATGTCAAAGGACTACTGCCAGATGTATCCCAGAAATTACAAGCCAGTGAAAGTAGTAGGGCAGTATCTAAACCGGCGGCCATTCTCCAAATGGCCCAGTACTATGAGCATCAGAGAAACGAAAATGACAGGGCTACAGAAAGGAAAAAGAAGGACTTGAAGGAAAGGGTGATGATAGCACAACTCCAGGGGGCGAATACAGAAAGGGAGCAATAGAAGGGAGGAAACTCACGCCTGACAGGATCCAGACAATTCTAGACACCCCTGTCCCCAAAGATCAGAAGCAAGTCCGCTCTTTGATAGGTCTCACCTCATTTTGCCGACAGTGGTTACCGAACTTTAGCCTCATTGTCAAACCCCTTCACTCCCTCCTAGCTAAAGACATCTCCTCGCATCTCCCCTGGACCCCCGAATGCCAGTCAGCCTTCATAGAACTACGCAATGTCCTTTGTTCAACGCCTGTCCTAGGAACCCCAGATTACTCCAAACCATTCTTCCTCTACACGCACGAGAGGGAGGGATGTGCATTGTCTGTCCTAACACAATCAATTGGTCACAAACAATGCCCATGTGCATATTTCTCTGCCACCCTCGATCCAGTAGCCAGAGCGCTGCCAGCATGCCTGCGCGCTGTAGCAGCTGCAGCAGTATCAATACGCCAGAGCGAAGGAATAGTGCTCTCCAATCCAGTCACTGTTTTAGTACCCCATGCAGTCGACACACTACTAAACTAGACCAAAACCCAACACTTGACTAGCGCCTGACTGACCGGATATGAGTTGACCCTGCTAGCACCGCACATTACCTTAAAGCGATGCACCACTCTCAATCCAGCCACACTGTTACCCCTACCAGAAAATGATCCTAGCGTAACTCCACTACACGACTGTGTGACACTAGCGATGAACAAACAAAGAGTAGAATAGATCTCAGAGACACCGCCTTTCTAGAACCAGAAGGAGAACTATGGATGGATGGTTCGTGCATCAAACTCCCCGACGGCACCACCTCAGCTGCATACGCTGTCACCACAGCCCGAACCGTTCTGGAAACAGCCCGTATTCCCCAATATTCAGCCCAGGCTGCAGAACTCATTGCCCTCACAGGAGCATGTATCCTAGCGACTGACACGACAGTTAACATATACACCGACAGCCAATATGCCTTCGGGGTGGTTCACCATTTTGGGATCTTATGGAAAGAAAGAGGGTTTCTAACTTCACACGGTACACCCATCCTGCATGGAGATTTAGTCTCCGCCTTGACGCAAGAAGTCCTCCTCCCCAAGAAGTTAGCAGTGATAAAATGCCAAGCACATAGGAAAGTGAGTGATCTCATTGGACAGGGAAATGCACTAGCAGACGTTACTGCCCGAGCCACGGCAGGAGACACAACTATGACACGAATGTATGTGACCAGGTCACAAGCTAAACAATGGACTGACGCTAGGACCACTGTAAGGGACATACAGACTACATGCACACAAGATGAATTGACCGAATGGGAAAAGATGAGACTAAAAGACGAGGAAGATTGCTGGAGAACTAAAGACGGAAATAAATGGCTGTTACCCAATGCCTACCTCATCCCCATATTGACCATGGCACATTTACCAGCACACATAGGCTCCACCCCCATGATTGAACTAATCACCAGAGTATGGCATAATGTCAAGATAGCAGAATCTGCAAAACGCCTAGTACAACAATGTATAGTCTGCCTACAACACAAGCCAGGGAAGGGGACAGTAGTACCACGGGGAGGGTTTGGAGTCCCTGACCACCCCTTTGAAATCCTTCAAATGGATTACATCCAACTAGAGAGATGCCATGGTCTAAAATATGTCCTGGTGGTTGTGTGCGCTTTTAGCAAATGGGTGGAGGCATATCCCAGCCCCGCGACAATACCGCCTTAGCCACTGCAAAAGTATTGCTGAAAGAATTCTTCCCCTGATACGGCCTTTGCAGAATTTTATGGAGCGACAACGGCCCCCACTTCGTAGCCGAGGTGATACAGAACATACTGAGAGGGTTGGGGGTAAAACAAAAGTTCCATGCCGTCTTCCACCCCCAATCAGCGGGCCTGGTAGAGAGACACAATGCAACATTGAAATTAAAACTAGCCAAAATAGTTGCCACGACCGGGTTGAAATGGCCCGACGCCCTTCCATTGGCAATGCTATGAATGCGCTCCACCCCAACCAAACACAGACTGACCCCATATGAGGTGGTCTTCGGCAGACCTATGAGCATTTGGGCGGCACCAAGACCCACCTCCATTAACGATGTCCCAAACACATTAATGTCGGATTATTTGCATAAATTGACAAACGAGCTAACAATTACCCAACAAACAGGTGCAGCAAGCCTTGCCTGACATATCCAGGGGCCCGGGACATGAAATAAAGCCAGGCGACCAGGAATTGATTTGCAACTTCCAAAGAACGAAAAATCTGGAGCCTAGGTGGACGGGCCCCTGGCAAGTCCTGATCACCACCTGAACTGCCCTCCGAGTGGAAGGAAAACGAAACTGACTGCACACTCATCATTGCAAGCGAGTCCCTCCAACCCTGGCAACCTGTGAAGGGGTGGAGGTGCAAGAGGAAGTACTCACGAAGAACCGACCAGCTCTGAGTTGCTACCCACAAGAAGACACCCTCGAACTCTCAGAATTTCTCGACCCCACGGTGCCATCCAAGAAAGGGTACAACCTAAGATCGACGAAAAGGAGGGAGCTCCAACGACCAGGCCACTAACTGAGTCAAGGTCTCAGATTGGTAGCACAGTCAAACAACGCTACCAGGAAAGCGCCAGACAAAAGTCTGTGGTCCTAACAGTTGTTGAGCTCCTCGAAGATGATGGAAGAAACTGAACACCTGCAAAGTGACCTCAAAGACACCAAGACTGCTAACCTGCACAGCACAAAGACAATTGCACTTGCAGCCGCATTTCTCACCTGTCTCCTGCTGATGGTTGCACTCTGGATCATTGAAGAGAATGCACCTGCATACAGAACATTGTCACCCACCATGCAACCAAGAAAGAACACTACCTGGTATCACTACCGCCACATCTCCGAGAACGACGCAAAGAATTCTGGAATAATTCTTTCGTGCAGATGTTGCACCAGCACAATCTTGCAACCAATACTACCAACTGTTGGGTCTGTGGGCTGTTACCACATGCCACTGAACATTCCATCCCTTTCATCCCTTTGTCCTTTTTTATTCACGGATCTTGCCTTGCCTGGATGATACTCCCTCAAGAAAGTTACAAAGACAATGCCACTTCCGACGGAACAATCGCCCAGTTCTACAACGAGTTCTGGCAAAACAAAACAGGAAGAACAGCCACCCCCTTCTGCCCTCACACCTTCAATGCGACATTCCCGATGAATGTCCCCTCCAAAGAACAAGTGGAAATGGAAGTGTTCAATAATCCTAACAGAGCCACATTTTCCTACCTGAAGAAAAGAACTGCTGTAACACTGACTGTGGCCCTATCTGTGGTCAACGTCTCTGGCATAGTATGCATTGAACGCCGTGGGACTAAGAATGTGGGTCACAGCACCTGTAGCATTGTAAGGACTTTCAACGCTACCAACCCTCCTGCGCTTGTCGCATCACCCAATATGTACTTTGTTTGCGGAACCAAAGCCTACACCTGGCTCCCAAGAAACTGGAGGGGCACGTGCTACGTCGCCTTTGTTTTGCCACCAACCTACACAGCCCATGCAGAGCACCATCGAGAAAAACGATCTAAAGACACTGATCAAGCAGACACTGCCTCATCACAGTTCCTCGATCCTGCAAAAGGGCTCATCCCACTATGGGGTCCGATGGCAAACAGCCGAGCCATCAGACATCTATCCCAAGCAGTAGAGACCGCCCTGAACGTCACTACTGGCATCCTCACCAACAACACTGCTGAGCTCCAAGCAGTCCGTCTGGTTACCTTGCAAAATCGCATGGTCCTGGACGTGGCACTAGCGGACCGTGGAGGAGCATGCCGCATCATCGGTGCCAGCTGCTGTATATACATTCCTGATAATTCACCTTCTGTCTATGAAGCAACCGAACATCTCCATAGACTGTCTTCAGAAATTCATCAGGGATCAGAAACCTGGACAATTGGAAGTTGGCTTTGGGGCATCTTGAAGGAGTGGGGTTGGAAAACATCAATGATTCTCTTGGTCCCAGTATTGACAATATGGGGTTGTTGTTTGGGTATACACTGTATACCACCTTTGTGTTCTCTTTGTATAACTACTTTGCACCCTAAGACTATGGACACTCAGCTAACAAAAATGAGAGTAATGTATGATCAAGAGATACAGGACATTATGGAGATCGAAATAGACTGACAAGCTGGCTAGTTATGTTCAAAGGGGCCACTGTTAAAAGCAAAACGACAATCGTGAACATTGCCTGCGCCATCTTGTCTGGTGGAAATTTCTATGTGCACATAAGCTACAGTCATTTTAATCTATCACAGCCATTTTGTACTCTGTTGCCCACCTTTGTTTCACCCTGCCCTTACTAGCATCCCTCTGACCCTCTGACCGACCTGGTATGTGTGCTGGGGGCTAGAAACTCTATTGCCGCAGCAAACCTCAGCGCCACTTGCTGCCACAAACTCGTTTTTCCTCTCATCTCTGTTTACAGGCAAACCTTTGGACACTCTACTCCTCACTACACCTAGTTACACAAGCAGGTTCCAAACACCAAAAAGACTCTTGCAACATGATTTATTGCACTGCAAACAGCAAGACTTGTTTTTACCAACAATGGGACCTGTTTTTATCAACAGAACGGACTCTTAGATCTGGCCGGTCTCACATGTTTTAGACCCTGAAGCAAGGTCCAGCTGCAAGATAAGATTGTCTGTTTGACCTGGGTGGGAAGAGAAATACTGTTGGGCTTGTGTGACAACCTGCCCGGGGCGGGGACTCCAAGCTTGTGTAACCATGTTGATGAAACAAATGCATTGTGTCAATCCTGTATAAAAGGAAGACCCAAAGGAGTTAACTGCAGAACACCTCCCTCAGACATCCCGGTGTCTGCAGTTGACGTGATCTCCTCATGAGAAATAAATCTTTTTCTTGTATTCCAGTTTCCAGCGCTTGCCTAATTATTTTGATAGCGAACCCAAAGTGAATTAGAGGTGGAACCCTGCACCAGGTAGCATTGAAGGTCTTAGAAGACTCGCTATCTTTCACACCTGGGTCATTAATTCCATGACCCCAGCAGAGTTTATCTTATTTTTTAAAGCACTCCTGAGTTGAGCTTTTTGCTCTTCAGCAGGGGTTCTACACCCCCTCTTGTGGTCAGTTCTCTGACTGCACTTTTTAGCTTGAAAAAGGTTTTTAAAAAATCAAACACGTGTTGACGTTTCTTTTAATAAAAGGCGCATTCTTTGTGCGGCATGGAGTTGGCGTTATGTAGGTTACTAAAATATTACTTTACATTAAAAACAACTCAAAATTCACTGAAAAAAACAAATTTTAAAGTGACATTATAGTTGGTATGGTGATAAACCCTCAGAAATCACTGACAAAACAAAGATTAAAGAGTTGTTATGGTCAGGTGAAAATGTCAGTTAAAAAATGCTGTTTTAAAGGAAAAGAACCACTGAAATTAGCCAGTTATAGTTATCTCAAGTAACTGCAACTATGCCTGATGGTAGAAGTGTTGTGGGGATCCAATCCCCTGAGGTAGTGCTCTTACCTGCCCGCAAGAGTGTGGTAATTAGGCCTGGGCTACAATTTCGTTCCGTTCGCGGAAATTGCGATATTTTGACATTTTTGCGTTCCGCGGAAAGCGCGAAAATGTCAAAATTTCCGCATTCCGCAGCTTAGCGATAAATTGGTTCTTGCTCGCGCTGTAAAATAATACATTCTCGTGCGCGCGATTGCCTTACCTGAATCCCTGCGTTTGCCGACAAGTTTTCTTGATCCGGTCGCGTTCTCCATGAGATGTTGTATTGTTTTTAGCCATTTGCGCTGTCTCGCGACAGTTCGCGCCCGCAGTGACGTCATGCGTCGCGCGATCACGTCTTTCTTCTCGCGATCATGCACCGCGAGACAACTGAAAACAAGATGGCCGCGCCCGCGAGCAACCACATGGGTAAGTTGGCGAGCCGCAACCATGCAGAAAATCTCACGAACATGCGGTAAAAAAACTTCCGCATCTTCGCAATATTTCCGCGTGTTTGCGATAATTTTTAACATTTTCGCGATAATTTGCGAAAGTGGATTTCGCAAATTCCGCCCACCCCTAGTGGTAATGGAGAACTTCAACTCAGGTTTACTCTCACCCAGCGAGAGCAGAGAGAAAAGATGCTCCCACAGCCAGGAGCAAACCAATTACCTGGCTCCTGTCACACCCGAGATGAGTGCAGGTGCTGGAGCGGGTAATTAAAAAAAAAATTGTATACCCTCCCCATTTTGCATGTTTATACTAATTAGATTAATTAATTAATTATAATCGAACTAATGGATTGATGTGGAAGTTACTAATCAACCTTATTAATGATTGAAATACACATGGGATTGCTTTGCATGACCTTATTAAATCGTAAACTAAATTATGTACGCATATTAATGATAGACAATTAGAATATTGCATGATATATGTTGCTTTTGTGATGTATTTGTGATTTGTGCTTTATTTTGTAAGTATAAAACCGCTTGAGTGTCGCTTATTGCTAGATAAATACACACACATATGGGTATTAGTGAGGGAATAACATTTATTTAGTCATTTCTATGTATTAATTACGTTTTGTGTTTCTTTTGCTTAAGTTGACCATTTGGGCCTGCCACAAAATGGCTGTCTCTGATACCTAACCCGACCGTCGACGCTGTATGAGGTTTGGGTGAAGTGCGCCTGCGCTGACGCCAGCTACAGTGGCCTCGTCATGACCCTAACCAGACTATACCCATCAAGGTCATCCTGGGAAGCAAGCCAGCTTTTCAGAAAGAACAATAAGACGCCTTTAAAAACCGGAACAAGCAAGATTGATGACATCAGAGACATTATTTGGTGTGAACCCTGTCAGACAATTTCGATTGACCAATCAGAGGAACTGAAGACCCGATTTTGTTACAATTTGTAAATGATTTTTACTATAAATTATGGTAGAATAGAGAGGTTGGTAGCGGGTTCGTTTCTGGCCTTTCTCGATTTCTTGACGTTATGCTGACGGAGAGGACGGTGACGCTGCAGGACAGCTGTTTCCCTGAATCTTTGACAGACTGAATTAATGCCCAAACTCCTGATGAACTGAAATTTCTAAAATTTGATGGGCATAGATTTGCGAGACTACCAGATTTGACATTGGAGGACGACAATTAGCCAGAATAGGTAAATATGAATGGCGACTTGATTAAATGAGTGATTTAATTTGCATTAATTAGATAAAGATTGAATTGAATAACTACAGAATGAGTTGGGTTGTTTATTCATTGAAAATGTATTAATGAAAAGGTAAATTAGAGAATTGGAAGTCAACCTAAACCTGCAACTAACTGATCCATCCTGATTTATGAGAGGAATACTAAAGGTGAAGTTCAGGGCCTAATGAGTATCAGAAGGTTGTGTAGATTTGTCACTCATTAGGGTAAAAAGGGTATTTCCTTTCATGCCAGCGTTTGGAAGATAATCGCCTCCTAAGAAACACAGATTGATGGTGAGTGAATGTTGGTGTTATGGGCCCCACCAGCGAATGTATGGATAGTGTGTGTTTGTGAGATCTTTGGTCTGTGACGGAGGGAGGGATTTTGCACTCCACGCTGGAGCAGTTTTTTCTGGTAGCAAGATGATGGTTGTTATTGTTTTGGTTTGGTGATTATTGCTTGTACATTGCTTATTGATTATTGGTTATTGATTGGTATTGATTTATGTACTAACACTCTATGTTGAGTTGCGTTGAGTTATATGTTGTTTGCACGGCTTCTGGGATGTAGGAAGTCGGAAGTTTGTAACGGTTCCGTAGTAGAGCAGAGGTAAGCGCTGCTCTCGGGAAAGACGGAATTGTTGTTGCCCTGTAGGTACACAGGGGAAACGTGTGACAATTGAAGTTGCACGACGCATTGTCTGGGTTCGATTTGGTAGCATCGTCGTGTGTCGCCATTAGAAGACATTTACAGTGTAAGAGAAGAGTGTATGATAGCGAAGGTTACCTGTGAAGTTCTGGTCTTAGGTACCAGGGATCCAACTGGCATTCCGATAACGCTTATCACTGGAAAGGTAATAGGTACTCTCTGAGCTTGTTAGAAGGACAAAGAAGAGGTAAGCGCTGCTTTGTTAACGTATGTCATAATTCTGTAGTAGAACAAACTGTTCGCTGTTCTCAGGAAAGACAGGATTCTGTGTGAATGTACTACATTTTTCTTGTGTGAACGTGCGTGAATGTAAAGGCATTCGGGTTAATTGCGAAACTCTGGATTTATTTCTCAGGAGCATTGGGTCTCCAACTATGTGTCTTAAATGCTAGAGAAACAATTAGCTAATGCTTGTTAGAAGGGTGAAGAAGAGGGATGTGCTGCTTTATCAATGGAAGTAACGATTCCGTAGTAGGGCAGAGGTAAGCGCTGCTCTCGGGAAAGACGGAATTCTCGTGAGAACGGTCTTTTTGCTGTTCTTTGGTTAGCGAAGCGGACAATGGAGACGTTTCTATGTTGTTACTAACAGAAGTATAGAAATTGAAACAAAAACTTACGGAGCAGATTTGTAAAGGAGGGGTAGACAGGAGACCGGAGCAAGAGCTGCCGCAGCGGGTGTTGGCGTCAGAACGACCGCGCTGGGATTGGACAGTCGGTCAGAACTGTGAAACGCTCTGGATTGGTGCATTAGTGTACGCTGCGCTAGAAGTGGAGAAATACAGGGTGACGTAGATGCTCCTTATTGGTGCGTTAGTGTGAGTCGCGCTGGGATTTGAGGATTGTGACAGTGTCGTAGACGCTCTGAATTGGTGCGTTAGTGTGAGTCGCGCTGTGATTGGATAGAATAGCGGAACAGTTGTAAAGAGAGACTAGCGACACACGGAAGACAAGAAAATGTATTACGATCCACCAGAAAAAGAGAAAAAGTCATGGTTAGGAAGAATCAAGAAGTGGTTTAAGAAGGACAAACTGGTCAAAACTAGTGAAGGACAGTTACTTCCTCCACCGAAAACCCCCGCATCCTTTATGATTGCGAAATATGCGTATCATACTTGTATTTGGTTAGACAATTGGGTGAGATACACGAAAGAAGACGGAGTATTAGCTTTCCCAGAACATGGTTCATTTAATTTGGCTGTTTTGAGAAATTTGAGAGAAAAAATGATGAATTTAGAACCAAGACCTAGACCGACGCAGTTTGAGGCTTTGACGGAATGGGAAGACGAAATGCATGAACGAGAGAGACAAAGAAATGGTAGAGGATATAGGTACCTGTTTGGAAGACCATACGGACATGAAACGCATAATGATCGAATGAGAAGATGGCGGGATGCGAGTATGACTGAGGGTGTTTTTCCTGTAAGAACTGTAGGAGAGAATGAAGGACGAAAGTGTGTAGAAAAGAGACATAATGTGGAGTCGAGAGGGTATGGAGTGAATGAGTCCGAGGATGATGTTCTTGATGATATGTTCTATAAGAATCCACCACCGTATCGACCAGAACCAGAAATATTAACCCCAAGTGCCCCAATGAGAGAAACAATGCGAATCATAAAATCGGAACCAGAATCCCTAAGTATGGGTAAAAACAATGCTACTAGAGAAGTAGAAAAGAGGTCGGAAGAAAAAACAGATGGAGAAAATTCTGTAGAATTAACGAAAACGACCCTAGAATTAACTGAGAAAATAAGAGAATTGACTAAGAATCTAGAAGCGGTAACTGTTCCATTAACGATAGGTCCAGTAATGCCTATTTTTGACAAACAGAAGGACAGTGAGCATTGTTTGACAGTTCCTTACAGAAGTAATAAACCGGTAGAACAACCAAGAGTGAGTCAAAATGAGAATCCATGGAGGCAGACTATGAATGTAGTTGAACCGAATTTTTCAAATAACCCGTTTGTAGGTCAGAATTGTGCAGAGAGACGTATGACAATGATAGAGACAGTGTCAGAAACACAAAAAGATTTTGGACAAGGAGATGTAGAAAAAACAGTAGGACCATCGACAGAGGAGTTAAGTGAATGGTTAAGAAGCTTGCAGAGGAAAGACAAAGAATCCCAATCAATTGATGTGGCCAAGTTACGAATGGTATTGGAAGAATTAATAGTAGGGACTATCCCAACAGAAAAATTGAAAACCTATCAGGATAAAGAATTATTATTTTTGTGCAAAAGTGTGACCTGGAGAGCAAAGAACTTACATGAAAGGTTAGAAGCAGTGGCAAATGAGATGGGAATTGATATTGAAAAGGTAAAAGCCTTACAGAAACCATATTGAGTAGATTTAACCAAAAAGGATATTGAAAATATGAACACCACCGGACGAATAGGTCAAATTAAGGACATAATCATTTTGCTGAGAAAATGGGGAGATGTGGATAAATGGAGAAGCAGATGGTATAGAAAACGTGATGATGCCTCAGAAAAGACATTTTCAGCATTTCCTGTAAGAGAAAAGGAAAAGAAGGTGACGGAATGCCCTATGAGAGAAATTCCAGGAGGAGGATATGTACATGTTCCATGGACGAGACAGGATATTTTGTCTTTTACGAATGATTTCCCTCGACTGCGTGAGAAGCCCGTCGAGTGGTACAGGCAGGTAGACAGATTTGTGAAATTGTCTAAAGTATTATGGATTGATTTGAATAGTCTATTTGACATAATTGTACCAGCAGATTTATGGACTGAGTGCAAGCTCATGAAAAATTGGCCAACCCAGGAATATCCTAAGGACCCTAAAACAGGAGCTCCAGATCCTGAGGTAATGAAGAAATATGAGCAGGTTATGGTATTTTTGAAAAACAAAGTGCCCCCTAAAGAGACAGATTGGGTAAAAATTGTTTGAACACACCAAGAAAGTAAAGAATCAGTCCATGCATATTATGAGAGGCTAATACTAGCTTTTAAGCAGTTTAGTGGAGATGAGAATCTGAGTGAAAAGGATTTGAGTCATTTTGTATACAGATTTGTATATGGTTTACATCCAGAAATTGGTGAAATGATTAAACAGCATACGGTAGATTGGCAAAACAAGAAAATAGATGAAGTATTGAGACATGCTAAATATTTCAGTGATGAAATTGATGCAAAACAGTGGAAACTAAAAGAGAAGGCAATGTGGGCACAGGTAAAGGTAGCGGAGAGACAAGAAGCACAATTAGTGGAACAAGCAGGTTCAAAGCCGAAATTTAATCCTGGGAAATATAAAGGGAATATTGAAGAAGCTAAAAAGAAATTTCTGTGTCATAATTGCGGTAGGATAGGGCATTGGAAATCCGAGTGGAAGTTTCCCCCAAGTACTAACAATGAAAATCCATCATTGAACCCACAGGTGCAGCATTAGGTGAGTGGTCAACTGCAGCAACATCAGCAAGTTGTTACCCCACAGAATCAGGTGCCAAAACCGCCTTTTCCACAGAGCAGAAACTCACAGAAGTATAGTAGTGAATCGGGATTCTACAATGAAGAACAGGCAAATAAGCTGCCACGCGCTAGCGCTGTCTCGCAGTATTGGCTGCAACGCGATGAGAGTGACTCAGAAGAAAGCTATTGACGGTGCCGAAGGGAGGAAGGAGAGTGCGTACTTGGCGCAACTCTAGAAGTAGACCAGATAGGACCTTTCGTAGATGGGAAGGTTAATGATGAAAATATTACTTTCCTAGTGGATACTGGTGCTACTCGATCAACTGTTAGATCAGCTGATGTTAAGAATCTTCCTCTCTCGGATGAAACGATCCAAGTAGTTGGTGTGTCCAACAGACAGATTAAAACATATCTTACAGAACCAGTGAAAGTTAGCATAGGGAAATTTTCAGAAATGCACCGCTTTGTGGTGTGCGACACCAGTCCTGTGAATTTATTAGTTAGGGACCTGTTGTGCAAAATGAATTGCATTATATTCTGTACTCCGGATGGAATAGCTTTTGAAACACCGGATGATGATGTACTGTATAAAATGACCATAGCTAACAGAGAAAATGGAGTTACTGAAACATATGCTGTATTCAACCCTGATGAATTACCTAAAGAATTGAGACAGTCTGTAAAAGCAGAAGTTTGGGATTTCACTGGAGAAGATGTAGGGCTAATGAGAAATGTAGATCCAATAAAAATAACAGTAAAGGAAGGAGTAACATATCCAAATGTTCCGCAATACAAATTGACACCTGAAATAATTGAAGTAACTCCTGTAATAGAAAAAATGATCAGGCAAGGAATTTTGAGAGAAATAATGAGTAGTCCATGTAATTCACCGATAATGGGACTGAAAAAGCCAAATGGGAAATTCAGGATAGTGCAAGATCTGAGAAAGGTGAATAAAATTGTGGTATCATGTTGTCCCATTGTACCAAATCCATCAGTGATTTTATATCAGATTCCCCATGATGCAGAATGGTATACAGTGATTGATTTGTGTCATGCTTTCTTTTCCATCCCATTGCACCACGACAGTCAGCACATTTTTGCATTTCGTTTTGGTGAGCGTATTTTGGCATGGTGCCGAATCCCACAGGGGTATACAGAAAGCCCCTCAATATTCAATCAGTTATTAAAGAAGTCTTTGGAGAGTCTAGAAATGCCCGAAAGCTCTGTATTAGTTCAATACATTGACGACCTTTTGGTAGCGTCAAAGACACGTGAAGGCTGTGAGGTAGACACGATAGCCTTGCTGAATCATTTGGCAGATGGAGGACTTAAAGTGTCACCATCAAAATTACAATTTTGTAAAAAGGAAGTACAGTATTTAGGACATAACATTGAGAAAGGACTAAGGAAAATAACAATAGACAGAATCAGAATTATAAAAGGAAGGAGAGCTCCCATGACTCAAAGAGAGGTGAGAATGTTTTTGGGAATGGTTGGATACTGTCGTCAGTGGATCAGCAACTTCTCCTTGATCGCAAAACCTTTGGTGCGATTGACGAGAAGTGATGTGAAAGATCCCATTGAGTTGAACAAGGAGGAATTGGCAGCATTTAGAAAATTGAGAGATGGTTTGTGTGAAGCACCTGCATTAGGTATGCCTGACTATGAGAAAGAATTTGAGTTGTATTGCAGTGAGAGAAATGGATGTGCGCTTTCTGTGTTGATCCAGAAGCATGGAAAACTGAGGAGACCAATTGGATATTTTTCATCAATGCTTGATCCAGTAGCTGTAGCTTTACCTGGATGTTGAAAGCGGTGGCTGCAACATGTCGAAGTTTGGAGCAGAGTGAAGGAATTGTGATGGGATATCCATTGAAAGTGTTTGTACCTCATGATGTAGCGATCCTGTTAACAAGGAGTCATACTCAGTATATGACTCACAGTCGGCTGACTAAGTATGAAAAAGTCATATTAGGTGCAACTAATGTGAGTCTTGCAAGATGTTTGAATGTGAATCCTGCAACCTTGTTGCGTGATGCTGAGATTGTGGAAGTAAGAGATGAAGTGGATCATGATTCTTTGGATGTACTTGATTTTTGTACAAAACCACGACCAGATATAAAAGATGTGCCTTTGCCAGAAAGTGATTTTGTGATGTTCGTTGATGGGTCATGTTTGAGAACAGATGAAGGAGTGCTGAGTGCAGCGTATGCAGTATGCACAGTTGCAGCAGTAATAGAAGCATCCTATCTGAAAGGAGTGAAATCGGCCCAAGTAGCAGAGCTCGTGGCTTTGACTAGAGCATGCAAGATTGGGAAGAGTGTGAGAGTGACTGTGATAACTGACAGCCAGTATGGCTTTGGAGTGGTCCACGACTTTGGCCAACTATGGCTACAAAGAGGTTTCCTGACCTCGCGTGGAACTCCTATTAAGAATGCTGAAGTGGTTGGAAAATTGCTTGAGGCGATACAGCTGCCTAGACAATTGGCTGTTGTAAAATGTGCTGCCCATAGTCAGGGTGGTGATTATATTGCCACAGGAAATTGATACGCCAATGACATGGCACAGTATTGTGCACGTAATCAGAATACGGTGAATCGGGCTAAGGAAAGAGAAATGTCTTCTTGCTCATTGATGTTTACTAACTTTGTAGGAACTTGGGAAGAGGTAAGACAGTTGCAAGAAGAGGCAGGAGATGAGGAAATTAAACAGTGGGTAAAAGCAGGATGTGCCCCAAGGGAAAAGGATCATGTGTGGGTCTATCGAGATGGAAGACCAGTCATGCCTGATAGCATGATGTCTACCATGGCACGGATGTATCATGGCCAGGAACATATAGGAAGAGATGCCATGATCAGGTCATGAAGTGGTGTGGCTCACTGGTTAGAGGCAGCAGACCCGGAAGCAGAGGATGGCCCGGGACCAGGGTTCAATTCCCGACGCGGCAGGGTCGTGGACCAGGGCCAGCGGACTCGATAATTCTCGCCTCGGTGCCTACTCTAACCAGGGATCACACTCGGCAACTCTGGGCATTAGCTTGCCTCATCTCCACAACGGCCCCCCACATTCGCTGGGGATGCCTGGTTTCACCTTGAAGATACCCAGGAGGGATCATCTCACAGGGATAGCCAGGACGGGTTCCCCAGCGGTCTACAGCGCCAGGACGCCTCAGGGCAGCAGTGCGCTATACAAGACGCATACATTTACATTTAAGCAGACCTGGTACAATGCAAAATTCAGACTTGTAGCAGAAAGCCTTTGTCAAAGATGCCTAATATGTCAGCAATACAATCCTGGGAGAAAGACAGTAGTGAGTTTGGGAAAGATAGGTCGAGAAGGAGGGCTTTTCACCAGAATGCAAGTAGATTTCATTGAAATGCCTCCCTGTAACAGACAGGTATATTTTGGTTGTGGTCTGCCTATTCTCTAGGTGGGTGGAAGCATTCCCAACAAGGAGAAATGATGGGATGACAGTAGCCAAGCTACTGCTGAGAGAGTTCATCCCTAGGTTTGGGTTCCCAGTGACAATTGAATCAGACCGAGGAGGACATTTTCATAATGAGATTGTAGGATTAATTTGTGAACCATTGAATGTACAACAAAAACTACATTGTGCCTACCGACCAGAGGCTTCTGGTGTGGTTGAACAGATGAATGGTACTATCAAAAATAGAATAGGGAAAATGTGTTTGGCCACAGGTATGAAATGGCCTGATGTCTTGCCTCTGGTACTCATGACTATTAGATCAATTCCAGACAGAACTACAGGATTAAGTCCTCATGAAATAATCATGGGTCGAGCAATGAGACACGTGTTTATACCAGTCAACAAGCTGATGACTATAACTGATGACATGGTGTTGGAATACTGTAAAGGCCTGGCTGACGCAGTTCATTCTGTGTTTCATCAGGTTGGAGCGGATGCCACCACACTTGAAAAGAAGCCAGCCCATGATCTGAGCCCAGGTGACTGGGTAAGGATAAAGGTCCACAGAAGAAGAAATAGTTTGGTTCCAAGGTGGGGAAAACCAAGACAAGTCATTCTGACCACGACAACAGCTGTGAAGTGTGCTGGACTGAAAAACTGGATCCATGCAAATCACACATTGAGAATTCCAAATCCAGTGGACAGCACAGGAAAAGAATATTTTGATGAATCAGAATCAAGTACTGAGTCAGATGATGAAGAGTCGAAGACACGAGAAAACTCTGAAAGGGGGGAAACAGAGCCAAGTCTAGCTTTGGTCCCCAAAAGTAGCTCTCTGAGAAGAAGAATGCAGATCTCTGAATCCAGCGATTCCGGAAACGAGCAAGAAGCGCAGGGTTCTAGAAAAGAACACAGAGAGAAAAGAGGAAAAAGTACTGAAGAAACAATAAAAGAAATTCGTGAAAAGGAAGTACCAGATGAGAGACTGAGAGAAATTCCACCGGAAATAACAAATTTAAGTGAACAAGGGACAGATACAGAGAGAGAGGGACAGATTACTGCGGAAAACCCCCGAGGAGGTGTAGGGAACTGCAACATCCAGTTAGGTGAAGGGACAAGTAGCCAGCAGGAAGATTGCGTGTCGGAGATCCGAGGAGGGACAGAAGTAGGGAAATCAAAACAAGTGGTGGAAGAAGAAATCGTTGAAAAGACAAAGCAAGTTGAGACAGAGTCTGAAGAGAGTGAAAATGAAATACCTGAAGGTCGAGTTCTAAGAAAGAGAGCTTGGAGGAATGAAAAGAACGACAAAGGAATTAAAGTAAAAATAGTTGCAAAAGATGACGTTTGGCCCAATAAAATAAGGAAATTGAGATATCGACTGACACAAGTGAATTCACCAAGAGCTGAACAGGTGAATGAAGTGACAAGTCAAGAAAAATCAAAAGAAGACGAAATAACTGAGGATAAAGAGACTAAAAGAACAAGGAAACCTAACCAGAAGTATAAGTCACCGGAATGGATGTACGTGGCTCTGCCTGAAAAGGGAGAAGAGGCAGATAGTCAAGGAAATCCAGAGGAGGCTGTACTGTGGTTGAAGAAGAAGTAGAATCGGAAATCCTGAGAGTTCTCTTGTCCGACATTGGAGAAGAAGAAACGGAAGTTCAGGAATTCTGTATTTGGATGACGAGAGGAAAGTGAAGAATGATGAGATGCCAAACTGAATAAATCAAGAAAGCTGTTTATGAAGAGAACAAGAAATTAAGTCAAAAGATAGATACTGGTAGAACCAAATAGGTGTTAGAGCCTTAGGTTAGAAAACTAGTTGTGAAGTGAAAGAGGCTAAGTCAAAAGACACGGTCCATTTTAACAAAGATGGCTAACATAGATAGTAGCAAAGGTAGATGTACATTCATGAAAAGATGGTGTAAAATGTGTTGTTGTTGTACAGGATTATTAATGCTTTTATGGAGCATCCTTGCTCTTGTCATTTCTTTTAAGGTCACTATAGATACATTAGAAGGGCATAGTGAGAACAAAACTAATATAGAGAAGATTCCCAAGGCAGTTCCAACTAGAATAGATAACAATTATTTGCATAAAGACAGGCAGGTCAATAACAGATTTTTCTAATAATGTGTTTTCAAAATTATTGTATGAATATGTAAAGACAATGTACGTACGGGACTGCTACATATGCATGCAGTTATCTGCATCTGTTTCTGAAGGAGTGACTTATCATCAATTTCCAGCAACGTATGGAATAACATGTAGTGTAATAGCTAGTTTATTTTATCAGACAGGGAAATTAGAATATTATTTTTCAGATGTAGATAACATTTTTGCGCAAGTACCTTCTTTTAATAAACTAAACAAAGTAAAACCTGCTAGGGTATTAGGTGAATTTTTCTTAGGAACTAAAGAACTAACATTAGAATATATTTTTAGAAAAAATTTGACATGCAGTTTGAAAAAAGAGGAAAGGACATTCTTAGACATGGTTGAAGAAAGGAGACTGAAAATGCAAAGAAAAGCAGCAGAAGGGAAAGTGGAGAAAACAGTCTGGGATGTTGAAAGAGAAAAACACTTGAAAGGAGAAGCTAGTCCAACTATAGCTTTAGATTGGCCTCAGAAAGGGAAATTTTGCATTCGAAGGAATCAAACTGTGTATGATAATTATTTTTTAGGTAATAGTGAGTACCATGATACATATAGAATCATGGGTGGATGGAGATTTAAAGGCGGAAAAGATCCAGTCTTTCCTGGATTATATTTTATTTGTGGGAACAGGGCATATTATCGTTTGCCATTGGTATGGCACATGTTATGTAGGCCTGGTCTTTCCGAAAAATTTTCATATGGATAGAGGAGAAGATGGTGTACATAGTTTAAGTAATAATTTAGTGCATAGTAAGAGATAATCTTGGGCAGAAATTGTAGGTGACATTTTTGGAGCATTGATACCAGCAGTGGGAATATCTCTGAATGCAAACAAAATTAGAAGACTTTGAACAGTAGTGGATCGCTTGTCAACAAGCACCGCTGGAGGATTCTTATTGGTAGACACTGAAATGGTTGCCATGCGTGCTATGGTAATGCAAAATCGACTTGCCCGTGATATATTATTGGCAAAAGAGGGTGGAGTCTGTGGAATGCTGAAAGTTCAACATTGTTGTACTTACATTCCTGACGAAAGCAAAGATCTGAAAATTTATATTAGGAATATTACTGAATTGCATGATGAAATTGTACCACTGGAGGTTGAAGGTGTTTGGTAAAAGATTGGAAAGAAAATAGCTGCTATTAAAAATTTCTTAGTAAAGCTTGGTAGTACATTTGTAGGCAAGATATTGTTTCCATTAACATGTGTAATTTGCATAATATTAGTGACAAGATTAGGCTGTATTTGTTGTAAAAATAATAAAAACAAGAAAAGAGTAAAAAGCGAAAAATGAAGAAGAAGAGATAAGAAACAAGAAAGGGAAATTGAGGAGATAGAATTGGAGGAGTGGAAGGAGAGTATGTATGAATCAGCAAAAAGAGAAGACGTAGGTGAAACTGAATTATGATTAAGAGCAAGAAAACATTTTAAAGATTCCGTAAAGACAGAACAATATTTTTGGGTGGTATGATGATAAAATCACCAAAGGGGGGATTGCTGGAGCGGGTAATTAAAAAAAAATTGGTATACCCTCCCCATTTTGCATGTTTATACTAATTAGATTAATTAATTAATTATAATCGAACTAATGGATTGATGTGGAAGTTACTAATCAGCCTTATTAATGATTGAAATACACATGGGATTGCTTTGCATGATCTTATTAAATCGTAAACTAAATTATGTACGCATATTAATGATAGACAATTAGAATATTGCATGATATATGTTGCTTTTGTGATGTATTTGTGATTTGTGCTTTATTTTGTAAGTATAAAACCGCTTGAGTGTCGCTTATTGCTAGATAAATACACACACATATGGGTATTAGTGAGGGAATAACATTTATTTAGTCATTTCTATGTAATAATTACGTTTTGTGTTTCTTTTGCTTAAGTTGACCATTTGGGCCTGCCACAAAATGGCTGTCTCTGATACCTAACCCGACCGTCGACGCTGTATGAGGTTTGGGTGAAGTGCGCCTGCGCTGACGCCAGCTACAGTGTCCTCGTCATGACCCTAACAAGACTGTACCCATCAAGGTCATCCTGGGAAGCAAGCCAGCTTTTCAGAAAGAACAATAAGACGCCTTTAGAAACCGGAACAAACAAGATTGATGACATCAGAGACATTATTTGGTGTGAACCCTGTCAGACGATTTCGATTGACCAATCAGAGGAACTGAAGACCCGTTTTTGTTACAATTTGTCAATGATTTTTACTATAAATTATGGTAGAAAAGAGAGGTGGGTAGCGGGTTCGTTTCTGGCCTTTCTCGATTTCTTGACGTTATGCTGACGGAGAGGACGGTGACGCTGCAGGACAGCTGTTTCCCTGAATCTTTGACAGACTGATTTAATGCAAAAAACTCCTGATGAACTGAAATTTCTAAAATTTGATGGGCATAGATTTGCGAGACTACCAGATTTGACATACAGGACGACAATTAGCCAGAATAGGTAAATATGAATGGCGACTTGATTAAATGAGTGATTTAATTTGCTTTAATTAGATAAAGATTGAATTGAATAACTACAGAATGAGTTGGGTTGTTTATTCATTGAAAATGTATTAATGAAAATGTAAGTTAGAGAATTGGAAGTCAACCTAAACCTGCAACTAACTGATCCATCCCGATTTATGAGAGGAATACTAAAGGTGAAGTTCAGGGCCTAATGAGTATCAGAAGGTTGTGTAGATTTGTCGCTCATTAGGGTAAAAAGGGTATTTCCTTTCATGCCAGCGTTTGGAAGATAATCGCCTCCTAAGAACCACAGATTGATGGTGAGTGAATGTTGGTGTTATGGGCCCCACCAGTGAATGTATGGATAGTGTGTGTTTGTGAGATCTTTGGTCTGTGACGGAGGGAGGGATTTTGCACTCCACGCTGGAGCACAGGCAAGGGAGCCAATGGGGGCTGTCGGTATCCTGGGGCTCCCCCCACAGCCCCAATGACTGTAATTGCTGTGGCTGTCCAGAGTGGGACCGGGGCAACCAAGGAAAGCAACCTCCCCTACTCTTAAAAAAGATGCAGCCCCAGTGGATGGAGTTCCTGATCCTGAAGCCATGTAATGGCTCGGGAGTAGGCCTGCACACCCCCTTTCCTTAAAAATATCATGCAGCCCTAGGGAATGGGGCTCCCAAGGCCTAGTAACGGCTTGGAGTGGGCCACATGCCCTCCTTCCCTAGAATGATAAATTATTTTTTTTAAATCCTCCCATCATTGGCCCATTGGAAATGGTTAAAAATGAACCAGTTTTTCACAGGCCTGTATTTTCACAGGACTGTAGATCCTCAGAGGATCCTACAGGAATCTGCTGTCCCATAAAAATAAATACTTTTCTTTGCCCCAAAAGTCCTAGGGGGTCAGCGTATAACTACTATGCCTCCATATGTTTTTTTAACCTTTTGTTAAGACATGCGACTGAGTCGCCGAATCTTAAAATGGCTGCCGCAACATCTTTTTTGATGTTAATTGCAGCCAATCAGATCTTATGTTTTAATCTGTCAGCTCTGCGGATCCTCAGCAACATGAAATATACATACATTTTAAACCTTAGTTTCTCAAAAACAACTGAATAGATTTACACCAATTTGCAAAAAGAAACACTTTCTGGATCAAGATCTAGCTTTCTGCCCTGTAGTATTAAATGTGTGAATGTGCATTTTAAGTGCAGTTACTCTGAATAACGTGTTATTGGAACATGTTTATTTTCACTGCCTTTGTTTAAATGTAAATCTAAATATATTACACTGGTGGCAATAGTGACAGTGTAGGTATGGTTAGGCCAGAGTTTCCACAGGAAAGGCATTTTCATCCAAATTAGTTTGGCACCATTGAACGAATCTGCATGAATCTTTCCAAAAACCAGTACATCTTCTTTGAGTTCTTTGTGGCAAGTTGTGTGATCTGTGGGGCAGGTGCTAAGAAAAAGGCATAGTCTAAATAGTGTTGTTTCACATTTTAAGATTATTAGCTCTTTGGTTAAAAAAAGCAGAAAGGAATTATACTAAATTTGGCAAAATAGTCAAACTTTACTCAAGGAAATACCGTTGCTTGATTTGGTGTAAATTAATTTCTCAAAATTGCATTTAAAAAGGTACTTGGGTTGAGCAAGATGAGGCTATGTTTTAGAGATATTTGGACTGTTAATTTGTGGAGTTCTGCAGTTCCAGAACTGTTGACCTCTGTAGCTCCAAATATTTTTTAAGATGCTCAAAACTGTTTGCCTGAGATTTTTTCTTCTATCACACATTTTGTAACTGTGTTTACAAAGTTGTAAGTGTAGAACTGGAAAGATCTGACTGGCTAGCAGCAACATTGTGAGAGACATTGAGACAAGGGGTCTCAGTACGGCATCATGAAAGTTGAACAGACAGGCCACATAAGGAGGCAGGATGAGCACTCCCTGCTGATCCTTCGCGATCTCCGACATAACCATCTCAATGCTGCTGTTCCCAGCTGGGAACCATGGAGCTGATGCATGCTTCAGGGATTTGGGACCACGGTCCCAGGGCAAACTTCATGGACCTATGTTGACCTGTTGTTGGATCTGTGCCTCCTGTTTTGAAGCTGCAGATCCAGCTAAGGTGCTTAAAGCTGACCAGTGGCCTGACTGCCTGTGGACAATGGAGCAGGGGGGCCTGGCTGGAGCTTAGATCCTGAGGCTTGCTCCCAAATTGCACAGCCAAAGGCTATACGTAGCAAGGATTAGTAACCCATGGAGGTTGGGGCTCAAGGTCTTGCTGAAGGGGGTCGACTACCAGTCGAGGATTGGAAGCAGATCCTGACACCCCTTCAACCCACCCCACAAAGCATGGCAAAAATATGCAGCAGAGGGTGGCTGCTTGCAGATCTTGAAGATGTTGGGTGCAATGAAAGAGTCAGCAGCACACAGTAGGTTAGATGCAAGGCCTAGTCTGAGGCCAGGCCCCTCAGCCACCTTTGGGCAGTGGGTCACAGGACCTGGCCAGAGCAGTAAGTTGCCCGCAGAGTGTGGGATGACTGGTCTGGCTGGAGGCCAGGCCCTGTATCTCACCCCTGCTACTGCATGGCTGATGGCTGTGTGAACTGGAAGTGAGATGGAAAGTTGCTGTGTAGGGCCTGACCAGAGGCCAACCCCTGCAGCTGTGGAATTCCTGCATATGGAGGGCGGGGTGCAGTTGACTGGTCAACAACCAGTAAAGGGAGGAGCTCAGGCCTTACCAGAGTTCTCAGTCACCTGTGGAGCATGGCTCTGCCCCTGTGGAGGGTGGGGTTTAGAGGAGGGGTCAGTTGCCCATGGAGCATGGGGCGTAGGTGCAGTAATATCAACTACTAATGATTTTAAAGCTGCATTCGTATGAGGAGCAGCCTATGAATGTTGAACTTTTGATCTGATTAGAAATTGGAAACATGCTCTGACCAGATAGCCTTGGAAACTGGTATACAGCAGAAAGGGATATTTTATTGTGGTGTACAGATTTTAAAATTATGCAGCGTTTAACTAATGTCTTTATTTCCAACAACATATTCAAAAGATTATGGTGCCGATTCCGATCCGTTAAAAATATTCCCCGTACGAATCGTATCCGGATTTATTTACGTACGAATCGTACAAGTCCCGTGCAAACTGGCAAGTACGATTTGTATGTAAAAAAATCCCTACGAATCGCATTGGGAAAATTCCCCGACACGTCCTCGGGTTGGAAAAAGTGTCCGACACGTCCCCGGACATTTTTACGTACGAATCGGGAAAATGAAGTCCGAGCGCACAAGTACGATCCGTCCCGTCCGTCCGAATGCACAACCGTATGGAAAAAACACTGTACGGAGCGAACTCCCATAGCAATCATGGAGACGTCCAAACATGTGACCGCATACGCGCCGAACACCCCACCAGCCCACCCCCCCAAGTACGTGCCGTACCCCCAGCCCCCCCATGTACGCGCCATACCCCCAGCCCCCCATGTACGCGCCGTACCCCCAGCCCCCCCATGTACGCGCCATACCCCCGCCCCACCCCCGTATGCACAGAGCGTACCCCCACCCCGTAGGTATGGAGCGTACCCCCACCCCGTATGTACGGTGCGTACCCCCACCCCATATGTACGGTGCGTACCCCACGTATGTACGGTGCGTACCCCCACCCTGTATGTACAGTGCGTACCCCCACCCCCGTATGTACAGTGCGTATCCCCACCCCCTCGTATGTACGGTGCGTACCCCCACCCCGTATGTACGGTGTGTACGGGGGGGTGGGGGTACGCACCGTACATACGGGGGTGTGGGGGTATGCACCGTACATACAGGGGGTGGGGGTACACACCGTACATATGGGGGTGGGGGTACGCACCGTACATACGGGGGGTGGGGGTACGCACCGTACATATGGGGGTGGGGGTACGCACTGTACATACGGGGGGTGGGGGTACGCACAGTACATACGGGGTGGGGTGGGGGTACGCACCATACATACGGGGGGTGGGGGTACGCACCGTACATACGGGGGGTGGGGGTACGCACCATACATACGGGGTGGGGGTACGGCGTGGACATGGGGGGGTGCTGGGGTACGGCGCGGACATGGGGGGGGCTGGGGGTACGGTGCGTACCGGGTCCCCTTTTCGCCGTGCATCGTGGCATACTTAGCTTTTCCGGCACTTTTTGGGTCCCGTAAAAATATTGCCGTGCGAAGTGCTGTGGGTACGAATCGTATTTGCTGGTCCGTAAAACGCTGCCTGACTCCGTGCTCGCGGTGTCCCGGATCGGAATTGCGGGTATATTTTAGCCGGTCGGTGTTTTTTACGATTCGTACGGAAATGGTGTTTCCGTACGAATCGTACTTGCATGTTTGTAAGGTATTTTTCCCGGGTACGAGTCGGACGGAGAAAACGCTCCGTCCGACGATTCGTACCCGGTTTTTCCAGGATCGGAATCGGCCCCTCTATGTCTAATTGGACATTACAACCTTGCCTAGGAGATTCACATGAAAGTAGTCCTTAATGAAGCTCGTAGGGTGGAGGTGGAGATATCTGTGAGTAAATGCAGGTTTTTATTGGAATACTTTCAAATCTTTTTAAAGGGAAATAGAATATATAGTTTAAGTGCCACTTATGATTTGTACAAGTGATTCATTATGTTACATTACTGTGTGGGATTCATGATGTATTCTTATTGAAAGAGATCTTTAAGTATCTTTAAGTAAAAAAATCATGAGGTAATACATGAGAAAGCAGTAATTAAAGGAAAGTGAGTGATGTATGTGGTGCATTAACCATGCAAATACTTTTGCAATAAAAATTATTATGAACATGCGACAGGTTAAAGGAAATCCAATTATAATGTGTTGAGAGTAAACGCTGTGTGGGGACATGTTGAAAACTGAAAAGCTTCCAACTAGTGTTGCACAGAAAGACAATATTCCTAGTGTTATAATATAGAAAGGGGAAGTCACGGTGACCTAAATAGTGGTGTCCTGAATCTCTACCATCTCTATTGTGCCTTAAGAGACATTGTGTTTGTGAATGCATTGGCATGCAGAGTTGTGCAATGAAGCCCCATACCAACTGCTGATGCCATTCTGGGTTTTTCAATACTCATGCTTATCTTTCTGGTAATGCCCACAAGATGTATGAAAGAATGGGATCAGGCTTAATACTGTTTTTAATGAATTAATAAGGTATCCATGTCAATTTATAGGGTACTCTAAGATGGCGCCCATTCACCACTGTTACATTCTAGTTCCTGTTTGTCTGTTTGCCACTGTGTGTTTATTTATTGTGAAGTCCACTATTCAACCAATCGCTACCTGTGACCGAAACGCGTTGAGTAAATTGCACATCCAAAAAATTCATCACATGACCAATGGTAATTAGCCTGCCTCACTCACAACTCTTATATTTTTTGCTCGTAATAATGGCTTATATTTTTCTGAGCATACGTCTTTATTCTATCATCTCTAGCTTGCTAATCATTACATGAAATAGATTTCACCTCATCCCCTCCTGTATAATTAATGTAAATCTATAGTGCCAAGTGTGGGTACAAATATAAGTGTAAAGGGGGGACAAGTGATGATTTCTAGTGCACCTCTCTTCAAGAAGCAACACCATCTTAAAATAATATAAATATCACCTTTGAGGGTTAATGTATTTACAAAGGTAATGTAAGGTTGAAAATTAGACACGCCCGAAAGTGCTCAGATTGCCAAAACTAACATCTAAGCAGCCGATATTTGACTCGCCGTCCCACCATACACCCTAATGGTCCCAGCTCCTTTATCCTGGATTATCTAGAGACATTCATTTGAACCGTACCCTGAGGTCACTTGTTCCTTCGAGCTGTTTGCGGCATTCACAGGCGATGAACAAAATGTAAGACTTTGCTCTACTGCCACCTGGTGTCACATAACGAGAATTTCGCAGAGGAGGTGACTATAAGGATGAAGTGTGAATGATATTGTTACATTTTAAATGTTGGATTATGTGTGTGTTTATTTGATTAATCATATGATATTCTTAATATTAAAGTTATGTTGTACAAAGAAAGTTCACAAATCACCATTACAGATTACTTAAAGACAACAGAGCAAAAACAAAAAAAACACACATATAAACCAACTTGCATATCATCAAAGCCATTCATTCTAACTTGGAAAGTATTAGTGTATTTATCATTAAAAAAGACAGGGGCAGATTTACTATGTTTTTGCATCTGGGTTGCATCACTTTTGGTTATTAGAGAGCGTAAATACGCCATCTTCGTAGCGTTCTCTTTCGCTGCACGGACACCGGGGAGCCGAACACAGAGCGATTATCAGTGAGAGCGTGGCATACTTGGCAGCATATATCCATGAATCATTTTATCATGGGATTATTTATCGTACCCTGCCAGTCGGCATCCTCCTACTAAACTAAAGACCTCTTTATCAGTAGTTTTTATCACTGAAACTGTGAGCGTCGGGTATCTTGGGACCAAGTACCCTATTGACAATATTTGGACGAAATCTGGATATAGACTTTATATTGAGGACTGCAGTTATTTCTCAGACATATCAGGTTTTACAAGTATCCCTGTACAAACTGTGGCTACCCAGATTTCCATGCACCAGATTTATCATTTAAAGGGAATTAGTCTCTCCATATAGTGTCCTTTTGCCGTATATCCCTGAGTATAGGATACGGTTATGTCTAGAGCTAAAGTGGCATCCCTGAAGAAGGCGTCTTGCACGCCGAAACGCGCGTAGAGAAAATCAAGATCTTTTCATTTCTACAGCCACTCTTTAAGATTCATAAAATCATTCTTGATCTATGCTTCTTTTTGTGATATAAAAATATTGGTATTTGTTGTTTGTCAAATGTCAATATTAGTCATGTATTAATGTTTTCAATCATTAAGTGTCCATCATGATGCATCATGGTTGTTGTAGTGATTTGTGTTCTTGTCAACAAAGATTTTTTAACCGTCACATGAAAATATATTAATAAAATGAAAGTTTTAATTTAATTTATTTGTGTTGTACACTGGCTCTCAATGTATATCAAATGTTTCCACATATATAGGGCTTGAGATGTTCATATAGCCTTTTAGTGGCCTAGGATTGTTATTGTTCACAATTGTATCACTTTTGTGGCACAGCCTCAACGCAAAATCATTTTTGGTGTGTACTAAGCCACACAAAGCCACTTTGCTTGGCTTTGAGTCATTTACTAATTACAAATTAACGCAACACAGCACATAGCGAGCCATATGTTACTTTGCATTGGGTAGGCATTCCACGGTTGGAGCTTGGGTGTTCCCATGCCCTCGCCCATGTATTATGGTGCAAACCTGTAAACCTGGCTCCTTAACAAAATGGTGCACCTACGACAGAGGCATACTGAGGAGAAATATCTTTATTTCTCTTTGTTACTTCTTCTTTCCATGTGTGCTACATTCTGGGGGACGCATAGAAATACAAATATGTCTCTAAGGATTTTTTTAGTGTACGAAGGTATCCCTTCCTGCGCAAAATCAATTCTGCCTGTTACACAGGCACCTTTGCACCATGGTGGAAGGGTGCCTGTGTTGGCACCAGGCATCCCCAAGTGCTCAGGCACATGTAGAGAGCTAAAGAGTGTCATATCTTAGTATCTTTGGTGCTCTTCAGCTCTTTCCTGTTCACTCCACACAGCACAGCAACTTGCCTCGCAGCATTGCATTGGGTGAATTCTAAGTAAACTGTCCCATAATACATAAAGGGGGAGGAGGAGTATTTTAAATGTGATAGCATGCCGGTATAATGTATTTTATCATTGCTCATTTTCCTTAAACCTCTGATGGTGCCTTTCTGTACATAAACTGGGAGCATAAGGCAAATTTATCCACAAGACATCTATCTTTCAATTTCACTATCTATGTAAATACATTCTGGCTCACATTTTTGAAGCCGTTGCAATGTCTTTGTGACATGCAAGGAGACGCAAGGACAATGCAGAGACTTAAGTAATCTTTGTACGAAACGGAAGGTGCACCAAAAACAGAGTCAATGTCCTCCAAATGTATCCAAACAGTATCCTTTTATTGTTCTTGATAGTAAAACATGGACATCAGCCAACGCGTTTCGTTCCACTGAGAGAACTTCATCAGGGCTGAAAACATATATATAAGACAAAACATAAATCACAACATTCACAATAAAATTACACATTTAAACATAAACATTATACATAAGTATACAATGACATAAGCGAACGACTCAAATTAAAAATTCAACAAAATATACATAGTAAACAATATGGCACATAAATATATACAATTAAAAGATGTTGCATTAGGACTGCAAGACTTAAGTAATGTTTACAATGCCACACTAGTGGTGATTTGTATCACTTTGCGTGGCTTTGTAAAGAAATGTAAAGCAGCACAGCTGCTTGCGTTGTTACGTGACATTCCAACTTTGGAGGTGTTCCATGGGTAGAGCATGGGTGTTCCTGTGCATCCACCCATGGATTTTGCACATTTTCAGATCTACTAAAGCTAGTAAATCTTGAATGTATCAAAATGTTATGCCTTCCCCAATGAGGTGTAATGAGAAGAAATATCTTTATTTTTCAATGTTATTTCCTCTTTCTACTTTTGCTGCATTTTGCAGCATACATAGAAAGAGGAAAATGCTCTAAGGATTATTTTGTGCAGGATGGTGCCCCCTTCTTACACAAAAAACAATCCTGCCTCTAATGCAGGTACCCTTGCACTATTGTGCAAGGGTGCCGGCTTTGGTGTTAGGCAGCACACAGTGCGTCAGTAAACATATAACAGAAATGCTGCATATCTTTGTAAATATAACAACTTGCTGTCCTGGGTTGTGTGAAATATTAGTAAATACTTACTGTCCTCTGTAAACAATTTATCTTCAAATGCAGTTCACCCTGCAGCAAATGAATCTCTACCAAAACCCAGATCACTCTAGTTCAACGGAGTGATGTCTAGAAGAGACCAAGAATCGCTAGGGGACCTTCTCCGGAGAGCTCGGGCTGAGATTTGGGCCCATATTTCCAACTCTTGGACTGCTCATACGTCTTGTCCCAGCCTTTGGTTGACCCTCCCAAGTCTGAATACCAGAAGAAACAAGCATTGGCATAGCCAATAGGTCTCGCCTTTGGGACCTTATAAGTGTTTAGCCATGCAACAGCAGTTGATGTTGTTGCACCAAGGATATTGTGCTGCATAACTAAATACTTATAAGGTCCCAAAAGCGAGACCTATTGGCTATGCAAAAGCTTGTTATTTAAAGGGCATGTAGTAAACTGTACTGGAAAAGTTAATAGGTCTCGTCAGGGGGTAAGTGAGGGCAACTAGAAATTTGAAGATTTTCACATACTTGTAGATTTGCCACGCAATCCATCATTTTCTTCTTAATTTGCAGATGCTAACAATACACTATTGGTTTCTAACTCAAACGGATCAAAAGTTACTAAAACAAAAAGCTATCACGCAAGTTGCTGCGCAGTGGCAAGCACTTCCCTTTTCTTCCTGCATAGTTTAGTCAAGGCTGTTGCATAATTTGGCCCTCCCCTGATGCATATTCCAGTGACCATGTGTATAGTACATTTACAGCTGTAGACGCAAAGCATATAGGCCAAATAGAAGGAAGCGAGAGAAGAGAGGGGTGTTTTAGAAGGAATAAAGACAGAGAGAAGGGAATCCAATCCAATCCCAGCATTTGTATAGCGCACTACTCACCCGGAAGGGTCTCAAGGCGCTGGGGGGAGGGGTCCGCTACTGCTCGAATAGCCAGGTCTTGAGTTGCTTCCTGAAGGAGAGATGGTCCTGGGTCAGCCGAAGGCGGATGGGGAGGGAGTTCCATGTCTTGGCCGCCAGGTAGGAGAAGGATCTTCCTCCAGCGGTGGCTCTGCGAATGCGTGGTACGGCGGCGAGGGCGAGGCTGGTCGATCGTAGCTGGCGGGTGGGTGTGTAGAAAGTCAGGCGGTTGTTGAGGTACTTGGGGCCCAGGTCGTGGAGAGCCTTGTGTTCGTGGGTGAGAAGTCTGAACGTGATCCTCTTGCTGACGGGGAGCCAGTGCAGGTCTCTCAGGTGGTCGGAGATGTGGTTGTGTCGGGGGATGTCCAGGACGAGTCGTGCGGAGGCGTTCTGTATGCGCTGGAGTCTTTTCTGTAGTTTGGCTGTGGTTCCGACATAGAGGGTGTTTCCGTAATCCAGTCGGCTGGTGACGAGTGCCTGGGTGACCGTCTTCCTGGTTTCGGTGGGGATCCAACGGAAGATTTTACGGAGCATGCGCAGGGTGTTGAAGCACGATGATGAGACGGCGTTGACTTGTCTGGTCATTGAGAGGGAGGAGTCCAGGATGAAGCCCAGGTTGCGTGCGTGGTCCGTTGGCTTGAGAGTGGTGCCCAGGGCAGGGGGCCACCAGGAGTCGTCCCAGGCGGAGGGGGCTGATCCCAGGATGAGGACTTCCATCCTGTCTGAGTTCAGTTTCAGGCGGCTGTTCTTCATCCACTCAGCGACGTCTTTCATCCCTTCGTGTAGGCTGGCTGTGGCGGTGGTGGGGTCGTTGGTGAGGGAGAGGATCAGCTAGGTATCATCGGCGTAGGAGATGATGTTGAGGTTGTGTTGGCGTGCGGTGGCTGCGAGAGGGCTCATGTAGACGTTGAAGAGGGTTGGGCTGAGTGATGATCCTTGTGGTACGCCGCAGATGACTTCGGTGGCCTCGGATCTGAGCGGGGGGAGGCGGACTCTCTGGGTTCTTCCGGTGAGGAACGAGATGACCCACTCCAGTGCCTTCTCTTGGATTCCGATGTTGCAGAGGCGCTGTACTAGGGTGCGGTGGCAGACAGTGTCGAACGCCGCAGAGAGGTCCAGGAGGATGAGGGCCGCTGTTTCCCCGTTGTCAAGCAGGGATCTGATGTCATCGGTGGCTGCGATCAGGGCGGTCTCGGTGCTGTGGTTGGCTCGGAAACCGGACTGCGAGGGGTCGAGGGAACCGTTTGTCTCGAGGAAGGCGGCGAGCTGTCTGTTGACGGTCTTCTCGATGACTTTGGCAGGAAAAGGGAGGAGCGAGATGGGGCGGAAGTTCTTGAGGTCGGTGGGGTCCGCTGTTGGTTTCTTCAGTAGGGCGCTGAGCTCGGCATGCTTCCAGCTCTCCGGGAAGGTGGCGGTGGTGAAGGAGATGTTGATGATGTCCCGGAGTTGGGGTGCGATGATGGAGTCGGCCTTGTTGAAGACGTGGTGGGGGCAGGGGTCGGTTGGTGATCCGGAGTGGATGGTGTTCATCGTGCGGGTGGTGTCTTCGGTGCTGACCGGGGTCCAGTTGCAGAGGGTGGTGGTGGGGGGCGTTGGTTTGGTGGTGGGGTGCGTGGTTGGTGCGCCGAAGCTGTTGTGTGTGTCGGCGATCTTGCGGTGGAAGAATGAGGCGAGTGAGTCGCAGAGGTCTTGCGAGGGGGTGATGTCGTTGTTTCCGGCGCTGGGGTTGGAGAGCTCTTTGACGATGCTGAAGAGTTCCTTGCTGTTGTGGGTGTTGTTTTCCAGTTGTTCTTTGAATATTGACCTTTTGGTGGTGCGGATCAGCTGGTGGTGTATGCGGGTGGCGTTCTTGAGGGCAGTCATGTTTTCTGTGTTCTGGTCGTGGCGCCAGGCTTTCTCGAGGGTGCAGCAGTTCTTCTTGGAGTTTTTGAGTTCGTCGGTGAACCAAGAGGCTTTCTTGCTGCCGGGTCTGCTGGGAGGGGTCTTCAGTGGTGCGAGGTCATCTGCGCAGTCGGTGAGCCACTGTGTGAAGATGCGGGCTGCTACGTTGGGGTCCGTAGCGCTGGCGGGAGGGTTCCGTCTGAGGGAGGTGGTGAGCTGGTCGGCGGTGATCTTGCTCCAGCTCCTGCGGGGAACCTGTTGCAGGTGGTGGTGGGTCGTGGTTCTCCTGAAGCTGAAGTGGACGCAGCTGTGGTCAGTCCAATGGAGTCCGGTGGAGTGGCTGAAGGAGATGTACTTGCCGGAGGAGAAGACGGGGTCAAGCGTGTGGCCGGCGTAGTGGGTGGGGGTGTTGACCAGTTGCTTGAGTCTGAGGTTGGCAAGGTTGTCCAGCAGGGTGGTGGTGTTGCTGTCATTGTTGTTCTCCAGGTGGAAGTTGAGGTCCCCTAGGAGAATGTAGTCTGAGGAGGCGAGGGCGTGCGGGCTGATGAAGTCTGCGATGTCTCCGCTGAATTGTGTGCGTGGTCCCGGGGGTCTTTAGATGACGGTGCCTCTGAGGGTGGTCTTTGGGTCGGTGTGTATCTGGAAGTGGAGGTGCTCAGCGGCGGTGAATGTGTCGTCGGAGTTTGCCGTGATGCGGATGGTGTTCTTGCGGACGATGGCGATGCCTCCTCCGGTCTGGTTTACGCGGTCCTTCCGGGTGATCTTGTATCCGTCCGGGATGGCTATGGCGATGTCGGGCGCTGAGGAGGCGTTCATCCAGGTTTCCGTGAGGGAGGCGACGTCTGGTGATGTTGTGTCGAGCAGGTTCCAGAGTTCGACGGCGTGTCTGTGGACAGAGCAGGTGTTGAGCAGGATGCACTTGAGGTGGTTGTTGCTGGTGCTAGTCGGCTTGGCGGGTGCGGTGCAGGTCCGGAGGCAGGTGAAATTGCAGGCTTGGCAGGTGAAGGGTCCGTGGGTGCGTTTCGTGGTGGCTCGGTAGCAGGCTGGGTTCCGGCCGGGTTTGAGTGCGTTGAGGGTGGTGGCGTCATAAGTCCATCGTGTGGGCTGGCATCCTCGGGGGCCAGGGGTTCTGGCGCTGGGCGCGGTCCAGGCATGGACGGGCGTAGACGGGCTTGCCTTTGGCGCGCCTTCGGCGCACAATCGGCGCGCCCGCTGCGCGTGCTCGCTGCGCGTTCTCGCTGCGCGTACGCGTGGACTCCGCCATAAATGGCCAAGTGGTAGGGAGGAGCAGCTGGAAGGCGGGAGCGGGGCGGAGAATGGGGGTACAGAAAGAAAAAGGGGGCGGGGCCGCAGGGGAGCAGCGGTGGGGAGCGGGGGGAAAGGAGAGTGGGAAAAACGGGCGAGGGGGCCGGTACACAGGACAAAAACGGGCAGTACAATGAGCACAGAAACAAGGCAAAATACAAGAACAGAATACAATACTTAGCAACAAAATACAATACTCAGCGGGAGCGGCGACAAAAACACGGGCGGAAAACCGGCGAAGGAAAGATCAAAAGCTCAGCTGCAGGGCAGCGGCGAACTCGAGGCAGCAGCGGTGGAGCCTGGCACACTCACGGGGAGTCGCGCAGTGTGTGGAGCGACCGGCCCTGAAGCAGGGTCAAGGGACAGAACCGAGGGCAGGCGAAAGAGGAGGGAAAATTGCAGAGAGGAGCGACAACAGGGCGATAAAAGGGGAAGTGTGAGAGGAGAAGGTAAAAAGGGAAACAGAAAGCGAGACCAGATACAGGGACAACAATAAAAAAAAGATGGATGGATGGACGGGTTGGATGGATGGATAGATGGACGGCTGGCTGGCTGGCCAGATGTGTGGTTGGGTGGGTGTTCGGGTGGGTGTATGGATAGATGGATGTGCTAACAAGTGAAACGTAAAAAGTACAAGAGCGCGATGGGGAGACAAGAGAACAGACTACTGAGAAGGGCTGGGGGAAAGGGGAGTGAGAGAACAAAAAAGCTAGACAAGAATAAATGGAGTGTAAAGAGACCAAGAGGTTGTTGATGAAAGTGAAAAGACAGGGATAGGGGAGAGAGAGGGGATGGGGTTGATAGAGAAAAAGATAAGGACAACTAGAAGGCTAGAGCATAGGGGTTGTGGGAGAGAGAGGAGCACAGGGTAGCATTCTGGGAGGCAGCCGCTCAGCACCAGGTGTTATCGCGAGAGAATAGCAGAGTGTGTTAACAACTTGTGCCTCTTCTCTGGTCTCTGTTGGCGGAAGTGTTTTACTTCATGCCTTGCTTTACTGTTTAGGTCTGGCCACTGAGCTCATAAAGTAGCCAAGCTGTGCTCTCCACAGACAGACAACCCACCTCAGACATCTGCAACAGCTCAGGCCGTGGAGGTAACTTTCTGGCCCCGAGCTGTCAGTGCGGCCTCACCTCGGGCTCTTTAACGGCAGGCACCGGGTTTACGAGCCCTTGTAAAGCGCGGCCATTAGCGCGAGCAGTAACCCTTAATACCTCTGTAAGGAGCCGCTGAGAGCAGAGTCCAGGGCGCAGTCGAGCCACGGAGGGGCCAGGGCGTTACTCTTCTCGTGACCCGGAGAGGCCTGTCACAGCCTCCCCTCAGTGCGTCTCACCACACCTGCACTATGGGGCGAGGAGGGCATGTGAGGTGACTTACACGGGCGGGGCAGAGGCCGGGAGAAAGGACGAAAAGCAGTGGGAGATGAGTGAACAGTGGAGGGAGAAACTGTGTGAGAAAGAATGAGATGGAGTGGGCGAAAGGACAGGATGGAGAGTAAGACAGCAAGAGAACGAGGGGATGGGGTGAGAAAACGTTGCAGAGTAAAAGAGGAAGAAATGGGTAATATATAGAAGAAGTGCAGAGGAGATGGGGAGAAAAGACAAAAAATTGAAAGAGAAAGGAGGCAAGAGAAAAACAAGAGAAAGAACTAGGCGGCGGACAGGTAGGTAGGGGAAGAAAAGACAAGAGGATCGCGGACGGATTGATGGTTGGTTGGGTGGGTGGGTGGATTAGGAACTAAGGGAGCGGTGGGTGCAGAAGTGTTGCAGCTTCAAGGAGCTCGAATTAAAATGTGTTTATACAATACACCTTCTGCTCCCTTTCATTGTGGTTGGCGATCAGTAACAAATGTGAGAAGCATGCACGATCGCTACGGCTGACACAGTCTAGAATGTTTTTTTATGATGCTAGGAGACATTCATTGTAGTAACAAAAACAGACTTTAGGAAGTCAGGAAGGGGCCGGCAATGCCACCCTTCGGTAAGGGGGCGCGGCTTCGAGGCTCAGTCCATGTACAGCGTTTACCTTGCGGAAGCGAGCACGATAATTGCAAACAGATAGCGCCGCTGCTCGCTCCCGCAAGGTAAATGCCGTACATGCACAAGGGCTCATTGGAAACAGTGCAAGACATGCATGAGTTTCCAAAAAAGTCCGGAGTGATTACAAGAGGTCACTCCAAAGCAGCGCTTTCGCGCTGCGTAGGTGAGACCTAAAAACATCCTTTGGGGTTCTGGAAAACTCCAGCTTCCCTCTGCAGACTCTCTTAAGTCTGACTCACACAGCAGAACACATTCTCTAGATGAGGGCACACACCTTCACTCGTTAAAGATGGACATTTATTGGTGAATAACAGGACGGGTGGCATATATTCGAAATTAGGCTATTATTTCTCTGTAGACAGTGTACTACTGGTTTATGGAAGTTCAACAATGGCTTTCCCAATACCATCCACAAGTGGGGTGTTGGCTATAATATCAAACGCTATGTGTTGGAGTTGGTTACCTCATTTAGTAGGATGGATGGGTGGATTTAATGCTCATTGTAAAGACATGCCGTGATCTCCAAGTAACAAATTTGATTTCCAACAGGTCCAACTCAGACTTCCATTCTTTGGAGGTCATTAAATGTAGTGCCAACTGGGTAATAGCAACACCTTCTTTGAAAGGTCCCTGAAGTGGTATGAAGAGGAAAAAGTTCTTAATCTGTTTTATATGTAATGTAATTGATTACTGCACCATGAAGAGAGAACATGTTTTATTTTATGAATCAAAGGAATGTTTTGGCGGCTAAGCCAATGTCTATTAAATCACCAATAAACCCACAATCAAAGAGCGAGCCGTCCTGCTTTCACTAATTTTCAGTAAATGTATCTTTCACTAATCTTTGCCTATGACAGTTTATAGCTTGGGTGCATACAGACAAGTGAAGTGAGAGTGTTTCTACTCCCATCATAACACATGAGTGTTCTCTTTTCGTCATGTTTACCTTACTGAATGACCTGCCTCCCTACGACTATATACATTCCTTCTTCCTTGGGGGTTCTAATTTCTGTGGCTCCAAGGTAACCCTGATGCTCCCTGATTTCATAGGCTCTGGTTAAGCCTGTAAACGAGCCCAATGATTTGGGGATGATGTGTGCATATGGTATTTGTATCACACAAACATAGGTGAAAGGGAGTGGCGTTTTGTACAGGGTCAAAGGTAAATTTGCAGCCAATGAGTGACTGCAGGGGTGGCTGGGTTCTGAGAGTGGAGTGGGCTTTTACTGCATCATGATGTAGTGTTCCTTAAAGAGGTTTGTCTTCAGATCTTTCCTGAATTGGAGCAGGGTTGGGGTGGTCCTGATGGATACGGGGATGTCACTCCAGATCACGGATGCTTTTCGAAGATATTGAAATTTCCTTCTATGATCAACAAACAAACTCTTTCAACAAAAACATGTTCATGAAAACAATAATGGCCTTTCCCCTTCATCTTGGACCAGAAGGAATCATGTAAAGTCCAGGAACATATGCATACAGTAAAATTATTAACAAACATAGCTTCCTGCAATCATCACAGTACAGTTGAGGAAGATTGGGGTTATGGAGCTGTGTGGCAGTTGTGGAACTGTTTGAGATTTCTTCTCACTGCGGATTGTGTGAGACTCCTTCCTGGTAGTGCTTGCTCCGAGGAGTAAAGAACTGTGTGTCAGTAGTGGCACTGCATGACATAGCTCCTTGGAGTTCACTCTGAGGTAGTAGAAGCTCAAAGTCAATATGTGCCTGTCCTGTGTCCCCTGTATTGGCACCCTTGTCCTCCATACCTGAGTATCAATCAGGCATTCCACAGCCAGTAAGGAAAGAAGCAATTGGTGAGGTTATATATGTCAGGGTATTTTAGAGGGTATAGTGATGCATAAAGGAAGAGTATGCCCAGCATGTAGATGCATACATGTCTGTAACATGTAAGAATCCACTGAAGCAGGGTTTGACAGTAAACTCCAGATTTCAAATCTTGGAGGAAACAAATTACTTACAAGTACAATCAAGAGTTGTAATGTAGATTGAAGTGTGTTTTCCAGAAGTGGTGATTTATATGCCTTCAGGGGCTTGATTTTGGCTCTGCCTATCCCGGAGAAATAACAGTGGATATGCAGGTTTAATGGTGCTTAGAGGTTGCTATGCAAAGGCTGGCATTTATGACAATAAATAATGCTTTGTGAAACATGTGCATTACACATTGAAGACATCCTCACCAGTACAAACATCAATGCTAAAATAGAAAGGGGTCAGAGGTATGTTTCAGAACTTGCAATATACACACTATGAAGATTTGAGTCAACCTCACTGCTCCATGGGATCTTTAAAATTTATGATTTTTAAGCAGAGGTACAAGATTATACATGTTCTTATTAGACATCGATTTGGATATGTCCTGAAGAATGTGGATTGTAATCATCTGTTAGGGCCTGAGTATGTAACCACACTCAGGTTTTTTACAAGCGCAACCCAAACGCAGACCTCTGGGTCACCAGTCCCTTGATAATAAGGAAGACAGGAATTCATTTCAGAACAGAGGTACTGCACATTACTAACAGGTTCCTACATGGTTCGATCATATCCATGCAGATTATTAGGAATGTTCTGTCAACAGTTTTATATTTGCATGTGAATGTTAAAGAACATTTGATCAGTAGATTCAGACTCAACATCTGGACTCGGGTAATGCTGTAGGCGCTGACCTTGCTGGGACATGTACAAGCAATGCCGGAACCTGTCTTATGTTTTAGATTGCATACGTTTGTAATATAAATGCTATTCAATATCAGTTTGGAAGGCTGAGAACTTTGGTCTTTCTCTCAAAGTGACAAAATAATGCCTTACCTTTCCTTTGAAAAGGTCCCAGAACCCACTGACCAAGGTGAAGAGCCACACAACCTTTGGCACTCATCTCTGGTCCACTCTATCAGAGAAGCTGGGTCAATTGGCTTGGTCCCCCTTGGCTCATGGCTCATCGCATGCACCCCAAACACTCATGTTGACTACACAAACTTCCCTAGGAGCCACATTGAAGGCTGAGATGTAAATTGAATGGTGTATTTGCAAAATAGCTTAAGACCTCCCAAGATGTCTTCTCTGGGGATGGTTAGATTATCTGATACTATTATGCACATGGATGTTTTCCACTATCCTAAAATGGCGTTGTCAATAGTGAGGCCTAATATCATTATGGGGCAGTGAGGGATGGGCTCAGCGCTAATGTTAAGTCATTAGGATAGTAGTTATTTTGCAGTGGGAGGGGCCTTTGTTGAGATAGGATTAAATCAGAGGCAGAGCTTGTTCCCAAATAAATGAGGATAGGGAGGCGAACATCTGGAAGTGGAAGTGACCTGGCCATGGTTGGCTTTGATAAAGATTGATTCTCTCTTTACACATATCCTCTCCAAGAAATTGGGTTACTGATTGAGGGGGGTGAAGCCCTACTCCAGCAGCAACCACAAACCTTGTCAGGATGAGGCACAAGCAAACCCCAAATTAACCAGTGCTTAACCATCCAGTAGCATGGGACAGAGCAGTCAGGCTTAACCTAGAGCCAATGTGTAAAATATTTATGCACTTCCTTGTTTGGAATGTGTCCCCCTGGGTACTGCGTTGGTCCAATGATTGGCTTTTCAAGTCAACAAAGTATAAACAACTTCTTATGCGATGAGTTTCAGTACTTGTATTTAATTCATACGTTGTGTGATCTCATTACATATTGATCTTCTGACTTTATAGTTAAGTCGTATATGGACTGTAGTTTCCGATGCATTTTGGTGTCAATTACCCTTCGTCAGGGATTAGTCCTATGGATGAACATGAGTATCATAAACAAATATGCACTATGCTGTCTGGTTCAAATCATAGTATTCAAATCATTTTATTATTGTGACCCATGTTAGTGGTGATATAAGAGGTCTTATTGAGGATATCAAACTTTCTGAAAGTGACTGTTGAGGGTAACGCTTGCATGCTGTATTAGAATCACGGTAGGTGAATATGAAAAACAAAACGAAATGTTGTGCCGAGGAGCTCGGTAAATCACCATAAGTGAATAAGAAAACAAAAAATAGTGCCAAAGAACTTGGTGGTTAACTACAATTGTGGTGTTTTGGTAATACGAAACACATCGTGTGGGTCAAAGCGCTGAGCTGCTAAGGTTAGCGTTAGCGTTATGTGTCATGAGAGGGAAACGCTCTACGCTGCTTACTCTACAGCGCCCCAGGAGTGAGGGAGGCCTTGCGTTGCCGGACCTGGAGTCCTATTACCATGCTGCGCAGCTCCAGTGGTTCACAAAGTGGGTGGCGGGTCACATCAGGCGTCCGGAAGAACAAAGAGGGGCGGATCCGAGCTGGTCCCAATTATCTTGTGTGCTGCTCCGGGTGCCGGTGAGGGACGCCTCACTACCTCCGGACTTGAGGGTGGTTCGACAGTGCTGGGCGCGGTTGGCCAGGAGGGCGCGTGTGATCATTCCTTACGCACCCGAGATCCCTTTGCGAATGTGTGAGGCGCTACCCCACGGGGGAGACTGGAACCGGTTATTGGCCTGGGAGGAGGCGGGAGTTATGACATTGGGAGACTTATATGAGGATGGTAACCTGCTCCCTTTTGACGACTTTAGGGTGCGGCATGATCTCCCGCGGGGGGACTTCCTGTTCCATGCAGCCTTGACTGCGGCCGTCAGGAAGCACTGGCGGAAGGGGATGATAGAGCCGGACACCTCTCTTGCCTGTCAGTATGTAGTGATGGCGACGGGTATCGTTAAAGCGGTGACTTGTCTCTATAGGCGGATTACTGGCGATATGCGGAAACCCCTGGCTGCCCTGCGCGTCAAGTGGAAGCGGACCTGGGAGCACCTATTACGGACAAAAACTGGGAGGAAATCATGGAGCGCCCTTGGAAGTGTACACGAAATGCACGCTTCCAGCTTATACAGTTTTATGTTTTTCATAGGGCATACCTTACCCGTCACAAGATAGCTGAGTACTTTGGTGGGCCAGATGCTTGCCCCCGATGTGGTTATGGTGGGGCGACTTTTCTTCACATGTTCTGGGACTGTCCGCAGGTGACAGGGTTTTGGGAGGAAGTGGCGACGTTAGCCCTGACGGTGACAGAGAGGGACTTGGAGGTAGGTCCGGGGGTCTGCTTGCTACATGGATTTCCGCATACGGCAAAGACTAGGGTCACCAGTAGGTTTATTGATCTGGGGCTGGTCCTGGCCAGCCCCAGATCAATAAACCTACTGGTGACCCTAGTCTTCTCATTGGAAGGCGCGGCAAGGCCCTAATTTATTACGGTGGGCTAGGGAAATGGAGAAATGGGCGGGAAGTGAGGGGACTTATAGATTGTGTCTGGCTCGACGCAGTGAAAATGAAAGATCGCACGAATGGGCCCGGGCATGGTTGGCACTCCTGGACTTGTTCAAACGCTCGGTTGTGGGGGATGGGGGAGGTCCGGTGGGGGATGATGGGACCCCGGTTCCTTGAGCGCCCTGTAACAGGCTTCCCCCCTCTGCTCTTGAGGTACTCTCTGTTGGGATTGCTGGGAGGCGGGCCCGACGTGTGGTGGCTGAGGCTTTGATGTACATGTAATTCTGATAGGTACTGGCGACATGCTTGGGTGAGTGGGTAGGGTGGGAGGGTTCGTTGGGGGGGTTGCTGGGGGATGGGGTGGGGGGTATTTTGGCTGTATTGCACACTCACTGTGGATTACTCTTGTGGATGCGCTACCTTGTAGCACGGATACTATTGGGGTGAATGCTGTACAGTTGTAGTTCATATGCTGGGGTGATTACTGCAATGCGTCCTGACTTGGTTGGAGGGCGGAATATCGGGGACGGGGATTGACTGCATTTTGTTCTGTGACCTAATAAAGTCTGTTTAAAAAAAAAAAATAAAAAATGAGAGGGAGACGCTCTACCGGCCTAATATCATTTCATGTGTGTGAGTGAATATTCATGCGAAGTAACCGGTCGATTAATCTCGGTGAACATCACATTGTGTTTTAGTCGCCGGCGTCTACAATGCATGAGCTTAAAATCCATGATCGTCGCTCAGATGGCGCGTTATGATAATAATCAGGCTTCGTAGGTTAATAACATGCAACGGTCCTACTTGACCTGACTTTACATACCATTGTTAGTATCATCGGGCGTTTCGTGGTGGTGGTGTGCTCATTCCCAGTGTCTTCGCGTCGGGATTCGTAAAAATTAATGTAGAACTCGTTAAGTGGCTATATTATGACTCGATGGCGAGATAGAAATAGGACTCATGTTTATAGTGGCCATCTTTGAATGTGTTGTTAAACAATGAATGTGTGCGTGCAAAAAGAAACACGAGTAGGTGTATAAAGAAAATAAATGTGAAAGACGCTATTAAAGTACAGTTTATAAATAACAGGCAAGTTCAATTCGTTCATTGATCCCGAAGGGATGCATACTGTCCAACTTTTTAATCCAGTAGTTTTCTCGCTGTAGGAGATATTTTCTGTTGTCACAACCTTCTCTTTTCGATACCACTTCTAGGATCAAAAATCTGAGTTGGCAGATATTATGGTTATTTTCAAGAAAATGGTTGGCCACGACTGACTTGAGTTGTTTACCAAGCCCATGACAAAGGAGTAATCAACGATAGACCAAAAAATATTAGAATCCAAGAGCATTCAAAGAGTCCAATCATTAACATGGTACCGAAGATACATAAAGACCCTTTACATCCTCCATTCAGACCCATAGTGTCTACCAAAGGGAGTTTACACGAAACCATCGGACAATTCATTGACTGATATTTACAACCCATGGTCTTAAAATGTCAACCTTACGTAAAGGACACCACAGACTGTCTCAACAAACTACAAGACATCAAAATAGACACAGATGAAACAATCCTCATGTGTACCATCGATGTGAAGTCATTGTATACTTCAATACCGCACAATTTAGGGATAGAAGCAATCGAACAAGCATTGTTACACTCAGGTCTGAATTTGGAAATACAAATCTTGCTTATGGAATTACTACAATTTACATTGTTTCACAGTTATTTTACTTGGAAGAATGATTGGTACATACAAATAACCGGAACTTCCATGGGCAATTGCGCCGCACCAGCGTACGCTAATTTGTTCATGGACAAGTTTGAGCAAGATCACATTCTAACTAAGGACCCTTGGAAGAAACACAGCAAACTATTTCTGCGTTACATCGATGATATATTTGTGTTATGGAATGGACAACAATCCATTTTAATAGAAGCATTAGACAAACTCAACCAAATAAACGAACAAATAAAATTCACATACAATGTACAACACGAACAAATAACATTCTTGGATGTATTAATAACTGTAGTTGACAATACATTTAACACTGATATATATAGGATACCTACAGATCGAAACAACATGCTACACTATGCTAGCTTTCACCAAAAAACATTGAAACAACATCTACCCTACTCACAAATGTTGCGAGTCAAACGCATTTTATCCAATCCTCAAACAGAAACTAAATGGTTACAAGAAATGTCAGAACGGTTTTTATAAAGAGGTTACCCATTTAAAATAATAGAAGAAGCACGAAACAGATGCCAACTCAAAAAGAAGAGCTCTTTGGTGATGGTGTCTTAAGTTTCCACAGCAAGCAAGCACATGAAACACATAATCAAATGACATTGGCCAATGTTAACCATGGAACCTGACTTCAAGAACCTATTTAAGGAATTACCAACCTTTGCCTACACCAGGAACAAAAACATGGGAGAAATGCTCAAACACCCCGAAAATAATTCACCAAGAAGTTTACAAAGGAACAATGGCATGTCATAACTGCAACAACTGCAACAACATTATAACGGGAACAACCATAACACACCCACGAAAAGGCAATAAAATCAAATTAATGGTCACGGCCAGATGTGACACCACAAACGTAGTTTACTTGTTAAAATGCCCGTGTGGCAAGATTTACGTTGGTAAAACTGAAAGGAAGATCAAGACTAGAATCAACGAACATAAATCGAACATTCGCACTAAACAACTCAAGTCAGTCGTGGCCAACCATTTTCTTGAAAATAACCATAATATCAGCCAACTCAGATTCTTGATCCTAGAAGTGGTATCGAAAAGAGAAGGTTGTGACAACAGAAAATATCTCCTACAGCGAGAAAACTACTGGATTAAAAAGTTGGACAGTATACATCCCTTCGGGATCAATGAGCGAATTGAACTTGCCTGTTATTTATAAACTGTACTTTAATAGCGTCTTTCACATTTATTTTCTTTCTACACCTACTAGTGTTTCATTTTACATGCACACATTCATTGTTTAACAACACATTCAAAGATGGCCACTATAAACATGAGTCCTATTTCTATCTCACCATCGAGTCATAATATAGCCACTTAACGAGTCCTACATTCATTTTTACGAATCCCGACGCGAAGACACCGGGAATGAGCACACCACCACCACGAAACGCCCGATGATACTAACAATGGTACGTAAAGTCAGGTTGAGTAGGACCGTTGCATGCTATTAGCCTACAAAGCCTGAGTATTATCATAACGCGCCGTCTGAATGATGATCATGGATTTTAAGCTCACTCGTTGTAGACGCCGTTCGACTAAAACACAATGTGACGTTCACCGAGATTAATCGACCGGTTACTTTGCATGAATATTCACTCACACACATGAGATGATATTAGGCCGGTAGAGCGTTTCCCTCTCATGGCACATAACGCTAACGCTAACCGTAGCAGCTCAGCGCTTTGACCCACACAATATTTTTCGTATTACCAAAACGCCACAATTGTAGTTCATCAGCAAGTTCTTCGGCACTATTTTTTGTTTTCTTTTTCACTTATGGTGATTTACCGAGCTCCTACGGTGATTCTAATACAGCATGCAAGCGTTACCCTCAACAGTCACGTTCAGAAAGTTTGATATCCTCAATAAGACCTCTTATATCACCACTAACATGGGTCACAATAATAAAATGATTTGAAAAGTATGATTTGAACCAGACAGCATAGTGCATATTTGTTTATGATACTCATGTTCATCCATAGGACTATTCCCTGACGAAGGGTAATTGACACCCGAAATGCATCGTAAACTATAGTCCATATACGACTTAACTATAAAGTCAGAAGATCAATATGTAATGAGATCACACAACGTATGAATAAAATACAAGTACAGAAGCTCATCGCATAAGAAGTTGTTTATACTTTGTTGACTTGAAGAGCCAATCATTGGACCAACGCATTGCCCAGGGGGACACATTCCAAACAAGAAAGTGCAGTAACCAAGTTGTTCATATGACATTTTGAATGCAAACGCCGCCCCAGGAGCACACCTAAAACCAATTAGACATACCCACTCCACGTTAAAAACTCAAGTAGTTGCGCGTATTCATCCCCAAGTGTTAAAATATATATGCAGCACTTCAAATAGTAATAAAGTGAAACACACAGCATCAAAAAGAATCCCACAACAATTTAGAAACTTTGAATAGGTAAATCTGTATAAGGAGAAATTTTAAAGGTTTCAGTGAAAACAGTGCCAAAACGCACAAAGCACTAACTGAGAATATCTGGTCGTGCTGAACCAGAACAAAGTCACAAGTTAAGGCCGACTGCGATGGAGCATGGGCCGGCAGCAGGAACCAACTTAGGTCAGCTGAACACAGTACCTTAAATCCTGGTCCTGCGTGGTGTGACTTTGCAAGACTTTGTGTCAACCAGCGTCAGTACCCAAGAATCTGTATTGCAAGGCTTTGCTGGGCTTGATGATGCATTGCGTTGATTCCAGTGAGCTATGTGGCGAAGCTTGCCCGGGCTGTGGTCACTCACCGTTGATTCCGCTGAGGCTGGCAGCTGTATGGTTGAGGCTTTGCAGGGCTGTGCATTGCTTCACATGAATTCCAATGAGAAGACAGCTGGGCTTGGTAGAGCACCTTTTGGCAGGCCTGTTTTTAAGGGTCCAGGACTGGGCTGGCACCACTTGGTAAGGCAGAACTCACAGATGGCAGAGATCATGTGCTGGGTTCAAGGTTGTTGGACAACTGTTATGTCCCTGAGACTTTTAATGAGGAGGCCAGCCAACTAGCCCTTGGAGTCACTCTGGGGGCCATGGTTCAGAGAAGCAGGTCAAGTCCTTCTTACCCTGTCAAGAGAGCAACGGGGAGCAGTCTGTCATGGCAGCAGTCCAGCAGAGTGGCAGTACATTCCGCAGCACAGCAGTCCTTCTTCCTGGAAGAGTCCATAGGTCCAGAAGTGTACTGACGAGTTGGTGTCTGAGTCCAATATTTATACCCAGTGACTACTTTGAAGTTGGAGAAGCTTCTGGAGATTTCCAATCACCTGATGTGCCAGGCATCCATTCCCCTGTCCTGGCCCCTGCTTGTCTGAGGTCACAACAGACTAGTGACAGGTCCTTTGTGAGAGTGCTCAGGCATAGCCTTTGTGCTGTGCAAGTGTGGTAGGTGACAGCTTCTGCCCCTCGTTAACTCAGAGTTGCCCATCCTGCCAACATCTATCTTCCCTTTGTCTCACTGTCTGGGAACAATACACAAAGACCAACTGCCAGCTACACCTTGTTATTGTGTCCCACGATCAGGCTACAGGCAAGAAATGGTTAGGACACGAAAATGGCAACTTTCTACAGTTGGCATTTTCAGAACTGTGATTAAAAATCTAACTTTACTCTTAAAGATTGCTTTTAATTACAATTCTTTAGACACCATACTTGACCTGTCTATCTGGTCCCAATTGGTCATTGCTGCATATGAAATTTAATTAAGTAACTCCAGTGTTATCCTATGAGAGAGGTGGGCCGTTCAGTAGTCAAAAACTAAAGGTAAAACTAAAAAGCACATGTCCCACTTTTCAAGTACATTGCACCCTGCCCACTTGGCTGTCCTGCACCTACCCTAGGGGTGACTTACGTGGTTTGGGCCTGGCAAAAGTTTACTTTGCCAGGTTGACATGACAGGGTGCAATGGCTGGCCTGAGACATGTTTAAAGTGTTACTTAATTGGGTGGCATTCTCTCATCTAAACTGTTTATTGGGTTACTGAACTGACACCTTGTTTTGCCTTATTCCATCTTTAGTTTAGACTAGGGAAATCCCTTTATTGGACACACTTGTTGTATTATTATCATATTGTCTGGTTTTTCAACTAATGTAGTATTTTTTCTTATATAGCAATATCGATTATTGGATTCGATTAACTTTTAATGCTGATACTTAAAAAGATTCTAATAAATAAATAACAACGTCGTAGAAGAAATTGAAAAATTATAATCCTTTAAATCACACCAAATTTCTTTATTGACTAAACTAAATAAATTTAATGAATTTACTTCCATGTGCTAAATGAAGAGGATTGCTCCTTTTTACGGCTCCTTTTTGAGGGGCAAAGGTCCATACGACCACAGGCAGGGGATATATAGTGATTTCACCCGAAGATTGAGGAGTAGAAAACCAAGCTCGAACAAGTGGAAGTTAGAAGATGGCTTATGTCACAGTCGAGAAAAAAGCTAGAACCAAATTGCCCACGTCCTTTAAGTCCAAAGCTTGAAACTAAACACTGAAGGAGTTGAAGTTCCAAAAAGCAGTTTGCAGTGGTAGTGTGAGTATCAATAGGGCTATGAGTTGCAATTGTATCTGTTGTGTTTGTGTTGAAGTATGTATTTTGTGAAAGAATTTATGTTTTAGTTGTTTTTTGGCATTTTAATGATGAGCTATTGAAGTTGTTATCGGACTCAGAGTAACCGAAGATCCCTGGATAGTTAAGAATAATACGTTTTAGTGTTATTTGTCTTCTAAGGGTTGTGGTGCAGATTTGTGAGTTACCATCAACTGCACACAATTTAGATAGGGACTATAACAACTGTTGTGATTATTATTAATATTGGATGATGTTAGTGGAACCTATTGCGCAAATGGGAAGCTATATCAATCAGGGTGATTTCCCTAGATGCTTTATTATCCTCACTTCCACCACCATTTGTGGCTCTGACTACAGGTACAGTGGGTTCTACAACTATTAGTGATACAGTGGCTACAGCGCCTGTTGATTTTAATATAACGCAGATTGAGAGACTACTTCTCGCACATCTGATTGCAACTGTACCCACTGAGGCATTTACTACTCTAATTGCTACAGGTGCTACAGCTTTTATTGTGACTGTTGTTCACCAGTGTCACAGGTTGTGACAGCTCAGACATTGGCAGTTCCTGTTACCACTGCACCACACAATATAATTTCAAATCTTGCTGTTTGAGGTGCTGTAGGAGGGGCAATTGTGACAGGTTTATTCTTACTTCGCAAAAATCACAGATTGTTTCCTGGCCCCACCACAAAATGTGAGATGTATTGTGTTTACGACACCGATTGCACTGAGAGAGACAGGACTATTTTACATTAGGATTTTTCCCTCATGGTTTGAGGAAACTCCTGAAAATAAAGAAACGGGTGATGCAGAGATTAATCAGGAACCAAGAAAAAGAGAGGCCCTTAAATCTACCAAATTTGAAGGTGGAATTGGAGGAGATTGTTAAGGGTTATTTTGATATTTCACACTTAAATCACTATCAGGAGAACTAACGAGCAGCTGCTACATATGTCAAGTTGACAGAGTTGGCAGAAAAATATGAGGTAGATCTTTCTAAAAGTGCTCCTCTACAGAAAAGCTTCAGGGAACAGTCAGACAATGACATTTCTACATCAGTAAAGTGCATTCCAAAATGGAGCAATTTGACAGGTTAGAATGCAAGTAGACAAAGAAACAAGGAAAGAAAAAGAAACAATCAGATGCAACAGAATGAAATGGTAAACCACCACCAGCACCTTCTGATGAAGATGAGGCTTTAACCTTCTCCCTGCGTGAGATACCAGGTGGAGGGTATGTTTATGTACCATGGAGAATAGGTGATCTTGCGACATTTGCAAGCAACTTTCCAAAACAGAGAGAGAATCCTGCTGAGTGGATACACAAGTTGACAGATTTGTAAAAATGTCAAACATTTTGTGGACAGATTTGAAGGCTTCCTTTGATATTGTGGTACCAAGTGATCTATGAGCTGAATATAAGAAAGCTGTTTAATGGCCATGTACAGAGCCTCCAAGAGATGTGCGTACGTGTGCACCTTCACCTGTAGTGATGTTGAAATGTGATGAGGTGATTACCTTTTTGAAAGGAAAAATTCCAGTAAGAAATATTGATTGGTTCAAGATCAATAGAACTACTCAGGAAGCAAAAGAATGAACGCAACCTTTTTATGAATGGTTGTTGCAGGTATTTGAGTAACTCAGTGGCCAAGAAAATACGGAAAAGGGGGATATGGGGAGTTTTGTGTCACAGTTTGTTCTTGGGTTGCAACCAGAAATTAGCATGCACCTACAACAGAATGTGATTTGTTGGCAGATGAAACCTTTTGATGAAATCCTCAGGTATGCAAAACACTGCAGTGATCAGCAAGCGATGAAGCAATAGAGGTTTGTGGAGAAATGTAAGGGAATGTTGGCAGAATGCAGGGTGCACAAGCTCTGATGGCTCCAAAAATATGGTGATCCTAGATTCAAAATGAATCAAGAACCAATTTCAAATCTGTTTCAAAATCAGAACCCATTGCACCAATTCCCTATGTTGGAAAGTGAGAGTTTTGACTCTGACAATTCCCTATGATGGTGCCTGAGAGGGGAGGAAGATTGTGTACTGACACAGTCTTAGATGTAGACCAAAGTGTACCATTTGTAGAAATACCTGTTCCACTGTTATAACAGTGGAAGTCCCAGACCTACCCCTCTCAAGAAAGAAGATCCAAGTTTGAGATGTCACATATAAACAAATAACTGATCCTATTTCAAAGAAAGTACCTGTAAAAATAGGCTTATTTGAAGAAGATCATCAGTTTGTAGTGTGTGATTCAAATCCTGTAAACATGTTAGGCAGAGATTGTTTTGTGCAAGTTAAATTGCGCAATTTACTGTGCGCCCTATGGTGCTGAATTTCAAACGCATGATTTTTTATTTTACGCAGTTTTATATACCGCAAACTTGACCCGAATCGGGTATCAGAGCACTTTACATAGCACTAGTTGAAGTACATGAGGACACATTAATTTTTTGGTAGGCACGGGGAGATTACGTGATTTGCCCAGAATCACAGGATGTTCAGCGTCATTGCCGAGATTTGAACCCAGATTTGATGTCGACCACCCTAGCCGTTAGGCCAACTCCTCTCCCATGAAGAAGATGTTACATTTAAAGTTGACCGACAAGAAATCGCAGTAGGATTGCATCCTATGAAAACAGAAGAGGATTTACCTCCCAACTTGTGTGATACTGTAAAACCAGACATGTGGGATTTTTCAGGGAAAGATATCAAAATACTCAAAGGTGTAGAATTGGCCCAAATAACAATAAAGCAATATGCAGTCTATCCGAGGACACCACCATATAATCTACCACCTGAGACCGTGGCTGGAATAACCCTAGCTATTGAAAACATGTTAAAAGAAGGGATTTTAAAACAGATTTTTTGAATCTTTGCAATTCTCCGATCATGGGTTGATAGAAGCCCAGCTGAAACTATTGAATTTTACAGATCTTTGAAAGATTAATATTAGTGTGATTCCATGTTGTCCTGTGGTACCAAATCCAGCAACAGTATTATTTTAGTTTCCTTGCACTGCAGAATGGTTTACCGCTGTGGATATTTGCCGGACCTTTTTCTCTATCCCGTTGCATGAGGACAGTCAGTCCTTCTTCTCATTCAGGTTCATAGATATAGTTTTGGCATTGTGCCAAGTTCCACAAGGGTGTACAAAGAACCTTTCAATCTTTAATCATATCAAAAAAAAGAAATTTAAGACTTTACAAATGCCTTGCAATTCAGTTCTTACGCAGCATATTGATGCCCTACTTGTGGCATCAGGTATACAAGAAGCCTATAAACAGGACACTATTGCTCTTTTAACCGCTTCGACGCTCATGACGAGCCCAGCTTGTCATGAGGCACAGTGGAGCTGTGCTCATGACGAGCTGGGCTCGTCATAACCGTCGCGGGCCATCCCACGCGCGGTTGATTCCCCGCCTGTGCGGGAGAATCAATCAGCGGGCGGGGTCGTGACGAGCTCAGCTCATCATGAGCACAGCTCCTCTGTGCCTCATGACGAGCTGGGCTCGTCACGAGCACAGCGCCACCACCGCCGCCCCGCCCCCCCCCCCCACCGCAGGAGAATTACCCCTGCGTGGAAGGGTTAAATAATGTGGCTGAGAATGTATTCATGGTGTCCCCGAGTAAACTATAGTATTGTCAAAAATAAGTATTATATTTAGGACATCTTATTGAAAAAGAAATGAGGCTGTCTCACAAGAATGAATGGAAACAGTCTTGAAGATGAATGCCATCAAAACTCAGAGAGAACTAAGGATGTACCTGAGAATGGTTGGCCACTGTAGAGAGTAGATATCAAATGTTTCCCTAGTGGCCAAGCCATTACTGAGGCTAACACACAAAGATGTGCCTGATTCACTTCCATGGGACAGCAATTGCTTAAAAGTGTTCCTAGAGCTGAGAGAAAGTCTTTGTTGCTCTCCAGCACTGGGAATGCCTGATTACAGTAAAATGTTTATATTTTTTTGCAGTGAGAGGGAGGGCTGCTCTCTCCCAGTGCAAAGACCTGTGTCATATTTTTCAACTACTCTGGTCTCTGTTGCCACAGGATTGCCAGGCTGCCTTAAAGCGGTTGCGGCAGTTGGTGTCAGTATTGAGAGATGTGACAAATATATCGATGGGACACCCTTTTACAGTGATGGTCCCTCATTTCATGGAAATTTTGCTCACACATACAAAGACACAGTATTTTACAAACCGCAGACTTACAAAATATGAGCAACAAATTCTTGCTGCTGAGAATGCCGTCCCGAAAAGGTGTCAATTTCTCAGTTCAGCTACATTGTTACCATTGCCTGAAAATGAAATTGATGGGGAAGAGGTTGAACATAAGTTTTATTGATGTTACGGATGTATGTACCAAGCCAAAACCCAAAATTAAAGAAGCACCCCTTGAGGAGCCTGACTATGTAATTTTTGGAATGGCTCATCTTTGAGAGACAATGAAGGAAACTTCAGAGCAGCTTATGCTGTCTGTACAATTTAGTAAATATTAGAAGCATCCTGGATTCAAGGTGTTACCTCTGCACAAGTGGCAGAATTGATTGCCCTCACAAGAGCGTGCAATTTTTCACCTCAATTAAGAGTGACTATATTTACAGACAGTCAGTATGGCTTAGGTGTGGTCCACGATTTTGGGCAGTTGTGGTCCCAAAGAGGATTTATGACATCATCTGGATCCCCCATACACAATGGGAAACATGTAATAAATCTGTTAAAAGCTTTGAAGATACTGCAAGAAATTGCACTAGTTAAATGTGCAGCCAAAATATGTGGCAATGATTATGTCACAGTCGGAAATAGATATGGAGATGAAGTTGCAGGATATTGTGGCATGCGCATTTAACAGAGAGTATGCAAATGAGTCTGAGGAGGACACTTCCTCTTCAATACTGTTGTCAGTTGCTGATACATGGGAAGAAATTAAAAGATTGCAGGTATAGGTTTCAGAAGCAGAACAGGGATAGATCAGATCAAGATGTGTAAAAAATGGCAATGACATTTGGGCTTCACCAGATGAAACACCAGTGTTGCCAGACAGTTTGTTGTTTGCCATGACACAACATTTCCAAGGCCCTGCACATATTGGGAGAGGTTAGACTGTTCATGCAGAATTGCTTTAATCCCAGATTCAGAGTGTAGCAGAAGAGCTATATCATAGATGTGTGACATGTCAGAAAATGAATGTAGGGAGGAGAACCCGTGTAACACTGAGTAATAAAGGGAGATCAGGAGGGCCCTTCAATAGGATGCAGTTGAACTTGATCAAAGTGCCTGTCTGTAATGGGCTGAGGTACATTCTGGTTATAGTGTGCATTTTCTCCCAATGGATGGAAGCATACCCAACATGGAAGAATGGCAGTTGTACTATAGCTAAACTGCAAGAACTCATTCCAAGGTTCTGATCTGCGGTTTCTTTGGAGTCAGACTGAGGGTTAATAATGAGATCCTTAGAATGCAAAGTGTGGCTCTTCAAGTTGAACAGAGACTGCATTGTAGATATCATTCCAAGGCTTCAGAGATAGTTGAACAGTTGAATGACACATTGAAATCATGATTGGCCCCGGTATGCGCATCTACTTCTCTGAAATGGCCAGATGCTTTAATATTGGTGTTTATGAGTCTTCAAAGCACTCCTGACAGGAGAATTGGATTATCCCTGCATGAAATTCTCATGGGACATGCTATGCGATTGCCTGCCATGCCTGCAAATGTGCTTGTAAACATCACAGATGACATGATACTTTACTACTGCAATGAATTGGCTGATGTGGTGCAGGTTGGAACTGTAACTGCCACCGTGAACCACAAGCAGTGTCATGACCTTAACCCTGCAGACTGGGTTTTGGTTAAAAAACATGTGCAAAAATCCTGCCTGGAGCCGAGGTTGAAGCGACCCTACCAGGTGATACTGATTGCCAACACTGCTGTAAAATGCGCTGGGGTGTCTAATTGGGTGCATGCTTCACACACTCAGAGAGTGAGGTGTCCGTTAGAAGAAATAGTATTCCTCAAGCCAAGTCCAATATCTCCTGTGTCTATACGTCTTGAAATACCAGGGGGTGAAGCACAATAAGATCCCTTACCAGTACACGTTCCAGACGTTTCGCAAAATGGTGTAGAAATACCCACTGAAAATGGAGTACTGAGAGCCGCAAGCAGCAGAGCTGATGAACTGCCATCACAGAAAACAAAGGATTCTGATAATAGGAATTAGTGTGAGGCAAGAAAGACCCCTATGTAGATCGGAATGGCCAAGTAGGCGAAGACAGTTGAAATCTAGTGTATCAGTTACACGCATACCACAAACAATTGCTGAAGAAACAGAATCCAGTGAATCATAAGAAGATCAACAGATACCAAGGAGGTACAGGAGAGCAAGAATGCTTGGCAGTTCGGGCTGGACTGTTCCCATGAGGCACAAGGTCAAGACTGATTTGCATATAGCTGTGTCTGAACTGGGGTGGCGAAGTGAGCTAAAGAACGATGATGGATTCAACCCAGATCTGTGACTGGGGGTGAGTGTCTGAAAAGTTTCAGCACTCCATCCATCATCTCCTTGTGTTTGCTTTATTAGGAACTTTAGGCAAGGGGTTCCTGCTATTAGCAATTGATGTGCAATTGTAGGAGGAGGACTTTTTAGAGTCATATTAAAACCTTTATTAATAATTGGCATTTGTTCAATATGCATATATGCTTTAAATAAGGGATTTAGATGCCATCTATCTAGAAAGAAGGAAAGAGAGAGAGAGACAAATCAGAAAAAAATTGAAATGGAGTAAAGAAAGAATAAGGCATACAAGAAGCTGAAAGAAGTTGAAAATCTGAAAAACAAAAATGATGACTCCGCAAGAAAAAGGAGTGCACAACCATCAGAAGGGGGAAACGAATGCAGCTAATTTCTTCACATTATAAATAAAACTGCATTCTAGAACCACTACTAGTTTTATGTATTGTACTTTTTATAAATATTTTTAGCAAGCAGCCATAATTAGATATTATAAGTATATACACAATATTTAACAATGTATTGACTTAAGTTAGCCTAACTTCTGATGCCCATGTTAACGTAAAATAATGCAGTAACATTGAAAGGCCTGTTTTTCACATCGAATCGTTATTTCCCATGAGATGCTTTTTCCCTTTGCTGCAGGGAGAGGTTGTAACTTTTTAGTGAATAGGCATTTGTTTTGTATTAGACAACTGAGAGCGAGGTTGTCACCAGGAAGGATGACCCATGAGGAGAACTGTCTGAACCGCAAAATGTGGACGATGTATCGTTTCAAGGACTAATAGCTGTAGACCATTTTACAGACCCCCCAGGATATAGCGGCATGGATTAGCAAATTTAGCGGCACAAATATGGAAATTTAGCGGCACAAATATGAAAATTTTGCAGCATTTTTGCGGCACTTTATTTTACTCATAATCATTCATTTTCAGCCTGAAATCACGAAATCCTTGATTTATTATTGCCTTTATCAAGGAACAAAAGCGCTCCTGAAAACTGACACCATTCTGAAAACTGCATGTGGCGTGCTGTGTGCTCAACTAACTTTCCTATCCAATGTATTTTTTCTAAGTGATTGTGCGGGGAAGAGCGAGATCACCGGTGTTAACGTTAGATGTTCAAGTTTGGCTCACTTTCTTGGCTGTACTAGCTCACTGCATGATGTAACCGAGTAAGCCCTAACTTGTCTAAGCTCCTCGAGGTTCGCACGTGCACGTTAACAACGTTTATTCCTCACTAACTTAAAAGAAACCGAACATTGGTCGGTAAAATCCGCTATGTGTTCTGCACACACCTTTGCTGTTGTCTTGTGTAGCCGTTCTGTTTAATGTTTGAATACATTCCTGTCTTTTTTTATGTGTCATTCCATCATAGTTTGGTTGTCTTTACAGATTGGTTACAGGAAATGCTTCAGTGCCACCACTACATTTTAATGGGTTTGTTGTGTCCTTAAATCTTAGTCCAATATTCTTAGCACACATTATAAGCTCCACAAATCTGCTTTGATACTACAATGGTGAAATGTCTTTGTACCAAGCATTGCCATACTAACCATGAAGGACCACCAATTTGTCAGTTTGTAAGATCGAGCTCCTAGTGCTTCATTGAAGTTGAGTATTGTGCTAACAGACAGCTGCAACAGCAAATGATGAATTCTAAATGCTAGCCCAAAATACAACCAAAAGAGCAAACCAAGCTAAAAAAGTTTGTGTTTCTAATGGAATGATTGTATAGGTTCTACATTCTTACGACCCACAAAACCTTGGACAATTGAGCTCAATGAGTGAATTTGGCACAACAATGCCAAAAATACAGGCAATATGATATCAGGTTGCTCTCCACTATTAGGGTCTACACTGTTGTTCAGGATGCTAGGACCAATTAGGGTTATTTATAACCCTCATTTCATTGAATGTAATCATTTTATCAACCATGGAGGGGTGAACGATTGAGGGGACCCACTTGGATTTGAACCTCTAAGCAAGCCTTAGATCAAACACAAATCCCTGGAGTGGATTTATTTGTCCACTTAGCCACCAGACCTAGCAATTACAATACTCCTGTATGTTTACCATTCATAACATTTTCCACTTTACTCCAGTTTTCTCTTGGGTGCACATTGACTGAACATATATCATACAGGATCACACATCTGGCAGAAAAGCTATTCCTCAGGTGACATAAAATGGTACAGGCCCAGACCTATGTATACAGAACAATCTCTCATATTAAAAAAATAAATTCAATCTCAGGCATATGCCTGCAAAAGAGTCTTTCAGGTTGCAAAGATCTACAAACCCAAGCCATTGCTAGAAATATTATCCAGTACCTTGTGAGATCATACAGGTATGCCATCTGGTGGCAGAACAATCCCCTAAGATTAAACAGATTGTACAGGCTCACAGAGGTGTCCTCCATGTTTCTAATGTGGAGGTAGACCAAGACCTCTATCCTCTGCCCTGTGCACAATCTCCCCACACATCAACAACGCATCCCCACGGGCTGACAGTGACAGCTCGCAACCTCAGACGGTGCCAGCTTGCCACAATAGTCAGTGCCTGTGAACCAAGGGTCGCAGCGCATCACAGAGCGGGGATCAGCATATTTCACAAAACATTGCACCAATAGCACTTATGTAAAAATCGCTGCTTTTTTTACAAAAGTGCCGATTTTGCAGGCATGTTTGCTAAAATCCCGTCATTTTTACAAAAATGCCGATTTTGCGTGCACTTTTGTAAAAATCGCGGCATTTTTACAAAAGTGCCGATTTTGCGGAAAATCGCGAAATCGCGAAATCCTGGAGGGTCAGATTGTACAGTCATGAGAAGTTCACCTATTTCCAGGAGTTTAGTGAACTCCTCTTGGAGGTTGTGAAAGGTGAAAGAAAAGATGTTGCCACCTTAAATGTTGTGTGTTAATAAATAAAATCTTAAAAGCAAATGAACAATAAAAATCCAACTCACACCAAATCTCTTCATCGACTAAACTAAATAACTTTAATGAATGTATTTCCATATGCTAAATGTAGATGATTGCTCCTTTTTACTTCTCCTTGTCGATGAGCAAAGGCCCATACAACCAGTGGCGGGGTTTATTTAATGATTTCATCCAAAGACTGAGATATAGAAAATCCAGTTGGAGCAGAACTCAATACCAAGGCTGCTAGTCTTCATTCCACTTGGTGCCTCTTTCTCTTGCCATCATACACTCCTTCTTTTTTATTTCAGTCTTGAGGATGCCTCCCCCAATTGTTACTGTTTTTCTGTCTTTCTCTTCTTCCTTTCCGTCATTTGTGCTTTTCTCTTTCTTGCTCTGAGTTAAAGTCTGATGGGAAAGAAGTGCAGCCTCCAAAAGTTAGTGTCAGTGGGCCCCACCTCCAACACCCGTCTCAAATTAAGCATTGCCTGCACTGCACAATCTCATACAGTTACTTTAGAAATCCACCTCTTCCCCATTGCACTATCCTTTGCATTCCAGAGTATTTTCCTGTAATGCAGGATGAACACCCATGCTCATACAGTCAAGCACAAGATTATTTCATGTATACATGTTATGTGCACACATCAGACACACATTAATGTGCCTCCAGTGACTGCCATAGTTGTCAAATATATATTTTTCTGATTGCTCTAATATGTGCGTCTGTTAATCTCATAACTCTGTGGATCTGCCAGTCTTGTATTTTATTATTCGAAATTCAGGAAGGGCAACAGGATAAAGCCACCCTTGCAATATTTCACTTTGCGTACTAGTGACCCTCTGTTTTGGCTCAGAGCAGCTTGGCTGTATACCACTGCTGCTGAGGACTGCAAGATAATATCCAGGGTTGCAGCTTCTTCAGCATTTTTCTTTTTCACACCTCGGTGAAATGTCACTATCATTTTTTCCCCTTCCCACCCCTTTTCACATGTGCTCTGCAAACGCACCAGGTACAATGAACAGCTTTTATATGCAACCTGGGATTCAACATGGAAGCCACGCCTGTTTTAGGTTTCGCCTAGACAGTTCATGCGCTGACTCTGCAAGACATGTTTATACACCTTGGGCATACAGCCCCCCCATCGATTATCATTTGTTAGCTCCAGAGTTCCTCTTGTTTGCTTCAATCCAGTTTGTCACAGCCTCTCCTGAAACAAGCACCAAGTACTTGTGACCATCCACTGCTCCCATTTTTGGAGCTACTTTTTTATTTGATATCAAGCACTCCATAGGAGTACTTGTTTTAGTCTATCTCCCACATCCCTGGCCATGTAGCTTCTTTTCCCTCCCTCCTGCCCACCCTCCCCTAACCTGTACTCTCTACCACTGCACTCTACTCTGCACCACTCTACTGAATGCCACTGCACTTTACTCTGAACCACTCTACTCTGCACCACTGCACTGTACTCTGCACCACTCTGCTCTACTCTATGCCACTGCACTCCTACTCTCCACCACTGCACTCTATGCCACTGCACTCTATGCCACTGCACTTTACTCTGAACCACTCTACTCTGCACCACTGCACTGTACTCTGCACCACTCTGCTCTACTCTATGCCACTGCACTCCTACTCTCCACCACTGCACTCTACTCTATGCCACTGCACTACATGTCACTGCACTCTTCTCTACGTCACATCACTCTATATCACTGCACTCTGCTCTGCACCACCCTATGCCACTGCACTTTATGCCACTCTATGCCACTGCACTCTATGCCACTCTGCTCTTCTCTGCACCCCTCTATGCCACTGCACTCTACTCTGCAACACTCTACACCACTGCACTCTATGCCACTGGATCCTGTGCCACTGCACTCTACGCCACTCTGCACCACTGCACTTTACCCCACTGCACTCTGTTCTACTCCACTGCACCATATTTTCTGCACTCTACTCAGCACCACTCTATGACAATACACTTTATAAGGCACCACTCAATGCCACTGAACTTTACACCACTCTATGTCACAGCACTCTATGCTAGTCTACTCTATGATACTGCACTCTATGCCACTCTGCTCTTCTCCGCAGCACTGTACGATACTGCACTCTATCCTACATCACTGCACTACAAATTTACGTAAATGGGTCGCGACACTGCTAGTCATGCTGCAAATAACCCCAAAGGATTCTGGACAGTGTAGTGGCTACGGTGAGTACGCCTACGCCACGAGTATATAGAAATATAATGCCATCCCTGGACACGTGTTTCGAGGTAATTGCCTCTCGTCAGCAGGGAGCAGGTAGGTATGCGGGGTGCCGATGACTGCCATATATATAGGTAAAATACCTTCCAAGGCGCGCAGGTGCAGACACCGGGCTCGTCAGCCAAAGTCGCTCGAATGAGCTATTAGTAATTTACGTAAATGGGTCGCGACACTGCTAGTCATGCTGCAAATAACCCCAAAGGATTCTGGACAGTGTAGTGGCTACGGTGAGTACGCCTACGCCACGAGTATATAGAAATATAATGCCATCCCTGGACACGTGTTTCGAGGTAATTGCCTCTCGTCAGCAGGGAGCAGGTAGGTATGCGGGGTGCCGATGACTGCCATATATATAGGTAAAATACCTTCCAAGGCGCGCAGGTGCAGACACCGGGCTCGTCAGCCAAAGTCGCTCGAATGAGCTATTAGTAATTTACGTAAATGGGTCGCGACACTGCTAGTCATGCTGCAAATAACCCCAAAGGATTCTGGACAGTGTAGTGGCTACGGTGAGTACGCCTACGCCACGAGTATATAGAAATATAATGCCATCCCTGGACACGTGTTTCGAGGTAATTGCCTCTCGTCAGCAGGGAGCAGGTAGGTATGCGGGGTGCCGATGACTACCATATATATAGGTAAAATACCTTCCAAGGCGCGCAGGTGCAGACACCGGGCTCGTCAGCCAAAGTCGCTCGAATGAGCTATTAGTAATTTACGTAAATGGGTCGCGACACTGCTAGTCATGCTGCAAATAACCCCAAAGGATTCTGGACAGTGTAGTGGCTACGGTGAGTACGCCTACGCCACGAGTATATAGAAATATAATGCCATCCCTGGACACGTGTTTCGAGGTAATTGCCTCTCGTCAGCAGGGAGCAGGTAGGTATGCGGGGTGCCGATGACTGCCATATATATAGGTAAAATACCTTCCAAGGCGCGCAGGTGCAGACACCGGGCTCGTCAGCCAAAGTCGCTCGAATGAGCTATTAGTAATTTACGTAAATGGGTCGCGACACTGCTAGTCATGCTGCAAATAACCCCAAAGGATTCTGGACAGTGTAGTGGCTACGGTGAGTACGCCTACGCCACGAGTATATAGAAATATAATGCCATCCCTGGACACGTGTTTCGAGGTAATTGCCTCTCGTCAGCAGGGAGCAGGTAGGTATGCGGGGTGCCGATGACTACCATATATATAGGTAAAATACCTTCCAAGGCGCGCAGGTGCAGACACCGGGCTCGTCAGCCAAAGTCGCTCGAATGAGCTATTAGTAATTTACGTAAATGGGTCGCGACACTGCTAGTCATGCTGCAAATAACCCCAAAGGATTCTGGACAGTGTAGTGGCTACGGTGAGTACGCCTACGCCACGAGTATATAGAAATATAATGCCATCCCTGGACACGTGTTTCGAGGTAATTGCCTCTCGTCAGCAGGGAGCAGGTAGGTATGCGGGGTGCCGATGACTGCCATATATATAGGTAAAATACCTTCCAAGGCGCGCAGGTGCAGACACCGGGCTCGTCAGCCAAAGTCGCTCGAATGAGCTATTAGTAATTTACGTAAATGGGTCGCGACACTGCTAGTCATGCTGCAAATAACCCCAAAGGATTCTGGACAGTGTAGTGGCTACGGTGAGTACGCCTACGCCACGAGTATATAGAAATATAATGCCATCCCTGGACACGTGTTTCGAGGTAATTGCCTCTCGTCAGCAGGGAGCAGGTAGGTATGCGGGGTGCCGATGACTGCCATATATATAGGTAAAATACCTTCCAAGGCGCGCAGGTGCAGACACCGGGCTCGTCAGCCAAAGTCGCTCGAATGAGCTATTAGTAATTTACGTAAATGGGTCGCGACACTGCTAGTCATGCTGCAAATAACCCCAAAGGATTCTGGACAGTGTAGTGGCTACGGTGAGTACGCCTACGCCACGAGTATATAGAAATATAATGCCATCCCTGGACACGTGTTTCGAGGTAATTGCCTCTCGTCAGCAGGGAGCAGGTAGGTATGCGGGGTGCACCACTCTGCTCTACTCTATGCCACTGCACTCCTACTCTCCACCACTGCACTCTACTCTATGCCACTGCACTACATGTCACTGCACTCTTCTCTACGTCACATCACTCTATATCACTGCACTCTGCTCTGCACCACCCTATGCCACTGCACTTTATGCCACTCTATGCCACTGCACTCTATGCCACTCTGCTCTTCTCTGCACCCCTCTATGCCACTGCACTCTACTCTGCAACACTCTACACCACTGCACTCTATGCCACTGGATCCTGTGCCACTGCACTCTACGCCACTCTGCACCACTGCACTTTACCCCACTGCACTCTGTTCTACTCCACTGCACCATATTTTCTGCACTCTACTCAGCACCACTCTATGACAATACACTTTATAAGGCACCACTCAATGCCACTGAACTTTACACCACTCTATGTCACAGCACTCTATGCTAGTCTACTCTATGATACTGCACTCTATGCCACTCTGCTCTTCTCCGCAGCACTGTACGATACTGCACTCTATCCTACATCACTGCACTACATACCACTGCAACCTACTCTGCACTACTCTATGCCACTGCACTTTACTCTACACCACTACACTTTACATCACTGCACTCTAGTCTGCTATTCTGTGCCACTGAACTACCCGCCACCACATTTTACTCTGCATCTCACTAGGCCACTGCATTCTACTCTGCACCAGTCTGTGCCACTGAACTTTATGCCACTGTACTCTACGTTACAACACTCTATGCTACTCTGGTCTTCTCTGCACCAATCCATGCCACAACAGTTCATGCTACTGCACTTCATGCTGCTGCAGTCTACGCCACTCTGCCCTTCTCTGCACCACACCCTGCCACTGAACTCTATGCCACTGCACTCTCTGCCACTCTACTCTCTGTCACTCTACTCTCTGCCACTGCTAACTACACAACTGCACTCTATGCTGGTGCACTCTAATCTACACCACTGCACTACACACAACTGCACTCTGCACCACTATACACCACTGCACTCTACACCACTGCATTCTACTCTGCACCACTCTACAGCCCTTTACTCTATGCCACTGCACTCTACTCTCCACCACTCAACTCTCTGCCACTCAATTCTACGCCACTCAACTCTACAGCACTCTGCCCTTCTCTGCATCATTCTACACAACTGCTCTCCACACCACTCTGATCTTCTCAGCACCACTCTATGCCTCTGCGCTGTATGCCACTGCACTCTACACTGCTACACCACTCTATGTCTCTGAACCACTCTACTCTGCACCATTCTACACCACGCTACTCTGCGCCACTCTACTCTGCACCACTCTTCTCTACACCACTACACTCTACACCAGTCCACTCTTCTCTGCACCACTCCACTCCACATCACTGCACTCCATGCACCTCTACTCTGCACCCATATAAGCCACTGCACACTACTCTGCACCACTGCACTCTACACCACTCTACTCTGCACCACTTTACTGCACTGAACACTGCTCTGCACCACTACACTCTATACCACTCTGATCTATTCTGCACCACTCTAATCTATGCCAATCTAATCTACACATTGCACCACTCTACATGACTGCACTGTACGCAGCTGCACTCTATTTTGCTGCACTCTATGCCACACCACTCTATGCCGCACCACCGAGCTCTACATCTCATAACTCTACTGTACACCACTGCACTCTACTCTGTCCCACTCTACTCTATGCCACTACACTCTTCTCTGCACCACTCTACTCTGCATCACTGCATTCCACACCAATGTACTCTGCACCACTCTTCACCACTGCACTCTACTCTTCACCACTGCACTCTACGCCACTCTACTCTGCACCACTCTACTCCATTGCACTCTGTACTGCACCAGTGCACTCAAACCCACTCTAATCTACTCTTCACTAGTCTACTGTACGCCATTCTAATCTACTCTGTACCACTCCATGTCCCTGCACTCTATGCCTCTGCATTCTGGTGCACTATATGCTGCTGCACTCCACACCACTGCACTGTACACTGCACCACTCTACACTGCACCACTCTACTCTTTGCCACACCACTGTACTCTATGTCACACCATTTTACCTTACGCCACACCACTTAACTCTACCCAACTGCACTCTACTCTGCACCACTCTATGCAACTGTACCCTATACTCCACTGGACTCTACTTCACTTTAATTTGCTCTGCACCACTCTTCTCTATGACATTGCACTCTGCACCACTCTACTCTGCACCCCTGTACTCTATGCTACTGCACTCTACGCTGCACCACTCTACTTGGCTCCACTTCCCTATATGCCACTCTACTCTGTACAATTCTACTCCATCCCATTGCACCCAATGCAACTGAACTCTATGCCTCTGTAATCTATGCCACTCTACTCTACACCAATGTACTCTATGCCTCAAGCTCAACTCAGACAAGACTGAAGTATTATCCTGGGACCCACCCTCACCGTTTGGGATGACTCCTGGTGGCACGCAGCACTAGGAACCCCTCCCACCTCTATGGACCACACACACAACCTCGGCATCATACTAGACTCCTCACTCTCTATGAACCAACAAATCAATGCAGTATCCTGTTCCTGTTTACACACTCTCCCGCATGCTTCAAAAGACTTTCAGATGTCTCCATGCACTCTACGCCTGCATCACCCAGAAACAGCTCAGGGAAACTACAGAACAGCCAAAATGCTGCACCCAGACTGGTCCTCGACATGCCCCACCACAGCCACATAACGCAACACCTCCAACTTCACTGGCTCCTATCAACAAGTCAACCACCTTCAAACTCCTCACACATGCCTACAAGGCTCTCTATGATGCAAGACCAGAATATCTGAACCGCAGCCTCGATTTCCACACACCCTCCAGACAACTCCGCTCTGCCTGACTTGCCCTGGCCTCTGTCCCATGAATCCACAAGACCAGGACTGAAGGAAGATCCTTTGCCTATCTCGCCGCCAAGACCTGGAACGCTCTACCCCTCCACCTCACACAATCTGGCTCTTCTACTGAACATCGACACCTGACGGATCAACAGCCCCCCCACTCCCAGCACCATGAGACCCTCACGAGTGAGTAGCTGTGCTTAGCTAACCCCGGCTTGATTGATTGATATGCCACTGCACTCCACTGCACTCTACCCCAGTGCACTAAATGCCACTCTGCTCTCTACCACTGCATTCTGCGCCACTGCACTCTATGCCACTTTACTGTAAGCCACTCCACTGCATTTTTGTAGTAACTTACACTTTTGTGGTAAATTACACTTTTGTAGCAAGACCCTACCTCCATTATTTTCTATGGGAGGGTCTTGCAGTACCAGAGGTTAGCCATGGGTAGATCTGGACTTATTACAAAAGTATAATGTGAGACGTTGGCCTGGTATATGATGTTCACTAATTAAAGTGGGCACCTTGCACCAGTCTAGCCAACCCTTATGGTGATTTAGGAGGTCTCAGACAACCTTAGAAAACTATCCAAGTGGTAGCTGTGGAGAGTCTTGAAGGCGTGTAAAGCATCTTGTTTTACCAGAATGCAATCTTATAGTATAAATGAAATGAAAAAGAACCACACAAGGTATTTATAAAAATATGTATTTATTATATGATACTCCCTAGTACGTTCCATTATCTCCTACACGGAGATATAACAACACACACAATATTATAGCAAATAAATCACAATAAATAGCACTAATACACAGTGGGCCACAGTGGGGGACAAAATCATATACTAAGAAAGTGGTATAAGAACCACGACTCTAGTCAGGATGATGTTGAGAGGACGTAGAATCACTGGGACCCCAAGGAACCACCCAAGGTGAGTAGAGAGGGACCCCATGGAGGACGGGTGCAGTGTGGGAACACGACCGCGTGTTCCATACAACTCTATGTGGAAGAATGGAGTTTTAAAGAATAGGGAGCCTTCCCAGTGGACTTTGAAGAAACCCTGTGGAAGACAGAAGGTTGGAGATCCACCCCACTCGTGGATACTGAAGTACCCAAGTTACCTATCCCAGGGAAGCCGGATGCATAGGGATGAGTGGTGTCGGAAACCGCTGTTGAACTCAATGGAGGACTTCGAGAAAGTGCCGCTGCTGGAAGGGAGAAGAATGTCCGGTAGAATCCAAACATGGATTCTTGTTGAAGAATACTTGAAAGCAGAGGGGACAGAGTCTGGGTCACCTGAGAGTGACCAGGGGCTCGGTAGATGAATGCCCACCGATGTCGAATGCTTCAAGATAGTTGATGGGGACCTTGACTCTGCAGCTGCGGGGACCAGGCAATGTTGAGGATGACCAGGAGCCAGATGCCAGCTGTCCCACAAAAGACGTCGAGGGCTGAGGGGTCGGTGTCCAGCGGGAGCACCAACAAGCCTTGGCAAAAGCAACCCACAAAGAAGGTCAAGCAAGTGTACGGTTTGGACAAGCAAGGTCCAGGAGACTCACCACAAGCAGGGGAGTCAGGGCAAACCTGGAGCAACCAGGGGAGCTCAGGAAAAGCAAATTGGACCCTCAATTGAACCCACAGGCCAGAGGCACAGGAGTCACAAGAGGACCTCAAGCAGCTTTACAAAACAACAGGCCACGGAGCACTCGGTGCGAGGTGGTTGAAGATCTTGGTAGAAAAAGGTGCCAGAGGCTGGGGATACTCGGAGGCAAATGCACTTGCAGCAGAACTTCCAACAAGCACATGCACTTGCAAAAGTATGCAGAACACAGGGGTTTGGGTACTGCAGCCCCGACAAGGGATTCTGACCTCAGACTTGGTGAGAGGGTAGCTCAAGCTTTGAGGAACATAGAAACCCACCGCTTGTGTTGCTGAACCTTTCGGAGTCTGAAGGAGCTCAGGATCAGCAGACTGGTCGGCAGTGTTGAGGTGCCTGCGAATGCAGGGGAGTGACTCGTTCACTCAAAGGGAGATTATCTTCAGGTGTCTTGGATGCTCCACAGGTCCTAAATGGATCCTGTATGATGCACAGGCACAGACGATGCAGCAGACTGAGCGGGAGAGGAAGTCAGGCCCAAACGAAATCCAGCGAAGTCCAAAGTGCCCAGACGGTCAAAGTGCAGTGGTTTCAGTTCTGAATATTGTCCACAATGAATCTAAGGTCCTACAGCCAGGTAAGCCCTTAAGTACCCACGGGAGAGGGTTGGAAAGATTCAGGGAACCCTCTCAGGGGAGGGTCTTGACAGGGGGAGGTTACTCCCATGTCCTTTGTCCAGTTTCGATCGCGCCAGAGCGGAAGCCAACAGCTCCCAGGACTTGTTTGAACTGGACTATGCACAGGTACACCAAATGTGCCCCTCATGCAGGCTTTCAGTCGCTGGCAAGCCCTAATACACTAAATCCTTTCTGGAAGATGGTCACTCCTCTCTTTGACAGGATGCCTATTGTTCTGCCTTCCCCTGCTCGAGCTTGGCTCAGCAGCAGGAGGGCAGAAATGTATCTCTGTTCGGCAGCAACCATTTTGTGCTGTCCGGAGTTAGAAGGCTGGTACCGGGAACACCAGAGACCCCATGAAGCTCGCTTCTGAGGAGCGAAATCATACCTCCAACACCAGTTACTGGTCTAGGGGTATGATTCCAACATGTTTGACACCAAACACGATATGGTTTGTTTCAGCCGTTTTAGAGTTGGTCATCACGCGGTCGCATAATGCCCCTTTAAATATAGTATATGGCTGTTTCACTAACAACCTGGGAAAATGGACTCCGTAGGCTCCTGGGGGGTGTCCTGCTAGTGCAGGGGCACCCTCTCACTTAGAACCAAGCACCCTGACTTCAGGATTGTTATGGCCTGCTATAGGGGTGACATATAGGTTTTAAGTGTTGTGACCTCAAGTTATAGTAGACCTATATCTTTAGTAAGTGGTGCATGCCCCAACTTACACAGGCTGCAATGGCAGGCCTGTAGTTCTGTTTTGAATGGTCTCTCATGGGTGGCATAATACATGCTTCAGCCCATGGGAGACCTCTGGGGTACCTATGCCCTGGGTACATGGGTACCATATACTAGGGACTGACAAGGGTACCCCAGTATCCAATCTGGGATGTATCTAAGTACATGTCACATCAGTTTAGGGAGAAAGCAAATAGACTGGGGTCCTGATTAGCGGGATCCCAGTCAGACTAGTCGAAAACAGCATTACATCAGCAAAAAAGTGGGGGTAACCATAAGAAGCAGATCCTACTTTCCTACATATGAGTTACATCAAAAGTTTCAATCACTACAAAAGTGGAGTTTGTGACTACTGAAAAGTAGTATGCTTACTCAAAAGTGTAAGTTACCTTTGTGAATCAGGGTCAAAATGTTCAAACATATGCAAAACCACATCCTTAATTTAGGTGTTTATGTACACTTCAAAATGCAAGCTTCAAATAAAATCCCATCATACATATGTAGATTATCCTTGTGAGAATATGTGGTGATCTGAGGTGGAATTTGGTGTGTAATATGAAGAACAAGCAAATCACATTCTAAGTTTCATAATGTTTCTGTCTTCAGAATAATCAAATTAGAAACAACAGATAGAGTTTTTTAGTGGTCACAAAGAAGCACTGATGATGCTGATGAGGGAAATCCCCTCAAACAGTGCCTCTGCTCCGGCGGTCCAAATCTCCAAGGAGTAAAAAATAGCATTCCAAGCCAGTCACAAGGAAAGCCCTTCCACTGTTTCTAAGAACTGAATGCTTTCAATATTTTGATGTCCATTCCAAAAATAAGGCTTCAAATGCACCTCGCACACTTCAGAGAATCGAAAACAAATAGTCCTCCTTGTGTACTCTTTCCAAACTCCAAACACATGGTGATGCCCACAAAAAATAAAAGTTGTACCTCTGGCAGTGGCGATTGTATAACCACATTAATACCCCTCACACAACTATTTAATTTGTTAGTGCATTCCCTTCCAACAGAAGGACTAAGAAAAGTTCTGAAAGGCCTCAGAACCCAGCAGTTCATACAAGGTAATACAACATGTCCACACATGCTTAGGCAATAATACAACCAAGAATAGGATACAGCTTGTTCACATCCCCGTAGAGCACAATTATTCCAAAATATCAGGGTCCCTTATGACCACAATGATTACTCTTGCATTACCTCCTTGCACTATTCTCCCCAATAAGGCATAATTCCAAACAGCGCAGCTGCACCGATACCCCTTATTTGGGCTTGTATCAGTAGTGGGAAGGGTGATGCCTCGGGCAGATTTTGATTGTCTTCATGTCAGCTTCACCAGCAGGACTCTCCTTGTTTCATTGCAAGTCTTCATAGCAACCTCACAAGCAAGCTGCTATTTGTCTTGTTGCAGGTCTTCACAGCACGTCTTCACAGCATCTTCTTCAGAAGGCTACTCCTTGTCTCACTGAAGGCGTCAATGGCATCTTCTCCAGCATGCACTGCCTTATCTCATTGTAAGTCCTCACAATATCTTCTCCAGCATGCTGCTCCTCGTCTCATTGCAGCACCTCATTGTATCTTCTCCAGCATGCTGCTTCTTGTCTCATTGCAGGTTCTGACGGTATCTTCTCCAGCATACTGCTCCCCGTCTCGTTGTTGGTCCTCAGAATATCTTCTCCAGCATGCTGCTCCTCATCTCATTGCAGGACCTCACTGTATCTTTTCCAGCATGCTGCTCCTTGTCTCATTGCAGGTCCTCGTTGTATCTTCTCCAGCATGCCGCTCCTTGTCTCATTGCAGGTCCTCACTGTATCTTCTCCAGGATGCTGCTCCTCATCCCATTGCAAGTTGTCACTGTATATTTTCCAGCATACTGCTCTTCATCTCATTGCAGGTCCTCACTGTATCTTCTCCAGCATGCTGCTCCTCCTCTCATTGCAGGTCCTCATGGTATCTTCTCCAGCATGCTGATCTTCGTCTCATTGCAGGTCCTCACTGTATCTTCTCCAGCATGCTGCTTTTCGTCTCATTGCAGGTCCTCACTGTATCTTCTCCAGCGTGCTACTCTTCATCTTATTGCAGGTCCTCGCAGTATCTTCTCCAGCATGCTGCTCCTCCTCTCATTGCAGGTCCCCACAATATCTTCTCTAGCATGCTGCTCCTTGTCTCGTTGCAGGTCCTCTCTGTATCTTCTCCAGCATGCTGCTCCTCGTTTCATTGCAGGTCCTTGCGGTATCTTTTCCAGCATGCTGCTCCTCATCTCATTGCAGGTCCTTTCAGTATCTTCTCCAGCAAGCTGTTCCTCTTCTCATTGCAGGTCCCCACAGTATCTTCTCCAGCAAGCTGCTCCATGTCTCACCGAGGGTGTTAACTGCATCTTCTCCAGCATGCTCCTCCTTGTCTCATTGCAGGTCGTCCCGGTATCTTCTCCAGCATGCTGCTTATCTTCTCATTGCAGGTCTTCACAGCGCTTTCCCCAGCAGGATACTCCATGTATCATTGCAGGACTATATTGCAAGTCTTAATGTCATCTTTACCAGCAAGCTTTTCTTGTCTCATTGCAGCTTCATTCCATTTTTTCATCCAGTGCTGATCCTCCTAAATTCTATTTTCCAACATCTGCAAAGACAAACTTTATTTTCCCCTTCACAATCAATGCAGCTGATACATCTTGGTAGGTATTGGTGTAGCAGCAACATGAAACTAATCCACAGCTCCTTTTTCCCAAGTGCTGTACATGCCGCTCTGCTGACTAGAACGCCTGACGGGAAGCATTGTAAATGGGAACACCTCTACAAATCAGCAGCACAAATGGAACAGTTATAAAAGTTACCCAGTTGACAGAGGGTACTGACATTTTTTAATACCCCTATCAGAAGCTTCATTCTTCCTTTGAGGGAGTGGGAAGTTTAATCCATTCTCGTCACCAAACGTACTGTTTCCTACAGTGGCCTCTCACTTGTACCATGAAGACAAATCAGTTCACAGTCCAATCTGCACAAAGGCTTCTTTATTTAGATATTTAGAACTACAGTCACCCAACAAGAGCTTTGGATGTCCAATGCTTAGCCTCTGCCTCCAAATGCTGCAAACCAAATGCAATTCAATTTGAATCATATTCCACAGAGACTAGAGCTACACAGATGGACTTAGGGAGAGACACACTTAGCACAAGGTAGAGCAGAATAGGTTTAGACAAGGCATACCTTGTGAGCCATATACATGCAGTGATGGGGGGTATAGGAAAAGAACTGCAATGTGTGCCAGGGTCTAGATAGTGTCATCCAGACCTGTTCATCAGTACAAATTACTTGTGAACATACACTAATTCCTTGCATTCGCTTTGTTGAAGAGAGAGACTGCAGGAGGAAGTGAATATATGTTCAAGAAATGCAATACATCATTGCTTAGAGGTGCCTAACCACCATTGCAATGTAAGATATCAAGGGTGAACCATTATGCAGGTGTATGTATACTGGTACCTGGCCAGAACATGAATACAATTCCCAAACATATATATCCTGAAGTAACACTATCTTGAAAGCGGGAGAATCAAGGTCCACTGACCACATGATCACATGATGGAGGTATAATAATATGCTAATTGAAAGCCAACATGAATCTAACTACCCATCCAGATATATAGAAGGCATTTTGGCAAAATGACAAAAAAGCAAAGTACAATTGAATTGAGATGTTTAACTTTGACAAAATATAATAATCTTAAAAGAAAGACCTGAGTAGAAGCCATTCCTGAGTCCATATTTGTAGGATTTGGTGGAGTTTTCATTGTCCAAAGAGGCAGCCCAGGCTCCTAATCGCATTCCATATTTGTGAATCAGTGTCCTACATTTTCCCAGGAAAATGGTATTCCACACATTTAATAATATGTGAGGTGATAAACTGCATTGGTATCCCTGCATCTGTGACAGCGTTACCCGACTCCATGGCATGGCACCATGCTTTATTGAAGCTCTTATTCCGGCAACAATTTTGCACCAACATGATTGACTGAACATTATATTCAACTATTGCAGTGTGAATATGATCGCTGCATTACAATGCACAGGATCTCGGATAAGTGACAATGTTCATGGCTGCTGAGTGCTGATCTACATCACCCCAGGATTACGTCTAATATAGCAGAAATCTACGAACATGTGAATAAAGTTGGGGAACAAGTAAGGAGACTGATGCTATTTACTACAATATCTAAATGTTGTAACAAAATCTAAGTAGGCAGCAACCTGAAAGATATGAGCCTAAATTGAGTGCAATGAAGCATGCTGTAACAAGCAGACTAAAGAACTGCCAAACTCTACTAAAGGAATAAAAAGAAGCAGCTTGTTTCAAATCACTAACCATGACCCCTGAATTCCGAGGACATTGGTGTAAGATTGTACAGATACACTTTTCGGATACCAAAGATCATATTAGAAATATGGTCTCTCCTGCCAATATTTATTCCGCTATATGGAGCTGGTATACCCGGAGCAGGGCTGTGCTACCCTCTCCTTTAGAAAGAACTTCTGCAATTAAACTATTGTAGTTATGTGATCATTAAATTTATTCTACCTTTAGTAAGAGACACCACAGTCCCACTAGGTTACTAAAAGAGGGACTTAAGGAGTTATCCCCTCCTCCCATTTTTCGGAATATTATTAACAGTTCCATTAGAAAGGGGTGCTCCTATGTAATTTGGAAGAAACATGGGTATCGCCCCTTCTGAAAACCCCGTTCTTGATGATGGAGATTGAAAATCATTATACAATTTCAAATATCCCCTGCCCGGTGAAAGTTTTAGAAAAAGCAACTTCAATTTAGCTTCAGGAGTATATTGAGTCTCATTGTATTCTGGATCACAAACAATTGAGTGCCTGCTCTCAAAGAAGAACATAGACTTCTCTAATCAATACTCAGTTCGCTATATTGAGTATATTGTATTTGGGGACCTGGATTTTTAGATGCTCTTACATCTTTCAGTAGCCTTTGACACAATCAACCATGTCACTTTGTTGGGTAGATCAGTTACGGTGATATTGCTTTAAGGGACTACGTGATATGAAGGATGGTCTGTTTTTTGACATGCATAAGAACATTCATAGTTTTTGGCCTGGATTCAACTAAAGTGCACCGCGATGTGCCACAGGACTCCTGCCTGTCCCCATATATGTTTAACATATATGTCCAAATATTACAGAAATTGTTATACAAAGAAGCTGTTAGTTTCCAAAATTATATAGAAGCACATATTGGTTTCCACTTGTTACACACTCCCAGTCTGAATTGGACGTTCAAACTTATTTGATTTGCCTGATAAAATAAGAAAAAAGGACTTGGCGTGGGTAAAAATACACTTTCTGAATCTGAAGTCGGTAGAGTGGGAGGAGATCTAGTTAATGAAACCGTCTGTTAAAGTCTATTTCTTGTTAAAAACCTCTCCCGAGATTGAACCTTACTTGAGGATTATCACGAAACCGTTCCACCACCTGCTTTTCACCCAAAATTAGCGTTTTAGGTAAGACTTTGAAATAGGTCGGAAGGGATGGAGTGATTTTTACCTTAAGCTCCGGAGTACGTATCTTTATTAAAGTCTTTTTTTGCTTGGCCTTAGGTTGAAAAGGTGATAATTTCTTCACCGTAGTGTTTACAATTTCAGCAGTAGTGGCTGGACCCTTACAACCCCCTTCCTCCTCTTTCTCCTTCTTCTCCTCCTCCTCTCCTTCCAAAACAAACTCTCAAGGGGTTGAAGCTTCCAGAGCCCCCCAATTTTTTTCTTTTCCCAGGCTCTGAAGCGCATACCTCGAAACCCCCTCTACTGAAGCGCTCCCACTTGCCACCTTCCTCCTACCTTTTACAGAACCAAAGCTGAGTCAACTTGAACAAGCCCTCCTTTCTTTCCTTTCGGGCAAAAGACTCAAGTTTGCCTGACCTCTAGTGGGAACCTGATCTCATCCAGCTCTTCCTCCTTTCTGGATATCCTCTCGGCAGCAACTCCAACACTGCAGCTTCCACGTCCTCCTTTCCCCCGGAAGGGATTTCTTGCGGCCACACCTCTCCCCCTGTGGAGCTCCAGAGCCGCTCTGCTCCATGTCTGCTCCGTCCCCGTCTTGCTGCTGACCGCTCCACACCACGTGCGAAAAGGTGTGCAATTATTACTTCTAGGACACGACAGTCGAGTTCTCAGCAGTGTGTCAGCATCTTAAACCGCTATAATTAAAAAATATAAGCTCCTTCACTCATTGTTCGTTGCAAAACCACAGGCGCTCTGGGGACTCTCCCGCGACCCGCTACTCGCCGGCCACCATGTTTTCCCTATGTGACAATGTTAATCTCGCATGGTGTCCACCGCCTGATTTTCACCAGATTTCGTTTTAACTTAATCCACTTTTTCTGGGCAATTCGCAAGGCTGGAGTAGGTCGTATGATTTAGGTCATTGTACCTTTGACAATTTTTCGATTCAGGACACAATGCACTTTACTATGTTCTGTCACCATTATAGTGATATCCGCAGGAGGTTCCTAGTTCCGATTTTAAAGGGGAAAGGTTTTACACAGGTCATACCCGCTTAATAACCCATGGGAGATTCTCAACATCTTTGTTTGTACCCATTAGGTGTTGTTAAAAGACCCCTCACACACCAACCTAGTTGGTGTCATGCTTCATCATTGGGGTCCCAACCGGGGGGCCGAATGCCCCCCGGTTGTGCTACGATGCCTGATTACAGCCGAGCAGCTTTCTTCAGGACCAGAAACGTGATAAGTGACTCACTTATCACGTTTCTGGTCCTGAAGAAAGCCCCGTTAATCACACAGCGGGGGCTGAAACATATAGACCGCCACACATAAGCCAACTTAAAGGTAATTACTCCTTAAATAGTTGCACCACACATATTTTAACTATATCCTGAGCCGCCAACATTAAAAATAAAGGCAAGGATTCTCAGAGGTATTTTTAACTGTAGAATATCACATCACACTTACGCACCAACACCCGCTCCGCTGTAATCAGGCGTCGTAGCACAACCGGGGGGCATTCGGCCACCCGGTTGGGACCCCAATGATGAAGCATGACACTAACTAGGTTGGTGCGTGAGGGGTCTTTTAACAACACCTAATGGGTCCAAGCTCATGCTACAAACAGTGACTATAGTAATTACATACACATAGTGGGCCTGTGCACATTGTTTAAGTATAGTACACTTCTGGGGAACAGGACGCGCCCCAAAACCCTCGCTCTCCCATTGATTTTTCAAGATTTTTAACATCGCAAGCTTTTTTGTTGCTGCTGTGAGACTTAGGGAAAAATGGCACCCTATGTTATCTTATGAGTATTTGCAAAACTCATGTTATTAATCCTTTAAAACTTGCCTTTTTAATAATCAATTATTTTATCGCAATGATGCCCTATTTTAATTGTTTTGTCTACAGCCAAGATTTTTATGTAACCTCATGAACTCTGATTTATAGCCTTCCAGTATTTCCTTATGTCGCCCTTATTTTTAATGATTCGGTTATGACATTTTATTGTGTGTTATATGTGATTTATGTATCGTTTTGTGATTTAAGTATGGTACTTTTATGTTTTTTATTAACCAAATAAAGTGGTTTGATTGATTGATTGACTGACTTAAAGATGCCTAGGTCTTCTCGATTATTTGAGATTAAATAAATAAAGTTCAAAATAAAAGTTGGTTGTGCCTGGCTGTTACCAAACTGAGTTTTTTCTCATTTGTAATGCACATTGGTCACCACTCAAGTCACTGCTTTTTTGGGCCCTGGGGCTGCAATCTGAGTAAAAAAGTGAAGTTCATAGGAGTTTCTTTGATGAAGACTTGCTATGGATACTCAAGTAAACCAGGTCATCAAATCCGTTAATCCTCACCTCACTGTTTTAAATAAATCTCAGAAGGTGGGAGCAATGATCGTTAGAGCTGAGGTTGGATCCAAAATTGATTATTTCAGATCCCTCCTCGACTCAGCCGAAAACAGACCCCAAAAACTTTTTGACCTCATCAAAAACCCAATCTGCTCTCCCCAAACCATCAAGCCTGAGGATTCTTCATAGAAAGCAGCAGAATTTGCCATATTCTTTGATGAAAAGGTCAAATCACTAGTGGATCAGGTCACCTACCCCATCCCCATTGAGGAGCGAAAATCCTTAGTCACTTGGCGAAACTTTTCTGCCATCTCGGAAGATGGCCTCCTCAAATGCATCCTCGAAACCAAACCCTCCAACCATTCCTCTGACCCCATCCCTAGTGTCATTGCCATTGATTTCTACACCAATGCTTTCTCTTACTGGACCAGGCTAGTTAATCTCTTCCTCAGTCAAGGCTCCCTCCCTGTTGCCCTCAAAACAGGACAGGTTACCCCTCTTCTAAAAAAAAACGTCCGCAGATGCGAACGACCTAAACAACTTTCGCCCCATAACCGACCTCCCTTACGTTTTACAAAACAACTTTCTCTACATAATTATGGACAATAATCTCCTTGACGTGTTCCAGTCTGGCTTCATTCAAAATTACAGCACTGAAACAGCCCTGCTGCAAGTGATTGATGATGCGCTGCACATACTCGATTCTGGGGAATCATGCCTTCTGATTCTTCTTGACCTCTCTGCAGCCTTTGACACTGTTAATCACAACACCCCCCTTAACACTCTTCAACAGAGAATGGGCGTGGAAGGCACAGTGCTTAAACGGTTTGCTTCATTCCTCTCGGACGGATCCCAAATGATCAAGATAGCGAACAGTCTTTCATCTCCATTGACGGTAGGTCTAGGCATCCCTCAAGGTTCCATCTTTGCACCCACCTTGTTTAATCTCTATCTGGAACCATTAGGGAACCTCCTAAGTAAATCTGGGATCCACTACCATCTCTATGCGGATGACACTCAAATCTACCTCAAGGTGTCTTCTGCACACGATCTGTCACTACTCAACTCTACTCTCAACTCTATTCACAACTGGATGTTAGTTCACCAACTCATTCTCAATCCCTCCAAAACTGAATTCCTCCTACTATCTACCTCTCTATCCCCTCCTCCTGTTCAATCCTGGATGGATCAGCTAAATGTACTCAACAATAAACCCATCATTGTCGACAGCGCTAAATCCCTAGGTGTCATACTTGACAAAAGTCTCAACCTAATCTCCCACATCAGCTCCATTGCTAAGAACGCACGTTACCAGCTGCGCCTTCTGTGGGGGATTCGTCGGTTCATCCCAGAGAAAGACCTAAAAACATTGGTCCAATCGCTAGTTCTCTCTAGATAGGATTGCTGCAATTCTCTTGTGACTGGCCTACCCAAATCTCACCTCTCCCTCGTCAAATTCGTCCTCCATTCAGCAGCTCGCTTTATTTCAGGGTCCAAACGAAGTGACCACATCACTCCTATCCTGTCTTCTCTGCGATGGCTTCCCATCGAGGCAAGATCTATTTACAAAACTGCCTGCATCACCCACAAAGCCTTGCACACTTCCTCCCCTCGTTGCCTGGCGAATAAACTGAAAATGTCTGGAGGCTCGAGACCTTCTCGGAATGCGGAAAAGTTTCTGCTTGATCCCCCCGCCTTCAAAAGGGAAAGATCGATGGCTCAATCGTTCTCAGGTAATGCGGTGAGAATCTGGAACTCGCTTCTGCCATTGCTCCGTACCACCACCTCCATCCAGATCTTCAAAGCTGACCTCAAATCTCTTCTCTCCCAAAGACACTTTCAGAACTAATAGCCTCATTCTCAGACTCCTCCAGGAAACTTGTTCATCATTGTAAATTTGTAATATTTTCTCGAACATTCCCCACCTTTGATTCCTGTGTTTGGTATTGTGTTATTGCCTTCTATGGTTTTACCCTACCTCTTCTAGTCTCCTGTATTTTTGTAACGTTCTATTTTGAAACATTTCCCTCATGTATCGTAACTAGTTCTATTGTACAGCGCTCTGACACCTTCAAGTAAAGTCCACGCTATATAAAAATGCATTAAATAAATAAAAATAAATAAAATGATAGTAACAGTCTGAAGCCAGGAACTTTGAAGTCCAATGTTAATAAGAGGCAGTCCGCTGCTATTGCTACCTTAACTTACTCAAGATTGTACATCTCTCCTGTAGCTTGTGGAAGCTGCATTGGTTGCTTCAGCAAAACAATTTAAAACACTGACACTGACTCATATATTTCTGAGTGGTAACACTCCTGGGTATTCTAAGCAGCACTTTATATCTTTGTGTCATACTTACTAGACCACTGGTATTTTCTCTATTTTCTGCCCATCTGTTAAGGACCAGAAGATGTACAGTGACCTGCTTTGGGTACTAAGACCTATACCATGATGCCATTCTTTCGCCGTTGTACAAGTGCAAAAAAGGGGTGGCCATTTTCCCTTTTTCAATGACATCATGGTGTTGACATGGCATACACTAACTCAGTAACTCTACAAGTGAATGCATTAGCATCAGGAAGAACAGCTCAGAAACGTGACTCTGCAACCACCACTCTGTTCTCCAGCAGTGCTGTCTGCAGACAAAGATGTTTTAAGGTCCCCATTTTCCACGAGCCCCCTGGAAAAACTGTTTTTTCTCTGCTGCTGTCTAGTTCTCTACTTCCACCTCTCCCTTTCTCACTACCCACTTATACCTTTGCCTCTGTCTCTCTCTGTCAGGTGTCATTTTAAGGATTTCTGTGGTTCTCAAAAAGACACATTTCAGTTGTTTTTGGGTGACCTGTTTCTGAAAGTGTAAAGTATAATCCAATATTGATTGGCATAATATGTTCAAATACCAGAAAAAGGGCAATAAAAGGCAAAGAATAGAGGGCCCAAAAATATGTCTTGTCCAGGGCCCCATAAATGCTTAAGATGACACTTTCCACAGCCCTAGCACTCGCTTGATTCGGGTGCTAAAGAGCTTCAAGTCAATCACATTTAGTTAACATTGAGGGGCAGATTTACAAGCCCCTTGCGTCACTTTTGAGTCACTTTTCCCATGTTAAAAGTGACACAAAAGTGGCACAAGGGGCTTGTAAATCTGCCCGAGTGTGTAAGTAACCCTGTTCTGTGCCTTTGACACACTACAGCTAATGTTCAATTGTGCATGTACACAGTTCTACACACGACTCGGGACCTCGCTTTCTGAAAAAAAAAATGCAGGTAGACAGGCGTGAGAGAAACGTAATTAAATAAGTTTGAAAATATATGCAAACCATGATAATATGAATTGTGTAGACAGCACTTTCCCCATGCAATTTAGTCAAATATTTTGCACAAATAAAGGTCCTCGTGCTGCTCATCTTATACATAGGAAGAACGACAAAGTGTGCCCCATGAGTGTAGTGCTTCAGTAACAAAAGTTAATAGAAAAAAAGTGACATACTCTGACAGTGATTTATTCCCTTTTGCAAATATGGTTGCGTCAGTGTGGTTGGAACCGCGCCTGCTCAGCACTTCTTTTCTAAAAATATGGCTTGCTGAACGGTGCCTTCAGGACTCTCAGATCTCACAAACAGTTTGCACAGTGTGTCCACGGAGTACAGGCTGCGCCTGCTTTAAGAGACAGACACTCGGCTGAGGTCAGTGCCTGCCTTACAAATGACAGTGCTGTAGCTCCCGGAACAGGCTGAACCCCGGCTCCAGATTGTTGACGTTATAGCAGCGTTTATTTTATTTATTTTTGCTTTTTTTGATAGCGTGGACATGGCCCTGAGACTTCCATGTCACCTTGTCCATTCCCGCCATAGCTCAGACTGGAGGGGTCTGTTAAGTAAAGTTCTTCAGCACTGGGAATCTTTGTTTAAATTAACTATTATACAGCAGTGTAACCCCGTCCAGGCGGCGAGCGCTCCCTCCCCGCTCCCCCCCTGTTTGCTGCCATCTCTGCGCGCTTTTCCCTTAAGTACCACGTGACCACTTCTTGGTGCCTGAAAAGGTCGCAGTTTTATTTTACAACAAACATTTTTGTAACATGAAATCTTCATATTTCAAATTTCAACATTCATGGCCTTACTATAGTCCTTCAACGACCATGTTTCACTTTTGTCTATTGTTCATTATTTTCTCTATTCCCATTCTGGACCCAGCCGCCCCAATTACCTGGGAGAGGAGGGAGGGGCCCCAATCCCTGTGTTTCGATTCGCGGGTCTAGGCTTCAACTTGCTACCGATTAGGAGGGTGTCCCTTTCTGGGCATGCCCGGGCTGCACGTGCCGTCCCGCTCGTCCTGTATCTTTTCGGGGCCCTCCCTTCTCCCAGGGGTCTCTGCCGTTTGGCATCCCAAGGACCTTACTTGAGCATCTACTCTATTTTCTTGCGGCTGGGTCCTTGTCATCTTCTCCGTCTGTACCCCTGCCGTAAGGCATCCCCGGGGTCCTGCAGGAGTGTCATCTCTGTTCTTTCTCTGGCGGCACGCCGCCCAACGGCTCCCCCAGTGCCCCTGGCGTGAGGCATCCAAGGACACTGTGTGAGCCTTTCATCTATCTCCTAGTACTTTCGTTCTCTACTAGGTTCCTCGTGTCAGCTCCGCCACGCTCCCTACGGTTTCTCGATCGGAGGGAGCTCCCCCCTTTGCTCGGCCTACCCTCGCTACCTACTCGCCACCTCCTAGCTTGAATATGCCCACGATGTGCCGCCTGAACTTCTCTCTTCCTGTCCTCGTGCGGTCTGCCCTGACTACTACCAGTTTTATGCACCCGTGCTGCTTGACATCCACCCCTGGGCCTTGTAAGCTTTGTCCCCGGAGGTGTTCAGCTCTCTTCAGGATGGATTTCTTCTTTTTTGGCTTTGCCTCCTCTAACTACGCTTGCCGCGTGGCGCAGGTATACTGGGCTAAATTTTCGTAATTGACATTGAGGAAACTGGGGGGGGGGGGGGGGGGGCTCTCCCCTAGCCGAAAACACGGATTCCCCGGGGCCTGGTCTTGACCAACGCCCTGACCACGGGTGGCTTTTGCACTGCCCTGTCCGGGTTGTGCTCTTACCGAAAATTATCATATGCCACATGACAACAACACTTGGATTGTCCTACACCCTCGGGGACACATATCTATCATTTCGTTTATGCCCCAATATTGCTGGTACCACCGCCCGCTATGCGTCTCTTTTTTTTTTCTTTTTTTTTTTTTCTTTCCAACATGGGGAAACTTCGACTGGTGAGCGTTGTTAACAACAGGTCTACGTATCTGACTCGCCCCCTAGCAACTACATTGCCAGGTTTGTAAAGTGCCAGACTCTGCTCACGCCAGGAAGAACGTTTATTACCGTTCCCTGAAAATAGCTGGAGCACGGGAATGGCAGCCGGGCTTTTTATCACAATATAAATTGCAACACAGGCGCCCCCCAAGCCAAGTCAGCACCCGGTGCTGAATCATAGCGAGTTCAGGGGCTAACCAAATTACACACCCTGGAACATGCCCTGGAAGTATGGTGGGGCACAGCAGAGTGGGCACCCTGCGGCATAATGCCGACAATAGACTCTTGATTCCGGGAGCCCGCATGTCGCAAGCGAGACCCAGTTTTAGTTTACGAACGCATTCCTAGTGCCTCTAGGCTCGCCTCTGCTAGTGCATGTTTGCCAATCTACCACGATACCGCCCCCACCCGACGAATAAATCCTTGTCATCGCACCGCTTCAATTGATGAAGACAGATCAGCAGATTACTGCATCCAAAAGAGACCTTTTTTACTACTTGCGATTTATAACTTAAGTCCTATTATAGAATGGTGAGCTATTCACTTTCCTCCCAGACTGCATATAGGCCACAAATTATACGATTCCCGTTCCCATTCGCCCGGCCTCGCATGAATGTGTGCCGGGTGGGTGTTGATAATGGGCTCTATTGCTATGCGTATGTTCTTTCTGTGTCGCTTCGGGAGCCTGCCCCTTGTAAATGGATATGTTAGAGCTGCATGGTCCAGAAATAGCCGCCCGCTTCTATTGGCAGCGTTTGGGCCTCCTTTTCATTATTTCTGGTTACAGACGTGCTGTCCTGGCTGAACAGCACGTAAAAAACTGGTGAGGTATACCAAACCTAAATGCACAGTTTTCCATACATATAAGTGATATCGCCTGTAATTAATGTGGAAAGACAAGTATCGAGCGTTGTTTGTACACGCCGGGCATCTTATTTCAATCGAAGTTCTCACTGTGCCCTTTTACGCGATATCTCGAGGTTTGATTTTAACCTAACAAACTGTCACACCCACAATCTCACGCTTCCCAATTTCATGTGTTAGGAATGCCCCCAATTTAAGTTTTTACTCTGCATTCTGGTAGTCGTGGTTACTTCCTGATAACACATCACGTTGGACATGCTCTCTGTGACCCTCGTAGAAATGGGTGAGACTGTTGGCACAGCTACACCTGCTTTCCCTCCTCCTACAAACCAGTTCGAAAAATAACCTGAAAATTGGGCATGGAATACAAACTTTTTTACTCAAAAAACGGATGTACTTGTCAAATAGACGTGTGTGTGTGTCGTTATATTTAATAAAGAACCAACTCTATCATCTCCCAAAGTGTGTCTGATGCGCAAAATAAAGGAGGAAAACACGGCCCAGTGAGGAAACAAAGCATCTTTTCTCTCGTCTTGCTACCCCGTAATTATCTTAACGGAGGGGGATCGGTGGGTGTCTTGCAGGCGCGCAACGCCCATTGGACTCACCGGGCTTCAGCCCCCTCCCCCTCCTGTGTGGCCGCCCGGGGTGAGACAGCTTCCCGGTGCGCCCACAGCCGCACCCGCGCGCTTCCCAGGTCTTCTAGAAGAACATTTGCATGCTAATGAGGCCCCGCTGTTGTTTCCCCCCTTTTACGAGCCCCTGCAGCTCCACTCTGACTATGGCTTAAGCCATTCCGCCCCCCCCCGAAAATGTTTCTTAGCCCCCCCCGAACTTTGGCTCTAGTTGCCCCTCTGGAGTCTTGTAAGGTTGGGGTCTTTGCCTTAGTACCAACCGCATATGCTATAACCAGCTCAGCGGATCTACTGCTTCCAGACATCTTTCTGTTACTTGCGATTTATAACTTAAAGTTCCCTTATGGAATAGTGGGCTATCGATTTTCATCCCAGAACCGCATATACACGCCAGATATACATTAGGACATTCACTAATGTCACAAATGAGGGTTACTTGAGCTTTGAATCGATCCTCATTGTTAAAGGGAAACTCCCCACTATGTTGTTTCTTCGCCGACTCTGCGTTCGTGCTTCTCCACGCCAATCACTGTTAATTATACTGCCTACCCGTATGGGTGCCATGTGACTCCTACGCTCTCAGACCTTTGGCTCCTGGCTCATTTTCTATATATGGATGTACACACCTATTGTTTCCGGGTCCAGTGAGAGAATCTGGTGTGGGGAGGGGGGGGGGGCAACATTGTTGCACGGGGCGCCACCCGCACCAAAACCGGCCCTGTCTACTTCCCAGAGCAGTCCCGAGATTGGACCCAAGCCGTCCCCCTGCTTCGCTCAGCCCCGCTCCTTACCTTTTCTTCTTTTAATTTTAGCTTCCGGGCTCGCTATGGGGGCACTGCCGCCCGCACCAGTCTTCCTCCGTTCGGGGGCACCGCCGCCCACACCGACCGCCGCGTGGTTCGTTTACTGCCGTGATTGTACACCATCGGCTTGTCTAAAGTCTGCAAACCGCCCCTGGGTCCGTTCTTCGCAAACCACCGGCTGTTGATCCGGGCACCGCCGTATTGGCTCCAGGTGCCCGCGAGTCCCGAATCTGTGGCGGACCCTGCCCGTATCCTCGACAGCAGATGGGGCGGGGGTGAAAGCCGCAATTTGTCGTCCGCCCAAAGGCCCCATAGCGTCCTTGCGTTGTCCTCTTCTCCGGTCAGCTTCCCCACAGTCCTTTCTTTCTCTGCCCTTCGTACTTCCTGCCTTAGGGGTGTGCGAGTAACCGGGTACTTCTCTGAAACAGGCAGCGCCCGTCGCCACTTGTAGGCCACCACGTTTGCGCCCGCTCCCCCGGTCTTCCGCCGCTCACGATCTCCCCCGTCGCTCCTGAAGCGTGGGATGGGACGTCGCTGAAGCCCTCCGAGTCTTTGAAGCTCTGGTTTCTTGGCGCCAAAGAGGGGGATGCGATGGTCGCCTCCCGGTCTGCCCACGTCTTCATTCCTTTCATTCTTCCTGCAGCTCAGCTCCAAACACGGCGGCTTCGAGGAGAACAACCAGAGGCCGTGAGGGCCTCTCTTCTTTTCTTCTTCTTCTTATGCGGCGAGGGGGAGCCTTGAAATTGAATTTTCCTGGGCCGTTGGCCCCTTTTAACCTCCCCCTTGCCTACCTCTCCCGCCCCCTGATTGGGGGGGGGAGCTTCCATTGTTTGTGGGCCTATCATGCCCTCCCCGGCCTAGCCGGGTTTTCTTAATTGCGGGGGCGTGGCGGGGAGGGGTCCCGCCGCCGGCCGGCGTTCCACCCTAGGCCTCTATCGGGTCCGGCTTCGCCTTCCCCGGCCTGGGTCCTAACTTAAAACGATGGAGCCTTCCTGCAGAATGTGAAGAGGGGGCGCTTAGAGTCCCAGATCTCCTAGATATTCATTTGTCTTGGGCTGAATGTGGGATTCTAGAAGGGTTGGGACCCCCTAAAGATTTGCCTCGCCCCACTCATTAAAAATACCCCCCCCCCCCCACCCGAGGATGCCACCGCTTTATCCTCTGTCACACCCTTAAACGCAAACTGTAAGACCGGGCCGGGTTTAGGGTAGTGCAACTGGTGCAGCCGCACTGGGCGCTAACCTGTGGAGGGGGCGCTGACCTCAGGGGGAGTCGCTGTGTTTAACAATAACTTATGATTGAAGAGTTGAAGGGCACATTTGCCCAGTGGTAGTGAGAGAATCCGAGGAGGCAGTCATGGGTTTCGGTGCGCCAAAAATGATTGTCGCACCTGCGCCACCAGCGCTAAAGCCGGCCCTGCTGTAAGACAAAAAACACTGTATTCTAAAATACCCAGGATGTACATAACCCCAATGTGTCCGCTTACTGCCTTGTAGCTAAGGAGGTATACAACCCAGTCTCAATTTGTTTATGATAGATACAGGAATGTGCACTGATACGTCAAAACGCCGTGTATTTGACGGTATTCCGCTTTTAATTTATAGAGCTGAGAGAGACATTTCAATATTTGGAGCACTGCCTGATAAAACCACATAACACACACAACTACATAACACCACCCCCGGGAATAATACCTTCCAGAAAATATCTTGTGCTGGGAAACTTCACACCTTGCTAAAAAAGCACTTTTCGCCACCGGCGTAGCTTAGTCAGTAAGACGGGGATGGGGCGTCTGTCAGAAGCTCACACTATCACGCTGGCACATCATATTAATTTTTATTTATTAAAGAAATTTTGAATGAGCCAGTATGTTCAATGTTTCGTGCAATCTTGATCTTGGCTTATAAATAAATGTCTTCACCACTCACATTCTCACATGAAGTTTTTATGAATTTCTTTTTTACACTTCTTATACTGCTGTCTGATGCTGTATTTGCTGCTGGTGTGCTGAGAACCACCTGAGATGATGAGTGTGTCTGCAAGATAAGCAGGGGCGCTGGTCAAATTGGTTTTGTAAATAGTGCAGCTGGTTTTGAAGATGGTGCAGGCTAGCAAGGTGAGACAATGGTATTCCATCAAGATGGGGGGTAACATGTTCATATTTCTTCATGATCTGGATGAGACACGCAGCAGTGTGTAGGTCAGGGTGGAGTCAGGGAGGACATGGAGCAGGACATTATTACACTCCAGATGCAAGAGTACAAGAGTTTGAAGAGCAGTTCTAAAACCACTTCCTAGAAGACAGTGCTTGGACCAGACCATCTTTGTTTTTTTGTTAATATGTTCTTCGAGGGTGAGGTCGGTATCAAGTGTGAATCCAAATGCCCTAACTTCTCTCATTCACTGCCAGAATGCATTTCCTCTGCAACTCATTTTAAAAAAAACTTTGTTCTACCAAAACATTGAAATTGAAACTTCCCCCTAAACGTGTGCTGAAAAATACCAACTACCTACACAGCGTCACGATAACTGAATATAGAGTTAATATAGTACATGTGCACTCCCCAATGTATGGTTACAGGGACAATATGTTATAAGTCAATATTGTACAGTCAAAATAACTGCTGATCAATATGTTTTTCGTCAATATTTTGAAATACAGCCTTTCAAACGTGGCCCTGAACAATTTCCTTCTTCATCACTTTAAAATCTTCTTTCTGTTCTCTCTCCCAAATAAGTGTAGCTTATTTAAGACATTTCCTAGAAGGCTCAGTTTTACAAGTATATTTGTAATAGAATTTTGTCGCTCCCCAAAATGAAATCAATTCTAGTCTGGTCACGGCAGGACCTTCTAAAATAGTCAGGAATGCCTCTTTTAGGCTTTATAACTTCCTTGGATATACATTGCACTAAACATTCAACTTCAGTACAAATAAATCTGCAGTTGCTAAGTTTCAAAGTTAACCAACCTTTTCTTCAACAGGTCCAACTCCTTCATGAAATTCTGATCATGTTATTCTTGTCAAGCCCAAAGAAAAAACGATGACATTTTGAAGAGCTGCTACACCGGGCACAACTTCCAAGACTTTTATACTTAGCCTCTGAAACACTTAGGGGCCGAATCCGATCTGGGTCGGAAGGGCACCGAACGCGATCCAGCCGGAAAAACTACGCGCCGTACGCTTGTTTTCCGCCCAACTCATACAGCTGTACGAGCGAGCAAGTACGATCTGAGCTACATGAAATTCACCGACCGACTCGTTTCCGGGTCCGAACCGCTCCGTACGTCTCGGTCGGAAGCTAACCGTGGCGTGCAATGGATGCGATTCACGACCGAGCCAGTACGATGCACGCATCGGACAGCCTGTGTGAGCTGGAGTGTCCGGCTCGCAAATCGTTTGGGTGTTTGCCTTTGGGGGTCCGTGTCGGACCCCCTGTCACCCGCAGCCCTACAACTCGGACACAAGGGGAGACCTATGGGTCTCCTCAACACAGGCATGTACAGTGTGGATGGCACGACGCGTACTCACTGTAGGGGGCGCACTTGTCCGCGACGTACCCATTCAGTCAATGGGAGCCAATGTACGCGTCGTACGACCGGCTCCCATTGACTTCTATGGGAGTCCGACCGAACCAAGTCCGACAGCATATGGCCGCATCGTACTCGCTTGACGGACTGCAGGACTCCGGCTCGGTCGGAAAACACTCCGGATCCGGCTCGGTCGGAGTGCTTTCCGACCCGGATCGGAATCGGCCCCTAAATTGGCATTAGCTTTCCCAAACAACATCCTCCTATGCTGATATAGGACCTCCAGTGTTACAAATGAAACAGTGTGTTTCAAACACTCCCCCAATGTTATGTCATGGGACACACTTGTTAATGCCTACATGGTAAACACAATTGCTCAGTCAATAGCAGCTCGTGAAGATTTGGAAATAGAAGACTGCTCACCCAAATTACTCTGTTCAAACTGGACAGAACTATGCACACCCCCAAGTCGCATGACCCCTTTAACGAAATCTTAACTAGAGATACAACCAGGATGATGACTCCCTTCTGGCACAAATCATTTAAACTCTCCTTGTGTTGGCTTTTATAAATCGAAGGAATTTCTCGTTTTATGCTCAACTACAATGACCCCTTCCTTTCTAATATGTTTGTATTTGAAACCTACAAGGTTCCCTAGGTTTTCACAGAATATATCCTTTATACAATTTCTCCTTCAGCTCCCTCAAGTAACCATTCCCTACTGCTACCTACTGTTCCTCTATGAATATTCCCAGAACTACTTTGTTCATCTTGCTTAATAACATAAACAGGTGGGTATTATTAGAACTCAACTGATTTCCATCTTTTCTGGATGAAGACAACCTGGAAAGAAATTGCCCTATTCCGAAACGTACACATTCCCTCTCACTCTATACTGATTTAACTATTGACTCTCCTTCTTCCTATTTCCTTGAATAAACTGTATACATTTCCACAACAGTATTTATATTCTTCTAATAAAGAAAATCCATACAACATACTTCAATACATGTAGATATGCAGCATCTTCCAGCTCTATTAAATGTTTGACTTTTTGTAAGCATTCACCACCAAAGTAATTCGTTAATAGAGTGAATATCTTTTAATCAGAATATATCACCCCTTCTTAATGTTAACATGTAATGAAACACATCTATTTATGTTGCTCACTCCTTTAGGAGTTCTCCTGGTGTGTGTCAATTCAGTGGTAAAAAAATAATTATAAGAAAAAATAAGTCACTGTACTGCCACAGTAGTAATGAACTGCAGATAATAACACTTTCCTTCTGTTACAATGGTTCTACTGAAACAGTCAAGCAGAAGGATAAGCCCAGAACGTTACATTATATAATCACGGTACTTTTGTGAGAATTCCAAGCCTGAAGTCCCAGGGCAATCAGAAAGTACTGAGCTCCATTGTAACAGCTAGGGACTTTCGCTTCTGGTGTCCTGGGGCCCCGTACTACGGATCCTCAAAGTGCTAACCAACTACCGTATTTAGGGGTTTATTATGATGGCGGGCGGATCGCCACCGCCCGTATGGCGGTGGCAAACCGCCTGCCATTTCCATCTGCCCACCTAACATTTCCCCCCGCCATATTACGATGGTGGTGGGGACCCAGGTGGACGGAAAGACCGTCCACCAGTTTTCCGCCGGCAGGCAATCGGCCCGATTTCCTACTGGGCGGAAAAGACCTGCAATATGGTGGCGGTGCCTGGAGGCACCGCCATCCATATTACGATGATATTACGATGTCTCATGCCTTTCCATGGCGGAGACTCCGCCATGGAAAGGCATGCGGGAAATGCCTTTGGGGGCCCGGTGCGGGCCCCCAGGGGGTTGAGGGGGGTGGCTGCACTTGGGGGGTACCCATGGTACCCCACGACATTTGCATGCACAAGGTGGCAGGCACCACTCAGTGCCTGTCACGTTGTGCATGCAAATGTACAACATGCCCTTTTAACATTGTGGCTGGTGCTGAATTCTGCCCTGCCCGCCACAATGTTGAATATACAGGATGCGACCGCCATGGTGGCGATCGCATCCTAATTGGCACAGCGGGACCACCGCACCACTTGCGGCCGGTCCCAGCACCACTAGGATGGCGGGAGGACAGGAGTCCGCCCGCCATCCTAATAGACCCCTTAGTACTTGACCCTCAGGCAAGGAGAGAGAGCAGTCCGAGGCTTCCATAGGGAGGTGCTGTGGTCTGGAGACTCAGAACTCTAGCCAAGTCTAGCCAGTGCCTTTTTTAAAGAAAAGGAAAAGTAATTTATTACAAATAAAACTAAATACTACACACATAATTAAAAATCTTTACAAGTTAGCAGGTGGAAATACCAATGCCCCCCTAAACAGCCTTACAATCGACAGTAGACACGAGAAGGAAATAACCCAGCAATCTAGTAAACCCCTAAAATTCAGACCAGACCTGCAATATGGTGGCGGTGCCTGGAGGCACCAACAGAAGCACCATTAACGGTTTGCGCAACTGCGGGCAACACTGTACCCAATATCTGCCTAGCGGACATGGTATGTTTTACTATAATGTCAAGTTAACTGGCTTTGTCAAGGGTTTCATCATAAATTCAACAGCCGCACATACACCCTTCAAAAATCATCAACATTTTACCAATTGGAAACATCCCAGAATATTACCATGAAATATATATTCATTTTGTATTTAAGTACTGAAATTTCATTTCTGTGAGCGTTGGCACACTTGCAATAATAAATAGGACAAAACAGTGACCATTTAATTGAAATCCCTAACCATGGTGACTAGTATTCACACAAGACTAAGGAACACAGGCCTAAGAACTTCAGAGATGTTGGGCCTGCAGCCCTAAATCCATGCATACTTGAAAAAGCAAGGCCAACTCTCTCAGAGTCACTCTTTTCTGGACCCACTAGGCTTGGGTAGAAAAACTTGAAATCAACTATGGGACTTTGTTGAGGGACTTGCCACACTCCTGGCAGCAATAAAGCACGTAAAATCTTGTGGTGGTGCCCTTGCCCTTCTAGACTACCACCACAGCAAATATGAACATTTCTTTAAACCCCAATGGCTTATGTGACAGACCCTTTGAAGCGTAGAGACAAATTAGGATTGAGGCCCTCATAGTATCTCTGGAGGTGGGGTCATTTCAGACATGAAATTCATACACATATCCCCTCAGTCCACCATTAATCAACATTATTATTTAACATATGCATCCGAAGCTTGTGACTTGCGCCAGACTGATCTAGTATTCATAACATTATTAATCGACTATTAATGGCTTGAGTGCACCAAATATTCCAAACCTAAATAAAAAACAGCAAGACATATAAATAGTAAACGAAAGTCAAAAAGCAGATTTGTTGAAATATCACATAACCACACCTTTATGGGTAAAATAACGATTTTCATATACCCACATTATATATAATATATACATATAGCCACATTATATAATAATATACCTTCATTAAAGAGTTTGAGGCAGCCGAAAGATGAATAGATACAATTGAATCGACATCAAGTACAAAGGACCTAAAATATAATAAATCAAGAAACTAAAAAAAGGTTCCACATATAATGTAGTCCAAGAAGTACAAGTCCAGATTCCTTCCCCTGCAAGCAAGCCTTCAGTCTGCATAAATGTGTGCACAAGTGTGTAGACTGAATGGGGAACCGACTGAGCCTGATATCTGCACACAGGCTTTTCTCCACAACCAGCCTACAATCTCATGTCTACAAGAATCTCCTGCTGCTCTACTATGCTCATGGTCAGTTATCAAAGGGCATAAACAAGAACAGAAAGCGACCACAAAAAGACTATAAAAGTAATAAAAGTAAGATCACAACATTAAAAAAAGCAGGAAATAATCCCACTACATCCACTGCCTTGCCCATCTGACTCTTTCCTTTGAAACCATTCTGGGCCTTATTTATGAGGCCCTTACGCTGCCGTTGCATCACTTTTTGTGATGCTGTGGCGGCGTAGAAAATGCGCCACCCTGCGCCATATCTACAAAGTGACACATCTAGGCAGATGCGTCACTTTGTAAACCCCTGCGCTACATCATACTTGCGGCAGGTATAATGTATGCAGGGTGGGCATTCAATCGCAGCAAAGCCACGTAAAAGTGACACAGTGTTATCTCTGTGGTATCACTGTGCCTCTTCTAGGGTCTCACGATGTCAAATCATTATGCCTGCTTGAAGCAGGCATAAGGAGTGACGCATGTCTGAAAAGACACTTTGCTGGAGTTGCGTCTGTTTTCAGACACACTCCAGCAATGTGCCAATTTTACGCTGACTGATACGTCAGGAATACTGATGTATCTGTAAATCCTTGCGACATGGAGCGTCGTACAGTAAATACGGCATATCCACGGGGTCACAAGGATGGCGCTATGAAAAGATTTGCTTTGCTGTTTTCCCACAGCGATGCTACACTTTTTCTAAATGAGACCCTCAATCTACACATACACAGAGTTCCTTAGCATCACACTTACACATGTACTCCATCTTCCATTCACTTCGGACTCCCAGGCTCAATGCTACACACCATTGGAGCAGTTGAGTGATTTACACAAAACCAGGATTAATGTAATGTATTCTGAACAACTTATTAATGTTAGGTAGCGTTGAAATGGTTGTTTTCAAATTAGATCCTAAATAAAGTTTTGTCTTTACATGCTGAGCTAAAGGTATTTATTTATAAAATACATTTAATTATTAAAGATATTTGCATTGTGCAGACATCTTTCAATCATACATTACCGTAGTGGTGATTTCACTGTTGACATCACTAATGTCACTGATTAAGTAATATGCTGTATCGTCTATGACATTACTAAACACACAGCCATATTTAGTGCAGTCACCTTGCTGCGCTGCACTGCGTGACAGGGAAAGGACAGGAATGTGCCGTATTCAAGAGAATACAGGGCATTTCTGACTTTTCCCCTGCACTGGTACCTCAGGCTCAAGGGTGTTTGTGTTGTATGCAGGCTTGTTTTTGTGCCGGAAGGGGCACCTTCCAGCACAAAAACAATCCTGAGGGTCATATTCCTCTATTTATGTGTGCTAGTAACGAGGAGAAATAAAGATATTTCTCCTCGTTTTGCCTCTCCTGAGAAGGCGCATTCCCAGGTTTACTAGTTCTGGTAAATCTGAGAATGTGTCAAAAACCAAGGGAGTTGCGTGACTTCATAAATCTCATTTTTTTGTTGTTTTGCACATGTACAACATGGCGTGGTGCAAGTGTGATGCTACTGGGGTCATAAATATGACCCACAATTTACAACATTAAAGAGTATTTACTGTCTACGGCACATACAACACTCGGAATATGTGTTGGCATCTGGCCAAAAAATAAACTAAGCGGTACAAAAGGGGGTGGTGATGGACGGAGCATCAGAACCAATCAAACACTCACACCCAGTCAACAGATCTGGGTTTGATCCATCACCATTTTTGAGCCCACTCTGCCACCCCAGTTCAGACATGGCCATATGCAAATCAGTCTGACCCTGTGCCTCATGGGAACAGTCCAGCCCGAACTGCCAAGCCATGCCTTCCCTGGACCGGAAACAAGCTTCCTAGGACCGGTTTCTGGCATTTCAGCCGTCTTCAGCCAGGCTTGCTTGAATCCAGTGGCAAAGTGAGCAAGGGACTCACGTCTGAGCATACCCTGCCAACTTATGGCGAACAAAGCGGTACAAAAGGGGGTGGTGATGGACGGAGCATCAGAACCAATCAAACACTCACACCCAGTCAACAGATCTGGGTTTGATCCATCACCATTTTTGAGCCCACTCTGCCACCCCAGTTCAGACATGGCCATATGCAAATCAGTCTGACCCTGTGCCTCATGGGAACAGTCCAGCCCGAACTGCCAAGCCATGCCTTCCCTGGACCGGAAACAAGCTTCCTAGGACCGGTTTCTGGCATTTCAGCCGTCTTCAGCCAGGCTTGCTTGAATCCAGTGGCAAAGTGAGCAAGGGACTCACGTCTGAGCATACCCTGCCAACTTATGGCGAACAAAGCGGTACAAAAGGGGGTGGTGATGGACGGAGCATCAGAACCAATCAAACACTCACACCCAGTCAACAGATCTGGGTTTGATCCATCACCATTTTTGAGCCCACTCTGCCACCCCAGTTCAGACATGGCCATATGCAAATCAGTCTGACCCTGTGCCTCATGGGAACAGTCCAGCCCGAACTGCCAAGCCATGCCTTCCCTGGACCGGAAACAAGCTTCCTAGGACCGGTTTCTGGCATTTCAGCCGTCTTCAGCCAGGCTTGCTTGAATCCAGTGGCAAAGTGAGCAAGGGACTCACGTCTGAGCATACCCTGCCAACTTATGGCGAACAAAGCGGTACAAAAGGGGGTGGTGATGGACGGAGCATCAGAACCAATCAAACACTCACACCCAGTCAACAGATCTGGGTTTGATCCATCACCATTTTTGAGCCCACTCTGCCACCCCAGTTCAGACATGGCCATATGCAAATCAGTCTGACCCTGTGCCTCATGGGAACAGTCCAGCCCGAACTGCCAAGCCATGCCTTCCCTGGACCGGAAACAAGCTTCCTAGGACCGGTTTCTGGCATTTCAGCCGTCTTCAGCCAGGCTTGCTTGAATCCAGTGGCAAAGTGAGCAAGGGACTCACGTCTGAGCATACCCTGCCAACTTATGGCGAACAAAGCGGTACAAAAGGGGGTGGTGATGGACGGAGCATCAGAACCAATCAAACACTCACACCCAGTCAACAGATCTGGGTTTGATCCATCACCATTTTTGAGCCCACTCTGCCACCCCAGTTCAGACATGGCCATATGCAAATCAGTCTGACCCTGTGCCTCATGGGAACAGTCCAGCCCGAACTGCCAAGCCATGCCTTCCCTGGACCGGAAACAAGCTTCCTAGGACCGGTTTCTGGCATTTCAGCCGTCTTCAGCCAGGCTTGCTTGAATCCAGTGGCAAAGTGAGCAAGGGACTCACGTCTGAGCATACCCTGCCAACTTATGGCGAACAAAGCGGTACAAAAGGGGGTGGTGATGGACGGAGCATCAGAACCAATCAAACACTCACACCCAGTCAACAGATCTGGGTTTGATCCATCACCATTTTTGAGCCAACTCTGCCACCCCAGTTCAGACATGGCCATATGCAAATCAGTCTGACCCTGTGCCTCATGGGAACAGTCCAGCCCGAACTGCCAAGCCATGCCTTCCCTGGACCGGAAACAAGCTTCCTAGGACCGGTTTCTGGCATTTCAGCCGTCTTCAGCCAGGCTTGCTTGAATCCAGTGGCAAAGTGAGCAAGGGACTCACGTCTGAGCATACCCTGCCAACTTATGGCGAACAAAGCGGTACAAAAGGGGGTGGTGATGGACGGAGCATCAGAACCAATCAAACACTCACACCCAGTCAACAGATCTGGGTTTGATCCATCACCATTTTTGAGCCCACTCTGCCACCCCAGTTCAGACATGGCCATATGCAAATCAGTCTGACCCTGTGCCTCATGGGAACAGTCCAGCCCGAACTGCCAAGCCATGCCTTCCCTGGACCGGAAACAAGCTTCCTAGGACCGGTTTCTGGCATTTCAGCCGTCTTCAGCCAGGCTTGCTTGAATCCAGTGGCAAAGTGAGCAAGGGACTCACGTCTGAGCATACCCTGCCAACTTATGGCGAACAAAGCGGTACAAAAGGGGGTGGTGATGGACGGAGCATCAGAACCAATCAAACACTCACACCCAGTCAACAGATCTGGGTTTGATCCATCACCATTTTTGAGCCCACTCTGCCACCCCAGTTCAGACATGGCCATATGCAAATCAGTCTGACCGTGTGCCTCATGGGAACAGTCCAGCCCGAACTGCCAAGCCATGCCTTCCCTGGACCGGAAACAAGCTTCCTAGGACCGGTTTCTGGCATTTCAGCCGTCTTCAGCCAGGCTTGCTTGAATCCAGTGGCAAAGTGAGCAAGGGACTCACGTCTGAGCATACCCTGCCAACTTATGGCGAACAAAGCGGTACAAAAGGGGGTGGTGATGGACGGAGCATCAGAACCAATCAAACACTCACACCCAGTCAACAGATCTGGGTTTGATCCATCACCATTTTTGAGCCCACTCTGCCACCCCAGTTCAGACATGGCCATATGCAAATCAGTCTGACCCTGTGCCTCATGGGAACAGTCCAGCCCGAACTGCCAAGCCATGCCTTCCCTGGACCGGAAACAAGCTTCCTAGGACCGGTTTCTGGCATTTCAGCCGTCTTCAGCCAGGCTTGCTTGAATCCAGTGGCAAAGTGAGCAAGGGACTCACGTCTGAGCATACCCTGCCAACTTATGGCGAACAAAGCGGTACAAAAGGGGGTGGTGATGGACGGAGCATCAGAACCAATCAAACACTCACACCCAGTCAACAGATCTGGGTTTGATCCATCACCATTTTTGAGCCCACTCTGCCACCCCAGTTCAGACATGGCCATATGCAAATCAGTCTGACCCTGTGCCTCATGGGAACAGTCCAGCCCGAACTGCCAAGCCATGCCTTCCCTGGACCGGAAACAAGCTTCCTAGGACCGGTTTCTGGCATTTCAGCCGTCTTCAGCCAGGCTTGCTTGAATCCAGTGGCAAAGTGAGCAAGGGACTCACGTCTGAGCATACCCTGCCAACTTATGGCGAACAAAGCGGTACAAAAGGGGGTGGTGATGGACGGAGCATCAGAACCAATCAAACACTCACACCCAGTCAACAGATCTGGGTTTGATCCATCACCATTTTTGAGCCCACTCTGCCACCCCAGTTCAGACATGGCCATATGCAAATCAGTCTGACCCTGTGCCTTATGGGAACAGTCCAGCCCGAACTGCCAAGCCATGCCTTCCCTGGACCGGAAACAAGCTTCCTAGGACCGGTTTCTGGCATTTCAGCCGTCTTCAGCCAGGCTTGCTTGAATCCAGTGGCAAAGTGAGCAAGGGACTCACGTCTGAGCATACCCTGCCAACTTATGGCGAACAAAGCGGTACAAAAGGGGGTGGTGATGGACGGAGCATCAGAACCAATCAAACACTCACACCCAGTCAACAGATCTGGGTTTGATCCATCACCATTTTTGAGCCCACTCTGCCACCCCAGTTCAGACATGGCCATATGCAAATCAGTCTGACCCTGTGCCTCATGGGAACAGTCCAGCCCGAACTGCCAAGCCATGCCTTCCCTGGACCGGAAACAAGCTTCCTAGGACCGGTTTCTGGCATTTCAGCCATCTTCAGCCAGGCTTGCTTGAATCCAGTGGCAAAGTGAGCAAGGGACTCACGTCTGAGCATACCCTGCCAACTTATGGCGAACAAAGCGGTACAAAAGGGGGTGGTGATGGACGGAGCATCAGAACCAATCAAACACTCACACCCAGTCAACAGATCTGGGTTTGATCCATCACCATTTTTGAGCCAACTCTGCCACCCCAGTTCAGACATGGCCATATGCAAATCAGTCTGACCCTGTGCCTCATGGGAACAGTCCAGCCCGAACTGCCAAGCCATGCCTTCCCTGGACCGGAAACAAGCTTCCTAGGACCGGTTTCTGGCATTTCAGCCGTCTTCAGCCAGGCTTGCTTGAATCCAGTGGCAAAGTGAGCAAGGGACTCACGTCTGAGCATACCCTGCCAACTTATGGCGAACAAAGCGGTACAAAAGGGGGTGGTGATGGACGGAGCATCAGAACCAATCAAACACTCACACCCAGTCAACAGATCTGGGTTTGATCCATCACCATTTTTGAGCCCACTCTGCCACCCCAGTTCAGACATGGCCATATGCAAATCAGTCTGACCCTGTGCCTCATGGGAACAGTCCAGCCCGAACTGCCAAGCCATGCCTTCCCTGGACCGGAAACAAGCTTCCTAGGACCGGTTTCTGGCATTTCAGCCGTCTTCAGCCAGGCTTGCTTGAATCCAGTGGCAAAGTGAGCAAGGGACTCACGTCTGAGCATACCCTGCCAACTTATGGCGAACAAAGCGGTACAAAAGGGGGTGGTGATGGACGGAGCATCAGAACCAATCAAACACTCACACCCAGTCAACAGATCTGGGTTTGATCCATCACCATTTTTTAGCCCACTCTGCCACCCCAGTTCAGACATGGCCATATGCAAATCAGTCTGACCCTGTGCCTCATGGGAACAGTCCAGCCCGAACTGCCAAGCCATGCCTTCCCTGGACCGGAAACAAGCTTCCTAGGACCGGTTTCTGGCATTTCAGCCGTCTTCAGCCAGGCTTGCTTGAATCCAGTGGCAAAGTGAGCAAGGGACTCACGTCTGAGCATACCCTGCCAACTTATGGCGAACAAAGCGGTACAAAAGGGGGTGGTGATGGACGGAGCATCAGAACCAATCAAACACTCACACCCAGTCAACAGATCTGGGTTTGATCCATCACCATTTTTGAGCCCACTCTGCCACCCCAGTTCAGACATGGCCATATGCAAATCAGTCTGACCCTGTGCCTCATGGGAACAGTCCAGCCCGAACTGCCAAGCCATGCCTTCCCTGGACCGGAAACAAGCTTCCTAGGACCGGTTTCTGGCATTTCAGCCGTCTTCAGCCAGGCTTGCTTGAATCCAGTGGCAAAGTGAGCAAGGGACTCACGTCTGAGCATACCCTGCCAACTTATGGCGAACAAAGCGGTACAAAAGGGGGTGGTGATGGACGGAGCATCAGAACCAATCAAACACTCACACCCAGTCAACAGATCTGGGTTTGATCCATCACCATTTTTGAGCCCACTCTGCCACCCCAGTTCAGACATGGCCATATGCAAATCAGTCTGACCCTGTGCCTCATGGGAACAGTCCAGCCCGAACTGCCAAGCCATGCCTTCCCTGGACCGGAAACAAGCTTCCTAGGACCGGTTTCTGGCATTTCAGCCGTCTTCAGCCAGGCTTGCTTGAATCCAGTGGCAAAGTGAGCAAGGGACTCACGTCTGAGCATACCCTGCCAACTTATGGCGAACAAAGCGGTACAAAAGGGGGTGGTGATGGACGGAGCATCAGAACCAATCAAACACTCACACCCAGTCAACAGATCTGGGTTTGATCCATCACCATTTTTGAGCCCACTCTGCCACCCCAGTTCAGACATAAACTAAGCATTTGTTCTGGCCTTTATCACTTCACCAGTAATACTACATTTTCCTTGCTGGAGGCCCAGGCTACTTTACGTCCTCTATTCCTGTGGCCAAGAAACTACAGAGAAGAAAAGTCTCTGCTGAAATATGTAAAACATTTGATGACCCATCAATTCCTTTACTAAACTGCAGATGAGTGGACCATTGCACTGTCCTCTCGAGAGTACCTCTTCACTCATATGTATTTCTTTGACTCTCTTACAGGGAGAAGGAGACTTTGATATTTAATCACTGGCACTGGTGTGTTTTCTTTGTCCTCTAATGAATGGAAAGGACCCATAGCAAATTCTCCTGTCATTCAGTGATTTATTGTACACAGCAACCAAATCACAGAACGTTTTTTCCTGCAAGGAAAAGATGCAACTCTGTGATACAATACGTGCTTAATTTGTGTTGGTGGCTCAGGTGTTGTGCACCGGTGCTCATTTTGAGGATTTGAACATGTTTTTCACCTAAAGACTGCGACTCAGAACAAGAGAGAGAGGGCAGGAAAGGGATTAAGTGTGAGAAAGAAAATATTGGAGAACAACAGCATCGAGAGGAAGAAGGAGTGAAAAAAACACGCAAGTGATATATAAAAAATATCTGAGTGTGGGGAGAATGGTGGAAGAAAATGCCATAAAGTGAAATTACAACTTTGGAAAAAGAGAGAGGATTCAGGAAAGTGGGGAGCTCGAGATGTTAGCTTATGGGGTAAATAGTCAAAGCTCCATGATGCTTTATGCGCTATTGTGGCTCCTCCTATCATTCTACCCCTCCTCTAGTATAACCTCATTCTCATGTTTAGTAAATCTTGTATAATGGCTATATTGTTGATTTCCGACCATTCTGTGATCCTGGGCCGACCACTGTCTTTTCGTTAATTGCAGCTCTGTGACCTAGCTTACCCATCTTCTGCTCCTTTGTCATATTAAATAAGATGGACCCCCATATTCTGATAGCATTCTCCCTCCTGGTAACAGAAAAGCAGCTATTTCTAGTTTACCCGGTCATGGGTTTACAACTGTTGTTTCTCAGTTATAGAGCTTGCTGACTACTGAGATGCTGCTTCAGATCACTGGGATCAACGACTGACTGATAATCTTTTGCACTGACTGAACCATGTTAAATGCTGGTGTCATGCCACTCCATGTTGGAGGCCCGTTCCCAGATTGGCTGGAAACCAATGAGCCTTCCGGGCAGTGGGTTGAGCTGGGCGTTTTATTGGCTGGCGCTGATGGGACTGTTTCTGCAAGTTAAGGATACACAATGCAATTATAATCTATTTGTCATTGTTTGTTAGCACTAAAATACTTTTCTTTCTAATAGTGTGGAGTAGTTTGGATCAGCCCTGGTACCCATATTTGAGGCTGGGATGGAGGAGAGGGAGACAATCAGTTGTAAGAATAAAGAAATGGTAATAGAAAAGGACCATTTAATCTTAATTTGGTAGTGGCCATTTTTTATTTGAATTACATCAACAACATAAATGAAGGACAAGTGAGCCTCAAACATGTCTAGCAGTTTTACTGATGAATTACATGCATTTTCAATGCTCATTTTGGATGTGTGATCAGCAACACCTATTAAGAAGTAAACAAATACATTTAAATTGCTTTATTGACATAAGCATACGACCTCCTGCCACAGAGCTTACAGCTGTAACTGTCAAAACACTGTCAGTTTCAGGTAAAAAGGAAAGAGGTGGCAGGGGAAGGGAATAGGAACATTCCAAAGGTGTGGAGAGCAAGGGAAAGAGTAAATTACAACACTTCTCCCTTCCACAAAAATAACAGGAAAGGGAGTACGGAAGGAGTTAGGAAAGGGGCGGTATAATAAAGTAAAGGTAAGCAAATAACACAGGTTACATATGAAAACATGGATGTTCAGAACAAAAGAAAATTATCAATGAATAACATAATCTTTGTGCCACGGAGGGGCTCTACGTGAACGAGAACAAGAAGGATCCTCATTTGTCATAAGGTCTCTATGAGAGGTTTCAGGATTTGCAACATAGTACCTCGTGTGGGGTGAGACTGGAAGTTGACTACTCTTGCTGCCGCTAGCAATGTCATATGAAATTCTATCCATGCTCCAGGTTCTACCATTATCCAGAGTGACCACATTCTTTTTGACCTCAACTATACTCATGGGTTTGGAGAATTTGCTGTCACAGGGGCGACGGGCCATAGGAAGTTTTACTACTACACTTTTACTACTACACTGACCCACACTTTCCAGTCAGGAACTTTTACTGCATGATTCACATCATACCTTTTGGTATGGTCTTCTTGATGTCTTTTAACATGCCTTTCCATCTCCTCTCTGTTTACTCATTTGGGTTCACCTCCACCTAACCAGTTAGGGATCATTTAGGTTCCTGGTAACCTACCCTTGAGTGCCAGAAATGGAGAAATATTCGTCACAGAATTAGGTGTTGTATGATAGGACCAGAGCATGTTCTTAAGTGCTTTATCTACAGGTTTTCCTGAGACTTGGGCCATTTGAATACATTCTTTTATCATACGATTTACATGTTCTACAAGACCATTAGCCCTTGGACAGTACAAAACAGTTTTAAAATGGCAAATAGACAATTTCTTCAAAAAATCGTGCATTTCATCTGAAGTAAATTGAACTCCATTGTCTGTTATGATGGTACTTGGAACTCCTTCAGTCATAAAGGTATCAGAAAGGAATTCAATCAAAGACAAAGTGTTGATCTTAGTACAGACTTTTGTCGTAATTCAATGCGAATGGTAATCTACTAATACTAACATGAATTTGCCTTCCCACATCGAGTTTTTAAGCGGACCAATAATATCTAAACCAAGTTTATCCTGGTTTTAAAGGTACTTTTACAGGAGATATGGCGACAGCTCTTGTTACCTTGGTTTTGACACTAAATGCACAGATCATGCACTCTTTTACTTTGTTCTCTACAATTCTATCCTTACCTGGGAACCAGTAGGATGCCCTGACTTTAGACTTAGTCAGGTTTCTACCCAGGTGGCCTTCGTGGACTAGATATGCAATTCTATCCCAAAGATCCTTAGATGGTACCAGCTTATCTTTCCTCATAACTCTCTCATTTACAATGCTTAGTTCATGACGAACTTCCCAAAAATCCTTCAAATCATCATTTAAACACCCTTGTTCCAAAGGCCAACCATGAACAATTTTTTCTTTTACTTTGTTGAGAGACTCATCTGAGCTCATGCCCACTTCCCATTCTTCTTGAGAAATACCTGGAATCTCCACTAGCATGACTTGTTCTATTATGCTGTCCGCTTCAGTTCCCTCTCCACTACACGGTAATCTAGATAAGCGGTCAGATACTACATTCCTAGTACCTGGAACATAATCAACCTTGAAGTTGTATCCTTCTAAACTCATGAGCCATCTGCTTATGCGAGGAGTGGTATTTCCGCTGCTTTTAGTTGAAAAAATGTATATAAGTGGTTTGTGGTCTGTGCGTACTCTAAAAGGTAAACCCCACAGATAAAATTGAAAGTGAATAACAGCCCATGCCACAGCTAGTGCCTCTCGTTCCACAGTGGAGTAGTTGCGCTCAGCATCTTTTAATGCAGTCAATGCAAATGCAATAATTTTCTCTTCGCCATCCATGGTTTGACTGAGAGTTGCCCCAATGCCTTTGCTACTGGCATCCGTTGTTAGTAAAGTTTTTCTTCTAGGGTCAAAATTGCCCAAAAATGGTGCATTCACAATAGCTTTTTTGTTAATTTTGAAAGACTCTTGACACTCGGGACTCCAGACAAAGTGTTCCCCTTTTTTAAGTAACTCTCTTAAAGGAGTCGCAATGTCAGCAAAGTTTTTTATGAACTTTGTAATATACTCGACTAGCCCAAGGAAGGACTTAACTTCCTCCTTGTTAGTTGGTGCTGGCGCTTCTCTCACTGCCTTTACAAGATCTATTTTAGGTTTAACTCCACTCTTGGAAATGGTCTGACCTAAATAGAGAGGCTACATCAATTTTACATTTCTCTCTCTCTATAGTTAGACCAGCATCATTGAGTGCATGCAAGACTTGTTTTAAAACATCCTTGTTATGTTCACTTGTTTGACCATAGATTAGAATGTCGTCTTGAAAACAGAGTACATTCTTAATGTCTTTCAAAATCTGATGCATTACTCATTGAAAAACTGCTGCCGCCGATGCAAATCTGAGCAGCATCCTGCAGTATCTAAATGCTCCAAATGGCGTAATAAATGAGATCAGTGAGTTAGAATCTTGATGGAGTTCAATCTGGTGGTAAACTTGGGAGAGATGTATTACACTAAAATGTTTGGCTTCCCCAATCATGCTGAGCATTTCATTTATTCTAGGGAGTGGAAATCTGTCTACCCAGATATTTGCATTAAGGTCTCTTAGGTCAACACATACGCACAAACCCCTTCCACCAAGTTTTTGGGTGACAACTATGGGAGCTAACCATAAGGAGCTCTCGATTGGTTCAATGGTTTTCTGACTTACTAGTTTATCAAGTTCTTTTTTTAAGGGTTCATGCATCAAAAGAGGGATTGGTCGGACCTTGTGTACGACTGGCACTGCGTTTTCTTTTAGTTTAATTCTGTGCTGGAAATTCTTCAGATGGCCGGTTTCCTCACGAAAAACTTTTGGAAATTTCTCAAAAATATTGGTATAGCTATTACTTCTGTCAATTGTGAAAACTTGTTCCGGGCTGTTAGGATCGAGCTTCATTCCTAATTCTCTTTGGTGAGCCCAACCTAACAAACTGGAACCTTTTTTTGCTAAATACACCTTTCCCACTGTACTCCGATCTTTAAAGGAAATTTTCATGTTCAACATTCCTACAAGTGGAATGGGGTCTTTATTATAACCACTAGGTTTAATGTCTGCTTGTTGAATAGTATATTCCTTTCCATTCAATTTTTCTTTAAACATATCATAATCGATCAGAGTATATGGGGAACATGAGTCAGCAAATACCCTCACATCCACACCATCCAAACAAATGTTGCACGTGGGATAATTACTCTCTGACAACTTAATCTCACTTACAACATGAAAAATGAACATATTACTAGCTTCATTCCCGTCTTCAATTGCATGTACATTCTGTTTTTCAAATTTTACAATTCTACAATGTCTTGCAAAGTGCCCCCTCTTGTTGCACTTCTTACAAAATACGGATCGGCTGGGCATTTAGGATTATTCGCAAGATGATTTGCATTTCCACAACGATAACACTTCAATCTTTCCTTCTTGTCGTGTAATCTCTCTTTTTGTTCGTGGACCCATTTAATTTTAGTACTCCTTCACTAGAGCCTGCTAATTCACACTTGCCCATTTGGTTCCTTAGTTCATTAACGTTATCCGAATTGTTGCTCTTTTTCATCTCCCTTATACACTCGGCTGTATGTTCTATGCTTTTAGCAGCATTGATGGCCTCCTTCAGTTCTAAATTACTAGTCAAAGGTTTTTCCTGTATTTTGGGATTATTTGTACATCTTACAATTTGATCTCTGATCAATGAATCTCCCAGCGCACCAAATTCACATTTATTGGCAAGACCACGTAACACTGCAATATAAGTTGAAACTTTTTCACTTTTTCCTTGAATTCTCGAAAAACAATTATGCCTTTCTAAGACTATATTAACTTTTGCACCAAAATGTTTTTCCAACTTATTGACTGGAATACATCTTCTTGTAACAATTCATCCTCTACCTCACTACTTGAGTCTGATAGATTTTCATAAACTTTCCTTCCTTGCACACCAAGATTATGCAATAATATGTGCTGTTTCCTTATCGCAGAAAATCTCTCTCCCCCTATAGCAATTAAGTAGGATATAAATATTTTTTCCATACTTTCCATGGTATAATTGGTTCACCTATTTTGTCTAAGAATGGAGGCGGTTGTGTCATATTTGCTATAGCCATGTTACGACTACTAATACAATTGGAATTTACGCAATGTTTCAGTACTAAACTGCAATTAATTCCTATAAAAGTCATTACATGTACAGGTGAACTTCAGGACACAAAAAGATTTAACATTAAACTTGTGAACATTCCTCAGTATTAAACGTCATCACATGCCAAATGTTTACAAGAGAAGGATGAAAATTAGCATAGTTATACTCTTTTACTAGCAGCGTTTCCTATTATGTTACTACACCACTATATAATGTTACATGCCGGTAAGCTCTTATTTAATGAGAATACAAGTAATGAAGAAAATGATTAACTGTGCCAATCAGTGAGATAATTGGCTACTGTAGATAATGCTGTGCGTATGTGAACTCTTGAATGCTGAGGTGATGGTCTGACACGCAAATATATTACCAATTTAGCACTGGCGTCACTTCCAAAAAATTTCAAACTGGGCACCGAACACTCGTGCCTAAAAATAATAATGAAAACATCAGCCACGCATGCTGTGCGCGTCTGCAGACGATTTGCCTCAAACTGAGGAGACAAACTGACGCACGGCTGAATAGATGGTTATCCATCCTCGTCGCCAATATTAAGAAGTAAGCAAATACATTTAAATTGCTTTATTGACATAAGCATACAACCTCCTGCCACAGAGCTTACAGCTGTAACTGTCAAAACACTGTCAGTTTTGTCATGGACGAGCGGAACATTCCAAGAGGGTGAAAAGGAAAGGGGTGGCAGGGGAAGGGAATAGGAACATTCCAAAGGTGTGGAGAGCAAGGGAAAGAGTAAATTACAACAACACCTTTTTAGCTTGTCACATCCTGCCTCCTGCAGTTGAATGATCTGCTCTTCATTATTGCAATAGTGCACTGCAGTGATGTTTATTTCTTCATTACTGTGGTGGGTCTTATATCTTCAGATGCATCTGGTGAGTTCCCACAGGTAGAGACGTTTGTTAATTGAATTCAATCAAAATATAAATTAGCTAATTATATCATTATTTTTCATTCATATTTTCTAAGTTCTCGGGGGCGTGGTTTGGACGCCGGAGAAGATGGCGGCTTAGCGCAGCGCTCCTCCCGTGGACGGCGATCACGGAACGATATGGGAGTGAGGAGCATTGCTGTGCCCGGTGAAAAGTACAAATATGTGGATCGGAGGGTCGTATCCCCGTCTGGACTGAATCTGGGACACCTGGGTGCCCCTGAGGACGAGATCTGACTCGGAGCACTGGAGTCTGTTCCCATGCGGTAACTGTGAACGGCGCCTGCAGCCACAGGACCCTGCCGAACCCGGCGGATCGCGCCGGTGCTAACATGTCCCTGGGACCACGGACGGGACCCTGATGACCCTGATGTCCCTGTTGGCACACGGCAAGCGTGAGTGATTTGTATGTTGCATTGGGGGCTGAATAGGACGGAGTTTGACATCCCAGCCATGTGGAACGGCGAGAGGTAAAATGGCGGCGGTCCCTGGGTGATTAACAGAGTGTGTGCAAACTGGTCTGTGAGAGGAGGTCGGCGTGGGAAGCAACATCCTGGACTGCGGGAGGGGTAGTATGTATTCTGACACGCTGGCATGTCAATCTGATAGGGGCTTTTGCCGGTTTGTGAGGCTCATGTAGGTTCGGCGGAGCCCGGAGTTGCTGTATTGAGGTGGGTGACCAGCATCAGTCTGCCAATAGAGAGAAGGGGAGTGAGGTCTCATGGGATCAGAGCGATACAGATGCTACTAAGGCCACGAACGCTGCAGATGGTGTCTGGTTTCAAATGTAAAGAGCCGGAATGTTGCATGGACTTCCTATGTATTTGTTGAAATGGCGGCGGCGGCAGCAAAAGCGGTGATTAGCAGATCCCTATAGTGTCAACACAAACAGCATCGGCTCATCTAAGGCTCAATACTGCATTTGTGCATTCATGCTGCGCATGTAGGGCACTGGTCTGTAAAATGTGCACTGTGGATGGCAAGTGTGGAAGGCAAATGTTTTAATCGTTGGAATGCTGACAACACTGGTAACATAATGTGCATCTGTACTGTCTGCGAAGAAGATGTTTGAATATAACAAGGTGGAGCTGCAGGTTGGGTTGGGCGTTCGTGGTGTGCTATGAGCCTGACTCTGCATCTGGGCCAATCGACATCACTCTCTCTACGTGGTACAAGCCTCATGTGGGGCACTCTATGCTCTCAGCTTTCTGATCTACCGATAGCGCTGTTGACAGGTGGTGGAGGGGTACAGCAGTGTATATCTAGTCGGCGCACGGCTGTGGGTCCGAGTAGGAGGCTTTTTGCTGCGTGCTGACTGGGCTTCGATCCGATTGGGCCTTCGTAGAGGTCGTGAGCTGGGATTTCAAGTCAGGCAAGCAGTTTCTACGAAGCATATAAGATGGGGGACAAAGACACAAAGAATCTCAAAAGACTCAAGGCTGAACCTCCTAATCCGATCTCCCCTGTCAAAGGCAAAAAGGATGTGACAGATACGATGGACATTGTACTAAATAGATTGGAAGAGGTTAGGGAGATTGCGAAAGCCACGAAAGAAGAAATTGTGGCTATCCGAAAGGACATCAGAGACACAAATGCCAGACTCACAGAATCGGAGTCAAGAATTGGTCGGCTGGAGGATTCGGAGGTTGCAACATGTAGCTCACTTAAGCGCCTACACATCTCCACGGATCAAATGTCAAGGAAGTTGTCGGAATTGGAGGACAGAAATCGGAGAGGGAACCTAAGGATCTTTGGAATTCCGGAGGGATCCGAAGAGTCATACGAGTCCTGTGTCCCATTCCTAGAAGCATGGTTCTCGCAGGCAACCAATCTGAACTTTCGTCATCCATTGGAGTTTGATAGAGCTCATAGAGTTCCTGGAAGAATCACACCGGGTCATAAAGGCCCACAGCCTATTGTTTGTAAGCCCTTACGTTACCAACACGTGGATCAAATACTGTCATTTGTGCGCAAAAACAATCATGTACTTTGGAAATCTAATAAAGTATACATATCACAAGACTACAGCAAAGAAACTGTTGATACGAGGAAAGCCTTTCTTGCCCTACGTCCTAAGTTGAAATCGCTGGGCCACCAGTTCGGCTTTGTGGGTCCTGCAAAATTCCATGTAGTCATCAGAGGGTCTCCACAGGTCTTCACAGATCCAGTAAAATTGGGGCAAATTCTGGAAGGCGATGTAGAACAACGTATGGAGACCTCGTCGGTGGCCTCTGCTTCCTCCTCAAAATAGGTCTCTTAAGGACTATGGCAGTCTGTTGTACCACTGTTAAGTTGATGGTAATATAATGATGGGTCCTGATATATTGTTGATATATTGAGGTATTGCAGCGCTGTTATTGGTCTGTTATGCCCAAGTAGAAGGACGCTTATGTGTGCAACTTGAATGCTAATCATCAGTCTTTAGCTGATATACGATAGGAACCCTCAGCCACTTGTAGCTATGGAGGTATATCTAATGTCTCCTCAAAAAGGGATTTGCGGGTAGGGGGAGCGGGGATGCGTCATTGGGAATGGTCCATGTGCACTATGCCTCTGTTCGCTGGTTGTCACTTTTACAAATGCTCTGCTTGAAGGAAACATGAGTTACGCATAGGTTACGCGTCATTGGGGATGGTCCAAGTGTAATATGTCTATGCTCACTGGTTGATGGGATGGTCCAAGTGTAATATGTCTATGCTCACTGGTTGTTACTTTAAGAAATGCTACTGCTTGAAGGAAGCATAAGGAAACATGGGTTATGCATAAGTTATGCACTGTTTTACACGTTTGGTTAACTCCTTAATTGTTGACATGTACGAGGATTAAGTCCATGGGAGGGATGCCATTTTTTCTGAGTCACCATGTCTACTAGTTCATCTCGGGGTGGGGAGGAGGGTGAGGGTGGGTTGAGAGGGAAGGGTGGAGGGAAGAGGGGGTAAGGGGGGTTAAATGTCTGTTTCTTGTATTTATTTCCTTTTATATGGGTTCTGTCTATGTCATGGTACGATGCACACCTGGTCCCACGTCATTTTATTGCCAATGCCTTTGCCGATTGTCCCGCCAGGGCCCAGATAGATTGCGCTGCCGCATCCCCTCGAGTGTCACTTTTCGACCGACGTCAGTCTCATTTAGTCGGATTCAGAATAATGACCCTGGTAAGCCTAGTATTGATGCTGTGTTTGTGGGGGGTTCGTTGGAGAGAATGAAGGGGGTCTACGTTTGTACACTCAGGGGTAGGCTGTTAACGCTTTATCATGTTAGCTACTGATTAGGTATGGTACTGTCTACGATTAATACTCCTGTAGGAATAACAGGCTTGAATCATCTGAAAATACTTTCTCTTAACGTCAAAGTTCTTAACCAGCCCGTTAAACGCCAGAAAGTGCTGGATTATGCACGGAGGCAAAGAGGTGATATTGTCCTGCTACAAGAATCTAAACTTGATGCTCAGCAGTTTCATAATCTCAAGAATAAGTATTTTGTTGAGGTAGCGGGTTCAGGCGCGATAGGGAAGAAAAATGGGGTCCTGACATTGATTGCAAAAAAAGCTAATGTAGATTTGCTTTCCTCCACTACTGACACCAAGGGACGGTGGGTGACGACCAAGTTGTTTAAAGACGATACTGAATTCTACGTCACGAATGTATATGCTCCTAATACATGTGATCTGACGTTCTGGTCCGATCTGACCAAGCAATAAGAAACTATTCCGACTCAGCCATACACATCCTTGCAGGGGACTTCAATTTACCATTTGATCCCATTTTAGATAGAGACTCCAGATGTTCCTTCCGGTGTAATAGATCTCATAAGGCCTTCACTAACCTGTGTACCCGTTTTCAGTTTGTAGATACATGGAGGTTGCAGAACCCCGATGGGAGGGATTATACCTTTTATTCTCCTCCACATGATTCATTCTCCAGGATTGATTATTTATTTATTACCAAAAATGGAATACCCAGAATAGAAGAATCTTCCATAGAACCCAGGGTTTTATCCGACCACTCATGCATCTCCCTGTCCATATCCAACGTCAAATCGTCCACCCGACAATCAATATGGAGATTTAATGAGGAGGTCCTCGAAAAAGAGCAACATAGAGTAATGTTAGAGTCCGCAATTAAAGAATATTTAAGGCATAATATTAGGGGGGATACTACAGACCTGACCCGATGGGAGGCACTGAAGAGTACGATACGAGGAGTCGTAATTAAAATAAAATCGGCTATAAACAAGAACCACAATAAGGCGCTGGAGACACTGGAGGTTGAAAGTGCGGGGTTAGAGAAGAAGCACTTGTTAGATAGGAAGGAAGAAACTCTGAATGAGCTGGCCAATAAAAAATACGAGTATAACAAAATAGTGAGTGAGAGAGCAGGGATCTGGCTAAATAGGAGGAAACAATTCAAATTATGTGAATCTAATAAAGCAGGGAAGAGCCTAGCCGCATACCTTAAATTCAAAATACAGAAAAATATGATAAATTCCATCAAAGATCAGGGAGGGACTACGCATTCGGATCCGGTCAAGGTGGCGGAGGTTTTTAAAAATTTCTATGAACAGCTTTACGCCAAAAATACAGAAGTTGTCGAGTCAAAAATTGCTGGCTATCTGGGGGAGTGTGATCTTCCATCCCTTTCTAACATGGAGCGCGATGAACTTAATGCCCCCATCACGCTTCAAGAAGTTGAGTCTGGCATTAAATCATTAAAATGCGGTAAGGCACCCGGACCAGATGGGTTCACAGCCAGATTTTATAAGAGTTTCTCCTCACTCATTTCGCAACCGCTACTGCACCTATTTCAAGAAATTAGCACTGTAGGTGAAGTGAAGGGCACGCTGTCTGAGGCCATCATTGCGGTACTTCCAAAGGAAGGGAAGGATCCAACTCTCCCAAAGAATTACAGGCCTATTTCGCTTATAAATCTAGACTGCAAACTCCTAGCCACGATTTTAGCTAATCGACTTCAAATGGTCCTGCCCAAACTGATACACGCCTCTCAAGCGGGCTTTTTGAAACATAGATTGTCAAGTGATAATACAAGAATACTAGCTCATGTGCTCGAAAAAGCAAAACTGTTATCTACTCCCACTGTCGCAATTACACTTGACGCCGAAAAGGCCTTCGATAGAGTCGATTGGAACTATCTGAATGCGGTCTTAACTAAATTCAACTTGGGTCAATCCTTCACGAAGATGGTGATGTCGCTATATTCCTGTCCCACTGCTAGAGTTAGGGCTGGAGGTTCACTCTCCTCTGCGTTTCAGTTGCACCAAGGCACTAGACAGGGATGTCCGCTCTCACCCTCACTGTTCCTATTGGCCATTGAGCCATTTCTGCACCACTTAAGAGCTAATGAGAATATTGCTGGAATTCCATTTGGTGATTGTGTTATAAAACTGACCGCTTATGCGGATGATGTCCTGATCGTATCGGAAAGGGCAGAGGAGGCTATATCGGCCCTCATGACTACCATCGACGACTTCTCCAGGGTATCAGGATACAAGTTGAATAAAGACAAAACAGAGGTTAAAATGTTGAACAACTTGGGTAACAGGGAAGTTATGGGAAACTCTGGCCTGACGTGGCAGCCAGGCTGCTTTAAATACTTAGGACTGGAATTTGATAAAGATCTAATCACAACACTGGGGGTTAATGAGGACCTAGTCTTGAAAAAAATATCTAAATTGCTGGAGGGATGGTCACCGAAATTCCTTTCATGGTGGGGCAGGGCGGAAACTCTAAAGATGATGGTGACTCCACTGGTGAACTATCTGGCTAGTATACTTCCGATGATATTTTCGGAGGCCTTCTTAACAAAGGTAGGGAGGCTGTTTGGTGAGTTCCTGTGGCAGGGGAAGAAGCCTAGGATATCAATGAAGAAACTTCAGTTATCAAAGGGCAAAGGAGGCCTGGGTCTCCCTAACTTCAGGGGCTATCAGACGGCGTTTCTCTGCAAACAAGGGGCACAGTGGTTGACTGAGGGTGCGGACTATACTCCGATGTGGATTGGTATCGAAAAATCCCTAATTGGTGATGCCCCTCTAGTGGCACTGCTCTCAATGGACCTTTCCCACCTGCCTCATTCCAGATACATTTTACTCAACACCAGAAGAGCACTGTTGAGGCTTGATCAGACTCATAGAGTGGGGTTGCTATGGAGGAAGTCTACCTTGATTTCCTTATGGTATAACCCATCACTTAAGATGGGAGGGAAACACATACAGTGGGAGAGCTGGTCCAGGAAAGGAATTAACCTAGTGCGGGATCTATTTGAGGGGGGACACCCGTTGCCGTTTTCTTCGCTTCAGACAATTCACAATCTGTCACCAATGGACTTCTATGACTTCTTGAAACTCAAGGTTGTTTTGTCTCCTCGCTCCCTCAGCACGGCAGACCCTTGGCTTAAAACCCAGGTTCCGCGTTTTCTGAAATCAGGTCATTTTGTGTCCAAAATCTACAAATTACTCCTTCCTGAACCGAGCAGGGCACATAAGAAAAATGAAGCTAAGTGGGAATCTGAACCAAACTCTACTGGTTTAGTATTTGACTGGGGCCTGATACATGCCACTGCCTTAACGAATAAGATCTCACCGATTTTAGCCCAAACCAAGTACATGCTCATTAATAGGACATACTGGACACCAGAAAAACTCAATAAACTTCACTTGAGGGACAGTCCGATATGCTGGAATTGTGATACGGAGGTGGGAGACCTAACGCATATGTTATTTGGTTGCTCCGCGCTGGGTCCGTTCTGGAGGAAAGTGTTTGACTGTATAGATCATATTCTTAATCTCAAGTCTAAAAGAGAGTTCGTCTACGTGCTACTGGGAGTGTTGGATCAGGACCTACATAATGATAATGATCGTCAGCTGTTAGATGTTCTGCTCACTTTAGCTTGCAAGGTGGTGTTGTGTAAGTGGAAGAGCGCATCGGAGGTATCATTCAGGGTCTGGCAGGAATGGCTCTCGTTTTTAAGAGGTGCGGATAATCCAGCTTTGCACTCCTCCCCATGGCGTGCTCCTCACAAGAGGCTATGGAAGGCCCTAGACAGATCTGCATTTTCATTTGACCCACCCTGAATGGAAGATAAGTATAGAGAAGAAAGGGCTGCACACACAGGTAATAAGGCACTGGCTATCAGGGCTCCCTATCACACTAGCGCAAATGGACAATGATGTGCTGTCCGTGGTACCATGACATATTTCAGTCTTTCAGTCTTTTAGTCCTTTTACTTTTATTTAACTTCACGTGGTATAGCTAGTCCATGAGTTAGTCAATGCTCTCTGTTGTGAGGTCCTGACGTATTGTTCAGTTCTAATGATCTTATTGTACCGATTGTGAAGAATTTGTATTCATATGTGTCTGGAATGGATGTGTACCTTCTACAGACTCACCAAGATCAGGACTAGCTGCTTGTTATGTAACGAGATTTCATGTGTCATTTATTGTATGTCTTGTCTTTTTCTATCCTTTTTTCAATAAAAAAGATTTGAAATTAAAAAAAATATTTTCTAAGTTCTCAAATATTTTATCTGTCTTGTAGAAAGAATAATGATCCGTGCAAATTTGCCAGAGATAACACAGCTTCGAACTTGGCTCCAGTCACTACACCCCTCAGGTTGTCTTTGTATTATGGGTTAGCGTTACACATGCAGCAGCAGTAACACCCTCCTCAGGCATTTTCCAACGATGATCTGATTTTAAAACACAAAACAATCAAAGGCAAGCCATTGTAAAATATACATTTATGTAGGTTACCGAACCTCGGTCACTGTTAATATATAAACAAAGAACGACTTATTTAAATCTGAATCCAGTAAAATAGATTTGAATTTCAATGGGCCTATTTCTAAATAAGGCAATTAAAAATCAAATGCAATGTACATGTTGAATGGGACATAAACTTTTTAACTTTCATATTGAGAGATGCAGCAGCATGTTTGTAATTACTGCAATAATTATTACAGTATTTCACATTTCTTGACTAGGAAATTGCTAATGGGGTGAAAAGGACATTCACAATTATTTAGCCCACCGTCGTCACCAATGTGTGGAAATATGTAAACTGTCAATTTAGTAAAGATAATTTACATTAAAGGGAAAGCTTGCTCAGCATTCCTTGAAGGAGACACTCTTTAAGTAATGGGAGCTTTGTCGGATTTGGGTTCATATCACAATATGTACAGTGGTCAGTTATGCCCTGGTAAATAACTTTAAAGGTATTTTGTTTATCACAGAAAAAGTAAAGATTTTTTAAGCGAAGGCCCTTATTACGAGTTTCCTGAATATTGGAGTGAGGATACTGGGGGCCGGAATCACTGATAGTGGAAGAGGTGTGGTGCAGCGGCCAAGGCATTTGACTCTGGAGTATGGGGGCTCATGGTTCGACCACCGGCGGCAGATCAGCTCAGCACCATATGACTTTGGGCAATAGCTCCCTTAATCTTCCCAACGGCCCCCAGCACCTTGGGCGATTTACATTTACTGATTCTTGATAGTATTCCTGTGCTTAATTATGGGGAATCGAAGTTATTTTCCTACAAAACAGGGGACCCAGGAATGTTGAGTGTATTTCAATGCACTTTTCTCCTTTACAAGAAAAATAACGAATTCATATTCATTTATCCTTACTTGGAACAGATGGTAAACAGATGCGGGCATTTTGTTTTGGCCCGTGTTGTGGGTACTAGTTGGTAGCGGTACCAGCAGGGCTTTTTAATGGGCCGAGTCTCACCGGGTCTGAGTACCAGCAGTTTTTAGGTCTCGGCTGGCGAAAGCAGCGCGCATGCGCTGTGCTCGTCATATGAGGGCTTCTTGGAATCAATACAGATTCCAAAGCTCTCGGAGGCGGACTTGCAGCCCCGCCCATCTTTTTGATTGGTTCACATCATCTTGCATGCAAAACATGGGCTTCTCATTGTAAAGGAGGCTTCTTAGTGTCTCCTTTTGGCCACGCCCACCGGGATTTTATCTTTTACCGGCGGCGTGACACTCTCCCCTTCATTACTCCCTACGCACTTTTTTTTGTCACTCAGCTTTGCCAAAGTCAGCCGCGTGTTTACTTTCGCATCGCATTGCGCTTTCACTCGGAAAGTAAACACGCGGCTGACTTTGCGGTACCGCGCTTGTCAATACTCGTGCAACTTGCCTCCGATGTCCAGGTGAAAAAAATCATATTCTCTGTCCTTCTTAAACCACCGTTGTTGCTAAATATGCGTGAATTCCGGAGACCTGAAAGATAGTCTTCACTTGGTGTTTACTACCCGGGTTAAACAGGCGAGTTGAAAATAGCACAGAAATGCCTTTCATGCAAGGCAACATAAAGTCACCATAAAGTGACCAGAGGGCGTGGGCGCGGAGTCGCATCCCACACACGGGAGCTCCGGGCTGCTCCTGCTCGCATCTCATCCCTCGCTGTCCAACCGGAAGTGACACGCCTTCACCTGCTGATGCCGCCTCAGGCTATCCTGTTGTTGGAGTTGGCAGCGGCTGCTTGGGAGCGAGTACGTGGATCCGTCGTCTGCCCCTGCTTCTCGTTCCAGCCGCCGCCTGAAGGATGGGGATCCGAGCCCCTCTGCTGCCCTTGGCAGCTTTGCTGCTGGTTGGAGTTGGTGAGTCCGAGCGCTCATGGGGTGACCTGGGAGTAGCCGCGGGCAGTTGGTGCTGGTGGGCAACCCCGCACAAAGCGAGTGGTGCTGCCAACAAGGAAGGTGGTACTCCAGACTCCAGACCCTTTCACCGATGGTCTGGCGTGATTGTGACTCAAGGGAGAGTCTGCTGCTTTTAGAAAGCACACTTAGTGGGGACACTGGTGAGGTCTCATAGCTGTGTTGAGAGACCAGTTGTGTTGTCTGATCCACACCCGTTTTTTGTTTGATAGCCAATATCATTTCTTACCTTACCCAGACAAAAGCACACGGTTAGAGACCGTATTAGCCACAATCATAAAACATTGTTTTAAAACTTATTTGAACTCCAGGGCTATTTGCTTTTAAGAGAAGCTGATGGACACATTAACTATGTGTCGGTAGCACCAAAGCCATTGCTTCTTATCTTTGTATAGTACTTTTTACGTCACAATATAACAAGTAACCTACTTTTGTGATCACCTGTTTTTTTTTAAGGAACATCAAGTTAAAAGCACACCCAAAAAATGGACACATGTTTCTATAAATGCATGCTCTTCAGTGAATCTAATTTTAATTTGATTATTAAATATGCACCAAGAGCAGTTCTTGTGTACGAACATGGAACATTTTTGACCTTCCCATTGCTGCTCGATGTGAGTTGCATTCTTCTACCCACAAGACTGTGTCCCCCTTCCCCCCCATCCACTCAAGGCAATCATGTTTTAGAATAGCTTTGATACACGTTGTCTTCCGTCCAAGCATATTCTCTGCACTCCATTCTAAGCATTTTGTGTTTCAAGGTACTTTGATTGTTCAACTTGCGTCTTTTAAATAAACGGAGATCATCGCCTCACCATTTGTTACCCAGCTGTGCTATTTACTTTTTTAATCTCGATGTTTTCTCAACCCACTGGGACATAAAAAAAGGCCAGAAAAAGCAAACCTAAAAGGACTTAGGGCCTCGTGTAATAATAATGTATTTGCAAAAAGTGTTTAAATATTCATTAAGCAAGTCACAATTTGCAACCCCTTGAAAATGCAGTCGGTCTCGCCTTTAATTAAGTTAAAGCCATTTGCTTTGCTATACAATACCATTAGCAAAGCAAATGCCTTTAACTTAATAAAAGGCGAGACCTATTGCATTTTAAATGCGTGTTTCAAAAGCAGGGGGGCCTCGAAATGGGTCTCTATCGGGCTCTGTTTTGTGCACTGGCACAAGCGGTCCGTTGTTTCCTGGACTTCAGTAACAGCAGGCACATTGATGTGGGCTGCTCACACTGCTCACTTCTCACTGGTGGAGAAGTTACAGCATGACGTAATGCCAAGTGAGCGTTAATGCCAAGTGAGGTTGTAGGGGAAGGGAAATCCTTGCTTCTTACATCTCCAATGTGTCTGCTTTTTAAAACACAAGCGCTGTTGCGAGTGAGGGGGCCCTATTGAATAGCGCACACTGCAAATTGCCACTTCTCTTTTTGAAACTCAGGAGCAGCAACGTTGTCGTGGTGTCACCAGGGCTTCAAGTGGAAGCTTTTTCAATAGTATATACAAGCCATAGATGCTGCTTATTTATCTTATGCAACTAACAACCATTGATGCAGCCAATAGTCCTGACAGGTTGTAGGTATGATGTTATTGTTGTATCATATATCTGGATGCAATGACAGAAACCGCAAAATACAAGTCGGGCGGCACACTATGCTAAGCACAGATTTTTAGCTGATGTGTTTTAAGCCACGCCCTTAATTACATTGGCCACGCCCCTTTGAGAGACCCCCCCAGTTTTTTCATTCCACTTAAAGCCCTGGGTACCGGTAGGGTCAGGAGCAGAGGGAGCTAGGCGGAACGTTTGATGCTCGCCCATGGTGCAGAAAGGGGTCACAGGAAGAGCAGTATCCTTCAACCCCCAACAGTTGCTCCGTCAGGCCAAGGATTACTTGATCCGGCACTTGCAGGCCTAGTAATACCGAGCCCAGTGACACAGGAAAACCAGTAATTGCACGGCATGATATCCTCACCAGGGATATTTCTCTGACTAACTTGTAACATGGGCCTGAGAATCCTTGCAGCACCAGCCTAGCCGAACGGTCTGTTCAGAAGCAGGGAGACACCTGGATACAAAACAGATTTTTAGAGAAGAAGGAGTTACTGGCAGTATAATTAAAATTGCACTTTTCTGAGGGAGTTTACATAATCAGCTGCTTGGTGATTTTGGAATATTTACACTTTTGATTCCTCTGTTCTTGTTTACCTCTTTGTCTAGCAGACCCCCCCCTCCCCCCCGTTCTCTGAAAAATCCAGAGGTGTCAGGAACACCAGGTGAGTCCACTTCATCTCAAAATGCAGCATCTATCACAAAGCTCATATTTCCACCCAATCTAAGCAGTCATCAAATCAAACTAGGGAGCTGCTTAGAATTTTCCAGGAAGCAACTGAGCAGCCTACGGTAAGAGGTCTCATAAAAAACATGTCACCCCTTCTGAAAGATTAAATTCACACGATTTGGGCTGATATTGCCTGGCACCATGACCAAATCTTTGAAGATTTAGACCTCGGGGCGTGGCCAAGCCAAGCTACAAGATGGCCGTGTAGTCTGTCGGCTCTGCCGAACGAGAATATATCCTGTAGCATATCCGCTCTCATTTGCCTTATCCGGGGCCACAACTACAACATTCCAGCATCGGAAGGGCTGCTGCACATTTTGGTGCCATCCGTGGCCTGAACTGTGGCGCTGGGTGGAAACAGCAATATCTGCGACGGCAGGCCGTATCGGAGCAGAGGCGAGACTGCGAGGCCCCAAAACTGAAGATATAGCTGGCGGAGCACTTTTATCGGTGCTACCATCTGCGGCACGGGGTGGAGGCGTGCACGCAAGCAGAACCCCCGCAGAATCTGATGGAAGCACCGGGACCATTGCTGCATCCACCGGAGTGCCGCTGGTGCTCTGGGTATTTCTTGAACGGAGAGCGGAGTTGATTTCCGTTGAGCTCCCGCAGGTATGGACCCCAGCATTTGCCTCCATTGAGGCGGTCACGCCACTTGAAGGGACTGGGAAGGGACAGCGGCCCCGCAACAGGCGGAGGTGTGTAGAGTCACCAGGCCAGCCTGCGGAGTGAGTGACAGGCCTCAACGTGACCCCGTCGTATGCCGACATCACAGGGCGGAGTTCGTTGCGCTGCCGTGCAGGAGGAATAGGAGCATGGATGCGCAATCACAGTATTAATCCCTGAAAGTGTGTGGGTGTGAGACTGGAGCAATTTTCTGGCCTGAGGCACCCCTTATGAGAGACTTGCTGCATTGGGGCATCACTGCAGCCCCCCATGATCACCTGGGTACATAGGGTTGCCATCTTGCCCTAATGCCAGAAAACAGCGGCTGTGCAGGGGAGCACTGATTATCACTGTGGAGCACCTGTGGTGTGGGACCCCCCTCTTAACTTGAATCACAAGACATTGTCAGGGCACGTTCTTGGTGTGAATTGCTGCGCATATGCCAACACCTGGGAGGGGCCCTGGATGTGTGACTTTGACTACCGGAAGTCCGGCCATTGAAAGGCGGCATTGTGTACGGAGGTGAACGTTGGCGAGCCCACGGCTGACTGTCCCGTGCAGTGCCTGGCGCCGGCCACAAGCCAGTCTGTTGAAGGATTTGTGCCAACATGGCGGGGAGTCGCAGTTCAAAGGCTGCTCTTCAGGCAAAATTGACAAAGTACGCCTGGGAGGGTGGCCCTGGAGCCAGCCCCAAAGGGGGGTCGTCAGCTCCCGACAAACCTGAAGTTGGTGGAAAGCAGAAAGAGCCGACTCTGCAAGACATCCTTGAAGCCATCACCACCGTCTGAACGTCATTGGAGTCGCGTATAAATACAGTGTCCACCGAAGTTTCCCTCATCAGAGAAGATATGCGCTCCATGAATTCACGACTAAAAGATGTCGAATTCAAGGCTCCCTCCTTGGAGGAAGACACGTCAGTGCTGCAGAGAAAGAAACACACGCCACGAAACTGGAAGCGCAGTTGGATGACTATGAGGGATGCTCCAGACGCAATAACGTTTGCATTATTGGAGTACCTGAGCGAGTGGAGGGGCCATCGGCGGACCTATTCGTGGAAGACCTGATCACTACTTACCTCAAGCCAAGGGGACTCTCGAATTTCTTTTCAGTGGAATGAGCGCACCGAGTATCAGGAGGTTGACCGAGGCCTGGAGCCCCCCCGCGACCACTCCTAGCTAGGATCTTCAACTTCCGCAACAGGGATGTCCTACTACAGTGTGCCCACTCCGCCCCACCAGTGGAATTCCAGAACAGCCGCATCACTTTCTTCCCGGACTTCACCCTCAAGGTACAGCGTCAGCGACGGAGCTTCCTGAAAGTGAAGAAAGCACTTCGAGACAAAGATTTGAAGTATGCCATGATGTTCCCGGCCAAGCTGAGGGTGGAATCGGAGGGGAAATCTTGGTTCTTCGCCAGCTCGAAAGAGACCTGGAACTGGCTGGAGGGCTGGCGCACGGCGGGCCGCCGTAACAACCAAGCCCAGGGTGGAAGGATGGACGGAGAAACCCGGGCCGCTGGTGGCGGTTTGCCAATCCATGATTCGCCTGAAGCAGCGGGAGGTGCCGAATGACTGGTCTGTATATTTTACTTTGGGAGGTTGAGTGACTCTATGTTGCCAGTGGTCTGTGACAATTGACTCCTCATCACTAACTGTGCCAAGCATTTCCTGTGTCGCACGTGGTCATTAGCGGGTATTATGTGGGGTCTCGCCGATGTTCTGTTCTGTTCGCATTAGACATCTGTTGGGCTCTAAATGTTGTTTATTGATTAAACTAAATTTCTCAAGGTCAAGACTCGGTCTGGCTACATGACCCCATCAGTTTCTTGGAAGGGTGGGCGATAGGCGCTCTGCTAGTTTGGGGGCGGGAGGTTTTGTCACCGCCGAGCAGGATGCAGGATGGGGGGATTTGGGTAATGCTGAATGGGTCTGTGGGGTGGGGGGAGGGGACTGTATTTGGGTTTTGGTTTTGCAATGGTTGTTATTTGGGGAAGTTTTATCAGTTTGGGTGGTCTGGGTGCGGTTGTCGCCCAGGCTTGTCCTATCATTCTGGATTCGGATATTGATTGCAGCAGAGAGGGTGTTACGAACCCTTTCATTGATCACAGAGCTTACATGCTCCTCCATGAGATATCCTATATTTTCAAGGACGAGTGATGAGGACCACGGGTAGGCAGAAACTTACATCGCTATCATGGAATGTGAATGGGCTGGGGGACAAAATAAAGAGAGGGGTGGTTCTCCAATTTCTGAAGCGGCACTCGCCTGGCGTAGTGTTTCTCCAGGAGACCCACCTGTTGGGAAACGGCTGTAAGACCCTGTCACAATGGGGTTTCCAACTGGCCGCTCACTCCGCCTTTGGTTCTGGCTCCCAGGGGGTGGGTATCCTTGTTCACAAATCCCTTCCCTTAACGATTGATACAGTCCGCACGGACCTGCTGGGAAGGTTTGTGGCCCTGTCTGGAACTTGGGAGGGTGCCACCCTTAACCTGGTCTCAGTATATATTCCGCCGGGCATCCATACGCAGGCCTTTATTGATCTTGGCCCCCTTCTCCTGGGCCTCCCGGACGGGTGTTTATTGATTGGGGGGACTGTAACTCCATTGTCTCAGACTCCCTGGACCGCTGGCCCCATAAAGACCTGCCATTATCCCGTAAACGAATCCATAGCTTCCTAGGTGCAATGGGATTGGCGGATGTCTGGCGGTGTCTACACCCAGAGGAACTCCAGTACACACATCTTTCGAGCCCCCATGGCACCATGTCACGCATTGATTATGTACTCACACTCACACATCATCTCCACACTGTTAAAGAAACACAACACTTGGCCAGGGGAATTTCGGACCACTCCCCCGTTCTGTGTAGACTGGAGGTAGGGGAACCCACGGTCAGCTGCGTGGCGCCGCTTAACTTGTGATATCTCACAACCCCCCTATCAGGCAAAAAGTCTTGACCGAAACGGACCTGTATGAACAGGAAAACCTGGGCTCAGTCAGTTCCTCAGTCTCACTCTGGGAGGCATATAAGACGGTTGACCGAGGGGTGGTTTTGGGACAAATCTCAGGGCAGCGTAAGGAAAAGGCGGCCGGCCATTACTCGCGCATATAGGAAGAGATCCTAGAGTTGGAGAGTGTAGTTAGATCGTAAGATTCGGAGGTAGTGCGCCAACAGCTTCGAGTTAAAACCAAGGAATTCTCAGATCTCGCTACAGAGGTAGCTAAGGCGCTACATTGGGCTACCCTTAGTAGAATTTATGATATAGGAGCTAAGGCAGGCAAGCTGTTGGCCTGCCTTGACCTCAGAGAGGGGGCTCGGCGTGTTGTGGCAGAAATTGCCACTGACTCCCATTCCAGACTCACAGCCCCGCAGGACATTGCAGACGCATTTGGTAGATACTACCACTCCCTGTACTCTTCCAGCACGACCTATTCGGAAGAAGAGGCTTCTTCCCTCTTGCGTGATATTGGGATGCCAGTCGTAACGGAGGGGGAGAGTCTCGACTTGGACCGTGATATTAGGGTAACCGAAGTAGAGAGGACTATTCATGATCTGCGGGGGGGAAGCGTTGGGCCTTAATAGGATCCCCGTAGAATTATTTAAACTAACGGCGGGCCTGACGGCCCTTTTTCTCACTGCCACGTATAAAGAGTGTAAGGAGGTGGGAATTCTTCCTGAGGATCAAAGAATGGCAAATATTGTTGTTATTCACAAGGCAAGAAAACCCGCCAACCTGTGCTCTTCTTACAGGCCTATCTCTCTCCTTAACTGCGAGGCTAAGATCCTGGCCAAAGTCCTTGCCACTCGTCTGTTACAGGTTCTGCCCAATTTGAAACATCCGGACCAGTCCGGGTTTATGCCGGCAAGAAACACATCTCTTAATCTCCGCTGTCTGCATGCAGTGCTCTGCAGGGCAAAACCAATCAGTGAAGACGCCGTTGTGGTGTCATTAGACACCGCTTCGGCCTTCGACACCATTGAATGGCCATACATGTTTGCAGTGCTTTATAGGCTAGGATTTGGTCCGGAATTTACTAAGTGGGTGTGACTGTTATATTGCCAGCCGTTGGCACAGGTGGTAGTAAATATTCGGAAATCCCCTGTCTTCTCTCTGGGTAGAGGCACCAGTCAGGGTTGCCCCTTGTCACCGCTTCTCTTTGCCTTGGCCTTGGAAACCCTAGCGGCATGGATCCGTCAAGACCCCGTCATTCGTGGCCTCAAATGGGCACATGGTTGGAAAGACCGCATATCATTGTACGCAGATGATATCCTGCTCTATCTTGCATCCCCGGCGAAATCACTTACTGTGGTGATAGACATATCAACTGGTCCAAGTCGGCACTTTACGTCCTCAGTGGGCAGAGGCCCCGACTTTCCCGGGGCTGCCAGCTGACTGAGGCGGTGGACGGCTTTAAATATCTGGAGATCTAAAGACCTGACGTGCTTTCATGACACCAACCTCAAACCGCCACTAGCGCGCTTTAAATCCGACATCCAGCACTGGAAATCGTTCCCCTTGACCCTCCTGGGACAGGCACCTCTCTTCAAGATGATGTCCCTCCCCAGTTTCCTGTATGTGTTACAGAACACACCCCTTCTGGTCACACCGTCATTTTTCAAAGAACTGGAGGGCGCAGTGCGGGATCTGCTATGGGAGGGAAGGCCACTCCGCATTGCCACACACAAACTCACACTGGGATGGTTTGATGGGGGCATCGGACTCCCTGACGTAAAAAGTACTACTGGGCTTCGCAACTGCCGGCCATTAACCAATGCACTTACAGACGGCATGATGACCCGGCATTTCGGACAGATCGGTGGCTCCTTCCCGGGGGCGGGTTTTTGGGCGCACTATATATAAAGTCTCTGAAAAACGTCTTGTCCGGCCCGACTAAGCATGCTGTGTAAATATGGAGGGACGCCACTAGGAGCCTGGGTTGGGAGGGCAAGCTTACTCTCACCACGCCGCTCTGGCATTGCGATCAGCTGGGCCGGCTGTCGCGCTCTTTGGGGTTCGACAAATGGGACACCATCGGTATCTCCAAATTCGGGGACCATTGGAGGTCCGGGAGCGTCATGCCAATCTCCCAATTACTTCAAGAGTTTGAAATGGCCAGCTCTGAGCAGTTCCGATATCTCCAAATTAGGAACCTACTACTCTTGGCTCTCCCTAGGGGTACGGTCCTCCCGGACTCCTCCCCTTTAGGGGATAGGGTTTTAGATGGTGATTTGCCAGAGAAGGCCATATCCCTCATATACAAAAAGCTTATCAATAATATGATCGATCCCTTGACACGACTACGAGATTGATGGGACCATAACGTTGCCGGCTTGGATGATGAGGAGTGGCGGGCCGTGGTGGCTTCTCCCCGCGAAATTGCCATCTCCTCCAGACTTCAGTTAGTTCAGCTAAAAATCCTACACAGGACATACTTATCTGGACCCTCGTTGGTCCATATGGGATACGCCCAAGATACCGGTTGTACAAGGCACTGTGGACCAGCCAAACTCAATGTTCTTTACAACTGGGATTGGACTAGGGGGTTACCCATAGTGACAAGCCACAAGTGAGAACCCCAGGGGGCAGGGGGGTACCCACCAACAGTCTTCCCTCTTGTCTCCATTTAACTTTAAGTAGTTAGTGCACATCAAAGAAGATACTTGGGTGAGACAAGAGTGCAATTCCATCATCTTCTGATTGTCCTTGGATGACAGAGATACCACAATGTGTGTATCGTCTGCATAGGAAAAGAGCGTGAGACCACAATTTTCTACTATATCTGCAAATGGTCTGACAAAGTTTAAACAGCAGAGGACTCAAAGTGGAACTCTGAAGCACATCTCAGGCTAAATGATGAGATTTAGGCCTATGATGGTTGCTGTGCGTCTGAATGGTGTGATCATGCAGGAATAATTTAAGGCAGGATAAACAGTATCCTGTAGTGAAAATTTTCCTAGCTATCGTAACGGAAAGTTTCAATTCTATTAAGGACTCGGAGGCGAGGATTATGCCTTCTTTCTTCACTTTATTTTGTACAGCAGCACAGAAAGAAGTAAATAAAGACTACGTTTCCCATGAACCATAGGGAAAAAAAGTAGTCATTTACACTGTGATAATAACCAATCAACAAAAAGCAACAACGTCCAATCAGGGCCTCTCCAGCTCCCTATAGTCCTTTGTTAGTGTCCTGATCTTCTCTTTCGGAGCGCGAAGACAGCCAAACTCTCAACTTCAGGAGTCCTGTTTGTGGGTATCCGAACCTGCAACAAACAAGGCAGTATTACCAGGGGAAAAAACCACCCTAGGTATTCAGTAGCGAGGGAAAGAAACGGAATAGATACACCATTCTAACCATACATTGGAAAAGATAAATCAAACACAACATTTCCCATACAAGTTCCAAAGGAAACTATACTTACTTCAGTACGGGGAGGAATGTCCTCTGAGAGCACAGGGCGGGATAATCCTCGCCTCCGAGTCCTTAATAGAATTGAAACTTTCCGTTACGATAGCTAGGAAAATTTTCATTCTATGTCAGGACTGGAGGCAAGGATTATGCTTGTTTAAAGCTTGCCCACAACCAGCTGAGCCATATTTAGGATAGGCTTGAAGTAAAACCGCTTGAAGGTGGAATCTGAGGACCAGTCCGCCGCGTTGAGGATATCCTCCAAACGGGCACCCAGGCCAAACGCCTTAGACGCCATGGCCCCTCTCGTAGAGTGCGCCCCAAAGAGCCGGAGGTTAATGCCTGCCTCTTGCATCACCCAACGAACCCATCTCGCGATGGTGGCTGAGGAAACCGCCTTAAAGGACTTCCGGAGCGCAATGAGAAGCTGACGCTCACCCGGGGGACGGTAGTCGTCTGTCATTTCCTCGTATGCCTTGAGACAACGGACCACACAAAGTTTTGGAGAATCCGAGAATTCCGGGTACGAGATGACTCTCGTGTGGCATTTTGTACGACGTGAAAGGGTAAATGTCACTCCATCCGGAGTGAACATCCGGCCCGAGATATCAAGCGCGCGCACATCCGACACTCGACGGCAAGACACCAGGCATAGAAGCATTGCAAGTTTTGCTGACAGCTCCTTGCGAGATAGAAACCTATTGTGTTGCCATGACAGAAAAAGATTCAGGACTTGATTAACGTCCCATAAAGCCGAATACCGAGGCTCCGGCGGCAAGGAGAGTCGAATACCCCTTAGGAGTCTACAAATCAAAGGATGCTCACCCACAGCCGAGCCACCAACCGGGACATGACCCGAAGAGATGGCGGACCTGAAAGTGTTAACCGAGCGATAGGCCAGGCCGTTGGACGCCAAATGCGCCAGAAAGTTCACAACGTGGACCACATCTGCGACCACGGGATTGAGATCCCGTCGCAGACACCAACGGGACCATCTGCACCACGCAGATTTGTATCTTTTAACGGTGCTATCCGCCCAGGCCTTGGCGATGAGGTCTTCAGCTGTTCGCGAAAGGCCTGGGGCTTGCCATCTGCCCCGGAAATCCTCCACGCCATGAGCCACAGTGAGTTCGTGGATACTAGAGGATGCGGAGTGCCGTACGGATCCTTGAGAAGATCCGGAACCCGGGGGAGTAGGATTGGAAAATCCCAAGAAAGTTCCAGTAGAACCGGAAACCACACTTGAGACTTCCACAGAGGGGTGACGAGAACCAGGTCTGCTAGCTGTCTGCGGACCTGGGCCGTTGTCCGGGTAATCATCGCAAAAGGAGGAAACGCATAGCCGCGCTCCTCGCTCCAGTCTTGGAGAAACGCATCCGTTGCCGCCGCCCGAGGATCGGGCCTCCAGCTGAAAAACCGGGGAAGCTGGTGATCCAAGCGGAACGCAAACAGGTCCACCGTGAAGGGACCCCAAAGCTCGCTGAGCGAGAGAAAAACCATACGGTCCAACTGCCAAAGACTGGAGTCCCGGAAGTGGCGCGACTGGAAATCCGCTTCCACATTGTCCCGGCCGGGAAGATACTCCGCTGTGACCGACACCTGAGCGTCCAGGCAGTACTGCCAGAAGCTCGCCGCTAGGTCTGAGAGAGCTTTGGACTTGGTGCCTCCAAGATGGTTGATATAGCGGACGGCCGACAAGTTGTCCATCTTCAAAAGTACACATGACTGTACGGAGTCTTTCGTCCAACACTTTACGGCAAACGAGCCGGCCAGAAGCTCGAAACAATTTATATGTAACTTCTGTTCGTCGGGAGACCACAAGCCCCCTGTGGAAAGATCTCCACAGCGAGCGCCCCAACCCAGCCTGCTGGCGTCTGACTCGATAACCAAATCCGGGACGGAACCGAAGATCGCTCTTCCGTTCCATGCCTCCATGTGCGTCAGCCACCATTGGATCTCGCTCCGAGCCTCGTCGGATAAGCGGATCTTGTGGGAGTACGAAAACCCCTTCCGGAGAAAGTATGCCTTGAGGCGCTGAAGGGCCCTGTAGTGGAGCGGACCCGGAAAAATCGCCTGAATCGAAGCTGAGAGAAGCCCCACCACACGGGCCAGCTGGCGAAGAGACACTCTCTGATGCACCAGAACTCGACGCAACTCGTGGCGAATCTTTGCGAGTTTCTTGGCCGGCACACTTAGAGTGGAGGCAGTGGAGTCGATGACGAACCCCAAAAAGGTAACGGACTGAAGAAGGGACTTTTTCTCGTTGATCACAAAACCAAGATCTTGAAGGAGAGTCACTGTCATCTGGAGATGAACCGATAACATACGGGGACAGGGAGCCATCAAAAGGAGGTCGTCGAGATACACGATCAACCTGATCCCACGAGCCCTCAGGAATTCTACCACCGGTTTGAGCACCTTGGTGAAGCACCAGGGCGCGGAAGAAAGCCCGAAAGGGAGAGACGTGAATTCGTAGATCCGATGGCGCCAAGCGAACTGAAGAAACCGGCGGTGTGGACGGAAAATTGGGATTACCAGATACGCGTCCTTCAGATCCAGACGGACCATCCAGTCGTGAGGGCGGAGAACATCTCGAAGGAGGTGGATACCCTCCATTTTGAAATGGTGGTAGACCAACCATCCGTTGAACTCGCTGAGATTTATGACCGGACGCTTGCCCCCGTCGGATTTGTCGACCAAAAAGAGATTGCTGAGGAAACCCCGCGGATGGAGCGTGGTGAGAGAGATGGCGCCTTTGCGAAGAAGGGAGGCCACCTCCTCGTCCACCAGACGTGCGTCGTGAAGCGAAAACTGAATGGGTCGCGGAGGAATCCGTTGCACTGGGTTTCCAAAATACTCTATGCGGAACCCCCTCACTGTCTGAAGAACCCAGGCATCGCGGGTGATAGATAGCCATGCCCCGTAACAACTTGCCAGACGCCCCCCTATGTTTTGTGGGGAAAAAGGGAGAACACTCACCAGAGCTTGTGTTAGACGGTCCTCCCCTGTGTCCTCTGCCTTTGCCGCGGCGTCCTCTTGTGGGGTAGAAAATCCCAAACTTCGACTGGTCCTGGTACTGACCGGAGCCTCTCTGGGTGGTTTGATGATTTTGTCGACTGGTCGAGCGGCCCCTGCCTCGACCGGCCCCTCGAAAAACCCGAGGGAACACTTTGTTAATGGTGGATTGTGCCCTGTCCAGTGACGTGAAGGTGTTCACGAATTTCCCTAACTCTTTGATGAAGGGTTCTCCAAAGAGACCTCCCTGGGCAATAGCTCCCGCCTCTGAATCTGCCAAGTCACCAAGTTTGGGGTCGATCTTAATAAGGAGGGACCTCCGCCGCTCGGGCGCCTGATATGTTCCGCTACATAGGTCGCGACCTTCTCGGCTGGGACCCAGTCGGAGGAACGTGGGTGGACAATGTCGTTGGGTTCCAACATGTCCGAAGGAGTTGGGGGTGGTTGTAAATCAGAAGGCCCCGAAGGGGTCTGCGGGACTTGCGAGGGCCGGGATGGGAGCCAAGACCTGGACAGGCTGGCGTCAGGATCCCCGGAGGGCAATCCTGGGGCGGGAGAATCAACAGAACTCTTGCTGGGATGGCTATCGATGAAGGCTTGTCTTAGGCGCTCAAAAGCGTCCACATCCACCCCCTGAGCACAGGGGCGTTTAGGAGGCGGTGGGCCCGGGAGTTCTTGGGAAGTAGAAGGCAGAGCTGATCTACGCTCTAGACGCAAGAACGCTTGTTCTATTTTCTGCGTCAGCCTATCCTCCAAAGGGGAGATGGCTTGATCCACTGCTCTATAAATAGAGGTATCCACAGCTTCATAAAAAGCGTCACCCCATGGCATATCCGCCAGAGGGTCTTCCTCCTCCTCGTGGTAATCCTCATAAAAATCCATCCCAGGTGAGGGAAATGTAAGTAAAGTTTTTTGCGCTGCAATTCGCAAAAAAATATTAACCAAAGCTGGGTGTCAGCTTATAATATAGACACGTGGCACAAACCACTAACTTTGTTGGGTGACTGGCCCTGAGGGGACAACGCTGGCCAAAGTAATTATAATCAAATAATTGCAGACAACTGGGCTGGGATTGTCCCCAAAAGAAAGCCAAAAGGCCACTACAGACCTCCAAAGGAGGCGTCAGCGCTCAACGAGCAAACACAGACTCGAATCCCTGTTTCTGTGAAGGGAACGAGTGTCTAATTATACAAGATGGGCCGCGAGCGATATTGCCAGACTCGCGGACCCAGTACAGACCGTTAAACGGCGTTCACCTCAGCCCAGAGCTCCGTAGAAAGCGCGCACGTCTCTGGAAAAACATTGACGAAAACCAGAGACGCGACGCGTCAAGCCACAGCCTCCCACGCCCCCAGGCGGCGGGAGGAACGGAGCGCGCCAGCAGCGACCGCGTAGGAGCGAGAGGTAAACCTCTCGGTCCCGCGTCGGAAAAAGCAAACACACGCGAAAGCAATGTCAGAAGAAAAAACTCACGAAATACAAACGCGGCGACCGCGTGAAGAAACTGAAACGCGTTATCTACTAAAATAGCTAAAAAGAAACACCACAAGGAAATAGCCACATAAGCAAATCTACCATGAACATTGCGCATACAAAGCGATTTAGCACAATATAAACCTTAAAGGTACACCATAAATATCACAAAAGCCCCCCCAAACAGTAAAAGACTCTGAGGAGACTTAACTGGCTGCGCAGCAGCGAAGAAAGAGGAGATCAGGACACTAACAAAGGACTATAGGGAGCTGGAGAGGCCCTGATTGGACGTTGTTGCTTTTTGTTGATTGGTTATTATCACAGTGTAAATGACTACTTTTTTTCTCTATGGTTCATGGGAAACGTAGTCTTTATTTACTTCTTTCTGTGCTGCTGTACAAAATAAAGTGAAGAAAGAAGGCATAATCCTCGCCTCCAGTCCTGACATAGAATCCCATACCTTTTAATCTTTGTATGAGCGTATTGTGATTAACAGTGTTCAATCCTGCACTGAGAACCAACGAAATCAGTGCAGCTGCTACACTCTTGTCCAATTGCTGCCTCAAGAACTCCATGACACCAAGGAGTCCTGATTTTGTACCATGACCTGCTTGAAACCCAGATTGTAAAGGGTGGAGAATGCCATTAAGTTCTATATGTCTTGTAAGTTGTTGATTTTCATGTTTATCTAACACCTTGATGAGAGAGGGCAACAGAGATATAGGCCTATAGACCATGTGAGGGGATCCACATTAGGTTTTTTAAGTAAAGGGGTGGCCAAAGCGTTTTCCCAGAGTTTTGGAACCACACCTTCCACCAATGACCGATTTTGTAGCTGTGTAATCTGCTCCACAACCGGGTGGGAGAATTTCCCAAGAACATCAGGGGGACAGAAATCCAATGGGGATCCTGATTTAAAAGACACAAGGTTGGCACATCCAAAAGCTGAACCTCCTGCAGTACGCTGTCTATCTTACTTATTTGACTTGCTTGACTATTACTCTCATCTGTAGTGGAGAAGGTAACCTCAATATCTGCCATTTTAAAATAAAAAATTTGGCTACTTCTTCACACAGTATTTGAGAATGAGGAGTAACTGGTGTCGTGTTTGTCGGGTCAGGAAGGGCTCTAAATACCTGAAAAAGAGTCTTGGGGCAATATGGGGTTGCAGTAATTGTGCTCGCAAAAGAATCAACTTCGGCCTCATGACATGTTTTACTGTAAGATTTTAGGGCATTTTTTTTTAGTTAGTCCTATCTTTGTTGGTATACGTTTTACACCATACTCTCTCTAGATGTTTACATAACGTTTTCTCTTCATATAGAGTGTAATTATACCATGGGCCCGGGGTGAGAGTTATGTGGTGCATTTTAGTGGTAATGGGTATTAAGGTGTCTAATGAGGATTTAAGTCAATTATCAATTGTCAGTGTATCTATCACCACTGAGTTATATAGCAGAGGGGGATTAGCCTCTAGAGTAGAATTACACACAGGGACATCTAATCTTTCCCAGCTCCAACTAGAGGAGACAGAATACTTTTCTCGACTCTGTATCTTTGAGTCTATGGAAAATTAGCAGGGGACAGCGACATAGTCAAACCATATCAATGGTAAAGGCAGATCTGTCTGTGTGTTTCTTAAATTTGTAAGTACCGGATCTAGCAGATGTTAAGCTTTGTAGGTGGGGGAATTATTAATCAGCTGCATGTCTAAGGCCAGAAAGTCACCTATCAAAGACATAGCAGTATTACAAGTTTTGTTCTCCAGATGTATATTAAGATCTCCGAGAATGGTGAAACTAGCATATTTAAGAATAGCTGGAGCAAGCCATTCAATAATACTAGTACACCAATTACCAACAGCACCAGGAGGACGATAGATTAGAGCTCTAGACATTGCAAAAGTTTTTGATAGAAATATGTAAAAAAGTAGTACCTCGCAAACTTGTAAGTTAAGCTTCTCAATTTTATATGTGAATTTATCTTTAAATATGATTACAATGCCACCTCCCTTTCCGTCTGAATGATCTACATGAGAGATTCGATAGCCAGCAGGGGGAGCCACAATAATGACTGTGCCCGAGGTGTCATTCAGACAGGTTTCTGTTAGGAACATTGCATCGGGTTATGATCAATTAGAAAACTGAAAATGCCTTGTTGGTGTTTGACCAGCCAGCAACAATTTAAGCTAAAAGCAAGAAGAATTGTTTTTTTTTGTCTACACTTCTATGGCTATCTGAGCTGCTAAAGCTTTCGTTACTATGTCCTGAAGGCCCAATAGAGGAGATTGCAAGCTTGATGTGAGGAACACTTAACTGGAAAGGGCAGTATGAACAGTTTCCTTTTGCTGCCGTAAGAATAAATGAATGGTCACATACTTCAGATATAGAGGAGCAAAGGGCACGAAGATAAGCCTACTGGGCACAGTTGGGCGTGGATGGACGCAGACAGGCCTGCGTTAGGGGCGTCTTCGGTGCACCACAGCCACACTTAAGCAGGCAGACCCGTGGCTGAAGGCATGTGTCAAGATTGTTAGAGTACTAACTGCTCAGGATAAGTGGCACCACAAGATGGCCGCTAAATAACTGCCTTCCCCATTGAATTCTCTTCTCACAGAATCTGAATCAGAGCACAGCTTCTTTCACGTTTCTCCCAAACTGATAATTTCGAAAAACACTGCAATGCTGTATATATTTTTTTAAAACGAGGTATAAGGAGGTTTGGTTACCATCAAGACAGCCGATCCGACCGTGCCACTTCCACACTTAAGTAGGAAGACCGGGATCTGATGGCCTGTGTCAAGATTATTACCGAGCTAACTGCTTGGGATCAGTGGCACCACAAGATGTCCACTACATAATGGCATTCCCCCTTGAATTCCCTTCTTACAGAATCTGAATCAGAGCACAATTTATTTCACATTTCCCCCATGCAAATGCACTTGTGAACATTACAGATCACAGATTCGTGACTATTGCAAGGGACTTGCTGACGTGGTCCATTCTGTGTTCCGCCAGGTTGAAGCTGATGCTGCCTCTCTAAGTCTGGAGCAGTCCCGACGACTGGGTCCTGGTGAAGAAACACGTACAAAAGACATGTTTGGAGCCTAGCTGGTGTGGACAGTACCAAGTCATCCTAGTGACCAATGCTGTTATTAAATGTGGAGGTCTGCCCAATTGTAGTACTTCCTGAAGTGCAGCCCATAACTGAGAGACAGCAAGATGAGGGTGCACAGAGTACTGAGACTCAGCAAGAGCCTGTGACAGCTAATCCTCTGCCTGAGGGGGGACTTGATGAGCTGACAGTTGAAGAGTCTTGGCTTGAACCGCTACCTGAGCCAGACTCTGGCCCTGATGAAGGGTCTAGTGTTGTGCCGCACCAAGTAAAAACTGAGTACCATAGGCCAAGAAGGCAAGAAAGAGAAAGATCAGGATTGCCTATGGAAATAGAACTGAGCACTGTCCTGGAGGATACTAAGGATTCTGGCCTGAGTGAAAGTGAAAGTGAACAAACTGTGCTCAGGAGATCAAAAAGAGCTAGAGTGCCATGTTGGACATACTTATCCTCTGAATGGACATACTTACCTACAAATGCAGAGGAGAGAGGACTTTGGGACTTGGAGGATAAAAGTGCAATTCCAGCTGAACCAACGTGAATATATACTTGTGGCTGTGTTTTGACTTTACTTTTCCACAAAACAAATTGACATAGATTATCCTTAGTTTGATAACTAGACTGAAATTTGAAATGTGCTTTTGAATAGAGACAATTGAATAGACTTTGCCAAAATGTATTAAGAAGTTTGCCTAGGTCCGAGGCTGCTGAAGAAGCATAAGGGGATAATTTTAGAAGAATAAGACGGACTAGGGCTAGGGAACACTCTAGAAGGTATTTGTAAATAATTGCACCACATGATCTATGAACTTTGTTTGTTATCTGCATAAGTAAAAAGATACTAAAGAAATCTGCATGCTGCAAACTTTGGGCTTATTTACAAGCCTCTTGCGCCACTTTTGCGTCATTTTTAACATGGGAAAAGTGACGCAAAAGTGGCGCAAAGGGCTTGTAAATAAGCCCCTTACTGTTTAAACGTTTGATTCTAAGGAAGTCATGGAACATGATAAGCACAATAAGGGTAGGTCCATATTAGCAGGAGTATTTATAGCTTTGATTGTAGTATTAATTCTTCTTCTTGTAGGGTTATCTTCACCTACACTAGCCACAAAAGCTGAGATTAAGCCTAGTGTTTCCCCTAAGACCTACTTCCTACTGACAATAGTTTGCATGCACTAGATTATACAGCTCTGCATGTAGACACATCTAGAGAAGATTAAGCATCAAATGCTTATTTTAAATTGCTTAATAAATAGGTTGACACTATGGATGCAAAAGACTGCTATGTCTGAATGCAGTTATCTGCGCCAGAGGGAATTACCTATCACCATATTCCTGTTATGTATGGAGTTACGTATAACCTTCTGTTAAGTATGGTTGATGGAACAGGACATTTCCAATATTATTCGAATTTTTTTTTTTTTTTGCAGAGATTTATATAGCGCGAACTAGACCTAAATCCAATCAGGTATCAGAGCGCTTTACATAGCACCAGTTACGTTACATGAGGACACACATTAATTTTTGTTAGGCATGGGAAGATTAAGTGATTTGCCCAGAATCACAGGATGTTCGGCGTCATCTCCGAGACTCGAACCCAGTTCCGAGGTCGAGCGCCCTAGCCGTTAGGCCAACTCCTCTCCCCTCAAGCATTTGAATAGACATTATCATGCAAAGAGAATGGAGACAGTTTACAGTCTTCTTAAACTGAAAATGACACTGGACACAGATTTTACCCCAAAACACACCCCAATTTTCATTTTTTCACATCTGTAAGCCATACTCACCCTTAAACTTTAAATTACCCCATTATTGACCTCACAATGCATTGTCATCAAATGAGATGTAAATGCACCTCCCTTGTCGGAGTTGCGTTGTTAACGATGTACTGCCTGCGTTGTTATGGTCGTCTCCCATCCCAAAGGCAGCCCATTGCCTATGCCGTTTGCGTCCATCTGCCCATGGACCGCGCTCAGAACCAAGGAGTATTCCTCTTGGACACTCCACCAATATAACGCCAGCACCCTCCTCGCCATCAACCCTGGACGCCACTTCACCTGCCAGGACCAACCTCTGCTCCGGTCAGACATCGCCATCACCATCACTGACCGATGCAGTATCACCCGCAAGGAGCACCTCGACCGTCAAGGAGGAGGCATTGCCATCACCTACAGAAGCACACTCCAACTGACCATGCACTCTGTGACCATGGACCACCTCAACTCCCAGATCCAGACCAAGCCCAAGCACATCGTCTGCGGCACCTTCATGTGCAGGCCTCCCGGGCCATGGCCCCCATTCTCCAATACCATTGTAGACCTCATTGCACCCCTGGGTCTCCCATCCACGGACGACATCCAACTCGGTGAACTCAAGTTCCACCTGGACAGCTCCAGTGACCAGGACACCAACCCCTCCTGGGGAAGGTACGCAACATCAGAGGCAGGCAGCAAGTCACTGCAACAAGCCACATAGCAGGACACATAGTCGAGCACGTCACCTCCTCCAGTGGGAACTTCTACTGCAGCCACGGCACCGGACTCCCCTGGACCAACCATCATTGGTAACATCACGTCTTCACCTTGCTCACCCGACGCCACCGCCATCATGGCACCCCCTTGCAGCTGAATCAAGGCCACTGAAGAACGTCTCATCAATTCGCTCCGCACCAACACTCCACCAATGCTTCCAAATGATGACACCGCAGCGCGCAACCACCACCGATGGATCTCCAACAGTGCCCACATTCGGGCACCCCTCTTGAACGGCACTGCGTCAGTCCCTTCCGCCTGCCTGATGGCAGGCGTGAGGGTGTCGCAGTGCCACAGGGATAGGCTGGCCCCATGCATTGATGGAGTTGCGTCATGGTTGTGACACGACTGCAGCAATGCATGACTTTGGCGCAGACAGATACGTCAGGATTCCTGACGTATCTATCATTACTTGCGTCATGGAGCACTGTCCAGTGAATACAGCGCATTCATAATGTCGCAAGGAGGGTGTAGTGTGAACTGTTGCAACGCAGCAACACTTTTCATGACTGGGGACCAGGAATGCGCACTATCTGATTGATGGTGCGCATTCCTGCACTGTAGTTTTGTTGCAGCGCTGCAACATTGCTTGCAGCGCTGTCCAGCAACAGAACCTGCTGAGATGTGCCCCCAAGTGTTATCCCCATTTTTAAGACCAGATTTTTTCTGGTCTTAAGTTCCAGCAGCTAGCTGGTGTTTTTTTATTGCATCGCCTGTCCGGGCGATCGTTGAGAATATCGCGAAGTGGGGTTAGCTTACGTTTTAGCACGGGAACGCCTACATTGTATATGATTAGCGTTAGTTGTCGATGACATCATTGGCGATGTTATTAGCGGCCGCTATCGGCAGAAAGCTGTCGCTAACAGGTGTTAGCGTCAGCTTGAGAATACAGCGATAAAAATATCGCCACTTTAGCAGCAGAAAAGTGCCGCTGACGCGGCGATATCGCCTTGAGAATATGCCCCTAACATTCTTATAGAAGTCCCACATGACAATTCTAAAGAATGACAAGCTCACATTCCATATGAGCTAATAGCAAACCCTAGTTACCATGCACCTCCATCTCACGTTATAAACATAGAACGATAATAGACAGAAGCTGAGAAGCCCATATAATAAACATTCCATAAATGTAACCCACCTATCCGTTAAGAACAGATGATTTCTAAACATAAAATAATGCACATGTAAGAGTCTCTAATTAAGCAACATTATCATTCAAGTATGCAGGACTCCTCATTTCCCTATTAGACTTCCTAGACAGAGTGAGATTTTCATTAGTCACCCTGCATAGATCTTGGTCACTGACTTCATCACGTTTACTTTTGTCACGCCTCCCACTCTGAGAGTACCTCTCACACCCTCCAAGTTCTTCCCTTTATACACCACAACTCTACTAATATTCCACACTCAGTGGTCTTCAGTTTTAGTGGCATTAGTTAACACTTTTATAACTTGACAACTTTCCCCAAACTTCCTTCCATCCCAGCTTCTTTATTATGACTCAATCACCTATAGCCACTGCTGTCAGCTTGACTGAGCACTTATCAACAAAAGTTTTACTGACTTTTAGCTTCTTTTTATTTATTTTTTACGGATTTCTATAGAGCACGAACGTGACCTGAATCGGGTATCGGAGCGCTGTACATAGCACCAGTTGCATTACATGAGGACACATTCATTTTTTGTTAAGCACGGGGAGATTAAGTTATTTGCCCAGAATCACAGGATGTTCAGCGTCATTGCCGAGACTTGAACCCAGTTCCCCAGATTCGAGGTTGACCGCCCTAGCCGTTAGGTAAACTCCTCTCCCCTTCTTCTTCCACTCTACAGATACAGAACTCTTCCTCCCATCACTCAGAAACGTGTTTACCCAAGACGGTTCTAACACAGTTTCAGGGTGCTGCCACAAAATAAAACAAACGGTGATTCACCTGTAGTAGTGTGAGGACTGAATCTGTATAATACAACCCTCTTAGATACTTAATCTTTCCAATTCCCACTGATTGTTTTTAGCCGAAGAAATAGTTTCTTTTTACACTCAATTAAACCTCTCTACCATCCCATTGGACTTAGGATGATAGAGGACACATTTTTTGTGTCTGATTCCACACCCTAAAGAAAACTCTCCATCTCTCTGGACACCATCTGCACCCTATTGTCTGTTAACAACGTTTCAGGGAGCCCCTCTCTCGCCATAAGGTCCTTTAAGAAAGCAATCAATCAATCGATAAATCAGCATTTGTAGAGCACAGCAATGTCACCACTAGGGGTATCTGGATGCTGATGGTGCTGTGTCTCTGTTTTAAAAAGCCAGGTCTTTTCTGTAGGCTACAAGGAAGGGGGTTGTTTTGAGGTGGCAGGGCAGGTTGTTCCAGGTCTTGACAGTGATGTAGGAGAAAGAGCATCCCCTGCCATGAAGAATGCAAGGGATGTGTGTGAGGGAGAACGAGGTGGAGCGCAAGTGTCTTGCAGGCAAGTGGAAGTTCAGTCGATGGTTGATGAAGGATGGTCCTTGGTTGCGTAGAGCTTTGTATTTGTTTGTGAGGATCTTGAACTGGCATCTCTTCTAGATGAGTAGCCAGTTAAGGTTTCTGAGGTGGGGGGTGATGTTGGTCAATTTGGGAAGGTCGATGAAAGGTCTGGCTGTGGCATTCTGTAGACATTTAAGGAGCTGGGTGGAAATTCTGGCATAGAGAGTTTGGCCATAGTCGAGGCGGCTTATGATGAGGGCCTGTGTGACGGTCTTTCTGGTGTTGATTGGGATCCATCTGAAGATTCTGCAGAACATGCAAAGGGTGTACAAGCAAGAGGAGGCAACTGTATTGAATTGTCGTTTCATGGTCAGTTGGCTGTCAAGGATAATGCTGCGTTTGCATGTATGGTCTGTCAGAGTAGGAGTAGGTCCAAGTTCCACTGGTCACAAGTCCAATGCAGAGGTGTTATTCCCAAAGATCAGTCCATGCGATCTGATGACGTCTGCGAGGGGGTAATTGTAGATGTTGAACAGGGTGGGGCTGAAGGATGATCCTTGGGGTAAGCCGCAATGATGTACCTGGGCGAAGAGGTGAAGGGAGGAAGAGGGATGCTCTGCGTGCGTTCAGAAAGGAAAGAGGTGATCCACTTGAGGGTGTTTTGCTGTATGCAGATGTTGTGGAGTATGTCGATTAGGGTTTGGGGGAAACGGTGTTGAATGCAGCAGATAGGTCAAGGAGGATCAGGGCCACAGTTTCTCCCTGGTCAAGGACATCTGTGACTGCAATCAGCACGGTACAGTTCCAGCAAGGACGTCTGTGACAGGAATCAGCACGGTACAGTTCCAGGTATTTGGTGAGTTGTTGGTTGATGGCTTTCTCAAGTACCTTGGCTGGGTAGGGGAGCAGGGAGATCTGTCTATAATTTTTGAGTTTGCTGGTGTTGGCAGAGGGCGTCTTTAGGAGGGGTCTGATCTTTGCTTGTTTCGGTGACACTCAGTCAAAAGGTTGGTGCAAGCTTGTTCATGCTGGAACTTTGGGGCAGCCAGTCGTTTTACTTGGGTAACCGTACAGGGCACACGCAAGGCTGCACTAACCAGTGGCCCTGTCTTACCAAAGAAAGAGACGATCCACGCTCATAGTAATAAATCATTATGTGAGATAACAGCACCATAGACATAAAAGCTGGGGGTCTAGGGGGGAACAAAACCTACGCAGACATCCTTTTTCATCTACCTCCTTAGTGCAGAGTGAGCGGACACTGTACCCTTGTATGTGGCATTCGGGTGATCACCAGGGAATGATTGCATGGTGCTGTGCATCACAATAGATTAACTCCATTACTCCCAGTGCACTTGGAGGGACAAGAATAACCCACCCCAGGCAGAAGTATAAGGCAACAGGCCCAACCTGATGCCACAGGAGGTACACCGAGACGGCGCTACGATGCTTGACGACACCCCTGCCTCAAAACCCTGGATTAATGCCATCTATTGACAGGTGCATACCTGGCACCAACCCCCACAGGATGGGTAAGAACAAACCGGAATGGTCCCAGGCCCAGGCTGGGGGTGCGCTGGATCCTGCAGACTGCCCAACGGATCCACCCAAACTGGAAAATCACCACAAGAGGCTCTACCAGACCACTCACATCATTTCAACTAACTCCTGGTGGTGGTCCTGGATATTAAATCCACTCTGGGACCCAAGATAGATACACTATGGATCAAAATGGGAATCATGCATGAAAATCACAAACAATTAAAAGAAAGGGTCGAGACCTCTGAATCGACGTTTGCAGCCATGAGGTCTACAATGAAGGTGGTAGAAGAACAAACCAGAACACTACAAAAAGAGGTGGAATACCTCAGAAACCGAATGGAAGACCAGGAAGAAAGATCACGCAAGAACAACGTATGAATAGTAGTCCTCTCTGAGCGCATTGAGGGTCAAAGTATGGAACTCTACCTCGAATCTTGGTTTGTTGACGCAATCCTCCAGGGCAAAAAAAGGGCCCACAGGGTACCCTGCATCAACCTGTCCGAACATATACCCGGATTATACATTTGCGGTGCAATGTCACAAGTGCTCCTTCCTCAACATAAAGAAGAGCCTGAGGGACTATATGCTCTCCAATTCCCAGCCACCCTACGGATACAACATAATGGCCCCACCAATTTCTGCACCACACCGGAGGAGGCGTGGGCCTAGATGGAACAGAATGGGATGGAGCATAACAGGGGGACAGTAGTTGAATCTCGACAGAAGTGGCAGACACAAAGACGCCGTGGCTCATGTAGCAGATGCCAACAACAGGGGCCCTCCAAAGCCCAGGCGGCAAGGGAGAGAGCACAAGCATTAAAGAATGCTGAAAGACATGCAGCTTCCCGTCCTCCATCATCTTCGGGATTGGAGGCGGAGAATCAATCAGAGGATATTCCATCACTGACAGACTCGCAACAAACAGCGGTACTGGGTGGCGGTCCCACAGTCACTCCACAAACTCCCGATGACCTAATGTGACAGCTCTCACACAGATCAGCTGCATAACCTGCTGACTGCGTAACTGCCACAGAGAACCGTGAAGGAACTCCTGATCGAACAGTGCTGCACAAAAATAGTCAGGCTTTGAACAACAACTCCCACAAGCGGGCATTCCGAGCTGGCCACGGTGCCATCACTCCTCACCCACTTTGAGTGACTGTTACAGAACCGTTGTTGTACTGCTTTTTCTTTTCTCTCTCCGCTCCTTTCTCTATTCTTTATCATTTCTTTATCTGAACCTTCAATCGAATCGTAGTTAAGTGCTGATGGCTATTCGCCCATTGGCATATTGGCAAGGGAGTGGGAGTTGGGGACTGTTATTGTTTAAAGTGAACTGTCTGCACCACCAATTCACATACAGTACTAAGGATGTATACAAACACCCTTGTATCATATGGGGATCAAGCACTCACAGGTGGGCAGGGGCCATGATGTCGACACACCGGTAATCAACTCTCGCCTTCATAACAAGTCTCCGTAAATGGGAACACAAGGAACCCGTATGATTTTACTAACTTGGAATGTCCGAGGACTAGCAGGGCAAACCAAGAGACATCGGGTTTACCAGTACCTGAGGAGACGCAAGTTCACCATTGCACTCCTACAGGAGACACACTTGACCACCCAGACACTCGCCTCAATGTGGAAGTGCTGGAGGGGCACGATAGTAGGGACCACATACTCTGGTTATGCTAGAGTGTCCCTGATATGGGTGGCACTCGGGATTCCACTGGAGGTACTCCACACAAGTACTGATCCAGAAGGGCGATACTTTTTTAATAATTATTTTTATTGCTGACAACTTAACACATACAGTTATTGCATAATCACAATCATTAAGGGCTACTTTAGTGCCGTTACAGCAACTGCCAACCATAGTTTGTATCTAACCATGCAGGGTCCCGCTGAAATGTGTGGACCCTCAGTCCATGAGTCCCGGCTCCCGTTCCACCATCCGGGGCACGCAGATTCCCCCGCCTGTAGGCGTTCCATTTTACCCACACCTGCGACCATTTTTTAGGACATTCTCTAGATTCATAAAGCGTGCGTTCCATCAGCATACACCAATCCATGTCACTATGCCATTCTACAATGGTTGCCAACTATTGAGCCCCCCACCTTTTGGTGATGTTCTGCTTTGCAATTATGGCCCCCAAAATCACCCAAAGTTTCCCCTTACTGTTCAAGTCTGTGGGTCCCCAAACATTCAAGAGGCACAGCTTTATGTTAGGCTCAATTTTAATAACTCACCTCTTCCATACACTTTATCAATTCCACGCAGTAATCCTGTATACATACACATTCCCAGATAAGGTGAGCAAAGGACCCCTCCTGTCCACATCTCCTCACACACCCCGGGCCGGTTCTATAGCCCATGCTAGCAGGTGCAGGCCCAGTGAGGTTAATCCTGTGAAGTATTTTCAGTTGTACCAATCGGAGTCTGGAGGAAATTGCTATCTCTATGGGAGAGGCCAAAGCCTCCATCCATTCATCGTCCTCCAGTCCGGCTACGTCCTGTTCCCATCTAGTCCGAAGCCGCACCAGGGGATCTGGAATGTTGTTGATTAATTTTTTATACGTCAACGAGATAGATTTTTGGGGCATATATCCGTCCAATATCCTATCTTCTATCAAAGAAGACTTGAGGAAGGATTCCCTCCTAGGGACCACTGCTTGTAGGGCGTGTTGTACCTGCAGATATCTAAAATGCTCTGTATCGGCCATCTTGTATTCAGTCTGAATCTGTGTGAAGGAGACCACGCCACCCGTTTTCCATAGATCGCCGACTCTGGAGATGCCTATTATGTCCCACCGATCAAAGCCCTATGTTTTTCGCTAACTTGTCGGCATCCTAGAGTGGGGTGGCTTGCGTAACACGTCCCTCCCAACCCAGGCTCTTTGTAGCTTCTCCCAATTTGTGCACCACGTGAGCAGTGGGGCCTGCCAGGTGCAACCTAGTAGGCTTGGTATACAGTACTCTCTTGAAATCCCCTCCAGGGAGCTTCCACCTGTCCATTTGAAACCCTGGATCCCCTTTGGGGCCTGTAAATGCAATGATTAATAGCGGCCAAATGTGCGTCCCAGTAATACTTCCTGATATCAGGGAGACCCGCCCCCCCATCATAACACCCCTTTGTAAGTTTCTGGGTAGATATTCTGGGTGGTCTGCCATCCCATAAGAGTTCTCTCTGGGAACGTTCTATAGCTTTGAAGTACTCAAGCCCGACTGGACTTGGGGTGTTGTGTAGAACGTACAAGAAGCGTTTCAAAGACATCAATTTTAATTGTGCCACTCGCCCCAATAAGGAGAGTGGAAGCGATTTCCAGTGCCTAATATCACTTCTAAGCTTCTGTAGCGGGGCAAAAGGTTCGGCTCATAAAACCGCACAGGGTCCTTGGTGATATAGATCCCCAGGTACGTGAAGCCCTCTACCGCCTCAGTAATAGTGTAGCCCTTAGGTAGAGGGGGTAATTGGTCACTCAGGACATAAATGACTGACTTTGACCAATTAATATGATAACCTGAGTGTTTCCCAAAGCAAAGTTTGGCCCTTCCACCTCCCCGAGACTGCTGAAAACCTGCCCAGGTTATCTGTCCACGTGCGGTCGATTACCACTTGAAAGGTTTTTTTCATCAGTATACCAACGCCCCTGGAATGTGAGCTGAATGTGGAATGGACCGCTAGGTGATATCCCCACCTGTTCAGTGCTTTACAGATGTCGGGAAAAAATCCTTTAAGCAGTGCAAATCATTTAATCACCACATCTGCAACAAAAGGGAGTACAAAAAGGTTTATTGTACATGCCAGGCTAATTCAGCTGGAAGAGTGATGTGCTATGAGCGAAGCACAAGTCAGTCTCAACTAACATACACTTTGGATCTACTTCTTATAATACTAATTTTGGCCTACATCCATATTTAATACAATGTTCACAATAGAAAAAGCTCCCTGCTTTTCCGTTATGTCCCACCCAGATTACATACATTTATTTAAAGAACAGCTCTTTCCTGTTGTTTGTGACTTCTCCTGCCAAACTAACAGACTACAATGGAAAACATTCTTGCTGCTCTGAATTTCCTGTTACATATCCTAAGCAGGAGGTTCTCAGCTCGAATACAGTGAAGAGGAAAAAACACTTTTTTTGAAAGCAGGCTGTAGGTTATTTCCAGATACAATTGTGCAACTTTAACATGCACGTTTAAACAGCCTTATACTGTTTTTCTGTTTTTACATAATATTTCACAGTGTGTGGTCACGTGACAGATAAAACTGAATAATTAGGTCCTAAATCTAAATTAGGGTTTTGATTCCTTTCACAGGCGTTCCCCATTAAATGTGTCTCCTGTAAAAGGATCCCATCTGGCGCATGCCGCTTTATGTACTGCAGCACAATGGACCTCTTTATTTTGTCGCCCAGCCCATTGACATTCCAAGACAGTATCCTAATACTTTATTTCTGCATAGGTCTCATTACTGTCTGAGTTGGCATCTGATCCCATCGGCGGGGTCACAGCAGCAGAAGCAAAATCAATGTACAAGGTATACCATACTCCGGTGTTCACTAAGAGATGTGCCCCCTGCCTGAAGAGGAAAGGGGACTGTGTCCTTCCTGAAGCTTCATGTTAGTGTCACCTAAACTATGTGTAAATCTTGTCAAACTCCCCTGTCCCCTGTCCCCCCTCCCTAACCATATGTATCCTAGACTGGGAACTATCCCAGGTTCTTCTAACAACAACAACGTCACCCAGAGATCGGTCCCTTCTCCCCAACAAACCCCTCCCCACTCCCCCCCCTGCCTCCCTGCATTGCGGGATTCGAACCTCCCGCCTCCCCAACTCTGCAGTGCCTATCGCCCACCCCCAATAGATTGTGGTGCGCGGCCTGACCAGGCACCCGATAACCATTGCCACTCTTAGGAGTCATATCAGGTAGACCAAAGCTGGGATCCTATCAATGTCCGGAGCGCCCACATTGACGGGCCCACCACGTAGCCACCACAGAAATTAACATAAAATGTTTCGGTCTTGACCCACAACCAGTACAGTATCCTAGTCATTATCACCAGTCTTTCGCAGGCCAGCTCCTAGCAACGGCACTGCGTCTCGATCCAGGCGGGGCTGGCTAGGACCCCCAGGATGATCAATGCTGCCCTTCTTCCGAACTGTGCGCCATCCCTCAAGCCAGTCCCCCGCCTCCTCCGGGCTATTAGAAAACCACTCCTTACCCTCCGCCTTGACTCTGAGCTTGGTGGGGAAAAGTATTGCATATTTTATCTCCTGCTCCCGCAGGGCTCTCTTCACCTCGAGAAAGCTGCGGCGCTGGCGCTGGACTTTTAAAGTAAAATCCAGAAAGAAGGATACTTTACAGATCTCCTAGTCAAGTGGTGGCGCACCACGAGCCATCTGCAGTATGTTGTCTCTGTCACAGTAATTGAGCACCCTGGCCACTATGGGTCTAGGGGGCGCCCCAGGCTTCGGCCTCCCCCCAGCACCCTGTGTGCCCTCTCAATTGTGAAGAACTCTGACAGGCCTTTGGGTTGCAAATGTTTCGTAATGAGTTCCTCCACGAACAGGTTGGGTGTCTACCCCTCCGCCCACTCCGGCACACCTAGGATCTGGACATTATTCATGCGTGACCTTCCTTCGAAATCGTCCAGCTGGTTTTCCATTCTTTTGGTACGTACTTGGAGTCGACGTGTCTGTGACCAGTACGTTGGAGGTCGTCTCGACCTCCTTTACTCTAGCATTCATGTTTCGCATATCTGCCCTGATCAGGGAGACTTCCGTCGAGACCGAATCAATTCTGGCTTCCAGGGAGGTTCGGACTGTGTTGATAACTGTCATGTTATCCTGAAGGGTCAGCTCAGGTTGCCCGTCCGGCCTTTGTTTCTTCCCTGACTGTTCATCTGTATCCTTCTCCTGCGCACTTGCTCTTTATTGCCAGGCTTATTTTTCCATTTTAGTCTGCAGAACAGCCTTGCCGCCTTTCCCAAAAAATATATTACCCAACCCAGCCGCCTACTTTCCGCCGCCTGCGCGGGGCTCATGATGCCCTCGCCGGCCTGTCAGAGTTCACCTGCACCAGTTGGTACACCGATACTTGATGGGAGCCCCGGAGGCGCTCCACGGCCAAGCCAGCGATCTGCGCCAGATTTCTCTCTTGTGGGCTCTCTGAGCTCCTACTATGAGCGCCGCAGTTAATAAGGTCTCCATGCGGCTGTTATACTTTGCCCCACCGCCTGGCCCCAGGGCTGACGGCAACCATTCACTACTCACGGCCTTCACTATCACTCGTGATACACCCACTCCACACTCCTTACTTGAAGGCTTGATGTGCGACCTCGGCACAGCCCCACTCCGACTTAGCGCTCCGATAGGCCATCAGCGCAGCCACGCGAGCGAACCTGCACTGCCGCCACTCCACCGCCTCCGCTGTGACGTTGGGCGTGCACTCCGCCATGTCAGGCAGCTCCATCTCCAGGCCGGAGCAGCTCTGATCGCGTGGTCTGCCCGGATGCAAGATGCAGGTTATGTCAGATGTGAGCGGGGTGGCACACTCACATCCCTGTCTCAGCAATCGCCACTGCTCGCCCCGAGGCAGTCGAGCACCCCTCCTCCTCACCGCAGATCTCGCTGCCGGGCCCTCGGAAACTCTCTCTGCTGGACCTCCACCCGCAAGTGCTCAGTGTCCACAAATTTAGACGTCCCGGTGGTCTCCGGACGTTCTCTTCTTAATTTAGGAATCAGACCCCACCGGATAAATGTGAGGATATATGGTTATCCGACACAGTCAGCCGGAGCCGGGTTACAGTAAGCCCATCTTCCCTCGCGGTTGGCCACCCCCCCCTCCAGAAGGGCGATACTTGATTCTGGAGGGGACTTTGGATGGCCTACCGATATGGATAATTTCAAACTATGTTCCAAACTCGGGCCAATCCTCATTTCTGCAATCCATTACCCCAGCGTTCTATTGGGGAGGGGACTGCACTTGCACCTCAGATCCAGACATGGACAGCTCACGCCCCCTACTCCCAGGTGCACAATCCCTCACCCTGTCGCATCATCTACATACATGGACCACCAATCTGCACCTACAGGATGTATGGCGAGGGATAAATCTACCAGTAGGGAGTACTCCTATTATTCAGGGTTACACAAGTTATACACAAGAATAGATCTAATATATTGTTTCATGAGGCCTTGCCCAGGGTGTCTCACACGGAATACCTCGCCCGCACATTGTCGGGCCACAGCCCCTTACAACTGCTCCAATAACAGAGGGCGGTTTAGGTACCCCTAACTACGAGTATTGCTATGCAGCCGCACAGCTGCAGGAGCCAATGCGGTGGCTAGCAGTCCATTATATCATCAAATTGGTCCCCTGGAATCCTGGCCTACAACAGCCCGTGCTGCTGGAATGGCTGTACGGCTCCAACTCAAAGATTCCGAAGGAGCCAGGAAATATACCAACGTCCAGAGCTCGCAGCTGCTGGTCCCACTATGTGATATGAAGACCGCTCAGGGTACTCGCCAGTCCACAGTCTAGATTTATGCGCCCAGAAATGGCAGAATGGTCCGCGGCTGGTCTAACCACCTAGGGAGACCTATTCGTCGACTTGAATCTCCTCGACTTCAATACATTGATGGGCGACTATGGCATATCCCCCGGTTCCTTTCTACTGTGTGTGTTACTCACACATCAATTATTGAAGACGTGGGGCAATATGCATGATGAACCAAAAACATCTGTTTTGTTACAAACACTATTGACACATTGTACAGGCAGGAGAGCAATCACCACACTGTATAACTCAATGAGACCAGATGTCACGTCCCCGATAGCACCACTCAGAGAATACTGGGACGCGGCATAGGCAACCACACTAACTTATAAACTGTGGGCACAAAGCATAGGGTTCCCAAAGACAATGTCCACTAATGCCAGAATCAAGTAAACTCAATTTAACTACCTCCACCACACATACCTCACCCTACACAGGCTGGTGTGTATGTACGTGACCTCATCCGATATATGCCCTAGATGTCACAACTCCGATGCCACGTTTATTCAAATGGTATGGGCATTCCCCCAACTAACAGCATATGGGAATGAAGTGGCCGCCACACACTCTGAGGCCACGGATGCGACAATCACGGCGCAGGGCCCCCACTTTCTACTAGGCATAACCAAGCCCAACACAAATCGTAAAACCATCAACAAATTTCTGGACCTAGCATTAGACCTAGCTAAGCGCAGACTGGGCATGTCCTGGAAGTCAAATGTAGCACCTCTAACACATGTGTGGCTCTTCGACCTTCGTATGGAACTAGTGACTGAACATGAGCGGACGCAAGGGAATGCTATAAATCCCTCCAATGCCACTAATTCTCCAGATTTGCACAAATACTTAACATCCATAGAATCAAAACTGAAATCCGCATCCTCCACCCCGGGTCCCACCCAGGATCAATCCACCTCCTAGGGATAATGGTTCCTCTTTGTGACGATCTCATTCATGTTGGCGTCCGCTCAATAACATCCCCTCCCCTTCTCCCCTAGCCATCCATTACCCTCCCATTATAGAACCTACAGCCCGGCTCTATTTAGAAACCCTCAAGGACATACCAACACTCAGCTACCCCCACACATAGACAAGGGTAGCTTAGATCTTCCCACTTACTAATAGGGGTACACACTTCTGGGCTCATAATGATATATCCAACGTTATTGCTCATCAAAGCGTTCTTATGGTACATGACAGATGCTAAAATGTTAAATGTTAAGTTCATGGTGTATTATGGAATTGCAGGATCCCGTCGCGGCATCAATATTAGACTGATGCTTATACCACATGCAACAGTTTGTTTTTCAGCATATTGCTGTAAGATTATATGTATGACCCCCATTGCCCAAGTGGCTGTGTAAGTAATGTTGAAAATTAATAAACACTATTAAAAAAAAACTGATTGGAGGAACCTGGTTCCTCTAAACAACAGACCATAGTTAGAGGTTAATTGATCCTTCACCCACCAGAAATCTTTACAACCCACACCATCTTGTTGTTTTGGGTTCCAGTCAGTACATATTAAATTCATAATTTTTTGCAACACTCTGTCCAATTTCACTGCCTCTTGCCATCTTTCTTCAGAAACGATCTCACAGTCAACCTCGCAGACAAATTCAGTTGGATCATCAGTGCCTGATCCATTTCCATGACCAATATTAACTTCAGGTACTAACCTGGACAAAGTATCAGCTATCATATTTTCTGCCCCAGGTATATATTTCACATCAAAGTTTTACTATTGTAAACTCACCACCCACTTCAAGATTCTAGCAGATACAGAGCCAATTTCTTTTGATCTAATGACTTCACAAAAGGACTTGTGATCAGTTCTCACAACAAATGTATTTCCGCATAAAAAAAAATCAATTTCTAATTGCCCAATGCACCGCAATAGCTTCTCTCTCTATTACAGAGTATCTAGTCTCTGCTCTCTTTAGTCTTCTTGAGATAAACATGATGGTATTTTCTGCTCCAAACCCACCTTGTTGCAAGGATGTCCCCAATCCCTTGAGACAGGAGTCAAAGGTGATTATCAAGCCCTTATTTAGATTAAAAGTTTTTAGCTTTGGGCCCTCCGCTAGTTTGCTTTTCAGTTTGATAAATTCCATCTACCAGTCTGGACTCCACACAAACTCAGCTCCTTTCCTCAATAAATTTTTCATATTTGAGCTGATGTGTGCAAATTTTGAATAAATGTATTATAATATTCTGCCATTTCTAGAAAACGCATAAGCTCCTACTTAGTAGCCGGAGAAGCCATGTTCTGGATGGTGTTGACAAGCTCAGCGTTTGGAATAACACCTTCATCCGTAACAGTGTGTCCCAGGTAATCAATGGTTCTAGTTACAAACTTACATTTTTCTAACTTGATGGTAAGATCATGATCACATAGCTTACCCAACACCTGTCTGACCCTTGCATTATGTTTAGTCTCATCTTTTCCATGCACAGGTATATCATCTTGATATACACAAACTCCTTCCACCCCATGTAAAATCTTCTCCATTGCTCGTTTGAAGACTGAAGCTGCCAAGACTAGACCAAAAGGCAATCGGGCATACCTGAACATTTGTAATGGTGTTACAAATGCAGTGAGGTCCTTAGATGATTCTTCTAATTGTATTTGATGATAGGCCGAGATAAGGTCTGTAGTGCTGAAATTCTTTGCTCCTACTATCATCATAAACAACTCAGAAATATTGTGGAGAGGATACTTGTCAACTAGCACACATTTGGTTAACTTTCTAAGATCTTACATAACTTTAGGCACCTATTAGATCTTCTGACTGTGACTACTGGTGACAACCATGCAGTTCCTTCAAGTTTCTCTAACTCTGTTCGCATTTCTTCTCTTATGTTCATCAGAACACCTTGCACATTACTGCAACTAGGCAGTGACCCAGGAACTAGCCAAATTTTATGACAATAACTCTTCATACAACCTAACCCTTCTCTGAATACTTCTGATCACCTACCTCATCCATATGATTCTTTTTCAGAATAATGAGAGGAATGCAATTGGGATCTAGCATTACACCCAACTTCCTTTGATGTTTCCAGCTTTTTATGCTATCTCCTGTCTTAGAGACATATATTTTGCCTGAAGTATAGCAATGTTTATACTTGATTAAACTTACAAAATATCTGTGCAATTCAATGGGGTCCCTACCATATGCACAAGATTTAAAGTCAGGCTTCAGTAGTGTCACCTTCCCCTTAAGTTTGTCTTTGTGGAATTTACTCGCAACAATAGTTGGGGTGGGCGGCAAACTCCACTCCGTCTGTGGAGTTTTCAGAGTTTTGAGCACTCCGTGCTCCGCCTGGAGCTCGGAGTTTGGCAGGCTCCGCCTACTGGCAGCAGAGTGGAGTTAGCTGATGGTTGTCTGACTCTGAGTAATGGAGTTTTTCACAGTAGTAATTTAGTTTGAGGTGCACTGTAAGTTGGCAGTGACAGAATCGGAGGAGATTATGTGACCAGGTCCATCATATCCCTAGTATAGGTCGCCATGTGCACAAATCATCAGCACCAGTTATGATGTTTTTGAAGATTCAATGCGTGCTCACGATTTTAACCTCTGCTGAAAATTGCAGTTAGCGCATTCAGTAAGTAACGCCTGGTATATTGACGTTTATGTGGGAGGGGAGTGCTGCTGGCTCTTATTACTATACATACTCGAATGCGACGCTTGGGGTTGCAGAGCATTCAGTGAGGTTTCCTTCTCTTTCCCTTTGGAGTCTGACACCTCAGATCTGCCAGACGAGGGGTTCCCAATTCCCACCTCTGATCTGACATGGCACAGCTGGGCTACCTGAGCTCTGGTGATTTGAGGATGCACACAATCTGAAGACGGGGCCTCGGCATAAGGACCTGCCTGCGCTGCCAAAAGACACTGTGCCTGCTCTGAAAAAGAGATGCCCCAGGTGAGTTTTCTGCTTGCTTCCATGGGGCACAGAGGTGCCATGCTCCGCTTCATCACTAAGGCATGCTGCATGCTGCTCTTCTCCTGACCTACTGCATGGTAAGATACGCTCTTCTAACATACATCAGTTGCACTGTGCCTCCGTTCCTCACTGATATCATTTGCATGTTCTTTTGTTTGAATGTTTGTTTCCTGGTCTAACTGTGCACGAGAGAAACAAAGAAGATTGACCTTTGCCACATTGTTCGATCTTGGGCAGCCTTAGGCAGACTGCTTCGTCCCTTAGCCCCCATAAGTGCCCAAAGAAGGGTCGGTTCAGAACTGGCTGTTAGCCGGCATTAAGTGATGAACAGCTACGAGCTCAGACGCGTCCCATCGATTTATGGCTCCCTGATGCCTCTGCCAGTGGGATGGAGCCCTGGGTGCCTAGAGTGGTCCTGAAATGTTCGTACACAGTGGAGCCTAGATGGTGGACACAGAACCGCAAGATGACCATCGATTTAACAATGCCCTGCATCCCAGAAATAAGCAGCACCCTGGCCTGATTTATCCCTCTGAAAACAGATATTTCTACATCCCCTAAACCACATATTTCTAAAAAAAGGTCTAAGCCAATATTACCTTTAAATTAACATTAAAGTGACAAAGGCCATCAATTACTTATTAGGTTTTTGCAGATCACAAAAGGGACAGAGTTCGAACCCCTTGTGAAAGGATGAGTAATTTTGGTCCAGGGCTGCTGGATCCACCCCAAAGTTTCAGGATCTTCCACAATCACCCCCTCTTCCGCTTGCGGCTTTAATTATTGGATTAGTGGTGATAGAGGCCATACTTTCGGAAATTATTAAGCTGTTTCAGTAATTTGTATTGCTGTCGAAATAACCATGCCCCATGAACTCCAATGCACGTTTTATCAGATGGAGTAAATGTTTTCTTGTGCACACTTGTTATTCAAAAATAGCACATTCATTCTGGGCTACAACACTACTTGTGACAGGTGTGCGGGCTCTAGTACGTAAACAATTGTAAGTGCAGTACAGCCTTTGAGCCCAGTTATATTTAAGTACCTAAATGGTCTATGCTGTGGCATCTCTACTAGATGTCACCACAGAATGGGCATCAGAGCAGGAATATAGCCAGCTTCTGGAGCTGTTCGAGAGTCTGCTGAACATGGGACAATTTATTTACATGCTTTGGCCCCCATCTGGCCCCACTGGTATGGTCGTCTCTCAGCACTCCTCACTCCCTGCTTTGATTACTGGTCTGTTTGTGTTGTCCCTTCAGAGTTTTCTACAGTGCTGAAAGTTGTGCTTTGCCATGCTCCTAGACCACATTAGCAGAAAGACGGGGTGGCATTTTGCCAGATGCAGAACTCCAATAGCTTCTCTCTCTATTACAGAGTATCTAGTCTCTGCTCTCTTTAGTCTTCTTGAGATAAACATGATGGTATTTTCTGCTCCAAACCCACCTTGTTGCAAGGATGTCCCCAATCCCTTGAGACAGGAGTCAAAGGTGATTATCAAGCCCTTATTTAGATTAAAAGTTTTTAGCTTTGGGCCCTCTGCTAGTTTGCTTTTCAGTTTGATAAATTCCATCTACCAGTCTGGACTCCACACAAACTCAGCTCCTTTCCTCAATAAATGTTTCATATTTGAGCTGATGTGTGCAAATTTTGAATAAATGTATTATAATATTCTGCCATTTCTAGAAAACGCATAAGCTCCTACTTAGTAGCCGGAGAAGCCATGTTCTGGATGGTGTTGACAAGCTCAGCTTTTGGAATAACACCTTCATCCGTAACAGTGTGTCCCAGGTAATCAATGGTCTTAGTTCCAAACTTACATTTTTCTAACTTGATGGTAAGATCATGATCACATAGCTTACCCAACACCTGTCTGACCCTGGCATTATGTTTAGTCTCATCTTTTCCATGCACAGGTATATCATCTTGATATACACAAACTCCTTCCACCCCATGTAACATCTTCTCCATTGCTCGTTTGAAGACTGAAGCTGCCAAGACTAGACCAAAAGGCAATCGGGCATACCTGAACATTTGTAATGGTGTTACAAATGCAGTGAGGTACTTAGATGATTCTTCTAATTGTATTTGATGATAGGCCGAGATGAGGTCTGTAGTGCTGAAATTCTTTGCTCCTACTATCATCATAAACAACTCAGAAATATTGTGGAGAGGATACTTGTCAACTAGCACACATTTGGTTAACTTTCTAAGATCTTACATAACTTTAGGCACCTATTAGATCTTCTGACTGTGACTACTGGTGACAACCATGCAGTTCCTTCAAGTTTCTCTAACTCGGTTCGCATTTCTTCTCTTATGTTCATCAGAACACCTTGCACATTACTGCAACTAGGCAGTGACCCAGGAACTAGCCAAATTTTATGACAATAACTCTTCATACAACCTAACCCTTCTCTGAATACTTCTGATCACCTACCTCATCCATATGATTCTTTTTCAGAATAATGAGAGGAATGCAATTGGGATCTAGCATTACACCCAACTTCCTTTGATGTTTCCAGCTTTTTATGCTATCTCCTGTCTTAGAGACATATATTTTGCCTGAAGTATAGCAATGTTTATACTTGATTAAACTTACAAAATATCTGTGCAATTAAATGGGGTCCCTACCATATGCACAAGATTTAAAGTCAGGCTTCAGTAGTGTCACCTTCCCCTTAAGTTTGTCTTTGTGGAATTTACTCGCAACAATAGTTGGGGTGGGCGGCAAACTCCACTCCGTCTGTGGAGTTTACAGAGTTTTGAGCACTCCGTGTTCCGCCTGGAGCTCGGAGTTTGCCAGGCTCCGCCTACTGGCAGCAGAGTGGAGTTAGCTGATGGTTGTCTGAATCCGAGTAATGGAGTTTTTCACAGTAGTAATTTAGTTTGAGGTGCACTGTAAGTTGGCAGTGACAGAATCGGAGGAGATTATGTGACCAGGTCCATCATATCCCTAGTATAGGTCGCCATGTGCACAAATCATCAGCACCAGTTATGATGTTTTTGAAGATTCAATGCGTGCTCACGATTTTAACCTCTGCTGAAAATTGCAGTTAGCGCATTCAGTAAGTAACGCCTGGTATATTGACGTTTATGTGGAAGGGGAGTGCTGCTGGCTCTTATTACTATACATACTCGAATGCGACGCTTGGGGTTGCAGAGCATTCAGTGAGGTTTCCTTCTCTTTCCCTGTGGAGTCTGACACCTCAGATCTGCCAGACGAGGGGTTCCCAATTCCCACCTCTGATCTGACATGGCACAGCTGGGCTACCTGAGCTCTGGTGATTTGAGGATGCACACAATCTGAAGACGGGGCCTCGGCATAAGGACCTGCCTGCGCTGCCAAAAGACACTGTGCCTGCTCTGAAAAAGAGATGCCCCAGGTGAGTTTTCTGCTTGCTTCCATGGGGCACAGAGGTGCCATGCTCTGCTTCATCACTAAGGCATGCTGCATGCTGCTCTTCTCCTGACCTACTGCATGGTAAGATACGCTCTTCTAACATACATCAGTTGCACTGTGCCTCCGTTCCTCACTGATATCATTTGCATGTTCTTTTGTTTGAATGTTTGTTTCCTGGTCTAACTGTGCACGAGAGAAACAAAGAAGATTGACCTTTGCCACATTGTTCGATCTTGGGCAGCCTTAGGCAGACTGCTTCGTCCCTTAGCCCCCATAAGTGCCCAAAGAAGGGTCGGTTCAGAACTGGCTGTTAGCCGGCATTAAGTGATGAACAGCTACGAGCTCAGACGCGTCCCATCGATTTATGGCTCCCTGATGCCTCTGCCAGTGGGATGGAGCCCTGGGTGCCTAGAGTGGTCCTGAAATGTTCGTACACAGTGGAGCCTAGATGGTGGACACAGAACCGCAAGATGACCATCGATTTAACAATGCCCTGCATCCCAGAAATAAGCAGCACCCTGGCCTGATTTATCCCTCTGAAAACAGATATTTCTACATCCCCTAAACCACATATTTCTAAAAAAAGGTCTAAGCCAATATTACCTTTAAATTAACATTAAAGTGACAAAGGCCATCAATTACTTATTAGGTTTTTGCAGATCACAAAAGGGTCAGAGTTCGAACCCCTTGTGAAAGGATGAGTAATTTTGGTCCAGGGCTGCTGGATCCACCCCAAAGTTTCAGGATCTTCCACAATCACCCCCTCTTCCGCTTGCGGCTTTAATTATTGGATTAGTGGTGATAGAGGCCATACTTTCGGAAATTATTAAGCTGTTTCAGTAATTTGTATTGCTGTCGAAATAACCATGCCCCTTGAACTCCAATGCACGTTTTATCAGATGGAGTAAATGTTTTCTTGTGCACACTTGTTATTCAAAAATAGCACATTCATTCTGGGCTACAACACTACTTGTGACAGGTGTGCGGGCTCTAGTACGTAAACAATTGTAAGTGCAGTACAGCCTTTGAGCCCAGTTATATTTAAGTACCTAAATGGTCTATGCTGTGGCATCTCTACTAGATGTCACCACAGAATGGGCATCAGAGCAGGAATATAGCCAGCTTCTGGAGCTGTTCGAGAGTCTGCTGAACATGGGACAATTTATTTACATGCTTTGGCCCCCATCTGGCCCCACTGGTATGGTCGTCTCTCAGCACTCCTCACTCACTGCTTTGATTACTGGTCTGTTTGTGTTGTCCCTTCAGAGTTTTCTACAGTGCTGAAAGTTGTGCTTTGCCATGCTCCTAGACCACATTAGCAGAAAGACGGGGTGGCATTCTGCCAGATGCAGAACTCCAATAGCTTCTCTCTCTATTACAGAGTATCTAGTCTCTGCTCTCTTTAGTCTTCTTGAGATAAACATGATGGTATTTTCTGCTCCAAACCCACCTTGTTGCAAGGATGTCCCCAATCCCTTGAGACAGGAGTCAAAGGTGATTATCAAGCCCTTATTTAGATTAAAAGTTTTTAGCTTTGGGCCCTCTGCTAGTTTGCTTTTCAGTTTGATAAATTCCATCTACCAGTCTGGACTCCACACAAACTCAGCTCCTTTCCTCAATAAATTTTTCATATTTGAGCTGATGTGTGCAAATTTTGAATAAATGTATTATAATATTCTGCCATTTCTAGAAAACGCATAAGCTCCTACTTAGTAGCCGGAGAAGCCATGTTCTGGATGGTGTTGACAAGCTCAGCTTTTGGAATAACACCTTCATCCGTAACAGTGTGTCCCAGGTAATCAATGGTCTTAGTTCCAAACTTACATTTTTCTAACTTGATGGTAAGATCATGATCACATAGCTTACCCAACACCTGTCTGACCCTGGCATTATGTTTAGTCTCATCTTTTCCATGCACAGGTATATCATCTTGATATACACAAACTCCTTCCACCCCATGTAACATCTTCTCCATTGCTCGTTTGAAGACTGAAGCTGCCAAGACTAGACCAAAAGGCAATCGGGCATACCTGAACATTTGTAATGGTGTTACAAATGCAGTGAGGTACTTAGATGATTCTTCTAATTGTATTTGATGATAGGCCGAGATGAGGTCTGTAGTGCTGAAATTCTTTGCTCCTACTATCATCATAAACAACTCAGAAATATTGTGGAGAGGATACTTGTCAACTAGCACACATTTGGTTAACTTTCTAAGATCTTACATAACTTTAGGCACCTATTAGATCTTCTGACTGTGACTACTGGTGACAACCATGCAGTTCCTTCAAGTTTCTCTAACTCGGTTTGCATTTCTTCTCTTATGTTCATCAGAACACCTTGCACATTACTGCAACTAGGCAGTGACCCAGGAACTAGCCAAATTTTATGACAATAACTCTTCATACAACCTAACCCTTCTCTGAATACTTCTGATCACCTACCTCATCCATATGATTCTTTTTCAGAATAATGAGAGGAATGCAATTGGGATCTAGCATTACACCCAACTTCCTTTGATGTTTCCAGCTTTTTATGCTATCTCCTGTCTTAGAGACATATATTTTGCCTGAAGTATAGCAATGTTTATACTTGATTAAACTTACAAAATATCTGTGCAATTAAATGGGGTCCCTACCATATGCACAAGATTTAAAGTCAGGCTTCAGTAGTGTCACCTTCCCCTTAAGTTTGTCTTTGTGGAATTTACTCGCAACAATAGTTGGGGTGGGCGGCAAACTCCACTCCGTCTGTGGAGTTTACAGAGTTTTGAGCACTCCGTGTTCCGCCTGGAGCTCGGAGTTTGCCAGGCTCCGCCTACTGGCAGCAGAGTGGAGTTAGCTGATGGTTGTCTGAATCCGAGTAATGGAGTTTTTCACAGTAGTAATTTAGTTTGAGGTGCACTGTAAGTTGGCAGTGACAGAATCGGAGGAGATTATGTGACCAGGTCCATCATATCCCTAGTATAGGTCGCCATGTGCACAAATCATCAGCACCAGTTATGATGTTTTTGAAGATTCAATGCGTGCTCACGATTTTAACCTCTGCTGAAAATTGCAGTTAGCGCATTCAGTAAGTAACGCCTGGTATATTGACGTTTATGTGGAAGGGGAGTGCTGCTGGCTCTTATTACTATACATACTCGAATGCGACGCTTGGGGTTGCAGAGCATTCAGTGAGGTTTCCTTCTCTTTCCCTGTGGAGTCTGACACCTCAGATCTGCCAGACGAGGGGTTCCCAATTCCCACCTCTGATCTGACATGGCACAGCTGGGCTACCTGAGCTCTGGTGATTTGAGGATGCACACAATCTGAAGACGGGGCCTCGGCATAAGGACCTGCCTGCGCTGCCAAGAGACACTGTGCCTGCTCTGAAAAAGAGATGCCCCAGGTGAGTTTTCTGCTTGCTTCCATGGGGCACAGAGGTGCCATGCTCTGCTTCATCACTAAGGCATGCTGCATGCTGCTCTTTTCCTGACCTACTGCATGGTAAGATACGCTCTTCTAACATACATCAGTTGCACTGTGCCTCCGTTCCTCACTGATATCATTTGCATGTTCTTTTGTTTGAATGTTTGTTTCCTGGTCTAACTGTGCACGAGAGAAACAAAGAAGATTGACCTTTGCCACATTGTTCGATCTTGGGCAGCCTTAGGCAGACTGCTTCGTCCCTTAGCCCCCATAAGTGCCCAAAGAAGGGTCGGTTCAGAACTGGCTGTTAGCCGGCATTAAGTGATGAACAGCTACGAGCTCAGACGCGTCCCATCGATTTATGGCTCCCTGATGCCCCTGCCAGTGGGATGGAGCCCTGGGTGCCTAGAGTGGTCCTGAAATGTTCGTACACAGTGGGGCCTAGATGGTGGACACAGAACCGCAAGATGACCATCGATTTAACAATGCCCTGCATCCCAGAAACAAGCAGCACCCTGGCCTGATTTATCCCTCTGAAAACAGATATTTCTACATCCCCTAAACCACATATTTCTAAAAAAAAGGTCTAAGCCAATATTACCTTTAAATTAACAATAAAGTGACAAAGGCCATCAATTACTTATTAGGTTTTTGCAGATCACAAAAGGGACAGAGTTCGAACCCCTTGTGAAAGGATGAGTAATTTTGGTCCAGGGCTGCTGGATCCACCCCAAAGTTTCAGGATCTTCCACAATCACCCCCTCTTCCGCTTGCGGCTTTAATTATTGGATTAGTGGTGATAGAGGCCATACTTTCGGAAATTATTAAGCTGTTTCAGTAATTTGTATTGCTGTCGAAATAACCATGCCCCATGAACTCCAATGCACGTTTTATCAGATGGAGTAAATGTTTTCTTGTGCACACCTGTTATTCAAAAATAGCACATTCATTCTGGGCTACAACACTACTTGTGACAGGTGTGCGGGCTCTAGTACGTAAACAATTGTAAGTGCAGTTCAGCCTTTGAGCCCAGTTATATTTAAGTACCTAAATGGTCTATGCTGTGGCATCTCTACTAGATGTCACCACAGAATGGGCATCAGAGCAGGAATATAGCCAGCTTCTGGAGCTGATCGAGAGTCTGCTGAACATGGGACAATTTATTTACATGCTTTGGCCCCCATCTGGCCCCACTGGTATGGTCGTCTCTCAGCACTCCTCACTCACTGCTTTGATTACTGGTCTGTTTGTATTGTCCCTTCAGAGTTTTCTACAGTGCTGAAAGTTGTGCTTTGCCATGCTCCTAGACCACATTAGCAGGAGGACGGGGTGGCATTCTGCCAGATGCAGAACTCCAAGAAATTTTACAGAGTTTTTAGAAAACTCTGTGGAATTCCACAGAGTGGAACTCCACAAGTTCCTCCCACACCTAAACAATAGTAATCTTTGCTCCACAGTCAAACGAACTCTGATTCTTTTCCCCTCAATCTCAATATAGTCTAAGGGGCTATTATCACCTTTGCCTCCAACCTGTAAAACTATCTGTCCACACTCAAAGTCTGATTTTTCTCTGTCCTCACTATTGCTTGCATCCACTTCATTCACTTTCTGCTTTAAATTCTTCATTCTACAGACTGAAGCAAAATGCCACCTTTTATTGCAATGTAGACAGACTGCTTTAAGAACGGGAGATGCCTTGTCATTTGCAAAAATACCTGGTCTATCACACCTGAAGCATCTTCTGTCCTAATTAGTCTGTTTATTTGTTCCCCAAGTATTTTTATACTCTTTCTTCTTTTTATCCTCCTTAACAGACTCATTTTTTCCTATTCCCACGTCCAACAGCATGTACATCCTTAATGGAGTGTTTCTTCATCACCTCCATACACTTTAGTGCTCAATTTTCTTGGCAATGAGCAACACCTCTTCAAGAGTGGACTCATCTCTGAGCCACAGATCATCTCGCACTTTCTCACACAAACTGATCCCTGAATCTTTTGTCCAATAAAGGACTAAACTTGCAGAAGTCACAGTTCAGTTACATAATTTTCTATTGACTCCCCCTCCATTTGCACCATTTTTCCAAAATAATGGCGTTCAAGAATAGTGCTTACTTTTTGTAGATAAGGTAAGTCTAAGCTTTCATATGCAAGTGTCATACTCATTAAGATCTACAGATTCACTGTCCGGCAAATCTGGAAGGTGATCAAATACCTCCTGCCCTTCCAAACCAAGACAGTATAGCAAAAGTTCTGTACTCCGAGAAGTGCCACAAAGTCTCGCACCACATTCAAAAACGTTTTTCCACTTAGCCAATTTGATGGGTAGATTTCCAGGACACGACAAGAAAAATGGAGGCGGTGTGACCTTCTGCATATTAATAGATGAATTGATTACCCCATAAACACCTTAAACCCCTTAAACGCTGGCATAACATTATGACCGTACAATAAACAGTTTTAGAATGAAGGACAAAAATGTGGATGTAGCAAATAGTCCTGTAAACAAGAATCTAAAAAAATGGAGATATGTTAAGTTACACGAAGTGTGTGCACATCACGTAAGCTTCATTGGTCTGATATACCCTTTGTAGGTGTAGGACCTAAACTAGCTTGCACACAACAGGGCAAGTGTGGGAAACTGAACTTGCCCATGTGAGCAGCACTTTCTGATGTATGTGAAAACATACCTTTCGATGTGTAGGAAGAAGATGTGCCTATCGCTGTTTGCAGATAGGCAGACAGTCCATTATAACATGACTTTCATCGAGACAGAGTGCAGGCGAACAAACGTGCCTGTTGCCGTGTGAGGCGTGCAACTGCTGCAATGACCCGGACGCGTGATTTCTAATATGCTACAAGTACAACTGCCAGGAAAGGCACAAACTGTGGCAAGCCTCTCGCCGTGCAGACTAAGGGTGGGCGGAATTTGCGAAATTTACTTTCGCAAATTATCGCGAAATTGCACAAAATCTCCGCGAGCATGCGTAATTTTCGCGAAGATGCGGAGATTGCTTTTCCCGCCCGTTCGTGATGTCTTTTTGCGTGCACGCGGGGAAATATATCTCCAACTTGCCCATGCGGTCGCTAATGGGCGTGGCCATCTTGCTTGCGATGCTTATTTCCTGTTCGCGATCGCAATGACGTGTTCGCGATCGCAAACTCTCGCGGGATAGCGCGACCGGCTACCAACAATCCAACATCTTGTGGCACGCGCGAACGGATAGGAAAACTCGTCGGCGAACGCAGGGACCCGGTAAGTCGCGATCGCGTGCGCGAGAATGCATTTTTAAAGCGCAAACAAGAAAAATACTTCCGTTTTGTGGCAGGTTGCGAAAGTTTTGACATTTTCGTGCTCTGCGCGGAACGCGAAAATGTCAAAATATCACAAATTCCGTGAACGGAACCAAAAATTACCACCCATCAGGCCTAGTGCAGACTAAAGTGGATATCAGGAAAGACACTGGGGTTGAAACCAACCCTTCAAAATAGCCGCTGTGAAGTCCGTATTTGTAGCTTGCTTGTTCCTCCTCTTGTCCTGTGGGAGTGAGCCTTTTCAGGGGCCCACTGGTGCAGGGGTCCGCCCTTCTTTGTCCTCAAGTCCTTGGACTAACAAAATAGAGATTGGCACGGAAGCTGTAATATCAAAACAATAGACTTATTATCACTCATTAGTGGGACTACATCGATACAGAGCCCTCAGGCAATGTATGAGGTAGTTGAGTAAGCATGAAGACTCAAAAAGAGGCGGTACAAGTATACACATGAATAGCTATTCACAAATATGGACATACAGAAATTACTTAGTCAACAGAGTGGGAGGGGATACCAAACTGCTTACATCAGTTAAAATAGCCTGACAGTTATACTCTAAAACAGGTGCATTCTAGCAGCTACATGTCTTTCTGAGCATGCGCAGTGCTCTGGCTCAGTACTGAAGGAGTTAACTATAGTTAATGACTCAGGCAGAATAGTAAAGCAGGCGACAGTGAAGACGGAAGGAGCACATGGCTAACACATGGCTAACTAAGATGGATGCCAAAACAAAATGGCTTCAGCTCATGCTAACAGCGTTTTCTCTCTATTTCCACAGACGACCCTTTTAGCATTAGCTGAAGACATCTCTATGATTTAGAAGGAACAAGGAAAACATCTTGCACATCAATTTTGATCCTTTTGCTAAATTCTTGGTCTAATAAATATTGGGCATTCACATTCTTTTTTTTAAAACAATTTTTATTGAAAGTAAAACCAAATACACAGCAGAGCAATAGTAATGTCACATTAGGTAATCCTATCCCCGGCATAGTATACAAACGGACATTGGAGAGTACAGACCACCTATCAAATCCACTAGCACAGCAACCCCTAAACGGACTCACGCATACATCGGGATCGGGGAACCCAGTCCCTACAGCATATGCCTTGCGTCTCAGGGGCCTCAGGTCACCTCGGTCGCCCCAGCTGCGCTCAACGCCGCCAGTCTCTCCCTCCTCAGTTCCACAGTGGGAGAAATGCAGATGTCTCCCCGGTATTTGTTCCAGCGTCCCCACTTAAGATCCCATTTCTTGGGGCACCCTCGACCCTTATAGACTGTTTTCTCCGCCACCATGGCCTGATCCATGTCCGTGGCCCAGGTCTGCAGCTGCGGCACCGTGGCCACCCCCCACTTCGGGGCAATGTTCCTCTTCGCGATGGCCCACCCCATGACCGACCATTCCTGCTCTGGCTGGGTCAGATCCGTGGTGTCCCAGATATTAAGGAGGCAGAGCTGGGGAGAGGGGATCAGGGGCTTGCCAATGGCCCGCACCATCTGACGGGTGACGGCCTCCCAATAGCGCTGGACGTGGGGGCATGCCCATAGAATATGTAAAAATGTCCCTATCTGGTGACATTGTCGCAAGCAACGCGCATCCGCTCTCTTTCCTAGTTTACTAAGCAATTCAGCGTCAAAATATACACGGTGTAGGATTTTAAGCTGCACCAGGCGGAGTCGCATTGGTATAGCCACCTCCCTCGGGGAAGCCAATGCCTCCGTCCAGTCCTCGTCCGCCAAGTCCCCCATGTCCGTCTCCCAGCGAGCCCTAACTTTCTGCAACGGATCAGTCCTGTTATTGATCAACTTTTTGTATGTCAGGGAGATAGCCCTGCGGTCCATTGGGTCCAACAGCAGTCGGTCCTCTAGAGGAGAGTAAGCCGGGAGAGGGGTGTCAGCAGGAAGGGCGCCGGCAATAGTGTGACTTATTTGAAGGTAACAAAAGTACTCCGACGGGGCAAGTTGGAACTTGAGTTGGAGCTCCGCAAACGTCGCCATCCTACCCTTGATCCACACATCTCCCACAGTTGCGATACCAATTAAGTCCCACTTGTCGAACCCTGCGCAGGTACTCAGCCTTCCCAGGAAATCAGGTTCCCAGAGGGGGGTGGCCCTAGTCAACCGCCCCCGCCACCCCATTCGTCGCTGGAGTCTGTGCCATATCTCCACCGTCCGGGCAGTGGGACCAGTGAGATAGAGTTTTTTGTAGTTGGAATACAAAGCCCTATTGCATCCACCCCTCCCCAGGAGCCATCGATCGGTGCGGAAATTGGGGTCATCGTGGGGCCCAAACACCCACTGGTTGATTGCTATCAATTGCGATGCCTGGTAGTAGAGCCGCAGGTCTGGCAATCCTATGCCGCCATCATACCACCCCATTGTCAATTTTTGCATCGCTATCCGAGGCTGTCCCCCATCCCACAACAAGTCTCTAAGGGCAGCGTCGATCTGTAAAAAATACGACTCAGGGATCGGGTGAGGCGCATTTTGTAACGCGTAGAGAAAACGCGGAAGGCACAGCATCTTAAACAGCGATGCCCGGCCCAATAGTGTGAGGGGCAGCGTTTTCCAGTGGACCACATCCGCTTTAAATCGCCGGAGCGGGCCCAGCAGATTGCGGTCATAGAACAATGTGGGGTCCAGGGTAACATGGATACCGAGGTATAGGAAGCCCTGCGGCGCCACCGGTATAGTGTAGCCTCTGGGGCTAAGGGGAGGGTCGCTCCACAACGGGTACATCTGGGATTTGGACCAGTTAATCTGGTAACCGGAGTGGGCCCCAAAGATATGGAAGATGTGGAGAACCCGGCGAATAGAGCGGGCCGGGGAGGCCAAATACAGCAAGATGTCGTCTGCGTATAAGGATATACGATCTTCGTGATCCGGCGTCCACTGGAAGCCTCTAATTTGCGGATCACCCCTGATCCAGACCGCGAGGGGCTCCAAGGCCAAAGCAAAGAGGAGCGGCGACAGCGGACAACCCTGCCTCCAACCCCTCACTATCCTGCTCCGAGACACCCTGGACTTCAATAGTAGATAGGAGATCTGGTGCCCACCTTGCTTGCGAGTGCTGCGGCGGGGCGTAGATCTGCTCGTGATATGCCGCGAAGGTCTCGGCGATGTTTCGAGGATCAGTGATCAGTAAACCGTCCGGCCCCTTGATCGCACCGACCCACCTCGCCGCCGCCTCCTTATGCTCCAGCCACGCCAACAATTTCCCCGTACGTTCCCCTAACTCATAAATCCTATGTCTGGTAGCCAGGGCACGCTGAGTAGCCTCTTCGAGGAGCAGCTGCCTATAATCTAGCCGCTTGACAGTTAGCGTGTGTCGAGTCTCGGGGGACATGTCATGCGAAACCTCTCGCTCAAGGCGAAGTATGTCAATCTCGAGCTCACCAACCCTATGCTGCGTTCAGCCCCGTAAGCGCCCCAAAGTGTGATCGCCGACGCCACCGACCCAGTGTTTTCTGCAAAATAATTGTCAGTGTCCTGCCTCAGGGAGTCCCTTATATGAGGGATCTTCAATAACCAAGGCTGGATCCTAATAGGGCCCGGCTGCCTTGCTCCCTGGGCTCCATATGTAGCCGTAAACGGGGAGTGGTCGGATATGCCCCGCGCTAAATACCCCGTCTCAGTGAAGTAGTGGAGGTGTTGTGCTTGGGTGAACAGGTAGTCCAGCCGCGACTGACTGCCATGAACCCCGGACTGGAAAGAATAGAACGTCTCCCGGGGATGCGACCACCTCCAAACATCCACCAGTCCCACGGCGTCAGTAAAGTTACGTAGTTGTGAGCCCTGTGGCGTGTCTCGTCGCGGGGGGGCGCGGTCCACGGCGCCGTCCATTGCCAAATTAAAGTCCCCGCCCATCACCAGGACACCCCCGGGCAAGGTCACCAGGAACTTCCCCACGTCTGCTAGGGTCTGACGCTGAAGGCCCGGCGGGGCGTATACTGAGAGCACATTGAGTACCCACCCCTCTCAGCTACCGGAGCAGGCAACATATCTACCATGGGGTTCGGTCCAAATAGTGTGAATCACATAGGGACAACCCTTACGCAGGAGGATCCCCACTCCCCTGGACCCCGAGGTGAAACCCGAATGCGCAACCATCCGGTACCCCTTTCTGTATAGGGCCTTGCCGGAGTTGCCGACAAAGTGCGTTTCTTGGAGCAGCACCAGGTCAAGGTGATGCCTGTGGATGTAGTGTGTTACTATGCCCCGTTTTAGCTTGCCTCCCAGCCCGTTGACGTTCCAAGTCATAAGGTTAAGTCTCCGATTCATTACCATAAGATCTCAACAGTAAGGCAATAAGATGCGTGGATTTGCACACCCAAGGGCGCCCTGCCGCCCTGGCGGGATAAACCGCGGCCAGAGTACTACTGGCCTGCATGAGGAAGGAGAAAATGTGACCAATATTCTGGGGGTAAGTGCCCCGCATGACCCTGGAATAGAGCCTGACATTCAGCTCCGCTGGTAGGGAACAATCAAAAACCCCTCCCCAAACCACCCAACTCAAACGAAACAGTAACCATAGAAATCTACCCCCCACCCTGCCTCCCTGCACAACGGGACTAAAACCGCCCGCCACCCCCAACATGCAGAGCGCCTGTCGCCCCCCCTTGAACAACTCGAGGAAACGTGTGCTGCTCCACTCCCTACATCAAGTCTGTCGATACTCAATAACCCGCCACCCCCGACCCCCACAGCCCCAACGAGGGAAGTCCCCAGTACAGTTCGGCAGTATCCACTCAATCAGACCACGGCCCCCCCGCGTCACCCCCACCTTAGCCATGCCTGCTCAAAGACCCATTCTCAGGAATAAGCCTACATTCAAGGAACAGCTACGCCATAGCGGAAGTGTCCGGGTGAGCTGCCCCCACTCGTCAGCAATGGTAGTCTGTCATGTCCATGTAGCCAGGGGTGACTCTTATCGCCCACCCGGGACCCTCCCCTCACCCTCGTCTCAGCTGCATGAGACCCCTTGAATCGCCACCAGTAGCACAGCACCGGAGACCAGCAAGGCCACACCAGCCGCACACTCATTTTCCACAACCGTAGTCAGTGGTCTCCGGTCGAGCCTCAGCATCCGATTGTGACGAAGGCCGCCTCCGCCGGCGCCAATCCTCCGCCGTGTCCGCATCCGACTGTCCCTTTTTTGCCCCCTTGTCCACCGTACGCCAGCCCTCCAGCCAGTCCCAAGCCTCCTCCGGGCGTGCGAAGAGCCACGACTTTCCGTCTGCCTCCACACGTAGCTTAGCCGGGAACAACATAGCATATTTGAGCTCTCGATCACGGAGAGCCTTTTTAACCTCCAGGAAGCAATGTCTCAGTTTCTGGACCCTTTGTGTGTAATCAGGAAAGAACGTGATGGTGGTGTTCTCAAGCTTAAGAGGTGGGGCAGTCCTTGCGGTCTGGAGAATGACATCCCGGTCGCGGAAGTTGAACACCTGGCCAAGCAACGGACGTGGTGGCGCCCCCGGCCACGGGCGGCCACCCGGTACTCGATGGGCCCTCTCGATCGAGAAACATTTGGAGAGTCCACGGGGCTGCAGGTGCTTGAGGACCAGCTCCTCGACAAAGAGGTCCGCCGCGGGCCCCTCCGCGCGCTCCGGGACACCAATAATGCGGACGTTGTTGCGCCGCATCCTGCCTTCATAATCGTCCAGCTGCCGAGCAAGTAGATCGTGGGACGCCCGTAGGTCAGCCACCTCGTGCTTCAGAGTGACGGTGTCGCTATTGAGCTCCTTGGTGATGGTCTCCACTGCACCCACCTGATCGGCGATTTTTCGGACGTCCTCTCGGATCAGCCCCACCTCCGTGGCCACCGTGTCTATGCGTGTCTCCAACGATGCCTTGATTGCCGTGAGTACTTCCATGAGGTCCTTGTTGGTCGGCTCCCCCTTGCCATCTGCGTCCTGCGCCACCGGTCCCTCTCCGCTCTGCTGCTGCTTCCAGGCGAATTTATCCAGTTTCGTCTGCGCAGCTGACTTGCCACTCCGCCCGGACGCCATAGTCCCGCCGCCGTCGACACTCTTCCTCCTCCAGGCGCAGGCTGCGTTTCAGCCACAAGGACCCTGCTCCCGGGTCCGAATCCTCCGCCGCGGGACCACGACGGGGGGGAGGTCCTCACTCTCTCGCCCGGCACTGTCACCGCACCAGGCTCACAGCCCTCCCGTCGGGTCACTAGTCCAGGGAGTCCGCCGATCCGCTGACCCGTCTGCCACGAAGAGCCAGGCCAGGCCCAGGAGAGCCGCCGACACGCCGCAGGTCACCGCACCCTGCGCCCGCCTGTACGTCGCGTCAGGAGTAGGAGCGACCCCCAGCCTTCCAGGGCCGATGCCCCGGGCGTCTCCAGACGGATGATCTCCCACTCATCAGCAGGCCCAGCAGTCACAGGGGGGGAACACGGCCGCCCAGCACCTGGGCCCCATCACAGCAGCGCAGGGGTCCGCTCTCCAGGCCGGGCCCCAGCCACAGGCGGCACCGCCGACAGTCCCTGCTAGCCGGGGATGGCCCTCACAGTCTCCAGCCACACTCTCAGCTCCAGCCACTTTTACAGGAGGGCGCCGGCACCATCCACGGCCCCACCGCACCTCACTTCCAGTTCCGGGCGCAGTACTGGTCACACACGTGGCCGGCGCATCAATGCGGCACACGGAGCCGTCCGACGGGCTGTCCAGGTCCCTCCGGCGTCGGGATGATCCACAGGGCTGCAACCCCTCACCATCAGAGGCGCCGCGCCTCACGCCGCCGCTGCCCAGAAAGACAGGCCGCAGCCGCGACCTCGCGTCCGCTCCGCGCCCAGGCCGGACGCGCCTCCCTCAGCTCGGCCGGCGGCCAGGTCCCAGGGACCGGAGCTCCGTCGCCGTATATGCACAAAACGGGCCCAAACTTCAGCGCTGGGTCGGCCGGAGCCTCAGGACCTCCAGGGACCCCTCAAAGCATGAGCCGGGAGCCGCGGGTAGGAGAGATCAGGATAGAATGGGAGTGGCGCTTCAGAGCCTCGCTACTGAGCGGCCATTCCCGTCGGCAGCAAGCCACGCCCCCCGGCATTCACATTCTTAATGTTGTGTTTGGTGGATATACAAGTAGAGACACAAAGGGAACAAAGCATCGGGCCACATTGTATGCATAGACAGCATGACAGTAGGATCGCAAAGAATATACACAGAATTGTCAACAGTTTCCAGCCCCAAGTAGCAAACAATGTCCCTAACCAGCCAGTTAAAGTCCAAGTTCCTGTATCGGGATGAATTTCAGTGGTTGTTTTAGGCCGATTGGAAATAGCCAACAGCACATGTTTGATGAAATGTCTAAATAAAAACATTTTTAATAAACCTTCCAGTGTTCTTCTTTATGAGCGCTAGGGTACCAATGATATGTTCAGGAGGAGCAAAAACCAAAGGAAATAATGGACGGAGTGTTGAACATTGCAAGCACTCACCCCCAGTCAACTGATCTGGGTTTAATCCATCACCGTTCTTTAGCCCACTCTGCCACCCCAGTTCAGACATGGCCATATGCAAATCAGTCTGACCCTGTGCCTCATGGGAACAGTCCAGCCCGAACTGCCAAGCCATGTCTTCCCTGGACCGGAAACAAGCTTCCTAGGAACGGTTTCTGGCATTTCAGCCGTCTTCAGCCAGGCTTGCTTGAATCCAGTGGCAAAGTGAGCAAGGGACTCACGTCTGAGCATACCCTGCCAACTTATGGCGAACAAAGCAAAAACCAAAGGAAATGATGGACGGAGTGTTGAACATTGCAAGCACTCACCCCCAGTCAACTGATCTGGGTTTAATCCATCACCGTTCTTTAGCCCACTCTGCCACCCCAGTTCAGACATGGCCATATGCAAATCAGTCTGACCCTGTGCCTCATGGGAACAGTCCAGCCCGAACTGCCAAGCCATGTCTTCCCTGGACCGGAAACAAGCTTCCTAGGAACGGTTTCTGGCATTTCAGCCGTCTTCAGCCAGGCTTGCTTGAATCCAGTGGCAAAGTGAGCAAGGGACTCACGTCTGAGCATACCCTGCCAACTAATGGCAGAGTAGTATTTATCAAAGTATGCACAAAAAGTTTCTCTTGCAGAAAAAACAGTACTCCAAATGCAAATATTAAAGCAGATACACATATTATCACAAAAACAATTTTTGCTTTGGGGGACTAGCAGGACCAAACGGGGCCATGTGAATTAGGACGAGGAGCCGCAAAAGGCTGTTTCTCCTCAAAAATGGGATGACCAAAGGGGTACATTGCTAACAAAAAAGTACTTGGGGAATTGAAGCCGCTGTACAACCAGCCAGAGGGGAATCTTCTCCCTGTGTCCGTCTGAGCCTCACTGGCAGGCTCTTATCGTTCATCAAGTGTTCACTTTCCCACGGTGGAGCTGCACAGCTTGGAACTCAGGAAAAACAATCACGGCCCAGGCTTAAGGGAAAAGTTTATTCTTTCTGGATATGGCAATCACATTCCAGGGCAAACACCCTCAACGATCCTGTCCAGTGTCTTAGGCAGTGCACCAATATTCTTCACTCTAATCTAACAGGCACCAGAGACACAGCACCTGTACCCTAAACTCAAGTCCTTCCCGATATATAGTTCCCCTTAAAGGTCAAATAAGGAAACATCAGTCTATTCTACCCATCCTTATCTAATTCCAATTTTATCAGCTACAGACAGGATGGGCAGTAACATGGCGTATTTATTTATTCATTTTGTTAAAACAGTATTACTTAATAGCCGATTAGACGCGCACTGGTGAGGTGCTTTGTCTCTATTGATTCAAGAACATATTCACAGCATCTTGTGGAATGAATGACAAAAGCGAGCCCAACCAATTGTCTCATGGCCGTTCCTAGACAGCTTAGAGAGGCTCGAGAAAGAGAGAGGGGGGGAGAGAGAGAGAGAGAGAGAAAGAGAGGACACAACAACAAGCTGCCCTGCATCTTTCCACGCAGAATAGCTCACAATAATACACATAATAGGCACATAAACCAAGAAAAAAGACACTGTTTTACTTAATTTTGCTTACCCTTAATTTGCTCAGGAGCTAATCTCCTACACTAGTCTCCTACCCCCCTTCGACAGTAGGTAACCTAAACAGGTGACCTCCGGTCGACAAAATTTACCCCCCTTTTTCTGCAGCTGGGCACAAACAGACTTGTAGGAGGTAAATATCTTGGGGAATCCATATCAAGGAAGCCATACCCAATACTATTGTACTGTACCACTTTGTAAGTTTTGGTATACAAGCACATTGAGCTAACTAGAAAGCATTAATCCAATAACCAACTACCAATTCCTTTAGCAATTGCACTGGTTTAACATGAGGGCACATGAATGCAAACTGAATTTCATTGCCTCCTTATCTGAGCTCTAGCACAGTAATCTTTAAGTTAAAAACATTATTTCCGCATGCATGGCAGAGCTGTTCTCTGCACAGGACCCACATACGCTACTGCCTCTCCTTCTCTCTTATGACTTTGTAGAACCTGCCTTGTCTTTTGCCAAAAATAATAAGCAAAACTTCTCTTTTTCTCTGCGCTGTCATCCCCTCCTTCGGAATGTTTTCCAAGGTCGAAGTGCCAGAGCAAGCCTTGCCTTTAGTCCTGCTAGTTTGCTAAATACAGAACTTGACCTCTGACCCTTAAACCTGCTGTCCCTTGTCTGAGCAAAGTCATTCCCACTTGGCCTTTGCAATTCAAAGTAACTCTCGAGAAGCATGGCTGAAGGGCATTCCTGCTCCATGCTTGTGTGCTGATAATTTAAAGGTAGGATGTAATGTGTATTCTTTATTTATTTATTTTTTGGGCACTGTGCGTTCTAGCACCTAAAGAACTAGAGTTTTCATAATGCCATAGTGCGCCCAGAATTCTTGTGCATAAAAGCTTGCATGAAGGCTTGCAATGTAATTCACATGTCTGTACAGCTACTCTTTGCATAACTTGTAAGTGTATTTGAGACTACAGCCATTAGGCCATACTAGAAATCATATTTTAAGTTTGCCCCTAAGATACAGTAATATTATCATTGCTAGAGAAACTAATATTCACCTTTTTAATTTTGAGGCACAATATATTTAACCATTTAGGCATTGAAATCTTAACTCACTCTTTGCACAGGGTAATTGTCTACAGTGCTAAATATTATTGAATTCTCACAATAGTGGTATTAGACATTATAAAGATCATAAAAATGCAAGAACGATTTTAGTGCAATGACTCTTAACAATTTTTTTCATGTAGTCATTTCTTTTTAATAATCATCATTAACCCCATTGTTGTTTCCACATATGAAAAGCAAGCCTTATTCCTTTCCTTTTGCCTTTAAACGCATTTATTTATAAAACTAAGCACAGAAGCTTTACTGAAACATAAAAAGTTTGTGTCACTTTTTAGAAGGCAGTAATTATTTACCATCAGATCCACAGATGTGCGTATTAGGAAAGCAACAAGAAAGAAAGTCCTTACTTTTTATCCTTTCTCTTTTATCTAAAATAATGAAGCTGTATTTCTAACTTTCAAAATCAGTAGTCTTTATAGCACGTGCCTTCATACCATGTTGTACTAACTTAAAACCTAGTTGCCACAGCGTTTATCTGTAGCTTATGCCCGGACATAGCCATGTGATTTACTCAGCTATGTTTTACGACCAGCAGGCGTTAGCTTCTACATTTTTCAGGAGAAAAAGGCCTTGCTGTATTATAATGTCCTCACAGAAACCCCAAAAAGTTGATAAACCATTCATTACCTCCGTCTGCTCTGACAGACAGCTTCCTTCGGACATACAGCTTCCTTCGGACAGGCAGCTTCCTTCGGACAGAGAGCTTTGAGCAGCTGTTAAAAGCTCTCTTTCGGGTGCATGGAATGAGCACAGTTCATTCTATTTAAAGCCCAGGCATTCCAAGCCAGTCAAAATCTATAGTTTTGCAATGTGGTAAAAGCAGGACGCTTTTATTTTAGCAGCGACCAATTACTCAAATAATGTTAATGCCTTTGAATATTTAATATAATGTATCTAAGGATAATGCTGTAACATTTTGTATTGAGTCCTAGTTGTGTAAAACACACAAATTTGTTTTTTTCTTTCTGTGAGGCCTATTTTTTTTACTATTGAGTTTTAATTCGAATTTATTTTTACCATTGTGGCGATATAATAATTGAATGTTCACACATATATACTTTGTTATTGTTTTACTTTTAATAGTAGCATGCAGCAACTTAACATATGTTATATAATTAATTCTTTGAATTTTTAAAGTGTAATTCTTCCAATGGCATCTGCAGAACACAATGACGACAACAAACCAAATTGAGCTCATTCCAGACATGTTCAAGAAGGGGCCACACACTCATAACACACAACACAGCTTGCTATGGCAAGCCATCAAAGAGCACAGTCGCTACTCACTCAAACAAGTACTTCACAAGCATCACCACCGGTGTCAGTCCACAAACCATATAGACACTCAAATACACAATCAACCCACAAATCAACACTTAGGACAAAAACAAGAGGCAGTCCACAGACTGCACTCAAACCAAACCAATTGTAAATACCAATTGTAGATCATATTTACAAACAAAAGAGCCCTCAAAAGTAGTACAGAGACTGCACCAAGACAAGTAAATAGCCCAAAGACTATTCCATATTCAAAAAGACAGATTCTAGCCACAGACCTTTTCCAAAATAAACCGAATTACCAGTTGGGCTGGCGGAACACTCAAAAGCGCTCCATATCACCACTTACAAATTTTACTAAGTGCGTAGATCAGGATCCTTTTTTTTTATATATTTGTTCCACAGTTTACTATACATTATGGAAGAAATACCGTATTTGACATACATATGTCTGTTGGGTGTCTCCTCTGGGGGAGCCGGCTGACTTTTTTTTCTAAATCCATTGTGGTACCACCAAGACAGCAACACATCCTACGAAGTGCGCTACTAGCAGGGATGAAAAAAATATTATAATAAATATAATATTATCAGTTAAATAGTACTATCCCCAAATATAGTACTGATCCAAATATACCAAAAATAGAGAAAAATCTCCTCATTACCTGCCCTTTTTTATTGCAATAAAAAGAACCAAACCAAAATCTTGGCCAAGCAAATCCAAAATCAAGAGTGCCGCATCAGCAACCTTACCAAACAAAAGTGTCCAGCTTCCAACTGTCAAGCTCTGGGTTGACCTAATGGTCACTGTAAAACAAACGCCAAAGGGATCTCAGTCGGGACCAGTCACCACCTGGAGGGTCAGATGGGGAAAATTGGAAAAGCACTTTGGTCTGCAAAGACAAGGCTCTCCTTGTGCAGTGTACATCCTCAGCGAGATTCCAAACCTCCGTCGAGACCACTGCTTTGGGCGGCTGTGTCTCCAATGAGCCCCACGTGACGGGTGCCAATTTGTGGGAGTGAGCCTTTTCAGGGGCCCCTGCTGCAGGGGTTCGCCCTTCTTTGTCCTCAAGTCCTTGGACTAACAAAATAGAGATTGGCACGGAAGCTGTAATATCAAAACAATAGATTTATTATCACTCATGAGTGGGACTACATCGATACAGAGCCCTCAGGCAATGTATGAGGTAGTACATGGAGTACAGAAACCATGGTTTTTATATACACCCTTTGTTGCTGAATAAGCATGAAGGCTCAAAAAGAGGCGGTACAAATATACACAAGAATAGCTATTCACAAATATGGACATACAGAAATTACTTAGTCAACAGAGTGGGAGGGGAAACCAAACGGCATACATCAGTTAAAATAGCCTGACAGTTATACTCTAAAACATATGCATTCTAGCAGCTACAGGCCTTTCTGAGCATGCGCAGTGCTCTGGCTCAGTCCTGAAGGAGTTAACTATAGTTGATGACAGAATAGTAAATCAGGCGACAGTGATGACGGAAGGAGCACATGGCTAACACATGGCTAACTAAGATGGATGCCAAAACAAAATGACTTCAGCTCATGCTAACAGCGATTTCTGTCGATTTCCACAGACCCACATGCACACATGCTCACAGCCAACCTCTAAATATTCCAGTAAGAGCAGCACGCACTCTTGCTTCCCAGAATCACGATGCCCCAGCATGGAGGATATCTCCTGGCAAGCGTGGTCAATGGCATTGCGACTTGGCTGCTCTGTATGACATATAGATCGGATAAGAAAAATCACCTCATTGATAAGTGCATTTGAAGGAATTCTGATCCAGGAATGAACACCCAAATAGCATAACGATTTAAACTATACAAGTGGCTGAATAAGGACAGAATGTAGCCCAGGATGCACTTTCTTCCTAGTCACACTCCCATTGTCCATCACTAGGGGAGGCTGCGTCCATAGTTTTACGTCAGACATCACTGGAGTTAAACTTATATCCAGTCGCATTTATTCACAAATGAGTTGGCAATCATATTATCGCATCCAGGAGAGGGAAGATCAGCACCCGAGATGCTAATCATCACCCCATACGATCACCTACCACTCACCTCTAAAGAATCTTGAAAGGGTGGTCCTGATGAAGATGGACACATTAACAATTTCCACTAAAACGTGCATTGACCTGACTACAGTAGTTTCCAGCTGGCAACATAATCACGGACATTCATGAAGGGTTCTCTCCGTGACTTCATAAGTTTATGCTGACCTATGCCGGGAAGCGTATGCATGTGATGTGTGAGTGTTAGAGTGGTGTTGTGTGAAAGGTTAGGATGAGAGTGTGCTTGAAGTATGGGGATATATTGTATGTTTTAATGTGCACGTAAATTTTAATTAGATTATACACCTCGAATGTGTCATGTATATATAAATTGTATTTTCGTATATTTTGCACTTTAAAAAAGGCTTAGTTTCACGTATATGTTACATAAGAGTTTTATATGATTTCTTATGGTGAGTTACCATTTATTGAGATACTGATGGTATGGCCACATCCTTTCCATTGTCACACTGAGTTATTACTTTTTGTCGGTTTGTCTGGACTTTTCTTAGAACTAGTGCATCAACGCGTATTTCTTGTACTTTGGTTACTGTTGGCGTTTCACCTTCTTTGCCATTTACTTTTGAGCACCCCAGGGTGATTTAACACATAAGCATGTCACATATTTATTATTTAAGACCTATATTTATAATATTGTGAATCTTATATATCTCCAACTGACAATTCATAATTGTTAACCATTGTTGTGGTAATGTAATCTACATGTGATACGTCTATAATGATGAGTAATTGTAGGATGTTTGTTACAAGTGTACCCTGAAGAAGGGACTTTTTAGTCCCGAAATGCATCGGGTTGCTTGCAAAAGACAGATGAATTGATTTCTTTTGTTTTTTACATCGAGATTGATTTGTGTTTTGTACTACTATGTACAAATTATTGCATTTCATGTTTATGTATTCAAAATCAAATGGTTTCATTGGATATGAATTGAATAATTCATGAACATATTGAATACAATGTTTCTTGAATGAACCTTGTTTGTAAAAGAGTTTAGTTATTGTTTATATTGTATTAATAAGTAGGGTTCAGATGAAAACCCAGTGAACAGTGCACGGTACCAGCAGGTGTTCTTGCTATTTTTATACACTTTAAATTCTTAGGCACCCTGGTTAGACAGCGGGTGCAGTACCATAGCACAGGTAATATAATCATAAGCACTTCATACTACGTTGGAATTAACTCAGGAGTGCACCGTCGCCCTCTCTTTCTTCATGCGACTATATCCTACCTTATTCTTCTGAGATTGAACCTACTGCAAGATTTCAGTTTGTCAACTGTAATCCTGTTTATTTTTAATATCTATTGATATTCATATATATTGGTTTGATTATTAATTTCAAATAAACTACTTAACTTCAATCATCAATTCCTAGTCCTTATTGTTAGGCCTGGGCGAAAATTCCGTTCCGCTCGCGGAAATTGCGATAATTTGACATTTTCGCGTTCCGCGGAGAGCGCGAAAATGTCAAAATTTCCGCAATCCGCATCTTACCTGAAATTTTTTTCTTGCTCGCGCTGTAAAAAAAAACATTCTCGCGTGCGCGCGATCGCCTTACCTGAATCCCCGCATTCGCCGACAAGTTTTCCCGATCCGGTCGCGTTCTCCATGAGATGTTGGATTGTTGGTAGCCATTTGCGCTGTCTCGCGACACTTCGCGCTCGCATTAACGTAATTCGTCGCGCGATCACATCTTTCTTCTCGCGATCATGCACCGCGAGACAAGTGAAAATGAGATGGCCGCGCCCGTGAGCTACCGCATGGGTAAGTTGGAGAGCCGCGATCACGCAGAAAATACCGCGAACGGGCGGGAAAAAAACTTCCACGTCTTCGCGATATTTCCGCGTGTTTGCGGAGATTTTTAAAATTTTCGCGTCAGTTTGCGAAAGTGAATTTTGCAAATTCCGCCCACCCTTACTTATTGTGTGGCCAAATGGGCTTCACAAAGACTGAATTCTTTTTTATTGCTAATTCCCTTGTTGAGTTGAGTCAACTTAAAAAGATCCATCAGTGAGATTGTAAACCATGCTCCTGTGTGCTCTCACTCTCACACACTTATCTTGCTTCCCTTTCTCCTTGCAGTATTTCCTTCCTATCGCTGTCACTATTTCCTTCTATTTCATCATCTTTTCCTATGTTCATTTATTTCCATTTCTTTACTCTGATGTTTTTCTGTCACACCCTGTTTATTTATTTTTTCATTTAATTTGCATTTATCTACTTTGGAGAGACTCAGTCATGAGGTCGTCGGTGCTTGCACTGAGCATAGAGGGCAAGGTAATCAAACCAAGCTGTTGAGTGTTTTAATGGTATCCTGCCTGGGTGTCCCAATTGAGACCACCATGCATTCATGACAGTGACAGCTCAACTAGGAACCCTGGTGCTTCTGTCTGCTGAAGCTGAGAAAGGGCTGCTGTTTCCCTCTCCTTCATTGGGTGGAGCTGTAATACAGTCATCCGAGCTGTCAATAGGTCAGACCTCCAAAGATAGCCAAAGAGCAGGGGATGCACAATAAAGACTGTCGAACAGAAGGGAGAACACGATCTCAAAAGGATACCAATTATTACACAACAGCCAGTGGTGCAACAAAAATTGAGGGGGGTGCTGCAAAGTAAATGCAGCCCCCCTGTAGGAAAGTACTCCTTTTGGCATGGTTACCCTCCACTTTTCTGCCTGTCTCTGAATGCATTTTTGACTGAATGTGCACTTGGGTCCTGCTAGTCATGTTCCCAGTGCCTGTGTTCTTTCCCAATACTGTAGCTTTGTTTCCCCCAATTGGCACACCTCTGGCCCACCTGTTGGTCAATTGTAAAAGGTACTAGTGGTTCCAATGGCACTGTGACCAGAGAGGGCCTCTAAGGGCTGCAGCATGTATTATGCCACCCTAAGAGACCCCTCAACAAACACATGCACACTGACACTGTAGCCTGCGTCTTTTGGTGCAGCCGTAAGTGTAGAGTCAACCTGACACACATCCCTGTATACCAGGCCTGCCAGCATTGCAAGAGGCATAGGTAAGTCACCCCTACAGCAGGCCTTACAGCCCTGAAGGCAGGGTGTACGATACCTCTTGTGAGGGTATAACTGCATGAGTGGAAATACCCCTATAGTGTCTAAGTCCATTCTTAGACATTATAAGTGCATAGTGAAACCATACTGAGTAAATGGGTGGGGGCTTGTCAATACGAGCTCCACTGCTCTATGATGGCTTCACCAACTCACAATCACAATTTTATTTTCACAATTTTATTTTTATTTATGATTTTGGAACTCAAATGAGATCCACATAAAAGGATAACACATGGAAAATACATTTTCATGCATTTAAAATCAAAATAAAAACAACAGAAAAAGAACATTTTGAGAACCTCTAGTATATATCTAAAAAGCTTTTTAAAAAGTTGAAGATTTTATAACAAAACATTTCATTGGGGGGATTATAAATGGCGTCTATGAATGTGGTGGCAGACAAAATATTTAATTTTAAACAAATTGGTGGTCTCAACCACTTACGCCGATGTAAAAGCAGAGCTGGGCAGACAAAGAGTACATGAGTGATATCCTGAGAAGCATTATTACAAAGATTACACATTGCTGAAGAACCATACCATCTAGACAATAGATTATTCAAAGGAAGACGATCCTGCCTCAATAGAAACAAAAGGCGGCGTACACCATGAGGAAGGTTCCAGGTAACATAGGGTTGTATTTTCCTTATTAGGCAGCAATCAATGGCCGGGGAAACACCTTTCTTTAAGATGAGGGCTTCCCTATCCATCCCAAAACTTAATTTCCATGTAGCTAGTTTCAAGGTGGACTTCAGCTGATATGCAGATAGTGTAAAAAGTGCTGATTCATCCAATTGTAAAAGATCAACTGCAATTCTGAAATTCTTTACAATTAGGGAGTGCTCTTTTAGGGATCCCAGTAGTTCTTTTTGAATAAGATATCTTAGAGTACCGGGTTCTCCCTTTGCAATATTAAAGACCCATCGCACTAGCCCAGCGAGGCCCTGGACCCAACTGCTACGCAGGCCAAATTCCAACCTAAGAGCGGCCACGGTACAAGCGGTATTAACCGTAGTTAAATACCGCAAGATCTTGCCCTCCGTAACGTTCAAAAAACCCCATTTGTCCAATTCAAGTAATTCAATGCCATACAGTAGGGAAGCTGGGATTTTGGCACGGAAGACCTCTAGCAGAAGGGCAAAATGTCTTCTGCCAGTAGATCTATAAAGAGAGCTTAAACTTTTACATTGTGCCAATGCCTTCCGGGTATTATTTGCTATATGGGCCTTATCACCTAAATTACCAGATATTGTTTTTCCTAGGAAGACATAAGATTTTACAACTTCCAACTTCTGTTCACCTACAGACCAAGTGAAGCTCCCATATTTCAGCTTTTTCAGTCCCGTCATACACATTACTTTACTTTTAGACACATTTATCTTCAGATGGTGGGTCTCTGCGTAGTCATGTAGTGCCTGTAGACGATTGTTTAATCCTCTTGGAGTTAGGTCCAATATTAATATATCGTCTGCGTATAACAGACAGACAATCGGCTTGTCCCCTAATACAGGGGCAATACCATCGCTTAAGGACAGGGCATGGGGGAGGTCAGATATATATAGGGAAAATAATAAAGGGGCCAATCAAAACAACCTTGTTTTAGTCCATTAACGGAAGAAATAACTTGAGAGAGACCTCTTTCCCCTCCCAATAAAACACCAGGTATCAGAGTGAAGAGCCCGAACCAGCTCCAGGATCGTGGTTGGCATGCCCAGGTCCGATAATTTCCTCCACAGCAAAGGACGATCTACTTTGTCAAATGCTGTGGAGAAGTCTATGAAGGCTGCAAAGACTTTTCCACCTCGGACTTTGATGTATTTTTCTGATATAACTTGTAATGCCGTTAAGTTATCTAGGGTACCATGCCTTTGCCTGAACCCAGTCTGCTCGAGGGGTAATAATTCGCCCTTGACCACCCAATCATTAATTAACTTCAGAAGGCATTTTGCGAAGACTTTACCTATAGCGTCCAAGAGGGCAATTTGTCGATAATTTTGTGGAGCATCCCGGTCACCCTTCTTGAAAAGGGGTTAATCCATAAGGTGTCTTCCCTCTCTTTTTTCAATTTGACCTTCACCCTGGACCTCCTTCTCCTTAGTAAAACTATTCTATGATATCTTTCGGGAGAATAACTCAAATACTGTTCCCTTACTAATTTGTTTATTTCAGTATTAAGTAAACGAACAGAACTAGGGACTACTTTGGTTTTTCCTTTTAGATTCGATTTTTTTGCAATGGAGATCACCGCATTCATGAAATCAGAGAAACATATTGTTTCAAGTCCTTTCCAGTTCACCAAGTTTTTTACTGCAACCTCTAGAATGCTTTCCAAGCCCCTAATTGCTCTAATATTCCAATAGCATCTCCCTGATTTATCTCCAAAACTGACAAGTTCGCTGTTAAAAGACCAACAATCCGTCAAGGGCGGATTTAAATTTACAGTAACAGTTATTACTTTATGATCACTGTATAATGTATAGGAGACCGTAAGGTCCTTCAAAAGGGAAAAAGAGGTGCTTTCCACCATCACGTAATCTAAAATGGATTCACTATGATTTGATTTGTGGGTGAAATTCGCCGGAGTATCTGAAGGAAGCCTACCATTTACTATGATTCCATCAACTTCTGTCAGTTCTTCAAGGAGCAATTTCCCTCTCTTGTTTGTTTTGATGTTTCCTGGAAAAAGGGCTTGAGGAATCTGCAAGGCTTCCTCTTTGTGCTTATTTCTAAATAACTCTAGACTGAAGTTAGAGATTTTACAATTAAAATCCCCTAGCAAAATTATATGGGGAAGAGGTTTTTTATCAGATAATTTCTTTATAAAGGAGAAAATCTTCTTTAAAACTACATTGTAACAAGCATCTGGGGGGATATAGGCGTTTATCAAAACGATTGGTTTACAGATTTCAGTATTGGCGAAATTAAACAACGTTACTGCCTGGAAAAGTTTACTAGAATCTATATAGTGGAAAAAATTCCATTTTATCTGGGTAGACAGTAAACAGGCCACTCCGCCCCTTGCATGTCCTCTCCTAGAGGGGATTGTTCCACCCTCCAACGAAAAATAATCCTTTCCTACGAATAAATTCTCTACACACCAAGTCTCTTGGAGACAAATCACATTAGCCTCTAGTGTGTGTAGGAATTGTAATTTTTCAGGGCTATTGTTTAATCCAGCGACATTCCACGATATTATTTTCAAATCGTTGATAAAGACGAGAATATGGTTTAGGATTATTATTAGGTTTGCTCGACAGAACGCCGGGCAACCAGTACCATTGAAAATTCTCTTCAGCAGCGTTTCTTTGGGTGGGGAAGGAAAGAGAACTTTTAAATGTCACATGACGTGCATTTTTAGAAATACAGATTTTTAGGTCTTCAATTTCAGCAGGGCGATCTAAGCTGTCAGAGATAGCCTGGTTTAACGGGAGCTTATTTACAAATCTTCCGGATTGGGATTTCTCTAGGAAAGGCATAACATCAATCCCTCTACTTTGAAAGCCTTCTGACCGTTGAAGGATATGATTTACAATAAGTCTGGAATAAAACCTTACCCTCGTTAAAATCCCAACCTCTGTTTTCACGATCGTTACTACATCTATATCGTTAGTTTGTACAAGTTTTAGTCTTTCGATCTCCCAAAAACATTTAAGGAGCGAAGATCTATTTAGTATACAATCCGTATCAAACAGAGGAAAAAAGTCTAAAAGGAGAGTATCTATACTATCCCTTTCAGGGACATCATTTAACCTTTCAGGAACCATTTCTCTTCCAATCGTATCAGGGAATGAATTAGCTAGGGGATTAAGAGCTGTTAATATGAAACTAGTAGGTTTCGTCAACTCCACCGAAGGTTTAGAGTTGGAAGGCCCCCCGTTACAGTACTATAGGCAACTGATATGGGGGGTATAGGGTTAAGCAGTGGGTCATTATGGGATGATGGTAGATCCTGCAAATCAACCCCCTGATCGGCTGGATACAGGATCTATTGATCTGATTTAACTTGCCGAATCCCATCTTGGGAGGTATTAATCATGGAACCTTGAAAGAGATCTTTTCCAATGGAAATATCTGAATGTTCTTCAAAATTAATTTTCATCTGCCTTTTTTTGCAAGTCTTCGAGTTGGTTTCCTCTTTTTTCCTTTATTCTTTTTAGGGTTCCCTGTTTTTTCCTTTTCCCCCTCATATGGTTGATCCAAAACACCCTCTTTTCCATCATTTATTTGGGATTTAAAGATAGGAAATAACTCCTTGTCTGACCTTTTTTCAACTTCAGTCATAATTTCCAAATCTTGATCAGGCTCAATACCACAGCTAGTTACAGGAACTTTTAATGGAGTTACGAGGATGTTCCTCAACGTTACTACTGTTTTCTTTCTATCTGTAGGTTGGTAATTCTCATCATGTTCAATTCGAACCGAAACTTGAGGGGCGTTCTCAGGCTCATTCTCTACCAACTTATCTTCCATCCCTTTGAGCCCTGGTTGAATAGACTCGTGTTTAAAACTAGAATCCTTCCCCTGTTTATTATTTAGTAGTACCTTCAGAATTTGAGTTACAGTGTCCAACACACAATCGGAACCACCAACAAATTTTTCAAGTAACGATAAAATAGAAGAAAGCAAATGTTCTAAGGATGACAGAGAGTCAGAGACGGGTTTATCATACCTAATAGGCTGGTTGAGATGGATATCTGTGATATCAAGTTCAGGGCTCGTAGAAATATTTGACTGGGTTATAAAAAATTGAGATTTATTAGAGGGGGTACTACTGTATAATTGAAGCCCTGTAGGGGCTGTTACTGCTGAGGTATTTGTTGGAGCTATGGACTTGCTAGAGTCATCTACAATATATCTCTTGTAAAGCTCCATATCTAGGTCTGGGAGCGTAAAATCATTACTTCGCGCTTCCACAGACAGAGACGGAGCAAGAGATTCTTTAGATAGTAATTCATCGGGGGGAGGTAAGTGACTATGCACTAAAACCTCCACTGTTTTAAGCGTGGGATCCAGTGGGCCTTGTAGGGGCAAAGTACTATTTATATTTTTATCCCTGGGGGTTTGCGGTGAAGGCACCTGTGTTTTCAAAGGGGCTAAGGGTCCGTCCACCCCATCAGTGGGAAGGTAAACACCCTCTATCTTATTTGCCTGATCACTTGAAACAACAAGATTGCTATACCCCCTCACAGAAATTTGGCCTTCATCTTCTCCTCTTTCAATATTATCTTCTGACTTAAACCCCACTATAGGAACTTTTTCCTTACCCCTTTCCCATAAGCTAAATAGCTGGCATTTACCTTTTAAAAGCACAACGTGAGCATCCTTATTATGTAGGGGGTTAGATTTAGTCTTGGAGCAGGTTCTGCCCACCAACAACCTCCCAGACTTTAATTTTTTGGCGGTCATTTCCACTATCAACGAAGTATAAAACCAGCTATTATTCCTATTGATTTCCCTAACTTGTGTGAAAACTACTCACAATGAAACACAACTAGACACAAAGCAACATTTTACCTACACAAACCAAAGACAGAAGATAAAAGATAATTTACAGTCTCGAAATGTAAAAGGGAAGGCCCCAGCCCAGCCTACTCCAGCCTATGAGGGCCTCAGAGGGCCCGCCCTTTGCCCGGGCTTCGATCCGCACTTCGACCCACGCGCGTCCCGCGTGCGCGTTCAGAATGTTGTTTAAATAACAGGAGGCGGGGGCGGGAAGAGGACCAGCTGCGGCGAGTCAGCGCCGCTGTGCTTGCTGGTCCTCGCAGTCCCGCTGCAGTTCAGGGAGTCAGTGACCAGGAGCAGATTGAAGTCCTCCCTCACTCCTCACCAGGCGAACGGCTCCCGCGCAGCGGGGGCCGTGAGAGGTAGCGTTTCCTTTTAAAGAAGGTAGCGTTTCCTTGCAGGTCCAAGAGCACAAAGATCCAAAGCAGCAGCACCAACGCGGAACAAACAGCAACCGATCAGTGTTGTTTCAGGCTGCACTATATCCAGGCAGGAGGCGGGGGCGGGAAGAGGACCAGCTGCGGCGAGTCAGCGCCGCTGTGCTTGCTGGTCCTCGCAGTCCCGCTGCAGTTCAGGGAGTCAGTGACCAGGAGCAGATTGAAGTCCTCCCTCACTCCTCACTAGGCGAACGGCTCCCGCGCAGCTGGGGCCGTGAGAGGTAGCGTTTCCTTTTAAAGAAGGTAGCGTTTCCTTGCAGGTCCAAGAGCACAAAGATCCAAAGCAGCAGCACCAACGCGGAACAAACAGCAACCGATCAGTGTTGTTTCAGGCTGCACTATATCCAGGCAGGAGGCGGGAAGAGGACCAGCTGCGGCGAGTCAGCGCCGCTGTGCTTGCTGGTCCTCGCAGTCCCGCTGCAGTTCAGGGAGTCAGTGACCAGGAGCAGATTGAAGTCCTCCCTCACTCCTCACCAGGCGAACGGCTCCCGCACAGCGGGGGCCGTGAGAGGTAGTGTTTCCTTTTAAAGAAGGTAGCGTTTCCTTGCAGGTCCAAGAGCACAGAGATCCAAAGCAGCAGCAGCAACGCTTCACCAACTCCCAAGATGTTTGGTACCAAACATTTCAGATTAATGAGCCCACCATGATGCCAGTGGTGGATTCATTGATAAATGCACTCAGACTGCAACTCAGAGGTGTCCCCTAAAAACCTAGTAAACTACGAGTATGTGACTGACTGGTCTTCACCAGCCTGCCACTTCCAGACATGGTTCTGACCCTCTTAGGTAGAAACATTGTGCTCCCATGGGTCAGAAACAAAGCCTGCTTTGGGTGGGGGTGCTTCACACCTACCCCCATGCATGAAAAGCATTCGAGGTGGGTGAGCTTCAAATACTTCCTGCCCTTTGTTATGCTAACCAGGGCCTCTCTAGCTAGTGGAGAAGCCCGCCTCCCTGTGGAAATTTAACCTGCAAACTGAACATTATCTGCGCCATCTTGCCTCTCCCCAGCGCCACGCACAGCGAATGCACGGCCGCCATTTTAGGCACCCCACTCTCTCCCCGCTCACTCTCGATCGCCAGCGCTTTCCCCTGGCGCTGCGAGCATCCCCCCGCGCGCCGGCCACCCCCGCTCTCTCATACAGGCCATAAACCCTCTCCTTCTGCGCGACCCTGCTACGGAACCACTTCCAACCGACAACCCATACATGGTCATGCCTCTCCTTTGATAACCCCCTTCCTCTGCGCCCCATTGTCTGAACTGGTCCCAGGCCATCACCTAGCCCTGCGGATGCAGTTTATTGCCCCTACTGTAAGGGAAACACCCCACATCAAAGGGATTACAGTAGATCAAAGCCCCTACCCCCTGAGACCCGGCCGGTTGCACACACCCCCGGGAATTAGCGGAATTCCCTGCTGCGCGATAGCCATCTCCCACTGCGGGTAGGGTGGGAACCTCTACTGTAACCATGTGTGGGATCAGATCTGAGCCGGGGGCTTCAGGGGATGTTCTTTCAGGCATCAAGGGAATCTCAAGAATATACTATGTATAATAAAGCAATAAACCAGTGTATAAGAGACCAGGTCTCAGAGATGCAGTTAGAGCACCTCGTGACGATACCTTGCTGTCTGATCTGATGTGTTCTGCTCCGACGGAATAAAACTTTGTTTCCTGCCTTCCAGTCTCCGGCGCCTGCCTCTTTTATTGGTAAATTATCGAGTGGTATGAGAGGCGATTACCGCCGGGCAAATACTTGAAAGATCATCGACTGAAACTGCCGCTACCATTTAACATCTCCACCCCCCAGCCAAGCTCCACTTTTGATGGCAAGGTTGGTGGGAAAATTAGTAAGCAGGTGAGGTGTGACCCCTCTCAGCCAGGTGAGCTGAGGTGGCCCCCTCATTTGAAAATCCTCTATATTGTTTGTGAGGATTTCAGTCAATAGGATTATGGATATGCCCCCTCCCCAGAGGGAGAGGACATACAAAGGGTGTAGTCACCCTAAAGGTAAGTAGTCCATTGAGCACTACCTCCCAGCACCTATAATGCCCCGAAATTGAATATTTAGGGTCACCATTGATTCTTAGATTCCTGGCGACCTAAAGAAGAAGAAAGACCAAAGAGCCATACCAGCAATGACGACTCCAGATGATAACTGACTTGGCACCATCCCTACCGGCCTGTTTGCAGCCCTCGAAGAAATCTGTTTCAAACAGCGACTTGTCCTGGGGGCCCAGTGACCTCCAAAACCCTGGGAGGACTCCCTGCTTTCCCCAAAGACCAAGAACTCCAGAGGACATTGGCCCGTCCACAAAGAAATCAACAACAAGAGCTCTAGTGCCCTGCTGAACTGCACAACAGGCCTCCGGACCCACCTATGCACCTGAAGCCTACGGCCCTAGTCGAAGTGGCCCACCGGTCCCAAGAAGGTTCCCCAGCGGTCCTGAGCTTGAGTCCACTACAGACCAACCTCTGCTGCACTCCATGACGCCACCTGCAACCTCAACACAAAGAGTCTCCACACTGCGACCAAATAAGACTTTTCCGACCTCCACCCCTGCACCCGCAGCCCCCAGACTTTGGGGAGCTCATCCTATGGTTTCCCTGAGTTCTTCAGCACCCCAACTTACCTCCAGAGCCACCAGTTCCCTTCATCCAGCTTCCTGGTCTGAGCCTGTAGCGTTTGTTCGAAATCTTCTTTCTCCATTTACATGTATTGGCTAATGCCGCTGTGTTGACACTCTGTAACCTGCCATCTCTGTGCTGCTGAGGGTGTGTGTTTAGTGCTGCCTCATGCCCCCCACAGTGCTGGTCTAAACTTCTGAAGATTGACCCCCAACTCTGCATTTACCTACCTTCAACCGCCACCTCTTTGAGTGCCCCCCTGACTCCGTTGATTAACATTGGGCCCCAGTGACCGAATTTGACCTCTGCACCCGGCCACCACAGTGCCGCTGGTGGTGCAGTCTCTACACTTACGTGACCTTTGCTCAGTGTTGATCCTAAAACCCAAAGACTGTCATTGTAAGTTGGGTACTTACCAGTGTAATTTCATTTTTGTTTTCCTCCCATAGGTTAACATTGAACTGTTTGAAATATGCACTTGTATCCACTTTTTATACTACAAAACTGTGATATTTCAAAACCTATTTTACTGCAACAAAGTATCTATGGTTCTAAGTAATAAACGTACAAAAAGCAACATTTTTACAAACAATTGGTCTCAGTTTCAGTCATTGAGTGTGTGTAATAATTTCTTGCCTAAATGTGTACAACAAATGCTTAACACAGCCCTCTGAAAGCCTGACTGCTCACCCACACTACCACAAAAGAGAGCAGTAGTGTTGTCTACTTAAGCCTTTGTAAAGCCCTCCGGGGATGCACTGGACTCTGTGCACACTATACCTTACTTTGGTATAGTATGTACAGAGCCAGCCCCTCCCCCACTCAATCAGGAGTTCTCACCCCAGGGTTCAAGGTGCACAGTTCCAGCAGCCCCCCTCACCCCCCCCCACACACAGTGGAGCTGGGGCGTCCCACACTCCCCCCCGCACCGCGGGTGCTGCTGTGGTTAATGTTACACCATTGATAACAGCGGCTCTGCGTACAGCGCTTTAATTAACACTCCATAGTTCACCAGGACAAAAAAGCTAACCACTCACTAAAAATGAAAATTATGAGAACATCTGTTTGGCAGACATCCCCGTGGTTCCACGACCCGTATTTGAAGGGGAAAGGTGTGGTTTACAGATGTTTCTTTAACTTCATCTGCTCCGCCCCCTTCTTCTGCCTCAAGGACTATCTGAAACGCCGCTTGTTATGACATTCCATGTGTGTTCAGTCCATTGTTGCACTGCGGATGATTACCTCAAGGCCTGCGACCTTTGTATTGTAAAGCAGAGGAGGCGCGAGGAGTGAGGGGCACGCGCATAGGGCACGCACGCACGTTGACTGGAGGGACCAGGCAGGCACCATGACCGTGGCGTTGTTTTCCTCCTTTACTCCGGCCTTTATTGCAATTATATGCATTCTCCTTGCAGTCATAGTGCGAGGCAGCAGGACGCCGGCGTCGAAGGAGGGCAGCGGGCGGAAAACCCCGCGGGAGTCGCGCCCCTGGGTGGACGAGGACCTGCAGGACAGCACTGACCTACATCTGAATGAAGAAGGTGAGGCACTGAAATGACAGCTTTCGATGACCTCCCATTCCCCTTTCGCCGCCTTCCATAGTACTGCCATCTTTTGAAAGACGCAACCCCCTTTTTAGATGTGTTAGTCTGTTTTTGTACTGAGTTTTTAGCTTTTTTTTTCTTGACAGTCATTAGAATGTACCCTGTCGTTAATTTACGCTGTCGTTATTTTAAGTGTATTTATTGGGGAATTCTTTGTGTATTGACCACGTGCTAAACTGCTCAAAAGTCTCACAGGCAAGTACTCCGTTGATTAAATAGACTATTTGACTAGTAATGCCTAATTCATACAAAACCACATTCAGGCGAATGAATAAGGCGGGTATTGCTCTCCCCTGAACCGTTGGTTTAGTGTACACGTCACCGCTTAGGCAAGCGTTACTGTGATGGGTTGTAGAATGCAGCCGTAATTTGGGTTCAGTGGGCTCTGCCTGCCCATTGGCCCGCTGCTGCTGTACTTCTGCTGCAGTAACGATAGCTACTCCTTGTTTCCGCGCCCATCTGGATTTTTTCGAAAACGTGTTTTAAAACTTGTGCACTTTATGTCACGTTCCACTAGAGATCAATGTTTTATAAAGTTCTGCCTGTGATATATTTTACTAGGATCCATCTACATTAGATAAGATCATATTCAGTGTTTGAAGTGGGGTAACAAAACTTGGGGGGAGGGCTCTCTCATAGGGCATAGCCGATGTAATCAAGGGCGTGGCTTAAAAACACAGTAAACTTAAAATCTGTGTTTAGCATAGTGTGCCTCCAGAGTGGTAGTTTACTGCGTCATTGCATCCGGGTATATAATACAACAAGTAACATTACACCTAAAACAAGCCAAGACTATTGGCTTTGTCAATGGCTGTTAGTTGCGTAGGAGAAATAAGCAACAACTTTGGCTTCCTAGTACATCATTTTGAAAATGCTTCAGTTCTGAAATAATGAGACTGTGAAAGAACTACAACGAGGCTCTTTGAAGTTACTTCACAGGCAGTGAAAACGTACAGCTCACAAACATACTTGAAATGTGTGCTGACACCAGACACCAGGAGATTCAATTAAAATTCTGACAAACCAAAAATGCAGGCAAATCATATGCAGTCCTAATTAAATTTCTACATTGTGAAGTTGTTAACTAATTTAGAGTGAAAGGAGTACAAATAGAAATAGAGGGAGATTAGGTGAAAGGCAGAGAACAAGTAAAAATCCTATGCAGCTATAATATAACAAGCATGTTATAAATTTGTCTGAATGTGCCTGTGTTGCAGATTTGCCTCAGGAGAACACAACAGTAGTGTGGGATGCTTCATCCAGTGTCTCTCAAGTGTCTGCTGTCCGTGCAGTTTATGCTAAGGCCTTCTACATGTCACTTTTTGGCACTCTGTTTACTTTGGGTCAGTTCCCCGCCAAGTTCTGCACAGTGTTGACACTTGTTTTGAAGTCCATTTGCAATGTTTTAGTATCCTTTGATCAATCTGAACTAGAAACAAGTTTCCTTTTTTTCAAAAAACAAAATTACACTTTAGGCACCATATGGTATAAGTGTGTCAAGAGTTGAAATCCATAATTATGTGGAAAGTGCCACATCTGATGAAGCTGTGGCACTATTAAAACGACAAGCTCTCATGGTAGCGAATGTTTTGGGTCCATTCAGATGTTCTCTGAGGTAATATGGGGCCTGTTCCTGAGGACTTAGTTGAATATTTACCAGTAAATTAACTGCGTGTTTCTTTGTGTTTATAATAAACACAGAATTCCTCTTCACAGCCATATTTACAGGACACATGGCAGGAGATCCTTTTTCTTAATCAGCCTGAAGAGGTGATTATGTTGAAAATTATGAGTAAGTGGCACAGATAAATATGTGCCCGCCTTTTATTTATTAAAGGGAATATTGCCATTTACAACACAGTCTGGCAAAGTTCCTTAATCTGTCTGATCTGCTGTCACAGTGCAAAATGGATGTTCTGTATGCACCCTTATTGTACCAAATGTGAAATTATGTTTCTGAACTGGGGTTATGTGTCTGAGCGCATGAATTCCACATATTTTGAAGGGGTGGTGTAAGAAGCATCACATGCTTAGATCAGAACAAACTCTGAGTAGCCAACATATTTATGGATTTATGTGCCATGCTATAGTGTGTATATGTTATTAATGCTGGTGAATGTAAGAAAAAAGAGAAATGTTCTCTAATCTGTAGTGGAAAAAAATAAACATGCCACATCATGAGAAATGATTCTGCATAACAGTCAGTGGTGGCTCCTCCGCTAAGGCGGAGGAGCATCGCCCAACTACTAATTGAGCAGTGGAAAATAAAAATAAAATGAAAATGACAAGAAGTTATTATCATTTTATTTTCCTTTACTACTCCGGGCGGGGCGGAGCTGGCTCTCTGCAGAGGGGGCAGGAGTGGTTTGCACTCCCTTTCTACATGCGCATGAAGCTTTGACCGGCCCTCTAGGGCCGGCCAAACACTCATGCATAGTTGGCATGTTCTACATTGGGCTGTGTTGCACAACCCAGTGGAGAACATGCCCAGCCTCCCCAGGCAATGCCTGAGCGGCCAAACAGGCCGCTCAGACCAATCGCAACGCTGCTCCTGCAGGGTCGTGATTGGCTTTGCAGAGTCGGAAGCCCGGGTGCTTCCGGTGCATGCTGCAGGCAGCAGTCGGGAAGAACACGAGAAGATGGAGGAGAGGCGTGCGGCAGATGCGGCCGCAAAGCAGGTACGTTTATTTTGATTTTTTTTCACCCCCTCCTGGCCAACCACCTCTGTTCAGAGAAAGCCGCCACTGATAACAGTATAACTTATCTCCCTTGCTGCACATAGCAACTAAACGTCAAAGCTCTGGATAATGTTGATTTATATCGCTCTTTCTAAAGCAATTTTGCTGTTCTGTAGATCAGTAAATAACGGGTGTTCCTGTTATTCATTTTATGAAACTCAAAAAGAGAACGAGTTGGGGAGACATGGAGGGGTTCAAACTCATGACCCTCAAGAGATGGTTACTTGTTTCAAACATACAGATTGCGTAGACATACATACCTGTGGCTTTTCCTTCTCTATATTATTACTTTGAAGTCCTCTGTAGGAAATGACACCTCCCTTCCCTGAGGGCATGGGTTAGGTAAACACGCCTGGTAAGTGCTCCTGGAATATTTGCATGCAGGATGCTCCTGTTGGCTGCACTGGCAAAGAAGGGAGCAGGATTCACTCATGGGCAGAGAGTGAGAACTCTCTGAAGCAAAGCTAAACAGCTGGGGCCATAATAGGGGCCAAAGAACCAGCACTCCCTCTCCCTAAGTTTGTCTCAGCCAGCCTTGGCTCAGTGCTTATTCTGTAAAATATGAAGCGCCAGGGCTCTGACCAGGAGGCCACTGCAGCTTACACCACCCATCGCCCTTGTCACCGCTGCCAAAACAACTACTGACCATCTCTCTCGCATGTGAATGCGGCAGCTCAGATTATTCCAGGTCCCCAAAGCTAAAGGAATGGCTGGGGAGGCAGGCATTAGTCATTTTTTAATGTATATTGTTTTCCTAAACACTGTTATACTGCTAATCTCTAAATTACATGAGCAGGGCCACCTTGTGGCAGACTGCCCTAAGTGTGGTCTTGACAATTGGGTGCTGGGGCCGAGCACCGGAAACCAATTAAGTGCCGGTGCTCAGCACCGGAAAGCTCCGGCCCAAATTAAGCACTGCCTTGGCTACAGCACATTGGAATTCTGGGGCTTGCAGTATCCCCACAATAGATATGGACTACAAATCCCAACATGCAGCTCTGTGGGGTAAAAGGATTCCTGCGATTCGGACACCGAGTCCCAACACGCTACAGTCAAAGTGTATGAGGGGCTCTTAGGAGGAGACACTCTAGAAAAGTAAAGAAGGGGAGGCCAAGCTCAATATGTAATGTGGGAACCCAAACACAAGAAGTGTCAAAACTTGGCACTGATAAAAAAAACCTCAAGAAAAGAGAAGCGTGCACACCAGCACTTTGAGAAGACTAGGCAAATGTTGTACTCAGTAGCACAGAAAATCAAGAGTTGCAGCTCTGAAACAGCACTCTGAAGAGACCAGAGAGCATGATGACATCACCCACAATGAAATGCAAATCACATCCCCCTGGACTGTACATCACCCCGGACTGGACTCACACAAGCATTTCATGAACTTTTTCAATGTGAATAAAATGCGTTTAATACACAAACGTGTCGATATACTGTGCTGGCCAGGGCTTCTTTCGGGAAATGAAAGGAATGTTGTTTTTCCTTAAATGATGGTTAGAAAGAAATAGAAACGATTAGAGATACACAGTGATATTTAAATAAACTCAAGCGGTAACTGGAATGTGTGTGTGTGTTTGCATTTTGGAGGAAGCCTGGAGCAAGTAATGCGCTCGTGAGTTGTTAGTGATCCGGACCGGTGACCACTTTGTCTCCCCAAGTTCTGTGGGGATGCTGCATTCCTCAGTCTGTAACGTGTGCTCTTGGGCTTACGGCCTCCACATGAGTTCATGTCCAGAGCGCTTCCCCATCAGATAGAATTATGGTGTTTTAACTCAGTATGTGACGAGATAAGATTACGATACTCCAGCGTGGCCCAAAATACTCATTCCTAATAACACGCCGCTGCACGATGCACTGCATACCTTTCCACAGCCCAAGACTGCAACATCCGACCCATCTATATGTGGGTCGAGAGATGTAGAAATACGCACACCACATTACACACAGTACAATTAGGACCGGACTAGAGATATACCGCCTTGAAAAAGCCCCAGGCCTGCGCACCACAGGGGGTGAAACACGTTGGCTGTACTATCTTGCTCTTCACTTGGATTACAAAGTCAAGTTTATTGATCCAAGTCGTTTTGGTAGGCCAAAGACTTGTGACCTATTCATATTTCTATCCGTTAGGATTAACCACCAAATCCCGTTACCAGCTCTGTCCACCAACCAAATCCATGTTCCTTCTTTAATGGGTTAGGGGTCTCCCATTCTGGACATCTGGCTACTAGTGAACTATCCCATTTTAAGAGGACAGACACCTCCAGGGCTTTCAACCCCTTCCATTTATTGCACTAGTTTCATCAAATCTAAGATAGACTGGTGGGTCAGATTTTCCCATATGGTTTTCCCATCAATATTAGCAAGCTGAAATTTTCAGAACGCTAAAAGGGGCACTCATAAAACATATGTTTAAAAAAGATGGTCCCGCAATGCACTAAAATTATAGACTGATAAGTCTGACAGACGTTGGCTTTAAAAAATTTTCTCCAACACAACACTTCATTATCTGAAAGATTGGGCAGAGGGTCGATGTACTTCCAGTGGAGCAAGGAGGCTTTAAAGAAGAGTCTGCTTTAAACCATTGCTTTAGATTATAGTCCCTAGCCCAGAAGTCCATAGCGTTAAGAGCTAATCTTTATCTGCTGTTTGTTGTCTCTCAGATTGCCTTTGACCTAGAAAAATCAACATTTTCAATGGCAAATACTAATAACATTGGACATCTCAAACATTTACTGGCTATTTTGGAGCATTTGTATGCAAGAATTTGGGCTGGAGTTAAAATTGATAGCGAGGGAATACTATCAAAGATAATTCCCAATAAAAATGGGTTGCAGCAGTACCATTGTTTGACCCCAATTCTTTTTGCCCTTTTTTCTTTTGAGCAAATCTGCCCTTTGTTTTATTAACCCCCCCTTCTTTTAGTCCAAATATGGGTGTAAATTTTGTACCAAGACTTATTAATGCAAATGATTTACTTATAATACATGGGATTCTGTAACCCCTGTCATTAATTTCTTTATAATCGGCGACTAGTGAGGCACTCAGTCCTCGATTATAAAGAAAAGACATCAGAACTAGGCTATTATAAGTTATGACAGTTGGGTTCTGGCGTTACAATTCCTGCTGCCAAAGCCAGCAGCCAAGGTGAAAGGCAGGTCAGGTCATGGAGCATTAATTAAAGAAACTGTTTAAAGCAGCAAACAGAATGTTGTCTTTCTTTCTTCTCAGGAGAGGTCCGTGCAGGTAAGCGCGGTGGGGCGGGGGGACTGGACAGATGACAATGAGGGAAAATTAAATAAATAATTATTTTTCCCTCGTCGTTGTCTTTTGAGTCCTCCTACCCTGCCCCACCGATCCTACCTGCACGGGCAGCTCCTGTTTCTTCTGCTCTATTTTAGTAGCTTACTATGACAAGCAGAGAGAATATGTTTAATTTTTGCACTCCTTAGATTGATAAAAGCTAGAATCTTTCTGCATGTTTCTACACGTTCGAAGCTACCGCAGCTTTTTCTTAAAAATGTAAACTGACTTGTATCGAACTGTCTCTAATATCTGTTTGCAACAAATTTCTAACAGGTTTTTGATCTGTTTAATTTTGCACTACTTTTATTTTTATTCTTCATCTTTGCAAAACATGTTCTCTCTTTCATATGAAAGAGCTATGCACCAAGGTTTTAAGTAGTTTTTGAGAAAGATGATGGTGTGACTATGTATTATATGGGTTAAAATTCCCCCGGGCACACAAGAAAAGGATATCGCGGGGCGTGGCCAAGAGCATGGCGGACTAGATGTGTCCGACCGGAGCTCCGATGGCCAAACACTGATCCTGTGATAAATTCTGGTCTCTCTATGTGATCCTGTACCGCAAAGTCACGGACCGAGTAGCAGAACCTGACCCGAGTGCTCCGGTGAGGCGTACTGGGAGCAATATAACCCGTGGAGTCTTAAATCAGCAGAAGTTGGGCGGACCCGGCCAAGGACAAAATGGAGACGGACTGAGCTCCGAGAGACGGAGACTCTATCCCCGGAGCGGCTTGGAAGCGGAGACGCGCGAAGAAGTGCCTCCAAGGGATACTATAGGGAGCGGAGCCTAGAGGAATCCCCTGCTGCCCTCCGCGGCTGAAATCTCTGACTGCGTGGCTGTCGACTCTGCCGCGGACTGTCCCCGACTGCATGAGGGGTGGGCTGCGAGGCTGAGGAGACCCGGACCGGCAGCGGATCGAACCCTCCCCCCTGAAGAGGCTGGGATCGGATTGCTGAGACCGGGGGTGCGGCGAATGGCACCGGGCCACAGAGCAGGCCACGCCAGTACTGAGAGGTGCTCAGCAGTGAGGTGTGGACGAGCGACGGCCTTGGACTTGGCCACGCGGCCTGTCAGTGCGGTCGGTGCCGGAGGGGTCGCGGTCAGAGACAGCAAAGCATTGGCGTGGGGAGAGGTAAGGGGGTGCTCCGTGAGGGGAAGAATGGGTGCCCCGAGTGGCAGTGGGGGCCCACCCCCTCCCTCTTCCCCCGGGTTGGACACCGAGCAGTGCGGTGAAAGGGGCCTTGTGCCCTATTGGGAGAGCCCCGCATAGGCAGCGACTCCCCAGGTATGGACCATCGGAGCAGGGGAAGTCAGGAAGGCTGCGCAATGAGTAAGGCCTGACGCCGGAATAACGGACTATAACTGGCAGGAAAGAGGGTTTCAGTGCCTTAGAAACAAGGCCCACAGCAATACGACGGGGACCTCTTTCTTCAGCAGGCAACAAGTGGGCACCAGGGGCCCCTTTCCCCTCCAGGACTGCTGCTGGGGGTGACACGAATCACTAATAGGCCACTGTCAAATGGAACCGATCACGGGGACGCTGGAAGATACCCATTTAATGGCTAAAGCGAAATATAGGGGGGATACATAACACACATCAGTACAGCTTTGTAAGGACCATCTCGGATTGGCCCAGCAGTGGGGAACATATACAACACGGTGAAGGATAACACTTGAACAGTCCGCGCGGAGCGAGGAAGAGACGTGAGACCACGACAGTGCGACCTGGTGCAGTGCTGACGCGGTGAGTGATACATTGGCACGTGTGGAAGGCACGGGGCTTGAAGACAGTAAGTAGCGCTGCACGAAGAAAGGAAGGACCCATCTACCCACCCAGGACTAATCGCACCGCCACGATCCTTGTGCAGACATGTGGGGGTGAACCCGAATCACAGTGGAATCGGGGATCCGATGTGGATCATACTGCGATTGGACTCTACCTTCCCCCGCTAGCTGGTTTGAAGACCGGACTAGGGAACAGTCCACATATTACGTCTCCACTCCATGGGCACCTTGGTGGAGAGGGTGAGGGACGCAGGTGGACTGTAAAGTTTGAAGCCCTGGAGATTTATAGTGGCTACTGCCGGTTGCCCCACCCGAGTGCTGATCATCAATGGCGCGAGATAAAGACCCCAAAACACAGAAGTAGGGAAAGATGGACAAATTTACTAAACAACTGCTGGTGCTGAACCCCACCGGGTCAGGCTCGGCCGACCCCCCGACAACACGGTCCTCCTTCAGGCAATTCAGTCCTCCAGAGAGGTGCTCGAAGGCAAGATCGGCGAGATTAAAATCGATGTTAACTTACTACGTCAAGATCTCCGCAATGTTTCCGAACAAGTCACGCAAGCAGAACGACGTATCTCAGAAGTCGAAGATGTTACACACACGCTACGGGGCGCGGTCACGGCCCTGATGACAACCCTGAAAGAGGTCCTCTGGAGAGTTGATGACACGGAAAATCGAGCACGACAAAACAACCTGCGCTTTCTCAGATTTCCGGAGGCAATTGAAGGGGCAGATGCGGGTACTTACCTACGTAAACGGTTGTTGGACACATTCCCTGATACCCATTTTTCACCTTGCTTCATCATTGAGAGGGCACACAGAATACTGGGAGTCAGGCTGCCGCCCGGAGCACCGCCGCGGCCGCTGATTGCCAGGTTTCTTAACTATCAGGACAGGGACACCATTCTCAGGGTGTTCTGACAGAAAGGAGAAATTCGTATAGATAATGCAAGGATCATGGTATTCCCGGGCTACTCTCGAGAAGTTCAAAAGCAACGTAAAACATTTGACTCTGTGAAGGACAAATTGCGACAGTTGCAAATTACATATATGCTCCTCTTTCCGGCTAAACTTAAGGTGATTTTTCAAAGTAAGACCCTGTTTTTCAGCACCCCAGAGGAGGCCTGGCACTGGCTGGAGGAGCACCCCCTACCAAGAGCACCTCATGATGGGCTGCAGTGATCCGGGAAGGCCCATTCACTGAACATTAACGCCTTTAGATCACAAAATCGTGCACGGAGAAACAAAGAAACTGCACCAAATATGGCACTCAGACCGACACCATACTGGAGCAGGAGAGTGGCAGAGGCTGCACCACGAGCATCGGACTCGGAGGGTGTCCCACGTTTGGGCAGCCACCGGGAACTGGAGACACCTGAAGACCTTGCCGCTCACCGCTCGGCGGATTGCACTGATCAGGGCATCACCACGGACTCAGAAGAAGAGAACCCCTTGATGCACAACATCAAACTCCTGGAGTGCAAGAGCGGGAACAACAGTGAAACTGGAAAAGACACTCAGACACCATCCGTGAACAATGATGCTGATGAGTAAAGAATGGCCTGAAGAGCACCAAGAGTAGTGGACCAGGAAAACACATCGCACGCCACCCCGCGTGTTCTGCCTCGAGTTTTTGTATTTGTTCTTCTCTCCCCTCTGTCGTTTTTTCTCCCTCATCCGTTCCCCTCTGAGCTTTTTGGTCCCCTTCTCACCTTCCCCCCTCCCCTTCCCCTTCCCTCTCCCCCTTCCCCCATCTCCCCCCCCTTTTTTTTCTTCTTTTCTTACCTATTTCATATTCGTTAGGCAGATTCAGAAGTAGTCAGTTTGAGACCCAGCCTCTAGGACTGCATTATTGGGGTATGGGGGCTTATGGGAGGGGACTAAAGGGACCGAGCAAAGTTTGAGACACTGGGTTTGGGAGGGTGGGCGATAGACCTCGCCAATATGATCACAACGCAGTTGGTCCTGTTGACCCTAGGGGTAGTCAGATTGATGTTGGGGGATTGTGGGGGGGACTGGGAAGTTGGGGGTTTGTTAAAGTGACATGGAAAAACAGTGAGACAGCAGACACATATGGATTGCGGAGGCCACAGCGGTGGAGTGAGGGAGATGGGCCAGATGACAGGCTGAACACTACACACCATATAGATGTCTATGCCTGATCAAGGACAATACTCTGTCCTTTCATGGAATGTGAATGGGATGGGCAATAAGATCAAGAGAGGGCTAGTGGCCGCGTATTTTAAGAGACTGAAACCTGATGTCATCCTCTTACAGGAGACTCACTTAAAGGGTACTCAATGTGGCTTCCTGGGCAGAGGCGCGTATAAAACACTATCACATGCCGAGTTCTCCACCGGAGCATGAGGCGTAGCAATAATAATTAGAAAAAGTCCACCCTTCTGCCTAGAAGGCACCTGGACAGATCCAAATGGTACCTATGTTGCGGTTAAGTGAGTTTCGAACAGACGACATATCACCTTTATTAGTATATATGCACCACCTAGGCTCCAACTTCAAACACTAGATAAGCTCGCAGCAATTCTGTTGGAGGCTGGCTCTGACACGCATATTATTGGGGGCGATTTCAATGACGTGATGGACCCCACGATTGACTGCACAACTGTCACGATGAGAGATCCCAAAGAGACACCGCTGAAACGGTTCACAGACACACTAGCACTCATGGACCTGTGGCGCACGCAAATACCCCAGACCAAGGCTTATTGTTTTTACTCAGGGACCCATAAAGCCTTTTCGAGAATAGATTACCTATTTGCTCCGGCCGAGGACCTAGGGGAGATATATGAAGTGGAGTTTCTGGCAAGAGGCCTCTCGGATCACTCACCCCTGTGGCTCACAGTAGGCGCCCGTACACAATGCCGAAATAGGGAATGGAAACTTAATGCTTGGGATTTAAAAGATATGCAGATTGCGAAGGAACTTAGGACAGATACAGAGCTTTATTTTAAAGAAAACGTAGGGACGGTAGATTCAGCTGTCACACTAAGGGAGGCGTACAAACCCGTACTCCGGGATAGGGCACAAAACATCAGAGCCCATAAAAAACGGAAGGACGAAGAGGAGATCACTGGAATTGAGTCCCGACTACTGCAGCTCGAAGCGCGAGCGAATACAGGCAATGACCCCTCCTTGTTACGTAGTATACAACTTCTTAGACAGGAATATCTCGCGCTAGCCAGAAAAGATGCGCAACATGCAATACAAGCATTGCACAGGAGACTGTACGATACGGGAGATAAGACAGGCAGGCTGCTTGCATGGCTCAGCAAAAAAGAGCTAGATAGTAGATGGGTAACCCAGATACAGGACGAGGATGGACAGATTCACGTTACCCCAGTTGCAATAGCTAACGGTTTTGCAGACTATTATGAGGCTTTTTATACGCCACAAGCCCTGGCTGAAACTGCGCAAATACAGGAATATCTACGGGGGATACAGCTCCACAGGCTCGAAGATTCGGAATCACAGTACTTAGACAGTAAGATTACAAAAGAAGAGATTAAGATGGCCATCGGTCAGTTAAAAACTGGGAAAGTTCCTGGGCCAAACGGGCTTCCCTGGAATTCTTTAAGCAACATGCGACGCTCTTCTGCCCGCACCTCCTCCAACTCTATTTGGAGGCGCACGAAGTAGGGAGCCTCCCTAGGGACCTGCGGACTGCCACAATAGCAGTAATCCCTAAGAAAGACCGACCCCCAGAGCGGTGAGGCTCGTATCGACCTATCTCATTGATTAATCTGGAGACCAAAATACTAGCCAGGATATTAGCAAATAGGCTCACAGTGGTGATCTTCGGTCTCATTCATAGAGACCAGTCAGGTTTTATGCACAAAAGGTCGACAAGGCTTAACCTGAGATGGTTGCATAATTGGCTGGAAGTGGTGAACAAGAGGGATGATCCACATCTCGTCCTGTCCCTTGATGCCGAAAAGGTATTTGACACGGTACACTGGCCATTTCTCATGTCCGCATTAGAGGAATTTGGCTTCGGACCGGTGTTCCAGCAATGGATCGCAGTACTATATGACAGACCCATGGCAAATGTCAGAGTCAACGGGGTGCTATCACGGGAGTTTCCCATAGGTAGGGGTACTCACCAGGGCTGTCCTCTATCCCCTCTAATCTTCGCTGTGATACTGGAACCACTCGCGTGTGTGATCCGAACACACCCCGATATAACAGGTTTTCAGACAGAGGGTACGACAGGGCACGCTGAACGAATATCCTTATATGCGGACGATATATTAATGTATGTGACAAACCCGGAAGGAACGCACCCAAGCATTGTGGGGAGTTGCGAAGCATATGGCGCACATGCAGGCTTCAAGATTAACTGGGGGATATCCTATCTATATCCGGCAGATGAGAGTGATGGTTACACCATAGGCCCAAGCCAGCTCCAGATGACCCGAGAGGGCATTAAATATCTAGGTATCTATGTAACAATGAATACGAAATTAGCGCTGGATCATAATCTGTACAGGGTGCTTGGGAAGTTTCGCGAGGATGTGGAGAGATGGAGGTCCCTGCCACTGACTCTATTGGGCAGGGCAGCCTTGTACAAAATGATAGTGCTCCCCAAATTTCTTTACGTGTTACAAAACACTTATCAATTAATACCAGTGGAAGTGTTTAATAGGATTGATGACGCACTGCAGACATTCCTTTGGGATGGACGGCCGCCGAGGGTTGCACTGGAGACACTGCAGCGTAATCAATATGATGGCAGCATTTCCCTGCTGGATCTTAGAGCGTATTACTGGGCAGCCCATTTAATAATTGTGAATGAATGGGAACATGCAGAGAGAGATCATCCCACGTATGCTCTAGAGCGTACACAGTTCATTAAATACCCATATACGCACTATACATATGGGGGGAGAGGGGTTACGCAACTCCTTACAGCGACACAGATCGTTCTGGCAGCATGGAAACAAGCAGAAAGACAGATGAAATGGGGTAGCCGAGTCCCTAGGGAGACCCAGCTATGGGTGGGTAATTGCATGCCAGAAATTAAGAAGCTTCGTGGTTTTAGAAAATGGGACCTGTTGGGCATTTCACTACTTAAAGACATAATGTGCCGCAAAGAGCTGGTCACTGTTACACGTCTTCAGACCGAATATGACATGAACACAACCCAATACTACAAGTACTTACAGTTGACACATGCCTGGCGGGCACAGGGCCTAGACACTGATGACATCCCCGAATATGCACCCTTAGAGGGACGACTCTTGATGGGGGAAATAGTGGAAAAAGCGGTCTCTTGGACATATAGAACAATAATAAACAATAAGCCAGATACACTGCTGAAATTGCGAATGAAATGGGAATCAGAGCTGGGGGAGATAGATGATTTGGATTGGGAAATGGCACTGATGCATCCTCGAGAAGTAGCCATCCGTTCGCGCCTCAGGCTGATTCAATACAAATACTTGCATAGGGAATTCTACGACAGAATGTGACTGCACCGTATAGGGAGGGCAGAAACGTCCACCTGTTTGCGTTGTTTAGGGTTAGAGGGTACATTTTATCATATGTGTGGGAGTGTTCTAAGATTCATAGGTACTGGATGACTCTGATGGGGGAGATGGAGGATATCCTGGGGGAAACGATTCCACTTAGCACCTTGTTTGTTCTACTGGGAATCTCCACGGACATTGACCTCCCTATACCTAAGTTGGTCTTACTGCAGTTAGGTTGGTGGTCGCGAAACGAGACATAGCTAGGGCGCGGGGGCCGCAGCGATTCCATCTCTTGTTGAGTGGAGAAAGAGCATGGACATGTATATGCTAGGAGAGAAGACGACCTATAAAGCACGGGGCTGCCCTAAAAAGTTTTGGAAAATATGGAAGCCTTGACTTGCACACTATGGGCTCTCGCTCTCTCATTCACAATGATTTTATATGGTTGGTCATATGGTTGGAAGGGGAAGATGGGGCCCACAATAATGATCTGGTACATAATACTATTGTTTGACTCTCCTTTACTGCTGATTAGATACGCAGCTGCTGTCTACTTGAACATGTTCACATACTCTATTGATAACCATTGTTACTGTCTTGCAATCAGAAAAATGTCAATAAAAGTATATAATTAAAAAAAAGAAAAGGATATCGCAGGTCACCTGAGAGTTCCATAACCTTATCCAGGAACTAGGCCTTCAGCCTCATTCCTCTATATGTTTATGGAAATCCTCGGTGACTTGCAATATCCTTGTAAAGTATTGCAGGGGGTACTTTATCCCTTATATAATGGATATGATCCAGATAGGCACACAGAGGAAACTATAAAGTTTTCCAATTACTATGAGCACAGGAAGCTGATAATTACATGGAAAAGACAAAAAGCTGATGTTTCGGTCAAGACCTTACTCCTTTTTATTATTTTATGTAGTTAAAACAAATGTTTAGTTATTTGGTTCCATAAGAGTCTTAAATGGAAAGAAATACTCCCGTAATACAACCTCAAGTTCTTGTACGAGGCAGAGACTCTTTGTTTGAATGGCAGATATTAACAGGACCATATAGAAGAGGAATATGTAAAATATCTGCTGAGGCTTCTGAAACATCTGCAAATCTAATAGCCTGGTCTTATATAGTGTGGTTCTATATTTTGCCGTTTTGGGTAAGGCTTTGCAATTTGCATCAATGCAAAATTGCAATCTGTGTAGAGAGGAAATTATAAAAAGTGAGGTAAAATGGGTTCGAAATATAAGAAAGGTTCTAAACAGGATATGTAGTGTCCTTGCCGTAAATCTACATAGCCCCAAATTAACACGAACCCTATCAAAGGTAAAGGTCCTGATAAAATTTGGCTCAAGTTTGATGTATTCCTATTTAATTGATAAACTCTCAACCTCATTTTCAAGAGAGTCGTGGCAAGGACTTTATGTTTATCCTTATATTGACAGTTTGCCGAGCTCAGAGATGAGACTAGCACTTCTGAAATTTAGAATAGGGGTAACTCTCCCAGAAATGATTCATGCTATCCAGGCAACTCTATTTGTGAGACGAAAGCTAAATGCAATATAGCACAGATATGGTTAGATTGGTTACTTCCAAGGCAGATAAGAAGGATAATCCTGAAGCCAATTTTAACTAAATATGGTACAAGAATGAGATCAGATGCTGTTAAATGTTTATTCCAGATTCAGCTTTTAGATGTAATTTGCGCTGTGGGGAGGTATTAAGTTACAACAAAAAATATTTGAGATGATGTTGAATGTGATTTTATGATTTTATTAGTTAGATTTAGGTATGCAGTTTTGTAAGTTGCTGGTGTGATTTTAAACACCATGCTCTTAATAAACTAAAGTTGATGTGCCGTTGTTGATCTACACTAAATTATTGCTGATGAGCAGGAGTAACGCGACTGTGTTTTGCAAAGTACAGGAACTTTGCCAGATACTGCATATCAAGGTATGTTTGCAGTTGCATGGCCTACAGGCAGATGTAATACCAAAGGGGTGTAATTGCTGATACAATCCTCACTCAGCAAAGTGATGCTAAGAGAAAAAGATACTCAGGAAAAGTGAGAGAAAATATACTTAAGGGAGATCCCTGAACTTGATTGAAATGTGCGAACCTTAATGAAGCCCCAGTACTTTTCCACAAAATGTACCTGCTTCTGCTGCACTGCTGGTGATGTGCATTTAAATCCCCCAAAGTACACACCTTAGGTCTACAGAATAGGTTTTAATGTCCTTGGATAAACATCTTGACAGCTCCACTTTGGCTTACTGAGATGGAAAGAGACTGAATACCGCTTGAGAACAGTTATGGGTGATCAACAGTGCAAGGCATTCTGAGGCTTTGAAGGGCAGCTCAATGACACTCGAAACAGACATGTGAAAACATTAAATAATTATGAATGCTTCGAAAGAAGTCTTGCGTGCATTATCCTGAGTGTCCACTTCTCTCTTGAGAGGTATTCGCTTGATCTGATGCCAATTTAAGAATTCTTTTTTTGTTAAATGCTTTTCAGCATCAGGAATGTAGAAACTGAAGACTTGGGTAAATGGTGGATGGATTCAACAGTAAAATCAGAGAGTAACGTTCCGTTTGGTACTATTAATGAATCCATACTTATCGCGCCCTCCATTTTGGAACTGTGTGAGTGATGACCATCAATGTACTCGGAACAATACAGTGTTCTTTAAAAATACCCTATAAAGCACCCACTTGAAAACACTGTTTAGAAAACCTTCCCTTTCAAATTCAGTTCCTAATCAGCGGCCAAACTTTTATATCGGTCTGATTGAAACTGAGTTTTAGCGCAAACTGGGCTTTTCAACAAGCTACTGATGTAAAAACACCTGCACAAATGTTTGTGGTGCGACCGGTAGGTTTCCTGTATGGTGAGGTTATTTGTACCTTTGCCCTGAATGCCTAACTCCATGTGATACTGGTATCCCTATTTTCATGTTGGCACTGGTGTCATGCTAATATGGTGTGTGTGCAGAGGCGTGGCCTGTACATGATAATGCAAGGACCAAGGCATGTCTTGTGACTAGGAGGGTGCACCAAGCATACCTTCATAGAGAAAGTGGACTATTGTTCCTTTCCTGGTGGCAGCACACAGTGTTTTGTGATTTATAGTTTAACCAGACCATTTACTTTGTGTCAGTGTGTGTTGTCTCCTGACACCTCTCATATACTGTTCTGCTGTTATGTGAAGCCTAGAGCCTTTCACTGCTATCCGGTTGCATGTCAAGTGCATGGCTGTGTACAGTGAGCATGTGATACCTGTATGGTAGAAAAACTATATGTGTGTGAGTCTGAGTACTGAAGCCAGATGGGTCCTTTTGGATGCCATTGGTTTAGAATAGCACCAGAAGAAGGAGCTAGATAGCTTCCCCAAACAATGGAAATGTATTGCTTGAATACCTGTAGATGTAAGGTGGTGATCCAGGCACTAGCTGCAGATTAGTTCTTCCTCAGCACCGCAATTTGATTGATGGTAGGAATGAGGAGGGGGCCATGATATCTGTTGTACAAGGTAAGAAAGTTGCTAGGCCTGCCCCTTTTTCTGTCCCTAATTACAGCTTCAAGAAGGCTGATGTGCAGAGAGCTCACACGTTGTGCCTCTGTTTTGGGCAACCCTGCCTTGATGCCAGACCCATTAGTACCTGCTGTGAGAAACATTATTTTACACAAAGGCAATGTCTGGAGAGCATCCTGGAAATGACATTTGAAAAGGAACCAATCCAAACGGGTTTTGCAGCATGAGTTCTTAGCTCTTCATGACCAGGAAGCTAGTATTACACAGAGACCTGAAAGACTAACGTGTGACCAGGGCTTGACTGAGTATGCCTGACAGCCAGTCTCCCAGAGGCAAAGGGACATCACCTGAAATCTGCACTTTCTGCTGGAGGTACTGAGGCCTGCCTGGTGCCTGGAAGACTGCCTGCTTGCTGAGAGAGGGAAGGAGCCTGGCTGGCCCTTCACTTAAAGATTCTGTTAAGGCGAAGATGTCCAGCATGTTCGGGGTGTGAGGAACCCCCAAGGAAAGAGGATTATCTCTCAGGGTGCGAAGCGAGGAGCAACCCATGCTCCCAATCTGTCTCTGTGGTTCCTAGTGAGAACTGCCACTGATGGAGGAAGAGACCACATTGCTGCCAAGGTCTAGAAAGTCTGCATCTGCCAAGGACACATCAACGCTGATCAATCAGCCGGGTGGGAGATGAAACTACCTTCCCATAGCATAAGTCTGCATTCGGCCAGTGGAGAGCTGCAACTGCCAACAATTCAGTGACTTCTACACTAAGATCCACTAAGCTGCATTCTTCTGGCAAATCTTGTTCAGTAGGCAAGCCACTGAGCATGCCAAAAGCATGGGCAGCACCCAACCTTCTTTCACGACTGCAGCAGAACCAACAAGGGGGTAATGTGGTTTGATTAGGGAGACAGCAACGTTTGCTTAAGACTTGAGCCTGAACTAGAGACTTTTGTGGCCACATCATAACAAGGCTAAGAACAAGTAGCTGATTGGGCATATCTACCTGTGGGGTCAGCATAAGCTGATCTGCACCTGTCCCTAATTCATGCCTCTGCCCCAAAATATTTGGGGAGTACATCTGATTTGGTCACCTAGACAACAGAGAGTAGTGAACAGCGGGATGTTACGTCTCATGGCACAGCATAACTAGTTGCACCACCATGTATTTTCTTATTGTAGATTAGTTCTGCTGTGTGATTAAAAGTACTTTTTTTTACACAGAGACCAGTACTAATCTGTACCTTAAGTTATTGTGTCTATTGGCTGGCTGTTGGGTTCTGCGCTCTTGCCCCCCCGCTCCTTCTCTGAGAATCCAACAACTGCTTGCCACGCTGAGACTCAAGTACAGAAAGGTTTGCACTTGACCCGGTTTGCAGAGCTATTGTAGGACAGGCCCCAGCACAGCAGCAGTAAACGACCTCAACCACCACAGTTGTGGCTCAGTATATCCTGTCTGCTCCGTGGCATCCCCAACAGGGCCTGCCAGTTTGCTTCAAAAACATTTAAATGAATTAAACATTTCATGACTAAATGTACCATTGCCATGCGAGAGAAGTTATGCATGTTTTATTATATACCTAGGGCCATATGTATCATTCCAAATTGCGATCGCAAACGCCGAAATTCGCAGAATTTCGACATTTGCGAGCGCAATTGGACTCAGTGGTATGTAGTAAAGAAGAACTGCCTCGCAAAATAAGGTATCGCAAAATTTGCGATTCCATATTTTGCAATTTCATTTAAGGAATCCCAATTTGCTATTTCTTAAATGCAATGTAAGAAGCACAGAAAAAGTGCAAAATGGCCTTAAGGAATCGCAAATTACCACCAACTTCAAGTTGGTGGTAATTTGCGATTTCTCTGAAAAATGCACTTTATTGCATTTTTCAAAGTGCCATGTGGCACACATACATGCCCTTAGAGCATGTATGTGTGACACATGTGCACACATGCACATTTCAGGGGTGCAGCAGGGTGTCCTTTTGACACCTGGCACCCTGGAAATTGCATTCTCAATCTGCGATTCTCTAATTGAAGAATCGCAAATTGAGAATGTCTTCCCATTCATTGCCCACAGGAATGAATGGGGAGGTATTCCTTAATTGCGAATCGCAATTTGCAATTCGCAATTAAGGAATATGTAGGATTCGCAAAATTAATTGCAAATCCTACATACATAGCGTTTTGCGATTCTCAAATAGCGATTCGCAAAAAATCGCTATTTGAGGTTCGCAAAAGAACATTGTGATACATATGGCCCCTAGTTATTCAGTTTTCCATTTATAGAAAAATAGGTTTAAATTCAGCCTGTACTGCCAATATTCAGAAAAGACTGGACACAGAAAAACATCCATCCTGGATTACACTGAAGAACTCTGATCATACTTTAAGATTTGTATTTGACTTCATTCAGGTGGAATGGGCACAATGTCTATGTCATGAGCAGATCCTGGAATTGAATATGAAGGGTTAATGAGTTGCTTTTGCAAAGTAGAACACGTGTTGCAATATCATCAATTTGTGAAAAACCCTACAGAAGCGTTGTTATCTCGCGGTCACCTAGACCTTCAATTCAAAATTTAAAGATAAGAGAAGCTTTGAACAAGAGCAAACAGGTTGAAAGTGGGTCACTAGGCAGTGTTCGACCGTAAATTAAACTGTGAATATAACTAGAATACCGAACGCTAGGCAACTTTGAAAGCTAAAATTGATAATTGAAACAAAATGTATGAATTGCGATAGGACATATATCACATGTCATTATGGGGGCCTCTCACATTCTACTCATCACAACTCCTTTCCTAAGAATCCTTTTGACTCTTTTAAGTAGCCTATATTGTATGAGAAAAAATAATAAGTCCAAACATGTACTGGCCAAGCCATTTGAAATCCCACCAATACACTTAATGCAACACACAAACCCCAAGAAATCCCGACCTAAAAACCCCAACCGTAAACAGTTCAGCGGTTTATCCAGAAGTATTACTCAACAAAATACATCATATTTCTCTCAGCAAAGCAATCATAGAGCATTTTAACAAGAATCCCAGCTGTGTTTAAATAGCACAGCTACTTTAATAGATTAATGCATTTTTGGGAAAGGGAAGGTAATGGTTTCAGCGTCTCTCACATTTTTAGGAAAGAGTTTTGCCTTGTAAAGTTTATAGCAACAATAGAAAAATGGAAACAAGGGATTCATTAAAAACACAGTAATTTATAAAGACAGCTTTAAACAATCGCAACTCATCCATTTCATTGTTATCATCACATATTAACTTTATTGAAAAAGAAGAAATATAGCCAGAGGTGTACATGTAAAATAAAGTGTAATAATTATTAAGAAAAGAAAACAATGAACAAGAACTGCTCCGCGTTACTACGTCACTAGGATTATTGAAGATAACCCAAAAAACGTACGCATCACTTCCACCACGTCAAACAATTTCTATTCTCTGCAACGGAAAACACTTCCGCAACTCCTTCTCAAGAGCTGTGTTCTGCCCTTGCTTCTCATTTTTCACACAAAATTCGCAACAGTAGCACCTATCGCAACAAATTTCTGACTGTTTCTCAAGCTGACATCCTGAAGATTCTCCCCTCGATAAAATCTGTCTCTTACCTGCACTCCAGTATTCCTAATCTCCTTGCCCTCTGCAAAACATCTCATTGTCCCCTCACTTACAGATAAATGCTATTTATCCATTAACACGGCCACCCTCCCTAAGAGTTGTATGTTGAAACCACACACTTTTACCACGCCTGCCATAACAATGCGGTCCGAACCACAAATGCGTCTTTACAACACATTCCTCCACAACGCAAGTCATTACGGGGACTTACCTTAGGGAAAGCGCTGGACTTTGGAATAGTATAATTTACTATTCCAATTCTATTCTGCGCAACAGTAGGGAAGTGATGGACTAAAAATCCCAATGCCAGTCCAACACTGCTTTCCGTAATGCAAGTCGTTGTAACCAATTAAGTGGTAAAGGAATGCATTGTAAAGATGCATTCATGGTTCTGACTGCACTGTTAAAGCACAGCGTGGTTCGAGCCGAGATGTAAAGGCTGTTTCTACCTCCTAAGCAGTGGAAACACTCCTTTACTTAAATACCTCACACCTGACATTAATTGCCCAAAAAACTACAAACCTTTCTCTCTCCTTCCTTCTCCAACTAAGATCATTGAGAAATCCATAAACAGTTCAAAAACTTTCTGGATACCAATGCACTCTGATTCCTCCCAATCTGGCTTTCGAGCCATACAGTACAGAATTGGCCCTGCTGGTTATATAAGACAACCTTCACCTAATTCTTGACCAAGGAGAATCAGCCACCATGTTTTATCTTGACTTGTCTGCGGCACTTGACACTGTTCCCCACTAGTTATTGCTTACTCAACTGCACTCCTCCAGTATATGCCTCATAGCCCTGAAATGGTCTCACTTTTCTTTCTAACAAAATTCAGGATGTGTCATTACTTCCTGTTGGCCTGATGTCATGAGACCCATTCCTTTTCCCTCTAAAGTGGTCAGAAATGTAGGCATCCTCTTGGATCATAGCCTCTTCTTGGTCTAACAGGTGAGTAACGTCTCTCCATGCTGCTTTTCTATTCTCAAGATACTCCGTAAGCACTTCACTTGGTTCCCATGGCCATCCATAAAATTATCATTCTGGTTCCTGTTACATCTTGCTTAAGCTACAGTAATTCTCTACATTCTTCATCACCTCATTAACCTTCACTGGCTTCCAATACACAGATGGTAGTGCATTAAGACTCTCTGTTTTGCTGTTAAAGGCTTGCTCAAATCAGGACCTTCCTACTTCAACTCCAAGCTCAGTTTCTACCATCCTAACTGCTGTCTATACTCAGCGGACCTACAGCTCACGAGACAAAGTGGCAGATCCTTCTCCTTCTTCAGAACCAAACACTGCAATATTATTTCTCTTCAGCTTTGCAAATCGATGACCGTCCCATCTTTATGAAATCTCTTTAAACCGGGCCATTCCAGACCTGCTAATCTATTTCTGCTTTTCTAATGATGGTCTTGAGCCTCAGTGTCAGGGCACCCTTATGAAGGCAGCAGCCGTGATCTATAAATAAATAAAATACACTTTCTACCTTTTGTATGGAATGTAACAAACTGATGCCCAGCCTTCATTTTAGTTTGAGGGTATTATAAGCAATCATACAAGTTATGGACTCATCCAGAGCTATCTGCATTGGGAAGGGCAGTTGAAGATAGCCTGTGAGAGTAGAGTAGAGAGTTGGGCTTGTCTATGAGGAAATGTGATATGATAAAAGGTATTTGACCAGCAGGTCTGACTGAATTCTCTGAACAGTAGACCTGTTAATGTTTCTTCCACGTTTGACTCTGACACAGTCAGTCAAACAAACTTTATTCAACACATAAAATGCCATGAAAGCACACTGAAAAGAAATCAGTTCATAATAAAACTGCACAATCGTCATAAAAATCCAATAACAGATACATTAAAATTCATTAAGAAGTAAACCTACACAATCTACAAAAGAGTCTAAACATAGGTTCTAAAATCTTCAACAGCGATATGTATAAAACACCCAAGAAACTGAGCATAGGATACATTGCAATTACCCATATCTGTTTCTGGTTCTCAGGTCAGAATAGACAAAATTTGCCACAGCAACACACAGCTCCATATTGTCCAATTTTTGCAGATAGACGAAAGCCTCCTTATGATATATAATCTTAGATGAACATAAAATTGGGGTTGTAAAACGCTTCTTTACATATGAACATAAATGACAAAGTAGAATAAAGTGTAATATGGTTTGTTGGGAAGCATTGTCTCATGAATAACCCAGCAGTGATGAGCTTCAAACAGCCTTCCTAGGAAATTCCACTAAGAAATGCTGCATATTAAAATGAAATCTTGTAAGATAAAACCTGAAATTCATGTTAAAAATCAATATGACTCACACCCAATTGGTTAGATTATAATTAGCACTAGCCGTTAATTTATCCGCATTTGCCTGATGGAGTCTGCCTTTCCTGAAATACTGCTTTCACTTGAAGTGCAGCCTTTGCATTTATATTCTCAGGATTAGAGAATAATTCCGGTGAATATTAGATCTGTAAAACTGGATTTAATATAATTATTCCAGGGATTTGACAAGGCATTATCCAGAGAGAGAGAATTCTCAAGCACATCTCTTGATAAGTGTGCTTCGGTATTTCCCCAGATTCTAAGCCAGAGTAATAGGGTCACACCTTAACCCTATCACTCATAGGAGTCAGTCCAGGAATTCCCGCTCCATAAATTGCAGCAGAGATGCATTTGCTTTTATACATATTTAATCATTTCTTTAATCGACTTGTGCCCCAGCTGCCATGCAAAAGTGAAAACCGACTCCACTGCTCTTTGGCATTGAATTACTTGTTAAATTATGAAGTAAAAGTCTTAACGCTTACTGGCTCAGCTGCATGCTGCAGACTGCGACAAAGACAAAAGTGAGGATGGGAAAGAATACTTGAATTAATCTCAGCCACTTGTGACCGCTTGAGCCGCATGCCAGTCCATTATTTTTCACCCACTATACTATACCATTCTAGGAAGAGAATAGACCAAGCAACCACAGACCCGTTGTGGCCTACTTAGGCCTTGTTAGTGAGGCCTGTTGAAAGGCTGTATCTCGCCACCAGGAGCAAAATGGGCTGAAAGTGGAAGGGACTGGCCCAGTGGGGCCCAAGATATGCACCCTTGAAGTTTTCCCATTTAAACATGCCAGCCTCCGAGTGTGTAGGGCCTTGTTTCAACTCCTTTGAATTCCCCCTCCCCGCCCCCCAGGGGGCCAAACTTAAGAGGGACAACGCAACACTTTTCTTAACTTGCCCAGGGAGGTGGTGTGCATGGGGTGCCCTCCCCAGCTCACTTTCGGCCCAAGGCTCCCATGCAGGCCCAAGTATTGTAGTCCCACTCTCCCAGGACGAGGACAATGGTGCCCGACAATGGCGGCTGACTTGGGAGGAACTTTGAGCTCTCCGTTCAGGTCCCGGGAGGCCAGAGCCCTGCCTCTTTCACCCCTGTCCCTGTGTCTGTGGGTGCGAAGAGCAACAGCCACAGCACCCACCGTGCTCTATGCAGGTAGGAGATTAAATTGGGTCTTCCCACCAAATGGAGTAAGAGTGTGGCAGGAGATTAGAGGGGAGGCACTCAGTGCGGGAGTGGGCTCCAATGTCGCTGCAAACACAGAAAGCTAAAAAAGAAATACAAACCAGGCAGAAGCATGGCGTAAAGCCCCTTACATGAGCAGCGTGGCTCTCCCAGACACAGCAGAGGAACTGCCACTCAAATATTCACTGGTCCACTCAAGTATTCACTGAGCACTCCATAATTCCCAGAAAGGCCCTTTATTTACATAAACTCCTCTTTCTGTGGTGGTCCCAGGAAGGCAGGGCACCAACAGCATAAAGTTTAAGTACTGTGTGGGCTGCATGGAGCAAACCCCTAAGATCGAATTCGTAAATTAACCCTTGGTCTCCCAGGTTCTAGAAATAATGACCCGGACAGGCTTGTCATGGTTTTTAAAAAAAATATTTCCTAAAGTTGGAACTTGGTTTTTTAAAAATCATTCCTAAAGTTGGAACTTTTGTTATTCAGCTGAGGAGTATAGTGCTCTCTAGTGGATGGTTCTATGGCTGCATATTATGTAGACTAAAGATATATAGGGGAGATTAGGATACATGATTGACTTTGAAGGCTTTTTGTAAGTACGTTGCTGACAGTGATTTCTGAGAAACATTGCAATGCTTTACTGACAGTAATGTTTCCATTTCAACATAGTTATTGAGTTCAATGATGTGCTGGTGTTTTTAAATTTGTGGTTATTGCTCTTTTACCGTGGTGACCCCTTGAAAAAGCCAATAGGCTTGACACATATATTACTTTGGTGACCCTGACAAAGCCAGTAGGCTTGCTTATATTGAAATGCATATCTGAAACTTGAGAAAATGAAATTTGCAATTGACACTCTGAAATTCTATATCTGGTATCCTTGAGCTTGAATAAGTGGAATTGTGGACATTTATATTTTTAGACTAGCTCTTGTTTTGATATATTCATAATGCTGGATCTGACCTGGCTGTCATTCTGAAGTACATTAGCGCTGTTTCATGCTTGCACTTTGCACTTGCACTTTATACTCTGAAATCTGTATTGATGATGATAAAGGCTTGCTTAAATTATCATTGTGATGACCCCTTGACTAAGCCTATAGTTTTATGTTATATATTGATGTGGTGACCTTCAACAAAGCCAATAGGCCTGCTTTATTTAAGTGATGCCCCCTATATTGTGATGTTCTACTTGGTATGTGGAGGTAATGTGGTTCTGGGGGGGGGGGTAATAATCCATTAGGGGTCAAATGTGATTTTAGAGTGTCAAATGCAATAACTGATGCAAATATTTATAAAAGAATGCGTAGTGTGTGTGTAGTAAATGTACTTTTCTTTTTTTTCAAAGAAAAAGCTCTGACTGGACAATCATTTATTGAGTGTTGTTACGTGCCAGCAAATGGTGATTACTAGCCTACACCACCTCTCCAGAGTATGCCTTGGACTGCTCTGCTTTGCTACCCTGAGAGGGTCAAGTGGTACAATGGGGCGCTTGGTTCCCAGTAAGGCGAAATTGTGGAGTTATTACTTGTGCAGGCCTCACATCCTGCACAAATAATAACCCAATTTCTTACATAGCTTATTGTGTTTTCAAAAACATATGTTTTCTGTTAATTTAGCCTTCAAATTGTAGTCATTGTAGCTTTCTTTTTAAAAAAACGCATAGTTCCTTTTTACTTAATCTTCCAATTGTAGTCACTGTTGTAGGAACCCAAAGACCAGAAGACTGGTTGAATGAATTTGAGTAACTATAAAATCATAGATATGGCACTGAGCATTCAAGTTACATGGACTCCCTTGAATCATAGTCAACTCAACACTCTCTATGCTTCTTTTGTTCCATATGATAATCATGTATTACCTATTAACCTAGAAATGGTCTGCATCCCATACAGATCCATAATTGTATGGTTAGTACTGATTTATAATGATTTTTCTTATATCCCTAGTTCTTCTATTCCCCATCATTTTGTATCCTTTCTTTTCGCTTTCTCTGTTGGAACTCTTGGTATAACAACATTGATGTGCTCCTCATGGGAAACATTACAGTCTGGAGCTTATTTTTGAGGTGATGCTCATTTTCTTAACAATAAATTTACTTTTTCCTTACCTGAACAGATCTTGCAAAATCATTACAACACCGGGCTACCAAAATCATGATCTCTATATTGCAACATCCTCCTGTCTCTCTCCCAATATCATATTCCCTTTGATGTAATTCCCTGTATTTAAGAACATATTTCAACTACCCTCGAGCTTTGGAAGTTCAAACCACTCCCTGTGTTATCTGAATTCTGGTAATTGCTATGAAATTGACAAACAATTTAGTGTTACCCACTAAACATAATCACCTATACACCCGAAAGAAATACCCTTTGGACGTACATCTACTTCTCAACCCACCAACACCCAGAGAATATAACCTATTATGGGTTGTTCGTTCGATAACTTTATTTCGGCCACCAGGGACCATAAAAGTTCATAAAAAACATGTAATACAAAATATAAGTTAATGAATAAAAATAGCATTTAAAATACATTACTAATATACAACTTTACATATACATACAATACTATACGTCGATTAAAACAAGGATTAAACTTGAAATTCATTATCAAACGTTATATTAGTTTAGAGCAATAAACTCGTGCGCAGCACTGGGTTCAGTAATCAATTTCCTCCATATGTGCCATATTGCATTCAAAAAGTGGGAGACAGCAAAAATTATGGGGGGGGGGGGGGTTTCCTTTTTTAACACCCTAAAGGCGTGTGCACACTGGCGAAACCCTAAATTTCTACAGATTGGAATTAGCCAGTGCTTGCGTGGACCCTGATATGCTGGGCAAAAAAGAATACATGAACTTCATTTTCCAAATAAAAACTACTGGCAGGGCACTCCTTGCTCGTAGTTTTATCCCACTTACTAGAAAACACTCTAAGCGGGAGAGTACCTAGCCTAAGTTGCATATACAATTTTCGTGCTAGTGCAGGGAATATTAGGTCTAGGAATTCCCCTCTTTTATACTCTACTTTAATCTGGAGGAACTCAGTAGTCAATCTGCCCCCATCAGAACTCGCATCTCGCATGCAGGGATGCTAAATTATAATTCTTATAGCAGCGACTCAGGTCAGCTTTCGATATCTCCGGGCAGGCAACTTCCAGAGATGTCCAAAGCTCAAATAGGCCTAGCCTGCAGCTAATTAACTTAATGTGGGCCAGCCACCTGATGTTCTTGTTTCTCAATGCATCCCAAATTTCCCTAAATTCGTTTCTATAGCAAGCGAGCTCAGGTACGGACCACAATCTTTTCCAATATAATAGCGGGCGTAAAGGCATAACCTCCTCAATAGGTAGTAGCCCTAGGTCCATACGCAATGGTACCAATGGGGTACTTATAGGAAGACCCAATATATTCCTCACAAATGCATGTTCCACCTTGGCTAGGTTTTGCGATTTTTGGTGCCTCCAAAGTTCGGCCCCGTATAGAGCTGCCGATCTGGCCTGGATATTATAAATTTCAATTACTGGAGCCGCAGGCTTAAATTAGGACTCCCTATGTAGCTTCTGGATCCCCCCACCACCTTTGTTAGCTTAAGTGCAGCCTTAGCCAACTGCGAATCCCATTCCAAGTGTTCTCCCAAGGTGATACCCAGATATTCAAAGGTCTTCACTCTCTCCAGCGGGGTTCCACCTAGGACGGGATTCAGGCGTGTCTGTGTCGGCGGGTTGAAGATCATGAACTTGGTTTTATCTAGATTTATCTCTAGTCCCCTAGAAACACAAAAATCGACAAAACCATCAAGAATGCGTTGGATGCCCGTTGATGTCTTGGACAACAACAAAGTGTCGTCCGCGAACATCAGAGCGGGCACCCGACCGGTGGCTAGCCTCGGGGCATCTATATTCATTGCTCCCAGAAGGTGATCAACCAGTCCATTTATATAAAAAGGTGGGAGCCAGGACACAGCCCTGGCGCACCCCTTGGTTGACCGGGAAGCAGCCTGATAATTCCCCATTCTTCCCACACCTTACCTGGGCTTAATTGCCACTATGGAGTCTCATTAAAACATTAAGGAGATAGCGTGGTAAACCCAATTCTTGTAGTACCCTCCACAGTTTGTTTCTAAGCAACAAGTCGCAGGTCAACAAAGATCATGTAGAGGCTGCCACCCTCTACCTTTACAGTTTTTCAATATAAGACCTGCAGTCTAAATAACTGATCCACCGTGGATATGCCCTGTCTAAAACCGGCCTGGAACGGAGATAAAATCTCGCCATCCTCCATCCAACTCTGTATTCTACTTCAATTTTTGCGTCATGTCTATAAGCCTAATTGGCCTATAGTTAGATGGTTTAAGGGGGCAACCTTTTTTAAAGATAGGAACTATTTCAGCTCCCCGCCATGTTTCCGGGGGATCCATACCATTCAATACGGCATTAAAAAGAACACGCAAATAAGGAGCCCATATTTTCGGTTCAGAACTGTATAGATCTCCCAGTATCTTATCTAGTCCAGGGGCCTTTTTTGGAGCTAATTTCAAAATGGCATCCTCTACCTCCACCAATGTAATCTCCCAGGCCCCCTCCAGTCGATACTCATGGTGGAGGCATGGGAGAATGATTTCAGATTCATCATTACTCAGGGGGGAGTACAGGGCCTCAAAATGCAATTCCCAGACCGATGCAGCTGTATTTGGTTCATTGGCCAATCTACCTACCCTGCTCCCACAACTAACAATTGTCCAAAAGGATTTAAAATCTTTGGACTTTGCAACTCTAAGGTCTTCCCAGTTATCCGCCTCCCACTCTTTCTTTCCCTTCTGGATAGCCTGCTTATATAAGCACCGACAGTACTTAATCTTAGTTTTATCCTTTGACTTGACCGCAAGGACCAAGTCCTTTTTGGCTTCCCTGCATTGAGCATTGAACCAGCGGTGGGCTACAACTGGGTTTGTCTTTGAACACACATCAGAGAGATTTTGAATGAGCCCTTGGTGTATTTTCAAGGGCTCATCGCCAACCCCTGTGTGCTTAGCTTTATCCTGCACCTCACCCATATCACTCAGGGAAGGCAGAAACCTTCGATACACATCCTCAAGTTTATTCGGGGAGCCTAATATTTGTGGCCACTTGACTCTCCGCCTGTTATTAGTTAATAGGAGCGGAGGTCCAATTAAGTTTTTATCTGGGATTGGATTTGACATACCCAGACTCTCTGGTTTTAACATCATAACCAGAGGATTATGATCACTATCTTTCCTATCATATATTATGAAATCCTGAACCATTCCCCAAGTTCTAAGTTCGACCAGGATATAATCCAGGATGGAATTGTGGCCTTCCCTATTAAAGGTCATACGCCCCGGTCTATCTGACTTTGTCCTCCCGTTGACAAACAATTTAGTGTTACCCACTAAACATAATCACCTATACACCCGAAAGAAATACCTTTTGGACGTACATCTACTTCTCAACCCACCAACACCCAGAGAATATAACCTATTATGGGTTGTTATTGCCATAAATGGGGGCAATAGTAGATATTGTGCATTAAATCTAAGTCTGGGGTATGAACTTAGCTCCGCTCGTGGAGTTTGCGGCGATTTCCTTACTCCGCGTTACGCGGAGCTCGTGGAGTTCCAAAAAACTCCGCTCCGCATAGCAGAGCAGGGTTTTTCCCCTTGCTCATGTTCGTCAATGTCAAGTTGGTGAGTGCGAGCAAGGAAAATCCACCTCCCGGCAAGACTTTTCCTCATTCGCGATTGTCAACATCAAGTTGTTGAGAGCGACTGTGGAAAATCAACCTCCCGGCGAGATTTCTCAGTGCAAGTGGTCAGATTTATCATTGCGAGTGGTCATGTATGCTCGCAACCGCTCGCGTTAAGAAACTGTCCGCTCGAGTTGAGAAAGCTGCCGCTCGAGTAAACATCTACTCGAGCGGCAGAAAGGAGGCAGTGCACGCTTGTTCTATGCATGGTGCCGTTCGCGATGATTGCACAGTGCAGACAAGCACCTGGCACTGAAAATCACTGCGAACAGCATTTATCCAATGCGCTCAGCCGCTTGCGGAGCTCAGCGTAGCGCGGCAGAGTTTATTTTGCACTTCGCGGAGTTCCGTGTAGCAGAAATCTACGAACTCCCCCCAGGCTTAATTAAATCGGGATCCATGGAGGGACACTTAAGATGTAGTTTGGTTGTGTAGGAAAAGGTGCTTAACTTTGTGGGCATCAATAACGCCTATAAATATTGATAACATTGTGCTTCTTCAAGTTAGCAGACACTAGAGTTGTACATATCCACTATAGGATTTTACAGTTTATTAGAACATTGGAATGTCGGGAGCTCAACTGAAGACAATGAAGTTCCTCATGGCTAATAATGGTTGGTTTATGCTTTCTGCTTCAACATTACAATGCTTGTCTTTCTGTTTCTCCCTTTATAATTTAGAGCACTCTACCCTAAAAAAATGTGCTTTAGATTCCTAAATAGTGTTACATTCTCCAATCAACATCATGGGAAGGCTCAGGCATTAAGTTAGATAAAATAATCACAGAATATTTTCAACTGGGATACCCATGTATAACAGATCAACTAGAGCACATTCCTTCTGTTTTAGAGTACTTTATACTTCATCCAGACAAGGACTCAAAATCATTTGTAATATTAAAATTAAATGTCTTACTTGGTGATGGTTCATTATGGATGATGATTACACTACAGAATTTTGAGGATAGGAATATTGTGGTACACTAATATCGTGGAATGAATTTCAAGGGACAAAATATTGAAAGGCTAGTGCATAAAGAGGAAGTATATAGATTAACTATTCTTAACTCCACGTCTATGCATTTTGAAGATATATATATACATGTATATTGACTTTGGTATAGAAAATCAATACTTACTTACCTTTCGATATTGTTTCCACAATTGTTGGTGCTATTGAAATTCCTACCTCAATATTCCTGTGGCACACCATGGATGATGTCTTTGGCATATAGGATAAGGTAAACTGAGCTATCTCACTAGACATATAGAGAGATAAACTACAGAGGAATGTTCAAATCTGTTCTGCTTCGGTCTCCTGTACGATTTCAACAAGCTGAGCCAAAAGAATATACCCCTCACTGGCCCTTCTAGTCACTGACACAAAATGGGAAGTATGTCCATTTACCAAAGCTGCAGCAGCGGGATGCAATATAATCCCTGCACAGGCATCACACATTGCTCTCTAAATTAATGAAAATACAACCTTTCAAATAACCAACAGGTTGCGATTCATTGCGGTAGGACTCATGACCTCTTATCATAGAGTGGGTGGGATCAGTTACTCTCACTCAACCCATCCCACTCTGTGATGAGATAGTGAAGGTCCTCCAATGACCAATGACAAGGTCAGCCAATGAGAGGAGGAGGCAGGATCTTCCAGCAGTCCCTTCCTTCACCTAAGACTCCAGGAAACATAAAGGCTTCTACTCCCCCCTCCCGTGACCTGATTTCATGTGTGTGTGTGTGTGTGTGTGTGTGTGTAACTCCCTGCCCCTACTGTACTCTATGGGCCCTCATTGGACCATGCCCTCTTAAGGTTTTGAGACAGAAATGCTGGGGCAAAACATTTGCTTTTTACCACCAAGTTTAATTTGGTGGTGAAGCCATTCGCAAATGGGAAGGGGTCCCCAAGGGACCCCCTTCCCTTTGTGAATGTATGCAAAAACATATTTTAAGTGCAGGCAGTGGTCCCATTTATAGGTCTCGCTGAGACATCTTGTAAGTGGGCTTTCAAAAGTGCTACCCACATGGTTTTGCTGGCCTAGGGCTTGAGTCCACGATGGCGTGCATGTGCACAGCTGCTCCTCTGCTCCTTGCATTCCCCCCTCCCTTCTCACCCAGCCCTTTGATGCTCTGCTCGATTACTTTCACTTTAGCCGCTTTGACCCTTGCATTCCCCCCTCCCTTCTCACCCAGCCCTTTGATGCTCTGCTCGATTACTTTCACTTTCGCCCCTTTGATGTTTGATCGCAAACGCGATCACTTCCGCTTGGCATAGCCTGTACTTGTTCTCTTTGTCCTCACATATGCTCTTCCCTCTATGTTTTTCTCTCTGGTCTCACATGTGCTATTCCCTCTGTATTTTCACTCTGCCCTCACATGTGCTTTTCCCTCTCCATTTTTCTCTCTTTCCTCACACATGCTATTCCCTCTGTATTTGTCTCTCTTCCCTCACATGTACTCTTCCCTCTGCATTTTTTTTCTCTATGCTCTCACATGTGCTCTTCGCTCTGTTATTTTTCTCTGCCCTCGCATGTGTTCTCCTCTCTATATTTTTCTCTCTGCTCTCACATGCTCTCTTCCCTCTATGTTTTTATCTCCGGTCTAACATGCGCCCTACCCTCTGTATTTTTCGCTTTGCTCTCACATGAGCTCTTCCCTCTCTATTTTTCTCTCCTCCCTCACATGGACTCTTCCCTCTGTATTTTTCTCGCTGCTTTCACGTGCTTTTCCCTCTGTATTTTTCTCTCTGCCCTCACATACTCTTCCCTGTATGTTTTCCTCTTTGCCCTCAAGTGCACTCTTCCCTCTGATCACATGCATACACAACTATGCACACATACAAACACACACATGCATTTACACACACATATGAACATATACAAACACACACAGACATGACATGCATAAACATATGCATATACATGCACACCAACACACCAACCCCACATACACATATAAACAAGCATGCACACCAACATACTCAAACACATATACATACACACAAACATGCATACACAGAAATAGGTATACACACAAACATATGTGTACACATCCATGAAGACAAATGAACACAATGACACACCCATACTTGCACACCAACACACACATGCATACACAAACATATACACATACAAACACACACACATGCATACACACACAGATATATACATATAGACACACACACTATGCACACACACGCATCTCCCGTTCTGTCTCAGGGGAAGAGTCGGTGTCAGCTGTCTCCTAGAGGGAGATCTCGCATGAGACAGTAAGACTCAGAGACATGTGGCGGTGGGGAGAGACAGACATGCCTCCCTTTAATTGTGTTGTTGCAAGATGGTGACTATCTTCTGCCACTGGTGCATTCAGATAAGCGTCAGGAAGTTCGTCGGACACATACACTGGTTTCAATTTCGAGAAAGTGGGGTGAACGTTTCACAGATCGGGAGTGTGTGTCAACATGTGTTTCTCCTTCACGGCAAGGCCAATCAGTACGTTTTGTTTAACCGTGTGGTCATGAATCCTTTAATTGCATAAGTGAGCGGGTATGGATGTAAACAAAAATGTAACACTAATACCACATTTTCTGTCACTCTTGTGAACAGGTTTGCTGTGAATGTATGAATGAGAATGGCGTTTTAGAATACGTTGCATGGAAAAGGGTCAACATGGTGTATACATGTTTTTTGGTGTTTTTTAATTTTTTTAAAATTTATTTTTTATTGCATGGTTAACGTCATGATATACCGGATTCGGATGCTTCATTGCAGATCAGTTGTTTGGCCCGTGGTTATTTACGAGTTTGGAAAATACTTTTGTATTGTTTCGATTCTTTTTGTCTCTGCCCTATCTCTTGGCTGCGTCCTTACTCTCTCCCATCTTCTCTCTCCACCTCTTTGCTACATGTTCTCTCGTAATGTTTTCATTTTCCCCAACTCTCCTCTTTACTCTCTCTAATTCTTTTTTGCTCCTTTTCTGTCTCTGTCCCTTCTCTCCTCTTTCTCTCCCCACCTGTCCCTTCTCTAACCCCACTCCTCTTCCTCTGCCCGCCCCCCCATCCCTCTCTCTCGCAGTACTGCAGCATAGGCAGCACCAGGTCTCTGATGCCTACTCAGTGTTGGCCCTGGGGGTGGAGGAGGTAAGTCAGCCCCCCAAGTGAATCCCATTATCAACAGATAGTGAACCTCTATTTACCAACAAGTACGGAGCGGTCTCGGGTGACGGCTGATGCGAACAGTGATCTGGTCTCGGCCCCGGCAGGGCCTGTGGGGTGGGGGCGTTACCTTACACTAGGAGAGGAAGTAAAAGTGATATCCTCCCCTCCCCCCACTCCACCACTGTCTCTCCTCACCCTCCACCTCTCTCTCTCATCCACTTCTGATTCCCTTCCAACTCTTACTCTCCTTACCCTCCACCTCGGTCTCTCCTTACCCTCCACCTCAGTCTCTCCTTACCCTCCACCTCGGTCTCTCCTCACCCTCCACCTCGGTCTCTCCTCACTCTCCACCTCGGTCTCTCCTCACCCTCCACCTCCGTCTCTCCTCACCCTCCACCTCCGTCTCTCCTCACCCTCCACCTCCGTCTCTCCTCACCCTCCAACTCTGTTTCTCCTCACCCTCCACCTCACCCTCCACGTGTCTCTCCTCACCCTCCACCTCACCCTCCTCACCCTCCACGTGTCTCTCCTCACCCTCCACGTCTCTCCTCACCCTCCACGTGTCTCTCCTCACCCTCCACATGTGTCTCTCCTCACCCTCCACGTGTCTCTCTTCACCCTCCACACGTCTCTCCTCACCCTCCACATGTCTCTCCTCACCCTCCACACATCTCTCCTCACCCTCCACACATGTCTCTCCTCACCCACCACACGTGTCTCTCCTCACCCTCCACACGTGTCTCTCCTCACCCTCCACACGTGTCTCTCCTCACCCTCCACATGTGTCTCTGCTCACCCTCCACACGTGTCTCTGCTCACCCTCCACACGTGTCTCTGCTCACCCTCCATGTGTCTCTCCTCACCCTCCACACATCTCTCCTCACCCTCCACACGTCTCTCCTCACCCTCCACACGTCTCTCCTCACCCTCCACACGTCTCTCTCCTCACCCTCCACCTCACCCTCCACACGTGTCTCTCCTCACCCTCCGTGTCTCTCCTCACCCTCCACGTGTCTCTCCTCACCCTCCATGTGTCTCTCCTCACCCTCCATGTGTCTCTCCTCACCCTCCACGTGTCTCTCCTCACCCTCAATGTCTCTCCTCACCCTCCACGTGTCTCTCCTCACCCTCCATGTGTCTCTCCTCACCCTCCACATGTCTCTCCTCACCCTCCACACGTGTCTCTACTCACCCTCCACACGTGTCTCTCCTCACCCTCCACACGAGTCTCTCCTCACCCTCCACGTCTCTCCTCACCCTCCACACGTGTCTCTCCTCACCCTCCACACATGTCTCTCCTCACCCTCCACACGTGTCTCCTCACCCTCCACATGTGTCTCCTCCTCACCCTCCACATGTGTCTCCTCCTCACCCTCCACAGGTGTCTCCTCCTCACACTCCACATGTGTCTCCTCCTCACCCTCCACACGTCTCTCCTCACCCTCCACACGTGTCTCTCCTCACCCTACACATGTCTCTCCTCACCCTACACGTGTCTCTCCTCACCCTCCACGTGTCTCTCCTCACCCTCCACGTGTCTCTCCTCACCCTCCACGTGTCTCTGCCGCACGCCTCACACTGCTGCACGCCACACACTGCTGCACGCCTCACACTGCTGCACGCCTCACACTGCTGCACGCCACACACTGCTGCATGCCGCTGCACGCCACACACTGCTGCACGCCTCACACTGCTGCACGCCACACACTGCCACACACTGCTGCACGCCGCACACTGCTGCACGCCGCACACTGCTGCACGCCGCACACTGCTGCATGCCGCACACTGCTGCACGCCTCACACTGCTGCACGCCGCACACTGCTGCACGTCGCACACCGCTGCACTCCACACACTGCTTTTATGCGAGTTTATGCTACTGACATTGTAAATGACAATGCCTTTTATTTGTTTTAAAACCAAAACATAAATAAAAGGCATTGTAATTTTACAATGCCAATAGCTCAAACTCTTATAAATGCGAGACCTGTTGCATTGCAAATGCTTGTTCTTTTTGAAATACATCTCGTTTTCCTTTAAGGAAAATGGGCTGCATTTAAACAAAAAAGTTGCTTTTCTTTAAAAGCAGACATAGTGGTCTGCTGCCCTCAGCAGGCCACCATCCCTGTGTTTTTAGCGATTCCCAAAGGGTCGCAAACTGCGACCTACCTTTTGAATAATAATGAGGTAGGTCAATTGCGACCCCATTAGGAATTGAATTTGTCCAAGACACATTAATACATAGATGTGTGCAATTCCCTAATAGCGAAACACAAAAATTGGCCATTAGGAAACAGGGCCGGACTGGGAACATAAACTGGCCCTGGCAAACTGCTCAGCCGGCCCACCCTGGGGTGAGGGGGAGTGCAGCTGGGCAGTTTGCGAGGGCCGGTTTCAGCCGATTTTGTTACAGTGGGCCAATATTGCCGACCTCCGCCCTACCGGCCTACTGGGGAAATGCCAGGTGCCTGATATGGCCAGTCCGGCCCTGTTAGGAAATCACACTTTGAAACCTGCGTACATTTGGCCCTTAATTGGTATTTGGAAGCGACGCCTACAACACTCCTCTTCCAGTTAATAACTCGATATCCATTTGAAATCTCACTTTAACAGTCAGAAAAATGTTCTGGCTCCAAAATCTAATTAGTACACAGGAAAATAGCATTTTAACAATCATAATGCCTAACTGGAGCATTTGCTACCCTTAAAAGGCATAGTACACCTGGCTCCTAATTCTTTTTTGTGTTGAGTTTTTAGTTGCAGGTTTGTTTCTGTTAATGCTAGGAAAGCCTTTTGGGGAGCCGCAGTTCTAAAACGCAGTTTACCCATCAAGTGATAACGCCAGCAGTTGTTCGCCTGGCAACATTTATGTACTACTAGCTGTCATACATATTGCAATATTGGATGTTAAGCATAGCGTTAATCTCGGGAGAGCTCGTATTTACCACAAATTACGTTTTTTATGGAATGGCATCCCCGCCGCCCCTGCATTATAATTTTCGCTTTTCTCTTATAACCATTTCCCTGCAGTGTGTTCATCCCTTTAAAACCCTTAAATACGTTTTGACACCATTGGCTGTGATCCACCGGTCTAATGGTGTGGCCTTGTGGGTCCTCCCTTGCAGAGCCAATACAAGGTTTCTGAAATCCGTGTGTTCTCTTCCTTTCCTTCCCAACTGTTTGTCTGTTCCCTCCTTATTCCTGGCATGTGAGCAAACCGGACTGCCTTCTCTTTGTGTACTAACACTATTCTCGCCATTGTATAATTTTCTTAATGGTCTGCAATGTTACGTTTTCCGCTCCGTAGAGCACATTGTTTTTGTTTTTATGTTTTCTGATTCACTAAAAACTAATTGGGCAAAGTGTGCTAAATAAATGTCATCTGAGGTTGACCTGGATAGAAAAGGTCTCTCTCCAGAGGAGTTTCCGGGTGCCTCCGCTCCCTGATGTGTGGATCGATGAGCGCCCCCTGAGGTTTCAAAGGTTCGAAATGGAGCAAGCAGATATGAGCAGAAATATTTCTAAATAGCGATACCACAGAATGTATGTCACAGCTTTTATTAAGAAAAGGTCAAAACATCACATTACGTCACATCACATGCATATAAACAGTTGCTGTTCATTTCTACCCCTGGAGCTGCTCCCACATTCAGTCAGGCCAATGTGTGTGCAAAGGTGGATCATGTTGGTACTATAAAACCACATGTAGTTGGTGATGTTGACATGTAGGTGTTGGGACCCTGCATCAAGCAGAACCACGTTGACCAGCGCCATGGCTGCTGGCGGATGAATGGCAATGTAGCTAAGCACCATTATCAAGTGAACTTGTAGCAAGGGATCACAGATGAAGACTTTGGTAGGCTGATGTTGGGAAGTAGTCATAACAAAATGCAAGCATGCGTTAATAGTTATCTAGGGAGCAGTGATATATTCAGAAGACAGAGTACATAGGCAGCAGCATTAGACTCAGATATTGGGTCCCCCTTACCGGCTGGCACTCACTTAGTGAAAGAAATGTTATCCCTCTAAAGATAGATGGCTTGTTCCCCTTATGGGCAGAGAATGGGTGTCAATCTAGGGTTTACTTTGTATGGACAAGGAAATAAAGAAACATTCATCAAACTATGGCACAGAGCACAGCAGCTAGTTAGTTTTTAAACTGACCCTGTTGCCTGTTAGATTTAATCGTAAGTACAGCATAAAAAAAACACACAGTGGACAGGATGATACAGTCCAAATGCAAGCGTGAAAATGTAGAAACTCGATAATGTTGACACGAAGTTGTAGATGCAGACAGCCGACACTTGTTTCATCATGTAGATGACTTTTTCAGGGCTCAAACTTTGAACTGTGTAGGTACATATAAAATCCAGAGTCCCTTGAGTAAATTAGGGAGTTGAAACAGCAGTTGCAATAGTCCTGACTTCGTACTTGAATCTTAAGCATGGAGACGTCACTTTTGGCACTTGCGATTGATGCACTTGTTGTCTATCTAGGGTTTCCTTTGTATGGACATGGAAATAAAGAAACATTCATACTGTGTTTTTGTTAACAGCAGAATTTTTATGTCTTGATATGCAGAGTGTGGACAGTGAAGATAGTTAGTCTCTGAACTCGGTGCTCCAGGAAGTGCAGTGGAGGGCAAGACACAATAGGCCAGGGACAATGGTCTTGTTTGTGGAAACTCTAAAAACGTCTGGAAGCAGAGTGACGTGTAGGCTCCAGGACTACTCAGAAGAGCCAATTGATATGGTCCTGTCCTTTGAAATCCCCTTTGATAGAGCCTGATCCTCATCAGGAAGCTGTTATCCCCATCTTTTTCTAGAATGTCATAATGATTGTGAGAGAGAAGAATTGATCACTGAGGAGGAGAAACATTCCACAGCAATAAGAATAAATCTCACCTTAGGCAGCTCCCAACCCATGTTGGAGTGACCATCTGATCATCTGGAGGGTCTCCTGGCAAGGGTACTAAGTAGATCCTAGCAGTCTATCCTGTTTCACATTCAATATGTGAAAATATGAGGCCCACCATGGTCTGGACTGATTCAAACCCAGTACCTAAACGACTGAAGCAGCCTGCCACGGATACTCTCCTGTTTCTCTTCCTGTTTCTCTTCCCTCATGGTAGGTATCTCGGGCTCTACCCAGTTTAGATGATTTTCAAGCTAGGGGGCAGATGGGTCCATGTGTGCATGGACTGACCTTAACCCCCCTTAGCTAGCCTGGGCTGAGAATTTGGATGACAAGTCTCTGTTTTCCAGTGGGAAATGGACTCCATCCCTTTGAATCTTCCAGGGCCAGAGGATGCTGGTTCTTGCATTGGTTGTGGCTAGTGGCCAACAGCCTGAAAGTGCCAGGAATAGCAGAGACAAGTGTTTCTATACCCCCACACTTCACAGTGGTCTTTTTCTCAAATTCGAAGAAAGGGTAGAAATTTCCAGACCAGGTGAGACTGGCTCTCTACCCTATACATACAGGACTGGACAAGGAAAACCTCAGATATCACAACTCCTCATGTTCCCCCTAGGCCTTCTTGGCATTGCAAGGAACTTACACTAGGCTACAGGGATGAAAATATCCTGTGTTTTCCATTGCCAACGTTCAACAACATCTGAGCTTGTTTGACAATGGCGTAAGAGCTGATGAAACTATGAGGCTAACTTTCGGCTCATCCCTGGTGTTGGTAAGTCCCTCAAAGGGTTTGTACGGTTGTCTCATCAAGGCTCTCATTACAACAGAAAATGAGAATCATAAATGAACTGCTTAGAGAAGAGAAAGAGATAAAAAATATAAATGTCTCAAGCATGTGCAGGTTTTCTGGCTATTTCAAAATGAACCAAGAAGACTGCTGAGAACTCTGCCCGATTTCAATGAATGCAGTACACTGTTCAGACCGAGACAACAAATTAATATCTTGGAAAGATATGTAAATGCAGTTAGAGATCCAGAATGTGCAGCCCCATTTAAAGCATCTTTGCATATCCTAAGATACTTTTAGAGGAAACACAGTAATATCAATATAACCCTCTAATCACTTTAATGATTCTCCGCCCGTCAAGATCATCCAAAAGCTTAGATCTTCCATTCTCCTGCTTTGGACTAAGATTACAAATGCATCGCTGCTAAGTGCCACATTAAACTCAGCTGCTAGGCTCATTTCAGGATCCAGAAGATCCGACCACATTACACTAGACCTAAAACATCGAAATTGACTTCCAATCAAAGCAAGGATCCAGCTGAAGATAGTGTGCATGACACATAAGGCCCTTCACCATAATACTCCCGTCCCCTTGGCCAAAAACCTGGAATTGTCTGGTGGTAGTCATTCTTTAAGAAGCTCTAACACCCTACTGTTGACACTACAGAAGTTCAACAAAAAGAAAACGTACAACTTCTCCTTCTCAGGTCTAGCGCTTACATTTGGAACGTAGTGCCTCCTGAAACAAGGTCAAAACCCTCGACTATCTCCTTCAATACAGGAGTAAAAACGCTTCTGTTGAATAGATTCCTTCAATAGTAGCCGTAAAGTCACTCAGCCTGACTATTTTCCTGTGGCCACCCCTGGAGCTTGAATCTGCCAGGCTGATTGTTATATTGCATTCTGTATTGCTAATTATTTATTTTGGCTTGCATTTTTCCCTTTTTATGTTTGACTTTTCTGCTTTATGTACAGCTGGCATTTTTCCCTTTACGTATGACTTGTCTGCTTTATGTACAGCTCTCTGATACCCTTTCAGGTCATGTTCACGCTAAAGAAAACTCCTAAATAAATAGGCAACTTTAGTGCAAGTGTGATAGCCACACTACACTAAACCTTTATGTCCTTATTACAAGTTAGTCATAATATGATAGGGTATTATGAGGTATTTACCACACATGGTAAATACCACTACCCCACGTGTGGTAAATACCTCTAATTTGAGGTTTCATGATTTGCATTATTAAAGATAAAGGCCTTTTCTCCTGATAAATTTCGACAGGTTTCACCTCCTACATTTTATCTGGGGACAACTGCGAGGATGTCATAATTATGACATAGCTTGTAATTCTGTTCCCTGGGCCAACTCTTGTTTATGCAGGGATCAAAATATAGCCCTTGTAATGAGGGCCATAACGATGGTTTCCTCATTAAGGCCATGATTCTGAGTTTGTTAAAATCCATGTTTTCTTATTACATCAGCTAAATATGATAACCCGGGATTCTGGGGAATAACATGCAGATGTTGGTGCTTACTGCACCAAAACCCATGTTATGATAAATACTGTACACTTTTCCAGTTAAATTCTAACAGGTTTATCCTGCCCAAATTTACCGAAGGGTGAGACATTTCAGGCACCTGGTAATTACTCGATGTGGTTAATACCACCCAACTCGTAATCCAGACCCCTGCGCAAAGAGTGCTTCATGCAAGGGTTGAAAAACACCAACCCACTCATAATCAAAGCTTGCATCTGCTCTCCAAATTGAGGTTTTGCCTGTGTGAGCATGCGCTAGCGCATGTGATCTTGCTTGCGAGATGCTTGTGTTCTATGATGGGCTTGGAACTGGTGGAGTGGAGATCTTAGTTAAATATATTGGTTTACCAGGAAAACAATTTTTTTTTTTTTTTTTTTTTTTGAAACCGTTTATTGCAGTTTATAGAAGTTACAGGTATGGGCCTACAACCACACGGCCGGCCGCTAGAGCATCAAAAGCATATTACATACATACAGCAAAAAGCTTTCTCAGCGGTGCACAGTAGGAAGACAGGAGTGATCAATGGTGCAGGCCTCACAGCTCCATGCCCACAGTACGGTTCCATTTTCTTAACGCAAAACAACGTAAACAAACCACAACCGCAAGGCAACCCTCGATCCAAAGTGACAACACGTGCTCCATAAGTGGGGGATCCAAACCAGCAGCAAAATTCTGAAGAGGGGGACGGGAGTAGATCAGGGACTGGGGGACCGCGCGCCCGCGGCCAAGGGAGGGGCGCCATCTAGGGAGACGGAGCCGGCGAGGCCGCCGGTAGCAGCGGCGGCTCACAAATACCCCCGCGGTAGGCGTTCCAGGGGCCCCAGAGTTTCATCCACGCCCCAGGCTTACCCCTCGCCACATACACCACCTTTTCACGAAACATACACCAATCCATATGCTCTTTCCAGGCCGACACCGCAGGGGGCCTCTGGGATCCCCACAATTGGGCAATATCACGCTTGGCTATCATGTATCCCAGAGTCACCCACCGCGCCTGCGGGACCGAGTAGTCATTTGGTTCCCAGACATTCAGCAAGCATCTCCTCGCTTCAGGCAGCAGCGCGACACGCGTAACCATTCGTAGAACCTCATGCACACCACGCCAGAATCGCTCCACCTTCGGGCACTCCCACAGTATATGCATGAAAGTCGCCAACGCACCACAGCCACGCTTACACATTCCATCACCGGCAAAACCCATACGTAAAAGCCTTGGCCCCGTCACGTAGACCCGGTGAAGGATCTTGAGCTGGACGAAACGAAGGCGAGCCGGGATGGCCACCTCTTTCGGAGAGGCCACCGCGGAGATCCAATCCTCGTCGTCCAGCTCCAGCCCGTCGGCAACCCAAGCCTCGCGGAGACTAGTCAGCAGACACGATCTATCGTTAATCAATTTTTTGTATATGAGGGAGATCGTGCTGTCCGGGACATGGCCATCTAGCACTCTGTCCTCCAGGGGGGAAGACTCCGGAATGGATGCAACATCCGGGAAGACGGAGCCCAGCGCATGGCGGACCTGTAGGTACCGAAAGTACTCACTGCCCTGCAGCTGAAACTCTGCCTGCAGCGTCTCAAAAGTTTTGAATCCCCCCCTCGTCCAGAGATCTCCCACCGTGCTGATTCCGATCGTGTCCCACTTCTCGAAGCCCTTCGACGTCCACAGGGAGCCCAACCTCTCAGATGCATACAGCGGAGACGCTCGGGTCAAACGGTCCTTCCACCCCATAGCTGCATTAGCCGCGTGCCAGACACGCACCATGACACGCGTCGGTCCCGTCAAACGGGAGTCGGGCGCGCCAGAGTAGAGCGCTCGATTATAATCGCCACCGGGCAGAAGCGTCCTGTCCATCTCAAATGCCGGGTTCAAGGCGGGCCCGTAAAGGCCATGATTAATTGCAGCTAGTTGGGAGGCCCAGTAATACCGTTTGATGTCCGGGAGGGCGACCCCTCCATCGTACCACGGGAGCGTCAATTTAGCCAGAGCAATACGCGGCCTCCCGTCCCAGAACAGGCGCCGCTGGAGGCCCTCCACCTCGCGAAAGTAGCGTGCCGGGACCAGGTCCATGGTATTCTGGAGGGCGTAGAGGAAGCGCGGCAGGGACATCATTTTAAATAAGGCCGCTCGGCCGAGCGGCGAGAGCGGCAGACGCCGCCAGCGCACCACGTCCTCCCTCAGACGCTGGAGGGGGGGCAACAAGTTCCGCTCATAGCGGGCCTCCGGGTCAAGAGTGATATATATACCCAGGTACCGGAAACCCTGGGAGGCAATCTGGATCGGACAGTCCCGTGGCAAGACCGGGGCCTCCCCGGAAAGCACATAGACACAGGATTTCGCCCAGTTGATGACCAGGCCTGAGTTGCGACCGAAGGAGCGCAAAACATCAACCAGGACGATCAGTGACTTGCGCGGGGAGGCGAGATACAAAAGGATATCGTCAGCATAGAGGGACACGCGGTCCTCATGCTCGGGGGTCCAGCGGAGACCACGGATAGAAGGGTGCCACCGCAACCACTCCGCCAGGGGCTCCATGGCCAGGGCGAACAGGAGAGGCGACAGGGGACAACCCTGTCGCGTGCCCCGCCCCAGCGCGAATGGGGCAGATACTCGCCCATTCACCACCACCTGCGCCAACGGGCCCGAATATAGCAATTTGACCCAGCTGACGAAACCCGGGCCGAACCCAAACTTCGCCAGCATCGCCCAAATATATGGCCATTCGAGCGTATCAAACGCCATGGTGGCGTCCAAGGACGCCAGGATGGCCGGCTCCCGCACAAATGGGACACGCGCGAGCACCCCGTGTAAGCGCCGCAGATTAAGCGCCGTGTTGCGGTGTGGTATAAAGCCCGATTGGTCTTGGTGGACCAAATCGCCCACCACGCCAACCAACCGGTTGGCCAACACCTTGGCGAGGATTTTGGGCTCCGCGTTCAGAAGCGAAATCGGCCTATAGGATGTGACCCGCTCACGGGGCTTCCCCTCCTTATGGATCACCACAATTGTAGCCAGACGCTGGTCCGGCGGGAGGGAGCCCTGCGAGTGGGCCGCAAGGAACATCGCGCGCAGGTGGGGCGCCAACACATCCGGGCGTAGCTTGTATAGCTCAATGGGAATACCATTGGGGCCCATGGCCTTGCCGGATGCAACCGAGCGAATAGCCGAGGCAATTTCGTCCGAGGTGGGCGGGGCATCCAGCGAATCCCTGTCCTCCACCGTAAGGGAGGGCAGTGCGATGTCCCGAAGCAAGGCATGGGAATCTTCCTCCGAGCAGGGAGAAACCGGGGAGTAGACTTCGCGGAAATAATCCGCGAAGCAGGAGACAATGGCTTCCGGCTCAGTGACGCACACACCATCCACGCTCTCAATCAGAGGCACCACGCGGCTCGCTCTTTCCCTCTTGTCCAACCACGCAATCAATTTGCCAGCCTTGTCACCCACATCATACAATCGCCCCTGCTGCTCTCTACTGAGGCCCCTGGCCGCCTCCGTGACGAGGGCCCGATAGGCCGCCTGCTTTAAGTGCAAAGCATGCAACTTGGCGTCTGTTACCCCGCTCCCCAGGTCACCCTCCAGTTCTGCAATCTCGGCCTCAACCCGGGTCACCTCCTCCCGCTCGCGCCGCCGGGCATTGGAAATAAAGGAGAGGGCCTCCCCTCTAAGAACCACCTTGAAAGCCTCCCACAGGGAGATGGCAGACGGGACCGACCCCACATTCTCATCGAAATAGCGCTGTAAGGATTTGATCAAGTCGGCACGAATGGTGGGGTCGCGCAAATACCATGCATTGATCGGGGCCACTCTGCCATCCCCCCTCGGGAAGACATCGAAATGCAACAACAATGGGGAGTGATCTGAGATACCCCGTGCCAAATGGCGCACCTCCCCCACCCTCCCTGCCTGGGCCGCCGGGACAAGGATGTAATCAAGCCGCGAGAGGCTACCATGGGCCCCCGAGTGGAAGGTGTACTGTTGCAATACGGGATGCTTTAAGCGCCAGCAATCCACCAGGCCTAGCGTGTCTAAAAGGCCGGGCAGCCACGCCTGTGCCCGGGGGAGGTCCCTAGGGGGATGGCGATCCATAGACCCAGAGGCAACCGCGTTAAAGTCCCCTCCAACCACCAACAGGCCACCCGGAAGGTCCAGAAGGAGGCGCCCCAGGTCCGCAAATGTAGTGGCTTGTAACCCAGGCGGGACGTACACTGATATAAAGATAAACACTCTACCCTCCATTCGCCCCACCAGAACAGTGTAGCGTCCCCTCTCATCATGGCGCACCTCGTCAATCTCCAACGGGAGCGAGTTCTTGACCATAATACCCACCCCCCGCGAGCCCGAAGTGAAGCCGGAGTGGGCCGCCAAACGATATCCCCGCCGATTCATTGCATGAAAGGTGTTACCTATAAGGTGTGTCTCCTGCAGGAAGACAACATCTGGAGAAATACGTTTTAAATACTGCAGGACCACACCACGCTTAATCCTATCCCCCAGGCCGTTAACATTCCATGACAACACAATCAAATCCCTACCCCCCATCATACGTCAAAACAATCGGTCGCCCCCCACCGAGCATCTTAAAAACAACAAAACAGTTGCGGGTTTGCCTTGCGGTGCTAACAAACAACACACCCCCCCCACCCCCCGGTCCCAACAGAACTCCCCCCTCCCTGCACCCCTGCATGAGCCCAGATAGCCCCCCCAAAGTGCAGTGTGCCTGTCGCCCCATAGCTAAGTACTAACTAGTCCCCCCGAGGAGGAGGGATGCCCCCAGCAGACCCCACCCGACCTCCATGGGAGGGGAACATACGAAAGCAATATATGGTAAAGGAACAATATCCAGAGCAAGGCCTATACAGTCACCCCTCAATTCTGATCCGGCGGGCCCTCCCCGCCAGCCGCGCCCCCCCCACCCCGATCTCCAGGCAAAGTATCTAACCAGTCCCCAGCCACCTCGGGCCGGTCGAAGAAGTGCGTACGGCCATCCACCTCCACCCTCAGCTTAGCCGGAAAGAGCATTGAGTACTTGAGGTTTAGGTCCCGTAGGCGACGTTTAATACCAAGAAAGCTCTGTCGCTGCTTCTGGACCGCCGGAGTAAAGTCTGGGTAGAAGTGTACATCCATGTTATCCAGCCTGACCGGTCCCTGTTGCCTGGAGGTCTGGAGGATGGCGTCTCTGTCCCGGAAATTAAAAATCCGGGCAATAATAGGCCGCGGCGGTGCACCGGTCTTAGGGCGGCCCCCAGGGACCCGGTGGGCACGCTCCACCGCAAAAAGCTTACTCAGCCCCCGGGGCTGGAGATGGGTAAGGATCAGTTCTTCCACGAAGAGATCTGCCGCCTCCGCCTCTCGGCCCTCCGGCACACCAATAATGCGAACATTGTTCCTCCGGGCCCGACCCTCGGAATCCTCCAGTCGCCGGTCCATCAGGGCGCTCGCCTGGCCAAGCCGGCGCACCTCCTTCTGGAGGGCCACCACGTCCGTAGTGAGGCTCGTTGTGGTGTGGGCCAGGGAGTCAACTCGGTCGTTCGTTTTTGACAAGTCTGCCCTCACAAGGCCCACATCCACCAGGACCGAGTCAATTTTTTGCGCCAAGGTATCGAAACGCTGGTCCACTGAGGCCTTCATCTCTGCGATGGCGCCCATGACGTCCCGGAGGGTCAGATCCACCGGTTGGGCAGGCGCCTCCGTCGGGCCCACCAGGGATGACCGCGATGTCTCCGGAGAACCCTTCTGGAGCGTGTAGCGATCCATACTATTGGCCTGGTGCGCCGTGCCACGGCGGGTCGTCTTCATCTTCGCCCGGTCGCCATCTTGTTTGGTGGACATGCTGGCCCTTCCACCGTCGTGCCAAGATCTCCGAACGGGCCGCCACACCAAATCACGGGTGTCAGGGGGGGGGGCGGGGGCGACCACCGGGCCGCGGGTCAACCCACCGCCGGCGGGTCAGCCGGGCACCTGGACAAGGCAACACCACCGCACCCCGCTCCGCAGCCCGACCCCGCCTGAGGCAAGGAGGGCGCAAATGCGAAAGTGAAAGTGCGGGGTACGCGAGTCGCCCAGCCCCGCTCGCCGCTGTTATTCACTTCGTCCCCGGATCGCCCCACTACTCCAATCCGGGGGGCCGGCGAGGAGAAGGCCGCAACCTTCAATCGATGCTCCCACCGGTGTTCGGGGTCCGATTCGAGCCCAAAAAACGGGTGGCGCCTCAGCTCGGGTTCACCGACACAGTCCCCTCAACAAGGACAGGATATCGCCAGGATTAATTCAGGAGGTCGCGGAGGTCCTCGGGAGCCTCGCACCTACGCGGCCATCTTGGTTGCGCGCTAGGCTCCTCCTCAGGAAAACAATTTTTAACGCTTTCATCAAGGAGAAATCTCTGATGATTACTCAAAAGGCCAATAGATCGCTGACATTAGCTGAGATTAACCAGAAGCTTCACATCACATACATTTTGACATAAGTTTTTTAATCAATAATGAGAGCTTGGTATGAGTTAAAGGGTTTTATCATTCAAATCTTTAGTAAATCATCTATATTAAGGTGAGAAGTTAATTTAATAGATCTCAGTTGTTAAAATCTCATTAGGATTTTGTTAATCAATCAGTAATCAATAAATCGCAAAACAAATTCTTCAACGTGTTCCATTAAGGAAAGAACCCCTACTCTAGGAATGGGAAAAAAGGTATCGGTCAGAACCCATAAAGAGTTCTAATTTGAGAGTGTGAGAAATCATAAAGCATAAAGCTTCAGCATTAAAATCAGTTCAATAGATCAGTAATTGGTCAAAGCAGAACTTCACATAGAGAGAGAGGTTCAAGAAACTCAGTAGAGTCTGGGAGTAGTGTAGACAGGTCTTGAAAATGGGAAAGCAGTTATGATGGCTACTCTAGGATCACACACTATTATAAACAAACAAAATATTGTTGCAATCTTCATGTTGCTTCTTCTCTCCTCGGTCGACCAGTCAACGTTCGATACACTCATGGGAACAGGGTCACTCCTTGTCTTCTCTCTAGAACAAGAGTCCACAGACAGCAATGTCGAGTTAAACATTTCTTATCAAATACAATGTTAACTCTCTTAGACTTTCACATCATTCATTCCCTTTAGAAATGCCGCATATTTGTATGTGAATTTCATTACCTCACTAAATAACAAAACTCCATTCATTACTCAACAGTGATCTTTGTGTAAGTAGAAGCAAAGTTATACGAAAACATTATTCATTATGAAAAATACGTCCCTAGGGAGGTCAGATAAAAAAACATTTGGTGTTATGCCAGCATTCTTCAGTCATGTCAACTTTTGTCAGACAATGTATTTCAGCTATTGAAGCCTGGAGAGTAAATATGGTTCCCTACTATAATTTTTTCATTTAAACACATCTATTTTCATTAAAGCCTACATATTAATTCTGCACATTATTGCATTATTTTCTCGACATTATAAAATGTGTCGTCAGAACCACCTATTACTTACCATTTGTTTGCAGGGTTGTCACTCTTCTTTGCTTCCTTCTAATTTGGCAGCTCTTGACATGCTTCACTGCCTTTTCCTTCAGCACAGATTTAATATTTTTAGTGTCCTCACCCACCATCTATCACTGTTTCTTTTCTCCCAAAAAGCCTCCTTCACATCCTTGTTTCTTTTCCCTCTACCAGAAGTAAAAAAAAAAACACTATGAAGTGGCTAGCGCTGGCTGCTTCATATCGCTTTTTTTTTAAATTGTCCTGTTACCCATCCTCACCTGATTACCAAAGCCAATAGCTTCCCCATAGGTGATACCTATTTGCTTTGCCAGTGTTTGTTGAATGATTTCACTTATACAACATGCTTATTTAACATTAATTATGGTTGTGGTTGTAGGTCTGCCTCAACCTGATAAGGGCCAGAAAATTGACCTTGCGGCCAATTTTGTTAATACATCATTATTGCCCAATCTATCTTATTATTGTATCTAATATTGGTAATACATTCATCAAAATAACAAGTGAAGTTGGCTTCATGATGGCTTCATGGATGACTGGCTGGCACAAATATTAGATTTATCTGCGATGTAATCAGAAAGCCACGTGGCTTGTTTGAGACTACACCAAGCAGTTACCTAAAATAAATTAAAGTCTCATGCATGTATCTGGCATGCATCTTTTGTGGGAATGACTCAGTGGCTTGGTAAGTGTATTGTTAAAATGGCTATGCCCCTTTGTCAACCGTATAAGCTCAGATTTGTTTAGTTCATGGACAGGCGGTTCCCTTTGTGTTGACATTGAAATCACTCACCACTGCTGTCTGATGACGTGGATAAATTAGAGCCACCTGTGTATATTTAATTGCAGACAGTATATCAAGAGAAACCCACAAAAAGATAGGACCTGTTGTTATTCTAGAGGCGTGAGTTGTATATGAGGGGAAAGGTACAGCAGTATGGTTTATAATGGTGGTAAAAACTAGTACTCTCCTTGGATTTGTATTACGTTTTAAGATTTTAAGGTGTTCAATTCTGTAAAAGAGTTGGAGAGTTAAAGCCAAAATTGTCCTTGAAGAAAGTGAACCTTAAAATGAGGTTAGCCACAATTTTGAACTCTACACAAAAGAGGCACCCTCAACTCTTACTAATCTCTTTTTTTACAGTTACGTTAATTGTTTCTTTTGTGGAACTATAAAATGGCAGGTAAAAATATGGCAAAATGAGGGACCTGTACAAAACATAGTCTTGTTAAATCCTTTGAACTCAATGTTCTTCAGTGGAGACTTAGATTGTGGTTTGAGAACTGAAGGCCATATTAAGCGTTTGGCATACAGGATACACCATCACAAACATGGTGACTGTCCACCTCTGCCAAGTTCAATCTAGCTATTGGCACTTGGAACACAACGGATGGGATATCTGTCATGTGTTGGCAGAGTATCCCATTTGCCAAACTCTAAGTAAGTCCATGAGTGCATGATTAGAAGCTGTCAAGTATTCACGTGGCAGAGGCCATTTTTACCATCATGGCCTAAAAAACTGCATGCTGGGTTGAGTTACACAACTTTGCTAAAGGGAATGTGGCATGACTAGATGAATTACAGATTTCTAAACATCATTGAAGACAAATGGATTACCCTCCATCTGGCGATATTCTGCTTTAAATCAAAAGTACTGACACCTTATTTCTTACACTGGCAGAGAGCTTAGATAGAGTTGTTCTATCTCAAACATGTATGTCATCTCCGTAGTATGGCTTTCACAGAATGTAGATAAATGGCATGTTAGACACTTTTTAAAATATTGGCAAATGTGTATGATAAGATTTTGACAACTTGCATACTCCCATATCATATATTCTACATTAGTAGGAAGAATTCATGCTTGGCCATTGAATATTTTAGGGACTGTACATTTGACTTTCAAAGAAGGAGAGTTTGCGATATTTTGGAAACTTTGAAACAAAATGAGTGCAATTTACAGAATAATAAAGAGAAGGGCAAAGATACATGTGACTTCATCATCATCACCATCATTACCATCATCACCTTCATCATCCTATTCATTATCATTATCATCATATATTCTTTATTCGGTTAAACTTTTACCATAGAAGAAACCGAATATTAAACAATATACAGAATATCTCATAAAACCAGAATATATATATAACAATGCATCATTAAAAAGACATGTGTTAATAGACCATTCCTCATGCTAAGACTTATTACAAACATTGGAAATTCTCAAAGTACAGTATAATGACTCCTCTGCAGAGACATGTGCAAACCGCTCAGTTGTAAAGGGCAAAGGTAATTGACAGAACAATGCAGTTGCTGGTGGTACATTGCATATCCCTTTAGATCCAATATAACATTTTCTCTCAATTTAATTGGTTACTGAATGTATTTCACCACAGCCAAAGATACTGGGATGGAAGCGAGTGATTGAATAAAAATAATTGCGGGTCTACATTGGCTCAATCCAACATGTTTTGAAATGAGAAGCATAAAAAGCCTCCTTCGAGATATGCAAAATCTACAAAATACCATAAAATGCTTTGTTGTTTTGCATAAATAAAAATAACTATTCAATACTGGAAGCTTGGCATAATAATGACCTGGTGCCAGATACCCAACGAGTAGCATATGGACTATAGTCTAAATCGTGTAACTATCTTTGTTGCATGTTTGTAACCCAAATAAGATAAGGTTTCATTCATAGAGTGCTCTAGATCAGCAGATAGTGTTTTACTGTTTGTTTCTGGAATTCACAACATTCTGTAACATTATTACAATAATCATAAAAATGGGTCTTTACACCATCCTACAAGGCAAAGACAATTAATTTGGGCTTTTCGCCTCAAGAGCTCACAGACAGAGCTCTTGAGGCGAAAAGCCGAGAGCCAGGATAACTTTTAGTTGGAAAGATTTACTTTTTAAATTGTTTACTGTGTGAATACTGTGTTTTTTTAAAAGTCGTTTTTTAAAAGTCGTTTTACCTTAGATCACTCGAGGACTGCCTCGCTTCGCCGCACAGCTGATTCAGGCGCTGTAGCGGGCTGCAGGGTAACCGCCGGGAACTCCCGGGCTCCGCCCACCGAATAGGCCACGCCCCATCCCTCTGGTATAAACAATGTGCAGCTTCCGGAAGCGCAGCGGACGGGCGCAGCGGGCGCGCCGGCGGTGCGCCGAAGGCGCGCCAAAGGCAAGCCCGTCTGCGCCCGTCCGCGACCAGACGGGACCAGGGGCCACAACCCCTGCCCCTAACGCCCCCCAGGTCAATACCTACAGCTCGGTGGCCATCCAGAATATGAGGTACACTACCGCTGCCTTATGCCCACACTCCTATTTCCCAGCTGATCTCCCTGCTCGATGCCCCGGCTGCAAACACTCATTCGATAATATTGTATTGCCACCCACGTTACAGGAATACTATATGTACGCGCTTAACTGTCGATCCTTACCGCGACACAGCACCCAAATTGCATTACTATTAGAGGAGCTCAACCCAGATGCCATCTTCCTTACGGAGACATGGCTCACGTCTCACTCAGAACCAGATATAGTCTCTGCCTTACCCCCCGGGTTCCAAATTCACAGACTAGACCGGATTAAGGGGAGAGGCGGCGGCCTGGCTATCATTTTAAAAGACAAGTATTGTTGTCGCATTGCTACCGAAGCTATTCCTGAGTGCGAAAGCTTAGCGTTCAGCATTTATTTCACTGCGAACACCTCCTTTACTGGTACTTTGATTTATCGGCCCCCAGAACCAGCCAAGCTGTTTCATAAATCCTTACCAGACATACTAGCCAACCGAATTTTAACCTCTGCTAATTACACGGTCCTAGGAGATTTTAACTTTCATTTTAACTCTCTCACAGATCCTATCGCCAGGGAATTAATTGACGATCTTGCAGCCCTTCAGTTGATCCAGCTTGTTACAGCCCCCACCCATGAAAAGGGTAATCTTCTAGACCCAATATTTAGCAACTGCACCAAGCTAATAGTGGGGCAACCTACTCGTCTCCCCTGGTCGGACCATTTTTTGGTCCCTTTGTCCTGGCTCACCGATAAGTCTTACTCATCCACCCCCCAATCGGTAACCAAGCGCAACTGGAAAAAACTCCCTATAGAACAATGGGTAACTAACCTAGAGCGCTCCTGCCCACCACCCTGCATAGATCCCAACCAAGCAAATAAAAATTATGAGAGTTGGGTCAGGGATTCACTTGACACTATTCTTCCTCTACGGAAATCCACTCCAAAGAGGACACACAAAACTGCACCTTGGTTTTCAGACACCTTGAGAGACCAAAAGCGCCTCTGTAGGAAAAAAGAGAGAGCCTGGCGACTTGATTTCCACCCTGACAAAAAATCCCAATATAAAGAGGCAATCAAAACCTATAGAAATGGGATCAGGGCGGCGCAGGCCTCTTACTTTGCTGACAAAATTACAGCAGCCAATTCAAAACCCAAGGAGATTTTCCATATAGTAAAAAATTGCATCAAAGCAAACACTGCCCCTCCCTTGACAAAAACGCCGGAACAGTGTAACGAGTTAGCAGATTTCTTTCAGAACAAAGTCTCTCAAATATACTCTTCCTTTCCGACAGTAGCCAATAACTTAGGAACTTCCAACCATGCTCTTCTGAGCACTGCCCCCTCCTCAGACCAGTCTACTCTGGAACGCTTCTCTCTACTAGACCTGGACACCCTTCACAAACTGGCACGGCTAGTTAAATCTGGCTCCCCCTGTGACCCGGCCCCTCCGGAGACACTACTCCAGGCTAGCCATTCTATACTTCCCGTGGTACTAGATCTACTCAACTCTTCCATCGCCTCCTGCACTGTACCCACCGGATGGAAGAGAGCCATGGTTCGGGCGTTGCTAAAAAAGCCCACCCTCAATCCAGAAGACCATTCCAGCTACCGCCCAATCTCCTTACTCCCCTGGGTAAGTAAGGTGCTGGAGAAGCACATAAATATCCAACTAGTACAATTTCTGGAAAACAATCTGCTCCTGGACCTAACCCAGACAGGTTTTAGGCCTAAGCACGGCACTGAAACGGCCTTGCTTGCAATTATCGAAGAGTCGCGAAAGATATTAGATCAGGGAGGATCAGTGGCAGTGATCCTCCTTGATCTAAGCGCGGCTTTCGACACGGTGAGCCACGCCACCTTGTTGAACCGCCTGTGCAACATTGGTGTCACAGGCGATGCTTTGAGATGGTTTGAGTCTTTCCTTAACAACAGATCTTTCCAGATCTTTGACGGGGACTCACTATCACCCAGTAAATCGCTGATCTGTGGAGTACCGCAGGGCTCCTCATTGAGCCCTGCTTTGTTTGATGTATACATGGGGCCACTGGCTGGGATCGTCAAACCACACGGTATTAAAATTGTATCGTATGCCGACGATACCCAGCTAGTGGTCTCATTGGCACAAGAGGGTACCAAACAATCGTCAGGAGGTCTGCTGAAATGTCTCGAGGACGTTAAGGAGTGGATGACACTCTCCTCCTTAAAACTTAATGGAGACAAAACTGAGCTCATGCTCCTGGGCTCAGCATCCCCAGTGTCTCTCATCCCCCTCTGGCCTCCCTGCTTGGGTACACCCCCAACTCCCAAGGACAGCGTAAAAAGCCTAGGAGTTTGGCTTGACAAAACCCTTTCCTTCTCCACTCAGGCCACCAAACTATCTGCCACATGCTTTGGCCTACTAAGAACATTAAGGAAAGTTCTCCCTCTCCTACCAATGGATGCTAAACAAGTGGCAATACAGGGCCTGATTCTATCCCGGCTAGACTCGAACAATGCCCTGTATGTTGGAGCCCCAGAGAAGACCCTGCGTAAGTTACAGGTGGTACAAAACTGTGCGGCCCGCACCCTGTTACAGATTCCGCGGACTCAGTCAGCAAAACCTGCAATGAACAGTCTACACTGGCTTCCAGTGAGACAAAGAGTGGCATTCAAGGCTCTCTGTATTGCCCACCGGGCTTTCTGGAAGTCGGGCCCAGCCATCATCGGTAATCTAATCACGCAATACCACCCTAACAGAAACCTTAGATCTACGGAGGCCTTCCTGGCTGTGGTACCCAGAGTCAGGAGAGCTAGGTCCGGAGGCAGTATGTTCTCCTTAAACGCCTCTAAGATGTGGAACTCACTCCCTTTATACCTCCGGACTAATTCAAACCTACTCTCCTTCCGCAAACAATTGAAAACCTACTTGTTTGCGAGGTCCACCGAACTTTAAAACCCATCCGCCATATTTAGTTCTGTCTGATGTTTCAGCGCTTGGACGCCCTTGGGCAGCAACCGCGCTATATAAATGACAATACAATACAATACAATACTGCTAAACAAATCGATACATGTGACTTAAATTAGGTTGTGCTCACAGAAACGGGACATGCAGAGGATGCAAAGTAAAGGGAGTGTCATTTGAAAGGAGAGGGGGCATCATGCAGGCTTATGGGAATATAGAGGAGGCTTTTTGAGATAGCATACAATCTGAGGGTACAAACCTGCAGAAAGAAACAACATTATTTGCATGTGAGATAGTGCTACATTAGGTACATTGAAAGGCACCAGAATAGGCAGTCTATCCGCCGCTGTGCCACCACTTCAGCATCGACAGCTAATTAGCTCAGAGGTATAAAGTAATGGCTCGAAGCATATATAGGGAAATATTAAAAGCTTAAGGCTGTGCTCGACGATAGTAGTAACTTCATGATCATAGCAGTATGAAACTATGCATGGTAAATAATGGAGGCACGACAGGGGATTCTGTAAATGCTGGAACAAGCATATTCTAATGGTCACCCTTAAAGTTTGATTCACAGACCAAGACCAAAATGGCTATCCTTGTTGAAGTCCCTGGTTGAGCATGGCACAAAATGGGGGTGAGGATAGTTTCCCAGGCAGTGGAAGTTTACTGCCTGCATTTCTGTGTGTGCAGGATGGAGACCCAGACACTGAAGTGAGGAGTTCGGAGGAAGGGTCTCCTTTATATATTCTATGATGACGTTATTATCAAGGGGCAGCTGATTAACCTTCTGTGGCACTGCCATTTGATGGATGGGAGAGGTGCTGGGTGGGACTGACTTGTCTGTTGTTAATGGCCCGAAGGATTTTTGGACCTTAGTCTGTTCCTAATTGCGGCTCAAGGAAGGTTGATGACAACCAGGAGCAGAGATTTTTCACCTCATTTGCTTGTGTTTTGGGTGCTCCTGCCTGGAGACAGCCTCAAAGTTCCCTGCTGTGAGGGGCATCACTTTACACAAAGGTTGAGTGTGAAGGCCAGCCTAAGAGGGCACTTGAAATAGAAACAAACGGGTTCTGCTTTATGGGAGAGGGGTTGCACTATATTAACAACAAATAAGAGGAGTTCTTTCTGCATAGTGTGCAGTTTCTGCAGCTTTACACACTTACCAATCACTCACAACCATGTTTCCCATGATGAAAACGCAAGGATTAAGACAACGTGGACAGGTAACCTTAGGTCCAAAGAGCTCATGGACACTGTAGGGTTATATGGCCTATTTTACTTGAGTGGCTTATCGATCAGACCTGGACTTTATTATGCTGAGAGTGACTGACAAGGTGCAGCATTTCCTGGTGACACTATGAGATGTGATAAGATCCTACCAGGAATACTGCTGCATCTCTAAGCAGAGACACTGACAATGCAAGAGCCAAAGTGCAGATTGTATCTAACTGGAAAAGACACGCAGACCTGATTCTTGTGCAGGCACCAAGAACACAAAGTCAAAAAGATCTTGTTCATTCTTTGCACGTTCACTCCCCTCTGTTACTTTTATTCCCTTACTTATTTTTCGCGAGGCAGAGGGACTCTTGTGGTTTTATTTTAAGTTCATTATTTGTCTAGATGCGTGGTGTAGGTTTATAGGTTAGTGTTTGAGAAACTTTAGGTTTGCTCTGTGTAGTTCACCTTCTTATGCTCCAATAACAATCAATAAAAAGAGACATCTGAGGAAAATAAACAAAAAATGAACTTGCAGCCTTAAACGCTGCAAAGTAAATTGTATCAGCATCCATTATCTTCTATAGCCCGAGCCTATATAGGTGTTTCACAGATGTCGAAATCAACATAGTTCGCAGCAAACCCAAGAAGAGGTAAGTGGCGCCCTTCCAGACTGGTCACACTGGGGCTCTGGAGTGGAGAAAGGCCAGAGGTTGGCAGCCTCTACTCGGGCCTGGCAACTGCCTAAAGCTTTCTAGTTCACATTTCAGGGAGGATGAAGAAAATATAAGATAGAGACCCTTCTGGTCAAATACAGATTTATGACAATTCGGAAGAGCTGGATTAAATTACAATGCTTATTAATATGTTTAGAGTAATGATATAGGAATACAAATATTCACATTTTCAAAAAGCGTAAACACATTTTTAAGTGAAAGGCAACGCATACTCTTTAACGAGGAAGGGACTTAAATTAATATCAGAGCATCAATCCATAACGTGTTTTGAGGACTTAATTTGAGCTTGTGGTTGTAGGTGGAACCCGACAATTACTTTAGCTCATGTGACCCAGAAAGAAAAATACAGAAGAAGGAAAGAAGGAGGAAGTGAAATACGAAACAATTGTGACAGAGAGAAAGTAGGGATGAAAAATAACCTGCCAGAGGGAACCAGGGGGGTAGGAAGTGGCTGGTGATGGATAAAAGCAGCATGAGGGGGACTCAAGACTGTGGCCTTGATTTTCGCAATCCTGACATTCGTCAGCGCCGTCTACAGGCTTTCAGAAAAACCTAAGCACCAACACTTATTATTTTACAAATTAAGCATTTCGTGCTTTTATAAAGGGGGCGCCTTCTTAAAAGTAGTGAACACATTTTTTTTTATGTTCCAATATTCTTTATTGTTTTAAGAAAGGAATACAGATAATTAAGATTATATAGAATACAAGTCTTATAAATCATACCAATATGAGCAATTCATAAATAGAAATATATTTCATGTAATACCCAAATAATTAATTGAGAAGAAAAAACAATTTCATGAAAGTGGTTGTATTGCTTAGATAAATAAATAACGCAAATAAAGAAGAGAGAGAAAGAGGAAAGAAAGGAAAGGAAAGTAAAGACGAAGAAGAGGAAGAGAGGAGAATAATCAAGAGAATAAGCACGAGATGGGAACGCCTGCTTCTTTGAGAGAAATAGCTTAAGAGGAAGGCACAAAAGGAAATTGAGCCACCAGCCATTGCGAAGCAAAGTCCATGTATCTATCCAAAGACCTCCAAACCACACTAGAAATAGACGACGTATAGTGCCTGTCTTCAACCAAGGTATTAACCCTTCGAAGAAATGATACCCAAGCCCACCAAGTATGGTAGTGAACACATTTTTTAGCGAAAGATTACTTCTAGTTGTATATGACCTTTAAGGACGGAGGAGGCTCTAGATTCATATTAGTGTAATATTGACAACATGTTTTCATGAAAAATTCTGTCGAGTTATGGAATAGCATTCCAAAAGAGGAAATAGAAATATAAGAATGAATGTATTCAGAAAGACTTGGGGTCAAAATTGGGGAACAATAACACAGAAGAACAGAAAGTAAATGTCAAAGGGCTGTAAACTTTGCAATGGTACAAAAGTAGAGCAAATGCTCTATTGTGCCGTTTTTTATTCCTATATAATCGAGAATGTGGCCAGTGGATTCGGCTCCATTTCACATCATATAAACATTTCTGTATGAGGAGAAAATGGATAAAACAGGTTGTGAAACAATTGTAAAATACACATGAAATACATTTTGTCTGAAAAAATGGTGTATTTTACTAGGTTTTAACAAAGAAAGAGCTCAATCCATTTTCAACTTTTGCAAGAAAGTGAAATACACTGATTTTGCTCTATATTGCATTTGAAAGAAGCAAACTAATTTTCACTCACAATTATTTTCATACTTTACATTTTAAAAGTAGATGGGTAGAGGAGTTGGCCTAACGGCTAGGGCGCTCGACCTTGAATCTTGGGAACCGAGTTAGAGTCTCGGCATTGACGATGAACATCCTGTGATTCTGGGCAAATCACTAAATCTCCCCGTGCCAAACAAAAACAAGCATTGGCATAGCCAATAGGTCTCGCTTTTGGGAACTTATAAGTGTTTAGTTCAGGCTCCTCCAACAAGTAGCTCGTGAACTACTGGTAGCTCTTCAGCTACCTGTAAGTAGCTCACCTGTGTGCACCTCAGCCTGCTAAATAAGAACCTTTTGCTTGGATGAATTTAACATATGCATCCCAGAATTGAAAAGCATGTATCCGATATGATGATGTGTGTGGTTTCATGACTCATAAGCTGATGTTTAAAGAAAAATGGATGGATTTCTAAAATATATTTAAGGTGATATTTGAGTGGTAGATCATGAGGGCATGTGGATGTATTACCAAAAATATAACCTCTGTGCTAGGGGCATCACAGCTAACAGGTGTTACCATGTAGAGTTGGCATTTCAAATTGATAAAGGCTTCTTCACATTACTGCTGGCAACCCTGCTTGATGCACTGAGGTGATCACTGCTGGCAATTTTGCATGGTGTGGCCACTAATGTAATCCTGCATGATTTGGTCACTATTAGCACTCTCACAATATCAGCAGCTCCGTATCATTTTAATTGAAAATGAGTAGCTCTTATTACAGAAAATGTTGGAGACGCCTAGTTTAGTTATCCAGTACAATATCCTTGGTGCAACGACATCAAGTGTTGTATGGCTTAACACTTATAAGGTCCCAAAGGCGAGACCTATTGGCTATGCCAATGCTTGTTTTGAGTGAGTGGCTCATGCATGAATGCCACTGTGAGGTAGAGATGCTGCGAGTGCTTTTACAGGAGCCCCTGTGACATTGCGCCTCTTCAAAATGTATCTTGGGTCTGGTGTAATACTTTTAGCCCCTATTCCCGTCTTCTCACACCCAATGCATCCTTAAATGTCCCATGTACAGCCAGGGTTGACAATCCTATTATCCCTGCCCTCCAGTGACACTTACCTGTCATGGGTGGTGGTGGTGGACGTGGTGGTGGTGGTGGACCTGGTGGTGGACATGGTGGTGGTGAACGTGGTGGTGGATGTGGTGGTGGTGGTGGATGTGGTGGTGGTGGTGGACGTGGTGGACATTGTGGTGGTGGTGGACATGGTGGTGGTGGTGGACGTGGTGGTGGTGGACGTGGTGGTGGTGGACGTGTTAGTGGTGGATGTGGTGGTGGATGTGGTGGTGGTGGACATGGTGGCGGATGTGGTGTTGGACGTGGTGGTGGTGGACATGGTGGTGGAGGACATGGTGGTGGTGGACATGGTGGTGGTGGACGTGGTGTTGGTGGACGTGGTGGTGGATGTGGTGGTGGATGTGGTGGTGGACATGGTGGTGGTGGACATGGTGGTAGTGGTGGACGTGGTGGTGGATGTGGTGGTGGTGGACGTAGTGGTGGTGGATGTGGTGGTAGATGTGGTGGTGGACGTGGTGGTGGTGGACGTGGTGGTGGTGGAGGACATGGTGGTGGTGGATGTGGTGGACGTGGTGGTGGTGGACGTGGTGGTGGTGGTGGACGTGGTGGTGGTGGAGGACATAGTGGTGGTGGACATGGTGGTGGTGGACATGGTGGTGGTGGACGTGGTGGACGTGGTGGTGGACGTTTTGGTTGTGGTGGACATGGTGGTTGACGTGGTGGTGGTGGACATGGTGGTGGACATGGTGGTGGTGGACATGGTGGTGGACGTGGTGGTGGTGCTGGTGGTGGTGCTGGTGGAGGACGTGGTGGTGGACGTGGTGGTAGTGGTGGTGGTGGAGGTGGTGGTGGAGGTGGTGGTGGTGGATGTGGTGGCGGTGATGGACATGGTTGTGGTGGACATGGAGGTGGACGTGGTGGTAGTGGACATGGTGGTGGTAGTGGACATGGTGGTGGTGGATGTGGTGGTGGATGTGGTGGTGGTGGACGTGGTGGTGGTGGATGTGGTGGTGGACGTGGAGGTGGTGGACGTGGTGGTGGTGGACATGGTGGTGGTGGTGGTGGACGTGGCAGTGGTGGTGGTGGTGGACGTGGTGATGGTGGATGTCATGGTGGTGGACGTGGTGGTGGACGTGTTGGTGGTGGATGTGGTAGTGGTGGTGGACGTGGTGGTGGTGGACATGGTGGTGGTGGGGTGGTGGACAGGGTGGTGGACGTGGTGGTGGACGTGGTGGTGGTGGACATGGTGGTGGTGGATGTGTTGGTGGTGGACGTGGTGGTGGTGGACGTGGTGGTGGTGGACATGGTGGTGGTGGTGGTGGACGTGGTGGTGGACGTGCACAAGCCTTGGTAATTTCTCTGTGGTTGGCTCTATGGTGTCATTCCTCCATAAATGGAAGCACTGTTGATTGTTATTTTGAAATCATAGCAGATAAAGTACTGCCAATACTTGAGTTATTCAAGCATTTTAGGCCCTGTAGCCGGTAGTAGGAAAGTGACATGCAAACATAATGCAGTGCAGTAAAATGGAATGTGATGTGACACTTTGGAGAGAGAGCCGTGCACGAGGGAAAACCTATAATGTGATATTTTATGGCTCAGTAGTGTCTGCCTTATATTGAGGCTATTGTTAATTGTCGTTACAAAGAACATTGTAAGACGAATTGCTGTCTCTGTCCGACAAGCGACCTGCAACAGTAAAGAGAGGGAGCGAAAGAGAGAGTGCGAGCAAAAGAGGAAGAGAGTAAGGGGGGAATATTAAAAAAAAGCACGGCCCGCTCTGTGTTTAATCACTGTGAATGACTAATGCTGTAAGGCAAAGACGCAACAGCTGTTTTAAAGCCCACTAGTGCTTGTGCTGGCCTGTGCCTTGCGGGAGTGTGCAGCGGTGGCGCCAAAGCCATATGTTTTCAATTAGAACGCGCGCCACTGCTCGCTCCCGAAAGGCGGATGCCAGCACAAGCACGGGTGTGCTTGAAAAGGAGCAGACCGATGGCTAAAGGCCCTCTTATCGCAGCGCGTTCGCGCTGCCTAGGCGAGACCTAAAAATGAATGTGTCCTGATGTAACACAACTGATGCTATGAAAAGCGCTCTGATACCCAATACCTTTCGGTCAAGTTTGTGCTATATAAAACTTCGTCAAAAAAAAAAAAGATGGAAAACAACATATCTGTTACATTCCCAGTTACGCAAATGCAGTAAAAAAAAGACCTGGTTCAGCTTATCCAATGAAAGAAGCTGAATTATTAATTGGGGTGGATGGAAGTCCACCACAAGTGCTAAAGTCGTTAAACTGTTAGGTCCAGTCGAAGTTTTCCATAAGTTGTACCTGAGCTCAACCCCTGGGAGCTATGGCACAGAGCAGACAGGCTTAACTTAAAGAAAATGTGTAAAGTCTTTAGAAGTAGCAAACAGTTAAAAAGTCAACAATACAACAAAATAAAAATCCCACTCCAATTCATAAAAAGAGCGCAAAATTTAATACGCAAAATGACTTTAAAACGACAAAAATCTAATAAGCAAAACCAGAGATATTAATGTTTAAGGGTTTAAGAGGAAAAAGCGCCAAGAAAAATAAAGCGACCAATATAAGTCAATGGTCGTGGTTGACTGGGACCAAGGTGAAATATCAGAACCACTGCGACGGAGCTGGGGTCGGATATATCAAGTGTATTGGTCCTGGTATAAGGTCTTAAAGTCAAAAAGTTTCTATGTCACTCTCCAAAAAGGGACTTTGGCCCCGATTTATGTTTAGACGGGCAGCCTACCATTCCTCTACGGAAATGGAATAAATTACTCCGTCCACATGATGTAGGGACCACTTGTCAAATTTATAAATAACCGCCAAGTAGACACTCCATGTCCGAAGCCAGCATAATTGTCATCCCAAAGGACGGTAAGGATCAATTGCTACCCAAGAACTACAGGCCCATATCCCTAAACAATGTGGACTGCAAAATAAACGCAAAAATCCTAGCAACAAGACTAAACCCCTTCCTACCCAATCTAATAAGCAACTCACAAGTAGGTTTCTGAAGGACCCGAATGTCTAATGACAATACCAGACTCCTCTGCCACATAATAGAACATACAGCAAAAATATCAGAGCCAGCTGTGGCTATCACCTTTGATGCCGAGAAGGCCTTCAACAGAGTTTCATGGACCTTCCTGGAGCAATGCATGCAATCCTTCAACCTAGGGGAAGGTTACATACGGAAGGTGATGGCACTATATGGGGACCCAAGAGCATGTATTGTCATTAATGGGTCACTCTCCGAACCACTTACACTACAACGCGGCACTAGACAGGGCTGCCCACTGTCCCCCTCACTCTTTCTGCTAGCATTGGAGCCCCTGATCATCAACATCAAGGCAAACGCGAAAATAAAGAGGGTCAATATTAATGATGTGGATGACATTCTTATTGTGACAGAGCAACCAAAGACCTCAATTGAGGCCCTGATAGACACCATAGAGATATACTCAGGACACTCAGGATATAAACTCAACAGGGACAAATCAGAATGCAAACCCCTCAACATCCACAGCACTAGGGACACCCTGGGGGTTTCGGGTCTGACCTGGCAAACAGGGTTCATCCAATATCTAGGTATCCACTTTGGTAATGACCTAATGAGCACACTAGGCCATAATGAGAAACTATTGATAGAAAAAATAAAGAAACTCTTGGAGACCTGGTCCCCCAAATTTATAACCTGGTGGGGCAGAACAGAAACGATCAAGATGATGATCACCCCGATGATCAATTACCTGATGAGCATGCTCCCACTACTACTCACAGATGACTTCCACCGTAAAGTGGATAACCTGCTAACAGCTAACAAACACACTCACGCCTCCAGCCCCATTTTTAAAAACACAAAAATTGCCCTACTAAGAATAGATAAGAAAATGGAGAACAGCATAAAGGACTCAAAACTGGAATCTCTCTAGGCCAATAGCAAGATCAGATACAAGGGAAAATGCCTAGCCCTTGACACATGGATTGTGAAAGGCATCTCCTACCCAGCCCAACTAGAGGAAGGGGGCCACCCCATCACGTTTGCCATACTGAAAGCTAGACATAACCTACCGGACATTGAGCTCTATAACTTCCTGAAAATCAAAACAGCCCTAACCAAAGCCAAACTATCACCTGCCAACCCGTCAATTATACAGTATATGGCGAAAATCAACAGAGTAGGTCATCAGGTATCGCACCTCTACAAACTTCTATGCCCAAACTCCACCAAACTTAACGATAAGTCAACTAACTACTGGGTAAAACAAGGCAATATCTCACTAATGAGCAAGACCTGGCTATGTTTTGGACCTCTCACACACGTAATAAAATCTCCCCGGTACTATCACAAACCAAATTCTGGCTACTCCACAAGGCTTTCTGGACCCCGTTCGATTAGCCTCACTAGGACTCAGGGAAGACGACCTATGCTGGAACTGTGGCAAGGAGAAGTGGGATCTAGCATATCTTATCTTCTACTGCCCAAAATTCAAAACGTTCCTAGAGAAAGTCTTTGATTTTATAAATAAGGTACTGGGGTGCACACTAACGAATTCTCTGCCCTCACCACCGCATTCATGACCACTGAACTAAGATCACTGCATGACAGAGACCTGCTAGACCTCCTACTGACCGCGGCAGTGAAACTGGTCCTGTCCAACTGGAAGGACACAACTAAGATCTCATACAAAGGCTGGGTCAACTGGGTGACGTACCTCAGAGGCGCGGATAGCATTGCCCTGCAAAACTCACCCTGGAGACCAGCAACCAGGGGGATGTGGAAGTCACTTGACACATATCTAGACTCCTACGAACCCCCGTGAGGCCACTCTGACTCCCTCGACTGCCCCCCTCCCCCTAGTGGGGTGTCGGCTTTGACACAGGGCTACATACCCAAACTAGGCTCACTGCTATAGAACCTTTCTTGTATCCTCTCTCCACCCTTTCTTTCCTATTCTCTCTCTTTCTATCATCCTTTGCCTAATTTCCCAGCAAGTCAATGTAGAGGAGATTAGCTAAACATGTATACCAAAGTTCCTGTAACTACTGCAACACAAGCTATGTTTGGCTTGAACCTCGTAACAGAAATGCTAATATACTTGTTTTTTTTAAATAAAATTAATAAAAAATAATTTGAAAAAAAAAAAAAAGAAAATCCAAGAACAGGATTTTCTTTTTCAAAATAAAAAAAGTAATTTCCCATGGTGGGGTGAGCATTATTTGGTTTTTACTACCCTTCACCGCTAGGGTTTGGCTGGCGGTAACTGATAGTAAGAAAATGGCTATGTGTCCCCCCCATCCTGTTTGGGTGGGCAGACAGGTATCCATTTCTCCTTTGACCCTTACTTTGTCAGGCCGTTAGAGAAGTTTGACTATGCTGGTGACAGAGTAGTCACTCCTATAGCCAAACTGAAGGTCCACCCGCATTTAAATGGCCGGGCGACCTTCATGTTTGCAATATGTATACTCCGTCGCTATTAAGATGGAGTATACTTGCTGCTAACATTTAAATATGGCCCCTTGTCACTTCTGAAGAAAAACAATGACATTTCTTCAAAATTCCAAAGCAGAAAGGGACTTTGTCACTGTAGTTTTTGTAAGTCCCAGTGCAGAATGGGCGCAGAGATCTTTGAGTGGTACAAAGCTGAAATCCAATCCAACTCTGTGGAACTGCTAGTCTGATATTTATTGCAGCAGGCCTGCTCAAGCTCTGCAGAAAAAGAAAGGAAAAAGGTTTTTCTGGTGCCCAAACAATCACAGGAGTATACTTCTAAGGCCCTCGGGACCTCACAGGAGGCACTAGGAGACTCCAACAGTAGGTTCCAATCCAGGTTCAGTTTCCACTAGTCAGCTTAGAAAAAAGGCCTTTTGCAGGTTGCCATGTCCCTGTAGCTACACAGGCAGTCAGTAAACTGGCCCTTGGAGTCCACTCTTATGTCCTGGGGTCAAGAGGGAGCAGGTTCAGCCCCTCAGATCCATCACAGGTCTCAAGCAGCAGGTATAGTCCTTCTTCTATTCTTTCACATGTCCAGAGAGTACTCGAAAGAGATTGTCTCTAGGTGCCAGACTAATGGTTGGCACAAGCTAGTACATGGAGGTGACTCCTAGCCACTCACTAACCAATGGGGTAAAAGTTCCTGTAGGCAACCTTATTCCCTTTTTTAATAGTTAATGCTTGTCTTACTACAAACAGGCCAAATCTGTCATGTGCCAAGGCAGTGCTAAGATTGCCGAAGTCTTCAGCCACACTAAACTTGGGTTCTGAGAGCTGGGGGTGCGTATGGGAGGGTACTATGCAAATAACTAGTGTTCGCCCATGTCTAAAACTAAAATCCAGTTTGAAGCAGGCCTTGGACCCAAAAGAAAACATGAGACGTATGTCTGGTAGAAAAAAAGCAGTGTCCCTGAGCAATCAGACCGGGGATTAACAAAAATTGTTATGCGACCCTTTTACATTCCATGCAAGGGTGCAAAAGTTTTAGATGTGATTCAGACAGAGCAGTCGGACAGGATTTGACAACAGGAGGGGTAGTAGCCCCCACTCCCAATGTCCAGCTGAGTTCAGCCGAGACATACCTGCTTATTCAGGTCAACCTGTCAATGAAAATAGTCTATTGTGCAGCTCCTGGGAGGCATTGTACACCTCATTAAGGTAAAGCCGCGCTATACAAGCCCCTGATTGATTGATTGATTGATTGACAGCTGCAGGAGAGTTAATGTAGAGGAGCTTCCAGGAGTCTCTCGCAGTGAAAAGGTAACTTTCTTTTCCTAAATATTTATGAAAGGTCCAACTTCACTATTAACCTGGGATCATAATAATATTTAAAGAGTGGCTGTTGAATACTTTTTTTAGCTGGTCTGTCACATGAGATAGCAGAATAATTGCTATCTGTCCTCTTTTCTCATTGGACAGCCAATGCCTTCCACATCAACATAGCTTTTTAGGGACTGGTCACTGCAGAGACATCATAAGATTACATTTCTACATTTCCTGTTTTTAAATATCGTAGGCTACAAGACCTACATAGGGGTGAGTTGTTAATAATTAAAAGGGAGGTTTTTCCTCTGTCAAAAAGGGTTATTTTCACAGGCTGGGCTGTGCAAATAAACTGCAGTAGTAAGGCTACAATGGTAGGCCTGAAGCCATGTTTTCTTTGCCACACTAGTGGATGACAGAATATGTACTGCAGTGTGGAGGTGACATTTATCTTACCATGCCATGGGTGGAGTTTCTCCACTGTATACTATGACTGTGTAAGAAATTAAATAGTCCAATCAGGAAATGTCTACATGTTTTTTGGGTCAGAGTGCATACATTAGACACTGGACAGCAGTGTCCCAGTTTTCAGAACCTAAAAGCCAGCAATACAATTCAGTAAAAAATGGAGGTGACCATGCAAAAAGGGGCATTTTCTCACACTCGTATATTTACTGTGCTTATGTCACCTGAACTGGGGCCAATATTCCTTATTACACTCATGTAATGCCATCCTCCCCCATTGCTGGCTCAATCACAATTGAATGGAAGTATGCACCATGTATTACCCATTTCTGCCCACTGGATAGTTTGCACCCTTCTTTGAACTGTTGTGTCATCATGCATTCTTCGTGAAGACAGCAGTTACAATTGGGCACACAGCACTGGAGGTTCACTTTTCAGCCACAGATCCATGCACTGACACTATCAGACTCTATTTATGCCTCGTAATTAACCAGTAGATATTGAAGGAACACCTGTGCACATCAAAAGAAGCGGTAACGATCAAACAATTATATGTATCTGTACAATCGTGTTTTAATGCATTGCATGTTTCTGTTTTATTTTCATTTTTTGTGCCACAATATTGCAACAGTTGTTTATTTTGCGCACGGTTTTCTTTAATGAAACTCTGTTATGAGGTTTACGTTTAGCATGGTTGAAGCGTATTGCATTCATGTTGTGCATGGCGTTATCAAAGTATTTCGTTCAGTTTCATTGCACTAGGCCAGTTTGGTGTCACGTGAAATGGATCAATCACGTGGTACAATTAGAAAGCACTTGTTATACTTGCGTCTGTTCAGTAGAGCATTCACTAATAGATTAAATATGTTTTGGCTTCCTACACCGTCGCAGGTAAATTCAGTTTTGAGCTTCTGGAACATTTAGGATAGATACTTGCTTAAAACGTTCATTTTATCCTTATGGTTTCCGTTGGACACAATGGTGTTTACACGCATGTTTTGTGCATGATATTGTGGGTTTTTGGGTTTAGAGTACGTGATTTAGCACACAATATGAACATGGGGCACACTATCAATCAGACGATTCATCTTAAAGTTAAGTCAGTTTGAAGTATTTGGGCCCGATTCACAGAACTAACTTAAGACAAAATCCTAAACTTACTACCATTCTGTAATTCACAGAAGGCACTTACTCATTTTGGTATTCACAGAAGGCACTTACTCATTTCGGTATTCACAGAAGTTAGGAGTCCTAAGTTTAGGGCTCCTAAATGCCTTCTGTGAATACCGAAAGTCTTAAAATTAGGATTTTTCGCAGTTTAGTAGTAGTATAGTGAGGACTCCTAACTTTAGGACTCCTAAATGCCTTCTGTGAATACCGAAATTCTTAAAATTAGGATTTTTCTCAATTTAGTAGTCCTAAGTTTAGACTTAGGACTACTAAATTGAGAAAAATCCTAATTTTAAGAAATTCGGTATTCACAGAAGGCATTTAGGAGTCCTAAAGTTAGGAGTCCTAACTATACTAGTAGTAAACTGAGAAAAATCCTAATTTTAAGACTTTCGGTAGTCACAGAAGGCATTTAGGAGTCCTAAAGTTAGGAGTCCTAAACTTAGGACTACTAAATTGAGAAAAATCCTAATTTTAAGAATTTCGGTATTCACAGAAGGCATTTAGGAGTCCTAAAGTTAGGAGTCCTAACTATACTACTACTAAACTGAGAAAAATCCTAATTTTAATACTTTCGGTATTCACAGAAGGCATTTAGGAGTCCTAAAGTTAGGACTCCTAACTTCTGTGAATACCGAAATGAGTAAGTGCCTTCTGTGAATACCAAAATGAGTAAGTGCCTTCTGTGAATACCAAAATGGTAGTAAGTTTAGGATTTTGTCTTAAGTTAGTTCTGTGAATCGGGCCCTTTGTATTTTATACACTCATGTGTCTGATTAGCAGTCACTGTATTCACTGGAAGTGTTTGGAGGAGGGTTGCTTCACAATCTTGTATAGATTTATGCCAGGTGTGTGGCCATATAATTGGTACAACAGTATGTTTGATTATGTGTTGGTTACTGTTGGTTCTCATGTAATCTTTTTTTATCAGTTACCCCAGAAGAAGGGCAGTTTGCCCAAAATGCATTGGGTTTATATCATCTATGTTGAGTTGGGAGGAACGGATAAACCATCATGTGTTTTAGAGAAAAGCCTAGAAAGGCATCCCCTTGAACTTGCTTGTTGAAACAGTGAAGTATGAAAACACATGAATTAAAAAAAGATTGCCAGGGAATTAAAAGGGAAACTGCTTGAACTTGTTGATTGCATTAATTCTCACTTCTGGTTTGTGCATCTTGGGTTTGGGAGACCTGACAAGGCTCCTGCTTCAAACACAGTATGCACCCTGTGCCATATCACAGATTAGTGTGTGCATTAGGATGGTGAGAAGACCCGGGATGCATCTTCCCTGTTGCTAAGCCTCATTCTGAATGCTGTGCAAATGTTGGTGTGGAAACACCACACCCACTGTTTGCGATAGCACGGGGTGTCGTTTTTAGCTGAAGTAGCATACTGAGTTGTGCAGGATAAGGATCTAATTTTCCTCCTTGAAGGTGAACAATCATTAAATAACCCCCACCATTGGTCATATGGACCTTTGTTCATCGACAAGGAGAATTGAAAAGGAACAATAATTTACATCAAACAACATGAACAGTAAAGCCCATTTGAGACCTCTCAAGAATTTCTAGAGAGAGTTGGTGCGGGTTAAAGGGTATTATTAACAATTTTAATAAGCTTAATTTGTTTTATTCGTAAAAAGTAATCCTTTAGCATCATTATAACACATTCAAATAATCCATTAGTTGGTATTTCAAAACAAGGTAAAATACCAAGTTACTGAGCATCACAAATACAATGGAAATAATACAGCAAGCATGTTCCATAAAGGAATTCCCTAATCTAGAATAAGCATAAGAATGACAATTTCTTTAATAACTGAGGAAAGGTGTCAGTTCAGAAACCCAAATGAAGAGTTCTGATGAGAGAATGGGAATATTGCGGCATCAAGCCTTAGCATTTGCGTAATTAACAATCGTACAAGCTGGAAAGTATTCTCAGCAATAAATCAAGAGAAGGACAGACAGGAGATTTCTCCTGAGGAGAGGTAATCCATAGACTCCCGGAAAGAGAGTCCGAAACTACACCAGGATAACACGCTAACATACATTTATTAAACATGATTTGAAACAATTGCTGCATTCCCTGTACTGGGCATTCAATCAGATTTTTTTTAAAAATGGGAGCAGGTGGACTCCCTAGTTCATAGGTACTCAGAAACATTTTCCTAGGGGCCAGGAATTTGGTCTGTGATGTGACAGAGGTCCACATTGATACCAGCAAGGTGACGGTCAGGGTTTGTGGTAAGGTGGGTATAAGGGAAGCTAGGCATATACATCTAGTGTCTGAATTGCACAATGTGAAACTAAAACCTTGGGATTAATCTAGGCTTCTCCGCTTAAACAAACTATGTGATCCTAGGAAATTATTTTATTTCACTTTCCCTCCTTTTTCTTCATTAGCACGTAAGGACCTCAAAATACATAACTTCAGGATGTATGCTGTACAATGCCTTCTCCAGTGTGTGATATAATAAACTATATGTTGTTTATGCATAATAGAAACCCTAGCCCCCAAAAGGTGCACATGGCAACTGACTTGCCTCTTTGTACACTATTGGCATTGTTATCAGGCTGCAGGGAAGAATGAATGTTTCTCAATTCATGTTTGAAAACTATCACTTTAAACATAATAGTTCTCAATGCACTGATAATCTGATTTACTAAGGTGAAATAGTTCTGCAAGTTAATGAATTATTAACAGACTTTATCATGCTTTTAAAGCAAGATGTTTTTTTATAAATGATGGTGTTCCTAAAGGGAAGTGTTTTAGGACACGCAGGTTACTTCCTTTCTTTAATTTCAATTAACCTTTAGATAAATGCTTGCCAGTTTATATAACATATTTTTACCTTAGTGCTGAGTCATGTAAACATTAGCCCAGTGCTGCTCTTGACCAGGGGTCCGTATGTAAAGGTCAGGAGGGCTGCATGCGTCACTCTGGCCACACTTTGAGTATCACTGCCCTAGTTTCTCATGTGCTCATAATAAGCCACAGATTCTCGTCCTGAACAGGCGCCCCTCGCGCTTACCGGAGGGGCGCCCTTAGTTGCGCCACGTGACTGAGCTGGGCTAAGAAGGGGGTGGAGTGAATAAGGAGGGCCCGGTGATGTCATCAGGTTGCGCAGGAATGCAGGTGAGAGTTATTTAAGGCTGTGCCTTTCAGTTTTCGGCCTCTTTGTCCCCTCAGACCTCCAGCAAGCTGCAGAGGCGCGTCGTTGACCATGAGAGAGTTCCAGTCGGCGGTGTGCTGAGTGTGGCACAGGAGGTTTGAGGGGGCCTAGGCATAGCTCGCCCACATAATGGGCCTTTTAGTGTTAGGTTGAATAATAGTACTGTTACGATCCGAGTATTTAAATAAATATTTCCTTTTAGAGGGCCGCGCCGTCACAGAAAAGATGCGGCTCGTGGTGAGAGGCGTCCCGCAGCCAAATGCGGGGGACGTGTCTTTGTTCTCGTGGCGACATATAATGGGGCTTTTAGTGTTAGGTGGCAAAATATTACTTTTAAGATCGAGCATATAAATAAATATTTCCTTTTAGAGGGCCGCGCCGTCACAGAAAGGATGCGGCTCGTGATGCGAGACGTCCCGCTGCCATATGCAGGGGACGCGTCTTTGTTCTTGTGGCGACCGGTATAAAAAACAAACGTTCGCTGCTCGCGTCCATATGGTGGGATGGAGAGCGCGGGCGCGCCTTGCTTCACCTGGTGGGTTTGACCACAGCGTCGCCCACATTGATTCGGCATGGTGTGTGGTCGGGTGTCCCAGCTGCCACCCGGGTTGGTGTTAAGGGGGCACTCACGTTGGGAATTGTGGGAGGTGTGCATTGGTCCCGGTTTCTCGGCATGGTGTTGGTCGGGTATCTCGCTGTGCCAATTTCGGGAGAGACTCCGGCTGCCGGGTTGGTGTTGAGGGGGCACTCATGTTGGGAATTGTGGGAGATGTGCATTGGTCCCGGTTTTCTGGGTGGCTTGCCAGAGGAGAGGTCATTGGTGGCCTGCTGCCTCCATGGCCAGAGTGGTGTCGCCCTTCGCGGATGGACGTGGTTCCGTGTCAGGGTCTGAGAGCTGTGGGGGAGTCATATGGGGTGCCTGGTCTCTACATGTGCAAATGTGGCGCATTGATGCATGGTGGACGGATGGGCGATGTATCCTTGTACATTACTGGGCATTTTGTGCTTGGGACAGGAGTTGAGAACCAATGGCAGCTGGGGCTCAGTGTGCATGCCACATTCGGGTGCGAATGGCTATTGGCGTGATCATGCATGTCGTGGAGCAGTGGTCCTCGCGGGATGTGTTGCAGGTTTATCTGTCTCGGTCCTAGGTTTTGGAGGCTGAATGGAGGAGTTTGACTGCAGTTGGCAGCATCTCCAGAGTGTGTGGTTCGGAGGAGGTGGGCCCAGGTTTTTACATTGCGTCAGTGTTGTATGGGGTGCTATATTCTCAGAGAGGGAAGTGTTCGGTCTGTTGGGTAGCTGGAGATGGAGGGATGTAAGTTTCACCAAATATTGGAGGCAAGGACACATCGTTGTGCATGCCAATGCGGGGAGCGAGTGGCTATTGCCATGGATGCGGATGTCGTGGGTCAATGGTTGACAATTGTGGATGGCTCGGGAGTTTTGGGCTGAGAGTTTTGAGGCCGAGTGGAAATACTCGGTTGCATTTGGCGGCGTCTTCACAGTAGGCAGACCGGATTGGTTGGGATCTGAGTTGAGCTATTGTGGTAGTGTATGGAGCGCTGTGTTCTGGAATGGTGCGGTGCTGATTCCAGTGCAGGCCTGGCAGTGTAAAGTATGCCTGTTGCCATTTATTGAGTGATTTGCCCTTGGCGATATTCGGCATTCGGGGCAATGCTAGATGGGCTGTGGAGTGTCTGCACTAACACCGGGACCATGGAGCGCTACTCGCTGCTGGGGCCCAGGTTATTCTAATGTGTTTTGCCCTTTCAGAATTCTATCATGTCTGCCGATAAATGCACTGAACATGTAGTCTTTTAGTCTACAATTTCCGGTAAATGGGAATTTCTAAATAATCTTGAACGTGGGCTCTTAGTTATAATATGTATGAATTTATGTATCAAGTTAAAGGAAAATTATTTCCAGATGTACTAGCCAAACAATAAACACATTTTATCAAATATTTTAATTAATGGCTGGTTCCATCGTCAGGCCAGGCCAGGTAGATTAGTGGATTAATACATCCATTGCAGGGGCTAGTGTTTGGCCTTGGCAATTATTGTATGGGCTGTAACTGCGGCATTCCCTTGTTGACCTATGCAAAGGCTCGGTTGCCAAGATTATTCGTATGGGCAAAAATTAATTGTGGCAAAAGTGGTTGCCCAGGGTTACAGCTTGTTTTTGTCTGTCTTTCTGTGGTTACAGGCCTTGTTGTACAACGCATAGGCTCGAGTTGCCAAGATTATTCTTATGGGCAGGAATTCATCGTGGCAAAAGTCTGTCTTTCTGTTGTTACAGGCTGTCGTTGCATTTGAAGGAGCATTGCGGTGGGACATAAAGGAGATTTATGGGGGCTTATACCAATGTGTATGGGGTTCACAAATGGTGCTTTGGTGCCGCACTTGAGCACTTACGTTCAAGACGGGAAGGCTGGTGAGATTTCTGGGGGCTAATACCAATGTGCTTAGGACTCAGAAATGGTGCTTTGGTGCCACACTTGAGCACTTACATTCAAAGGCGGGAAGGCCGGCAGAGTAGAGTTATGGCCACTGCCAGCAAGGCAGGGATAGAACGGGTACTTAAATGAGAGATTATTCTCTCCATTCTTTTGGTGCTGGCCCACGTTAGGCAAACGGATCACATTTCCCTCGTGCCATGTGTGTGTACCTTGCAAAGGTGCTTTATTATGGCCATAACAAAGATAAATGACCGTCGGAAGGCACCGAATACTGTACTTCCCACAGCCCTGACTTGTATGCAAGGTGAAAGTCAGGATAATTAAGGCAATACCATCCCCAATGTATAAATTGCAGGGTGTTAATCAGTTGACCAGTATGTAGCAAGCTAGAACGGGTTATATGCTGAGTACTGGAGATGGGTCTCTTTGGTGATGGTTTGATTTTGGACTTCCTTGTTAAAGGGGTAGCTGGTGCGAAATGGCTACTGCAACAGCCTGCTCCCAACTCTACTCATTTTCCCTCCATGAGACAACCTTTCTTGTCACCAACTAGACACTCTTCACCACATTGGCTAAAAATATAATTTCCTTTGGCTACAATTTAAGGCATTGGGAATGTTACATGATTTTTTTTTTAAACAAACTTTATTAGGTTTGTAAATCAAAAACATTAGCAGCTTATTAAAGCCTATTTCTAGTAGTACCCCCCACGAAAGTCCCTACAATCATATAGTTCTAAGTTCTATGTTTAAAGCCCATTGCACATATCAACACAGTATCACAGAATAACTGAATTGAGAAAAAAATTAGACATGGGGAAAGGAGGATATCCCTCTCTGCTTAACGGTATCCTCAAGGCATAGCTGCATCAAAAAAACTCCCAGATCTCCCCCCGCCGCCCTCCTCCCAGGCATGTCACTTTCATAGTTGGTGGTAGTACAATAGCCTATGAATGTGAGCATGTGCGTGCTGCTATCCCATGATCTCCTATCGTGTGTACGCCAGCTGTGTTCATACTACTGCAGCTATGTACTGTTATGGTGCTGCTCTATCTCCGGTATGCCTGGCTCAGTGTCATCCTTGCTATCAGTGTCCAGGTCTTTCAGTAATCCCACCAAGTGCTCCCAAGCCTTGGCCGCCTCCAACGCCCTCTCGCTCCCAGATCTTTTTGCTAGCTGTAGCTGAACTAACCCATCACATTCTGCCCATTTGATGAACTCTCTTTCCCTTCTAGCTACTCCAGGGGCCCCACTCGCTTTCCAATGCATCGTGATTTCCCTTTTGGTCAGTACTAGGCCCATATCTATAAACTTGCTAGTGATCTTAGTTTTAGCAGTGTGGGGGAACCAATGCATGACACAAGGCCCCATTGCCAGCCCCAGATCTCTGTCCGTCACAGCGTTCAATAGTGCGACCACCTCAGTCCAATGACTAGTTAGCAGTGGGCACCCCCAAATCATGTGAGGGAAATCCACTCCCTGTCCTCAACACCGCAGACATTCATCTGTATCCGTATTGAAGTATGTTTTGATTTTTGCCGGTGTGAGGTAGGCGCGATGCAAAATATAAAAGTGAACCCGTTGAAAACGAGCATTCCTGGTGCTCTTTCACGCCCGTTCCACTATATCGGCCCCGGGCCCTATCCGGTATCTTACCTCCCACATCTACCTCCCACTTGCGCTTAAAAACATCCAAAGGTGCCAGCTTCTCTTGCGTCATACGCTTGTACAGGCACGTGACCGCCTTATACTTCCCCGCAGCAGTCACAATATATTGACAACCCAAAGAAGCCCTAGGTTCAGTCTGACCCTCTTTCCAGTGCACCCGGGTAGCCGCAGTAAGCGCCGCGTGAAGCAAGAAGTCACCCCCTCGTAAGTCAAACCGCTCCCGTAGATCATGGAAGGGCAGCATGTTCCCATCCTCATATAGGTCTCCAATAGTGGTCAACTCCTACTCGTTCCAGTCGCTCAGCTCCCGCCAGGAGCTACCGTGGGGGAGTGCCTCGCACATAGAGAGCGGAATATCAGGGGCATACGGCACTGTCATACCTGCTCGCTTGAAACTTCACCTCCAACATTGCGTGCTCTCATAAGGTCCTCCGGGAGGGCACAAATTCGAAGAGGGAGGTCCAGCAAGATCTGAGAGAGCAGCTTCAGCTCCGGCGCGCCCCCTCTTTCCTCCTCTGAGCCACGCAGTCTCATCGCCACTCTTTGCATCAGCCACTGCAGCTGCTCAGCTAAGTAGTAAGTTTCAGCGTCAAGTACCGCCCATCCACCCTCTGATCTTGGATGCATCAGTACAGTCAGGGCAACTGTGCGTCTCCCAGTGCCCCATAAAAACCCTGTGATCATGGACGTGAGTTGTTTAAAAATCGGCGCCGGGATTCAAATCGGCAAGGTCCTGAAATAGTACAGCAGTCGGGGGAGGGCCACCATTTTAAGTAAAGCCACTCGCCCAGCAACCAACATTGAAGTGATCCCCACAATTCAAAACTGCCAGCCAGTCCTCTTATCGCTCTAACTACGTTGCCCTCCAATATATCCGGTCGTGCATGATAGATCTGGACCCCTAGATACGGGAGGCACCTATTTTCTCACCGCACTCCCGCCATATCCTAAGAACCACCCCTATCTACATCCGTTGGGAACAAGCATGATTTAGCACAATTAACTCTAAGGCCAGATATCTCTCCTAGTTTGTGTAGTAGCGCCTTCGCCCCCAGCAACTCCTGCCCTGTGTCTTCTAAGAACAGGAGCAAATCATCTGCGTACAGGGCTATATGGTGAGCCTGACCCTGCACCTTTAAGCCCGATAATATCTCCTGGTCCTAGCCTTCGCCGCCAATGGTTCCATTGCCAGTGCAAATAGAAGCGGGTATAATGGGCATCCCTGCCTCGTGCCCCGGCTCACCTCGCAAGCTTCAGATATCACCCCACCCGTCCTAACCCAGGCCATGGAGGACTTATAAAGTAAAGCCGTCCATGCTATAAATTTGTATCCCGGCCCAAATCGGGCCATGACATGGAACAGGTAAGGCCATTTCAAATTTTCAAACGCCTTTTCTTTATTAACGGCAAATACTGCAGCAGTGTCTTTTGGGTAAGAGTCCGCCTCGAGTATCTGCAGCAATCGCCGAACATTTAAGACCGTATTCTGAGTGGGAATAAAGCCAGCCTGATCCCGATGGATTATGGTTGACATGTTGGGCAATAGACGAGTGGCCAAGATGCGACTCAGTACCTTATAGTCCGTGTTAAGCATGGATAGTGGGCAGTACGCCGATCTGTCCCATGTCGGCTTACCAGGTTTAAGGAGAGGGATAATAACCGGCTCTTTCGTGGATACAGGAAGGTGGTCCAAGCGTCTCCCCTCATTATACAATGCCATAGGGCAGGGCACCAACTGCTCAGCATAAGTTAAGTAAAACTCGATCGGAAGGCCATCTGTCCCCGGCGTTTTATTCCAAGCCATATATTTAATAGCCGCCCGCACTTCCCTCAACTCAATATCTCCACCTAGCGCCTCCGACTGATCGTCATCTAGTTGTGGAAACTGGATCTCGCGTGTAAACCCAACTAGGTCATCCCCCATTCAGACCGTCTTGCTCTTGTATAACGCCTTGTAGAAGTCATAGAACAGCTCGTTTACACCCTCTTGAGTGAAGCAAGTGTCCCCCCCGGATGTCTTGGATCTCCAATATCGGCAAACCTCTACGTGGCGGGTTGACCATCCAGGCCAACAGAGCACCAGACTTGTCTCCATCGACATGGGTACGTGTGATATAAGCTTTATGATCAAAACTACACATATGCTCTGCTTGTCCTGCTACTGCCTCCCTCGCCTCCTCCAATTCCCGTTGTTTGTCGGGCCTGCACCCAAACCAACACTCCCCGAGCAAAGGCGGAATAGGTTGTGTAGCACAACTGACCACGTCAGCGCCGCTGCAACGCCGCCCCTTCCTGCGCCTGTAAGTGAGTTTCCTGTAACAATGCAATATGAACTCCCCTACACACTAGATATGCATGCCCCGCACATTCCATGATAGACACTTCAGGTTATTGGCAGACCCCATCCCAGCCGTGTCCGGAATTCAACTCTGAGATCTGCTCTAGTGACATGCCTGGCCCCATTAAACCCCATAACTAAGAAACAACCCCAACTCACCCCCAGGACAGCTACTATAGAACCAGTACCCATCCAAACCATGAAAAAACAAAGCACACTAAGACCTCTGACGAATACAGAGGTGCTGGAGACAGCAGCTGACTCAAAAGATCCCCAATCAGTGCACATCAGCCCCAAAGTTACTAAACCAATCTGGGCCATTTGCCAATCCTCCGCCAGCAGTACCGGTCCGCAGGGCTCTTGCTTGTCCTAATCCAGCACCATTCCTCAGGCAATGTCATCCGCCGTCTGCTGTGTCACCACATGCATCCGCTCCTCACCGGTTTGGGACGAGTCCGAGACATTACCACCAGAGCCCCCAGTATTATCAGCCTCCTCTTCTTCCAACACACTGGCTAGTTCCTGCACCAGTGCCACCACCGCTTGCAGCGCCACCGCCCATTCCCGTGCTGTCTGAGTAAGCGTGGGTTTCTTCTGGGTCCTGTTGCGGATGCGTCGTCGTGGTCTTAAAGTTCTATTTAGTGCTCGGTCCTGCATCTCCCCCGTGCCCTCTGCTCTCGCCGTCTCCTTCCTGTAATTCTCCAGCCATTCCCAAGCTTCTTGGGGAGAGTCAACGTAGTGTGTGCTCCCATCCAAAATGACACGCAAGCGGGCCGGGAACATCAGGAAGTACTGGAGCCTTTCATCTCGTAGAGCTTTCTTGACCGCAATATAAGAGGCACGTTTCCTCTGCACCTCCAACACATAGTCCGGAACAGCGTAACCCTGGCATTATCCACTGTAAAGGGGCTGTCCGCTCTTGTGTTTTGCAGTAGTAAGTCCCTGTCGTGGAAATGGAGCAGACAGGCCACCACCGGTCTCGGGGCCTTCCTGGGTCTAGTGGTTGGGCCGGCACTCTGTGGGCTCTCTCAAGTGTATAGAAGGCAGTGAGTCCCTCCGGAGCTACAACAGTTCTGAACCACACCTCCAGGAAGGTCACCATATCCTCCCCTTCCGACCCTGCCGGCAGCCCCACGACCCGCATATTATTCCTCGATTGCGTCCCTCTGCATCTTCAGCCCTGCGTTCCAAGACATTTACCTTGTCCGTTAAGGCCTGCACCTGCTGCGCTACATCCTTTTGCACTGGCTCCGGCTCCGGCTCCGCAATGTTGAGTTCAGCTTTCTTGACCCTCTCAGAAAGCTTTTTGTGCTCGTCCCGTAGCAAGCCAAGACCCACTGCAACAGTACTAATCTGATGGAGGGTCCCCTTCGTGTCGGCTATGACAGCCAGTATTTGCTGTAATTTTTGCTGCACCAGGTTGTCCAGGGCACTCCGTACCGGTTCCTGTGCGTCGTCCTCCTGATCATGGGGTACCCCGGACTGGCGACCCCTGGGTTTGCCCATGATGGGAAGGAATCCCCCCACTCCTCTCTGTCTCGCTTCTCGTCTGACGATGAGTACACTGCAGGGCCACTGCAGTTTTTTCTCCCTACTCAGTGGGGTTACCGTCCCGCAGTGTGATCCAGGGGCCCGGCCTCAATCGCCCAGCCATCTCAGCGCAGATCAGGCCGCAACTACGCCTCTACGGCACTTCCCCTTCTCAGTCCTGCTCCATGTGTTCGAACCCCAGCAAGGACATTGGAGCCATATTCAGGCCACTAGTCAGGCCTCCCTCTGAGGGTCCCTGTGGTCCCAAACCACCAACCAGGAAATCCCTCCTCACGTTTCAGGCCACTGCTGAACACTGCGAACTTCGTACTCTTGCCCCTGACGCCAGCGTCTGGGCCGGAATGACGCCCCCACTCATCCAGGCAATCAGCACTCAGATTTTTTAGGCCTGTGATTGCCCACTGGGAGACCCCTCTGAGACCATCAATCAGGCGATCTATGCCCCATCCAACAGCTCCCTCCAATGTTAGTTGCAAATGATTGTTCGTTTGTGGGCCCCTCTGTGGGGCACGTCCACACCAGGATGCCTTCCGATCAACCAGGCGGTCTGCCTCAGCTCGCCCACATCCACAGCCTCAGTTCCAGTCCCCCGGGGGGTTTCGCCAACTCCCAGCCACCTCGTCACTGTAGACCTCTCAGGGGCCGCCCTCCATCGGTAGCAGGAGACTCAAGGGTGCGACTAGTTCAGGGACCCCGTAGACTGCCCAGGGCCGGGGCCAGGGGGTCCAGCTTGGCTCTCAGGACTCTCCACCGCGTACCTGCCACGAGCCGTCCACTTGCTCCTCGCCACCGGGCCGCCAGGTGAATCACCTCTGTCTAATGGCAGCTGCAGCAACGCCTCCTCGGGGTTGAGCAAGCGCCCGCAAACTCGCGGGGCCCACACCGCTGCCCTGTTCACAGCTCGCTCGTTACCAACACTAGACAGATCGGCGGCCCCCCTCGGTCAGTAGAGATGTCTCCGCTCCTCAATGGGGGTGAGTCAGGACGCGGCCGCTCGCCGCTCCCAGGCAGGCCCGCTCACCGTCAGAACGTAGATCGCCTCAGAGCCGCTGCTGCGCCACCTCATCAACCTCAGAGGGTCGCTCAGGCTCGCGGATCAGGGCTCAGTGCTCTGCCGAAGCCGCTGGGCTCAGCGCCCTCGCCTCTGCCACCATTTTGGAACCTCCCAGCCTCACGGAGCGGTGCTCGGACCTCGGCAAATCCCAATCAGATCACGCTTTCCAATCCTCCGGGCCCGCTCCTCCAGCGTGCTATCCCCTCAGAACGCTCTGGCAACGTAACAGTCAGCTCTGGACTTTCATTAACATAGGATAAACGCGAGGCTAATGCAGAGCTCTCTGCTCACGCATCCGCCATCACTGCTGGCCAAGCCGCGCCCCTTGTGAATGTTACATGATCCGCAATAGTTGCCACATGTTATCAAATTATTTCATTAGGGGCTGGTTCCGTCGTCAAGCCAGGCCGGGTGGACTAATTGATTAGTGCATCCATGGCTGGGCCCTGTGTTTCACCTCTTGGTCAAAAGTTCAGTCCCGGCAGGTACACCGGACCTCTTCTCATGGCGTAAGTGGATAAGTAAAACACCATTAGGTGGAGAAAATTACGCATCTGTTATTCGGCGCCAAGATGCCCCCTTTGGGGGGCGGAGGGGGGTGGCGGAGCAAATACAAGTCATGCCATTTATCAGAAACATGGATGGGATGCTACGACCGGGTGGTTGCAGCCCTCAAGCACAACATTTCTTTGTGGATAGGTTTATAGGGTTATCATCCACCCCTTGAAATGGTGGGGTGATAACGCATCCATTGGGGAAGACACATAAGCATCATTCAGTGGGGTAAATAATCATCTGTTATTCTGTGCCAAGATGCCCCTTTGGGGGTGGAAGTGCACAGGGCAGATACAAATCACGTTATGTGTCAGGAATCTGGATGGGCTGCTGCGACCAGGTAGTGACCCCTTTGCTGGTTGGGATGGTGGTTTGATTGGTTGCAGACCCGAGGTGCAGCATCCTTTGTTGATATGTTCAGGGATTCTCGTCCACGGGTTGACCGTATGGTGTGATTCATTTATTGAAAATTGATACAATGAGTTGTTTTCATCACCTGCTGCTATAGTACTAGTAGGCAATTCGGTACTTTTAGGCTACTATTGGGGTATAATGCGGGAATCTACATACTTCGCTACTGCACCCATAGCTTTATTATATCATGTGCCTTCAGATTAGTGACAGTCTGACGTTAGTGGGGTGATCCTCAAGTGATATCTAACAGCTAAAGCGAGCAGTTGGTTTGCATTGTCGAATACAGAGATAGTATTCATGCACAGCTTTAATTATAGTTACCGATGGTGTCACCTAATGTTTGAGGGCGTAGGGGAATACCTAATTTAGAAGGCGGCATTAGGGAATGGGCTACTTAGCTCTCTGTTGCTCTCGCCATTTAAGGGCTTAGGGTGTTTGAAACACATTTAACGTGGACTGGGCTTTGGGAACGGACTGCATTTTAGAGCAAATCCCAATAACAGGTTGCGATTTAGTTTTGCCACTATCCATACGCAAGGGGATTTGCTAACAATTCATCAACAATATGGTGGCACTATTCTATGGCCAAAAAACTTATATATGGAGTTCTCTTGTTCTTGTCACTATCAGCAGTTAGTGAGGACTGTCGGTGTGTGACACAATTGTCATGAAGTAGGCCGTGGGTATTCGGCCATGTGTTCAGGTACCCCGGGGGCCGGAGGGCTATACAGGGCCCTGGTTTTAAATAGGACAACTGTTGTAGTACGTGGGGGCCTGCCGGTACAACGTATGCAACGGAGCGGGTCCTAAGGACGCCGAGGGACAATACCCGAGTTCTAGTGTATAGACCAAGTCAAAGTTCGTGAGGATTGGCTTATTCTGCCATGTGTTCCGGTACCCCAGGGGGCCGGAGGGCTATACAGGGCCCTGGTTTTAAATAGGGCAACTGTTGTAGTACTTGTGGGGCCTGCCGGTACAACGTATGTGTTAGATTTGGGGGTCTCTAGTTGGCACAGGTAGGTACTTGTGACAAATAGGGACCGTTGCCTCTAGTCAGGGTAAGGGGGTACACTCCTAAAAATAACCCCTGCTCACCCCCTTGGTAGCTTGGCACGAGCAGACAGGCTTATCTCAGAGGCAGTGTGTAAAGAATTTGTGACCACATACAGTAATCCAGTGACAACACTACAAATAAACACCACACAGGTTTTATATAAAAAAATACGTATACCTTATATAGATTTACCACAAGACCATAAACGACAAGAATACATAATACTATTACTTTAAGATGGTAGTTTTTAGCTTAGTTCAGTTCAGTTCTTAAGATGCGACACTTTGCGTCAATGTACCTTACGATGCGTTGCGCTTCCACAACAAGCAATGTCGCAGCGATAGCAATGCGGCAAAGTTCTGGTGCAAAGAAATAAAGACGTGAAGATCTTCCTGATGCGGCACGCTTCTCCGGGGATGCGAGAAGTTCTCGGTTCGATGCGTGGACTGCAGCGGCGATACCCTTGTTCAGAAGTGCGACGGCAACAGCTTCAGCTGCGACACTCTTCTCCCAGTTTGCGTGAAGCTTCCGCACAATGCGACAACTACAGCGGCGACATCCTTGTTCAGAAATGCGACGTCAGCAGCTCCGACGGCGGCACGCTTCTCTTGGGATGCGAGGCGCTCTCCTCGATGCGGTGCAATGCGACAGTTCCAGCAGCAACACCCTTGTTCAGAAGTGTGACGGCAGCAACAGCGACGGCGACATGCTTCTTCCTCGTTGCGAGACCCTTCTCTTGATGCCGTGCAGTGCAACAACTCCAGCGGTGACACCCCTGTTCAGAAGTGCGACGGCAGGCAGCAGCGACGGCCACATGCTTCCTCTTTGTTGCGAGATGCTTCTCTCGATGCGGTGCAGTGCGACAACTCCAGCGGCGACACCCTTGTTCAGAAATGCGACGGCAGGCAGCAGCGACGGCGACACGCTTCGGCTTCATTGAGGCGCGCTTCCAGCTCCTTGTGACACGCAGTCCCTCAGAAGGCCCAAAACAGCAGCAGGCACTTCCAAAGAACTCTGGGGAGCTGGGAGTTAAAGTCTGTTGTCCTTGAGACTTCAGCAGGAGGCAAGCTCTGTTCCAAGCCCATGGAGATCCTTACAAGTTGAAATAAGCACACAAAGTATTTTCTCCTTCCTTTGGCAGTCAGGCAAACCACTGCAGGCCAATCCCCCAAGCAGCACTTCAGCTTAGGGATAGTCTCTCCTCAGTTTCTTCAGGTTCGGCTCCTCAGTAAAGGTTTCTTCTTGTTCCAAAAGTGATCTAATTTCTTGGGATCAGGGTCCACTACTTATACCCCAAAATCCTTTGTTCTCTGAGGGGAGAGGGGCCTTTGCCCAGTCCAAACCAGTTCCTGAGCACTCTGTTTACCAGACTTCTCCTTTCCTTTCACAGTGTAGGGCAAAAACATCAGACGCCCCACAGGAGGTGGAGCCAGCATTGTGGAAGGCAAGTACAGCCCTGGAGCACTTTGTTGACGGGATTCCTTCTCTTCATTCACTGTGCAGGGCAGAGACATCAGCCGCTCCCCAGGAGGTGGAGCCAGCATTTTGGAAGGCAGGCACAGCCCTATTCAAGGTTCAGGGGTAACCCCTCCCTCCCATCTAGATGCAGATCTCTCTATTCACCACTGGGCTGACTCATCCTGTCTCTTGGAATCCCCCAGCCCTGTCACTCACAGAAACCAGACAAAGGAATACACAACCTAGCAGAGGCAGGCTTAAAAGGTTAGGCAAGAAAATACCTACTTTCTAAAAGTGGTATTTTCAAACACAGAATGTTAAAACCACCTTCACTAAAAGATGTATTTTATCATTCTGATTTCAGGCATACTAAACTTGAATTTCTACCATGTTCTCTGAGTCAGTTAAGATTATAAACATGTAATAATCTAACAGCCCATTCTGGCGTATGGAGAAGAGGCAGCCTTGCAATAGTGAAAAACGAAAATGGCTGTAATTCACTATTAGGACATGCCACACACATCAGGGCATGTCCTACCTTATACTTACAATGCACCCTGCCCTTGGGACTACCATAGGGGTGTCTGGTATGAAGAAAAGGGAAGGTTTAGGGACTGGCAAGTGGGTGCACTTGCCCAGTCAGCATGACAGTACCAGACTGCACGCAGGCTCTGCAATGGCAGACCTTAGACACACTTTACTGGGCTGCTTCTGTGGGTGGCACAACCAGTGCTGCAAGCCCACCAGCAGCATTTGGATTTACAAGCCCTGGGCACACTCAGTGCACTATACTAGGGTCTGACAAGTAAACCAAATCAGTCAATCATGGAATCACTATTCAATACATTCATTTATATTTGGGAGCACTTGCACAGTGGCACTGGACAGCAGTGGCACAGTGCCCAAAGCATCTAACACCAGCAAAAACACATGAGGCAACAGCAAAAATGGAAGGGAGACCCACACCAATGGTGCCAGGTCTAACATGTGTCTCCTCCAGCTGAAATGTGGGGAGAACTACCCTACCTCCTGGGAGTTCTCATCACTAAGGCGGGAAAATCTGGACAGACCATCAGCGTTGGCGTGTTCTGTACCAGGGTGGTGTTTCACCGTAAAGTCCATACTCTGTAGGGAAATGGACCACCTCAACAGCTTTGGATTCTCACCCCTCATCTGCATTAACTATCTGAGGGGCCTGTGGTCGGTCTGAACCCGGAAGTGAGTCCCCAACAGGTAGGGTCTCAGCTTATTCAGTGCCCAGACCACAGCAAATGCCTCACGCTAAATAGCACTCCAACTCTGTTCCCATGGAAGTAGCCTCCTTCTGATGAAGGCTACAGGTTGATCTAGGCCCTCCTCATTCATCTGTGACAAAACAGCCCCCACACCATGCTCTGAAGCGTCTGTCTGAACGATAAACTCTTTGGAGAAGTTGGGTGCCAGGGGCACGGGGCCCTGTGCACATGACAGCTTTCAGGGCCTCAAAAGCTTTCTGACAGGTGTCAGTCCAAATCACTTTCTTGGGCTGCTTCCTGGAAGTCAGCTCTGTCAAGGGTGCAACAATGTTGCCATACCCCTTGACAAACCTCCTGTAGTACCCTGTGAGTACTAAAAAGGCTCTCACCTCTGTCTGGATTTTGGGGGGTTCCCAAGCCAGGATGGTTTCAATCTTGGGCTGTAGGGGCGCCACCTGGCCGCTTCTAACTTGGTGTCCCAAGTACACCACGGAACCCTGCCCGATCTGGCACTTACTCGCCTTGATCGTGAGGCCTGCCTTCCCAGAGGTGGTGCAGATGTTCTTCCCAACTGGCGCTGAACACTGCGATGTTATCCAGGTAGGCGGTACTGAACTCATCCAGTCCAACCAACACCTGGTTGACCAACCTCTGAAAGGTGGCAGGGGCATTCTTCATCCCAAAGGGCATAACCCGGAACTGGAAATGCCCATCTGGTGTGGAGAATGCTGACTTCTCCTTTGCCCTATCAGTCAAGGCGATCTGCCAGTACCCAGACGTTAAATCAAACGTGCTGAGGTACCATGCATCCCCTAGCCGATCAATGAGCTCATCAGCTCTGGGGATGGGGTGCGCATCAGTCTTCGTGACCGAATTGAGCCCTCGGTAGTTCACACAGAACCGGAGTTCTGGTGTGGCACCCGGCGCTGCAGCCTTTGGGACCAATACCACTGGGCTGGCCCAAGGACTGCTAGAGGACTCAATCACCCCTAGCACAAGCATCTTTGAGACCTCCTCTTTGATGCAAGCCCTCACCCTGTCAGTTACCCTGTAAGTTTTGTGCTTCACGGGTAAGCTGTCTCCTGTGTCTACATCATGGACACACCAATCTGTGATACCAGGAACCAGGGAGAACAGGTCAGAAAACTGTCCCAGCAACTGGCTGCAGTCATTCTGTTGCTCAGGGGTCAGGGCGGAAGAGAGGTTAACACCATCCACTGACCCATCTTGCTCTGTTGCAGCCAGGAGGTCAGTAAGAGGCTCAGTCTCCTCCTCCATTCCAGCATCGGTTGCTAAGAGCATGTCCACTTCGGACCTCTCCAAATGGGGCTTAAGGCGGTTAACATGCAGGACCCTCAAGGGGTCCCTGGGAGACCGCAAGTCCACCAAGTAGCTAACTGGACTCTTGCGCTCCACAACCTCAAACAGTCCGGTCCTCTTATCTTGGAGCGCGCAGAGCTCCACTGGGGCCATGACCCACACTTTCTGACCAGGCTGAAGCTCTACCAGAGTGGCATTCTGGTCATACCATCGCTTCATCTCCTCCTGGCTGGCTTCCAGATTCGCCTCAGCGAGTTGCCTGAAACGCCTAGTCTGGTTCCTGAAGGCCAGCATGTAGCTATATACATCCTGGGGAGGTTTCCTGGGAGATTGCTCCCAGCCTTCCTAGACCAGACTCAGAGGTCCTCTGACTGGGTGTCCATAGAGAAGCTCAAAGAGACTGAACCCTAGAGATTTCTGTGGCACCTCACGGAATGCAAAGAGTAGGCATGGTAAGAGGACGTCCCACTTACGCCTCATGGGTTCCTCAAGACCCATTATCATGCCTTTCAGGGTGCGGTTGAACCTTTCAACCAACCCGTTTCCTTGGGGGTGGTAAGGAGTGGTGAACTTGTAAGTTACCCCACACTCCTGCCACAGGGACTTCATATACTTAGAGATGAAGTTGGTTTCCCGGTCAGACACTACCTCGCGAGGGAATCCCACTCGGGGGAAGCTTCCCATCAGTGCTTGTCCCACCACGGGGGCCGTCACTGTCCTCAGAGGTATGGCATGGTCCACCAAGACCAGGATGAACCTGTTGCCCATGGCTGTCTTGGGGTCCAGTGGCCCCACAATGTCCATCCCCACCCGTTCAAAGGGGGTACTGACCACAGGGAATGGCTGGAGAGGAGCCTTCTACTTCCTCCCACTCTTTCCACTTGCCTGGCAAGTCTGACAGATCCTGCAATGGGTGTCTGAATGCTTGCGCATTTGGGGCCAATGAAAGTGGGTGACAAGCCTTTCAAAGGTCTTTTCCTGCCCCAAATGTCCTGCTAACGGCACATCATGAGCCAGCCCCAGTAGGAAGGCTCTGAAACTCTGGGGTACCACCAGCACACGGGCTGACCCAAATTCAGCAACCTTAGGCCCACTATACAGGAGACCATTCTCCCAGTAAATCCAATGTGATCCTGACTGATCACCTGCTGCCTGGCTTGCAGCCTGTCGCCGCAAACCCTCAAGAGAAGGGCATTCTCTCTGCTCCCTGCAGAATTCTTCCCTGGAGGGGCCTCCTTCTTGCTGCCAATGGGTCAGCTCAGGCAGGTCCCCCAGTTCAGCTACTTGCTCCCCGGTAGGCTCCAGGGCATCCCCATCAGGGTCTACCTCCTCCTGGGCTGTGGGAACTTGGGGGTCTGGTTTCCCGCGCCCCCGGCCTCTTCTCTCTAAGGCAGGTTCCTGGGCCTCCCTCTCAGGCTCCAGGTCCTCTTGAGCACCCCTACTGGCTACCATTGACCGGGTGGTCACACACGCCCAGTCAGGCAGACCCAACATCTCCAGGTGAGTACTCTTCTCCACCTTTCCCCAAGGTGAGCTTTCCAAATCGTTCCCCAACAAACAGTCAACAGGCATGGCGGGCCTCACAGCTACCTGAAGAGTACCAGAGACCCCCCCCCCACTCAAAGGGAACCTGAGCCTTTGGACAATGGCTCTCTGTGTTGTTTGCGGCAACAACTCGGCAAAATGCATGAGGGACAATCTGTTCTTGAGACACCAGGTGACACTTGACAGCTGTCACACTGGCTCCTGTATCTCTAAGTGCCTCCACCTAGTGGCCATTGATGGTCACCCGCTGCCCATATTTCTTAGTGTTCCTGGGCAGTTGGGACCCTGGGACCACCTCACAGTCTCCTAAAGAGACGAGGGACATCTCTGCGGGACCCCACCCACCTTGGACATTAATCTCCTCCCCAAATGCTACACTAGCCATCTGCTGGGGCGGAGCACCAGTGGGTGCTGTCTTTCCAAATAGGCGGCACCTGGGATCATTCGCCTTATGATCCAGATCCCCACATTTGTAACATTTCTGGGGCCCCTGTGGAACAGGACTACCTGTCGGGACCCCCTGCTTTCTCTCACGGGGAGGCTGGGAACCTTTCACTTGGTTCCCTTGGGGATTACTTTGGGGCCCTTTACGGAACTCATTCTGTTTACCCTTGTCCCCCCCACTCTTCTGCTGGGGACCCTGCCCACCTTTGGCTGAGTCTCCCATGTGACCCTTGTGGACCCTGGTGCTAACCCAGCGGTCCGCCTCCTCAGCAAGCTTCCTAGGGTTAGTCAGCTTGCTATCTATCAGATGCAAGGCGCAGCTCTGGAAAACAATTATCAGACAAGTGCTCCCATGCAATCAAATCAAAGAGACTTTGAAAATCATTAACCTTGCTGCCTTTCACCCAACCATCCAATGCTCTGCAAAAGAAAGTGACATATTCTACCCAGGTACTGTTTTCTAACTTTTTGCATTTCCTGAACCTCTGTCTATAGAGTTCAGGGGTCAAACCATACCTATCCAATAGAAGGGGGGCCCCTATAGGCAGGATGGGTAGACAGAAGGAATAGGGGACAATAAGAGTCAAAAGAGGAGAACAGAACCAACTGTCTACACTACAATAGTTTAAATAAGCCCAATCATGGGTCAGGGTATTAGAAAGGAATCAAAGGCCAAAACTGACTCGGGGAGATAAGGAGACAAAAGAGGGAGATTTAACAAAACATAATTTATTTAAATGACAAAAATCAGGATGATAATCTTTGCAAGGAGGATAGACAATATAGAATACGATCCAATTTACAGATATGTGGAGGTCCCACACATAACAGGCATACACACACTCATTCATACATAATACTCATGTATAGGACAAAACAAACATATATACAAAAAATACATTAATTTCCAGTTAAGTTTAAAAATAACATCAACAATATATGTATTAGGCAAGATGACAATTCAGGTGGGCACGAGAAAGTGAGAGCTCTCACTTTCTCGTGCCCACCTGAAGATCCCATCTGCCCCTAAGAACTGGGAGCGCACGAGCTTGTTTGAATTGTTATCTTGCCTAATACATGCCTAATGATGTTGTTTTTAAACTTAACTGGAAATTAATGTCTTTTTTGTATATATGTTTGTTTTGTTCGATGCGTGGACTGCAGCTGCGACACCCTTGTTCAGAAGTGCGACGGCAACATCTTCAGCTGTGCCACTCTTCTCCCAGTTTGCGTGAAGCTTCCGCACAATGCGACAACTACAGCAGCGACATCCTTGTTCAGAAATGCGACGGCAACAGCTCCGACGGCAGCGCGCTTCTCTTGGGATGCGAGGCGCTTTCCTCGATGCGGTGCAATGCGACAGTCCCAGCGGCGACACCCTTGTTCAGAAGTGCGACGGCAGCAACAGCGACGGCGACACGCTTCTTCCTCGTTGTGAGACCCTTCTCTCGATACGGTGCAGTGCGACAACTCCAGCAGCTACACCCTTGTTCAGAAGTGCGACGGCAGGCTGCAGCGACGGCGACACGCTTCCTCTTGGTTGCGAGACGCTTCTCTCGATGCGGTACAGTGCGACAACTCCAGCGGCGACACCCTTGTTCAGAAGTGCGACGGCAGGCAGCAGCGATGGCGACACGCTTCGCCTTCGTTGAGTCGCGCTTCCAGCTCCTTGCGACACGCAGTCCCTCAGAAGGCCCAAAACAGCAGCAGGCACTTCCAAAGAACTCTGGGGAGCTCGGGGTTGAAGTCTGTTGTCCTTGAGACTTCAGCAGGAGGCAAGCTCCGTTCCAAGCCCTTGGAGATCCTTACAAGTTGAAATAAGCACACAAAGTCTTTTCTCCTTCCTTCGGCAGTCAGGCAAACCACTGCAGACCAATCCCCCAAGCAGCCCTTCAGCTTAGGGATAGTCTCTCCTCAGTTTCTTCAGGTTTGGCTCCTCAGTAAAGGTTTCTTCTTGTTCCAAAAGTGATCTAATTTCTTGGGATCAGGGTCCCACTACTTATACCCCAAAATCCTTTGTTCTCTGAGGGGAGAGGGGCCTTTGCCCAGTCCAAACCAGTTCCTGAGCACTCTGTTTACCAGACTTCTCCTTTCCTTTCACAGTGTAGGGCAGAACATCAGACGCCCCACAGGAGGTGGAGCCAGCATTGTGGAAGGCAAGTACAGCCCTGGAACACTTTGTTGACAGGATTCCTTCTCTTCATTCACTGTGCAGGGCAAAGACATCAGCCGCTCCCCAGGAGGTGGAGCCAGCATTGTGGAAGGCAGGCACAGCCCTATTCAAGGTTCAGGGGTAACCCCTCCCTCCCATCTAGATGCAGATCACGCTATTCACCACTGGGCTGACTCATCCTGTCTCTTGGAATCCCCCAGCCCTGTCACTCACGCAAACCAGACAAAGAAATACACAACCTAGCAGAGGCAGGCTTGAAAGGTTAGGCAAGAAAATACCTACTTTCTAAAAGTGGTATTTTCAAACACAGAATGTTAAAATCACCTTCAGTAAAAGATGTATTTTATCATTCTGAGTTCAGGCATACTAAACTCGAATTTCTACCATGTTCTCTGAGTCAGTTAAGATTATAAACATGTAATAATCTAACAGCCCATTCTGGCCTATGGAAAACAGGTAGCCTTGCAATAGTGAAAAACGAAAATGGCTGTAATTCACTATTAGGGCATGCCACACACATCAGGGCATGTCCTACCTTATACTTACAATGCACCCTGCCCTTCGGCCTACCATAGGGGTGTCTGATATGAAGAAAAGGGAAGGTTTAGGGATTGGCAAGTGGGTGCACTTGCCCAGTCAGCATGACAGTACCAGGCTGCACGCAGGCTCTGTAATGGCAGTCCTTAGACACACTTTACAGGGCTGCTTCTGTGGGTGGCACAACCAGTCCTGCATGCCCACCAGCAGCATTTGGAATTACAAGCCCTGGGCACACTCAGTGCACTATACTAGGGTCTGACAAGTAAACCAAATCAGTCAATCATGGAATCACTAATCAATACATTAATTTAAAGTAGGGAGCACTTGCACTGTGGCACTGGACAGCAGTGGCACAGTGCCCAAAGCATCTAACACCAGCAAAAACACATGAGGCAATAGCAAAAATGGAAGGGAGACCCACGCCAATGGTGCCAGGTCTAACAGTATGCAACGGAGCGGGTCTTAAGGACGCCGAGGGACAATACCTGAGTTCTAGTGTATGGCCAAGTCAAAGTTTGTGAGGAGTGGCTTGCCTAATGTCCTTACTGCCTTTAGGACGGGGAGTGTACCATTGCAGGTTAAGTAGGACAACTGTTTGTTGTAATACGTTGGGGCCATTGGTACAGTGTACATAACAGAGCGGGTCTGTAAGACATCGAGGGGGAATACTTCAGTTCTTGGGTACGGTCAAGGCAAAGTCAAGTGGAGTTTCTTGCCTAATGTCGTTGCTGCCGTAAGGATACGGTATATAACATGGCAGACCCTGTGCGGTTAGGTGGAACAGGCTATACAATCAAACGCTGTTTCCCATCTGGTCATTTTAGTCATTAACGCCGGTGGGAATAATATATAATATTATGCCATTTAGGGAGGCAACGGTTCTGGGAGGTCTTGTTTGCAGCCCCCTTTTCGGAGTTCACAATTGTTATTTACAACATCTATATTGGGGTCGGAAGTAATACCGCAAGCCGTTGCGGCTGGGGATGCCCCAGTTTAGGCAACGATCACATCTGTGAAGCTGAACAATCTCATTGAATACATTGTGCAGGTTCCACATAAGGCACAAGTCTGCACAACTTGCTCCAGTTAGGTAATAGGGCTATTACGGAGCACTGTCAGCGCCAGGGGGGCGGGGGGGCGAGTTCACCGGGTAGCTTCTCACCCTGTGGCGGAGCACTGACAGTTAACAACATAGGTGGATGCACAACAAGGGAAGTTCAGCGACTGGATGGACCCCAGGAGGGGGTAGGATCCACGTGTGCAGAGGGTAGGTGGAAAAGGAGGACTGACCAGCCAGTAGTCCTGGACTCTACTGTCCTAACCTGCAACATATGGACTGAGTAGAACTTTGGGGGGGCTGCCTGTGTTTAGGTACCCCGGTGGGCCGGTGCGTTATGCACTGCCCTGGGTTACAAGTAATGCAACTGTTTGCTGTAGTGCGTTGGGGCCTGCCGGCACAATGTGCGCAGCTGAGTGGAGAGCTTGGCGGGCTGAGTCGGTTAAGTTCAATTGTAAGGCCAAACTCAAGTGCAGGAGTAATGTTGTGTCTAATTTTTCTTACTGAATTCGATATGTTGTTGCCGCTAAAGTGTACGGCCAAAACTGAAGTTCAAGTGTAATGTCGTGCCTGATTTACTTAATGCCTTTGACAGGTTGATGCGGCTAAAGCATGATGCTGTGAATAATTGTATATATCCAAACAGGATGGTTTTCTCCTATTGGTCTGTGATGAATTACCTGGCTTGAGGTGAATAAAAGGCTACACCCTGAACAACATGCTCTGACTCTGGGAGTTATTGGGCATAGCGGGGAAGAAAATGTTTGAAATGGAGAAGGATGAATGTCACATTGTGTGCATACTATGAATAGGCGCCCCCCGCGCTTAGGGGAGGGTCGCCCTTAGTTGCGGCACGTGACTGAGCCCCCTCCGGCTGGGCTAAGAAGGAGGTGGAGTGAATAAGGAGCGCCGGTGATGTCATCAGGTTGCGCAGGAATGCAGGGGAGAAGTATTTAAGGCTGCACCTTTCAGTTTTCGGCCTCTTTGTCCCCTCGGACCTGCAGAGGCGCGTCCGTGATCACCCACCCACGCGGCAGTAGAACGAGGCTTCGCGGAGCACTGACAGTTAACAACATAGGGGGATGCACAACAAGGGAAGTTCAGCGACTGGATGGACCCCAGGAGGGAGTAGGATACACGTGTGCAGGCGGTAGGCGGAAAAGGAGGACTGACTTGCCGGTAGTCCTGGACTCTACTGTCCTAACCTGCAACGTATGGACTGAGTAGAACTTTGGGGAGGCTGCCTGTGTTCAGGCAACCCAGTGGGCCGGTGCGTTATGCAGTGCCCTGGGTTGCAAGTAATGCAACTGTTTGCTGTAGCGAGTTGAGGCCTGCCGGCACAATGTGCGCAGCTGAGTGGAGAGCTTGGCAGGCTGAGTCGGTCAAGTTCAATTGTAAGACCAAGCTCAAGTGCAGGTGTAATGTTGTGCCTAATGTTTCTTACTGCCTTTGATATGTTGTTGCCGCTAAAGGACACCCAGGTTACTTCCTTTCTTTAATTTCAATTAGCCTTTAAATAAATGCTTGCCAGTTTATATAGCATATTTTTACCTTAGTGCTGAGTCACATAAACATTAACCCAGTGTTGCTCTTGACCAGGGGGCCACATGTTAAAGGTCAGGAGGGCTGCATGTGTCCCTCCGGTCATACTTTAAGTATCACTGCTCTAGTTTCTCATGTGCTCATAATAAGCCACAGATTCACGTCCTTGCAAAGATACTTCCTCCACATCTTGGGGTTCAGATACTTCTTTGCATGAGTCATATTTCCTGCCACCTCCACTCCTGCCTGTGAGAACCTCACTATCAGTTGTTTAATACATAAAGAATGTCTAAATAACTAGCTAACAGTAAGCTTCTGGAAAGTTACAGAATGTGCAGTAGGATACAAATATATTGTGCAAAACAACAGTTCTATGCAAAAAACAGGCCTTTCAATCCTAATGTATGTATCCATGCATGAATCAGTGTTAATGTGGCATCAGTAGTTAGGCTTACTTAAATCAGCACTTTATTTTTTTTGTTTGCTTGCAATGCCTAAGTATAGTTACCTACTACAAGAATTGCATTTACTATATGTATGTATTTAAATGCATTTTGTTTGCAAAATGAAGAAAATTCGCTCCATCAACTCTAACGGAGAATACAGGCTTTAGATGGCAAGGCGGTGTACATGGTGTAGACCCACACAAGAAGTACAGAGTTATTTCCCAGCAAAAAAAAAGTGACTCTCTGAGCGGGCACATTTGACAGGACGTGAATGTGCTTGCCTGGTGAGAGAACAGAATCTTGTAGCTGAAGTGGCATAGCTAGACACTTTGCCATCCATGGCGGTCCCTGCCTTTGCTGCCCCGCGGCAGCTGCATGGAAGAGTGGGGGAGGGAGGGTGCTGGCGAGCGCATATAGGAGCGGGGGGCCCTCAAAACTCATGCTGCCGAGGGTGGACCACCCCACCCGCTCCTCCTTGCTGCACCACTGTGTAGCTGGATGAGAAATTCTGTTTAGAGAAGGTGCAGCAGAATGCTGAAGGGGGCAGGTGCATCTGCAGCTTACCCCCAAGGTGTGCTCCCAAGGAAGGGCCTCTAGAACTTGGTGCATGGTACATGCAACTAAGAGTAAAACAGAATGCACTAGGTTTCTTAGAGCCATTGGCAGATATGCCCTCAGGAGGCCTGGGGCCCACTTCTCTTAGACTAGAAAGGTCCTGCATAACGATAGTTTCATCTGTTTGATGGATTTAGGAAGAGGACAGAGAGGGGCGGCTTGTCTGGGTTACCACATAGGGCCTCTAATCCCATGTTTTAGTTAAGGAACTCATAACTACCATCTACCTCAATGATGGGTTGGTGCTGACTGTATATAGACATGTTAGCCTATGCACCAAGGCATTTCCGCAGGATGTCCTGCCAGGCTCATGCTACTTAAGCTGCCTCATTCAGGGGGTGTGAGACAGATTTCTCCATGGTAATCCACTGGCCCATTGCTCTATCTTTTACGAGCTTCTGCTAAACCCCAATTAGATCATCTCTTCCCTGTAGCTAGATGAGGGCCTTCGAGGGAATATGGGGTCTAGTACCAAAAGAGTTTGCACTACGATTCCCACAAATAAACAGAGAGACTTGGTAGGTAAAATGCACTGCACAAGCGGGCTAGCTGGGCTGCTATTTCTCTAAGGTGTGTGGCCACCAGCGTCCGTCCGGGTGAAATGTGACCATGATCCTCTCGAATATATATTTATGCAGAGAGACTCGGATCATACCTGTTTGGAAGCATATAGGGTTCAGGCATCCCTGAAATTAATTCTTTGCTTCATATGGAGACTCGCCATGTTGACTCTGTATTTCCATGCAATTATTGTAGTGGTACTCGATGGTGCCATGTTTGTGGTCATTCCCATCTTTCTCTCAAAAAAAGGTGAGAGTGTGTATAGAATGCATGGTTTTTCTCAACAGGAGAAGAGTGCACTTGCGCATGCACACACACACGCGCGCGTGCACACGCACACACACACACACACACACTCGTTCTCAATAGGACACTGTAAAATACACAACACTGTGAGAATTCTACACCTCAGGCAGTGGAAGAGGGGCCGGGGTTTCCCATAAATAATAAATACACAAGCACAAAGATTTGTGCAAAACAATATCTGCTTCACTTTTGCACCAGTGCAGAGCTTATACAAACTAGCCCCAAGTAAAGACTCTGGGTAAAAAGCTTGTACAGATAGGTATGCTTGACAGGACCCGACACTGAAATTACAAATATGTAGGTATCTAGACATTATGGCAGTAAATAAGTTGAACTGAAATCAAATTTTATGTCATTATCTGAACCTTAAAAACGACTGCATCTCTGTTAGTCGGTGGCTAGTGCATCTCAATAAATAGGTTTAAGCATTTTGGAATCTAATCAGTTCCATAATGTCTACCAATCATCAAGTATAAGCCACAACTCTTATGTTCTGTTATCCTTACATTTGCAATATATGCTGTAACTTCACCATGAATTATGCCGTTTTCTGCAATCAGAGGCATTAAAATAGCCATCTCCTTTACAGACTTGACAACGATGAGTCCATGTTTAATCATCTGCAGAGTAGCTGATTAGGCCTCACTATATCTTCATCTGCCATCTGGCAGGTTGCATCCTGTATAAATGGAGGCTCTTTAGTTAATTGCGGTCCTTAAAGAGTATGCAGTGCACCTTCTTTACAGGATTTGCTGGACTGTTAATCAAATAAGAAACCAGGTGACCTTTGAAATCTTTATCTCCACGTGCAGAGGCACATGCAGCCCGCATTCAGTTAGAGAGGCCATGTCGGGATCTGGACCCCTGACCTCCAAGTGCCTGAGTTCAGCATCCTAACAGCAAAATCAAGATGGCGGCTTATTATGGATCTATGATAAAGGATTTCTGATGACATATTGGGTGGGAGCTACCTTGACCGTCTGAAAAAAGTTTGTATCGTTAATATCCTACACGGTTTACAAAATTAGCTTATTATACAAGATGCAAATCCTGTCTTTGCAAGATCAGTGAGATGAAAAAGGGAATTTGGAATACTAAAACAGCAGTTATGCAAATCAAGCATAAAATCCTCATGGCATGTTTTTTTTCGCTTGTACGAGTAGAATGCTCATGCATGGACAAAGGCTTGCTCCCCTGAAGAGCTTTCTTCACTGTGAAACACGTGTGCCCGGCTGTTTTTTACTGTATTCCAAGTGTGTACAGATGAGCATTTACTAATCAAAATATTGTCATATTTGAACTAGAATGGTAAATGCTTTTGCCAATTTTATGGCAGAGCTTGGATGGTATTTCACTAATCCAATACTTATCGACTTTGCCAGAACTGAATTGAGACACTGAACTGGATACAATAATGTCTCCAGTGGATTGATGCATTTCAATATGAATTGTTTGTATCAAAATGTGTTTTACTGCATTTAAGCTTTTCTCTAGGCTGCCTGGCGACTGGGTCTTATTTGTGCCGCATACTCTGCTTGTTTCTGTATTAAACTTTACACAATTGATGAGCTGTAATGAGAACAACTTGTATAAGCAGTTGCTTTTACCTCATTCCTGTTGGACTACATCCTCTCCTCATTTTACCCATCTGTCCCACTCCCCAATGTCTTAATCCCTGTACCAACCACTCTTTTATTCCAACTTCTCCTGTGAGTTATCTTGCTCCTTGTGGTATCCCTGCCTGGCTTGAAAATTATGTTGCCATTCACAAACCCAGAAACAACCTACTGGTGAACGTACCCTGACAAACTGCGTCCCCAAGTCCCTCTACGCTAGTTCTCAAAACCTTCAATCTAATTTTTTTCAGTAGTCCTACCTAATGTCTCAGCATTTAGGACCATTACTACCACCTACAAAATGGCTTCAGAAACACCTCTCTCCTAGTCCGCAAACGTCATCAATTTTACCACAACGCACTCTCTTCATCCTATTTCTCCTGCATCTCTGCACCACCTTCTATGGTGTGGATCATGGCATACTGCTAAAAGCGTTGCTACCCATGGGCATTAGTTGAACATAATTTACATGGCCTTTCCCCTACCTTCATGACCAAAAGCATTCTGTACTCTAGTGCTCCATCAGCACTGTGTTCACCACATTACCCGAGGGTACCACAAAACTATGTTTTGTCTATTCCTTTCTTTTAATTTTCTTCAAGAATATCGCACCTGATCACTTGAATTCCCGAATCAATGATGACCAACAAATCTTTGTCTTCTTCTGCCTCTTTAGCATATTACTCCAGCTTTGTATAGTCGATATTCTTTTCTCATCCTTGTATCCTGACTGGCAATGCTGTTTATAAAGACTGATATCCTAAACATTCCTTTCTCTTTCATACCCCAAAACATTTCCTCCGCCATCCTTCCTTCCCTCTACATTGGTAAATTTGGGTTTAATTTCCAAGGTGAAAAATCACTTCGACCAACATATATACAGACTAATTCCTATGTAACATGCACTGGACATGTCCTCATATAACACTAAACAAGACCAAGACTGTCATAAAAGTCAAAATCCACTGCCACCTCTTCTACAGACACCATTCGACCTATTGCCCCATAATCTCTTTGTCAAGCCTGTTTATGCATTTTAGTCCATATTCTGTGGCCACTTGGTATACTGCTATAGCCACACTCCGAGTGACCGCCTCTTTGTGACGCCAGTGGCACCTCCCGGGCTAGATCTTCAAGAATAATTTCCACTCCTGTACATCATCCCAGCAGAAATTAGCATAAACGTGTCTCTAATCTTAGGTTTGCACTGGACTTAATTGTTGCCTTCATCAACTTCAAAGAAGGTCCGAATAAAAGGTAAGAAAACAGTGAGTGCAAAAATGAATGAGGTGTGTGTCCGACTCAAATAGGACTTTGTGGAATCTGAGTTCAGAGTTATTTTTCCTTCCTATAATTTTAGTTTCGTGGCCTCGATAGAGTTGAGACTATACTATTTGTTAATCGTAGTAACCCTCTCTTCCTCACATACTTGCAGTGCAGTTTTTGTTGTTGCTCGGCCTTCTAAATTTTATGTCTGGCATAAAGCAGATATTGGTGTTTATTTGTCTCTTAGTGACTTTACCTGAGGTAAATCCGGTGCACCACGCCCTCCAGCTGGGATTCACTTTATAGTTTTGAGTTGGTGACAACATGAAACAAATGATCTCGTCTGACTCTTTTCCTATGCCTGTTGTGGAATTACTATGTAAAACTCTGCTTTTGACTGGTCTGGTCTTTTCTAAATTACAAAAAAATGACAGCATGATGATCATACCATAGAAAAGGCCAGAATTCGAAGTTAATAATTTTGATATGTTTTTATGCATCAGATCTAGTTTATGGTAATCTATGTGTGAGGGACCTTGTATTATAATTAATGTTATGCTTGGAATTCTGGAGTGGCAAGGTGGTGCAAAGCCACTGCTTTGTTTTCTAGATGAGAGATGGATTAATTTGCAAGTACCATTTAAAAACACTTTATGAAACAAGGAAGTAGAAACAAAGGGATCAATTTAGAATTGGGCAATTATGGAAAATATTGAAATTACTGAAGAATTTGAATGTAAGTGAAGTATTTAAATGGCATGATAAATTAACCTTACAATATATTTAAAAAAAACTTTTTGGAAATAAGCTGGGTAACCTGAATGTGATCAGAATCAAATTAGGCAAGAACAGAAAAGAAAAGAAATATCAAACACAGTACATGGATTAAATATTCATTTGTATTGCTCTCCATTGTACAAAGTTCAATTTAAGAGCAATGACCACTGTGTCAACATCTCTGGTCACCCCTGACTTAACAAACATATCAATTGCACAAGAATGCAATTGTAGAAAAGTCATGTTTAGACATTTTAAAGACACGTAGTCTGCAGCAGTTAGTTAAAGTTAGAAGGTAGTTTCCAGAGGAAAAGCGTTTTTAGGTCGAGCCTACAGCAGCTCATGCGCTGTTGCTCGACTTTTAGTAAGTGGGTTTTAAAAGTGCTTCCCACTGGCTTCTGCTGGCCTAATGCTTGCGTTCACGCGAGCGTGAACGTGCACAGCTGCCAGCTTTCTGATTACTTTGACTTTGGGCGCTGCTGCATGCGCACCACTCGCGTGCTTGCCGGCGCGCGCGCGTGCACACAACTCCCTCCGCCTCTCTCTCCCGCTGCAGCCCCCATCTTTGCATTCCCTGCGACCAATGCTTGTTATGAAGCTCGCCAGGGACTTTTCTGCTCGAGAATGTAAGACCATGAAGCTGCATACAAAAAAAAACACGTTAAACTAAACATTATATGTCAAAGACCAAACCCTTAGCTTGAATTGTCATTTTTTTCATTCAAAACCCCATAAACTTGCATTGAATGAATTACTCTCCTCACTTGTATTTTCAGAATACACAGCCGCTATATTCTATCTGACCTCTGACTCTGTTATCGGTTTCCTAGACGTGCGCACCAGGTCGTGCCCTCTGCCTAATTCTTGTTTGTAAATCCAGAGGCTAATGAAGGGCAGGGCTGACGGGTTTAAAATAGCTCTAAGCGCTCCCAGGCTGAGTGTGCATTGCTGTAGTCAGTCTAAGCACTGGGAAAAGAGCCATTTTGAAAGGAGCGTGATCGCCGGTGGCAGTGTTCATGAGGGGGGCGAGCAGTTGCTGCTGTGTGCAGCATTCCTGAGCAGCAACAGGTGGCTCCTTAGAAACGTCACCGCCAGTGGACTGCACAGAACGCCGTCCAGAGAACACTACAGCGCACATAGAAGGTGCGTGCTGACGTGTTAATGTGCTAAATATGCATTTAATGCAGGGCTGCTCCTCCCCAGTAATGGATCTCTGTGCACGTGACCACACCCATGTGCCACTGAAGAATGAAAGCATGTCGGCTTCTGCCGCGTCAGAGCACACTACATGTACAACTTATTTGGCACGCGCCAGACTCGGGCAATATCGACTCATTAAACATCCTTGTGAGCCCCGGCCAGCACTTCCGTTAATAAACGGTGCCACATAGCTAGTTTGTAGTCGAATGCTTCTTACACACAAGCTACTGCTGGATTTGAAGACTTTCAAGAACCAATGAATTTACTTCTGCAACTCCAGTGGAAGCTTCCTCCAACATGGAACCTCTCTTATTTCATTGCATAAATACTTGGTGAACAGTGCTTGCCATTGGTATGGTGCCATAGTTTCCAGCTTTGTCAGAAGCAAATGAGACCCTTCTGCTGTGGTAACTGAAAATGATATTCCACTTACCAGTGACCGCCCACAAATGCCCTGACTTGCATTAAGTCTTTGCTAGAAAAACAAGCATTATGCAATGAAAAAATCGAAAAAAGGCCAGGAGGAAAAAATATATATGAAAATCTTACTTTTCAATAGAAGACTGAATATTCCTCTATTAATAGTGCATAGTCCTATTATTCATTAAGATACATTTCAACAAAGGAAACAATCACATACCAAAGAACAAATGATTACCTAATTTAATTAACGTAATCCAGATTCACTTCATCATAACTTTGGGACTTCTCTCAATAAACCATATACATATATATACACACACATACAACACTTATATACAAATGGCAAAACAATTAATAATAATGACAATAGTATTAGGTTTCTTCCACCCAAATCGTCGAAAAAGGAGTGTTCACCTGTTCCCTATAGGTAATACACTTAGAGGTAGTCTTATTCGCACAATTGGCTCTAAATGTCTACAGAACCTTAATCACAAAATTGTGCAAAGAATCTTTTTAAAGTAAATCAAACAGTATCTCATCAGACTCCTCTTATCAGAATCTGTCAACGCGGACGCGTTTCGGCCAAATGAAACATCTAGGCCTCCTCAGGACAGGGGTGAGGGAAACGACGTTCCAAAAATCCGTATGCCTTTTACATTCCGTACATCGTTAATCCAAACACGGTATAGGGACAGTGCAGCTCAGGTTCATACAATGATGCGCACCTCCAAGCACTCTAAATTGCAGTTAAATGCCACCTCGTTATACTGCTACAAATCTTTAAACATTCGAGGACCTACAAAGTCGTGTCTCCTTCGATCTTCGTAACGGCACAGGGCGAAATGATATTCCACTTACCAGTGACTGCCCACAAATGCCCTGTCTTGCATTAAGTCTTTGCTAGAAAAACAAGCATTGGCATAGCCAATAGGTCTTGCCTTTGGGACCTTATAAGTGTTTAGCCATGCAACAGTTGATGTTGGTGCACCAAGGATATTGTGCTGCATAACTAATACTTTTAAGGCCCAAAAGCGAGACCTATTGACAATACCAATGCTTGTTTGTTTTGCTAATAACTTTGATGCCGGTTGACGATTTTTCAAGAAATTTTCTAAACTAGGTTGCAGTCACTTCAGCTGCTGTCTGGAAAGTTGGGGGGCAGAGAAAAAGAGGGGCCTCAAAAAGCATTTTCCCCATGTAATTTCCTATAAGAACTTTATACACAACAACAACCCGAACCGCTGAAAAGAATGACATCAAATTTGGCAGAAATCTAGATCATGGTCCAGAAAGAGTGCTTTTTGTAATTTGGTGTAAATCTCGTGTAAATCTGTTCAGTAGGTTTAGAGTTAATTAATGAAATAGATTTATGTATATCTAGAGATGCACATCTGCTGTGGAATCTCACGGATCTGGGCAGATGCATGGCTCCTCATGCCAACTGCAATGCTGTGATTGGCTGACCGCAACCTGAGAGGAAAGTTGTGGCCCCCATTTTGTGCATCAGGACACTGTTCCCAGGGGGGGGGGAATAAAATGTGAAAGTTCTAGAAGGAATCGGGATAGAGGTAGCCTGACCCCATGATACTGATGGAGGGGGTCTGTTAGGGACCTCTCGTGGGCATAAAATTGTCCAAAAACCTTTTTTTAGCTTGTGGGGATCCGCAGATCTACCTGGTTCGACAGGGATCCTCACTTGAAACCGTCAGGATCCTCCACCCGCGGCAATCAGGTTTCCGCCCCAAGCATTCAACTGAATCTGCATTGCTGGAAATATCGGACATTCTAAAATCCATAGCTGACACAGGCAGGAAGGCAGTCTTGATTTTGCTCGACTTGTCTGCCGCATCCAGTGCCATCTCTAACACTGTACTGGCCTGGATTAGGTTCTTCCTTACCAATCATAGGCAAGCAGTGTCTCTTGGAATGTTCCTCTCTGCTGAACGTCCCATTACATCAGGAGTACCACAGGGTTCATCTCTCAGCCCGCTGTTATTCAACATATATATGGCCCCTCTCATCTCCTTGATATCTTCTTTTGATATTGAAGTAACGTCCTACGCAGACGAAACACAATTGATTCTATCCCCGCACAAAGACTCCACCAACGCTGAACTCAATTTCAAACTATGTTTATCTGAGGTCATCCAGTGGATAAAGGGCAACCATCTCAGGTGTAATACAGACAAAACCGAGATCCTCCTGATAGGAAAGGACAATCCTTTCCAGTCAAGTGTTTGGTGGCCGGAAGATGCAACAGCACCTCCTACTACTGTTAAAGCAGCAAAAAACCTGGGAGTGCAATTCAACACCACACTCTCCTTCAGCCCACATGCCTTGACAGTGGCAGGGACTTGCTTTAATTTAATCAAGACACTAAAAAAATTCTTCTACTTCATCCCCCTTCCTGCAAGGAAGACAATTGCGGTGGCACTGATCCTTTCGCGTCTAGACTACTGTAACAGCCTCTTAGCGGGAGCAAATAAACAAACACTAAAGAGACTACAAGTGGTACAACACTCAGCGGCTCGCTTAGTCCTGAAATTACCACATAGGTCCTCCGCATCTGCAGCACTCAAAACCCTCCACTGGCTTCCACTGCATAAGAGAATCTTATTTAAGATACTCTTAATCACCTTCAGAGCATCTTTAAACTTAGGCCCAACGTACCTCTCACCCAGATTCACCCCTTGCACCACGACCCTCAGATCCTCAATGACAAACCTCCTCAACCCCCCCTGTTTTGGGTATAAAACCAAGGGAGGGAAAACTGTAGCCGCTTTAGGAACTAAAGCCTGGAATCTCAAGCTAACACATCTGAGGTTGTTAAAGACAAAGACAGAGTTCAGGAATGCACTGAAGACTTGGATTTTTGGATCTTCAGACGAATTCTGCCTATCCCTCATATAGGGTTCCCCACCGGTTCCGCCATCACTTTCTTCCGCCCAGCGCCAGGATGCTCCTTTCGGAGTGACAGCCCACACTTTATAAATGTATCAATCAAATCAAATCAAATCACCCATATGGGCAGATTTGGGTTGATCCGCAGATCCAGACCCCAATAAAAAAACACATCCACCCACACACCTACTCGCGCACGTATTCACACACTCTCACACCCACTTCCACACCCACATAACCACTCATACACCCATGCAGCCACTGACACACCCACTCACAGAACCACAAAACCACTCACACACCTTGCTCACACACCTACACAGCCACTCCCACACCCACGTGCACACCTACACAGCCACTAAGACCTACTCACACACCCATATAGCCACTCACACCAGTCACACTCACACACCCCCACACAGGCAGTAATACACATAGAAATAGCATATGCTTGTATTAAATGTGTTATTGTTTCATATAGAATGTGTGCAATATAACTGGCAGACTCCTTATTTATCCAAGGGTTCACAACGAATCTGCGGATCCATAAAATGAATCTTAAAAAAAGGAAAACTTGGCACATTGTATTTATAGGAAGACTATATAGGTTACCTTACCTTAATTCTTCCATTTTTAGTTTTAATATATATAATAAGAATGAATGTGTGAATGAAAGGTATTAATAAACTTGTGAAAATGTGTATTAATAAATTGAACTTATGGGTGAAATTGTAGTATATTTTATAGAAAACAAACGGTGAAATATAAAATAAGAAAACAAAGGTTACAGGGGCATTATAGTTAGGAAATAGCATTAAAAAACCATGCAAATTTACTGAAAAAAACTAAGGTTACAGGGATGTTGTTAGGTTGAGATTTTAAACAAACAAAACCATAGAAATTCAGCAGTTATAGTTATCTCAGGTAGCTATAACTCGTACCCTAAGGTAACTATAACTCGCACCCTCGCCATGCACTGCTAATTACCCCACATATTACATCACTCATGACATCTCTATGATATCATTGTTAATATCACTGCAATATTTACAGTACAATTGTTGCTGAGAAAACTGTGCATGGTGGGGCACGAGATATAGTTACCTTAGGGCACGAGTTATAGTTATTTAAGACAACCATAAGTATAATGGCTGAATTTCTATGGTTTTGTGTGTATAAAAACTGAACCTAACCAAGCAGTTGCATGAGTGTTTGTCTGGGTGAGTGTTAGTGTGTGGATACATGAGTGGCTGTATGGGTGCATGAATGGGTGTGTAAGTGAGGGTATGGGTGAGTGAGTAGGAGACTATGTGGTTGTCTCAGTGATTATTTAGTATACTGAGTACATGTGTTAGTATCTGTATGCGCAAGTGAGTGGGTGTGTGAGTTTCTGTATGGGGGAGTGACTGGTTTTGTGAGTGCCTGTATGAGTGAGTGAGTGGGTGTAAGAGTGGCTCTATGCATGAGTGAGTGGATGCATGAGTATGTGTATAGGTTTGTGAATGGATATGTGAGTGGTTGTGTGGGTCTGTGAGTGGTTATATGAGATGTTGCATGGGGTGTGAGTGAGTGTGTGAGTGAGTGGTTCTTTGGTTGATGTCACCAGTGATGTTATTTGAGATGTCATCAGTGATGCCACTGACCATATCATGAGTAATGTAATATGTGAGGTTATAAGCCATGCATTGCGGGGGCGCTGATTTGCTAAGGTTTTTTAAATTCTATTTCCTAATCATTACGTCCCTATAACCTTTTGTTTTTCCAGGGAATTTCATAGGTGTTTTACATTTTATTTCCTAACTCTAATCTGTAACCTTTGAGAGTGAGTGCATGAGTGTCTCACTGGGTGTGTAGTGTCTAAGTGGGTCTGTGAGTGGGCACATGAGTGCCTGAGTGGATTCTTCTTGTTTTCTGCCTTTTTTCTGCTCACTTCTGAACTTTATTTTGCCTTCTGCTCGTTGCTGACCTTTATTTTTACACTTTGTGCTAATTTCTGACCTCTATATTTTCACTTTCTGCTCATCTTAATTTTGCCTCTTTCTGCTAGTTTCTGATCTCTATTTAGCCTCTTTCTGTGTGTTCTGTGTGTTGCTGACCTTTAGTTTGCCTCTTTCTGCTTGTGTCTGATCATTATTTTGCCACTTTCTGCATGTTTCTGACCTTTATTTTGCCTCTTGCTGTTCCTTCCTGATCTTTATTTTGCCTCTTTGTCCTCATTTCTGATCACTATTTTGCCTCTTTAGTCTTGTTTCTGACCTTTTTTTTTGCCTCTTCCTGCTTGTTTCCGATCTCTAACTTGCCTCTTTTTGGCTCATTTCTGACCTTTATTTTGCCTCTTTCTGCTTGTTTCTGATCTCCATTCTGCTACTTTCTGCTCATTGCTGACTTTTATTTTGCCTTTTCCTGCTCTTTTCTGATCTATATTTTGCTTCTTTCTGCTTGTTTCTGATCTCTATTTTGGCAACTTCTGCTCTTTTCAGACCTTTATTGTAGTATCCTACTCTGGTTCTTGTTATGCCTTTTACACCCCCTGCTCAGCCAGTGTGTTTGTGTGTGTGCTTCACGGAATGTTGGAGTGATGATGCAATTGGAATTTCTTATTGTTACATCTCTTTTAGGTATAGGACTATTGCTTCCGTTTTATAAGAAAGGGGGATATGTAGTATCCTACTCATGTTCTTGTGATGCCTTTTACATCCCCTGCTCAGCCAGTGTGTTTGTGTGTGTGCTGCACAGAATGCAATACGATTGGAATGTTGGGAGCCTGAGAGGTTGGAAGTGACAGTTGAGAATGGGCTGAGCAGCATGCAGGCTGCTCCACAGAAACTAACTACCTGCTGTACTGGATTTATCCTTCATGTAACTATCTTCAATAAATCAACTTAAACTACAAGCTTCCTGCGTGGACCTCATTACTACACTTATATTGCCTCTTCCTGCTCATTTCTGACTATTGTTTTGATTCTTTCTGCTCGTTTCTGACCTTTATTTTGCTTCTTTCTGCTAGTTTCTGATCTCTATTTCGCCTCTTTCTGCTCGTTTCTGACCTTTATTTTGTCTCTTTCTGCTTGTTTCCCTCTTGTATCTTTCCTCTTTCTGCGCATTGCTGACCTTTCTTCTGCCTCTTTCTGCTCCTTTCTGACCTTTATTCTGCCTCTTTCTGCTCCTTTCTGACCTTTATTCTGCCTCTTTATGCTTGTTTCTCACCTTTATCTTGCCTCTTTCTGCTAATTTCTCATGATTACTCTGCCTCTCTCTGCTCGTTTCTGACATTTATTATGCCTCTTTCTTCCTTTTTCCCTGGGACCGTGGGGAAGCCTTAAGGCTCCTGCGGTCCTAGCTGGCTCCCTGCCTCCTACGGGAGTCGGCATTCCTGCTGCATGGCAGGAGCTGCTGGAAAGGCACCTCCCTCTGTGCAGGAGCAATAATTTCATCTCTTTACCTGCCCACCTGTCTGTGGGAAGAGAAAGAGATTAAGCCTCCACTTCCAGTGGGCGGGAGCACTTTGATAGTTCCCGCCCACTGGAACAGGAGTGTTTGCTTTAGCTTGGTGGGAGGTGTCACATCTCCTGCCAAGCGAAGGCAAACAGCTAGCAGGAGACGACCCGGGGGGGGCGGTCCCCGGGACATATGGGTCCAGAAGGGGGGCCACATGGACCCCCTCCTTTGATCTGCCCAGGCCGACCACGGGGAGGTGGTGGTCCGTCCCTGGGGCAGGGGATCAGTTTGGACCCCCTTCATTTTGTTTATTTAACGCTGTGGAGGTGGTGGTCCTCGGGGCTTCTTAAAAGCTTTAGGAGGGGGGTCAGTTGCCTGCCGAAGGGCTTTATTAAATCAAGTGTGGAAGACTGTGTTTTTTTTTTTGTTTTTCTGACATTTGTGCCACAGATTTGTGGCTCCGTCATGTTTCCACAGCAAAGATTCTTTTTAAAGTGCTTTTTTACCATGGCGGAGACCCTCTGGGACTCCAAGACCAAGGCTTGGGGGTCAGGGTATTCCTACCCTGCCCCTTTTCTTTTTTCTTTAAATGTTTTTTGTGGGACTCAGCTGAAAACAAGTCCCAAGATGGCTGCCAACACTTCCTGGTTGAAATGTTGGCAGGCAGGCAGATTTCAGCACGGGGACTGTTGGCTCCTAGGAGGATACGTGTCCCTATATATCTAAATTTGGAGTTTGTTTGTTATCTCAAACACTACTGAACTCATTTACACCAATTCACATAAAGCTTGCTTTCTGAACCAACAGCTACCTTTCTGCCAAATTTGGTGTAATTCCATTCAGCAGTTTGCACTGTAATCGTGTCTAAAATTCCTATGGGTATTTGCATTTTCAAAACGTGGCCCCCACCCGTTTTTCCTGGTCCTCGCTTGATGGATCACCCCAAAGCTTTCAAGACAGCAGCTGTAGTGAACATTATACTAAATTTGGACATTTCATGAGGATTTGTGAAACAGCGCCAAATTTATTGGCAAAACTAAAAAAGCTCTTCCTTTGGAAACAACATCCTAAACTATAACTACCTACTGGCGACCACCAGTAGGTAATCTCTCTCTCTCTATATATATATATATATATATATATATATAGATAGATAGATAGATAGATAGATAGATAGATAGATAGATAGATAGATAGATAGATAGATAGATAGACAGACAATGCGTCACAAACCCCACTCATTGTACATCCATTGTCCCTTTTGGTGCCACTGAGCTGTATATATTGAAATATGTTTACTTCCAGCTACAGCTCTCTCTTCTTGTATATGGAATGCTTTTTCTAGTCTTTTTTTGTATGGATTTATTTCACAATCTGCTGCAGAGGGAATATATGACGTTACTTCGCATGCGTTTAGTACGCATGCCATTACTACACGGTCGTTAGTACGACCTTGTTTTTAGTTTGCATACCTTTCCTACGCAATTCGGAACAACAAATTGCAGTAGGGGGTGCTGGATGTTGGAATAGTATAATTTACTATTCCAACTCCAGTCTATGTGGACACTAGGGAAGGTGTTGGATTTTAAATCCAACACCTTCCCCCCCTAACGCAAGTCGCTGTTCCGACTTGCTTAGTAAAGGTATGCGAACTAAAAACGCGTGCGTACTAACGTCCGCGTAGTAATGGCATGCAAAGGAACGCATGCTAAGTAAACGCCGTTTACCCTGCAGAGGTCATGCTCCTACTTAGGATTTTATCTTATGTGAACCTGATTATTAAATGAATGACATGCTCCGATGATGAAAGAAAATTCTCTGATGACGTTAAAAACTATCAAAATTCCCTCATGGATTTAATAAAAAGTCTCCAACTACAGGTTAAAGATCAATATATATTGAACCAAAGATAAGGAATCCATAAGACTAAACACAACAAAGATAAAATATATTGTTATTTTATTCAGTTTGGTAATCGTTCTGTACCTCAAATTTGTATTACAGTGATTGGTCCACAATTATCAAAAATACAATGGGGTAAAGCATCTTCAAAAACCAACAATCGTGTGTGAAAAATCACTCTCAATAACAAATAGAATCAATAATTGCACATAATTAGATCAAAAAAACATTATTTAGAAAACATTCAATATAGGAATCAAAATTGCATTGCATACATATAAAGTTAATATAAAAACACAAATATAAATTTGTCCTCTTGTCGACGCGTTTCGGTGTAAGATATGGTTTGTAACACCTTCTTCAGGACCAATGGATTAAAACAGCTCTCTTTATCAAGTTAAAACAATATATGGATCGGACCATAAGATCGCAGTCCTTAAATGTCCCGACTGGCGTGTTGTTTCAGTACATCACACTCCAATAAAGAATTAAGACTCTAGATCGCAGTCCTTAAATGACCAGAGTTGCGTGATTGACTTGTTGCATCATACTCCAATCCTAATTGAGTGGATGTCTCTTCTAGAACCGCTCGTCAGCGTTATGGGGAGCTATTCATGTTCACGCTCAGTTACTTTTATCATAGATTCAACAACAGTCAATTCGTTATTTTCTTGTCTTTATATACGCTGAATGACCGGTTATTCCGCTATTCCAAGGTGTCTGTACATCAGACCTTCGTATTTCGTTTTGGCGGGACCGATTACTTTAAAGGAGCGTAACGTCACCTCGTATTGGCCTCTCAGGTCTGGCTCACCCTCAAATTGACAGTCAGAAGCTAATTTTCTTAAAGCAGAAATGTATGTATCGACATCTTCACCGTCTCTTTGCTGCCTCTTAAAAAAGTTATGTTGAAGTACCATTCAACTGGGTTGCTTGTGAAACCTATTTCTAAGTTTGGTTACAGCATCTTGGAACAAATCGATTTCCTCCCCAGGGGCATGTGTAATTTCAGGAAGATGTTTGAATATAGACCTTCCCTCAAAACCAAGAGAATGAAGTAACAAAAATCTTTTCCGTTCATCGCTGAATCTAGATGCCCCAATGGCACCGAGATAGGTTTGAAAGGCATCAAACCAAAGTTCCCACCTAACGGGAGGATCACCAGCTGACTCCAGGAAGGAAGGCGGTGGACTAACAGATTGCATGTTTACGAAGCAAGGAAATAGAACAAATTGCTTTTAAAACTTCAAGAAACTATTTTTTAAAGAAAAATGAAAATAAGGAAAGTAATTTTCTCAACCAGATTTTTCTCAACACAGTTTTTCCCATAAGCCAAAAAAAACAAAAAGAAAATGAAGTGGATAACACAAACTAGTATATAATATGAGGAAATCTGTGTGCAGATCACAGAGTAAATCTGCCCAAACTGGCGCCAGAACGAAGTTATATATGTTTTGCCTTTCACTGTAAAACATGAGATATAACAGAGACATTCTCAACAAATACTAACACTGCCATATAGGCAAGGAGAAACAAGGTCAGTGGTATACTGTTGACATCAGAAGGCATACAAGTGGAGAAAGAGAACAAATACTAACGTCTAATATACCAATGTATGTTTTGCCTTTATATTATTACCGCCCCTGACATACTTGGGACCTAATCCCAGGTCATTCTTACATGTCGCAAACCATCTTTGAACTGTGCTATTTTATAAGCTTTGTGGTAAGGAAGTCAGTGCTTGTGTCAAGGACCAGATGCTGAGAAGCTCTGTTGAGTCCCCTTCTTGATTGACAGAAAAGGTTGAATCATCTATGTAGCCAAGGTGGTGTCACCCAGTACAGGATACTATACACAAAAGAGGTTCAGTGTCACCTTTAGAGGATCCCAGTTAAAAGAAACACACCACAAAGGGCAAAATACATTGTTGGCGATCTTGTAGCTCTTGATTGAAAATTAAGATTAATACTTAAGGTACACAATGCACCAAATTCTCCCAACACTAGGGGAGAGAAAAGAGGCAGGCACACTTTCCAGAAGTAGAATTTAGAAGAAGTTATAACTTGTAGAACCAAAATTCAGGTTTAAAAATAGTTGCGTTGTATGCATTTTGATGCATTCATCACTTAGAAATGACTCTTTAAACTTGATTCAACAGGAACTGACCTAACAGAAGACCCTACTCCATCATGGTTTGGGAACCTCAGATAACATCCTATAGACAGACTACCATCTTAGAAAAAGCAGTAAATAAGGTGTAACCATGCTTCTTTCATGGAATCCATGGCAATAGTTTCACAAATGAAAAAGAAACCCAAGTTTGCAACCAGCACTGAATCTTGCAGTAGAGCTGTCATCCTTTATGTCTGGCTCTCTAGGCAGCTAAGGGAACACCCCTGTGGGTGATCAGGAGTGCAGAGATGCTAGAAAAAGACAGACGGTAAGGTCAGTCAGCCATTAGCTGAGCTCACCCTTAAACAACAAGCTGTCAGGCTGTATGGGGAGTGATCCTTCTTTCTATAAATGCATGTAGTCTCTGGTAAGCTCTCAGTAGTGCTCTCAGCAATGCTCTCTGTACAGATGTAACAGTTTGGTGCAAACTCAGTTTACCACTGTATTAAAAAAGCAGTCTTCTGGGAAATGGTCATTTGTGACAAGAATGTCTGTGCATATTAGTTGTGCAACATTTTGTTGTAAAAGTGTTGTTTTGTGCTACTGTGCTTCTTGTGCAGTATTATTGCTATGCAATGTAGATATATTGGAATGTGGCTGTTGTTTTGTGTTCACAGTATGCCTGTATTGCTGTAATGTTCCATATTATGTTTTAATTGTGTTGTGCTATTGTTTTGTGCATGTTATTGTTTTATGTTCTGTTGTTTACCTTAGAGATGTCAACAAATGCTGCTGCAGTTCCAGTCAAAAGCAGCACATGTATTTAAAGTTCCTTTGATAAGTAAACATTTACCACTGTCCACAGGGTAAAATAGGTCTAATTCTGCTCCTCAACTATTTATGGCAGGAGTCTCTCTTAAATTGGCACTTCCAATGCTCACTTTGTGATATGGCTGCCCCTTATCTTAAGATGCATTACATCCACTAGATGTATGTATACTATACTGGAGTCAGTCTTATATAGTAAAAAATAAAAAAGAGTTATTTTATTACAAAATTCTTTAAAACAATTGTTACTCCAAAAATAATAAGGTGACCACAATGAAAGACTTTTTTATATTTTATCTGTGAACTTTCATTAGTTGTGTCCACTTGCATGTGTATTGTGATCAGGCCCTTTCATATTATGCTGGGCTCCCAGTATTTAGAGTTTCCACACCTATTCATATAAACTGGCCCCTATCATAAATCGTTGACAGGTATGATTACAAGTTTTTTGAAAGTGTGTCGACACCATTTAGGTATTTCTTTTATTGCTTGCTTGCTTTAGGACTGAAATTGATTTTGTCTTTAAGTATAGATTGTTGACTGCATCTAATCATTCTCTGGGCGATCACCGTTATTTACGCCTCCGTTTTGGGAGGATCTAACCCTTTAAAAATAATGGAATCTTTGTTTTTCAAAGCAACCCATCATGAACCCTTCGATTTCTTTAAGGAAAAGCTGTGAGCTAACTATCACTCAGCTCACTAGTAGTATGGATTATTGAAAAATTGTATCTTGCCAATAATAGTCTTTAGGCTTTTCTCTTTGGCAGCTGAAGTGGCACTCTGGGCACAGCTTATTGCATATTTCTTTTTTTTTCGTACTTCAAACATTCAATGTGTGCCCAAATTGTGTAATGGAAGCAACACATGTAAATAGACACAAGGGCACTCGTGCGATTTGGTCATCTTTGCGGGCTAGCTTTTCCATAAAGAAAATTAAAGTTGATATTTACGCCTCTTGTCCTATGCCATAACCATACTCCATTCTGCAAGTCCTTCAGGGTAGGCAGTGTGTCCATTTCCACTTTCTGAGTATTCACAGTTTAGCAAATGCTAGTGACGTGCTAGACCATCACTTTCCCGATTTGCCACACCAGCTATGTCCAACTTATCAAGGAGCTGTGACATTGCCGGGGAAGGTTATAATCATACGACTCCATCACATGCCACATTTGCTTCCAGAAGCTGGTCAGTGCAGGACAAGAACATAGAATATATTCAGTATCATTTTCTCGCTGACTACACATCAAGCATGAAAAAGTAGGGCGAAGCCCAGCTGATTGTTGTCGAGAGGGCGGCTAGTGCCAGTCATGTATACTTAGTGAAGAAACTAAAGCTAGAGTCAACCACTATGGTTGTGTAGAGGACTGAAATGACACTTCAAATAAGCCATAACTGGGGAGATCAGACGGAGATACTGAGGAAGACCCAATCTTGTTTTCACAAATAGAGGGAGTTGAGGGTTGCACTGTTGATGCAATTTCCTGAGTAGGACTTATTTTGTAATTCCAAAAAAGACTACATGCTATCATCATGGAAAAGGTCAATGAAACAATCAATCAATCAGGGATTTATAAAGCGCGCTACTCACCCGTGACGGTCTCAAGACGCTGGGGGGGAAGGTGGGAGCAGCTCCAGTTCAGTCGAAGAGCAAGGTCTTGAGGTTCTTCCTGAAGGTGTGCAGGATCGTGGAGCACCTGATGTTAACTGGGAGCTCGTTCCAGGTCTTGGCTGCAATGTAGGAGAAGGCTCTTCCGCCTGCTCTGTTTCTGCAGATGCAGGGGGTCTCTGCCAGGGCAAGATCGGTGGAGCGGAGGTTTCTTTTGGGTATGTGGAAGGAGACTCTTTCTTTGAGGTACTTGGGTCCGATGTGGTGGAGAAATTTGTAGGCGTGAGTGATAAGTTTGAAGGTTACTTTCATCCTGACGGGGAGCCAGTGGAGGTCTCGTAGGTGGTGGGTCATGTGTTGTGCCGTAGGGTCCCAAGGACAAGTCTAGCTGTGGCATTCAGGAAAGGTTTGGAGCTTGTGTAGAAGGGTTCTGTTGATTCTAGCATAGAGGGTGTTGCCGTAGTCCAGTCTGCTGGTTACGAGTGCGTGGGTGACGGTCTTTCTGCATTCAGGGGGGTATCCATTTGAAGGTCTTTCAGAGGATGCAAAGGCAGTTGAAACTGGTGGAGGCGATGGAGTTGATCTGGCGGGTCATGGTGAGGGAGGAGTCAAGGATGATGCCGAGGTTCCGTGCATGGTCTGTAGGGGTGGGTGGACTCCCGAGGGCGGAGGGCCACCAGGTGTTGTCCCAGGCGGAGTTGGAGGGTCCAAGGATGAGGACCTCAGTTTTCTCTGAGTTGAGCTTCAGGCAGCTGTGCTTCATCCAGGCCGCAACGTCCTTCATTCCTTCCTGGAAGCAGAGTCTGGTGTCTTCGATGTTCTTCGTGAGGAAGAGGATGAGTTCCATCTTTAAGAGACTAACTTGTGCAGAGAAGTTAGTAAAATGAGGACACTGTAGACTATGTTTCACTTCGAGAGGCATCTCATTGCCCGACCAGTGACTAATGTAGATCTTTCTGTGCCTTTCATGCAAAAAAACTCTGTGGTCCATCCCGGCTCTGGTTGGTCCTCAGTAGGTTGGCTGATTTCGAACAGGGCAAACCGGTTGTTATTCCAGTGGTCCATGATCTCGGCCAGTTTCCTGCGCTCTTCCTCGTGACTTCCTGACATGCTGCTTCGGCTCTACCCCAGAGACCGCCACAATAATCCAAGCTCTGAAACCAACGGCAGGAAGAGCTCAGTAGACCTCACACCGACTTCCTCAAATGTCAGGCTGCCTGTACCAAAGCTCTCAGTTCTACTCGAAGCTCCAGTTCACGGCTGGCTATCCTCGCTGTGTTTCTCTCCCTGTCACTCCTCTCTTACACCTCCTCTTAACATCTCCCCATAATATTTTTGCAGCCCGTCGTGGACGCCTATCTGTACACTGTGTTCGCTTTTCCGACTCTCGCTGCTCTAGGTCGACCAATGACGTGCACAGGCTTCGCCTCCTCCCTGACGCCTGCCTTGATACCAGACCGGCCCTGGTCTGGTATCAAGGCAGTGGTAGGTCATACCATTGTGCCCCATGGAGCTACTGACCTTTAATAATCAACTTCACATTAGTCCATATCAGTGCAGTGACATGCAGGTCACATCAGACTTTTAGGGGGAGATTTACAAAAATGTTGCGCAATGCAGGACAGCCCCCGCGAGGCTGCACTGCGTTGCGCGACAGGGAGGGAGCAGGAGAGAGCCTTAGCTATAAAGATATGGCTCTCTCCTCCCCTTTCCCTTGCGCCGGCACTGATTACAGCTGCCGTGCGCCATGCACACATCTTAGCGCCACAGCGCTAGGGTGTGTGCATGAGTGTAGCATAGGTTTTGTACAGGAAGGGTACAAAATACCGTGCTCGACACAAGGGAAAGCTTTTCCCACTTTGTATGCGTGCTGCACAGTACAGCACGCACGCAAAGTTGGTAAAGTATGAAAGTAATTAAAGCATTTCTCCTTCCTTGTGCCCAGTTTGAACGGGCGCAGTTTTCTCACCCTAAACTCAATCTACAATGCGCTGCTTCGTATTACTTTTACATTATTTGCAGCGCTAAACAAGTTCAGCGCTGGAAAGTTGATTAAGAAAAAAAGATTTTGTGCCGGTTTGTGTCACTTTTGTGACGCAAATATGGCGCAACATTTTAGTAAATCTCCCCAAAGTTGCTTATGTAAGGTATGCTATGTATCAATATGTATACTATGTATGAATTATCCCATATATTATCAGGTTGTCCAAATGACTCTTTCCCCGAGAATACAGCATTCCATAATGCCTATTCCCCTGAGTAGGTCTCTGTCTGTGTCCTGCCAGACAGTCTCTCTCCCTCTGACGGCATTACAGCATACAGTTTGGTGAGTTTTAGAACAGGATGAACACCTTCCAGAACGCTGTTTCTATCATCAATCTGGAGTAGGCAGAGAGCAAGAGATACCTAAAGGCCCCATGTCAACTACATAATTTAAAGTAGGGGCCACCGTCATCTTCAATGTCAGCACGCTGCCACACACTGACAGGCGAAAGTGTTTCGCAGCAGTGGACTCGTGCGGTCCCCAATCATAGGCCTGACTCACGAAAATATCCAGAAGGAACATTTTTAGGGGTCTAATAAACAAGTAAGGGAGCATCTGTGGTTTCGCATCTATCAGTATTTTAGATAACGATATCAACTATGAATACATCCATTATAGTACTCTTGTCAGAACATGAAGAAGTTTTGTGCAAATAAACACATATGATACAGATAAAAGATCCGTTTAAATGAATGTGTTAAAGACTGGTGTGTTTGACTTTACAATAAAGTTAATATAGGCTTCAGCCATCTTGGATGGGGTACCATGACCTTGTAAAGGCTCCCTGGAAAAGTAGTTGGCAGGGTTTTGACCCTTCCCTGGATGATGCACAATTATGTAATTGCACTTTTGTGATTATTAGTTCCTGAATGATCAATGTGAGGAGGCATCTTGGCCATTGGATTGCCAAATGTGGTTAGTAATGCTTGATGATCTGTCACAAGCGTAAACGGCTTTCTATACAGCAATACATGGAAAAGCTCACAAGCACACACCACAGCTATACTTTCTTTCTCAGGTTGTGATTATTCTTGTCTTTCTGGGACAAACTTCTACTTGCATTTGCCACAATATGTCTTCGAGCATTCGAGTGTCAACTGTGCTGTGCAAGGATAGAGCTTAACCCAACTGGGCTACCATCAACCACAACCTCAGTATGAAGGTTTGGATTGAAGTATGCTGGGTGGTAAAGCACTGGCAAATGGGAAGGGGTCCCCAGGAAACCCCTTCCCCTTTGCAAATGCAGGAGAAAATATTTTTTAGGGACATGCAGTGGTGCTAGGGAAGACTACCTGCCATTAAAAAATGAAACAAAAACGTTTCATTTTTCTTTTTTTTAAATGCATCCTGTTTTCCTTTAAGGAAAACGGGCTGCATTAAAAAAAAAAAAACAGCTTTATTTAAAAGCAGTCCCAGACATGGAGGTCTGCTGAGCCCAGCAGGCCACCATACCTGGGAGGGCCAGCCATTCCTAATGGGGTCGCAAATGGCGAGTGCCTCATTAATATGCATGAGGCATTCAATTTGCGACCCCAATAGGAATCGCTAACAGTGTCTCAGACACTGTTGTACAGGTCATTTTGCGACTCGCAATTGAGCGCAATTTGCTAGTCGCTAAATGACATGGTCGTACATCTGGCCCTCTGTATGGTAGCTGAGGTTAAATAGAGATAGTAGAAAATTAACTGAATAAAATAGTTTATAAGACCCAATACGTAATGCTACTACACTACAATTAAACATTGAATTTTTAATGGCATTGATGAAGCCCATGTATATACTTTAGTTTTCAATGGCGTAAGTTGTGCTAATGGAGACAATTCAATGTATTTCTCCTCAGGCTTAAGGTTTACGGATGCACCACTGTGAATAATGAAAGTTATCAAACAACCATTGATTTTCAGTGTAATCTTTTCTTTGACTAATATTTTCTTTCACAGGTGGCCAGTCCAACATGTCATTTTTAACCTGGCACAACCATCTTCTTCACTTTCACTTGATACCGATGTTGTGGCGATCGACTTTGTTTGGTGTCGATTTACCTCAACTGATGTTGTCGCTTGGCCTTATGGGCGTGCATCAAACATTCTGTAAGGTGCGAGTGGCCATTTTGTCTTCACGCTGTGACACACTTGCTTTTTTCCTTCACTTTGCAAACCATTACAATATGGTTCTCCTTCCCACAGCCTTTACATATCTGCCCAATCGGGTGACATTTACCTTTGTATGGAAGTGAAAATCCACACCTGAAGCACAACTTTGTTTATGTGTAGACATCACCTTTTGTCTTTCAGTCTTGTGCTTCGGCTTACTTTTTATATTCATGACTGATTCACTCTGGTCACCTCTGGCCTCCATGTCAGCAGCTTGTCGATCAGCAAGCTCTTCAGCTCTTTCAGCTATTAGCACTTGCTCCAGACTCAGAGTTTCTCTCAGCATTCATTGTCTAAATGTATCTGACAAACATCCATCAATAACTCTAAAGCGTATAACCCCTTCATCATTTAATTGATTGAACTTACAGTGTTTGATGGGCATATCAAGTTTCTTAACAAATTCATTGATGGTGTCACCAACTTTCTGTTGTTCTTGACTGAAAATGTACCTTTCATATGCTGCATTTGGCATTGGATTGAGATTCAAAGCTACTTTGAGCTGATGGTACGTGACATCTTCAGCTTGTGGCATTTTCTTTATGACTTTTCTTACACCTTTACCAGCAGGATTTTTGAGGTACTTGATAATCTTTCTGCTATTAGTTTCGTCATGTGCAGCAATTAAATCATCAAATGTCCCTATCCAAGCAGTCCATCGGTCGCGAATAGTTTGCTTTTTGGCATTATCGAAGGTTGGTGGTGATTTCAGGAAGGGGGCAGTATTGTAGACCTGGGTGGAACTTACTGACATTGAGGGTTGCATTGTCTCCGACGCTGTTTGATGATCTTGTTTATGCAAACGACGTGCTGACCTCTGGCTTATCCTTGATAATGCCTGGGAACTTGGCTTCTTTATTCACTGCCAATTGAAAAATTTCACTATTCTGATTGCTGCTCTTGGCTTTTTAATCTTCGAGGACCTGTGGAGTTGTTCTGAGCCCCACTAAACAGCTTTGGTGGTGGGCCGCTTCAGGCATGGACGGCCCTGTAAGCACAACCCTGGGCACTTCTCCTTGGGCCACTTCACCCAGTGCTGTGATGTGATGACTCGCTTTGATCTGTTCTGGTATGCACATGATTCTCTCTTTTATTTAAATCGTTTGGCTTTTAGGCATCACTTTGAACTTTTCTGACCCCTGCTTGTATCCGCTTTCAGCATTAACACATTGTATAATGGATAGTATAGCTTCTTATTACATAGCAGCGCTGTACCTTTCTTTACAGCTTGATCATCAGGTTCTTGGTCATTGATGTGTGGATTTTCAGAAATGTTTCACAGCGGCTGGAGTTGCGCTTTGATTCCACGTACACCAATCACTGATTCTATACATTCAACTAAGGCACACGTGGCATGCACTGGCAGTTTGCTTGGGCCACAGAAAACTCTTTGGGAGAGCATTGTTAATCTTCTGGTTAATTATTCCCTATCTCATCACCAGTTGTAGTGTCCTCCCCAGCCTGTGTACCCACCAATGACTACGTCACACGCAAAGCTTAGCGTTACAGGTTGTTATTTTGCTGTGTGTAACTGAGCTCAACATTCTAAACTTGCATTCACTTCATTACGCTCTAACACTAACGCCACAGTTCTATGGAGTTTAGTGGGGGCTCACATTATGCTACAGAACTTCCTGGCGTTGAGAGTCTATGCTGCTCGCCTGGACTTGCATCATTCATACCATTGGTAAGTCCTTGTGACGTCAGAACAGGTAGACTTCCTTTTCTCGTGGCCATTGAAGCATTTCAACTCTTGAAGGACTTTCAAGTTGTGCGGAATGCATCTGGCACTTTCCGTGGTGTCCGCTTCAGGGATCACCAGCTCCGTATTCATAACTCTGGGTATCCTACATGGGTCACTGTGCCCATAGTGGTGGTATGATGACTCTCTTTTCTAAGCTTTTGGTAAGTTCCACAATAATTTTTCAACTTGGCTTTTTTCAGCGTTTAGCACTTTCTGAATTTGGCTCATTCACTGCTAGCGCTTCTCGCCCTCATATGTCACTCATTCTATTGCTTCTCTGTGCCTGGTTGTTTCCACCTTTAGCGTTCTCATTCCATACAATTTGTAGCTCAGAGTTGCTTAACGGCACAGTACCTCTTTCACAGCCTTATTCGCAGGTTTCTGGCCAACAGTGAATAAACTTCTCAGTGAGGCCTCTGTTATCAACTGCTTCACAGTGGCTGGAGTGGTGCTTTGACTCCATGTACACCAAACGTCGATCTTCACTTCGACTGAGGCACATGTGGCACGCACAATCTGTTTTGTGGAACATGGCAAACTCTCTTGGAGAGCACTGTCGCTGTTCGGATTACATATCCCCCTATTTCGTCACCAGTTGTGATCTCCTCCCCAGCCTGGTTACTCATAAATGACTATGCCAAACATGGAGCGTAGTATTATACGTCTTTATTCCTGTGCATGTAAGTGCGAACTCAACGTGCTGAACATGAACTCTATTCACCATACTCGAAACATACGTCATAGTTCTACAGAGTCAATCAGAAACCAAAAGGGTCCCGTCAGTGCTAAATCACAAGACACTATGCTAAGTTCTGGTTATTATCAGGAGTCAATTTATGTACTTCAATGTTTTCCCTAATGCTGACTCAGCAAATACTGTATCAGCATAGTCCGAGTGATGCAGTTATTTAGAGAAGGAGGCAAATTTGTTTGCTATGGACATAATAAGGGTTTCTTGGTTATTGCAAATTGGGGTAACAGCCATTAATTTTTAGGGGTTTCTATTAAAATGCACAGTAAAACTACACTTGAAGTACTTTTAAGTTTACTTGAAGAACTTTTAAGATGGCCTATAGCTCCCCCCCAAAGACTTATGTCTCAGCTGGTGACTGCTTCTTTGGTGGAGTAAGCTTCCTGACCGAACACTTCTTACAACTGGCATGAAAGGAATATAACCCCACACAATTTAAAATCAGAAAAACATTTCTCACAATCTCTGTTACAACCACTAATCCTGTAAGTGCAAAAAATCACACAAAGAGCAAATGACAGTAGCAGCAGACAAAATATTAAAAGATTATTTTCTAAAATATTTGCTTGAAAGCGAATTCAGTGCAAAATAGCAAACTATTCCATCAGCGTGCAGAAGCACTAGTTGTTTATTTTTATATGGAATTGGACACATTGAGAAACCAGGCCATCTTTAGCACTAACTTACTCACTGCCCCCACATGGCTGATTCTTCCCCCTCAAAGACCTAGCTTTCGGCTGGTGAGTGTGCCTCTTGTGGCACATTAAAAGATTAAAAAACAGAGCTTTGCTGCTTCAAAAAGAATTACACAGACACACAACTTGAATTTAGTCTTGCAGTCTGAATCTTGCAAATCTGTAATGGTTTGTCTAGTCTGACTACGTGTTTAAAGTGTATAAGGGGAGTGATACTTTGAACAAACAAAATGGCAAACCCATTTTACTTGAAGCCAGAGGAGTCTGATGAGGCAGAGATTTTGTCAAGTGGCATTCAATCAAACAAGTGAAACTAAATACTGTCCCAAGGTCAAGGGAAAATAATACAAATGCACACAGATCCAAATTCCAATTCACTCACACTATTCAGTCCCTCTAAGCAGGGAATGTACACACACTGGTTGTATTACTAAAATTTCACCAGACCCAAGAGTGTAATATCAAAGGGCTTTATTCATAGACATAAAAAGGAATGTTTAAAACATTTCCAATCACAATAAAAACCTGTCAAATTCAACAATCCCTAAACATAAAAATCTAATGTACTTTAAAAACAGTTCATATGCAATACAGTAAGAGCTGATTGACTGTTTCCATGAAGTAAATGTGGGAGTCATAAAAACAAAAAATCTACTTACAATAACATCACATTATACACAAAAACAAACATTCCGAAAAAATAGCGATTACTAACAGGGAGGCCCTACTGCCCAGTTCAGAGTACTGTTACACAACCTGATCCAACTTGTTGCGTAGAGTTCCTATTATTATTATCACTTCCTTTATATTTTTACAGTTTTAAACTGAATCCAACTATGAGAGAGATTATCGCCAAAAATATAAAAGAAGTGATAATAATAATAGGAACTCTACGCAACGAGTTGGATCAGGTTGTGTAATAGTGTGAGTGAATTGGAATTTGGATCTGTGTGAATTGGAATTATTTTCTCTTGACCTTGGGACGGTATTTAGTTTGACTATTAAGTAGTGCCCTGGTCCCTTCGGTCGGAGGGACCTCCACTCTTTTTTACTTACTTATTCAATCAAACAAACCAGTGCTCGCTGAGCCCCTCTCTAGTTTCCCTGATTCGGTGCGGCCCTGCGTTTTGGAAGTGGTGGAGCTCGGCGTTAAGGCGAGGTGGCCACCACTGCGCTCCGCCACATCCTAGTAAATATGCCCCAATGTATTTCAATGTTTTCGTCATTCCCTCTCCTCTGCTGACCGAGTTCTACATGCTAACCTGATCTGAAATTGCTCTTCACCTGCTGTTCTTATCTCTGGATTTGCCTGTATGGTTGAAGCTTGCCATTTTCGTGTAAAAAAACGTTATCTCTATTCCTTGAGCTTTATGTTGACCCTCAATCTGTAGTGTTAAATCATTTAACGCATCACAATCCATAGGCCACATTTCTTCTAATACCAAATTATCTTTCAACTCATCGTGTAAACTTTGTAAAATGTAGCAGCTGCTGCCCCTTTGGCCTAATTGGCTCCGGCTCTTAACTGCTGGAAATGGAAGTAAGGAACTATTTCTGTTTTGCTGTCAGGTTAGCAGTGCTAAATGAGTGGCTTGAGAATTCTGACAAATATCAGACACCTCAGAAAAAGTGTCCAATGACGCTTGAAATTTCAATACGATTTACACATCTCATAGATATTACTGATATTGCCCCCAAACTTGTATCTGGCCATTCCGGTATTAGCGCCAGGATCGCAGGTACCCGTGCCATCCTACCACCAAAAAGATGGTGCTTTAATGAGGATATACTATCCGACCAAGCTAATAAACTAAAAATTGATAACGCAATTAAGGAATACTTCACATTAAATGATCTCCCCGACACGAACACACTAACACTTTGGGATGCGCTTAAAGCTACCATCAGAGGTGTCGCTATCAGTATCAAAGCGCAGATCAACAAAAAGCTTAATGTAGAACTTGAATCACTGGAAAAAGAAATTAAATCATTAGAAATCTTGCACTCGACGAATATAAGCCACAAAACCATCTTGGACCAACTAATCAAGAAGAAGTATGAATATAATAAAATAGTGAGCAAACGGGCTGGAGTGTGGATAAATAAATTCAAGGCACTCAAGCTATGTGAGGGTAATACGGCAGGGAAACTACTTGCGTCATATCTCAAACACAAAGAAAAGCAATTCTCTATCTCATCGATTAAGGACCCCAAGGGTGATATCCAAACCAAACAAAATAAGATACTACGTACATTCCATAGCTTCTACGAAGATTTATATAAAAATAAACAAACAATGAACCTGGAGGAGTGTTCCAAATATCTACAATCACTGAACTTGCCAAAGCTGTCAGACTCAGATAGCTGTGCGCTAGGGTCTCCCTTCACTGGAAAGGAACTTTCGACTGCTATCAAATCCCTCAAAAACAATAAAGCCCCGGGCCCGGACGGCTTCTCGGCTATCTTCTATAAGGAGTTTGCCAATTCCTTAAGTCCCACTCTGTTAAAACTATTTAACACTATCGCAAGGGAGGGCAGTGTCTCCAAATCAATGGGTGACGCCAATATTATCGTCATTCCGAAAGAAGGTAAAGATCCCCTCTTTACAAAGAATTACAGACCGATCTCACTCATCAATCTAGATTGCAAGATCTATGCAAAGATCTTAGCCAATAGACTGAACGCTTTCCTCCCAAAACTGATCAGTAATTCACAGGTGGGATTCCTCAAATACCGCATGTCTAATGATAACACTAGATTACTCTGTCACGTCCTGGAAAAAGCCAAGCTTACTGACACCCCCTCCATTGCCATTACCCTGGACGCAGAAAAAGCGTTTGGCAGGGTATCATGGACATTTCTTAAACAATGCATGTTTTCTTTTGATCTTGGTGGATCTTACATAAACATGGTGATGGCACTTTACTCCAACCCTACCGCCCGGATTGCCATTAATGGTACACTGTTGGACTCCTTCCACTTAGAACAGGGCACTAGACAAGGGTGCCCCCTCTCCCCTGCACTGTTCCTCTTAGCCATAGAACCCCTAATCACAGATATCAAAGATAACGCTGCAATTAAGGGAATACATTTCGGGAAAAGTTGCGTGAAGCTAGCCGCATACGCAGACGATATCCTTGTGATAACGGAAGATCCTGGTGAATCCATCAAGGCTCTTATGTCTACCATAGAAAGATACTTGTTATACTCCGGCTATAAGTTAAACCGGGACAAGTCTGAAGTTAAACCGCTAAATATTCAAAGCTCTCGGGACGTGCTCGGTGACTCAGGTCCCACCTGGCAACCAGAATTCATTAAATACTTGGGGTTTGAGTTTGGTGGCACAACATTAGAGACACTCCAGCACAACTAAGCACTTACACTAGAGAAAATTAAATCTCTTCTAGATACATGGTCACCTAGATTTATAACATGGTGGGGAAGGGTCGAGGCCATCAAGATGATGATCTCCCCACTAGTGAACTACCTAATCACTATGTTACCCCTAAAACTAACTGAGGAATTCCACCACAAAATCGACTCCCTACTCTCGAAATTTTTATGGAAAGGGAAAAGAGCAAGAATCAGTATGAAAAAACTCAGACTTGACAAAACACTAGGGGGGTCAATTTAGCTGACTTCAAGCTCTATCAAATGGCATTCTTGGTGAAACAAGGCTCTTACTGGCTGTTGCCACCGTCCAAATATACTCCTGTTTGGCTAGACATTGAGAAATCAATCCTTAAGAATCTCGCGCCTGCAGCCCTCCTGACCACACACCTGAATTCTGTCACCTGCTCAAAGTCAATATTCAAGAACACTAAGTCCGCCCTACTGAGCATTGACAAACACTTAGAGATTAGCCTTAAGTATTCTAACTTTGAGTCTCTTTGGAATAATCATAAAATACGCTATAAAGGGAAAACCTTATATAATGAATCATGGATCAGTAAGGGGATCTATTATCCTTACCAACTTTCCAATGAGACCTACCCCCTCTCCTTTAATGAGTTACAGGCCAAATACAATCTACAACCGATAGAATTCTATAACTTTTAAAAAATAAAATCAGCAATATCCAAAGCAAAACTCTCAACATTACCTCCCGGGTTACTTATTAAAACTACACAAACTAGGTCACCAAGTATCCTGGATCTATAAATTAATACGCCCACAACATTCTTCCCTCAATAAGGAACTAATTTCCTTCTGGGAGACACTTGCCCCCTTTGCGATCTCGGAACAAGATTGGTCCGAAACTTGGAAATCAACCATGAGATATAAGATCAGCTCAGTATTGTCACAGACGAAATTCTGGCTGTTGCATAGGGCCTTCTGGACTCCAGCCAGACTCCACTCCCATAAACTCAGGGAGGACCCCATCTGCTGGAATTGCAAAGACAAAACTGGGGACCACAAACACTTACTAATTCATTGCGATTGTGTGACACCATTCTGGAACAAGATTTTCAAATTCATACATGATCTTTTTTCATATTCCCCTAGTAGAGATCTCCCGACGCTAGTGTTTGGTTTTCTCAAAGCGGGGTCACTCAACGGTAATGATCAGGCACTTCTTGACTTACTACTTATAGCTGCAGCTAAGACTATCCTTAACAACTGGAAAGACACCCGCAAAGCCTCCTTTAAGTGTTGGCTAAACTGGATCACTAACCTAAGGGGAGCGGAAAATATAACTCTCCAGAACTCTCCATGGAGGCCTTCCTCCAGACACATGTGGGACACCCTTGACCACTACTTTACCTCTCACAAGCCTCCATGAATCTCCCCACTTATAGCTATATCCCCCTACAAGACCTCTTATGCCAGGGCTCTCTACTAACTCTCTCCTATGTCCCTTCGATTTTACCCATGTGAGCGACGACAGATTCAGCCGAACAAAGAGTGTTATAGCCTTATTACAGGGATACTACATGTGCTATTCTGCAAGATACAGCATATCATTCTGTGTACTTGTGACGATGATTGATCATGTAATTATTGCTCTATTCCTATTGTTTATTTTGATATGTCTATGTCTATTCTGTTAGAACCCCTATGTATTGTACTGTAAGTAAGTCTTTGCTTTGGAAACAATCAATAAAAATCTTCTGAAATGAAAAAAAATAAGAAGTTTCAATACGATTGGACTGTCTCTGTTAATTAAAAATGTTCTTTGGTCAACTATAAGAGAGCAAAGGCCACGTTTGTTGTATCTCTAGAAAAGGCTTGTGGTTTGTGGTCTATTAAAAAAAAAAAATGTAGACCTATCTGATCAATAACAAAAAAATCACAAAATGGTAATGTAGCATTAGAAAGGAGACAGCACTGTTTATTATCCACAGCACATACATGGTATTTGTGTGATGCATGCTTTTATAACATCGAAAAGTGGTGTATAGTGTATCATTTTAACTGATGTTTTAAGTATTTTAGAAGTCTGCTAATGTATGAAGACACTGATATCTTTACACATCAATTCATATCTCACAAACCATATTTAAAAGGTCTGTGCTAGGAGGAGCTTAGCACGCATCCAAGATGGTCGCGTGAGCACAGGGCTCTCCGGACCCTCGCCACTCCTCGCCATTTATCCTGATGATATCCTGATTTCTTGGAAGGGCCTTTGAAGGTGAACCTAGACTGAGTCCATAACTCCTTTCAGAATTTGAATCGGACTTGGGGTACCGAAATTACAGCATTTTGAACTTTCGAGGCCCATCTCGGGGCGGTGCCGGGGACTTGGTGAGCTGTGGATCCGGGACGTAGTTGAATAACAACGGCATTGGGACCTCACCAGTGGACGTACCCCCACTTTCAGTTTCGCTTTTGGTTTCTGGCACGGTCTGCCTGGGGGTCTGTTCCGCTCTGCCAGAGACCAGTCCAATCTGGTGTCATCACTGCTTTCTCCCTACGGAGTACTGAGTCAAGTCGTGACTTTCTCCGGACCCTGCGGCCCAGCTTCTCGGCAGGCTGGTGCCCGGCCTACCAGCGGCCATTTTCACTCGGTCCTGCGGGCCCCTCCGGGGTGCATCTTACACCATGACGGGCAGGGGTGAACCTGAGAAGCGGAAGACCAAGACGTCTCTTCGCGGGGGACAGTTCCAGACAAATGTTATGGACCGCTACACTCAAGCCAAGGGATCCCCAGGGCTCTCCAGCACTACCCCGGAGGATGCTAGAGACGGCCCATCTGTCCCTGTCGACTTGTCCCTGCAGGACATTATGGGCGCCATTACCGGTATGAAGGAGACCATCGGCCAGCAGTATGAGGCCCTGGCTCGTAAACTTGACACGGTCGCCATCGATGTCACTTTAATCAGGGCTGACCTGTCCAAAACTAACGAGAAGGTGAAGTCGTTGGATTTAACGACCTCCAGCCTCACGGCCGATGTGTCGGAACTTCGAACAGACCTTGGCGCCCTGAAATCGGCAAACGACTTGATGTCCCATCGGTTGGATGATTTTGAGAACCTGGCAAGACGCAACAACATCCGCGTCATAGGTGTTCCGGAGAATCCCGAGGCTCGGTCTGTTGACCTCCTGATCGAAGAGCTAATCCTCACCCATCTTGCCCCGTCTGGACTTAGCAAGTTTTTTGCTGTGGAGCGCGCACATCGTGTCCCGGGCGGTAAGCCTAGGCCTGGCGCTCCCCCGAGGCCTATCATCGCCAAGCTTTTCCATTTCAGGGACCGTGATGCGATTTTGCAGGCCTCGAGGGTGCACGGCCCGGTGAAATTCGAAAACTCCTCAGTCAATTTTTTCCCGGACTTCACTCAACTCGTTCAGAGACAGAGGATGGGCTTTCAGGGGGTTAAGCGACGTCTTCGGGACCTGGGCTTGAAGTATGCGATGCTTTTCCCTGCCAGGCTTCGAGTGGAACATGAGGAGCGGACCTTCTTTTTTGAACGACCGGACAATGTGAGTGACTGGTTGGATTCCCTGCCTGGTCGGGGCGATCGAGCGGGGCACTCTGGCGGTGCCGAGGGTGGTGAGCCTCTACAGAATTGACTTTTCGGTCCCTAACCTTGATACTCGGACATTACTCAGTTGGGTTCTACCTCTCTGGTATATTTTGTTTTATAGTAGCTCTCGTCAGGGTGGCGGGTGGTGGCTGGCCTTCCTCCTCCTCCGGGGTCTTTTTGTAGAATGGGATTGTTAGGGCGACAGGTACACTGCATTTTGGGGTGGTTTTACAGTTTGCAGGGGTGCAGGGAGGGGGGAGTTGTAACGGGTTTTGGTGGGGGTGTTTGTGTTCGGGGGTGTTCTTTTTTCTCTCAAGGCGGCATATTTGTTCTTTCTTTGTTTCCTGTGTCCTGCTTTCTGAGGGGAGACTCCTGCTACTTTTGTGGGGATGGGGGGTAGTGGGTTGAGGTTGTTAACTTGGAACGTCAATGGATTGGGGGATCGTATCAAACGGGGTGTTGTACTACAATATTTGCGTCGTCTGGCGCCTGATGTTGTACTCCTGCAGGAAACGCATTTGGTTGGCAATGTGTGTCATGCTATGAATAGGTGGGGATACCGACTGGTTGCACACTCCGGGTTTACCACCGGTTCCAGGGGGGTCGGTATTCTTGTTCGGTCTTCCCTCCCACTAGAGATTGACAACGTCATCCTTGACGACAGAGGGCGTTATGCCGCCCTAACTGGGAGGTGGGAGGGTAGGACCCTTTCTTTAGTCACAATATATGTCCCCCCCCGGGCCTCCAGACCTCCACTTTCTCTGATGTTGGTCGGATGTTGCTGGAACTCCCCGATAGTCTTCTCCTCATGGGTGGTGACTTTAATTCTGTGCTACCGGCGACCTGGATCGTCATCCCCCCAGGGCCCTTCCCGTTTCCCAATCATGGCTTGGTGGGTTCTTGGACACTTTTGGGCTGGTGGATTGTTGGAGGTTGATGCACCCGACGCAGTGTCAGTACACCTTCCACTCCGGGGCGCATGGGAGTCTCTCCAGGCTTGATTACTTCCTTCTGCCCGCGGCCCAGGCCACCCACATTGGTGAGGTTCGACACTTGGCCCGGGGCATCTCAGATCACTCCCCTGTGTGGCTGCATTTCGATACGGGGATGCAGGCCGCGGGGCGGATCGCCCCCATTAACCCTTGGCATCTCCGTAGCCCTAAGACTCGCGATAGCCTCCTGAAGTCGCTCGATCACTACTTCTTGGAGAACGAGGGGTCTGTCTTGTCCTCAGTGTCCTTGTGGGAGGCCTTTAAAACGGTCATACGGGGCCAGGCCCTCTCTTTAATAGCTGAGACCAAGAAAGCTAGAAATGGGGAGGTCGTGGGGCTTGAGGCTGAAATACTGGAGTTGGAGGCTGAGCTAGACTCGGGTGTTACTCATGAGGGGCTCCATGCCCTTAGCTTGAAACAGTTTGAATACAAATCCCTTGTCACTGATGCCGCCAAGACATTGTACAGGGAACAGCAAGGTAGACTGTATGATGTCGGGGATAAAGCGGGTAAACTGATTGCTTGGCTTGATAAGAAGGAGAGAGTGAATCGCGTGGTCCCTGTGCTTCAGAACCCCGATGGGATGCGTGTGACTGACCCTGGCGAGATTGTGGAGTGTTTTGCTGACTATTTTCGTGTGATCTACTCCCCGGTGTCTGATAGAGATGTGGCTGACTCTTGTTCCCTGTTGAGGGATATTGCGCTGCCTTGCTTGTCTGAAGAGGATCGAGAATGCATGGATGCGTCATTGTCAGCCGACGAGATTGCGGCCGCGATTCGTTCCCTTCGCACTGGTAAGGCTATGGGCCCCAATGGCTTGCCCATTGAATTGTACAAATTATGCCCTGATAAAGTGGCGCCGTTTCTCCGCGATATGTTTTTGGAGTCGCGTGAGCTCGGTTCCCTCCCTGGTGACCAACGTCTGGCTACTATAGTTGTGATTCCTAAGGAGGGCAAGCCTCGTGATCGTTGTGCCTCATACAGGCCCATTTCCCTATTAAACGCTGAACCGAAGATTCTTGCCAAGGTCCTCGCTAATCGCTTACTCGCTGTTATCTGTGACTTGATTCATCCGGATCAGTCCGGTTTCATTCCCCACCGGAACACTGCTCTCAACCTGCGGCGTTTGCATGGCGTTCTCGCCAGGGCGGAGTTTCTTTCCGAGCCGGCCATCTTGGCTTCGCTGGACGCCACGATGGCCTTTGACACGATCGAATGGCCATACCTCTGGGCCACACTGGCGAAGTTCGGTTTCGGGGCGGGATTTATCAGTTGGGTGAGACTTTTATATACGGATCCGCTAGCTCAGGTTGTTGTCAATGGGAGGGTGTCCCAGCCCTTCGCTCTCGGGAGGGGCACTAGGCAGGGGTGTCCGTTGTCCCCCCTGCTCTTTGCTCTTGCTTTAGAACCACTCGCAGCCTGGCTCCGATGGGAGCCGTCGATAAGGGGTATTCAGTGGGCCCCTGGCTTTGAGGACCGAGTCTCGTTGTACGCCGACGATATTCTCTTGTACCCTCCCCGCGTGAATCCCTTAATGTCCTTTTTGATGTCCTCACTTCTTTCGGGAAAAACTCCGGGTTGACTATTAATTGGTCCAAATCTTGTGTGTATGTCATTTCCGGTGGCCTTCCCCCCCTGCCGAATAGGTTTCCCATCCAAATCTCGCAATCCGGTTTCAAGTACTTGGGGGTCTATGTATCGTTGGACCCGGCGGTCCGCCATGAGCATAATCTCCTTCCTCCTCTTCGGCGTTTGAAGTTGGATGTGGCCCGCTAGCGTAGGTTGCCGTTGTCGCCACTCGGTCGAGCTGCACTTTTTAAAATGATGTCACTGCCCCGATTTCTCTACGCACTCCAGAACTCCTTTGACATTATTCCGGCGGCTTATTTCCGGGAGGTAGAGGGTTTGCAGAGGAGACTTATTTGGGATGGTCGCGCTCGTATAGCTCTCGCAAAACTGACTCTCCCCTGGTACGACGGGGGCATTGCGCTCCCGGATATCCGAAGGTATTATTGGGCCTCCCAGCTGTCCGCTATCAACCATGCTACTTACGCACCGGGTCCGAATCCGGCTTTCGCTATGGATAAATATCAGTTGCCTGGTGGCGACTTCAACAGAGCACTCTATTCTCGGGCGGCTGGGAGGAACCTAACGGGACCCACTAAGATTGCAGTACGTGTGTGGAGGGATGCTAATGTTGCCATGGGTTGGAATGGGCGCCTGACACGAGCGACCCCTTTGTTTGCGTCGGACGGATTGGGATGCCTCTGGACAACGAAAGGCTTTGAGAACTGGGATATGATTGGCATCAGCAGAGTGGGTGACCTCTGGGTAAAAGGTGCAGTCAAATCCTTTGCGGTGCTTCAGAGTGAGTATGAGTTGAGTGAGAGGGAGTTCTTCAGGTACGTACAGGTTCGCCACGCTCTGCTGTCGGCCTTTGGGGCAGGTACCACGATCCCCGCAGCTTCCCCACTCGAGGACCGTATACTTGATGGCCATCTGCCCGATAGTACGATTTCCTTAATTTATAAGAAGTTAATTAATAATCGGGCAGACCTCCTTGTGCATCTTCGGGAGGCCTGGACCGGAGACGGGTTGGAGTTGGACGACGAGGACTGGCAGTCTGCACTGTCCTCCCCGAAGGAGGTCGCCATTCCGGCCCGTCTCCGTCTTGTCCAGCTAAAAATTCTTCACCGTGTGTATGTGACGGGTCCTAGGTTGGTTGTGATGGGTTTTTCTTCGGATGGGCTGTGTAAGCGTGGCTGTGGATTGAGTGCCACCTTCCTTCATATCCTTTGGGAGTGTCGTGAGGTCGCGGCTTACTGGCGCCGTGTGCATGCGGTGATGGCGGATGTCACTGGGGTCGCTCTGTTGCCTGAGGCTCGTCGATGTTTGCTGAATGTATGGGAGCCTAATGACTACAACGTTTCCCAGGCCCGGTGGGCGGCACTTGGGAACATGATTGCAAAGAGGGATATCGCGCAGCTATGGGGTTCCCGTCGGCCTCCCGCCGTGTCAGTGTGGAAGGAGAACATGGATTGGTGCATGTTCAGAGAGAAGACGGTATATCTGGTCCGGGGCAAGCCTGGGGCGTGGGGTAAAATTTGGGGCCAATGGAACGCCTACCGAGGTAACATTTGCACGCCCCCTTTTGAAGCTACTTCTGACAATCCTCTGTCCCCCTGATCCTGGGGCTCCCGGAATACTGTACTTGTTATGCGGATGGTTCTGACTTCCCCGCTGCCTCCCCTCCCCCCCGGGTTGACTTTAGTGACCTCCTGATTCTTCATCTGGTATGGTGGGGTCCCCCCGTCGGCGCTCGGCACCATTCCGATTGTTTCTCGCCTTGAGTTTTGTTTTTTGTTTGTTTGCTTTTCTTTAGTTTTCTTCAAAATTTAAAAATGTCTGTATCCTGTCTAACTTTTGAGTTGCCGAGAACAATTCTATATTCCTGCTGTGCCTTTGGAGATCAGTTGCTGCTCTGCGACGCTTTGTAATTGACTGGCACAAACTAGCGGCCGGCCCTGGTGGTTGTAGGCCCAAGTCTGTAATTTTGACTCTCTGCACAATAAAGTTTTTCAAAAAAAAAAAAAAAAAAAAAAAAAAAAAGGTCTGTGCTATGGTCTGTAAAACGATATGGTACTTACCGGACGGTATTTCACGAGGATCTTTGGCAGATTCCAAGCTTTTACAGTTTGTAACATGTTTTATCTGGGATCCCTCACACCTAGGATCCAATATGGCCGCATAAAATTATTTACTCTTAGAAGACAGATCTAAAAATGATGTCTCATCATTTTTTCCAGATGAAGACGAGTGGCAGGAGGAGGAAGACCTGCTGCACGTCCCTTTCTCCTGCAAGCGGTTCTCTGAGGATGACATGGTCAGAAGGTCCAAGGAGTTTTATGAAATGCTCAATAAAAGAAGATCAGTCCGATTCATAAGTAGTGACCCGGTCCCGAGAGAGGTCATTGACAATATCATCCGAGCAGCAGGTAATGCATAGTAATGAACTTGTGTTGGTCTTCAGAGGTCTGGTGCAGGAAGAGTAAAGCCAAAAGGTTTATGGTGGGTAGAGCATTAGGAAATTGTAAAGGAAGTCACTTCCTAACAACTGCTTTGCTCGTGTGCATGTGGCCAATGCATTATAAGGAGATTCGCTCACTTCATTTCTGTAAGAAAGCAAGTTGCATAAAGCAGTAGACATTTTAAGACTATTTACCCCGATCATTTGGTTCTGGACTAAAATGCAAAATTAATATTTCTGAAATATGTCAATGTGGAGCGGACCAAAAGTAAAATTGCAAAAACGAGAGCAGGAGAGCCCCATATCTCTCTGGTCCCTTAATCCATCCTCATTTTCCTCCCTTAATCCCTCTTCCCTCCTTTGCATCTAGTGGATTTCAGTGGTAGAATTGGTAATTATTGATTGCAGTGCCGGACTGAGGCCCAGATTTATAATAATGCGGCGCAACGCAGCAACCAAAGTTGCGGCGTTGCGTTAGAGAGGAAAATCACAAGCATGCACATTATCTACCAAGATATGGCACTGTCCTGCTCTCTCCCAAGTACTGGTGCACAGTCAGGCTGTCTAGTGCCAGGAATATACCTTTGCACTTTGATTCAATGGTGTCTGTTTCAAGTCTAGCATAGGTTTTGTAGGTGTCTGTGTCAAGTCTAGTATAGGTTTTGCACTGGAAGAGTATCCCTTCAAAGTACTATGTCAAGTGAAACTTTTCCTCTTTGGATGTGTGCTTTAAGCTGCTGCACAAATGCAAAGTTGGAAACCTTGAAGAAATAAAAGCATTCTGCCTTTTCACACCTGCCTCTAAGAGGCATTATTTGTAGGTGCAAAACCCTGACTACTGTCTTTAGTAGCTAGAACTGTGAGTGGTTGCATTGAAACGCCCATGCAAGGGCGTAACACAGGACCCCGCATCCCCCGCGGTGCGGGGGGGGCCCAGCTGCAGGGGGCCCCCTCAGAACAGAACTACGGTCTGAGGCCTCCGCATAAAATGTGGAGTGGGGGCCCCTCTGTGAACATTGCAGGGGGGCCCCATAATCTTTCGTTACACCACTGTGCCCATGTACAACCCATGGAACCTCCCCCCCCACTCCTTAATTTTAAGTACTGCAAAGCTGCACAAATCGCTGCTTGGCTTTACTGTCAGGCAACATTCAATGACAAAACATGTTTTGTGCTGAACGTAAATTCGAACGTTTTCTTCTCGTTTGCATCAGCTTTTTGAAGAAAACCTGGCACAAAACATTAAAACCTGCTACCGAGACTCCTATTTAGAGTTTGGTGTCAAAAACCATCTGTTCACCCGTCTGTTGACATTGAGGTCCTACTGTCCTATTTACACTATGGCAGTTTGTCGGACAAGAGTCCGTCATTCGTCTGCCTCTTCGGCTACATTTTTCTTATTCTGTCGATGGTGGTATACTCTGAACATCGCAGTGGGAATCACGGAAAGTCAATACTCCATTGCACTATGTTAAATACCAATGCTACTAAACCTAAAGTTATGTATACCAAGCATATCTAACAAAACTTTAATCTGTCCGCCCATGGATCTATCAATATACCCATATAAAATACTCACTTAATTAAATTTTATTACCCACACCAATACAGTAAGGTAATGCATATTTTTTTTATAATATGCATGCTGAGACAAACATACAGTGCTAAGTCACTATAACTAAATAGTTTTTTTTAATGTATGAATACTAGAAGTAACTCTAAACAAAAGTGGTTTGAATTAATAACAAAACTATTATGAGACTACACTTGATCCCTATTTACTAATTTACATCACACCCCTGCCTATAGGCTCTCTTCTTGGGGAGGCAGGATTTTTCTGGTCTGCACAACCCAAAATTGGAACAAGCTTAATTTGGCAATTAAATGAGCCCCTTCTCTCTGGAGTTGCCGCAAACTTCTAAAGACTTGGGGGCATATTAACAAGGAACAGGGAAAATTAACGCTAAGGGCGCTTAGTGTTAATTTTTTTAACGCCAGCTATCGCTGGATAAAATCGCCTGGTTATCACGTTATTAACAACACTAACCGCCTAGGCGATAAAAAAATCCAGCGATAGCGGCATTTTGGGAGGTTATCGCTGCTAATGCAGCGATAAAACTACAAGGATAGGGATATCCTTGTTGATAGCCCATGGTGGACTTAGCCATGTAATCCACCTCCCATTGGATTACATGGCAAAGTCTGAAAATTAGCAGACGTTAAAAAGCAGCGTTAACCGTGGTTAGCGGCGCTGCTTTTTTTGTCACTAACAGGGTTAGTGTAAAGCTTGATAATAGGAGAAATGTCGCTTAGCGACATTTCTCCTATTATTTTACTCTGGAACGCCCACTTTGCATCTCATTAGAGATGCAAAGGGAAGCGTAGTGAAAAAGGGTGCTAACAATTGATTTTGCATGTTAGCACCCTGTTGTTGATAGGGCGATATTTTTATCTCCACTTCTTTGGCTTTTAAAGCCAAAAAAGCAGGATATGCCCCTTGATTTTTTTACTACCATTTAATTTAATTCCCTCTGTCCTTCCTCCTTTAGCGCTGAGTGACCACCGGGTAAATGTTTGCACTTTCTAAAACTCAAATCAAATCAAAACATATGATTCCATCATGCACCCCAAGTAGATTTTACCACACCCTACGCACTGCTGCCTTACATCTTAAAATCTTACACATAATGTCAAGGACAGGACAAATACTCACATGCAAAACATTGTGCTCATATAATCAACCTAGGTGTAGGCACACTTAGGGCTTGATTCCAAGTTGGGTGGTGTTGCGATGGGACCAGCCAAATTTGCTTAGTACCGCCCACCAAATAATGACTTTTTTTTTCTTTTGCGGGCAATTCCTTTCGCGTTCTCACGGCAATGCCTATAAAATAGGCATCGCAATGGGAACGTCAAAAAAAGTTCCACACTGTATGGACTGAAAAGTTAATTCCTTGCTGGAACTTCTGTGCATGCACACAGGGGGGCACATGTTGTGCCCCCCTGTGTGCATCCACAAGGCTTGAGGCACAAGGGGGTCCTGCAGGGCCCTCTTTCTTTCATCTCAGCCACTGTTTTCATGGAGGAAAGACCTCCATGAAATCAGTGGCAGAGATAAAAGTTGTAATATACTTGGCGGGACCGCAGCGGTCCATCAAGCATATAGATGCCTCTTGACTGCCGAACAAACACCAGGGAATGGTGGTTTCCTGGTGGAGTCGGCAGTCCCATGCAGGCACAACCACTAGGGTCATAATGTGGCGGTCGCAAGACCGCCACTGCCTCTCCACCACGAGTCTGGCTGTCCTCGGACCGCTAGACTCATAATTAGGCCCTAAGTGTATTGCATGTACTTTATGTGAACCTTATAATCTGAAGCAATTCCTACATTTTAACACCAAAATAATAAAGTTAACATTTTGGGGGCTGCTCTGGAACCTTGCCTGGGCTATTGTTTGCCACATCTTGCTCCTGGGATGCTTCCTACATCAGTTTCTGTTATCTACCATCATTGGGGCACTTTTGTTGGGGCCAAGCCGTCACACTGTAACTGCAGGGGACATCGTGTCCCAGAAGCCCCTCTTCCTGCTTCACATGTGCCCAATCGGCACTACTTAAGCGCGCTGCAGCCCCGGTTGATGGGGGCTGCTCTTGAACCCTGCCCGGGCCACTGTTGGCCACATCTTGCTCCTGAGACACTCGCTACATCAGTTCCTGTTGGCTACCATCATTGGGGGTACTTTCGGTGGGGGCGAGCCATCGCACTGCAACCGTAGGGGAGTACATGTCCCAGACCAATCATAGCTACTTTAGAGCACTGTAACCCCGCTTGACAGGGGCTGCTCTGAAATATTGCATGGGCTATTGTTGGCCACAGCTTGCCTCTGGGAAGCTCTCTACATAGGTTCCTGTTGGCTACCATCGTTGGGGGCACTTTTGTTGGGGGCGAGTCATTGTGCTGCGACTGCAGGGGACTACATGTCCCAGAAGGCCCTCTTGCTGCTTCACCTGTGCCCGATCAGCACTACTTAAGCACACTGCAGCCCCACTGCGTAGGCCACCCCCGGGCCAAGGGCTTTCCCGCCCATGCCAGTCAGAGACCTGAGGAGGCTGGGCCATCTCTCTTGGCCACGCTTTCTAAACGTAGTGTGATAAGGTACTTTTAATCTTAACAACACCCTGCCCATTTGAACTTTTATTATTACCCGGACTGAAGGCTACTATTTCTTGTTTTGCCCTTTCTGCACTAGTGCTGATAAAACCTCTGCATTTTTGTTGTTTAAGTTTCTTTTTGTATTTGTTTTAGATCTTTATTTTATTAGATTTTAAAGTTTTGTGCATTGTTTATGTGCTTCCTCTAGTGGCTAATGCTCTTTTTCTGTGCTGTTTGAAGTAGATTGAAACATCATTGTAGATTTTCTTGGAATCTCAGACTAGCTATTGCGTGCTTGCAAAATGGGTAAATGAAAGGCTTCTGACCTTCCATAGGGCATAACCAAACATCTGAAAAGCACCAGCAAACCTAACAACTGCACATTTGAAGAGATTGCTCTGCTAATTTAGGAAGTGGAGACACTTATTAACTCAGACACATTACCCCCAGAGGCATAAAGACCAGATTCGAACAACACTAATGTTCTAGTCCCCCACGTCAACCGGGGTGCTATCCCCAAGGCAAACTGCCCGCATGATCTTAAATCAAGCATTTGGTCAGGCACTGAGGGCAAGCAGGAACGCTTCAAATATATCAATTCTTTTTAAAGGCCATCCTAAGGGAACACCACAAAAAGATACAATTGAAGTCTCCAACAAACCTGTCACAGACTTAAAAAATGTGTCAGGCATGTCGAATATGATCACACACACAGACAATCTCAGTTCCTTGTAACAATAGACTTCTCCCCCTTGAAGTGCAGACTCACACTGCTTCACCACTTTTGCCACACAATGGGCCCAATTCACAAAACTAACTTAAGCCAAAATCCTAAACTTACTACCATTTTGGTATTCACAGAAGGCACTTACTCATTTTGTTATTCACAGAAGGCACTTACTCATTAATGAGTAAGTGCCTTCTGTGAATACCAAAATGAGTAAATGGTAGTAAGTTTAGGATTTTGTCTTAAGTTAGTTTTGTGAATCGGGCCCAAAAGTCTTAGCGTGGCACAATTTAATACCTTAGTTTCTGAAGGTGAATTGGCTACCGTAACACATCAAATCTCTGGACTCAAAAACTTGATAGAAGAACTTAAAACAATGGTCCTTCATTTATCCACCCTCTTAAATGAAATATCTGCTGTCAAAAAATACCACCATTGATACTGTTGTGCCAACAAAGCCTAGCCTACATGGGATTCTTTAAATAAGGCCACTAAATTATTTGGCCCTAGCCACCTGTCCCTGATCAAAGAGCATAGACCTGTCCCCAAAATGCAGGAGAAGTCAATATTGATGAAACAGTGGAGGACCCTTTACCTGCTTTTAAATAATCACTCTGCTCGACCCATCGCATCTTCATCTGTCACTATGCAGCCTGTAGACTACAAACAGCAACCTGCTGCATGGCAAATTGTAGCCTACAGAAAGCCTACCAGCTCCACAAAGAGGATGCCCAATATTCATGACTAATGTTCTCAATTTTAGCTAGATGTGTAACAAAGAAGGCAAGGATTCACTTATAAATAAATGCATACACTGGGATTCGAAAGGTAAGAGGCTCTTGTTCCCTAATAAAAGAGCACATCTTAGGTGCATCTAGGCACCTGCATAGTGGTACCAATTATGTCACCATCGAGCTAATTCTCCCCAGCAGAAACCTAGTGTATGCTCTAGTGGCACTTGACATAAGGACCTCTACCCTTAGTGACTACAATATCCGCTTCAAGTACAGATATCAGGATCAGAATTCAACCACAGATGGGAATACCCCCCTCCCCCCATTTTAAATTCAAGAGAATCTCCCTTGTGGGAAGTAGATACATCTTGCAATCAACACAAAATGTTTGCCCCTCTGTTATTTTTTCTGGAAATTCCAATATAATGCCTCTCCCTCTATCTCCCACCTGCGAGGCTATACAGATGGTAAACTTTCCTTCCTCCCTTACTGCTCCCCAGCCTGTGGAACCGGCTTCCATCATATCTTGGAACGTGGCTGGTTTAAGTTCGAAAGTCACTTCCCGGACTGGAATACATATATTGACTCAAAAGACATCTTCTTACTGCAGGAAACCTGGGCTTTGGAGTTTGTCTTTAAGTTAGGCTATCTTAACTTCTAGATTCCTGCTACACTTGAATCCTCAGGATGATCAGCAGGTGGTCTAATTACATGGATTAGATTAAACTTAGATTTTACTGTTAAACAGGTGAAAACAGATTGTGCGGCTATCTTCGCAGTTCGCATTAGACTAGGCAATTTAAACTTTATCGATATATACAATGTCTATGCCAGGGAGGTGAAGGCGGAGTTAAGATCAGAAATGATTTCCATCTTAGCGAAACATCTGGAGAAATATTGAGGGAAAGCGTACTTAATAATCGCAGGCGATTTTAACTCCACCTTTGATCCCCTAAATATGGATGATATTCATCTGGAAGTGGAAGAAGATGTGACTTGGGGAGTACTGCAACTTGACTTGCCCCAGATCCACAAATGGACGTAGACAGCCCTTCAGTTAAAGTCACTAACATTGGAATATGGGCTTAGATCTGCGAATGGAAGAACTAAATCTGATAGAAAGGGGCCTAGTACTTTTTCACCTTATTCAAGCTGCATTTATTATATTTTAATTGCTCTATATCATTGGTCATGCCTAAGCAACATGATTGTGAATCAGAGGGATGAAAGTGAACACAATCCCTTGTGTCTTAATATGACATCTTTTTGCCTGAGGTTGGAGAGTCAACACCATTTTGCAGCTACCACAAGAGAGATTGACCCTTCTAATGACATACCTCACCTTAAATGGTCACAGATACTATAGACCCCTGATTGCCTAGCAACAATTGCCATTGATTAACACCTAGCCTTAGCCAAGATGAACAAAAGCACCGTAAGTGACAAAGGGATAGCTACCATAGCTGATATTCCTACCCAATATATCAATTTATTTAACATATTTAAAATGTTAACATATTTCACTATTCCCGCCAATAAAATCCGGAAATGCCAAATTAAAACCAAAACCTGGTATAGTAGGGAGTGCAGGCGCTTACGTTGTCAGTTAGGTGAGGCACTAAAATCTATGGACATCTCCCATATCCACTCAGCGAGGAAGACCTAAAAACTGGCCCAGGTCCATGCCAAGAGGGAAAGGGATGATGGGAGATGGCAGGACCTAAAAGAGGCTTGCCATGTCAAGTATTCAACTAAATTTTGGGCCTTAGTTAAATGGGGCAGAGAGGCCCATCCGCCTTCAACTTCCAACTTTGTAGGTTCCTCTGTATGGGTGGAATATTTTTAAGCCTTGCACTCACTATCCAAGCATACCCCCTTAGTAGACGATCGTTTTGCAACTAGAGGACTCCTCTGCACTGCGGAAGCTCACATTTGAAATGGCAGAAGTTGGCCTCGCTCTGGATGCGATAACCAGAGGCAGGGCCTCTGGTCTGGATGTCATCACTGCCAACATTTTCCTACAGGACAGGGAGAATTTGTCCATGTATTTTCTATTTCTGGCAAATGCCATGGCTGGGGGTGTCCATATTCTGGAATCCTGGAAGGAAGCTGAAGTCATCTCAATACACAAGAAAGGCAATAAAGCCTTACCATTCAATTACAGGCCAATCAGTTCAATTGATTGTGCCCAGAAAATATTTGTGCACCTTTTTTTGGGTAGAATACATTGCTGGAAAGATTACAATGATATTCTGTCCCCCTTCCGGGCTGGTTTCTGCAAGAGGGTAAGCACTATGGATCAAGTCTTTTGCTTCCTTCTTCTATACTGGAAGATGACCGTGATCAGGGTAGGCAGCCTGTATGTTGCCTTCGTTGATCTTAAATCGGCCTTTGACCTGGTCCCCCACAAGAAATTGTGGCATGTCCTCCTTTGTATGGGCATGTCATTGACTCTCCTGACCATTCTCATCCATATGCATGAGGATAATTATGTTCATGTCCGCTGAGGGCAGCAGGGAGAGCTAATAGATCATTTTCCTATTCTTAAAGGGGTTCACAAAGGCTGCGTGTTGGCCCCAACTCTATTTTCTTTATTTTTAAATTACATTGTACAGCAGCTCTCAAGTCTTCATTTGGATGCACCTTCTTTGGCTGGTATCAAAACACCAATTTTATTGTTTGCCAATGATACCCTCTTGATCTCTAAAACACCCAGTGGTCTATAGTGAGTGCTGCTTCTTTTTGAAGATTTTTGTAAATCTCAGGGACTTGAGATTAACTCGGCTAAAACTAAATTTATGACCCCTCAGAAACCTAAAACTTTCAAGGGCAGACTAGAGTTGGGGGGTGGGGTGGAACACCCAGCTAGAGAGGGTGTAAGTTTTCACTTATTTAGAGGTTACCATGTCTCATATCTTGTATGGAAACCCCAAGTGGAGCTTTCATCCCTTAAACACAAAGAAATGGCTGGTGCCATATTAAAAGAGCACAGGTCCTGTAATTCAAAACCCATTGCCCCAGATTTACAAATATATGATTCTAAAGCACAAAGCTCTGCACTTTATGGCTCTGAACTATGGAACTTCTCAGATTTAACTTTGCTTGCAAATTCTGAGAATACGTTCTTGAGAAGCCTAACTCGTCTTCCACATAGCACTCCTCTTCTCCCACTGATGCTTGATATGGGTAAGAATTTAGTTGTAGACTAAGCCAGACTTCGGCTACTATGGAGAAGGCTTTGGTCCCAACCTGAACTGACTTTATACAGGGTGGCACTAACGGATGTCCTAGATGCAGAATCATATACTAAAATTCCATGTTTTTGCCAGATGAAACAATTACTTCCATCTATCGGTCTACGTACATTATGGGACAATCCACCATTTGCCGCATCAATCACAGCAGTCTCCTTAAAGAAACATTGTTGGCTTTGGGTTAGACAATTGGTCATTACCTCAGCTGTCAACTCTTCCCTAAGTGGTACGTTTTTAGACTTTAAATCAAATAGTCTTTTGGAGTTGTATTGGGATGCTATGACAGTCCCCCTGAATGGGAAGCTTTACTTCCAATTTAGTGCCGGCACCCTTTCCTTGGAAACCTACCAGTAAATGGACCCTAAATATCAGCCCTCTGTGCCCTACTTGTGAGATCTCCAAAGAAACTATTAGCCATGTGTTGTTTGCTTGTCCAAGATATACTGTACCCCACCAGAGATGGATTGAAACCCTCTGTAAGATGCTAGGGAATGTAGTTGGTCTACTTTGAGGATCCTGAGATCAGATCCGAACCTAACTTATATCTGTACCATTGGGAAGTTCTTGGGGTGGATGTAGGTGATTAGAATAAGAGCTGCCTGAAATAACTTACTTGTCTTGAGCCTGTAAAATTCAATATTGATGGTAAATGTAAATGTATTGGATTGTGTTTTTTCCAGTACTGTACTTCACTGACTCGGTCCATAACAATTTATCTCCATATCTGATTCTTCCCTTTTTGCTATTGTTGATTCCTCCCCCATTTGTTTTCAAATTTTTGATATGAAACACTGTATTTCTTTTAAACAGGCTGTGCCACCACAACCCTACTAAATTTCCAAATGCACTTTAATAGTTTTATAGTGGTCAAATGAAATTGTATTTGTTTTATTTATGTATGCTTTATGACTTAATCTGTTGAATACAGTTTATTTGGTTCAATTTGAAAGTTAACATTTTGACACACACACTTCCACTCTGCATGACACGCAAACTAGCCCCTTACAACACCACTTTTTTAACAAACACGGTAAAGGGAATGAACTACAATGCAACACATAGGAAATCACAAGACCTGTAAAGTGCAGTAAAAAGTTAACATAAGCAGCATCTCGAAATCGACATTCCCAAATGGCAAACATTATAACATTTTCAACAACAATAAATATTTACACGTAAACAAATGGCATACAATTTTCAGTGTACCGTTTGTTTAAAAAAGGAAAAATTTAAATCTTCTTTTTCCGGGTAATTAAATATTCTTATATAAAAAATGTATAAGAATAAAAGTCCAGAGTGAGGCTGAAAAATGTTGTCTTATTACAGTTTATGTACAATTGCCTCCAGGGGTTGCACTTGCCTCCCAAAATTTGAAATAATGTCATCCTCAGGTAACTCTCCATCCTCTTGGAGCAGATGTTAGTCCGTGCACTTACTTTTTGGGATGGGGATTTTTTTATTTTTTTTCGGTGGGATAGTGCATGTTGTTTCTGGGGAGGAATGTTTATGGGCATGGAAGTGTTTTGGGTCATGAGGTGATTTAAGGAAACCCCGAGAATTTGGGGACACTTTGATCCCTTGACTGTCACAACTCAACTTCCCATCATGGCAAAGAAAGAACCCTGAACTTGTGGCCCGCTATCACCACTGGCGAAATCATCGATACAATGAAGAGTGTCTACTTGGAGGCCACATCTGATCCTTGCCCCCACCACACCTTGACCAACGGAATCCTGCTGATCATCATAGCACTAACACCCATCCTCAATGCCTCTGTCGACTCAGCCACAATCCATGACACCTGGAAACATACACCGTCACACCCCTGCTCAAGAAACCATCAGCCGACCCAGGAATGCTCTCCAACTACAATTCTATCTCCCTTCTATAAAACCGGGTCATGGTCTTAGAGAAAATAATCAACCAATATCTCATTAACCACCTCAGAAAACACAAGCTCCTCGATGCCACTGAGTCCGCATTCATGCCCAACCAACGTACAGACATAGGACTCATTGTGCCACAGATCACATCTGCATGGTTCCAGATAGAGGAGGCACTGCAGCCCTCATTCTTCTGGTCCTATCAATACCATTTGACATGGTCTCACACCCCTTCCTCATCAGACGCCTGCACAAAATTGGCATCCAAAGACTCGCTCTCCAGTGAATCAGCTCCTTTTTAATGATTAGAACACACATTTTCAGGTGACACCTTATTTCTCTAAAGCCTGCAAACTCATTTGCCGAATGCTGCATGTTCATCGTTCAGCCCCCCCATCTTGAAAGCATATGTGGTCCCTCAGCCCAATGTCATCTGCACACAAAACAGTGATCTTGGGCAAAGAACCTCAACATGGGCTACAACTGGTGGCCAACTGAACTTGGACCCATATCTAGCACCCATTCCAGGAATCTCGGAATTATCATCCGCAGCAAACTGGACATGACTGCACAAGTCAACACCATCATCACTACATCCTGCTTCCACACTCTGAAGATGCTGAAGAGAATCGTCAAATGGCTCCCAAGCAAAACCAGAAAAACTGTCAATCGTCCAAGTGGCCAGCAAGTTGGACTACAGGAATACCCTTTACACCAGGATCACCAAGCAACTCACCAGAAGACTACAAACCATCAAGAAATCTGCAGCCAGACGCATCCCTAGCCTCCCACACAGAATTCACATCACATCACATCTCAGTGAGCTCCTCTGGCTCTCGATACACAAACACACTCATTTAAAAGTCCTCATACATTCACGGCACTACACACCTTGGGCACCATCTACTTCACCAGTCGCATCTCCTTCTACCAACCACCCAGACCCTGCTCAGCACCAGGATAGTGCACTATACAAATTAACATAACATTAGCATGGCATGGTATGACATGACGTTTTGGGTGGGTTTTGGTCTGGGGTCAGATGACGGTATGGGAGCATTTGTGCCGTAAGCACTGATCTCAGAGAAGGCACTACCAGAGACAGAACGTCTCTGTATGGAAGACAGGGTAGAGCACTTGTCACCTAGGATGTCAATCACTTGAGCCAGTTGCTGACTGGCACCCTAAATGGTGTACAACAATACTGTCAGCCCCACAAAGAGGTTCCTCAGAACATCCAGTACCTCCTTGGAGACCAGTGCTTGATAAGCTGTGCTATATAAATCTACTAATTTAATTTGTGGGATGGGAGAAGGGGTAGAGGTGTTTATGTAAAAGAGACCTAGGTCCATTTTTTTAAATGAGTGCTGGCTTGATATGAGGGTTCAGGAGTGAGGGTGGTGTTGGTGATAGTGGTGGTGGCAGTCGCAGGTGCAGATGTTCTGGCTTGACATGTTTCAGCTGTCACCACAGGGGCTGGTCAGAGTCAGAGACCTCAAAGTTAGCGGGAGAAGTGGCTTTCTGGCAAGCACTCTCTGCCTCTATGACACTGGGTCCTTCAGTGTTGCTGGTCTCCCAAAGTGTGGCCAGCATATTCCTCGCTTGATCCAAAGGAAGCTGAAAGCAGATATATGTACATATCAATTACACAGCACAGAGTGAAATAACACAATTTACACGCATGACTGAGGTCCTCGATGTTTCCTTCGAATGTTGATATTCCAAAGTACGGGCATCCAATCTGCCTTATTTCAAGCTAATTATATCATATGGCACTTGTAATAAGGTGGATATGACTTTAAAATCAGGCTCAACATAATGTAATATACAAAATTAAAGCATAGCTAACATTTACAATGTAAGCAGAATTGTTTATAACTCAAACGCACTGTGTCCTGTCTATAGAGTTTGACAGGTAGAACGCTTGATCACAAGCGTGACATAAATGTAGTGTACTGTATTAGAAGTGCCATATGCTTTAACACACTTGTAATATGGTAGATGTGTGTTACTCCATGTTTGTGAAATAGTATCCCATCTGCTAAAGTAAAAATCATGCACATATTGTTAACTTTACATTTTTAAATTGTTGTGGTATGAATGTTGACTGCATGGTGTATACTCTTTGCGCATGCCATGAATTAGCATTTGTAAGCATCTGCTATCACACGTTCTGCATTATGTGGACCTAACCAAAACCCATGTGTGTGTGTGTGTGAATGTCTAGATTGTGCTTGTAACAATACTCTGCTCATACACTTGGCCACAAACTGTATGTCCACTGCAAATAGTTGTTAGACCTGTCAGCCTTAGTATGGTCTTCCCCCAAACCTTTTGCCTTACTCCTCTTGTTTTGCTGAATTCGTTTTTGTTGCCCGCAGGACTCTGCACACATTACCACTGCTAACCAGTGCTAAAGTGCTTGTGCTCTCTCCTTCAAAAATGGTGAATTTGGCTTACACCAAATTGGCACATTCAGTTTACTTGTAAGTCTCCAGTAAAGTGGTTCTACAAGTACCCTGGGCCTGTAAATTAAATGCTACTAGCGGGACTGTAGCACTAATTGCGCCACCCACCTAAGTAGCCTTTTAGACATGTCTCAGGCCTGCCATTGTGGCCCTGTGCAGTTTTTGACTGTCATTTCGACCTGGCAACATAAACCTTTGCCAGGCCTAAGCCTTCCTTTTTAATACATGCAAGTCACCCCTAAGGCAGGCCCTAAATAGCCCACAGGGCAGGGTGCAGTGTAATCGGGGCAGCAGTGCCTATGTCGACATGACAGATTTTCTCTCAATGCACTCTTATACAGCAGATAAGTCTGTCAATCATATACCAGTTTTGCAAGTGTGGAACTGCGGCTTATGGAAAAGAAAGGTACAGCATTGACTTACTAGTCGATCATCCATGACTAATACATCAGGCCTCCAGCATGTTTGGCCCACCTTCTAAAACCAATATTGTCAGCATAGGGTATGTCTGACACTGAAGAGCAGGCTGGTAGCACGTAATTGATGGAAGCATTGTCAACATGAGATTGTTTCCGTCAATAACTACTAGAACATCCCCATTAAAGTCAATAGACCGTCTGCTGGTTTATATATCTGTCAACTTTGACAGATTTCTAAAAAAGTAAAGAAAAAACCAAATTAAATGGTGAAATGGAATATGTGTATCTAAATATATTTTTTCTTTTTTTAAAAAAAAGAAATAAATATATTGAATTGTAAAAATGTGTTTATGAATGGTTTTAGTGTGTGAGGCATGGAGGCATTGAAACAACAATTCAGTCTGAACATTTGGCAGACATCAGAAGTGAGACTGTCATCCCACCTATTGTGATTATTATGAGGGTTTTACATTTCTCTTCTACTGGCTCTTCCAGTATACACTAAGTGGCTCAAATTTAGCTGCCCTTCAACCAGTTCCGGGATGTTATGCTCAGGCGCTTGAATGACTGCATCCAGTTTTAAATGCATAATGATATGCTGAACAATATTAAGGCCAGATCTTATGGATTGGGAGGTATACCACATTTGTTAGGTGCCATAAATGCAACCCTCATTGCATTAGTGCCACCTCATGACCCGGAGCAAGTCTGTAGCAAAAGGAAGCTTTTCTGCTCGATTACTGCGCACATGATTTGCATTATGGATGTCTGCCTCATCAGTGTCTGTGCAAACTTTCTGGGTTCCACCAATGACTCACTAATGCTACGAAATAGCTACATACTACGTAGATGGCAGCTCTTTTGTGATGTCAGTCACAAACGATATTTACTTTTTTATGTTAAATACTAATGTAAATTTGTGTCATGAATTTACATAGGATTAGGGATGGGTGGTAGACTCCTCTCTGCCGGCAGAGTTTGCAGCGTTTTGCCAAACCACGCTCAGCTTGGAGCCCGGAGTTCAGCAATAAAATCTGCTGCATGGTGGAGTTCTGCTGGCACCCGCCCAGCCCTGCCAAACGTGCTAAAAAGACTTTAAGCTTAAAAAATAAACGACGTGAAATACCTGTTGTTTTATTACTAGAGTAGTAAATGGGCTGTGAACTCCCAACCCAGGAACAGTTGAAATAAGAGAGGATGCCTCTGCTTTGTCACAAATTCTCATTACGTTCTGCTTCCAGGGTCAGGTAAAGTTTAACGAGCAAGCACACCAGCAGCAGTATTTCAGAATTGCAAATGTGTTCATTCCTCTGATCTGCCCTCCACTCCCTCTGCATTATTAAACTGGTAGTTTTTACAGCATCAATAAAAACTTTCCTTCCCAATTGCCCCAGGCAAAAGACCAAAAGCTAGGTTTGAACTATGAAAACTCAGCGTTAGGTTCGCTCGATTTGTTTTGCTGTGTCAAAAACTCATTTGTATTCAAAAGTTCAGATGAACCGTGAACTTTCTGATTCCAAACCAGGCGATTTTACAAACATATAACCCCTGTAAAAACTATTATTTTCAACTTCCTAGTGTGTCAGTAAAACACCCAAAAGCAGCCCCGGCAAATCAATAATAACATTTATTAAACCTACACAAATTGCATGCAAAATAATTTTATTTCTGTTGCTCTTTGGATTTTCAAACCAAAGCATTTTCAGTGACTGTTCATTTGTGAACAAACTAAACAGAGCTTATTCCCTTAATATATTGTGAAGTCTTGTGTGGCTTTTGGTTTCTATGGGACTTTTCTTCCTGTCTGGAATAGAACAGAATAGCAAAACAAACAGGTCATGCCTTCATGTATTTGTTTAAAGTTAGAATTCATGTCATTCTCTGGTACAGACTTGTGACCAGGTTAAATAAGCGTAGTCTGATACCCGCATTTGGAGGAATTAAAACAAACATCTGCTGTGTCCTTCTACATTACATTATTTACCGAGCCGAAGCACTGATGATGGATACATTCCAAGATGGTGGCTAATTATCAAAACAGCCTTCAAACACGTCCCTTTTAAAACCTTTTTCTGTGTCGGTGACTGGATGCCTGCACATGTGTGTGATGTCATGGAATCCTCTTTCATTCAGGGGATGGGAGGCAGAGCTTCAGGGCAAGCCGGAGGGAGTAGCCTTCAGCAGACACAGTGAGTGAGTCCCTGTGCTGTTCTGTTGCTCCCTTGGTGGTCTGGGGGACTGAGTGGATTTGTGGTCCTCTGTTGAGGAGTACAGATTTTGCGATGCTTTTTTCTTGCTGTCCGGAAGATTGGTGTGTTGCTGGAATGGGAAGTGGTTGTACATTAGTGCTTTCTTTTAAAGTTAGGAGACAGTATCAAGGTTTTGTGAAGGTTGAAAGAAACCCGCCTCTTGAGCGTACAATAGCATGATTATTGTTTTTATGCGGGGACAGACTGGTTGCTTATTTATGAAGCAGAATGAACACATGCAAGCTTTGATTGTAACTGTGTTGGCGGCACTCCCCAGCTTGATACTAATGGTAGTGCTGTGTGGAGCAGTCCTGTAGTTCAGGCGGGAGGTTCTGTTTCCCTGGCGTGCCTGACTCTGGGGTTGGCCAAGCAGTGCTCCGTCTACATGCTGAACTCTGCTTGCTGCGCCTGGCCTACTTCGGATGTCAAACAAGAAAAAATGCTACCTATTTATTTATTTTATTTGCAAAGTTTTATATAGCACTGGCTAGACCCAGAGGTATCAGAACACTTTACATGCGGATCAGCGAGTTACAGGTTACATAATTACATCAATTACAGGAGCCAAGTATAGACATAGGAGAAACAACATGAGATTACACAATAATATGAGTTAATAGCGCGTAGCATAACAGGACTACGTCTTGTGGGTAATGAAAGGTAGAGGGGGAACTGTAAACAGTGTTAAGGAGTGCAGATAGAGTCAGGCAGACAGGCAAAGGGGAAAAGTACTTCAGGGGGAACAAAGCGGTCAAAGTGAGAGACAGACAAAACCGACCTGAGTATCAGTGAAAGAATACAAAAGGAGGGGTGTGGGAGACCAACAGGGTGGGGGGTGGACTAGAAGAAAAGGGCAATCAGGTGAAGAAGTAGCAGTCCAGCGGGAAAGAGGATAGGTTGAAACCGCCAAGAGGGAGGACCTACAGAATCCGATAGCATTATCCCCGAATGACGGGATATACAAGACCAAACAAAAAACAATAAAGGTAGCAGACTCCACGGTTCCATGAAGGGCTGGAAAAGGGGAGGCAGTCAAAGAGGCATGGAGGGAGGAGGCGGGTAGAGGGAAAAGAAACCCAAAGGGGAGATGAGGAAAACAATGTCCGATGTCCGGCTGGGTAGGTGAAGACCGAGGGGGTGAACCAGAGCCAAACTCCTCTATAGCTGAATAGGACAGCTCCACCGGGCATCGGCCAAGGTTGCTCAGGCTCCGCAGTAAGTACAGACAGTTATGGTTTCAGCCCAGGGGGCATCGTTATAGTTCCATCAAAAGCACCGGTCCTGGTGTAACTGGGGAGCGCCTTCCGCCTCGTCCTCCAGCTCGCCCCCAGGTCAAGAGTGGTGAGAGGAGAGGTGGAAGGGACAGTTCTAAAGTCTGCAGATCTTCCCCATTTCCAGCAGCAGTACTGAGCGTTATGCATTTTTGCAGGATCACAGTGGTAGTGGGACAACTCCCAATTCTCTACTGAGTGTGTCTCCCTTGCCGCTGTGGTCGCTCTCGGAAAAGGTCCCTGTAGCCCCGGAGAACAAATGCTGGATCCCTCGCCAACAAGGGGAGAAAAGAGTGCGTTTGTGGAAGGCCCACTCGTGGCGGCCATCTTAGGGACAGTCAGGCTGGTATGAATGACCCTGACTGCTGTAGGGGGAATTGACAGCTGGGTCGCTGGTTCAGTTGCCTGGGAAACAGATGAACCTCTGGGCTAGAGGCGCTATGATCGGGTGCGTCCGCCAGCACCTACTCACCTTCGTAACAAAAGCAGCTGCCCTCAATTGAGATCTGCAGCGCTGCAGGTTAGGCCTGATTTATGGCGCCAACTTCTGGACTCTGCATCTAGTCCGTGCTGTAGCACAACTTGTCTGCTTGCTCAAACCGCTGTCTTCAGGGGCCTCTCCGACCCGAGGGCACCCCGCACCCAGACAGCAAGGCTATCTCGTGCGCTGTCCCGAACGTAGGCCGCTCAGGAGAGCACCTCGATTCAGAAGTGGGGAAGAAAGAGGACCCCTGCTACAGCACGGGCCTCCCAGTGAGGGTCGGAGGAAGGCAAAAAGACTGATGAGACTTAGAGGCGACACCCCTGCCTCCGGCGAAGGTCCGAAGGGCTTCCATGTAAGTGGCAGGGAGATAAGTCTGAGCCTGAGATGGGCCCATGAGGAGAAGCAGGCTGCGACCTGCCAAGCAGGCTCCAGGGTTCTCCGCTGTGTGCAGCCGACGGTCGCATCCACCGTCCGGTGAAGCAGTGATTAGTGGGTGCAGCCGACGGTCGCATCCACTGTCCAGAGAAGCAGCAATTACTGCTCCTCCCGGCAGCAACTAAGTTCAAGTACTTGCCCCGCTGCCTTGCCTCACTATTAAATTAATTTTGAATGAATGGAAATATATTACATTATATTAAATGTATTTTTCTGACGTTTAAGATAAAAAATAAATCAATAATTCTTAAATGTGATGCATATTGATGTAATTATTTGTAATTAAATGTAATTTTACATTGTTTTAAATTAAGAATAGGTAATTAAATATTTTAAAATTAAATAATATATATTTGTAAAACATGAATCTATATTTAGTTATATGTTTTACTATTCAAATAATCTATTGTAATTTAACAATTTTTCTTATAGGGTTTTATTTTAAGTGGTAGGCTATGTGTAGTGCTGCACTTACTACAAAAGCGTACGTTACTACAAAAGTGTCAGTTACTACAAAAGCGTAAGTTACACATGTACGCTACTACAAAAGTGAATGTTTGTGAATACTACTTTCTAGTAAGTTACGTAGTAGTACAGTAGTACCACAAAATGTATGACAAGTGCAGTTTGTGGCTTAGGCCCTAAGATCCCAACATGCATACTAAAGGGCAGTATAGAAATAGAGCTTCACTGTGATTTGGTTTTACTAAACAATTGTGTTATATTTTTATATTTAAAAACACAAAAATATAATTTCTGATATTGAATATCCAGATCTGTTAGCAAGATACACAGTGCATGTGCAGCTCTACCCCTCAGTTCTAACATCTTATCTATGACAGTATTTTTGCTACAGACTGACAAACAATCTCAGGCCATCAGAATGCAATTGTGTTCAATCTACGTAGAATTTGTTGGCACCAAATGTATGTTGTGCCAGAGTAGAGTGACCCAGATGAACCACTCTGGTTAGCAGAAACAGGCTACTTTGCAGTGCTCTTGAGTAATTTATATGTCACTCTATTTCAACTCTGATGTAGATGGTACAATAGATGTGTGTTAGATTAAAAATATAAAATTGAGCAGTCCTTCACTTTTCAAGGCCAAAGCTACTCACTGTTACGAGTGGGGATAATGTGTTCAGAATAGTCTGTTACTTTGTTGATAAGATGGCTCATCATCACCATTACACCATCTTCCATTTCTCGACTTAGCTTTTACATATCCTCTTATCATGTGTGCTAATTTCATAGGCACAATAATATATTAAAAAGAAACTCCCAAATGCAGTGATATATTAATTAAAAAATCAGACCTGGAACAGTTTTGTCCCAGTGACAAGGATTCATGTGTTTTGCATGGTACTCCTGGCTATTTTTGATCAGGCATCATTGTGGTTCCAGAGTTATTGTATGCTAAGTGAATATGATAAGAGTGAGTGGCACTACAGTGGTATTAGAAACTTAATAGATGTTGCCACTGCATAATGGATGGTGTAATTTGTAGCATTATTGTAGCACCTTACCTGCTTGATTGTGTTTACTATATGAGTTGTACTAAGGAGAATGGTGTGACAGAGTGAGTTAGTGGTATCTTGTAAGTACACTGATTTGTGACAGACATCAGTTAGCATACTTGTGTAAATTGGTTGTCATTATTTGGGCATCAAAGGTGGCTCTTCTAAAGGCACTGAAATTTGCTGAGTGGCTGTAATGTTTCATGTGGCCACTCAGCAAACATATATTTTTTTATCAAAACAAACTTCAAAGCGGGAGTTTTGAAAAATAAATACAAATGACCCTGACACCCTGAGAAGTGTTTTTTTCCAGTGTGAAGGGTCATTTTACATTTCTTTTTTACTGTTTTGGAGTCCCAAGCTTTCCGTGGCAGTCCCGAACAGAAAAAAATACATCAGATTGTACGGTCGAAACAGGGAGGATGGTCTTTTGTAGTTACACCATTTTCTCTGTCGCACCACAGGAGTAGATTTTCCACCGGCAGAGTCAGCAAGATCATCACTGTCCTTTTTACACCAGCTATAGCAGGCAGACCATCAGTTTGGTGGAGAGACTACTCTGCCACATTTGCAGCCAACTTTAAATGAGACCCCATGAGCAAGGGTTGCTCATTTCTAATTCTCATATACACGTCATCAGCTGGTTTTCAACAATATTGGAGTGCTGCTGCAATATCCTAGGTGCAACACTAGTTTGAATACATTGTTTGTCAAATGGCTCCAATAAGAGAACAGAGTGAGATACACTTCCAAAAATAGAATTGAATCCAGTAGGTAATTGTGCATGGTTTCCTAAGATGAAACGGATCTCACCAAGTGACCATGGGCTCCTACTGCAACACACAACTTACCTGTTTGTCATGGGGCATCGGTGAGAAAAAAACACCCAACAGATGGCCTGGAGCTTCCATGTCTCACTTTGGGATCACCTCATATGACCTACCGTAGGGCTTATCATACATTCTAGGAAAGACTAACCTCATATGTTTTGGATTGAAGAATCTGTTGTAGTGGAGCTAGGAGCTATTTGATACGTCATTAATAGTGGTTGTTACAGTAACACTTTAGAGTCTTAGAATCTCCGTTAATGAGAAATGTTACATCAATGTAACACCTGTAACTCATGCCTGTTCCATGCTGAATGCAGCTTGAACAGACCATGGATGTCAATGAACTGCCCACTGATATGATGCAAATGACCTTTGGATTGGCTCCTTGGATAAAGAAGTCTATGCTTGTTAGAAGAATATAATGGCCTTTTATAGAAGCTCACATTAGGTAAAAGCATGTGAAAATAACTAGTGTATCGTCACTTGCCCTTGATTAGATCTGATGGATTAGAATGAATTGGTTATATACAGGATGCAACACACGCCATATATTTTGAAGGATCTTGAGAGGTCTTTTCAAGTAGTTATATTGTTGATAGGGGACCTGATATACAAAGCTATTTACAAGTGTAACACTAACTTACATTTGAACACAAAGGTTTCTATGAGCGTGAGAAATTGGGTTGTTGGTTGAGGGGGTGTGACCACTTTCAGGCAGCAGCCACATACCCTGTCAAAGTGTACCATGAACAGTGTGCTTACCCTAGGGTAGTTTGGAACAAAAGCAATCAGGCTTAACTTAGAGGCAATGTGTAAATAAAGTATTTACGCAACAGTTATAGAGTGAAAACATAACTCAAGAGAAATCCCACACCAATTTAGATAAATAGAGCAAACTTTATTAACTTATTTGACACAAAAAAATAAAAATCCATCAAGCAGAATTGAAGTTATGATTTTTTAAAGTTTAAAGTGGCAAATAGCACCTTAAAGATCAAAGCGTCAGCGTGGGCATCTTTTTGCATAAGACCGGGGTAAAGCAAAAGTTATGGGCGACTGCAATGGAGCGTGGTTAGGTTACACAAAGTGGATTGGGCCCTGTCTCCGCTTAGCTCTGAGGAGGAGGCGTCATCATCGGGGAGCTGCTGGCCAAAGTCAGGGTGAAGATTCCTACTTTTGGACTTAGTCTCTTTTTTGAAGTAAAACATTTCCAACAGCACAAAGCTGCAGACTGTAGCCCACAAGGGTTCCACGAGGTGGGATACCCCTTATGTAAGGAGCTGCTGAACAGGATATGCTACTGTGAAGAAGAACATAGTGGTAGCTGCAGTGAAGTCAGGCCAACTGGCAATGCACCTTGGACGGATCAATGGGCACATAGGTCTCCAACGTTTGAGATTTGGGCTATCTGGGGATCTTTAGTACCAATTCCAATGGCCCAGGACTAGAGAGACACCACTTGGAGGGTCAGTTACTGAGGCTCTGAGAAAGAGGCCAGCCAAATAGCCCTTGGAATTACTCTGGCAGTCCTGAGTTCAAGTAGAAGAGCAGGGCTCAAGCCGCAAGGCAGACCTCTGGGGGTTCAATACAGGCATCAGGCAGCAGAGCAGTTTTCTGAAGTACCCCGAAGGCCACGGAAGCAAGCAGTCCTCTGAGAGCTCTTCAGCAAGTCCAGAAGTGAACTGAAGAGTGGGTCTGGTGTCCCCTTTTCATACCTGTTGCCCACTCCCAAGTGGGTGAAATTCCTGGAGGCTTCCCCCACATACGTGTCTGGATTTCCTGCCTCCCTGCACTTGCTCCAACATGTTTCCAGGCACAAAGGGCAAGTCATATGACCCAGGAACAGACTGCTGGAACTAAACCGCGAAGAGTAGAAAAATGCCAACTTTCTAAAAGTGCCATTTTCAAAATTGTGATTTAAAATCTGGCTTTACCATTAAGAACATTTCAATTTACAATTTATCAGACACCAAACATGACTTTCATGCCTGCTCCCAATCAAATGTTGCACAAGTTAAATGTAATAAGGTAAACCAATGTTATTCTATGTAGTGAAAAACAATGCTGTGAGTTTATGACTACCAAGAAATTTAAAACTTAAAAGTATATGTCCAACTTCTTTATTGCAGCACACCCTGTCCTATGGGCTGCCTGGCGCCTACTTTAGGGGGATTTATATGTATTAAATAGAGAGGTTTAGGCTTGGCAAAGGGGTAATTGTGCCATGTTGAATTGGCAGTTTAAAGGTGCTGTCAGTCTGCAATGGCAGGCCTCAGATACATTTCAAAGGGCTACTTATGCAGGTGGCACAATAAGTGCTGAAGACCCACTAGTAGCATTTAATTTACATGCCTTGGGTATATGGTATACTACTGTATTAGGGACTTTTAAGTAAATTAAATATGCCGATGAGGTATAAACCAATATTACCATGTTTGAGGGAGTGAGCACAAGCACTTTAGCACTCGTTATTAGTGGTAAAGTGCACAGAGTAATGTTAGAAGGCCGCCTCAGAGGGGCCCGGAGGGGGCCCTGACTGCCCTGAGACCCACCCTCGAGGTATCGTAGCCGGGCACTGGCGGGAGACTCCTCAGGGGAGGAACCTCGTATCTAGGATCGCACACTCGGCACCACACGACAGAGAGACACCACACGAAGAGTTCTTAAGAGCAAATCTTTATCAGATCGAAGTGGTAGGATCTTTATGATCAGCCAGGCAAATATATACAAGCAGAGCGTGGGCTCACAGAGTCTTGGAGGGGGTTAGGAGGTAGCGGGACAGTCTGGGGATATGGATCAAATGCAGGAGCGTACCCGGCGCACAGCTCACAATCCTCGAGCTGGGGGATACGCTTGTCGTCGTGGGGTCCGGCGGGACCAAGAGAGTCTGTGGGAGCCGCGAGTCACTCAGCAGGGCTCGGTTACAAGTTCGGTGGTCTTACGATCTTCGAGGAGCCGTGAGTCACTCAGCAGGGCTCAAGCACAAGTTCGGAGGTCTTACGATCTTCAGGGAGCCGCGAGTCACTCAGCAGGGCTCAAGCACAAGTTCGGAGGTCTTACGATCTTCAGGGAGCCGCGAGTCACTCAGCAGGGCTCAAGCACAAGTTCGGAGGTCTTACGATCTTCAGGGAGCCGCGAGTCACTCAGCAGGGCTCAGGTGTTCCAAGGCGAATCTGCCGGACAGTCCCAGAGCACCCCTTGTTATAGGGCGACTCCTCTTTGATGTCCGGAGTCTGTGCAGGCAGGGGTCTTGTCACCTGGGGGTCGCTTGTTGGGGTTTCCTGCCATTGTCTTTTGATCCTTTCAGGGCTGGGTCGGGAGGAGTCCCAGACGCCCAGCAGGCGTGGAGCCAGCACTCGGGGAGGCCGGCAGGTCGATCGAAACCCACCGTCCCAGGGAAGCACAGAGGTGTGATAGAAACTGCTCCTCCCTCTCTCATCCCAAGGGGAGCGTGGTGTCCTCCAGCCGGAGTGGCGCCTCTAGGTCCGGGTCGCGCTGGGGCCGGGCAGCCATCTTGATGCATGAAGTGGGCACGCGGGCCCGGTGTGGCCGAAGGGGGGAAGGCCACGGACGGGGAAGTCCGGGTTGGGTGCGTGTGAGTTCTGGTGGGAAGGATCGGCTAGGCCGTGGGTTTGGGGGCTGGTGTGAGGTGCAGGGGCCAGGTCTAGCTATGTTACGAGGGCCGGGTCTAACACCCGTCCCCCCCCAGCTGAAAGCCGGAGAGAACTACCCATCTTCTTGGGGGTTCTCTTCGCTGAGGCGGAAGAACCGGGAGAGGCCATCGGCGTTGGCGTGGTCAGCCCCAGGGCGATGCTCCACGGTGAAATCCATCCCCTGGAGGGAGATTGACCACCGCAGCAGCTTGGGGTTTTCCCCTTGCATCTGCATGAGCCACCGCAAGGGGCGATGGTCGGTTTGGACCTTGAAAATAGGTGCCGAACAGGTAAGGGCGTAGTTTCTTGAGGGCCCAGACTACGGCGAATGCCTCTCGCTCGATGGTGCACCATCTCTGTTCCCTGGGCAACAGTCTTCGGCTGAGGAAGGCTACGGGCTGGTCTAGGCCTTGGTCATTTACCTGGGAGAGGACTGCCCCAATGCCATGCTCGGAAGCATCAGTCTGTACCACAAACTCTTTGGAGTAGTCGGGGGCCTGGAGGACGGGGGCAGTACACATGGCCGCTTTCAGGGCCTCGAACGCCTCTTGGCAGGCAGGGGACCATTGCACCTTCTTGGGCTGCTTTTTGGACGTGATTCCCGTGAGGGGACTGACCAGGCTGCCGTAATTCCGGATGAATCTCCGGTAGTAGCCCGTGAGGCCCAGAAAGGCTCGGACCTCCGTTTGGGTAGTGGGGGGTTCCCAGGCTAGGATGGCGTCGATTTTGGGCTGTAGAGGGGCGACCTGCCCGCTTCCGACCTGGTGCCCCAGGTAGGTTACCGAACCTTGCCCAATCTGGCACTTACTGGCTTTCACGGTGAGGCCTGCCTGGCACAGGGCGGTCAGCACCCTCCGAAGGTGCTGGAGGTGCTCACTCCACTCGGAGCTAAAAACTGCGATATCGTCGAGATACGCGGCACTGAATTTTTCCAGCCCGGCCAGGACTCTATTTACCAGTCGCTGGAAGGTGGCCGGGGCATTTTTCATCCCGAAGGGCATTACGCGAAAGCGATAGTGCCCATCCGGGGTGGAGAAGGCGGACCGCTCCTTGGCTCCTTCTGTGAGCGCAATTTGCCAGTAGCCGCAGGTGAGATCGAAGGTGCTGAGGAACCGAGCAGCCCCGAGCCGGTCAATGAGCTCGTCGGCTCGGGGAATGGGGTGGGCATCGGCTCGGGTGACTTCATTGAGTCCCCGGTAGTCCACGCAGAAGCGGAGTTCTGGTGCGACCCCGGGGGCAGCTGCTTTCGGGACCAGGACCACGGGGCTGGCCCAGGGGCTGTCTGAGGGTTCGATCACGCCTAGGGTCAACATTTTCGAGACTTCGGCTTGGATGCAGGACCGGACCCGATCAGGGACTCGGTAGGCCCGGTGTCTCACTGGCGGACTGTCCCCGGTATCCACGTCATGGACACACCAGTTGGTGACCTTAGGGACCAGGGAGAAGAGGTCCGAAAACTGCCCTAGGAGCTGGCGGCAATCTTCACGTTGCTGGGGAGTGAGAGACGGGGCGAGGTTCACTCCTTCTACGGAGCCGTCCTTCTCTTTGGTGCACAGGAGATCCGGGAGAGGATCTGACTCCTCGGACCCATCATCCGTGGCCAGTAGGAGGCTCAGCTCCGTTCGCACAAAGTGGGGCTTTAGGCGGTTCACGTGGAGGACCCGGAGGGGGTCCCGGGGGGACTGGACGTCCACCAAGTACGTGACCTGGCTCTTCCGCTCAACCACCTGGGTGCAGGGTTTCACGGGGGCCATGACCCATACCTACTGGCCCGGCTGAAACTCGACCAGAGTGGCGTTCTGGTCGTACCAGCGCTTCATCTCCTCCTGACTCGCCTCCAGGTTGGCCTCGGCCATCTCTCGGAACCTTCTAGTCTGGTTCCGGAGGGTCAGGACGTAACGGAACACATCTCGGGGGGGGCCTCGGGGCTCCGCCTCCCAACCTTCCTTGACCAGGCTGAGGGGCCCCCTGACGGGGTGCCCGTAGAGTAACTCTAAGGGGCTGAACCCCAAGTATTTCTGGGGAACTTCGCGGTATGCGAATAGGAGGCAGGGGAGCAGGATGTCCCACTTACGCCGGAGGGGCTCTTCCAGGCCCGCGATCATCCCCTTCAGAGTCCGGTTAAACTGCTCTACTAGGCCGTTTCCTTGAGGGTGGTACGGGGTGGTGAACTTATAGGACACCCCGCATTGTTGCCATAAGGACTTCATGTATCGGGAGATAAAGTTGGTACCGCGATCGCTCACGACCTCGCGGGGGAAACCCATGCGGGAGAAGATTCCCATCAACGCCTGGCCCACCACGGGGGCCGTGACGGTGCGCAGGGGGATGGCCTCAGGGTAACGGGTGGCATGGTCCACCAGGACGAGGATGAACCGGTGCCCTTGGGAAGTAGGGGGGTCCAGGGGCCCTACAATGTCGATCCCGACCCGCTCAAAAGGGGTACTGACGACAGGGAAGGGTTGGAGGGGAGCCTTGCTCTTCCCTCCGCTCTTCCCACTGGCCTGGCACGTGGGACAGGACTTGCAGTGGGCTCCTACATCGGCTTTCATTCTGGGCCAGTAGAAGTGGGTCACGAGGCGACTGTACGTTTTGTCCTGGCCCAAGTGGCCTGCGAGGGGAACATCGTGGGCCAAGCCCAGGAGGAGGTTTCGGAAGCGTAGGGGTACCACCAGCACCCGGCCAGACCCTAGCTCCACCGACTTCTGTTCGCTGTACAGAAGGTCATTCTCCCAATACACCCGGTGCGTCCCCGTCTGGTCGCCTGCGGCCTGGGCCTCTGCCTGTTGCCGGGGCCTGACCAGGGAGGGACAGGTAGCCTGTTCTCGGCAGAACTCTTCTCGGGAGGGGCCCCCCTCGCGCCGGCAATGGGCTAATTCGGGCAGGTCGCCTACCTCGGTGACTGGGGTGGAGTCGGAAGGCGGGGGTTCGTCACTGGCGATCGGCTCTTCTGGTGGGGGAATGGGGGGACCCTCGGCTGGGACCATCCTATCTTCAGGGATCGGGGCGTTGTCGACTTCCCTCAGGGGGGTCAGTCGAGCCGCCATGGATCGAGTGGTGGCGCACACCCTCTCAGGGAGGCCCATCATCCCTAGGTGGGTCTTGCGCTCAACTTGTCCCCAGGGGGAACTTTCCAGGTCGTTCCCCAGGAGACAGTCGACGGGCTGGGAGGTTCTCACTGCAACCTTTAGTTTACCGACCACCCCTCCCCACTCAAAGGGCACCAGGGCTACCTTACATAGGCTTTCTGTGTTGTCGGCTGAAATGACAGGGCAAAAGACGTTGGGGAGGACCTGGTCTTCGTGTACTAAATGGCTGAGGACACCGGTGATGCTGGCCCCGGTGTCACGGAGGGATTCTACTTGGTGGCCATTGATCTTTACGAGCTGCCCATATTTCTTTGTGTTAGAGGGCAGGAGGCTCCCAGGGACCATCTCCCTATCTCCTAAGGATACTAGGGCCATAGCTGCGGGTTCCCACTCCTCGGCCTCCTCAACCTCCTCCCCCAGGGCTACATTGGCTATCTGTCTAGCAGGGGGTGCTGCCTGAGTGGTGCGTGGGGCCATGGGGCATTCAGGGTCGTTGGCGTAATGCCCGGGCTTCTGGCAACGGAAACAAGTGATGGTTACCCGGTTCCCCCGTCTAAGGGGGGGGCCGGATACAGCTGGTGGGGGTGCCGGGAAAGGTGGAGGTTGGGACTTCGGTGGACTAGCTTGGGACTCTCTCTGCCCTCCCTGGTTTCCCCCCCTCTCTGGCGGGGTGGTCCCTGACTGGCTCGGGGGTACTCTCCTACAGGGCCCCGGGAGACCCGGGTGTTGGTCCAGCGATCCGCCTCAACAGCCAGCTTTCTTGGGTCCGTGAGCTTGCTGTCGAGCAGATGCTGGCGTAGTTCCACAAAGCAGTTGGCCACCAGGTGTTTCCACAACATAAGGTCGGTTAGTTCTTCCATGGTGGTTACCTTGCTGCCCTTGATCCACCCATCGAAGGCGCGGCTGAAGAAATTCACATATTCCACCCAGGTGGTACCCGGGATCTTCCTGCAGTCCCGGAACCGCTGGCGGTACATCTCCGGGGTGAGGCCGTACCTTGTGAGGAGGGCCGCTTTCATGTGTTCATAGGAGGTTTGCATGGAGGTGGGTAGGTCGAGCAGGGTGTCTCTTCCTTCGCTCAGGAATCGTCCCCATAACCCAGCCCCCCAATCCTTCTGCGGGACCCGATGGGAGGTCATGGCGACCTCGTAGGCCCGGAACCACTGCTGAATGTCATCATTTTTGTAATATTCTTTGACCACATCCTTGGGGATGTGGACCTTCTGCTCCGTCGGGGCGGCCGCCTCCCGGTTCCCCGGGGGCCACGTTTCTTCGCTTCTTGCTTTCAATTCAATTTCCTTCAGGCTGCGTTCATGTTCCAGTTGAAGTCTCCTTCCCTCGTGTTCTCGTTGGAGTTTCTTCTCTTCTAGTTCTCCTTGTACTCGCAACTGTTCTACTGCTAGCTTTTTCTCGGCTAATTTCAACTCGCCCTCAATTTTGAGTTTGGCTAATTCGAGCTCATGATGGCGACTTTTTTCTCTGTCTGCGAGTTCCTCCGGGGATAGGCCCCCGTCTGGTACGAAGCCTCGCACCTGGTTGCTGCTGCGTTCCCCTTGGGAGGGTCCCGCTTCGTCGTGGGGCTCCCCCACTCCTTCTGGGCGGGAGGCTCCAGAATCCACCCAAGCTTTCAGTGCCTTTTGCATATCTTCTTTGGTGTTGAGACCAGTGGTAGCGATTCTGAGTTCCTTACAGAATTGTTTTAGTTCCTTGTGAGTGTACTCTTCCAGCTGTTCCACCTGGAACACGGTACTGGCGTCGTTTTCTATGAGAACCACGGCGTTTCCTTCTGCCATCTTTGTCGGTAGTGCGTCAACCGTTCACGGTACGATCTCTAGATTATGGGCCCGAATCCCGTCGCTTGCCACCAATGTTAGAAGGCCGCCTCAGAGGGGCCCGGAGGGGGCCCTGACTGCCCTGAGACCCACCCTCGAGGTATCGTAGCCGGGCACTGGCGGGAGACTCCTCAGGGGAGGAACCTCGTATCTAGGATCGCACACTCGGCACCACACGACAGAGAGACACCCCACGAAGAGTTCTTAAGAGCAAATCTTTATCAGATCGAAGTGGTAGGATCTTTATGATCAGCCAGGCAAATATATACAAGCAGAGCGTGGGCTCACAGAGTCTTGGAGGGGGTTAGGAGGTAGCGGGACAGTCTTTGGGGATATGGATCAAATGCAGGAGCGTACCCGGCGCACAGCTCACAATCCTCGAGCTGGGGGATACGCTTGTCGTCGTGGGGTCCGGCGGGACCAAGAGAGTCTGTGGGAGCCGCGAGTCACTCAGCAGGGCTCGGTTACAAGTTCGGTGGTCTTACGATCTTCGAGGAGCCGCGAGTCACTCAGCAGGGCTCAAGCACAAGTTCGGAGGTCTTACGATCTTCAGGGAGCCGCGAGTCACTCAGCAGGGCTCAAGCACAAGTTCGGAGGTCTTACGATCTTCAGGGAGCCGCGAGTCACTCAGCAGGGCTCAAGCACAAGTTCGGAGGTCTTACGATCTTCAGGGAGCCGCGAGTCACTCAGCAGGGCTCAGGTGTTCCAAGGCGAATCTGCCGGACAGTCCCAGAGCACCCCTTGTTATAGGGCGACTCCTCTTTGATGTCCGGAGTCTGTGCAGGCAGGGGTCTTGTCACCTGGGGGTCGCTTGTTTTCTGCCATTGTCTTTTGATCCTTTCAGGGCTGGGTCGGGAGGAGTCCCAGACGCCCAGCAGGCGTGGAGCCAGCCCTCGGGGAGGCCGGCAGGTCGATCGAAACCCACCGTCCCAGGGAAGCGCAGAGGTGTGATAGAAACTGCTCCTCCCTCTCTCATCCCAAGGGGAGCGTGGTGTCCTCCAGCCGGAGTGGCGCCTCTAGGCCCGGGTCGCACTGGGGCCGGGCGGCCATCTTGATGCATGAAGTGGGCACGCGGGCCCGGTGTGGCCGAAGGGGAGAAGGCCACGGACGGGGAAGTCCGGGTTGGGTGCGTGTGAGTTCTGGTGGGAAGGATCGGCTAGGCCGTGGGTTTGGGGGCTGGTGTGAGGTGCAGGGGCCAGGTCTAGCTATGTTACGAGGGCCGGGTCTAACAAGTACTAAAAACAACAAACACAAATTGCGAAAAATAGGAGTGGTAAAGGTAAAAAAAGATTGGGGGTGACCCTTCATAGAGAGCCATGTCCAATAAAGAGAATCAATCTCCTCCTTTGGATGGGAAGTGGAACTTACAGAGTGAGAATTTTTGGTATTCGCAATCCATTTTCCAAACTTGTTTCCTCCTGGGAAATGTTTAGAAATGTAATCCTGTCATGGGCAGGAGCAAATCCCTTTCACTTCTGGGAGATGAACAATCCCACCCCAAAAACTGATTGGGTTGTTAGAAGCGTGGTATCTCAAGAGGAGCAAATTTTCCTTTGTTATGTTTTTTACTCATGTAAAAATATTAACTTGTTTATTGTTGCCTGAAAAAAAGGAATTCAAATAAATGTATCCAGGATTACATCTGAAAAGCTGTCTAGCTGGAAATATCTACAGCAACAACTGTAAATTTGCTCCTGCAGGTTTACTATCTTACTGGCTGCAAAATGACAACTGTTTGGCATTCAAAACCCATTTCCAGGTTACGTCTGGAACCCTACAACGCAGATATTTCAGGTTTGAAAGGTAGGTAGGTATATAAATATATATCTTTAGTTTGCACAGATTGTGCAATTGTAGAAAGAGTGGGCAGGCTGCTAGTCTTCCGTGAGACCACAAAGAGGTGATGAAAGTCAAGACAAGACTGTGATGGCAAGTTAGGATTAGGGCCCTCTTCCTCCACACACACACCCATAAGACCTGAGACTATTGTGGCATCTCTCAACATTTGAATAATGCCTTGCTCCCATCATTTTGGTTCAGAGTCGAGTGCATAGGGTCTGTGTAAATGTCATGTAATTAAAATGTACTATATTCTGCTAATACCCACAGAAATAAGGTTCTAGGTGGTATATTGTTGAGAGAAGCACATTGTATTACCCAAAAGTCAGGAATTTAGATCGACATGAATAGGCAGGTTTTGCGTTTCTGTGAGAAGTTGGAGAAAGACTGCCCTTTTTGTGTGGTCACCCCAATCTTTTGCTGAATTTTATTGCTGGTTGTTAGACACTGCACACTGACTGGGGCACTGCTGTCTACTGAACACTGAATGTGTTTTTACCTCTAAAAGATGTAAAAATTGGCTAATCCCCGACTGGCGCATTTACTTTTCTATCTGTTCATAGTATATGCTGTGGAGCTACACCCATAGCATGACATTTTAAAGGTCACCTGCGGATTGCAGACCTTAGTGTGAAATTTACTAGTGTGTCAAAGAAATAAATACTTCAGGTCTTCCATTGTAGCCTCACTGCTGCAGTGTAAAACCTGCATTGCTACCTGTTAAAATAACCCTCTTTAACAGATAAAAACTTCCCTTTTGAATATCTGAAAGTCACCCCTATGTAGGTCTTGTAGCCCACAATGTAGGGTGCATGGGATTCAAATGTGGAACAGGTACAAAATTAAGGTTACTATGTCCGTATAGTGACAAGGCCCAAAAAGCTATTTTCACTGTGGCCAGCCTAGCTGTCCTATGTAGAAAAACAGAGCTCAGATTAAAATACTAATACTGCCAAAGCTAGAAAGAGACCAGCTACAAAAATAATTAAACCACTATTTTAGTACTAGCTATTAAAAATCCTATTCAATGGTGAGGTCTGGTTTGTAATAAATATAGTTAACAAAACTTACTTTTAGAAAGTTACCTTTTTCCAGCCTGAGCTTTCAGGAGGCTAATTTGCATTAGTTTCCAGTTTTTTCTTAGCCAGTGCTCAGCTTTGAATGAGGTGTGAAATTCCACCAAAGAGCACACAATAGACAGACCTTAATGGGCAGAGATGACTCGCCTTAGCCCAAGAGAACATGCAGACTGGGGGCTGAGCCCTCCTGTTGATACCACTGTGTCAAATCCTGCATAACATGTCTGCATGTAGCACATGTAAAAGTTTTGCACCTAGAAAGGGAGCAAACAGGATGCTAGGACAATCCTCGTTTATTGACTGTCTGGTTGCATAAGGACCTTGCTTTTGTCCTATTGACTCTGTCTCTGGGTTTGTTGTGGGTAAAGTGTCTGCTTCAAACTGGATTTTAGTGTACGATTTGGGAGGACAGTAGGCTTACCATAGTAAATACAGCCCACACACACCCACAGCTCTCAGAACTAATGTTTGGTCTGGTTGAAGACTTTCTCCATCTTCAAAATGTCCTGACATATGACATTTTGGGCCTGTTTCCAGTAAGACAAACAGGAACTACTCCACAAATAGGTAGGTCAATGACTGGGAACTTTTACTACATTTGCCAGAGAGAAATCCATGCAGAGGCAGGTGAGCCCTATAAAGCTAGACCTTAATCCAGCCTTCCTCAGAGCATTGCTGGAACTTGTGAAAGGATACCAGGGCACGGAACGTGTTACACTTGGCATCTGTAACTTCTGACAAGTACATGAAAAGGTTGAGCCCCCTTGCGCTTGGAACCAAGGACAGAAAGATCTCTAAGGATGATAAGGGTGATCCTCTGTAGCGCTATGACTAAATTATAACACACACACACACACACACAATTACCAACAAAGTGTTGTATGAATGTGAGAGCATACATTATAAACTGATGGATGGATGTCGTTACAACGCACACTTTTACAACGCATGCACTTACAACGCATTTTTTACAACGCAACATCCACTACAACGCATTCCATTACAATGCAGGACACTACAACGCATTTTTAAAAACTACCTTTACAACGCATTCCATTACAACGCATACTACCTTTACAACGCATACCATTACAACGCATAATATTACATTGGATTTAAGGTAAGTATTGGATAGTATAGGGGTAAAAATTACTATTCTTACTCCAGGGGGTGCAACAGTAGGGTAAGTGTTGGATAGTATAGGGGTAAAAATTACTCTTCTAACTCCAGGGGATGCAACAGTAGGGCAAGTGTTGGATAGTATAGGGGTAAAAATTACTATTCTAACTCCAGGGGGTGCAACAGTAGGGCAAGTGTTGGATAGTATAGGGGTAAAAATTACTATTCTAACTCCAGGGGGTGCAACAGTAGAGTAAGTGTTGGATAGTATAGGGGAAAAAATTACTATTCTAACTCCAGGGGGTGCAACAGTAGGGTAAGTGTTGGATAGTATAGGGGTAAAAATTACTATTCTAACTCCAGGGGGTGCAACAGTAGGGCAAGTGTTGGATAGTAAAGGGGTAAAATTACTATTCTAACTCCAGGGGGTGCAACAGTAGGGCAAGTGTTGGATAGTATAGGGGTAAAAATTACTATTCTAACTCCAGGGGGTGCAACAGTAGGGCAAGTGTTGGATAGTATAGGGGTAAAAATTACTATTCTAACTCCAGGGGGTGCAACAGTAGGGCAAGTGTTGGATAGTATTGAAGTACTGGGTATTTTAGTCCCAGCGGTGCAGGGGCACACACCCTATGACTTCTGGGTTTCACCCTGTTCCGGACCTACAGAAACACAGAGTCTTCTGGGTGAAGTCAAAGAATCGTTTATTGGCTGCAGACCAATTACAGGTATCCTAGAAGTACAACAGCGTGTATGTTCTCAGGAGACTGCTGAAAATCATAGTAACGGACTTCTCCTTAAGTACAAAATATCATGCTCCAGGCATACATTCCTTGGTTTACGATATGGTCATATAAAGGCATACATTACAAACGAAAAAGCAGAGTCATGATGACCATCCCACATTCCAGTTCGGCCAGCCCACAATGATTTACACAGGAAGGTTCAGATCCCATGTTTGAAGTAAATAGACCCCCCAATAAATATGAGCATCTCCTGTTTTGGGAAACAAGTCATAAAGCAAGAACAAGCAGGTGTGGGAGAGATTAGCCGGGGGATTGTGTAGAATGAAAGGGTTTTATGACGGGTCAAGCCCTGATACGAATCACAGGTGGAAGGAGGAAGGGGAGCTCGTGAGACCGGTTTGACCCGGGGCAGCAGAGCCAGCTGCCCAGGTCACAGAGAAGTCAGAGGGAAAGCCCGTGCACTGTGAGGCCCGTATTAACTCCATCATAGCCTATGTGAGGGCAAAGACAAGATGGCCACTGCTTCCAAAATGGAACCCGCGTAGTTGAGCAGAATACGTGTACACAGTGCATTCGTAGCTAGAACGGCACATAAAGCACTCGTACGTGCCGCATTTACCATTTGCGGTTCGCTAATACCAAAAGAGACAGAGGGAGGGCCCTGTCCCCTACGCGGTTCCGAATACCAAAGTACGACAGACCCTCCTTTTGCCCTTACATAGGCAATCACTATACTCATCTTAATCCGAGTCTAGGTCAATGTTCACGAAGTCATGGAGATGTTGCTGTAGCATCATCCTATTACTTAGCTCGTCCCTCGATACAGGTTTCCTTACACATAAGGTAGCACAGAGGCCACATATCGCAGGAGCACACTGTATGCATAGACAGAACAGGAAAAGAATGGCTAAGATCATTCCAACGACCATCAGAACTTTCCAACCCCAGGCAGATATCAATTCCCAGAACCATCCCATCAGTGACCAATCTCCCTTATCCACGTGTATGGCTTCAGATATTTTATGGAGTTTGGAGATGGCTTGATACACTGTTGGAGCATTATCTGGTATGAAAATGCAGCAACTGGATTGGATGACCTTGCATACCCCACCGCGGTCTGCAAGAATAACGTCTAGGACCATGCGGTTCTGCAAAGTCATAAGGCGATCCGCTTGGAGCTCAGCTGTCAAATTACTAAGGGCACCAGCCGTTACATTGACGGTGGATTCAACCACACGAGTCAGCTGTCTCAGGTTCCTACTATTGACCATAGGTCCCCAAAACGGCAGGAAACCCAGGAAAAAGTCTCCTGCTTCCTGACCGGCAGTGTCCTCCTTACTAATTACACCTCTCACAACTCTGGTCTTGTGATAGTCAGAGGCAGCAGTAAATGTCGGCGGTAGCAAGTTCGCAATATAACATGTGCCCGAGAAATCAGGGGGCAACCACGTATATGCTCGGTCATGACAGATGAAATATGTGCCCTTAGCAGCCAAAAACGCAGGGGAAAACTGTGACGGGAAAGTGTACGTTTCAGTACAGTCACTTCTTCCCAGTTGAGCCCTAGGGTTCTGACCATTACCCTGTAAGCAGAACCGACCCATGTGGGGTACGACCCAGATTGGAGATGAGATTTTTCGCTGTCTTTCACCCAGACTGATACTATACCCCGTCGCGTTCCATCCTACATAAGGTCTCAGCTCTTATTTGGGAATGGACGAGTATGCATTAATATCCCTACTCATATCGGCAACTCCTTTCATCAAAGCCTTATTATTGGTGATGGGTCTGATGGAACGCGGTGGGCGAGGGGAGTATGTATCTAGGGCGTAGAGAAACATGGTTTGGAATGCCCATGACGATCCATTGTAACTGTACGGTAGCACCAGGTAGGGAATACCCTTGTTAGTGGTATGGGGCATTAACCCACAGACCCAGCAATTGGTCGTATTCATTACCAGTTGGTGCTGGTGCAAGAGTTGGATAAACGAGTTATTTACGAACTCTGATCGTCGGGTCTGTTCGTGCTCAGGCAAAGGGTGAAAAGAGTGAGAGGGGGCAGTAGAAAGAGATATAGGCTGTTGAGTGGGTGCAATGGGTTTTGGAGCAGAGAAAAACACACATCCTACAATAAACATCATGATACTACACAGTGTAACAAAGCACAAAAAGATAAAACATTTACTTTTTACAATTCTACACATCCTTGCTTGAGAGTTCATTTCCTCAATCGGTCTCTCCATCCTACAAAACTCCATCCTCTACTCGGGCCGCTCGCGGTGGATGAGTTTCTTCTGCTAAGGAGTACGCCTGTCAGTCCAGGGAAACGCCCTAGACCAACCAGAACCGTTGACCTAGCGTCTTCGGCCTGTACCCCAAAGTCTTGGCACCGCGACCCTGCGGCAGAACCCGGATGGTGGTTCGAAAAACAAAAATCAAGAAAGTCCTTCAGATGGGAGAGCAAAAAATGTCAAAAGGGAAATAATGAGGGAATCTTTATTTGTCCATGGGCCTAGGTCTCAAGTTATAGCGGAGACGGCCAGGTGCTGTTTGGTCTTGAAACAAAAGTTCAGGCTCAGTGGTGTCCAGTCGATTTGATGGCGGCACAGCTTCCTGCAGAATATTGTCACTCTCTTGGACTGAAGCTGTGTCTTTTAGGCGTGCGTCACTGAATGGTACAAAGCGAGGTACAATGTCTGTCTCTGAGTCGGCGATACCCTCGTTGACCCACTGGTCATATGGCAGAGGCAAGGGAACTACCTTGCAGTGAGTACCATGAATCCAGTGCTTCTTCCCTTTCACTCGCACTGCTGATCTTGTCGAAAGAAGAACAAGATGGGGGCCGATCCAGCGAGGTTCGTCGTTGCCCTTACGCTGGAAATTCCGGACCAGGACCCACGAGCCAGGGTTGATGGGGTGTCCAGGAGGTTCAGAGGCTTGGGGAAGAGTATCATGTACCTGTTGGTGCAAAACACGCAGTTTAACAGTCAAATCATACAGGTAATCGAGCAGTACTGGATGCTCTATTTCACTGAACTTCGTAGGCCTTGGCACACCCCATACGTTGGCCGGGCGGCCAAAGACTACTTCATAAGGACTAAGTCCTACTCGTGAGTGTATCGTCATTCTGGTGGACAAGAGTGCTAGAGGCAGAGCGTCAGGCCATTTAAGACCAGTGCTCGCCTGGATTTTGGCTAACTTGAGCTTTAAGGCTCCATTGTAGCGTTCAACTAGTCCAGCTGATTGGGGGTGATTTGCAGCGTGGAATTTCTGCCTTATGCCTAAACCTTCACATACATTCTTCATCACTTTACCCACAAACTCACTACCATTATCACACCATACCATTCTCGGCATCCCAAACCTAGGGAAAAACTCCTTCACAAGGGCTTTGGCTGTGGATAGGGCAGTATTATCTTTCAGAGGATAAGCCTCTACCCATTTGGAAAAAGCACAAACAACCACCAATACATATTTCAGGTTGTTGCATCTTTCCATGTGAATAAAGTCCAGCTGCAAAACTTCGAATGGACATGATGGGGGTGCAAAGTGACCGGCCGGAGTTGGGGTTCCCCTACCAGGGTTGTACTTCAAGCATACTATGCAATTCTTGACCACATTCTCTGCACACTTGGGAATCCCAACATTCTGCCATACTGGAGCCAACAACTTACAGATACCTTTCGTACTGATATGTGCCATTCCATGTGCCATAGTAACCACTGGAAGCACATATGCATCAGGCAACAACCATCGTCTATGTTCTGTCAGGTCAATCCAACAACCATTCTCATCCAACTTACCCATACTCTCTCTCCACTTGCTTAACTCTTCTTCTGTAGCTTCAGCCTGAAGCGACTTCACACTCTCTATTGTGTTCTCATACATTCCCACATCATTAACCCATCTTGCGGGGCCTGCAACATACATTCTAGTCTTCACATTCTGTGCTGTCTCTCTCGCGGTCTCATCAGCGAACGCATTCCCACGTCCAACATCATCTGTGACTTTCCTATGCGCACTGCATTTCATGATCGCAACTTGCAAAGGTAGGGTCAGTGACTCAAGGAGATCATTCACCAACTTGCCATTCTGAATTTTAGCTCCATGCGACGTCAGGAACCCACGCTCTTTCCACAAACGCCCAAAATTATGAGCCACGCCAAAGGCGTACTGGCTATCTGTGTATATGTTCACTCTCATTCCTTCAGACAACACACATGCTCTCGTGAGGGCGATCAATTCTGCTGCTTGGGCCGAATTATGTGGCACTCGTGCAGTTTCCACGACCGTGTGTAAAGTCGTGATAGCATATGCAGCAGTCGTGTCACCATTAGGGAGCTTGAAACATGACCCATCTACCCATAAAGTGCCATCACATTCAGTCAGGGGAGTATCTTTGAGATCTACTCTCCCTTTCGTCTCTTCTTCTGTCCTGAACAGACAGTCATGTTGCTCAATCTCATCTGAGTCTGCTGGAATCGGTATTAATGTGGCTGGATTCAGCGTATTGCATCTTTTTATGTGTATGTGATTCGCTAACAGTGTGAGTTCATACCCTGATAATCGCGCACTAGTCAAGTGTTGTGTCTTGGTTCTATTTAATAATGTGTCTACAGCGTGTGGAACCATGACAATCAATGTATTGTCCATTACCAGACCAGCAGATTGTCGGATAGACATCGCTGCAGCAGCTGTCGCTCTCAGACAGCTTGGCAATGCCCTTGCTACAGGGTCCAAGGTGGATGAAAAATACGCGCATGGGCGCGGTCTGTCGCCAAAAGGCTGTGTTAACACTGACAACGCACATCCATCTTTCTCGTGAACATACAATGTAAAAGGCTTGCTATAGTCAGGAGTGCCCAACACAGGAGCTGAACATAATGCATTGCGTAATTCCACAAAACTTTTCTGACACTCTTCAGACCATGGGATAGGATTCGGTGTGTCTTTGCATGTTAATGCTAATAAAGGTTTTGCCAACAAAGAAAAACTAGGGATCCAATGCCTACAGTATGAGGTGATTCCTAAGAAAGCACGCACTTCTCTCTGTGTCTTTGGCACACTCAACTGTGCAATGGCTTGAATTCTTTCTGGGGTTAGTCTCCTTCCCTCCTTCGATAAGAGATGACCTAAGTAGGTCACTTCTTGTCGACAATATTGCAGCTTAGAGAGAGACACTTTGTGATGGTAAGCGGATAAATGGCGCAACAGTGACAATGTGGCTCCTTTACAGATCTTTTCAGTATCCGCAGCGATCAGTAAATCGTCCACGTACTGGATCAGGATAGCGCCACTAGGTAAAACAAGTGCATCAAGCTGCGCTTTCAAAGCTTGACTGTATATGGATGGACTCTCGCAGTAGCCTTGGGGAGCGCGTTTGAAGCGGAAGCTTCGGCCTCCCAGACTAAAACCAAAAATGTCTCTGCTCTCTTCTGCAATTGGGATACTAAAGAAAGCATTCTTTAAATCGATCACTGAAAACCATGCAGCAGAGGCTGGAATCATCGTTAACAAGGCAGTTATATCAGGGACAACCGGAAACTGAGGCACAACAATCTTATTAACCTCTCTAAGATCAATCACAAATCTGTAAACAGGTGGCTGTGAAGGGTCCGTTCGTTTTAAGACAGGTAAAATCGGACTATTGCAAACGTTGCCTCTTGTCTCTTCAATCACACCCTTATTAATCAACTTGCTGACAATGTCTAACAATGCTTTCTGCCCTTCATTAGAGATCTTGTACTGGGGAATACGTGGCAGTCTGACATAGGCCTTTAAAGTCACCACATATGGTGGTATTTCCAAGAGGCCCACATCATTGGGACCAGTAGCCCAAAGGGCATCCGGAAGGGATGACAATTCAGGTGGCATCGTGTTTTTAGACAAATACATTGGAGAAATCACTTTCTTGCCTAATGTAAGTTGTACTCCTGAAGGAGAACAATACAGTGTAGCATGCAATCTTTTCAACAAATCTAATCCCAGCAAATTCTCACCACAACCTGTTGTCAGGATCAGGGGCGCTTTCAGCTCGCAAGGTCCAACGGAAAGTGACATGGGACTGGAAATCGGGTTCCTAACCGGGGCGCCAGAAAAACCTACTGAAACATTGATATCGCCAGACAAAGGTGCGCCAGGGAGTTTGGAATGCATGATTGAACTCTTTGCAGCACCAGTGTCTAGCAGAAAAGGCTCCGTTACATTTGCTGTAGTCACCTCAACATACGGTCCACTCTGATCCACTGGCACTGAAACAACTCCCTCTCTCTGTCTATGGCTATCCTAGTAATCATTATTCTCTGCATCACCATCTTCTGCATAATAATCATTATTGTAATACTGAGCCGTATTACTAGTCGCATTAGCTTGCTGATCAAAACTATTAATGGCGCTTTGGGGCGGAAGAGGACGCGCGTTTTGGGGAACACTCCCACGCCCTCTGCCTCTAGGAGCTTGCTGACCACCTCTACCTCTTGCGCCATACGCATTACCGTTCCGTTGCATTAATTTAGGACAACTATATTTAAAATGACCTTCCTCTTTGCAGTATGAACATTGGTTGGGACCTACAGGGACACGTGGTTGATAATACCCATTCATTTGCTGATTAGTCTGAAACTGTTGGGGTTGGTGATAGACACCTTGGGGTTGCCTATAATTATTCTGACCTCCACGTGGTGGATAGGCCTGCTGTAAAAGGACCTTTGTCTTTAATTCCTTCATTTTCTTTTCTGTCCTATCTTTCTCGTCTTTATCTCTGTTTTCATAATACTGTGCAGTAGCCAGTATTTGCGCTGAAGAAGAAACAGCCCAAGAACTCTCTGAATCCTTCAACTTTTTACACAGGTCAGGGAGTAAATTCTGCACAAACTTATCCACAAACAACCGTTGGCCACCCTCAGTACTCATATCTTGCCCACTGTGGTCAATAAACGTTTCCTCAAACCTAGTAAAGAAGTCTGACACTGTCTCATCTTTCTTTTGCTGACATGCAGATAACTTGTCCCAATTTACGCGCATCGCAGGCATTATTGTCTTCATATACGTGATGATTCTACCAGGCAATTCAGCTACTAAAGGTTCTGGTTTCGCACCACCCGTCTGTCTAGCATCAGCAGCAACAATGTTAGCCCAGGTATCCCCTAGTTCTGCATTGTGATCTACATTACGAATTGATCCCCATAGAGGCTGTGGAACAACATTACCAAACAACATGTCTATGTCGGCCAGATTCATAATGCATGACCCTGCCGTCTGTGACAACTCTTTATAATAACCTGCTGGGTTTTTACGGGGATCAGGCAAGGACTGCTTAAGTGCTAACACCTCAGAGCGCTTCCATGGAACATGCACCCAAACACGTTGGAAATGCGCTGGCACAGCGGGGTTATTGCCGACAGCTGCAACTGCTTCTTTCCATACCGGGGGAACTTCTCTCATAGGGTATTGTCGCGCTTTTGCCTTTTTCCCCACAAGGACCTCTTGTTCAAACAATGACTGTTGGCAATCGTCATTCCTTAAGGACAATACAACCGCAACTGCTTTATCTACTTCGCGGTCCACAATTATACCAGTTCCAAAATCGAACCTCACTCTACACAATTCCTGCGGGTTCGGATTTCTACCACTATCCTCCAATTCTTCACAGAGAATTTCGCACATTTTCTCGAATACATATCTCTGTTTCGGGGCATCCCATTGATGGAAAGTGTTAACAACCGATTCCACATCATACAGTGAAGGAAAAACGATCCATCTACGCGCCATGTGATCTATTACCTTTTTCTCATCGGGGTTAGGCAATTGGCTGCGCAACTGCTTACGCTGTACACCAGGAGTTTCACCAGATGACCCAAAGAGAGGCGACATTAATGTAGTAACCACATTGGCTAAACGCTGTCGCGCTGAAGGAGAAGCTGAGGCGAGAACAGGGGGAAAAACAGAGGGAAGAAAAGAGGATGTAGAGACAGGTACTGGAGTGGTAGAAGGAAGAGCGTTAGGGGAGGCAGTTACTGAATTAAGCAAAGTCGCAGGAAGTGCGGGGGTAGTTGGAAGCACTACCGGAGGCGCTTGAGAGGACTGCGCTACAGGAATAGGAACTGGTTGCAAAGCAACTGGCGGTTGCGGCAAGGCTTGCAGTATATGCACTGGAGGTGGCATATTTACAAGCTGGGGAGGCGCCGTGGCAGTTTGAGCATACGGGGGTGGCGAACTCAACAAATGCGACATTAAGGGATCTTTCTCCTTTTCTTCTGACTCATCCTGCTTAGAATGTGGCAAAGCTGGGTAACATTTGTCAATCCCTAACTTACGCTGCCTGTGCAATTGCTCATTCATTTGCTCCTCTTCATTATCTTTAAATTGTACAGCTGCTTGCATTACTGACATACCTCTCTCTCTCTTATTCTTTTTCGCTAGCTTAATTTCCTTCTGTTTGGCTTCCTTTCGCCATAAGCGGAAAGAGTCAAACATCGCCGGCCGGGCTTTCTTCTTAAACAATTTAATTTCCAGGTTATCTAAAATATCGGTATCAAAACTACCATTTTGGGGCCATTTTAAAACACCGTCTTTCCTGGTGTAGTGGATCCACACTTCGTTATATGCAATGGGGCCTACGCCATGTTTCACATAGAGCTCATAAGTTGGAGTTCCAACCGGAGGGACCGGACATGATTCTTCCAGCTGGAAATCTTTTCCACAACCCAAACAGAATAATCTACCAAATAGTCCAGAACCAGGCATCTTCGCTCACTAGTCTAGATCCAAACGTCAAAGGATTATCGATTACGATATTCTCGTGAATACACGAGTCCTCTGGCTTTGGGGTTTGCAAACACCAAATCACCAATTACCAAATCAAATCAAACGATCCCGAGGGATACCAAAACAAATGGGAGACGCTCCACTTATACTTAACTGAATATTGCTGATCGATGACGTCACCAGAAGACTCTCTCGATTGTTTCGCTCTCTCAAACTCGTCAAGGGTCCAAAACAGGTCGATTAATCAGGGCAGCAGTCCTTCGTAGCCGTCGGGACGCGGAGAACCTCGCAGAAAAGACTTTCGGACCACGTCGACATGCAGGGGTCGATGAAGTGGCGGCCTTCCTCCGGAATTTCCACACGAAGCTCCTCACGAACCTCTGGCTTGGACTGGTACCGCTGAAATCGGCCCCACGTTGGGCGCCAAACTGAAGTACTGGGTATTTTAGTCCCAGCGGTGCAGGGGCACACACCCTATGACTTCTGGGTTTCACCCTGTTCCGGACCTACAGAAACACAGAGTCTTCTGGGTGAAGTCAAAGAATCGTTTATTGGCTGCAGACCAATTACAGGTATCCTAGAAGTACAACAGCGTGTATGTTCTCAGGAGACTGCTGAAAATCATAGTAACGGACTTCTCCTTAAGTACAAAATATCATGCTCCAGGCATACATTCCTTGGTTTACGATATGGTCATATAAAGGCATACATTACAAACGAAAAAGCAGAGTCATGATGACCATCCCACATTCCAGTTCGGCCAGCCCACAATGATTTACACAGGAAGGTTCAGATCCCATGTTTGAAGTAAATAGACCCCCCAATAAATATGAGCATCTCCTGTTTTGGGAAACAAGTCATAAAGCAAGAACAAGCAGGTGTGGGAGAGATTAGCCGGGGGATTGTGTAGAATGAAAGGGTTTTATGACGGGTCAAGCCCTGATACGAATCACAGGTGGAAGGAGGAAGGGGAGCTCGTGAGACCGGTTTGACCCGGGGCAGCAGAGCCAGCTGCCCAGGTCACAGAGAAGTCAGAGGGAAAGCCCGTGCACTGTGAGGCCCGTATTAACTCCATCATAGCCTATGTGAGGGCAAAGACAAGATGGCCACTGCTTCCAAAATGGAACCCGCGTAGTTGAGCAGAATACGTGTACACAGTGCATTCGTAGCTAGAACGGCACATAAAGCACTCGTACGTGCCGCATTTACCATTTGCGGTTCGCTAATACCAAAAGAGACAGAGGGAGGGCCCTGTCCCCTACGCGGTTCCGAATACCAAAGTACGACAGTATAGGGGTAAAAATTACTATTCTAACTCCAGGGGGTGCAACAGTAGGGCAAGTGTTGGATAGTATAGGGGTACAAATTACTATTCTAACTCCAGGGGGTGCAACAGTAGGGCAAGTGTTGGATAGTATAGGGGTAAAAATTACTATTCTAACTCCAGGGGGTGCAACAGTAGGGCAAGTGTTGGATAGTATAGGGGTAAAAATTACTATTCTAACTCCAGGGGGTGCAACAGTAGGGTAAGTGTTGGATAGTATAGGGGTAAAAATTACTATTCTAACTCCAGGGGGTGCAACAGTAGGGCAAGTGTTGGATAGTGTAGGGGTTTTAATGTAATATTATGCGTTGTAATAGTATGCGTTGTAAAGGTAGTATGCGTTGTAATGGAATGCGTTGTAAAGGTAGTTTTTAAAAATGCGTTGTAGTGTCCTGCGTTGTAATGGAATGCGTTGTAGTGGATGTTGCGTTGTAAAAAATGCGTTGTAAGTGTAGTGCGTTGTAAAAGTTGCGTTGTAAAGGTTGTTCCCCTAAACTGATAGCGGAGTGGGGTAAGGTTTTTCTTGTGCCTTTTAACTTTGAACGTAAAATATGATCATGAATTTATGCTTTTTTGAGACCTGTATTGGGATGAAGTATCTAGGTGAATCATCTGACAGCTCTTGTTTAGCATGTCTAAAAACAAAATTATTGTAAATGAACTCACTCACTTACACATAATTTGAAAAACATTGACTGGAGAGACGGTTCTGGGCTTGCACAGAAAGGGAACATGAATGAAACTGTGTTAAAGATAAGGAGCAAATAAAAAAGGGTTATAAAGTAGGATAAAGAGCGTCCTCTTATGCTTGTTATAAATGTGTAGGCAGTGGCCATCCTGACATCTGTACAAATATTTGATGAAGAGAACATAGTAAGTCAAGTGTTTTTGGTGAAGAAAGACCTTCTCCACTGTTTTGTTCCTAGAACCAACATGGCCTCAATAAGGGTCAAGCATCCTTTGGTCTTTGATTCTTTTAGGTCCATTTGATCCTTGACATTACTGAGAAACCAATGGTTATGAATGTAACTCAACCTAGGGGAATATCGGCAGTCTTGGCATGAGATTCCCTCAAACTGCACATTTAGGATATGTCATTGATGGTAAACAGCCCTCACAACGAAGCTGTCACCCTGCATGCAAATACAACGCGGTGGTTACAGTAAATTATACTATTCCAACATCCAGCGCCCCCTCCGCAAGTCGTTGCTCCATCTTGCGGGGTAATGGTATGTGTTGTTACAACGTGATCGTTGTAACAATCGCGTTGTAATTTCATGCGGGGTGACGGCATGCGTGAAAAGGAGACATATTCGTAATTGATTTAAGCTTAAAGAGAAAACTCAGATCAGAGTATATACGCACCTAAAATAATGCATTGGCTGCAGTATAGACTCAGTCCAAAATGGGAACTGAAAGGGGAATGAATCATGTCCAGGGTTAAGCCCAGAAAAATTACAGAAAGTAAAGAAGAAACAATTAATGGGATTAGTATTTAAACCAGAAGGAACACAGAAATATTAAATTGTTAGTGTCATGGATGTCTGATATCTCCCTCCACACTGATGTCTCCCTCTAAATGCATGGGTCACTGACGTCTCCCTCTAAATGCATGGGTCAGTGGTGAACATATTCAATTTCAAAAGATGGAATACCAGATTAGATATGCAAGATCTTTCGTTGTTCCAGGGTCCACCATCATTGTCTGTAGACCACAAAAGAAGAGATAACAGAGAGGGGTTCCACTGGGACTTGGGTGCAGAGAACATCAGTATGGAAACATGCAATGTAGCATAGAATGTCTAGGTGGGACTCCCTTAGTCAAACCGAAAGGCATCATACATACACGCGCATTCACACTTGTGTCTCAAGTTCTTTCTAATGTAATATCCTCATGCAGAATGTATGTAGAATAAAAATAGCAATAAAGATTATAACTTTAGCAAAACATTAACAGATACAATTTGTATATGCTGTCAAACCAAGAACCTGCCTTAGGGCCTGCTATAATGAGAAATATAGCTTCAGTCCCACATAGCTGTGTTAAACAGAATACTGTCTGAACAGCCCATGGATGTGTATGATCTACCTGATTATATCAGGAAATTGTCTTTCGGACTAGTTCTCTGAATGAAGAAAGTCCTCTCTGCTTATTAGTAGACTATCATGGCTGTTTTTAGTAGCTCACTTGAGGTAAAAACGTGTGAAGAGAAGCGTTGTTCCCAGGTCATTCATGTGAATATATATGTGTGTGGTTAAAAGGAATTGTACCTTTTATAGCGTGAGAAAAATAAAAATCTGTTTCTCATAAGTTCCTCATAATCCTTAGACATGAAATAATTATATGACAAATCATTGATACGTATTTGCAAAGCAATACTATTTATATGCAGAATATCATGACTAAGCAAGTTCCTGTAATAAAGAAAACTACAGAACACAAAACAATTTTATGTAATAAATTCTAATGGGTTATAGATCATAGGCTATTAATTGCAGATCTCGGGCAAGATGGCCTCACGTGACATCATTTTTTAGTAATATTGACAAAGAAAGATACTATTACCTCTTTTAACTTTGTTATACCTATTTGGGGAATAAACCGAGGTACTGAACAGTGGGCGAGTCTAATTGAACTTCACATTTTTCAATTTTCTAAGAACCCACTAAAAAATATAACATATATGGTACCTCAGTACCTCAAAATGGTAAATATTCTGGAGATGTTAAGTCGTTGTGTATGCACATCAGGTCACACTATCGATGAGAGCATGTTATAGCAAACGTTTTCTCTGCATTGGTTGCCAATTCATTGTTAATATTTCTTAAAGGAACCTCACCCAGTGGGGCACACACGGAGCCTTGGACCTTTGTGGTAGTCCAAGATCCTGAAGCAAAACACAAGATCCGGGAAATCATTGAAGAGGAAGAGGAGATAAATTACACGAAGAGAATGGGAGAGAAATGGGTTAATGACCTGAAGAGTCTAAGGTAATGTACAAAGCAAGGTGAGCTGTAAGATACATATTCATATTCTGCCAACTACTTCCCAAGTGGCAATGTACACCCTAATGGGCCTTGGATTTTGGACACAATTATAAATACTGACAAAATATTGAGTTGTAAATATCGGGAGACAGGAATATCGGAAACAAAATATTGTGATACATAAATATGGTAATGCAAGAATATCGTTGACAATACTATTGTTTTTGAGGTAAGTAGTATTGTTTTAAATAATATTGATGTTTTAAATTTTGTTGTAAGTAATATAGTGTTCAAAATATTGTTTTTTTTATAATTTTCATGTTTGGTAGTTTATATAGTAATGTTACTTGTTGCTTTTGTTTATATAAATGTTAATATTTTTTAATAGTATTGCATATTATTTAGGTGACTTCGAATTTATTTTTTTAATTCTTAATATTAATTTATAGTGTCATAGTGGGTTGTAGGGTTTGTAAGGGAATAGGGTGAGAAGCTAATTGAATAGTAATTATGAATGTATACATTTTATTTAATTGTATTATTAATATTTATTATGTTAATTATGTAATACTTATTTATTTTTGTTATAGGTTATTTGCAGGTGGTATCTTGGTTGGGAAGTCAATAATGCAATAAATAATAACAATTATTAACAATTACTTATTAATTGTTAACTACTTTTTTAGTTGATTATTAATTATGCAGTTTATGGAATACTTATTTATTTTACTTATATTTTAGTTGGCAGCTGCTAAGTTATTGGGGTCTAGGGTGAGAAGTTAATGAAGTAATAATTAATTACCAATTTATTATTAATTGAATTTTAATTATGTACAATATGGAATACTGATTTATTTTGCTTATATTTTTGTTGTAGGATTCTAGGTTTGTAGGGGTATTGGATGGAAATTTTGTTACGTAATAATTATTATTTGAAAATTAAATATTTAATTGAATTTGAAGTATGTAAAATATGGAATACTTATTTATTTTAATTATATTTTAGTTGGGGGCTGCTTGGTTTGTAGGGGTCTTGGGTTGGAAGTTAATTAAGTACTAAATAATTAGCAATTTCACTACTTTCCCTACTGTTGAGCTGTTTGGAGTGGGAATAGTGAATTTCACCCTTCTGAAATCCAACTCCTTCCCTGCTATTGCACAGACTGGAGTGGGAATAGTATATTTTACCCCTCCAAAGTCCAACACTTTGTTTACCGTTGCACTGTTTGGAGTGGGAATGATAAATGTAACCCTTCCAAAGTCCAACACTTTCCCTACTGTTGCTCAGACTGGAGTGGAAAACGTAAATGTTATCCATGCAAAGCCAAACACTTTCCATACAGTTGTGCTTTTTGGAGTGAGAACAGTAAATGTAAACTCTCCGAAGTCTAACACTTGGCCTACTGTTGCACACACTGGAATGGGAATAGTAAATGTTGTCTTTCTGGAGTACAACATTCCTTACCTTTGCACTGTTTGGAGTGGAAATAGTACATTTAACCCCTCCTAAATTCAACGCTTTCCCTGCTTTTGCACAGAATGGATTGGGAATAGTACATTTTACCCCTCCGAAGACCAACACCTTCCCTACTTTTACATCGTTTGAAGCGGTAACAGAAAGTTAAAACCAGAATTTTCCCTCTGGAACTCCTTTTGCACACTTGGTCATTTACTCCTCGCTCATGCCAATCACCATCTGATGCATCAATGTTCCCCCAAGATTAAACTAAGAGACTCTAATAAGAGTATAAAAGCACTATTGTGCGTATTTAATATATCAGAAACTCAAATAGTTAAAAATGTATAATACAATTACAAATCATCAGAGTATTAAACATCACACATAATTAGACATCACAAATAATTAGACATTTTGAATATCAACAAAACTAATCATGTATACAGATACACACAAATTATTAAAAACCTAGATTCTCCTATACACATCAATTTCCAAAATAAATCACCCCACTGGACTGGAAACTATCAGACAATATACTTTGGCTTGCAACTGTTAATTTGAACACTAATGTAAACAGCACCCAGCAGGGGAAGAAATTCCCTGTCTTTTTTGTTCTTGCTGTCTCTTTTCAAATTTAACATAAATTTGCTGCGTCTACGCATTTCCGTGAAGTTGTCTGAATGTAACCACCTTCCTCAGGGCTAACTGTTATCTTAACTTATCCAAGTTATACATTGATAAATATAAAAACTGGTGCTGCAGCACTCTGGAAGGAAAAGCTTCTCTGCACAATCTCGAGATACACACTTCAGGATCCACATTACTGAAGTGTGTATCTCGAAGTTGTACAGAAAACAAAAAGTAAAAGTGCTTTTGTTGAAAAATCATTACAGACAGACAACTTTAAAGACTATATTATTAAACTACTAGTGTCAAACATTGAATAAAATATGTCACTAAACGTGTTTTAGAATTTCTGAAAAACATGAGCTATTCACTGTTACTGAAGTCACCGCGACTTCTGGTGTTGCAGCGGAAACAGAAAACCCCAAGTAAAAGTGCTTTTGTTGAAAAATCATTACAGACAGACAAGTTTAAAGAGCATATTACGAAACTACTAGTGCCAAACATTGAATAAAACATGTCTTTACATGTGTTTCAGATTTTTTTTAAAAACACACAGACGTTATAGTTAGGCTCAGATTTCACACGTACAAACCAGTGAAATTCAGCAGTTATAGTTACCTCAGCTAACTATAACTCATGCCCAGCAATGTACTGCTTATGATCTCATATATTACATCACTCATGACACGGTCATTGGCATCACTCATGACATCACTCAGTGTTATATTTAGATAGTAAAATAAGGGGCTGAAGCAATGGTTGTATGGGTGTTGTTACTGGGTGTGTATATGGAGTATAGAACAGTGAGTGGGTATGAAAGAGAGTGTAAACATGAATGAATAGGTGTGTGCAAGGTTTTGTATGGGTGACTGACTGGTGTCTCGGTAGGTGTATGAGTAAGTGAGTTGGTATATGAATATGTGTATGGCTTGATGAGTGTCTGTGTAAGTGGCTGCAATGGAGAATGATTGGGTGTATTTATGATTGCTCCGGTGTGTCAGTGGCTGTAAATGATGAATGAGCAGGTGCATAATACACTGTATGGGTGAGTAAACACTTATGTAAGTGTCTCTATGGGTGAGTGAAATGGAATATAAGTGAATTAATGGGTATGTGAATGGGTGTATAAGAAGATATATGTGTGACTGAGTGGCTGTATGAGTGTCTCTATGGTGTGTAGATGTTATGTAAATTACTATATATGTGAATTAGTGTGAGAGAGATTGTATGAGATAGTTTATGGTTGTGTTAGTGACTGTAGAGGTCAGGGATTATGGTTAGTATATGTTTGAATAAGATAGTGTGTAAGTAACGTTATTAGTAAGTCAAAGGCTGTGTGAGTGACTGTATGGATGAGTGAATAGTTATGTAATACTTGTATGGCTAAGTAAATCAGTATGTGTGTGGTTGTATGGCTATACAAGTAGGTGTATAAGTGTCTGTATGTGTGCATTACTAGATGTCTCAGTGCCTGTACTGGTGACTGAATAGGTGCATCAATGGTTATATATATGACTTACTGGTTGCATTAGTTACCTGCATGGGTGAGTTAATGAGCGAGTGCTTTTATGGATCAGTGATTAGGTGTATATTTGTATGGTTTTGAAATTGTGGTTAATCAGTGGTTGTGTGGGATTGAATTTATGTGATCTTGTAATGTTCATGGTTTTGTGGCTGATGTCATCAGTGATGTCATTTGAGATGTCCTCAGTGATGTTATAAGTGAAGTCATTTGAGATGTCATGAGCGATGTCATGAGTGATGTCAGTGAATATGTTGTGAGGGATGTAATATGTGAAGTCCTAAGCAGTGCATTGCGGGGACAGGAGTTATAGTTAGCTGAGGTACTTATAGCTGCTGAATTTCACTGGTTCTCTGCGAGTGAAATCTGAGACTAACTATAAAATCTGTGTAAGCTTTGTTTTTTTCCAGTGAATTTTTAAGGTTTTTAAAAATTCTATTTCCTAACTATAATGTCCCTGTGGCTTTTGTTTTTTTCAGTGAATTTCTAAGGTTTTTCAAATTTTATTTCCACACTATTACATCTGTTTAACTGTTCCTTGTTTTGAGCATATTTCAACCATTTCATAAATGTTCTTTTCTAAGTGTAATCTGTTAAAAAAAATTGTAAAATGAGTATTGTATCTGCTTGGATACTGCCTCTATATTTATTGAAGTGCACCCAACTGTTTTGTACAACACCTCTATCCAACTGGACTAATTCTTAACAGATAATTACTAAATGGTAGCAGCTAATTTATTATATAGTGTATCTACTACAATTTCATGGTGTAGAGAACACTAACAAAATGTGTCCAATGGTCTTGTGTATATGAAAGTGTGCTATTGGGATTGTTCCATAAGCGTCTTTAACTGATAGCTGTATAAATGGTACTTTAGTGAAAACACAGTTGTTGATTTCTCTTTTGCCAAAGTAAATGCTTGTTTGTGTGGTGCAGATGTGATTGTATTTTCAGGTATGAAGAAACCCTAACTAAATTTTCTAAGAAACGTGCCAGAGGAGTGTTTAGAAACTTAACAATTAGTATTTGTTTCGGTGTATTATAAATGTGTTTTTTAATGAATTTTTTTTATCGCGGTGACGTCACTATTCGCAATTAGCTTCTGTTTTTCAAAAATTCAGAAACACATGTAAAGACATATTTTTTCCTATGTTTTAAATAAGTAGTTTACTAATATCTTCTTTAAAGATGTCTGTTTGTAATCATTTTTCAACAAAAGCACTTTTACTTGTTGTTAACTGTTTCTGCGGCAACATCGGAAGTTGTGAGCACTTCAGAAATCACGAATGGTGTGTGTTTTTCAGAAATTCTAAAACATGTATACAGACATATTTTATTGGATGTTTGACACTATTAGGTAAATATTATGCTCTTTAAAGTTATCGGTCTCTAATGATTTTTCAACAAAAGCACTTTTACTTGGTGTTTTCCATTTCCGCGGCGACACCGGAAGTCGCGGTGACTTCAGAAATTGCGAATAGCATGTGTTTTTCAGAAATTTGAGAAAACGTATAGAGACATATTTTATTCAATGTTTGACACTAGTAGTTTAATAATATAGTCTTAAAGTTGTCTCTCATTAATGATTTTTCAATAAAACCATTTTACTTGGTGTTTTCCATTTCAGCGGAGACACCGGAAGTCATGGTGACTTCAGAAATTGCAAATAGAGAGTGTTTTTCAAAAACTCAGAAACACATATATGTATGTATTTTGAACAAGTTTTACTATAGGTGTTGTTAGACCTGGTACCATTGGCGTGAGTCTCTCTTCCATTTTTTCTGATTGCCTCTTCTGTTTTTGATATGTTTTGCTGGTTTAGATACTTTGGGCACTGTGCCACTGCCATTCAGTGCCACAGTGCAAGTGCTCCCTATGTTAAATGGATGTATTGATTAGTGACTCCATGATTGGGTTATTTGATTTACTTGTCAGACCCTAGTACAATGCACGATGTGTGCCCAGGGCTTGTTAATCAAATGCTGCTGGTGGGCTTGCAGCACTGGTTGTGCCACCCACAGAAGCAGCTTGTAAAGTGTGTCTCAGGTCTGCCATTGCAGAGCCTATGTGCAGTCTGATACTGACATGCTGACTGACCAAGTGCACCCACTTGCCAGTCGCTAAACCTTCCCTTATCTTCATATCAGACACCCCTATGGTAGGCCCAAGGGCAGGGTGCATTGTAAGTATAAGGTAGGACATGCCCTGGTGTGTGTGGCATGTCCTAAAAGTGAATTACAGCCATTTTCGTTTTTCACTATTGCCAGGCTACCTGTTCCCCCATAGGCCAGAATGGGCAGTTTGATTATTACATCTTATAATCCTAACTGACTCCGGGAACATGGTAGAAATTCGAGTTTAGTATGCCTGAACTCAGAATGATAAAATACATCTTTTAGTAAAGTTGGTTTTAACATTCTGTGTTTGAAAATACCACTTTTAGAAATTAGGTATTTTCTTGCTTAACTGTCCAAGCCTGCCTCTGCTAGGTTGTGTATTGTGTGTCTGGTTCTGTGAGTGACAAGGGCTGGGGGATTCCAGGAGAGAGGGTGAGTCAGCACAGGGCTGAATAGGAAGATCTACATGTAGATGGGTGGGAGGAGTTGCACTTGAGGCCTGAATAGAGCTATGGCCTCCCTCCACAATGCTGGCTCCACCTCCTGTGGTGTGTCTGATGTCTCTGCCCTGCACTCTGAAAGGAAAGAAGGAGTCTTGTCAACAAAGTGCTCCAGGGCTGACCAGAACTGGTTTGGACTAGGCAAGGCCTCTTTGCCTTCAGAGAACAAAGAGAAAAGTAGTATAAATATGGGGACCCAGGCCCCAAGACTATCGATCACTTCTGGGAACAAGACAAACTTTTTGCCAAGGAGAAGAACCAAGGAAGCTGCAGGAGTTTGGACTGCCCCTCTACCAGTGTGCTGTTTGCTGGGTTGGCCTGCAGTGGTGTCTTCATTGCCAAGGAAAGGCGAAGGAACTTTTACAGAACTTTCATCATCTTGCAGAATATTTCTCCAAGGGCTTGAACTTGTGCTTGCCTCCTGCTGAAGTCTAAGGGCTCCCCTCTGAATTTCCTTGCTGGGAATTCTATGTGCAGAAGCCTGCGTGTCGCTGGGAGCTGGAAGCACAACGCAACAAGAAGCGTGTCACCACCGCACCTGTATTTGTCGCATCGCTGGAGAAACGTGCCGCCGCCGCATCTCCCAGAAGCGTGTCTTCATCTCACCTGTCTGCTGTCGCTTCACCGGAGAAGTGCGTCGCAACTGTGAGGGTCGCCGTCGCATCACCGGAGAAGCGTGTCGCAGGGCCTGTCGCAGCTCCAAAGTACAGAGTCGCCGCAAGGCTGCCAGGGCGTGCCCGCATCGTCGCGACATCATCACATCAAGGGCGCAATCTTATCGCATCGCATCGGACTGTCGCTTCGCATCGAGGCGCCATCTTGCTGCATCGCAACCGGGCTGCAGCACGAGAATCTACTCATCACCTCCCCTCCGGTAAGGATCAAGACGCATCCCCTACTCTGCGTAAGCATTGCGGCGCGACGCATCGTCTCCCCCGAAGCAAGGAACCGACACATCTCCAACACTGCGAGCCTTTTGTTTATTTTGTGAGAACTGTGTCGCATTAACCATCAACTTGAACTAAGTTACCTCTATCATCTTTAAGTCAATTTTGAGTACAGTATTGTGGATTTTTGTCGTTTGTGGTCTTGTGTTAAGTCTATATAAAGAATACTTATTTTTATAAAACCTGTGTGGTGTCCATCTGTAGTGTTTTCACTGTATTACTGTATGTGTTCACAAATGCTTTTCACACTGCCTCTGAGATAAGCCTGTCTGCTCGTGCCAAGCTACCAAGGGGGTGAGCAGGGGTTATGCAGAAGTGTAATCTCCTTTCCCTGACTTAGAAGCAAGGGTCCCTATTTTGTCAGCGGTACCTACCTCTGACAACTAGAGACCCCCTGTTCTAACAGGTGTTTACTACTGTACTCCTCAAAGTTGTGCTTGTGTGATCCTTTTTAAAGAAAACTACTTTTTAATTAGATTTTCGTTTTTAGTCACCACACGGTAATCGCGAATACACTGCTCATCGCAAAGATCATATGACCTTGAAAGAAAGGAATATCATTGGATAACATACTTTTCAACTAAATTAATAGGGAGTACACAACCACTTCCTCTTCTTGAATCTTCTTACATAAAGCTTTATTCTGAGCTGGTGGCAAATTTTACCTGGAGGTGCTTTTGGGCTTGTTTTGCACCAAAAATGGCAACTCAGCTTGGAGAAGTGGATCAGCTGGAAGAGCAGCAGGACCAGCATGTGGAGGAGGACAGCACTGAAGTTGCTGCAAATTTCTTTTGGATGAGTGTTTCTCTGACTGGCTGCATAGGTGTCAGAGAGGCTATGTGAGTGGGTGCATGAGTATCTCAGAGGGTATAACAATGGATGTATAAGTGTCAGAGTGAATATGTGAATGGGTGTATAAGTGTCTGAGTGTGTATGTGAGTGGGTACATGAGTCTGTGACTGTGACCAGAAAGTGTGTACAAATACATTTTTTATATATTTTCACCAATATTTGGGAAGATGTCGATAGTTGCGATGTCCCCACGGCGGTACACGGGGGCCGCGCTGTCGGTCGCGTCGTCATCACAAATATTGTGCACAATTAAAAAAAACTATTTTGGACACACAACTTGCATCGCTTGCACCCCCATTTCTCAAACATGGGGTCAGAGTACCTCCACCCTCACTCCTTAAATAAGCTTTCACAGAAACCAGAACCATTCCCGATTCATGAAATGGTGGCCGCAACTTTTTGTTTAGGTTGCGTCCAGCCAATGAGAGCATACCTGTTGCCGCACGCATTTGAGATTAATCGCAAAATTGCCACGAAATATCTGCGGCCAGTCATATCACTATAATTTTAAACTGAATTTCTCAAGAACTACTGAACAGATTTACACCAAAAAACAAAAGATCAATCTTTATAACTACATCTACTGTTCTGCCAAATTTGATGCAATTCCGTCCAGCGGTTCGGGCTGTAGGTTCGACTACAGACCTATTGGAATTAAAATGGGAAAATACACTTTTTTAACCCCCTTTTTCCCGGCCCCCACTCAACAAATCACCTTGAGATTTACCAGGGGCAACAGAACTTACTTTGTCACTTGTGAAGATTCATCAACCGGCGCCAAAGATATGGGCAAGTCAAAAAATGATTTTCCTATGGAAATTAGGTCCTAACTATACCTACCTACAGGTAACCGGCTGTAAGTAATATATGTTTATATGTGTGTGTATATATCGGGACATACCATGACGTATAAACAAAGGCTTTTCTAATGTCCATCAGTGTGTTAGGGTGGCATGATTTAAACAGTTTAAACAATGTGAAATCAAACAACATGGAATGAGAGGGAGAACTAGAAATAGAGGGAGGAGGAAGGGAAAGGGGAAGGTAAGGGGGTGTGGACTCATCCAGGGTCCAGACTCCTGGAGCAGAGCCTCAAGGAGGTATTTTCTTTACTGTGGGCCTGGTATAGAACGGTAGGGTCAATCTAGGTGGGAGGATCATGGTGGCACTCCAACCGGGACAGAGGCATAGTGAATGGACCATACAGGAGAAAGGCTGAATATGAGGGGGTGGGGAGAAGGAGGTCTCTAGCATCACTGTCGAATCTCCAGGTGCAGGGTGTGGCTACTGGGCACAAGCCCCTTGGACAGCGGTGTCAACGCACTAATTAAGCGGCCAGATCTGGGAGTAGATTGTCCTGCACTCTGTATCTGATACATTCATACAAGGCTATTCTGTACATTTCTGTTATCCATTCGTCATGGGTAGGTTGCTGGGGCGAGCTCCAATAATAACAAAGGATGCAGATCTTTGCGATGCTAAGCACTGTGGCTAGTAAGCGCCTCTTGTGGGTGTTGAGGGTAGGGTAATCATCCTTGTAATGTGATCAACTGTAGTGGAGAGGGCAGAAGCAAATGCAGGGTCTCATTAACAGTAGATTCCGCTTCCTTCTAAAATGGCTGGAGTAGGGGGCAGTCACTAAGAATGCAGCCTATGGTACAGTCTGTTTTGAATTTGGAATAATGAAGTAGGCCAGCTGAATGGAGTTTATGTGGAGTCCAGTACCAGTCTTGTAATGATTTAAAAAGACAGAGTTTCATTCTGGCTTCCCAGACTCCTTTATCTAGGTCCTCCACAAGCGTGGCTCAGTCAGATTCAGTATAGTCTATCTGCAATGTCCTCTGCCAGGATTCTCGAAGTCTGGCGAGATGTGGTTTAGCATATAGGTGGGATATTAACAGATTGTATAATCCTGACATCTCACCCCAGTACGACCCCCAATGTGCCAGGTATAGTTCTACATGCGAGTCCCCTATATTCCATGGGGTAAGACCCAGGTGATCACATAAGCACTGTCGGAGTTGGACATATCTCCACCTGTGGTGGGTGGATAGTTTGAATTAATTTCGGAGCGATTCGAAAGAGTGGATGTCTCAGTGCAAAATTAGCTGGTCAAAATGGATGCATGGTTGTGCAACCACGCGTCAGTCTGCAGCAGAGTATGAGAGTGGAACCAGGTCTTCAGCGTGGCGGGAATATTGGGATTCTGTTTCAGGCAGGTGGGAGATTTATGTTTATTTAGCAACTGCAGTCCTGTGCTGACTGAGGCAATAAGATGCTTGATGGCAACCCAGGGGGGGGCTTTGCTCGGGCTCGTAGTTTGGCCAGTTGCTATAGCTGCAAAGCGGTGTAGTGATACTCCACAAAGGGGAGGCTAAGGTCCCCTTGTTGCCTGTGGACCATGATTTTCTGGATTTTCTGTCAGGGTTTGGAATCACCCCATATGAAGTCTTTGATGTCATGGTCAATTGTTTGCATGAGGAATACGTTGACCAAGAGTGGTAACACGCCCAAAATATACATAAACCTGGGTACTATAACCATTTTCACAGCTTGTAACCTGCCCCAGAGCAACAGATGGAGATGCATCCATTTTGCATATTCCAGCCGAGTTCTGGCTATCAATGGATCTAGATTATCGGTCACAATTTTTTCCAAACCTCAATTAAGGTTGATTCCAAGGTAGCGCAGGCAGTCATATTTCCACTGGAATGGGTATCTGGCAACTGCTGCTGCTGTTGTGACTTGGAACATGGTTAATGAGTCACTTTTAGTCCAGTTGATCCTAAATAGCCAGATATAGAGGCAAAGTCTGATATAAGAGACATGAGGGTGGTAAGGGAGAGGCTGAGGTTCATGATTGTTAATGCAGTGTCATCCGCATACAGTAGCACTTTTGTGCAGGCAGCAGGCATAGGGGCACCCAATATAGAGGCTCGGTACCTTATGGCCAGTGGTTTCATTTCTAGTAGAAACGATAAAAGCGACAAAGGGCACCCCTGGAGGATGTAAAGGGTTCGTATATAGAGCCTCTGACAGTTGACCTGAGCTGTCGGATTACTGTGGAGTCATTTGACTTTATGAGCAGTGCATACGTGCCCTGAGAATTGTTGGTGATAATGTAACAGGCAGGGGTCAGCACATCCATGATACCAGTGTGCATGCTGAGTGGCAGGTCTTGGGAAAGGAGAGCCAATGGGAAAGGTGAGAAGTGGGGGAGGGTGGGGTAGTCAGTGATGTGCAGGGGAGGCACAAAGAACGGGGGATCCTCTGGGGCTACCACAAGCTGGTAGCTTCTTTATAGGACCGGGATATGACAGTCTCTAGGGGGTGAAGGCATTACAGAGAGTCCCAAGATTCTTAAGGGTGCTTGGGGCAGTAAGCCGATGACAGTTAATTGGAAGAAAATGAAAGGTTGGGTAGTGGCCAGGGAAGATGGGGATGTGAGGGACCGGGTAATGAAGCAGACCTTGGAAATGCAGCCATGTATTGGGAAAGGGAGAAGGTTTGCGATGTTCATGGTGCGCATGGTACTCATCTGGCTCCTGGGTCCCTACTGTTGTCCATGAGTCCGCATCATTCAGATGATGAGTCCCAACCAGCCAAGGTTGGTTGGAGTGGGGAGCTGAATTTGGCTCTTATTGAATCTTGGGTGAGTTGAGCAACTCTCTGGATCACTTTTTTCGCGGTCTGACTGTTTCTTGAAGAGAATATCCTTCATCCTGCCCATGCAGTTCTATGCAGGAAGATGACAGAATCTCTGGAGAAGGGGAATCAGTGTCCATATACGAAGAATATCAAAGCCCTCCAGGAAGCAGTGCAAGACCTTGTGTGTATTGAAAGTTTTTGAGTGTCTGTCTTTGGAGATCCAGTCTAGCTGGTTCAAGCAGGCAGTATTTAATGCCCAGTTTCTGTAGTTGTGGTCTCATAGAAAAGTCTCGGGTTATTTGTATTTTGTGAGAGTCCAAGTCATAGGGTCTGTGTCGATGCGCTGCCAGCAGAATCTGCCGAGTTGCTTCATGGTGAAGGAGGTAAGCGATTATCAGTTGACCTTGCCCCTGGCACTAGATGATTGGTTGTGGAGATTGTTGAAATTCCATGGGTGGGTTGAAGGAGAGGCCTGTGAGATCCAAAGATCCAAAAGGAATTGTTTCATGTCTCCCCTCTCCATGTTCTCGGGGATACCATAAAAACATATATTGTCCTGTCAGACCCTGTCCTCAAAGTGTACCACTTTGTTGTGGAGGTGCCATATGTCGTATCCCAGGAGTCGTAGTGTTCTGACTTACTCTCCAAAATGGACACCCTTTTTTCCAAGCCCTCCATACATCCATGAAAGTGTCCAATCTCAGCAGTGCAGGCTGGCATTTAAAGGGAGGGGGCGGGCATATGCAAACTAAAACATTTTAAAAACTTACCTGAATGTGATGTGACATCCTCTGTTCCTCTTCTCACCACTTGACCAATCATGGCGCTGCTCACATGCAGCATGAGAGCAGCGCCCTGATTGGAGGGAGTGGCCTCACTCGGTGCACCACAGTGCTCTGGAGGCTTTGACTTGCTGTAACCCAGCTGTCATAAGACAGCTGGGTTAGAGCTGTTTCAAGTGCGCATGTGTGGCTGGCCATCTCAAGAAGGCTGTCCAAAAAGTCATGCGCACTTTAAACAGTGCCATGCCAGCCCACCCTCCTCCCTGCTGAGTGGCATGCTGCTGTCACTCAACAGCCACCCCGCCCCCATCTTGATGCTCTTTTTGGGACAGGGAAATAATAAAATGGTAATAAATTACCATTTTCTTTTCCCGAGGTTGGGGGTGGTTTAAGTGGGGCAACGCTCCTCCGCTTCAATGGAGGAGCCGCCCCTGAATCTCAGAGGGGATGGTTTTGACCTAACTTGAGACGTTTGAGATTTTAGAATCCATGGTGCCCAGTGTTGCTCACACTGCTGTAATTCCTCACAGGATAGCTTCCATCATGCGGTTTGGGGGGCATCACTGGCACTATTGGTTAGTTCCTACCACCACTGCTGTAAAGAGTAGTTGCTACGTGGCATTTCTGGATGGCATCACCCAGTGTGTGCCAGAGGAGAGGGGAGAGTGAATGAGACATTAGGCTCTGGTGGAGCAGGACGGTTAGGCCATTGGGAGATAGGTCGGAGTGGGTGCTGTACTGTGTGGCACACAGAGTTCAGTGGATAATGCCCATAGCTCATGCATTTTACTCACAGGCCATTGACTGCCTGCTTGTTGAGACATGGGGGATGCAGGTGGCACCTTTTTATCTGTGGGTACAAGGGGTAGATTCACCCTCCTGTTGTTGTTAGGGGAATGTCCCAGTGGTGAAATCTGTGTTGGAGGGATGAGAAAGCGGTACCAAAAAGTTCAAGGTCCCTCTGTATTAGGCATAGGAGAACAACAGAGGCCCCAGGAGATAGGCAATAAACCTGCAGACATGACATTCAGACTGAAAAAACTCTCGTCTGTGACCATTAACATGGTCACATCAGCTCTGTCATAATAGGGCTTCAGGCAGTTGACATGTATAGCCCTTCTGGGATATTTGCAACTACCAAGATCCACCAGATAGGTGACCTCCCCTTTTCTTTCAAGGACAGGGTAGGGCCCACTCCACTTGTCTTGGAGTGTCCTAGAGGCCACAGGCACCAATGCCCATACCTTCTGCCCTGATTTCAACTCAACTATGTCAGCCTTTTGGTCATATCACTGCTTTTGAAGTTCTTGGCTGGCCTGAAGGTTTTGGCTTGCTTTCTTTATGTACTTGACCATCCTGGAATGAAGCCAAGCACATAATCTACTATGTCTTGTTTTGAATCCTTATGGGTCTTTTCCCATCCTTCCCTCACAAGACTCAAGGTACCCCTAAAGGGATGCCCAAACAGAAGTTCAAAGGGGTAGAACGCCACTCTCTTCTGTGTTACATCCCTGTAGGTGAAAAACAGGCTTTGAAGTAAGACATCCCATCTCCTTCTGAGTTTTACAGGGAGTCCACCAATCATGCCTTTCAGTGTCTGGTTAAATCTTTCAACCAAGTCATTGGTTTGTGGGTGGTAGGGAGTAGTGAACTTATAAGTCACTGCACACTCCTCCCACATGTATTTTAAGTATGCAGATATGAGTCTGTCTGATACTACCGCCTTAGGAAAACCAACCCTAGTAAAGATACCAAGGAGAGCCTTGGCCACTGCTGGACCAGTAGTGGTCCTAAGTGGAAAGGCTTCAGGATACCTGGTGACACTATCCACTACCACCAGAATAAATCTGTTCCCTGAGGTTGTTTAAGGGTCAAGGGGGCAACAATGTTGACCCCCTACCCTTTCAAAGGGTACCCCAACCACTGAAGGTAGAATTAAGGGGGGCTTTAGGTGGCTTCCTGCCATACCACTGGCTTGGCATCGAACACAGGACTGACAAAAGTCCTTCATCTTTTGGGACATCCCTGGCCAGTAGATGTGATTGACTAATCTACACAAGGTTTTATCCTGTCCAAGATGCCCAGCTAGGGAGATATCTTGGGCCTAAGTGAGGAGAAACTCTCTAAACCTCTAAGGTACTATCACTCCCCTGGTTGCACAAGATTTGCTGTCTCTGGCATCAGTTACTTTCCTCCCAATAGTCCCAGTGGGTACCACTGATATCACCCTTTTCCTGTGCAGCAGTTTGCTGCCTCTGGTTCTCAAGAGTGGGACAGGTTTCTTGTCACTGGCACAGATCAATCCTAGAGGGTCGCCCTGGGCCCAAGAGCTCTGCCGTGTAAGGCACAAGCTCCTCAGGCTCAGTTCCCTCTGAGGATAACAAGTCCTCTTTATGAGAAGAGGGGTTCTGGCTTGGAATCTGTTTAGAAGCTGGTCCCCAGTCTTCTTGCCTTTTCTCTTGGAGGGCTGGTCCACTCTTTAATGATCCAGCACCTCTTTTTCACTTTAAGCTCTGGTTTTCACAAAACTCCATTCTGAGATGCCTAGCATGCTTGCATAGGCCTTCAGTTTGGCTTGAGCCCAAGTGGAAGTCTCCCATTCTTTTCCAAGCAGACAGTCTACAGGGATGGGTGGGAACATAACCACGTCCTTCTTTCCAACTACTCCCCCCAAGTTCAAAGATGCCATAGCCATGGGATAGATCGTTGTGACGTTGTCAGCATTAATGACTGGATAGGTCTTTCCAATCAGGTACACTAGCACCAGTGTCTCTCATGGCCTCTGCTCTAGTCCCACTTATCAAGGGGTACTGCATGTATTTGTGCATATTAATGGGCTAGGCAGCACAGGATAGGTCTATCCCTCCCTCAAAGACTAATGTTGCCTCAGTGAGGTCACTGACATGGTCAGGTCACGCCTGGGATCCCATCTTGACATTAGGAACTGCAGGCTGACTAGAGGCATTTTTCTTGTTTTTACAGTTAGGGTCTCCAGTTCAGTGCTCCAAAGACCTACAGTTATGGCAACAAGCCTTCTTGGGATCCCAGTTCTTCTCCTGTACCCACAATTTGGCTGTGAAGAATCTCTAAGACCGCCCTCCTGAGCAGATTTTTGGGGGCCTGAAGAAGACTTTTATTTGTAGGATTACCCTCTTTCCCTTGGGGGTCTTTTTGGCCACATTCTTTTGGTCTCCCCCACCAGTGGTAGTTGTGGTCACCATTGTCTCAACCAAGTGAATTGATTTAGTTTCTCTTTGGGACAATTATAAAAGTTGCACCTTCATTATCAAATTATACAACCCTTAGCAATTAATGTGCACTGTTACCATCTAACCAACCTCCTGGTGCTTTCACTGAATAGTCTACAAAGTCTTCCCAGGTCTGGCTCTGGATTTTTCAAGCCTCTCTGAATCTGATCCTATATTCTTCAGTACTATATCCAAAGCCCTCAATCAGGGTACCCTTCATGTGGTCATAGGATGTAGCATCTTTCTCAATAAGTGTCAGGAGGCTATCCCTGCACTTTCCTGTGGAATGGTTGATGTGAGGACCAGGTCCAAAGTTCCGGCAGGAGCAGTTTGGGAGAGTCCTGGATCGGTCAGGAGCAGCATGCTGAGGGTCTTAGAAACTGGCATGCAAAGTTGAAGGGGGCCATTCGAAAGTACACTGCATAGGGGGACTTACAGGTAAGGCCGATGGTTCTCCTGTGAGGGAGGAGGATGCAAAGGTTTGGGTACCACTGGAGCACAGCTGGTTAGACAATGCCAGGGTGGGGCTAGCTGTAGAGCGAACAGGTCAGCTTGATGTTGTGCATTTGTTATATTCCATATAGGTACTATAATATGGGCCTCAATAAACTCGTTACCCTTTACCTATATTCTCTCCCTATATTACACTTGTCACAGTTTGAAGGGACTGACCTTTTACCTAGATATCACGCTGCATTCAGAAGGCGGGTTTTCCCTAGTTCAAAATCTCATACATTATGATTGAGGTTTCTTGGAAGCACAGCAGGACTGCCATCTCCTGTATGAAATCTATGTACAAAGTTAATTTCCAACGTCATCCTTAGGCCGACATATTAATACAGCAAGATAGGACCCTTGGCGAGACCTAAGGGTATATATACAACACATTTTGCTAAGATAGTTAGAGGAGATCAAGACTTCCTTGCTGACACACTGATCAGAGATGCTGAGGTTCCTGCATGCAGCTCTCAGTGGTCTAACATCCCTTGCTGGGTGTCCAGCTCGAGACCAGGACGGGGTCCCACCATCTCACTTAAGGTAATGGGGTTGACTAGGTCCTAGATGATTTCTTGGCTTAACACCTACGTCCATGCTAGGTACACTTAGGAACATCTAGTTAGGGAGACATCGTAGGAGTACGCACTTTTTATCATGTGTTTTATATACTTGAATGTAATCATGATTTTAGTAAGATGGTAGAACTATACCATCCTTTTACCTTTATAGTACTGTTAATCATTTATATCCTAAACTGTCTAACGGTTGTTGCAGCACATCTATTCTACACCAGAATAACAACTGTTCAATAAATGATTATTGAAAACGCCCAGCTTGTTTTATTCGGTGCATCTCTCTGAGAGAAACTAAGTAAGCACGAGTGACTGAGCGAAAGGTAGTACATTGTTTCCACGGTCCTGAGGAATCTGGATTGTCATGTTCGATGGTTGCCAAGAAATATTCTCTCCCTGGTAAGAGGAGATTCTAGTGGCACTGTCAGCTAGTTGTGTATTTGTGTACACATATCTAGAACACCTAGTAGTATGTGTAGAATTTAAAACGATGTCGTCCATTCGGAAGAGGAGTGGGTGTTATATTCCATATAGGTACTATAATATGGGTCTCAGTAAACTCGTTACCCTTCACCTATATTCTCTCTACATTACACTTGTCACGGTTTACAGGGACTGACCTTTTACCTAGCTATTACACTGCATTCAGAACGTGGGATTTTCCCTAGAAATCTCATACATTATGCATGAGGGTTCTTGGAAGCACAGCAGGACTGCCATCTCCTGTATAAAATCTATGTACAATTTCATGCCCGGCGTCATCCTTAGGCCGACACAGTAATACAGTAAGGTAGGACCCCTGGGGAGACCTATCGGTATATATACATCACATCTTACTTAGATAGTTAGAGGAGATCGATGATTGGTTGTGGAGATTGTTGAAATTCCATGGGTGGGTTGAAGGAGAGGCCTGTGAGATCCAAAGATCCAAAAGGAATTGTTTCATGTCTCCCCCCTCCATGTTCTCGGGGATACCATAAAAACATACATTGTCCTGTCAGACCCTGTCCTCAAAGTGTACCACTTTGTTGTGGAGGTGCCATATATCGTATCCCAGGAGTCGTAGTGTTCTAACTTACTCTCCAAAATGGACACCCTTTTTTCCAAGCCCTCCATACATCCATGAAAGTGTCCAATCTCAGCAGTGCAGGCTGGCATTTAAAGGGAGGGGGCGGGCACATGCAAACTAAAACATTTTAAAAACTTACCTGAATGTGATGTGACATCCTCTGTTCCTCTTCTCACCACTTGACCAATCATGGCGCTGCTCACATGCAGCATGAGAGCAGCGCCCTGATTGGAGGGAGTGGCCTCACTCGGTGCACCACAGTGCTCTGGAGGCTTTGACTTGCTGTAACCCAGATGTCATAAGACAGCTGGGTTAGAGCTGTTTAAAGTGCGCATGTGTGGCTGGCCATCTCAAGAAGGCTGTCCAAAAAGTCATGCGCACTTTAAACAGTGCCATGCCAGCCCACCCTCCTCCCTGCTGAGTGGCATGCTGCTGTCACTCAACAGCCACCCCGCCCCCGTCTTGATGCTCTTTTTGGGACAGGGAAATAATAAAATGGTAATAAATTACCATTTTCTTTTCCCGAGGTTGGGGGTGGTTTAAGTGGGGCAACGCTCCTCCGCTTCAATGGAGGAGCCGCCCCTGAATCTCAGAGGGGATGGTTTTGACCTAACTTGAGACGTTTGAGATTTTAGAATCCATGGTGCCCAGTGTTGCTCACACTGCTGTAATTCCTCACAGGATAGCTTCCATCATGTTGTTTGGGGGGCATCACTGGCACTATTGGTTAGTTCCTACCACCACTGCTGTAAAGAGTAGTTGCTACGTGGCATTTCTGGATGGCATCACCCAGTGTGTGCCAGAGGAGAGGGGAGAGTGAATGAGACATTAGGCTCTGGTGGAGCAGGACGGTTAGGCCATTGGGAGATAGGTCGGAGTGGGTGCTGTACTGTGTGGCACACAGAGTTCAGTGGATAATGCCCATAGCTCATGCATTTTACCCACAGGCCATTGACTGCCTGCTTGTTGAGACATGGGGGATGCAGGTGGCACCTTTTTATCTGTGGGTACAAGGGGTAGATTCACCCTCCTGTTGTTGTTAGGGGAATGTCCCAGTGGTGAAATCTGTGTTGGAGGGATGAGAAAGCGACACCAAAAAGTTCAAGGTCCCTCTGTATTAGGCATAGGAGAACAACAGAGGCCCCAGGAGATAGGCAATAAACCTGCAGACATGACATTCAGACTGAAAAAACTCTCGTCTGTGACCATTAACATGGTCACATCAGCTCTGTCATAATAGGGCTTCAGGCAGTTGACATGTATAGCCCTTCTGGGATATTTGCAACTACCAAGATCCACCAGATAGGTGACCTCCCCTTTTCTTTCAAGGGCAGGGTAGGGCCCACTCCACTTGTCTTGGAGTGTCCTAGAGGCCACAGGCACCAATGCCCATACCTTCTGCCCTGATTTCAACTCAACTATGGCAGCCTTTTGGTCATATCACTGCTTTTGAAGTTCTTGGCTGGCCTGAAGGTTTTGGCTTGCTTTCTTTATGTACTTGACCATCCTGGAATGAAGCCAAGCACATAATCTACTATGTCTTGTTTTGAATCCTTATGGGTCTTTTCCCATCCTTCCCTCACAAGACTCAAGGTACCCCTAAAGGGATGCCCAAACAGAAGTTCAAAGGGGGAGAACGCCACTCTCTTCTGTGTTACATCCCTGTAGGTGAAAAACAGGCTTTGAAGTAAGACATCCCATCTCCTTCTGAGTTTTACAGGGAGTCCACCAATCATGCCTTTCAGTGTCTGGTTAAATCTTTCAACCAAGTCATTGGTTTGTGGGTGGTAGGGAGTAGTGAACTTATCAGTCACTGCACACTCCTCCCACATGTATTTTAAGTATGCAGATATGAGTCTGTCTGATACTACCGCCTTAGGAAAACCAACCCTAGTAAAGATACCAAGGAGAGCCTTGGCCACTGCTGGACCAGTAGTGGTCCTAAGTGGAAAGGCTTCAGGATACCTGGTGACACTATCCACTACCACCAGAATAAATCTGTTCCCTGAGGTTGTTTACGGGTCAAGGGGGCAACAATATTGACCCCCTACCCTTTCAAAGGGTACCCCAACCACTGAAGGTAGAATTAAGGGGGGCTTTAGGTGGCTTCCTGCCATACCACTGGCTTGGCATCGAACACAGGACTGACAAAAGTCCTTCACCTTTTGGGACATCCCTGGCCAGTAGATGTGATTGACTAATCTACACAAGGTTTCATCCTGTCCAAGATGCCCAGCTAGGGAGATATCTTGGGCCTAAGTGAGGAGAAACTCTCTAAACCTCTAAGGTACTATCACTCCCCTGGTTGCACAAGATTTGCTGTCTCTGGCATCAGTTACTTTCCTCCCAATAGTCCCAGTGGGTACCACTGATATCACCCTTTTCCTGTGCAGCAGTTTGCTGCCTCTGGTTCTCAAGAGTGGGACAGGTTTCTTGTCACTGGCACAGATCAATCCTAGAGGGTCGCCCTGGGCCCAAGAGCTCTGCCGTGTAAGGCACAAGCTCCTCAGGCTCAGTTCCCTCTGAGGATAACAAGTCCTCTTCATGAGAAGAGGGGTTCTGGCTTGGAATCTGTTTAGAAGCTGGTCCCCAGTCTTGCCTTTTCTCTTGGAGGGCTGGTCCACTCTTTAATGATCCAGCACCTCTTTTTCACTTTGAGCTCTGGTTTTCACAAAACTCCATTCTGAGATGCCTAGCATGCTTGCATAGGCCTTCAGTTTGGCTTGAGCCCAAGGGGAAGTCTCCCATTCTTTTCCAAGCAGACAGTCTACAGGGATGGGTTGGAACATAACCACGTCCTTCTTTCCAACTACTCCCCCCAAGTTCAAAGATGCTATAGCCATGGGATAGATCGTTGTGACGTTGTCAGCATTAATGACTGGATAGGTCTTTCCAATCAGGTACACTAGCACCAGTGTCTCTCATGGCCTCTGCTCTAGTCCCACTTATCAAGGGGTACTGCCTGTATTTGTGCATATTAATGGGCTAGGCAGCACAGGATAGGTCTATCCCTCCCTCAAAGACTAATGTTGCCTCAGTGAGGTCACTGACATGGTCAGGTCACGCCTGGGATCCCATCTTGACATTAGGAACTGCAGGCTGACTAGAGGCATTTTTCTTGTTTTTACAGTTAGGGTCTCCAGTTCAGTGCTCCAAAGACCTACAGTTATGGCAACAAGCCTTCTTGGGATCCCAGTTCTTCTCCTGTACCCACAATTTGGCTGTGAAGAATCTCTAAGACCGCCCTCCTGAGCAGATTTTTGGGGGCCTGAAGAAGACTTTTATTTGTAGGATTACCCTCTTTCCCTTGGGGGTCTTTTTGGCCACATTCTTTTGGTCTCCCCCACCAGTGGTAGTTGTGGTCACCATTGTCTCAACCAAGTGAATTGATTTAGTTTCTCTTTGGGACAATTATAAAAGTTGCACCTTCATTATCAAATTATACAACCCTTAGCAAGTAATGTGCACTGTTACCATCTAACCAACCTCCTGGTGCTTTCACTGAATAGTCTACAAAGTCTTCCCAGGTCTGGCTCTGGATTTTTCAAGCCTCTCTGAATCTGATCCTATATTCTTCAGTACTATATCCAAAGCCCTCAATCAGGGTACCCTTCATGTGGTCATAGGATGTAGCATCTTTCTCAATAAGTGTCAGGAGGCTATCCCTGCACTTTCCTGTGGAATGGTTGATGGGAGGACCAGGTCCAAAGTTCCGGCAGGAGCAGTTTGGGAGAGTCCTGGATCGGTCAGGAGCAGCATGCTGAGGGTCTTAGAAACTGGCATGCAAAGTTGAAGGGGGCCATTCGAAAGTACACTGCATAGGGGGACTTACAGGTAAGGCCGATGGTTCTCCTGTGAGGGAGGAGGATGCAAAGGTTTGGGTACCACTGGAGCACAGCTGGTTAGACAATGCCAGGGTGGGGCTAGCTGTAGAGCGAACAGGTCAGCTTGATGTTGTGCATTTGTTATATTCCATATAGGTACTATAATATGGGCCTCAATAAACTCGTTACCCTTTACCTATATTCTCTCCCTATATTACACTTGTCACAGTTTGAAGGGACTGACCTTTTACCTAGATATCACGCTGCATTCAGAAGGCGGGTTTTCCCTAGTTCAAAATCTCATACATTATGATTGAGGTTTCTTGGAAGCACAGCAGGACTGCCATCTCCTGTATAAAATCTATGTACAAAGTTAATTTCCAACGTCATCCTTAGGCCGACATATTAATACAGCAAGATAGGACCCTTGGCGAGACCTAAGGGTATATATACAACACATTTTGCTAAGATAGTTAGAGGAGATCAAGACTTCCCGGCTGACACACTGATCAGAGATGCTGAGGTTCCTGCATGCAGCTCTCAGTGGTCTAACATCCCTTGCTGGGTGTCCAGCTCGAGACCAGGACGGGGTCCCACCATCTCACTTAAGGTAATGGGGTTGACTAGGTCCTAGATGATTTCTTGGCTTAACACCTACGTCCATGCTAGGTACACTTAGGAACATCTAGTTAGGGAGACATCGTAGGAGTACGCACCTTTTATCATGTGTTTTATATACTTGAATGTAATCATGATTTTAGTAAGATGGTAGAACTATACCATCCTTTTACCTTTATAGTACTGTTAATCATTTATATCCTAAACTGTCTAACGGTTGTTGCAGCACATCTATTCTACACCAGAATAACAACTGTTCAATAAATGATTATTGAAAACGCCCAGCTTGTTTTATTCGGTGCATCTCTCTGAGAGAAACTAAGTAAGCACGAGTGACTGAGCGAAAGGTAGTACATTGTTTCCACGGTCCTGAGGAATCTGGATTGTCATGTTCGATGGTTGCCAAGAAATATTCTCTCCCTGGTAAGAGGAGATTCTAGTGGCACTGTCAGCTAGTTGTGTATTTGTGTACACATATCTAGAACACCTAGTAGTATGTGTAGAATTTAAAACGATGTCGTCCATTCGGAAGAGGAGTGGGTGTTATATTCCATATAGGTACTATAATATGGGTCTCAGTAAACTCGTTACCCTTCACCTATATTCTCTCTACATTACACTTGTCACGGTTTACAGGGACTGACCTTTTACCTAGCTATTACACTGCATTCAGAACGTGGGATTTTCCCTAGAAATCTCATACATTATGCATGAGGGTTCTTGGAAGCACAGCAGGACTGCCATCTCCTGTATAAAATCTATGTACAATTTCATGCCCGGCGTCATCCTTAGGCCGACACAGTAATACAGTAAGGTAGGACCCCTGGGGAGACCTATCGGTATATATACATCACATCTTACTTAGATAGTTAGAGGAGATCGAGACTTCCTGGCCGACACACTTACCAGAGACGCTGAGGTTCCTGCATGCAGACACTTCAGCTCACAGGGGTCTAACGTCCCTTACAGGGTGTCCAGCTTCAGACCAGGACAGGGTCCCACAGTCTCACTTAAGGTAATGGGGTCAACTAGATCCTAGAGGAATTCCTGGCTTAACACCTACACCCATGCTAGGTACATTTAGGTACATCTAGTTAGGGAGACATCATAGGAGTACACACCTTTTATCTTGTGTTTTATATACTTGAATGTATGCATGATTTTAGTAAGATGTTAAAACTATACCATCCTTTTACCTTCATAGTACTGTTTTTCATTTATAGCCTATACTGTCTAACGATTGTTGCAGCACATATATTCTACACCAGAATAACAACTGTTCAATAAATGATTATTGAAAACGCCCAGCTTGTTTAATTCGGTGCATCTCTCTGAGAGAAACTAAGTAAGCACAAGTGACTGAGCGAAAGGTAGTACATTGTTTCCACGGTCATGAGGAATCTGGATTGTCATGTTCGATGGTTGCCAAGAACTATTCTCTCCCTGGTAAGAGGAGATTCTAGTGGCACTGTGAGCTAGTCAGTTCAAAAGGGCAGCATACCTGATGGGGGTGATCAGAAGTCATCTGACACCAATCCTACAGTGTATGTTGTCTAAAGCGCAGATCCTGAATATTTTCTATAGGAACTACAAGACATGGTGACGCCAACGTTTGTTGGGTACTTATTTAACAGTAGAATCTGAGTAGTTCAGTCGTGCTATTCTCAGAAATCCCTATTCACAAAACACCAGAGACCTCTGGAGTGGGTAGACTAAATTCCCCAACTGCTGAGTAGGCAAACATCCTAGTTATTGGCTGTTGATTATTCGAGCTTGAAGGACACAAAGTTCCTAAAATTATGCAAAACACCTTATCTTTAATTACCTGGAATGGTTCTTCGTCTCTAAAACAATGACTGAAGAAGCGGATAACGCTGGAGGTGTTGTGCAATATCTGCACCTCACAGATGACGAGAAAGATGCTAATGCAATTCCGAATGCAGAGAATTTTAGAAGTGCAGTCACCCTGAAACTGCTTGTGCATAGTCTAACACCTAGGGGTGGTTTAGTAGCTTTCGTGATTGAGGCACACAAATCATACAGAACAGAGGTATTTTATTAGTGGGTTACAGTTCCAGCAGCATATACAAGAACACAAATATTTCACACTACACAGAAGGTGATGCACCAGTGGAATATTGTCCGATTGAGGTTCCGCTTACGTACCAGGAACACTTATACTGGTTTAAAGACGCCCTACCCCATTTAGGAAGAAGAGTAGGACTCGGTCCGCTTGGAAGAGAAGGAGCGACATGGCCAGTATTAGCAGCACTATACACCACAGCCTAACATTCAAACAATGCCAGGACCAGACTTACTCATACTTCACAAAGAATTAATAAAACTTTACAGAAACATGATGCAATACGTCATGAGGACACTTACAGTCCAGCCAGCAATGGTAACAACAAATACAGCTCAAAACACAGCAACTAAAATTACACCACAAACGTTACACGCAGTGATGGGTAAACTGCCCGCAAAATGTGAACAAATGCCATTCTTGATAGCTCAGAAAATAACACAGCTAGAAGCAGTATTCCCAAATACTAGCTTTTATGAAAAACACAGAATTCTGACAATCTGCCAGCCCATGGGGATCACACCACAACTAGAGGACTGTTTCTCGCGGCCATATATACCAGAGCTCATGGTATTCCGTCATTAGCAGTAGTACCAGACGTATTACGAAAATATGAAGCAGAGCCTGCTCTTAACTTAGGGATGAAGTTACTAAGTAACTATGCCCAGGTATCAGCTATAATACTGGCAAATATTAAATGGGAAGCAGCATCAGTGGCCATCCACCAACACCTAAGGGAGTTCCGTCCTTTACAACAGGAGCACGAAGCTTTAAAACCACATCTCATGGGTAGTCCCGAGAAGGAGACTTTCAAGCAGACACCTACTTTTAAAAAGAAGTGGGACAATAACAAAAAACAAAATATTAAAGAGAACAGATCTCAATCCAGAGGTAGATCTCCTCAGAAAGGAATTATAACCTTAGGAATAGGGATAACATTAGGAAACCTGACAGGTATCAAAATACTGATACAGGTTCCTCTTGTTCCTTTCAGGGTTCAACGAAAAACTCCGAGAGTGAAGGACGGTCAGACAGACAAGAAGAGCATACAAAGTCCAGAAACGAGCAGAACGCTCAAGAATATACTTCCAAAAAAGAAGATAAAGCCAAACCAAAACCACAGTTCAAAAAGAAGCACGTTGCAGGTCTAAAGATCAGACATGATCAGAATTCTGAGGACTCGACTATTGAACGAGGAATGGGCTCTGACGATGCTAGACAGTGCAGCAGAAGTAACAATAGCTCGCCAGAAATTGATGGAATTTCTGGTGACAGTGGACTTGAATGATTATATCACGGTGGAAACACCAGATACTAGGGTAATTGTCCCACATAAATTGTATGAAATAAAGCTCCAAATGGAGGGGGACAAGCTCCAGCATTATACAAAAACCATGTTGGATGGGATGAGGATTCAACCCACCACAATATTCCACTAAAAAACACTCCAACTGCACAAAGGCAGTATCCTATAAAGCAAGAAGCTAAAAAAAAGGTCAGAGAGATCTTAGATCAACTTTAATATCAAGGGGTGATTGAAACTTGCACCTCTCAAATGAATAACCCTTTGTTTCCAGTATCAATACCAGACAATTCATATCGTTTAGTTTTAGATTACAGACATTTAAACACTTGCACTAAGACGTTTGCAGTTCAAAATGCACACAGCGCCGCTTTAATGAATAACATTGTGCGGAAAAAATACAAAACAATAGATATCTCAAATGGATTCTTTTGCCAAAATCTAGCACCTGAGAGGAGACACTGGACAGCATTCTCAGCGTTAGGGTCTCAGCGGTAATTTTGTTGACTCCCCCAGGGGTATAAGAACAGCTCAGGTTGTTTTCAGCCACAGTAACTGAATTACTTCAAAATCTGGATGAAGAGGCATTGTCCTAAGTGGATGATATTTATCTAACGGACGATGACCTGGAGGAACACTTCAACACTTGAGTGCATACCATCATTTTGGGATTCGCCTCTGAGGGTTACAAATTCAACTTTCAAAAATCGAAAATAGCCCACCTTAACGTTCCGTTTTCTAGGATATGACCTTTCAAGGGAAGGAAAAAGCCTGGCAGCTAACTTTTTAGAAAAGTGTGCGCAGCTCCAACCTCCAAAATCATTAAAAAACGTAAATCAATACTAGGATTCCTTAATTATGGCAGAACATACATTTTTGATTACGCAGAAAGAGTAAAACCTTTCTATGATTTCATAAAGCCTGATTTTTCAGTTAGACAATGGACACAGGCACACACAGATACTCTTCGTTCCTTACAAGCTGACATGATAGCTTCCAAACACTTACAGACACGTGTAAACGTATGCAACCTGGTGATCCGAATAGTTGCGGGTCAATCAGGGTACACCTATCTAACATATAATGAAGGTGAGACAGTACCAAATGCTGAGATGTGTTTTGCATCAACAGAATTTTTCTTAACAGCAGTACAGACTGCTGCAGTCAGAGAAAGAGCCCTGGCTCAAAGGAAACGTCTGACAGTTGTGACCACAGTTCTCAATGCTAAAGCCTTACATCCAGGATGGATACAATAGGCTAATTCTCTCAGTGCAACATATGTAGAATGCAGGTACGACCCAAATTTAAAAACACAAGCATTTCTGCAATACGAACAAGAATATCCTCTACCAAATGAAATAATGCCTCTAGATCAGTACAAATACATTATTTATACTGATGGTTCTGCGTGTGCTATTGTTAAAGGACTGATGCAGGATGGAAAGTTTCATCCGAATTGCACAAAAACACAGTCTCTCGAAGACTGCACAGCTGGCAGAACAAAAGCACTAATATTGGCACTGATAAATATGGATCGAGATTTCTTCTACTGTGTACAGTCATACAATGAATATTTACATCACTGGGGACAGAATGGGTTTAAAGATGAAAAAGGTGGCACAATTAACCATAAAACACTTTGGGAACAGGTAGTGGAGTTGAAAAACAAACTACCAAAGGCTCACGTGATACACACACTGAGTCATCAACATGATGGCATTCACGCTGAAGAGCATTCATTGGCCGGCAAGGGTGCAAAAGGGGCTGTACGCACAGCTTCCGTAGCAGCAATCACTTGTTCAAAAACAAGAATAGACGGTGAGATAATGGTTGTGATTATTGCCACACACAATAACTCAGCAGTACGGAAAAAGTTTCCACTCAAGTACTCCTACAAGTTAGATGCAAACAATGTTCCATTTGCTCAGATTCCTGGAGTGGGGGGATAGAGTAATACCAAATATGGATCGAAGGTTTGGATTAATTCTAGCAGCACATGAGGGTATAGGTTCTGCACACGCAGGAGTTTCTGCTACTGTTTCTCTATTGAAACAACGCCACTGGTGGCCAGGGCGAAGAAGGCAGACTAAAGACTAGGGGGGTCATTAGGATGGCGGGCGGATCGCCACCGCCGCCTCGGCTGTGGCCATCCGCCCGCTATCCCAACTTGATTTACCCCCGCCATATTATTATGGCGGGGGTATCACGGTGGAGGGAAAGTCCATCTGTCGCTTTTCCGCCGGTCGGCAATCGTTACGATTGCTGGCTGGGTGGACTTGGCCACTAATATGGTGGCAGTGCCTACCAGGCACCGCCATCCATATTAGGATGGGTGTGGTAACTGGCCATTCCATGGTGGCGATGCCTCCATGGAAAGGCTGGCCGGGATATGCTTTGGGGGCCTGTTGCAGGCCCCCATGGGTAGTGGGGGGCACTTGGAGGGGTACCCATGGTACCCCCCTGCATTCCCATGCACAAGGTGACAGGCACCTCACAGTGCCTGCCACGTTGTGCAAATGAATGCACAACATGTCTAGTTGCAGCACCTGCCGCAATGTCAAATCTGCGGAATGCGACCACCAGGGTGGCGGGCGCATCCTAATCGGCGGTGCCTGACCGCCGCAGGTCTGGCAGCTGGTCCCTGCACGTCGAGGATTAGTGGGCGTACTGAAGCCCGCCCGCCATCCTAATGGGCCCCTATGTCTTGAAATGCGATATCTGTCAGCAGATTAGAAACTCCACCGTAACACGTCCAGTGCAGACACTGTTACTAATATCAGACAAACCACTCGCGTGTGTTTATTTGGACCACTGCGGCCCTTTACAATCTGATGGGGCTTACAAGTATATCATGGTTACAGTGGATTCCTGCTCTAGGTTCCTATGGGTGTGGGCCCAACGCTCGGCTGACGCTAGAACTGTTATAAAAGACTTGCAAGACTTTATAGGGACATACGCAATCGGCACACTTCCTTCTGACCGTGACTCCGCTTTTAGCTCTAGGGCTTACGAGAAAGCTATGGGAAGTCTGGGTGTAGCATTGAGGTACTCCTCTCTGTACCATCCAGAGGGAAATTCAGTTGTGGAGAGGAAAAACCGGGACTTAAAGCAATCTTTAACAGCTAGAATATTAGGCTCGGGTGGCAATTGGGTAAAACATCTGTATGGAGTACAAAGAGCATTAAATAATCAGGCAAGAAGCTCACTGGGGGGGGGGGGGTCCACTCCTTATGAGGTCCTATTTGGGACGAGAATGTGGGTATCTGATCTTGATTGTGAAGGCACAGTGGCGGATAAAAAAACGTTTGACATCCATAAACGTTTGACTGCTTTACAGGACCTCAACGAAACCAGGGCACAACAGAGTAATGTCAATATAAAGAAGAGCGCCACTGGAGAGGTAAAAAGTGTCACAGCAAGACCTGTCTGGATCCCTAAAGTCGGGATCTGGTCATTAAGAAAATAGCTGACAAAAAATTATTTGGGCCATCATACAGAAAGCCTATACCTGTCCTGGCAGTTGAAGGAACAATAACTACACTTCTGCCACCTCTTGCCGGTAAAAAGGAGAAAAGATTTGTCTCAATTGACCTAATCAAACCAAAATATGTGGCTGATACTGAGTAGTAGGCCATGTGGACTCCAAAGTAACAGACACCCTCCTCTCACAACCATACAAGAAGTTCAAACAGAAAGACTCCTCACGTTTGAAGGGTCAGCTACACTGAATGGAGGACTAACAATGCAATGGAACTTGTTCCTCTTGATACTAAAGTTCAAAATGAGAACTCCACTGAAAGACAAATTTCAATTCGGCCGAACATAGATATCTATATCAACATGCCCCAACAAGACCAAGCTACAGTGTCCACAAAAACTGTGGAACTACCGAAAATTGATCGAACTGCATCTGGCTATTTCATTGAATTTGACACCTTTTCATTGGATCCAAGCGAACCTGAAACGTTACTAGCCCAAAATATTTGTCTACAGCGATCTAAAGATTTTCTGAACTTTCTTAAAAAGACTTACCTGGTAGCACCTTGGTTGGAACTCCGGGTATCTACAGGAATACTTTTCTATTTTTCTGGATAGGCCTAGTAATCATTTTTAGTATGCTTATTAATGGAACTTATCTTTGAGAAAGCTCTGCGGCACAAAAAGTGAATGTGATCCTGAAACCGCACCTATCATCACATCGTGAAAGAAGAGACCCATCGTCAGTGAACATTACAGCAGTTCCTATACCTGATGGTATAGTATGGGAGAAGGTTGATTTCGAAATATTTGGCCCGACTGCACTTTTAAAAATACCACTTTTATTAAAAGTATTATTGAGTGATATCATTACCTCAAGTACATTTTCCGATGATTAGGATTATGAAACTGTAAATAATATGTTGTCTGATTTGGAGAAATCTGCTGCTTTTTCTAAAAATGAAATGTTAGGAGCCACGTCAGACTTTAACATGTTTTATTGCTAACAACATTATGGTCATCACTTTTTGCAGAAATCTGCTAACCCTAGGAATGTTTTCACATATCATCAATGGAACATTGCTTGACACCGCCGAAAAGCAGTTCAAAAACATTTGTACAAAAATGTCCATATTTTTCAGGGCTTAACACGTCCAACCCAGCATCATATTACTATAAGGTTGCACCTACACCAGCACAGAAAAATATGTTGACAAAAACCAAACAGATCTATTTTGCTTCTTTTATTGCCCAGTTGTCCGAACAAGGTTTCGACTTATGGAAAGACACCATAGACCGGAAATCTGTCTGGGTACTAGAGACTGGCAGGGCCAGTGAACAGAGGCACTATTTAGAGTGTGCCTGATTCCTCAACAAATAATGTTTTTAATGAAACAGTGCAACAAACAACCTGTCTTGGATTAGCCAGGAATAAGGATTTTTTTTTTTTTTTTTTCCAAAACCTTAATTGATCATGAAGAAATAGCACACAGCTGTACGCCTACATCCTGAATGAACAGGCCGGCAGCGACAACATGCAGTATAAGAATTAAGAAGCGCAGGCTGAAAAGCATCAACTGGGTTACACAGCATGTAACCTACAACCCAGACGGGCCGGCCGCGTACTATTGGAATTTGAGCTGTTTAAGTATGCAGTAGTAAGCAGTTATATCAGCAAGAGGTATTCGAGCATGAGGTACATGAGGTTTCTTTCAACTTTAGTAACCAACCAAAAAGTGCAATATGATCTGTGCCCTCCCAGAAGATATCCTCCATACACAGTATGAGGCATAGAAGGTAGTGCGGCGCAGTGCTGTGGGGGCAATACATCCCACTATGGAGTGCAGTCAGTAACCGGAGTAGTGACGCCCTACACCCCAAAGACCCATCTAGTGATCTGGGAGGATATGGCAATGACCCAAGTAGAAAACGTGATATGATGCTACTTCCTGTGATGCCGTGCATTATATGCCGTCGTGGGGTGGACGCCACCCCACCCCGGACCCGGGGGGACGATAGGCCCGCAGCCCTCCTCACCCGTGTAGCCTGTGGATGGTGTGCAATCCCACGGGATGTGTGTAGCCCTGCCGGATGTACCAGGAACGCATGCATATTATGTATGGGAAGTAAAAGGAGTAAGGAAGGGGAGGGGATCAATCAGTTTCGGTTGCTAGTGGAATAGGTGCTGGAGCTAGCGTGGTGGACTGGCCATCCACTGCCGTGTCATTATTCGTGTCAGTCGTGGAGGCGTCTGGGACCTGTGCCCGTAGGAGATACGCAGTAAGGGGACCCCAAAGGTCTCTGGGGCGTGACTTGTGGGGCAAAAGGTCCGAATAACTGTGCAGTTGTTCCTGCCAAGTTGTCATTGTATCCAGCCAAGTTTTTAATTTAGGCGCCCGCCCTCGCCCCCATCTGCATGCGACATGGCGCTTTGCCAGCAGAAGTCCCAGCGCAAAAAATTTCCGGTGTGTCTTAACCGCGGGGTTGGAGTGGCCCAGCAGGGCAATCTTAGGACAAGGCGCAATGCTTACCCCAATCATTTCAGAGAGAGCCGCAAACACCGCCACCCAATAGGCGGCCACGGCCCGGCACGACCACGCCAGGTGCATGAAGTCCGCTCCTGGCCTCCTGCACCGTAGACAGCGATCATTATCCCGGAGTCCGAAGCGGTGCAATTTGGCAGGGGTAAAGTAGAGGCGATGCAGAAATTTAAAGTGAACCAGTCGAAGGCGGGCATTACCTGTCACCGCATTAGTGTGAGAGCAACTCTCTTCCCACTGAGCATCCGACAGTGGTTCCCCCAGATCATTGTCCCAGTCAGTGCGTGCTCGGAGAGGGGGGGGACGGAGCCGCCTGCGCGTGGGTATATAACATGGAGACCACATGCGTCTGAGTTCCCTTCTGCAGCAGAGCATGTAGAGGCGCCACGGTATCCGGCTCATCCGGAAAGACAGGCGTGACCGCCTTAATATTTTGCCGGAGCCGAATGTAAAGAAAGGTATCCATAACCGAAGGAGTATTTTCCCCAAAGAAGTGTGTCGCCGTGCGAAAACTCCCCTGGTGGTATAGATCCCCCCCAAGTGTGAATCGCAAGCTTTGTGAGCATTTTACGACTAATCTCCTCACGGGTAACACTCAATCTGGGATCATGTGCCAGAGCCATGCGAGGAGAATATAGGAATTTCACTTCCATATGTTCTGCCAATCGTTTCCAGGCACTTACAGTGCAGTCGACCGTGGTGGGATCCCGATGTTCTATTCGGGCTGTCGTGTATAAATATCCGGAAGGTTGCTCAGGCCTCATATATCCATCTTCAACTGCCAGGTGTGCCATAAAGGGAGGGGGGTGGAACCAATAGGCAGCGAAGTGACCCTGTGCGCAGTCATAGTATCGTTGAAAGTTGGGTACATCAAAACCCCCTTGGTGATAGGGCAACATAAGGGTCCGCAGCCCAAGTCGGGCCTGCTTCCCCCCCCAGATAAGTCGTGACATCTGGGAGTTGAGGGCGCGGAAGAAGTATGCGCCAGGGCTGTATGGTATATTTGTAAAAAGGTACAACAATTTGGGAAGGACCACCATCTTAATCAGCGAGATCCGACCCGCCATTGACAGCGGGAGACGGATCCACTGAGTGACATTGTCCGTGAGTTTGTCTATAACAGTCCCGTAATTGGCTCTAATCAGGGCTTCCCGATTTCTGGTCACTTGAATGCCCGGGTATTTTATCTCATCTGGTTCCCACACCAGGGGGTAATCTAGGGGGAACTGCGTGGTCTTGTCAGTCAAGGGGAACAGGGCCGACTTCGTCCAGTTTATTTGAATCCCCGAAATGGCTCCGAATTTAGTGACCTCACGCAGCAGAGGGTTCAGGTGTTCACGCGGTTTATGCACATAAAGAGTCATGTCATCCGCATATAGTGCAATGAGTAGTTGGCGCTCTGGATAGATGAGAGAGCGGTGTTTGTGATGCTGCCGAAGTTTGGCCACCAAGGGCTCTATGGCGATCGCGAACAGAACCGGGGAGAGGGGACACCCCTGCCGGGTACCTCTGTGGATCGCAAAGGGGGGGAGCGGGCACCATTGAGCAGAACCGTTGCTCAAGGCTGGCGGTACAACAGCCGGATCCAATCCAGGAAATTGAACTGCATGCCCATCCGTTCCAGCAAGGCCAGAAGGTAGTCCCACTCAAGGGAATCAAACGCCTTAGTGGCGTCAAGAAAGACCGCGGCAGCCTCACTCGCAGGGTCAATATCCTGTATCACCGCCTGTAGCGTGCGCAGGTTGTGGGAAGTCGCACGATTGGGAACAAACCCGGCCTGGTCTGGGAGGACGAGGCGTTCCATCAGAAGGTTAAGGCGCGTGGCTAGGACCTTCGCCAATATTTTAACATCCGTATTGAGCAGTGAAAGGGGCCTGTATGAGTCGCAATGTTCCGGCGGTTTACCAGGTTTTAACAGAGATGTTATGAGGGCTTCTCGCATGGGGGCCAGTACATGCTTGAAGGCTTTGTAAAAGTCAATCGGTAACCCGTCCGATCCCGGCGCCTTGCCTGACTTTATGGACATTATTGCGTCCGTTATTTCATCTAGTTCCAGTTCATGATGCAGGAACTTCTGCTGGGATGGGCCCAACCATGCAAGCGCAGTGTCGTCGAGGTACTCATGCAATGCAATCGGTGTAGTCCTGTGGGATGTGTAAAGTTTAGTATAGTGGTCTGTAAGGACTCGGAGTTGGTCAGCAAGCTCCCGCTGCGGGGTGCCGTGCTCATCTAGCAAGGAAGTAACGTAGTTACGGTACCTAGGGGGGCGAACTGCGGAGGCCAATGCCCTGCCAGGCCTGTCACCCTCACCATACCCCTGCGAGACAAAGGGTCTCCCCAGAAACTTGCATTCTTTGGCTGCAGCTTCCGTGTATTCATTTAGCTTCTCTCGAATCTGCGCCGCAGTGTCAGGCCCCCGCATGTTCCGCTCCATGTCGCGTTCTAACTTACGGAGTTCACTCTCCAGCCTGCGCAAATCTCCGCGCAGAAACTTAAGGACACCTCCCCCCTTAGCTATGCACCAGCCTCTCACGGTGACTTTAAACGCCTCCCAGACTGTAGTGAGGCTGGATACGGAATCTATATTACACTCAAAAAAGTCTTTTATGTCTTGCTCTAGTTCCGCCTGAAACACTGAATCTGTGAGGTGCGCAGGGTTTAGGCGCCAACTCAGGTACGGGGATAGCTCAAGGGGAATACGTAGGGAAAGCAGGACTGGAGAGTGATCAGAGAATGTGCGAGCAAGATGAAGCGCTCCGCCCAGCCATGGAGAGAGGCCCGCCGACAGGAATACGTAATCAATACGTGCCCAAGTGGAATGTACTGCGGAGTAGTGGGTGCCCTGCCGGAGCGAGGGGTGGGAGTGCCTCCATGCATCGACTAAGTGGTGCTCGTCCACTATGTTTAACAACGCACGCTGTGTGTGTGTGTAATGCGACGCCTGCGAGTGTGACCTATCCATCTCAGGTTTGAGTGCGGTGTTGAAATCCCCCCCCCAGTAGGATGTGGGATATACCTAGGGTCTGAATCTTACCCCACATAGTGAGGAGCGCGGACGGGTCATCCGTATTGGGGCCATAGTAACAAGCAAACAGTATTGTATGTGAGTGCAATGTCCCCCAAGCCATGCAGTATCTCCCACCAGAGTCCACTTCGGTTCCCGCTAGTGTAAACCCCAACCCGCGTCTCACTAGAATGGTCACTCCTCTTGCGTAATTCGAGTAAGACGAGAACACCCTACTAGTAGCCCACCGTGATGCAAATGAGGGGGCTCCCCCCGGTTTTAAGTGCGTCTCCTGGAGCATGGCTACGGACACCCCCTGCCTAGACAGGTAACTCAGGACTTGCCTCTTCTTTCTCGGGTTGTTTAACCCGTGTACGTTCCAGGAGATCAACTGAAAGTTCAACGCAGGGCGCGTGTCAGCTAAGTCCCCCATTCACCCGGATAAAGGTATATGTGGCATGCACTCATAGCTTGTAATTTCACGTAGCACTCAGTATCACCTTCCAAACCAAAGCCCCAGTTAACTACCCCACCCACCCGACTTCTCGCACCTTTTACTGAGGAGTCAATAAACCCAGATGAAAGTCGGAGTGTCCACCCACCCACACCGGCAACCCCAACTGGCCGGGTATACACTTCCCGCCCATCCCCCCCCCCCCCCATCAAACCCAACTCAACAAACAGAAAAAATACAGTAACCACCCCAGCCTTGATGAGGAAAGGGGTGTATTGGGGTGCGCCCATTGGGGGATCGAACTCTAGGGGCGCCAGACCTGCCAACCACCTCCCTACTTACACCCACAAGAACCCAGACATACACCAGGCTCTCAGTGTGGGACGGAGGTGGGCGACCCGGCACAGAATATAACAGCGACCAATTCAAGTGTAATTTTTTTCGAAAAAGAGAGGTACCTCACCAGGAGTGACGTTGGCCCATTCGGGCAAGTTCAGCCGCGGCAGCAAAGTCAGTCAGGGGGGCATCACCCCGACACGCTCAGTCCTGCTGTTCCATCGGTGAGGGCGATCGAGAGTGCCGCGGCTCCGCGCCCCCTTTGGCTGAGTCCCTCCTATGCCGCTTGAGGAAGTCCTCCACCTGTTGCGGCTGCTGGAAAAACAGTTGTTTGCCTTGATGCGAGATTTTCAGTTTCGCAGGGTATAGCATGGCATATGGAATCTCCCGGGCCTGCAGTTTTTTTTTAACCCCAGCAAAATTCCGTCAGGCTTCCTGCACAGATGCAGTGAAATCGGGGAAAAAGGACAGCGTAGTGTTGCAGTATCTCACTGTTCCCATCTCCCGCGAGCGTCTGAGCACCACATCCCGGTCCCGGTAATTAAGGAAGCGCGCAATGATGGGCTGCGTTTGGGCGCCAGGGGGGGGGGGGGGGCGGGCAGCGAGGGATCTGTGGGCTCTCTCCACGATGAAGTGTGGGGAGAAGGACTCCCTTCCGAACAGTTCAGCCAGTAGGTTCTCAATGAAGACCTCCATTTTCCCGGTGTTGGTGGTCTCCGCAAGGCCAAGGATGCGGACCTTGTTGCGACGGGACCTCGCTTCTAGGTCCTCATTCTTGTCTGCAATTATTTTGAGAAGCCGGTCCATTTGGGTTACATGTCGGTCTGTAGATGTGGCGCCGTCCTCCAGTGTGGAGATCCTGTCCTCAGTTTCTTTTATGCGGGCATCGTGTTGCTCCAATTTGGCAACCACGCTATCCAACCTGGTATTGATGGTGTCAATCTTGGAATCTATGGTCGACAGGCTTTGTTTCAATCCCAGCGGGAGAGATTTCCAGTCCTCGTCCGGAGGGCCGGCGGCGGAGGGACCGCTCCCAGGCTCAGGGGCCGTCGCGGGGGTTTTCTTGGTGTCAAACGGTAACTTGGACTGCCTAGCGTCGCTGCGACCCATGACGCCAGGAGGACGATCCCGCCCAGCTCACCCCGTAGATAGTTCGGGCGAGGAGAGGGGCCGCACCACCTCGACCGATGAGGGTTCGGACCGGGTCCAGCTACAGCCGCGTGGGTTAGATAGGGCCGATGCAGCTTCCAGACTCACCTCGAGGAATGCGGAGCCGAGGGAGGCGTCCCCGCCGGCCACCTCAGGGGCACTCCGTACGTGACTGGTCAATCAGGGAGGGCGGGGGTGACTCCACAGCCAGTAGGCCAGCCTCGGCTCAACTGTACACTGCCCTCTCAGAGGACGGGAGGGCGATCCAGGCGAGGCAGTAGCCCCAGGTCACAGTAGGTCGCAGCGAGCGTCCGCAGGGCAACGGGGGATGTCCGGGGCGCGATCCGCCCGAACCAGGCGGCCCCCCAGAGAGGCCCACAGTAGCAGGTCCAGGTGAGTCCCGGTTCTCGGCGTGGTCGGCAGCCCGCAGGCCAGGGTCCCGGGCGCAGGCCTCAACTGGCGGCGCAAGGCCGGACAAAGGTCTCTGTATGTTCCTCGTCCCCGGAGGTGCAAACCCCCACCTGGCCGCAGCCTTCACCTCCGCGGCCGGGACAGCAGTAGAGATTCCGGCGTCACGGTCCGCCTCGCGGGTCAGGGGAGTATCATGCGCTGTGCAGGCCGCAAAGCCCCGGCCCCTCCCAGTGTGTCCCCGCAGCCAGGTGCCAGGCCTCAGGCAAGCGTCTCCCCGCCCGGGGAAGCTGTAGTGGATAGTACGGCACTCAAGCCGGCCGCAGCAGATCGAGGCGGGTCCCTTCCGTCGGCGAGATTGGCAGCCTGCAAGCCCGCGTCCCGGGCGCAGGCCCCAATAGGCGGAGGACGATCGGGCGAAAGGCCCCCCAGAGCGTCCCGACCTCAGAGGTGTCACCGCCTACCTCTCGCAGACTTCTCCGCCCAGGCAGGGACAGCTGCTGGTAGTCCGGCGCTGCGCTCCGCCTCGCGGGCCGGAATCCTCGAGCTCCGTGCAGGCCTCACAGCACCGGGCTCTCGCAAGGAGCGTCCCCCACAAGGTGCAGGCCGCAGGCGAGCACGCCCCTCCGCCTGGGGGAACCACAGCGGATATCCTGGCTCTCCGGCGGGCTCTGCAGCCGTGTTTGGCACCGGGGCGTCGCGCAGGGCACAGCGGAAACAGCCGTGATGGTGAGGCACAGGATAGCACGGTCAGGATAATGGAAAGGGTGGTGAAAGTGCCCGGTCCGGCGGGAGCCTCACTCTTGTGCGGCCATCTTGGTTTGGCACCCTCTAGCGCCCCCCAGGAATAAGGATTTGAATACACCTCGGTTGCCTGAACCATCACATACTGAGGGTAACATAACATCACAAAAAGAGGTTACACTTGATGACATCATGCAATACAATAGATCAGACCCAGATTGGAAGGGATGGTTGAGTTGGCCCACAGACACCAATAACTGTCAAGAAAGATTCTTGGGTAAAACTAAAGGATTAAAGGACTCATTATGATGGCAGGCGGACATCAGTCTGCCTGCCATCAGACGTGCGGCGGTCCCACCAGTGCAATTAGGATGTACCCGCCATACTGGCAGGCGCATCCTGGCCTTTAACCATTGCGGACGGTGCTGCTGGCTGCAGCACTGTTCGCAATGGTAAAAGAGCATGCACAGCATTTCCCTGCACCAGGTGGCAGGCACCACGTGGTGCCTGCCTCTTGGTGCATGGAACTGCATAGTGGTACCATGGGTATCCCCCCAGTGCAATAGACCCCCAAAGCCAATCCCTGCCAGCCTTTCCATGGCGGCATCACCGCCATGAAAAGGCCTCTCCAAAACCCACATCCTAGTATGGTGGACGGTGCCTGCTAGGCACCACCACCATATTAGTGGCTGTGCTCCACCCGGCAGGCAATCGTAATGAATTCCTCCTGCGGAAAAGCGGCGGACGGACTTTGCATCCGCCGCGATACCCACTGCCATCCTAATATGGCTGTGGGTAAATCTCATCGTGATGGCGGAACGATAGCCACCGCCGGCCCGGCAGTTGCGATCATTTTGCAATCGTAATGAACCCCTTAGTATCAATAGGCCAGATCCACGTTATGTATAGCGACAACACCCGGGGGTAGTGACATCGTACAGTGTTGGGAAGTTATGCCTCGATAGGCTACAAACCTCAACATTCACACAGGTGAAACAACACTGATCCTTACTTAGAGGGGATGTGGACCTGCAGTATTTTTTATTAGTTCCTAGGAAACCACGTAAAAAACGTTTCTTATATGCTGTCTATAATGAAATCTGGAGCATTTCTCAACAAGAGGTCACGGAAAGATTTTGAGAAATAGATCGTATTAATCTAGAGAAAGCTCTAGCAGTAGTCGATAATGGGTTAACAACATTAACATCCAGGATATATTCACTGGGCAACATTGTATCTTCTGCTATCGATGTACTAGAACAAGATTTGTCTATATTACAAAACGGGCAATCATAATTATGTTCTATTATGTTATTAAGCTGGATCCTGCAATCGTTGCGTGCAGGCTATGTGCCATGGTGTTTCATAAACAGCACGTCTCTGTTTTCCTCGTACAATCTGGCAGAAAAACAGATAGATATGGCACAGAGGGGAGCAAAGTATACAATGCTGCGCGTTGAAAAACTGGACAGATTAACATTCGCAATGGCAAAATCACCGTCCACAGAATGGTTAATCCATGGGCACATAACTCTCCCGGGCACAACTTTTCAATTCCATTATTGCCTAGAACAAATGCAGGCAGGCAGTTACGAAGAAATGGGTAAGGAATTCATCAAGGAATCTTGGAAATTGCCATACATATTTTAATGCCGGAGTGGGGAAAAAGAAGTGTTTCTTAGCGGTACTAACTGCAAGACTACCTTAAGTGGATCGTTTATATGTCAGGATATAATGCTCCATGAGGCGTGTAATGGTTCAGTAGCAAACTTGTCCTGTCACTTAGAGGGTGCCCCAGCTGCCGTGATCACTCCAGTATTCAGACTACTTTCAAATGGGAGTTGCTTGATGATGAACGATCAAGGTTGCTGTGGGATGCTTCTGGGCATCACATATCTGGTAACTGTGAGTTCCAGGGTTACTTGCTGTATGCAAGTATTGTTTCCCTCAACACATACAGTCAGGGAGGCGTCGCTATGGCCGTCATTAAATATTTCATTAATACGGTTTGATATGAGCAGAATGAAAGCCATGCTTACACAGGAATCTGTGCCCTTAACCTCCGCTCAAGATACATACAAACTGCCCTTTCCATATCGCAGAAATGGTAAATCGTATCTTTAACATGTCTGATAAGACAGGCATTGTCCACCTATTTAAGGACGTAGGTTCTGGGCTGTTAATACCTTTCAGACGGTCCTCGGAGTTATACCAAATTTTGTAAACTCCGTATTGGGAATCATTTTTGGAGGACTGCCACTAATCCTGTTTCTAATAGCAGGTATCCTGATTGTCGTGTTTCTGCTACGCAATGGACGTCCAGTCACCAAGGAGATGGAAACAGTACTGCTGGAGAGAAAATACCGTGATCGCATGGTACAACTTCTAGGTACACCTCTCTTAAGGGAGCTTCTTGCTTCTTGTCGTTTAGACCAGTCTGGATGGACTGCATCTTACCTGTCCTCTGATGCCTGTTTTGCGGAGAAGGATGCATGTTGGATCTCTGTCTGACACTCCCATCATGTGCGCGACTGAACCCGATAACGGACCATGTTTTGCAGTGTCCCCAGCGTATTCCCATGTTGATGTTGGCATTCTTACAGCCACCACAAGTAACATCAGCTCCTGTTGGTACAGACACCGGCTCCTCCTCTGACACCCAGGCCTTGGATGGCTCACAGGTTGCACATGCTGCTCCAGCACCGGCTGTGGACAGTATGGAAAATCATCTGTACTCAATAGACATAATCTGCGAGGTGTTACAGGGATCGCCAACTGCAGAAGCAAGCAACAAGAATATTGCATCTACCAGCGGACACATAAACATTTGACTCATTTAGCCCGTCGTGTGCTGGGAAGAAATTCAGCTTTATAAGAACAAAACAGAAAACTGAAACTCCATATTAAAATTGACATTCCTTTCGCCTAGGTATGGCTTTCAAAATGCTTTTAGTAGTTCGGACTATACCTACGGACATATTAGAGTAGTGGCCTACATGTCAATTTCTAATAGTTTTTTCTTTTTTTAACAATTCTTTTAGATTTTTTAAGGAAAGCGTTTTAAACCAATGTTTTTAACACAATGACAAACTAAGGTTTTGTATATTTGTGTACCCATATCTAGAACACCTAGTAGTACGTGTAGAATTTAAAACGATGTCGTCCATTCGGAAGAGGAGTGGGTGTTATATTCCATATAGGTACTATAATATGGGTCTCAGTAAACTCGTTACCCTTCACCTATATTCTCTCTACATTACACTTGTCACGGTTTACAGGGACTGACCTTTTATCTAGATATTACACTGCATTCAGAACGTGGGTTTTCCCTAGAAATCTCATACATTATGCATGAGGGTTCTTGGAAGCACAGCAGGACTGCCATCTCCTGTATAAAATTTATGTACAAAGTTCATGCCCGACATCATCCTTAGGCCGACACAGTAATACAGTAAGGTAGGACCCCTGGGGAGACCTATGTGTATATATACATCACATCTTACTTAGATAGTTAGAGGAGATCGAGACTTCCTGGCCGACACACTTACCAGAGACGCTGAGATTCCTGCATGCAGACACTTCAGCTCACAGGGGTCTTACGTCCCTTACAGGGTGTCCAGCTTGAGACCAGGACAGGGTCCCACAGTCTCACTTAAGGTAATGGGGTCAACTAGATCCTAGAGGAATTCTTGGCTTAACACCTACACCCATGCTAGGTACATTTAGGTAAATCTAGTTAGGGAGACATCATAGGAGTACACACCTTTTATCGTGTGTTTTATATACTTGAATGTATCCATGATTTTAGTAAGATGTTAAAATTTTACCATCCTTTTACCTTCATAGTACTGTTAATCATTTATAGCCTATACTGTCTAACGGTTGTTGCAGCACATCTATTCTACACCAGAATAACAACTGTTCAATAAATGATAATTGAAAACACCCAGCTTGTTTTATTCGGTGTATCTCTCTGAGAGAAACTAAGTAAGCACAAGTGACTGAATGAAAGGTAGTACATTGTTTCCACAGTCCTGAGGATCAGGTTTGTCATGTTCGATGGTTGCCAAGAACTATTCTCTCCCTGGTAAGAGGAAATTCTACTGGCACTGTGAGCAAGTTGGTACAAAAGGGCCAGCATTCCCAGGGCGGGAGATCAGAGTTCGTCTGACACCAACCCTACAGTGTATGTTGTCTAAACATGCAGATCCTGTATATTTTCTTTAGGAACTACACAACACATCTTGATGACCTCGTTGTCAGGAGCAGGCAACTTGGAGATACGATCTCGGGACAGCTGGGCTACTCAGGAAGTGGGTCTCAATGCCCCTCAACTGGTGCATGCTTCTGGTGCTTAAGGAGTCTGGACTGGACTCTTCTTGATGATTGCTGTTGGCGGTCCGGTACCCTGGGTATTGGTACACCCTGGCTCCAGTAGGTCCTGGTGCCTCCAAACTTGGTGGAGAGGCAGACCTCACCCATTGGAGCTGTTGTTCCTTTTCTTGCTTTGGTGCTGCTTCGAGGTAGTAGGAAAGCAGCTAGCTGACAAAGCGGACGTCTTGGGATTGGTGCCTGCATTGTGCAGGGGAGTGATACCTTCACTCCAAGGTAGCTTCTTGGTGACTTCTTGTTGGAGGTGCTCTGGGGTTCTTGCAGTCCTTTCAGGTTTGGGACGAAACAGCAGCAGTGATCTGGAGGTTCCTGGGTTGCATTTCAAAGGTGGTATTGCCTTTGAAGCTTCCCATTCACGAAGGCCATCCTGTCCTATAGGAGGTGTGAAGTACCTCTGCCCAGAGCAAGCTTTGTCTCTGTCCTCTGAGAGCGCTGGTTCTCACCCCATGATGTCAGAAAAAGGTCTGATGGTGGCAGACTGGCAAAAAACAGGTCAGAGGTTTGGTAGGTTTTCGGGGGATCCTCTAAAAGGGTCACCTGAGTGAATTTAATCCGAAAACCTTAGAAATTAGTGAAGCTATCATGGAGCTAGGAAACTCATGTTGACAAGTATCCAGCCCATGTACTCTTTATGGCTTCCCTGGTCACTTAAAACATCACAGAATAGACTGGGCATTATAGAGGCATATCTGCTCATGCTGATATGCCCTTACATAGGATATAGTGCAACATGTCTTAGGGTAAAAGCCTGCAGGAGGGGTGAAATACCTATTCCTTATGCAGTGCATAGGAGGCATGGCACGGATTTCTCTGCATTCAATTCATGCAGCCTGCAATGGCAGAGTGCATAGCTTTGGTGAGGGGTCCCTGGGGTGGCATAACCAGTGCTGCAGCCCCGAGGACCCTCTTCAGTACCTATGCACTAGGCATCAAGGGTACCACTTACTAGTGACTTACAGGGGTATCTGAAGTTGTGCCACTCATGGTACAGTTTTTAGGGGAAGAACACCAGTACTGGGGACCTGGTTAGCAGGGACCTGATACACCGCAGACAAAGTTGCATCAAAAAGCAGACATAAAGTGGGGGGTACTGCAATAAAAACCCTGTTTCCTACACAGAAACACCCCTATATCGCACCCATGGGGTAAGGATACATCCAACCTGACCCCCTTATGCCAGTTTCTGCCATTTCTATGTAGCCAAAGAGACTGTGCTGATAAAATAAAATGGCAGCTGCAACTTTTGTCTCAGGTTGCGGCTAGCCAATCACTGCATTTTTGTTGGCACGTATATTTGTGAAACATCGCAAAATAGTCGCGAATTAGTCGAAATTGTAGATATCCAAATTTGGATTCCCTTTACTTTCTCAAAAACTACTGAACGGATTTACATCAAATAACAAAAAACATGCTCTGCTAACAGAAAGCTACCTTTCTGCTAAATGTAGTGTAATTCCTTTCAGTGGACTGCAGGATGTCTAAAGGCTTTACGGGAATTCGCATGAGAAACACCGTTTTTTGACCCCCTTATTTTTCTTGGCCCCCACTTGACAAATCACCTTAAAACCTCCTATGCCCAATTATAATTACCGGCCCACATTATTAAGAAAATTTTGTGAAAACGACGCTAAAGTCATAAGCAAGTCAAAAAAGCTTTTCCTACGGAAACATGGTCCTAAATATTACTCCCTACTGACGACTGCCAGTTGGATGGATGGATGGATGTATATATATATATATATATATATATATATAAATATATATATATATATATATGTGTATATATATATATATATACACACACACTACCTACTGGCAGTCGCCAGTAGGTAGTTATAGTTCGGACCTATTTTCCATAGGAAATCCGCAACATTCTATTCCCAATAACTTTGGCACCGGTTGACGAATCTTCGCCAAATTTTCAAAACTTTTGGCCAGCTCCTGTCCGCTCCTATCCTGAAAGTCTCGGGGTGATTCGTCAAGCAGGGGCCGAGAAAAAATGGGGGTCCCAAAACGTGTTTTCCCCATGCAATTTTCCATGGGAACCTTTAGTCGCAGGTACAGCCCGAACTGCTGAATGGAATTACACCAAATTTGGCAAAAAGGTAGCCCTTGGTTCAGAGTCGTGCCTTTTGGTTAAATGGTGTAAATCTGTTCCATAGTTCCTGAGAAAATCAAAAGCAAAATCACATATATATCTGGGCGGAGCCTAACCACACATCCCTTCGTGAGATCTGATTGGCTGTCAGCACTTCATCCAAGAAGTGTTGGCAGCCATCATGGGACCAATATACATGATAGCACCTCATTAAAAAGCATTGCAGTTAATATAAGGTTTTAAGACTTTAGTTACATTATAAATCATTTGTTGATGGTACCAAACTCATTTTAGGAATTGTGGTGTGTTCTAAGTTGATTTTACCATGTGAAAAAGCTTTCTGCTGGGATATCATGAATCATGTTTGAGATAAAACTATTTTCTCATGCTTTTCCCACAGAGGTTTGGAAGGTGATCTATAAGCTAAACTGAGAGCATATTTTTTGTAAATTCCCATTATCTTTCTCAGTCATGTGAGAATGAAGTCTGACATTCTCAGTAAAACATGTACATCCAACAAGGGCAGAGACTGTCAGTTGATTCCTTTGTGTTCTACTGCAGCTTCCCAGAGTGTTCTAAAGAACAACTAGAGCGCTAACAGTCCTACTTAAAGTGGTAACTCTTAAAACATTTAATTTAAAAAGGAACAAAGTTCATTTTGCCACAGAAAGTATGATTAGTGCTGCAGAAAGAAAAATTAGGGCACATTTTGAGTGACTTCTCAAATCCTCTTCTATTTCATTAAACAATTCTGAAATGCAGACTGAAACATGCACTTTCAATACCAGCAGCAGACTTCCCGAGGGATGCACAGTGCGTCTTCCTCTCAACCTTCGAGGCCTGCAGGTGAAGGAGAAACCTCCGCGGCTGGCGGAGAGAAGACCCAGATGAGGCGCCATCTAGTGGTCGCAGGTGTACCTCAGCACCGCACCCTGAGAAGGAAAGGCAGCACCGAGGGCCGTTATGAAGTGGCTACTACACCTCTATTTAGTCTCACAGTACGAGTTGAACCGGCAGGAGCAGCCCTATCTGCCTGGCACTGAATTAAACATGGCTGGTAAAGAGGAAAACGGCCCGCACTGAGGCAGACTGCATGGCCTCCAACGCTACAGCAGCTACACCACTCACCTGGGAATATCCTGTGAGGCAGCCCTGAGCATGAAGAGCATCCAGCACGGACTGGAGCCGTATCAGCTTTGCAAGCAGCCCCCCCCCTGCATCTCCCCTCCAGAATGATTCCCAGCTCCGGACAAGACGGCTGCCACGACCGAGATGAACAATTTGCACCACAGTGCCACCTAGTGGCCATCTCTGGTTACTGCGCCAAAAAAAAAAAAGATAACAGCCTCAGGAGGACTGCCGAGACCGGTAGAGCACGGGGACTACAGCGTCACCCCCATCACTTCCAGCAACATTCAGCATGACAGGCAAGACATGCTATCCAGAAGTCAGCCCCCGAGGAAGAGCTAACACAGCAGGTGAGTCTCAGCTGCACTGGGCAAAGTAAGGGGATACACAGGCTGTAATGTCCCTGTTGGAACTGCCCTACTGTACAACAAAGGGAAGAGACTGACTTGCCTCCACAGAGGGAGCCCCAGGCTGCCTAGGCCCTAAAAGTCCAGCCAGAGTAATGAAGCCACAGCCAGAAGAGACTTTGCTGCATGCTGCGGTCACCCTCATCAGCTCACATTAGGGGCAGGCAGTGGGAGCATGTTTACAGCCAGTGCCTGCAGCCACGACACGCTAAAGAGACAGAATACTGATCTCAATACCACAGCACAGAAGGGGCCCTAGGCGATGCCGAATGTTTAAAAGGGAGAGACCCCGAACACTCACATAGCAAAGAGCTAGAGAAGTCCAAACCCACCACAGCTACACAAGCAGCAAAGAGTCTGTTGGAAGCCAACAAAGCAGCCCGAGGAAGACCGGTGCAGAGCATGCACCATACATGGCTGCCCAATGCCACATCCAGATAGTACATTGCATCACTCGCTCTTCCAGATACACCGACACAATCACAAGCTACACAACACAGGCACACCAAGTGCCAGAAGAGAGTGCCCAAGGAGAAGATGGAGCGCACGAAGTCGGAGGCGCGTAGAGAGCGCCAATGAACCTGCCAGCGCGGGCAGACGCCCAGGAGATAGAGACATCTCCACCGAGAGAAGCACTGCTGAACGCAGTACAGAGAGCGGCCACATCTCTACTGCACCGAGGTTGAAGAGGAGAAGCACGAGGACTCGTAGCACCACAAGCCAAGAGCACCTCCAAAGACACCAGACATCCGCCAAGGCAGACCGAGGGCCCTAGAGACAGCACCAAGGGAGAACCACATGTAAGCCGTAGCAAGCGCAAACCGCATTGCTCCCATCGCTTCACAGTGAGACCATCCAGCCCCGAGTGTTGGCAGTTGGAGTCGAACTGCATCTCTGCTCCTGACCGCAAATGCCAGAGATGCAAGAACAGATTCAGAAGAGGCAGTCATGTAGCTACGACGTCCCTCCAGAAACCTCTTCTACTAGCTGATCGCCACCGGTCATCCAGGCCCCATGGCAGCTACGTCATCAGTGCCATGTGCATGACACCGCACTCAGCAAGAAACGTGGAAGTGTGACCAGAGGTTCTACACCAAGAATTGGACAACCAACTGAGGTCAGAAGGGGAAGTCATGAGTGGTAGGGCCGGACGGTGAAGATAACCCGAGCTACAAAAAGAGCGAGTCCTGACTCAGCGACAGCAAGAGAAGAGGGTGAAAACCCGAGAAGGAATGGGCAACCATACAGCAGGAGTCCGAGAGTAAGCCGCACAGCCTGCGCAAGCCGAGTCTCAAGCTTTACGTTTCTCAGCGTGTCTATCACTCCCCTGTCATCAACGTCTCAACAGCCCAAGAAGTTCAAGTGAACGGACGCAAGTGCCTCCACAAAGGACATGGAGGTACCTGGCCACTCCCTGCCTCAGGTGATAGACTCCAGACTGAATGTCTGCAGCCATCAAGACGAGTCATCACCCGCCATGGTCCAGATTCACCACACGGCTGGCAATGCCACCATGCCAGTCCTCATCAAGTGCGTCCACCAACACCATCTCGAATACAAATGGATTGGAGTTCTACATTGTTGCCAAACCTGCTCATAAACAAAACCCTGCAGCAGTGAGAGCATGTCCTGACCAAAACCCATACACCCTTGAGGTTTGTGTGAGAGACTGGCTACTGGCTCCTCATCGGTTTTGCAGCTGCCCCCAGTCGGCACACACGCAGTCCCAGCGCAGCCTACAAGCAGTCCTGTGGCAGACCCGACAAAGGGCCTCCCCAGGCGGGAGAGGTGGAAGAGACATTGCCCCACCGACAGGTCACCAGACACAGCAAGACAGCCTAACACAGATTTCAGGTGATCCTGCAACGATTCGGTGAACTTTTACCAACGGACTCCAACCATGATCTTGACGCACACAGTCAATGAACTGTTGTTATCCACCACACACCATCCTCCACATCAGCGAAGGGAAGCTACCTGGGACCAAAGGACATGTTTCCACCGGCAAGTTGCTGGAGTGTAGCTGACATCTTCAAGCAAGCGTTCGTGTCCTGAATCACTCAGGTTAAATGATGAGTGCCCGCCGAGATCGTCCTGCGATGGCCAGAGTCACCGGTCCTGGTCTGTTGTCTTTCGGATGCCTGAGCCGAGACGCTGATGGACCCTGTGGTGTATATTTCATTGTAGTTTCTCCCTACAGGTTGGACTAGGGAGCTTTTGTTTTTGTTAAAATTTGGGAGGAATGTTGTGTCCTGCGAGACACGTTCTAGTGTCTCGACACACACAGAGTTAGTAGCCACTCCCCTATGGGAGTGGGCACACTTGTGCCCCCACACGCATCCCTCACAGGTAACATGGGTGACGTGAGCCTGTTAATAAAAGGGCCCGGGTGCACGTGCTCGTGGCCAGTTATTGCACCCAACTATGTAGTGCCAGTGTCCGTCATTTCTCGGCATGTGGGCCTGGGGCCCAACACCACAACTCCCTCACAAACTCGTACTAGTCGCTCACTGCGCTTGCTGACAGACAAGCTCATTCACTCTTAAGAATCACTCAGTAATGGGAGCCAAGATTGCTATTTGGAAGACGTGTCTAATGGTGAGAATAGAGGCAGCATGTGTCGCAGTGCAGAAAATGTGAGGGTATGCATTTATGTTTGATTGAGTGAATGTTTGGATGACATTCCGGAACTGCATCATTCCTATTAAATGTTATGACATTAAATGAAATGTGTTCATTTTTAGGTCTCGCCTGACCAGCGCTTTAGCGCTGGCTCTGGCGAGACTTATAGTAAGCGCGTTTTGGAAGTGCAAACGAGTGCTTTCAGGCCTCCAACTACAGTGCATGTGCCCCGGGCGCGCGCACCATTTGGCAGCCTGAAAGCACTCGTTTTCTTTCACTTTCGGGGCCCCTTTGATGTCCCGCACCACTGTGCCCGCCCCCACTCCCCCTCCCACTCCCTCCTCGTCAACTTCAGTGCGCGCTTGTCTTTCCGCCCCCACTCCCCCTCCCACTCCCTCCTCGTCAACTTATAGCAGGGTTTTGCATTTTATAACTAGTCATGTAATACCTGATTTAAATCATAAAATAAAGTACATGAAACATTTTTAATACGTTTTAACGAGGTACTGTTAAACTCTATCGAGCATCTCAATAGTGGGTTACTTTTTTCAAAATATAAATGCATTTTAACGGCGTGTGCGTCGCGCAGGCCCCATGTATCTAAAGCATGTAATGGGGAGTTGGAGGTTGGCGTCTGGAGTCTGTCCCTCACGCGAACGTCCCCATGACGTCAGCTTCTTTAGTGGTTCTTACACACCTCTGTAGCCTAGTTGCTGGGTTCTGTGTCCCTTGACCCTTCTTTTGACCTTTCTCTGCAGGAGTGGAGCCTGGCCAGGCGTGCATTATGGCACCTTATTCTAACAGTTTGCCCCCCTCTGCGAGCACACGCCTCACTGTGTGATCACATTTTCCAGTCAGGTCGCCTGCTGCGCCCTTCAGTGTAGAACGCAATCCCGCCATCGTCACCGCCCCTCCCCCCCCCGAGTCAGAAATACTTCCCAAAGACAACAAGCATTTGCAATGCATTAGGTCTCGCATTTACGCGAGTTCGTGCTATTGACATTGCAAATAACAATGCCTATTGGCATTGTCATTTACAATGCCAATAGATTTAACTCGTGTAACTGCGAGACCTATTGCATTGCAAATGCTTGTTATTATTTCTATATATTCATTTTCTGCAATTATAATACAGGATGTGTCTTTACCATTAGGATCCCTCCAGGGTTTTAAGACCATCATGGCATGATTCAAGTCAATCTTTTGCTAAGCTCTGTATCTTAAGGTGGGGGATACGGACATTTCACAAGCTCTGGTGTTTATAAAAACCCACATGGGTTCTGGCAGTGCACCCTGGGTACGTCAGTTACAATAGTGGCAAAATGCCTGCCATTGCCTACCTGATCATCATGAGCAGGTGTTTCAAATGTTTTTTTCAGAGTTTTATGCAATCAAAATGAGATGTTGATGGATGTGCTCTGTTCATAGCATCAATATTTACTAATTGCATGCTCCAAATGCTGCTTTTAACTCAAGCTGGATGTGAAATGTATAATGAGGAGAAAGAGCAATCAACAGCTGGTAATGCATTGCTGCATGTGGTCATTATGGCTATTATCAAGTTTCCCCTCAATCTCTCCCGCACAAGCTGGCACAGGCACAGTGTATGTTTTATGATTGTGTGAACAAACCTCAGCAGTGCATATTGGCAGGTCAGTGCATAGGTCATTTTATGGTCCGGCTTCACACTGCAGCTGTTGCCAAACAATGATGTGAGCATCACTAGAGAGGGGCTTTGCCTCCACCTACAAGTTGGGAGCCAGGAGTACATGTTTCAATTGGGCAGAAGTTGTGTGCTTCCAGAAAAACGTGCTTGCCCTGCACCCAGCTATGGTCATTTTGTTTATTTGTTCAGCTGCCTGAGGTTCAACTTTCAGGGGCACACAAATGCCATTGTAAAGCTATTAACCCCTTCGCTGCGGCGGGAATTTTAGGTCTGGCTTGTTTGGTTGTTTGTGAGTCTGTTTGTGGACTGGTGAACGATTTCTTAATCTGGTATTACCACAAACATTGCCTGCCGCAAAACAAAATTCATGCAGTCGCTCATATGTGCAAAACACATATGCAGCTTGTCTTTACAAGTTCGTAACTGTCTTGATTTGCAAATGTGGACAACATTTTCAGCTATCTGATTCGCCAATGAAGGGTACATTTTTTGTGCCAGGCTTATTTTCTGTCCTTATCCGATCCTGCATAAAGAGCACTAACTTCTTTCACAAAACAAAACTCTTTCTGCCAACAGCGGCAACTCCGCTATGGTGAAGGAGTGTCGCCCCCTCTGTCAGCACTTCAAAAAATGTGAAAAATACAACATTAATAAAAGCAGTTTTAAAACCCATTTTATTATCGTTTTATTTTTTCATGTGCCAAGGCTTGGGTGCGTGCCTGGGTGGTGACAGGCTGGGTGGGGAATGCTGGGCACTGCCTTCACTGGGCATGTGGGTTTGGCCGGCTGTCCCAGGCTGGCCAAACCCACAGGTGCAGTAAAGCTCTCTCCAACCTAGCTGCATTGCTGGGTTGGAGGAAAAGCAGGCACAGACTCCCAGTATGTCCTAGAGTGCAAATCCTTGGTACTCAGGCCAATCCTGACGCTGCTCTTGCATGAGAGCAGCTTCAGGATTGTCCGCAGGGCAGGCTGAGAGCCTGTGCCTGCATGCAGTGAAGAGGAGCACAAGAGCGTGGCGTGATGCTGCAAGGCAGCAGGTAAGTTTTGTTTTATTATTTTCTGTTTGTCTCTGTCGCCCCCATCCCGACCCCCAATGCCCCCCTACCCGCCCACCCATTTCCCCTACACAAGCTGCTCCTACTTTCTGCAAGTGGAGAAGACTCAAACATACATGAATCCAAAAAGGACTTTGACAGAAACACATAGGTTGATACTATAGAGAAAACAAGGGTAAAGATGAAATATGCAGGATATACGTTATAAGACATTTTCTGGGAATTATTGATACGGCCATATCATGTATATGTTACTGTGCAGGGAAATCCATTTTAAAGAGGACCTACTTATTATGCTACTCCACTTAGAGTCTGATTACGCGTTTGGCGGTGCGGGAGCAGGAAAGCCCTGCCGCCGCACCACTGGTGAGCAGTAGCTTTACTACAGTGATCTAATGAGCAACTAGAGTGCTAACATTCTGAATGTATGGCAAATGTGTGACACATCTGAATGCCTTCTTGATGGAATCAAAGTAAAAAACTGAAAGTATTTCCTACTGAGGAGACTGTAGTAAATGAGGAAATTAGGAAACTTCATAACAAATAAGTCTCCCAAGATGGCCACCAGAGACAAAAGAGCCCAAATGTAGCACAAATATCACCCAGATGTAGCCCAAGTATAGCCCAATGGCAGAATGTCCCAGAGTGTTCTTAAGAACAACTAGAGAACTTACTGTCTTACTTATGACAAAAGTATGGCACACCTGAAGCCATCTTGATTGGAATAAACTGGTAACACTTAAAACATTTAATTTGCAAAGGAACAAAATGAGGGGGTTCATTTTGCCATAGAAATTATGATTAGTGCTGCAGAAAGAAAAATTAGGGCACATTTTGACTTCTCAAGTCCTCTTCTATTTCATTAAAAGATTCTGACATGCAGACTGAAACATGCACTTTGAATACCAGCAGCAGACTTCCGTGGTGAGCAGTAGCTTTACTACAGTGATCTAATGAGCAACTAGAGTGCTAACATTCTGAATTTATGGCAAATGTGTGACATATCTAAATACCTTCTTGATGGAATCAAAGTAAAAAACTGAAAGCATTTCCTACTGAGGAGACTGCAGTAAATGAAGAAATTAGGAAACGTCATAACAAATAAGTCTCCCAAGATGGCCACCAGAGACAAAAGAGTCCAAATGTAGCACAAACATTACCCAGATGTAGCCCAAGTATAGCCCAATGACAGAATGTCCCAGAGTGTTCTTAAGAACATTTAGAGAGCTTACTGTTTTACTTATGACAAAAGTATGGCACACCTGAAGCCATCTTGATTGGAATAAACTGGTAACACTTAAAACATTTAATTTAAAAAGGAACACATTTAGGGGGTTCATTTTGCCATAGAAATTATGATGAGTGCTGAAGAAAGAAACATTAGGGCACATTTTGACTTCTCAAATCCTCTTCTATTTCATTAAAAAATTCTGACATGCAGACTGAAACATGCACTTTGAATACCAGCAGCAGACTTCCCTGGTGAGCAGTAGCTTTACTACAGTGATCTAATGAGCAACTAGAGTACTAACATTCCGAATTTATGGCAAATCTGTGACACATCTGAATACCTTCTTGATGGAATCAAAGTAAAAAACTGAAAGCATTTCCTACTGAGGAGACTGCAGTAAATGAGAAAATTAGGAAACGTCATAACAAATAAATCTCCCAAGATGGCCACCAGAGACAAAAGAGCCCAAATGCAGCACAAATATCACCCCGATGTAGCCCACATGTAGCCCAATGACAGAAGTGTGCAAAACACTTTTTATGTTTTGTGTTTTTGCAGTTTTATATAGTGCAGACTTGTCAGGTATTGGACTGCTTTACATGAGCATTGGTTACATCACAAAAGAACAAATTCATTTTGGTTGTAGACATGGGGAGATTAAGAGATTTGACCAGAATCACAGAATGTCGAGCTGAAGCAGAAACTCCAACCTGGTTCCCCAGTTGCAAAGTCTGCAGCTCTGGAAGTAACACCACATCCTCTCCCCTAGGTGCAACATTTAATCAAGTGGTCAACTGGATAAAAAAAACATAAAGATAACAAATAATTTAAAAGTGCTTTGTCGCTATTTGAAAACTCAGAAAATATGTCCTCATTTTAGTTTTTTACAGCACTAACCATCATTTTGATGGACGTAAGACCCTCTCAGATGTGCAAATTCTTAAGGAAATGGTCCAAGTATTACAGTTTTGATTACATCAAGATGACGTCAGGCGTTCCGCACTTTTGTAATAAATATAGAATGTTAGCAATCTAGTTGTTCATTAGGATACTGTTGAGAGGCAGAGGCCAGGGGCACACACTCCGAAAATTGAAGGCAGGTAGGAGGGTGCAGAGGCAACAATTTGACCACACTGGGCAGGCAGGAGGGGCAGTGGAAGCACAACAGACTATGGAGGGCAGTGGAAATGGGGGCAGGGGCAACAAACCAACAATACAGGACTGGCAAGAGAGGCTGTGGCAATATAATAGACCATTGTGGGCAGAAGGAAGAGGCAGTGGTAGTACAGCTATACATGCCAACAGACCCGATTCAGCCAGGAAATGTCCAATGTTTTTAAGCCCAAATGGGCTTTATTTGATCTGTCTCCTGTCTACAATCTCCTCCTTTTCAATGTAACTCAAAGGGGAAAATCAATACCCCAGTTTTTTTTCAAAATCTCCCTCTTACCAAGTTCAAAATGTTCGCAAGTATGGTACATTGGATCATGGAAGGCAAGAGGAATTGGGGTAGGGACATGGACTCGGATAACAGAGGACAGAAGATACATGGAGAGGTGCACCAAACTGACCCTACAGGGCAGGCATCAGGGTTTGCAGCAGCACAATACACCACACAGGGCATGCGGGACGGGAGTGCAGCACAACAATCCATAGAAAGCAATAGGGAGGGGACAGGACCATGCACATGGACAACAGAGAACAGAGGGGAAAGAGGCAATGGTAGCTAGCTGACCCTAATGGACAGACAGGAAAGAAAGCTGCAGCATAACAGACCATAAAGGGCAGGAGGGACAGATCAGGGGCATTGCAATGGAACAGACAAGCCAGGAGGGAGGGAATAGGGGTCTGCACATGGAAACAGCGGGCTGGGGGCAGGCCAGGAGCAGCAAGATAACCATGGAGGTCAGGCAGGATGGGCACTAGAAGCAAGACACACCATGGAGAGCAACAGTGAGACTATGATGGCATACACACAGACCATGGAGGGAAGGTGGGAGGGGGTCAGGGGCAGCTAGCTGACCACACAGGGAAGGTGGGAGGGGCCGTGCAGCACAGAAGACCATGCATGGCAAGCGGGAGGGTTAGTGGCAGCATAATCGTTATGATGGGCAAGAATGAGGGTGCAGGGGCATGCACAAAGGGCCATGGAGGATAGAATGGAGGGTCAGGACCTGGGTACAGACAAGAGAGTTCAGGGGAAGGGGCCTCACAACAGACCACACGGGGCAGGCAGGAGGGGCAGTTACAGCACAACAGACCAGGGAGGACAGAAGGGTGTGGCAGTAAAATGGACCATGGAGGACAGGAGGAAGGGGATAGGGGCATGGAATGTGGACAGGCAGGGGGGAGGTGGCAGTGACAGGTTACAGTCATCTGACAATGCTAGGCAGGTGGGAGGGGAGTGGCAGCTCAACAGAACACTCAGAGTAGATAGGAGTGGCAGGTCCATGGAACATGGTGGGCAAAAAGGATGGAGCAGGGGCATGCACAAAGACATCGTAGGGCAGGGGGAAGGAGAATAGGGGCAGCAAGCTAAGCACAGAGGCTAAGCAGGAGGTCAATGATGGGGCATAGAATTGGGCAATGGAGGGCAGGAGGAGTGGACTGGTACATCATGCTACATGGAGGGCAGTGGCAGCACATCAGACCATGCATGGCAGGAGGGAGGAGGCTAGTCCATGGTTTCAGACAACAGAGGATAGGGAGGAGGTGGATGGGGCAGCAAGCTAACTGTTCAGAGAAGTCGGGAAGGCCAGTGGTAGAACAACGGCCACACAGGGCTGTAATAAGGGAACAGGGACATGGACTTGGACAATTGATGGCTAGGAGGAGGGAAGGCAGGAGCAGCAAGCTTGGGTGGGGGCAGCACAATGCCAGGCCCCGCTTCCAACCCCCCACCATCCATTGTGATATGCATCTTACTTAACGTTAAAAAGAAACCTAGAAATTTGATGAAAAAATCAAAGATTAAAGGGGCGGTATAGTTAGACTCAGATTTCACTCATACGCAACCAGTGAAATTCAGCAGTTATAGTTACCTGAGCTATCTATAACTTACGCCCCCGCAATGTACTGCTAATGACCTCAGACATTACATCATTCATGACATGGTCAGTTACATCACTCATGACATCACTCATGACATTTCTAATGAGCTGTGAATGGAATGGAACTATAATCGCTAGAACTTTATTTAGGGATAGTGTGTGTATATTAACACCCCTTTTTTTCCTTTTCTTTTGTGTAAGAACCATTATAATACGCAACGTGCCCAGATTAATATGGCCGATAGCCTTTTACTTCAAAGTAATGTGTAGTCCATTGTTTGTTTGCAATTCTACGTATGTTTATTATGAATAAGTCACGTTGACGAACATACAAGTATGGCAGTCACGGAGCAAGATATGCTGAAATGACATTGTGTGCATATTAACACTTGTTTTCTTTTCTTTATTGTATCAATTCCTGAATTTTCACATCGTGACCAGGCCAATATGGCCGCCAGCTTTTTGGATTAAAGTAATGCACTGCTGATGACGTCACATATTACATCACTCATGACATGGTCTTTGACATCACTCATGACATCACTGATGACATCTCAAATGACATCACTAATGACATCATCTACGTGATCATCTGATGCACCTCCTCACACCCTAAAATACAGACTACCATTCTCGAAACCATAGACACACCAATACTAGTACAGCTACAATATTCTGTGCACTATGCATGCAGACCTCTAATCAGCTACATAGCTTTGACACAGTCTTTTAAATACTCAGTTAGTACCTATGCAGTCTAGGAATCCTTCTGTCTGTCCCATGCACTTCTCCATTCAACCATCCAGCCCTATCTACGTATCCTATCACTCTGCCAATACCTAAGCACTAATAAATTTAGCATGCACTCTCTTTGCAGCACTGAAATTACTCCAGTTATTAGTCATATACTTAAGGAATGGCCTAGCCACTAACACAAGTACAGGTACAATATTTTGTACACTATGCATGCAGACCTCTAACCAGCTACATACTATTGATACGCTCTTCTAAATACCCAGTTAGTACCTATGCAGTCTAGGAATCCATCTGTCTGTCCCATGCACTTCTCCATTCACACATCCAGCACTATCTACGTATCCTATCACTCCACCAATACCTAAGCACTTATAAATTCAGCACGCACTTTCTTTGCAACACTGAAATTACACCAGTTATTAGTCGTATACTTAACCTCTTCTGTGCCCATGACGAGATAGTCTCGTCATGGAGCACGGTCGCGCTGTGCCCATGACGAGACTATCTCGTCATGAACCCCACCCGCGTATGAAACGCCCGGCACAGGAGGGGGAAAGGGCGTGGCACAGAAGGGGTTAAGGAATGGCGTAGTCAAAAACACAAGTGCAGGTACAATATTTTGTACACTATGTATGCACACCTCTAACCAGCTACAAACTATTGATATGCGCTTCTAAATACCCAGTTAGTACCTATGCAATGTAGGAATCCTCCTGCCTGTCCATGCATTTCTCCAATCACACATCCAGCACTATCTACTTATCCTATTACTCCACCAATACCTAAGCACTTATAAATTCACTATACACTCTGTTTGTAATACTGTAATTATTCTAGTTACTAGTCATGAACTTATGGAATGGCCTAGCTACTAACACAATTGTATCTATAATATTTTGTGCACTGTCCAAGCAGACCTCTATCTTGCTACATACTATTGATACACTCTTCTAAATACCCAGTTAGTACTCATGCAGTGTAGGAATCGTCCAGTCTGTCCCATGCACTTCTTTAATCACTTATCTACCACTATCTACTTATCCTATCACTCCACCAATACGTGAGCACTTATAAATTAAGTGTTCACTCTGTTTGCAGCACTGTCATCATTCCAGTTACTAGTGGTATTCTTATAAAATGACCTAGGCACCAACACAAGTACACATAAAATATTCTGTGCATAATCCCTGCAAATGTCTAAGCAGATACATACTATTGGTCCACTCCATTAAATACTGAAGTAGTACCCATGCAGCGTAGGATACCTCCTGTCAGTCTCATGCAATTCTTCAATCACCCATCCAGCACTATGTTCTTATTGTATCAGTCTGCTAATACCTAAGCACTTATGGGGCAGATTTACAAGCACCCTGCGCCACCAATACGTCACTTTTTGTAACGTAGTGATGGCGCCAGGCACTCCTTCATATTTACAAGGAGAGGAAAAGCCACCCTGCGTGGTTTTTCCTCTCCTTGTAAATACGACCCCTTCATACACAGAACTTTGCGTTGAAGGGGCGTCCCATAGGTGTTGCTGTGGGTGTTCCTACGCAACACCCATAGAACAAGACACATCTCCAGATTTATGAGAAATCGTAAATCTGGAGATGTGTGTGAATGCTTCGCCATCCTAGAGTTGGTGTAGCAAGGCGAAACAAGGAGAATTGTTTTCATTTCTCCTCATTTTGTCCTCTTATACATTGAAAGAGGCAAATGCCTTTACTGATTGTTTTTGTGCAGGAAGGTGTCCCTTCCTGCACAAAAACAATCTCCACACGACACAGACATCATTGCACCATGGTGCGATGGTGCCTGTGTCACCGCATGGCTGCAGTTTGTGCAGCAATGCAGAGGGAAGCACAGAGTTGCAACATATTTATGTACATATGTCACATCCCTGTGCTTCAGAAGTGCCACAGTGCAGTGCAGCTAAAGAGCTTGCAGTGTCACGCTGCAGTACTTCCTCATAAATCTTCACCTATAAATTCACCATACACTACTAATGCATTCTTTCAGTCAATCATGCTGTGTACATATTTCAACCAACCTTTCACACATTACCTTGCAATTATAGTTCTTTCTTTAACCAGATAAGTTAGTTCTGATAAGAACTTTTTTTCAGCTTCTTTTTTCTTTTGTATTTTATTCATTTTTTGAACAATTTTGTATTTTTTTTGGTTTTTTCAAAAAATGACAAAAAAAAAGAATCAATAAAACAGGAAACATTTGGAATTACTTATCGTTCCAAAAACAAAAAGACAAAAAAATTAACAACGATGGTTGCGTTGCGCAGCACAAACTGCATCCACCGACTGCTCACCGAAGCATATACGTTTCTTACAGTTCACTCAGTGTTGCTCTAGGAAGGCGAATTCTGTCCTAATGTCAATTGCAGGTGTTCCTGAGGACGCTCCAGCTCCAGATGTACTTGCCACAGCAGGTGAGGAATTCAAAACAGCTCACCTCATTTCCTCCCGAGCCAGATTGAGAGGATGTGTGGTCCGGAGAGGCTTGTAAATAGAAGCAGTGCCACAAGAGTATTTTTTTCCAATGCCACTTGACAGGACTCGGTCACAAATTTTGCACATCACCTTTCTCACATTTACTTTCTTCTCTCCAGGTGGAAAAGTGAAGAATTTCCACACAACAGATTCCGGCCTCTGTGGATGTGGTGCCTCCTGCAAGAATTCTTCTTCAGAAGATACTTCCTCCTGCTGCTGTCCAGATGCCATTTTTTAAATATTTTTTGAAAAACACCAAAAAAACAAGCAAAAAGGGTTCTTGTAGGAAAAGAGATGTCCCTCTAAAGATGCTCCAACAAGAATGATTAAAAGGGTCAATAGTTACAGTGTGAAATGTTATGAACCAATGAAATCTTTTTTTTTTTAGGTCATATGGGATCTGCGCACTCTGTGCTTACGAAGCATGCACCCGATGCGACTTCGCGAAAATATATTTAAAAATAATATACGTTTATTATAAGTACAAATATATTATTTTTATGAATATCTTAGTCTCTTGCCCTAATATGTATATTAAACACACATACATATCATTTTTTTTTTTTTAGTTTAGAAAGCTTTATTGAGTATAATAGACAAAGTAAAACATCAGTACAAAATAACATCAATAGGCAATGAAAAAGGACGATAAAAGCATTAAAATTCTAACAAGGTTGAAGAGATGCCTAACAGAACCAGGGAATATACTAAGGGAAAAAGCTTTTTTAAAGGTATCCTGTTTAAGGGGCAAGGGAAGGGAAAAAGAAGAGCAAGGGAAAAAAGGGAAAAGAAGGGAGGGGAAGAAATAATCAATACAGTGGGAAGAAAAAAAAAACCATGTAGGAAACCAGGGAAATAGAACAATATAAGGGGGAAAATATACACAAAATTAAAGTAGCGACTAAAATAAAAGAGAATGTAAAAATAAGATATTCAAGGGGTAAATTGAGAGAGAAAATTAGTTAAAGGCAACCATAACAAATCTCTTTTGATCAAAAGGGGTACAGTGGTAGCAAAGGCACGGTCAAGTCTGTGGTGATGACACAGTAAATTCCACCAGGCATTGTAGGAGATTTTGGAGGTGTCTTTCCAATTCGTAGTAATTATCTGTAAAGAAATTGCTATATACAAATCTATAAATTTACGTACATTACAAGAAACATTCCATATAGATGAAGTGCCACCCAAGAAAATATGAACAATCTCAAAAGAGTGGTCAGTAGATAGTATTTCATTCAATTTTAACCAAATACGCAACCAGAGAGATTTAACTAACGGGCAGTAAAAGAACATGTGGAAAAAGTCACTATTAGGATGAGAGCAAGACCAACATTTTTTAGAGTCAGAAAGTTTTAAATTATGTAAGTTTGAAGGAGTGAAAAAAAGTCTGTTATAAAAAAAGTACAAAGTCTCTGTGGTGCTAGCAGAGCGGGAAACAGTGTGTATCTTAGACCATAAAGAATTCCAAATCTGAAGGGGAAATTCTTGGGCAAGATCTTTTTCCCAGGAAAGTTCAAGTTTGGATTTGGGTCGTTCAGCAAAGGGGCTGGCAAGAAGTTTATAAATAGCAGCGGCCTTAAGAGGAATGGAGAAATCTGGTAAAGACAGAGAAGGGATTATGTCAGGAGGCGGGGGAGAGATGACTTGAGAAAGAATGCGATTGAAGGAGTTTTGAAGTAAGATATACTGGGAGGAGTGTGTGTTGGAAAGATGAAAAGAAACACGAATATCCGCGTAGTCTCGCAAAGTATTATTTACAAGGAGATGATTAAAGGTGATAATACCTTTATCAATCCATTCCTTCCAAAAAAGTGCTCTGTTATTAATCTTTAAGAATTTGTTATACCAGATTGGAGTCGAGGAAAGAAACTCTGACTGTGAAAGAGAGGAACGAAACAACGAGAGAGCAAGTGCTCTGGAATGTCGAAAGATAGGGGTGAGAAAACGCTGCGGAGGCTGAGATAAACGAGTAGCAATATTAAAGGAAAAAGGTGAGAGCTGCGCAAGTTACATAGAGCTCCAGGCTGTCAGAGGAGGATCAGATGAGTCAGATAAAAAGGGCCAAATCTACTTTAAAGTAAAAGCAGAGTGAAAGCGAGTGAGATTGGGAAAATTGACTCCGCCTGATTCTTTGTGTTGTTGAAGACGGGAAATAGAGATCCTGGCCTTGCGGTTGTTCCACAAGAATGAGGTAAAGATGCGATTAATTGTTTTAAAAAAATAGAGTGGTAGGGAAACAGGAAGCATAGAAAGGTAAAAATTTACAATAGGAAGAAACATCATCTTAATAGTGGCTAACCGCCCCCACCATGACAGGAAAAGCGGAGACCAAGTAGCAATAAGGGAAGAAAGTTTTTTAACTATATCATTCTGATTAAGCTTAATGGTATCTCTAATATTGTTGGTGTAAAGAATACCAAGGCATTTAATACTGCCAAAATTCCATTCAAAGCCGGAGCCCTGAAACATATAAGGAAGGCAAAATTTGTTAAGAGGTAAAACCTCAGACTTGTCTATATTAAGTTTATAACCAGATACTAGAGAATATTCATGCAACAGTGAAAAGAGGGAAGGTAAAGATGTGGATCGATTAGAAATATAAAGTAAAATGTCATCAGCATAGGCAGTGAACTTAATGTGAATGTTTTGAAATATGAAGCCAGTGTATGATGGTGAGCGACAAATCTTTTCCAGAAAGGGTTCTAATGCAAGAATGAAAAGAGGAGGGGAAAGAGGACAGCCCTGCCTAGTGCCTCTATGTAGGGGGAAATATGGAGACTGAGAACCGTTAACCCAGATCGAAGTAGAAGGGGCAGAATATAATAATTGAATATAACGAATAATAGTAGGGCTAAAACCATGCCACTTCAATGCACCAAACATGAAGTCCCAGCATACTCTGTCAAATGCTTTTTCAGCGTCTAATGTAATAGCAGCGACTGGGGACTCCATCCTTGAGGCAAGGTGAATGATATTGAGAAAGGTTCTCGAATTATCAGTGATGGATCTGCCCTTGACAAAGCCAGATTGATAAATATTGATAAGATTAGGAATAATTAAATTAATACGAGAGGCAAGAATTTTAGCGTAAATTTTACAGTCAGTATTAATTAAAGAAATAGGCCTATAGTTTTTACAAAGGGAAGGGTCCTTGTCTTTTTTAGGGATTAGACATAACATTGCCTGAGTAAAGGAACCCTTGGACTCTCCTTGAGCAAGAAAATGAGTAAACAAGGAAAGTAGGTGCGGCAAAAGGATGTCCTTAAAATACAAATCAAAACGGACTGTAAACCCATCAGGGCCAGGTGTTTTATCTTTAGGGAGAAGAGTAATAGCGTTGAGCACTTCTTTTTCCGAGAGGGGGACATCAAGGGAAGAGAGATCAGGAGAACTACCGGAGGGCTTGGGAAGAGACTGAAAAAAAGCATCAATTTGATCCTGAGAGGGGACGGATTCTGGAGTATAAAGCGAAGAGTAATATTGGACAAAGCATTCAAGGATTTTATCATCAGTGTGATGGCGCTTCCCATGTGAATCAGCAATAGTGACTATTTTGGATTTTTGCTTTTTGATTTTAGGATAATTAGCGAGAGATTTACCCGCTTTATTACGACCTCCGTACATCTTGGCATGGAAATTAAGGAGGTTGTTACACGCAGAATCCCAAGAGTGTTTGTTGTATTGCATTTTAGCTTTAATAAGAGAAGATAGTACATCCGAGGAGGTAGTAGTGAAATAAAGATGCTCCAGGTCTCTGATTTGTTTAAGAATTTGAGCAGACATAGATAGAGCTTTTTTCTTTTTTCGAGATACAAAGTCAATAATGAAGCCTCTGGAAGTAGCCTTAAAAGCGTCCCAAATAAAATGAAATTGAGAGGTAGAGCGAAGATTATTTGTGAAAAAGTCTTCTGCAAAGAGCTTAAATTGTTAAATAAACTGTGAATCGAGGAGGAGCGAATTATTAAAGCGCCAGCGCCTAGAGGTACGAGTAGGCGAAGGAAAGTCCATATCAACTATGACAGGGGCGTGATCGGATATTAGAATGGAACCAATCTCTGAATTAGTCATGAATTGAAAGGTGTGCTGAGTAAGAAAAATTTAATCAATGCGAGAGTGTTATGCGTGTACTGGAGAGAAAAAGGAAAATTCTAAAGTGTCCGGGTGAGAAAGTCTCCATGAATCTATAAGACCTCTGGATGAAATGGCCTTAAAAAAAGACTTTTGCATCTTATTAGGTACATATCTGGTGAGCGACTTGCGGTCCAAAAAAGGGTCCATAAGTTGATTAAAGTCACCCCCAACAACTAAATCATCAGTAGCATGAGACGAAAGAAGCACAGAAAATTCATTCCAAAAGTCTAAGTCTACACCATTAGGGCCATAAACATTACAGAAAGAAAGTTTTGTGTTGTTAACAGTAACATCTATAAATAACCACCTCCCACAATTATCATGAAATTCATTCAGTAACTACACAGACAACGATTTATGAAATAGAATAATTACACCATTCTTGTTATGAGCTGCCGGAGAGCAGAAGGCCTCCCCAACCCATTGCTTACGAAAAGAGGACAAATCCTGTGAGTTAAGATGAGTTTCTTGCAGCAACGCAACCTGGCATTTCAGTCTTGCTAAGTGAGATAAAACACGCTGCTTTTTAACAGGGTTACGAATACCTTTGACATTCCAAGAGATAACACGAAGACCATTCATTTCTTAAGGTAAAAAGAAGTATATAAGCAAGAGAAAGTAGAGAAGTTAAAATAGAATGGAAAACGAGAGAGAATGGGATAAAAGATGTTGAAAGAAAATGAATAATGGAGAAAAAACAAAGGCGAGAAGACCAACACATGTGCCCACCACAAAAATAGTAACGGGAATAGCAGAAGAAAACACCAGAGTACCATAAACATTAAGGAGAAAGAGAAAAGAAAATATAAAATAGAAAAGGTAGTGTACATATTGCCAGAGAAGTAGAAAAAAAAGGGGGAAAAAGGGAGGGAAAAAAAGGAAGAAAGGTAAGAAAAAGGAAAGGAAGGGGAAAGGAAGAGAAAGAGGGAGAAATAGAAAGGAGAATAAGAGGGAATCAAGTCCCCCAAAAAGTAGCAGAAAAAAGATGGCAAAAAGCCAAGGGGCTTTAGCCATAGAAAACATCCAGTCAGAAAACATTAAAAAAAAAAAGAGGAATGAGCAAAAGACGTACAAGAACTAGACTATACATTGTAAAGTAGAATAAAACTAGATGCGATACATCAAACATAAACAAAACATAAAATTAGGGTTTGCTCAGTTCCATGAGTTCTCCTTTGTGAGTATGGATGAACTTCCTCAAGTCTGCAGGGTCTTCAAAGCTGTAGGTTCTATCTTTATAAGTCACCTTGAAGAAACAGGGGTGTATCAAACCATAGCGTGCGTTCATGGATCTTAGCGCGGGCCGAAGGTCCAAAAATTCCTTTCGACGAGAAGCAGTAGGCTTGGAGACATCTTGGGCAAAAAAAACTTTATGACCAGACCAGATCATTTGCTTATGTTGCTTGGCAGCCTGAAGAACCGTCATGAGGTCTGAATAAAGAAGGAAATAGGCGATAATTCCCCGAGGTTTAGAAGTAGAAGAGGTGTTCCGAGGCCCCAGACGATGGGCACGTTGTATATTAAAGTCTGAAGATTTCGGGAGGCCAACAATCTGAAGAACTTGAGTTTTCAAGAAATGAATCATGTCCGCCCCTTCAGAACCCTCCGGAACACCATAAATGCGGAGATTATTGCGCCTATTGCGATTTTCTAAATCCTCTGTGACTCTCTTAAGCTGGCTGATCTCCCCAGTGAGAGTGTCAACTCGTGCAACCACATCCTGCGCATCACTAATCCTCTGCTCGACATCAGAAAGTCTCGTATCTAGACTAGACCACTTGTCATCTAACCGCTGAAGAGTGGCAACAGTGTCTGTCATAAAAGGGCGGATAAGGCGCAGCTCCTCCATGATGTCTTCGAGAGTAAGAGGTAATGGAGACTTATTGGGAGAGGGCGGGTCTATCTTGGACCGTTTAACAGACGAAGAACTAGAATCTTTACGGCCCCCTGAGGAGCCTGCATGAGGCTTACTTGAATGCGCAGTATCCATATTGAAAAAAAAAAGTCGCAGTAGATGATGACAGAGGAAGGCAGACGACAAAAGCAGGAATACTGGTGAAGCCACAATAATAAAAAGAAGTGTGGCGCAAAAACAACAAAGGATATCGTTGACGTTTGACACGCTTAAATGGTACCACAGGGAAGCAGTGAGTTGTTGATAGAAGCAGAACTAAGAGGTCATCAGCACCAGCAGCAACAGAGAAGCCAAGACCAAATAACAGGGACCATCCGTCAAGAAGATCCTGCACCTCAAAGATAACACTCCAAACCGACGAACAGGCACAACAATTTGGGGCTCCTCACAAAACAGTAATCCCGTCTCGCCGTGTCGCACACATATCATAAAAAGGATCTTTAACAGGTTCTTCCAGTGAGCAGCGCCACGCACATTTAAGGCCGTTTAATCACAGCACCAACCGAGGAAGCCATCATAATGAGTTTATTGCTCGTCAGGAAAAACCAGTGCCAAATGGTGAAGAAAATCGCACTATACGTCGTGAGGCAAAAAGGTTGCATAAACACCCATCCTGCGGCCACTTGAAAGACTCCTCAGAAGTACAGCATTTTCCACATACAGTCAATGAGGCATTAAACTTCTGTAAACCCACTGCTCAAACGAAGCCCGGTACACAGAGTTAAGAAATAATGCCAGCTGGAGGTAATACCTGAGTAAAGAAAGGCGCCATGGACAGGAGAAGGAATGCAGTAATGCAGAGAGTCCAGTTCAAAACGCCTGTGCTCCTCGCGCTGCCGCCATCTTAAGCGACGCGTCTGAAGAGAGTATGAGCACGGAGAAGAAATCAATGAAGAAGGCACTCCATAAGCGCCGAAACGCCACCGCCGTGTCAGCAAAGCCTTCCGGAGCTGAAATCCGATATTTGAGCCGGCGGAAAGAACTCCAAGCTTCAGGGCACGAACATTGTGAGTGGAGACGCGCCGGAGCTCACAAAGCTGAGGCCATCTTGGCTGCGTGCAAGCCACGCCCTACATCTCATTTTAGAACATAAAAAATGTTGCGGGGGTCGCGAACCCAGCGCACCCAAGCACGTGTATGACATCGCGCGGGACCTGCCACCGCGCATGCGTCGCGTACCGTAATGCGCATGTGTCACAAATGCGCCGGAGCAGGAGTCGCGGACTGGTCGCATACCAATCGCGCACATCACGTAATATTAAATGTATATGATGTAACTGAAAAACACGCAGCCGTCGCACACCGGACGCGGATCCTTCACGATGTTTCTAAAATGGCGACTAGAATCCGCGCACCCACCGTATTGTGTACGCTTTGGGTGCGCGACTCCGAAAAAAATTGGAAATAAAAAATTAATAAAAGAAATTAATATAAATATATTCAAATAAAAAAATAAAACAAAAAAGTAAACAATATTTCAGTTTTCAACTTTTTTTTTGTCTAATTTTCTGAAAAATATATAATGTTATTTAATGAATAAAATATTTATAAATAAACAGTTAAAAAACTGTAGAAAATCAGTACAAAAAAAGGTATAACTACTATTACACTTAAAAATTAGCATTTAAAAAACCTTTGAAATTCACTGAAAAAAACCATAGGTTTCAGAGACGTTATAGTTAGAAATTAGCATTAAAAAAAGCTTTGAAATTCACTGAAAAAACCATAGGTTTCAGAGACGTTATAGTTAGAAATTAGCATTTAAAAAACCTTAGAAATTCACAGAAAAAACCATAGGTTTCAGGGGTGTTATAGTTAGCTGGACATTTCACTCGTACAAAACCATAGAAATTCCTCTGTTATAGTTACTTCTGCTAACTATAACTCGCGCACCCGCAATGCACTGCTGATGATGTCACATATTACATCATTCATGACATGGTCAGTGACATCACTGACGACATCACTGATGATATCTCAAATGACATCACTGATGACATCACTGATGACATCATCCACGTGACAATCTGATACACCTCATCATACACTAGTATAACCTTTCATCACTCAGTGTAAAATACAGAGTACCATATTTGAAACCATTGACACACCAATACCAGTAACTACGTGCCCACTCACTAATTCCTAAGTCTACACACACAACTACCCATTCAACAACAGAATCACTTATACATGCAGTCACTAATTAATAGAACACTATCAAATGCACTTATACACATATATAGACATTGACACATTAGCAGTCATCTTAGTCGGTTATGCAGTCATCCTACTCACTCATGAAAAACATTAATCACACTTACATTTACACACTTGCACAATTATACACACAACACCTCATTTATTCAAACACATAGTAACTCATAGTTAATATGTTAAAAAATCACCATTACAATTATACACTCATTCATATAGTTACTCTCATAATCACTGTCTCTTATATATACTTATTTATATACACCAACTCTCACATACAATGCCTTTTATTTTTTGGCCCCAGGGACCCTCAGGCTTGAAGGGGAATTAATTCCCCAACTTAAAACGCGCCACAGGACGTGTTTGCATACGTCACCTCTGGTCCCGCCCCCTCCCTTCACCACTGTGCAAAGGTGCACCGTGGCACGTTTTAAGTTGGGGGATTAAGTCCCCTTGAATCCTGAGAGTCCATGGGACCAACTAGCCCACCATGTACCTCCAGTAAGCACCACAGAGCTGCGTTGCAGAGAGGTGGTCCGAGGCCATGCCCCATTTTGCAGCTCTCTGCAAATCAACTCTGTGGCACATACTGGATATACCTGGTGGGTTAGTTGGCCCCCAGGGACCCTAAGGATTCAAGGGGACTTAATTCCCCAACCTAAAACGAGCCATAGGGCGCGTTTCCAAACTTGTGACATCAGGCCATGCCCCTTCCCTGCACCACTGCGCAAACGCACCCACTGGTGCGTTGTAAATTAGGAGATTAAGTCTCCTTGATTCCTGAGGGTCCCCTGGGGCCAACTAGCCCACCACTTACCTCCAGTAAGTGCCACAGAGCTGCATTGCAGAGTGGTGTAAAAAGGGGCATGGCCTGGGCCACCTCTCTGCAACGCAGGCCTGTGGTGCTTACTGGAAGTACCTGGTGGCCTAGTTGGCCCCCAGGGACCCTCAGGATTGAAGAGGAATTAATTCCCCAACTTAAAACGCGCCACGGGGGGTTGGCACACATGCCACCTCATTTCACAAATTCATAAACAATGACTGGTTTCTAATTCTACCAAAATATAAAAACAGCACAGTTATCTGTCTGCAAACACATGAAAAACACAAATGCTTATCACAGAATGGTTTCTACATGCACACACACTGTCAATAAGATTGTAGAGAAAAAAAGTACTCCCTACACTTTAGCAGGAGAAATACAGTAGTCTGATTAAAATCAAAATAGTCTACTCACATCCCCTCACAATTAAATAACTCACCTTTCAAGTTGTTTTGTAGATTAAGAAGTATATCAGTCACACACCAGATTTTCTTTTACAGAATCTCTGCACTGTGCACCTCTCAGCAAAAACAAAGAATGGAAAAGTTTCCCTTTCATTTTCCACACATATACGTCTTCTGCGTCTATGACGTGGTAGGTGCACGGATCCCGCAAAATATTTAACATTTAAAAAAACATATATATATGTATTTCATGTGAATATTAATTGAAGACAAACTCTAAACTAGTCTTAAAACTAATATATTTTTACATCTAATCCTATAATTTTTTTTAATTCAATTTTGAGGATGCGCGCTGGGTGCGTGCTGCCTATGCGCAGGGTGCGCGGATCCCATGTGACCTGCAAAAAAAGAGATTTGATTGGTTCATTACACTTCCTCTTCTAACTATTGAAAGACCCCACCCAATTCAATCATTCTTCTTTGACCTTCTTTGGAGGAGCATCTCTTTGCAGAGAAGAAGATTTTTTTAGACTAAGTTTACACTTAGCTCTAACTTTTTTCAACTAAAAATGGCTTCAGGGCAGCAGGCATCACCTGCATCTCCTCATACATCTGAGGATGAATTTTTGGAGGAGGCACCACGCAAAGAACGTTTTTCTTCAGTGGTGTGGAATTTTTTTACTTTTCCCGAGGGGCAGAATAAGATCAATGCCACCTTGGTCACATGCAAGATTTGCAAAAGAGTGCTGTCGCGAGGGGATCCTAACAAGAAATACTCGTGCGGCATGGCTAGTATGAAGAAGCCCATAAGGACCCTTCATCCAAACAATCTTGCACGAGAAGAGTGCAAACGGATGAGAAACACTCCTGCTCCTGCGCCTTCCACCTCATCGCAGCCGAGCACTTCAAGAGTGCATTCATCAGCCCAAAATTTGGACATCCGTACTCAATTTCAATATTTAAAAGTGCTCTGCACTAAGTGCAATGCGACTTTGTGCTACGGTGAGCAGTCGATCGATCTGATCTGCCGCCGGCAAGAAAGTCACATTTGCTATTTTTTTATTTTTTATTTTTTTTTTGTTCCCTGAAGTTCATTGTTTGGTTCCTCCTGTTTTGTTTTTTGTTTGTTTTTTTGCAGAAAAACCCCAAAAAATTAAAAATTGTTCAGAAAACCCCCCAAAAAATATAAAAGTAGAAAGAGGAAAAAAAAAAGTTCTTGTAAGAGCTAACTTTCCTGGTATAAAAAAAAAGCTAAATTTCTTTGTTAGTGTGTAAAAGTTTAGATGAATGTATGTGTAGTACGTAATTGACTGAATGAATGCGTATGGTGAATGTATAAGTGCAGAACTATGAGGAAGTGCTGCAGCATCACACAGTAACCTCTTTAACTGCAGTGTGCTGTAGTACTTCCAAAGCACAGGGATGCAACATATGTACATAAATATGTTGCAAATCTATGCTTCTCTCTGCACGGCAGCTTAAACTGCAGCCATGTGGTGACACAGGCACCCTTGCACCATAGTGCAAGGATATCTGTGTCATGTGCTGTTTGTTTTTGTGCAGGAAGACACACCTTCCTGCACAAAAACAATCAGTAAAGGCATTTTTCTCCTTCAATGTATGCTGAGCATTGAAGCATGCATTGAAGATATAAAAATGTGGAGAAATGAAAACAATTCTCCTTGTTGTGCTTTCCTACACCAATTTTAGAATGGTGCAGCATTCACACACATATCGAAATTTATAATTTCTGACAAATCTAGACATGTGTCTTGTTCTATGAGTATTCAGTGCAATCATGCACAACAACACTTATAGAACACCCTTTCAACGCAAACTGGTGTGCATAATGAGGTTGTATTTACATGGAGTATAAAAAGTGCACAGAGTGCCTTTTCCTCTCTTTGTAAATATGAAAGAGTGTCTTGAGCAATAACCATGTTAAAAAAAGTGACATATTTTCAGTTTTAAAATTCCTTGCGAATGATAGAAAGTAAGCACAGAGTTTTGTCTGCTAAGATGTTCAAAGAAGACTGATTGAAATGATTGCGGTCCTTCAATAGCTACAATGGGAAATATTATGAAACCCTCAAATCTCATTTTTTGCAGGTCACATGATATCTGATTATGGTCAGATTTCAAAACTACATAGGTATAAACAGAGTGTTTTTAGAAACGTGTTTCAACTTTGTAGCTTCTTGTAGTCCTCCTCATTCTGCATATTGAGACTCAGTTAAACTTACCTTCACAGTAACAGCAATAAAAAATGGTATACATTTTGTTCAGATTTTCATTGCAATCTAAATTCATATAAATTGCTTATTTTTAAATTTGTATCTGTGAAAGAAAAGGAAAAAAAAATACAACATGTAATAATACATTTTTTACAACACAGCATAATTTCACAAAGTAATTTGTTTGCCTTTTTTGCTGTTCTCAGAATATATTGAATTTCACTAAAAATAGTGATTTCAATCGTACTCATCACTTAACAGCGGGCAAATAAAAACCAATCAGAAAGATTGTTAAAAAAACAACAACATGCTATTCTAAGCAAAATACCACAAGATACAAATCACAGATAAATAAAATGCTTATGGCTAACAACATTTGATAAGTTTAGCTTACAAAAACTGTAAATGTTGTCGCTTTAAAATATTCACCGAATCTAAGGATGAATGTTTGGAGGAGGCACCACGCCCACAACGTTTTTCTTCAGTGCTGTGGACATTTTTTACTTTTCCCGAGGGGCAAACAAAGATCAATGCCACCTTGGTCACGTGCAAGATTTGCAAAAGAGTTCTGTTGCGAGGGGATCCTAACAAGAAATACTCCTACGGCACAGCAAGTATGATGAAACAACGAAGGACCCTTCATCCAAACAATCTTGCACGAGAAGAGTGCAAACGGATGAGAAACACTCCTGTTCTGTATCTGTAAAAAAGAATCACAAATAAATGTATTTTAATAACTTTCAAATTTATACTATTTCATTACTGTACAAACACATTTTATATAAAAACTGACTAAGAAACTATAACCCTGAACCACAAGTGTGACGATGGTTAAAACACTACATGCATAGTGCATACTACTTTGAAGCAGTTCATGCCCTAAAGCCTACCTCACTAAAAGACTACATGCTAACTGACTGAATAATTACACTACTATAAGGAGACACACTGGGTGAGTAACAGGGTGTTTGCTAGAAGTGTATGAATACTGACTGGGGAATTGAAGGTGTGAAAGACAACTGTATAGGTGGTTAGAGGCCTGCATGCATAGTGAATAGGCATTTGAAGCAGTCTATGTGGTAAGGCCTGGCTCCCTGCATGAGTACTTGGGAACTGACGGAATGATTAGAGTACAGCGAAGAGAGTGCCTGAGTGAATTTATGAGTGGTTGGCTTTTGACACAGTGAATGGATTAGTACTTGGTACTGAATGGGTCACTAGAGGAGTGCAAAGGGAGTGACAGGATGTTTGCTGGACTGTATGGATACTGACTAGGGAATTGAAGATGTGAAAGACAAGTGTATAGTATGTTAGAAGACTGCATGCATACTGCATAGACATTTGAAGCAGTCTATGTGGTAATGTATGGTTCACAACATGAGTTCTTGGAAACTGACTAAATCATCAGACTACTGCTAGGACAGTGCTTGGGTAAAACTTTTAAATTTTCAGTTCTGGCACAGTGAAGAGAATAGTATATGGTACTGCACTTTAGTGTCAAACCCTGACTCATTTTATCAATGCATAAGCAAAGAATAGCTTTTAAAGCTACTAAAACTTGACAACATGACCGGTTTTAAAACAGTTATCTGTCAGCAAAAACACGATGTTACCAAATGCTTCTATCACAGTCCTTACCCAAATGCACACAGACTCACAGTGCGATTTTAGACAAGCAACACTATCCTAGGAGTTTACCAAAACTCTTTCACTAGTCTAGAAGAGTTAAGGGTACTGCACACAATCTACATATTTAAGTACAGCACATTAGTGTCAAAGCATGATTCATTTAATCAACGCATAAGCAAAGGCTGGCTTCTAATGCTACTAAAACTTGACAACATGACAGGTTTTAAAAGAGTTATCTGCCAGAAAATACACAATGTTACCAAACTCTCTCACAGTGGTTCCCAAATGCACACAGACTCACAGTGTGATTCTAGACAACAACCACTATACCTAGGAGTTTACCAAAAATCATTCACTACTGTGGAATAGATTGCATTCCCATAATCTATCCTGGATAGAATCAATGACTGTATTAAGATTTTTCTTGCTTTTTCCGGCAATTGTGGAAGGATTATACGCGTGGATTTCAGGAGCCCAAAGCAGGTGGCAGCTGTTTTTCTAGCCTGAGTTCTATACGACAGTTCTACATCGAGCCAGAACCCCAGGCTTTTAATTTCAGACTTAGGGATGGGGCCAGGACCCATGCAAGAGGGCCAGGAAGTAGAGTTATCAAATATGGCCTGTCGTCCCAACAACATCAACTCTATCTTTCCGCCATTCAGCCTAAGATGGGACTGATCCATACAGCTTGCGACGGCTTCTAGGCAGTTACACAGATTCAAATAGGGATGTGCAGCCTGATTCAAGGAGAACACCAACTGGGTGTTGTTGGCGTAACTCACCAACTGGACCCCAAAAGGAGCCACTATCTCCGCCAGGGGTGCCATATACACATTAAACAGTGTGGGGCTGAGGGAGGAACCCTGCGGCACCCCACACTGCAGCGGAACCGGGCAGGAGCAATGATCATCCTCAAACACCTTAAAGAATCTATCCCCAAGGAAGGATTCCAGCCACTTGAGGGCCTTACCCGTAACTCCGATGTTACTGAGGCGGGAAATGAGGATATGGTGATTAACCGTATCGAAGGCGGCGCTGAGGTCCAGGAGGATAATGGCCGCGCTGCCACCTGCGTCCAGAATCCTCCTGGCCTCCTCCACCACCTTCAGCAGGGCTGTTTCAGTTCCCTGTCCTTTCCTGAACCCAGTTTGGGATATATGGAGCAGATTATGGGATTCCAAAAAAGAGGCCAATTGAATGTTAACAAACTTCTCAGTCAGTTTACTAATCCCCGGTAGCAAGGAAATGGGGCGATAGTTGGAGAAGTCCCCTGGGTCCAGGCTGGGCTTTTTCAACAAAGCCTTGACCATCGCTACCTTCCACTCTCTAGGAACCACAGCTGACTCTATTGATGCATTAACCACGTTCACCATGGGTTTACTGATGGCAGGCAAAACTGAGTTTAAGATGTTCATCGGGGCCGGATCGAGCGGGGAGCCACTCTTTATGGCATTCAATAGGGGAGGTAGGAGGTCCTCCCTAAGAGGAGAAAAAGAGGAGAGCTTAGGATGATCCAATTGGTCCTGGACGGTAAGTATTGATTGGTTGTCACCTAAGGGTATTAGAGGGAGCGTATCAATGATCTTTTGTGCTGAAGAAATTCGCCAATTCTTCACATCGACTACCTGATTCATCTGGAGCAGGCGGCGGATCAGGTACTTTCATCAAAGACTTTACTATTCTGAACATCTCCCTAGGGGCATTAGCGGAGGACTCAATTTTACCTGCAAAGATTACAGATTTAGTGGTGATCAGAGCGGTCCTATATTTCTTTAGAGCAGCTCTATATCTCCTTTTCTTTTCACAGCTAAACTCTTTTCGCCATTGCCTCTCTTCCCTTTTGCACTCTTGTTTAAGGGCTCTTAGCTCCAAATTAAACCAAGGATATTTAGTGTAGACTTTCTTTAATGTTGTCGTTTTTTTTGGCAACAGGCTATGCAAGGATCATTCTATCCACTGATTAAAGTCCTTATTAGCTCTATCCACATCCGAATGGGCTGATGGTTCAGTCTTCTTCAAAATTTCTGCCCATTTAGAGAGCTCAAGTTTGGACCAATGCCTAGCCAGCCCTCTATGAGAGATTGGGGTTAAGCTAGGCCGAGGCACCTTCCAGGTAAAAGGAACTACCATGTGGTCTGACCAGGGGACCGGGTCAGGGGCATCAGTGGTAAGGCCGGGAATATTTGAAAAAATGGGGTCCAGGAGATTACCTTTGAGATGCGTGGGGTGTTGTACCTTTTGGCTTAAGTCATAGTTCCCCAGGTCTTTTGTTACTTCTGAGGCAATGATATCCGATGATTTATTAAAATGAAGATTAAAATCCCGCAACACCATGAAGTTGGAGACTGTACTGGCTACGTCCATTACTGTTTCGACCAGTTTTTCATGGAATTGCCCCAAAGAGCCCGGGGGGCGATAGATCAAAAACCCAGAAAAGGAAGTATCTGAAGAAATTGAGATAGCAAAATGTACACTTTCACTATCCGGAATCGAGAGTTCTAATAGCCGACACGCTATATAGTCCTTATAAATAATGGCAACCCCTCCCCCCACCTTTACGGCTCTGTCCTTATGTTGAATCAGATACCCAGGAGGCAAGGACTGAACGATATCCGGGCCCGAATTAGGTCCCAGCCAGGTTTCCGTGACAAACAGTATATCCAAGGCCTTATCGTGAAGTAGGAGGGAGATTTCGACAGCATGCTTAGGCAGTGAGCGGCAGTTAACTAATGCCATTTTCAAATCGACTTCAAGTAAGTCGATTTGATAACATCATGTATTTGCTGACAGATAACTGTTTTAAAACCTGTCATGTTGTGAAGTTTTAGTAGCATTAGAATCCAGTCTTTGCTTATGCGTTGATTAAATGAGTCATGCTTCGACACTGATGTGCTGTACTTAAATATGTAGATTGTGTGCAGTACCATTAAATCTTCCAGACTAGTGAATGAGTTTTGGTAAACTCCTAGGATAGTGTTGCTTGTCTAAAATCACACTGTGAGTCTGTGTGCATTTGGGTAAGGATTGTGAGAGAAGCATTTGGTAACATCGTGTATTTGCTGACAGATAACTGTTTTAAAACCGGTCATGTTGTCAAGTTTTAGTAGCATTAGAAGCCAGTCTTTGCTTATGCTTTGATTAAATGAGTCAGGCTTTGACACATAAGTGCAGTCCTGAAATATGAAGATTGTGTGCAGTTCCCTTACCACTTCCATAGTAGTGAATGATTTTTGGTAAACTCCTGGGTATAGCGGTTGTTGTCTAGAATCACACTGTGAGTGTGTGTGCATTTGGGAACCACTGTGAGAGATGAATTTGGTAACATCGTGTATTTGCTGACAGATAACTATTTTAAAACCTGTCATGTTCTCAAGTTTTAGTAGCATTAGAAGCCAGTCTTGGATATGCGTTGATTAGATGAGTCAGGCATTGACACTAAAGTGCAGTCCTGAAATATGTAGATTGTGTGCAGTTCCCTTACCACTTCCACTGTAGTGAATGAGTTTTGGAAATCTGCTAGGGATAGTGTTGTTTGTCTAGAATCACACTGTGAGTCTGTGTGCATTTGGGAACCACTGTGAGAGAAGTGTTTGGTAACATCGTGTATTTGCTGACAGATAACTGTTTTAAAACATGTCATGTTGTCAAGTTTTAGTAGCATTAGAAGACAGTTATGGCTTATGCTTTCATTATATGAGTCAAGCATTGACAGTAAATTGCATGTCAGAGCTCACCTTCAGCTTCTCGCTGGTTACCGTTGTCTTGCACAGGAACAGAAGTCGCTAGCTTCCCGACTCTCACTACTAATCACTCAGCCCCAAGAAATGTCTTTGGCTCTAACTGATCAGCAAGGGGGAAGGGGGAAATTGGATAAAATATTAAACGATAGAAGAGACTGGTTCTGGACCTTCTGGTTTTCCTATCTGGAATTCTTCTTCAGCTATCACTCTACCTTCTGAAGACTCCTAAGGGTAACTAAGCACACAACAAATTATTATTCCTTCTCTACTCTATTCTGTCTCTTCTCTTATGATTTTTCCACCTACCCAGAATCCTGAACTCTGTGCCTCTCTTCCTGTTCAACTCTGCCTTTTCTTCTTTCTTGTTATTGATGTCACTAATTATCTGGAAAACATATATCTTTTTATTATACCTATTTATTCTTTGTTTTTGAACATCTTCCAACTCTTTCTCTTTTTAACCTACCATTAATGTTTCTGTGTGTGGCCTTCTCTTTCTTCTCTTCTTCCTTTTCTTGCCTCTTGCTTTTCTAAAAACTGTCGTCTTCTAAATTAAGCCTTTTTGTACTTTTAACTTTTCCTGTTTGCTTCCTCTCCTTAGGTTACTGCGGAGCTGCTATAACTCTGGTAAGTCTTTCTCCTTACTTTCCTAGTTAACTGTTGGTATTGTCTATTAATTTTTTCTTAGGAACCGTTTCTCAGTAAATCCTAATAATGTTCTTCATTTTCTTTTTTAGGACTCGGTATGCTGACCTCTGCTGACCTTGGTAAGTGTTTTACTTATTGCGTCACCAAACTCTGCTTGCATTTGAATGTGAACGAATAATCTATCAGTAATTCACTTAGCTTTCTTCGGTTTTCTTTTCAGGCGCGGCTGAAGTCTTCACTCGTTTTTTCCCTGTAGAGACGAGGTGACTCCGTACTCGACTCCCGGTAGTAGCCCACTACGAACTCTAGCGACTTTTCTGACCTCTTCGGTAAGTATCGGTTTCTTGACTCTGAACTACTCTCAAGCGTTACTCTGGAAAGCTTCTTACTTAAAAATTCACTTTAGAACTGGGAACACACTCGAACACGTCTTCTCTGAGGAAATGTCTTGGTGAAGTGCGCATTGCTTCAGGCGTGCGCGCGTCACATCGTCTCTCTGTATTTGTAACCAACTAGACCGCAGACCCCAGCGCCTGAGCGGCCATCTTGGAATTGCGGGCATGCCACAAACTCGACCATTGAAGCCCATTCGAAAACGAAACGCCTATTGAACTAAGTTCCTTGCGCTTCGCTTTGGGACTCACATTAGGGATCCTGACAGTACCCCCCACCAAGGGTAGTCCTTCCACTCTGGGCTTGGTTGGATTGTGCTGATAAAAAAGTTTTATTAGCCTAGGAGCATGAACATCTGAATTTAATTCCCAAGACCGCTCCTCAGGACCGTAGCCTTTCCAATCTACCAAATAATACAGTTTACCTCTGACTAATTTTGAGTCCAGAATTTCTTTCACCTCAAACTCCACTCCTGTATCTAGCTGAATTGGTTTTGGAATCGATTCTTTTTTCAAATTAGGAACTGCCTTCTTCAAAAGGGAAACATGAAACAACGGGTGAATTTTGAATTGGGAGGGTAAAGTCAATTTATAGGTCACTGGACCAATCTGCTCTGCAATTGGGTAAGGGCCGATAAATCGTGGTTGAAATTTTCGGTTCCCTTTTAGCCTTAAATTTTTTGTATTCAACCAGACTTTATCTCCTGTTCCTAGTGGAGGAGGTTTCTTTCTTTTCTTATCCGCGTACTTCTAATACTTTTCCTTAGCCTGTACTAGATTCTTTGATGCTATTTCATGTACTGAATTTAAATGAGCTACCAAATCCTTGACTGCTGGGACTGTGAGCTCTACATCTTGTACTGCTGAATTTGGATGTCTACCATAGTTTAAGTAGAACGGGGAATATCCAGTGGACACATTCTTCGCATTATTATGAGCGAATTCTGCTGTCCACAAGTTGTCCGGCCATTCTCCCTCCTGTTTCAACAAGAACAACCGTAAATATTGCTCCAATTCCTGGTTCACCCTTTCCGTTTGTCCATCCGTCTCCGGATGGAAACTGGTGGAAAAACGAGTTTCTACTCCTAACCCTTTCATAAAGGCCTTCCAGAAATTCGAAACAAATTGGGTTCCCCGGTCTGATATTAAGATCTTGGGTATTCCATGTAATCTGACAATCTGGGTACTAAAGTGCCTTGCTAACTGTTTTGCTGTAGGGATTCCCTTTAAGGCCAAGAAGTGTGTCATTTTCGTGTATGCATCTACTATTACTAGTATTGTATTTGTCCCTTGACAGGATGGTAAGTCTGTAATTAAGTCTAGGGTGATTGTATGCCAAGGATGAGGAGGAATGGGCAGGGGTTGTAACAGCCCTTGAGGAGCGTGCCGTTCTGATTTTCCCTGAGCGCATATCTCACAAGTCTTTACATATTGTTCTATGTCTTTACTCATCTGTGGCCACCAATATTTTCTTTTAATTAGATCTGCTGTCTTGAACTCTCCCTTGTGGCCAGCCAACAGGTGATCATGGCATTCCTGCAAGGCTTGCTTCTGCAATTCTGTAGTCGGCAGATACAATGCACCTTCTTTAAATGGTAATTCATCACGAATTTCTCTTCCAGGTTCTAGTTGCGCCCATTTTTGCATTTCTTCTGGGGTTAGAGCTTGGATTACTTTTTCCTTAAAGTTCAATATATCTGTGGCGCCTATAATCTTGGTATCCGGTATGATCACTTGAGCGCTTAGTGGACTTCTTTCTTCTCCGGTTCCCAACCTAGACAAGGCATCCGCCTTTTCATTCTGTGCACCCGGCCGATAAGTTATCACGAAATCGTAATCGGCAAAGTACAGTGACCAACGGAGTTGGCGAGGTGTCAAGGTTCTGGCTGACTTCAGGAATTTTAAGTTTCGATGGTCCGTGTAGACTGTTACCACGTGGTGGGCCCCCATTAGATAATGTCTCCATTCCTTGAAGGCGTCTTTTATTGCCAGCAACTCTTTTTCCGTAATCGTATAATTGATTTCCGCTGGTGTCAATTTTCTGGATCGATAAGCCACCGGGTGTAACTGGCCCGTTACCTTTTTCCTTTGAGAAAGAACTCCACCAATCGCAAGGTCCGAGGCATCTGTCTCCACATAAAAGGGCTCCATCGGATCGGCATGAAGGAGGATAGGCGCAGTGGTGAACTCAATCTTCAAATCTTTAAAGGCCTGCTCTGCTTCCTCCGACCATTCGAATCGTGTCCCTTTTTTCAGTAGTCGCGTCAAGGGTAGTATTCGTCGGGAAAATTCTCCAATAAATCTCCGATAGAAATTTGCGCACCCAATAAACGCTTGGACTTCTTTCACACAAGTGGGTGACTTCCATTCTTGTACGGCTTGAATCTTCCGTTTCTCCATATGAATTCCTGCTGGCGAGATTACAAAGCCCAAGAACTCTACCTGTGAAACTCCAAAAGCACATTTCTCCAGCTTGACAAATAGTTTGTTCTCTCGCAGTTTTTGTAAAACTCCTCGAACCTGTGTTTGATGCTCCTGCGTATCCTTTGAGTAGATTAGTATATCATCAATATACACAATTGCACATTGATCAATGAATTCGCTGAGCACCTCATTTATGAAGTGTTGAAACGCTGCAGGCGCATTACACAACCCATAGGGCATCACCTGGTATTCAAACAGGCCCAAGCGTGTCCTGAAGGCCGTCTTCCACTCATCTCCCTCTCTCACTTGAATAAGGTGATAAGCTCCCCTTAAATCCAACTTCGTGAACATCTGTGCTCCTTTGATCTGGTCCAACAAGACGGAGATAAGGGGAAGAGGATACCTGTTCTTCTTTGTTATTCGATTTATGGCTCTATAATCAATGCACGTTCTCAACTCGCCCTGCTCCTTCTTAGGCACAAAAAATAGTGGCGAGGACACTGGCGATTGGGAAGGACGTATAAATCCATTGGCCAGGTACTTGTCAATATACTCCCTCAGGTGATGATTCTCTTGTTCCGTCAAGGCGTACACTCGACTGCAAGGCAAATTCGCCCCTGGCTCCAAGTCTATTTTGCAATCGTAAACTCGATGAGGCGGCAGTTGCTCAGCTTCCTGTTAGTTGAAAACGTCCTCAAAATCTTGATATTCTTGTGGAATTGTTTGCGTATTTATTACGCACACAGAGACTCCAGCTGAACATAAGGCGTGAGCCGGGTTCTGTTTACTCATTGCCCCGTAAGCCCCAAAACAGTTCTCTCTACAATATGCTGAGTTCACTCCAATTGTTCTGTTGTTCCAATTGATTGAAGGATTGTGCTCTGTGAGCCATGGAAGTCCCAATATGAGTTGAAATTGGGGGGCATCAATTAAATTAAAGTGTATAGCTTCTCTATGCCCATCTTCTCGAATCAGCTCTACTAACTCTGTGTGACTTGTGATTGGCCCTGAGGAAAGATTGGTACCATCGATTGCTCGAACTGGTTCACTTCTAGCCTTGGCAATTGTTTGCAGCCCAATCTTAGCCGCGAATTTCAGATCGCAGAAATTACCTGTGGCTCCTGAGTCCACCATCACAGTCACTCCTTTCATTATTTTTTCACGAAATCGGATTGTCAAAGATAAAATCAAATGGGGCGAAGACGACTGTAATGTATTCGCCAGCCGATGTTCCTGAGGAGTTGATTTCTGATTTGCATCGACCTGCACAACTCCTTCTACAGGTGGTGCTGCGAGTTTTCCTTCGGCTTAAATGGACCCTTTGGCTTTCTTGGACAATTGCGCACAAAATGTCCATTAGATCCACAATACATACATAAGTTGTTGGCTCGTCTTTTTTCCTTCTCCTCCTTTGTGAGCGGTCCCAGAATCGTTCATATTTGCATAGGTTCGGATCCTGTGGTTCCTTCTGTACTCCTTCCTGTTTCAGCCTTAGCTCGGTCGAATCGCGGAACCGTACTTCTGTACTCTCGTCTTCTCTCTCCCCTTTGCTCTCCCTGCCGGAAATCCAGTTCTAGCACTAGGTCTATCAGGGCGGAAATTTCAGTTGGACGATTCGGTATTTAAGCCAAACCATCTTTTAGTTCATCTCGCAGGCTTCGATAAAATATTGCTGTCCTCTTGTTCTCTGGCCAATCAGTCTCCATTGCCAGTTTGTTGAATTGAGCTAGATAAGCCACTAAGTCTCTATTTCCCTGCTTCAATTCCAAGAGTTCGTTATCTACTGCTTGAGAGATCCGTCTTCGGTCAAAGATTCTCAGAAATTCTTTCTTGAACTCATCAAAATTTTGCAATAATGGATCATCTCGTGAGACTATCGGCATCGACCATGCCACTGCATCTCCACTTAAATATGACAAAATGAAGGCTACCTTAGATTGCGCATCAGGAAAGATAGAAGGGCGACACAAGAAATGAAGTGAACATTGTGTAATAAACACCTGCGCCTTTTGTGGGTCCCCACTAAATCTCTCAGGCACTGTCAACGGTATCACTGGCGATAAGGAATGGATTACTTGTGTTGTTAGCTTATTTGCGTCTCCCATTGATGTGGTGGGACCCTCCCTTCCAGTTGAATACGGTTGTCTTATCCTCTGTGCTAATTCTGCCGTCTCTTTCCTAGAATTCATGACCTCCTGCCTTAGACTTTGATTCTCTTCCTTAACTCCTACCCATTCCTTTTGAATCGCCTCTAGAACTGACCCCAAGGTCTGTAAATTTATTCCCTCAACCATTTCTTTTCTGTTCGGGTGCAAGATTAATACGTGGGCACTTCACTCTGTCAGAGCTCACCTTCAGCTTCTCGCTGGTTACCGTTGTCTTGCACAGGAACAGAAGTCGCTAGCTTCCCGACTCCCACTACTAATCACTCAGCCCCAAGAAATATCTTTGGCTCTAACTGATCAGCAAGGGGGAAGGGGGAAATTGGATAAAATAATAAACGATAGAAGAGACTGGTTCTGGACCTTCTGGTTTTCCTATCTGGAATTCTTCTTCAGATATCACTCTGCCTTCTGAAGACTCCTAAGGGTAACTAAGCACACAACAAATTATTATTCCTTCTCTACTCTATTCTGTCTCTTCTCTTCTCTTCTCTTATGATTTTTCCACCTACCCAGAATCCTGAACTCTGTGCCTCTCTTCCTGTTCAACTCTGCCTTTTCTTCTTTCTTGTTATTGATGTCACTAATTATCTGGAAAACATATATCTTTTTATTATACCTATTTATTCTTTGTTTTTGAACATCTTCCAACTCTTTCTCTTTTTAACCTACCATTAATGTTTCTGTGTGTGGCCTTCTCTTTCTTCTCGTGACTTCTCTTCTTCCTTTTCTTGCCTCTTGCTTTTCTAAAAACTGTTGTCTTCTAAATTAAGCCTTTTTGTACTTTTAACTTTTCCTGTTTGCTTCCTCTCCTTAGGTTACTGCGGAGCTGCTATAACTCTGGTAAGTCTTTCTCCTTACTTTCCTAGTTAACTGTTGGTATTGTCAATTAATTTTTTCTTAGGAACCGTTTCTCAGTAAATCCTAATAATGTTCTTCATTTTCTTTTTTAGGACTCTGTATGCTGACCTCTGCTGACCTTGGTAAGTGTTTTACTTATTGCGTCACCAAACACTGCTTACATTTGAATGTGAACGAATAATCTATCAGTAATTCACTTAGCTTTCTTCGGTTTTCTTTTCAGGTGCGGCTGAAGTCTTCACTCGTTTTTTCCCTGTAGAGACGAGGTCACTCCGTACTCGACTCCCGGTAGTAGCCCACTACGAACTCTAGCGACTTTTCTGACCTCTTCGGTAAGTATCGGTTTCTTGACTCTGAACTACTCTCAAGCGTTACTCTGGAAAGCTTCTTACTTAAAAATTCACTTCAGAACTGGCAACACACTCGAACACGTCTTCTCTGAGGAAATGTCTTGGTGAAGTGCGCATTGCTTCAGGCGTGCGCGCGTCACATCGTTTCTCTGGATTTGTAAACAACTAGACCGCAGACCCCAGCGCCTGAGCGGCCATCTTGGAATTGCGGGCATGCCACAAACTCGACCATTGAAGCCCATTCGAAAACGAAACGCCTATTGAACTAAGTTCCTTGCGCTTCGCTTTGGGACTCACATTAGGGATCCTGACATTGCAGTTGTGAAATATGTAGATTGTGTGCAGTTCCCTTACCACTTGCACTGTAGTGAATGAGTTTTGGTAAACTCATAGGGATAGTGGTGCTTGTCTAGAATCACACTGTGAGTTAGAGTGTATTTGGGATCACTGTGAGAGAAGCATTTGGTAACATCATGTATTTGCTGACAGATAACTGTTTTAAAACCTGTCATGTTGTGAAGTTTTAGTAGCATTAGAATCCAGTCTTTGCTTATGCGTTGATTAAATGAGTCATGCTTTGACACTGATGTGGTGTACTTAAATATGTAGATTGTGTGCAGTACCATAAACTCTTCCAGACTAGTGAATGAGTTTTTGTAAACTCCTATGATAGTGTTGCTTGTCTAAAATCACACTGTGAGTCTGTGTGCATTTGGGTAAGGATTGTGAGAGAAGCATTTGGTAACATTGTGTATTTGCTGACAGATAACTGTTTTAAAACCGGTCATGTTGTCAAGTTTTAGTAGCATTACAAGCCAGTCTTTGCTTATGCTTTGATTATATGAGTCAGGCTTTGACATAACAGTGCAGTCCTGAAATATGAAGATTGTGTGCAGTTCCTTTACCACTTCCACAGTAGTGAATGATTTTTGGTAAACTCCTAGGTATAGTGGTTGTTGTCTAGAATCACACTGTGAGTCTGTGTGCATTTGGGAACAACTGTGAGAGAAGCATTTGATAACATCGTGTATTTGCTGACAGATAACTAATTTAAAACCTCTATTGTTGTCAAGTTTTAGCAGCATTAGAAGCTAGTCTTTGCTTATGCATTGATAAAATGAGTCAGGGTTTGACACTAAGGTGCAGTGCCATGTACTATTCTGTTCACTGTGGCAGAACTGAAAATTTTAAAGTTATACCTAATCACTGTCCTAGAAGTAGTCTGATAATTTAGTCAGTTTCTAAGTACCAAATAGATTGCTTCAAATGTCTATGCAGTATGCATGTAGTGTTCTAACATACTATACACTTGTCTTTTACACCTTCAATTCCCTAGTCAGTATCCATACACTTTCAGGAAAAATCCTGTCACTTCCTTTGCAGTCCTCTAGAGACCCATTCAACAGCATGTACTAATCCATTCACTGTGTCAAAACCCAAACACTTATAAATTCAGCTAGAAACTCTCTTTCCAGTACTCTAATGGGTTCAGTCACTGCCTAAGTATTCATGCACTGAGTCAGGTCTTAGCACATGGACTACTTCAAACCCCTATCCACTATGCATGCAGTCCTCTAACCACCTACACACTTGACTTTCACACCTTCAATTTCCCAGTCAGTATCCGTTCACTTCCAGCAAACACCCTGTCACTGCCGTTGCACTCCTCTAGTGACCCATTAAGCACCATGTTCTAATCCATTCACTGTGCCAAAACCCAACCACTTATAAATTCACCCAGGCACTCACCTTGCAGTACTCTAATCATTCAGTCAGTACCCAAGTACTCATCCAGTGACCCAGGCCTTAGTATATGGACTGCTTCAAACCCTTATCCCCTATGCATGCAGTCCTATAACCACCTACACAATTGTCTTTCACACCTTCAATTCCCCAGTTAGTATTCATACACTTCTAGCAAACACCCATTTAGTCACCCAATGTGTCTCCTTATAATACTGTAATCATTTAGTCAGTTAGCATGTAGTCTTTTAGTGAGGTAGGCTTTAGGGCATGAACTGCTTCACAGTGGTATGCACTATGTATGTAGTGTTTTAACGATCGTCACACTTGTGGTTCAGGGCTATAGTTTTATAGTCAGTTTTTATATAAAATGTGTTCGTACAGTAATGGAATAGTATAAATTTGTAAGTTATTAATATACATTTATTTGTGATTCTTTTTTACAGATACCGAACAGGAGTGTTTCTCATCTGTTTGCACTCTTCTCGTGCAAGATTGTTTGGATAAAGGGTCCTTAGGTGTTTCATCATACTTGCTGTGCCGCACGAGTATTTTTTGTTAGGATCCCCTCGTAACAGAACTCTTTGGCAAATCTTGCGAATGAAGAAGGTGGCATTGGTCTTTGTTTGCCCCTTGGAAAAAGTTAAAAATGTCTTCACCACTGAAGAAAAACGTTGTCGGCGTGGTGCCTTCTGCAAAAAATTTTGCTCAGATTCGGTAAATATTTTAAAGCGGCAACATTTACAGTTTTTGTAAGTTAAACTTATAAAATTTTGTTAGCTGTATGCATTTTATATATTTGTGATTTGTTTCTTGTGGTATTTTGTTGAGAATACAATGTTGTTTATTTTTAAGAATCTTTCTTATTTTCCAGGTCTGTCGTCGACATCCATTGTCCCCACAGGAGTGTTCCGCCTTGTTGTTTTTTATTATTGTTGTTACATTTTGTTTATTAGTTTATTGTTCATATATATGTTAATAAAAAAATAAAGTTTGAAAACAGTTTATTGTTTATATATTTATTATTATAAAGTTTGAAAAAAAAATAATAAAGTTTTTGGTTGTTCTCTTAACTGCTGTGTGACTCTTTCTTGTTCTTATTACTGTTATTTGATGGAGTCCACCATGGTGCTAAATTTTGAGGCACTTATCGCTGGAATACTGGTGATATCTGCAGTTTGCACTAATATCTGAATAGTGTGTTAGATTTATCTCAACTTTACTTCCGTTAAAGTGCTGATAATGAAATGGAGACTAGCCTTTCCCGTGCAAAAAGACACGAGGTGCACCTTTACAATTCATTCTAAATACTAAAATCCTGTATTGAATTGCACTGAGGTATTGGCTGCACTTACAGTGTACACACAAAATCTATTGAGAAATCTCATTGTATTTATATTGATTGGGAATAGTGCGTCAGGTGCTGGATCTTGACGAGATACACTGCTCAGTTTGTATATTGTTCTGCACACGAAATAAATCACATCACAACTTTCACACCAATTGCAATGCGAAACAAATTCCGGCGATAAGACACGTTAGCACCAGGGATTTTACACCTGCTTTCTGCTGGTGTTAAGCAGGACAACTACCTGCACCATGAAAGGGAACACAGCCAAGAGCCACACCAGAACACCCACAGGTGCCATAGAGTCAATGAGCATGATACAGGGATACCCATGAGGGCCAGAAGACTCATCTCAACAACTCCAGGACCGCCAATGCCCCCCAAGCCCACATCTTAGTAAGTGTGTCCCTGTGGTCATTGTCTTAGCGTGATAGGCACGAGCCCTGCAACATCACAGTGTGCTGTCACCTCAGCGTTGGCAGTGAGCCTGGATGTGTAGCTACGCCCGCATCCTCCTGCATGCACAACTGGCGTGTGCTGGTCTGGGGCTCACAGGTCAGTGCAGGGGTGTGCCTATCTGGCAAGGGGAACGGGGTGTCTCGGACATGTCCGTGTACAGGAAGTGCGGTAAGTGTGTCTCTGTGTTCTGGTGTGGCCAGCTACAAGAGCCGCAGCAGTCGATGTTGTAAAGTGGTATGCACCACCTCCAAACGGCACTGTTATGTTGTAGTTGGAATGTAGCAGGACATGCGCAAATAGGCATTACAATGGTGTGCCGTACGAGTGCACGAGATACAACAGCGCACCGTACAAAAGTGTGGGGGCTCGTGGAAGGGAGGAGCAGCCGTTTGGCTACATAACACAAAGTGAACTCGACCATGTGCCACATGCTGGGCATCTCATCCATGATGACCAGACATCCCACAACACCAACGACTGGCCTTTGTACACATCCAGTATGAATGCAGCGTGGTTTTCACTTCTATGCTCGTTCAGTGGTGTGATGTTGGCGGGTTGTGTGACTTGTGCTCCTTGTTGGTGTGTTTCATTTTGGCCATTGTTAGTCTATATGTGTGTTGTACTTAATTGTGCATGTGTGCCATTCTGCCAATCTCCCCCCTCCCCCACTCCCTGCTTCTTCCTCTTCCTAGTGCTGTTGTGTCTATAATTTTGTTGCTGCACACATAAATACATGTAAAGAATAAATTAGAATAGTTCCTTGATTCTTTTAGGTTTCAAAACTTCTATATTGGTTTCTTTTTAATTTTCCATATGAACCGTTTTTTTAATATTCAACAACACATAGAAGTCAGAAGTGCAACGTATTCTATCAACACACTTTCTAGAACATTCTACAACATGTGCAGGTTAAAAGTTCATCATTTTTTTACAACTTAACGATATTTTTTTGTAACATTTTCTTGAATATTTAACGACACGTGCAGGGTAAAAGTTCACGATTGTTTTAAGTTCGAACAGTGCCTTCCAAATGCAAGTAGCAGGTGTGGTTGAGCTGAGCAAATTTTATCCTATGATATGTACTCCACGTTGAAACTGCTTTTTCTTAACCAATCACAAAGATGCTTTTCCACAAAACTAATGTGCACCCTACTTTTAAAAAAGAATGTTTTTCATGATATCTTGAGAGATAAGTTATAGATAGGAATTAGCATTTAAAAAACCTTTGAAATTCACTGAAAAAACCATAGGTTTCATGCACGTTATAGTTAGGAATTGGCATTTAAAAAACCTTTGAAATTCACTGAAAAAACCATAGGTTTCATGCACGTTATAGTTAGGAATTGGCATTTAAAAAACCTTTGAAATTCACTGAAAAACCATAGGTTTCAGGCACGTTATAGTTAGGAATTGGCATTTAAAAAACCTTAGAAATTCACTAAAAAAAACATAGGTTTCAGGGGCGCTATAGTTAGCTGGACATTTCTCTCATACAAAACCCTAGAAATTCCCCTGTTATAGTTAGTTCAGCTAACTATAACTCGCGCCCCCGCAATGCACTGCTGATGACGTCACATATTACATCACTCCTGACATGGTCAGTGACATCACTCATGACATCACTGATGACATCTCAAATGACATCACTGATGACATCATCCATGTGATAAATTAGTACACCTTCTCACACCCTGTTATACCTTTTGATAGACCAACTCAAAATTTCAGACGGCCATTTTGAAAACCATAGATACTCCAATACCAATTAATACATACCCACTCATTGACTCTCAGGTCTACATGCACCTCCACTCACTCACCTGTACAGTCACTCATACTTACAGTCACTCCGTACTAGACTATCATATGCATTTATACACATATATAGACACTCACACACTGCCAATCATCCATTGAGGTACTGACACACCTAGTCAGTTGTGCAAATAATTAAACACAGTCCAATTGACTCACCTATACAGTTAAACACACTCAAGTTCACTTACTCATAAAAATACTAAAAAATGTTGACACTCTTATTCAATTACTAGTACAAGCACACACTCATCCATACAGCCAGTCCCGCAATCACACACTCTCACATATAGATAGTTATATACTCTTATACACATATACACTGTTTCACATATGTAGTTACTGACACATGTACATCTGAGATATACATTCAATCACTAACACACCGTTACATACACTCACCCAACCATACAGTCCATCACAGTTGCACTCTTAAAACCATACACCCATAGAATCACCCACTCACACATCTATGCACAGAGTCATATACACCCCACCCACACATACATTCAGGCACCCATACAGATACTCAGACAACCAATCAAAAACCCATAGAGACACTCATATTGCTTTTCACAAAACCATGCAGCCGCTTATACACCAACAGACAGACAGATAGAGACATTCACACAGTTTAGTCACTAGTCTGCAGTAAGATACATTTAATGACTCACTTGTAGAGTCAGTTAAGCACCTAGAAAATCATCCATTCACACACTTGTACACCCACTTATTCTTCAACAGGCCTTTCCCTATATATATTAAACATATTAAAACTGTTCAGAAACACATACTCAATGGATGATGTCATCAGTGATGTCATCAGTGATGTCATTTGAGATGTCATCAGGGATGTCATCAGTGATGTCACTGACCATGTCATGAGTGATATAATATGTGACGTCATCAGCAGTGCATTGTGAGGGCGCGAGTTATAGTTAGCTGAACTAAGTATAACAGGGGAATTTCTAGGGTTTTGTATGAGGGAAATGTCCAGCTAACTATAACGCCCCTGAAACCTATGGTTTTTTCAGTGAATTTCTAAGGTTTTTTAAATGCCAATTCCTAACTATAACGTGCCTGAAACCTATGTTTTTTTCAGTGAATATATATATATATGTGTATATATATGTATATTCACTGAAAAAAACATAGGTTTCAGGGGCGTTATAGTTAGCTGGACTTTTCACTCGTACAACACCATTGAAATTCCCCCGTTATAGTTAGTTCAGCTAACTATAATTCGCGCGCCCGCAATGCACTGCTGATGACGTCACATATTACATCACTCATGACATGGTCAGTGACATCACTCATGACATCACTCATGACATCTCAAATGACATCACTGATTACATCACTGATGACATCATCCAGTGAATGTGTGTTTTTCTGAAAATTACATATGTTTTATATATGTATATCTCAAGGTCGATGGAAGAATAAATGGGTATATAAGTGTCTAAATGGATGATTTGTTTTTGAAAAATTGATTGTATAACTGACTGATTAAGTGTATCTTAGTGAATGCGTGGCTTAGAGAGTAATGTTTAAATATGTAAATATCTGTATCAGTTTCTCACTTTGTGTATAAGTCGCTACATGGGTTGGTGAGTAGCTACATGAGTGTCTATATAAGTTATTAGTTGGTTTTTTGAGTATCAGTATGAGTGTCTGAGTGTCTGTATGGTTCGGTGGGGGGTATTACGTAGTGCATAGGTGCATGAATGAGTGACTCACTGTTTGTATGTGTTGAAAACAGCATGTGTGCAGAACTGTATGGGTGTATGAGTGTGTGCATGGGTGTGTTAGTGAGTGAATGACTGTCTCAATAGTGTCTTTATGAGTAACTACATATGTTTTAAACTAGTATATGTGACTATTGGTGTATATAGGTGAGTATATGTGAGAGTGAGAGATTGAAAGAGTTCCTGTATGAATAAGTATGTGTTTCTATAAGTGATTGTTTAAAAGACTAAGTATGTATAAGTTTCTGTAGAAGTAAGTGTGGTGGTGTGTGTATAACTGTATATGCAAGTAAATGGATGTTTAATTCTTTATTAGCATGAGTGACTATGTGTGTGAGTAACTCTATGGATGAGTGGCGTTGTGTAACAGGATGTATAGGTGTATGAGTATATATGATGAGTGAGTACATGTATGAGTGACTGTATAGGACTGTTGGTGAATGAGTGGATGTGTATGTGGATCTTAGAATTACTGAATAGGTTGTTGTAACTGATATTGGTATGTAACATTTTAGTTTCTATTTTTGAATGTGTGTATCAAAGGTTATATTAGGGGGAGAGGAGGTCTGCCACTCAGTTCAGTTCAGTAAATCTTTATTTCGATGGTTAAAAATCATCATAAAAATACATTTTATAAAAAATCATGTAATTTACATTTCTGAACTTCATTAGGATAAAAATGCAAACACAAAACAAATTGGCACATGCATCAACAAAGACTTTTGCGATTCCTTAATAGCGATGTTTAAGGAATCGCAATTAAGGAATTGCAAAAGCCTATGCATGTAGGAATCGCTATAAAAATAGCGATTCCTTAAAATTCCTTAATTGCTAGTCGTAAATAGCGAGTAGCAATTAAGGAATGCCGTCCCATTCATTCCTATGGGCCTCTAGGCCCATAGGAATGAATTGGAGATTGCATGAGCAAATTGCGAGTACCAGTAGGTACTCGCAAATTGCTCATGCAATTTCAAGGGTGCAAGGGTGTCAAAATGACACCCTATTGCACCCCTGAAATTGATCTGTGCACATATGTTGCACACACACATGCTCTAAGGGCATGTGTGTGCGCAACATGAAACTTTGAAAAATGCACAAAAGTGCATTTTTCAAAGTTTTAGCAAATTACCATGAAGTTCAACTTCATGGTAATTTGCTCCCCCTATTAGCGAAATCGCTAATTTTTTAACTTTTAAGGAATCTCAATTTGGGATTCCTTAAATGCAATCGCAATTTAAGGAATCGCTGTTTACAGATTCCTTAAATTCCGATTTTTGCATTTGGGATGATGCATCCCAAATGCAAAAATACCGGTCGCAAAAGGGCAGATTCTGCTAATCTGCCCGTTTGCGACCAGTTTTCTCGTTGATGCATCTGGCCCAAAGCTGATACAATTCATACAAAAAGAGGTAAAACATTATGTACATCATCGCTTAATCTCTTGTGTTCCTTAACCTTACTGCTACTCTCAAAAAGCTTATTACTGAGCATAAAGTGCGCGTGTCATTTGCTCTTTGAAGAAACAGTAATGCGGATTTAGCATGACGAAATTTTCCCTCTCTTAAAATATCAACCAAGAACGTGCGCCGAGGGATACGATAAAATGGACACAATAATACAAAATGAAGGGTGTCCTGCGGGGACCTATTGTCGCAGCTGCAGGCACCCTTCTGCTCAATAGTTACAGTAAGCCTAGCATCTAATTCCTGTAGAACAGCATTCCTACCATTTGAAGGGCCTGAATTGTAAATATTTAATAGCTGTACCCTCAACCCTTGCCCTTGGAATGTTGCTGCTTGGAGGGTATGTGATGTCCAAGATGGTAATGTCCATTATCCCTTGAGATTAATATCCACATATAATGCTAGCCCTCCCTTCGCCCTTCCTGCAGTACTCTCCTGGGCTGGGACAAAGTAACACTTATAGCCCTCTAAGTGATAAAGATCGAACTTAACCGCCCAGGTCTCCTGTAGAGCTAAAATATGAAAACCACGTAGCTGGTTTCTCCATTCTGCATTTTCAAATTTCCCGGCTAAGCCTGCTATATTCCAGGAGATTATGTTCACCCTTCCCCCTAACACCCTCACAACATTTGAACCCTGGGCGTTTGATCTAACTACATCCCTCCTCGCTGGTGTAAGCTCCTGTTTCTCCCCGTCTTGCTTTAACTGGGTTGCTACCAGCCCATTCCGCTGGTGACTTCCCCGGGATACTAGTTCACTGATATCGGTGGGCATCCTTCTTTCCATCCCCTCCTGGTGTGTCTCTAGTAGGGGCAGTCAATCGTTCTCATCCAGGGACTGTAGGGGGCTGAATCTATTTGTCCACTGTGGGCCACCCTGATATGATATTGGCAGGCCACTGAATTCATATTTCCTTGCCTGGTACCCATCTACTCCTCTGTCCCTTCTTGCCTGTGTATGAAATAAGGGATAGGTGACACCATTTCTTGGATAGAAGTACCCTAGTGGCATGGATCTTATAGTACTGGTCACATTCCTATTATGGTTGCTCAGTATGTACTCCACTAGGTTCGGATTCCTAAAATTTGCTATAATGCAATTCCCTTCAATATCTTTCCTTTTGCTGCCAACCCAAGGTACTCTCCTAACATGTAGGATTTCTCCAGGTTCCTGCCCTTGTAGTGGCCTATGTATGTTCAACCAGTTAATAATCTTATTTTTAAGCTCCATGTATGACTCTTTCTGACCCATCCTTAGTTCAGGTACCCCAGCAAACACAACAACATAGGGACTTGCTTCAGGAGGTAAATTTACCCATGGGAGGGGGGAGTGGGTTCTATCCGTACGCTCCCGTCCTGCCTGGAAATTAGCTTTCTGGCTATGAGTAGCAACGTTCCCTGTCTGAGTCTGAGATGGATTGGACTGCAACTGGGGTTTATGGGTGTCATAATTCCCACCTTTTTGGATACTTCTTTCCTCAGGGGGAGCTGAGGCTTTGGGCAGAGCATAGACTTGTACTATCGTGCATTGCTCATTACTTACACAGTTATTATTAGCTGGAATTTGCCGTGTTAAGGTGGTCACTACTGGTGTGGCATTACCAGTGAGATTGGGATTGATGGTCTCCTTCATCATGGCCTGTTTTTGCAATTCATTGGCAAAATTGTCTAACTTGCTAACTAGTGGTTTTATTTGGGTAGCAATGAAAGCCTCCAAATGTTTTTGGAGGTCAGCAATTACAGGGTTCAACCACCCCGGACATGGAACTTCTATTTCCACGACCTCATCATCTATTGTATGTATCTTGCCACCCCCACTATTTGGTTTTAGTTTTCTGGTATGTATATTCTTGATGCCCCGTCTTTTACTTCTGGTTCTAAGTGTTGTATTTTCAACCCGATCAGGGGACGACCCAGCATCTGTTACCAATTGGCCACAGGGGACAGCTTCAGGTGAGACGTCAAGACTACCATTGTGTAAAGTTTCACAAAGATTTAAATCAGTGGTTTGTATAGATGTAGTTTGTATAGGTGTATGGGGAATATTTGTGGGTGTCATCGATAAGCGCCTCTGTGTGCGCTCAATCTCCCCGTTAACAGCCCCAATGACCTTCCTTAGCATTAAATTTATTGCAGTTGGTGGTGCTGTGTGTCCTAGTGGGGTATTGGAGTCAAGCCCCAGTTTTGTGGGAATGAGTGGTGTACGTGGTTTCCCCTTAGTGGAGCGCGTTTTAGGTTTGGTAGCCATAGTAGAGTAATCTACGCTGATCCCTGCCTCCCAATAAGCTCACAGCGATATAATAGGATAATGCTAGGCAACCCTACTTGTAATAACAATTTAGTTCGTTTTCAGTCCCTTACAAAAGGAGTCCGAAGTCCACAGTACATGGATATTATACAATGTCCAGAGTCCTGGTCTGAACAGTTGTGGCTTAGTGATAAGAACGGAATTGTACAAAGGTACCTAGGTCGAAATCGAAGGGGGATGGCCCAGCCCAGCCTCTTCTGGCCTCTGAGGGCCACAGAGGGCCCGCCCTTTGCCCGGGCTTAGCCCGGCGCCACCCGCGTGGAACCCGCGACGCGGGGGCTTTCCTCTGTTTAAATGCGCCTCCGGGCGCGGAAGAGGCGTGTGCGGCTTCCTGACGCAAATGCTGCTGGGAAATGTAGTCCTCCCCTCACTGCGGCCGCGCCGAGATGCAAGGACGGCAGCGGCGGCAGGGGACACAAGCAGCAGGAGATGAGACCGGCAAGGTATGGCAGGAGATAGCAGCCTGGAAGTTACTGGCACAGCAAACGGAGCCCCCGCTCCACCGGGGCTGTCCTCTGTTTAAATGCGCCTCCGGGCGCGGAAGAGGCGTGTGCGGCTTCCTGCCGCAAATGCTGCTGGGAAATGTAGTCCTCCCCTCACTGCGGCCGCGCCGAGATGCAAGGACGGCAGCGGCGGCAGGGGACACAGGCAGCAGGAGATGAGACCGGCAAGGTATGGCAGGAAATAGCAGCCTGGAAGTTACTGGCACAGCAAACGGAGCCCCCCACTCTATCACAAGGATGATGTCATGAGTGATGTCATTTGAGATGTCATCAGTGATGTCATGAGTGATGTCACTGACCATGTCATGAGTGATGTAATATGTGATGTCATCAGCAGTGCATTGCGGGCGCGCGAGTTATAGTTAGCTGAACTAACTATAACGGGGGAATTTCAATGGTTTTGTACGAGTGAAAAGTCCAGCTAACTATAACGCCCCTGAAACCTATGGTTTTTTCAGTGAATTTCTAAGGTTTTTTAAATGCTAATTTCTAACTATGCCTACAGAGATAGGACATGTGTAGAAAGAAGAAAAAACGCACAGAAAGAAAAAGAAGAAATGCAGAAAGAAGCAACAGAAGTCCTCAAAGACGCAGAAAAGTGCAGGAAGAAGGATAACGTGCAGAAAGAACAAACAGAAGAGCAGAAAGAAGCCTTGTTGCAAAATCATCCTGTACCCTCAACTTTTTCAGACGGATACTGGTGGTAACTGAGTCTGACTAACCAGTCCTAGAGCCAGTGCTATGTTAAAAGACACTCAGAATACAGTGAAAACACCTACATACACTAGGGAACACTATGCGTTGGGGTCCCCCTGTGATCAGCAGGACCTCCTCTGTAAGCCCCTAGTATATAATAGGGCAGGGGATTAAAACTACCTCTTAAAACGCGCCACAGGGCGTGTTTGCACATGTCACCTCAGGCCCCGTCCCCCATCTTCCCCACTGTGTAAACACGCCCTGTGGCCGTTTTAAGTTGGGAGATTAGGTCCCCTTGAATCCTGAGGGTGCCTAGGGTCCAACTAGACCACTAGGTACCTCCAGCAAGCGCCACAGAGCTGCGTTGCAGAGAGATGTAAAAAGGGGCACGGCCTAGACCACCTCTCGCAACGCAGCGCAGTGGCGCTTACTGGAAGCACCTGGTGGGCTAGTTGGCCCCCAGGGTCCCTCAGGATTGAAGGGGAATTATTTCCCCAACTTAAAACGCGCCACAGGGCGTGTTTGCACACGTCACCTCAGGCCCCGTCCCCTCCCTTCACCACTGTGTAAACACGCCCTGTGGCCGTTTTTTAAGTTGGGAGATTAAGTCCCCTTGAATCCTGAGGATCCCTAGGGGCAAAATAGCCCACTAGGTACGTCCAGTAAGCGCCATTGCAGAGAGGTGTAAAAAGGGTCACGGCCTGCACCATCTCTCTGCAACGCAGAGCAGTGGCGCTTACTGGAAGCACCTGGTGGGCTAGTTGGCCCCCAGGGTCCCTCAGGATTGAAAGGGAATTATTTCCCCAACTTAAAACGCGCCACAGGGCGTATTTGCACACGTCACCTCAGGCCCCGTCCCCTCCCTTCACCACTGTGTAAACGTGCCCTGTGGCCGTTCTAAGTTGAGAGATTAAGTCCCCTTGAATCCTAAGGGTCCCTAGGGTCAAACTAGCCCACTAGGTACCTCCAGTAAGCACCACAGAGTTGCGTTGCATAGAGGTGTAAAAAGGGGCGTGGCCTCAGAACACCTGTCTGCAACGCAGCTACCTGGCGCATACTGGAGATACCTGTTGGGCTAGTTGGCCCTCAGGGACCCTCAGTATTGAAGGGGAATTAATTCCCCAACTTACAACTGGCCAGGGGGCGCGTTTGCAGAGTGCTGCAAGGAGGGGGCGTGGCCTCCGGCGCGATGCCGGTCTCTTATTTATTTTACTTTTTTAAGAAGGAGGGCTGTGTGGCCCCCCTTCTTTTTCTAATTTACTGGCCCTGGGGACCCCATCCCCCAGGGCCTGCACCCTAATTTTTTTTGTTGAAAAAAATAAATTTGGCCCTCCCAAGGCCTTAATCGGCCCCGGGGACCCTAACCGACGGGTCATGGCCTTTTTTATTTTTTTTATTTTTTAGGAGGGGGCTGCGTTGGCCCCCTCCTCAGGCCACTTATGGCCCCGGGGACCCCATCCCCGGGGCCGGCCTTTGTTTTTTATTATTTTTAAAAAATATATATTTATAGAAACACCTAGGACATGCTGGACAAACCGTATGTACCTATCACCATGACGATTTGCGTGATATTCATTGAAAGGCGACTATGCATAGAATGAATCCACATGGAATGTATTTACACCGCTAGTGAAGCTCTGACGTGTCTGACGCCCTACCGTGTCTAATCCCGGCGCCCCCACCGGTGGGTACTATCCAAGTAGACACCCTTGTCGTTTATTTATACAAACATGGGTAGCTATTGACGGGCACATTTAATATACACGCACACCAAGCCATTCAAAGGGGATTCGACAAAAATTCGACCAAACTATGCAAGAAATTCCCCTCACGGTTAATAAAACACACATCCACCGCCGGATGTGTAATACTTTTTATTTTACTCTCTGGAAAGGAGACAAACCTCACTTGAGAGTCACAGCGTGCTCCTGGCTGAGCCCAATGCTGTGTTACACCCACCAGTGCCTGCAGAGTGCCTCACACCTCTTTGTTGTATTCCACCAGCTAGTGCGTATGATATGACACTCTCTAGCCCATGTTCACTGTAACACCACCTCGTGAATATGTCATGCCACACTTGCCTTCTCACGGGTTATATTGCCCCATCTAACGTGCCTTCCTCGATGCCTATGTTATAACGCACAGCGCTATGCCATACTTATTACAATCTGGGATCCATATCTTTGTCACAGTGCATATGCAACGTTACACTCCCCAGCACATATTTTATATTACAACTTTAGAGACTAGTTAGGTTACACAACACTGCCCTGTGCATATTACACTCCAAGGCGCATATCGCATAGCACGCGCTAGTGCCTGTGCTATCTCGCGCTCTTCAATGAATCTGTCATTGCGCACAATGTATTGCATATTATATTTCACGCCCCGGTTCATCTTATATCACACTTTTTGGTGCATAGTTTATACCATATACTATATCTAGTTTTCGTTTTCAATCGTGCTCTCAGGACTATGTTCTATATAACACTGCGTCCACCTACCCTTTTCACAGGCATTACATTTTGCGATGGGGGTGGAGGGTCAGGGGGTGTTTCTGCCAAGTGAGCCCGGAGTCACAGTCACAAACGTCCTCTTCTTCCTGAATAAAAGTGAGATTATGCTGCATACTTGTTCATATTTTAAGTAGTTCGCACAGACACACATTTTAAAAACAATAAAGTTCCTAATACACACCTTCTCTGAACAGTTAGCTTGCTGCCCCATCCACCTCCTCCCTATCCTCTGTTGTCTGAATCCATGGACTAGCCTCCTCCCTCCTGCCATGCATGGTCTGATGTGCTGCCACTGCCCTCCATTTAGCATGAAGTACCAGTCCACTCCTCCTGCCCTCCATTGCCCAATTTTATGGCCCATCATTGACCTCCTGCTTAGCCTCTGTGCTTAGCTTGCTGCCCCTATTCTCCTTCCCCCTGCCCTCCGATGTCTTTGTGCATGCCCCTGCTCCATCCTTTTTGCCCACCATGTTCCATGGACCTGTCACTCCTATCTACTCTGAGTGTTCTGTTTAGCTGCCACTCCCCTCCCACCTGCCTAGCATTGTCAGATGACTGTAACCTGTCCCTGCCACCTCCACCCTGCCTGTCCACATGCCATGCCCCTATCCCCTTCCTCCTGTCCTCCATAGTCCATTTTACTGCCACACCCTTCTGCCCTCCCTGGTCTGTTGTGCTGCAACTGCTCCTCCTGCCTGCCCCGCGTGGTCTGTTGTGAGGCCCCTTCCCCTGAATTCTCTTGTCTGTGCCCAGGTCCTGACCCTCCCTTCTATCCTCCATGGTCCTTTGTGCATGCCCCTGCACCCTCCTTCTTGCCCATCATAGCCATTGTGCTGCCACTAACCCTCCCGCTTGCCATGCATGGTCTTCTGTGCTGCCATGGCCCCTCCCACCTTCCCTGTGTGGTCAGCTAGCTGCCCCTGACCCCCTCCCACCTTCCCTCCATGGTCTGTGTGTATGCCATCATAGTCTCATTGTTGCTCTCCATGGTGTGTCTTGTTTCTAGTGTCCATCCTGCCTGACCTCCATGGTCATCTTGCTGCTCCTGACCTGCCCCCTTGCCCCCAGCCCTCTATTTCAATGTACAGGCCCCTATTCCCTCCCTCCTGGCTTGTCTGTTCCATTGTAATGCCCCTGATCCGTCCCTCCTGCCCTTTATGGTCTGTTATGCTGCAGCTTTCTCTCCTGTCTGTCCATTATGGTCAGCTAGCTACCATTGCCTCTTTCCCCTCTGTTCTCTGTTGTCCATGTACATGGTCCTGTCCCCTCCCTATTGCTTTCTATGGATTGTTGTGCTGCACTCCAGTCCCGCATGCGCTGTGTGGTGTATTGTGCTGCTGCAAACCCTGATGCCTGCCCTGGAGGGTCAGTTTGATGCACCTCTCCATGTCCCTCCTGTCCTCTGTTATCCGAGTCCATGTCCCTACCCCAATTCCTCCTGCCTACCATGATCCAATGTACCATACTTGCGAACATTTTGAACTTGGTAAGAGGGACATTTTGAAAAATAAAATGGGGTATTGATTTTTCCCTTTGAGTTACATTGAAAAAGAGGAGATTGTAGACAGGAGACAGATCAAATAAAGCCCATTTGAGCTTAAAAACATTGGACGTTTCCTGGCTGAAACGGGTCTGTTGGCATGTATGGTTGTACTACCACTGCCTCTTCCTTCTGCCCACAATGGTCTATTATATTGCCACAGCCGCTCTTGTCAGTCCTGTATTGTTGGTTTGTTGCCCCTGCCCGCCTTTCCACTGCACTCCATAGTCTGTTGTGCTGCCACTGCCCTTCCTGCCTGCCCAGTGTGGTCAAATTGTTGCCTCTGCACTCTCCTACCTGCCTTCAATTTTCAGAGTCCTTGCCCCTGGCCTCTGCCTCTCAACAGTATCCCAATGAACAACTAGATTGCTAACATTCTATATTTATTACAAAAGTGTGGAACGCCTGACGTAATCTTGATGTAATTAAAACTGTAATACCTAGAGTATTTCCTTTAGAAATGACATATATGAGAGGGTCTTATTTGCATCAAAATTATGGTTAGTGCTCTAAAAAACTAAAATGAGGACATATTTTCTGAGTTTTCAAATAGCGACAAAGAACTTTTACATTATTTGTAATCTTTATGTTTTTTTATCCAGTTGACCACTTGATTAAATGTTGCACCTAGGGGAGAGGATGTGGTGTTACTTCCAGAGCTGCAGACTTTGCAACTGGGGAACCAGGTTGGAGTTTCTGCTTCAGCTCAACATTCTGTGATTCTGGTCAAATCACTTAATCTCCCCATGTCTACAACCAAAATGAATTTGATCTTGAGTGATGTAACCAATGCTCATGTAAAGCACTCTAATACCTGACAAGTCTGCACTATATAAAACTGTAAATACACAAAAATAAGTGTTTTGCACACTTCTGTCATTGGGCTACATGTGGGCTACATCTGGGTGATATTTGTGCTGCATTTGGGCTCTTTTGTCTCTGGTGGCCGATTTATTTGTTATGAAGTTTCCTAACTTCCTCATTTACTGCAGTCTCCTCATTAGGAAATGCTTTCAGTTTTTTACTTTGATTCCATCAAGAAGGTATGTCACACATTTGCCATAAATTCGGAATATTAGCACTTTAGTTGCTCATTAGATCATTGTAGTAAAGCTACTGCTCACCACGGAAGTCTGCTGCTGGTATTAAAAGTGCATGTTTCAGTCTGCATATCAGAATTTTTTAATGAAATAGAAGAGGATTTGAGAAGTCACTCAAAATATGCCCTAATTTTTCTTTCTTCAGCACTAATCATAATTTCTATGGCAAAATGAACCCCCTCATCGTGTTCCTTTTTAAATTAAATATTTCAAGTGTTACCAGTTTATTCCAATCAAGATGGCTTCAGGTGTGCCATACTTTTGTCATAAGTAAGACAGTAAGCGCTCTAGTTGTTCTTAAGAACACTCTGGGACATTCTGTCATTGGGCTATACTTGGGCTACATCTGGGTGATATTTGGGCTAGATTTGGGCTCTTTTGTCTCCGGTGGCCATCTTGGGAGATTTATTTGTTATGAAGTTTCCTAATTTCCTCATTTACTGCAGTCTCCTCAGTGGGAATACTTTCAGTTTTTTATTTTGGTTCCATCAAGAAGGCATTCAGATGTGTCCCACATTTGACATAAATTCTGAATGTTAGCACTCTAGTTGTTCATTATATCACTGTAGTAAAACTACTGCTCACCAGGGAAGTCTGCTGCTGGTATTCAAAGTGCATGTTTCAGTCTGCATCTCAGAATTTGTTTATGAAATAGAAGAGGATTTGAGAAGTCAAAATGTGCCCTCATTTTTCTTTCTGCAGAACTAATCATAATTTCTATGGCAAAATGAACCCCCTCATTTTGTTCCTTTGTAAATTAAATGTTTTAAGTGTTACCACTTTATTCCAATCAAGATGGCTTCAGGTGTGCCATACTTTTGTCATAAGTAAGACTGTTAGCGCTCTAGTTGTTCGTTAGAACACTCTGGGACATTCTGTCATTGGGCTATACTTGGGCTACATCTGGGTGGTATTTGGGCTACATTTGGGCTCTTTTGTCTCTGGTGGCCATCTTGGGAGATTTATTTGTTATGAAGTTTCCTAATTTCCTCATTTACTGCAGTCTCCTCAGTAGGAAATACTTTCAGTTTTTTACTTTGGTTCCATCAAGAAGGCATTCAGATGTGTCACACATTTGCCATAAATTCTGAATGTTAGCACTCTAGTTGCTCATTAGATCACCGTAGTAAAGCTACTGCTCACCAGGGAAGTCTGCTGCTGGTATTGAAAGTGCATGTTTCAGTCTGCATGTCAGAATTTTTTAATGAAATAGAAGAGGATTTGAGAAGTCACTCAAAATGTGCCCTAATTTTTCTTTCTGCAGCACTAATCATACTTTCTATGGCAATATGAACCCCCTCATTTTGTTCCTTTTTAAATTAAATGTTTTAAGAGTTACCACTTTAATCCAAGCAAGATGGCTTCAGGTGTGCCATACGTTTATCATAAGTAGGACTGTTAGCGCTCTAGTTGCTCTTTGGAACACTCTGGGAAGCTGCAGTAGAACACAAAGGAATCAACTGACACTCTCTGCTCTTGTTGGATGTACATGTTTTACTGAGAATGTCAGACTTCATTCTCACATGACTGAGAAAGATAATGTGAATTTACAGAAAATATGCTCTCAGTTTAGCTTATAGATCACCTTCCAAACCTCTGTGGAAAAAGCATGAGAAAATAGTTTTCTCTCAAACATGATTCATGATATCACAGCAGAAGGCTTTTTCAAATGGTAAAATCACCTTAGAACACACCACAATTCCTAAAATGAGTATGGTACCATCAACAAATGATTTATAATGTAACTAACGTCTTAAAACCTTCTATTAACTGCAATGCTTTTTAATGAGGTGCTATCATGTATATTGGTCCCAAGATGGCTGCCAACACTTCTTGGATGAAGTGCTGACAGCCAATCAGATCTCTCGTTGAGAAGTGTGGTTAGGCTCCGCCCAGATATATATGTGATTTTACTTTTTATTTTCTCAGGAACTACTGAACGGATTTACACCATTTAAGCAAAAGGCACGAGTCTGAACTGAGGACTACCTCTTTGCCAAATTTGGTGTAATTCCGTTCAGCACTTTGGGCTGTAGCTGCGTCAACAGGTCCTATGGGAAAATGCATGGGGAAAACACGTTTTAGGACCCACCTTTTTTCTCGGCCCCCGCTTGACGAATCACCGTGAAATTTTCAGGATAGGAGCGGACCGGAGCTGGCCAAAAGTTTGGAAACTTTCGCGGAGATTCATCAATCGACGCCAACGTTATTCCAAATAGAATGTTGCGGATTTCCTATGGAAAATAGGTCCTAACTATAACTACCTACTGGCGACTGCCAGTAGGTAATATATATATATATGGTTGGTGCTTCAAACGCTGCACGTCTGGGGATCACGATGCAGGATTGCCGTGAGGATCTAGCAAGGTGACGACGGGTGGTGGCTCTCCAAGCTAGGTACTTTGTTTGTTGAATGACATATTGCGGCCTTGCCTGGGTCGCGGGGAGCCCTCCTGCGGATGAGCGGATCCGGGCGCAGCTATTCAGTTGGCGCATTAACTGAATGTTGTCACGTCTTCAGGGACATTCCAGTCCAGCAAGCGAACCCCTAACATGACAGCAACCCACTGGGGAAATTATTTTTAAAGTGATTTTAAAGTGATTGTGGCGATCAATGGAAATAAAGAGAACTTTCAAAAAACTCACCTGACCAGCATGCATTTTGTTTTGACACGCCCACATGGGAGGATAAATAAGCGAGCCAGGTGTCGTGGTATGCTTTAATCACTATTGCCAGCACCCGTGAGCAAGGGCGCAGAGACGCTCGAAACGCGTAGGGATTGGTTGGTGCTTCAAACGCTGCACGTCTGGGGATCACGATGCAGGATTGCCGTGAGGATCTAGCAAGGTGACGACGGGTGGTGGCTCTCCAAGCTAGGTACTTTGTTTGTTGAATGACATATTGCGGCCTTGCCTGGGTCGCGGGGAGCCCTCCTGCGGATGAGCGGATCCGGGCGCAGCTATTCAGTTGGCGCATTAACGGAACGTTGTCACGTCTTCAGGGACATTCCAGTCCAGCAAGCGAACCCCTAACATGACAGCAACCCACTGGGGAAATTATTTTTAAAGTGATTTTAAAGTGATTGTGGCGATCAATGGAAATAAAGAGAACTTTCAAAAAACTCACCTGACCAGCATGCATTATGTTTTGACACGCCCACATGGGAGGATAAATAAGCGAGCCAGGTGTCGTGGTATGCTTTAATCACTATCGCCAGCACCCGTGAGCAAGGGCGCAGAGATGCTCGAAACGCGTAGGGATTGGTTGGTGCTTCAAACGCTGCACGTCTGGGGATCACGATGCAGGATTGCCATGAGGATCTAGCAAGGTGACGACGGGTGGTGGCTCTCCAAGCTAGGTACTTTGTTTGTTGAATGACATATTGCGGCCTTGCCTGGGTCACGGGGAGCCCTCCTGCGGATGAGCGGATCCGGGCGCAGCTATTCAGTTGGCGCATTAACGGAACGTTGTCACGTCTTCAGGGACATTCCAGTCCAGCAAGCGAACCCCTAACATGACAGCAACCCACTGGGGAAATTATTTTTAAAGTGATTTTAAAGTGATTGTGGCGATCAATGGAAATAAAGAGAACTTTCAAAAAACTCACCTGACCAGCATGCATTATGTTTTGACACGCCCACATGGGAGGATAAATAAGCGAGCCAGGTGTCGTGGTATGCTTTAATCACTATCGCCAGCACCCGTGAGCAAGGGCGCAGAGACGCTCGAAACGCGTAGGGATTGGTTGGTGCTTCAAACGCTGCACGTCTGGGGATCACGATGCAGGATTGCCGTGAGGATCTAGCAAGGTGACGACGGGTGGTGGCTCTCCAAGCTAGGTACTTTGTTTGTTGAATGACATATTGCGGCCTTGCCTGGGTCGCGGGGAGCCCTCCTGCGGATGAGCGGATCCGGGCGCAGCTATTCAGTTGGCGCATTAACGGAACGTTGTCACGTCTTCAGGGACATTCCAGTCCAGCAAGCGAACCCCTAACATGACAGCAACCCACTGGGGAAATTATTTTTAAAGTGATTTTAAAGTGATTGTGGCGATCAATGGAAATAAAGAGAACTTTCAAAAAACTCACCTGACCAGCATGCATTATGTTTTGACACGCCCATATGGGAGGATAAATAAGCGAGCCAGGTGTCGTAGTATGCTTTAATCACTATCGTTAGCACCCGTGAGCAAGGGCGCAGAGACGCTCGAAACGCGTAGGGATTGGTTGGTTCTTCAAACGCTGCACGTCTGGGGATCACGATGCAGGATTGCCGTGAGGATCTAGCAAGGTGACGACGGGTGGTGGCTCTCCAAGCTAGGTACTTTGTTTGTTGAATGACATATTGAGGCCTTGCCTGGGTCGCGGGGAGCCCTCCTGCGGATGAGCGGATCCGGGCGCAGCTATTCAGTTGGCGCATTAACGGAACGTTGTCACGTCTTCAGGGACATTCCAGTCCAGCAAGCGAACCCCTAACATGACAGCAACCCACTGGGGAAATTATTTTTAAAGTGATTTTAAAGTGATTGTGGCGATCAATGGAAATAAAGAGAACTTTCAAAAAACTCACCTGACCAGCATGCATTATGTTTTGACACGCCCACATGGGAGGATAAATAAGCGAGCCAGGTGTCGTGGTATGCTTTAATCACTATCGCCAGCACCCGTGAGCAAGGGCGCAGAGACGCTCGAAAGGCGTAGGGATTGGTTGGTGCTTCAAACGCTGCACGTCTGGGGATCACGATGCAGGATTGCCGTGAGGATCTAGCAAGGTGACGACGGGTGGTGGCTCTCCAAGCTAGGTACTTTGTTTGTTGAAAAATATATATATATATATATATATATATATATATATATATATATATATTTTTTTTTTATCCAACATACGCCGAAGCTTCTCAAGATGCACTCAACAGTGCGTCTGCCATTCGACATCACGGTTCAGCCCGGCCCAGCCATCCAAGTTTGTTGTATTGCCTGACGTGTTTCTGTGGCCAACGTACCACTTCATCAGAGGCATTTCTCCTGTACGCATTGGAGCGCTCTTTATACTGCATGCTGATTGGTTGAAAAGCCCCTCATGGGTTCAACTGCGTATTTGATTTCTTCATACAGCATGGGATGTGTAGTCACATCGAGCTTACATTGAACACCTATAGTAGGTTCCAATGCGTACAGATTTCAGAGAGTCAGTTAGAATCCTTGGTAGGATATGGATGTGATGGGAGCAGGCACTTTTCATCAAGACACACTGTGCTGGAAACCGGAGCAGGAAGGTTCCTCACCCTCAGCCTCTCATTCCTTCGAGATGGTGCATCTTGCACGGGACAGCACCCGTGTCATAATTTTATCCAACAAATGCCGAAGCTTTTCAAGATGCACTCGACAGAGAGAGAGAGGACCTCGGTCTACGTCCACTCTCTCCCCGCAGCTCCACTGTGCCGTCTCTTGCCTCCAGACTTCAAGGCTGCTGACCGCTTCTGCGCCTGCTGCCCACTCCAACTGGGACCAGACTGCCTGCAACCACCGTAACCTTTCCCAGCCATTTTTTTTCATAATTTTTTCCCTGTTGTGCCACTGTTATTGTGCCCATCTGTGTCTTGCTCTAATTCCACCACTGTTTTTATTTTCTCGTGCCTGCCTGTTCCTTTCGCCACTGCCCCGTGACCCCTCCCTCCCGGAATTCCCCCACTCCCGCCTCCCAGCCTCTCCTCCCTCCCACCTCCCCTACTTAATGGTGGCTGCTGCGTGGTCGTGCAGCGGGTGTGCCGAAGGTGCGCCAAAGGCAAGCCTGTCTGCACCGGTCCACGATCCTAATGCGGCCAGTGCCAGGAACCCTGGACCTCCCACTACCCATTGCTATGACACCACCACCCTCCTCGCCCTCAACCCTGGAAGACTTAGAGAATTCCAACAGGCCTCACCGAACATGACCCATGGCCAGTTCTCCTGCCTCCACTGCCTCCAGACCCTCACCGCCACCCCGGCCTCCAACACCGCCAACTCCAGCACCGCCAACACCCTAAAATGCATCTTCCTCAACGTACGCTCCGTACACAAACACCCCATGGAAATCTGGAACCTACTCGACTCTCTCTCTCTCGACATCGCCTTCTTCACAGAGACCTGGACCAATGCATCCTCCGCCCCCAACATCAGCACAGCCATCCCAGACAGATACAAGATCCAGAGGAAAGACCGCCCCAACCACCCAGGAGGGGGCCTCGCCATCACCCACAAGAGCACCCTCCGCCTCACCACCTCCAGCGAAACCTTCCCCTCCGCCGAACACCTGCACTTCCAGATCCAGACCACCCCCAAAGCCACACTCCTAGGAACCCTCGTCTACAGACCCCCGGCCCCCGAACACCCTTCGCCACCACCATCCCCAACTTCATCGCACCCCACGCCATCGCCTCAACAAACTACATACTCATTGGAGACCTGAACTTCCACCTTGACAACCCTAGTGAACCCAACTCCACTATCCTTCATGATAACCTCGCCAGCATCGGACATAAACAACTCATCAACACACCAACCCACAGAGCAGGACACACCCTCGACCCCATCTTCGCAGCGGGAAACAGCGTCCAATGCAGCCACACAACGCAGCCGCCATGGACTGACCACCACTGGGTACACTTCGCCATCAGCAAACCCAAGGCATCCAAACCAGCCCCACGCCCACCACGAAGGAACTGGAGCAAGGTTACTGATGAGCAACTTAACTCCACCCTGACCTGAGACAGCCACACCTGGGCACCCGACACAAACTACGCAGCCAGACGACTCCACATCTGAATCTCCAACTGCACTGACGAGCTCGCCCCGCTACACAACCCCGACGGACAACGCCCCAGGAAAGCCACCTGGTTCACCACCGCTCTCTAAGAAGCCAGACGCACCTGCAGACGCCTGAACAAGAACTGGAGAAACAGCAAGACAACCGAAAACCACACCATCTACAAGGACGCCATGACGGACTACCACAACCAGATAAGAGCCACCAAGAGGAACTTCATCCACAACAAAATCCTGGCCAACTCCAAGGAACTTTTCAGTGTCATTCAAGAATCCACCAACCCACACAGCGAAGCCACAGACATCACCCCATCCCACGACCTCTGCGACAAGCTTGGAACCTATTTCCACCTCAAGATCAAAAACCTCTACGACAACTTCATCGACCATCCACCAGGCGCCAAAGACAGCCCCCCCACCACCCAGAAAAAACAGCCAGCCCCCCATCTCCAATTGGACACCAATCACGGCTGAAGACACTGCCTCATCCATGTAAAGCATCCACATGGGGGGCCCCCACCTACCCCTGCCCTCTCATATCTACCACAGAGCTGCGGCCACCATCGCACCCAAACTACAACGCACCATCAACACCACCTTTAAAACAGGCACCTTCCCAAATGACTGGAAGCGCGCAGAAGTCAGACCCCTGCGCAAGAAGCCCACAGCTGACCCCACCGATCTCAAGAACTATCGGCCCATCTCGCTCGTCCCCTTCACAGCCAAAGTTGCAGAGAAAACAGTCAACAGAAAACTGACTCCATTCATTGAAGAGAAGGCCGTCCTCGACCTGTCCTAATACGGATTCCGAAGCAACCACAGCACAGAGCCCACCCTACTCGCCGCCACAGACGACATCCGCACCCTCCTGGACCAAGGCCACTTCGCAGCCCTCATCGTATTCGACCTATCAGCGGCCTTTGGCACCGTCTCCCACCGCACACTAGTTGCCAGACTACACAACGGAGGCATACAAGGAACAGCCCTGGACTGGATAAGATCATTCCTCACTGGAAGAAGCCAAAGGATCAGACTCCCACCCTTCCTCTCCGACCCCACAAAAATCACCTCCAGAGTCCCACAGGGTTCATCACTGAGCCCCACCCTTTTCAACATCTACATGGCCCCCTCGCAGCCATCGTCTGACAACATGGCCTCAACATCGTATCCTACGCCGACGACACCCAGCTCATCATCTCCCTTACCAAAGACCCCACCACTGCCAAATTCAACTTCCAGAAAGGAATGAATGACGTTGCAGTCTGGATGACCAACAGCTGCCTGAAGCTCAACGCCGAGAAGACAGAAGTCCTCTTCCTCGGTAGCACCCCTTCTGCATGGGACAGCACCTGCTGGCCGACCGCCCTCGGTAGCCCACCTACCCCCTCAGACCACGCCAAGAACCTCGGCATCGTACTCGACTCATCACTCACCATGAACCGACAGGTCAACGCCGTCCCCTCCATCTGCTTTAACACCCTCTGCATCCTCCGCAAGACCTTCAAGTGGATCCCCCCTGAGTCAAGGAAGAGAGTTACCCACGCACTCATCACCAGCAGACTGGACTATGGAAATGCACTGTACACTGGCATCAACAAGTCCCTACTCCACAAACTCCAGACAATACAGAACACCGCCGCCAGACTCGTCCTCTGCATCCCCCGACATGAACACATCAGCCAACACCTACGAAGTCGCCACTGGCTCCCTGTGGAGAAAAGAGTCACTTTCAAAATCCTCACTCACGCCTACAAATGCCTACACAACAACGGACCCATATATCTCACCGACAGAATTAACTTCCATGTACCCAAAAGAAACCTCCGATCTTCCAACCTCGCACTGGCTGTAACCGCACGCATCCACCGAGCCAGAGCAGGCGGAAGATCCTTCTCTCACATTGTAATTGGCTGCAGCCAAGACCTGGAACGAGATACCGGCAGACATCAGAGGTGCCCCCTCCCTGACCACCTTCAGGAAGACCCTCAAGACCTGGCTCTTCAGCTAAACAGAGCTGCGGACGCCCCCCCCTTCAGCGCCTTGAGATCCACACGGGTGAGTAGCGCGCTTACATTTCCCTGATTGATTGATTGATTGAACAATGTGTTCTGGCTCCAGAAATCATAAATATGAGCCCGTAAACTAGGCAAAATTTTGGAATTGTATCATAAACTGGACCATTGCCTTCCTTTTATAGATTACCTTCCTCTTATAGATGACCAATAAGTATTATCTTTGTATTATTGAAGTGTTTAACCACTTCAAAATGGCGCCTTTGAGAATAACTTTTTTACACTGCAATTTTAAATTACTGTATGAGTTGTTCTAAAATTTTTGTTCCGTGATCAAGGGGAACCTTTCTCAAAAACACGTTGAGCATCATGGTTGTAGCCAAATAAATCATTTGGTAACACTTGTACTGGGTTGAGTTTATGTGTTTTGGAGCTATAACTTATTATCACTGCAGTTAGAAATGAGCACTCTTACCATGCCCACCATGTGAGCCACCTCACACAGAAGCATGAGGAAGCAGTGGAAGCTTGATGCATGGAGATACAGACACACACACACAAGCCATGGCTGTGATAATAAATGTGGTCCATTAACATGATCCATTCACATAATGTATTACTTCTGTCCAAAAATAAACTTCAGTTGATCACTAAGCCTCAGTGATAGTACTTTTATGTAAATTGGAGGAAAATGTAAAAAATGTAATGTGCTATTTATTGCCATTATTGTGGGAGAGGCGAGGCTTTATCACCCATTCGAGGCATTTACTCCTATGAGTCAGGGCCCCCAATACATTTAATAATGGTGACAAATAGCATATTGCTCTCTGCATATCTGTATTATTATATACACTGGTTGTCATTTGAATTTGATACATAATCAGTTGCTTATTTTCAACGAATCTTTTAATTGATAACATGCTGTTGCTTACATTATGAATAATTGAATAATTATGATTTCAATATTGCTTCAATAGCATAGCTTTTGGGGTGACGGCATCCCCCCCGCTCTTACCTGCTGCTGTTGTGGGGCGGCAAACGCAGGGACTGCCAGGGCGACAAAAGGTCTAACTACGCCACTGTATTGCTTAATTTGTATACTTGTTTAATTAGCACTTAACTAGCCTGGATGGACTTGAAAATGTCCGAATCGTAGTCTACACCAATTATTTCATATGTAACATGTATTTCCTTACTGAAAATTCAGTATTTAAACTGTGAAAGAAAAAACGACTGTGTTCCACACTTTGTTTATTCTGGATATGATTGAAGGTTGACTAAAGCTTAATAATTCAGTTTGTAATTACTATGTTCTCTTTCAACAGAACCAACTGGGTTAAAGAATATTTGGACAATGCGCCATATCTGATTCTAATCTTCAAGCAAGTTTATGGTTTGCTCCCTCAGAACAAAAAGAAGACCCATTACTACAATGAGATCAGTGTTTCTATTGCATGTGGGATTCTGCTGGCCGGGTTGCAGGTGTGTCTCCAAGTCGACAGTTCACACTACTCGTATCTCACTCCGTTATGCAAATAGACAATAACTATTACTCTTTTGGGGACAGAATACTTTACTGGTGCTATTTCATGTCTTTGAAAGTGTGTTGATGTAGTGTTTGGTGAAAGCACCATTTACCACCATATTTTGGGGTTAACATGATATAAACTGTGTGTGCATATTAGTTGTATGGAATTCTGTGGTGGTGGTTGTGGTGGTGTTGTGGTGTTCTGTTGTGGTGGTGTTTAGTGCTTCTGTGTATTGTTCTACATTATTGTGATGCTGTTGTGTTGTACAGTGGGTGTTCTTTTCCACGCACTTTTTACTGCTTTGCATTGCGTGTCCTTTTATGTTTTGATTGTGGTGTCATTTGGCTTTGTCTTATGTTACTGTGGTGAGTGATGTGATTTACTTTAGAGAGGTCATCAAATCCAGCTGTTTTTCCAGCCAACACTAGCGCAATCTCTTAAAGTTCCTATGACAAACAACCAATTACCACTGTCTAAGGTGCTCCAGCTCTTCCACTATTTAACACACAGTGGATTAACTTTTCTCGACTGTTAGACTGCTGATAAATACCTGTGATTTCCTGAGAGATTAACTAACAACGATCTTGTTCTGGGGAGAGAGTTTCAGCAATATGTCTGATGAGTTTGAGATACCCGCAGGAGATGTACAGGAGATATACAACTACCACTGATGTACAAGTGATATTAATGAAAACATGCATCTAGGAAACAACAAAAGACAAATGAAGGCTGCGTTTTAGGTCTGGATTTAGCCAACACCTTCTGACTTTCCTAAAATTATGAATATATATGATATACTTACAAATAGGTCCTTTGAGCCAGCTGTCTTCATCCTTTGGTCTGGTGTTGTATCATTCACATTTTTCAGCCATCCATTGAGGCAAAGGGTCAGCCCACTTCAGCCATTAGCTCACTCCAATGTAAGTGCTGGCATTCACCTCTTTCAGACGACGCACATCTGCAAACAAAGTACTTCCTTTTAATTTTGGAGACCACTACAACAATACATAGATTTGAGACCCAACATATTTTTAGATTTTAGTTAATGTTGTAATTTTTTATAACATCAAGGATTAGTAGCTCCACCAACAATGACATTTTTCGAACAACATGACAAACAAAACAAGAATTGACAAAGCCAAAGGGCTGGCACCCAAAGCCAGACCTGTCAGCTTTGTCAATGCTTGTTTTACATGAGGTGCCAATATGGCTACCATAATTTCCATCCATCACAAGATGAGAAGGCTTTGATGCTTCTATAAATTTAACAAATGGTTGTCTGGGTTGAGGACTAGTGTAAAACGTTTGAATTGAAGGAATTTTAATCTTGCCTCTCCAATATTTTAATTGTAGAATTACAATATTATTCCCCACTGTGTGAAAAGGTATTTTCTAATAGCATTTATTAATAAACTTTTTCAAGTCTCCTAATATAGTTCTGGTGTATGCTTATTCTACAGATGATGCATACAGGAAGGCAGACAGTCAATTATAGTTTTTTCAAAATTTATAAAAGTTCAATAAAACCAGTTTCAGCATAAGATAATAACAATCACAACAAAACGTATGAGACAACATTACAAATCCATGAATTATACAAAATGCAAAATCATTGTTCTACTGACACAATAATGCACAATCTAGTGCAATCTTAAAACATCTAAACCAATTAAATAAAAAAAACTACCTCAAAGAGGTAGTAAGATGAGACAATTGTTATCGTACCAGATCCAGATGTAATTGGAGGTCCAAAAATAAATCACTTTTAATTTTTCCAGCATGTGGTTGGTCAGAAAAATCAACAATGGCATACCATAACCCAAACTCTCTTTGAAACTGAAAATGTAAATACACTGCTGAAATTAGAAAATTCCTGAACTTTGTGTTAAGTGAAATTTGAAAAATGTCCTAAGATTTTACATTGCACTGTTTGACTGAATTTCTGCTAGTGGAGATAGGTTTGCATAGACAAAGTCACATCAGAAGACATTTTCTCCTTGAACAAGTCACTTTAAGCCTTTTCACTTTTTTCTATAATTTATTCGCTCTGTCAAAAGAAGTCAAGAAAAATAACATTAATCCACATTTTACAGTAGGAGCCTAATTTTGTGTAATCTGATACAATTTGCAAAAGATTCAGCAATTTCTCACACAGACCCAAAATACTCTAGCAGTATAAACTGGGCAAAAAACATAAACATGACGATAGATCCTGAGCAACTTCTATATATTGTACACATATCTGTATGCTCTTGTAACCCATTATTTCCACATCTCTTTGTGAATTGTGCCACTTTGAAGATACCCAACCCAATAAATTGTCGGTACAATTTACTACAGTGCAGGACTGATATTTGGTGTAGGTGTGGTTCACTACTCCAGAAAACTTTGACTACAAGATAGGAGTCTCTCCTCATACAATAGGATACTATAGCAATTTGCTTCTGTGTCAACCACTCCAAACAGACATTTTTAAAGGTCTTCTTACTTAACTATAATATTTTCCAATTCCTGAGATCAGATACATTTAATAGATGTAGTAAATGCATAATCTCCGTCATATTTTTTATCTAAAAAGTGTTAGCCTTTTGCTTAGGGCTCAAATATTAAGCAGAATCTATGTTTTCTGTATGATATAAGTTAAAAAGCAAAGGTGAAATCTTGAGGCACTCAACAAGTAACTAATTTAAATAAAATTAAGCAGAAATGCCATATTGAATTTCCTGGCTTGTGTTTCAGAGACTATATCCAGTTGATTGCAAAGTCCTAGAACGAGTTGTGAGCAGGATGTCTTAAGAGTAAGTAGTCATCGACGCTGTCTGATGCAGGTGACAGATCTAAAAAAACAAGCATTCTGACACCACCCTCATCCATTATCATCCTGGTGTGATCTGTACACAAATAACTACCATTTCTATGACCATCGTTGGATTAAAAGGAGATTGCATGTTATTAAGATGACCACAGGTTTACATAAAGTTTAGTAGCTGACTCACAGCGGTTCATTTCCGCTGCTTAGTTGGGTAAAGAAGGCATCAAATTAGCCTGGGTTTGTCTAGCTCATTGGCATTTAAGGAGGGCTTTTGTGTAGGAGAAGATAAATTGCAGATTTGAACTCAATGGAAATTATGTCAGTACTAAAATAACTATTTAAAACTTTCAGGCTGATAGGCAAACATATTCTATCACTGCAGTAACAGTTTGAAAGGTACATATGCCACTGTCAGAATAAGCTAATTTGCTGATAGAAATGAATGTCTCAAGTTCTTTGAGGAAAATAGACTAACATTTGTAAAGGGGTTTATATTACTTTTAAACAACTTCAATATAGGTTGAATATACTGTTAGAGTTATCGTCAATAATTCTCTTCTCCTTGAAATATTACAACTGCTAAAGTGTCATGAGTTTTAGAACTTTAGTTTAGAAGGCTGTCTGCATGTTTTTCTTGTTGCGGAAGCAACATTTGAATGTCTCTACAGCAGACCAATCGATGAAGAGGGCTGACTGAAAGCTCCTGTAAAAAAACATATGTTGTAGATTTTTTTTTATTAAAAACAGACGATCTTGGCAAATGCCAGACCTACAAAACATGCTCTAGGTCAGAATGTTTAGAAACGTTTGGAGTTCCTTCCAGTACTGACTTACAACAAACAACAAATAAACATGTAATTCGTAAGGAGTAGGAAGATGCACCAGAAACAAAGTCAATGAACTTCAAATGTATCCAAAAAGTTAATATTCTTTATTGTAGTTGTTGTTAAAATTGGACCTCAGCCAACGTGTTTCGTTCCGAATGGAACTTCGTCAGGGTTTATGTATAGTAATCTTAATCCAAACGTTCTACGTACGAGGGTCAATAATTCCCAAGCTCAAAAACACAGGTCAATAGGGTCCACTAATTGTAGAAGTGTTCAGCTTGTTCAAGAATTTACTCATCCACACTAGGTGGCCCAAAATATTTGTCGTTCAACTATCTGGACGAGGGATTCTTATCATTTTGCACGTGACTACACTCGTGTGAATGTGGAGATTTTGCCCACATCTTGGGCTTTGCATTTTGGATAATCGTGGGACTATTTAAGAATCGCATCTTGGGCCAATATTTTTTTTTGTGTTTTTGAGCTTGGGAATTACTGACCCTCGTACGTAGAACGTTTGGATTAAGATTACTATACATAAATCCTGACGAAGTTCCGTGCGGAACAAAACGCGCTGGCTGAGGTCCGATTTTAACAACAACTACAATAAAGAATATTAACTTTTTGGATACATTTGAAGTTCATTGACTTTGTTTCTGGTGCACCTTCCTCCTCCTTACGAATTACTTGTCTGGTTTCCAGTGGAGTGGAAGTGTGGCGAACTCCGGAAGTTGATGCACAGACTTTATTATTTTTTTTAACTTAGGAACTGAGGTGCTGAACCCTAGTCAGCCGCATTTGCCTGTTTAGCTTAACAAATAAATATTTCATTTCTGTTGGCCGCTGTTCATTTTAGAAAAACAGATAAGAAAAATAAAAATCCAGTTCTCAGTTTCTTTGCTTAAATTGCAGATGTAATTATACTCTTTCACCTGCTTTTGACCCTGGCTGTTTACTCTTGCAACAGACATTGTGATGTCTCTCTATAAAGGCCCTTCTCTAATTTCCTTTTTACAGACGACTCATGATGCCTATGACAAACACGCATTTGCAATGCAATAGGTCTTGCATTTATGCGAGTTTAAGCTATTGACATTGTAAATAACAATGCGTTTTATTTATGTTTGAAAAACCAAAACATAAATGAAAGGCATTTTCATTGACAATGCCAATAGTTCAAACTCGCGTAAATGCGAAACCTATTGCATTGCAAATAGTAGGCATTACGACAACGGGAGTGAGGGCGGGTAGGGTGGAAGGCACGGACAACGGAAGAAACACAAAGGGCGGGTGGTATTTGGGGGGGGCACCCAAGGGAGAGAGCAAGAAAATGCATGCACTCTCATGGATTTTGTAATCAAAAAGAAAAAAGTAGTGTCCTAAAAGTGAGCAGTGGAAGGACACAAATTAGCCAAATCAAGGGGATGGTGAAGGGGAAATGATCTGGTGAGAACAACAAGTAAAGATGGGGCAAGTCATCGAATAAGAAGAAAGTTAATGAGAGTGATATTAAAGCTAACCAAGGGTAAGCAATGGGTGGGTTTTAAACTCACTGGAAGATCTTGGTAAGTGCATGTGCACAATAGGTCTTTTTCAACTACATAGTTTCACTGTTGGGTAGGCTCAACCTAAAAACGTCTTAAACTGAGACTTGGGATATAGTTGCTGCTTCTTTACTAGAGAATGCCATGGTGTGGCCTACTGGTTAAGGCAATGGAGTCAGAGGTTTCTAAATTAACTGCAGTGCCAGAGGAAAGCATTTCTCAAAATCACATTAATGTCTGTAAGTGTTTCAAACCATCTAATGAATGACCAACTTGAGTTCTTAAGCATCTTTCATGCAAGGTAATGTATGCCCCTGTGGTGTTCAAGTAAACAATGGATTAATAGTTGTGAGAAAATAGGCAGTAAACAGTTAACCAGTTCTTACTAAATGATAAGCTGTTCTGGAGTTTAACAGTTTCCAAGCAAACAGATTTACATGCTCCCCTACCACAACATCACTGTTATGACTACAAAGTCCACCATTCACGTGAAGTGTTACAACCTCATTTCACAGTGTATTCAGAAACATACCTGACACTGATTGTAACATACTTTGTGTTAACACATACAAACAGCTGTGCTTTATAAGTACCACTAACACTATTCAGCTTCACACTGTACAGTAAGGAGTATTCTGCTGCGGCGTTACAATTCAGCTGTAATATTTCAAAATACCCATATATCTGACAAATTCACTACCTGGGCCTTATTTCTTTTAATGTACATTGAAAAAGTAACCCATTTTTTCATGTACTAATCTTAACAATAATTGAGGAACATGTACAACTGTAAGCAACATGTCGGACAACATTTATATCCTTTCCTCGCCTGGTATTATGGCTTTTCTACATAGCCAGAGTTTCAGCAAGGTCGTAACGTATTGTTTTCCCATTACACAGGATATTCATTTTGTGCATTACCAGTATTCGTAAGTACTTACAGCAGCCTAGTTCATGGCACATCGAAAGAAAGCAAATCTTTTTTTTATGTATATCTATTCTGAAAGTGAATCAATGGAAAATGTTTTCAATTTTCCTTACGTATTAAACGTATGTGCAACAAGTGCAAATTTAGATATCCTACACGCGAATCATGACAGGGATGTTCGGGCGCTTTTCGTAAAATTATTGTTTTACAGCTGCATCTGTAATATCTAATTTTCTTGCATAATGAACACTCTGCTAAATATGGATATAATGCCTGCTGCAAACAAGAAATGCTCTGCCGGAAATAACCCTACACCCCATGCGCAAGCCTTTCCCTAGAAATTAAGACAGGAAATAAATTACAAATGACAGCCTGCCAGACTGCACCACAATGAGCACTTAATTAACAGTAGGTACCTGATACATTCCCTGCACACTGGATTTTCGGGCCCTGGACTTCCAGAGGAGCCACATCACCCGGACGATCTCCGGCAGCTTCCAGGTCCAGGGGGCCAGGCTGCCCACTGGACAAAGCGGCGGCTCCTCGTCGGCAGCCCCCCAACTCCATCCCAGCTCGGCCGACGAGAGGAAGCGGTCCACCAATGGTATTCCACGCACCGCCCGCCCCTGCTGCAGCATTATCCAGACTGTTACAAAAGTGACAGCTGGTGTGGCCACTAAATGTAAGCGAAGCACGTTGTCTGCATAATGAACAAACTTATTAAAGTACACGACCCGTGTAACAACCAAGTAAAGGGGCCAGTAACCATGGGAGAATACAAACGACAACATGGATGTAGTAAGGAGGGACTAACAAGCCACATAATGAATCAGAAGACAGCATTTACAAAGGACAAACCCAAAAGCCAATGAAAAATAAGGGCGGGGAAGTAGGCGAAGCTTCTCTCCGTACTGAACTACCACAGCTCATCGCAGAGCAGCGTTTGCGCACTGGCTCACGCTCGACCTAAAAATGACATTGCTACTGAATTGTAGTAAGTCAATTCAGTTGATTTCTGAATGCCTGCTGCAAGAGACATTAGCCAAGGTGAAAGGTAGGTCATGGAATTCAGTTTCCCTTGCAGTTTATGCTAGGAAAATGGGAAACGGCTTTTCCTTCTCCTGACCTATTTCTCTAAAATGAAAAGAAATGTAATATAATATAATATAATATAATAAGGCTTTAAGTGGGCCAGGTCCCTCTGGGTCTCAGACCGAGCAGAAATTAAAATATGACTTTGAAATTAGTTCCTTTTGGCCCCTATATTGCTGTCTTTTACAGGAAAATGCTGATTGATATCTCAACAATGATTGTAAAAACCATTATGGCAATTTAAGTTTTTCTTAATTTACTTGCTTCAAGGCCTTCCCCCTTGTGATGAGCGGGAGTGTCACCAATTGCTCGGACCTGGGCCTCAACATAAGGAGATAGCCTCTGACGTTCCAGGAGGGTTGGGACTGCTGCCTTCCCTCATTGGCTAACCTTAGGTCAGCCATTGAGGAAAGGCAGCAGTCCCTCACTCGTCACAGAGTGGGATGGGTTCAGGGAGAGTTGCCACCCCACTCTGTGACAAGGTGCTACTGATTGACACTCAAGACTTGGTGCTTGAGGGCTTAAAACTAACTGCCCAGGTCCGAGGCCCAGGAGCTGGTCAAGGCAGCTCCTGGGAACATTCTGTACCCTGTTGACTTCTCACTCTGTTTCTACCGGACAGCAGAAGCTCCAATTCTGAAGCCTCCAAAGGCAGTGACTCACTGTGGACAGTGGCCAAGAGACAATGGCTGCTGGAAAGTATCAAGGATATTGCTCCCTCACCTTCTATGGAGGGGGCTTGAGTACTGGCACTGTCTGCAGGCTCTATGGTCATCAGCCATGCTGAGGAAGTAGCTGGCACAGGCAGCCCCATAAGGATAGTGATCACTGTTGGCCCCCCTACCACTGCCGTAGGGTGACCACAGCATCTTCTCATGCAAATCCTGAGTTTGCAGCAGCATGCCAGCGGCAGAGGGATATACAAGAAGTAGCCCTCCAAAGATGATGCTTTTTCCTGCAGATTCTGCCCTTTCTGGGAAAGCTCACCTGCTTCTGTTGAAAGAATTGTCATGACAAGGGCTGGCTCTGTGCTGCTCTCTGTCACCGTCTGCAAAGCCTCGCGTTCTCATAGTGCATCCATAATGGCTATTTCTCCTGCAAACCAAGGAGCCTAGGGATACAAACTCAGAGACACTATTGACTTTGACAATTATCAATTCAAAGTCAATACGGAGAAAATGTAAACATCACAAAGTGCCATGGGCTAGTCCAAAATGCAATAGATGCTTAATCTAGGAAATTGCTGAAGTGGGTTTGTCCCAAAAAGATGATAGCTGGAGGAGATTAACCCAAAGTGCTCCGTGTTATTTTCATTTTTTTATTGTTTTATTGTTGTATTGCAGGTCCCAGCAGCGCAGGGGGGGCACACACCTTCAAGGGGCCCCAACAATTCAGGAGGGGCCATACAGCCCAAGGCCAGTGAATATCTGTGTAATATGCAACACTCAGGGGCACCTCTTCACATTATGTGCTGGGGTATGGGCATCGTTTTGTGTTACGCTACTGGTTCACATGAGCTCTAATGAAAATAAGCTGTCAAGCCAAACCTCAAAATGCCATGGTTAAAAACAACGGGCCCGATTCACAGAACTAACTTAAGACAAAATCCTAAACTTACTACTGATTTGGTATTCACAGAAGGCACTTACTCATTTTGGTATTCACAGAAGGCACTTACTCATTTCGGTATTCACAGAAGTTAGGAGTCCTAACTTTAGGACTCCTAAATGCCTGCTGTGAATACCGAAAGTCTTAAAATTAGGATTTTTCTCAGTTTAGTAGTAGTATAGTTAGGGCTCCTAACTTTAGGACTCCTAAATGCCTTCTGTGAATACCGAAAGCCTTAAAATTAGGATTTTTCTCAGTTTAGTAGTAGTAAAGTTAGGAGTCCTAACTTTTGGACTCCTAAACTGAGAAAAATCCAAATTTTAAGACTTTCGGTATTCACAGAAGGCATTTAGGAGTCCTAAAGTTAGGACTCCTAACTTCTGTGAATACAGAAGTGAGTAAGTGTCTTCTGTGAATACCAAAATGAGTAAGTGCCTTCTGTGAATACGAAAATGGTAGTAAGTTTAGGATTTTGTCTTAAGTTAGTTCTGTGAATCGGGCCCAACATTTCAGGAGTATTTGGAATCCCAGTAAGACAAGATACTGTGTGGCCTCATGGATGACAGTATTTAGGGGGTCACTCTACTGGAAATATTATAGAGTTTATTGTAATTTGCAGACCGGTCTTGCTGGGCAGTTTGCAGAGCGCCACATACAGAATGAGGAAAGACAATGTTGACTAGAGTTCCAGATTAATGGGTTGCCATGGCAGTAATTCTAACAAAGTCTATGGCATGACCATTATTATGCACTTTTAAGTTTCTGAGCTGCCTGCACAAGCTGGATGTCCTGGACTTCCGGGAGCAGAATAACAACCAACCTCCCCAATTATGTACGACAACATAAAAGAAAAAACACTTGGCTACTGAACACTATACACTTTTGTCGTCCCACAGGGAGGTCCAGGGATAACAGTCAATTCCCAAGGCATGCGATTTCTATGTCCATTGGTGTTAGAGACCACCTCAGGGAGATCCCATCCCTGGGTTCAAAGTTCTGGATGATTTTGGTAGTGTTATGGGCACGTGATAACAAGAACCAATCCAGGCTCAACTCCCTCTCTCAGTTCATTGCCCACGATGATATTAGATAAACACCTATCATTGATCCATACCTCTCCAGTGTGTGGACTCGGTTAAACTTCTTGATGCTTCTATGATGCCAGCGTGGCAGTTAACGGTCCTATTTTCTGTTGGCGTAACCCAGAGTTACATCAAAGTACTGATATGAGCTTTGTCCACCAAGTAACACTTGGCGTTGCCTCTTACCTTTTCCAGGGTGACAAACTACCATCAAATTATTGATGGACACCCACAAACTTATAAGTTTGTGGATGTTCTCTACAATTATAGGGGAACCTACTCAGGAAAACACACATACCTGTCATTACTACTAGATTTTTACAGGACAGAAATAACAACACTTTCCTTTAAAAATGATTGCTATGATTGTCTGCATCAGGTATGGTTATTTCCAGAAGCAAAATTCTTTATGATTCAGGCATTATAATTATTTTTACTAATTGGTTTCTTATAAAAATGTATCACTTACACGAAATGTATGCGTATTTTTTATTAGGAAAAACATAAAATAGAAAATAAGGAGTTCAAAAGCAAGAATATCTAGCATTGGGAAATATTTCTTGCCATTTCCTCAAATCTCATCAATAATCTTCATTTACATCTTTTTCAGAATGCGAGCCTGGTTACTGTGACCACTACTCCCCTGAACTGTGGCCCTCGCCTGAGGGTTTTACTTCAGCGCCCAGTGAATGAAAAGTTGCTGATGCTGCTGCCTGTTGGCTACCCCAGCAAAGATGCCACAGTGCCAGACTTGAAGAGGAAACCACTGGAAGACATCATGGTCGTGGTCTAAAAAGGACAAAAAGAAAAATATTTGCCAGACAGTCTCCCTCCCTCTCTTCCTCTGTTTGGGCCGAATTCACAGAGCTTTTTCTTTGAGTAATTGTGTGGGTGGGATTAACTTGTGAGTGTCCAGGCGTAATCAGTAAATAATTTCTTGTGAGTAATTGTACTTTACTCCAGATTGAGGTGAGGCCTGCTCGTGAATAAGCCTAAACAGGCCCCTGATTCACAAAGCTTTTTTCTGTGAGTAAGTGTATTATACTCTTAGAAATTTGTGAGAAAGTTAGATGAAAGTCTGTTGTAAGACACAACGAGTCACAGAAAAGGCCGGTGATATGGACCCTCAGCTTTGTAATGCTTGCAGATCCTTGAGTAATGGTGCATGTGCTAGGATGCCTGTGTTTCTCTGCATTATGACGCATGCGGTCTTTTTTTAAGTTTCCTAATCTGACATGATGGCCTACAATGTAAGGCCAGTATATTAAAATGAAAGAAAAAGTTTAAATAATTTGTGCAGTGTGTGAAAAAAGCAAAGGAGTGGCTCAACAACTCTTTACAAATGCTGGTCCCTTATAAAAAAAAAGCACTTAAAAAATCAGGGAGCAGGGGAGTGGAGTAGGCCGTGGGAGTAAATGGTGCGTGGGAAAAGGAAAAGAGGGAAAGAGTAAGGAAACATTCACTTCTATGGAGTGTTTAAATCAAAGCTGAAGAGAAGAAAACCTCAAGTATACAGTGGAAAGATGAAACTCATCCAATTGGAACACCATGAGACCGAAAATCTCCGGGGTGAGACAAATACAATAATAAGGAGGCAGGCTATTGAATCAGGAGCAGACAATTGAGATAGACAACAAAGCCATCCAATCATGAGCAAGGGACTTACCCAAAACCTCATATGCTGTCCTACTCTATTGTAGTGTGCAAGCGCGGAAATCTCATAAAAATTTGATAAACAGCCCCACCTTGAAACTTACTAAGAGAGTATCCAATTTCCACGCAAATTCCTACTTCAGGTCAATTAATCTTGCCCAGTTTGTTAGAATGGAGCACAACCCAACTACATTTCTAAATTAATCATGAACTTATAGTTTTTAATGTTCAGTCAATGACGTGAGTTCTGGTGAAGTTTTAAAGTTTTATTTTCTCATTAAGAGATTAGTCCTTAATTTTGTCTTTTTATTTAGGTTAGTCAAATAAGTCTGTTTACAGAAATATCAAGAACAATTTGGTTAGAATTAGTATACAAAATAACAGTGTATTCCATAAGCCACTCGCAAACGGGAAGCGGTCCGCTGGGGGAATCCTCCCCCTTTGTGAATGTATGCAAAAATAGTTTTTAAGAGCAGGCAGTGGTGCCACACACCACTGCCTACTCTTAAAAAATGAAACAGAAACGTCTCATTTTTTTTAAATGCATCCCATTTTCCTTTAAGGAAAAGGGCTGCTTAAAAAAAACTGCTTTATTTAATAAGCAGTCACAGACATGGTGGTCTGCTGACCCCAGCAGGCCACCATCCCTGCTAGTGCTGGCCATTCACAATGGGGCTCAAATTGCGACCTGCCTCATGAATATTGATGAGGCAGGTCATTTGCGACCCCATTATGAATCGCAAACAGTGTCTGAGACACTGTTGTACATTCCATTTTGCGTGTCTTAATTTGCGAGTTGCTGAACGGAAGGGTTGTACATCTGGCCCTTAATCCCTATCTTAATCTAAAAGGCCCTAATTTATCCTAGCTGTAACCCATAAAGAGTTCCTTTGGAAAGGAGCAAAAAATTTGGGGCAACAGGCTAATAGCTTTAAAAGGTCGAGCTCTCCATAAAAAGAAGTTCTGGAAACTCAACTGGGTTCCTTAGCAGCTGCAGTAGAGACCGTTAACACAGGTAGAAGGAAATATTCACAGCAATAGCTAGGATCAGTATGGAGAACGTTTCCCAAAAGAAAGGCATCAGAATATCAGAAAAACACAGTTAGCAGTAGCTCACAGCAACTTCGGGCAAGAGTAGCACAGCTAGGTGCTAGACGTCATGGCGGGGGGAAATATGTGCATAGAATGCATTGCCTCTCTAACTGGGTGCATGTACTATATGGAAAAACACAAAACATTTTGCAAATGTTGGATCAACTCTAGCCAATACGAAAGGATCTTCCATTGGTCCGTCATCTACTTTTTCAATTCCCACAGTAAACGTCCATGTTAACATGTTGTTATTTGAATGTTTCAACAGTGTATTACAAGAAAATACATCTAGGAAGGTTCTCATGAGAACCTTTGCAAACCTACTCTGTTAACTGTTCTATGAAATGAAACATTAATATCTAGCATGTCCTGGTTAGATCATGAGAGTCAAACCTATAGCAATATACTTGTTCATCATGAGCATGTGGCTGATGTAACTATCTAAAATACGATGAAGTCATATGGTGTGAGGAAGGAAATAAATACATTTTGCAGCACGAATTTCACAAATATGTTAGGTTCTGCAGTTCGATTATAATGTTAAATCAACATTTGCAAAAAGGCATTTCTTTCTATTGAGGGAAAGGAAGGAATAAGAGAAAAGATTGAGGCCTATTAGTAAAAGAAGGACAGAAATGGTAGCTTTCTGCAGAAATAAGCAGCATTTTTCTCTTTTTTGCACGTTTAATAAAAGCACATTTTCTCTAACCTTTATATTGGATCGTATTTTCTATTTTAACGTTAAGACACATTTCAAAATTTAACTTCCTCAAGTGCCTGTGTCACTACACAGAACTGAGAATGTTCAGACCACATTAAGCTACTCTGCGGTAGTTTTTGTTGTTCACAATTTATATACATACAATTCATTAACGTATGAGGATTAATCATTCCTGCTTTTGTATACGCCATTCAAAAAACACTTTCTTTAACATACTCTTTATATTAGCTCAAATCGGGAAAGAAAAAAAACTGAGAGTTGTCAACGGCTAAAAGGGAAACCTAGCTATTATCCCGTAAAATGAAATTCATAAAAGAAAACAAGCGGAGGGGAAAAACCAGACCAATAGTTACATTCCTGTCTTTTTCTGATGTCTAGGGCTCATTATTAAACTGACATTCCTTCCACCTACAAATAGGTTCTCAAATACTTCTACCGAGAGTTTTCCCTCTCTTGCCCTTACTTTCGTAAATTCCCCTCTCCAAATTAAATACAGCACGTAACCTAGCGAGCCAATGCTGAAATGTAGGGGCAGTTTGATCGAGCCAAGCTGAAGCAACACAAATTCGCAAAACTGCCATAGCAAGAAAAAGAAAACGGTGAGACAAAGCTTGCCCCCGGCTGTTATCAACCCCAAGAAGCATTAAGGCTGGGGTTAGCTTAACTTTCAAGTCCAAAGTATGATCACAGAATGTCTCAATTGAGGATTTTAACATATCAAGACGCGGACAGGTGGAAAACATATGGGTTAGGTCAGCACTCGGGAAATCACACCGGGACACCTAATTCCCTCCTGCCCTCCCCACTGTGCAATCCTTGCCGGAGTATAATAAAGTGAAAAAATTATCTTATAGTGCTGGGCCTGAAGCCCAGCAGAGCACAAAACTGTCTGCCCCAGCTCTAAAGACTCAAGAAAATTATCCTGATCTATACCCAACCTACCTTTCTATTTTTTCCCATGCTTTTCTAGATCATCCTGCTTAAGTAATGTAAGTTCAAAATAAATTCTTTTTATGGTGCAGCCCTCACCGCTTCCTATAGCGTCTTTAACTTTACCAAAACCGTTAAGCCCGCCCATCTGTTTGCTCAGAAAACTTCTAAGCTGGAGATATTTAAAGAAGTTCCTAGTACTAATACCAAATTTGTCCTGGGTGTCCCTAAATTGACAGATTCCTTCCGGACCCATTAAATCCCCAACTTTCGAAAGGCCAAGCCCCGCCCACTCTGCCATGATTCGATCTGAAAAGATTTCTGGCATCGCAGGATTTCCAAACAGCTGGGTATAGAAATTCATTCTACCAAGACCCGTCTTCTTCTTAAAGGCAGCCCAGATTTTAAAGGCTGCCTGCATAGTTTTAAATGTTGTTCTTTTAAAATAGCTAGGCTCACTGAATTTCATAAAGCAATTCACTGCATCCTCACCCACCAGTAACCTATATACATCTGGCAACCTATCTTCAACACTAGTGTCTTCATATCGTCCACCAAACAGCCCACACATATATTGAAGAGCCGCAGCCCAATAATAGAGTTTAAAATCTGGAACCTCGCAGCCTCCGCTTTCCTGGGGCAGTGTCATATATCGTAGGGCCCTCCTAGTTTTACCATGTGCCCAGACAAACCGGTTTACCAGGTTCTCTAATGCAACAAACAATTGCTTCCCAAATTCTAGGGGTATTGCCCTGAACAGATACAGTATTTTTGGTAAAAATACCATTTTAACCACATTGCAGCGGCCCACCTGTGACAAATGCAAATTGTGAAATTTATCAAAGTCTTTTTTAGCCTTCCAGGTGACTGGTTCAATATTTATAGCCACCAAATCCCTTAGTTCAGAAATTATATCGATACCCAGATAAACCACTGAATCTGTCACCCGTGAATCGGAGAGTCTAATCCCCCTCATTCCTAATTATCTGGGTATTCTGCCTGTTTAGGGCATATCCAGAGATCCCACTAAATACTTGAGCTGTCTCCTCGACTGTGGCTATTGCTGCTAGAGGATTGGGAGTGACTAAAACGACATTGTCTGCATACGCAAGGACTTTTGTTGCCAGCCCATGATAGATGATTGGCTCAATTTCCCTACAGGCCTTCAGCTGCCGAATTAAAGGACCTATATATGTAGCAAATAAAAGAGGTGAACATGGGCAGCCCTGCCTGGTGCCCCATTTAATCACAAATGGTGCAGTATATTTCCCATTTATTCTCAAGCGAGCAGTTGGTGCTCTATGCAAAGCCCGAATAGCTTTAATAAAAGCCGCCCGATACCAAACCATTTCATTGCCTCACATAGATAATCCCAGGAGACCCTATTGAAAGCTTTCTCTGCATCCAAAAGCATCAAAGCCATAGGGTCCCCAGAGACTTACGCTGCATCAAACAGGGTTATTACCCGACGTATATGCTGGTTAGTCCCAGTCCCCCTCCCTGGAATAAACCCATGCTGACACGGGTGAATTGCTTTCCCTATGATAGTATTTAATCGGGTCGCCAGGGCTTTCAACAGAATCTTAGCGTCACAGTTCATGAGCGTTATCGGCCGGTATGATCCAGGTTCCCGAGAAAGCTTGCCCTTTTTTAGAAATATTATAATGTCGGCACCTGCCCAGGACTCAGGAACCGAGCTCCCCGATTGTGCTCAGCAGATCATATCAACCAGATTGAATCCAATTACAACCCAAAACGTTTTATAGAACTCCAGGGGAATCTGGTCAGGTCCAGCTGCCTTGCCTGAGGGAAGATTCCTCAGTGCACCATAGATCTCATCCTGTGTCATTATTGCCTCCAGCATCTCACTATCTTCAGATTCAATACTCTGCAATGGAGTACTATTAAGGTACCCCTGAATTAAATTCTGCCGCACCTGGGATTCCTCACCATACAATCGTTGATAAAATTGTCAAAACACTTCCTGAATCCCAGATGAATCTATAACTACATTTCCACAATCATCTGTTATTTCATTTATCTCGCTCGCCACACTCCTTTGTCTGAGTCTAACTGCCAGCTCGTGCCTGACCCATTCACTGAATTCATGACAATGCTCTCTTTTAGCTAGGAAGCATTCTCCAATTTCTGCCTTAGCCCAGGCAAGCCGAAGCAGGATATCATCAATTAATAAACCCGTATCCACCGCTATGGCCAGCTCCTCCTCAATCCTAATTAAAGTTTTATAGAGCATTTCCTCACGTTGGGCCTCCCTCTTCTGCCGATGTAGGCTAAAGCTAAGTGTCTTCCCTCTGATCCCCGCTTTAAAAGCGTCCCACACAACACCTGAACTGGCGCTTTTCCTATTTATATCCCAGAATACCTTGATCCACTCCTTCATATGGAGAACATATTCAGGATCTGTTAGAAGTCCCCTTCCGAAGGTCCATATCCGCTCACCCCTCTCTCCTTTAGTGAACGCCACTGTAAGGACCAGGGGATTATGATCCGACAATATCCTAGGATATTTCTCTATTCTATACCGATGCGCTAAAGAATGTGAAACAAAAAAGTAATCAAGTCTATAAACCGCCTTGTGTGGAGCGGAAAAAAACGTACTACCAAGATCTTTTATATTTAAATCATCCCATAAGTCTATAAGTCCATGATTGCTTACCATATTAGTAAGTGCCTTAAAGACCTTTCTCTTCTGCCCTGAGTATATATCTCCAGCATTTCCCCAGAGTCCTCCAAGCCCATTGATGTTAAAATCGCCACATATTATTAGTGGGGTAGGCCATTTGGCAAGCTCATCATCCAAGAACTCCAATACCTCTGGGTCATCTGCTGTTGAGCCATACACTGAACACACAGTGATTGGCTCCCCATCAAACACACATTCTTCTAGTGCCCAGCATCCCCACCTATCTGAGAGTCTCCTTTTAACAGTTAAATCTTTCCTTGGGTAAGGCTAGCAACCCCTCTAGTTTTAGTACCTTGCTTAGTGGCCACCAGGAGCCGAAACCCAAGTTGTTCCTCCTCTGGTACCCTCTATATGGTTCTCTTGAACACATAGGATACCAACTCGCAATGTTTTCAGGATAATTGCAGCCCTTTGCCGCTTGACTTGAGCGTTAAGCCCACAAATATTGATTGAGACAACTCTAAGATTCATTAAACAATTTTTGGTAAATTCCCTTCAGAGAAAAATTATTTTTATTACCACAATATCCTCCCACTTCCCTTCTAAGAGAAAACTATTCTCTATACCTTCTAAAACCTTTAACCCCGTATTTCCTCATACAATGTGCTGTGCTGTGCCCTACCCCGCCTTGATCCCCAAACCCCACACTGAGCCAAGCCACCGCCCTGCCCCACCCCCCAACAACCCTTACAGGCAAATAGGTCAGGCATGACCTATGTGTGGCAACCAATCTCACGTCTCAAGTTGCTGCTGTCTTTTCCCCCCTTCCCCTATATACCGCTAACACCCAACCCGCACCGCGTGATAACTAGGGGTGGGCGGAATTTGCGAAATCCACTTTCGTAAATTATCACGAAAATGTTAAAAATTATCGCAAACACGCGGAAATATCGCGAAGATGCGGAAGTTTTTTTCCCGCATGTTCGTGAGATTTTCTGCATGGTTGCGGCTCGCCAACTCACCCATGTGGTGGCTCGCGGGCACGGCCATCTTGTTTTCAGTTGTCTCGAGGTGCATGATCGCGAGAAGAAAGATGTGATCGCGCGACGCATGATGTCACTGCGGGCGCGAACTGTCGCGAGACAGCGCATATGGCTAAAAACAATACAACATCTCATGGAGAACGCGACCGGATCAAGAAAACGAACGAACGGCGAACGCAGGGATTCAGGTAAGGCGATCGCGCGTGCGCGAGAATGTATTATTTTACAGCGCGAGCAAGAAACAAATTATCGCCAAGCTGCGGAATGCGAAAATTTTGACATTTTCGCGCTTTCCGCGGAACGCGAAAATGTCAAATTATCGCAATTTCCGTGAACAGAACGAAATTTTAGCCCGGGCCTAGTGATAACCAATACCGAACATCTTCATAAAGAGGGAGAGCTATGTCAGCTTTTTTTCACACAAACAGATACCACCACCCACAACCCCCACGTAGCTTAGCAAGAGAAGTACAAGAACAATGGTTGATAATCAGTCATTCTGCTGTCAAACCCCCTTGCGGCTGATGGCCTACATCACCCCTCCCTTTTGCATCCTTCAGCTCTGTCATAAATTCTTGAGCCTTAACTTCAGAAAAAACATTCGAACCCGCCCATTAAAAATAACCCTAAGACTAGCGGGAAATAACAAGTACGCCTCACAGCCCAACCCCTGAAACTGAGTTATCAGCTGCCGGAGTCTCCATCTGCGCTCCACCGTGGCGTGACAAAAATCTGGGCGAGTGAAAAAGGCATGTCCATCAAAGGTCCGTTTGGCATCTGGCCTTGCTTTATCGATTATAGCTTGTCTGAGAAGAAAGTTCCCGATATACATCAAGATTGCTCTGGGGCGCTCCCCTTGCCTGGCTGAGTTGCTTCTCCCCTGCATCATTGGAAAGCGATGAACCCGCTGAACCTCCATATCCCAGTTCCAATGGGCAAGATCCGGGAAAGCTCCTTTTAACAGGGATACAACAAAGGGCATTATATTTTACCCTTCAGCATTTTCGGCAATACCTAATAATCGGACGATATTTCTGCATTGCCGATTCTCGAAATCGTCGAGTTTCCAGCACATGTCCATTGCTTGCTTTTCCTGCTGTTCCTTGAATCCCTGTGGTTTGTCAACCTCTTCCTCTAGAGCGACAGTTCTATCCTCCACATGAGTGACCCTTTCGGCCATTTCGGTGCATAGGCCTGCAGTTTTTTAGTAGCTTGGTGCGACCTCCTACCTTCCAATCTGGCCTCCCCCTGCATTTGTTTTAGAGTAGAGTACACTAAGTCCAATGAGGGTGGAGCAGAGAGTCCAGGAGACACAGTCAGGCCGCCTGGTCCCACTTGCCCGTCATTCTCATAGACCATACTGGTAGCCAAATAATCCCACTCCAGTTTTCGGGCCGTTGCCAAATCAGTTTTAGCAGGACTTGCTCTGGACCTCGCTCTGCACTTCTGAAGTGTTGACTTGCTACGGCACCCTTTTTGCACAGTGGAGGATTCCCCTGAGTCTGTTTCTTCATAAGTATTAAAGTCGCTAGGTGCCGGAGACTCAGAGTCATCGCTGAGCGAATAAAACGTATCCCCCTCGGGAGATCCATGCGTCATTTCGTGTCGCTGTGGGATTTGTTTTGAATTATGGTCTGCAACATTATCCACAGGTACGGTGATACATGACCCTTCAGTTACAGCAGAACTAATAGTGCTATTGCTACATATATTTCCAATCTCAGCACCGCTCTTTGTGCTGATCCCAGATAAACCCCCAGATTCCGTGCAACTTCTATCCCCATGTGCAGCCTCGGCCTGTTCACCCGCAGGCTCCAGGGAAGACAGCTGTGGTGGTGAAAGTTCTGCCTGAAAGTTTTCGGCTTGCTAAGCCAGATCCACCTGCAAGCCCTGCTCCAGTCTGGGCTGCTCATACAACATTGTATCCATGGAGGGGTAAATAGCGGAGGATTTTGCCGAACACGACACGGCTTCCACAGTCTCTGTAATTCCCAATGCTCCGGCCTCCGTCAGGCTGGGAATACTCTGCTTTATGCTTTTGGCGGAGACGGCGGGAGCCGTAGCCGAGGCCATGAGGAAGGCTTCCGCCACTGCCGGCTGTTGCAATGTTCCCTCTGTGGCCGCACAAAGCCGGGTTCCGCCAGCAACGCCGGCATCCTTCCCACTACCAACAGCCTTTTTCGACAGGCCCCCTCGTCGTGCTGGATTCGGCCCCCGCGAAGACGCAGTAGCAGTGCTGGTCACTTTAGGCGCATCGAAGGCACCAACGCCCCCCCCCCCCTGCGCCCACGGGTACATTCGAGGAATCTTTAATTGCTGCTTTGACCGGCTTATCCGCTTTATCCATTTTCGGGGCCATGATCTGCTCACGGTGCCAGCAACACTCCCAGGGCACGCCAGGAGCACACCGGAGATTTGGAGGCAGCAGTCTGTGGTAGTTTTTGTTGAACTGCAGAGATCAAATTATGTTCAGTCACACTCTGTCTCCTGCTTCTGAGGTGTGTGCCATATTGCAGAAATTAGAGAATCTTCAGGCACGCTACACTCCCCTACAGTAGTATGATTGTGGATCTGCAGCGAGCTGAGAGAGGTCAGACACACACTAGCCTACTCTATCATAGTGTGCTTGGTAGACTACATAGAGCAGAGGACATTTGAGGCATTCAGCAGCTTGTATCAGTATCTGTTTTCCTACCAAGCCTCATACTACCCTCATTCATTGTGTGTAGGATGGTACCGAGGAGAGGCTGCATCTATGGTAGTCATCATGTTACCGTATGATGGAGAGCATGGAGCAGAAGTGTTTTGTGGAAAATAGCGGCTGATTCCCTTATGCAAACAGTCTCCTCCTACAGTGTGTGTGGTACAGCACAGAGCAAAGAATGCCTCTGGCATACCACCCAACCCAGGTGTGTGGGGCAGAACACGGAACAGAGCACACTTTAGGCACACATCTCCATGTTGCATCTCCATGAGAGCACAGAGCCGAAGCGCTTTGCAAACATCATCCTGCTTTAGTACTTATAGCATAATGCATGAACAGAGAATGCTAAGGCTCACATCACCCTGCTGCAATGTGTGCAGTGCTAAATTAGTAAGGAAATAAGTGCCAGAGCCATTGTCAGGATGCCAGTGCAGCTGGCACCACCCATTGCCACTGCCAGCTCTGCCAATGACAGTACCCACACAACTACTAACCTTCACTCTGCAACAAGTGTGACATTGCAGACTGTTCAAGGCCCTCAAAGCTATAAGAATGGCTTGGGTGGCTAGTAGTAGTTGTTTTTAGTGTATACTAAATTAATAAACAACCGTTATTCTGCTAATCTTTTATTTGCCCAAACAGCGCCACCATGTGACAGCTGTCATAAGTTCCGGTGTCAACAATTAAGTGCCAGTGCCGAACACTGGAAACACAGGCTCAAATTAAACACTGACTGTCTGGGACAGTACATTACTGCGGATACTAAGGCATACATCACCCTGCTGCACTAAGGCATACATCACCCTGCTGCACTGTGGCAATGCACAAAGCACAGGATGCTTTAGTTACACATCTTTGCCCTTTAGTCTTTGAGGGATAGCACTGAACAGTGGTGACTTTGCTTTTACACTCAAAGGACATTCACGACGCATGTAAAAGTTGTAAAATCTTTCATTGGTGCAGCGCTTTCATTATAACTGTTTCTCCGACACTTAATTGGTTGACCTAACTTGCATTGGAAGAAGGGGTGCATTTGCTGGGTTTAGATAATTGTATGTATTTGACCACACAGTTTAATCGGTCGCTGTGACAAGTAAGTCTAGATATAGTAAGACGTTTTTGTTGGAGCAAAGTGGAGTTTGATATTTACTATCCGGGTGCCTGCTTCTCAGCTCAAAAACTACTTTGCACTGATTTGCATCACTTTGCATCAAGTGGCCTTTAGTGGGGCGAATTTGTGACACTACACAAAGATTTATGCAATGCATGATCAACTAAAATAGAAAGACTGGGCATTGCATCAAAATCTAACATCTTATTTGACACATTGCATGTTTGCTGCAAAGCACAACATGCATCCACTGCGTGGGATCCTTCTGGGTTTGTCCTGGCATAGAAATCTATAATGAATGGGTTTACTTTCAGGACAAATCTTATGCTAGAGAGTGCACACATCCCTGCACTATGGTGGGAGGTTCTGTGTGGCATAATGTTGCCTTGTTAGAGGACTAGCGCCGGGGACAACAGCTGCAGAAGGTCAGTGTTAGTATATATGGTCCTGCGCATTTTTCTACTTTGCGCAACACAGCATTTCAAATTTGGTTGCTGCGTTTGTCTGAAAAATGAGTAAACCTGGCCTGTAATGCAGTATTGCACTATACATTTAATAGCACCCGCCCCCCACACCTAATATCATTTCGCTCGTTGTATCTTTCTCATCTTTGACTTTGTCTGGCCATGATTTAATATGTTTTACATTTTTCATAGATCTTTGGAAGATGTGTACACCCTGTGCCAAGAATTATACATTTTGAATTGCTGCATGAATAAAACTGTTCAAGGTTTCCGAACATTTCATTAACTTTCGTCACGCCTTCTATGTGTTTCTTTTTGTTCAACCACAATGTTTATAAGTAGTTCATGTTTAAAGTTCATATGCTTATTTGTACTGGTGTTCCTCAGTGTGACAGTAGAGCTCTTATTCTGTAATTGTAAAGATTTTACACCTTTTAGCGCTTTTGAGTATTTCTTCATGCCCTGGGGAAATTTTATGGGAGCTTTTCCAATTGTCGCTAGTTGTCTGCCTTTATCATCTTTCATGTAGTCAATTTTGCTAATAAACTATGACACATCTCCAGAGCCTCTTAAACTGATATTCTAGCTGTTTACATAATGGCATGGGAACTTTGCTAGGTTACGCATGCATTCCCTGCGACTACACCCCTGCATTTTTTATGCAACTACACCCCTGCTTTTTTTTACGCACGCTTACTAATACAGCATAACTTTTCTAAAATTGTACGTGACTTTTTCTAAGAAGTTTACTGTGATTCAGGATGTGTGCTGCAGGTTGGGGGGGGGGGGGACTTTGACACTTGCGACTGAAAGATACACGAAAAGCCAAAATAATCCCAATGTTAACCTATGAGTGAGATAGGCCTTGCAGTAGTGAAAATAAATGTAATTGTTTTTCACTACCTAGGCATGTAAAACTCAAAAGTACATGTCCTAACTTTTAAATACACTGCACCCTGCCCAGAGTGGTGCCTTGGGCCTACCTTAGGGATGTTTTATAGGTAATAAAAGGGAGGGTTTGGGCCTGGCAAGTAGGTTAACTTGTCAGGTAGAAATGGCAGCTTAAAACTGCAACCACATGGTGTGCAGTTGCAGGCCTGAGACAAGTTCACAGGGCTACTGAAGTGGGTAGCACAATCAGTGCTGTAGGCCCACTAGTAGCACTTAATTGACAGGCCCTGGGCACATACAGTGCACTTTACTAGGGACTTATAAGTAAATAAAAGATGCCAATTGAGGATAAACCAATGTTGACATATTTTGAGCACAGACTACATGCATTTTAGCAGTGGTTAGCAGTGGTAAAGTGCCCAAAATCCTAACGCCAGCAAATATTAAGCCAGCAAAACAGATGATCAGAAGGCAAAACGTCAAGGGAAACCACAGAAAAGGATGCCTAAGCTAAGCTCAGTTTGCCTTCTCTAATTCTCACTACGATACTACTAAGACACCTGAATGTGCATCTTGGCTCCTAATTACACCTCCAAGCACTAGAATTCAGAGCCAGGAGCGCTGAATCAAATAATGACTTCTTAAATGTAATCCAGTTAGATCCATCTCAGTGAATTCAGTTTGAGACGTCTCTGCTTTTAGTTCAGCCACAAACAAAAATAGCCCAACGGACTAAAGGAACTTCAGTTTGAAGTATCAAGGGCCTTACAAACGTAAATAATCTATTTAGTGAGCATAATATCTGAGAAATACAACTCTGCTTTACAGCATTCAATATTAAGAACAACGACTGAAGGATGAAATGCGGCACAGCGCTTGTATAGTGCATTATACAGAAAACACCATCAATGATGCAGGTGTCAAGGACATTCAAGTGCTATCAAACTTGTAACAAAACTCAGTTACTCAAATTTTGCCCAGCGCAGTACAAATTTGCACTGACATTTGCAGTGACCGATGTCATTCGCACTGCAAAACCCATGCAAAATTAATCTATGCACTGATCGGCCAGTGTAAAGATTCTGTTGTTGTCAATAGTTTGTCTGTAGAAACACAGGGCTCAGTTCACGTTAAAAGTAAAATTATGGATGGAAAGTTAAATCTCCGACCTGAAAGTGTTTTTTTTATTTCACAACATTCCCAGAATTATTCCTAGAACACTTTGTCAAGGATATCTTTCTAAGTGTACTGCTGTCAAATGTCATGTAACATTCCCTGTGGGTCATATTCCCCTGAGCAGAAATCTAGATAGCATAGATTTCTACACAGGAGGGATAGAGCCCTCTGCTGCAAGTGCAATTTTTTCTCCACTTCGAAAACATATGTTCGAGGCATATGAGCTGCAAAATTCACACTGCGCTTAGATCGCCATCTGGTGTTGGGCTCTGATGCTTACACCTTGTTGTTGTCTTGGAAGAAGTCTTTGTAGTCACGAGATAGGTGAATCCTCCCTTGGACGATAGTGCGCATGGGCATTGACTCCATCCTCAGATTGTTTTTTTCACCATCTGGTTCGGATGTAACTTCAGCGCTCTGGTTCGGTACCGTGTTTTCCAAACCTTTCGACGCACAAACCATCGCAAACTCGACTCGTTTGCGTGCCTTTCGAAGAGCTAACTCACAAACTCGATTCTGGTGGTCGACGCGGGCCGCTGGGCCTATCGACGCCATTCGGACCTACGGCTAATGGAAAGGACTCCATTTAAAAAATGCCCCCAGTGTGGAGCTAAATTCCCACACAGCGACCAACACAAGGTCTACAACCTCTGTCTCTCGCCTGAGCACGAGGAGAAGACTTGCAAAGCCTGCTCTTCCTTCTGTTCCAAGAAGACTATTCATGATCGCCGGGCTCGACGACACGTTATGGCGCAACAGGCTGCTCTGGTGCCAGAGGACATCTTCGATGAAGGCCCGACGTTCCAGAGGCAGAGGATTCAGAGGATCTCGACATCGTATCCGAAGCAGATGACTCCAACTCCGATGACCACATCACTCCAGGTCAACGATTGAGTACAACTGCCCCTCTCCCAACCCCACCCGGAAAGCAAAAGGCTCCGGTCAAGACTTCGCCTAAAGGCCCTAGTCGCAACCGAAAGAACACTTCAGAAGCCTCGCCCCTGGGCCCGGTTCCAAAGACAAAGGCGAAGCCTTCCGGCGGCTTGGGACCAAGCAAGCCGCATGCCGATGCCCCAAAAACATAGTCGGCACCGAAAGCGGGAATACATCCTACTCCCGCGGTCTCCAAAAAGGCCTCGGCACCGAACACCTCGGCACCCAAAGAACAAAAGGCCTCGGATCCGAAGACACCTCGAAAACCTTCAGATCCGAAAAAGATTTCGCACACGACACCAAAGCCAAAGGACAAAAAAACCTCTTCTAAGGCTCCAGATCAGAAATCTAAACCACATTCTGAACCAAACAAATAGGCGCCGAAAGATATCATCGAAGAGGAAGAACTATTTCTGCCGGATCCCATCGAACCGAAACAAAAAACTCTCCATGTGGACCCTAAGACAGGCCAAATTGTCAGCATTCCACACAAGAAGAGGAAATTGGACACCCCTCAGATCCCTGAGGTGCCTGTGAAGAAAAGAGACTGTGAAACTTCACCCTTAAGACCCTCTTCTCCTGTTCTTCCAACTAAGCCTATCTCTCCTCCAAAGTCTCCCATACTTCCCTCATATTCACCACCACCACAGGATGATGATGACCTAGGGGGCTGGGGAGGAAATAATTACCCTTTCACTGATCCTGATGATGACACTGACATACCACAAGATCCATGGGACGACTACAATGTCCCTGTAGATCCTCCCGATCTTCCCGATCCAGATGCATACCCCACTAGGCCATCTACCCCAGATGACAACATTGGGTTTAGTCAGCTTATTAATAGGGCTGCCCAATATCATGGGGTCCAAATGCACTCAGACCCCACAGAGGAAGACTTCCTAGTGGACACTTTTGCACAGTCACAAAAGACAGTACAAACACTGCCAATGCTCAAAGGTGTCATCAAACATGCTCCAGACGCATTCAAAGACCCAGTCAGGACCAGAATTCTCAATCCTCGGATTGATCAAAAATATAAACCCGCCCCTAATGATCCCACCTACAATAAAGGCCTACTCCCCTTAGATTCCCTGGTAGTGTCCAATGCTAAGAAGGTGCTAACTCTCAAACCTCCGGTGATGCTCCACCTCCAGACAAAGAGTCGAAATTACTAGATGCTTCAGGCAGCTAATCACTGGAGTATAGCTAATGCACAGGCATTACTTGCCAGATACAACAGGGCTCACTATGACGAACTTGAGACCCTCATGCAGCACTTGCCTGACCAATACAAGGCCAAAGCCAATGATTTGATTCAGGAAGGCAAGTTAATCACAAACGCATCCATTAAATGTGCCCCTGATGCAGCAGATACTGCATCTAGATCAATCAACACTAGTGTGTTATTACGAAGGCATGCCTGGTTGCGCATTTCTGGGTTCAAACAGGAAGTGCAAACTACTATCCTGAATCAGCCGTTCAATCAGGAACAACTTTTTGGCCCGGCTGTGGACACAGCTTTAGAAAAAATGAAAAAAGACACGGAGACTGCAGAATCGATGGGGCATTACAGTCTCCATCTACATGAAGCTCCTTTCGCTGCTCCTTTTACAGAGGCGCATCCAAAACCATCAGTACAGACACTGCTTTTTCCTCCTTAAAAACCCCACACAAACATCCCCCAACAGAGGAGATTTTAGAGGTAGGTACAGGGGAAATAACTACAAGGGAAGAGGCCGAGGTAACAACACTCGCGCCTCTCCCACTAACAGTGACTTCCCGCCACTCCCTCCAGACCATTCCAGTCCGGTCGGAGGAAGACTCTCACAGTTCCTACCTGTCTGGAATTCCATCACTACAGACAGGTGGGTAAGACAAATTATCCAGTATGATTACTGCCTGGAACTTACTGCAACTCCCAACAACATACCACCCAAACAGCGTCCAATGTCCGCAGAACATCTGACGCTCCTCAAACAGGAGGTTCTCTCACTGCTTCAAAGCATGCAATAGAGCCAGCTCCCATAGAGCATCAAGGAGCAGGGGTCTACTCCCTGTATTTCTAATCCCCAAAAAGGATGGGACTCTCAGACCAATACTGGACCTCAGACCTCTCAATTTCTACATACAGTCAAATCATTTCCACATGATCACTCTTCAACAAGTCCTTCCACTGCTTCAACAAGGCGACTTCCTTGCCACATTAGACCTCAAGGACGCCTACTTCCATATTCCCATACACCCTGCTCACAGGAAATATCTAAGGTTTAAAGTGGGCGGCCAACACTATCAGTTCAAGTTTCTTCCATTCGGAGTCACCACAGCACCCAGGGTATTCTCAAAGTGTCTTGCCTTAGTAGCAGCACACCTGCGAAGGCAGCAGATCCATGTGTTCCCATACCTGGACGACTGGCTGATAAAAGCCAACTCATACAACCAGTGTGTTCACCACACTTACTAAACGATTCAGCTACTACACAACTTGGGGTTCACAGTAAACTACACCAAGTTGCACCTTCAGCCCTCCTACCTTCATCAGTATCTAGGAGCCACAATAGACACTTCCAAAGCTCTAGCATACCTCAATCCAGCCAGGATAGTCAGTATGCAAACCCTCATCTCAAAATTTCAACCCCCAACACTCTCTCCCAGCTCGAGTGTTTATGCAGTTCATAGGAATGATGCCCTCTTGCATTTTCATTGTGCCTCACGGAAGACTTCAGATGCGCCCTTTACATAAATGCTTAGCACGTCACTGGAACCAGGCTCAAGGTCAACTTACAGATCTGGTGTTGGTGGACAGCCACACACATCGCTCTCTGCAGTGGTGGAACACACTAAACCTTTCCAGAGAGCGGCCGTTCCTAGAGCCAGTTCCATAGATAGTGCTAACAGCGGACGCATCACTCACCGGCTGGGGAGCCCATCTCCTAAACCACACAATTCAGGGCAGGTGGACCACTCAACAAAAAGTGCTCCACATCAATCACCTAGAATTACTGGCAATATTTCTAGAGCTAAAGTCATTCCAATCACATCTTCTCAACAAGACTGTCCTAGTCCGCACGGACAATATGACAGCAATGTATTACATACAGAAACAAGGTGGAACACATTCTTTGCAGCTGTCTCATCTAGCGCAAAGCATATGGAGATGGGCCATTCCACAGCACATATATCTTCTGGCAGAATATCTTCCAGGAGTGAACAATCAGATTGCGGATCTGTTAAGTCGTCAGACTCAGCAGATACACGAATGGGAACTTCATCTGCAAGTTCTTCAGCCCTTTTTCCAGATGTTGGGCTACCCAGACATAGATTTGTTCACCACACATTCAAACGCAAAATACCCAACCTTCGTCGCCAGGTTCCCACGCCCATTATCCAAGGGCAATGCGATATGGATAAACTGGTCAGGCAGATTTGCGTATGCTTTTCCGCCACTCCCGCTCATTCCGCTAGTAATACGCAAGCTCAAACAACAGTCTCTCAAAATGATCCTAGTTGCTCCCACATGGGCACAGCAACCATGGTTCACAACACTCCTCTAACTCTCAGTAGTTCCACACCAAAAACTATGTCTCTCCCCAAAGCTGCTGACACAGAACCATGGAGATATAAGGCACCCAGATCCAGCACAACTGAATCTAGCAATCTGGCTCCTGAAGTCCTAGAGTTCGGTTACCGCAACCTCCAACCCAACTGTATGAACATTATTAAAGAAGCCAGACGTCCCACTACTAGAGCTTACTATGCAGCTAAATGAAAAAGAATTGTCATTTTCTGCAATAACAACAAAATTGACCCGCTAAAAGCTTCAATTCAGAACATCATTTGCTATTTGCTGCATCTACAAAGATGCAATCTGGCATACTCATCTATAAGATTACATCTGGCTGCCCTTGCCGCCTACCTACAAAACAGACAACATTTGTCATTGTTTAGAGTACCCGCTATCAAAGCCTTTATGGAAGGCCTTAAAAGAATAATTCCTCCTACACTGCCACCCTCTCCAGTGTGGAATCTAAACATTGTCCTTACTAGGCTCATGGGTCCCCCATTTGAACCTCTACACAAATGTGAACTGCAGTTCCTTACATGGAAAGTAGCTTTCCTTGTCGCAATCACCTCTTTTAGGAGAGTGAGTGAGATCCAGGCTTTAACCATACAGGAACCGTTCTTACAAATACATTGTAACAAAGTGGTTCTTACGACAAATCCAAAATTCCTTCCCAAAGTAATCTCTGCTTTTCACCTTAATCAATCGGTAAAGTTACCAGTGTTTTTTCATAACCCAAATTCCGTAGCAGAGAGAGCTCTTCACACACTTGATGTCAAAAGAGCTATACTTTATTGCATTGATAGGACTAAACCTTTCAGGAAAATAAACCAATTGTTTTTAGCTTTCTCTCCCCCTCATAAAGGCAATCCCATCCCTAAAGCCGGAATTGCCAGGTGGATAGTTAAATGCATTCAAATGTGCTACCAGAAAGCTAAACGCACATTGACAATTCCCCCTAGAGCGCACTCAACACGCAAACTAGGGGCTTCCATGGCATTCTTAAGGAACATTCCCCTAGAAGACATTTGTAAGGCAGCAACATGGTCTACCACAAACACCTTTACTAAACACTATTGTGTAGATGTGCAGGTGAAGCCACAAGCTTCAGTAGGCCAGGCTGTTCTTAAAACACTTTTTCAAACCACTGCAACGGATACAGGTGACCACCGCTAGGGGAGACACTGCTTTACAGTCCATGCACAGTGTGAATTCTGCAGCTCATATGCCTCGAACGGAAAATGCTACTTACCAGTATGCATCTGTTCTTGGCATGTAGAGATGCAGAATCTCACACGCCCACCCACCTCCGCGGAACCTGTATCTGTTCCAGTGTTATCTTACTTAGATACATTCACATGGACATCTTTCTGTTTCTTACAAACTCCATCATTTCCCATCATGGCTCAAAACAATCTGAGGATGGAGTCAATGCCCATGCGCACTATCGTCCAAGGGAGGAGTCACCTATCTCGTGACTACAAAGACTTCTTCCACAACAACAACAAGGTGCAAGCATCCGAGCCCAACACCAGATGGCGATCTATGCACAGTATGAGATTCTGCAGCTCTGCATGCCAAGAACAGATGCATACCGGTAAGTAGCATTTTCCTTCACAATAGAGAAAGGCCTCCCACTGAAGCCCCAGCAATTGTGGTGGTGGTCTGTTTCTCTTCCCATTCATAAAGGAAAGTTATTCCATCCTTTGGTCGGAGTAACCATCCGAACATTTCCATGGTGGCAAATGGGCAGATTTAACTTGTGAATGCCCACAAATATACATTTGTTGGTGGTCACAAACTTACAATGCAAACCATACCTTGAAAAGCCTACGTCCCACTTCCTGCATGGAATTTACTACTGCAGATTCTTTCACACGTGTGGTGAAAAAATTCCCCTTATTTTTTTTTAATTCCTGTAAAGTGTAAGGGGCGTTAAAATTATCGCCGGTTTAGTGAAAGAAAACTGCCGCTAAAGCGGCGATAATGGGCTTGATAATATGCCCTGGAGAATTCCAATAGAAGCCAATGTTCACACCAGAACATGGACTTCTATTGGAATTCTCAACGGCATATTATCAAGCCCATTATCGCCGCTTTAGCAGCAGTTTTCTGCTGGTAAACCGACGATAATGTTTAGCGCCGCCCTTGATAATATGCCCCCAAATGAGGTATTTTCGGTTAAATGCAACCCTTTATGGCTGAAAATGCCATTGTGGATAGGGCCCGTGATGTTTCCATGATTGTTCAGTTTACAGTTGAACTAGCGCTGCCCACAATGGTCCCTGTTGCATGAGGCGGTATCTCTACAGAGGTCTGGATGGTCAACAGGCAGTCCCTGGCCGTATTTCAGTGCCCCAAATGAATCGCGTACAGCCATAATGAAATCAATAGAATTTTATGAACACGACTGCTCGGCATTGTTCTTCAGTGGTACAAATCAAGCGAGTGTACTTAATGGAAACCACTGTGTTTAATTGTACAATAGGTCAATTGCAACCCATAGTAAGCAGCACACGGCCTTAATTGAACTTCTCTGTTTGATTCTCAGTGCTTTCCTGCAGACACCTTGGCATGGTTCCACACTGCTTGATGGTTTCATAAATGAAACACTTCAGGGTTCCAATTTTGCAACTGCCCTGTAAACAAGCGGCATCGCTCCTATCTGGAACATTATGTTTCTATTCAGAAAGCTGCGTTGGGCACTTAACGTAGGCCACAGATAAATTAATTCTTCAATTATATTGGAAATGAAATGGCGCAGCAACAAGATGGATTGTAAAAGCTATAAAAGGCTGCCTTAACTTCAGGGAGAAAACAATATCATTCATCATTTATTTAACTGGCTTTCTGATTTTTTCTTGTTATTTGTGTGCGTTCACAGCAAAAAATAAATGCTTGATGTCAGACACTTAAAAGCGATGCTGTGTGCAAGAGGGAAGCAACCGTAACATGGTACTCTTCAATCTCTCTTTCCATCAAACCCCTCCCGAGGTCTCTGTGCTTCAAGATCTCCCTCACCCCACTCCCTGTGCTTCACACCTACTCCCCCTCGTATGCCACTCCCTCCCAGCACGCTATCCAGTCCGAAATACCTAAAGCCAGAATCTCCTGCTACAGCCCACCAGACCACCAGCAATGCTCTTATCTGTTCAGTGACCCATCAACCACAACATCCATTTCATCTCAGTTGTGATCGATCAACTCCCGAGTAAACTCCTGATAGTTAGAGAAATTTCTCCAAATTACACTCGATCTACTGACAAAAGCCAATAAAATGTTGATCTTATGTCTAATCAAACTATTGGATGACAGGCCAGGCTCAAAGATCACTGCATATCTCTTACAGAATATTCAGGCCCTAAGAGTTTCACAGGTGGGGAGTGGTGTGACCCTTACACAGCGGCGGCCCGCACGATTCGGTGGTAGCGGGGCAGGTAGGCGAGCAGGGGGGATGAGGGGTAAAGAAAAAAAAAAAATCTACTTACCTCCTCCCTGCGTCCTTCCTCGCCGCATCCTTCTCGTCCTGTCTCTCCTCTGGCCGGAACAAGTCACAGGAAGCACCCAGGCAGAGGATCCCCAGAGCCAATCACAATGCTGTATTGCAACGTTGTGATTGGTCTGAGCACCAAGCCACGGGGCTCAATAAGGTACAGGGAGCCCACCCCACTGTAATGCAGCCTGGGTGGAGAACATGGTAAGTGCGCGTGCATTCATGGGCACTTTAGGGAGTGCAAATCACTTCTCATCTCCCCTGGTGAGGCAAACGTGGTAACTACACACTATATAACAATAAAGTATTCAAATGCATGAAGAAAATACAATAAACGGTCCAAGGACAAACCCTATGGCACAAAACAATACTGTGAAGACCCGCTTAATTTATTCAGATCCAAACTTGCAAAGTGTTATGAATGAATGGACAATTCTGCAGAACCACCTCTTCACCCACTTATTCTTGCAAAACTGCTAAAATCTGCCTTCTGTACATTCTAATCTCTGGAAACTGCTGGGATGATTGGCATAACGTGAGATAAAAGCACTAAACATGCCCATAAAGCTATGTGATCAGTCTCCTGCTTCAAGCAACTGCTCCCATTATATCAATAGATGCAATTAACAGATAAAGCCTCCCTCCACTCATAAGTTCCCCTCTTTCATTATATAAACTCCAGATTTTGATTTTGGATCCTGATGAACTACTGTCCAGTTTCCAACCTCTTATTTCCTAGAAAGACCAAGGTGTGGGAGGTCACCAGACGACTTCATGTGTACCCTCAGTCATGTAGCCTAATCAGCTTCTCTATAAATAGGCGTCAGGCCCTCCACTGTTTGTTGGGCCCCTAAGCCCTGCTGCACACATCAACTACCTGAATAGCCAGGAATCTAGACATAGTCTTGACTCAGAGGTGTGCTGATCACTCTCCCATCTCCCCTTCAGGCAAGCGGCAGTACCTGCGAGAGAGGTGGGTTATGGAGGGTTGGGATAGAAGAAGTGATGTCCCAGGACCTCCAGGAAGTGTGCTGATTACTCCATCATCTCTCTTTCAGGGTTCAGATGATCTATCGGAACTCTCACCCCACTCCCCAATGCTGAGAGATAGAGGAACATCTTAAGTAATTACCACATTCCATAGTCAATCAGCAAAGACAAAAGTTGCTGCCATTAAATCAATCTGCATGAAACTGGTAAATTAAAGAATTTTTGTAATGAATCTGGAGCTATGGTATGGGAACTTTTCAGGAGTCTTAAGGAAGACATGTTTTACTGAAATCAGACTGTGTCAACCAGAGCCTTGTACTACTGATGTCCTGAAGCTTGACCTTACTATTGAGCCCAAAACTAAGCACCAATTACACCCCTTTAGCACTCGACCCTCCAGGTAGCAAAGTTTAGTATTCCAAGCTTTAGTCAGGGAGATGGTGTGGAATTGCAAGCTCACAATTCATTAAATTAACTGATACAAGTCAATGTCAATGTTCAGCTTCTGCTCAATCTTTTTAAAGAGAAAAAGTACTTTAATTGAATCTAACACAACATACTATTTCAAAAGCCCTGAATGAAGTTGGTAATTATTAATATAAAGTCCTGCAGAGATTGCAGAGGGAGCTATTTAGACTTCTACAATGATGCATACTCCAAAGATTCTTCTTGTGATACAATTTCCAGTTAGTCTCTGGAGCTCCCCTTCAATAGGGATGTGGGATTCGGATTTCTTTGAAGGGCGACCAGCTTGGTCAAGCAAGGATCATTTCTGGCAATTCACTCTTCCTGGTGGTATGGACTTTGATCCTCTTTGGGTTTTCTTGGGCTGTTCAGTATCTTTTGTCACCAGTTTGATCACTGAATAGGGTAGGCACTGCCTTTCTAGGTCTCGCTGAGCCCCAGTGCATGCGCTGGCTCGGAGAGACATTTTGTAGTTGGGATTTTTAAAGTGCTGCCTGTGGCCTAAAGCTTGAGTGCACGTGAGCGTGCACGCGCGCAGCCGCCAATCACTGCTGCGCGCGCACCACTCGCGTGCTTGCCACACAGCGCTCCCCTCCAAGCGATCGCGATCACTTTCGCTTTGACGGCCACGCGGCCGTTACTTTTATGCTTGTTTTCTTTTATGCCGGCTCGCACAACATAATTCTCTCTTCCCCTGTGCTTCTCTCCGTATGGGAACGAAGCCGGTAAGGGAGATGGCTCTTCGGTGTGCATTAATGCGTGGCAGTATCACCCGGACATGAAGCAGGCGCCGCATTTCTTTTGTTTTGTACGCCGCGGCGTGCTCCTTGAAGCTCCCCTACCCTTCGCATTGAATCCCCCTCCTCCTCCCCCACGCTCGGCACACAAGCAATCTTTCCCTTAAGGCGGCAACGCTTCTTTAATACTCACTCCCCTCTGCAGCATTTGCTGCTCTGCCCAGCTTCCTCCCTCCGCTCCCTGGGGTCTCCCCGCTCCACCATGCAATGAATGTTCCGCCTGCACTTGGTAAGCGCTGGAACATGCGGACACCCGCAGGGCTATAGAAGTCGCACAGCTCGTGCCCGACCTACATGCTTGCCTGTGAAGTGAACATGGATACTTGGCGAAATGTATTTCATGAAGGGAAGCCAGAGGTAGGAATCGACTGAATATTTCTCCTTTCTGTTAAAATCTACATTAAAAGGTTTGTTCGTGCATGTATGCTACTATCCTCCACTAAATCAGAGTTGAAATGTCTTCGCCCCTCCCAGCGCTGGCGCGCTCCACTTCCCTCGCTTCTTTTATATGTTACGTGCAAACAGCACAACAATCAGCCGAACCAGTGAATTATTCACGCCTTTAATTTGCTCACTTAATGACCCCGGCGTTTTGTAATCAGAGTGCAGAGCCTGCTACCAAGATGTCGGCCGGATTTAAATGCTGGACATTATGAAGCTCTCAGTGGTTCTGTCGTTAGTTTTTCACAAGGCAGTACTTAGATAAACTGCTGGAACGCATATTTCAAACACACTGTATGATTGTAGACTAATCATGTTATTCCGTAGACAGCCCTGTTTCAATCGTTTATTTGCTTTTAAAAAAGACTGGTTAAAACTGTGTTTCGTGAAATAAATGCACAACTGCACGGTTAACCAAAGGTAAGTTGTTGATTCAAATCATTTTGATCAGCCTGTGTATGTAAAACTAAACGAGATCTAAAGCGCAGTTTCAGGGCACCATGCTGAGAGTGAATACCTATAATACCTATAATATGCACGGCTGCCGAAAACTTTTATTTATTAACATGGCGCCCGCTTTATTAACAGCCATGCAATACCTATAATATTCACAGCCACGCAATACATAGAATGTGCTAGGCCGTCAAATACTTTTATTCATTAACATAAAGCCCGCTTTACTCGAAGCCGCACTTAAAAACTGGCACGCGCTATATCAAGTTCCATTAACTTGATAAATGCGCTTGTCAGGGTGGAATTTAAACGCAGAACTTTGCTCATGTCAGCTGCTTTCCAACCACATGAACAGTGTCACGCAAGGGGAGGAATGCCCCCTGGTTGCTTCCTGCTTGTACGGGGCACAACACGAGGTAAGGCTCAGTTTATTTACTGCTGCAGTTACTTGGAATTCAGGTGAAATGCCTGTTCTGCTTTTACGTTGCAATGTCATATATTCACACTACAATGCCTGCATTGTTAAGTCACTTTCTTAAACCATCCATTTTACTCAGCCAAATATAGCACAGTGCCCCTAACAACTACTGTTGAGGCAGACAACACACCTCCTTAAACCCCCCTAAGAGTACAAAAAGCCAAATTAGCAGCGTATGCAGATGATATTCTGCTTTTGATCTCCAACCCTAACGAATCAGTTCCTGCATTTCTCGAAGAAGTTCAATCCTTTTCAAAAGTTTCTGGAGATAAACTGAATAGTGATAAATGTGAAATCCTACCGTTAACCAAATTTACTTTCAAAGCTGATTTTGACTCAACAAATTTTACGTGGAAATCTTCTCATATTAAATATCTGGGATTGTGTTTCAAATCCACGATTAAAGACACGGTTACCCTATGCTTGAATAATTGTGTTAAAAAAACTTTCAGATCTGACCACGAAGTGGCATCCCCTTTACCTCTCCTGGTGGGGCCGTTTAGATACCATAAAAATTATGCTCTCCCCTGTGGTTTTATACATCATCTCTAATATTCCAGTCTCCATCTCTCCGAAACTGTTTAAGTCGATCAATTCGTTATTATCATCTTTTCTATGGAATTCAAAAAAAGCTTGGATGTCTTTCTCTAGGTTAGTACGTCCTAAAGCTGAGGGTGGGGTTAACTTTCCTAACTTCTCTGTTTATTACAGAGCTTTTCTACTGCGGCAAGCCTCATATTGGTTGCTGGATTCAACAGCTCTTTGCCCATTATGGGTTTCAGTTGAAAGTTCGTTTTTGTCCCCCTTTTCATTCCAAGAATACCTCTCTTTCTCTCGTAAACCCCAAGCATTGTCTTCTCCTATATTTAAATTTACCTCCAATCTTCTTGCTACCTCTTTTCCGCTAGCCCCTGATACTCTTGAGTCCTTGATGTCGTCTACTATTTGGCATAATACGGCTCTCCTGATCAATAACAAACCTTTTTATTGGAAGTCTTGGAGGCGACAAGGTTTGATTTGGGTTCATCAATTATTCTCAAACAATGAATTTATTCCTTTTCCGGTGCTTCAGCAGACCTACAATTTACATGCCTCCTGGATTTCTAAATACTGCGTCCTCCGGCACGAGGTACTCGACGCACACACTCGGCTTCTCCGAAACGCTAGTACTTCTTGTGCTACTAATACACCTAATGCTCTATCTACTCTTTTGCATACCAAACCTAAGGCATCTACCCTATATACTCTACTCCAATCCAAGGTTATGCCCAGGCCTAATTCTAAGATTGAAGTCGCCTGGGAAAGAGATTTCGGTACGGTCTGGTCCCCATCGACATGGAATAAGATTTGGATTTAGATCCGTAAAACCTCCAGAACAGCTAGTTTAACACAAACTTTGTTTTTTACATACAACAGGTTACTATTGTCTCACATTTTAAATAAAACTTTCCCTGATGTACAGGATAACTGTTGGTCTTGTTCCTCTCCCAATGCTGACTTGTTTCACATGCTTTTTACATGTTCATTTGTGGACAGGTTTTGGAAACAGGTTTGGTCACAAATCAATTTAATTTTTGGCACTGATGCCCCATTTTGCGTACAAAGCGTCTTTCTAGGTAGCCTTTCCCCAATCTGGGATAACTATGAAGCTGATGTAAGAATCGCTGATTTGTTAATAGCAGTTGCCTTTCAGCAGATCACAAGGAATTGGAAGGACTTCACACAAATCTCTTATAAAGCTTGGTGGTATGATGTATGCCATAATCACAGATTGGACACGTTTCTCCTGTTTCCTTTACAAATAGCCATGAAGCGTATCCAGTTATGGACACCTGTTACAACCTTTTTTGATAAATGTGCATTTAAACATTCTCTACCAAACCCTTCTCAACAAGAAGTATCTAAACCCCCTTGACTTCTAGTGTTACTCTTCTTCACCTTTTATTTTTATTTTTATATGCACTGTGTTTCTCCATGATTGACCTTTAGAAGGAAACAAGGCTGATTAGAACTTTTGTGTATCCTATTTCGCTTACGATTCAAAGAGGCTCCCTTTGGTTAATTGTTACGACCTTTTTAGATGTATTTGTTGAAAACCTCTCTTCGTATGCTCCCTCCATTGAAGATGTAACAATACCACCTTGACTTTTACAACCATTGTTGCTTTATTTTCTTATATTTTACTGTTATGTGCTATAATAATGCATTAGGAACTTTTGTGTAATACTTTTTTGCTTACAATTGCTATCTTTCCCTCCCTTCCCTCTTTTTTCTCTCTTCCTTCCCCCTCTCTCCCCATATATGATGTATTATTATCTTTTTATAATTCTATAATGCTGTTCCCGGATTATTTGTATTATGTTATATCATAGTCTTTCTTTCATCGAATAAAAGCCTTTTTAAAACTGAAAAAAGAGTACAAAAAGCCTAGGCTATGAAATCATAAAAATTCGTGCGGGATTTGCTGTAGCTTTAATGCAATACTTTTTGCTCAAGTTCAGCAATCTTGTCACCTACGCACATTGCCGGTGTATTTAGGAAATGAGTAAAAACACGTGCTGCATGTCCTTCCCTCTATTAAGTCAGATGGAGCACAGAAAGTATGGTTCCTTTTTTATCTGCCATTGTTTCTTTCCCTTTAATTGTCTTTTTCCCTCTTTACACCTCTTTTGTTAACAATTCGCCATGCTAAGTTCCCCATGTAATTGGGCTGTACTCAAACCTGCACGTTGAGTTTGTTTTGGTGCTTTTACGAACGTACCTCTATTTAGTTCGCCGTCATTGTTAATACTACTAATCTGATCTGAAGGTAGCAGGGTAGAAGCTCAGGGTGAAGCAGACTACAGAGTTTTAGTTACACCAAAAATCCCTTCAGTACTTCCAACAACAAGTATTTGCAATGCAATAGGTCTTGCATTTGTGATCGTTTGATCTATTGCCATTGTAAATAATAATGCCTTTTTATGTTTTTAAAAACCTGCAAATGATGCGTAAACGTGTACTTTGTACTTATAGTACTTGCTTATAAAAAGCAAGGCTGCCAGCAAATGTGACTTTTTACTTCCATTCTTGCTTCTTGTAATCAAGGACTATGAGTACAAAGTGAGTGTTTACGCACCATTTACAGATGTTCAAAACACATAAATAACAGGCAGTGTAATTTACAATGCCAATAACTCAAAGTCTTGCAAATGCGAGACCTATTGCATTGCAAATGCTTGTTAACCTGGTGTTTTGCCAGTGCAGCATTGCTTGATGTGGTGTATACAACACGGTCCATGGAGCACAGAGGCAGGGACCTCATGCAAGCTCAGCCGACTGCTGTGAAAGCAGCATCTACATCACCAATACTGGTCGACTGGTGCGAAAGTAGCATCTACATCACCAATGCAGTAGTTCAAGTAAGTGGAGGCAGTGCCAGCATCAGTCAATGGGCTTTAGCATAGGCACTGGTAGTAGGGTTGCTAGGGGTGCTGCAGCACCCTCAGAAAAAGCTGTTCTGGAAGGTGAATGTGCAATATAGATTCCTTCAAACTTGTGTTTTTTAACTTATTAATTTTGCTGTGCGTTCAAGGCCGGAGGCCAAATGTCAGGCTATGTCTTCTGACAAATAGTTGCTTAATCGTATAACAGGCTATATAGTTTTATCAGAAAAACTCCCTGCCTGGGAAATTTTAGTGGCCATTTGAATGGAAAATTTGCTGTCTATATATAATGGTGTACAACCACACCATGCTTTAGCAACATATATTTGAGACAGTTTATCCAAATGCACCACCGGCTACATACCACATCATAACTACTCTCCTGCTGAATGTTTGTGGCTCATTTGCTGTACTAGTTCTTTGTGTGAAGCTAGGATTTTTCACAATCCCTATGATTGCAGTGATTTAACATTGATGACAGCACCTCAACTCTGAAAATTGCTGCAATGCATCTTGTGCTTCTAAAAGAGGACACCTCGCATGACTTTGGTAAGTCCGGATATCTAATATGGCTTTATGTTTATATATTCTCTTAGAGAGAATGTGTGCTAGACCAAAATTTCTCTCTGCCCCCACCCATTGTTTGGTTTATGGTATATAGCACAGTAGATCAAGTTGGGGGCTAATCCTCCAACATGGTACTTGTACATATATTTGTAAACAATAATTTGTCAAAAGATGCTGGTATGTTCAATACTGGTTAATAGAGAACCACACATATCCACCCCCCCAGCAATGGCAGACCATCAAGGACTCCATTTTGATGGTGATGTGGTAGCTGCTATTCTCAAGACACAATCCCTGTTGAGGGAAAACGGCACTACGCCATCGAGTAGCCTCATAGCAGATTTGGATTCACGTTTAACATTGAAGAAATATCACATCAGGACAGCACTTCAGAGGCAATAACGACGGAGTAGTTACATGCAAATATAACCCCCCTAGTGGGCTCCCGGCTATAAATGCACCACACATTTTCATTGTAGACTTGATATTCTGGAAGGACTGTTCGCACATAGTGTGGAAATGCACTAGAGATTGGCTCATGTTTATTATAAATACAGTCAAAAGACTTTCAAATGCCCTAATGGCTAAAATATCAATTGCTGAGAATGCGCTGAAGAGCACAATCCAATTGACCTTTTATAAAAGCCGCTTAGTATAAATGAATGCAGACATTAATGATAGCAAAAGTTTTTGACACAACAAAATATCACCACACTTCTGAAGGATATTGAAAAATTCAGTCTGAGAAAGTATACCCTTGTATCAAGGAAGATTATCAAGTGAACCTCTAATCTTCTGCCTTCAAGGGAACAGCGTTCCAAAAGAAGAAAGGAAGAACCTATGGAGGGACCTCCAGTTTCAATGACTAGAGCAGTGATGGAGAATTCAGAGGGCCCGCAAGATTTTACAGCTGCCAGATGAGGCTACTCCCTTTACAGCAACAACCACCAATATGGCCACACCAAATGCTGTTCCTCCCTCCTCGTACCATGGCACCATTTGTGGGGCCAAAGGAAGAGGAAGACAAAGGGGAAAAGGACAGCATGGTCATAGGAACATGGAGGACCTACAGATGGTGACACATAGCATAGGGAAAGAGCTGAAGAAAATTACTTAATTACAAACCTATTAAATATGAATTATGGTTTTCAGCACATGCATGCATTCTCATATGTCCATTGTTCAGCTGTGTTTTCACTTTCAGCGTGCTGTGGAGTTATACCCACTAATCCTGGGTAGAGTTAAGAACACATATTTCCAGCATGTTCCCAATCTACGTGTCTCCTCTTAGAGCACTGCACTGCTGTTGTGGTGCCAATAGTCTCCATTTACATCCGTTTTTTTATGTGTTACAGCTTTTCTCATGAACGGGTCTTCTCTTAATCAGTTAAGTATAGTTCTGTTTTATTCATTCCATGTGATGCTTCAACGTGATTCCAACAATAGTGAACACAAAAATATTGCTATCCCAAATGTATTTCGGGCCTCTGCAGCCCTTCGTCAGGGGGTGGTCTCTGTGGAATTAAAGAAAAGGCAAACATTCCTATGTATACATTGATAAAGCTTGATTCATATAACATTGGTGCTGGGTTATCAGGGAGTGTATCAACTTGTGAGACTCAAGCCATAATGTTATAGGTGGGTTAGAGTGCAATACGCATGTTAATATACAAATGGAATATTAGTTATTTCCAAGGGTTCCCCAATGGCTCTTATTGTCGGTGTGAGTAAACATAAAACATACTCATGGTCAAAACCGAATTTGCTCTGTCAGCAGTTATGAATTATCAAAATGAAGACCTGAGCTGTTGCTGGAGTTTATCAGCATCGAAATCTAAACCATGGGTGCATGCTAATCGAGTGTCTGTGAGTAAGATGCTGTGGGTCCGTTCTAGTGCTCAATGGATGCTTATATGCAAATGGAAAATTGGTGATTCTCATGTAATCCCTTAGTGATTAATACCATAGGTTTGAATAGATTCAAAACATGCTTGTGATTAACACTGAACGCGGCCTGAGTGATAAAGCTCAGCATGTTTCTTGGATGTAAACCGACTCACAGCGCTCCTTGTGATGAAAAACCTAAGTTATAGCCACAATACATGCACTATTCTCTTCATGTCACCATTTCTTGTCTTATCCATGTTTTTAAACATATGTGCCCATGTAGATCCCCTTAATGGCTGTGTAATCTACCACAATGACTCTCTAACCCCGTTCATGTGAGAAAGGAGGCATAGCACTCATACAGAAATAGAAAACAAAAGACAATTTGTGTATGCTGAAAACGTGCATACGAGTCGCCACATTGGAGGGCACGAAGATGAAAACAGAATCATGCCAAGTATCATGACGTTCTTAATTTAATCTATATTAAAGTGACTGATAAAACAAAAGAATATATATGGAATGTTTCAAATATGAAACAGTGATGTGCAGCATGTTCACAATGTCCTTTAATCACATTAGAAAGTAACAGGGAATGAAAATTGATTAATACAGAACATACGTAACATGCTTCAAGAATTGTTCATTGCTCTTGATGGCATTTGTATCAAGCTATTATTTGTAAGATACATCAATAAACCAATGTTTTCCTCAGCCCTTACTTTATGTCTGTTTAAGTAACTCATTTTGAAGTTGCATGTCGAAGCAGGGTTCCCATGTTATGGACGATGGTAATTCCTAGCAAGCAGAAAATTCCAACCTCTCATTAAGGCCTTTGGGCGTGACGAAATTGAGTTTCTTCATCCAGAATATTTCTCTCTGTAAAAGAGGCTTTTTATTGTCTATTCCATCTCTTTGTGGCCCTTGACCTGTAACACCAAAAATCTTAATTGGCTGTTGCTATGTCTGCATTCGAACATGATCATATTTTTTTATTTTAAATTTAATCTCACCCACGATAATAACCACTGGGTAACCCTTGGGAATCACTTTTATCTCATTAGTAAATTAACATGCTATTGCACTCTAGCCCACTTGTAACATTTAGGCTTGTGTTTCACAAGTTGATGCACTTCCTACTAACCCAGTACCAAGCCATATGAGTGGAGCTTCAACAATGGATACATTGAAATGGTTGTATTTTCTTTTGTTTCACAGGGATTACCCCCTGACGAAGGGTTGCATAGGCCTAAAATTCATTGGAGATAAATAATTTTTCCACATTCACTATTGGAATCACGTTGAAGCGTCACATGGAATGAATAAAACAGAAATTCACTAAACTGATCAAAGAGATGACTCGTTCTGGAGAAAAGTTGTAACAGAAATATTAGATGTAAATTACATGGAGACCATTTTTACCACAATAGTAGTGCTGTAGGAGGAGACATGGTTCCAGATTGGGAACATGCTGGGGACTAATTATGAGCCTATTACAGAGGGTACGAACAGAGGCAGAAGAGAAAGTCATCTACAAGGGTTTGAGCGTTGTCCCAACCCCTCTTGAGGATCCTTTCAGGCTTTACAGTGAATTCTGCAATTCTTTCAGGAAAATCAGACTTCAAGCCTTTTTCAAGGACAACCCACAGGCTTCAAGAACCTTTCAAAATCCAAGCCTCCCATAGCAGCTACACCTAATTAAATCTTTACATTTGAGCAGTCTGTCTTTAATGATATAGATGTTAGATATATATTTAAACATTTCAGAATATCACCTGAGTTGAGAGAGAAGCAATAAAGGCCCTCTCAGATGATAAGTCAATGACCATTAAATCATCTTGGTTCGTATTACAGAATGTGCCCCGGGGGCGCAACAGGTGTTTGTGCTCACTTTGCGCACCCCGGGGCACTTTGGAATTACAGAAGGAGACGCAGATGCTTGTGCAGTCACTTTTGTAATACACATAAAGCGGCACCACTATCTTCAGGGGCGTTCCCTCATTTCCATGGGGGCGTGCCCCATGCAAATTAGGGAACCTCTTTGCTTCTGAGCGTGCCATATTATAGACGCAGGCGCAGAGGCAAAAAAGCTCTCAGGAGGCGCACTGACAGTGCACCCCCCTGATAACTGCCCTCTGGAGGGGGGAAAGGGGAACCCATAGACCCCTCCAGACATCCCCTTGCAGACGGGTGCAGTCACTGACTGCACCCGCCTGCAAGCGGATCTCAAATCCCGCTTCAAAGTGCAGGCGGGTTGCCGCCTGCACTGTGAAAACACAGAACGGCTTTAAAGCAGCCACTCTGTTTTTCACCTGAATGCGCTGCTGCCAGGGCAGGTCAAGTTCGCGGCTGCCCTGGGGGCAGCGCGTTCCATGTAATAGGGCGCACTTTCCCTGTTTGCGCCTGGCACACCTGTTTTAAGGTGCGCTGGCCGCAAACAGGGATACTGCACCATTTGCATAATAGGGCCCCTGATAAGCTTGAAGCTATTTTGATCCTGTCCACAGAATATTTCAGAAATGAATTTCTCAGATTATTTAGGGATATTATATACCACAAAATCATTACTCAATACCCAACTACGAATTTGGCTCTATAAATACAGGCGATGATGACTGAAGCAGAGACTTCTGGTTGGATTACAAAGAAGGAAGCAGGCTTTTTGATAAATCAACCGCTGAGGATTCCGTACTTCTATATACTTCTGAAGATTCACAAAGGAAGGATCCCTTTACCTGGAAGACCCATTGTGTCTATGATTGGCTTGATTTTAGAGACTTTATTGAAATTCTGTGATCCTTTCCTTAGACCCTTATTTGAAGACACACCCACTTTTATAATAGATACCAAAGAGGATTTGAATCTAATTAGCTGAATAAATGAGGAGGTTACTACCGACCTGTTGGTAATAATGAATGTGGAAGTTCTGTACACCAACATCCCACAGGATGCTACTTTGGCTAGTATTGAGGTTTTACCTAGTTCCAAAGATTGAAGTTTACCAACATTTCTCCATTTTATCATGGAATGTGCCACCATAGCTCTGAAGGAGAATTTTTTCCAATTAGAGGATTCTTTGTACTTGTAAATGGAAGAGACATTGATGGGCAGTACCTTTGTCCCATGTTTGGCCTGCCTGTTTATGTGTCACTTTGAAAACAAACTTATTCTTTCACATACAGACCCTTATAAGAAAGAGATTCATCTATGGTGCCACTTAAAAAATGACATTTTGATAGTTTGGGGAGATAACGCTCTCCCTACTAGGTTATTTGAATGGAACGATTTGCTGGACCCTATATAAAATTTACCCAGGCAGTATCTGAAAAAGAATTGTACTTTTTGGATTTGTCACATCAATTGATGAGGGGTTCTTGAAGAAAAGGAGTTACAACAAATCAACTGACTGGAACAATTTGCTACATTTTGAGAGTCACCATCCAAGGGCATTGAGAACTAACTTACCATATGGTCAGTTTTTGCGAATCAGGAAACATTGTAGCAAAACTATAGATGATGAGAGACACACAGAAGATCTAGCAATAATATTACAGATACATAACTACCCAGAGAATGTTATCTAAACAGAAAGGAAGAGGACCAGGAGCATAAAATGAAATTATTAGTATAACCAAGAATAAAAAATTACCAACCCAAACTTACTTAGGTGAAATTATTCACCCTCTATCCAATGATATCAAAAAGATCATCAATAAACGATGGAGCAATATCCTGACTACTAGGGAGCTGACGGTGGAGAAATCGCTATTTGCGTTTAAACGATCAGAGGAGAACAGCACGGAACCCCAGACTGTGCCTGGAATGCCTAATGAGATGCCCTGGGTGATTTATTCCCCATAGTTTGATTCAATCAACACTGCAACCTTCTAACATATTCGCCTCACTGCTGAATTAATGCGTACCGCCGCCAGAGAGGCTGTAATCCTGACTTCACCACGTCAAAGGTTGTTCCCCCCCTCCCCCCGTCCTGAGGAAGACCCGCCTGCAGAGGAATTAAACTACCCTTCATGCGCCAGGGTCGAAACGTCGACGCTCTCTCCCAGAGGGTCTGTACCCAACTTCACCTTAACCCTGCATCTTCACAGATGAATAAACTCTATGCGCTACCAGGAAACAGCAAACATTCATAAATCCATGAGAGATAGGCCCAATTGTAAGACTGGTGTTATTGTAAACCACAACCAGTTTACTAAGGACATTACTAAGTAAAATTGATTGTTTAAATTTATCCTTTTGAATCCCCACCCTATACATCTGTTCTAATTCATGAGCACTCTTCTTCTTCACACTCCCTTTGAAGCAACCCTTTCTTCTGTTTTAAAGCATTATTTACAGTGATCCGTTATAATAACTGTGGAATTAAACAGTCGCTATTGGAGCTATATTTGGTGCTTGTGTGTCATTTTGAGTATATATATTTAATTGTATTGACAATGAATTGGAGTACATTTAGGATGCAATTTGATTTCTATGTGTACCATGCATACAAATTTTACTTTATGAATATCGTTCAGAAGTAAAATCAACTAGAAACAGTCTAGGAAAATTGTTTTCTATACCTAACTTACCATATGGTCAGTTTTTGCGAATCAGGAAACATTGTAGCAAAACTATAGATTATGAGAGACACACAGAAGATCTAGCAACACAATTATAGATGCATAACTACCCAGAGAATGTTATCTAAACAGAGAAGAAGAGGACCAGGAGCATAAAATGAAATTAGTACTAAAACTAAAACCAAGAATTAAAAATGAACAACCCAAATTTACTTATGTGAAATTATTCACCCTCTCTCCAATGATATCAAAAAGATCATCAATAAACGATGGAGCAATATTATTATAGTTATTATTATTATTATAGAGGCTTTTATAACGCGCTCTGCTACTAAATAGTATAGTATCCTGGCGCGAAGAGAAAAAAGAAGGGGACAGATCGCAGTAAATGCAAGGGAGGAGCAGCCTTTAGGCATTGGTGTTGAATAGGTAGGTTTTTAGGCCTTTCCTGAAAGCCATGATGGAAGGGGCTGTTCTCAATTGCAGAGGCAGGGTATTCCAAGCTCTCGCTGCTCTAACAGAAATGGATTGTCCGCCAAGCCTGCTATATTTGAACTTTGGTACAGTCATTTGATGGAGATTGCTTGATCTGAGAGGGCGATTGGGGGCATAGAGAGAGAATCTTTTTCTCAAATAGGTTGGGCCTGTTAGGTGGAGTGCTCGGTATGCTAACACAAGAATCTTGAATATGATCCTTTGTGCCACTGGAAGCCAGTGAAGGTCTCGGAGTGGTTGGCGAACGCTAGATCTTCTGGGAATGTTAAACAGCAGCCGGACCGCAGCATTTTGGATGACTTGGAGGCGATGGATCAGATCGGCTGGGAGTCCGCTGTAGAGAGCATTCGCATAATCCAGTCTGGATAATATCAGAGCGCGAATGACCGTCTCCTTAGCTGATCGCGGAAGCAAAGGAAGGAATCTGCGTAGAGTTTTAAGAGTGGAAAAGCAGATTCCGGTGAGTTTTTTCAGGTGATCTTCAAATCTGAGATTATTGCTGAACCAGATTCCTAGGTTTTTTGCAGGTCCACCTGTGTATTTAGGGCTGGGAAAATCGGTGGGCCAGAGAGAATCATAGAAATTATCTGGGAAGGAGCCGTACAGTAGAATCTCAGATTTGCTCTCATTGCACTTAAGTTGAGCCAAGGCCAGCCAGCGGAAGACCGATGATAGGCAAAATTGGACTCTCGTCGTGTCAAGGTTGTTTTTGGGCCATGTAAACAAGAGCTGGGTATCATCGGCGTAGGCCATAATTTTAGCCCCCAGCTGTTCCGCAAGATAGATAAGGGGGGTCATATAGACATTAAAAAGCAGGGGGCTCAGGGTGGAGCCCTGTGGTACGCCAGTTGAGAGTTTTTTGGGAGAGGAAGAGAAAGGTGGCATCCACACTTGCTGGGACCTGTCATCTAAGAAAGATCTCAGCCAGCCGAGGGCAGGGCCAGTTATGCCAATGTCTGCTAGTCTGGTCAGTAGGAGGGAGTGAGGGACCGTATCGAAGGCGGCAGAGAGGTCCAATAAAATCAGCGCCGCTCTGCCACCTCCGTCTAGGCACTCCCGGATAGCCTCAGAGACCTCAACCAGGGCCGTCTCTGTGCTGAAGGCAGCTCTAAAACCTGATTGCGCAGGGTGGAGAGCTTGAGAGTCTTCTACGAATCGGTCCAGCTGTGAGAATGCAACTTTTTCGCATATCTTTGTTAGAGCTGGCAGTAAAGAGATGGGTCGGAAGTTAGCGGGAGTTTTTGGATCTAGGCCATTTTTCTTAAGGAGTGGTAGCAGTTTTGCCTGTTTCCAGCAAGCTGGAACTGTGGCGCTGGAAAAGGAGAGGTTCACTATATGCGTCACCTCTTGGCCGACTGTGTTAGCCAGGCCCGCAAGGACTCTGGCTGGGCAGGGGTCCGCTGGGGAATCCGATTTTAGGGTAGCCAGAATTTTCGCGACCTCAGTTGGATTCACTGGAGTGAAGAGGGCAAACTGATCCGTAGAAGTGGGCATAGTGGGAATGGGAGTAGTCATAGAGGCTGGGAAATTGTTGCATACAGTGAGCAGATCATCTTGGATTTTATCGATTTTTTCCACAAAAAACACACAGAGTTCTTCACACCATTTTGCCGATGAGGCTAGAAGAGGGTGAGCGGCGCAAGGGGAGACAAAGCTTTTAACAACAGCAAAGATTTCCGCGCTGTTGTTGTTGGCCTTGGAAATACGCCCTTCATAGTATGAGCTTTTTGCCACTTTAATTGCAGCATAGTATTTCTTTTGAGCTGTTCTAAGTTCTTTCTTGGCCTCAGGGAGGTATGCTTGTCTCCAACGTCTTTCGAGTTTTTTGCAGCCTGATTTAAGATCGCGGAGGGTGTTGGAGAACCAGGGTTTGGAAGGGGAGGAGCGAACTCTACAGACGAGACCTGATTTGGTTGAGAGAGCAACACCTTCTTTAATCCATGAGTTGAATACGCTCACTGCTGGTTCAATTTCTGAAGGCAGTGAGGGGCGAGAGGTATCGAGATGGTCACAGAGTGAAGTTAAATAAATTTTCTGTGTATGAGCCACAGATTGGTTGGTCTCAGCAGGGCGGGACAAGGGCCAGGAGAATCTTATTAGCATGTGATCAGACCAGTTTAATTTCTCAGGTTCGGACATATTTATATTAAAATTGGTGCATACTAAGTCAAGGGCATGACCCCCTGAGTGAGTGGGAGCCTTGATCCACTGTTTCAGTTGGGCCATCGCAACCGCATCGTTTAGCCGAACTGTGTCGGATAGATCAAGCTGGTCCACATGGATATTAAAGTCCCCCAGAAGGAGATATGTGGGGTATTTCAGGGCGCGTGGGACTATCATGTCCTCTAGTGCCTCTAGAAATTTTCCTGCGTGGCCAGGTGGTCGGTAAACCAGAGATCCACCTAAGGTAAAGTGAGCCCCTAAAGTGAGAGAAAAATGGAGTACCTCAGCATCAATGGATGGGCCCATAGGGTCTAGAGAAAAGGTCCATTTATCCCGAAAAATGGCTGCTACGCCACCTCCTCTGCCTAGGGGGCGGTCTTGTCTGATAATTTTAAAGCCACGTGGGATGGCAAGTTCGATCACTGGGTTACATGTGTCATTGAGCCATGTTTCGGTGACAAAGAGAAGGTCAAACTCGTTGTCACTTAGTAGCTCGAATATTTCATTAGAATGTTTTACCAGAGATCTGGCATTGATCAAGCCGGCCTGGAGACTAGACGGGTCAGTAGCACACTGTGTGGAGGCTGGTAGAGTAGGTTGAGAGCGGAATGAGCATGATTGACAAGTGTACTGAACAGCAACCGCCAGGTCCCATTGACTCGAACAGGAGCAAGATTTAGTGTTCAGTGCAATTAAATACTCACGAGAGTAGGGAACACGCAGCCGGTTACAGGGTAGGGGGGCAGCTGCAAGGGGGCTGGCGCTGGCCGCGTCCGGGACGCGGACGGGCGCAGACGGGCTTGCCTTAGGCGCGCCTTCGGCGCGCAAACGGCGCTCCCGCTGCGCTCGTCCGCTGCGCTTCCGGTGGCAACACATGATGTAGCCAACGGAGGGGGCGTGGCCTGTGATGTGGGCGTGGCCCAGGGACTCGCCTGAATGGCGTGGTATCGGTCGTTGCAGCCGGCGCTATGCAGCGCTTCACGGCTGTTTCAGGCGGGCTTAGGGAGAGTAGCACACACAAGTAAAAACAATAGATTTCAGGTTTTTTTTTAAAAAGAGATAGCACAGAGAAGCTCCCGGCGTGTGCCTGCGGAGTCCTTCAGTTTCTCGAGGCGGCGCTCACCAAGGCGCGTTTTTATAGGCTGCCTGACGGAGGGGGCGTGGCCTGTGATGAGGGCGTGGCCCAGGGACTCGCCTGAATGGCGTGGTATCGGTCGTTGCAGCCGGCGCTATGCAGCGCTTCACGGCTGTTTCAGGAGGGCTTAGGGAGAGTAGCACACACAAGTAAAAACAATAGATTTCAGGTTTTTTTTAATATCCTGACTACTGGGGAGCTGACGGTTGAGAAATCTCTCTTTGCGTCTAAACGATCAGTCAACTTGAAGTTTCTCCTGGTTCACACAAGGCCAAAAGCATCAGCCCCTGATAATAGTATTACTAGATATTCGGGCCACCTCCCTGTGGAAGGCCACTTCTGGTCTGGACACTGTAATATGTGTATGTATTTTCACAATGCACGTCAAAGAGATCAACACTGGTTTTGATACAAAAATTATAAAAATACCAATTGCAAAACCAAAAACTGTATCTACTTGACTACCTATCCCTGTGAATGTAAGTATATTGGGATGACCCCAAGACAAGTGAAGATACATATAATTGAGCATAGGAGCAATATTAGAGGTTGATTAATTACTACGAAAATGTCTGGAAAACCACGGTCTCTCTATTGACTCCTATGCGGACAACACTCAAAGTGTCATATCACTTTCAGAAACGGACAATAGCACTCCCTCCAACCTGATCTGTTGTCTTAAGGAAGTAGCAACCTGGATGTATTAGAATTGCCTAAAGCTTAATGGTAGCAATATAGAAGTCTTTCACCTAGGTAACCAGCCTCATCTCTTGGGTCCTCACTGCTGGCCAGAGGAACTAGGTAATTGTCCCTCTCCCAGGAAGTTGGTTAAGGATTTATGTTTTCAGCTGAATGAAAAATTGTCCATGGAGCAACAGATTACCAAATTAGCATCATACTGTTTTGGCTTGCTCAGATCCTTAAACAAGATCCTTTTGGCTTCTCCCCCCAGACACACAAAAGACTGTCGTTCAGGCCCTTATAATTTCTAGATTGGACTATGGCAACATTCCCCAACTGGCACAACTGAGACTCACATAAAGTGATTACAAATCGTGCAGAATGTGTCTACTCACCTTCTCTGCCACATTCCACGCAGCACTTCTTCTGCTCAATCTCTCTACACAATGCATTGCTTTCCTTTAGCCAAATTAATTAAGTTTTAGGTGCTTTGCTATATGTTTAAAGCACTGCAGCAGGCTGGTCCTATCCATAATCTTTCCCTAATTCACCCTTATATTCCTACGCATGAGCTGCATTTAAGAGCTGCCAATTCAACCACTAGTCCTAGAGTGAGACTAGCCAGACAGGGTGGGTAGTCCTTTTCTTTTTTGGGGCCCAAGTTATGCAACTCTCTGCACCTGTGCAAATCTTACCCTCAGTTCAGGAAGGTGCTTAAGACCTTGTTCTTCTAGGCAGAATGCTTGTGTACCTGTTTTGGACCTGTTAGCATTGGGAAACTCCCTTTGTGTATTTGTGGCCATGCGCTCTATATATTGTGTTGTATTGCCTCATTCTGGTGGGTGAGTCATTGTGCTACTAAAATAGGATGCCATGTATGATCTCCATAGGTTAGGGTTCCTTATATGGGTGACTAGGACCTCCACAACAGAACTGCAGACTTTATGGTTAAGGTATATATGCGCTTAGGGAGAATATGTGCTGGATCAAAATTTCTCTCTGCTTCCCACCATCTTTTGATATATGTGCATTAAATGCCTCCAGCACATATGATTAGTGGTCGTTTGAGGTTGGGGTCAAAAATCTACAGCTTGCTATGATGAACTTGAGGCAGGGGTGCACAGTCTTCTGAGTCATACAGGAGACAGTGCCTCATCCCAACAGATGCCTCCCCAAGATCTGAATGCCACAGTACCTTTTCTTGTCTGTTCCATCTCTGAATAGTGTAGTCATAGTTACATTTTTCTAGCTTTAATACAGGGCTATGCAGCTTGAGATGTAATGTGCATCATGTTCCTTGGAGCACAGTGGGCAGGGACATTGCCCCAGTCCAGTCAAATAGTGCGCAAGAACTGTCTATGGCACGTGCACGATGTTTCAGGTGAGCGGAAGCAGCAGAAGTACCATTAAAAGAGGCTGTGGTCTAGTGCAGTGTTCATGGTTTGGCTGATCTTGTGCAACAGCATCTTCCTCAGAACAAGACAGCAGGCACCACCCAAGCAAGTTACATTTCCCACTGCTGGTGAGTGCTTAAATCCTGATACTGGCATTTCCAACAATGTGGTTCTCCTCCCGCACTAATCTTTTGCATGGACAATGAACTGTGGTCAGGTTTATTTTAGCACCTCATAGCTTTGTGGGACTTCGGTATCTTAATGGAGCACAGAAAGACTTAAGTTCCTCAATATAATGTGTCCCTGGGACACACAGTCTTCTCACACTATGCAACACTACAGAAACCCTTTGGCCTCAATATTGCAGGAAGGTGCAGTTCATGTCCTGGTCCAGCAGTGGACATTTGTTGCTAATGCCGCCTCTTCTCATGGCCATTCTTCTGAGCAGCATTTTCTCATGCAAGGGAACCGCCGATGCCCCTTCTGCTTAGTTATTCTGCACTTTTCTCTAAAGCAGGGCTTGGGTGCTTCTCTTGACATTCCTGGTCATATTTACAAGCCCCTATTGCCACTGAAGCGTCACTTTTTCTGACTCTTCGGTGGCATAGCACCATTTTCAATATTTACAAGATGGTACTAAGCCACTTAGCGTGGCTTTACACCACCTTGTAAATATGTCCCTTTCTGCCGCAGTCCTCTGCAGAAAAGGTGAATTCAAAGGGTGTTGCTGTGGGCATTCCACCGCAATACCGAGTGCTTTCGATGCTACCCCAGATTTACAAGGAGGTGTGAATCCATGCAAGAGCAGACGTTACAATGGTGCACGAGGAGAAATGCTTTTATTCCTCCTAGTTTTTGCTTTTTCTATGTGTGCTGCATTCTACAGCACACTTGTAAAAAGCAAAAAGTCATTAATGATTGTTTAGGTGCAGGAAGGGGTCCCTTCGTGCACATAAACAATGATTAAATAATGTTGATTTGCTAATTCAAAGTGTGCTTCAGAATGCAGCACAAATAGAAGTACCAAATCGTCATTATGGATTGTTTATGTCCAGGAATTGACACCTTCCGGCACATAAACAATCATTCCCTACAACGAAGGCCCTTGCACTAAGGTTCAAGGGTGCCTGCGTTAGTGCTAGGCAGCTAAATTTAGCACCAGCGCTAGGGAAAACAAAGGGGTGTGCTGTATTGTAGTAAACACGGTGCATCCCTGCGTTTCTAGTCCCGAAACTGGCAAGGTGAGTTTCTGGTCCACAACCTGGCAAGGCCACTTGGCAGTGGATACTCCAACCCTTGAGCACAGAGAGTTTCTAATCACCATGCTACATTGATTTAACATGACTACTCACAGGTTAGATATCACATTTAGATACAGCTCTCTCAAGACCATAATGTAAAGAATAATAACTAGAAGTCCCAACCTCCTAACGCAGTTAAGACGAGTAAGGATTATATAAACCAATAACTCTGCAGGCACTACACAGAATAAAAGCAGCAACACGTGATGTGCTGTCAGAGCTTGCTGATTCTTCCTATAATGCACTTAAACCATTAATCACAATCAAATGACGAATCAAGAACTCTCAATAATAGGCTCAGACAAATTTTGTAAAAATTAATTATTGGATTAGGGATGCAAAATTCATCATAATCAGCAATTGCTGAAGAAAATCAGTTAGAAATTAAGGAAATAAGTATAGTTCGGCAAAGAGGCTCAGTCCGTATGCCACAGCATAGACCAGGCAGTCTAAAGTTAGTAAAGAGTTCAAAAATCAAATAGCATCCAAGTCTGTAATAAAATGTAGTGCTCTTCAAAAATCTTCTCAAAGACTGTGAGATTTCATGTGAGCATCTGTCTAATAAGTTGTGACTCAGTGTTTGTGCGCTGCCCCTCCTTTGGGGTTTCTTCTTTTATAAGTTCTTTGGTAAAGTCCTAGTGGCGTAGGATCACACCACCATCGAAAGACCATCCCACGGCTATGGTCACATCATGTCACCTAAGATGACTGAAACATTGTGCTGGTTTCCCATGCCTGTCATGTGAAACAAAATTTGCAAGTCCACAAAGGCCTGAATTTGCAAGAAAAGAAATACAGTGATGCAGCTTATGGTCCTAGCTAAAATTCTATTCCCACAGAAACATTTTGCTGTGAATATATGAAAAAGTAATTAAATATGTCAAGAGACAGTAGTGTTCAGAACAAACAAGTTACATTACATTATGCAACAAACGTTCCATTGTTTTAAATCCGCGGAAAAGTCAACACTAGAGAAAAAACATCTTGAAAAGAAGCACTTTCAGTTAGCATCACACCGTTAAATGAAATAACCCCTTTTTAAGTCTACCTCAATTATAATGAAATTGAATACTTTTACATAAAATGTATAAACTTCACAAAATATTATTGCATAGAACTAACTATCGTTACAAATAGCCTACTACCACAAATGTTCGCATTATTCATATATGCATGTATTTCATTCTGTAAAAATATCAAATTTATACTTCATTGTTTACACATTTTTCACCGTCTTTTTTAGCCGGGGCATATTAGCAAAAATCATACAAACACTATGCCACTTTATTTAGCATAAACTCCATTAATAAGAATAGGTATCATTGGTGCAACTTCATTTATATGCATAAATGTTACCCTATGTATGTTTTCTTCATCTCATATTTTAAAAGACACTTTTATTGTGCTTCTACCACACTTGTCTCTGTTTCATGTATCACTGCATCTGCCTTCTGCAGCATACACTTTCAATTTTTCGCGTTCTCTGTAAATTTATTGTGCATTAACATTCAAAATCTCACTGGATCACTGTTATGTTTCTTATAGTATGTCTCTTTAAAGAGATAGGGAGTGTTAGGTTCTTTCTCTTATCAAAAGAAAATCCAATTCTTGCCATCTTTATTCTATGTCAAATCAGCGTCTAAATTCCCATCTTCTGAACCTTTTCGTTCTTCAGATCGCTCTGCTAATAATTTTTCATCTTCCTCTGGCTTAAAGATCATTTTGAACTGAGCATCTCTCTTGTACTCCTCTTTGATAGTCACTCTTCTCTCTTCAAATACTTCCCTTACAAAGGTGAATAACACTCCTAGTGTGCACTCCCCATCAACGTTCACTCTTTCTGCTTCTGATCTAGTCTCTAAATCAGAAGTTTCTAATCACATCCCCTGTGCTAACCCCACTGCTTCTCCTGCTAATCCTCTTCCTCCTCTTCCTATTAAGCCTGCCTATCTTTTACTTGTATCTCTATTTTATTCTATCACTTCTTCTGCAATTTCTTCCTTCAGCGTTTGTCTTCAACTGTTATTCCTTTACTCACTTCCTCCTTTCTGCTTGCCCATTTCTTTACTACCCTAGTTATCAAAGATTATGGAATTTTTCTCTTATCCTCAGTTATCTCATTTTCCTTCATAGCACAATTTACTTTCCTTGTCCTAGTCAAGTTTCCTTCCATCTCCCTCTACTGCAACAGTACTCCTTGCAGTATCTGATTGCACTTCATTCTTTGTGGATTTTGGATTCTGTTCTTTCCTGGTTCTCTTCTTATCTATCAGATTATTCATTTACTGTATATTTGAAGATATCTATGCACACCAGCCTCACTGAGGTGTGATGTCCTCATGGCTTCTTGCTTGACTCATCATTATTTACATTCCATTTGGTTATCACTCACAATTTGATGCTGAAGATACTCAGGTATACTTCTCATTTACCACATTTACTGCTCCTCTTCACACTCATCTTTCTTGCTCCATTATTGCCTGCACTATTGAAGCAATACACATTTCCATTATATTTTATTATCACTTGTTTTGATATTCATGCACAACTTTATGTTGGTGATATTCAGATTTACTGCTCATTTAGTATGTTTATTGCTTCTCTTCATTCTTGTTTTCTGCTAAGCTTAAATCAATCCAAGGCAGAAGTCAACTTTATTTCCTACTTCAAATTCCATCCCTAACACCCTCAAGTTATTTATTTTCCTAAATCTTCCATCACACTTATTGAGAGAGCAAACCTTGATATAACTTTAACTTTGCTCTAACTTTTCAGAGTCAAGTTTTGAGCTGTACAGTATTAAAAAAATCATGCCTTTACTTTCATTCTTTGTTGTCAAACTTCTAATTCACAGTTTTGTCCTGCCTCGTTTAGATTATTGATTTCTCTGTATGTAGGTGCTTTAATGAATGTTTTACTATTCATTCTTCAATCTTCTTTTCTTATTCTATTTGTTCTTGGAATTCTCCTGAAGTCAATTAATGGCCAGTTGACGGGAGCAAAGAGTAAACTTCAATGCTTAATGAGGAGCATTCAAGGCAGTTCATGGAAAAGTTCCCGACACAACTTGCTCTCAAACATCATCAGGAGCATCACACTGGAGCCCTGGCTGCATTGCTTCCAATTAAATTACTTACACAGTAGGGATCCTTCCAGTACCAAAACTATGCTTTAATACTTTTCCCACTTTGCATGTGTTTTGTACACATGCAATGTTGGAAAAATGTTGAGAGTTTCAAAACTTGCTCCACAGTTTCACTGGCCTTGTGGAGGCATGAGATTGTGGTTTAAATCCCTGTCTACAATTGTTAGCAGACAGATATTTGCATCAGAACCCATAAGTCGTTGCATGGGAACACTCAAGTTCCACCTATGGAATACCCCCTTGATGCAAAGTAGAGCAATTTAGTGCTTTGCACTACGTTGCATTCGTTTGGCCAACCTACAGTGCAAATAATGATTTGCATTGAAAAGTAAACACCACCACAACACTTTGTACTGGGTTTGCATTACAAAAGTCACTCAAGGCCGGAGCAAAGTGTTATTAAAGCTGAGTCATTTCATATCAGAATCACAAACCATATTTTTAGGTCTGGCTTGGCAGTGCAGCTGTCTTTGACCTTATGTGATCAACAGAAGCTTTAATATGCTCTACTGAAGCGAGCCTTTGGCTACTCTTACATGTTGATTACTTTAACTCCAACGTTTGATCAGGCTGAAGTTGTGTGCTTCTACTGAAAAGAGTGCTTGTATTACACTTAAAGGCTCGTTGGAAAACATATGCACAATACTGTTGGACTAAATTGGTTAATTCAGTGATGCCATTTCTCAGTTGGCAAATATTTGGTCTGTTATTATGAAGATTTAGGACAAAGGCAGCTGGTCTGACTTATTTATTGTGAAAAGCATATGTCAAGGCTAATAAGACTGTAAGAGTGAACTGTTAATATACTCTGGTAAACCTTGTGCATATGTGGTTTTGTCACATGGAATCTCACAGATTATTGCAGGAGGCAAGCATTTTTGTGTTGGTTACCCTCTGTAACAAATCCATGGGGTAGAAGTTTTCCCTGTGAAAAGTCTTGTTATTCCAAGCAAGGAGGGATGTACATTGTTTTGCAAACCATATTTTGTAAGCACTTGTAATTTTATGACTGTATGCATGTGTTAAAGTCAGTAGGCCTGTAAGGGAAGATTGTTATTATACTGTGTATACAGGTATTGTGTTACATGGAATCTCACAGATTATCATGGTGGGCAATCAATTAATCAATCAATCAGTTCATCTGTAAAGCGCACTACTTACCCGTGAGGGTCTCAAGGCACGGGGGGGGGGTGCTGCTACTGCTCGAGCAGCCAGGTCTCGAGGAGTCTCCTGAAGGCCAGCAGGTCCTGGGTCTGACGTAGGTGGATGGGGAGGGTGGTCCAGGTTTTTGCGGCGAGGTGGGAGAACGACCTGCCGCCGGCAGTCGCTCTACGGATGTGGGGGACGGTGGCGAGGGCGAGGTCAGCGGAGCGAAGCTGGCGGTTTGAGGTGTAGAAGGTGAGTCGTTTGTTGAGGTACGCTGGTCCGGTGTTGTGGAGTGCTTTGTGGGCATGGGTGAGGAGCTTGAAGGTGATCCTCTTGTTGACGTGAGCCAGTGCAGGTCTTTCAGGTGGGCTGTGATGTGGCTGTGGCGGGGAATGTCGAGGATGAGGCATGGGGAGGCATTCTATATGCGTTGTAGTAGTTTCTGGAGTTTGGCTGAGGTTCCTGCGTAAAGAGCATTGCCGTAGTTCAGTCTGCTGCTGACGAGGGCCTGGGTGACCGTCCTTCTGGTTCCGGTGGGGATCCATCTGTAGATCTTGCGGAGCATGCGGAGGGTGTTGAAGCAGGAGGAGGAGACGGCGTTTACTTGCTGGGTCATTGACAACGCGGAGTCCAGGATGACTCCCAGGTTGCGTGCGTGGTCAGTGGGTGTCGGTGCAGCTCCTAGTGTGGCCAGCCACCATGAGTCGTCCCAGGCAGAGGGGGTGGATCCGATGATGAGGACCTCCGTCTTGTGCGAGTTCAGTTTCAAGCGGCTGTTCATCATCCATTCGGCGATGGCCTTCATGCATTCGTGGAGGTTGGATTTGGTGGTGGTGGGGGCCTTGGTGAGGGAGAGGATCAGCTGGGTGTCGTTGACGTATGAGATGATGTTGAGGTCGTGCGATCGAACAATGTTGGCGAGCGGTGCCATGTAGACGTTGAAGAGTGTCGGGCTGAGGGACGATCCTTGGGGTATGCCACAGATGATCTTGGTGTCTTTAGAGCGGAATGGTGGGAGGCAGACACTCTGGGTTCTGCCGGTGAGGAAGGAGGTGGTCCAGTCCAGTGCTTTGTCGCGGATCCCTACGTTGTGGAGGCGTGTGCGAGGGTGTGGTGGCAGACGGTGTCGAAGGCGGCCAAAAGGTCCAGGAGGATGAGGGCCGTGGTTTCTCCGTTGTCCATCATGGCCCTGATGTCGTCGGTGGCGCCAATGAAGGCTGTTTCTATGCTGTGGTTGCTGCGGAATCCAGATTGGGACGGGTCCAGAATGTTGTTCTTTTCGAGGAAGGAGGTCAGTTGCTTGTTGACAATCTTCTCAATGACTTTCTCCGGGAACGGGAGAAGGGAGATGGGCCGGAAGTTCTTGAGGTCCTTGGGGTCTACCTTGGGTTTCTTGGGTAGGGCGTTTATCTCCGCGTGCTTCCAGCTCTCTGGGAAGATGGCGGTCTCGAAGGAGCTGTTGATGGTCTTGCGGAGATGGGGTGCGATGATGGAGCTTGCTTTGTTGAAGATGTGGTGCGGGCAGGGGTCAGATGGTGAGCCAGAGTGGATGGTGTTCATAATTTTGATGATGTCTTCGTTGTTGACGTGGGTCCAGGAAAGCAGGGGGTCAATGTGGCTGGGGGGCAGTGAGTCTGAGGTGTCTTTGCCTGTGGGTGGGCGTGGTTGCTGAAGCTGTCATGGATGTCTGCGATCTTGCAGTGGAAGAAGGTGGCTAGGGAGTCGCAGATGTCTTACGATGGTGGGATTTCGTTGGAGTTGGAGCTGAGGTTGGAGAGTTCCTTCATGATGTTGAAGAGCTCTTTGCTATTGGCAAGGATTTTGGAGTTGGCTACTCTCTCTGACAAACTTTAGGGTACACAAATTGAACTGTGAGAATGTATTTTAGGTCAATTTAGGTGGAACTGCGTACTCTTTTTCCATCCCTATTTTGTACATAATTTAAATTTTCTGACGGTATACCAGTGGTTTCCTGTAGTCAAGTTTATGTTCAGTACAGTAGGCCTGAGTTGGTTGACAAGACAATGAGAAAGGCTTTTGTACTGATTGGCTCATTAGAAAAAGTTGTCAGATGTAATGTGTCTGATGAATGAATGGGGATTTATAGAGCACAAGCATAATCCGAGGTGTGTTCCGACGCTAGAGAAGGTAGCCAATGGAGCTCACCCAGAAACCAAGCCCTTACTGCCCCACAGGGAAAAGCCACATTTTTAGTTTACTGAGGAAAGTGGTCTCAAGGGGAATCTGATTAAATTCGCGTGAGAGCTCATTCCAAGCTTTGGAAGCAAGGAAAGAGAAGGCTTCACCACCTTTGGACATGCTTAAAGTAAAGAAACGACAGAAGTGAAGCAGAGGCGGAATGCAGTGCTCTTGAGGGGAGGCACTGGACAAATCTCTTCGCCAGATAACCAGGACTGGACCAATACACATGCCCTGTAGACCAGAATTAGGACTTTAAATAGGATCTGTCTCCTAATGGGCAGTCAATTGAGGTCTTTCAAGACTGGTGAAATTGAAGAGCACCTTGGCAAATGGATTTTGGACCACCTGTAGGTGGTTCACTAAGGACTTAGCCACTCTTAGATAGAGAGTGTTTACGTAACTCAACCATGACCCGATCAGCGCATGGATCACAACTCTCCTAGACTCTAGCAAAGCATTGGCCTATCACCACAGAAATCTGTGGGTGCAACGATATAGCGCGATGTCCAGCTTCACCCCTAAGTGTTAACAACCAAAGATGGAGGGGGTGGGGCCAGTAAGGTACGAGACCAGAGATCTACCCACCAGTTCAACACGTGATCCAAATGGAATAATTTTTATCTTCTCCATGTTGCATTTGAGTTGGCTACCCTGCATCCATTCAAAAATTGCGCCCATTCAGTCTGCGAAAGATGTTGCAATTGAGGCATGAGAGCCATCAAAGGCAGAGCAACTGGGTATCGTCGGCAAAGAGATTATTATACACCCAAAAGGCTCCACTACAGAGGCCATAGGATACATAAAAACATAAAAAAGGATCAGGCTTAATATGGAGCCTTGAGGGACCCTCTGGTTGACTGCGTTGACCTCAGAAGAAAAAGGGGCGCGGCAAACCAAGTGGCCTGATCAGATCTGCTCATTATAAAAAGTTACAACAAAGGCGATAGGCCTAACGCATTTGAAATGAAAAATACTTGTTAAAACAAATAGATCTTAATGTTGGATTGGTGTTATTTTGTGTTAAAGCCTATAGAGAGGTATTATGTTACTTAGAATCTAACAGATTACTCTAGTAGGCAAGAGTTTTGGTATTGGCTACCCCCTCTGACAAACGTGAGGGTAAAAGATTTGCTCTGTTATAATCCTTGTTAGGACTTCTCAGGAGGCCTTTTACGTTGGTTTGCCAGCTGTAATTTTGTACATTTTTGTAATGTTATGGCTGTTGCCTTGTAAGAAAACCCATTCTCAATACAGTAGACTTGAGTTGGTTATTTTAACAAGCAAGTGACAAAATCTAGAGGCCTGATTGGGTCATTGGGAAAAGGTATAGCCAAATCCATATGTCTGATTTGTTTATTATTAAATATTTACAACTAAAACAGTAGGTCTGACATATGTTCTGTGAAAAGGATTTATTAAATCTAATTATGTCTTTTAGAGTGGATTGTTGTTATACTGTGATAAAGCTGGTACACAGCTATTTTGTTACATGTAATCTCATAGATTACTTTGGGAGGCATGGCTTTGGTGTTGGTTACCCCCTCTGAACAGCCCTCATAGTTTAAGATTTGCACTGTGAGCATCCTAGTTGAGCCCACTTAGGAGGGTTGTATATCGTTTTGTAAACTGCAGCTATTTACATAGTTGCAATTAAACTCATACATGCCTGGTGGGTGCTTCCTCGCAAAGGTTACACCAAATACAGTAGGCCAACATTGGTTATTGTGAAAATCCAAAAGGAAAGGCTTTAGGCCTGATTGATTGATTGGAAAAAGTTGTCATACTAGTCTTGTCCATTATGCTTTTTACAAAAGGCTATGAAAAGGTAGTAGGGATGACTTATTTATAGTTATAACATTTGTTAAAGGCAATATGAATTTAAGGGTGGTTTGTTTTTACACTGGGTAAAACCTGTAGCCAGTAAATATGGTTCATGGAATAAGGACAAATACTGTGGTTTTCAAGGGTTTTGGTGTTTGTTACCCCCCTCTGACAAACACTGGGCGTTGAAGTTTTGTGTTTGAGAATTCTTGCTAGGCCTGTTTAGACAGGTTTAATAATGTTTGCTCACTAATTCTAAACCAGGTGGGTAGTTAAGGGTATTGTCCATAGCTTATCATTGTTTTACCATTTCAAGATCCCATTCACATTTAGAAGCAACCAACAAGTCAGCTATCTTGGATTAGTACAACAATCACTGACTATACACAATTCCATGCTAAGATGGACTCTCTCTGGAATGTTTATTTTTTATGTTTTCTTAACTGGAAGTTTATGCAGGGGCTTTTTCTTTTTTCTTTTCTTTATTCTTTTGATTTATACTGCATATGCTTGTTAAGTTTGAGTGTCTCAAAAATTACAAAATCGCAAAAAATATTAGAAAATGTTGATAATATATGAAAATATCTTTTAATAAAAATTAATTAATTTTGAATAATTTGTGTTGGAAAGACTTTGAATTGTGGAACTGCCTGTGTGAAGAGCCTTTTTTAGGCCAACAGAAAAGCAATATAGGTCTGACAAGAGTATTTTTATAGTTATTGTTGTTTTTCCCCCTAACTCTTGGACCTTAAAGTACATATAGGGGGTACCTCTATTTATACAAACTTTAGATTGATGACTCATGAGGCAATGCACTTTAAAGCATCTACCCTATTTAGGGTACAAATTCTGCCATGCATATTTCCTAGGATCACTGGGGATGGCCTGGTGGTCCTGAACAGGAAATACAAAAAAAGTACCCCCATTAACTGAGAGAAAACATTGAAAATGGTAGGAGCATTTCATTTTTTTGTTTTTTAACAATAAACTCCCAATTAGGCAATTTTATTTTTGTAAAACAAATGACTGTCCTAAGCGGGTGTCTTAAACATGGCATACTCAGCAAAGCTTCAGTGCCATCAGGGAGCCACTGTCACAGTGGCTGTGCTGAAGGCACCGAGCAGCAGAAAGATCGCTGTACTCTGGGTAAAGCCCTTAGTTTGACAATGAATCTTCTGCCAGCAGAAACATAAAAAATAATGGATATGTTTGCCCGTGTCAAGACAACTCACTGGGACTACTGGGCCCTTCTGCCTTATTGTTGGGGTGATGGTACTGCCATTCATGCTGAAAGCCAAGTCTCTGCAAGTCAAATAGAGCAGTGATCAGTTATTTCCTTTTGTGCTCCTTTATGAGGGGTGATGTGTAGGAGCTATTACAATATAAATGTATTCCAGTTCCTATATACAAGTTTAGGTCTGGGTGGACCTAAAGCAATGGTCATCTTCAAGTCAACAGTACCCTATTATGCATATGTGCTCAAATCTGGGGTAAATGAGCCCAGTTGCTACTTTTAATGTTTCTCATCTTAAGGATTCTTACTTCGGCAAGGGGAGTAATTTAGTGGTTTTTAGAATCAAACTTCGTTTATGATATTGTTTTAAATGCAGACATACATTTGGAAAATGTCACCCTAAATTAAACTCTGCCACTATGACTTGATTCTGAACTGAAGTATTCAACACATTGATGGATGGAATGCTTGAATTATTCTTAGCCACTGGTAATAACTCAGGCTGCATCCTAGCCTATTGCTATTCTGCACACCATGCCACCTCTGTTTGGACCCAGCCATAAACAAATCGTTTTGACCCTGCTCCAATAGGAGCAGTCCTATTGCGTCCTTGTCCTGGCCTATAGCAGCTCCCGAGTTTATTTCTGGTGAGGGAGACCCGCTGCTTCACAAGAGCAATTGAGACTAGGTTGCTGTCAGCGGGCTACCGCACATGGCTGTTAGACTTACCTCAGGACAGCTAACCTGACAGTATGATTTCCCACACTCTTGCTGTCCTCCCTGGGTGGGGGCCTTGGCAAGAGATGTCATTGATGTCTCCATACTGCTTTACCCTCTGTTTCCCATAATCTTCTAGCAGTGATCTCTGGAGTATATCCTGTCCTTTCCAAGATGGCCACTTTACCATCAATCAATCAATCATACGGTAATTGTATAGCACTGCTTCTCACTCGTGAGAGTATCCAGTAGTTCCTATGAGGTGAATCCCAATCCAATATGACTAAGCTCTCTTCCTGTGAGGTATTTCCTGTCTTTAGGGTATAAAAGCCAGCTGATCTGTTTCTCCAATCGCTGCAACACTTCTCACTCCCTGTTGGTGAGTTTCCTCGTTCCTGATCAATTTTAGGATTTCCTGCTCCTTCCGCTATATAGTTTCAGCTCATGGCATTCCTGTATATCCTGAAGTCTCCTGCTCCTTTGGATTCCAGCCTGCTGTCCTTGGGTTTCTACAGTAACCAGCAGCCTTGCTATCAACTAGGAGGTTGTTTGCCTTTGGGCTTTTTCCTCTATCCTTGCCTCCTTCTGGAAGGCACCATCTGCTTACGCTGTTTCATATGTTGGTTGCATCGTGGCTACTGGAAGGGATTGCCTTTACCGCTGACAGGCCAAGAAAGTAAAGACCTCCCCACATTCAGAGACGTTTAACTAGGCATAAGGTTCATTACAACTCCAACCCAAACTACCAGGCCAGAACCTGCCCGAACCAGACCAAAAGCAACCCAAGATCTGATTCACCTTTATTATGGATCATCGGTTGGGTATAGCTTGGTTCCAGTGGTACAGTGTGCATGGATCCCACATCTAGGCATACCTGTCCTATCGAGGATGTCACACCGAAGTGTACAAAAAAGTGTTGAATAGAATGCTTGAATTTATCTCAGCCACTGTTAATTACCCAGGCCACATCCTAGCCCATCATTATTTTGAACACCATGCCAACTCAGTTTGAACCCAGCCATATGCAAACCAGTCTTGATCCGGCTCCAGTAGGAACAGTTCAGCCCAAACTGCCAGGCCAGGACCTCCCTGAACCAGAGCACAAGAAACCCAAGATAAGTTTTCCCTTATTTGGGCTCATCAGTTGGGTATAGCTTGGTTCCAGTGGCTCAGTGTGCGCGAGATCCACGTCTGGTCAAACCCATCCCATTAGGGAGTCGCACTGAAGTTTACAAAAAAGTGTTGGATACAATGCTTGAATTAATCTCAGCCACTGGTAATACTAGAGACCCCATCCAAGTCCATCATTATTTTTCAAATCATGCCTCTTCAATTTGAACCCAGACATATGCAAATCAGTCTTGACCCTGCCCCAAGAGGATACAGTCCAGCCTGAAGTGTCAGGCCAGGACCTCCCTGAACCAGAACACAAGCAACCCAAAACCACTATGCCCTTATTAGGTCTCATGTTATGTTATGTTATGTTACCTGTATTTTTATAGCACGCTATCAGAAGTTAGTGTATCCTGGTTCTGTAACAGGTGAGTGATGCTGGCTTCTGGGGACTTAAAGAGCCAGATCTTCAGCTTCTTGTGTAATTCAAGAAGGGAGGAGGAGGCTCTCATATGTTGTGGGAGACTGTTCCAGGCTTTAAGAGCTATGTATAAGTAGGCACAACCTTCTGATCTGCTTTTGTGTATGTGTGGGTGTGTCATAGTGAGAGTCTGGCAGACTAGAGGTACCTGGAGAGGTGGGGGGGTTTTACTCATGCTGAATACATAGTTATAAAGTCTTGTGCCTCTGCCAATGTGTAGGATCTCTGAAAGGGATTGTTTGGAGTATAGGGGTTGACTAGTATAAGAAAGGTAGGCACAACCCCATTTTAGTCATGACTTGAAATAGATATACCCCCTCCACCCAATCAAATGTCTTTTCTGAATCGAGGGAGAGGGTCACCTTCTCATCCTGGTTGTTGCAGACCTGCCACAACAAATGAAGCAGTGCCTCAGATGGTTCCACGAGGAACGCTGCGGTGTGAAGCTTACTTGGTTCGTATGAATGAGCAAGGGGATTATCGTGTCCAGTCTAACGGCAAGGAGTTTAGCCCAGATTTTAATATTACTCTTCAGTAGTGATATAGGTCTGCAGCTGGAAGTTTGTTGTAGATCCTTATTGGGTTTCAATACTTCAGTACTAGGGAAATATATGCCTTGGTAAATTCCGGTTGCAGTGATCCTTCGATGGTGGCTTCAGAAAACACTATGGTTAAGAGTGGTATTGTCGAGTTCGCTAGGATTTAAAACAAGTCCATCCGGAAGGTGTCTTCTCTTCTCCCGGAGCTTTCCCATATGACATTTGTATGATGGCTTCTGCAACAATTTCTTACTGCAGGAACTCCCTCAACGCCATGGGAGTGGAATGTCTGACTGGAATGCATATTCTGGAGGTGTGTGGATTAGATGGTCTGATGCATACAGTTCAGTATAGCAGATGGCAAATTCTTTAGTATTGCCCAAGGGCAATATTGTATCTGTACGGCAGGGTTATGTATTGCCAGGATAGCTGTATCACTATCTCTCTGTTTCAGTTGAAGCACCAGCGAGCTTCCTACTTTCTCTCCTTTCTCATGATGGCAACTCCAAAGGCAGAAGAGCTCTTTCTCTGCGATACTAGTGTACAGTGTATTCAGTTCATATTTCTTTTTCATGAGAAGCCGGAGGTTGCCATTTGATGGGGAGAGTCTGTATGCACATTTTCGCTTATCGTGGGAGTCATGCATTTTCCGGCAATGTGATGCTGCATCATGGATCATCATCCCCATAATTTATACCTTTTCAGCCACCCATAGGCACTGTGGTGACGTAATGGATCCCTCGTTTAGTTTCCGTATGCTGAGGGCTCCTGTACTGCAAGGAATGCATCCTGTAAATGCGGGATCGCGGCATGATGTATTTGAGATCCAGCAGAAGAGTCACCGGTATGTGATAACCATGGTGCATGTAAGAGCTTTCTTTAATAAGGTATAACTGATGAGGAAAATGTCAATCCTTGTCTCAATGCCCTGGACGCAAGATAAAAATTATTATTATCAATTTGTTAAGCGCAGCATTCACCTAACAGGCATCATGGTGCTATCAAAACCACCAGTTGACTCAGGGAGGGAACCATTCTTAGTACTTTATAGGCAGGAGAACCAAACACTATCTTATATATTTAGGAAAGAGACATGTTTTCAGGTTCTTCCTGAAGCTCAACAGATTTACATTCACTCTGAGGAGTTTGGCAGCCTGTTCCATAATTGTGCTGCCTTAACTTGAAAAGCTCTTCTGCCTAACCTACTTTTCTTAAACCTAGGCACAAGGACCAGGTTTGCTGATTATGACCTTAGAGTCCTCAAAGGTTTGTAATAGCTGATCTTCTTTTGGAAGAGCATATGTCCCATTTTATTTATGACTTTATGGACTATGCACATGGCTCTGAAGATACTTTAGGGAATATATTTACAATGAAGTGGCGCAGCGCCATTAGCCACATTGACTTAATGCCGTGCTCCGCCACTTCTGAAACGCAGGGCTGCACCGTATTTCCAAGAATACGGTGCAGCCTTCTGTTTCCCCCTGAGCTGGTGCTAATTTAACTGCCTACCGCCAATGCAGGCACCCTTGCACCATACTGCAAGGGTGCCTGCGTTGAGGGGAATTATTGTTTATGTGCAGGAAGGTGTCCCTTTCTGCAATAAACAATCTGAAATGGTGTTTTGAAACTTATATTCAGCACACACACAAGTTGCAAGACATACTTTTTTTTAATGAGTGTTAAAGGTGTAAGGGCCACCTTCTTGCACATAAACAATCAATGGCGTTTTACTGTTTCTAAGTGTGCTGCACAATGCAGCCCACACGGAAACAGAAAAAACGAGGAGAAATTAAACATTTCTCCTCATTGGGCCAGGGTAAGACCAGGTTTTCCCTGGTCTTAAGTTTGGAGCTGCCCCATATTTACACCACCCTTGTAAATATGGGGCAGCGTCAAAATCAATGGGTGTTGTGGTGGAACGCCCACCACAGCACCCATTGCCCGCCCTTTCACGCTAAGTATAGCGTGAAAGGATGCCTTATTCACAAGGCGGCGTTAAGCCACGTTAAGGGGCTTAACGTCGCCCTGTGAATAAGATGAAGACCCTATCGCCACCTCAACGTCGAGAAAAGTGACGTTGTGGTGGTGATAGGGGCTTGTAAATATCCCCCTTCTTTCATTAATTGGTAGCCAATGGTGCTCTTTTGAGGTACCTAGTGCGGTGTCATATCTCGATTTGTTGAGTGCTAATTTAGCAGCCATCAGTTGTATACTGTGAAGCCTTTTAAGCAGATAATCTGGAACTCTCAGCAAAAGGGAGTTACAATAATCAATTCTGCTTAGTATTGTACTATGCAATGCCATTTTTCTTGCTACCTGTGGAAGCAGACAAACAATTTTTCTTAGATTTTCATGTGCCCATAGCATGTGGTACAGTTTTATTCAAATTAACTTCCATAGAGAGTTTCTCGTTAATTTGGACTCCTAGATTTCAAACTAATCGGGCTGTTATTAAATCTGTATCACTTGCCAAGGCCAGAAATTGATCAGAAGTAGATACAGAACTTTGCCTGGGAGCAGCACAAAAACTGTCTTACTTCCATTGAATGTAAGTGTGTTCTTGCTGAGCCATTTTGCCATCTCTGTTAGGCAGGAGTGAAGTTTTTCTAGCTGAGTGGAATTGTCATTATTTAGGGATAATATTAATTGGGTGTCATCTGCATAGATTATGTAATGCAGCCCACATTATTTTATCAAGGTCAGCAGGGGGTGTAGGTATACACTAAAAGGGGGGAACAGAGATTGTTTGACATCTCCAAGATGGTTCACTGACAGAATATCCATGTACAAAATATAGACTGCAAAAATATTGATGAAAAAATATAGAATGCAAAAATATTGACTCCCTGTACTTAAACAGATAAGTACAAAAATATTGAAAAAGAATATTGATGTAAAAAATATAGTTGTACAAATATAGTTGTATAGTTGTAATAATAATAAATGGTAAACATGTTAATTAATAAAATTAATATAAAAAATAAAGTAGTTTTAATATAAATTTTATCAAATATAACAAATAAACTTAATTTTAAAAAGTTAAACACACATACATATTAATTGATATATATATTTACTTTAAAACAATAAATAAACTATTAATTTAAATGTATTTTATAATGTTAAAATTATACAAAAGTGTACAAATATATATATTTATTTATATATATATATATATATATATATATATATATATATATATATATATATATATATATATATATATATATATATATATATATATATATATATATATATATATATATATATATATATTTCAGGTTGGCTTGGTTGGTAATTTACCAATTCAAAGCTGTAATACTGTGCCTGGAGTGGTAAATGGCTTTGTCATTTTACAGCTCGGCAAGGTCAGCTCTGTGCTAGTCCTATGCTTAAAGACTTTGCTGTAGAAATGGCAAAAGACTTTGTCCATTTCTATCTCGGCGTGGATAGCACTGTGCTAATCCTATGCTTAAAAACTTTGATAGAAAAGCAGACATTTGAGGTGAGCAGATCTAGAGTGTCGCTGGTGTTGAGAGTGCTCTATACAGGAGCTGCTTTCCACCTAAACTTGAGAACTACCCAGAGTTCTCTACTTCTTTTTTGCATAATTTATTCGTCACTCTATGCCTGAAAGGGTATTTTTTTGACTTATACTGGGTGCTCCCTTGTGTCTGGACAAAGCTATATCTCTCTGAAGAGCTCTAATCAGAGCGAAACACTGTGTCAGGGGTTGCTTTTACTAATTTCAGGTTGGCTTGGTTGGTAATTTACCAATTCAAAGCTGTAATACTGTGCCTGGAGTGGTAAATGGCTTTTGTCATTTTACAGCTCGGCAAGGTCAGCACTGTGCTAGTCCTATGCTTAAAGACTTTGCTGTAGAAATGGCAAAAGACTTTGTCCATTTCTATCTCGGCGTGGATAGCACTGTGCTAATCCTATGCTTAAAAACTTTGATAGAAAAGCAGACATTTGAGGTGAGCAGATCTAGAGTGTCGCTGGTGTTGAGAGTGCTCTATACAGGAGCTGCTTTCCACCTAAACTTGAGAACTACCCAGAGTTCTCTACTTCTTTTTTGCATAATTTATTCGTCACTCTATGCCTGAAAGGGTATTTTTTTGACTTATACTGGGTGCTCCCTTGTGTCTGGACAAAGCTATATCTCTCTGAAGAGCTCTAATCAGAGCGAAACACTGTGTCAGGGGTTGCTTTTACTAATTTCAGGTTGGCTTGGTTGGTAATTTACCAATTCAAAGCTGTAATACTGTGCCTGGAGTGGTAAATGGCTTTTGTCATTTTACAGCTCGGCAAGGCCAGCACTGTGCTAGTCCTATGCTTAAAGACTTTGCTGTAGAAATGGCAAAAGACTTTGTCCATTTCTATCTCGGCGTGGATAGCACTGTGCTAATCCTATGCTTAAAAACTTTGATAGAAAAGCAGACATTTGAGGTGAGCAGATCTAGAGTGTCGCTGGTGTTGAGAGTGCTCTATACAGGAGCTGCTTTCCACCTAAACTTGAGAACTACCCAGAGTTCTCTACTTCTTTTTTGCATAATTTATTTGTCACTCTATGCCTGAAAGGGTATTTTTTTTACTTATACTGGGTGCTCCCTTGTGTCTGGACAAAGCTATACCTCTCTGAAGAGCTCTAATTAGAGCGAAACACTGTGTCAGGGGTTGCTTTTACTAATTTCAGGTTGGCTTGGTTGGTAATTTACCAATTCAAAGCTGTAATACTGTGCCTGGAGTGGTAAATGGCTTTTGTCATTTTACAGCTCGGCAAGGTCAGCACTGTGCTAGTCCTATGCTTAAAGACTTTGCTGTAGAAATGGCAAAAGACTTTGTCCATTTCTATCTCGGCGTGGATAGCACTGTGCTAATCATATGCTTAAAAATTTTGATAGAAAAGCAGACATTTGAGGTGAGCAGATCTAGAGTGTCGCTGGTGTTGAGAGTGCTCTATACAGGAGCTGCTTTCCACCTAAACTTGAGAACTACCCAGAGTTCTCTACTTCTTTTTTGCATAATTTATTCGTCACTCTATGCCTGAAAGGGTATTTTTTTGACTTATACTGGGTGCTCCCTTGTGCCTGGACAAAGCTATACCTCTCTGAAGAGCTCTAATTAGAGCGAAACACTGTGTCAGGGGTTGCTTTTACTAATTTCAGGTTGGCTTGGTTGGTAATTTACCAATTCAAAGCTGTAATACTGTGCCTGGAGTGGTAAATGGCTTTTGTCATTTTACAGCTCGGCAAGGTCAGCACTGTGCTAGTCCTATGCTTAAAGACTTTGCTGTAGAAATGGCAAAAGACTTTGTCCATTTCTATCTCTTCGTGGATAGCACTGTGCTAATCCTATGCTTAAAAACTTTGATAGAAAAGCAGACATTTGAGGTGAGCAGATCTAGAGTGTCGCTGGTGTTGAGAGTGCTCTATACAGGAGCTGCTTTCCACCTAAACTTGAGAACTACCCAGAGTTCTCTACTTCTTTTTTGCATATATATATATATATATATATATATATAAGGAACAAAGAGGCCCAGTTCCGGATTTGTGGCATTTTTAATTTGAAATACCAGCAGCACAGAGATACTCCATTTTCCCTACGCGTTTCGACGCTCCTGCGCCTTGGTCACGGGTGGAGAAACGCAAAGTGCTTACGTGCCTGCTTTCAAAATCACATTTGATCACGTGGCTGATTGATACTGCAACTCCCACAGTGCATCTGAAAAGCCATTGCATATTCGGAAGTCCGTATTTCAAACATAGTGCTTACTTGAAACCTTTACATATTAGGAAGTCCAGATTTAAAACATAGTGCTTGCTTATATATTTCAGACATAGTGCTAACTTGTTCCGATGTTTTTACTGCACTGGCATTGATATTAAGTCCAAATGGAAGATCAGCACATGAATACTCTTTTTAGCATATTGCGTGTAATTCTACGAGCGTCCTCCAAACACGCCACTCCTCCGGACCGATCAGCATAGGATGTTATCCTTGCCGAATCCCTTCCAATGCGCACACACGTTTGCTTTCGTTAGCCATCCTTTGGTAAGTATGCGTGCACAAGTGGGTCATGCTCCTTATTAACAATCCACACAACATCCTCCGAGCGAGGAGCCCCCGACCCTTCAGGGCGGTCTCTTTTAAACAATGGACACGGAGAAGCCCATCAATCGCATACAAAAAGAACAAAGAGGCCCAGTTCCGGATTTGTGGCATTTTTAATTTGAAAGACCAGCAGTCACAGGTGGAGAAACGCAAAGTGCTTACGTGCCTGCTTTTAAAATCACATTTGATCACGTGGCTTTTCAGATGCACTGTGGGAGTTGCAGTATCAATCAGCCACGTGATCAAATGTGATTTTAAAAGCAGGCACGTAAGCACTTTGCGTTTCTCCACCCGTGACCAAGGCGCAGGAGCGCCGAAACGCGTAGGGAAAATGGAGTATCTCTGTGCTGCTGGTCTTTCAAATTAAAAATACATATATATATATAAATCTTGAGATGGCTAAGATCGAGACGAGACTTACTACAGTAAAGGATGAAATTAAAATAAAAAAACAAAGAAAATTTCGTTGAGAGATGAGATCGACTACCAAAAAGGTCAAATTCTCACGTTTGGTAAAAAATGTGATCACCTGCAGTCAACAACAATTGAAACACAAGAAGATGAACAACCATCCACTTCAATGATGGCACCAAGTGTGGAGCCTCTAGCACCGTGTATCACAGAAGGATCCAACAGTGTAGTAAGCGCTCCTAACCTGATTGAAAGTACTGCACCAGTCCAAAAAGAACCATTGGGAGTAAAAAACAATTTTTTAAAAGAGTTAAATCTCATTGCCCGTGGAAGAGCCAACAATGTAAGCAGAGGCACACCGGCAAAAAGAGGAAATGGACGAGGAGGCAGAGTAGGCAAGCAGCAACAAAAGAGTCAAGAAGAAAGACCAGTGGGAGTCTTCACAAGGGGCAAGAAAGCAGCCAAATAATGGATACCAAGACTGTGGTAAATCTATCTAATTTGGTTTCAACTAAAAATCAAATGCATGTTTTATCCTTGGGACTTTCATTCTGTCCGACAGCAGATTTTAATTACACTGATTGTCGCATTGATTTGTTCCATTTTATACGCAAAATGAAAATTAAGAAATGGTATGCGACCATGCCTAAGAAGAAAAAAATGGAACAACGTAAGGGATCTTATAATATGCTAGATGCCAATGATTTAGATCTGTTGTGTATGATGCACGAGTTGGGTGCTGAAGCTGACGATAAAGATAAGAATTGTATCGCTGAAATGATTAGTGATGACATTGATATTGGCATGAGTGCCCCATGTGGTTTTAAACCTAAACCCATATTCTTGCCGCAAATAACAAATGAGGCCATTAATGTATTTGAACAAGGGATGATCAAAGAATTAAAAAATATGAATTGTAAAAAATATTATGGACACAACAATCTAAAAGAAGTCCATTATGAGGCTATAAAAGAGTTAGAAAGCAATACCAGCATCATTATAAAAAAATCAGACAAGGGAGTTAACATTGTGGTGTGGCCTAGGACAATGTATCTCAATGAGGGCTTAAAACAAGTAAATGATTGTGATCGATATGAGAAATCATCTAGAGAGTGTCATGCACAGAGCAACAAAGCCTATACTAATAGATTATCAGACTGGAAAGACAAGGGAATATTGGAAATTGAAGAATACCAATTTTTGTTGTGTAAAATCCCTAAGATACCGGCATTGTATTTGCTTCCCAAATTACATAGGAACGCTGTTACTCCCCCAGGAAGACCCATTGTCTCCTCGTGGGGTAGCATGCTTGAGAATACATCTAAATATGTAGACCACTTTCTTCAACTGCTAGTACAAAAGTTACCCTCATATAGACGTGACTCTGGAGATTTTCTAAAATGCATCAAAGACATAGTGTGGAAAGAACAATATTTTCTACTATGTCTGGATGTCAATAGCCTCTATACATGCATTACACACACTCTTGGAATTAATGCATGTCAGTATTTTCTTAAATCAAGATCTAGCTCACATACCTTACATACTCAGATGATTATTGATATGATCACTAAATGTTTAGACAGTAATTTTTTCATCTTTGATGGAGTCATCTATAGACAAACCCAGGAGACAGCGATGGGTTCTTGCATTGCCCCCAGCTTTGCTGGTTTATACCTCGGCTGGTGGGAGGAGCAAGTTGTTCACAACATCGAACTATTTCAATCCCACTCGGTCCTCTGGGTGCGCTATATTGATGATATTTTCTGCATATGGGATGACACACGAGAGGAAGCTCTTGAATTTGTCAATATCCTGAATCACAATATGTTTAACCTCTCTTTTACTAGTCACTTTGATAAAACATCTATTGAATTTCTTGATATCCAACTCACTGTCAATGATAACCGACTGATGAGTAGGTTATATAGAAAATCAACCTCAGGGAACAGTTTACTGAGAGCCAATAGCTGTCACCCGGGGGCTCTCATTGAATGTATCCCGTATGGAGAACTGATGAGAGCCAGGCGAAACTGTAGCAGTGATGAAGGATTTAGTAGTGAGGTTGCAATTATGCAGCAGAGATTTAAGGAAAGAGGATACAGCAACAAAACCATACAAAGTGCTGTAGATAAAGTAAATAAACTAGACAGGGACAGTTTATTAGGTCCAAAGATACATCAGATGATAAAATCAGATTCATAAGTACCTATAACAACCAGTTTTAGAATTTGAAAAATAATCTGAAACAATTCTGGAGTGTGTTACAGACAGACCCAGATTTGGCAGCTGCAATTGGTGAACACCCACAAATAACTTTTCGAAAGGTCAAATCCTTACAGGATTCATTGTGGCAATCGCTAAATCCGAAACATCACATAACATTGTTAAGGGCTTTTATACATGCAATCGCTGTAAAGCGTATAGGTTCAGCAGTAGCTGTAAAAAAGGTCCAGCTGTCAACAGACCAAAAACCATTTATCATCAACAAATATTTGACATGTGACTGAGAGTATGTAGTTTATGCATTGATTTGTCCATGTACACTTGCCTATATAGGTAGCACCATCCATAGAGCAAGGAAACGTGTTCTGGAAAAAATGCGAGCCATTCGTAATAATGATCAGCACTATTCGGTGGCTCGTCATTTTAAATCATACCATGCTCAAAATTGTAACCGCATGAAATTTGTGGTACCTGACACTATACCCATCAAAGAAAGAGGGAGTGATTGTACTACTGAGTTACGGAGACTTGAATCGAGGTTGATAATAAAGTCTGACACTGTGTCTCCAAAAGGTCTGAATCTGGACAAAGAAATGGCAGTACATTTGGGTTGAATATGTTTCACATTAAGAAATGTGCATCTTTATTCCTGTACAGGCTAGTGCCTTTTTAATTTGTGTGTTGTAACATTGGTTTTAATGGGTATACTTTGTTTCTTTATTTTAGCCGGAGATGTTTAAAAGAGTGGGGAAACGATTTGACATTATATGGCTGGAGTACATCCAGATCTGTTATTGAATTTCAAGTTCTACTTAGATTCTTAATGTAGACAACGCCGAATCACGTCAAAATCCTTTGAATTGTTCTCAGTATGAAACAAAGTTAGAGTGCAATTGCGCGAATATATTGTTATCCTCATCATTGAATTGATTGGGCTCACTAAAATATGCTGTTGCATAAAGACATATAATTTGTCAATTGATATGTAGTGGTATCAGTTCGTATAGGTCATCACTTACTTAAGTACGCCCACTGGGGTGAAATCTTATTTGATGTTACAAATCACATAAGAGTTAGAAAGCTTTTTCTTTCTGTATATAAATAGCCCACTGGGGCTAGAAATCTTATCTTTCATGCGACCACTAAACAGAATAGTGTTGGCTCAATTACAGTTAATAGCTGTTTCAATTCTATGTGTGGGTCGGATCAACTATGCCCATTTGGGATGATTAACACATTTTGTTTATTATTATTTCCACATATTTTATAAACTTTTTATAAAGATGAGGTTGTGATATTGTGGATTGCACAATGATATTTTATGTTTCATGTAGTCACGTCTTGAAATATATGGTAATATCAATGCCTCTTTTCATGATTTTGAAATGTTTGTCTCCATCTCTGAACTGCTCATGCAATAATACTTACAAGAAACAAAGTACCTATTCTATGTTGATTTATTGACCACCATTGTCGTAACAACAAGCAGTGCACCACTCCACCACCCTGTCCTACCTATTCTATGTTGTTTGAAATAATACACTATCTGTACGTGAAAGCCTAACCCATGATCAAGGAGTGCCTTTAACTCTGAAATACGTTGGGATTATTGCTGCCGGGTGTGAATAAAACATACGCTTTTCAACTTACATGAGTGCCAGCGATGTGATTTTTTTATCGGTATTTCTGTTCCCGAGTCAAGTTGCAGTCGTGCTTGTGAAATGTATATATATATATATATATAAAAATACTCCGTCCCTCTGCAGCTTCGCGCCAAAGACGGAGACGGACCACAGTTAAGTGCCAGATAGCGTGATTTATTTAGCTTGTTCGGTCTGACGCGTTTCGGTTCGAAAAATGAACCTTGTTCACATGACAGGGGTACAGCGTAACCTTACAATATTTAAAGTGACAGTGCAATGAGGTCAGCATAGACAAGGTAAAAAGACTTGTGTATGCCTTGCGGCTAATAAACAACATATGTAGATATAAAAGACACATGTTAAAATGCTAAAATCTTAAAAATATAACAGTATATCAAAACATAAGATTATTAAGTCAATAATCAGTTTAGCAAATAATTCGTGTCCTGAGGCACCTTAGTGCGACTCTATGACGAGATTTGGACCTTAGTGGTATGCTCCCTCACTGTAGTGCTAAATGTGAAAAATAAAAAATGTAAAGGAATGTGCAGAAACATTATGCGTTAGTGATTGCAATGTAAGTGCTAAAAAATATGTGATAATTCAAGGTCAGATGTGAAAACCAACGATACACCCCAAAAGGATATATGTCTAAATTCATAATTGGTCAAATCATTGATATGTATGTGTAAAATACATAGATAAAAAGATATTTGCAAGTACTGAACAAGGGCGATGTTAAGATACAATGTTAGCCCTGTTTGTCATGGGAATGCACAATGTTCGTTGTGTGTAGAGGAAAGTAGACTTACTTACAGTGCAATATTTGTACATTGACAATAAATAGCAATAAATATTATAAGTTATTAAATTATTAAATAACATGGTATACAGGAAAATATTTAAAACCTAAACAGTTATTTATAATAAATAATCCTAAAATCCCAATGTTAAAAATTAGCTATCATAATGAATAATCAATGTATGCTTTGTATGTAATGCTGTATTCCTCCACTGCAATGGGCTTCCACATGTATCAGTATTGTATTTGGTCGTGTATCCTTGCTAATGCTTATGTTGTCTATACTCGTTTCAAGGGATTGAACATTTGTTCTAACAATGCTGGTTTAGGCTGACTTTGTAAATTATGTCCTGAAATGTCTATGACTTGGTGTAATTCTCAAGTACACTCATTGTTTTTCATAGACAGGTGTACAGGTCCTCCGTAATGTTCAAACCATTGGGTTGTTTAGTGTCTAGTTCGAGGATATACTGTGTTTCCAAACGCCTAAGGGCACTCTCTCTGTTGCCCCCATGTCTGCTAGGTGGTATAGCATCGATCAGAAAGTATTTGAGTTCTTTGTTGTTTGATGAATGATGTTCTTTAAAGTGGCGTGCAACAGGGTACGTGTTGTCTTGGTTGTTAATTGCCCTGAGATGTTGTAGTATGCGTTTGTGTGCGGGGAGCTTGGTGCTGCCTACATATGTTAAATTGCAGGGGCAAATAAGGACATAGACTACGTGGTCAGTTTTACATGTGAGTAGTTTGCGTATAACACGTTTTTTGTCGCTGAAAGGGGTTTTGTATTCAGTCATGTTGATGCCCTGTTGGCAGGCCTTACACGTTTTACAGTGAAAGAAACCCTTATGTTGAGAAAGCCAGCTGGAATTCTCAATAGTTTCAGGATTTGTTGAGACTAAACGGTCCCTCATGGATGGCCCTCTGCTGTAAGTTACCAACACTCTAGACGGTAATTCAGGTCCAATGATTGGATCATTTACCACCAATGGCCAATTCTTCTGTAGAATTGTTTTGATTTCTTTGTGCTGTCTGCTGTATTGTAGAACTACTCTCAATGTGTTAGGTTCTGTAATGGTGTTATCTGAATCTGATGTAGTGAGATTCTCGCATGTATGGTTATCTTTAACTTTGAGTAATTCAGCTCGTGATTGAAGCATAGATTTCTTAATTGCGGCTTCAATATTGTTCGGTGTGTAACCCCTCGCTAAAAACCTCAATTTGCTGTCTTCTTGGGCTTGTTTGAGATCCTTGTCATTGCTATGGAGTCTCCTCATCCGCAACATCTCACCATATGGGATGCTGTGGATGAGGTGCTGCGGATGTGCGCTCCCTGCATGGAGAGTAGAGTTCCCTGAGGTAGGCTTTCGGAACAGTTTGGTCTCTATCTTGTTATGCTCGATGTAGATTTCGGTGTCTAAAAAAGTCACAGATTGCTCACTAATGGTGGCAGTAAAATGTAGGTTGAGGTCATTGATGTTAATATCTGATACAAATTGTATTGCTGACTCTTTGGATCCCCTCCATATGACGAACAAATCGTCTATGTATCTAAGCCATGTTACCACTCCCAGATTATTTTGTAGTAGCTTGTTGAGGACCAGCTCCTCCCATCTCCCCATATGGAGACAGGCGTAGCTTGGGGAAAAGCTGGCCCCCATGGTTACACCTCTTGTCTGCCGATACAGTACATTATTGAACATAAAGATGTTATTTTCAAGACAAAAGCGTATCATTTCAATAAGCATTGTTTGATGTTTTAAACAGTGGTCTTGTTCTTTGTTCAAGTAATGTTCAATTGCTGTAATACCATCTTCGTGTCTTATACTGGTGTATAGGGAAGACACGTCCAGCGCCATCATGATGTATGTATGGTCCCATACAATATTTTGTAGTTTGTTAAGGAAGTCACTGGTGTCTCGTATGTAGGAAGGAAGTGATTTAACATGTGGCTGGAGGAAATGGTCAACATATTGTGATGTGTGTTCGAGCAAACTGTTACGTGCTGAGATGATGGGGCGTCCAGGCGGTTTCAAAGGATCCTTATGGGTTTTGGGAATGAAGTAGATCGTTGGTGTCACAGGATGTTCATTCCTTAGAAATTTATATTCCTGAGTTGTTATAAGGTCCTGTTTGTGCCATGAACGTAGCATCTGATGATATTGTTCATAAATCATTTTTAAGTTGGTGCTGCTGATTCTGGTATAGCATTCCCTATCATTCAATTGGGAGTATGTCTCTTTGTTGTATTCAGTTTTGCTCCAAATCACGATGTTGCCTCCTTTGTCAGAATTGCGTATGATTATAGTTTTATTCTCTTTTAATTTAATCATGAGCTCATTGTATTTTTGATCTTGCCGCCGATATTTCCTTTGTTGACCTTGAGTTCTGTAGTTAAGTTTTTTAATTTGTTCAGTTACTAGTTCATGGAAGACATCGATAGAATCTCTAAGCATAATAGGATTAAAAGTCGATTTCGGTCTGAAATTCGTTCTGTGTTTTGTTGGTCTATTGGAAGGCATAGCTGTCTCTTGACTTATAGTGGATATTTGTGTTGCCACTGTTTCAGACATGTGCTGTGGTTGAATCCAAAGTTCCTCCAGAATCTCCTCTAGGGGACCATCACTCTGTGTTATCTCCTTCAGTGTTTCTCCAAGGGGTGGTATTTTGGTTTTAGTAGCTGTCTTATGAAATTTTCTTAATTTCAGCTTCCTTACTGTTTTGTAGATGTCTGTGCGAGTTCTTGCATAATTAAAGTTGTTGTTAGGGCAATATGATAAGCCCAAACCCAAGATCTTTTTTTCTTCTTCATTAAGGTTGATGTTAGACAGATTGATGATGGTCTTGTCAACAGTGTCAGTGACATTGTTTACCAGTGGCGTCCTCTTTGTTGCCTGGTTCTTGGCCCTTTGCCTGTTCGCTTGTCTTCTTTGTCTCCTCCTGTAGTTCTTGATTCTTCTTCGTTGCTCCGCTGTTTCCTGGGGCGTAGGGTTTGTCTCCGATCTTGGTATAAAAAAGACAGCTCTTGTACAAGGGTATTGGGTTTGGTAGAGTTGCTTCCTGTGATACCTGAACTTTCATTATCTGAGCCACTTTCAGCCGGGGAACTGAGGTCTGAGATTGTAGAATTAGAGCCTGTAGTGCCACTTGCAGTTATTCCAATTTTAGGTGGTATTATAGTTTTGTCTTTTGATGTGCGCAGTGCCTCATATCTTTTGGCGAACGTAAAAATTTGACCTCGCTCATAGTCATTTTTGTCACGGTTGAACTTGTATTTTTTACGTTCCTTTATCAGCTCCTCCTTTTTGATGAGCCTTGTTGTCATTTCTTTACGTAATTTATTACGTTCTTCAATAGTGCCCATTTCCTCTATTTCCTCATTCAATTTGTTGATTTCCTCGAGTAGAGTGGCTCTGTCAATATCCGCATACTTGATAAGTATCAAAATGAGACGTTTTGAGGATTCAAGGTTGCATTCTGCCCATTCTCGCATCATTTCTACATTGGGGTTTTCATAACTTGGTGCCAAGAAAATCCTTAATCCACGCGGGACTCTCCCTACATCGATGTAACGTTGAAGTGATCGGGATTCCCACCATTTGCTTTGTTCAGCCTTGCTCTTTTTTTCTAAAATTTTGAATTTGTCCTTCAAAGTATTTGTAAAGTTGGTCTTTGATCTGACTGTCGTGTCTTGACATTCGGCGGCTGGTGTTGAATCACTGAAGATGTCTATTGCCGCCGCTTCTCTGCTCCGTACCGTGTCATCCGACATGGCTAAAAGTTGAAATCGTTGTGGTGCGAGGGGGAAGACAGCGCTGTTTACAAACGTCTTCACCAAACACTGTAAGCTTGATAAAACCCCTCAGTTGGCACGCCTCTCTACCCCAAATTTGCCGTAATCAATCCTACCTGGTAAACTGCTCCACACCTCGGGTCCTCCGACTCGTGGTGAATCGTAGATTAAACAGGAATTACGGCGATAATCAGGCTTCGGGGGGTCGAATGCTCAATTCCTTCACAGGAAGTATCGCTGATTCTGGTTCCGGGTTGCCTCGTTGCCAGACTCCTCCTTGCTAGCATTGACCAAATCCAGAGAGGGGGTCCGTCGGTAGTCGTCGGAGGTTGTTCGACTTGTAATATCAAAATACTCCGTCCCTCTGCAGCTTCGCGCCAAAGACGGAGACGGACCACAGTTAAGTGCCAGATAGCGTGATTTATTTAGCTTGTTCGGTCTGACGCGTTTCGGTTCGAAAAATGAACCTTGATCACATGACAGGGGTACAGCGTAACCTTACAATATTTAAAGTGACAGTGCAATGAGGTCAGCATAGACAAGGTAAAAAGACTTGTGTATGCCTTGCGGCTAATAAACGACATATGTAGATATAAAAGACACATGTTAAAATGCTAAAATCTTAAAAATATAACAGTATATCAAAACATAAGATTATTAAGTCAATAATCAGTTTAGCAAATAATTCGTGTCCTGAGGCACCTTAGTGCGACTCTATGACGAGATTTGGACCTTAGTGGTATGCTCCCTCACATATATATTCACAGAAAAAAACATAGGTTTCAGGCACGTTATAGTTAGGAATTAGCATTTAAAAAACCTCAGAAATTCACTGAAAAAACCATAGGTTTCAGGGGTGTTATAGTTAGCTGGACTTTTCACTTGTACAAAACCATTGAAATTCCCCCGTTATAGTTAGTTCAGCTAACTATAACTCGCGCGCCCGCAATGCACTGCTGATGACGTCACATATCACATCACTCATGACATGGTCAGTGACATCACTCATGACATCACTGATGACATCTCAAATGACATCACTGATGACATCATCCAGTGAATGTGTGTTTTTCTGAAAATTAAATATGTTTTATATATGTATATCTCAAGGTCGATGGAAGAATAAATGGGTATATAAGTGTCTAAATGGATGATTTGTTTTTGAAAAATTGATTGTGTAACTGACTGATTAAGTGTACCATAGTGAATACATGGCTTAGTGAGTAATGTTTAAATATGTAAATATCTGTATCAGTCTCTCACTTTGTGTATAAGTGGCTGCATGGGTTGGTGAGTAGCTACATGGGTGTCTATATAGGTTATTAGTTGGTTTTTTGAGTATCAGTCTGAGTGTCTGCATGGTTCGGTGGGGGGTATTACGTAGTGCATAGGTGCATGAATGAGTGACTCACTCTTTGTATGTGTTAAAGACAGCATGTGTGCAGGACTGTATGGGTGGATGAGTGTGTGTATGGGTGTGTTAGTGAGTGAATGACTGTCTCAATAGTGTCTTTATGAGTAACTACATATGTTTTAAACTAGTATATGTGACTATTGGTGTATATAAGTGAGTATATGTGAGAGTGAGAGATTGAAAGAGTTCCTGTATGAATAAGTATGTGTTTCTATAAGTGATTGTTTAAAAGACTAAGTATGTGTAAGTTCCCGTAGAAGTAAGTGTGGTGGTGTTTGTATAACTGTATATGCAAATAAATGTATGTTTGATTCTTTATTAGCATGAGTGACTATGTGTGTGAGTAACTCTATGGATGAGTGGCATTGTGTAACAGGATGAATAGGTGTATGAGTTCATATGATGAGTGAATACATGTATGAGTGACTGTATAGGACTGTTGGTGAATGAGTGGATGTGTATGTGGATCTTAGAATTACTGAAGAGGTTGTTGTAACTGGTATTGGTATGTCCATTGTTTTGAAAAGTTTAGTCTCTATTTTTGAATGTGTGTATCAAAGGTTATATTAGGGTGAGAGGAGGTCTGCCACTCTATCACAAGGATCATGTCATCAGTGATGTCATCAGTGATGTCATTTGAGATGTCATCAGTGATGTCATGAGTGATGTCACTGACCATGTCATGAGTGATGTAATATGTGATGTCATCAGCAGCGCATTGCGGGCGCGCGAGTTATAGTTAGCTGAACTAACTATAACGGGGAAATTTCAATGGTTTTGTACAAGTGAAAAGTCCAGCTAACTATAACACCCCTGAAACCTATGGTTTTTTCAGTGAATTTCTGAGGTTTTTTAAATGCTAATTCCTAACTATAACGTGCCTGAAACCTATGTTTTTTTCTGTGAATTTCAAAGGTTTTTTAAATGCTACTTTCTAACTATGCCTACAGAGATAGGACATGTGAAGAAAGAAGAAAAAATGCACAGAAAGAAAAAAAAGAAGTGCAGAAAGAAGCAACAGAAGTCCTCAAAGACGAAGAAAAGTGCAGGAAGAAGGATAACGTGCAGAAAGAACAAAAAGAAGAGCAGAAAGAAGCCTTGTTGCAAAATCATCCTGTACCCTCAACTTTTTCAGACGGATACTGGTGGTAACTGAGTCTGACTAACCAGTCCTAGAGCCAGTGCTATGTTAAAAGACACTTAGAATACAGTGAAAACACCTACATACACTAGGGAACATTATGCGTTGGGGTCCCCCTGTGATTAGCATGACCTCCTCTGTAAGCCCCTAGTATATAATAGGGTAGGGGGATTAAAACTACCTCTTAAAACAGGCCACAGGGCGTTTTTGCACACGTTAACTCAAGCCCCGTCCCCTCCCTTCACCACTGTGTAAACACGCCCTGTGTCCTTTTTTAGTTGGGAGATTAAGTTCATTTGAATCCTGAGGGTCCCTAGGGTCCAACTAGCCCAGTAGGTACCTCCAGTAAGTGCCACAGAGCTGCGTTGCAGAGAGGTGTAAAAAGTGGCACGGCCTGGACCACCTCTCTGCAATGCAGCTCAGTGGCGCTTACTGGAAGCACTTGGTGGGCTAGTTAGCCCCCAGGGGCCCTCAGTATTGAAGGAAAATTATATACCCAATTTAAAATGTGCCATAGTGCGTGTTTGAACACGTCACCTCAGGCCCCGTCCCCTCCCTTCACCACTGTGTAAACGCGCCCTGTGGCTGTTCTAAGTTGAGAGATTAAGTCCCCTTGAATCCTAAGGGTCCCTAGGGTCAAACTAGACCACTAGGTACCTCCAGTAAGCGCCACAGAGCTGCGTTGCAGAGAGGTGTAAAAAGGGGCTTGGCCTCAGAACACCTGTCTGCAGCGCAGCTCCCTGGTGCATACTGGAGATGCCTGTTTGGCTAGTTGGCCCTCAGGGACCCTCAGTATTGAAGAGGAATTAATTCCCCAACTTACAACTCGCCAGGGGGCGCGTTTGCAGAGTGCTGCAAGGAGGGGGCGTGGCCTCCGGCACGATGCCAGTCTTTTACTTATTTTATTTTTTTTAAGAAGGGGGGCTGTGTGGTTCCCCTTCTTATTCTAATTTATTGGCCCTGATGACCCCATCCCCCAGGGCCTGTCTCCTAATTATATTTTTTTGACCCCAATCCCCAGGGACGGCCACTGTTTTTTATTATTTTAAAAAAATATATATTTATAGACACACCTAGGACATGCTGGACAAACCGAACGTACCTATCACCATGACGATTTGCGTGATATTCATTAAAAGGCGACTATGCATACAATGAATCCACGTGGAATGTATTTACACCACTAGTGAAGCTCTGACATGTCTGATGCCCTACCGTGCCTAATCCCGGTAGACACCCTTGTCGTTTATTTATACAAACATGGGTAGCTATTGACGGGCACATTTAATACACATGCACACCAAGCCATTCAAAGGGGATTCGACAAAAATTCGACCAAAACTATGCAAGAAACCCCCCTCATGGTTAATAAAACACACATCCACTGCCGGATGTGTAATACTTTTTATTTTACTCTCTGGAAAGGGGACGAACATCACTTGAGAGTCACAGCGTGCTCCTGGCAGAGCCCAATGCTGTGTTACACCCACCATTGCCTGCTGAGTGCCACACACCTCTGTGTTGTATTCCACTAGCTAGTGCATATGCTATGACACTCTCTAGCCCATGTGCACTGTAACACCACCCCGTGAATATGTCATGCCACACTTGTCTTCGCATGGGTTATATTGCCCCATCTAACGGGCCTTCCTCGATGCCTATGTTATAACGCACAGTGCTATGCCATACATATTACAATCTGGGATCCATATCTTTGTCACAGTGCATATGCAACGTTAAACTCCCCAGCACATATTTTATATTACAACTTTAGAAACTAGTTAGGTTACACAACACTGCCCTGTGCATATTACACTCCAAGGCGCATATCGCATAGCACGCGCTAGTGCCTGTGCTATCTCGCGCTCTCCAATGAATCTGTCATTGCGCACAATGTATTGCATATTATATTTCACGCCCGGTTCATCTTATATCACACTTTTTGGTGCATAGTTTATACCATACACTATATCTAGTTTTCATTTTCAATCGAGCTCTCAGGACTATGTTCTATATAACACTACCCTTTTCACGGGCATTACATTTTGCGATAGGGGGTGGAGGGTCAGGGGGTGTTTCTGCCAAGTGAGCCGGTCACAAACGTCCTCTTCTTCCTGAATAAAAGTGAGATTATGCTGCATACTTGTTCATATTTTAAGTAGTTCGCACAGACACACGTTTTAAAAACAATAAAGTTCCTAATACCCGCCTTCTCTGAACAGTTAGCTTGCTGCCCCATCCCCCTCCTCCCTATCCTCTGTTGTGTGAATCCATGGACTAGCCTCCTCCCTCCTGCCATGCATGGTCTGATGTGCTGCCACTGCCCTCAATTTAGTATGATGTACCAGTCCACTCCTCCTGCCCTCCATTGCCCAATTCTATGCCCCATCATTGACCTCCTGCTTAAACTCTGTGCTTAGCTTGCTGCCCCTATTCTGCTTCCCCCTGCCCTCCGATGTCTTTTTGTATGCCCCTGCTCCATCCTTTTTGCCCACCATGTTCCTTGGACTTGCCATTCCTATCTACTCTGAGTGTTCTGTTGAGCTGCCACTCCCCTCCCACCTGCCTAGCATTGTCAGATGACTGTAACCTGTCCCTGCCACCTCCACCCTGCCTGTCCACATGCCATGCCCCTATCCTCTTCCTCCTGTCCTACATGGTCCATTGTACTGCCACACCCTTCTGCCCTCCCTGGTCTGTTGTGCTGCAGCTGCTCCTCTTGCCTGCCCGTGCGGTCTGTTGTGAGGCCCCTTCCCCTGAACTTTCTTGTCTGTGCACAGGTCCTGACCCTCCCTTCTATCCTCCATCGTCCTTTGTGCATGCCCCTGCACCCTCCTTTTTGCCCATCATAGCCATTGTGCTACCACTAACCCTCCCACTTGCCATGCATGGTCTTCTGTGCTGCCATGGCCCCTCCCACCTTCCCTGTGTCCCACCTTCCCTGTGTGGTCAGTTAGCTGCCCCATAACCCCTCCCACCTTCCCTCCATGGTCTGTGTGTATGCCATCACAGTCTCACTGTTGCTCTTCATGGTGTGTCTTGCTTCTAGTGCCCATCCTGCCTGACCTCCATGGCTATCTTGCTGCTCCTGCCCTGCCCCCTTGCCCCCAGCCCTCTGTTTACATGTGCAGACCTCTACTCCTTCCCTCCTGGCTTGTCTGTTCCATTGTAATGCCCCTGATCCATCCCTCCTGCCCTTTATGGTCTGTTATGCTGCAGCTTTCTCTCTTGTCTGTCCATTATGGTCCTGCCTCTTGCCCCTCTGTTCTCTGTTGTCCATGTGCATGGTCCTGTCCCCTCCCTCTTGCTTTCTATGGATTGTTGTGCTGCACTCCCGTCCCGCATGCCCTGTGTGGTGTATTGTGCTGCTGCAAATCCTGATGCCTGCCCTGCAGGGTCAGTTTGGTGCACCTCTCCATGTCCCTCCTGTCCTCTGTTATCCAAGTCCATGTCCCTACCCCATTTCCTTCCATGATCCAATGTACCATACTTGCTAACATTTTAAACTTGGTAAGAGGGAGATTTTGAAAAAAAACTGGGGTATTGATTTTCCCCTTTGAGTTACATTGAAAAAGAGGAGATTGTAGACAGGAGACAGATAAAATAAAGCCCATTTGAGCTTAAAAACATTGGACGTTTCCTGGCTGAATCGGGTCTGTTGGCATGTATGGTTGCCTCTTCCTTCTGCCCACAGTGGTCTATTACATTGCCACAGCCTCTCTTGCAAGTCCTGTATTGTTGGTTTGTTGCCCCTGCCCCCCTTTCCACTGCCCTCCATAGTCTGTTGGGCTGCCACGGCCCTTCCTGCCTGCTCAGTGTGGTTAAATTGTTGCCTTTGCACCCTCCTACCTGCCTTCAATTTTCAGAGTCCGTGCCCCTGGCCTCTGCCTCTCAACAGTATCCTAATGAACAACTAGATTGCTAACATTCTATATTTATTACAAAAGTGTGGAACGCCTGACGTCATCTTGATGTAATCAAAACTGTAATACCTAGAGCATTTCCTTTAGAAATTACATATATGAGAGGGTCTTATTAGCATCAAAATTATGGTTAGTGCTCTAAAATACTAAAATAAGGACATATTTTCTGAGTTTTAAAATAGCGAGAAAGCACTTTTAAATTATTTGTTACCTTTATGTTTTTTTATCCAGTTGACCACTTGATTAAATGTTGCACTTAGGGGAGAGGATGTGGTGTTACTTCCAGAACTGCAGACTTTGCAACTGGGGAACCAGGTTGGAGTTTCTGCTTCAGCTCGACATTCTGTGATTCTGGTCAAATCACTTAGTCTCCCCATGTCTACAACCAAAATGAATTTGTTCTTGTGTGATGTAACCAATGCTCATGTAAAGCACTCCAATACCTGACAAGTCTGAACTATATAACACTGCAAAAACACAAAATAATAAGTGTTTTGCACACTTCTGTCATTGGGCTATATTTGGGCTACATCTGGGTGATTTTGGGCTACATTTGGGCTCTTTTGTCTCCGGTGGCCAAAAGTCCTGCCTCTTTTACCAATGGAGGCCAAACAGGTGGCAGTACAAGGCCTGATACAGTCCAGGTTGGATTTCAATAACGCCCTCTACGTGGGTGCCCCAGAACTGACTCTACGGAAGTTACAAGTTGTGCAGAACTGCGCAGCCCGTACACTGCTTAACATTCCACGTACGCAGTCAGCCAGACCTGGACTAAAAAGTCTACACTGGCTACCGGTGAAACAGCGAGTGGCTTTTAAGGCACTATGTATTTCACATCATGCCTTCTGGAAAACAGGTCCAGCAATAAATGACAATTTAGTCACCCGCTACCACCCAAGTAGGAATCTACGCTCCACCGAAGCCTTTTTGGCCGTGGTTCCAAAAGTTAAGAGAGCGAGAACTGGAGGCAGAATGTTCGCTCTGAATGCCTCAAAACTGTGGAACTCACTCCAGCTTCAACTTAGATGCAATCCCAACCTGCAATCCTTCCGCAAACAATTAAAGACTCTTCTGTTTGCTAGGTCCGCCCTGACCTAATCCCTGTCCTAACTCCCGCCGTACCTCCCCACTCTGGCTGCATCCTTAGCGCTTGGACGCCCGTCGGGCAGCAATCGCGCTCTACAAATCGATATACAATACAATACAATACAATTTGTTATGAAGTTTCCTAATTTCCTCATGTACTGCAGTCTCCTCAGTAGGAAATGCTTTCAGTTTTTTACTTTGATTCCATCATGAAGGTATTCAGATATGTCACACATTTGCCATAAATTCTGAATGTTAGCACTCTAGTTGCTCATTAGATCACTGTAGTAAAACTACTGTTCACCATGGAAGTCTGCTTCTGGTATTAAAACTGCATGTTTCAGTCTGCATGTCAGAATTTTTTTATGAAATTGAAGAGGATTTGAGAAGTCACTCAAAATGTGCCCTCATTTTCTTTCTTCAGCATTAATCATAATTTCTATGGCAAAATGAACCCCCTCATTGTGTTCCTTTTTAAATTAAATGTTTTAAGTGTTACCAGTTTATTCCAATCAAGATGGCTTCAGGTGTGCCATACTTTTGTCATAATGAAGATAGTAAGCGCTCTATTTGTTTTTAAGAACACTCTGGGACATTCTGTCATTGGGCTATACTTGGGCTACATCTGTGTGATATTTGGGCTACATTTGGGCTCTTTTGTCTCTGGTGGCCATCTTGGCAGACTTATTTGTTATGAAGTTTCCTAATTTCCTCATTTACTGCAGTCTCCTCAGTAGGAAATACTTTCAGTTTTTTACTTTGATTCCAAAGGCATTCAGATGTGTCACACATTTGCCATAAATTCAGAATGTTAGCACTCTTTTTGCTCATTAGATCACTGTAGTAAAGCTACTGCTCACCAGGGAAAACTGCTGCTGGTATTGAAAGTGCATGTTTCAGTCTGCATGTCAGAATTTTTTCATGAAATAGAAGAGGATTTGAGAAGTCACTCAAAATGTGCCCTAATTTTTCTTTCTGCAGCACTAATCATACTTTTTATGGAAAAATGAACCCCCTCATTTTGTTCCTTTTTAAATTAAATGTTTTAAGAGTTACCGCTTTAATCCAAGCAAGATGGCTTCAGGTGTGCCATGCGTTTATCATAAGTAGGACTGTTAGCGCTCTAGTTGTTCTTTGGAACACTCTGGGAAGCTGCAGTAGAACACAAAGGAATCAACTGACAGTCTCTGCCCATGTTGGATGTACATGTTTTACTGAGAATGTCAGACTTCATTCTCACATGACTGAGAAAGATTATGTGAATTTACAGAAAAGAAGCTCTCAGTTTAGCTTATAGATCACCTTCCAAACCTCTGTGGGAAAAGCATGAAAAAATATTTTTCTTTCAATCATGATATCCCAGCAGAAGGCTTTTTCACATGGTGAAATCACCTTAGAACATACCACAATTCCTAAAATGAGTATGGTACCATCAACAAATGATGATTTATAATGTAACTAAAGTCTTAAAACCTTCTATTAACTGCAATGCTTTTTAATGAGGTGCTATCATGTATATTGGTCCCAAGATGGCTGCCAACACTTCTTGGATGAAGTGCTGACAGCCAATCAGATCTCAGGATGAGATGTGTGGTTAGGCTCCGCCCACATATATATATGATTTTACTTTTGATTTTCTCAGGAACTACTGAACAGATTGACACCATACCTGCAAAAGGCACATCCCTGACCTGAGGACTACCTCTCTGCCAAATTTCAAGTAATTCTGTTCAGCCGTTCGGGCTGTACCTTGGACTAAAGGTCCCTATGGAAAATTGCATGGGGAAAATGCATTTTGGGACCCCCCTTTTTTCTCAGCCCCCGTTTAAAGAATCCCCCCGAGACTTTCAGGGTAGGAGCGGAGCGGAGCGCCCCACCCATTTTGAAAATTTCGCGAGGATTCGTCAACCGGCGCAGTTATTTCAAATAGAATGTTGCGGATTTCCTATGGAAACACGGTCCTAACTATAACTATCTACTGGCGACCGCCAGTAGATAATATATATATATATATATATATATATATATATATATATATATATATATATATTCACTGAAAAAACCATGGGTTTCACACACGTTATAGTTAGGAATTAGCATTTAAAAAACCTTAGAAATTCAGTGAAAAAACCATAGGTTTCACACATGTTATAGTTAGCTGGACATTTTACTCGTAAAAAACCAATGAAATTGCCCCGTTATAGTTAGTTCAGCTAACTATAACTCGCACGCGCCCGCAATGCACTGCTGATGACGTCACATATTACATCACTCATGACATGGTCAGTGACATCACTCATGACATCACTGATGACATCTCAAATGACATCACTGATAACATCATCCAGTGAATGTGTGTTTTTCTGAAAATTAAATATGTTTTATATATGTATATCTCAAGGTCGATGGAAGAATAAATGGGTATATAAGTGTCTAAATGGATGATTTGTTTTTGAAAAATTGATTGTGTAACTGACTGATTAAGTGTATCATAGTGAATACATGGCTTAGTGAGTAATGTTTAAATATGTAAATATCTGTATCAGTCTCTCACTTTGTGTATAAGTGGCTGCATGGGTTGGTGAGTAGCTACATGGGTGTCTATATAGGTTATTAGTTGGTTTTTTGAGTGTCAGTCTGAGTGTCTGCATGGTTCGGTGGGGGGTATTATGTAGTGCATAGGTGCATGAATGAGTCACTCACTGTTTGTATGTGTTGAAGACAGCATGTGTGCAGGACTGTATGGGTGGATGAGTGTGTGTATGGGTGTGTTAGTGAGTGAATGACTGTCTCAATAGTGTCTTTATGAGTAACTACATATGTTTTAAACTAGTATATGTGACTATTGGTGTATATAAGTGAGTATATGTGAGAGTGAGAGATTGAAAGAGTTCCTGTATGAATAAGTATGTGTTTCTATAAGTGATTGTTTAAAAGACTAAGTATGTGTAAGTTTCCGTAGAAGTAAGTGTGGTGGTGTGTGTATAACTGTATATGCAAATAAATGTATGTTTGTTTCTTTATTAGCATGAGTGACTATGTGTGTGAGTAACTCTATGGATGAGTGGCGTTGTGTAACAGGATGTATGAGTACATATGATGAGTGAATACATGTATGAGTGACTGTATAGGACTGTTGGTGAATGAGTGAATGTGTATGTGAATCTTAGAATTACTGAAGAGGTTGTTGTAACTGGTATTGGTATGTCCATTGTTTTAAAAATTTTAGTCTCTATTATTGAATGTGTGTATCAAAGGTTATATTAGGGTGAGAGGAGGTCTGCCACTCTATCACAAGGATGATGTCATCAGTGATGTCATTTGAGATGTCATCAGTGATGTCATGAGTGATGTCACTGACCATGTCATGAGTGATGTAATATGTGACGTCATCAGCAGTGCATTGCGGGCGCGTGCGAGTTATAGTTAGCTGAACTAACTATAACGGGGCAATTTCATTGGTTTTTTACGAGTAAAATGTCCAGCTAACTATAACATGTGTGAAACCTATGGTTTTTTCACTGAATTTCTAAGGTTTTTTAAATGCTAATTCCTAACTATAACGTGTGTGAAACCCATGGTTTTTTCAGTGAATTTGCAAGGTTTTTTAAATGCTAATTCCTAACTATAACGTGTGTGAAACCTATGGTTTTTTCAGTGAATTTGCAAGGTTTTTTAAATGCTAATCCCTAAATATTTCGTTTTTGAAACCTATGTTTTTTTCTGAAAATTTGTATGGTTTTTTATATGCTAAGTTATGTATTTTTAATTAAAGATATTTTTTTTTATTTAAATAAAATTACTTTATATTCATTTATATATTATCTGTATTTTTTTATAAATTATTTTTTTAAATAATTCAATTTGGATATTTTTTTTTATTATTTTTTTAATTATTTAATGTCCTCTTTTTTTATTTTTTTTTTTATTTATAAATTCTTGGGGTGCGCGCTCTGAGCGCGCACCTAGTACTATTTCGTATGTTTTTTATGAATTCCGGCGTACGTTATTTACGTACGCAAATATACTTATTGGTGCGCGCTGGGAGCGCGCACCCAGTACGTATGCGTACGTACGTACGCATGCGTCCTACGCCCTCGACGCGGTTTACTTCCGCATACGCTAAAATTACGCGCAATAACGGTCGCGTATACGCGTGTTAAACGTATGCGCGCTAGGTGCGCGTATATGACGTATGCACCTGCGCGTTTACGCGTTCGTGCATACGTCATCACGGGGTGCGCGCACGGAGCTTGCGCAGTGCGCGCACCTCGGGTTTATACATAATAAAACAACATTTCTTATTGGTTATCATTACTTTCAGTTTCTAATTGTTTCAATACCACACCCAATCCCCTCATGGCAAGTCATGTGATCAAGAATCATCACTTATGATTGGTTTGAAGTACTTTCTGTTCCAGATTCTTCCCAAACCACACCTACTCCCCTCATTATTAGTTCTGATTCCTTTGGAGAAGGAGCTATTCTGTTGTTGAGAGACAATGGCTGAACAGCAACCTACTTCAGACAGTGACCAGGACACTCTTGAGAGGCAGAGGAACAGGAAGCAGAAAGACAGCTTTGTATGGCAGTTTTTTACTTTTCCTGAGAATGAGAAAAAGGTAAATGCACCAAAAGTTACATGTGTACTTTGTAAAAAAGTCTTATCTCGTGGAAATCCTAACAAGAAATATTCTTTTAGCATTCACACTATGTTGAGACATGTTTACAAAATGCACCCAGCATCTTATCGTCGAGCTTCTGGAGAAAACCCTCCACCTGCTCAGCCGACGACATCAGCAGCAGCTCAGCCGAGCACATCTTCGGCAGCTCAGGGGAGCACTTCAGCTGCGATGGTGCCTTCACCTGTTTCTTTACCTCTTGTTGGTCCACCTTGTTTGGCGAGGTTGTCTACACGGTGCACTGATTGCGGTTCTCTTATTTCTGTGGGGGAGACCAGTCTTGATCTCCTTCAGAGAAAATTTGATGCGCATTCATGCACTAGGCCATAGATGTTTTTTCTTTTTTTGCGTTTTTCTCTTCCTGTTTCCCTCCATTAACTCAAGGGCTCTTTTAAGAGCCACTTATAAACTTAACCAAACAAATTTTTTTTTTGAAAAAAAATTTTGAAATTTTTTTGAGGTGCGCGCACCCAAGGGTTTTTTTTTTTTTTTTTTTTGAGAGACTCCCCCTTTCCATCTTATGCAACTGTGAAATCACCAGAGCAATACGCAATAAATCTCTGCCTATAATTCCTATTTGCACACAGAGTCATGTTTTCACATTAGTCACAAAACGAAAAATCTTGGCCAATTTGAATGCACACTTACTGCTCTTTTTTGTTGGCAAGTGAAAATCACTTTTACAGACTGACACATTATGAATCCACTTTTCAGATTTTTTTAAATGCACATGTCCAGACTGCTTTTTCAGACCACAAACCATGTGTATGCTGGGTGACTGCCTACACTCCAGCAAGGGCAACCAGCCTTAGTGATGCTGAATGTATTTGCATTACAGACTGAAACCTCAAAACCCCACAGCACATTATCAGAGCCAGGACCTCTGTTCTCTACACCTCTCTCCACTCAGCAGAACCAGATAATGGCAATCTTTCCCTCTATTTTTCCACACATATACATGTTAATTTCAAATCTCACTGCTTCCCCCTTTTTTTCAAATGTAATCACACATTTCTATTGCTTGAAAACCAACCCTTTTCCAAAAGTACCCTTCCCCCTACTTCACTTCTGCCTAGTTCCCTTCCCCCAACTTGACTTCTGCCTGCTACCATAGCAACAGCTCATGGAACACTGCTGTGTGGAGTTAGGTCAGAAGTTCGCCACACAATGTTTCAATTCCACAGAGCAAGAGTGCTTGACTTTTCAAACCTTACAGCAAATCCATAGTACTGTTCTTTGGTAACACATTTTTCTGAACCAATACAAAACACGCTTCTATTATTTTACACATACAGCCTAGTTTTTAGTGTAGAATGGTATGAAACAGCCAATCAGTTCTTTTTTTTTTTATAAAAAATATGTATGCCTCCATTTCCAAACTGTCTTTCATTTCTTTTTACCATTCTACTGAATTACACCTCCTGAGTGCATCCAGATCTCCTTTGAAGATGTTCACAGTGTGGATTGTAGGACACAGCTATGTCTTCTGGAGTGAAAAATTTGCTGAGAAAAGAGGTATGGTGAGAGACCTTGCTTTGCCAAATGTAGACATCAAGTGGATTGGTCAGAGAGGGTTAAAGTGGCACCAATTAATGCCTTTGGTGAAAACCTTTCAACATCTCCCACAGCCTAACCTTATTATTGTGCACTGTGGTGGTAATGATCTAGGCACTTTAACTGGGGTAGGTTTGGAAATGCTTATTAAGGACACCTTTGTGCAATTGATGTCGCTTTTTCCACAAACTGCCTTTGTATATTCTAACATATGCCAAAGGCAAAAGTGGAACTGGTCCAAACAATTTTGTCCGCAGATTGACAAAGCAAGGAAGCACGTCAACAAATCTATTTCTGCTTTCCTCAGAGACTATGGTATGGGTTCCATTTACCACAACAACTTGCGTTACGACATGCAAGACATTTATAGAGGAGATGGTGTGCACTTCAATGATGAAGGGAACAGAGTCTTCCTCTTGAACCTCAGACTCTGCGTCGGTACTTACTTGTAGGTACCGAAAAACAAACAATAAACACAAGGGCTCTTTTTAGAGCCACCTTATATCTAAACACTTAAATGCAATTTTTTTAAAAAAAAATTTATTTCTTTTTTTTTCCGGGTGCGCGCAGGGTGCGCGCACTCGGCGATATTTTTTAACAAAATATTATTCTTTTTTTTTGCCCTACAAGGTCCTACTTTGACCCCCTTACAATGCCTACTGGGTCTATTTCTACCCACTCTGCCCCCTTTTCAAGTGCTCCCCCTTTGTTTATCACCCCCTCTTTATGCGATAGACAAAATGGCGGCCGCCGCTTCCTGACTTCCACCGATTCGAATGTTTACTAAGATCTAACAACCAATCAGAATTGCGCTCGCGCACGGCAAGGTGCGCGCACCCAGCGCGCACTCTGCGCGCTTACAGATATATATATTGATTCAAAGGCTATTTTCTCAGAATCTACTGAACAGATTTACACCAAACCTACAAAAGGCACTTCCTTGACCTAGGGACTACCTCTCTGCCAAATTTTGAGTAATTCTGTTCAGCCATTCGGGCTGTAGCTCGTTCTAAAGGTCCTATGGAAAAATGCATGGGAAAAACGCGTTTTGGGACCCCCCTTTTATCTCAGCCCCCGCTTGACGGATCCCCCCGAGACTTTCAGGGTAGGAGCGTAGCGTAGCGCCCCACCTATTTTGAGAAATTCGCAAGGATTCGTCGACCGGCGCCAAAGTTATTCAAAATAGAATGTTGAGGTTTTCCTATGGAAACGTGGTCCTAACTATAACTACCTACTGGCGACCGCCAGTAGGTAATATATATATATATATATATATATATATATATATAACTCTTTTTAGAAGCATTGCATGAACTGCAAAATACACGGAGCCCCCCCGAGCAGTTTGGACTGCCTATTTGGTGTGATATACTGCATTTGGGGAGAGAGGAGGAGATATTTTCGCCTGATCAAGGAGTCGGGTGCAAGGCTTTTGGTCATTCTGCAGGGCTTTTGTTCTAGAGTGTGGCCCTGATCCAGCATTTTGGGACATCACTTGATGGTGGAGTGATTCTGTTACTTAACGGACACCCCTCAGGACTGCATTTACCAGCATGCTTCAGCCAGGCAGATTGAAAACGCGAGTCACCCATTGGAGGAGAAGGTAATGACATCACAGAGGGGAGCGGTTTTCAACTCACCTGCACCTCGTAGACTATCACAGAGAGCGCGAAGACCCAAGAACAGGCACTGATGAAAGCCAGGAGGCTTGAAACGCGTCTGCCTTAGCGTTTGATGGGACTGCTGCACTACGCGCAATTTACTTCAATAAAGTTCTTGCATCGAATTCCGGAGTGTGCTGTGCTTTTTTCCGAGGTGGAGGAGGCGTTGGACTTATATATTGTCAGCAGCAGGTCGCTGACTACAGCACACCCTCTCGGTCTGGTGCACCGTGTAATGACCAGCAACTCTTTTTGGAAGCATTGCATGAACTGCAAAATACACGGAGCCCCCCCGAGCAGTTTGGACTGCCTATTTGGTGTGATAATGCATTTGGGGAGAGAGGATGAGATATTTTCGCCTGATCAAGGAGTCGGGTGCAAGGCTTTTGGTCATTCTGCAGGGCTTTTGTTCTGGAGTGTGGCCCTGATCCAGCATTTTGGGACATCACTTGATGGTGGAGTGATTCTGTTACTTAACGGACACCCCTCAGGACTGCATTTACCAGCATGCTTCAGCCAGGCAGATTGAAAACGCGAGTCACCCATTGGAGGAGAAGGTAATGACATCACAGAGGGGAGCGGTTTTCAACTCACCTGCACCTCGTAGACTATCACAGAGAGCGCGAAGACCCAAGAACAGGCACTGATGAAAGCCAGGAGGCTTGAAACGCGTCTGCCTTAGCGTTTGATGGGACTGCTGCACTACGCGCAATTTACTTCAATAAAGTTCTTGCATCGAATTCCGGAGTGTGCTGTGCTTTTTTCCGAGGTGGAGGAGGCGTTGGACTTATATATTGTCAGCAGCAGGTCGCTGACTACAGCACACCCTCTCGGTCTGGTGCACCGTGTAATGACCAGCAACTCTTTTTGGAAGCATTGCATGAACTGCAAAATACACGGAGCCCCCCCGAGCAGTTTGGACTGCCTATTTGGTGTGATATACTGCATTTGGGGAGAGAGGAGGAGATATTTTCGCCTGATCAAGGAGTCGGGTGCAAGGCTTTTGGTCATTCTGCAGGGCTTTTGTTCTGGAGTGTGGCCCTGATCCAGCATTTTGGGACATCACTTGATGGTGGAGAGATTCTGTTACTTAACGGACACCCCTCAGGACTGCATTTACCAGCATGCTTCAGCCAGGCAGATTGAAAATGCGAGTCACCCATTGGAGGAGAAGGTAATGACATCACAGAGGGGAGCGGTTTTCAACTCACCTGCACCTCGTAGACTATCACAGAGAGCGCGAAGACCCAAGAACAGGCACTGATGAAAGCCAGGAGGCTTGAAACGCGTCTGCCTTAGCGTTTGATGGGACTGCTGCACTACGCGCAATTTACTTCAATAAAGTTCTTGCATCGAATTCCGGAGTGTGCTGTGCTTTTTTCCGAGGTGGAGGAGGCGTTGGACTTATATATTGTCAGCAGCAGGTCGCTGACTACAGCACACCCTCTCGGTCTGGTGCACCGTGTAATGACCAGCAACTCTTTTTGGAAGCATTGCATGAACTGCAAAATACACGGAGTCCCCCCGAGCAGTTTGGACTGCCTATTTGGTGTGATATACTGCATTTGGAGAGAGAGGAGGAGATATTTTCGCCTGATCAAGGAGTCGGGTGCAAGGCTTTTGGTCATTCTGCAGGGCTTTTGTTCTGGAGTGTGGCCCTGATCCAGCATTTTGGGACATCACTTGATGGTGGAGTGATTCTGTTACTTAACGAACACCTCTCAGGACTGCATTTACCAGCATGCTTCAGCCAGGCAGATTGAAAACGCGAGTCACCCATTGGAGGAGAAGGTAATGACATCACAGAGGGGAGCGGTTTTCAACTCACCTGCACCTCGTAGACTATCACAGAGAGCGCGAAGACCCAAGAACAGGCACTGATGAAAGCCAGGAGGCTTGAAACGCGTCTGCCTTAGCGTTTCATGGGACTGCTGCACTACGCGCAATTTACTTCAATAAAGTTCTTGCATCGAATTCCGGAGTGTGCTGTGCTTTTTTCCGAGGTGGAGGAGGCGTTGGACTTATATATTGTCAGCAGCAGGTCGCTGACTACAGCACACCCTCTCGGTCTGGTGCACCGTGTAATGACCAGCAACTCTTTTTGGAAGCATTGCATGAACTGCAAAATACACGGAGTCCCCCCGAGCAGTTTGGACTGCCTATTTGGTGTGATAATGCATTTGGGGAGAGAGGAGGAGATATTTTCGCCTGATCAAGGAGTCGGGTGCAAGGCTTTTGGTCATTCTGCAGGGCTTTTGTTCTGGAGTGTGGCCCTGATCCAGCATTTTGGGACATCACTTGATGGTGGAGTGATTCTGTTACTTAACGGACACCCCTCAGGACTGCATTTACCAGCATGCTTCAGCCAGGCAGATTGAAAACGCGAGTCACCCATTGGAGGAGAAGGTAATGACATCACAGAGGGGAGCGGTTTTCAACTCACCTGCACCTCGTAGACTATCACAGAGAGCGCGAAGACCCAAGAACAGGCACTGATGAAAGCCAGGAGGCTTGAAACGCGTCTGCCTTAGCGTTTGATGGGACTGCTGCACTACGCGCAATTTACTTCAATAAAGTTCTTGCATCGAATTCCGGAGTGTGCTGTGCTTTTTTCCGAGGTGGAGGAGGCGTTGGACTTATATATTGTCAGCAGCAGGTCGCTGACTACAGCACACCCTCTCGGTCTGGTGCACCGAGTAATGACCAGCAACTCTTTTTGGAAGCATTGCATGAACTGCAAAATACACGGAGCCCCCCCGAGCAGTTTGGACTGCCTATTTGGTGTGATATACTGCATTTGGGGAGAGAGGAGGAGATATTTTCGCCTGATCAAGGAGTCGGGTGCAAGGCTTTTGGTCATTCTGCAGGGCTTTTGTTCTGGAGTGTGGCCCTGATCCAGCATTTTGGGACATCACTTGATGGTGGAGTGATTCTGTTACTTAACGGACACCCCTCAGGACTGCATTTACCAGCATGCTTCAGCCAGGCAGATTGAAAACGCGAGTCACCCATTGGAGGAGAAGGTAATGACATCACAGAGGGGAGCGGTTTTCAACTCACCTGCACCTCGTAGACTATCACAGAGAGCGCGAAGACCCAAGAACAGGCACTGATGAAAGCCAGGAGGCTTGAAACGCGTCTGCCTTAGCGTTTGATGGGACTGCTGCACTACGCGCAATTTACTTCAATAAAGTTCTTGCATCGAATTCCGGAGTGTGCTGTGCTTTTTTCCGAGGTGGAGGAGGCGTTGGACTTATATATTGTCAGCAGCAGGTCGCTGACTACAGCACACCCTCTCGGTCTGGTGCACCGTGTAATGACCAGCAACTCTTTTTGGAAGCATTGCATGAACTGCAAAATACACGGAGCCCCCCCGAGCAGTTTGGACTGCCTATTTGGTGTGATATACTGCATTTGGGGAGAGAGGAGGAGATATTTTCGCCTGATCATGGAGTCGGGTGCAAGGCTTTTGGTCATTCTGCAGGGCTTTTGTTCTGGAGTGTGGCCCTGATCCAGCATTTTGGGACATCACTTGATGGTGGAGTGATTCTGTTACTTAACGGACACCCCTCAGGACTGCATTTACCAGCATGCTTCCGCCAGGCAGATTGAAAACGCGAGTCACCCATTGGAGGAGAAGGTAATGACATCACAGAGGGGAGCGGTTTTCAACTCACCTGCACCTCGTAGACTATCACAGAGAGCGCGAAGACCCAAGAACAGGCACTGATGAAAGCCAGGAGGCTTGAAACGCGTCTGCCTTAGCGTTTGATGGGACTGCTGCACTATGCGCAATTTACTTCAATAAAGTTCTTGCATCGAATTCCGGAGTGTGCTGTGCTTTTTTCCGAGGTGGAGGAGGCGTTGGACTTATATATTGTCAGCAGCAGGTCGCTGACTACAGCACACCCTCTCGGTCTGGTGCACCGTGTAATGACCAGCAACTCTTTTTGGAAGCATTGCATGAACTGCAAAATACACGGAGCCCCCCCGAGCAGTTTGGACTGCCTATTTGGTGTGATATACTGCATTTGGGGAGAGAGGATGAGATATTTTCGCCTGATCAAGGAGTCGGGTGCAAGGCTTTTGGTCATTCTGCAGGGCTTTTGTTCTGGAGTGTGGCCCTGATCCAGCATTTTGGGACATCACTTGATGGTGGAGTGATTCTGTTACTTAACGGACACCCCTCAGGACTGCATTTACCAGCATGCTTCAGCCAGGCAGATTGAAAACGCGAGTCACCCATTGGAGGAGAAGGTAATGACATCACAGAGGGGAGCGGTTTTCAACTCACCTGCACCTCGTAGACTATCACAGAGAGCGCGAAGACCCAAGAACAGGCACTGATGAAAGCCAGGAGGCTTGAAACGCGTCTGCCTTAGCGTTTGATGGGACTGCTGCACTACGCGCAATTTACTTCAATAAAGTTCTTGCATCGAATTCCGGAGTGTGCTGTGCTTTTTTCCGAGGTGGAGGAGGCGTTGGACTTATATATTGTCAGCAGCAGGTCGCTGACTACAGCACACCCTCTCGGTCTGGTGCACCGTGTAATGACCAGCAACTCTTTTTGGAAGCATTGCATGAACTGCAAAATACACGGAGCCCCCCCGAGCAGTTTGGACTGCCTATTTGGTGTGATATACTGCATTTGGGGAGAGAGGAGGAGATATTTTCGCCTGATCAAGGAGTCGGGTGCAAGGCTTTTGGTCATTCTGCAGGGCTTTTGTTCTGGAGTGTGGCCCTGATCCAGCATTTTGGGACATCACTTGATGGTGGAGAGATTCTGTTACTTAACTGACACCCCTCAGGACTGCATTTACCAGCATGCTTCAGCCAGGCAGATTGAAAATGCGAGTCACCCATTGGAGGAGAAGGTAATGACATCACAGAGGGGAGCGGTTTTCAACTCACCTGCACCTCGTAGACTATCACAGAGAGCGGGAAGACCCAAGAACAGGCACTGATGAAAGCCAGGAGGCTTGAAACGCGTCTGCCTTAGCGTTTGATGGGACTGCTGCACTACGCGCAATTTACTTCAATAAAGTTCTTGCATCGAATTCCGGAGTGTGCTGTGCTTTTTTCCGAGGTGGAGGAGGCGTTGGACTTATATATTGTCAGCAGCAGGTCGCTGACTACAGCACACCCTCTCGGTCTGGTGCACCGTGTAATGACCAGCAACTCTTTTTGGAAGCATTGCATGAACTGCAAAATACACGGAGTCCCCCCGAGCAGTTTGGACTGCCTATTTGGTGTGATATACTGCATTTGGAGAGAGAGGAGGAGATATTTTCGCCTGATCAAGGAGTCGGGTGCAAGGCTTTTGGTCATTCTGCAGGGCTTTTGTTCTGGAGTGTGGCCCTGATCCAGCATTTTGGGACATCACTTGATGGTGGAGTGATTCTGTTACTTAACGAACACCCCTCAGGACTGCATTTACCAGCATTCTTCAGCCAGGCAGATTGAAAACGCGAGTCACCCATTGGAGGAGAAGGTAATGACATCACAGAGGGGAGCGGTTTTCAACTCACCTGCACCTCGTAGACTATCACAGAGAGCGCGAAGACCCAAGAACAGGCACTGATGAAAGCCAGGAGGCTTGAAACGCGTCTGCCTTAGCGTTTCATGGGACTGCTGCACTACGCGCAATTTACTTCAATAAAGTTCTTGCATCGAATTCCGGAGTGTGCTGTGCTTTTTTCCGAGGTGGAGGAGGCGTTGGACTTATATATTGTCAGCAGCAGGTCGCTGACTACAGCACACCCTCTCGGTCTGGTGCACCGTGTAATGACCAGCAACTCTTTTTGGAAGCATTGCATGAACTGCAAAATACACGGAGCCCCCCCGAGCAGTTTGGACTGCCTATTTGGTGTGATAATGCATTTGGGGAGAGAGGAGGAGATATTTTCGCCTGATCAAGGAGTCGGGTGCAAGGCTTTTGGTCATTCTGCAGGGCTTTTGTTCTGGAGTGTGGCCCTGATCCAGCATTTTGGGACATCACTTGATGGTGGAGTGATTCTGTTACTTAACGGACACCCCTCAGGACTGCATTTACCAGCATGCTTCAGCCAGGCAGATTGAAAACGCGAGTCACCCATTGGAGGAGAAGGTAATGACATCACAGAGGGGAGCGGTTTTCAACTCACCTGCACCTCGTAGACTATCACAGAGAGCGCGAAGACCCAAGAACAGGCACTGATGAAAGCCAGGAGGCTTGAAACGCGTCTGCCTTAGCGTTTGATGGGACTGCTGCACTACGCGCAATTTACTTCAATAAAGTTCTTGCATCGAATTCCGGAGTGTGCTGTGCTTTTTTCCGAGGTGGAGGAGGCGTTGGACTTATATATTGTCAGCAGCAGGTCGCTGACTACAGCACACCCTCTCGGTCTGGTGCACCGAGTAATGACCAGCAACTCTTTTTGGAAGCATTGCATGAACTGCAAAATACACGGAGCCCCCCCGAGCAGTTTGGACTGCCTATTTGGTGTGATATACTGCATTTGGGGAGAGAGGAGGAGATATTTTCGCCTGATCAAGGAGTCGGGTGCAAGGCTTTTGGTCATTCTGCAGGGCTTTTGTTCTGGAGTGTGGCCCTGATCCAGCATTTTGGGACATCACTTGATGGTGGAGTGATTCTGTTACTTAACGGACACCCCTCAGGACTGCATTTACCAGCATGCTTCAGCCAGGCAGATTGAAAACGCGAGTCACCCATTGGAGGAGAAGGTAATGACATCACAGAGGGGAGCGGTTTTCAACTCACCTGCACCTCGTAGACTATCACAGAGAGCGCGAAGACCCAAGAACAGGCACTGATGAAAGCCAGGAGGCTTGAAACGCGTCTGCCTTAGCGTTTGATGGGACTGCTGCACTACGCGCAATTTACTTCAATAAAGTTCTTGCATCGAATTCCGGAGTGTGCTGTGCTTTTTTCCGAGGTGGAGGAGGCGTTGGACTTATATATTGTCAGCAGCAGGTCGCTGACTACAGCACACCCTCTCGGTCTGGTGCACCGTGTAATGACCAGCAACTCTTTTTGGAAGCATTGCATGAACTGCAAAATACACGGAGCCCCCCCGAGCAGTTTGGACTGCCTATTTGGTGTGATATACTGCATTTGGGGAGAGAGGAGGAGATATTTTCGCCTGATCAAGGAGTCGGGTGCAAGGCTTTTGGTCATTCTGCAGGGCTTTTGTTCTGGAGTGTGGCCCTGATCCAGCATTTTGGGACATCACTTGATGGTGGAGTGATTCTGTTACTTAACGGACACCCCTCAGGACTGCATTTACCAGCATGCTTCCGCCAGGCAGATTGAAAACGCGAGTCACCCATTGGAGGAGAAGGTAATGACATCACAGAGGGGAGCGGTTTTCAACTCACCTGCACCTCGTAGACTATCACAGAGAGCGCGAAGACCCAAGAACAGGCACTGATGAAAGCCAGGAGGCTTGAAACGCGTCTGCCTTAGCGTTTGATGGGACTGCTGCACTATGCGCAATTTACTTCAATAAAGTTCTTGCATCGAATTCCGGAGTGTGCTGTGCTTTTTTCCGAGGTGGAGGAGGCGTTGGACTTATATATTGTCAGCAGCAGGTCGCTGACTACAGCACACCCTCTCGGTCTGGTGCACCGTGTAATGACCAGCAACTCTTTTTGGAAGCATTGCATGAACTGCAAAATACACGGAGCCCCCCCGAGCAGTTTGGACTGCCTATTTGGTGTGATATACTGCATTTGGGGAGAGAGGAGGAGATATTTTCGCCTGATCAAGGAGTCGGGTGCAAGGCTTTTGGTCATTCTGCAGGGCTTTTGTTCTGGAGTGTGGCCCTGATCCAGCATTTTGGGACATCACTTGATGGTGGAGTGATTCTGTTACTTAACGGACACCCCTCAGGACTGCATTTACCAGCATGCTTCAGCCAGGCAGATTGAAAACGCGAGTCACCCATTGGAGGAGAAGGTAATGACATCACAGAGGGGAGCGGTTTTCAACTCACCTGCACCTCGTAGACTATCACAGAGAGCGCGAAGACCCAAGAACAGGCACTGATGAAAGCCAGGAGGCTTGAAACGCGTCTGCCTTAGCGTTTGATGGGACTGCTGCACTACGCGCAATTTACTTCAATAAAGTTCTTGCATCGAATTCCGGAGTGTGCTGTGCTTTTTTCCGAGGTGGAGGAGGCGTTGGACTTATATATTGTCAGCAGCAGGTCGCTGACTACAGCACACCCTCTCGGTCTGGTGCACCGTGTAATGACCAGCAACTCTTTTTGGAAGCATTGCATGAACTGCAAAATACACGGAGTCCCCCCGAGCAGTTTGGACTGCCTATTTGGTGTGATATACTGCATTTGGAGAGAGAGGAGGAGATATTTTTCGCCTGATCAAGGAGTCGGGTGCAAGGCTTTTGGTCATTCTGCAGGGCTTTTGTTCTGGAGTGTGGCCCTGATCCAGCATTTTGGGACATCACTTGATGGTGGAGTGATTCTGTTACTTAACGAACACCCCTCAGGACTGCATTTACCAGCATGCTTCAGCCAGGCAGATTGAAAACGCGAGTCACCCATTGGAGGAGAAGGTAATGACATCACGAAGGGGAGCGGCTTTCAACTCACCTGCACCTCGTAGACTATCTTAGAGAGCGCGAAGACCCAAGAACAGGCACTGATGAAAGCCAGGAGGCTTGAAACGCGTCTGCCTTAGCGTTTCATGGGACTGCTGCACTACGCGCAATTTACTTCAATAAAGTTCTTGCATCGAATTCCGGAGTGTGCTGTGCTTTTTTCCGAGGTGGAGGAGGCGTTGGACTTATATATTGTCAGCAGCAGGTCGCTGACTACAGCACACCCTCTCGGTCTGGTGCACCGTGTAATGACCAGCAACTCTTTTTGGAAGCATTGCATGAACTGCAAAATACACGGAGCCCCCCCGAGCAGTTTGGACTGCCTATTTGGTGTGATAATGCATTTGGGGAGAGAGGAGGAGATATTTTCGCCTGATCAAGGAGTCGGGTGCAAGGCTTTTGGTCATTCTGCAGGGCTTTTGTTCTGGAGTGTGGCCCTGATCCAGCATTTTGGGACATCACTTGATGGTGGAGTGATTCTGTTACTTAACGGACACCCCTCAGGACTGCATTTACCAGCATGCTTCAGCCAGGCAGATTGAAAACGCGAGTCACCCATTGGAGGAGAAGGTAATGACATCACAGAGGGGAGCGGTTTTCAACTCACCTGCACCTCGTAGACTATCACAGAGAGCGCGAAGACCCAAGAACAGGCACTGATGAAAGCCAGGAGGCTTGAAACGCGTCTGCCTTAGCGTTTGATGGGACTGCTGCACTACGCGCAATTTACTTCAATAAAGTTCTTGCATCGAATTCCGGAGTGTGCTGTGCTTTTTTCCGAGGTGGAGGAGGCGTTGGACTTATATATTGTCAGCAGCAGGTCGCTGACTACAGCACACCCTCTCGGTCTGGTGCACCGAGTAATGACCAGCAACTCTTTTTGGAAGCATTGCATGAACTGCAAAATACACGGAGCCCCCCCGAGCAGTTTGGACTGCCTATTTGGTGTGATATACTGCATTTGGGGAGAGAGGAGGAGATATTTTCGCCTGATCAAGGAGTCGGGTGCAAGGCTTTTGGTCATTCTGCAGGGCTTTTGTTCTCGAGTGTGGCCCTGATCCAGCATTTTGGGACATCACTTGATGGTGGAGTGATTCTGTTACTTAACGGACACCCCTCAGGACTGCATTTACCAGCATGCTTCAGCCAGGCAGATTGAAAACGCGAGTCACCCATTGGAGGAGAAGGTAATGACATCACAGAGGGGAGCGGTTTTCAACTCACCTGCACCTCGTAGACTATCACAGAGAGCGCGAAGACCCAAGAACAGGCACTGATGAAAGCCAGGAGGCTTGAAACGCGTCTGCCTTAGCGTTTGATGGGACTGCTGCACTACGCGCAATTTACTTCAATAAAGTTCTTGCATCGAATTCCGGAGTGTGCTGTGCTTTTTTCCGAGGTGGAGGAGGCGTTGGACTTATATATTGTCAGCAGCAGGTCGCTGACTACAGCACACCCTCTCGGTCTGGTGCACCGTGTAATGACCAGCAACTCTTTTTGGAAGCATTGCATGAACTGCAAAATACACGGAGCCCCCCCGAGCAGTTTGGACTGCCTATTTGGTGTGATATACTGCATTTGGGGAGAGAGGAGGAGATATTTTCGCCTGATCAAGGAGTCGGGTGCAAGGCTTTTGGTCATTCTGCAGGGCTTTTGTTCTGGAGTGTGGCCCTGATCCAGCATTTTGGGACATCACTTGATGGTGGAGTGATTCTGTTACTTAACGGACACCCCTCAGGACTGCATTTACCAGCATGCTTCCGCCAGGCAGATTGAAAACGCGAGTCACCCATTGGAGGAGAAGGTAATGACATCACAGAGGGGAGCGGTTTTCAACTCACCTGCACCTCGTAGACTATCACAGAGAGCGCGAAGACCCAAGAACAGGCACTGATGAAAGCCAGGAGGCTTGAAACGCGTCTGCCTTAGCGTTTGATGGGACTGCTGCACTACGCGCAATTTACTTCAATAAAGTTCTTGCATCGAATTCCGGAGTGTGCTGTGCTTTTTTCCGAGGTGGAGGAGGCGTTGGACTTATATATTGTCAGCAGCAGGTCGCTGACTACAGCACACCCTCTCGGTCTGGTGCACCGTGTAATGACCAGCAACTCTTTTTGGAAGCATTGCATGAACTGCAAAATACACGGAGCTCCCCCGAGCAGTTTGGACTGCCTATTTGGTATGATATACTGCATTTGGGGAGAGAGGAGGAGATATTTTCGCCTGATCAAGGAGTCGGTGCAAGGCTTTTGGTCATTCTGCAGGGCTTTTGTTCTGGAGTGTGGCCCTGATCCAGCATTTTGGGACATCACTTGATGGTGGAGTGATTCTGTTACTTAACGGACACCCCTCAGGACTGCATTTACCAGCATGATTCAGCCAGGCAGATTGAAAACGCGAGTCACCCATTGGAGGAGAAGGTAATGACATCACAGAGGGGAGCGGTTTTCAACTCACCTGCACCTCGTAGACTATCACAGCGAGCGCGAAGACCCAAGAACAGGCACTGATGAAAGCCAGGAGGCTTGAAACGCGTCTGCCTTAGCGTTTGATGGGACTGCTGCACTACGCGCAATTTACTTCAATAAAGTTCTTGCATCGAATTCCGGAGTGTGCTGTGCTTTTTTCCGAGGTGGAGGAGGCGTTGGACTTATATATTGTCAGCAGCAGGTCGCTGACTACAGCACACCCTCTCGGTCTGGTGCACCGTGTAATGACCAGCAACTCTTTTTGGAAGCATTGCATGAACTGCAAAATACACGGAGCCCCCCCGAGCAGTTTGGACTGCCTATTTGGTGTGATATACTGCATTTGGGGAGAGAGGAGGAGATATTTTCGCCTGATCAAGGAGTCGGGTGCAAGGCTTTTGGTCATTCTGCAGGGCTTTTGTTCTGGAGTGTGGCCCTGATCCAGCATTTTGGGACATCACTTGATGGTGGAGTGATTCTGTTACTTAACGGACACCCCTCAGGACTGCATTTACCAGCATGCTTCAGCCAGGCAGATTGAAAACGCGAGTCACCCATTGGAGGAGAAGGTAATGACATCACAGAGGGGAGCGGTTTTCAACTCACCTGCACCTCGTAGACTATCACAGAGAGTGCGAAGACCCAAGAACAGGCACTGATGAAAGCCAGGAGGCTTGAAACGCATCTGCCTTAGCGTTTGATGGGACTGCTGCACTACGCGCAATTTACTTCAATAAAGTTCTTGCATCGAATTCCGGAGTGTGCTGTGCTTTTTTCCGAGGTGGAGGAGGCGTTGGACTTATATATTGTCAGCAGCAGGTCGCTGACTACAGCACACCCTCTCGGTCTGGTGCACCGTGTAATGACCAGCAACTCTTTTTGGAAGCATTGCATGAACTGCAAAATTCACGGAGCCCCCCCGAGCAGTTTGGACTGCCTATTTGGTGTGATATACTGCATTTGGGGAGAGAGGAGGAGATATTTTCGCCTGATCAAGGAGTCGGGTGCAAGGCTTTTGGTCATTCTGCAGGGCTTTTGTTCTCGAGTGTGGCCCTGATCCAGCATTTTGGGACATCACTTGATGGTGGAGTGATTCTGTTACTTAACGGACACCCCTCAGGACTGCATTTACCAGCATGCTTCAGCCAGGCAGATTGAAAACGCGAGTCACCCATTGGAGGAGAAGGTAATGACATCACAGAGGGGAGCGGTTTTCAACTCACCTGCACCTCGTAGACTATCACAGAGAGCGCGAAGACCCAAGAACAGGCACTGATGAAAGCCAGGAGGCTTGAAACGCGTCCGCCTTAGCGTTTGATGGGACTGCTGCACTACGCGCAATTTACTTCAATAAAGTTCTTGCATCGAATTCCGGAGTGTGCTGTGCTTTTTTCCGAGGTGGAGGAGGCGTTGGACTTATATATTGTCAGCAGCAGGTCGCTGACTACAGCACACCCTCTCGGTCTGGTGCACCGTGTAATAACCAGCAACTCTTTTTGGAAGCATTGCATGAACTGCAAAATACACGGAGCCCCCCCGAGCAGTTTGGACTGCCTATTTGGTGTGATATACTGCATTTGGGGAGAGAGGAGGAGATATTTTCGCCTGATCAAGGAGTCGGGTGCAAGGCTTTTGGTCATTCTGCAGGGCTTTTGTTCTGGAGTGTGGCCCTGATCCAGCATTTTGGGACATCACTTGATGGTGGAGTGATTCTGTTACTTAACGGACACCCCTCAGGACTGCATTTACAGCATGCTTCAGCCAGGCAGATTGAAAACGCGAGTCACCCATTGGAGGAGAAGGTAATGACATCACAGAGGGGAGCGGTTTTCAACTCACCTGCACCTCGTAGACTATCACAGAGAACGCGAAGACCCAAGAACAGGCACTGATGAAAGCCAGGAGGCTTGAAACGCGTCTGCCTTAGCATTTGATGGGACTGCTGCACTAAGCGCAATTTACTTCAATAAAGTTCTTGCATCGAATTCCGGAGTGTGCTGTGTTTTTTTCCGAGGTGGAAGAGGCGTTGGACTTATATATTGTCAGCAGCAGGTCGCTGACTACAGCACACCCTCTCGGTCTGGTGCACCATGTAATGACCAGCAACTCTTTTTGGAAGCATTGCATGAACTGCAAAATACACGGAGCCCCCCCGAGCAGTTTGGACTGCCTATTTGGTGTGATATACTGCATTTGGGGAGAGAGGAGGAGATATTTTCGCCTGATCAAGGAGTCGGGTGCAAGGCTTTTGGTCATTCTGCAGGGCTTTTGTTGTGGAGTGTGGCCCTGATCCAGCATTTTGGGACATCACTTGATGGTGGAGTGATTCTGTTACTTAACGGACACCCCTCAGGACTGCATTTACCAGCATGCTTCAGCCAGGCAGATTGAAAACGCGAGTCACCCATTGGAGGAGAAGGTAATGACATCACAGAGGGGAGCGGTTTTCAACTCACCTGCACCTCGTAGACTATCACAGAGAGCGCGAAGACCCAAGAACAGGCACTGATGAAAGCCAGGAGGCTTGAAACGCATCTGCCTTAGCGTTTGATGGGACTGCTGCACTACGCGCAATTTACTTCAATAAAGTTCTTGCATCGAATTCCGGAGTGTGCTGTGCTTTTTTCCGAGGTGGAGGAGGCGTTGGACTTATATATTGTCAGCAGCAGGTCGCTGACTACAGCACACCCTCTCGGTCTGGTGCACCGTGTAATGACCAGCAACTCTTTTTGGAAGCATTGCATGAACTGCAAAATTCACGGAGCCCCCCCGAGCAGTTTGGACTGCCTATTTGGTGTGATATACTGCATTTGGGGAGAGAGGAGGAGATATTTTCGCCTGATCAAGGAGTCGGGTGCAAGGCTTTTGGTCATTCTGCAGGGCTTTTGTTCTCGAGTGTGGCCCTGATCCAGCATTTTGGGACATCACTTGATGGTGGAGTGATTCTGTTACTTAACGGACACCCCTCAGGACTGCATTTACCAGCATGCTTCAGCCAGGCAGATTGAAAACGCGAGTCACCCATTGGAGGAGAAGGTAATGACATCACAGAGGGGAGCGGTTTTCAACTCACCTGCACCTCGTAGACTATCACAGAGAGCGCGAAGACCCAAGAACAGGCACTGATGAAAGCCAGGAGGCTTGAAACGCGTCCGCCTTAGCGTTTGATGGGACTGCTGCACTACGCGCAATTTACTTCAATAAAGTTCTTGCATCGAATTCCGGAGTGTGCTGTGCTTTTTTCCGAGGTGGAGGAGGCGTTGGACTTATACATTGTCAGCAGCAGGTCGCTGACTACAGCACACCCTCTCGGTCTGGTGCACCGTGTAATAACCAGCAACTCTTTTTGGAAGCATTGCATGAACTGCAAAATACACGGAGCCCCCCCGAGCAGTTTGGACTGCCTATTTGGTGTGATATACTGCATTTGGGGAGAGAGGAGGAGATATTTTCGCCTGATCAAGGAGTCGGGTGCAAGGCTTTTGGTCATTCTGCAGGGCTTTTGTTCTGGAGTGTGGCCCTGATCCAGCATTTTGGGACATCACTTGATGGTGGAGTGATTCTGTTACTTAACGGACACCCCTCAGGACTGCATTTACAGCATGCTTCAGCCAGGCAGATTGAAAACGCGAGTCACCCATTGGAGGAGAAGGTAATGACATCACAGAGGGGAGCGGTTTTCAACTCACCTGCACCTCGTAGACTATCACAGAGAACGCGAAGACCCAAGAACAGGCACTGATGAAAGCCAGGAGGCTTGAAACGCGTCTGCCTTAGCATTTGATGGGACTGCTGCACTAAGCGCAATTTACTTCAATAAAGTTCTTGCATCGAATTCCGGAGTGTGCTGTGTTTTTTTCCGAGGTGGAGGAGGCGTTGGACTTATATATTGTCAGCAGCAGGTCGCTGACTACAGCACACCCTCTCGGTCTGGTGCACCATGTAATGACCAGCAACTCTTTTTGGAAGCATTGCATGAACTGCAAAATACACGGAGCCCCCCCGAGCAGTTTGGACTGCCTATTTGGTGTGATATACTGCATTTGGGGAGAGAGGAGGAGATATTTTCGCCTGATCAAGGAGTCGGGTGCAAGGCTTTTGGTCATTCTGCAGGGCTTTTGTTGTGGAGTGTGGCCCTGATCCAGCATTTTGGGACATCACTTGATGGTGGAGTGATTCTGTTACTTAACGGACACCCCTCAGGACTGCATTTACCAGCATGCTTCAGCCAGGCAGATTGAAAACGCGAGTCACCCATTGGAGGAGAAGGTAATGACATCACAGAGGGGAGCGGTTTTCAACTCACCTGCACCTCGTAGACTATCACAGAGAGCGCGAAGACCCAAGAACAGGCACTGATGAAAGCCAGGAGGCTTGAAACGCGTCTGCCTTAGCGTTTGATGGGACTGCTGCACTACACGCAATTTACTTCAATAAAGTTCTTGCATCGAATTCCGGAGTGTGCTGTGCTTTTTTCCGAGGTGGAGGAGGCGTTGGACTTATATATTGTCAGCAGCAGGTCGCTGACTACAGCACACCCTCTCGGTCTGGTGCACCGTGTAATGACCAGCAACTCTTTTTGGAAGCATTGCATGAACTGCAAAATACACGGAGCCCCCCCGAGCAGTTTGGACTGCCTATTTGGTGTGATATACTGCATTTGGGGAGAGAGGAGGAGATATTTTCGCCTGATCAAGGAGTCGGGTGCAAGGCTTTTGGTCATTCTGCAGGGCTTTTGTTCTGGAGTGTGGCCCTGATCCAGCATTTTGGGACATCACTTGATGGTGGAGTGATTCTGTTACTTAACGGACACCCCTCAGGACTGCATTTACCAGCATGCTTCCGCCAGGCAGATTGAAAACGCGAGTCACCCATTGGAGGAGAAGGTAATGACATCACAGAGGGGAGCGGTTTTCAACTCACCTGCACCTCGTAGACTATCACAGAGAGCGCGAAGACCCAAGAACAGGCACTGATGAAAGCCAGGAGGCTTGAAACGCGTCTGCCTTAGCGTTTGATGGGACTGCTGCACTACGCGCAATTTACTTCAATAAAGTTCTTGCATCGAATTCCGGAGTGTGCTGTGCTTTTTTCCGAGGTGGAGGAGGCGTTGGACTTATATATTGTCAGCAGCAGGTCGCTGACTACAGCACACCCTCTCGGTCTGGTGCACCGTGTAATGACCAGCAACTCTTTTTGGAAGCATTGCATGAACTGCAAAATACACGGAGCCCCCCCGAGCAGTTTGGACTGCCTATTTGGTGTGATATACTGCATTTGGGGAGAGAGGAGGAGATATTTTCGCCTGATCAAGGAGTCGGGTGCAAGGCTTTTGGTCATTCTGCAGGGCTTTTGTTCTGGAGTGTGGCCCTGATCCAGCATTTTGGAACATCACTTGATGGTGGAGTGATTTTGTTACTTAACGGACACCCCTCAGGACTGCATTTACCAGCATGCTTCCGCCAGGCAGATTGAAAACGCGAGTCACCCATTGGAGGAGAAGGTAATGACATCACAGAGGGGAGCGGTTTTCAACTCACCTGCACCTCGTAGACTATCACAGAGAGCGCGAAGACCCAAGAACAGGCACTGATGAAAGCCAGGAGGCTTGAAACGCGTCTGCCTTAGCGTTTGATGGGACTGCTGCACTACGCGCAATTTACTTCAATAAAGTTCTTGCATCGAATTCCGGAGTGTGCTGTGCTTTTTTCCGAGGTGGAGGAGGCGTTGGACTTATATATTGTCAGCAGCAGGTCGCTGACTACAGCACACCCTCTCGGTCTGGTGCACCGTGTAATGACCAGCAACTCTTTTTGGAAGCATTGCATGAACTGCAAAATACACGGAGCTCCCCCGAGCAGTTTGGACTGCCTATTTGGTGTGATATACTGCATTTGGGGAGAGAGGAGGAGATATTTTCGCCTGATCAAGGAGTCGGTGCAAGGCTTTCGGTCATTCTGCAGGGCTTTTGTTCTGGAGTGTGGCCCTGATCCAGCATTTTGGGACATCACTTGATGGTGGAGTGATTCTGTTACTTAACGGACACCCCTCAGGACTGCATTTACCAGCATGCTTCAGCCAGGCAGATTGAAAACGCGAGTCACCCATTGGAGGAGAAGGTAATGACATCACAGAGGGGAGCGGTTTTCAACTCACCTGCACCTCGTAGACTATCACAGAGAGCGCGAAGACCCAAGAACAGGCACTGATGAAAGCCAGGAGGCTTGAAACGCGTCTGCCTTAGCGTTTGATGGGACTGCTGCACTACGCGCAATTTACTTCAATAAAGTTCTTGCATCGAATTCCGGAGTGTGCTGTGCTTTTTTCCGAGGTGGAGGAGGCGTTGGACTTATATATTGTCAGCAGCAGGTCGCTGACTACAGCACACCCTCTCGGTCTGGTGCACCGTGTAATGACCAGCAACTCTTTTTGGAAGCATTGCATGAACTGCAAAATACACGGAGCCCCCCCGAGCAGTTTGGACTGCCTATTTGGTGTGATATACTGCATTTGGGGAGAGAGGAGGAGATATTTTCGCCTGATCAAGGAGTCGGGTGCAAGGCTTTTGGTCATTCTGCAGGGCTTTTGTTCTGGAGTGTGGCCCTGATCCAGCATTTTGGGATATCACTTGATGGTGGAGTGATTCTGTTACTTAACGGACACCCCTCAGGACTGCATTTACCAGCATGCTTCAGCCAGGCAGATTGAAAACGCGAGCCACCCATTGGAGGAGAAGGTAATGACATCACAGAGGGGAGCGGTTTTCAACTCACCTGCACCTCGTAGACTATCACAGAGAGTGCGAAGACCCAAGAACAGGCACTGATGAAAGCCAGGAGGCTTGAAACGCGTCTGCCTTAGCGTTTGATGGGACTGCTGCACTACGCGCAATTTACTTCAATAAAGTTCTTGCATCGAATTCCGGAGTGTGCTGTGCTTTTTTCTGAGGTGGAGGAGGCGTTGGACTTATATATTGTCAGCAGCAGGTCGCTGACTACAGCACACCCTCTCGGTCTGGTGCACCGTGTAATGACCAGCAACTCTTTTTGGAAGCATTGCATGAACTGCAAAATACACGGAGCCCCCCCGAGCAGTTTGGACTGCCTATTTGGTGTGATATACTGCATTTGGGGAGAGAGGAGGAGATATTTTCGCCTGATCAAGGAGTCGGGTGCAAGGCTTTTGGTCATTCTGCAGGGCTTTTGTTCGGGAGTGTGGCCCTGATCCAGCATTTTGGGACATCACTTGATGGTGGAGTGATTCTGTTACTTAACGGACACCCCTCAGGACTCCATTTACCAGCATGCTTCCGCCAGGCAGATTGAAAACGCGAGTCACCCATTGGAGGAGAAGGTAATGACATCACAGAGGGGAGCGGTTTTCAACTCACCTGCACCTCGTAGACTATCACAGAGAGCGCGAAGACCCAAGAACAGGCACTGATGAAAGCCAGGAGGCTTGAAACGCGTCTGCCTTAGCGTTTGATGGGACTGCTGCACTACGCGCAATTTACTTCAATAAAGTTCTTGCATCGAATTCCGGAGTGTGCTGTGCTTTTTTCCGAGGTGGAGGAGGCGTTGGACTTATATATTGTCAGCAGCAGGTCGCTGACTACAGCACACCCTCTCGGTCTGGTGCACCGTGTAATGACCAGCGACTCTTTTTGGAAGCATTGCATGAACTGCAAAATACACGGAGCTCCCCCGAGCAGTTTGGACTGCCTATTTGGTGTGATATACTGCATTTGGGGAGAGAGGAGGAGATATTTTCGCCTGATCAAGGAGTCGGTGCAAGGCTTTTGGTCATTCTGCAGGGCTTTTGTTCTGGAGTGTGGCCCTGATCCAGCATTTTGGGACATCACTTGATGGTGGAGTGATTCTGTTACTTAACGGACACCCCTCAGGACTGCATTTACCAGCATGCTTCAGCCAGGCAGATTGAAAACGCGAGTCACCCATTGGAGGAGAAGGTAATGACATCACAGAGGGGAGCGGTTTTCAACTCACCTGCACCTCGTAGACTATCACAGCGAGCGCGAAGACCCAAGAACAGGCACTGATGAAAGCCAGGAGGCTTGAAACGCGTCTGCCTTAGCGTTTGATGCGACTGCTGAACTACGCGCAATTTACTTCAATAAAGTTCTTGCATCGAATTCCGGAGTGTGCTGTGCTTTTTTCCGAGGTGGAGGAGGCGTTGGACTTATATATTGTCAGCAGCAGGTCGCTGACTACAGCACACCCTCTCGGTCTGGTGCACCGTGTAATGACCAGCAACTCTTTTTGGAAGCATTGCATGAACTGCAAAATACACGGAGCCCCCCCGAGCAGTTTGGACTGCCTATTTGGTGTGATATACTGCATTTGGGGAGAGAGGAGGAGATATTTTCGCCTGATCAAGGAGTCAGGTGCAAGGCTTTTGGTCATTCTGCAGGGCTTTTGTTCTGGAGTGTGGCCCTGATCCAGCATTTTGGGACATCACTTGATGGTGGAGTGATTCTGTTACTTAACGGACACCCCTCAGGACTGCATTTACCAGAATGCTTCAGCCAGGCAGATTGAAAACGCGAGTCACCCATTGGAGGAGAAGGTAATGACATCACAGAGGGGAGCGGTTTTCAACTCACCTGCACCTCGTAGACTATCACAGAGAGTGCGAAGACCCAAGAACAGGCACTGATGAAAGCCAGGAGGCTTGAAACGCGTCTGCCTTAGCGTTTGATGGGACTGCTGCACTACGCGCAATTTACTTCAATAAAGTTCTTGCATCGAATTCCGGAGTGTGCTGTGCTTTTTTCCGAGGTGGAGGAGGCGTTGGACTTATATATTGTCAGCAGCAGGTCGCTGACTACAGCACACCCTCTCGGTCTGGTGCACCGTGTAATGACCAGTAGGGGTGGGCGGAATTTGCGGAATTAACCTTCGCAAATTATCGCGAGAATGTTTAAAATTATCGCAAACAAGCAGAAATATCGCGAAGATGCGGAAGTTTTTTTCCGGCATGTTCGTGAGATTTTCTGCATGGTTGCGGGTCGCCAACTTACCCATGTGGTTGCTTGCGGGCGCGGCCATCTTGTTTTGAGTTGTTCTCGCGGTGCATGATCGCGAGAAGAAAGACGTGATCGCGCGACGCATGACGTCACTGCGGGCGCGAACTGTCGCGAGACAGCGCAAATGGCTAAAAACAATACAACATCTCATGGAGAACGCGACCGGATCAAGAAAACTTGTCGGCGAACGCAGGGATTCAGGTAAGGCGATCGCGCGCGCGCGAGAATGTATCATTTTACAGCGCGAGCAAGAAACAAATTATCGCCAAGCTGCGGAAACCGGAATTTTTGACATTTTCGCGCTCTCCGCGGAACGCAAAAATGTCAAATTATCGCAATTTCCGCGAACGGAACGAAATTTTTGCCCAGGCCTAATGACCAGCAACTCTTTTTGGAAGCATTGCATGAACTGCAAAATTCACGGAGCCCCCCCGAGCAGTTTGGACTGCCTATTTGGTGTGATATACTGCATTTGGGGAGAGAGGAGGAGATATTTTCGCCTGATCAAGGAGTCGGGTGCAAGGCTTTTGGTCATTCTGCAGGGCTTTTGTTCTCGAGTGTGGCCCTGATCCAGCATTTTGGGACATCACTTGATGGTGGAGTGATTCTGTTACTTAACGGACACCCCTCAGGACTGCATTTACCAGCATGCTTCAGCCAGGCAGATTGAAAACGCGAGTCACCCATTGGAGGAGAAGGTAATGACATCACAGAGGGGAGCGGTTTTCAACTCACCTGCACCTCGTAGACTATCACAGAGAGCGCGAAGACCCAAGAACAGGCACTGATGAAAGCCAGGAGGCTTGAAACGCGTCCGCATTAGCGTTTGATGGGACTGCTGCACTACGCGCAATTTACTTCAATAAAGTTCTTGCATCGAATTCCGGAGTGTGCTGTGCTTTTTTCCGAGGTGGAGGAGGCGTTGGACTTATATATTGTCAGCAGCAGGTCGCTGACTACAGCACACCCTCTCGGTCTGGTGCACCATGTAATGACCAGCAACTCTTTTTGGAAGCATTGCATGAACTGCAAAATACACGGAGCCCCCCCCGAGCAGTTTGGACTGCCTATTTGGTGTGATATACTGCATTTGGGGAGAGAGGAGGAGATATTTTCGCCTGATCAAGGAGTCGGTGCAAGGCTTTTGGTCATTCTGCAGGGCTTTTGTTCTGGAGTGTGGCCCTGATCCAGCATTTTGGGACATCACTTGATGGTGGAGTGATTCTGTTACTTAACGGACACCCCTCAGGACTGCATTTACCAGCATGCTTCAGCCAGGCAGATTGAAAACGCGAGTCACCCATTGGAGGAGAAGGTAATGACATCACAGAGGGGAGCGGTTTTCAACTCACCTGCACCTCGTAGACTATCACAGAGAGCGCGAAGACCCAAGAACAGGCACTGATGAAAGCCAGGAGGCTTGAAACGCGTCTGCCTTAGCGTTTGATGGGACTGCTGCACTACGCGCAATTTACTTCAATAAAGTTCTTGCATCGAATTCCGGAGTGTGCTGTACTTTTTTCCGAGGTGGAGGAGGCGTTGGACTTATATATTGTCAGCAGCAGGTCGCTGACTACAGCACACCCTCTCGGTCTGGTGCACCGTGTAATGACCAGCAACTCTTTTTGGAAGCATTGCATGAACTGCAAAATACACGGAACCCCCCCGAGCAGTTTGGACTGCCTATTTGGTGTGATATACTGCATTTGGGGAGAGAGGAGGAGATATTTTCGCCTGATCAAGGAGTCGGGTGCAAGGCTTTTGGTCATTCTGCAGGGCTTTTGTTCTGGAGTGTGGCCCTGATCCAGCATTTTGGGACATCACTTGATGGTGGAGTGATTCTGTTACTTAACGGACACCCCTCAGGACTGCATTTACCAGCATGCTTCAGCCAGGCAGATTGAAAACGCGAGCCACCCATTGGAGGAGAAGGTAATGACATCACAGAGGGGAGCGGTTTTCAACTCACCTGCACCTCGTAGACTATCACAGAGAGCGCAAAGACCCAAGAACAGGCACTGATGAAAGCCAGGAGGCTTGAAACGCGTCTGCCTTAGCGTTTGATGGGACTGCTGCACTACGCGCAATTTACTTCAATAAAGTTCTTGCATCGAATTCCGGAGTGTGCTGTGCTTTTTTCCGAGGTGGAGGAGGCGTTGGACTTATATATTGTCAGCAGCAGGTCGCTGACTACAGCACACCCTCTCGGTCTGGTGCACCGTGTAATGACCAGCAACTCTTTTTGGAAGCATTGCATGAACTGCAAAATACACGGAGCCCCCCCGAGCAGTTTGGACTGCCTATTTGGTGTGATATACTGCATTTGGGGAGAGAGGAGGAGATATTTTCGCCTGATCAAGGAGTCGGGTGCAAGGCTTTTGGTCATTCTGCAGGGCTTTTGTTCTGGAGTGTGGCCCTGATCCAGCATTTTGGGACATCACTTGATGGTGGAGTGATTCTGTTACTTAACGGACACCCCTCAGGACTGCATTTACCAGAATGCTTCAGCCAGGCAGATTGAAAACGCGAGTCACCCATTGGAGGAGAAGGTAATGACATCACAGAGGGGAGCGGTTTTCAACTCACCTGCACCTCGTAGACTATCACAGAGAGTGCGAAGACCCAAGAACAGGCACTGATGAAAGCCAGGAGGCTTGAAACGCGTCTGCCTTAGCGTTTGATGGGACTGCTGCACTACGCGCAATTTACTTCAATAAAGTTCTTGCATCGAATTCCGGAGTGTGCTGTGCTTTTTTCCGAGGTGGAGGAGGCGTTGGACTTATATATTGTCAGCAGCAGGTCGCTGACTACAGCACACCCTCTCGGTCTGGTGCACCGTGTAATGACCAGCAACTCTTTTTGGAAGCATTGCATGAACTGCAAAATTCACGGAGCCCCCCCGAGCAGTTTGGACTGCCTATTTGGTGTGATATACTGCATTTGGGGAGAGAGGAGGAGATATTTTCGCCTGATCAAGGAGTCGGGTGCAAGGCTTTTGGTCATTCTGCAGGGCTTTTGTTCTCGAGTGTGGCCCTGATCCAGCATTTTGGGACATCACTTGATGGTGGAGTGATTCTGTTACTTAACGGACACCCCTCAGGACTGCATTTACCAGCATGCTTCAGCCAGGCAGATTGAAAACGCGAGTCACCCATTGGAGGAGAAGGTAATGACATCACAGAGGGGAGCGGTTTTCAACTCACCTGCACCTCGTAGACTATCACAGAGAGCGCGAAGACCCAAGAACAGGCACTGATGAAAGCCAGGAGGCTTGAAACGCGTCCGCATTAGCGTTTGATGGGACTGCTGCACTACGCGCAATTTACTTCAATAAAGTTCTTGCATCGAATTCCGGAGTGTGCTGTGCTTTTTTCCGAGGTGGAGGAGGCGTTGGACTTATATATTGTCAGCAGCAGGTCGCTGACTACAGCACACCCTCTCGGTCTGGTGCACCATGTAATGACCAGCAACTCTTTTTGGAAGCATTGCATGAACTGCAAAATACACGGAGCCCCCCCCGAGCAGTTTGGACTGCCTATTTGGTGTGATATACTGCATTTGGGGAGAGAGGAGGAGATATTTTCGCCTGATCAAGGAGTCGGTGCAAGGCTTTTGGTCATTCTGCAGGGCTTTTGTTCTGGAGTGTGGCCCTGATCCAGCATTTTGGGACATCACTTGATGGTGGAGTGATTCTGTTACTTAACGGACACCCCTCAGGACTGCATTTACCAGCATGCTTCAGCCAGGCAGATTGAAAACGCGAGTCACCCATTGGAGGAGAAGGTAATGACATCACAGAGGGGAGCGGTTTTCAACTCACCTGCACCTCGTAGACTATCACAGAGAGCGCGAAGACCCAAGAACAGGCACTGATGAAAGCCAGGAGGCTTGAAACGCGTCTGCCTTAGCGTTTGATGGGACTGCTGCACTACGCGCAATTTACTTCAATAAAGTTCTTGCATCGAATTCCGGAGTGTGCTGTACTTTTTTCCGAGGTGGAGGAGGCGTTGGACTTATATATTGTCAGCAGCAGGTCGCTGACTACAGCACACCCTCTCGGTCTGGTGCACCGTGTAATGACCAGCAACTCTTTTTGGAAGCATTGCATGAACTGCAAAATACACGGAGCCCCCCCGAGCAGTTTGGACTGCCTATTTGGTGTGATATACTGCATTTGAGGAGAGAGGAGGAGATATTTTCGCCTGATCAAGGAGTCGGGTGCAAGGCTTTTGGTCATTCTGCAGGGCTTTTGTTCTGGAGTGTGGCCCTGATCCAGCATTTTGGGACATCACTTGATGGTGGAGTGATTCTGTTACTTAACGGACACCCCTCAGGACTGCATTTACCAGCATGCTTCAGCCAGGCAGATTGAAAACGCGAGCCACCCATTGGAGGAGAAGGTAATGACATCACAGAGGGGAGCGGTTTTCAACTCACCTGCACCTCGTAGACTATCACAGAGAGCGCAAAGACCCAAGAACAGGCACTGATGAAAGCCAGGAGGCTTGAAACGCGTCTGCCTTAGCGTTTGATGGGACTGCTGCACTACGCGCAATTTACTTCAATAAAGTTCTTGCATCGAATTCCGGAGTGTGCTGTGCTTTTTTCCGAGGTGGAGGAGGCGTTGGACTTATATATTGTCAGCAGCAGGTCGCTGACTACAGCACACCCTCTCGGTCTGGTGCACCGTGTAATGACCAGCAACTCTTTTTGGAAGCATTGCATGAACTGCAAAATACACGGAGCCCCCCCGAGCAGTTTGGACTGCCTATTTGGTGTGATATACTGCATTTGGGGAGAGAGGAGGAGATATTTTCGCCTGATCAAGGAGTCGGGTGCAAGGCTTTTGGTCATTCTGCAGGGCTTTTGTTCTGGAGTGTGGCCCTGATCCAGCATTTTGGGACATCACTTGATGGTGGAGTGATTCTGTTACTTAACGGACACCCCTCAGGACTGCATTTACCAGCATGCTTCAGCCAGGCAGATTGAAAACGCGAGCCACCCATTGGAGGAGAAGGTAATGACATCACAGAGGGGAGCGGTTTTCAACTCACCTGCACCTCGTAGACTATCACAGAGAGCGCAAAGACCCAAGAACAGGCACTGATGAAAGCCAGGAGGCTTGAAACGCGTCTGCCTTAGCGTTTGATGGGACTGCTGCACTACGCGCAATTTACTTCAATAAAGTTCTTGCATCGAATTCCGGAGTGTGCTGTGCTTTTTTCCGAGGTGGAGGAGGCGTTGGACTTATATATTGTCAGCAGCAGGTCGCTGACTACAGCACACCCTCTCGGTCTGGTGCACCGTGTAATGACCAGCAACTCTTTTTGGAAGCATTGCATGAACTGCAAAATACACGGAGCCCCCCCGAGCAGTTTGGACTGCCTATTTGGTGTGATATACTGCATTTGGGGAGAGAGGAGGAGATATTTTCGCCTGATCAAGGAGTCGGGTGCAAGGCTTTTGGTCATTCTGCAGGGCTTTTGTTCGGGAGTGTGGCCCTGATCCAGCATTTTGGGACATCACTTGATGGTGGAGTGATTCTGTTACTTAACGGACACCCCTCAGGACTCCATTTACCAGCATGCTTCCGCCAGGCAGATTGAAAACGCGAGTCACCCATTGGAGGAGAAGGTAATGACATCACAGAGGGGAGCGGTTTTCAACTCACCTGCACCTCGTAGACTATCACAGCGAGCGCGAAGACCCAAGAACAGGCACTGATGAAAGCCAGGAGGCTTGAAACGCGTCTGCCTTAGCGTTTGATGGGACTGCTGCACTACGCGCAATTTACTTCAATAAAGTTCTTGCATCGAATTCCGGAGTGTGCTGTGCTTTTTTCCGAGGTGGAGGAGGCGTTGGACTTATATATTGTCAGCAGCAGGTCGCTGACTACAGCACACCCTCTCGGTCTGGTGCACCGTGTAATGACCAGCAACTCTTTTTGGAAGCATTGCATGAACTGCAAAATACACGGAGCCCCCCCGAGCAGTTTGGACTGCCTATTTGGTGTGATATACTGCATTTGGGGAGAGAGGAGGAGATATTTTCGCCTGATCAAGGAGTCGGGTGCAAGGCTTTTGGTCATTCTGCAGGGCTTTTGTTCTGGAGTGTGGCCCTGATCCAGCATTTTGGGACATCACTTGATGGTGGAGTGATTCTGTTACTTAACGGACACCCCTCAGGACTGCATTTACCAGCATGCTTCAGCCAGGCAGATTGAAAACGCGAGTCACCCATTGGAGGAGAAGGTAATGACATCACAGAGGGTAGCGGTTTTCAACTCACCTGCACCTCGTAGACTATCACAGAGAGTGCGAAGACCCAAGAACAGGCACTGATGAAAGCCAGGAGGCTTGAAACGCGTCTGCCTTAGCGTTTGATGGGACTGCTGCACTACGCGCAATTTACTTCAATAAAGTTCTTGCATCGAATTCCGGAGTGTGCTGTGCTTTTTTCCGAGGTGGAGGAGGCGTTGGACTTATATATTGTCAGCAGCAGGTCGCTGACTACAGCACACCCTCTCGGTCTGGTGCACCGTGTAATGACCAGCAACTCTTTTTGGAAGCATTGCATGAACTGCAAAATTCACGGAGCCCCCCCGAGCAGTTTGGACTGCCTATTTGGTGTGATATACTGCATTTGGGGAGAGAGGAGGAGATATTTTCGCCTGATCAAGGAGTCGGGTGCAAGGCTTTTGGTCATTCTGCAGGGCTTTTGTTCTCGAGTGTGGCCCTGATCCAGCATTTTGGGACATCACTTGATGGTGGAGTGATTCTGTTACTTAACGGACACCCCTCAGGACTGCATTTACCAGCATGCTTCAGCCAGGCAGATTGAAAACGCGAGTCACCCATTGGAGGAGAAGGTAATGACATCACAGAGGGGAGCGGTTTTCAACTCACCTGCACCTCGTAGACTATCACAGAGAGCGCGAAGACCCAAGAACAGGCACTGATGAAAGCCAGGAGGCTTGAAACGCGTCCGCCTTAGCGTTTGATGGGACTGCTGCACTACGCGCAATTTACTTCAATAAAGTTCTTGCATCGAATTCCGGAGTGTGCTGTGCTTTTTTCCGAGGTGGAGGAGGCGTTGGACTTATATATTGTCAGCAGCAGGTCGCTGACTACAGCACACCCTCTCGGTCTGGTGCACCATGTAATGACCAGCAACTCTTTTTGGAAGCATTGCATGAACTGCAAAATACACGGAGCCCCCCCAAGCAGTTTGGACTGCCTATTTGGTGTGATATACTGCATTTGGGGAGAGAGGAGGAGATATTTTCGCCTGATCAAGGAGTCGGGTGCAAGGCTTTTGGTCATTCTGCAGGGCTTTTGTTCTGGAGTGTGGCCCTGATCCAGCATTTTGGGACATCACTTGATGGTGGAGTGATTCTGTTACTTAACGGACACCCCTCAGGACTGCATTTACCAGCATGCTTCAGCCAGGCAGATTGAAAACGCGAGTCACCCATTGGAGGAGAAGGTAATGACATCACAGAGGGGAGCGGTTTTCAACTCACCTGCACCTCGTAGACTATCACAGAGAGCGCGAAGACCCAAGAACAGGCACTGATGAAAGCCAGGAGGCTTGAAACGCGTCTGCCTTAGCGTTTGATGGGACTGCTGCACTACGCGCAATTTACTTCAATAAAGTTCTTGCATCGAATTCCGGAGTGTGCTGTGCTTTTTTCCGAGGTGGAGGAGGCGTTGGACTTATATATTGTCAGCAGCAGGTCGCTGACTACAGCACACCCTCTCGGTCTGGTGCACCGTGTAATGACCAGCAACTCTTTTTGGAAGCATTGCATGAACTGCAAAATACACGGAGCCCCCCCGAGCAGTTTGGACTGCCTATTTGGTGTAATATACTGCATTTGGGGAGAGAGGAGGAGATATTTTCTCCTGATCAAGGAGTCGGGTGCAAGGCTTTTGGTCATTCTGCAGGGCTTTTGTTCTGGAGTGTGGCCCTGATCCAGCATTTTGGGACATCACTTGATGGTGGAGTGATTCTGTTACTTAACGGACACCCCTCAGGACTGCATTTACCAGCATGCTTCAGCCAGGCAGATTGAAAACGCGAGCCACCCATTGGAGGAGAAGGTAATGACATCACAGAGGGGAGCGGTTTTCAACTCACCTGCACCTCGTAGACTATCACAGAGAGCGCAAAGACCCAAGAACAGGCACTGATGAAAGCCAGGAGGCTTGAAACGCGTCTGCCTTAGCGTTTGATGGGACTGCTGCACTACGCGCAATTTACTTCAATAAAGTTCTTGCATCGAATTCCGGAGTGTGCTGTGCTTTTTTCCGAGGTGGAGGAGGCGTTGGACTTATATATTGTCAGCAGCAGGTCGCTGACTACAGCACACCCTCTCGGTCTGGTGCACCGTGTAATGACCAGCAACTCTTTTTGGAAGCATTGCATGAACTGCAAAATACACGGAGCCCCCCCGAGCAGTTTGGACTGCCTATTTGGTGTGATATACTGCATTTGGGGAGAGAAGAGGAGATATTTTCGCCTGATCAAGGAGTCGGGTGCAAGGCTTTTGGTCATTCTGCAGGGCTTTTGTTCTGGAGTGTGGCCCTGATCCAGCATTTTGGGACATCACTTGATGGTGGAGTGATTCTGTTACTTAACGGACACCCCTCAGGACTGCATTTACCAGCATGCTTCAGCCAGGCAGATTGAAAACGCGAGCCACCCATTGGAGGAGAAGGTAATGACATCACAGAGGGGAGCGGTTTTCAACTCACCTGCACCTCGTAGACTATCACAGAGAGCGCAAAGACCCAAGAACAGGCACTGATGAAAGCCAGGAGGCTTGAAACGCGTCTGCCTTAGCGTTTGATGGGACTGCTGCACTACGCGCAATTTACTTCAATAAAGTTCTTGCATCGAATTCCGGAGTGTGCTGTGCTTTTTTCCGAGGTGGAGGAGGCGTTGGACTTATATATTGTCAGCAGGAGGTCGCTGACTACAGCACACCCTCTCGGTCTGGTGCACCGTGTAATGACCAGCAACTCTTTTTGGAAGCATTGCATGAACTGCAAAATACACGGAGCCCCCCCGAGCAGTTTGGACTGCCTATTTGGTGTGATATACTGCATTTGGGGAGAGAGGAGGAGATATTTTCGCCTGATCAAGGAGTCGGGTGCAAGGCTTTTGGTCATTCTGCAGGGCTTTTGTTCTGGAGTGTGGCCCTGATCCAGCATTTTGGGACATTACTTGATGGTGGAGTGATTCTGTTACTAAACGGACACCCCTCAGGACTGCATTTACCAGCATGCTTCAGCCAGGCAGATTGAAAACGCGAGTCACCCATTGGAGGAGAAGGTAATGACATCACAGAGGGGAGCGGTTTTCAACTCACCTGCACCTCGTAGACTATCACAGAGAGTGCGAAGACCCAAGAACAGGCACTGATGAAAGCCAGGAGGCTTGAAACGCGTCTGCCTTAACGTTTGATGGGACTGCTGCACTACGCGCAATTTACTTCAATAAAGTTCTTGCATCGAATTCCGGAGTGTGCTGTGCTTTTTTCCGAGGTGGAGGAGGCGTTGGACTTATATATTGTCAGCAGCAGGTCGCTGACTACAGCACACCCTCTCGGTCTGGTGCACCGTGTAATGACCAGCAACTCTTTTTGGAAGCATTGCATGAACTGCAAAATACACGGAGCCCCCCCGAGCAGTTTGGACTGCCTATTTGGTGTGATATACTGCATTTGGGGAGAGAGGAGGAGATATTTTCGCCTGATCAAGGAGTCGGGTGCAAGGCTTTTGGTCATTCTGCAGGGCTTTTGTTCGGGAGTGTGGCCCTGATCCAGCATTTTGGGACATCACTTGATGGTGGAGTGATTCTGTTACTTAACGGACACCCCTCAGGACTCCATTTACCAGCATGCTTCCGCCAGGCAGATTGAAAACGCGAGTCACCCATTGGAGGAGAAGGTAATGACATCACAGAGGGGAGCGGTTTTCAACTCACCTGCACCTCGTAGACTATCACAGAGAGCGCGAAGACCCAAGAACAGGCACTGATGAAAGCCAGGAGGCTTGAAACGCGTCTGCCTTAGCGTTTGATGGGACTGCTGCACTGCGCGCAATTTACTTCAATAAAGTTCTTGCATCGAATTCCGGAGTGTGCTGTGCTTTTTTCCGAGGTGGAGGAGGCGTTGGACTTATATATTGTCAGCAGCAGGTCGCTGACTACAGCACACCCTCTCGGTCTGGTGCACCGTGTAATGACCAGCGACTCTTTTTGGAAGCATTGCATGAACTGCAAAATACACGGAGTTCCCCCGAGCAGTTTGGACTGCCTATTTGGTGTGATATACTGCATTTGGGGAGAGAGGAGGAGATATTTTCGCCTGATCAAGGAGTCGGTGCAAGGCTTTTGGTCATTCTGCAGGGCTTTTGTTCTGGAGTGTGGCCCTGATCCAGCATTTTGGGACATCACTTGATGGTGGAGTGATTCTGTTACTTAACGGACACCCCTCAGGACTGCATTTACCAGCATGCTTCAGCCAGGCAGATTGAAAACGCGAGTCACCCATTGGAGGAGAAGGTAATGACATCACAGAGGGGAGCGGTTTTCAACTCACCTGCACCTCGTAGACTATCACAGCGAGCGCGAAGACCCAAGAACAGGCACTGATGAAAGCCAGGAGGCTTGAAACGCGTCTGCCTTAGCGTTTGATGGGACTGCTGCACTACGCGCAATTTACTTCAATAAAGTTCTTGCATCGAATTCCGGAGTGTGCTGTGCTTTTTTCCGAGGTGGAGGAGGCGTTGGACTTATATATTGTCAGCAGCAGGTCGCTGACTACAGCACACCCTCTCGGTCTGGTGCACCGTGTAATGACCAGCAACTCTTTTTGGAAGCATTGCATGAACTGCAAAATACACGGAGCCCCCCCGAGCAGTTTGGACTGCCTATTTGGTGTGATATACTGCATTTGGGGAGAGAGGAGGAGATATTTTCGCCTGATCAAGGAGTCGGGTGCAAGGCTTTTGGTCATTCTGCAGGGCTTTTGTTCTGGAGTGTGGCCCTGATCCAGCATTTTGGGACATCACTTGATGGTGGAGTGATTCTGTTACTTAACGGACACCCCTCAGGACTGCATTTACCAGCATGCTTCAGCCAGGCAGATTGAAAACGCGAGTCACCCATTGGAGGAGAAGGTAATGACATCACAGAGGGGAGCGGTTTTCAACTCACCTGCACCTCGTAGACTATCACAGAGAGTGCGAAGACCCAAGAACAGGCACTGATGAAAGCCAGGAGGCTTGAAACGCGTCTGCCTTAGCGTTTGATGGGACTGCTGCACTACGCGCAATTTACTTCAATAAAGTTCTTGCATCGAATTCCGGAGTGTGCTGTGCTTTTTTCCGAGGTGGAGGAGGCGTTGGACTTATATATTGTCAGCAGCAGGTCGCTGACTACAGCACACCCTCTCGGTCTGGTGCACCGTGTAATGACCAGCAACTCTTTTTGGAAGCATTGCATGAACTGCAAAATTCACGGAGCCCCCCCCGAGCAGTTTGGACTGCCTATTTGGTGTGATATACTGCATTTGGGGAGAGAGGAGGAGATATTTTCGCCTGATCAAGGAGTCGGGTGCAAGGCTTTTGGTCATTCTGCAGGGCTTTTGTTCTCGAGTGTGGCCCTGATCCAGCATTTTGGGACATCACTTGATGGTGGAGTGATTCTGTTACTTAACGGACACCCCTCAGGACTGCATTTACCAGCATGCTTCAGCCAGGCAGATTGAAAACGCGAGTCACCCATTGGAGGAGAAGGTAATGACATCACAGAGGGGAGCGGTTTTCCACTCACCTGCACCTCGTAGACTATCACAGAGAGCGCGAAGACCCAAGAACAGGCACTGATGAAAGCCTGGAGGCTTGAAACGCGTCCGCCTTAGCGTTTGATGGGACTGCTGCACTACGCGCAATTTACTTCAATAAAGTTCTTGCATCGAATTCCGGAGTGTGCTGTGCTTTTTTCCGAGGTGGAGGAGGCGTTGGACTTATATATTGTCAGCAGCAGGTCGCTGACTACAGCACACCCTCTCGGTCTGGTGCACCATGTAATGACCAGCAACTCTTTTTGGAAGCATTGCATGAACTGCAAAATACACGGAGCCCCCCCGAGCAGTTTGGACTGCCTATTTGGTGTGATATACTGCATTTGGGGAGAGAGGAGGAGATATTTTCGCCTGATCAAGGAGTCGGGTGCAAGGCTTTTGGTCATTCTGCAGGGCTTTTGTTCGGGAGTGTGGCCCTGATCCAGCATTTTGGGACATCACTTGATGGTGGAGTGATTCTGTTACTTAACGGACACCCCTCAGGACTCCATTTACCAGCATGCTTCCGCCAGGCAGATTGAAAACGCGAGTCACCCATTGGAGGAGAAGGTAATGACATCACAGAGGGGAGCGGTTTTCAACTCACCTGCACCTCGTAGACTATCACAGAGAGCGCGAAGACCCAAGAACAGGCACTGATGAAAGCCAGGAGGCTTGAAACGCGTCTGCCTTAGCGTTTGATGGGACTGCTGCACTGCGCGCAATTTACTTCAATAAAGTTCTTGCATCGAATTCCGGAGTGTGCTGTGCTTTTTTCCGAGGTGGAGGAGGCGTTGGACTTATATATTGTCAGCAGCAGGTCGCTGACTACAGCACACCCTCTCGGTCTGGTGCACCGTGTAATGACCAGCGACTCTTTTTGGAAGCATTGCATGAACTGCAAAATACACGGAGTTCCCCCGAGCAGTTTGGACTGCCTATTTGGTGTGATATACTGCATTTGGGGAGAGAGGAGGAGATATTTTCGCCTGATCAAGGAGTCGGTGCAAGGCTTTTGGTCATTCTGCAGGGCTTTTGTTCTGGAGTGTGGCCCTGATCCAGCATTTTGGGACATCACTTGATGGTGGAGTGATTCTGTTACTTAACGGACACCCCTCAGGACTGCATTTACCAGCATGCTTCAGCCAGGCAGATTGAAAACGCGAGTCACCCATTGGAGGAGAAGGTAATGACATCACAGAGGGGAGCGGTTTTCAACTCACCTGCACCTCGTAGACTATCACAGCGAGCGCGAAGACCCAAGAACAGGCACTGATGAAAGCCAGGAGGCTTGAAACGCGTCTGCCTTAGCGTTTGATGGGACTGCTGCACTACGCGCAATTTACTTCAATAAAGTTCTTGCATCGAATTCCGGAGTGTGCTGTGCTTTTTTCCGAGGTGGAGGAGGCGTTGGACTTATATATTGTCAGCAGCAGGTCGCTGACTACAGCACACCCTCTCGGTCTGGTGCACCGTGTAATGACCAGCAACTCTTTTTGGAAGCATTGCATGAACTGCAAAATACACGGAGCCCCCCCGAGCAGTTTGGACTGCCTATTTGGTGTGATATACTGCATTTGGGGAGAGAGGAGGAGATATTTTCGCCTGATCAAGGAGTCGGGTGCAAGGCTTTTGGTCATTCTGCAGGGCTTTTGTTCTGGAGTGTGGCCCTGATCCAGCATTTTGGGACATCACTTGATGGTGGAGTGATTCTGTTACTTAACGGACACCCCTCAGGACTGCATTTACCAGCATGCTTCAGCCAGGCAGATTGAAAACGCGAGTCACCCATTGGAGGAGAAGGTAATGACATCACAGAGGGGAGCGGTTTTCAACTCACCTGCACCTCGTAGACTATCACAGAGAGTGCGAAGACCCAAGAACAGGCACTGATGAAAGCCAGGAGGCTTGAAACGCGTCTGCCTTAGCGTTTGATGGGACTGCTGCACTACGCGCAATTTACTTCAATAAAGTTCTTGCATCGAATTCCGGAGTGTGCTGTGCTTTTTTCCGAGGTGGAGGAGGCGTTGGACTTATATATTGTCAGCAGCAGGTCGCTGACTACAGCACACCCTCTCGGTCTGGTGCACCGTGTAATGACCAGCAACTCTTTTTGGAAGCATTGCATGAACTGCAAAATTCACGGAGCCCCCCCCGAGCAGTTTGGACTGCCTATTTGGTGTGATATACTGCATTTGGGGAGAGAGGAGGAGATATTTTCGCCTGATCAAGGAGTCGGGTGCAAGGCTTTTGGTCATTCTGCAGGGCTTTTGTTCTCGAGTGTGGCCCTGATCCAGCATTTTGGGACATCACTTGATGGTGGAGTGATTCTGTTACTTAACGGACACCCCTCAGGACTGCATTTACCAGCATGCTTCAGCCAGGCAGATTGAAAACGCGAGTCACCCATTGGAGGAGAAGGTAATGACATCACAGAGGGGAGCGGTTTTCCACTCACCTGCACCTCGTAGACTATCACAGAGAGCGCGAAGACCCAAGAACAGGCACTGATGAAAGCCTGGAGGCTTGAAACGCGTCCGCCTTAGCGTTTGATGGGACTGCTGCACTACGCGCAATTTACTTCAATAAAGTTCTTGCATCGAATTCCGGAGTGTGCTGTGCTTTTTTCCGAGGTGGAGGAGGCGTTGGACTTATATATTGTCAGCAGCAGGTCGCTGACTACAGCACACCCTCTCGGTCTGGTGCACCATGTAATGACCAGCAACTCTTTTTGGAAGCATTGCATGAACTGCAAAATACACGGAGCCCCCCCGAGCAGTTTGGACTGCCTATTTGGTGTGATATACTGCATTTGGGGAGAGAGGAGGAGATATTTTCGCCTGATCAAGGAGTCGGGTGCAAGGCTTTTGGTCATTCTGCAGGGCTTTTGTTCTGGAGTGTGGCCCTGATCCAGCATTTTGGGACATCACTTGATGGTGGAGTGATTCTGTTACTTAACGGACACCCCTCAGGACTGCATTTACCAGCATGCTTCAGCCAGGCAGATTGAAAACGCGAGTCACCCATTGGAGGAGAAGGTAATGACATCACAGAGGGGAGCGGTTTTCAACTCACCTGCACCTCGTAGACTATCACAGAGAGCGCGAAGACCCAAGAACAGGCACTGATGAAAGCCAGGAGGCTTGAAACGCGTCTGCCTTAGCGTTTGATGGGACTGCTGCACTACGCGCAATTTACTTCAATAAAGTTCTTGCATCGAATTCCGGAGTGTGCTGTGCTTTTTTCCGAGGTGGAGGAGGCGTTGGACTTATATATTGTCAGCAGCAGGTCGCTGACTACAGCACACCCTCTCGGTCTGGTGCACCGTGTAATGACCAGCAACTCTTTTTGGAAGCATTGCATGAACTGCAAAATACACGGAGCCCCCCCCCGAGCAGTTTGGACTGCCTATTTGGTGTGATATACTGCATTTGGGGAGAGAGGAGGAGATATTTTCGCCTGATCAAGGAGTCGGGTGCAAGGCTTTTGGTCATTCTGCAGGGCTTTTGTTCTGGAGTGTGGCCCTGATCCAGCATTTTGGGACATCACTTGATGGTGGAGTGATTCTGTTACTTAACGGACACCCCTCAGGACTGCATTTACCAGCATGCTTCAGCCAGGCAGATTGAAAACGCGAGCCACCCATTGGAGGAGAAGGTAATGACATCACAGAGGGGAGCGGTTTTCAACTCACCTGCACCTCGTAGACTATCACAGAGAGCGCAAAGACCCAAGAACAGGCACTGATGAAAGCCAGGAGGCTTGAAACGCGTCTGCCTTAGCGTTTGATGGGACTGCTGCACTACGCGCAATTTACTTCAATAAAGTTCTTGCATCGAATTCCGGAGTGTGCTGTGCTTTTTTCCGAGGTGGAGGAGGCGTTGGACTTATATATTGTCAGCAGCAGGTCGCTGACTACAGCGGTGCACCGTGTAATGACCAGCAACTCTTTTTGGAAGCATTGCATGAACTGCAAAATACACGGAGCCCCCCCGAGCAGTTTGGACTGCCTATTTGGTGTGATATACTGCATTTGGGGAGAGAGGAGGAGATATTTTCTCCTGATCAAGGAGTCGGGTGCAAGGCTTTTGGTCATTCTGCAGGGCTTTTGTTCTGGAGTGTGGCCCTGATCCAGCATTTTGGGACATCACTTGATGGTGGAGTGATTCTGTTACTTAACGGACACCCCTCAGGACTGCATTTACCAGCATGCTTCAGCCAGGCAGATTGAAAACGCGAGCCACCCATTGGAGGAGAAGGTAATGACATCACAGAGGGGAGCGGTTTTCAACTCACCTGCACCTCGTAGACTATCACAGAGAGCGCAAAGACCCAAGAACAGGCACTGATGAAAGCCAGGAGGCTTGAAACGCGTCTGCCTTAGCGTTTGATGGGACTGCTGCACTACGCGCAATTTACTTCAATAAAGTTCTTGCATCGAATTCCGGAGTGTGCTGTGCTTTTTTCCGAGGTGGAGGAGGCGTTGGACTTATATATTGTCAGCAGCAGGTCGCTGACTACAGCACACCCTCTCGGTCTGGTGCACCGTGTAATGACCAGCAACTCTTTTTGGAAGCATTGCATGAACTGCAAAATACACGGAGCCCCCCCGAGCAGTTTGGACTGCCTATTTGGTGTGATATACTGCATTTGGGGAGAGAGGAGGAGATATTTTCGCCTGATCAAGGAGTCGGGTGCAAGGCTTTTGGTCATTCTGCAGGGCTTTTGTTCTGGAGTGTGGCCCTGATCCAGCATTTTGGGACATCACTTGATGGTGGAGTGATTCTGTTACTTAACGGACACCCCTCAGGACTGCATTTACCAGCATGCTTCAGCCAGGCAGATTGAAAACGCGAGTCACCCATTGGAGGAGAAGGTAATGACATCACAGAGGGGAGCGGTTTTCAACTCACCTGCACCTCGTAGACTATCACAGAGAGCGCGAAGACCCAAGAACAGGCACTGATGAAAGCCAGGAGGCTTGAAACGCGTCTGCCTTAGCGTTTGATGGGACTGCTGCACTATGCGCAATTTACTTCAATAAAGTTCTTGCATCGAATTCCGGAGTGTGCTGTGCTTTTTTCCGAGGTGGAGGAGGCGTTGGATATATATATATATGTACCAATAACATCAAGTCTAATTAAAAAAACATTTTATTATAAATTAAAACATTAAACTATTTAAAAATCTTCAAACTTAAATATCAATTATTTAATTAATATTAATGATCAACTAATTATTCATTAATTAAACATAAATTACTTCCCACCCTTAACCCCTATAAACCCATCATCCCACACCTAAAATTAATTACACAATTTCCAAATTTAATTTTCAATTAATTAATAATATTATGTAACAACTAATTATTAATTAATTAAAAATAAATTACTTCCCACCCTTTACCCCTATAAACCTCACAACCGCACCTAAAACATTACACAATTAGCATACTTAATTAACAATTAATGAATTAATATTAATTAACAATCAATTGACAATTAATTACAAATTCATTACTTCCTAAAATTAACACTACAAAATAGCAATTAAATAAATATTAATAAACAAAAAATCATCATTAATTTATTATAATTAAATTACTTCCCACCCTATTGCCCTGTAAATCCACAACCCGCTACGAAACTAAAAAATGCAAAATTTAATTTAAAATAAAATTGGTACCTACTAAAAATGTAACACATGTATTAAAAAACAGAAACAATACTTATATAAAAAATGTACATCACTTACATGTAAAATATAAACTAAAACACATAACACTAATAAAAAAAACGATATTTTAAACCACAACATTTTTGCAAACGATATTTAGGACTTCTATATTTTTTTAACGATATTTCTTACCTTAAATTGATATTCTTGAAAATGATATTCTTGCTGTCAATATTTCTGTGTCACGATATTTCCAACTCGATATTTCTGTGAGTCGACATTTCCACCTCGATATTCTGTCTGAATACCCTCCAAGATAAGTAGGTCAACCCAATTTGAGAAAGTGCCTACTATCTCTTTTAGTCTGCTAAGTAGGATCTGATGGTTGACTGTGTCAAAAGCAGCCAATAGATGTAGCAGAATCAGGATTGCAACCTGATCTCTGTCAACCCTCATCCTCAGTTTGTCTATTGCAAGGATTAGTGCTGTTTCCATGCCATGGGCTGCCTAAAGTCCATTAGCTCGAGTCCTAATAGATCATTGTGTTCTAAAAAGCCCACTAATATTTTACGGGCATATTTTTCTACAATCTTGACCGGGGAAGGAAGCTGAGAGATTGGGCGGTAGTTACTAGGGGCCATATGTAGGTAACATACTATTTACCGATTCATAAATACCGAATTTTACCGATTCGGTATTTAAGAATCGGTAAATAGTATGTAGGTAATAAATCGGTAAATTTTACCGAATCGGAAAGATTCGGTATTACTGATTCGGTATTTACCGAATTGGTAATGAGGCATACCTTCCCATTGATTCCTATGGGCCTGGAGGCCCATAGGAATCAATGGGAAGCCATTCACCATTACCGATTAGGTAAATACCGAATCAGTAATAGGGGGAGCATATTTAAGGGTGGCAGGGTGTCACATTGACACCCTGTTGCACCCCTGAATCGTGCATGTGTGCACATGTGGCGCACATACATGCCCTAAGGGCATGTATGTCTGCCACATGGCACTGTCAAAACAGAAAAAAATTGATTTTTGAAGGTATTCGATATTTATCACCAACCTGTATTTGGTGGTAAATACCGAATCCTGAATACAAGAAAACACTCACTTGAGTGCTCCCTACATATGATTTAAGGATTCGGTAATTTACCGAATCTGTATTTTACCGATTCGGTATTTTACCGATCCATTACCGATTCGGTAAATTACCGAATCCTTAAATCATGCCTCCTACATCTCAAATGCCTAAATACCGGTCGGTAACGGGATATTTACCGAATTTCGGCCGTTACCGACCGGTATTTAGCTACCTACATATGGCACTAGGTTCCTTAACATCAGCTAGAGGTTTTTTCAATAGAGGTGTAACTAGTGCTCTCTTCTAGGCAGATGGAATGTAGTCTCTCTCTTGGGGCTGAAGTACGTGCCACAGTTCATCAAGGCCGTGGTCAGTCATCAGATCATTAAGAGTTAGTATATCCATGTTATCAGAGAGGTCTGTCCAAGACCGGATCAAAGGAATTATTCCAGTCGCCCCATCACCTGTTGGGATTTAGAGAACAGTGTATACAGGCCAGAAACAGTCCTTGCTGAGTGTTGGAGGTGTAGATGGAGAAGAGGATTACAATGTGACCCTGAATAGAGAATTTTACAAAGACATACCCTCATTCTGTGTCTGTTCATGTCTGCAGAGTTTTGTCTTGCAGCGACTTATGAAGGAGTATAACCACTCCCTGGTTGTATTATGAAGAATGTGAGGCACTTGAGGCTTACAGAGCTTTGGAGTCATTGGCGGAATAATACACCTTCCCTACCTAGGATACAGAAGAGGCTGCGCGTTTCTTCTCTGCACTTAGCATTTTAACCATTGATCTTTTTAAATACTGCTGGGGGGCGTGGCTTGAAGCGGCAAGATGGCAGTCGCACTTCAAGAGTGCTCCGGACCCCCTCTACCATCTGCTTCGCCATCCGCCACCATCAGTGCCCCATTAATAACTTTCTTCACTTTCAAGACCTCAGCGTTGCCCGCAGACTCGGCTGGACCGGCGCTGTCTCCTGGTGTCCCGTGGAGTTGAACACTTCTTGGTGAGGCCCTACAGCTTGAAAATGGCGGCCCGGACGTGGGCCCGTAACTTTTCCCGACTACCCTGCTGCGCCTGGCCTGACAGGACCTGATGTAGAGGCACCCCTCTCACACCTCCGTCTGCCTCCACTAAGCGACAGCGGCCCGGGCTGCGGCTCCGACTTCTCGGCAGCTGCATGGTGCAATGCGGCCGCCCCCCTTCCCCGGCGAGTCTCGCAGGAATCTTGGGCCTGCCCGGCCGCTGCATTGAGTGGCAGAGATCCTGAGGGCGGGATCCCGGACTACGGGAGGTGCTACTTTCCTGGGGTGGCTGTCTCTCCCCTACGCATTGAGTGGCATACCTCCTGGGCGACCTTCGTCCCACCGTGACTTCCCAGACTCCCTGAGGCAGAGACACGTTCGGCAGCCTGACTGGGCTGCGCTGCATGGCAGCATGTGCCCGCGGACCCCCATAGAGACCACGGCACTGAGGTGAGCCAGGGCGGTGTGGGCCTGTGGGGGGGACGTTCGGCTGCCAGATCGGGTGGCAGGGATTGGTTGTTGGGCCCCCACCCCCCATCTCCTCTTCACCTGGCGGTGGGCAGACTGAGCGTTGCGGCCCGCGCTGGGGCCTGGACGGGGGAGGAGGACCGGCTGCCTAATTGGGTGGCGAGGGGGTGCTGAGTGGGTCCTGTTACATCGTGGCCCCCCTCCCTCCCTCCTGGTGCCCCTGTGTGGGGGGGTGTTGTCCCCGGCAGCCCCCTCCCGGAGGTGGATCCCCAAGAAGTGCTTAACTACTGTAGTCCCAGAGGGGTGGAGGCGCTCGGCTGCCGGGTCGGGCAGCAACAGATTGGCCGACGGACCCCCCCACAGCCCCACATTTGCCTGCCGCGGCCCAATGCTTGGCACTGCTCCCTTGACATCAACCAGTCGCCCAGTAGTTGCCGTGATTGAGGAGCTGACCCCTCTTTAGCACTGGTGACTTACCCTCACGGCCCTCCCCCGGACTGCACCACCACCCGAAGGCTACCACACCCGGTGCCTTGGCGGACGCCCCCCCGCCCCGGGCCCTGAGACCTCGAGACGCCATATATGGGGCCTGAGAATCCCTCTGCGCCACCGTACTGCTCCCCATGCAATGCCCTGTTGTGGAGATTTAGGTCCGACGTGATATTTTCTCCAAGTCCCCACAGCCTCCACCCCCAGTATGCGCAGAGTGGCCTTCGCCGGGGGGACGCTGTCACTGGAAGGCCGGTCCCAGACAGAGCTGTCTCCATGGGACTGGGCTCGCCTCTGGCTGCCCCGGTGCTATGCGTCTCCAGTTTACAAGATCCAGCACATAGGACCTGACCTGGGATCACCTCTCATTGCCTGGGCTGATTGATCCTACCGACAACCCGATGCAACCCCCTCCCCGCAGACGGCCCATGGGGCCCTATCGACAGACCTGAGATGGGCAGGGACCGCCCCCGAAGACACCTGGCCCCCATACCCAGACTAAGATGGACCACTGTACCACCACAGAACGCGGCCCGAGAGAGGGGCCCTCCGGCGATCCTCCCACCTCAGGAACCGACCTCTCGGCTATGCTGCAGGCCATCAGTGCCTTCCAGGCCTCAGTGGAGGGTAAAATCGGAGAGGTCTGGGTGGACGTGGCCCTCATACGTCAGGATCTCCGCAATGCCACAGCGAGAATTTGAGGTGGAATCGCGTATCTCCACAGTGGAGGATGAGCTGAGTCAGCTGAAAACCCAGGTGGCCACCCTACATAACCTCACCTCAGAGCTACACCGGCTGTCGAAGATGCCGAAAATTGCTCACGGCGACACCACATCCGCATTATAGGATTTCCTGAAGGGATTGAACAGGGTAAGACGGTGACCTTCATTGGAACTTAGCTTAAATTCTGGATGCCGGATGACGCCCTCTCCACCTGGTTCTCAATAGAACGAGCCTACCGGTCCCTGGCCCCTCGGACCCCCTCCGGTGCTCCGCCTCATCCCATTATTGTCCGTCTTCTTAACTTTCGGGACAGAGATACCATCTTTAAAGAGGCTTCATGGTCCTCTGAAATTCCAGAACCATATCATCATGCTCTTCCCCGACTACACAAAAGAAGTCCAAGCGCAGCGACGTACTTACTCTGAGGTCAAGCAGAAGCTCCGCACTCTTGGGCTACGATATGGACCATCTCAGGGTTATTTTTCAGGACAAGGCGATTTTCTTTGAGTCCCCTCAGGCAGCCTGAGCATGGCTTACGGAGGAGCGACTCTTGAAGGCCCGGCCTCCCCCTCCTCGACCCGGCTGTCCGCTCCTCCAGTCCATCCTCCTCCTCCCGGGCCACAGAGGTGGCGTACTAGGTCCTGTAAGAGGAGCCATCGCCGAAGGGGGCTCTCACAATCACCCACTCTCGGTCCAAAGATTCAGCAACCCTCCAGGTCTTCCTTGTCCGCCTCACCCACCTCCTCCCATCCTTGCGGGTTGGACTCAGACCTCTCCAGAAGCGCTCTAGTGCCTTGCCAGGGAGAACGAACTGCACTGAAACTGGCGAGCTCCGATGGAGCCATGACCACCTCAGATCTAATTCAATCCTCCTGAATTCCTGGTACACTGATGGCATTAATCTATCCGCCTGAGACGGAAGGGACCGCTCCAGCCACGCATTCCCCAGCTAAACATTTTAGTTTAGCCACTGTTAGCATTCATTTTGTGTTGTTAGGTTTTTTGATCTCTAGGGCGACAGATGCTTCAACTTCAGAAGTATAGGGTGGGGGGAGTTGGGGGGTTGGGAGGGTGATGGAGCTACTGCTCCACACCCGGGTCAGCTCATAGTTTCACGTGAGCTACAGTTCTATGGTTTTACTCAGCGTCTTATTGCAGTTCTATGTATCCACCAACACCAGCTTACACAGCATCCAGCATGGGTCCTACCCCTAGCCCATCTCTGGCCTAGCACTGACACACTACCCATTGGAGGGATACCTTTTCCCCTAACCCCACCCCTGCTTGCTCCATACGTAAGCTAGATGGCTAACACCAACAGGTAGCTTCACGTTCTGTCTTGGCATGTGAATGGCATGATGGATCGCATCAAACGCACTGCCGTTCTCAAATATGCCCAGCACCATGCGGCTGATATCCTCTTACTTCAGGAGACCCATCTTCTGGGTAATCAATGCTCCTTCCTTGCCGATATAGCTTTGATAAGGTATGGCACTCTGGCTTCAGCCGTGGCACCAGGGGCGTAGCCATAATCACTCGGAAAGGTCTCCCCTTTATCCCCACACAGATAAGTACTGACCCCCAGGGACGATATGTGACCGTCTCTGGAACTCTTGAAGGCCACATCATAAACTTTGCCTCCATCTACGTTCCCCGTGCCACCCTTTCAACCACCTTACACTGCCTCACGGGACTCATCTCCGCCCTACCCCAGGGACAGACCATCATCGGGGACGACTTTAATGCAGTCTTCCAACCACAGCTCGACTCAACTGGTGCCCCATCCTCGGCGCGACTGTCTCAAGCCTCTAAACTCTCGGACTGGAAAGGAGCCCTCGGTCCATGCGACACTTGGTGGATCTGGCACCCCCGAGGACGACAATTTACCCACACCTCCGCAGCCCACCACACTCACTCCCGCAAAGATTTATTTCTCCTTCCTGCACTTGACTGTCACCTCATTTCCCACATCTTGATTCTCCCTCGTGAACTGTCTGACCACTCGCCTCTATCCCTACGCCTCGGGGAACCACAGAAAGGCGTTCGGCGATTAAACGCGTGGTTTCTCCAAAACAAGCGCTTCCAAGATGCGCTTGGGCTGGAGCTCTAGCACTACTTCCAGACCAATCATGGGTCGGTTCCCTCCCCGGGCACGGTGTAGGAAGCCGGTAAGGCAATTCTCTGCGGGGTGGCAAGAGGATTGGTGCACGCGGGACGGGCTGAACAGACCGCCCGTCTGGCCTGCCATGAGACCCAAGCCCTGTGATTAGAAACGGTCTCGGCGGCTACACCCGACGCTCGCACCTCTAGGCAGCTGATGGTCCTCAGGGACGAAATCCGACACATCTCTCTAGAGTCCGCCAAAATGTTGTGGTGCTCCTCAGTGGCCCCTGTCTATGGTTGGGGGGACAAAAATGGGAAACAGCTCCATAACTTGGTCTCCTACTCCAGAGCCCACAGAATCATTCCTGAGATCCTCGATTCGGCCGGCAACCCTCAATGCACGTTGCGCGCCATTGCCCAAACGTTTGCCACTTATTATTCCCATCTTTACTCAGCCCGGGCCCCTGAGGCCTCCCTCTCAGCAGTGCTGGAAGGCATGGACATCCATCTTGCCCGCCTTACCCAGGCGGAGTCCTCGAAACTGGACCTTCCCCTCACTCTGGAGGAGATCCATGGTGCGATCTCTCGGCTGAACTCGGGGTGGACACCTGGGCCCGACGGCTTCCCCCTGGAAGACTACGCAGCCTTCAGAGACTCCCTTGTCACCCATTTAACTGAGCTCTTCCGATACGTGGCTGAAAAGGGCTCCTTCCCCCCTGAAACTGACCTAGCCACCATTGTACTCATCCCGAAGACCCAGCCAACCTCTCCTTCCTACAGGGACTATCACCCAATCTCCCTCATAAATACCGAGGTGAAGCTCTTTGCATCGTTGTTGGCACAACGCCTGCGCCCCCTCCTCCACAAACTGGTCCATCCGGATCAATGTGGCCTTATGCCGTCGCGCGGTACTCGGCACTGTATATGGTGTCTACAGCTTGCCCTAGCCACCGTTGACTGGTCCTATTTGGCGGAGGTTCTCCACCTGATGGGCTTTGGTCCCCTGTTCCTGCGTGCCGTTCGCATCCTCTACTCAAATCCACGGGCCAGAGTCCTTGTCAATGGGGCCCTCTCTGATGTGTTCCCAATTAGGAGAGGCATGCGTCAAGAGTGTCCGATTTCACTCTTGCTATTTGCGTTGGCAATGGAGCCCTTTGCCTGCCTCATTCGCTTTGACGTGGTGGTCCAAGGCTGGTCCTGGGACCCCCACCATGTAGATAAAATCACCCTTTACGCAGATGATGTCCTCCTTTTCATGGCCGACCCGGAGCGTTCCGGCCTCTGCTGTCTGGAAATACTTCGGAGTTTTGAGAGCGTCTCTGGCCTAAGACTTAATCCTGCTAAATCCACCCTTGTCCCCCTCCACATATCGAGAGCCAGCTTTGACTGGCAATCTAACATTCCCATCAGGAGACAGTCCTGAAAAATATTTGGGAATTTGGATTGCCCTCCTCCCAGAATTGGAATGGGGTCTGAACCTCACCCCTCTGATCACCAAAGCTAAAACTGATCTTAAACGCTGGCAAGCTCTGCCGCCTAATCCCCTTGGCCATAGCGTCCTTGTTAAAATGATCATTCTCCCCCGCTTCCTTTATATTCTCCAAAATACCACCTTTCACCTTCCAGGGAATTGGTTTCAGGATTTCGACGGGGCCCTTATCCGATTCTTGTGGGGACACGGGAGACCACGCATTGCTCTGGCTCATTGCTGGATCCCACCATACGACGGCGGTATGGGAGTGACCAACTTACACCTTTATTACCTTGCCACCAGACTCCTTGTAGTCCATGATTGGTACACAGGAGGCTGGTCTGACCCGGCTTATCAAACCAAACTTAGATACATGGATTTCCCACAACTGCATGCCTATCTAAATGGCGCTCCTATTCCACAAGCACTCCAACCCGATCACTAGATCAGTCCTGGGGGTATTGCACTCCGCCCTTTGCCACACTTGTTGGGATAGGAAACTTACCCAACAAACACCCCTGTGGCAGGGTACCTGGCTCCAAGATTCTTCTTCCCTTATGGGCTTCCGGCATTGGGATCTCTCTCCTTGGAGACATTTGGGTGAGTGACCATATTTGGACCTTCGCCAAATTACAAACACGTCACTCCCTCCGCACTTCCCAATTTTATCGCTACTTACATCTTCACCATGCACTTGCAACACACATTTCCCCTGGTACTTCACTCCCCGAGTTCAGTCCCCCAGAGGCACAGGTACTAATGGGAAATCTAGGATGAGGGGGGTCTCGAGGATATATCGATCCTTAGTTAACAACACCCCTACTAATCTAGACACGCACCGAGCCCGCTGGGAGGACTGGCTGGGCCCCATGGAAGATGCGGACTGGCGTGATGCCCTTATGGCCCCCAAAACCCTTACAACCTCTTCTAAGCTCCACCTCATTCAACTCCACTACCTCCACACAGCCTACCTCACCCCGACACGACTTTATAAGGCTGGACTGCGCCCCTCCCCTGACTGTACCCGATGTGGCCTGGCTACCGCAGATTTCTTTCACATGGTGTGGACTTGCCCGGCCCTCACCTCATTCTGGTCTGCTATAGAATCTGAGCTTGCGCACACCCTGGGTTGGCGGATCCCCCACAATCCCTTGCGCCTGCTCCTTGGTGTCTTCGACGGCCTAGACGGCTCCCGAGCCGACAAGCTCTTGTTGGGCACGGCCCTCGCAGTAGCCAAACACGTCATAGCGGCTGCATGGGCAAGTCCCAAGTCCCCCACCTTGCGTAGGTGGCTGCGGGGGTTGGATTGGTGCGCCGCTCAAGAGGAACCCATATTCATGGCACGGGGATGTCCGGAGAAGTTCCAGAAGATATGGGGCAAGTGGCTGAATTTATTACCTCCTTAACGTTCTGATGTCCTCCACATGCATATGTGTCAGTCAATGCAAATGTGATGATATCTACGATCCTACAGACATTCCCTTCCATCTCCTAGAACTGAGATATGCTGGTTGCTGCTCATGCCAATAAAATTTGATTATCAAAAAAAAAAAAACTGCTTTGTGGCACTTTTATCGTGTGTTGATGACAAGTGTTCGATCATTTTAACCCCTTCGCTGCGGCGGTAATTCCGCTGCAGCGCCACGGTTGAGCTGTGCTCATGACGGAGCGGTTCCGTCATGACTCCGCCCAGTTGCGTTGTCCCCCCGCACAGGCGGGAAACAGCGCCGCGTGGGCGGAGCGGCCGCCAACGGTCGTGGCATGACGGAACCGCTCCGTCATGAGCACACGGCAACCGTGGCTCATGACGGAGCGGTTCCGTCATGAGCGGGGAAGGGGTTAAATAACTTTTAATACTTTGTGTGACCCTCAGTACTAGTTCTCATACCTCCTTTCCTGAGAGCCTTGCTCCGGTCCACCTCGGCTTTGCCGTTTATGGTGAGGGCGGGCTCTTTCCTCCTTTGCGGCGCTTACACCAATTGAGGCGCACTTTCCGTCGGGCTCCAGGAGGGCGGGACTAGCTTGCGATCTCCTCTATTTCAGATGAGATCGCGCCCACACAGCGGACGCGCTCAGCAGGCGCGCCGATGGCGCACCGAAGGCAAGCCCGTCTGTGCCCGTCCACGCCTGGACATTGCCAGACGCCAGGCATGCTGCTAGTTTCACCAAAATTAGGCTCACCTATTCCTCAACTAATCTTATGGACATCAGGAAAGCTGTCGGTACTTGTAACCACCCCCTATCCCTTTTTCCAGAGGGCACTTTTAGCTGCCTGTACTGTGGTTTCAACTCTTGCTCATTGCCCCCCCTTACCTTCTCCCACCCCATGTCCCAACAATGTCATCCAACTACTCAGTCTTAACTGTCGTTCATTAGTGAAACATCGCGCTAATATCTACGACTTGCTACCTGAGGAATCCCCAGACGCCCTTTTTTTAAGTGAGACCTGGTTATCTGCCGATTCTGAGTCTGTGCTCGGATTGGCCCTCCCTCAGGGTTTTAACATTGCTAACCTCAATAGAGAGTCTAGAGGTGGAGGCATTGAAATGATTTTTAAATCTTGCTACACCTGCTCTTTTGTTAAAGAGACTCTAGCTGGCTGTGAGTGCGCTCACTTCGGGCTCGCTCTGAACTCCTGCTATACAATGTCGGGTTTACTTATCTATCGCCCACCCAGCCCCTCCAAAGAGTTCAGGTCGTCACTTGTGGACACTGTCAATATTTTGGCCACAAGGACCGCCAATGTCAGTGTCATCGGAGACCTGAACCTGCACTTAGAATATCCCCAGGAAGCAGAGCTCGGCAATTTCCTGGCAGACCTGGGTGCCTGTCAGCTGATGCAATTGGTCCAGGTTCCCACTCACTCTGCAGGACATTTGCTGGACCCGGTGTTCTCAAACCTCCCCTCTCTATCAGTCCACACTCCCACTCCGGTCTGCTGGATTTATATGTCTTTCTCAGGGGCTTTCCCTCCGCTGAAGCAGCGACAGAAGGTTGTTTTTAAATGCCCCTGGCATAAACTTGATCTCGTCCAATTCCATGACCTTCTTTCTAGGACTGCTCTCAGTCTGCTAAACGACCCTGATACTGCTGATAAAGCACTCTCAGATTGGATCTGCAGCCCTCTTGATGCACTTATCCCGGCAAAATGGTCAGTCGGCTGTACCTCCAAATCTAACCCATGGTATAACGATGACTTGACCATTATGCGTAAAACCTGTAAAAGGCTGGGACGGTCTTGGAGACGGGAGTAAGACCCCTCACAGAACAAGTGTTATCAAGCAGCAATGAAAAGCTACTACAGGGCCATTCACACTGCGCATGCAGCCTATTTTGCCGGTGAAATCAGGAGTAGTGGCAACCCCTCTAAAACTATCTTTTCCATACTGAAAAGTCTAAAACAGAACGGGGTTCCGGCAGTACCCTCTATTTCCTCTAATGAGCAGTGTGAGGCTCTGGCTACTTTCTTTGTTGAAAAAGTGGAGAACAACTACCTGCCCTTCACTCACAATGCTACGATCTCCGACCTTGTGTCGAGTCCGCCCCCTGCTCATACTCTGGATTCATTTCTGCCGGTCTCCCCGGAGGAGCGATGGTTAGTGTGCTCCAAGATCAAATCTGGCTCCCCTTCCGATCCTCTCAAACCTGAGATCGTTACCTGTGCTCTTGTCACCTCTGACACAGGTGATTAATAATTCTCTATCTAGTGCGATGGTCCCTAATTCTTGGAAGCAAGCAAAGGTGGTTCCTCTGCTTAAGAAACCGACCCTGGATGCTGCCAAACTGGAAAACTATCACCCGATCTCCCTCCTCCCATGGATTGCTAAGATCACTGAGACCTATGTCCATTCTATTCTTGCCAGATTTCTAGAAGAAAACAACTGTCTGGACATCTCTCAGAATGACTTTCGTTCAGGCCACAGTACGGAGTCTGCTCTCCTGGCTGTCATCGAACATCTTAGGCTCGCTTTGGATGAGGGACGTACGCCGGTGCTGATTCTGTTGGACCTCAGCGCCGCATTCGAAACGGTCTCTCATCAGATCTTGTTACGCAGACTAACAGAGGTAGGTGTTGTGGGCTCAGCCTTGACCTGGTGTGCTTCCTTTCTCTCAAATAGGACCTTCCATGTTATAGCCCCCCCGTTCGCCTCCACGTCCCGTGCCAACAAGCAAAGGGTCTTGCAAGGCTCTGTATTGAGCCCCTTGCTTTTCAATCTTTATGTTCAACCCCTGGCAGTCTTGGCAAGGAGCAGAGGGCTTACCATCATATCATATGCTGATGATACACAGCTAGTGGTGACCCTCTCGGACTACATTGGGAGTGTAGCGTCTAAGTTTCGGGAAGATCTCACAGCTGTTGCCGAGTGGACGACTGATAATTGTCTCCAGTTAAACACCCAGCAAGTCAAAGGTCCTGCTGGTGGGAAACCATCAAGAGCTATGGGGGGACTGGTGGTGGCCAGCCATACTGTGAAGCGCACCCACCCCTAAGCAGGTGGTGAAAGATCTTGGAGTCTGGGTCTTAGCTTTCAGCTCCAAACCAAAAAAGTTGCGGGGACTTGCTTTGGCATACTTAGGGGGCTTAAACCGTTGCTTGGGTTCTTTGACCCACCAGTCAGGCAAATTATCATCCAGGCCTCCATTCTATCTAGACTGGACTATGCAATGCACTGTACCTAGGGGTGAATAAGAGCGCAACCCTGAGATTACAGCGAGTTCAAAAAGTGGCGGCTAGAACCCTGCTGGGTCTCCCCAGAACCTGCCCCACCTCTATGGCTATCCGTCGGTTGCACTGGCTTTCTGTCATCAACCAAGTGGAATTTAAGGTCCTCTGTACTGCATTCAAAATCCTGAAACTCTCCTCTCCGGCCATCTTGTCCAATCTGCTGTCACCGTACCACCCTACGCACCGGCTTCGCTCCACTGGACAACACCTGGAGACTGTGCCTCGTATGAGGAGGGTACAGTTGGGCAGACACTCTTTCCGTCTCTTGGCTGCCAAGCTTTGGAATGCTTTACCATACTCCATTCATGCCATGGAGAATTACATGGTCTTTCGCAGATCTATTAAAACCCATCTCTTCCCCACAGCCTAGTCTTCTTTCTGACTTCCAGCTTCTATGTTCTGCTTCAGCGCTGGGTCGCCTCTTTGCTGAGGCAGCTGTGCGCTATATAAAACATATTAACATAACATAACAGTTTCTTCAGAGCTTGGTAGAATCTCTGTCAGAGAAGTGCAGAGGGCCAGATAGGTTAGGATCTTCTTACATGAAAATCCTAACCTATCTGGCCCCCCATAAACCAGATGTCGTCCTCCACCAGGAAACACACTTGTCTGACATAGAATCTAACGAGAACAGTTGACATTAAATTACCATATTGAGAGTGGTCTAGTGGTAGGTATCTGTGCAGTCAAAATGATGGGACTATGACGAGTGTTTTTGTGTGTCCATGCAGATGTTGTAGGTCGACCGGAATGGGCCCTCTACTGCAAGAAATTCAGTATAGAGACTCAGACCCTGCATCAAAAAGTTTAAACCTTAAACAGGTGGGCGTACCTCCCATGGTAGATGCTCCATCACGATAACACAGATGTATATCAAACAAAACACAGCACATGGAGAATGAGCAATTTGTTTATAGCGTAAGCAGGGGTTTTGATTTATCTCGTGGGACCAACCTTTTCATCTCATTTGTCCTGCAGCAACTGTCTGGAGGTATGGGAGAAGTCAGGGTCTGTGGTCATCAAGGCTTGTGAGAGAAGAGTAGCCTCTGTGAGCCATGGTGGAGAGTCTTCCCTGTTGGTTGTTGATCTCCATGTGGGCGTCATCTATATAACCAAGCAGTTGTTCAAATTTACCGGGGCTCAATGAATTATCGGGTTGTTCAATCCACCTTGAGAATCAAAGTAGCTGGTTTAAATAAGCTTATCTTATGTTTAATTTCTGCAACTGGGGTCAAAGGCTAAAAGCTTTTTCCACAGGACATTGGTATCATGAGATTAGTTAAGGAGATAACATTGCCTCTATAGTCAAATGGGCCGGAATGCTTGGAAGCCTGCAGTAAGGCTGGAACATGTTGGTGACGTAGTAAGCATACCAGGATTGTTTCCAGTGCTGGGCTTGCAGTTAGACAGACAAAGATGATGCTCCCTCTGGATTTCAAGTGGAGGGTGAAACCTCAGGTCCATGAGTGTAGGTAGGAACTCCAAGAGGAAGGTGGTTAGTCCTATGATCCTAATGATATTCCCTTGACTCCTATCTTCTCCTAAATCTGTAACTCTTTTCCTTAATTTCATGTCACCCCAGACGGGGTAGCAGCATATTTGCTTTCCAGGGCCAAGAGACATTGTTCTGCATTGCCCATCTGTGTCCTCAACTGGGAAAGGTAGTAAATACCTTTAAATTCCTGGTACATGTGGATGCCTCCATAGTGATATTTAAACCTTTAAATTCAGCCATAAGTGAGTCTAACGTGACTTTCAACATTGTTGATGCTGTTGATGTGCTGGACGTACTTAGGGACCCCTTGTGGCCAGAGGTGACGACTTCAGAAATAAGAAGCTGTTTGCACGGTTTAGGTCTCGGCATTCAGCCTTGCAGCAAAGTGTCCGCTATGGGAAAGGTATTGCGATAGTTGATGCGAGGTCAGTGAGTCAAAGACAAATGCGAATACCAGTGACTGTCCCAATCCAAGATAGTCCTAATAAGACCCAGGAGCCGCCTCTAGTGCCAAATAGAGATACTTCTTGAGGGCAAAAGATTTTCCTGCTTCCCGGAGGAGAGCGTATGGCTATTCGATATGTTTAGAGGCTGAACAGGGTTGGTGGCCTGCCGCAGCAGTCAGGTGTCTGCCAAAGGGGTGGCTTACAGTGCCTGTATGGCAGGGGCACGACAGCACCAACACCCCAGAGAGAACACCATTTGGAGGCACCATCTATTGCAAGTCCCCACAGGGAGGTAAGTCACTGTGGCAGCAAGTATTTGGGTAACCACCGCTCTGTTGGTTCTGTATGCGGTTCCTCCTCTGCTGGTTACACTACTATGGCAGGGCCAGGGGCGGCAGCGGGCATGTTCAAGGATCGAGGCAGCTTACCATTCCAAAGGCAGAGAGGGAACAGCAGCACCAGCACCTCCAATTGTTTAGGCAGGTCTCACCCCTCCAGGTGCACCACCAGGCATGTTTTCTGGCATCCAGGGAGGCCCCTTGTTGCTTTCCAAGGCCTCACTCTGGGTTTCTGGATGGTGTCAGATTTTCAGTGGGTTTGAGCAGCATAGAAGCAACATGATTCTCCTCTGCCCTGTCTCTAACTGATGTAGCCATGACCAGTATTGTGTGTCTGGAGACCCTTTGATTATGTAGAATAGGCGACAGAGTGCGGGAGCCAAGCCCTGGCTCCCCCAAGTTGCTGTATATAGTTGGCATCTTGCTTCAGAAGAAGTCCAAGAGGTTATTGCAGAGTTCTGGAATTGGGTGGCTGTTGCTAGCGGCTGCTGTGGGTGTGTTGAAATCCTTCACAATAGATTTATTTGGTAATGTTGGAGCTGGCTTTGATACATCAGCTAGAGCTGAGGTGGTGGTGGTACATTCTCAGGGCGGATTTGAATTTGTCTTTTTTCACTTCCCCTTGGGTTGTTCTGCACCTCTGTTCTCGTTGTATGCAGTGTCTTCATTCTGAGATCTTCTGTGTATTAGCTGGCCTGTGTTCTTCTTTATGCTATGTGGATTCTTATGCAGGGTGCCAGGTTGATTTATTTGTTGAAGTTGTTGATGTCCCATGCTAGGTGGCCCATGTACTCCAGCTAGTTCTTGTGGAGGTCGGAAGCCCAATCCACTTCAGCTATTATTGGTGAGCTGGGCCCGTCATGGAGGTTCTTCTTAAGTAAGCAGTGTTGATTGTGAAACTGACTATTGCAGGGTCGGTCCAGATGATGAGCATGGGTGTTTTGACCATGATGTTGTTGAAGAATGTGAAGATGCGGTCCAGGATGTGTCCCACTCTATGGGTGGGATCTGAGATGCATTAGGTAAGCGTGAGGTTTCCAAGGCTATTTAGGAGTATGGCTGAGTAGGGATCTGCCACAAAGGGAGGACCAGGCACAGACAGGCACATACAAGCTTGCCTTTGGCTCGCGCTGCTGCATGTTCAAGCTGCCGCTGTCATTAAGTTGGTTCTGGGAGGAGAAGGTCTCAGAGGTTGGTGGGCAGGGTTGAGGAGGAACACAGCTGGTAGGAGAGCTGGAACAGAGTGGGAGGCATGAGGAGCGCATAAGGAGCAGGGGAGGAAGTAGAAGCAGAGAGGACAGCAGGAAGAAAGTGTGGGGGGCACAGCAGGAGAACACAACAGGGCAGGAAAAGTGGCACAAGATGGAAAATCAGACAAAATAGAGGCACAAATGTGAATGAAAAACGGCCAAAAGAAGACAAAACAGAGACACAAAAATGTACTAAAGCAGATAAAACAGACAAATAAAAACGGGCAAAAGCAGACAAAACAGAGGCATAAAGCAAATGAAGAATGGGCAACAGCAGACAAAACAGAGGCACAGAGTGAATGAGAGGTGTAGAACAGGGGTGGCAAGTGAAAGCACAGCATAAAAAGGAGTGACAAGGTCACATGGAGAGGGAAGGAAAGAGGGTGAAGGAGAGAGAGAGCAAGAGAAACAGAAGAAGTGAGGCAGGTGCGTTGAGGTGCTGGGGTCAGGTCAGCAAGGGCCTAGACTATTTGGGTAACTATTCACAGGTAAGTCCAGAGGGCTACTAGGCCTGTGCACCCGCTAAAGCCCTAATAAGGTTGAAACAGTCTTAGATTGCTTGTATTCCAGTTCATAGAGCACCTGGCCTGGCAGTCCAGGCTGGACTTTTCCCATTGGAGCAGGGTCAAGACTGATTTGCACATGACTGGGTCGAAACTCAGGTGGCATGGCATGCAAAATAACAACAGACTGGGAGGCAGCCCGAGTAATTGCCAGTGGCTGAGAATAATCCAAGCATTCCATTCATCACTTTTTTTTATACTTCAGTGTGACAGCCTAAGTGGGATGGGCATACCCAGACTTGGGTCATGTACACACTATGCCACCGGGACTAAGTTATAACTGACTGATGAGCCCTAAGAAGGGCGTGACCTGTCTTGGGTTGCTTGTATTCCTGTTCAGGGAGGACCTGGGCTCGCAGTTTGAGCTGAACTGTGGGAGCTGGGGCAAGACTGATTTGCAAATGGCTGGGTCCAAACTGAGGTGGCATGCTGTGCAAAATAACAATGAACTGGGCAATGCTGCCTCAAGTAATTTCCAGTGGCTGAGATTCCTTTAAGTAGTCCATCCATCACTTTTTTGTTTATTTATCTTGATTTTGTTGTCTGGGCTTGATTGACAACGTTTGTTCTTTGCGCTGGTGCGTTCTACTCCATTCTTAATTATCAATTAGATTTTATTGGGGTGAACAGTTTTAATTCTGCTTTTATACATTGTGCAAGCTACCCTATAACATCTATGTTTTGGACAAGATAGCCCTTCTGAAGGGCAATAGGTTTCACTGAATTTGAGACACAGAAAATTTGCATAAGTATTATGATGTCTCAAAGCAAAATGGCAAACTGGTTGGGCTTCCAGGGAGGATATTTGATCTGGGTTCCAATCTCGGCTAATATTTTGTTCCAAAAACTTGTGTAAGTCTTGGACACAAAAAATTAAATATTAGGGGATGTTGTTCCCTCAACTCACCTTCCCACCCCTTCACGGTACGGCACAGGGTTTGGTGAGGCTTACTAAAGAAATCGTGACAGTTTGGCAAAAAAAAATACTATATAAATCCTACCGCCCATAAACAGATGTACAGTCAGTGAAACCAATGTCTACAAACTTTCGACACTCACGAATAGTAGAGTAGCCTAAGCTTGCCGCAAGCACTGAGAATTTTCACGCGTTGAATTTCTTCTCATAACTGTAGGTCCATCTCAACCCTGATTGTAAACGACATACTATATTGTAACCATAAATTCTATCTCTTATCGATTTGATTGTATACTTGATTTAAATCTGTTACTTTCTTCCTGCTCAGCACTTTGAAGCCCTTTTAGGACCCACTCCATGCTATTTGAACAAATCAAAGTAACACCGATATACATTCACTGTAATAATCAAAACTGCCACTAGATGGTAGCCTTTCCTTTTAGAGTGATCGTCTTTTTTTATTTAAATTCGTGTTTGGTTTGACATCGTCAAAATTTCAGACTGGAAAAAACCCAGAGATCTTCTGCAGAGGAAATAGCAGTCGAGATGAGCACTTGACTATATTAGCCGTCGTTAATATAAAAAATAATAGATGTACTTGTTGGTTGTCTGTCCTGACCAACTCCTGTCAGATGACTCCTGATTCCGCACTCACTGCTAACTTATTCTGGGGCATATCAACAAGGGCTTTATCTCTGCTTTTTTGGCTTTAAAAGCCAAAAAAGCAGAGATAAAACTAGCGCCCTATCAACAACAGGGTGCTAACACGCAAATTTGCATGTTAGCACCCTTTTACTCTACGCTTCCCCTTGCATCTCTAATGAGATGCAAAGGGGGCGTTCCAGAGTAAAATAATAGGAGAAATGTCGCTAAGCGACATTTCTACTATTATCAAGAATGTCGCTAACCCTGTTAGAGACAAAAAAAGCAGCGCTAACCGCGGTTAACGCCGCTTTTTTACGTCTGCTAATTTTCAGACTTAGCCATGATATCCTATGGAAGGAGGATATCATGGCTAAGTTTGCCTGTCCCTATCAACAAGGTAACGTGTGATTATCGCTGGGTTTCCAGCGATAATCTCACGTTAGCCTGTTAGCGTGTAGATTTTTATCGCTATTGAGATAAGCGTTGCTAATAGCACGCTATCTCAGCGATAAAAATTCACGCTAGCCGGCGATAATTATCCTCACGCTAAGAGCGCTGAGCGATAATTATCGCCGGTTGTTGTTGATATGCCCCAATGTGACTTGTAGATAATGAAAATGTTGACGTTTTCTAGTTCCGCAAATTTACTTAGAGCTATACAAAAGCACATAGAGGCATATTATCAACCACGACTTTAAAATTATCGCCGCTTTAGCTGCAGAAAACTGCCGCTAAAGCGGCGATAATGGGCTTGATAATATGCCCTTGAGAATTCCCATAGAAGCCCATGTTCTGGTGTCAACATGGGCTTCTATTGGAATTCTCTGCGGCATATTATCAAGCCCATTATCGCCGCTTTAGCGGCAGTTTTCTGCCGCTAAAGCGGCGATAATTTTAACGCTGTGCTTGATAATATGCCCCATAGTACGCCATTTTGTTTTTATCTACTTTGACGTTAGAGAATCCCTCCCGAAAAACTTTCTCGATAATACTGTTTAATCAATATTGTTTTAAAACATCATCAATATTGTTTTGAAACGAATGGCATTCCCAGTGTGTCAGATTTATGCCTCTGAATGCCATCCATGTTAAAAAGATATCGCTGCAGTCTATTTTTCAGGATCATATATAATCCTTGCCTATTCCCGAACTCCCTGAAATATCTCCTTTACGTTACTCTATGCATAGATATATCCTAGAAGACCTACCTCTATGTAGTAATCTGTATTATATTTATTTGGTTACTTTCTCCCTAGCTGCTCAGCCAGTGTGAATGTGATCCATGGAATGTTGGTGGGATGGTCTTGAATGGAATGTTTGGGTGCCTGGATGCTTGAGTGTGACAGATGGAGTATGGGCTGAGCAGCAGGCAGACTGGTCCTGGTGGGGCTGCATCTCTACAACTCATCTACTTGTAACTGAACTTCATAAATCTACATGAAACTACATCTTTGGCTACTGTCTTCATCGCTACACTCTACTCATACCCTAGTGCCTCTAAGATCTAGGGAGAATTCGTTTGACTACCCCTACATATACCCTATATCATCTGACCCTGCAGATACCCTAGTACATGCAAGGTTACCTTCATAAGCACAGGGCCACTGGAAGTATAGCTACTTAGTGATCCTTAAGTTGCTGATTAATGTAGCATTTTGTTAAATTTGTGCTCATAAGGTGAAATGTTTCTCAGAAAGTGTATATGTTAAAATGACAAAACAGTAATACTGCATAGAAAGTGCTCTAATATGCCGCATAATTTGCTACCACACAATTTAGTCATCTGTGCCTCATAATTTGCTCTATAATCTAGCATGCTGCCACTACCTGCCTACCTACAATGTACCTAGTACCTTTACCTTCCCAATGTTTTAATATCTCTATCCTTACCTGTATCCTAGTAGTTTAACTGCTATCTGTATGTAGTACCTCTACCACTACTTATACCCTAGGGCCCTTATTTATGAGAGCCCTGTGTCACTTTTGCACCACGTAAAGTGGTACATGTGTGATCCACTGCTCTCATAAAGATTTATGAATCCACGCAAAGCCACCCTCCATACTGCAGTTACCTATTGCATGGCCCCGCCACAACTGCAGGACCTCCGTCATGAGTGAGGAGGCGCTTTGTGAATCAGCCCCATAGACATTTAACATGCTAAGAGTCTGATAGACTTGTAAATGACAGAGGGAGAACGTTTTCCTTGCTAAGATAACCCAGTGGACTTAAAGAACATAATGCCATTTACAGAAGTTGCTAACTAAAACAGCACCACATAACTCCCCTCAGAAGCTCCCTCTGACCTGGACTTGTGGCTAAGAGATGAACTTGGCTTCCCAAATGAACCTGTGGTTTTGCTCATTCAGTGGGAAGCATGGGGCACAGCATGCGGGCACTTGTGCTGGCGATGATTCTGGCATGTAGTGCGGTTTCTGTCATCCAATATTACTGATCCTCTGATCCAACACCACATACCATCACTTCTTCCAACAATCAAACTTCTAGTCTCTGAGGGTGTCTAACTCATCAAATATCTTGCAGGCTGGTGCTGATCATTGATGGCCGTTATTCTTCCCCAATGAACAAAGGGGCAAACTAGGCAAAAAATAAAAGTCCTTGTGCTGCCCTCTCCGCTTGTACCCCTGAACTCAATCATTAAGGCATTATTGGTCATGGCATCAGGTATGTGCAAGAGCCCCTTTGTGGCAATCTGCCGTCTTGTTCTTCTTCTTCAGTTGGCTGCATCTCTTCTTTTGCCTCCTTCAGCTCCCCATCAGGAGAGGTGCTCACATTCGGCATGATGGGAGCCAGCATCCTCCGGACTGGGCATTATATATTCAACCAGGCTATGTGAGCGGCAGACAACTCCTCCCTAAGAAGTGGGATGGAGTAACCAATAGGTTGGCAATTATACAGCAGTCATAATATATGTTCTGAGAAGTCCACCCAAAAGCAGCAGAAAAGCAACCCAGAAAATCAATCAATATGAACTGCTGTCGGTATAAGGACTGCAGAGCTTTTCCAAAATGATCGATTTTAGGGACTGCCTGTGGTGCGCCCAGGGTAGACATTCAATGGCATGTGCTGTCTCTTCCACCCTAAGGAAAGGCACACCTTAACTTGGCAGCTCAGAGAAGGGGGAGGACAGGTACCAAATGAGAACGTGCTAGCTAACAGCTAGTTGTCAGAACACCTGGTCAGAACCTCTGGGCAAGAAAGAGACACAGGGCCCAACCTTGAGGATAGAGGCCACTTATTCCAGTTGTCCTACCATGGGTCCTGAGCAACTGGGCCAAGTAGCCCTTCAGCACACTCCACTCTCAGTGGTAGTGCGGGTCGAGCAGTCCATGGCATCTCAGGGGGGGAGGGTAGACACGGGGAGGTGAATAGAGGCTCACAACTCAAAATACATTCAGCAGCAGCAATAAATGATTGTCTAGTAAAATACTTACACCAACACAAAGTAAAATATGGCATTCACTAATACACACAGTCCCCTGATTTCAGGACTTGTTTTCAACAGGCGGATCACTGAATTCTACTCTCCTCTCACTAGTGGCAGTGGATATTTCCCATTTACTATAGGCGAGTTTCAGGTTAAGCCCCATTAGTAGTCGTAGTCTCAGGAGTCCCACTCTGACTCTTAAAGTCAAAAGTGTTAAAGTGCTGAGGCGCTATATGGCAGGCAAGTTCGCCCTAGGCCAACTGGTCCAAAAATAAGCCTTACCCACACCAGAAGGACCTGCTCTACCAAAGTTTTCAAGCACACCCCCTTTGCAAGAACTGAAACTGTAGAACCTGTCTCCAGTGAGTTCCTTCCATGCGGCCCTGAAGGGGCAGCAGTTGGGTGTTCTTGAGTTCCTCACATGTGGTCCTGTGGAGGCAGTGACTGCAGGGGTTCTCGATGCTCCTACAATGCTGATAGGTTTCCTGGGATTCTCCCCACAGGTGGGGGGGGTAGTGTAATCCTGGTGCTGGTCCTGTGTCCAGGCTTGAACCTGCAGGCTTCACCACAGAGGTCTCCTCCTCTTGAAGACAGTCTCAACCAGAGCACACTCCTTGCCTTTTTCCAGTGCCCCCTCCCCCCGGCACACAGGGTCACAGTCCTCACTCTGCACATTGGCCACACCAGTTATCTTCCCGGTGGCCCCACCTGGTATACAGGGTCACTGAGTTCACTCTGCACACAGACTACTGCAGGATCGCCACAGCAGTAACCTTCATGGCAGCCCTACCTGGCACATGGGGTTGCTGACTTCAAACCTAACCCGATTGGCGCAACAGTGTTTATGGCTCACTTGACAGCTGTCCTCCTCTGGCATCCCGGGGTCACCACCTTTAACCTGCATGTGCTAATTGGTGCAGTCACGGAATCCTCACACCTTGCTACAGGGATCCAATTACCAGGATCCCCCACTGGACCTTGCTCCCGCCAACGCTCTCCTTTTACTCATAGGGCACAATGGCCTTTGCAAGCACTGGTGCTCCATGCTCCACGGCCAGGCGATCTTGGATTTCCTGAATGATGTCCCTTCACCCAATTGGGAGACTTTCGGGCCCTTGTCCCAAGTCCAGGACACAGGGAGAAGTCTTGGAGAGCTTCTCCTCCTCCCACGGCCCGACTGGCTGCTTGACAGTTGATGATTTGGGGGCCTCGAGGGGAGCACCCTTTTATTGTTTGCTCCACTTGTTGTGGAGCTTAGAATGTGTAAAGGTCTATGTACTGCTGCCCGGCATTCTGTGTGACAGCCACTACAGCAGAGGAGCTGTGAGGACCTGATTCCTGTATGCCTGGAACTGCATAATAAGAGATAATTATGAACACACTACTGCTTCCATTTATTTACTTCTTTATATGAGGAACACACATACTACAAACTGGCGACGAGTTGGACTGAACCACTGCTCTTTGAGGCATTATCCCTGTGTGGCACTGGAAGTTATTGCATTACCGAACTGTTAGAGACACTGCATCCAGGAGTGGTTGCACTATCTGTACCATTGGTGAATTTGTGACACGGCACTATATAAGAGGTGTGTATTTACACATTACAGGAGGTTGCAGAGGTGTTCAAGGAAGCAGCGGTGAGCTTCTTTCACACCTGTTGGTTGGGAGTTGTTTTTCTCCCTGGCTGACGTTTTGGAGTGAGGTGTGTGGTCTTCAGACATTGTCGGTGCGTGCGGTTTCAGCGCATTGGAGTCTGCGTACGCAGTATTCCAGCCAGTGCCATTCATCACGATGTATGTATTTGTCGGGTCATGCTGCGTGACGTATGTGGGGGCTATTTTTGAAGAGAACAATAATACATATTTTTCCTCAGTCCCTTGAACCAGTGGGCTCAACGCGATCAGGGCAATACAGGAACCAGGTGAGAAACATTATTAGACTTTAGGACTAGCCTTATAGTTATCACGCTTTTTAATGTGGAATATTCACTATGGCACAGCAGAATGTTACTGTCAGCCCCCTACATGCCTTTTGGGTGTCAGGAAATGAACCTTCCATGAAACAAGTGAAGTGGAAGGAGTACTTTGTGAATTACATTTCTGCAGTTATTGAGGCTAACAAAATGTCAGCCGACTGGAAGAATATGATCCTTTTGCACTCTCCTGGTCCTGTAGGCTTAAAGACATTTAGTCGCATGCCTAAGACCGCCGTAAGTGGTGATGTGAATGCCTTTGTGGTTGTGCTGCAGGACCTGGATAAGTATTTTGCTCCAAAAGTATGCATAGGCATAACAGGATTTAAGTTTTTCCAGCGCAAACAGGGCAAGGGTGAATCTGCTGATGATTATGTGGCCGATTTGAAGAAGTTGGCAATGACCACAAGTTTGGTACTAACCATGATGACTTAATTAGAGATCAGATAGTCATGGATGCATATAATACAGTGATTTAAGAATGTCTGTGGGTTAATTTTGATTCCCTGCTTGAGGAGGTGCTGGCTATTGTTCGCAAAGCAGAAATCTCAGGAAGGTGCACCACGGAGTTAAAGCATTCTGATAAAGAATTGGATTGCGTTTGTAAAGTGTCATCCCGAAAGGATCAAAAAAGTAGTTTCAAAGAGAAACATGGGAGCAAAGAAAGGAGGTTGTGACAGCAGAGATCATTTGGCATATTTCAAAACGTGTCCTGCACTGAAGCGGAGGTGCAGGAGTTGTGGCATCATGGGTCACTACGCGAAAGTGCGTAAGAAAAAAAGGAGCAATGCAAAGTGTGTATATGAAGGGTGAAGCCCAAATAGATGTGATGCAGAAGACAAATCTACAAAGTTGGAAAGCGTCATGAACTTACAAGAGAAGTTTGGATTGAACATCCAGGTAAGTGGAGTCAAAGGTAAACCTGAGTGCAATATGACAATTAGAGGGGTCCAAATAAGAATATATGAAGCTGATTCGGGATCACCGTTCACCATTGTTAATGAGGGTGTATGGAATGGCAAATTTGTGGGTGAAATTGGCACACATCTTTCACCATCAGATATTAATCGTGAGAGTTACACAGGTGAAAGGATAGATGCGTTGGGGTTAAGGTGTTTTTGTTCAAGGGCAGGAAGGTGAGGGGCAAGATGTATGTAGCAAAACAAGGACCATTTATTTTTGGTTGGCACAACTAAGGTAATTTACACATTGTCCTTGATCCGAACTGCACAGAGAAAGTGTGGGTGGTAGGTGAACGAAACTCTGTAGGGCTTTACATGGCAAACAAAATCCAAAAGTGTTTAGCAAACAGTTAGGAATGCTGAAAGGGTTCGAGCACAATATAGTACTCAAAAGTGATGCCACTCCCAAGATGCACAAATGAAGGGTGGTGCCAATGATGGTACAGTAGGAGGTGTCAAAGGAGCTTGATAAGCTGATACAGCTGGATGTGATTGAACCTGTGGAAAGTTCGAGGTAAATGGTCACCATTCAGTGTGATCACAAGCCTTTGAATTATTGAGCATGGCAGGAAGTATTACAGTGTCTGCCAGAATAGCTAGAATATCTATGAGAATGAAAGATAACTTTTATCACATCGTGTAGGTTCCTAGCAAAGACAATTTGGTGGCTGATTGTTTATCAAGGATGTCTTGCGCTTTAAAAAAAAATGGTAGGATGACTCCTGGAACGACTTTAAGATTGACCTGGTACATGATTCTGGTTCACCAGGTATCAAAAAGGAGGATTGAGAGAGGGCACAAAAGGAGGATGCTATTTTGCAATAGATTTTTAGTTATATGTCAAAAAGAAATTTTACTTGAAGGGTGCAGACCCTTTTGGGAGGTTAGGTCAGAGTTGTTGTCTGTGAACAAAGAACTGATTTTCTGCAGCAGTAAAATAATTTCTCCGTGTGGTTTGCGTGAAGCCATTTTGAGTCTCTGCCATGAGGGACATTTTGGGATTATAAGAACCAAGGGGCATATTATCAAGGGCTTATATCCGCTTTTTTGGCTTTAAAAGCCAAAAAAGCAGGGATAATGTTTTCGCCCTATTACCAAGAGGGTGATAACATGCATTAGCGCATGTTAGCACCCTTTTACCCGACGCCTCCCTTTGCATCTCTAATGAGATGCAAAGTGGGCGTCACTGGGCAGAACAACCTTGTAAATATTGCTGATGTGAACATTGCAATATTTACAAGGAGGCCCAGGCATTTTTGTAGACGTTAGTTTTTGGCGAAAACCACGGTTTTCGCCAAAAACTAACGTCTGCAAAAATGCTGACTTACCTATACTTTATATCGGAGGTGGATTATGCTGATACGACCACAGGGTCGTATCAGCAAGTTTATCGCCGTTTTCCATGGAACATCGCTGGAAAACCAGCGATGTTCCATGGAAAATAACGCTATCGCTGGAATAATTATTGCCATTGCGCTATGCATTGTTAATACAGCGCTAGCATGGCGATAATTATCAGCGATAGCCAGCGATAACAATTCTCACGCTAAGAACGGCCAGTGATAATTAGCGCTGGCCGTTGAGAATATGCCCCCAAATCGGTAGTAAAAGAATTATTTTGGTGGCGTGGAGTGGATAAGGCAGTAGAAAGGTTTGTCAGGACCTGTGGAAGTTGTGAGGCAGCTGACAAATTCTTGTGTACTTTAAGACCACCAATGAGTGAATGTGTAATTCCCAGTCATCCTTGTGAACGTGTGGCTGTGGATTTATCGGGCCCGTGGGGGAATTGCAGGAATATGTGATCATTCTGATGAGACTCTTCTCTAAATGGCCTGTTGTGGATATTGTGGAGGGAGTGGATATGGCCACAGTTTTGGGATTTTTGGATAGAACTTTCTGTTTGGAAGGGATTGTTAAGCAATAATGAAGTACAGTTCATTTCCAATGCTGCAAAAGCATATTTTGAGTAGGTGGGTGGGAAACACAAGACTACATCTCTTTAAAATCCCAGCGGTAACGGTACTGTGGAAAGGTTGAACCGAGGGACTAAGGGGGTTATTAAGAGTGTGTTGGAAAGCAGCATGATTGGCGCATCCTGTACAAAAGGCTGTGTGGATTTATAAGGTAAAAGTGAATGGTACCACAGGTGCACCTCCATTCGTGGTAATGTGAAGAAGGAACACCAGGTGTTAGTTCTGTCTGGCATGGATGCATGCCGGTGCAGTGGAACAGTGGTCGCCTGATTTGGTTAAGAAGAAGCTGGTAGAGGTGCTAGTAAAGAGTGAATCCTACTATGATGCTGCACATGGTGTCAAATCTGTTCAGATAAGAATAGGAGATTGGGAATGGGTGAAAAAGCCTTATAAAGCGTCAAAGGGTAATAGTCACTTTTTTAACCAGAACAAGTGGTGGATAACTTGCAAAATGCTGTCAGACTCAGGAATACCATTGGTAATCCTCAGGGCCTCATTACAGCAACAGGTTGAAAAGGATCTGTTCACTCCTACTGATCACTGCATGGTATGCTGCCATCATGCCCGTGTGCTGCTTAACTTCTGGTAAATGCAAGATGCTTTCAACACTATGAGGGTAGCACATTGAGCACCAGCCCCAGTCCAAAAAAACTGCAATCTATGAGACAGGCCAATGTGATGGTGCACACACATGATCTGTGTTCACCCATGATAACAAAAATGAGCATCAGGGATCCAGACATCATTACAGACGGGGCACTCTCTTCAGGGGAGCATGTCTATCACCATGCAATATTTTTTTCCATCCTAACACAAAAGGCTTCTATGTGAAGACAATTGTGCATCTGTATCTGCTGTTTCTGTGGACAACTGTAGTCTTAAGGCTGGATTGGGCATCTGGAATCCCAGCACTGTTAGCCAAATGTGCACTTAGGTCGTAGAGTGACATTTCATGCTCACCTAAGAATGATGCCTCCTTGAATGTACCATCTATTCTGCCTCTTGTGTGGGTTCAATAGAATCAAAATGTTTGTAGATCATATTCCTGATGTTGAATTGATAACTTGTCATTGGAACATAAGGATCTCAGATGAGTGGGTGAACTAAAATGGTCCTGATTATGTGTGGACAAACTTCAGGGAGCAGTGATTGACTGCTTGCCAGCCACTAAAACATGGTATGAAAGCTGACATTGGGTGTTCTCTGCATTGTCATGGAAGCATCATGCACCATGTCCTCTCAACCTCCCCCCACACCCCATCATCACCCGACCACCACTAATTAGGCAAGAGAAGGGATATGCCTGGTGTGTCCAGGGGAAGGAGGCTGAGAACAATTAACAAACTAAAAATAAAATGAAAAACAACAAAAGAGATTTTGCATGTTGGCATGTGGAGCGAAACAGTATACCTTAATCACAATTCTTCAATAGAGTTCATTCATTTTGACTTGGACCGTGGTTTGTTGGAGGTTTTACAACTGCTAACCACAAGATTCCAGAAACAAAGCTTAGATCAGCATTGTGTATATTCATATCACATGTTTCTACTAAACTCTAGCAAGAGTGCAAACGTTCGCAGATTCACCTGAAGCCGGACCCAAGAAAAGAGGTTAATTTCTGGTCTGCTTCTATGATATTATATTAAAATACAAGACAATGTGCCAGCCACAAACCTCTCACTGTGTTACTTATCCCTACACAAGGAATACACTCTAGCATGCCAGGAAGGGATGCAGCTTATGTCTACCAACCATGGACATCGCTGCCGAGAGTTGCCTAGTCTCGTGGGAAGACCAGATCTTGTGAGGCTTGGATATGACAGCCACTGGTCTCAGGGGAAGGAAAAAACACTGAAAGAGGAATTGGTGCAATGTTGTGGGTGCGTTGAATGCTCATCCCAGATCCATGAAGCTTTACTTCTCAGTTTCTCAGTGTGTTTGATCAGTGACAGCTTAGGGATTTTGGGGGCCCTAGGGAAAACATATTTAGAGAACCCTTTAGGGAACAACTTTGAATGTTATCACTCATTTCCTGCTAATTCAAGCCTGCATGATGTCAAACAAAACTAAATGATGTTACTCTTTAAGAACATCACACAAAAACAGTAGAAATACGTCTTGCCCAGGACCCTAAAAATCCTTAAGATGACAATGCACAGACAGACAAGTCAGAGGTAGGGACAGACAGTGAGGGAGAGACATTTAGAGAGAAAAATGGAATAGACAGAGGTCGAATAGAGAAAAAGTTAACTTTCCCAGGGGCCACCTTTAAAGGTGGGGCCCTGGGTGATTGTTCACTTTACCCATGCCTTAAAATGTCTCTTTGTTTGATAACTATTCTTGTAAAAGATAGCAGACCCGAATGATGGCGAAAGAGGCCCATGAGATGACAAAGTGGGCAATACATGAACAGCATACAAAAGACCACGAACATTTGCACTCCTGCAAACTGCCGGACAAGCCAAAGAAGCTTGTCAACGTTGGGTCTGCAAAGTGCTTATGCAACAAAGTGGTCGACGAACGGGGATACAAGACCACACTCGCACAGCTCGGCCACGTGCATGTGGGCAGAGGGACCCGTGACACATTAAAGACAGGACTTATTTAGATATCAATGCTTGCTTTTGTCCACATGCCTCTTGAAGTTGTTTTTATATGAATGTTATATGGTCTTTAATGACTTCAACTGAACACAGGGATGTAACATAATACGTTTTGTTTTGAATCCAGTTCCTAACTCCGTGTATTGCCTCTGTTCTTAAGCTTGTGAGCGCATGTACCTTCTCTCCCCTCTTTGTTAGTACTGGAGGAATTCTGCCGCTGCAGTGCTTGTCTTTGCAGGGGCGATCTAAGGGTTTGTTTGCACTACGTTTGCTCCAAGTCAGCTTCTTGTCATGTCTTCCCCATCCCACACTTCTCCTGAGAAAATAATTAATTGCCGATCGAAATAACCGGCCTTAACCCTTCTACTGGAGGCTGGACGGAAGCTGAAGATGGTGATGGTAAGAAAAATAGAACGAAGACCTTTATTCTTAGCCCAATCAGCTTCCACAACCTCAGAATATTAACTGCTGTGAGCAAAGTTATGTGATGTTAAACAAACATGTACATTATTTCGGAAACATACGAGGCACTCCGTCAAGCAGCTATGCAATGAATAGGTTTTCTAAGAAATAAGATTTGTGCACAAGAAAGTGAGGATTACTGCACAGTCACAAATGTAAGATTCGTTCATGGCATTTAGCTTTAAAAATCGAAGGTGTGCACCCCCACAGGTAATGAGTAAAGAAAATAAACACAAAAAATGCATATCTCTTCTCTCCAGATTGTACTCTTTCTCAATTTTCCATACAATCCAGTGATAAAAAAGAAAATGACAATTCATTGCTCTTACATCTAGTCTCCGCTCCACACTACCGCTTGGAGTAATTTATTTATTTGAGGGTTTTATATAGTGCTAGCTAGGCCCAAAGGTATCAGAGCGCTTTACAACAGTAAACGTTCACATCAAAGATAACAAGTCTATGCAGAGCATCTGAGTCAGAGGCTTCACAACAGTAAATGTTCACCACATAGATAACAAGTATAGAAGCCATTTATTATAGCGCTAGCTAGACCCGAAGGCATCAGAGCGCTTCACATGCCAAGCAACAATGTCCACACGAGGCACACGAGGGAATCCACAAGAGTCACAGTTGACCCCTGTCCCCAAAGCACCAGCAAATGTGACAAGACAATTACTAGCTGAAATCCAGGTGTGAGATAACCTATCTGGAAGACGTAGCCTTACAAACAATCCACACCTGAAGGATATTAAACATCTTCCAGCCAAAATAAATTCACCCTTGTTACAAATCAAATGGTTCATTATGCGGCCAAGCAATACTGTTTATGTCTTAGCACTTCTTAAATTGAAAAGATAAGATCCGATATTCGGAGGCTTGTTCAAAATAATAAATTAATTACGCAAGATTAAGAGGCATGTTGGGAGGTTCCAAGCAGCCAGTGTTTCTGAGTTCCTTGTAGTACAGAATGTGCCAGATATTAAAAGCTCCTAATTTCAGAAAGATCCTCTCTTACCTCTACTGTGCACTTCATTAGTCAAAAGCAGATTCCTGACTATAATATGAAATCAGCAAACTGCTAAGTATCCCACGTTCTTAAAGAGTATATATGTGCTAAAGTTCCCCTGGTATACATTATAAGGAAATTGCATGTTACTGAGGAGTTTGTGATTACATAGAGTAACTAGGTCGAAGGCTTAGTTCCTTTATAAGGTCACGAAACTCCAAGATGATTTCAAACACCCATATAAATTAAAACAGGAGGTACTTTATCCTTTATAAAACATGGTCACACAATCACCCTTCTAAAAAAATGCTTACATCTTTGGTGTCTTGCTCTTTTATATGAAAGAGATAGAAGGGTTGCAGACATGAAGAATAAAAGAAACATCCCTGGTGAAAAATTAAACACACCAAAAAGCAATTAGAAATTTGTGGTAACAAGATAATATAATCAGTTTAGTCCAAGTCAGATTAAAAAAAAATGCAAAAGTTTATATTGTTTATAAGAATGCAGAGAGATTAAATGTTTCCTAAAATCACCTAAAGCATGTACAAAAATTAACATGTTAGCTTACATATCTACTTTCTGCAGATAACTGTTCACCTAGAAAAAAACAGAGCAGAAGAAGGAAAAGCCAGTTTTCGTTTTTGCTGTTTAAATGACAGCTGTACTTAACTTCTGTATCCTGCCTTTCCTCTTGGCTTCTGGCTCTGGCAGCAGGCATTGTGTCCTGAGAACTCAACTGTAATAAGTTATTACAGCTGAACAGCATTTCTTTATTACAGGCGACTGAGACACCTCACATTGCCTGTAATAAGGACATTAGAGATGGGTTTTTATACTGCAATTGCAGATTCTCATATATTATAACATTATAATGTTGCAGGAGATATGCACAATGAGATATGTCGAATGAAAGCACAATGAATTCTGTAGAACAAATATACAATGGTGTGTTGGAAGTATGGACAATGAGATATGCAAAAAGTTATTTAAGAATTGTTAATTTTTTCCCAACCGTTTTCCTATTGGTGTACATTCTATTGATTAACACTTCGCATGTATTGCTTTAACAGTGTTTGCTTTGTCATCCACTGTATTACAAACCAGGATTTAATTTCTTAGAATAGAAGGAGCATCTGAAGCAGCACTTGTAGTAGCTGAGAACTGGACTTGTACCTTCCGGCAGGCAATAAAGTTGAACTAATTGTATAGTAGCTGGAGAAGTGGAGAAGTGTGGCTCAATGATTAGAGCGGCAGACCCTGATGCAGAGGTCTAGCCTGGGACCAGGGTTCAATTCCCCGCCTCGGTGGGTCTTGGGCTCAAAAATTCCACGGACCTGATAATTCTTGCCTCAGTGCCTATTCCAATCATGGAGTCCCACTCTGCAACTCTGGGCAATAGCTTGCTTAATCTCCACAACGGCCCCCACAACGCTAAGGATGCCTGGCCTCCACCTTGGGGGTGCCCAGGAGTGGACACCTCACAGGGAAAGCCAGGGTGGGTTCCACAGCGGTATTCATACAAGCGCCTTGAGACCCTTGCGGGTGAGTAGTGCGCTATACAAGTATCAAATTTACATTTACATTTAGCTGTGAAATTTCATAAAACTATCATCACAAACTAGAAGAAATGAAAGGGATCTTGGTGATGGTCTCTTAAGTCCACATGACCCAGGACTCAGAGATTTTCTGCCTGCTTCTGAAACTTAACCTTCTATTTTTTGGGGTCCATCGCTCTTTTTACGGTCAAGTGAATATCACTAGTTAATCCAGATCATGATACCCTGCTTGTGAAAGGTAGCACTGGGTAACAAGTAAATTCACAAGCATTTTGCACCAAGTAAACTCTCAATTCTGATGACAAGGATAACAGAGAGACCACTCTTGGAAAGTTTATAAGAACTTTGGCAGGGGGTGCAAGACCTACTATGAAGCATCATATAAAACTCTTATTACTGATTACCTTATACAAATTGGGTCATTTGTCACTTAAAAAATGTCTGTTCTAGAAAACTACATATTGATTATTGTATTTACCTATTCAAAGATTTGTATATTGTGCTTATTAGTTTCAAGTAGTACTTCAAAGAACTGTAAGACAGAATAAAGGTACCAGGCTAAGTAATATAGGAGAAAGATTGCAGGCTAAAACAGATATCAGTGCGAGTAGGAAGGAACTGTGAAAAACAATAAAATATTCTGCATGGATGTTACTAAGGACTAGCGAGCAGGAAAAATTCATAAGAAATAGGATGAATAGTGGAAGTGTCTCTGAATAGGAAGGTTTTAAGGTCTTTCCTCAGGGCCAGACTGGCTGTAGTGGGCACCGGGCATTTCCCCAGTGGGCCGGAGGGTTTGGGGCTGGTTTTATCCCCGCGGGGGCTGCTTTTCTTATTGAGGGCTGGTTTTGCAGCAGTTCTGGAATATCGACCCCCTATAAGAAAAGCGGGAGCAGTACTTTTTGCTAGCACCTCCCCCCCAGCCCGATCCCAGGGCTGGTCGCGCAGCAACCTGCCAGAGCTGGTTGCTGTGTCCAGTCCGGCTCTGTCTTTCCTGAATCAGAGGTATTGCACTTGGGCTCCTAAAGCAGGATTAAGGCCGTTCCAGAAAAGGACACCCAAGAAATTAAGGATTTTCCTCCATGTTTAGGTCTTTAGGGTTTGTGTGGTGTGAGTTGTGAAGCACTGGAAGATCGTAAATGTATTGTTGTGGGCAGGAGAGGTGATGCCACATTTTGGAGGGCTATAGGTTCTTTTCCCATGCATTGCCTTGTACATGAGACAAAGAATCTTGAATGTTGATTCTTTGTCCTACAGGGAGCCAGTGGAAACAATGTAAAGCTGGTGAGTTAGGCTAAAACGTTTAGCGGTTAAGGCAAGTTCTTGTGTATGACTGTGTACTCTTTGAAGTTTCTGGATTTGGGATTTTTGGAGACGGGCATAGATATGTTTAAAATGATTAGTGTTCATGTCAGGTCAAAGATATGTGAGATATAAAGGAAGTGGCATAATTTCCTTCATATTGATAACTCGAAGTTAGAGTTTTTCACCACGGAGTTTCTCTGTGGTACAATGGAAATGTAATTGTTGATGAGGATTTCTAGCTTTTTGATTTTGTTCCTAAAGATGGTGAGTGTCTTAAGATCAAAGCCAGGTAAAGAGAAGGATTGGTCCTGAATATGGTCTATAGTGGCAAAGGAAGCCTTCCAGTGGAAGGTATGCTCCAAGCAGACAGAGATATGGCTACAGCCCGATGTTTCACTAGCCCAAAAAAATATGAGGATTATTGGCACACATCTGGAACTGAAGTAAATATGTGTTGAGCAAAAGGGTGCATACAAATGTTGAATTAAAGAGGTGACAGTGATGAGCCCTGGGAAACCCCTAATTTGCAAATGAATTCAGAAAAGCGGATTCTATCCTGTTTTGTATTTCGAATGAATGAGAAAATCCTTTCTTTGGCATCCTCTGCTAGTCCTGTTCAATCTTTCAGATAGCGCAAAATAATCTGATTGTCTACAATATTGTATGGGGCTAACAGGTCAAGGAGGATCAGTCCATCTGTTTAGTTTGTATCTAAAGCTATGAGGATGTTTTCACAGATATTGATTAGTGTTGAATATGTGCTTTTTCTTTGTCTGAATCCTGATTGATGGTCTTCAAGGGCTTATTGACTTACAGATGGTCTTGAAGCAGTTTTTTGACCTATTTTACCATTATCTTGCAAGTGAATGGAATATTAGAGATTGGTCTCAAGTTGACTAAAGAGAGGGCTCTGGTGAGAATTTTTAGCAAGGGTTTGGTACTTGATTGTTTCACCTGAGTTGGATCTGTTCCCTGTTGAAGGGAGGTGACGAACGATCACATCAATTACATATACCAGTGAGAGGCAAAATGTCCTTCACAAAGGTATGTTGGGATACTTGATGCTGTAATGGTTGCTGCTGAATCTATCCCTTGATTGAAATTCATGGGCTGGAATCTGCAAAATCTAGAAGCAATCGAGGGAGGGGATGGAGGAGAGTAGACTGGAATTTTGTGGGATCTCCATTGTACTCTCATGAATTTTGCATATCATTGACTCAAAGAACGAAATGGTATTATTGCAGAGCCTGGGAACATACAGCTCATTTTAGGCAGAGAGAGAGATTTCAAGGAAGGGTAAAAAAAAGCAATACGCACTTGTGTGGGTGCTAGATGGGATGCAGAACAGATATCTTGGAGAACCTATAGGATCGAGGAACCTAGATTAAATCCTGCATTAACGGCTGAGGAAGAAGGGAAAGATAAACAAAAGGATAAGAAAAAAGAAGGATGAGACAGATGACACAGAGAACGCAGCTGAGAACAGTGATAGTAATTGAAATGAGGACTTTATAACCAAGCTATTGTTAAACCGTCCACTTCCATATAATGTGGCCCAAACTAGAGGAGGGAGTAATATACATACATGTGAAACTTTTGATGTGCCTGTGGCACCAGAACACCTAAATTCTAATCCAATGGGAGAAAGATCAGGAATAATCCTGGAGCAGTAGGAAATACTACACATACCTTGGCTGCTCCTACTGGGATGGGTGCCTCAGGTAGCAACCCCGTGGGCTCGAGAATGAGGCCAATTTCTCAAACACCTTTGTTTCCTACACAAGGAAATACCCCAAGTTCTGTGAGCATAAACCATGCATTTAATCAGACAGGATTTGACCCGTATGGAAGGTTTTCTCAGAGATCGTCACCCTTTTTGGTGCCTCACATGAATATGCCTCCAAGTGCTAATAACAGTACCCCAGGACAGAAATGCCTACAGGTTCGCCAAATTCTGACATGTCCCTTTTTTAATTCACCAACAGGTATAAATCATGGCTCCTTTACCAGAGAGATGCTTCTTAATACTTCAGTAGAACAACCAGTTCTTACTACCCAAGAACTCAATGATTGGTTCAGAGGTATAGATACCCAGACTAGTAGCGGAAATCCCGTATTGACTGGAAGGGATACTCAGGTCCCAGAAAGGGAAGGAGCAATAGAAGTGACTAAACTGAAAATAGAATTGGAAGAAGTTATACTGGGAACTCTTGACATGTCCCACTTAAATATCTATCAGGAGGAAGAGCTATTGTTCATGTGTAAAGACATTACTAGACGTGCAGGATAAGCTCCTGAAAGATTGTCTGAATTGGCTCTCGATATGAAATTGACTTAAAGAAATCTAAAGCCCTACAGAGAAGTTACTGTTTAACCTTTAATGACAGAGATCTTGCTAGCATGAGACCATTAGGAATAAAGTTACAGATGAAAGAATGAATTGCCTATGTTAAAAAATTTAGTGAATTGGATAGATGGGAAGGCAGATGGGCACAGAATAAGGAGCCGAAGAAAGTTAGAATAGAATTACCTCCATCTGGAGCTGAGGAGGAGGCAGGTGACGATATACACATGCTTCTCATAAGATAAGTGCCTGGTGGATGTTATGTACATATACCCTGGAGCTGGACTGACCATGCATCAGTCGCAAATGACTTTCTGAAATTGAGAGAGAACCCAGTGGAATGGTGTAGACAGATCGATCAGTTTGTAAAGATATCAAACGATCTATGGAATGATTGAATACCTTATTTGAAATTGTGGTTCCAGGTGACTTGTGGGTCGGATGTAAAGTGGCTCTGGATTGGTCCGAAAATGAGCCGTTGAGACATTCCATATCACATGCTAATCAGGTGATTACATTTTTTAAATCAAAAATATATTTTAAGATATTGATTGGGTCAAGATTGACAGAACAACCCAAGAGGCTTAAGATGGATTGAAACCTGAGATGAGTTTGATGATTCAACAGCACTTGATTTGTTGGCAGAGTAAGCACATTGACAAGATATTGCGATATGCTATATACTACAGCAATGAATTGGAAATGAAACATAAGAAATTGAGGGAGAAGCTAATGGTAGTAGAAATAAAAGTTGCACAGCGAGGTCTTAATCAACAGTTTGTTGGGAATTCTGGTTTCATGCAGGGAGTGTATCAACAGGGAGCTCTGGGGATGCAAGGTGCCAATGGATTTCAATCGCAAGGTAGAGGTCAAGGTGTCCCAATTGATCCGAGTAGAGAGACTGATGTGGCAACTTTAAAGAAGTCCGATACTTGCCACGTCTGCGGCAAGTTGGGGCATTGGAAGCAGTAATGTCGATTTTATGCTGGTAATATGGCAAATGGGAATCAGGTTCAAAATGGTGGTTTTGTGCAATCTTAAAGTAATAATATGGCTCAGACACAGCAAGTTCAGAGATAGAGAGCTCACAAATACAGTGTAAACCAAGCTCAGGTAATGCAGGTTCCACAAGCCTCGATGCCACAACAAAATGCAAGGGTTCAGAGATATATTTTGAATAAAATTCCCAATGTAAACACTAATTCTTTTGTGAATGAGGGTACATCTCAACAGTACTCTATGATACAGACAGACGAGTATTACAGCTCAGAGCTGTCACAATGGTGGGTCTGAGAGGGGAGGAGGATTGTGTGCGCAACGTAGGTGAACCAAAGTAGTCCATTCGTGGATGACAAGGTGAATGATTATCCCATTTCTTTCTTGATAGACACTGGTTCTACCCGCTCTACTGTGAGAATAGCAGAGGTTCCCAACCTACACCTTGCCAGAAGAAGAATCCATGTTGTAGGAATTGCAAACAAACAAATGACTAGCCCAGTACCTGTCCAAATAGGTCCTTTGAGGATGATAACCGATTTGGGGTGTGTGATTTGAGTCCTGTAAATCTACTTGGACAAGACTTATGGTGCAAACTAAATTGTTCCATATACTGAACCCTAAATGGTATAGAGTTCCAGACTCATAATCAGGACATTGTCTTTAAAATTCTTAATCAGAAGACAGGGATTGAACTTTACCCCATGTTGACAAAGGATGATTTACCCCTAGAGCTAAGAGACAGTGTTACCTTAAGTCTGGGACTTTTCAGGGAATGATATAGGTCTAATAAAGGGTGTTGAACCAGTCTGCATAACAGTAAAACCTAATGCCAAGCACCTGTTAATCCTGCAATACAATCTGACCCTGTTGCTTGAATTACTCCTGCGATTGACTCAATCATTGAATAAAGCATTCTGAAAGAGATTATGGGGAATCCATGTAACTCACCCATCACGTGTTTTCAGAAACCCAGTGAAAAGTACTGCATTGTCCAAGACCTGCAGAAGGTCAACTCCATTGTTGCCCTGATACCAAATCCAGCTGTGATCTTGCTTCAGATTCCATGTGAGGCTGAGTGGTTCTCTGTCCTTGATTTATGCCGATCCATTTTCTCTACACCGTTGCATGAGGATAGCCAATTCTTTTTCGCATTTACATTCGGCAGTCGTGTTTTGGCATCGTGCCGAATCCCACAAGGGATTACGGAGAGTCTGTCAATCTTTAACCAGTTACTTAAAAATATCTGGATTTCTTGGTAATGTCCTATCACTCAGTTCTAGTCCAATACATTGATGGCCTATTGGTGGTATCAAATACTCAAAAGGCTTGCAAACGAGGCACAATTGCTCTGTTGAACCACTTAGCTGAGAATAGACATAAAGTGTCCCAGACCAAATTACAGTACTGTCAGACAGAAGTCCTGTACCGAGGACATCACATTGAGAAAGGAGCGAGGAAGGTGACACAATTGAGAATTTCGGCAATTCTGAAAACAAATCTGCCAACTACCCAAGAGAGAAGTCAGGATGTTCTTGGGAATGGTGGGATCCTGCCAACAGTGGATTCCCAACTTTTCCCTAGTGGCCAATCCTTTGCAGAGGCTGACACACAGAGATGTGTCAGGTCCGATACCATGGAAGTACTGTTGCATGTATGCCTTCTCAGAATGTCTTTGCCATACGCCGGCACTGGGAATAACTGATTATAATAAATGTTTTGCTTTGTTTTGCAGTGAGAGGGAGGGTTGCGCTCTCTCAGTGCTAACTCAGATACACGGGAATGTTCGCAGACCTGTTGCCTAATTTACAGCCACACGATCCAGTTCTGCTGCTTTGCTGTCTCAAAGCCGTGGCTTCCACTGGTGTCAGCATTGTACAGTGCAAAAGCATTGTTATGGGTCACCCCTTGATAGTTTTTAGCCCTCCTTTTGTGGAAGTATGGTTAACTTGCACCAGAACCTAACATCTTACCAACATTTGCCTCACGTAGTATGAACAAGTCATACTGTGTGCAGACAAAGTTATGTTGAGGAGATGTACTGTGCTTAATCCAGTACTCTGTTGTCCATACCTGTAAACAATGTTAATGAGGGTGAAGTTGAACATGACTGTTTTGATGTTACTGAACTATGCACCAAGCCAAGACCTAACATACTTGATGTGCCACTTCCTGAATCAGATTACAAGATTTCTGTTGATGGCTCCTGCTTACGAGACCATGAAGTAAGCCTGAGAGCTGCCTATGTGGACTGTACTGTTACAAGTGTGATAGAAGCCTCCTGACTTCAAAGAGTATTTTCTGCACAAGTGGCTGAATGGATTGCTCTTACTAGGGCATGCTGTGATTCAAATCAGGTGGGAGTGATCATTTTCACTGATAGTCAGTAGGGCTTTGGTGTCGTTCATGACTTTGGACAGTAATGGTCACAACGCTGATTTATGATCTCTTTGGGGTCCCCTATAAGCAATGGTGAGAGTGGCCATAAACTGTTACAGGCATTACAGCTACATGCCCAGATTGCATTTGTGAAGTGCACTGCATACCACAACGGCACTAATTACGTGACAGTGGGCAATAGATATGTGACAAACCCGCTAGATATTGTGCACTGAACGCTTGTACCTTTAATGGGGAGTATCAGAACGAGAAGCAGGGTTAAACAAATTGCAATATGTTCTTAACTACACTTGATACTTAGTAGGAAGTTAAGAGGTTACAGAAAGAAGTGTCAGAAGCTGAACAGCAACGCTGGATTAGAGCAGGTTGTGTCAAACGAGATGAAGACAATATTTGGGTTTCAGGAGATGGAAGACCTGCTTTGCTTGATAGTTCATTACTGCCAATGGCGAGATGTGATCATGGACCTGTACATGTAGGTAGAGGCGCCATGGTGCACTTGTTTAGGCAAACATGGTTCAATCCTAGGTTAAGATAGATGGCTGAACTGTTGTGTCACAGATGTGTTGCGTGCCAGGAGCAGAATGTAGGCAGAAGAACAGCATTCACATAGGGAGATCAGGAAGTACTTTCAACAGGATGCAATTGGACTTTATCGAGATGCCTGTGTGCCATGGGTTGAGCTATGTCCTTGTGATTGTGTAAATGTTCTTGCATTGGGTTGAAGCTTACCCAAACAGAAGATGTGAAAGTCTTGCAGTGGCGAAGCTGTTGTTAAGGGAGTAAATACCAAGATTGGGTTTCACAACTTCTCTGGAGTCAGAATGAGGAATTCATTTTAATAATGAGATCCAACAGAGGCTACATTGCAGTGACCGACCTGAGGCTCCCGGAATTGTGGAGCAAGTCAATGGCACTTTGAAATCCAGGTTGACTAAAGTGTGTGTTTATCACAATAGAGCCTCTCCCTGTGAGGTGTCGCTAGTGCTAGTGCTAATTAATTTGTGAGTGCAGGCATCTCAGAAAAAGTGAAGGACGGGTCTCACACACCACCTGGTGTCATGCTTCATCAATGTATACGTTAACAACAGGAGAGGAAGGGAACAACACGACTACTCCCCTCAAGGGAAATGCTATGAAACAACGGAGTCTGTGTAATGTAAACAGGGCACTTTACATCAAAAAGGGCATGGGTCTACAGGCTCGGAACAAACCAGTATGTTGTTGTGAGGTATGCAGACTTCTAAGGATAATACAAGGTATGTATAAAGCCCTCACTCACCAACCTGGTTGGTGACATGCTTCATCATCGGGCTCCACTGGGTATGGCCGAGTGCCATCCCAGTGTGCTGCAACGCCAGGTTACTGCGGAGCGGGGTTCATGTGAAGTGACAGTGAATTTAAAATTTCCAATTGAGTCAAAAAAGAGAATTTAATAATTTCGCTAATTGGAAATATTAAAAAGGAGTGAAGGTCAAAAAATAGAAGACCTGTTTCACTCCATGGCGGTCAACATGTTTCTGCCTCAGTGAATGTTCAACAGGCTTTCATCAGGACCAGAGTGGGGGTGCAAAGTCCCGGTGGTGTGAACGCGCTAAGGTTCACCCTCCCGTGGACTATTGTGTGAAAAATCTGTATTTACAGTGAAAAATCCGCCAAGTAATATAATGGTGGAGAGAAACGAGTTTATTCTGGATTTAAAAGGACACACAAACAAAAGACAAAACAAGAAAGAATTGTAAATGTTGATGGTCAACTCGTGATCAGGCGTTGTTGGGTCAACCTGAAAACAAAGTGCTCAAATGAAGAAGTGCCATTACCATTTACCTCAGGTGCAGAAATGGTGAATACAGTGCACCTAAGACTAACCGTGTATCGGTGTCAGGTAAGTAGGTTGCGACTTATCCTGAATAGCGTGTCTACAAAAATATATCGTAGCACACGTGGAATATGAACTATATGTGAAGATCTCAAGTCAAAAATGGGCTGATACACGGCAGAGCGTGTCCATGTGTAAGTCATCGTGGACTTACAACACAGAGAGAACGGAAAGTTAATCTTACTAAGAGGCATATCCAATTGAAGCCTCTGGGATCCCGGGGGGGGGGGGGGTTTGGGAGCAATATGGCACACCCTGTAGAGAGAGAAAAGAAGAGAAGAAAACCTCGAGCGGCTGAGCTCAGGGAGCGCTTACCTTGAAAAACGGGAACGAAAGGGGTGTGGTTAGTATACTCACGCCCTCGCTGCTCGGCACCCGTTCGGAACCTAGAGCCTCTTGCCACCGGGTCCGGGATGTAAGGATCCATGGCTCGAGGTGCATATAAGAGCAATCGTCCCGTAAGGCAGCGGGCATTGAAAAAGAAAGGGGCACGGGGATAGGTCGGAATATCCCGTGCTCTGCTGTGATAGGTTGAAATGGCGAGTGTACAGCCAATAGCGTAATGGGTTAGGAAAAGTCGTCCCAAGGTAATGAGCGACATATTTTTTTTTTAAAAAGGGGGAGAGAAAACTTAATAGAGCGTGGGAAAAAGACTCAAAACTTACAGCGGTCACTAGGACAGAGGACCTACAAAGAGGGGGAACACAGCCAGAGAAGCCATAAATAGTAGTGCAAACGGTGTACACTGGATGCCCAATAATAGGCCAGCAGCAGAGTAAAGAAAACTACTGAATGTTTGTCGTCAAAGGGGTCTGGTATACAGGTAGTAATGACTTCCATAGGTAGGGTTGGGCACAGAAGGACCATCAGGCACACAGGTATGAAGAATGTATGCAGGAAAGGCATCACAATGGAAACAGTCCATGGAACGGGTCAGTCAGAGGAATCACGAATGGCGGGAACTCTGTATGTCTGAAACACTGATAAAAGGGACCTATAGTATGGTGGTCCAAGGTATATTATCATTAAGGCCACGAAGATTGGTTCCCAAACGATAAACCCATCTTTGTTCCTTTTCAAAAAGGATTTTTGAAATGTTTTTGCGTGCTGTGATCTCCTCAATGACAGTCCATTTTAAGTCGTTGGTGGTATGGTTGACAGACAGAAAATGTTCACTCAGTTTGGTAGTGGCGCGCTTGCACCTAATGTTACTCCGATGTTCGCATATTCGGAGTTTAACTCTCCTAGTGGTCATCCCTACGTATCGTAGACCACACGGGCAAGTGATTAGGTAGATGACATTAGGCGTGTTGCAGTTGGTATGTCCTCTTTGGGTCCAGATCCTGCCTGGTTCAAGGTTCAGAGTATTAGTATGTGAAGTCAGATGACATATGCTACAATCGGAGCAAGGGAAATGCCCAGTGATTTTTGGTAGGCCCCAAGCTTCTGTGATGGACCTTTGGATTGTGTCTGGTTGTGCGGTGGGGCGTGTATGTACCAGGCTATTGCGCAGGCTCTGAGCTCGTTTAAAGGAGAACAATGGTTTCTCCCATTTACGATTATTGCTATTGATAATACACCAATGTTTGGTAATGGCTTTTTTCATTTTGATGGAAAGGGTGCTGTAAGTAGTGACACATGTAAGTGGTATTGGCGTAGCCTCTTTCACATAGTCCACCAAAAGAACTTCCCTTGGTTGGTTTCTTGCCCGTTTGTAGCTTCTAGATAGGAGAGGGAGGGGATACCCTCTAGCTGTCAGTTTAGAAGTCAAATCATTGGATTGATTTTTGAAATCACCCAGAGAGGTGCAATTCCGCCGAAGACGGAGAAATTGCCCATAAGGCAAATTCTCCCTCAGTGTACGAGGATGAAAGCTCGTAAACTCAAGAAGGTTATTTCTGGAGGTGGGTTTGTAGTATGTCTTGGTGTGAAGTGCACCTTGTTTCTTTGTGATTACCACATCCAGGAATACTACTTCAGAGCGATCATAAGAATAGGTGAATCTCAAGTTGGGATCCAGAGTGTTAACCCAGCCGAAAAAAGTTTGGAGGGCGGTGGTATCGCCTTGCCAAATTAAAAGCACATCATCTATGTATCGTCTCCATAAGCCTATGGAGGATAGATGTGGATTAGTATCAGGGAGAATGAACTTTTTTTCGAAATCGTATACATACAATCCTGCCACACTGGGAGCGAAGGTACTCCCCATGGAAGTACCTGTGGATTGTAGATATAGATGACCCTGGTATTCGAAAAAGTTCTTTTTCAAGGCCAGGGTGGCACATTGGATAATGAAATCCTTAGTCGTTCTGTATTCCCATGAATGGGAGTTAAGGGATTCCACTAGGACCCTGATAGTCTCATCCTGGGGAATGCTCGTATAGAGGTTTTCGATGTCCAGCGTGACCAGAATGGTGTCCTCTGAGCATTTGATGTTATTCAATAGCTTCAGCAGGTCCTTTGTGTCTTTAAGATATGTAGTTGATTGTTGGACCAATGGCTTCAGGAAATGATCACAGAACCGTGATAGGGGTTCCAACAGAGAGCCAATCCCCGAGACTATTGGTCGCCCAGGGGGAGGAAGCCTATCCTTATGGATCTTTGGGAGTGTGTAAAAGTACGGGATGGTGCCCTGGCTTTCGGTAAGGAATCGTGCTTCCGGCCTGGTAATAATGCCTTGTGTCAGTGCTTCTTCAACTATGTTCTTGATCTGATTGGACAGATCATTAGAGGGATCGCTAGGAAGTGGCGTGTAATTCTTACGATCACTGAGAAGTCTGAGGCACTCCTGATCGTAGTCAGCAGTATTCAGTAAAACTACTGCCCCACCCTTATCTGCTGGTTTTATGGTGAGCTTTGAATCTTGGCGCAAGGAATTAATGGCTCTAAATTCGTCGGCACTGAGATTTTTGAAATTGGAGGGGATGTCCACATTCTCTATCTCTGCAAAGACTGCGCGTTCAAAAGTTGTAATTTCCACTGGTATGGTATGTGGAGGAGGAGTGAATGTAGATTTTGGTCGTAGAGGTGTGTCACCTTCATCAGATTCTGCTTGTTCAGGAGTACGTTCTTCAAAAAAAGCCTTGAGTTTTAACTTTCTGAAAAATGCAGAAAGTTCACAATGAAGGCGGAATTTATCAGGACGCGCTGATGGCACGAAACCCAATCCCTTTTCTAGTATCGCCGTCTCATGGGTGGTCAATATCTTGTTTGATAAATTGACTATCAAGCTGTCGACGTGCTTGGGCCTGTGATCATTTGGTCCTGTTGTTGTTTGCTCCGAGTGTGGTTTCCAACTGGGTCGTCTTGTACCAAGTGGACCCTCTGGTTGGACCCTCTTCGCCGACCTTTGCCCCTTTGGCCTCTCTCTAAAAAAGAATTCTGTGTGAAATGGTTGGGTGGGTACATTGGGGCCGCGTAGCCAGGGTTCCAGCCCATTTGTGGGTTGAAAGGATAATGGAACTGCATCGGGTGTGTGCCCAAACCACCCTGTTGTGGAGGGAAATTAAACCAAGATGGTTGATTGAAAGGGGGGCGTGTTCTTCCCCTTTGTTTCCCTCTCCTTGTCTGTCTGAAACTATTATTGCTCGAGCCACTGCTGTTAGATGAGTCATCGTCTGTGCCATAGGTATTAGTCTCAGCTTTACGTGAAGCAACAAAGATGGGTCTGCGTAAGGATAGATTTTATTGAACTCAATCTTTTTGAGGTCTTTCTGAAATTGGTTCACCTTAATTTGTGTTAAGTTTTCTTTGTATTCGTTAATATCTTTATTTAGTTAATCAAGCCGCTTCTTGAACCCCGTTAGAGTGGTCTTGAATTGTGTCTCTGTTTGGGTGATTTCTATCATGATTGCTTCTGAAAGACGGACGGCTGTTTTTATGATCAAGACCAGCCAGTCTCGGGTGCAATGCCATGCAATCATGGCCCATTCTTTTCTAAAGGTGGCATCTTCCAGGAAGATATGGGGAGCATTGGTGACAAGTAGGCCCCTAGGGGCTGTATTGGTCCTAAGATATTCAGTTAGGATCGTTCCGTGAAGTATCGTACGTAAACGATTTTTCTTCAATTCTGAGAGTTGTTCCCATTCGCTGGCATATGTGACCGTCTGTGAAATAGTGGGGTCTGCAAATAATGAGGGACGTGCTAGGATAGCATCGACCTCAGAGTCTGAGAAAGTGAGTCCAAGAGTGGCCATATTGTCAATCACCGGGAAGAAAAGGCTAGAAAGAAAATCCCCTTAGTGTAAGGAAGGACAGATAGACTCTCGCAGCTGTGCGCTGCCGAAATTATACGTTAACAACAGGAGAGGAAGGGAACAACACGACTACTCCCCTCAAGGGAAATGCTATGAAACAACGGAGTCTGTGTAATGTAAACAGGGCACTTTACATCAAAAAGGGCATGGGTCTACAGGCTCGGAACAAACCAGTATGTTGTTGTGAGGTATGCAGACTTCTAAGGATAATACAAGGTATGTATAAAGCCCTCACTCACCAACCTGGTTGGTGACATGCTTCATCATCGGGCTCCACTGGGTATGGCCGAGTGCCATCCCAGTGTGCTGCAACGCCAGGTTACTGCGGAGCGGGGTTCATGTCAAGTGACAGTGAATTTAAAATTTCCAATTGAGTCAAAAAAGAGAATTTAATAATTTCGCTAATTAGAAATATTAAAAAGGAGTGAAGGTCAAAAAATAGAAGACCTGTTTCACTCCATGGCGGTCAACATGTTTCTGCCTCAGTGAATGTTCAACAGGCTTTCATCAGGACCAGAGTGGGGGTGCAAAGTCCCGGTGGTGTGAACGCGTTAAGGTTCACCCTCCCGTGGACTATTGTGTGAAAAATCTGTATTTACAGTGAAAAATCCGTCAAGTAATATAATGGTGGAGAGAAACGAGTTTATTCTGGATTTAAAAGGACACACAAACAAAAGACAAAACAAGAAAGAATTGTAAATGTTGATGGTCAACTCGTGATCAGGCGTTGTTGGGTCAACCTGAAAACAAAGTGCTCAAATGAAGAAGTGCCATTAACATATACCTCAGGTGCAGAAATGGTGAATACAGTGCACCTAAGACTAACCATGTATCGGTGTCAGGTAAGTAGGTTGCGACTTATCCTGAATAGCGTGTCTACAAAAATATATCGGAGCACACGTGGAATATGAACTATATGTGAAGGTCTCAAGTCAAAAATGGGCTGAGACACGGCAGAGCGTGTCCATGTGTAAGTCATCGTAGACTTATAACACAGAGAGAACGGAAAGTTAATCTTACTAAGAGGCATATCCAATTGAAGCCTCTGGGATCCCGGGGGGGGGGGGGGGGGTGTTGGGAGCAATATGGCACACCCTGTAGAGAGAGAAAAGAAGAGAAGAAAACCTCGAGCGGCTGAGCTCAGGGAGCGCTTACCTTGAAAAACGGGAACGAAAGGGGTGTGGTTAGTATACTCACGCCCTCGCTGCTCGGCACCCGTTCGGAACCTAGAGCCTCTTGCCACCGGGTCCGGGATGTAAGGATCCATGGCTCGAGGTGCATATAAGAGCAATCGTCCCGTAAGGCAGCGGGCATTGAAAAAGAAAGGGGCACGGGGATAGGTCGGAATATCCCGTGCTCTGCTGTGATAGGTTGAAATGGCGAGTGTACAGCCAATAGCGTAATGGGTTAGGAAAAGTCGTCCCAAGGTAATGAGCGACATATTTTTTTTAAAAAAAAGTGGGAGAGAAAACTTAATAGAGCGTGGGAAAAAGACTCAAAACTTACAGCGGTCACTAGGACAGAGGACCTACAAAGAGGGGGAACACAGCCAGAGAGGCCATAAATAGTAGTGCTAACGGTGTACACTGGATGCCCAATAATAGGCCAGCAGCAGAGTAAAGAAAACGACTGAATGTTTGTCGTCAAAGGGGTCTGGTATACAGGTAGTAATGACTTCCATAGGTAGGGTTGGGCACAGAAGGACCATCAGGCACACAGGTATGAGGAATGTATGCAGGAACGGCATCACAATAGAAACAGTCCATGGAACGGGTCAGTCAGAGGAATCACGAATGGCGGGAACTCTGTATGTCTGAAACACTGATAAAAGGGACCTATAGTATGGTGGTCCAAGGTATATTATCATTAAGGGCACGAAGATTGGTTCCCAAACGATAAACCCATCTTTGTTCCTTTTCAAAAAGGATTTTTGAAATGTTTTTGCGTGCTGTGATCTCCTCAATGACAGTCCCTTTTAAGTCGTTGGTGGTATGGTTGACAGACAGAAAATGTTCACTCAGTTTGGTAGTGGCGCGCTTGCACCTAATGTTACTCCGATGTTCGCATATTCGGAGTTTGACTCTCCTAGTGGTCATCCCTACGTATCGTAGACCACACGGGCAAGTGATTAGGTAGATGACATTAGGCGTGTTGCAGTTGGTATGTCCTCTTTGGGTCCAGATCCTGCCTGGTTCAAGGTTCAGAGTATTAGTATGTGAAGTCAGATGACATATGCTACAATCGGAGCAAGGGAAATGCCCAGTGATTTTTGGTAGGCCCCAAGCTTCTGTGATGGACCTTTGGATTGTGTCTGGTTGTGCGGTGGGGCGTGTATGTACCAGGCTATTGCGCAGGCTCTGAGCTTGTTTAAAGGAGAACAATGGTTTCTCCCATTTACGATTATTGCTATTGATAATACACCAATGTTTGGTAATGGCTTTTTTCATTTTGATGGAAAGGGTGCTGTAAGTAGTGACACATGTAAGTGGTATTGGCGTAGCCTCTTTCACATAGTCCACAAAAAGAACTTCCCTTGGTTGGTTTCTTGCCCGTTTGTAGCTTCTAGATAGGAGAGGGAGGGGATACCCTCTAGCTGTCAGTTTAGCAGTCAAATCATTGGATTGATTTTTGAAATCACCCAGAGCGGTGCAATTCCGCCGAAGACGGAGAAATTGCCCATAAGGCAAATTCTCCCTCAGTGTACGAGGATGAAAGCTCGTAAACTCAAGAAGGTTATTTCTGGAGGTGGGTTTGTAGTATGTCTTGGTGTGAAGTGCACCTTGTTTCTTTGTGATTACCACATCCAGGAATACTACTTCAGAGCGATCATAAGAATAGGTGAATCTCAAGTTGGGATCCAGAGTGTTAACCCAGCCGAAAAAAGTTTGGAGGGCGGTGGTATCGCCTTGCCAAAATAAAAGCACATCATCTATGTATCGTCTCCATAAGCCTATGGAGGATAGATGTGGATTAGTATCAGGGAGAATGAACTTTTTTCGAAATCGTAGTACATACAATCCTGCCACACTGGGAGCGAAGGTACTCCCCATGGAAGTACCTGTGGATTGTAGATATAGATGACCCTGGTATTCGAAAAAGTTCTTTTTCAAGGCCAGGGTGGCACATTGGATAATGAAATCCTTAGTCGTTCTGTATTCCCATGGGTGGGATTTAAGGGATTCCCCTAGGACCCTGAAAGTCTCATCCTGGGGGATGCTCGTATAGAGGCTTTCGTGTGCCCAACCCTACCTATGGAAGTCATTACTACCCGTATACCAGACCCCTTTGACGACAAACATTCAGTCGTTTTCTTTACTCTGCTGCTGGCCTATTATTGGGCATCCAGTGTACAACGTTTGCACTACTATTTATGGCCTCTTTGGCTGTGTTCCCCCTCTTTGTAGGTCCTCTGTCCAAGTGACCGCTGTAAGTTTTGAGTCTTTTTCCCACGCTCTATTAAGTTTTCTCTCCCCCTTTTTTTAAAAAAAATATGTCGCTCATTACCTTGGGACGACTTTTCCTAACCCATTACGCTATTGGCTGTACACTCGCCATTTCAACCTATCAGAGCAGAGCATGGGATATTCCGACCTATCCCCGTGCCCCTTTCTTTTTCAATGCCCGCTGCCTTACGGGACGATTGCTCTTATATGCACCTCGAGCCATGGATCCTTACATCCCGGACCCGGTGGCAAGAGGCTCTAGGTTCCGAACGGGTGCCGAGCAGCGAGGGCGTGAGTATACTAACCACACCCCTTTCGTTCCCGTTTTTCAAGGTAAGCGCTCCCTGAGCTCAGCCGCTCGAGGTTTTCTCCTCTTCTTTTCTCTCTCTACAGGGTGTGCCATATTGCTCCCAACACCCCCCCCCCCCGGGATCCCAGAGGCTTCAATTGGATATGCCTCTTAGTAGGATTAACTTTCCGTTCTCTCTGTGTTATAAGTCTACGATGACTTACACATGGACACGCTCTGCCGTGTCTCAGCCCATTTTTGACTTGAGATCTTCACATATAGTTCATATTCCACGTGTGCTCCGATATATTTTTGTAGACACGCTATTCAGGATAAGTCGCAACCTACTTACCTGACACCGATACACGGTTAGTCTTAGGTGCACTGTATTCACCATTTCTGCACCTGAGGTATATGTTAATGACACTTCTTCATTTGAGCACTTTGTTTTCAGGTTGACCCAACAACGCCTGATCACGAGTTGACCATCAACATTTACAATTCTTTCTTGTTTTGTCTTTTGTTTGTGTGTCCTTTTAAATCCAGAATAAACTCGTTTCTCTCCACCATTATATTACTTGGTGGATTTTTCACTGTAAATACAGATTTTTCACACAATAGTCCACGGGAGGGTGAACCTTAGCGCGTTCACACCACCGGGACTTTGCACCCCCACTCTGGTCCTGATGAAAGCCTGTTGAACATTCACTGAGGCAGAAACATGTTGACCGCCATGGAGTGAAACAGGTCTTCTATTTTTTGACCTTCACTCCTTTTTAATATTTCCAATTAGCGAAATTATTAAATTCTCTTTTTTGACTCAATTGGAAATTTTAAATTCACTGTCACTTCACATGAACCCCGCTCCGCATTAACCTGGCTTTGCAGCACACTGGGATGGCACTTGGCCATACCCAGTGGAGCCCGATGATGAAGCATGTCACCAACCAGGTTAGTGAGTGAGGGCTTTATACATACCTTGTATTATCCTTAGAAGTCTGCATACCTCACAACAACATACTGGTTTGTTACGAGCCTGTAGACCCATGCCCTTTTTGATGTAAAGTGCCCTGTTTACATTACACAGACTCCGTTGTTTCATATGGTTCATCAATGACCAGTCCTCGCCCTCTAAAAACATGGTTTTATAGAGGGCGGGCATACACCTGACGACAGGGATGCACTTCTAAACTAAGTGGTGGCCCAAACAAAGAGATAAAGCCATTATGGATGTCAAATAAATGTTAATATTGCTGGCATTTATATGGCAATTCAAAACAAAGTGACCAGTGTTGTGGGGATATTATTGTCCCCCCACAGGTATCAATGGGGTCGACCAATACTATTGTATATGTCTTTACAGCATCGTCAGGAGCACGTGAATGAGACATTGGGCAAGATGGCGCTGAAGCATCTGGACACTGTGTTTCGAGTGGTGAAAGATCTGACATCGATGGACACAATTCAACGGAGAGTGAGGGTATTGGAACGGAGGCCACCACCTTGTTATCTTCTTCAGAGGCCTCCACAAGTGACCAGTACCTAGTGGTGGTGAACCCTACTGGAACTGCACCATCATCCTTGTCCACCACCCAAAGATACCTCTCCACCCTCCCTCTTGCTCCCCCCCAGTTGGCCAAACCTGACCCTCTTAAAGGACTGGGGTATCCTTTACCACAGGCATCTCGCCTCCTGCCCCTGTCACCCCGGCTGTGCTGAGTGAGGAGGCTATTGACCTCTTACGCAGCATCTCTGTAGGCCAGACTGCGATAGTAAATGGCATCCAGGGCCAAATGCAACAAATGGTTGCATTACTAGATGCCATTCACAGTTCAATGTCTGGCATGCAGAGGTTGTGTGACAAAATATCAGCCTCCTCACTCACAAGAGCCTCCCAACCATCCCAAAATTCTGCCGCAACTCAGGTACCTTCGTCAACCCAATCCAAACTCCCACCCCAATCCCAAGGTCACTCACTTCCTTGCATGCACCCACTACAACAGACACAAGCAGCACAATCATGCACACACATATACACTAACTCACAAACAAACACAAACAAACACACAATTAAAACTACACCCACAGACACCTCAAGCACAACACCTACAACCACCACGCCCACAACCCCCACCACACCCACATGTAATACAACCATCACCAAATCCACATACACCAGCACACTCATAACCACCAGAACACAACACCACACCCACAAGCACCACAACCACCACCACAACCACAACCACCAGCCTACCCACAATCATCACAACCACCACCACAACCACCAGCACACCCACAACTACCACCACCACACACACCATAACCACACCAACCACAACAACAACACACTCATATAAAGCAACACACTCACACAAAACACACCTACACACAAAACAACTCTAACCATAAGCAGACGCACACACTCACCAGAATATCAAACACCAGCCGAAAATACACACATCCAAACATACACAACAAACACCAGACCCAACTGCCAATGATACAGACACAACCATATCACCCCTCCAGGTCCCTCTTCCTCCAAAACCTAGTCCTCTATCACCCCTCCTACCCTTTCTCCTGCTTTTGAATTCACATCTTACCTGTCCTTAACTCCTACCAAATGTAACTCACCCCTCCCAAGAAAAAAAATGATGTTCCTGCTCTGTGCTCAAAAGATGCCCCTTCCTAAGGAGGTTACCCTTTAGAGACTTTTTAGGAGGCATGTTATGGGCAACCAAGGCACACACTATTCTGGTGTGAAACCCTTTTGTTCTCCTTTTGTAGTTTTATTTGATTAAAACTGTATGAGAGAAGTATCTAATTTATAAATATAAATATTTTCATTTTGCAAAGTTTGTCGTACCATTATTATTCATTTACAATTTATTGATTAATAAAAATGTTAATGATGAAAATGTGAAATACATATTCTTACTTACACTTATGATAGGAAACACTAAAGTTTTGTTAAGTGACATATTTGTGCAGTCCAAACATCAGTGATAAAAAATTTGTAATGGAAATTAAAATTATGGTGCAAGCATTTATCATGATAATGGACACTTGCACCAAAAATACAATTGCATTTAAATTTTGTAAGTGCTAATACAGATGTGTTTATTTTACCCTAATAGGTGAAAACAATAAACACATATGTATTACACTTGAATTTTTATTTTTTTATTTCATAAAATACAGAAAATGGACTAGACAAAGGGAAGTTTTACATAAATAAATATATAAAATGATTAAAGTTTAGAACTAACATTGATTTTACATATATTTCTAAAAAACAAGTTTTATCTTGTCTAGGGCAATTGTTAAATTATATTAAATTAAAATTATTCAAAATTTGTGAAATGCACATGTTTATCATTTAATAGTCTACGGAAAATAATTAACCACACCTGTCTGAACACATTTTGAATTTTGATTAATGTCAATTTTTGTGTAATTGTCCATTATCATGACGTCAGCTTGCACCAGATTTGACAATTCAAAAAAAATTAATACAGGTGTGTTTCTTTACATTTCTTAAATGACAATGTTATGTTATGTTAGAGTTCATTTATAGAGCGCCTATCACCGGAAGGTCTCTAAGCGCTGCAACATGAATCAGAAGTCCAGTATCCCCACTTGCAACTATTCACGACCGGCATCAGAGTGAGATTAACTAAACGCCTCTGTAAACAGAAGGGCTTTAAGTCTCCTCCTAAATGGTAGTAGCCTGCTTTCCTTGCATATACCGTCAGGCAGTTTATTCCAGATCTGGGGGATAGTGACAGAAATTGCCCGACCCACTAGGGTCGTTCTGTTAAAGCGTGGGCAAGCTAACAGACAAGAATCTGATGATTGAAGGGAACGACCAGGCACATAGGGCCTAAGGCGATCTTTATGTATTTAGGTGCTTCTCCAAACTGGGACTTGTGAGTAACACACAGCCCCTTGAATTTAACCCTTTGCTTGATGGGAAGCCAATGAAGCTGCTGTAGCAGGGGGGCAGCATGAGCACTTCTTGGCAACCTAAAAATCAGCCTTGCCGCATCATTCATAACCACTTGTAGCAATATTACACACATATCCTACACATTAGAAAAATATTGCTTGTAAGAGAATTAATAAAAAGCATGACTCCAGAGCTAATGTAAACAGACAATTCAAAAGGAAACAAGTAAAAATAGAAGCTGACCTTTGATTTCCGAGACGACTGGCAAAGTAAGGACTTTGACGATCAGGTTCATGATGGACATGGAAGTGGGAAAAAAAAGGTGAGTTATTACCTTATATCTCTAAAAAGTGCTGACTCAGGTGTGGAGGTTAACCCACCACAGTTACGTTGGCCGGAATGCACATCGTGATTGGACCGACGGAAATATTGGCTGTACTCCCTCCAACAGCCGCTATTGCCTATGGTGCCGTCAACACAGGAGGAACATTCTGGCAGACACGGTGGCACTTGGATGGACTATTGTCCATAGACCTGCCAGCATCTAAATAGAGCAAGCAGGCTGCCTAGTAGGCAGGTGGAAAACCGGCGGAACACTGATAGCGGGACCAGATCTGCCCTAAATCAGGCCCTGAGTCTCTCTAGTTCTACTGATTAGATTTTTGTGATTCTGGTATCATTTTATTTATTAGAACTTACTTTATGTTTCTAAATTGGTTGGGGATGTTGATTGTGTTGTGTCACCACTTTATCATCGCTTGTGTACTGCATACATACTTTACTGATTGCTTCTAAGTTAATCCTGACTGGTTTTTTGCCAGTCTACTAGAGGGTTAAGCACAGGTTAATTTAGTGACTTTTGTGGTCCACCCTGACAAGGATTTTGGTTGTTGCCTGAGCAGGGTTTACACCTCATCTCAACCAATAACCTAATTCCTTACACTATAATGAATGCTATATTGGTATTAATTGCACTTTGGACAATCAGAGATACAAATAAAGTGTCCATTCTAAGGTGCCTCTCCATACTGGATAATGGTCTTTTTTTGCAGATTATTCTGTGGATAGATGTAAAATGTTTGTTGAGAGTTGTAGATGAGTTCTCCTTGAACCTGCCTTATGTTAGTCCAAGGAGATTACATTTATGCATTTCCAAAATGCTGGGGTCTTCTAAAGTTTGCAGATTACAGGGTATTTGATGCTGCCCACTATAACTTGGTAACAGGAGAGGTTAAGATGATTTCAGAAAGAATTGAACGAGACATACAGTTGCTCAGTAATAAGCATAAAAGCTGTGGCGGTTTAGTTCCCCTCTTTCTTTGGAAAGCTTTAAGATTTTCATTTTTCTTCATGATTGTTTATGGGTCCAAATAAACATTGAAATTAGAGCATTTATTTTGTGAAGTAGGCATTCATCAGGAAGCAACCTATTATTATATGAAAAAACAGAAAAGCAATAGTATGGACACTGCAATTAAAGATATCCAACTGATAATGGAATGTGGCAATTGTTCCTTTTGTTGCAAAAAACATTTCCCTTTAAAAGTTAGTCATTGGTAATCTGACTCATAAGGTTTGTCAGAATCTTCTGCAAACTTAACTCCTAGATAGTGTTTTGGGTTTCTATTATAATATGTTTCAAGACTTGAGGAGCTTCTTTTTTGCACTTTAGGTTTTGGCTATTTATCTTAACATCTTCCTAATTTTGAATAACTCTTGACTGCTTCTTTTGCATTAGTGAGGTCGCTGGTTCAGCTTCCAAGAGCTCTATAATATTAGCTTATATTTGGGAAGTATATTCCAAAGCAAGTTAATGTAGATGACAAGGGGTTCAATTAAAAGAGTAAAAAGTACTGAAGATATAGGACACTCCTATCATGTACCTGTCTTTGGTTTTACTATACCTACTGTTTTGCTATTTAATATTGTCTGGGCTCATGAGGTTTTATATAGGGATTCAATCAACCTGGTTAGCTGGAAAGCGAACTTACATTTTTCTAATATGCTGAACCTTCTCTGCATCTAATAAAAATCTCCACTGCTGGTATTTTGTATATGTTGACAAATTCATACGCTTCAACCAAGCAGTAAGTGCTGGATTCCAGATGTTTGCCTGGTCGAAACCTTTTTTGGTCTTTATGAAACAGCGATCGGACCACTATTAATAATTGATTAGTGTGAGAAATTGGGTTGTTGGTTGACTGGGGTGTAAGCCCTGGTCAAGCAACAACCACAATCCTTTGCAGGATGAATGACAAAAAGTCACTAAATTAATCTGTGCTTAACCCTGGGTAGCTCAGCACAAAAAGTAGTCAGGCTTAACTTAGAGGCAATGTATAAAGTATTTATGCAGCACACAAACAGTTTTACCGTGAAAACACAACACAAGAATAATCACAAACCAATTTAGACAAATAGAGAAAATGTTAATAAATTATTTGACATCTAAACAACAAAAATCAGATCAGTAGAACCGAAGTTCCGAATCTTTAAAGTTTTTTGCAAAAACTAGTGCATAAAGGATGAAAGCGCCAACCACGGACATATAGTCACGCAAGACCAGGCCTAATTGCAAAATATGGCCGACCTCGATGGAGCGTGGTTTGGATACAAGAAGTGTATTGAGCCCAGTCAGCGCATACCTTTGGACTTAGAAGAATTTCTGAGAAAACTGTTCTGAGAAAGTAAAGTTCAGCTGGGCAAGGCTGCAGGAAGTGTCCGAGGAGGGATTGCCATTGCTGGATAGGCATGGGTCGAAGCCACAGTGAAGCTATCTATGTTCGGACTTAAGCCCAGATTCTCAAAGGTGTCACGGAATGCAGCACAGCAGCCAAAAATACTGCACTGCGTTGCGTGACATGGAGAAAGTAGGAGAGCACCGTATTCACAGAGACATGGCTCTCTCCTCCCCTCTCCCTAGCACTGATGTTCATTGCAGCTGCTGTGCGCCAGGCACACACCTTAGCGCCTTAGTGCTAGGGTGCGTGCCTGAGTCTATCATAGGATTTGTACAGGAATTGTACCCTTCCTGTACAAAATCTATGGCTAGACAAGTGAAAAATCTTTTTCTACTTTGTATGTGTGCGTTTCAGTGCAGCACACATGCAAAGTTGGAAAAGAAAAGGGAAATAAAAACATTTCTAATTTTAACGCCTGCTTTTCAGCGGTGTTAATTTTTGGCACTAAACCTTGTCAAAGGTCTTGGACATATTTTTAATGTGCTACTTAAGTGGGTGGCACAATAAATACTGCGGGCCCACTAGTAGCATTACATTTACAGGCCCAAGTAGGCCCAAGTAAATTAAATATGCCAATTGGGTATAAGCCAATTTAACCATCTTTTAGGGAAGTGAGGACAAGCACTTTAGCACTGGTTAGCATTGGTAAAGTGCACAGTCCTAAGGCCAACAAAAACGAATTCTGCAAAAAGATGAGAGAAAAAGGCAAAATCATTGAGGGTGACCCTGCAGAGAGGGCCAGGTCCAACAATTAGCAATATTGTTTACCATTTTTTGTGTAGTTAATAAGTAATAGAGCAATCGGCCAATAAAACTCAAGTCCAATGTAATTATCGCTGGCTTTAAGAAACTAGCCACCACCCCTCCACAAAAAGAATTAGGAACCTGGAACCATATACAGTAGAATTAAAACGTTCTGTTAAGGTCTATAAGGGTTCTTTGACACATTTCTTATAAAATTATATCTTTAACCCACCTTTGCCTGGCACTTTTCCATTAGCTAATTGTGCAATTATTTCTTTGATTTCTTTTTTTGCAATAGGTTTTGTCATATGGAGTTAATTTAAGGGGGGATCGAATGTAAGTGCAGTTGTTTTAAAAAATGTGCTTGGTTTCCTGTCTACCCGACTGTGAGGCAGAGCCGCCGCCATGTTTCCATTCATGTTGCCTCCACTGGCTCTTCCTTTGGAAACATTACACGGATGGTGTGACGGTCTATGGGCTGTCTATGTAAGAAAATGAGAGTGCCCACCCTATTTAGATCGGATGGCTTGATGGTTTTTAGGTCTCGCCAAGCAGTGCGCATGCGCTGCCTAGGCAAAAAGACCTTTTGCAATCAATTCTGTTTTTCAGTCAAAAACGTGCACGCATTGCATTGCTTTGAATGCAACGCGTGCACGTTTGGCGATTTCCTTGCGGAAGCGAGCTTTAAGATATGGTTCCTGCTCGCTCCCGCAAGGGAAACAGCTGCAGGCCCCCTCCTCTCTCCCCTCCCTCTGCTGCCTCTTTCAGCGCGAGGCGCGCGCTGGTTCTATTTTGGATCCATTTCACAGGAAAGCAACTAAATGAAAAAAGGAAAGAGATGTTGTGAACCATTTCTTCAAGTCACGGTTTTCAGTAAGTGAGGAGCAAGGGGCACGCTGGTTGTTCCTTTGTGGTTTCTAGGATGAAGAACAGTACGGCACCCATCAGCATGAATCAGTCCACCGTGTTTCTTTAATTGCATTTGCATTTGCATATCTATACTCAAGTAGGCCATTTGTTTGCGGCCACGTGGCTGTGCTTGTTATGAACTGTCTTGAGGAGCTCTTTGTTCCTACGCATGCTGCTGTTTTATTTCCTTATTAAAATACTTAAAGCTGCTGGAATAAATCCTCCCAGTGTCGGCGGAGACGCACAAGGGACCCATTGTCAGTTCCAGCACACCAAACATAAATAGGAGAATAGAAAGAGTCTGCCCATCTGTGGTCAAACAGGCCGGCTTCAAGCAGCAGCGGTGTTGCGGGCCTTTCTTGGTTTCTGAAGTCGAGGAATAATGTGTCGCCAGCCGGGGTTCAAATGGTTGCTTCCATCGCAGTGAGCTAAATGTACTTCATTGCTTTTGTAAAATTAATGCAGTGAAATTGGAGAAAGTGGTAGGACGAGCCACCTTGGATTAACTGCACCACGTAGCCTTGTCAGCGGTGTGTGGCACATATTTACAGCTATGATCACCCGTGCAGTCGACGAGAGGAACTTTTAAAATGATTGTTCCACAGTCGGCAGCAAGCTGTGAATCATGCTTTTAAGTGAATATCAATTCTCATGGTGAAACACATTAGCTAGGATTTTACAGTCTAGGTTTTGTCAGAATAGCTACCTAACAAGCCTATCGCCAACAATGTAAATTGTGTGGGCTTTTGATCCGACCTTTTCAACCTTTTTTCTTTCTTCGTCCAGTCTCTTTCAGGCATTGACTTGAAACTTTGTCTATCACGACTTGTCTCAGCGCCGTGGTGTATAATTTTCTCACCTAATCTTAATGGCTGCTGCAGTGTATCCGTCCACCTCCACTTTAGTCTTTGCATTGAAGTTCATGCAGCACTACTTTATAATCATATTTCTCTCTGTTTACACCTGCTGGCTTACTTCCGTATCTTTTTTGGATGCAATAGCATTAGCTCATTAAACCCAACCCTACTGGCTTTGCCAGTGCTTCTTTGTAGATCTGGCATTGTATGTTTTTTAAAAACGTTTTTATTAAGCGTTTCTGTTGCAAACTTAAAACAGTATCCAAGTAGCATTTGATATATCATACAGAGTAAACAAGTGCCAGTTGCAGATACATTATAGGCAGATCACTGCACTGATAGAATGTATTGTATTGTAATTGCAATTCCATTTATATAGCTCTTACTACCCCTGACCCAGCGGCGAAGCGATTTTTCTGCGAGTATCACGCTACTCCGGAACCCAAAAGGGAATGTGAATAATGCTGTGAATTAACCATATGAAAGTTACAAGAATAATAACAAGCATTGGCATAGCCAATAGGTCTCGCCTTTGGGACCTTATAAGTGTTTAGCCATGCAACAGTTGATGTTGTTGCACCAAGGATATTGTGCTGGATAACTAAACACTTATAAGGTCCCAAAGGCGAGACCTATTCGCTATGCCAATGCTTGTTATTTTTGTTCAGGATTGCCAGCGAAAACCTTTTTAAATAGAAAAAAATACTCATGACTCGTTCACCCTGGGAGAATTCTCTTAGGGTGTAAGTGTCTTTAGTAGCTTGTTAAAAAAAAAAACTCCCTCTTTGGGAGGTTTTTTAATGCATTCACAGCGCCTGCCATGGCTGCAGCTCATGTGAAGGCTCAGGTGCCAACCTAGGCTTTGTAAGAAATGTGCATGTCAGAGATTGGGCTATATGCTATGTTACTAAGCATGGACCCTATTTGAAATGATACTGCTATCCAACATCATTGGTTAGCTGATCTGGAAGGGCCTATGATACTTACATCTGGATGTCGTTTAATCATACCTGTTAGGCTTTTAACATTCAAACTTGCAACTAATACTTGTAAAACCATTGGATACCTTTTTCTTCAGATGTCGTATCTCCAAACATCCTTGCTATTTATTTGATTTATCCTTTTTTTCTTATTTTGCTCTCTTCATGACTCTCTACTACACCCTGCGACCATATTGACTGTCCTACCCCTCCTCTCTACGCATCCCCTTTCAAATTTGTAGCCATCCCCGCTAATGGTACAAGTTCATACCCCTCTCTTAAGCATTTTTAGTTATGTGCACTCACCTGCTTCCCAGGTGTCAACATTCCACATTTAAACTTCTGTTACACTGTCCCTAAGCGTATATGCCTATCAAAAGGAAGAACACCCATCCTGACTTTGGATTTCCTTGGTGTCATTTTGCTTCGGTTTGTGCAGAGGATAATAAGGCTTCTGGAATGTCATTTATTCGTGGACATCTGTAAAGAAATAAAAGCTGCTTGACCATAACACCTTCCGTTTTGCAGGTTGAATTAGCTGTGCTTGAACTTGCATTTTTAAAATTCTTCTGCCAACTGTTTTTGCTCCCATCTTCAACTTGAATTCTCATTGCTGTGGGGGACTTACTTGTCCCAAAATTAGGGATTCTTGGCCCCCAAAAACCCTCATCAGCCCGGGGAACTTTATCCCCAAACCAGTAGTAGCCTGGATGCCCATGTGCAGAGTGGTTAGAAAAGGGGGCAGAGCCTCCGACAAGGTCTCAGCAATCTGGATGTAGGGGACTTACTTGTGTCAACAATAGGGGTTCTTGGCCCCCAACGACCCTCAGCAGCCAAGGGGACTTCATCCCCCATTCAGTAGAATGCCAGGAGGCCCCTGTGCAGAGTGGTTGTATGTCGGTACAAGGGCATGCCTTTACCACCATGCTGTTACTCCTCGGTCTTTATAATGAATGCATCTTTACCAGCATTCCTTTACCATGCATATCATTACAATGACATACTTTAGGGAAAGTGCTGGACTTTAGAGCAGTATAATTTACTGTTCCAGCTCCAGGCTGCACAACAGTAGGGAAAGTGTTGGACTTTGAAGTCATTTGCAAAGGCATGTTTTTGTAATGATATCTGTGGTAAAGAAATGCGTGGTAAGACGCATCCGTTGTACTGCCTGTGTTGTAACGGCAGCACATTGTTCATTCCGTATTGTAAATGCTGTTTCCCTGCACAGGTGTTGCGAAAGGGGTGGGGCCTCTGACGAGGTCTCAGCAAGCTTATTTCCGACCTTTATTTTTCCTCTTTGTGCTCGTTTCTGACATTTACTCTGCCTATTTCTGCACATTTCTGACTGTAGTTTACCTCCTTCTGCTCGTTTCTGTCCTTTATCATGCCTCTTTCTGCTCATTTCTCACCTTCATCCACCCTCTTTCTGCTTGTTTCTCACCTTTTTTGCTTCATTCTGCTCATTGCTGCCCTTTATTCTGCCTCTTTCTGCTCACTACTCACCTTTATCTTGCTTCTTTCTGCTCATTGCTGAACTTTATTTTGCTTCTTTCTGCTCGTTGCTGACCTTTATTCTGCCTATTACTGCTTGTTTCTGACCATTATTTTGCCTGTTTCTGCTCATTGCTGTCCTCTATTTTACCTCTTTCTGTTCATTGCTGGCCTCTATTTTGCCTATTTCTGCTAGTTGCTGGCTTTTATCTTGCCTCTTTCTGCTCATTGCTGACCTTTATTCTGCCTCTTGCTGCTTATTTTTGACCTCTACTTTGCCTCTTTCTGCTCATTGCTGACCTTTATTCTGCCTCTTTGTGCTTGTTTCTGACCTTTATTCTGCCTCTTGCTGCTTGTTTCTGACCTCTATTTTGCCTCTTTCCGCTCGATTCTGACCTTTATTCTGTCTCTTTTGGCTCATATCTGACCTTTATCTTGCCTCTTTCTGCTCATTACTGACCTTTATTCTGCCTCTCTCTGCTTGTTTCTGATCTTTATTATGCCTCTTTCTTCTCGTTTCTGACCTTTAATTTTCCTCTTTCTCCTTTTCTCCAGGATTCCTCAAGGCCCCCGCAGTCCCAGCCGGATCCCGACTCTTGCGGGAGCCAGCATTGCTCCCGCAAGCAAGGGAGCTGCTTGAAATAGCAGCTCCCTCTTTACAGGAGCAATGTTTGCATATGTTTCCCAGCACGCATATTTGAATGCAAGGAAACAGATAAAAAGTCAGCTTTCTGCAAGCCGGAGATGTTTGACAAGGTGGGAACCTCAGGAGGTAGCAGTAGCCGACCCTGGCGGGTGGCTGTCCCCATAAATGCCTTCATCGGGGGGGGGCGTGCGACCCCCCATCCATCGTCCAACTTTGCCCCGGGGAGGTGGTGGTGCCCGGGGCCGGGGGCCCATGACGGACACCCTACATTAATTTATCAGCCCCGGGGAGGTGGCGGTCCCCAATGATGTCATCAGTGATGTCACTGACCATGTCGTGAATGATGTAATATATGAGGTCAAAAGCAGTGCATTGAGGGGGCTTAAGTTATAGTTAGCTCAGGTAACTATAACTGCTGAATTTCAATGGTTTATATGAGTGAAATCTGAGCCAACTATAACATCTCTGTGACGTTTGTTTTTTTCAGTACATTTCTAAGATTTTTTTAAAATCTATTTATAGCTTTTATTGTTTTACTAAGAACTTGGGAGTCATTTGATGAATCTTCACAAAACTTTCCCAAAAAAAGAATGATCAAGCTCAGCCTTTCCTGCAATGTTTTGTTGTGATTCGTAAGGCCGGGACTGAGAAAAAGGGCAGGGGTGCCAAAATGCCATCCACCATAGAGAATCCACTGAACACCCCTGTGTTGTGCTTGGTTGGCTATGATTAAACACAGTGGATCCTCAAGGTTAATAGCACAATGTGATTGGCTGGCTGTAACTTCAAGGAAAGGTTGTGGTTGCCATCATAAAAATAAAAAGTAGTAACATTTAAGGGGCAGGGTAGGAGTACCCTGACTGCCTGGGCCTTATGAGGTGGTCCTAAAAGGACCACCATCCAATTCTGTGGATTAGCAGATTCACCACAATACCTAGCGCGGCCCCCTGCAGAATCACTGTGGATCCATGATACTAAAAAATAAATGTAAAAGGGTATTGCGGACTGCGGGGATTTCTCAGTGGTGGGAGTTGCCAACCTGCATGGGCTTGTGGTCAGGCCCTGCTCCCAACCCCCACAGCCGTCGGTGGTTGACATTTGGCTGCTTGTGGGGGGGTTGGATGCTTGCTGAGGGTTGGACAACGAACCCCAGTCGCTCATGGTGATGGCCATTTTACTTTACATTTAAAAAGCTAGAAATTCACTAAAAACAAAGGTTAACGTGATATTATACTTAGGAATTGTGAGAATATCTAAAGAATAGAGGGATGTTATATTTTAAATTAACAAAGCCACTGAAATTCACCAATTACAATGATTACAAGGTAACTATAACTGGTGGACTATAACATTCCCTTAATCTTAGTTTTTTTCAGTGAACTTGTAAGGTTTTTGTTTAATGTAGGCACGTTGTTATTACAATATCTAGCTATAACATCTCTTTAACCTTTATTTTTTTCAGTGAATTTCTATTTTTTTTTAACTTAAAGTAAGATGTCTAAGGCAGTCGATGGTGGGTGGGAGCAGTGGTGCAAGGAGGATATTTATATCAGTGTTTTCATTTAACACATTATCAGTAATGTCATCAAGGATGTCATTTAACATGTCATGAGTGATCTGATATATGAGGTCATAAGCAGGGTATGTGGAGGCACAAATTATAATTAGCTCACTAAATTATAACTGGTGAAGTTCATTGTTGTTTTGTTTTTGAACATGATTTTTTTCTGTTATTTCAGCACCTCACTATAACGTTACTTTAACCTTAAATTTTTTCAGGCATTTCAGTTTTTTGCACATCAGTGAATTTCTAGGATAAACATAAGCTAAGATCTTAACACCGTATCTGACTATATTGTCATTTTAACCTTTAATATTTTTTTAACATAATGTAAGCTCTTACAACATACCTAAGTACAACGTCACTGGTGTTTTCAGTGAATTTATGGGTTTCCTGAGTGAGTTTGTCTTTCAGTATTGCCCTATGGTGCCATGGGGTGCATGGTGACTCCTGTGGTAGTACTACAATACCTCACTTGAGGGCCCTTGCTGGGTCCCATGGGAGTACTGTGGTCCCAGCCACACTATTTCTTATCTTTTACTTTTGGCCCCTGGGCAAGTCCCATCTTGGCCACTACCCATCAAGTGTGGAAAGCACAAAATATTCCTTTCTGATCCCTTACACTATTTTTAAATATTTTTTCTAGGACTCAGGGACCGAGGCTCCAAGTCCTTTATTAACCACTGCAACATTTTCTTCCAAGTTGCGGATGGCCACTCAGATCATTCAGTGCAGTGGAACCAGTACCGGTCCCTCTGTACCAAAAAGGCAAATGGGAGAAAACACTTCCCCAGCCAATCAGACGAATCTACTTTTTAAATTTGAAACACCGTGGGACTCCCATGGTCTCCCGCAGGACCAACCGTCTAGATATACTATACTTTTTAACCTATCCATGACCACCCCAAGCACCTCCTTAAGCAAAAATGTCTCACACAACTTAATGGATTTACATCAAATAACGAAAAGTATGCTTTCCAAGTAAAGTTCTAACGTTCTGCCAAATTTGTTGTAATTCCGTTCAGACGTTTTTTCTCTATCACTTCCCAACATTTCCTATGGGAAATAAATGTTTTGGGATGCACCTTTTTTCTTGACCGAAACTTTCAAAGAAAGAGAAGAGGTGGATGAACTTATTCTCTGGAAAGTTATGTGAAGATTCTTCAAACAGTGCCAAAGTGGAGTAACATGTTTCGCAACTTTCTGTAATATGACTCTAGATATGAGTGACAATTTTCTTGGGCATATACCAAGTTTTATTGTTCTGGAAAATTCGGATGTATGAGTAAGTTAAAGTAACATTTTCAATTACATTTAAATAACAAGTGTGCCAGAACAGAACCCTCTGAGATGTCTGACAAAGAGGAGCAGACTGAAAAGGCCTGGAGCCCCCAGGTAGGAAGTCACTGGAGCAGCCACGGCAGAATGTCTATTAAAAGCCAATGTGGAAGTCCCTTGAGTGTCATGCGTGCTGTGAAAATGATGGGGTAGATTTTCAAACATTTTGTGCTGGGCTACCATCACAAAAGTGACTCTAATCAGCACAAAATGTTTTTTGTACCAATTTACTTTCCCGCACAAAATATGTTTTGCGCTGGAAAGTACCCTACAAGTAATGCAAAGCAGCGCAAAACATTGCTTTGCACTACTTAGCACGAAGGGGGCGTTACATGACTGGTACATGGGAGTTCCCATGCAACCACCCATGCCCTCTGATGCAAAACCCTATCTACAAACAATTGTAGACAGGGTTTAGCCCATTAAGCTAACTCCATCTGAAAGGAGGCTTTAAGAGGAGAAATGTTTTCATTTCTCCTTTCTTTTCTTTTCCTACTTTGCAACTGGCTGCACTGTGCAGCAAACATACAAAGTGGAAAAAGTATTTAAACTTGTCTAGTTATAGTATTTTGTATTGGAAGGGAACCCTTCCTGTGCAAAACCTATGCTAGATTCTATAGCGCTAAGGTGTGTACGTGGCACATGGCAGCTAAAATCCGCGCCTGCACTAGGGAGAGGGGAGGAGAGAGCCATATGTCTGTGGTATGGCCTTCTACTGCTCCTTCCCTGTCTCGCAACATAGCGCTGCATCTTTGGGTGCTTCTCTGCGCTGCATGACGTTTTTGAAAATCTACACCGAGGTGTGAAGAGGTGCACGTAGGGTCCAGCGATTAGTTAGAAAGTGAAAGGAGTAATGTCCTGAAGACAAAAACAATGATGATTTTCCCTTTAGAGCTGCTAAACTTTCTTAGGCTTCCTCACCCTGGAGAGCCCATTCTCTGACACTATGGATTTTCCCTTGCATAATTACATTAACTAAGGGTAATATTAGGCATGCGTATACCAATGCACATGTGCATTCTGTGCGCTCACAAATTAAACCCTTGGTAAGCGTTTGCTTAATTTACACACAGAACTTTCCTTGTGAATTAGGCCCACAATGTAACTCGTTTTCGGTGGTGGTGATGCTTCAAAAGAGTGTAAGGTATACTTGTATCAAAATAGAGAGAGTTGTTTATTTGTACTAAGGTACTGGACATTTGAGGGATTGTACATTCCGTCTGCTGATACGTCAGCCACTCTTCTCTGTGAATTTGAAGGGATGATGAGCTTAAAAGACAGACAGACATGAGATTGCCCCAGCATGAAACTAAATGCTGCCTCTCACCTCTTTCTAAGGCTCACCATATTATGATGGTGTCCAGGAAGCGTGGTAGAACTAACCAGACTCTGTTTAGAATCGCTCTTCCGGGGTGCCTGGTTTCAATGTGGTGCATAAGTGAGTGTTGTCACTTTGATGCTAGTGCATGGGCCATGGCTTCACTTCTTGTACTCTAGCTGTGGTTCCATCTATATCTCTAAATCACAAAGCATCAAGCAACCCTCACTGATAAGGCAGACTTGCCGACACATAGGGTGCCACCAGCCGCGGCCGGCTCAGGGAAGCGCAGCGGGGTGGGGTGGGAGGGGGGAAATCGCCTGACGACTGAACCGGTATGATTAAATAAATAAATAACACATATTCCATTGTCTGTCAGCTTCCCCCCCTAACGCGCCCCACCCTGCCCCACCGCGCTTACCTGAGCCGGCCACCGCTGGGTGCCACCCTGTGTGTTCCAAAACATCGTCTCTGCTCACGCGGTCTCTCAGTGAGGCGATAATATCAAACAGTGGGAGGTAACATGAGCTAGGAACCTCTGCGCAGTGTGGATATTCAGTTTGTATTTGGAGGCTGGATACTGCTGATGTCTACTGAGAATTTTGCAAACTCCCCAGGACCTTAGTAGCAGCCTTGGAAGCTGTGTTTTTTTGGTTCAGGTTCAATGCTCTGCTTAAAGCCCAACACCATCTTTATTGTCCCGCCTACATGTGGCTCATAAAAGTAATTGGCTGGAAGCCACACCCATCCCTGAAACCGGCCCCTTTAAGCAGCGGCCTCCTCTCACATAGTGATATTTTTAGGTCTCGGCTGCGAAGGCTGCGCTTGCGCAGTCTCGCTCCGAGATTTAATGACTTTGAGAAGAGGGGCTTGCACCCGCCCCTCTTCTCTCCTGTTCTCCATTGGCTGGCCTCTTAAATGCTGGCAGCCACTGGAGAAGAGGTCCAGTCACTCCGTTGAAGCCCCGTCCTTTTCGGATCGGGGGGCGTGTTTTTTGCGAGAAGTCTCAGGGAGGAGACAACAGCAAAACGCCCAAATCCGAAAAGGACGTGGCGTTTCTCCGAGGCATTTTCTGCTGTGCCTCGGAGAAAGGCGGTGGTGTCCCGGCGTTGCTCCCTCACCTGATCTCCTTCGTCATTGAAAGGCCCATCGTTTCTGTGTCCGTCTTCAGCGACTCGGCGCTGTGCTTCGGCTGCAAGTTCCAGTTCAAGCCGATCCGGGTGTCCGAGCCAGTGGTGTTTTTGCCTGTGCGGAGGGGTAGCGTCACCATCCTCAGGTAAAATCGTCATCGCGAGAGTTCATGTAGTCGGGTGAGTCCATTCCGCTAGTGGTGTATGTGTTAAGTCTTCCTATTCGCCTTTGGATACACTTCACGCCTGTAATACTGTAAGCGTTCACTGAAGGGAGTGATGTTATGAAATAGTTACAAAAATGCATTGAGGTGACTGGCTCATACTGGCATTGGTGCTTATTGTTATTACTAATATACAGAGCTAGGACGTTAGAAAGGCCCAGCATCGTCTACGGGGCTCCTACAAGTTCGAAATTGGCGTCTATATCACGCGCATGCGCATTTCTCAGTGCAAGAGCCCTTGTATTTTAGTGGATCTCAAGCAATATCACCATAGACAAAAACCCACAGCGCCTTTTTTAACACTTTATTTATTGTCTTTATTTCATTATTTAAATATTTATTTTACTGGCAGCATCGTCTTTGTGGAGCGATTATTTTTTTGAAAGAGCACACGGTTCACAGAGCAGGAAACTATTTGGGTAGATAAAATAGATTCCAAATTAAACAAATGCAAAGAAACGTCTGATTTTAGCACAACCTTTTATTCGCAAAAATCAAACAGCTACCCATGGGCCGGAAGGAGTGCAAAACGCGTCTGTGATTGTTGAACATATCTGAGATGTGTCTGTTTTTCAAATGACTACGTCGTTACGTTTTTTTCATTTTCAAAAAATGCATTCTCGCGGTTTCGGCGTGTTTAGTTGAAGTGAAATTCCGGACATTCGCTAAAACTGATAGATTTGTTTAAGATTATGATATAATTAAAATATATCTTTGGTCATGTATAAAAAAAAAACCTTCAAACTGAAAATTCTCGCAGTGCTTTGATACTGTATGATGTCACTGTTAGGTTACACGAAGAGGCCCGCAACAAGCGCCTTACCCACTGAGCTATTGCGCCGAATGCGAACGATGTCTACCCGGGAAGAGCGATACGAGCGTTTTATCTAATTAGCATTATTTTCAGGTGAAACAGGTTAGATACACGTTCAAGAGTGCCGTAGAGCTATGCAAAGCGCAGTCTTACAAAAGCCTGATCCGTGACGTCATGCGCAATTCGTCGAGGAGTGGGTCGGCCCTTCCTGAAATTGTCTGAAACGTTTGGGGTTTCCTTGTGTGTTTATTTGAAGTTTTCCAGCCCTTTTCCACGTGGGTGGTGTGTCTTTTTGTACCTTGTGTGTTTGTCGGTTCGGAAGTTGTCGTTGCTTACAGGAGTTTGTGCGCCTGCTTTCAGGTGTGGGAGCTGCAATGCCAGGTGAGGGCTGGGTATGTACCACGGCGGCGGCTCTCTGGGCTGGGGTGGGACCGGCGGCTTTCAAAATACCCCTGCCCACACACACACCGTTGTATAGCTCTGTATGTACCCCTCCCTCCCCCCCCCCCTGGAGGTGCTGGGGGGGGGGGGTCTCTCCTCCAAGCTGAATATACCCCCCGTTGCCAGCTATTTCCCTTCAGCAGCTCCGTGTATGTGCGTTATTACATTGTGTCTGTGTGTGCCCCCTGAAGTACACGTTGTCATAAAATAAATGGTGCGTATTAAAGATGTGCTCCTTTTATTCCACCAGTGATGGATATGATGCAAACGTTACCCGGGTACGCAAGCAGGGGGGACCAGTAATCGTTGATTGTTTTAGGGGACAATGGTGGGTGTTACTTAAATGTTGGTGTCTGGGGCTGTTGATGGGACATTAACCCCCCCCCCCCGTTCCAGAACTGAAATGTCTTCTGTGATGTTCCCCAAGTGCGTGCGGCAACGGGACAGCGCACTAAGGCCGTGGGGTAGGCGCTCCTGAGTGGAACTTGTGCCTGTAGCGCTGCACTTTGGTAATTTGTAATAAACCGTAAGACTTTAAGCATTGAAACGTAAAACACATAAGAATAAGTAGTCCTTTCGTTTTTCTGCTTGAAGGCTTGGGAGTCTGCCAGGGTCTCCATGCAGACCTGGAAGTGATGGGTGATTCTAAAGGACACTGAGGGGTGTGTGTGAGGGGCGGGGGTGTTGGCAGGGAGGATGGGGCCTGGGCAGTATGTGGGACGCGGTGCTTCGAGGATCCTGCCAGGTGGTGAGGTGTAGGTGAATAGGGGGGGGGGCTACTGTCGGGTGGTGAGGTGTGGCGTCACTGCGGTGTATGTTACAGGCCCCTCCCCCCCAGGTTACAGCATTGTCGGCACGTTACAGGCTCTGTCCCCCCGTTAATGCACTGTCTGCAAATTACAGGCTCTGCAATCCCCCCGTTACCGTACTGTGAGCGTTACAGGCTCTCCCCCCCCCGCCCCCCCCCGGTTAATGCACTGTCTGCAAGTTACGGGCACTGCCCCCCCCCGGTTAATGCACTGTCTGCAAGTTACATGCTCTGCCCCCCGCCCCCCCCCCCCGGTTACTGTACTGTGCACATTACAGGCTCCCCCCGTTACAGCACTGTCTGCATGTTACAGGCTCTCCCCCCCCCCCCCCGGTTACGGGCTCTGCCCCCCCGCCCCCATTACAGGCTCTGCCCCCCCCCCCCTTACAGGCTCTGCCCCCCCGCGTTAACGCACTGTCTGCGCGTTACATGCTCTGTCTAGGTTAATGCACTGTCTGCAAGTTACAGGCTCTGCACCACCCCCCTCCCCCGGTTACTGTACTGTGCGCGTTACAGGCTCTGCCCGCCGCACCCCCCCCTCCCCGCAGGTTATAGCCCTCCGGCCTGTGTTTAGGGGGAGGTGGTGACGACATCAGGGCTGCGACTCCGGACTCAAACTTTGGCTGCGGCCTGGCTTCACAGACGCGCCTCCTTGAGGCCCACTCTAGGCGCTGTGGGGGCAGCCGGTGGGTAAACCCCAGTGCAGAGGCACTTGTCAGTCGACCCTATTGCACCATTCATTTCACCATCAGCTGATGACGTCAGGGCGGTCGTTTCCGGTGACTTTACCTTTCTTTGACTTCAGTGAGAGGATTTGTGCGACAGTCATGCTGGATGATGGGGTGAGCTGGAGGAAGGCGGTACAGAGGTCTAATTTTCGAGCACAAAATGTAAATGTCTGCAATCTGCTTGTTTGGGTATTTACAGGGCCTTTTCCCTTCAATAAATGTCAGCAGATTCGACATGCCAATATTTAAATGGGGTACGCAGACTTTATTAAACCCAGTAATAAGCTCTGACCCACTGGTAACTGCAGCACCAACGGCAAACAGGGGTTTGTGCAGGATTATAATTACAGAGGCATTTGTAATCCGTGCATTAGGTGTCTCTAGGGTTTCAGTACATTGAGTCCTGAATAGAAGTGCCCATTACAAACAAAAGTTTGTACAGGGATCAGAATTGAGTTGTGTGGCAATTACCTCGTTTTCGCACTCACAAAGGAGACCTCGGCAGCTGTAAACGGGCCTCGCCTGCTTAGAATCCCTCTGTGAATTCCCAGCAGGCACAACAACAAACATTTACAATGCAACGGTCTCGGCATTGGTAAAGTTAGAGCTATTGGCATTGCTCATGACAATGCCGTTACTTTAAATGTTTTAAAAACAAAAACATAAACAAAAATAATGTCATGAGCAATGCCAATAGCTCTAACTTTACCAATGCCGAGACCATTGCATTGTAAATGCTTGTTCTCAAAGTTGACAGGGTTGATAAGGTGACGTACTGCTGACCTGATCTCTTGGTACTTCAGAGTCCATATCCTCCACACCCCTCCACCCAAAGCTTTGGTTTCTTGTAGGTAGGCCCCCTGCCCTCCGAGCACTTCACCATACCCATCAATGGGAGGGTCCTACAGTTGGAAACTATGCTCAGGGGCAGCCACAGCCACTATTTTATATCAGTGACTGCTTACGTTATAAACATGGTGTCTGTCCAGTGCTTATTACCTAGTGTCCATTAGTGATGTGCAATGTGTGCACACTTTTCATGACAAAAAACCTTTTTCTCCCTGTTTATGCTGCTTTACTGAGCACAGGTTGTGCATCCTTTGTGGTGTGGCACTGCAAAGCCAGTGCGCAGGGCAAAAGGAAGCTCTCTGGGGTTTAAAACTTGGGCAGCTCTGTCTCTATGCTATTCTTGCAATTTCTTTCAAAACTCACAAAAGCCTAAACTAAGTAGATATCATATTTCCTAAAAAAGCGATGAAAACAGAGGGGATTTCCCAGAATTCTAATAACATACTGGATACATCAAATACAAATTCCTGTATTTAAATTGCATTTTAATTTAATCTGAGTTATGATAAATGGACACGAAATAGTTGTTATCAAGCATCACATGCGGACCACGGGATGCTTCTGAGAGTAGAAGGAAAACATAAGATTCATATGATTCATCACAGCAGCGAGACAACGCTTCCAGACCGAAAGAAAGAAGAAAGTGATATTAAACACTGTGGTGGCCTCACCTGAAAGGAATGCCTGGCAATCTGTGGCTCCATTGTGCTACAACTTTCCTTCATAAAAATATGACGACACTGCCTTTCTCCAATATTAATGCACACATGGTAGGAAGGTTAAGCAAATGAGATCATGTTTTGAACTGGTCCCCCTATTTTGTTCTCCCACATAGGAAGTTGTAACTCTTAGGAGCTCTGAGCTCCTCGTGTATGACAATATCCAGCAAGTGCTTTATTTAGGCTTCCCTTGTTCGACTATAAAAAAGCTTCAAACGGTCCAAAATTGCGCCGCACGACTTCTTCTGCAGGTTCATAGTAGAGAATCTGTGAAACCGTATATTAAGGGACTCCATTGGCTGCCAGTTGATAAAAGAATTCAATTTAAGGCACTGTGTATTGCTCACAAATCTCTGGTGGCTAGCTCTCCCCCAATCCTTCAATCCATTATTTCTTTGTATGTCCTTAGAAGACCTCTACGATCTGAGTCGAAACATCTTGCTATTGTTCCTAGATTCAATCGAGCCCGGTGCGGGGGCCGTCTCTTCTCTGTCATTGCTGCAAAAAGCTGGAATCAGTTGCCTGAGGTTATTCTTCTTGAGGTCAACCTTCTTCTCTTCCACAAGCATCTTAAAACCTTCTTGTTCTCTTAAGCAGTTTTAGATTTGCAGTTTTAGGTGTGTCTTTTTAGAGCTGGGAGGCCTTTGGTAGCCATGCGCTTTATAAGTGTCCTATTCATTCATTCATTCATTCATTCATTCATTCAAGTGCATCTCGTGTGATTTTTCCTGGACAGAGCTTACTTAGCAGTCATGGACCCTCCAGAACCCAGCCAGTGGCATCTTGTGACGTCATGCGTAGTTTTGATTTGGCTTGCATTTTACAGTGCCTGTTTGCTTCCTTCCAGAAGTTTTAGGTCATGGGCAAAGTGAGCTCTGGCCGAGGGCCCCAGCCTTTCAGTAGGCCCCAATAGTGCCAGCTCTGTTCTGCAAAGTCTTGCCCTGATGACCTTTAATAATTCTTAATCAGATTGTTTAAAATACCGTCTTGCTCTAATTTATTTTTCATGTGATTGATGTGTGAGTCTATTACAGACATTTTGAAGAGAAATGCGTTTATGTTTCATGCAGCATCCATAAAAAAGTTTAATTAAGGTCAAAATAGGAGCTCGCATATAAGGAATGGGAGGGTGTCACTGAGATTATTTGCAGTAATATTAGTGAGCTGCTGTTGTGTTTCAATGTTGAAAACACACATCCCTATCCATGAATATTAGATGCAAACACATTTAGAATTTGGACAAGTGTGCCTGTGCACTGAGTGACCTGGCCAAAGAGGGCATGAAAAGCTGAAACTGGATCATAAAGTCAAAGCTTTTACAAACTGGGGTCTCCAAATGCGTTTGGCCCAGGGCCCCACAAAATCCTTAAGATGTCCCAGCCTTCCATACTACCTAAAACCTCGCCATTTCAGCACAAAGAGCGTACCATTCCACATAAACCTTATGGTAGAGCAAACATGAAGCACATTCTCTCTTGAACCCTTTTCTGCCCTTTCAGTTGTATAGAATGGAGTAAACTGGATCTGTTGCAACCCATATTACCATGAAAACAACAATGCAAAAACCTGACGGCCTTATTTAGAGTTTGGCAAATGGGATACTCTGTAAATTGTGGTGGATATCCCTTCTACCATATTACATGAGTCATAGCATATAATGAACTCGTAATACAGTGGACAAGGTATGCGCCACGTCTGTGACAGAGTAACTCATCCGCTCAACTATAAATAAAGCCCTAAATGTACTCTTCTTGGTGTGTGCATGGTATTATGGTGGGTATTACTATAACACAAATTTGCCAATTGCCTGGCATTGTAGCACTCCGCATATTATTTTGTTTGGATGGTATACATCTCCAGTAGACTTACTCTACCTACATTATCAATCCTGAAACATCTTCATTTAGGAGGATTGTAAGGATTAGACTCATAGGGGTGTTACATGGGAGGAAGAACCTTCCAATGCAAATTGTGTAGTGGATGGCAGCTGGCTTTTGTGTTTTTCTGTGGTAGCATCTAGATTCTCAGTTCTTGATTGGCTATTTAATCCTTCATATATAATTATGACTCTAATGAGAGTTGACATTGTTTTCATATCATCTCATTTATGTACCATATTAGTAACTTTGCCTCCTTCCATCCAGTCCTTCTCTGGTGTGTTTTTCCTTTTGTGAAGTTTACTTTGGGTTCTGGCCCTTTTCAGGTGGCTTATCTATTTCTCCTTTGGTTGATAGTTTAATTAAAATTGATAGGTATGATCTTGATTGCTGGGGCCATCCAATAAACTGATTTTGTGTGCAAGCCTTGATAAAAATAGAAGATACTGTGCTAAACATATGCGAGTAATTTAAATATTATTTCTTGGAATGTGCTTTGTATGAATATGTCTGTTAAGAGGAAATAAATGTTCAAGTATGTATGAAAAAGGTTTGATTTATTGTTTCTACATGAAATGCGGGGGATTGGAAAGGAATTGCCTTAGCTGTTGAAGCACCAATTTAGTAGAGCTATGGTAG